>NC_059337.1:129525000-132182500 GCF_018350155.1 Leopardus geoffroyi
CCTAGATCTTCAAGTTCTAGCAATACTGCACAAAAATATACAACTACCAATCAGCACAGAAACTTTTGGTTTGATGCACGAGCGATATAAAAATGCTTATGAGTGATACACTAGTTATAATTGACAGGAGAGCCTAAAGGTGAAGTCACCCCTTCCATACTTAAATCCTGGCTGAATTCTACTTACTAGTTCCATGGTGTTAGGCCAGTGATTTCACCACTGCAAGTCCCACACACATACACGCACAAGATAATAAGAGTCCTATCTCACAAGGATGTCAGGCTCTAATAGCATAATACATAAAAAGCACTTAGCACAGTGCTTGGATAATAGTAAGCGCTTGACAAATTTTAGCTTTTGTTAGTGGCAGTCGATGGGTTTACACACGGTGTCACATCTTATTTTGTATCCTCTGAAAGTTCTTTATGGGACAAATCTAATATTTATGAGTCGACGCCGATATCCTTGGAAACAGATGTCTACAAACTGTTCCTGGTACAGAGAATGCAGTGGAAGTTAGTCTTGCACACTCCTTGCCTAGCAGCAAGGTAGAAACTCAAGGCAGTCAGATCACATGACACCCTCCTAGGCACAACTTGAGTTATACATTCTCATTAACAGAACCCGCAGTCCGTTAACACCTCCGCATGGAGACTCTACCACTCTGTTTTACAGTGCCTATACCTGACACGATGCTATAAAGTGAACAATTTCATAATGAGTTCCCTAGCATGGTTGGTATAAATTTATTGCATAAATCCAAGATGGAGGCTCCTCACACCTGGGTCCCATCGACTGGAATACGTTCGGTATGCTTGGGTTTATTTTTGGAAGCCTTTTTTACTTGTTTGTGTCGCCTTCTCTTATCATTATCCTATCTTTACTATTTTACTCTAGGAGTTAGAAACTTTTGGCTACAAGTAAGAAAATGCCAAACTATTGATTTTAGTAAGCAATAGGAACATGTAATTGTCATGTGTGATAGGAAACTGGAGATCGGTTTTTCCAGGGTTGGCTCAAGGCTCAGAGTTGTTGTCCAGGATCCAACCAGCTTCCATTCCTCTTTCTTATTATCCACCGCATGTGTTACTCTCAATCTCAGACACTAGAGGTGTAAGAATGGTATCCAAAACATGCAAGGAAACCAATGTTTTTGAATATTACTGAATCATCTACAGTCAAAATGAAGAAAAAAAGGTCAAATAACAACAGATACTAAGATTAGTATCACCTCCAGCATCAAAAAGAAAGCCACGTAACGTTCCTAGAATTCTACTTGCTCATCTCCCAAATGAATATAAATGTTCTTAAATCATCATTAAATGCCTCACTTCCCACCTGTCACATTTCAGGCACTTAGTAATAAATAAACACATAATGAATGTGTTAAGAAATACGGAGTTAAAGGAAGTGCATTTTAGTTATTCATTCTTATATACTTGAATATAATCGGACAGTCTAGGTTTCCATGGGACGTTTAAAATCATGGTATTTCAAACGGTAAAAGGTAGGATTTGCCTGGCACAGCCATAGATCTTTGCCCTTCCTGTGTACTGATGTTGCTTGGCTGATCCGGGCACGCCTATATGTGAAAAAGCCTCAGTGTTGATTCGTCTCCAGTTTACCTAAACCTGTCTGAATGGTAGAGCCAGACAGCTGAGTCATTCTCTAACAATTGCCAACTGGCGATGACTTTCCAAAGCCAGACAATCCTCCTTCATGGTCATTTCTCCCTCTCTTATTTTCCCCTCAAGGATCATAAAGCATATCCATTATTTTCCATCCATTGTGTCATAAAACAGTGATTCCAAATGCTGGGAAGGTGAGTGATTTCTTGGAAAAGGAAACTATAAGGCAGAAGCTGAAACAAAGACCCAATTATGCGTAGAGGTGCTGAAAGGCATCTAGACCAGGAAACACACTACCAATAATCAAAGAAGTTCACAGTTCCTTCTGGGTTTATTGTCATTATTTAAATGTGAGTGAAAGAGAACAACAAAAGAACTCCACAGTGAGAGACCAAACTGCATTTGCCCAGATTCATGCTAGGGCTTGCTTGAATTTTCTTATACCCAATTCCTTCCCCATGGCCCTACTCATCTTTTCTTGGAGATAAATGTAGGCTCAGTCTCCCCAGGGCTCAGCCAGAAAATCCAGCTGCCAGAAATGTGCTGGCTGATGGTCTTTCTGGAGCTACTTCTCTGCTACCTACTTGGGTCTTTCAAATTTGGGAAAGGAAGGAAGAACAGAGGGCCTATGTTGTGAAAAGCCTGGCGACAAGCTCTATTAAAAACCAGCAACTAATAATAACGCTCAAGCACTGAAGTAGTAGTAATTAGATTTCTATGCAGTAACATTTGTCCACTATTAACTATAGTTTCATTTTGCCTATCTTTATTTTTACAATATTGACCAAAAAAATGTTATTTCAATAGAGTTCTTTTTCAGTGTTTATGAAAATGTGACCCATCAGGGACTTTCTATAAATAACAAATAATTAATCTTTAGTCTAACTTACCTGCAGAACTAGTGGTAAAATCCTATTAAGGCCAATAGAATACTTTGCTTATCTACCTAAAAACAGTAGTGTTTGTTTGTTTGTTTGTTTTTAAGTAGAATCTCTAGCCATATTAAAGAAAATGAAATGACAGTTTCATGTGAGGTTTACACAAACACATGGAGATGATGGAAGTTATTTTGAATATTGGCAGACTTGAGAAGGGAAATGGAATTTTTTTAAGTGAATTACTATAGGGTGTTAGCCATAATTCAGTATTTACTTGCAGACTTTCAGAAAGAGTAGCTCACTGTTCATTTTATGTGATGAGTTGTTAATATTACATGAAATAACAAATTGGCATCATAACTAAACAGAAACTCTGGGAAGTTATCATAAACAGAATGATGGGAATGTAAGTATGGGAGTTAGGTTTTTACTGACAAATGGATTATTCTGCACAATGTGAAATTAGTCAACACTGCTTTTCGATCAGCGACTCTTCATTCTCAATTATAAATGCCTTCATTACACAAATCTTATTTATTATAATTGTGGATGAGATTAAATTTTTTAGAAGGAGAGCCTATTATATCATTCTGTTATTTTTGAAACCTTAGTTGTTTCACACTTACCCAAATGAAGAACTGATATGTGGCCCTACAACCATTCCAGTGATGGCAAAACCATTCCAACAGCATTCTTAACATGCTTGATGCTGATGGCTCCCAGACAAATGTCCCACTGTTCTCCATTCCCTTCAGTTTCTGGTGTTAAGTATTAATGGAGCTCCCCACCACCCTGCAGAAGATAAGATAAAATAAGATAATAAAAGAAAATCTACAGAAAATACCATGGAAGCTTCTGGTTGACGCAGTGCTGGCTACAGGAAGGCATATTAATGAGTGGCACTCTGAAGTGGAGGTGAAATAATTTTTTAAAATGTCAATGAGGGATGCCTGGGTGGCTCATTCAGTTAAGTGTTCCACTCTTCATTCGGCTCAGATCATGATCTCAGGGTAGTGACATTAAGCCCCACAGGCTCCGTGCTAAAGGAGTTTGCTTAAGATTCTCTCTTTCTCCCTCTACCCCATCCCCCCCCCTTTCTCTCTCTCTATCTCTTTCTCTCAAATAATTTTTTTTTAAATGGCAAGGTGATGACCTCTTAAAAAGCTCCTGTGGGGTGAGCAGAGGGTAATTTAGCCAAGGCCTCATATAAAGGGTTTCAGGCCTAGACTTCTTAAACTTGTATTATTATCTCCAAATGCTGTTCTACCTTTTATGAATTGAACTGTATCTCCCCCCAAATTAATATATTGAAGTTCTAACCCTGTAATGTCACTGTATGTAAAGATAAGGACTTTAAGGAGGTAATTAAAGTTAAGTTATTGGGACCCATGGGGTCCCAGTCCCATGGATCTGATGTCCTTATAAGAACAGGAACACCAGGAGTATGTCCACACAGGGGAAAGACCATGTGAGGACACAGCAAAAAGGTAGCCATCTGCAAACCAGGAAAAGAAGTCACACCAGAAATCAGCGCTGATAGCATCTTGATTGATCTTGGACTTCCAGCCTCCTGAACTGTGAGAAAATACATTTCTGTTGTTTAAGTCACCTTCTACTATTCTGTTATGGCAGCCCAGGCAGACTAATACATATCTATAATCACAAAAGATAATCTGACATATTCGAAGATGTTTGTCATTCTTCCAATGCTTGTCCATTTATAAAACCACTTTGCCTGAAGCCAATAATAACAATAGAAGAATCTATTAAACTTTTTCTCTTATTGGACACTGTTCTATGCATGTTAATTTCATGAAGCAATTCATATTATTACTTGCTTTACAGATAAGAAAAAGAATAAAAGACAGTATAAGTAAGTCAAATGACATACTCTAAATGTTGTAACCAGTAAAGTGAGCTACAGAATAACATGAGATAAGTGCTGTTTATGGGAATAACATGTTTATAAGTCTTGTTATTATCTGGGGGAAAAGCACAAGTGTATCATCACTGTGTATTTGTGTGTTTAAAGGTATTTCTTTAACAAATGTGAAAAATTTTAATTTTCCACAATTTGATAAAGCTTTTTGGTCATAAATTTCGTAACGTATTGGGAATCTCAAAAGCAGGAGATAAAAGGATATTACTAGGAAAATCACTCTAGAGATGTACTGAGTTGTATCCATTAAGTACATTTATCTAAACATGGGGGAAATTGCTTGTACTTGAAAACAATCATGATTTTTATATATTGGCTTTAAAGTTGAATGCCCAAATTTTCTTTTGAAATTTCTCACAATGGGCTTAGAAGCCAACATCTTTCCAGGAGGTAGGAAAGCTACTCTAAGCTTATTTTTAACTTGTCAGCAAGTAAAAATCTAACTAATGTTGATCTTTCTCTGACAGCACTTGCTTGGAAGGTTCCAAAGCTTTGATTAATATTTAAACACTAGGGCTTTCAAAGCAAATTTACAAGCTGAAATTACTAAAGCTACAATAAATACAGAAACATGTTACTGCTTTATTTTCTACATGAGCTGAAAAGAGCAGCCATTAGGAATAAGCAAGTAATGTAGGAAGAACTTTGTTTTCAGTTTGTTTTTTCATTGACCATTAGAAATGTACAGTATGGGGGCACCTGGATGGCTCAGTTGGTTGAGTGTCTGACTCTTGATTTCGGCTCAGTTCAGGATCTTGAGATTTGTGGGTTCAAGCCCTGAGTTGCTCCATGCTGATGGTGCAGAGCCTGCTTGCATTTCTCTCTCTCCCTCTCTCTGCCCCTCCCCCATTTGCATGCTCTCTGTCTCTCTCAAAATAAATGAATAAACATTAAAAAAAGAAAAGAAAAAAAGAAATGTACAATATGAGAAGTAACCAGGTTGTGGTTTTATTTACTAGCCCTGGAGCTAGACTGGCTGTGCGTGCTGGACCCACCACTTACTGGCTATGTGACATTGGGCAAGTTATTTCTCCTTTCAGTTCCTCAGTTTCCTCACCTGTGAAATGGGGTAGTAACAGTATCTATTTCATAGGAATTTTACACACTTTAAATGAGTTGCAACATATACTGCAAAGGAAACTGCCTAGCATATAGGAAATATTCCATGTGTGCTTGCAAGTAATATTTCCTGTAAATACAGTGCTTAAATAAAGTCATGATTCTATGATATTCAGCTATTAATTCAACAAATATTCATAAGTTCAACAAATGTTTATTAAGTCCAACTCTGGCTGTAGAGTTGAATAATTCAAAGACACATTGTCTCTTAAAATCTAGCATTAGAGTCGAAACTGAAAAATTGTTGATAGGTGCTGTCTACTGAGCTATCTATTAGAACATGGACTTGGGACATTGCAGGTTCTGGGAAGGGCTTTCTGGAAGGGGTATTGCTGGAGTTCAGTTCTGCAACTTTGATGACTTATTTAGTTAGAAGAGAATATGAAGAGTGCCATTCTTAGCAGAGGAAACAGCACAGCAAAGACATAATGGCCTGAGGAGTTTGGGAAACAAAAGGGAGCTGTGAATAGCTTATGAAGCATACATAAAGGGACCATGAGGAAATCAAGCTGAGAATTAAAGACTGATCCCATAACTTCTCCCAATTTTGAATTTTCTACAGCACCATGATGGTCCCTTTCATTGAGGACCATTAATTCAATTCTGACTACAAGTGGGGAAGAAAAAATTGCATAATACCCTTGCCTCGTTGTCCAAATTGGGTCAACAGTGTAATAAATAACCAGGTCAAAATCTTCTTGGTCTAAAGAATACGATTAATTGGACATGATCCAGTATACACTAATTTCAGAGTGCACTAATCTCACCTGCAGTTGAAAATAGTTTAATATGCAGCTCGGAGATGGCTAGACAAGTGTTAGTCCAGAGAGCACCATAATATATTTAAAATTAAAGCTCAATATTAAGTAGTCCCATGAAATATAATAAAATTTCACATCTGGTTACAGAGTACACATTGTCTAAATTATGGAGATGGGAAATTGCAAACTAAGTGTGAAAGCAGCTTCAACTAATGACGGCTATTTATGACCCAGCCTGTTCTTTTGATGCATACAAAATTATTGAGCTTGTGGCACACAAAAGCCTGAATAACTACAGAAAAAATTCGGATAAGAGAAATATTTAATCATGCCAGTTTTATTGTAGGTCGGCAAGGCCATATCTTTAGGTGGGCCTAAATCAACAATATTAAAATGAATAATTTACCCTGTTCTGACTTGAAGCTGACTGACTGTTTTATGCCTAAGGAAGAAAAACACTGGGCTTTGTAGGTCTTCACCCTGATTGCTTGTAATGCTCATCGATCTGAAACAAACAGTGCATAAATCTGTTCTTTAGCAACAGACTCAACTAAGGTGTCGATTAGAAATGACCAAACAGAGACTGGAACATGATTACCATATCCATAGTACCCAACACCATTCACTGACTCATACACAAATACTTCATTGAGAATAATGAACTAAATAAAATACTCTTTCAAAAAGTTGAATTGCAAGGGACATTTTAGGAGATATCTGTGAGACAATTTTTTTTCTGAGACAAAAAGATGAGTTCCTGATATCCCTGAATATTCAACCCATGCCCCTTCTAATTTTTCTTTCTTCCCTTAATGAACAAAGATGATAGAGTGAGGTTTCATTTTCCACTTCTGTTGACAATTTGGACAGTAAACTATTTCCACCTAATTTCATTTAATGTTAGAGGAGCTTAATTCAAGAGAGCAAGCTTATATTTTCAAAGGGAAAATAAGATAATCTCATGTTACTCTTTAGACCGAAGGATAACAGCAAACGAGATGAGTTTTGTAGTCAACGGCTGCTTACCAGAAGCCATTGGGGAACAAAAGATTCTCCTCTTCTGCAGAAAAGGAAGCTGAGACATGGAACAGCTTAGTAACTAAGCCACTCGCCAGACTAAGATATACCATCAGTGAGTGGCAAAGCCCCCAATCGAATCTAAGTCTGATGGGCTCTGTGGTTGTCATTAGTGCAGTTTACCAAATATTTATTGCTCTTCACCTTCTGGGCGCATGGTAGAGTTGCACTTCCTTGTTTCTTTGTGGTTGGAGGGGATCATGGGTCTAGTAGTAGCCAATCAGCTGCAAGCACGAAGACACATGACTCTTCTGAATAAAGCTTATGAGTGCTGGTGCAGGACTCTCCAGAGCTCTCTTTCTCTTGGCCTGTGCAACCAGCAAGGTTCCAGCTAGTGGCTTCACCATCAGCCAGAGGCCCAGAGAATCCCCAGCTAATCTGCAGAGCAGCACTGGAACAAAAGGCCTTTTTTTATTTGTAACTTCTGGGATTTGGGGTCTGTCGGTTTCCAAAACCCAGCTTCACCTATGCTGATGGATGAAGAGCACAAAGCCTTCTCCATAAAGGAACCCATAAACCAGGGATATCATCATAAAACCAAGTCACAAGGAACAGAGATAAAGCCTCATGATGGAACGAAGAAGAGAATTGGGCCTCAAAGAAAGGAAATGAACTTAAGAAGGGCAATTGGAATTCCAAGCATTAATCAAGTGTGGAGACTGAATTCGCTTGGCAGTTTTGGAGAACCACAAAGAATCTTCCCAAAGAATTCAAGGTGTCAGAAAGCAATTGGAACTTGAGAAATAATGAGCTACAGAGTGGAAATAGCGAAATGGGAACTTACTCAAAATATCTCTTCTCAATGTAAAATGGCCCATTTATAGATAACTGTTCATTTTTATGACCATAATATCATTCTTGGAAATACTATACAATGCCAGGACCTCTACAACCCTCTGTATGAGAAGATATTATTACAGTCTCTTTTCTAATTGTTTGCATGTGTTTCTAAGATAGTGGTTTTTTGATAATAAACCAAACACATGTGCTGTCTTAGGAGCCCTCATTGGGCTATAAACCCTCTGGAGGAACATTTGAATGGGAAAATGCTAGCTTATGAAAAGTCATCTATTCCAACATGTGTCCAGCAATGGCTTTCAAAGGATGATTTTGGGAAATTCAGAGAGCGTTTGTGTTGGACTCTGCATATGCATCCATGGTCCTGAATGTCTTTGCATTGACTTTTGGGAACCAATGAAGAGCCATATACTTGGGATAATGATCAGCAGAAAGACAGCCTTATAGAAAGTACACAGGGTCTTCTGCGATTCCAGACGAAACCTGATCAAGCTTTTTGATATTGTGAGAATGGATCTGGAGAACATGGCCAGTGGGAGAAAAATATATACATAACAAATAGAATTGGCTCTCTGAATTTTCCTGGTAAATGGAGTGTTATAGCAGAGGGAAAAGACTACATCTTCGTTTTCTAGTAATCAATTCTATCCTGCTTTAACTAACATTTTCCTGATACTTATTCTGGCAATATCTGGAGGCTTTACCTTTACTGTGAATTCTTCCCTGGAAGTTCTAGGTTGGATTGGGTTAGGTTACCTAGGTTCCCTTATGTAGGCCCCCCCTTAACTCATACATGGCACTATGAACATATCTGGCATATTTCATTTTAATTCATAAGTACAACTGTGTTTGACTCTTCTGCAAGACTGAAAGACCTCTGAGAAAGCGGTCCATGTTCAACATTGTGTCTGTAATACTCAGGACAGAGACAGACACAAAGTAGCTAGCTCAAAGCAAGTTTATTAAATAAATTTAAAAAAAATGAATAAATGAACTTGAAACTAAATGGTACAATGGTTGAGAAGGTAACATATTCTCCATTGTTTTAGAAACAAACCTCAGGAGAAGTCCCATCTTCTTACCTCATCAGATTGTTGCAAATGTCTTTACTATGTGGTGTCACATTCTAATCTATGTCCCTGTTACTTGCCTCCAAATTGTCTCATTTGACAACAATATATTATTGTCTCTGGTTTTTTAGATGAAAAACTAAAGCTCATAGTGTTTAGGTGCTTTAAGGGAAATAATCCTTTTAGGGACAAGGACATATGCTTTCTAATCAGATGAGTTTATTGTAATAATAGCAAATCTGATGACTCTGAAGTGTGAGTAATGTTTCTCCACTGCTGTGATTCTAAATAATTTAAAATAACATTCACATGAACTCATAAACAAATTCTCATTATGGAGATGTCTTCAATGTAATTTTGTAACCAAGGTGTAATGTTGTCTCTAAGAGCAAAGATTTGGAAAGTAGGCTACATGGCTTCAAATCCTAGCTCTACATAACCTATGGCAAGATGTCTATGTCTTAATTTCCTCACTTGCATTATGGGTTGCACATGGTTGTTGGAGGGTTCAGTGATTGACTATCTATCAAGTACTTAGGGCCTTGGTTACCACAGAGCCAATGCTTAATAGATATGATTTGTATCCTCATTGGAGCTATTTGAGTCAACAGACAATTATCATCAATGTTACTAAAAACAGAATAGAAAAATTCTATTTTTCTTTTTTTAAAGATTTATTTATTTATCTTGAGAGAGAGAGAGAGAGAGAGAGAGAGAGAGAGAGAGAAAGAGTGAGCATGAGCTGGGGAAGGATAGAGAGCGGGGGGAGAGTGAATCCCAAGCAGGCTCTGTACTGTCAGCATGGAGCCTGATGCAGGGCTTGACCTCACAGTTTGTGAGCCAAAATCAAGAGTAAGAAGCTTAACCAACTAAGCCACTCAGGTGCTCCTAACAATTCTATTTTTCTGCATATTACTATAGGGTTAGAAATTGTGGCTTTAGCATGGAAGACCATTCGTGGTCCAAAAGGCCATGCACGATCTGGCCCTTCCTGGCCTGGTCTGAGTCCTACCCACCTTAAACCTGTTCTTCTGCTGTGTTGAAGGTTCTGCAAGTCTTATAAAGAAGGATGCCTCCAGGGGTGCCCGGCCTTTGCAAAGTTGCTCATTCTATACAGAATGCACTCTCCTCTTCACTTGCTGTCCCTTTGCCTGGAAAACTCCTCCCACAAATTTAGGATTAAAAATCGTCTTCTCTGAAAAGCCTCCCATGTACTGCTTGTAGCCATACCTGACTAAGAGCCCCTCTAAGTACTCCTACAGACCCTGCACCTACCCTGTGATCGTACTTATTGATCTGAGTCTGCCCTATGCTTGCTTGCCTCACCCAGTGGACAGACAACAAACCAGCCAGAGGCAGGAGCTGAGTCTTTTCATCCTTTTAGTTGTCATATCTGCCACCATATCGGGAACATCAGAACGCTTAATAAATAGGTGTTGAATGAATAAACAGGTGAGAAATATCTTTCAAGTGGAGTAGAGTATCTCAGTTGCTCAGAACAGTACCTCCTAAGAATTTTCAAATCAGGGCATAGAATCCCATAGAAAAAAGTGGGCAGTTTTTCTGCTTGAGGCTAACAGCACAGGTCCCAACCAGCCTGGACAACTGAAGGAGTCCATTCACCACACCCAAGCATGGACAGACATCTTCACCCTCCCCCTTCCCCACAAAAAAAAAAAAAAAAAAAAAAAAAAAAAAAAAAAGAAACTCTGGCTCAGAGCACAGAATATGACAACTCCTCCTTCTGCTTTTCCAGCCATTTTCACTCTGTCTTTCTTAGGACGCCCTCATGAATTAAAGGTGATGTTCTGCATTAATAACTGTGAAGATGGCATGTTTGGCACCATTGGTTGGAACAATCAGAAGGTACAGGCTCTAGTGTCCTGTCTGCTATGCAGAGATGAGCACTGACATACACTTGCCAAGTAACAATTTTTTTTTCCTTATAAAAATGAGCTGTTAAGACCTGCCCAGGCTATACCATGGGATATTGCCAGGATAATATAATCTGTTATAGACAAACTCAATCTGAGATAAAATTCTATACAAACATAGTAATGAATGGCAAGTATATGCATCTAGTATGTGAAATGATGTTATCCATTGTAAGTAGGTTCACTCTATAATTTATTTTATAAACCAGGACATAAATGAGAGTGAAGTAAGGTACTGTTAAGAAACACAGGACGACAGGCAATCATCGACAGGGAATCATCAGGACTTTTTCAGGAACATCATTCCCCAAATTATAATGAGTATTCTCAAAGCTGCTAGAATTTAGAATGCTTCTTTTGGTATCCATTTTTGTCTATGCACTACTGCAACCCTCTTTTTAAATTTGGGGGCATTTATCATCTTTTGAAGGGAGCAAAGTACGATCTCTGTGTTGAGTCTTTCTTGCCCCCACCCCACAGCAGTTGAGGTATAGGCATGGCAACTAGGTCTTGTTAGTCAGACATTCTTCATCCAGACCAGGAATGCAGGAAGCAGAAGTTGCTCTGTATCCTTGCAGACAAGTTTGGTGGCTGTTGTAATAGTTACACTCAGTGTCCAGAGGAGCGATGATAGTAATTTTAGCAGTGAGCTCTGATTGGTTCAGTGGTACAAGGTAGGAAAGTCCCAGGCCCAAAGATGGGGGAATGCGGTCTTCAAAGGGCCAGTCCCCCAATCTGTCCTTCCCAGCATTACCAATGTTGTTTCTTCTTCCTTAACTCCCAAGACCAGGTCTGTGGTCATCCCGAAGGATCTATGAGCCACCTTTAACCTGAACCCTTTAATGCATTTCTTTTCTGCTTACATTAGCCAGAGATGTTTCTTCTTAAATCTAGATGCATCCTAATAAACGAAATTAACTTCGCAGATGAAGCGACCAAAGCCCTGGAAGTCATATAACTTGCCACTAGAAAAAGAATGAGAACCCGAGACTGGATCTAGTCTAGCTCCCAGTCTAGACAGATTTGTAACTGCACATACTGAAGATACTCAATAAACATTAGTTTAACTGGCTACTTTGTGTGTCTTATTATATATATTTTTAAGCATGCTTTCTTCAGGGCCATAATTTTAAACTGGTTATTGATGCACATACTCTTGCATGGGACGGTGCAATTATTCAAATAAGAATTAAGGAAACTTTGCGGCTGTGGCTAGAAAGCTAAGAAAAAAACAAAACCTGGGAAACTCTTTCTATACCCTTTGTTTTTCAGAAATGATAAAATATATTTCATGTTGGAAAATAAGAGCTAAAATTAAGCAACGTGCCGAAAAGAGAACTGTATGGATGTTAAATGGGCAAGAGTCTAATCTTTTTTCTTCTATATGGGGTCTCGGAAACACAGCATTTAATGAAGGTGTGGTTTGGTTCAGGAAAATTGACAAGAAATAACAATTACTTCTTTGGAAAGAAACGCTATTGGAATGGATACTCTTTCCCGTGTGTTCTTGAAAAGCACACCTTTTCCGTGGTGTCTTTAGACCGTTAATTATGGGTAAATCTGTTCCCCTTAGCTAGATCTTCCAATCCTGCATATCATCCCAAAGGGATAATAATTTGAATGTACATTTGTTGTTGTCTATAACACTGTATCTTCAGTGATACCCTTACCAGGTATCAGACATGCTGGCCATTTCACAAGCTGCTGCTAAAATAATCCTAACAGCCCAGAGCAGTGAGTACATGGAAATGCATTTATTGGTGCGGCTCCCATTGTTTCACCTGGCTTAGCTTTGCCGAGACCCTTAAACGATCTGAATCTCTCAGCTTTTAAAACCAAGAAGGCAACTCTCAGTCCAAAACATCTGCCCCAGCTGCATTTCCCATTTTGGCCCTGGGCTCCAGGAAGTACTTGGATCTGCGAAGCTGCCAGGACATATATTCACAAACTTGGAACTCGAGTTACCATGGAGCAGCTTCCACAGAAGTCTCCTTAGACTTCTAAAATCCTCCAGTATCAGCAAAATGGGGAACACATAGCCATTAAACAAATTAGTCTGAAATCTGTTTAGAGACCAAAAGTGGTTGGGGCCCACATCTGGAAAAAGAGTACAGGGTGGGCTCGGATAGGGAGGGGGAGCCCAAGAAACCAAAACTATTCATTGAGCAGATCAAGACAAAAAGGGGAAGAGAAAAGTATCGAGCCGCACGTGGGCACAAAGTCGTTAGCGGATACTGCTTTGTGTGCAGAAATGGAGCCACACGGGCTCATGCCAGAGAAGACTCGTTCCAAGACCCAGCCTTTGCAAGTGTGCTTGGCTGGTTCCCGCCCATTTCCTGCTTCCCTCTCACTCCACCAAAACACTTATCTTGACACCAACACGTCTGGTTGTGTTACCGGCAGTGCAGCCCGGTTGAGATAGCCTCGGCACCGCACAGGGACACCTCTTTCCTGGCCTGCTGCTTCTGGGCCCCAGGACCTCAACTATTGCAAATCAGGTGGCTCCAACTTACGCCATGTTTTCCTTTTGCTTAGTCGGGATTTTATGACTGACCTTACGCCGACGAGTAGAACAGACTGGTCAGCGACCACGTGGATTTTAGAGCGAGTCTTGCTAGGTTTGAATCCAAGTTCCATCCCTTATGTGTTTATTTTCTTTATCCGCATGGGCCTTGGTTTCCTTACCTGAGAAACGGGAACGGTAGCGGTGAAGCAGTACCTTCTCATAGGGCTGTCGTATCCATTACATATGTAAATCTATCGAGAGTGCTTGGAACAGTACCTGGTCTAGCAGCAGCGCTAGGTAAATATCCGCTTTCATCATCTTCTGTGTGTCCCATGGAGTTTCAGTCTGCATAATTACTTATTATGAATTCAAAATAATTCTCCATCGTCATACCTTCCATTGTCCCAAGTTTATTATAAACCCAGCATCCAACCATTTATCCGGCCATTATACAGCCCTCAAAATGGCACTGACTGACTTACCAGAAGCACCTTCTTTTGTCTCTCAGCCCCCTGGTGCATGCAGTTAGCTGATGACAAATAACCTCTAAGGAATTTTGGAAGATGCTGGAAATGTTCTAAAAGTGGGTTGCGCTGATGGATTTGCACTCTTCCAATTTATTAAAAAAATCATTGCATTCTGTTCTCCCACGGTGTGAATTTTGTGGTATGTAAATTATCCTTCAAGGAAGTTGGAAAAAGAAAAAAATAATCATGATTGTTTAAAAAAAATCCTCATTTTGTCCTTTAGGGGAGAAGAGGCCTTAAAGGATAAAGAGCCAGTATGGAAATGGAATGAAAACAAGTACTACATCGCTCTAATTCTTTCAGAGTTTTGTTCTTTTTTTTTTTTTTTTTTTTTTTTTTTTTTTTTTTGGATGGCTCAGTTATTTACTTTAGAAATAGTAACACATTCCTTGGCTACCAAACATCTAGGACTTAAGAAATCAGGCAGTACTTCTGAAATCCATACCAGGATATTTCCCAGACTGAAGAGCAGGGTGAGTAGGGAGGGAACTTGGGGGTTGTTTTGAGAAATCTGGAACTTGCCATCACGTAACTGAGTACAAGTGCCAAGAAAAAGCTATAGGTGTGTCCAAAGAAGTGGAAGGTCTTTTGCTTTATAATGACAAGATAGACTTGGATCTTAGGTAATCCTCTAACTGCTCTGAGTTTCATTCAATGAAAAGAGCCTTAATAAAGGAAACTTATTACTAGAAGCAAAGTTGATTTTAGCAAAAACCTTAACCTCTTTGAATAGCAGAATTTACTCCTATACAAATGGAGATGATCCATAGGAAAGAAAACATAGAAGAAGAAAAAAATGAGGAGGAGGAAATACAAATTGCATCACATAGCAAGTGAGCAATCAGAGTAATAATAAGCTTCCAGTTTTAACTGTGTGAAGAGTTTTACTTGAAACACCAATCTCAAGGAAATATTTCAGCAAATCCTCTTTGTGTTTGGTGTTTCTGCTTGGCATTTTGGCAAATTCTTGATTCATTCAAAAGATAGCTGATTCTCTATCCTGAAACCTGCCCTGGCAGAGCGGGTAGCTGCTGGTTACCATGAATGAGAGACAGTGGCAGAAAGAACGAAATTTGAATTATGAAAATAATAGCAGTGTATCTGACTCTGTTTATGCAGTAACTACAGAAAAGCTTTGCGGTTGTCATTTTGTTTTAAGAATATCAAAAGAAAGAGATTTAGGGTGTGTTTTAAGAAGCCAGTTGAATCCATTCATGTTTTACCCTCATCTTTGAGATTTTATTTTATCGAATGATAAAATATCAATCCGTGTCACTTCCTGTAAATTGCCACACTAGTGACATCCAATCAAGAAATACACTGCGTGACACTCTCCAGGGTTGGAGATTTGTATTTCAAAAGATTTGGAAGTTGATCCGAAGTGCCTGGGGGTCCCAGAGATCTCAGGGGCAGGACAGGGTCAACCCAGGGGTCTGCTCACAACAGGAGGGGACACAGATGACATTCCACTGGGAGTGCACCAGGCCATTCAGGTGGCTGCTTTCACTTTATTAAGAGCACCGATAAACACAGATCTTGTCTTCTTTAGAAGAAGATTGGCCTCTTCAGACCTGCAGACACGAAGGTACCAGGACACTGGATTTACTCTGAGTTAATATTTACCTGAGTTATTGATTGCCACGTGAGTTACAAAACAGCTGGCCACTCAGTTTGTGATGCTTTTTCTTTGAATTACAAAAGCCGAGCTATAAATCCTAACCTGCGAGGATTTCTTTCATCTTTTCTACTTGTGAAATGTACCGCTTCAACAGAACCGACCCTGGGTCATTTTAAATCAATTACTAATAAATCAGTGGCACTTCCCTTTTCTCTCATTGAAAGAGAAAGTACCATTTTAGGAATTACTTTTGTCTCTGGCTATACCTCTGTTTGAGCTGCTTAGCTGTGAATTTCCTTATTTCCACAATGAGAGGTTATAAATTGGATGTTAAGATGCCTTGAAGTTCACCATGTGAAACCACACGGTGGGTTACAATGTTCCAAACGCTGAGACAGATGTTAACAACCAAACTAAACATCATTATATGGCAAAATGAAGGGTCTGAGATAACTGCAAGTATTTCACTGATTTTATTTTTCTCAATAAAAAATAGTTTAGAGATGATATGCAATAAAAAGCGTATTCAGGGGCGCCTGGGTGGCGCAGTCGGTTAAGCGTCCGACTTCAGCCAGGTCACGATCTCGCGGTCCGTGAGTTCGAGCCCCGCGTCAGGCTCTGGGCTGATGGCTCAGAGCCTGGAGCCTGTTTCCGATTCTGTGTCTCCCTCTCTCTCTGCCCCTCCCCCGTTCATGCTCTGTCTCTCTCTGTCCCCAAAATAAATAAACGTTGAAAAAAAAATTAAAAAAAAAAAAAAACGTATTCAATAAGACAATTCTCATTAGAATAAGAACAGCAAATTAAGCCATGAATTAAAAAGCAATGCAAATAGTTCAATCACTAGGAAAGACTGAAGAAATATTATCATACATTTGAATTTTATGTTGGAGACCCTTGGCAGCTGAGGATAAAAAGGAGGAAATGTAATAAATTATGCACATTTTTATCCTATAGAAGTTAATATAACATTTATTAAAAAATATTTTCTACTGTCGGTATTCTGAAACAGAAGCTCAACCTGAGTATGCATCTTGGTCACAATGTATAAAAAAGTAATGTATATCCAAACTATACATGTGTATTGATAATGCCAATGCCATTATGTTGAAGCACAAATAAGTGAATTGACGCCTCTGCAAATAAAGTCCATGTGTATAATATTCTATTTATCTAATTTCATGTAATGATATAATTAGGATACCCAAAAGGCTAAGTAAATAGAATGATCCCAAGATCATCTATAATAGATATAATTTCTAATGTCGAAATGTCTTATACAACACAAGGATATGTTTTTCAATTGTTACTTAAGGAAGTATCCGTAAGTTTTATTTTATTCGCGTGTATGTGTATGTGTGCACACATTTAGTTCCACATTTTTTATTTTAATTCCAGTTAGTTAAGATACAGTGTAATATTAGTGTCAGGTGTAGAATTCAGTGATTCATCACTTGTATACAACATCCAGTGCCCGTTGCAAGCGCTTTCCTTAATACCCATCACCTATTAGCCCAAATTTTAGGTACCACGTGAGCAGACAGAGTTAAACATTTGTTTTGAAATTTGAGAACCATGACAAGAATTCTTTGTAAATTGGTGCAGCCACTATGGAAAACAATATGCAGTGTCCTCAAAAGATTAAAAATAGAGCTACCATACAATCCAGCAATCCCACTTCTGGGCATTTTTCTGAAGGAAATGAAATTACTATCTCAGAGATATTTGCACCCCTATGTTCATTGAAGCATCATTCACAATAGCCAAGACATGGAAACAACCTGTGTCCACTGACAGATGAATGGATACAAAACTGTGGGGTGTTTGTGTGTGTGGGGGGGGGTGTCCATTAGAACATTATTTGGAAGTACAAAGAAGGGAATCCTGCCATTTGAAGCTACATGGATGAAACTAGAGGTTATTATGCCAAGTGAAACAAATCAGACAGAGGATGGCAAATAACATCTCACTAAAATGTGGAATTTGAAAACACCAAACTCAAAGAAACAGAGGACCAATTGGTTGCTGCCATGAGGAGGGTTGGGGTGTGGGAAATGGGTAAATGTAGCCAAAGGGTAAGAATTTCTAGTTATAACATGAATAAGTTCTGGGGATATGAAATATAATGACTATAGTTAACAATACTGTACTTTATACTTGAAGTTGCTAAGAGAGTAAAAAGTTCTCCCTACATTCACATATGTGAGGTTATGGGTGTGTTAACTAACCTTACTGTGGTATTCATTTTGCAATATATACATTTATAAAATCATGTTGTACACCTTAGATTTATACAATGTTAATGTCAATTATATCTCAATAAAGAATCAATATTCTCAATTGTATAAAGTCTTCCCTATGGCCACTTGGAGGGGAAACACCAAACCTTATAACAGGCAAAATATAGCCCTTTCCACATTTGTATCATTTGCAATAAAATGTTTAATGTCCATTTTCTCTTATAAACTATAGTATCCCTGAAGGCAGAGAGTTTGTCTTTTTTTTCTACTTTTAATTTCTGGTACCTAACAAAGAATATAACTCATGCTAGACATTTAAAAGGCATTTATTGAATTGAGTCTCTCACTATATACATATATATATATATAATGAATATATATGAAATATATATTATGAATACATATATAATGAATATATATGAAATATATATTATGAATATATATAATGAATATATATGAAATATATATTATGAATATATATAATGAATATATATGAAATACATATTATGAATATATATATATATATGAAGTAACTATTAATTTCTTTAACCATCTGCAAAATCACAGAATGGAAAAACCATCTTGGACTGAATTTTTTTTTTTAAAAATGCTCAACTCCTTCACAGTTCTAAATGGGATAACTTCTTGATATGCTTACTAATGCAGCTAAAATTCAAAATGTACCCTCAGTTAATATTCTGAATACAGTTCTAAATTTGTTTATCTTTTTTAAAATATGGTATCTTCAGATTATAATAATTTTAATCTTGATTTGTTTGACTGGTATTGAGCTGTTATTTCAGGCAATAGTCAAATGTTTATGAAGCCATCCATGGTTCACAATAGCCCATCACCTTTTGAACTTCTAGTCTAGATACTCAATCTCCTCTTCCAATTTACTTCAGCTCAAGAAAAGATCATTTATGAAAGATACTTTTCTTTCATACTTTTCTTTCTTGTTATCGTGTTCAATGCTAAAAAGTATAAAAAGTATTTGCAGGCCTTAAGCTGATCTTCAGTCTTAAACAACTGCAAAACTACCCTGAGTTATCACTAGCTTTGATAAATGTGCGATGTAATTCCAGAAATTACAAAGGACCAAAACATCTCATACAGTAATACCTTCAATGTAGAACTTGATCTAATTTTATCGTAGCAACAAACCTACAAGATAAGGTCTCAGTAGCCACATTTTACAGACAAGAAATCAGAGGCTCAACCTCTGTTCAGGAGTTCAATCAAACACAGGGGACCAGGAAATCTGTTAGTACCATGTGTCTAAGAGATAATACATTGATGTCTCTTATCCTAGTCCTCTGCTTCTCCCAGTACCTCCTGTCATACAGACCTCAATTGATTCTGAGGGACTGAAAGCAGTATCTAGCCAGGGCAATGCGGAAGAGCTCTTGAATAAACATGGTTGTGAAAAAACCATATTCTTGCAAAAGCAGTTTGACTACAGAGATGAAGGAGGTGGCCACTAGGGTCAGACCATGGCTTCCAGGTACCAGTGTGTAGTTTGTGCACTGTACAAGAACTCCAAACCTAGTTGAGACAACCTACCCCTTTAGCTTCTCTGCTGTGATCATTTAAATCTGACATTTAACCTTCCTAAGTCTCCTTTTCCCCCACTGTTAATGTTAGTATAGAAATAATACTTAGCTTAGAGTCTTGCTGCAAAGACTAAATTGGATAAGACATGCCAAATACTTTCCACACTCCAGTCTACACTCAATAAACAGTAAACACTCAATAAAAGTAGTTTTGAGTGTTACTAAAAATATTATTATTCTTTCTTCATCATTACCAAATTAATAATTATGTGAACTTTTGATCCTTTACTGAAGATAAGCTGTTGGAAGTGGAATAACTGGACCAAACTTAATGAACCTTTTGAGGGCTTTTAACTTGCATTTGCTTTTGGGAATGATCACACAATGTACCTTCCTACCAACAGTAAATGAAGCAGCCTATCTCACTATATTTCAACCATCCTTGTGATTTCTAGCAACTGCCCCAGATTTCCGCCCTGCCGGCCTCCTGGGATATTCCAAAATCTATTTTAGAGTTACTAAAACTTCCATTTTCTGAAGACAAATATTTTATGTGAAGGAATAGGTCGGCATTCCCTGATGCATGAAGAAACAAGACTAGTGATCAAATCAGTAACACACAGCTAAATACACATTTTTGTATTGCGTAAATACACATTGTGTGAATAGAAGCCCCATTATTGGTGGCGGCACAGAGAACTATGGAAATTTCCAGGCAAAGGAAAGAGCACAGGCAAGGAAAGGATTAATTGAAGGAAGACTTTGGCAGATGGGAAAAGCCTGGAGATTTCGATACTGCCTAGCAAGGAGAACCACTGGTAGCCTACCTCCTACAGGTTATCATCTAAGGGTCTATTGGGCCCCTAAAACTGAAAAAAAAAAAAGGATTGCAACCCTCACAGAATCTTCATAGTCCGTGGACACCGACACCCACAGAAGATGAAGAAGCCCCTCCGCACAGTGCTGACTCCTGTTTATATTTGACTACACTTGTTCATTCGCCATTCTGAAAGTTTTTACGCAGCAACGCTGTAGTTGAAGCAAACTATCTGTACAAAAGCACACATGTAAACTAGCTCCGGGGGTCGGTCCAGAGTAAGGTGCTGATGTCGTTCTCAGAGGGAAAATATCTAAGGAAGCCAGTGGTCGTGTGATAGAGAGAGGTTATTTTCGTGAGGATTTCAGGAAATATTTTCTACCTTTGCAAGCAGAACACCTGCTGGATCGGGTGGGCCTATGAGAGGACAGCCGCCCAGAAGAAGAGCACAAATATATTCTGGAAGCCTATGCTTGAATCTGTTCAACGTCATTATCTTTTCTCCTCAATTCCCTCTGGGGAGGAAAAATTCCCAGTGCCCTTTCCCACCACTGTGAAAGTAAAACTTTTATTTTAACCTTTGAGGAAGCAAACTCCAGTGCAAATGTCCCTTCAGGTCACTCGTCTATGCCTACTCTATTTAAACAGCTGTATATCAAATACTAGAAGCACTAAGATGCTTGCCTTGTTAGCACTGACCCTTCTTAAGAGCAAACCCCAAATGTCATAACATTTCATACTTCATCTATACACCAGTTTAAAAAAAAATGGTGGAAGTTACCCATCTTCCAGTGACTGGAAATGTTTCTCTGTTGTTCTCCGTTGTGTTAAACAACCTTAATCACTCAGATAAATACTACTTGAGATCCCCACACTTTCTCTACTATGAATGTTTTATTCTAGAATATTCTGAGTAATACCTTCTCCTAAAGCATGCATACACTGAAATATTTCAAGGATTAAAGTTCTAAAGAGCCTTTCACTGAGTCATGCTTTAAAATTTTATACTGTCATGGGGAGTGGGTTCTAAAATTAAACCTGTTTCTCTGTTTGGATTCTCAGCTACTTTGTACATTTTTTAACTCATCTGCTTCTCAGAATGGCATCCCAGGAGTCCCAAAGCATTAACTCTATACCTTGAGTCACGCACATAAGGAGAGTGAAGATGCCAGACCCAGAGAAACTATAGGCCATTGATAGTCCATGAAAAGTAGTTTATGTTGGCCAGTCACTGTTGGGTTTTAAACATCTTTTCTGGCTGCTTGCAAATCTGTAAACTCAAGAGATGGTGAGCTAGAACACTAAAGACAAAAGAGTCAAAGAAAAAAGACTTCCAAATGCTTTGCAAATCCAACAGCAAAGATCTCTATAGTTGTAGAGGAAAACAAATGCAGAAAGACAGAAGAAATGGGGAGATATTTAATAAGCTTTTAACACTTTCTATATCAAAGAGCTGATTTAATATGAAATCTTTCTGTCCAAGATATGCCTAGCATGGCATAATTGCAAGCTCTCAACAGGGAAATTGAGATTAATAGTTAAAAGCTCTACTCTTAGGATCGAAATTTAGAAGTTTTGATTTCTCCTTGTGGAAATTTCCGAGGCCAAAGCCCCAAACCTTGAATATCCTTTTGTTTTTCTTCCTTTCCCCTCCCTCCTCATTTTTCCTACTCCTCCTTAACCTCCTCCTTTTTCTCTATCTCCTTTTTCTCCTTTTTCTCCCCTTGCCCCTTCTTCTTCCCTCCTTCTTCTTCCCCTCCTTCAACTCTCCTCCCCTGCTTCCTCCTCCTCCTTGCCCCCCACTCCTCCTCATTCTCCTACTTTTCATCCTCCTCCTTCTCTCCCTTCTTCTCTTTGTCCTCTTCCTCCTGCTAGTGCTCCTCCTCCTCCTCTCCCTTCTTCTTCCTCTTTTCTTCTTCTTCCTTTCTCCTTCCCCTTCTCCTCCTCCTCCTCCTCCTCCTCCTTCTTCTTCTTCTTCTTCTCCTTCTTGTTCTCATTCTTGTTCTTCTTCTCCTCCTCCTCCTCCTCCTCCTCAGAAATGTAATGTGCTGTTTAAAACAAACCCCCCATTTGGCTTAACTGGTCAACCCCCCCCCCACCCCATTTGGCTTCCAGTACAGTTAGCAACAGGAAACAAATAATGGACAACTTGATCATGAATCTTCTCCCCATGCATCATCTATGGAAATTTGCCAAACACTAAACATATGGCTACTGAATAGGGAATGAAAAATACACTAAACATTTATCTATAAGAGCCCAAACACATGGAAAAGTAAAAATCTCAATCAGAAGAGATATTTGGGTTTTATATGAAATATGAACACTCATGAGCACCCACACAATTCCTGATTGTCATATGGAACAAAACTTTTTCTTATAAGTAGATTTTGCTACTTTATTGAAATAAATACAGGTTTAAATATATTTTCTGCTGACCTGTTTTCTGGTCACCATGACCACATAGCTATCTGCATATATTGAGGGATGTGGAAGATTTTCTTTTCGTCTTCTTTTTTTTCCCTATCTCTTACACAATAAGTCTGTCTTAAATGTGCACGGATGCAATATGGTGATTTTTAAAGAGGTAGTTTGGCTGTACTATTTAGAAATCACTGTACTCTAATGTTTTACTCAATAATTTTTCTAGTCTGAAATGGCCACAGCAAGTCCTTCCCCTAATTTCCAAGTAAGAAGTGATGGTATTTTTTTAATGTATAATTTATTATCAAGTTGGCCAACATATAGTGTATACAGTGTGCTCTTGGTTTTGGGTGTAGATTATCAGGATTCATGCTTACATACAATACCCAGAGCTCATCCTAACAAGTGCCCTCCTCAACGCCCATCACACATTCTCTCCTCTTCCCCTGCCCCCATCCACTCTTAGTTTGTTCTCTGTATTTAAGAGTCTCTTATGGTTTACCTCCCTCCCTCTCTATTTGTAACTACTATTTTTTCCCCTTCCCTTCCCCCATGGTCTTCTGTTAAGTTTCTCAAGTTCCATATATGAGTGAAAACAGGATATCTGTCTTTCTCTGACTGACTTATTTCACTTAGCATAATACCATCCAGTTCTATCCATGTTGCTGCAAATGGCATTGCATTTATCCATCAGTTGATGGACATTTGGGCTCTTTCCATAACTTGGCTACTGTTGAAACACTGCTATAAACATTAAGGTACATGTACTCCTATGAAGTAGCACTCCTGTAACTTTGGATATATTCCTAGTAGTGCTATTGCTGGTTCCTAGGGTAATTCTATTTTTAATTTCTTGAGGAACCTCCACACTGTTTTCCAGAGTGGCTGTACCTGCTTGCATTCCCACCAAGAGTGCAAGAAGATTTCTGTTTCTCCACATTCTTTCCAGTGTCTGTTGCTTCCCGAGTTGTTAATTTTAGCCAATCTGACTTGTATGCGGTGACATCTCATTGTGGTTTAGATTTGTATTTCCCTGGTGATTAGTGATGTTGAGCATCTTTTCATATGTCTGTTTGCCACCTGGATGTATTCTTTGGAAAAGTGTCTATTCATGTCTTTTGCCCATTTCTTCACTGGATTATTTGTTTTTCTGGTGCTGAGTTTGGTAAGTTTTTTTATATATTTTGGATACTAACCCTTTATCTGATATGTCATTTACAAATATCTTTTCCTATTCTGTCAGTTGCCTTTTAGTTCTGTTGATTGTTTCCTTTTCAGTGCAGAAGCTTTTTATCTTGATGAGGTCCCAATAGTTCATTTTTGTTTTTACTTCCCTTGCCTTTGGAGACATGTCAAGCAAGAAATTGCTGTGGTTGAGGTCCAAGAGGTTATTGCCTCTTTTCGCCTCTAGGGTTTTGATGGTTCCCTGTATTACATTTAAGTCTTTCATCCATTTTGCATTTATTTTTATGTATGGTGTATAAGAGTGGTCCAGTTCCATTATTCTGCATGTTTCTGTCCAGTCCTCCCAGCACCATTTGCTAAAGAGACTGTCTCTTTGCATTGGATACTCTTTCCTGTTTTGTCAAAGATTAGTTGGCTATACACTTGTGGGTCCAATTTTGGATTTTCTATTCTATTCCATTGGTCTGTGTGTCTGTTTTTATGCCAATACCATACTGTCCTGATGATTATAGCTTTGTAGTGGAGGGTAAAGTCTGGGATTGTGATGTCTCCCACTGCAGTTTTCTTTTTCAACATTACTTTGGCTATTCAGGGTCATTTGTGGTTCCATACAAATTTTAGGATTGTTTGTCCTAGCTTTAAGAAGAATGCTGGTGCAAAAGACATGAATAGACACTTCTCAAAAGAAGATATACAAATGGCCAATCAAAACATGAAAAAATGCTCAACATCACTCATCATCAGGGAAATACAAATCAAAACCACAATGAGATACCACATCACATCTGTCAGAATAGCTAACATTAACAACTCAGGCAACAACAGATGATGGCGAGGATGCAGAGAAGGAGGATCTCTTTTGCCTGTTAATGGGAATGCAAACTGGTGCAGCCACTCTGGAAAACAGTATGGAGGTTCTGCAAAAAATTAAAAATAGAGCTACCCTGTGGCCCAGCAATTGCACTACTAGGTATTTATCCAAGGGATACAGTTGTGCTGTTTCAAAGGGACACATGCACTCTAATGTTTATAGCAGAACTATCAACAATAGCCAAAGTATGGAAAGAGCCCAAATGTCCATCGATGGATGACTGGATAAAGAAGATGTCGTATATATATACAATGAAGTATTACTTGGCAATCAAAAAGAATGAAATCTTGCCATTTGCAACTACATGGATGGAACTAGAGGGTATTACGTTAAGCGACATTAGTCAGTCAGAGAAAGACAATTATCATATGACCTCACTCATATGAGGATGTTAAGATACGAAGCAGTTGAACATAAGGGAAAGGAAGCAAAAATAATATTTAAAAAAAAGGAGGGGGACAAAAACATAAGAGACTCTTAAATATGGAGAACAAACAGAGGGTTACTGGAGGGGCTGTGGGAGTGGGGGTAGGCTAAATGAGTAAGGGGCATTAAGGAATCTACTCCAGAAATCATTGTTGCACTATATCCTAACTAACTTGGGTGTAAATAAAAAAAATAAATAAAAGTTAAAAAAAAAGAATGCCTATGCAATTTTTTTTTTAATTTTTTTTTCTCAACGTTTATTTATTTTTGGGACAGAGAGAGACAGAACATGAACGGGGGAGGGGCAGAGAGAGAGGGAGACACAGAATCGGAAACAGGCTCCAGGCTCTGAGCCATCAGCCCAGAGCCCGACGCGGGGCTCGAACTCACGGACCGCGAGATCGTGACCTGGCTGAAGTCGGACGCTTAACCGACTGCGCCACCCAGGCGCCCCTGCCTATGCAATTTTGATTGGGTTACATTGATGTGTAGATTGCTTTGGGTAGTATTGACATTTTAACAATCTTTGTTCCTCCAATCCATGAGCATGGAATGTTTTTCCTTTTCTTTGTGTCTTCTTGAATTTCTTTCACAAGTTTTCTGTATCTTTCACCATACAGATCTTTTATATCTTTGGATCGGTTTATTCCTAGGTATTTTATGGTTCTTGGTGCTGTTATAAATGAGATCAATTTCTTGATTTCTCTTTCTGTTGCTTCATTATTGGTGTATAGAAAAGCAACCGATTTCTATACATTGATTTTGTATCCTGCGACTTTACTGAATTCATGGATCAGTTCTAGTAGCTTTTTGGTGGAGTCTTTTGGGTGTTCCATATAGAGTATCATGTCATCTGCAAAAAGTGAAAGTTTGACTTCTTTTTTGCCAATTTGGATGCCTTTTATTTCATTTTGTCACCTGATTGCTGAGGCTAGGACTTCCAACACTGTGTTAAACAACAGCTGTGAGAGTGGACATCCCTGTCATGTTCCCAATCTCAGGGGGAAAGCTCTGTTTTTCCCCATTGAGGATGATATTAGTTGTGGGTTTTTTGTATAAGGCTTTTATAATGTTAAGGTATGTTGCTTCTATCCCAACTTTCTTGAGGGTTTTTATTAATAAAATATGCTGTATTTTGTCAAGTGCTTTTTCTGCATCTATTGACAGGATCATATGGTTCTTATCCTTTCTTTTATTAATGTGATGTTCCACATTGATTGATTTGTGAATATTGAAGCAGCTGTGCAGCCCAGGAATGAATTTCACTTTATTATGGGAATAATTCTTTTAATATATTGTTGAATTTGATTTGTAGTATCTTGGTGAGAATATTTGCATCCATGTTCATCAGTGATATTGGCCTGTAATTCTTTTTTGTGGGGTTTCTGTCTGGTTTAGGAATCAAGGTAATGTTGGCTTCGTAAAATGAGTCCAGAAGTTTTCGTTCTATTTCTATTTTTTGAAACAGCTTGAGAAGGATGGTATTAACTCTGCTTTAAGTGTCTGGTAAAATTCTCCCGGGAAACTATCTGGCCCAGGACTCTCATATGTTGGGAGATTTTTGATAACTGATTCAATTTCTTCACTAGTTATGGCTGTGTTCAAATTTTCTATGTCTTCCGTTTGAGTTTTGGTAGTGTGTGAGTGTCTAGGAATTTGCCCATTTATTCCAGGTTGTCCAGTTTGTTAACATATAATTTTTCATAGTATTCTCTGATAATTGTTTGTATTTATGTGGTATTGGCTGTGATCTGTTCTTTTTCATTCGTGATTTTATCTTGCTGGGTCCTCTCTCTTTTCTTTTTGAGAAGTCTGGCTAGGGGTTTATCAATTTTGTTTATTTTTTCAAAAAACCAGCTCTTAGATTCATTGATCTGTTCTACTGTTTTTTTTATTCTATATTATTTATTTCTGCTCTAATATTTATTATTTCTCTTCTTCTGTTGGCCTTGGGGTTTCTTTGCTGTTCTGCTTCTAGCTCCTTTAGGTGTGCTGTTAGATTTTGTATTTGGGACTTTTCTTGTTTCTTGAGATAGCCCTGGTTTGCAATGTAGTTTCCTCTTAGGACTGCCTTTGCCACATCCCAAAGTGTTTGGACTGTCATGTTTTCATTTTCACTTGCTTCTATACTTTTTAATTTCTTCTTTAATTGCCTGGTTGACCCATTCGTTCTTTAGTAGGATGTTCTTTAATGTCCATGTATTTGTAGGTTTTCCAAACTTTTTCCTCTGGTGATTTCAAGTTTCATAGCATTATGATCTAAAAATATGCATGGTATGATCTCTATTCCTTTATATTTATTGAGGGCTGTTTTGTGACCTAGTATGTGATCTATCTTGGAGAATGTTCCAGGTGCACTTGAGAAGAATGTGTATTCTTCTGCTTTTTGTATGAAAAGTTCTGAATATATCTGTCAAGTTCTTCTGGTCCAGTATATCATTCAGGGCCATTGTTCTCTATTGATTTTTCTGCCTAGATGATCTGTCTATTGTTGTAAATGGAGTATTAAAGTAACCTGCAATTACCATATTCTTATCAATAGGATTGCTCATGTTTGTGATTAATTGATTTATATATTTGGGTGCCTCCAAATTATGGCATAAACAATTATAATTGTCAGCTCTTCTTTATGGATAGACACCATAATTATGATTTAATGCCTTTCTTTATCTCTTACTACAGCCTTTAGTTTAAAATCTAGTTTGTCTGAAGTATGTATGGCTACTCCAGCTTTCTTTTGACTTCCAGTAGCATGATAGATGGTTGTCCATCCCCTTAATTTCAATCTGAAGGTGTCCTCAGGTCTAAAATGGGTCTCTTGTAGGCAGTATATAGATGGATCTTGTTTTGTTATCCATTCAGATACCCTATGTCTTTTGATTGGAGCACTTACATTCAGCGTTATTATTGAAACATATGGATTCAGTGTCATTGTGTTATCTGTAGGTTTCATGCTTGTGGTGATGTCTCTGGTCCTTTGTAGTCTTTATAGCATTCCACTCACAGAGGCCCCCTTAAGATCTCTTTCAGGGCTGGTTTAGTGGTCGTGAACTCCTTCAGTTTTTGTTTGTCTGGTAAAGCCTTTATCTCTCCTTCTATTCTGAATGACAGTCTTGCTGGATAAAGGATTCTTGGCTGCCTGTTTTTCCTATTCAGCACATTGACTATTTCCTGCCACTCCCTTCTGGCCTGTCAAGTTTCAGTGGACAGGTCTGCTACTACCTTTGTGTTTCTACCCTTGTAGGTTAAGGCTGGTTTGTACCTAGCTGCTTTCAGAATTCTCTCTTTATCTTTGTATTTTGCTAGTTTCAGTATGATATGTTGTGGAGAAGATGTATTCCTGTTATGTCTGAAGAGAGTTCTCTGTGCCTCCTGGATTTTGATGTGTGCTTCCTTCCCCAGATTGGAGAAGTTTCTCAGCTATAATTTGCTCAAGTAAACCTTCTGTACCATTCTTTCTCTCTCTCTTCTTCTGGAACTCCTAGGATACAGATATTATTACGTTTCATTGAATCACTTAGTTCTCTAAGTCTTCCCTTGTAGTCTAGTATTTTTTTATCTTTTTCTCATTTCATCATTTTCCATAATTTTACCTTCTATTTCACTTATTCTCCCCTCTGCTTCTTCAGTATTCACTGTCACTGCATCTAGTTTATTTTGCACGCCATTTACAACATTTTGTAATTCATCATAGGTATTTTTTAGTTCCTTGATCTCTGCAGCAATAGATTCATGTTGTCTTCTATGTGTTTTTCAAGCCCAGAGATTAATCTTATGATTATTATTCTAAATGCTTGACCAGATATATTGTTTATATCTGTGTTGAGCAATTCTTTAGCTGTCATTTCTTCCTGGAAATGTTTTGTGGAGATTGTTCCATTTCATCATTTTGGCTAGTTTTCTGTCTTTTATGTGTTTTAAAAGCTTGTTATATGTCCTGCACCTGTGAGCACTACTATCAAAAATGGGTCATACACTGTCCGGGACCTGGTCCTTCAGAAGGTGTTTTTGGAGTGTGTTATGTGCTCTGTCTTGTGATTCTGGTTGCTTTACCTCCCTCCGCCAGGTGTGCTTTGATTTGTTCATTGAAGTAACCTTGGAAATAAATAAATAAATAAATAAATAAATAAATAAATAAAAGAGGGTGGTGGTGGTGGTGGTGGTGGAAGAAGCCTTACCGTATACAAAGAGAGAAATGACAGCGGTGGGAAAAATAAAACAAAATAAAATAAAATAAAATAAAATAAAATAGACCAGGCAGAGAAACTATACAGCTTAATCCAGAGAGAGAGGAAAGTAAAGAAGGAGGGCAGAACAGGTATAAATGGAATAGATTAAGTAGGTCTGCTTAAACAATTGAATAACCAAAATAACCAGACAAGAAAAGGGAAGAAATAAGAGGGAAAAAAGGATGGGAAAAAAATATATACATATGTACACATATATGTACATATATATATATACACATATATATGTATATGTATATACATATGTACATATATATATGTGTATGTATATACATATATACACACATAATAAGAATTGACCAAATATTACATCAGAAAATGCAAAACCACTGAGTGCCTTGAAACTCATGGCTGGGGGCGCCTGGGTGGCGCAGTCGGTTAAGCGTCCGACTTCAGCCAGGTCACGATCTCGCGGTCCGTGAGTTCGAGCCCCGCGTCGGGCTCTGGGCTGATGGCTCAGAGCCTGGAGCCTGTTTCTGATTCTGTGTCTCCCTCGCTCTCTGCCCCTCCCCCATTCATGCTCTGTCTCTCTCTGTCCCAAAAATAAATAAACGTTAAAAAAAAAAATTAAAAAAAAAAAAAAAAAAAAAAAAAAAAAAAGAAACTCATGGCTGCACTGGTCTGGAGGAGGAGGTGTCTGGTTGTTCATTGTCAGTCTTGCTCCTGCAGATACACAGTTACAGAGAGGCACAAAGAGGAGTGGTTTGGTGTAGGCGGGTCCAACCTCCACTGTGGCTCCTTGTCCTTTTCCTGAAGTCTTACCTTGTTGGTGATGGGGAGAAAAACAAACATCATAGTCTCTCCTCCCTGGACTGGGTGTCCCAAACCACTCTGTTCAAGCTGTCCTCACAATGCTGTGCAGGTGCCACGGCCATTTTTTTTCCTGATCCACAGTTTCCCGTACCTCCCAGGCACTCTGTTGGGATTCAAACCTTGTTGTCTTAAAGGATTCTGCTCTGTGTTCCCAGCTCTGGGGAAGCGCTGCCCTGCTGTTAAAGGGGGTCTGGCTGGCGGGTGGAAGCAGGGTTCTTTGTCCTTGGAAGGTTTCTTTGCCTTTTTCCCACAACACTCCAGGGAGGGAACTGCTTTCTCCCACTGCCAACAGCATCTCTGAACTAGGTACCGAGACTGGAGGTGGCTCCCCTCCTCCCAGAGTGCCTGAACAGAGCAGCCTACTCCAGGCCTCAGATAGCCCTGCAGTTAGAGATTTGATCTTTCTCCATTTTTTCCAATTCCTGGTCCCTGATTTTTCTCTTCTCCAAATATAATCCTACACTTCCAAAGCCTGTCTTTCTCTTCCTTTTGTCTCTCGGCAGAAGGGAATCCCTCCCCTCTGTGCCTACGCTACCTCTTTTATCTCTCCCAGTTCACAATCTCACCTATGGCCTGACAGGTTGCCCCAGTGGGCCCCTGGAGACATCTCTGTCACTCTGCAGCTGGGACTCTGCAGAGACTTGGAAGTCCTCTGGCCTCAACACTGCTGTGTTTGAGAGACAAGGTGACTTCAGTTCCCCCTATTTCTCAGCCATGTTGACTGCTCTTTGATGGTATTTGTCTTTAAAACCTTTGGACTTCAGGGGCACTGGGTGACTCAGTTGGTTAAGCGTCTGACTTTGGCTCAGGTCATGATCTTGCAGTCCATGAGTTTGAGCCCTGCATCGGGCTCTGTGCTGACAGCTCAGAGCCTGGAACCTGCTTCTGATTCTGTGTCTCCCCTTCTTCCTCTGCCCCTCCCCTGCTCAAGCTATGTCTCTCAAATATAAATAAATGTAAAAAAAATTGTTTCAAACCTTTGGACTTCACTATCCTCCCTATGTAAATCCTTTACATACCAACCTAGCTGGAAGGGGTCCTTTTTTTATTTTTTTAATTTTTTTAATGTTTCCTTATTTTTGAGAGATAGAGAGACACAGAATGTGAGCAGTTGAAGGACAGAGAGAGAGAGAGGGAGACACAGAATCCGAAGCAGGCTCCAGGCTCTGAGCTGTCAGCACAAAGCCCGATTCAAGACTCGCTCCCATGAACTGGGAGATCATGACTTGAGCCAAAGTTGGACATGTAACCAACTGAGTCACCCAGTGCCCCAGAGGCCTGTATTTCTGAGGCCCAAAGGCCTCTCTTGACATTTATCATGTTCTGCTTGTACAGTTTATGTTCACATTTTGTTTTGCTAAACACATTGTTAGTCTTCAAAGTCAATGGGTGATTATATTTCTTTATATTTGCTTATATTTATATGTTTTTTTTTATGCAGCACCCAGTAGATTTTTAATTTTAAAGAACTTAAAATCACAAATGGATAGGCCAAGGCATTAAATTCTCAAAAAGCATTTCCTCAGCATCCACTAACTTTAATTTTAGCATTAGTGTATTTTTTATTAGTTGGCTCACTAGATGTTTTAAAATTGGGTCAAAATGTACTATTAAAAATCATTTAAAGTACTCTAACGAAATAACAAAATACCCTAATGTAATTATAAGTGATTGTATGGTTCTTCCCAAAAATGTGTTGGAGAAGAAAAAGAAGTCTTACTTGCCTACAGGAACAAAGCCAGGATTTACAGGACTCTGGTGTGTTTCCCTGTGTAAAAGCCCTGGCTACATAAAATTGGATTTTCCTGCATGAGGCAGCAAACAATACTATACTTTTTGCTTATGGAGAATGTATTTTTCATCAGGATTTTCTTATGACATTTTTTTAATGTTTATTTATTTTTGAGAGAGACAGAGAGGGACAGAGGGACAGAGCTCAATAGGGAGAGGGACAGTGAGAGTGGGAGGCACAGAATTGGAAGCAGGCTCCAGGCTATGAGCTGTCAGCACAGAGCCCGATGCAGGGCTTGAACTCACGAACCATGAGATCATGACCTGAGCAGAAATCAGATGCTTAACCAACTGAACCACCCAGGTGCCCCATGACATGTTACTTAAATCAGGAACAACAACAGCAACAAAACCCAAGGAGATGAAAAAGCTTTTATCTAAGCAGGATTGGTTAAGTGAGTTGCCATTTCTTTTTGGTAAATCTATTTTATTTTATTTATTTTTGGGACAGAGAGAGACAGAGCATGAATGGGGGAGGGGCAGAGAGAGAGGGAGACACAGAATCGGAAACAGGCTCCAGGCTCTGAGCCATCAGCCCAGAGCCCGACGCGGGGCTCGAACTCACGGACCGCGAGATCGTGACCTGGCTGAAGTCGGACGCTTAACCGACTGCGCCACCCAGGCGCCCCTTTGGTAAATCTATTTTAAAAAATGATGGTGGTGTCCTTGCCTTTGTCTAAAGCCAGAAAGTCATGTTACTATAAGGTTGGTAAGGGAAAGTCAGGACTCATAAGGGACAGCTCAGACCTGAACAAAGGGTCAGGTTGGATGAGTCTGGAGTTAGCAGCAAATTGGAAACACTGGACCTAGAAAGAAAAAGGATCAAGGTGAGAGGGGTAAACTTTGAGACCAACTGTGTGCACATAGTACTTGAAGAGTCTATTTTGAAGAAACCGACTTATGACCACCAGGTACACAGCCTGCCTGCTTACATCTCTTCCTTTCTCCCTTCTTTCCTTCTTAGTGTCCTTTCATATATATTGTTGTGTGTTTGGGTACAACCAGGACTTTGAAGACAATCAACCCATAGGCCCTATCATAAAGGATTTCTTATACTAAGTAGACTATATTTTTCAAACTTTTATGTGCATAGTTAAGCATAACTTGGGGATTTTTTTATCTTTTTAAATTTTTTAAAACTATTTTGTAAAGTTTATTTATTTATTTTTGGGAGAGAGAGCACAAGCAGGAAATCTCAAGAAGGTTCTCCAATACCATTGCAGGGCCCGATATAGGACTCAGTCCCATGAACCATGAGATCGCTACCTGAGCTGAAATCAAGAGTTGGATGCTTAACTGACTGAGCCACCCAGGCACACCAGGGATCTTTTTAAAGTGCAGAGGGGGAGCCTGGGTGGTCAGTCAGTCAAGCATCTGACTCTTGATTTCAGATCATGTCATGATCTCACTGTTCCTGAGATCAACCTTCAAGTTGAGCTCTGTGCTGATAGCAGGGAACCTGCTTGGGATTCTCTCTCTCCCTCCATCTCTGCACTTCCCCTGCTAACACATGCACTTGCTCTCTTTCTCAAAATAAATAAATAAAAGTAAACAAATAAAATAAAATAAAATAAAATAAAACAAAACAAAGAGATGATAGGCCTGGAGCACGATCCCAAAATCTGCATTTCTAGTGAGCTCCTAGTCTGTAGATCCACAAATCACACTATCAGACACAAGGTTCTAATGTGGGTCCTTTGAACCTGTGGTTGATGGCATCTGAAAATTCCAGAATAAAGGTTGTACCCCCAACTCCAGTTTTGTACTCGATCCCCAACGAATCCAAAGAAAAATATGTGAACAGATTATCATTACCAAGAAAATATGACAAAACATTGACTACCGAGGAAGTGAACGAGTATTATCAACCTGATAAGCAAGGGAGACATCATATGTAAAAGCAACACAAGCATTGTGAAGTCATAGGTTAGACTTCTAACCTATGGTTAGGAGGTTAGACCTTCTAACATAGGTTAGAAAAGGTTAGAGGCGTTTAGATAAACAGGAATACCTTGAACTGGATGCATGTCTTAGTAAAGATTCAATAATGAGCAACATTTTCCCAGATGTCTTGACCATTCGCTTTATGCATACCATAAAGTGCAGAAGATCAGAGGACAATAATATGTGGTGATAAACTTGTTTGATTACACTTCCCAGGTGCTGCTGGGTCCAATTATCTTGGTGCTCAAATAGCTCCTAATTGGGTGTGAAACACACATCAGAGTTAATTACACTGTACAGTATTATACAGGCTTGAAATAATTAAGACTCAACTGGCCTAGAAAAAAAAGTACATTCATTTTAAGTTTCAATCCTTGGAGATTTCACTGAAACTCATGAGATCAGCTAGATATGAATTTATGCAAATTTCTAACCCTAGAATCTTATTGAGACCATAAGCCTCTTATCATAACCTAGATACTTTGATCTACAAAGGTATAGATATCTATGTGTTATGAGTAGCATGCGCCCTTGAAAACTGAGAAATCAAAACATTATAGGAAGGTCTGTTATATTAAAAAAATATATTATATTATACTCTATTTGTCAGTTAAAGGTAATATTTTGGGGAGTTCATCTTCACAAAAAATATTGGATTACTAAGGCCAACTATTTACAGAACATAGGTTACATAACACGTGAACGGTATTGAGAGAATTGGAAGATTAAAACTAAAATGATCCCCAAATCTACAGATCATGGAAATATATTGGAGTTGAGATTATCTATCACAAGAAGATCTACCATTTTATCTTTGGAGCAAAAATGAAAGACATGTTCTTTTTTTAATGTTTTATCCTGAGAGAGAGAGAGCATATGAATAAGCAGGGTGAGGGAGACAGAGAATCCCAAGCAGGCTCCCTGCTGTCAGCACAGAGCCGGATGTGGGGCTTGATCTCAGGAACCATGAGATTGTGACCTGAGCCAAAATCTAAAGTTGGACTCTTAACCAACTGAGCCACCTAGGCACCCTGAAAGACATGCTCTTGACTAAAATCCTCTGCCTTTTAACCTAAAATACTGTGTGTGTGTGTGTGTGTGTGTGTGTATACATACATGTATGTATGTATATATAACGGAAATTTGAAACTAACATGGTTTATTAATCTTCTGAAAGGGCAAATAGATGCCAAAAGGTGATAATGAGTTGAAGCATCAGCAACTTGTTTCTCAAAGCCTCTGGACCCACTGTTTTGCAAGTTTGTGGCCATATTGACCCTTCCCCTACTGAATCATGTCCTGGCCTTGGTGGATTGACTCATGACATCTGCCAGGTTTTTCATGACCTATCTGATCACTAGCTGACTCATCCATGTTGTCATTGGTTTCTTCCTTTACCCTTTACTTCTCCGGGCTTCATCCATCACCTGCTGTTCTCCTCCTATCTTACTTTACCAATAGTTCATGCTTCTTTGAGTCAATATTCTCTGCCATTACTCATCCCATGCATGGCAATGCTTGCCAATTAAATGTTAAATCATGATAACTCATCTGAAAATATGGTACACTCTACAGCTGCTATAAAATGAAGATCACAAAATATCTTAGATTCTTCTGATGTTAAATCATTTCAGAGTCAGGATTTTTTGATGAGAATTTCTTTAACTTCTCTTCTCTCTCCTGAATAATTTGATTGATTCTAAATCTTTAGTGACACACCTTTCACCTAACAGCATGGAATCTGATTTTCCTCATTTTTTTCCATATCATTTCAATGAATCAGTTCACTAACCTGAGCAAAATAATCCAGAAGTAACCAACAGTTATGGTTTGCAAACTTCTATTTATCTTTTACTCCATTGTCACTTTGGGAACATAAAATATTTACAGAAGTCATGTCATGTTTGATAAATAGATTATTGACTCAAAAACTGTACAGCATAAACCATGAGAAAGAATTAATGTACCTGTACTTTGCCCAGTTTGTAGGTAAATGTTAAAATATTTAGAGTATTGGTGACTTTTTATTTGTTATTCTTTAAAATTCATTTCCATTCAAATTTGGATTTTACTTGGTTCCTTTATTTATCTCCTAAGAAGATAAATAGAAGGAAAAGGAAACCTGCTTATTAATCGTAAGAGCCAGATAATTAAATTGTTATGATGAAAAGAATAAGCAGCACTGTTTAAATTGATTTTAACCCTGGAAATTTACCAAAATTGGAATATGGCTTTGTAATCACAAATAAAGCCACTTTTCCACTTTTTCATTTCATTTTGTATTGTCTTTAAAACTCCTGAAATGTTTAAGCTCTAGTTAATTCACATAAAATTTTATATACTTAGGAAAGTCAGAATAAGTAATGAATGACTTGTAATTCCTTTTTTTTTTCTGTTAGTGCTCCTACAACATATATCCTTCCATTAATTCCAAAAGCATTTATTGAAAATCTCCAATAAAAAATAAAATAAAATAAAATATCTTTGCATTGGTGATGCAAAGCCTTGGAGATTCAAGATCTGAGCCATAAGAACTCTACCGCATGAAACAAAAATTGACTGAATAATCACATTAATATGTTATTACAAGCTATGAAACAGGAGAGGAATACCAGGTTTAGTCTGAAGATCAGAAGTGTCTTCCTAAACCAACTGGCATTTGAGAACTGAAAAGGAGAACTGTCTAAGTGAACAGGTTAAAGGGAAGTTTTGCGTTGTGGACAGAGAGGAGCACGTCTACGTTTCCATGGTGGAGGTAAGCATGTCACACTGAGGAACACTGAGAAAGCCAGAGTGGCTGGAACAAAGAAGGTGAGGGAGGCGGTGTTGTCATTGCATTCATTCTGTATTGCCCAACCCTCTGGGCCATCTACCAGCCTCCTACCCCACTCCCTAAAAAAGGCTGTTCATTCTGAAAAGACAGGTACCAGATATCTCCTGTAGAGCGAATATTTGCACCGGATCTCTGGCAATCTGGACTGGTCCATCCAAATTCAGGCATGAAAACAGCTGTCCATCCAAGCTGGTGCCCTGTCTTCACCCAGGCTCACTTCCTCAATATCTTTGGGTCTTTATTACATACAGAGAGGAGCTGACAGCACAGGATTTCATATCAGAGCCTGTTCTGGAAAGATAACTCTGAATGGCAATCTGAGGGCCAAAACAGTTCTGATCATTCCAAGTTCTATGCTAAAGCAGATTGTATTGTGGCTGGTCCTTCATGTGTTCTTAGAATCTAAGAATAACTTAAAAATGAAGACAAACATCTATCCAGAAGAACTTTTAAAGGGTCTTATCTGAAATGTTTTGCAAAGGGAAATGACCAGAGCTGTGATTTTAAATTGTCTCCTTTCGTTCTGACTGTGGGGATGAAGAGTAAGGTTCAGAAAACACATTCATTTATATTTTGGCAGAAACTTGCATGTTATAATCCTTGGGAGTGTGAGATCAGAGGCCATGGGGCTGGTAGAACTATGCTCCACATGGGTGGTAGAAAAACAGGCCCTTTACAAAAATAAACTAAACACAATATTTTTAGATAAAAATTATAAACACTAGATTATAAGGCCTTTTCAGGCTAGATCATATCTTATTAGCACAATAAATGTCGCAGCTGGGAGAGAAGTAAATGTACTAAGTAAGGACAATAATGAAGGGTCGAATGAATGAATGGATACCACTGAGCGTACGTTCAACACCCTGAACACTTAATCTGTAGTGAATTGCAGTGTAAATTATGGACTTGGGGTAATAATGATGTGTCGATACAGGTTCATCGATTGTCACAAATGAGCCACTCACGTGGGGGGTGTTGACCGTGGAGGTGGCTGTGCATGTTGAAGGGGCAGGAGGTACCTGGGAAATCTCTGGATCTGCCACTCAATTTTGCTGTGATCTGAAACTGCTCTAATAAATACAGGCTAATAGTCTTAACTGTTACGGAAAACATGATTTTTTTTTTTTTTTGTTACAGTGTAAGCTTGAATTTACAATATCAGCAGCATAAGGCAGCAGTTCATCTACCTGTAGCTTAATGTATCTAGTATCAGGTACTATGCGATGGCCATAGCTGGGTCATTTACACAGTGCTTCCTGTGTTCTAAGCACCAGATGAGGCACCTTTGCCTGCTTTTCATCGACTCTGCACAAGAGCCATGTGAAATAGGTCCCGCTTTTATTCCCAACTTCAGATGAAAAAAAAAAAAAAAAAAAAATGAGACTCAGAGAAGTTAATTAAATTCCCCAAGGTCACACAGATAGCTTCTGTCAGAGGGATAAAAATGATTCTTACACACATCTGGGTAGCTAACTCTTAAGCTTGGCTTTGGGTTAGGAGTGGATATGAGAAGGTGGGAAGAAAGAATCCCTTCTTACCCCAAAATGCTTTTCTCTCCTGGAAAAAAAAAAAAAAGGTAGGTACAGCTTATAAAACTCGATTTAGGGGCGCCTGGGTGGCGCAGTCGGTTAAGCGTCCGACTTCAGCCAGGTAACGATCTCGCGGTCCATGAGTTCGAGCCCCGCGTCGGGCTCTGGGCTGATGGCTCAGAGCCTGGAGCCTGTTTCCGATTCTGTGTCTCCCTCTCTCTCTGCCCCTCCCCCGTTCATGCTCTGTCTCTCTCTGTCCCAAAAATAAATAAACGTTGAAAAAAAAAATTTTAAAAACTCGATTTAAAGACAACCAAAAATGTTAATGCCAGATGGGATCATTCAATCATGATTAAGCTCAAACTGGGTTGGGAAAGAGGCCCAAGATTGCATGCATCATTCTTACTGATGTTGAAGGCCAGTATGCTCCTCTCTTGGATATGATTTAGGGCAAATGCAGTTTTATGCCAGTGTGAGTAGAAAGAACCTGGGCACAGAGAAACACATTAGCCAAGGTGTGATTATGCATAGGCAGGGCATAGCAAATTGTTGTTCAAAATATATCATTAACTATCATCTTGAAAACTTCTGAGTTTTTACTACAATTAAAATTAGTCACAGATAGTTCTACGGAAAATCCCTTTCATGAGTTTTTGACCTGGTATGATAGCATCAGGACAAAGGAAAGGTTGTATCAGTACCCTTCAGGAGTCCGCAGTCAGAAGAGGAGAAAGAAATATTGAATCAGGCCAACGTGAACCAAGAAAAACAAAAACAAATGTTTTGAACATCTAGGTCAGTTTGTGGACCACAGCAAAACGTGGCATTTATAGGAAAGTCTCAGGAAAAAAATGAAAACCACAATAATTTCACTTATCTTTCCCACTTCCTAGGGCATCTGGGCCAAGTTTCATATTCGATCAAAAGAAGCCCAATTCTGTAATTTCTGCTCATGGGAGAATAGACTAAGAAGTAGGAGGGAAAAAAATAAAGAAAGAAATTCGTCTTATTCATCTTCTTTTTTAAAAGCCAGAATTAAGATTATTGAATCCCATCTGTGGGCTGTGGTCAGTTTTCAAAATCAATTTTCAGAGACAGAGTTGTCTTATGTTTGCCTTCCAGGTGTCTACTTTCTCAAGGTAACAAAAAGGTTCACAAGGATTCTTATCTCAAAGCGATAAACAGATGCAAACAGAGCCAGGCCTATCTGAGCTACCACAAGGCCTGTCTGACTAATTGCTCTGATAGATCATTCTCCTGATGTCTGATGTTGTTATTGCACCCAGCGTAGCTGAGATAGCACATGTTTAACCCCTGACCTTCCAGCTGCCAAGAGCACGTTGCTCTGGAACTAACCGTTCTCCATCATCACTTCCTCCCCATGGCGGCCAGGGAAAGAGATCAGTTTCTAAGCAAATAGCAAAGGCTCTGACCCCGTCATGAGTCACCAGTCTGTCTACCCACTTCCAAGATTCCCCCTTCATATATTTATTCAGCTTGTCAGAGTTCCTGGCAAAGAGGATAGTGATATTTGAGGTAAATAGGATTCATGCTAACTCTGGGAACAGTTAATTTCAGAAATCTGAGGTACCTTAAATGACTTCCATGGGCTTCATATGAACCAATCCATTCCATTTTACCCCCTTTTAAGGTACGCTTTTCTTTAACAAAAAATGATAAAATATCAAAAGCCACAGAATGAACAACAACAAAAAATATTCCAGGGCCATTTGTAATAATGTAAGGAAATATCTAATTATTCTGTGCCTTAGGGCACTGATTGAAATTACTAAAAGACAGGCTAAGTACTATTACTAACTGCAGAAGTGAGAAACAAATATATTTTATCTTAGATAGGTCATCTTTCTTTTATTGCATGCTTCACACGTCTTATTCTCAGAACTTATACTCATCAAGTTTTAGCAGATACTCTGCCAACACTTGGTAATTTAGCTGCTGACACTCCGGGCTGAGTATCTCTGTGCGAGAATTTCACATTATGCCACATTATAGAAACATTAAATGGGAATAACACAATGGCAAGTGGTGGTTTTTATGACCATTTGTGTTAATTAACGAAATTATGTTGTCTTTACGGAGAGGCAGAAAATAATACAGAGAAAAAGAAAAACATACTCGTCATGGAGTATATTGGCATTTCTCTTCATTTTCTCTAAATATCTCAAGCTTAAATAGACATGAAATATTAGAGGCCATCGCATTGGGAAAAATAGATCCATTTTGGTCTATCCTGCATTTCGGCTTTCACTAAACCATTTAACGTAGAATCAAAGCACCATAGCTTAATTATAAAATTGCTCTATCTTTCCAACACTTTGTTCAGCCATGTCTGTAGACCCTTAATAACTTTTCAACCAAAAGAAAAGCATATTTGTTTTGTGAAACTAATTCCTGGACGCTAATGCTATCAATCATTATTATCCTTCCCACATAATAAAGTTCTGATATTTTCCTCTCTCCATTAAGAAAGCAAGATTGCAATGCTTAAAATATTGAGTGGATTGACAAGATATTGAAAATGCCCGAGGGAATAACAGATAAATCATTAAAGTTATGCTTGTCTGTGAGTTTTCAATGAAGGAGAACATGACACAGAAGGGGCCCTCATTGCCAGATGATCTAGGGTTAGCCTCATCTAGACAGCTTCGAGGATTTAAACAAAAAATTTTTTTAATGTTTATTTATTTTTGACACAGAGAGAGAGAGAGAGACAGAGCATGAGTGGGGGAGGGGCAGGGCGAGAGGGAGACACAGAATCCAAAGCAGGCTCCAGGCTCCCAGCCGTCAACACAGAGCCCAACGCGGGGCTTGAACTTGCCAACCTCGAGATCATGACCTGAGCGGAAGTCAGACGCTCAACCGACTGAGCTACCCAGGCGCCCCTGTTTTGTTTTGTTGTGCTTTGCTTTTTTTCTGAATCTCACTTTTCTCTTAAATGACCAGCTTCTCCTGAAGTGTAAATGATGTGAAGTCCTCAGCACTGCCATTGAAAAGGAGCAGATCCCTGATGGATCCCAAGTCCCTTCCTGCCCTTTCTTGTAAAACTGCTGGAGACGCCACTTTAGTCAAATTTACCTTCAAGCCACTTAGAGAATAATTTAACTGAGCTTACTCAAATTTTGGAAAGCTTGACCCCATAGTGAGTGTCATCTTAAAAGAAAGACTAATGTTAAGCATTAACAAGCATTGTCCCATTGAAAGATATAAAGATACAAGGTGAACATTTCTACAAGCAGAACCAAAAGTGAGATCTCTTTTGTTTATTAAAAAATTCAGGGGCACCTTGGCGGCTCAGTGGGTTGGGTGTCCAACTTGGGCTCAGGTCACAATCTCGCGGTCCACGAGCTCAAGCCCCGCGTTGGGCTCTGTGCTGACAACTCAGAGCCTGAAAGCTGCTTCAGATACTGTGTCTCTCTTTCTCTATGCCCCTTCCCCATTCATGCTCTCTCTCTCTCTCTCAAAAATAAATAAACATTAAAAGAATTGAAAAAAAAAAAGAAAAGAAAATTTAGGGGAAGATGCCAAACAACAGGATTGTGTGGGGATGAAACTCAGAGGCCAAGGATGTTACAGGATAAAAATTAACTCAGGTTCTGAGAAGAAGCCATTCTGGGCTTCTTCATTCAGCAGCCAATTTATAGAAACTTAAGACCTGGTTCCTTCATCTGTAAAATGGGATAATAATATTTGTTTCACAGAAGTATACTAGGATTAAATGATGTAATGTGAGTAAAGAACTTAGCCTAGCAGAGAAGGTAAACTCAACAGATACTACTTTAATGTATGTAGTATTCATATGAATTAATAATGTGAAATGATTTGAAAGCAATTGAGAATACCTTGATTCTTTATAGAGTTTTAGGGTTCTCACTCTCTCACAGATTTAAACCTCTTCACTATCATCTCTTAAATATTAATTCATGTTGAAAGTCTTTGCCAATTTCCCCTTTCTTGTTCCCTGCCTAATTCTCCAACCAGTGACGCCCATTCAGGTTAATGTCAATAGAGCAACTCATGTTAGGATGAGATCCAGAACACTGAATTAACAAGGAAATACTCCTTTCATAATTTTGTTATAATTTATATAGGCAAAGCCTAAAATAAATCACATCTCCAAACATTTGGATCCAATAATGTAGGGCATTGGGCAAGTAATTTACCAGATTTTCAATGATTCCAAATCGAGTTTGACAAATATGAGAAAGAGTAGACCAAGAATTTGTCTACACCTGGTGTCAGTCTGTCTATTTCTTTCTTTCTTTCTTTTCTTTCTTTCCTTCTTTCTTTCTTTCTTCCTTTCTTTCTTTCTTTCTTCCTTTTTTTCTTTCTCTTTCTTTCTATCTATATGATCTGGATAAATCATTTTATTTATTTTAGAATAATAAGTTGGCAAGTTTGTTGCTTGTAGTGTCTTGTTCTCTTTGCAATAAAAAGAAGTTAACTATTTAGTTCTGCAATGCATTTAACTAAAAGATACCCACTACCTTGCCAATTTCTATACAAATACATTGTAGAAAAACTACTTTTTAGTGTATTAATAACCAATAGACACCACATTGCTCAAGGACAACTTCAGTATTAGGTTTATGGATTTAACATCTCAGCAATGATATTTTTAAACCAGAGATCTCTTTTAAATAAACGTAAGTAATTGGATTTTCTTCCATATAAAAAACTCTGTCAGATAAATGCTATAAATCTGAAAGCAGAAAAGTAGAGAAGAAATAGTAATTTATAAACCACAACGGAGTGTTTCACAATTTTTGTTTAACAAAACATATTTTACCCTGCTTACACCTTGATCTATAGGCCCCTACTGATTACAAGGCTGTAAATTGCATGAAGAGCTCTGCAGAAAATCATAAAAGGGCAGCGAGGGGGCCTTATATCATGGAGTCACTTGGTCGCTAAGACTCAACCAAGACTTTGATATTGAGTTTAAACACAACCATATATTTTTATTAATAATGAAAAGACTCACTTATTTCAATTTCATAAGCCCAGCGCACCAAAGCTGGTGAGATTTCTATTACCCATGACCTGGATATTAATACTTTGATAAAAAAAAAAAAAAGTCTCAATTTTTAAAATGTTGACTGAATGCCGAAACAATGAAAAACAACTTTCCCAGAAATTTTGGCACATTGATCTGGGAAAAAAGAGTGACCATCCTTTGTTCACTAGAAGAGCTATTAAAAATGCTTTTGGTACAGGAAATACTTTTTTTCTCCCCAGATATTAGAACATATCTTCAGGAAACTCAGCAGATTAATCACATGAGCCCTGACTCAACTTTATTTAGAAGTAAAGCTTAAGATTTAACACTCATCCTAAAATGTAAAATCCCTCTTTCAGTATTTCATGACGCTGATATTCCTTGTTGCAGTGTTTTTCCGTTGGCTCAGAAAGTGATAGCAAAGAGTTTTTCCTTCTTCTTTTTATTTTTTTAATTTTTATTTTTTTTTAGTAGTGTGCCAGGGGAAAGATAAAAGGAGAATGTTGATTCTCCTTTTGATGAAATTTGCCTGGATTTTTAACATGAAACCACAAGATTAAAAACAGTAATGTATTTTGTTTTAATTCACAAAGGCATAGGCCTAAGTGTAGAAGTTTCTAAAACTTTCCATTTGTGTTGATATAATAACTTTGTAACAGTTATTCTCAACAAATTTCTGAATAAGAAAACTTTATGGAAGAAAGGTGGTGCCTCTTCATTCTTTGTTGGGTGGAGAGTATTCTGCTTATTGGTAGAATTTTCCAAAATAGCCCAGAATGGTGTCTGCCTTTTCTAAAAGGTATTCTAAGAACATTTATTTCCTTACACTTCCAAGCAAGAAGATATAACTTACATCCATTTTACTAAAACTCAACATCATTCCCTTTGGCTGACACTTAAAATAATCACATGGACAAAAAAACAAAAAAAAACAAAAAAAACAAACAAACAAAAAAAAAACATGTTTCACAATCACTGCTCTTAAACCCAGAGCTAAACATTGGAGAGGATGGTTGGAGGAGAGTTCGCGAAGGGGATAAAAATGAAACATCTCAACTCTGTTTTTAAGGAGCATTATTTGCTAACTGTGAAACAAGAAATTATGTAACCTAAATAAAAACCCATTTCTGAAGCCACATTCCAACTGCAGATTGTGGCAATGCTACAGACAAGGAAGGTGCAAAGTAGGGAGATGGTTGAGTTTGTGAGACAGGGACATCTCCTGGAGGATGTGAGAGGCTGGGACTAGTCTAGAAGAAAGTGTGGAGAATGAGCTGGGTAGCTGGGAGGGGTTGGGGGACGCTGCAGACAGAGTCATCTGGGCAGTGGTGTAGAGTGCTAAGGGCACTGAGGCCAGAACTCTGTATTTCCCTCCACCCTCCTCCTCATTCCCCATACTTTGAGCAGCTTTCGGGAAGATACCCGGAAGCAAGTGCTATATGTGTAGATTCATATTTATCCATGCAACTTCTTCACACCCTCAACTCGAGAACAAAAGTCAAAAGTATGCATTTTAAAGTTGCTTCTAGGGGCGCCTGGGTGGCTCCGTCGGTTAAGCACCCACCTTCAACTCAGGTCATGATCTCACAGTTTGTGGGTTCAAGCGCCATGTCGGGCTCTGTGCTGACAGCTCAGAGCCTGGAGCCTGTTTCAGATTCTGTGTCTCCCTTTCTCTCTCTGCCCCTCCCCTGCTCACCCTCTGTCTCTGTCTCCAAATTAAATAAACATTAATTTTTTTTTTAAATAAAGTTGCTTCTAGTCTATCACCTAGGTGGAGACTATCACATGATAGTCATGTCTCTGAACTTCAGTTTCCTCATCTGTGAAATGGAGACAATAATGGAATTGTGAGGATTGAGTTATTTAATGTGTACAAAAATTGAGTCAAGTGCTTGGTACCCAAAAAGTGCTCAGTCCATACCCACTGAAAGTATTGTAATCTTGGAGCTTATTCCCATGAATAAAGATGCCTTGAGCAGCCTACACAATGATTTGTAGGATTTTACCTGCAACTATCTACAACATGAATGGAGTGAATGAAAAGGATGGATGAAGCATTTACAGCAAAAAGATGTTTTTGTAATTTGTGGTGTGATACCTGGGGACTGAAATTCCTTATTTTACCCACTGTCTACCTTTACCCTGGGTTACAATGATAATGTTAAGTTATGATGAGAACACAAAGTTCTATTTAGGTACTTGATAGGTGACCAATTTTTTGATTATCTGAGAACCGGTGAGAGGATATAAGAGTCTGAACTCAAGATCCTCAAAGATCACTTAAAATATTGCTCAAAAAACAAACAGATACTGGGGATAACCATGAAATATTTTACCAGATAAGGCAGTTTGCTTTGCAATAAAGAGCAAATGTGATACAAAAGTGATAATGTTAGTACATGAGAATGTACCTTACCACTTCTTATTTTAGCTTTTGTTTTATTTTAAATGAAAAATATGAAATTTTACGTGAGCTAATGCATTTCGAAGAGAATTCACCAAAAATGTTGAGATCTAAAGGTAATGTTTTAAATGCACTGGATATGAGAATAATAAAAACATTTTTTTTAATGTTCAAACATCCTATGGGGTTGGTCTATACATCCCTTTCTCAAACATCATCTCCTACAAGCACCAACTTAGGTAGAGAAACTTGAAAGTCAGCATTTCAAATAAAATGCTCTCAATATGTTGATCTCCATGGGTAATTTGTAACAAATCTGGAATAGCAATTTTCTGCCAAATGAAATACTGTAAGAGATGACTTTTTTTTTTTCTTTTTAAAGAACAGGTCCCAGTCAAGAGACTATAAAGAGGTTCTACTAGTCAAAAGAAATTACCTGCAGTCCTTTGGGACTTATAATTCCTGAAAGATCAGGTGCTCTGTCCCTAAAAACGTTGGCTGGTACAAGGGAAGTGGTAACCCACTGAGAAAACAAAGGAGAAGGGAACTTTCAAAGCACTCAGCTAAATTTTGGCTGCAAGACTTCCCATTAGCCTGACCATGTTGTTTAGACACCAACTTTATATTCCCCTAGAGGACAGAAACACAAATTTGCAGCACAAGGGTCCCCGGTCCCTAGAAAATCAACCTGCTTTTAAGTAGAAAGAGTAGGAACTGGTCAGGTGGTTCTCTTATGTTTCTAATCCAAGCAAATTCATTTTACAAAAAGCCATATATATGAGGAGAAAGATAACTCAGAAAAGCAAGTGTAGGCTCTGGAAAAGATTAGACTGCAAAGGGGAATTTTTAATGACACCTTTAGAGTCAAATATGTCTTTTACTAGCTAATTAAAGTGATCACAAATGCCATTGCATTTTTTGTCTCACTTGGATCAGCAGAGATGAAAATGGCCACTCTCTAAATGCTGTTCCTGCTTCAATTTAGATGGCTGAAATTTAGTTATGTTGTGAATGGAGAGAATGTGTAGCATTTCCTAAGTATAGGTTGACAGTGTGCTTATGGCCCATGCTACATTTTAAGCTTTCCATGGCAAAAATGAGAAAAAATAAAAACAATGTTCAGAAAGCCAGTATATTTGATTTAAAGAGTTATCACTATGTATTTCCTACCTTTTTTGGTATAAAAATGTCCCATGTTCAGGAAATGTTGGTGATGGTGAATGTTCCTTGTGTTCTCTCCTAGTATCTGTAATGTGTACAATGGGAAGCTAGCTATATGTTAGGTTTTTTTTTGAAATTAAAATATCAAAAACCTCCCGATACATACTAGTGGCACTTACTATCATTTAGAATGCTTAATTCACAAGGAAATGTGCTTTATTACACATGCATTCGGGATGAAAATGTAGCAAGTACATTTAGATCATAGTGCCCAACATGTGTTTGGGGAGGCAGAAATCATTATCTGTGTATGTACAAGCATGGATTCATGCTGTGACATTTTGACCTTCTGAAGCTTTGAAAATTTGAGATGCCCCCAATGACCACTGAATCCAAGGACGATTTTCTCCTGAGATCTCCTTTTCTCCAAGGATGATTCGGCAGATGTTCTTTCTTGAAGAGGCTCTCTTAGCCCTGTTATTTTTCCAGCTTCACAAAAACAAACATACTGACACAGTCAGAGAGTGGTTCACAAACCCAAAAGAGAAAAGAGCCATGCTTTAACAAAGAACTAAAAAGTGCTTCCAGGAAACTCATACTCAGTCGATAGATGAGTCAATAGCATCACCGACCTGGCACCCAGAAGTGTGGGAAGAGCTGGTAAAAGGATTGGAGATTGGAAATAAATGTTGTGAGCTGACAGGTTTAAAATCTGATTGCCTGGTATTCCTGTCACAATTCATAATCATGTACAAATGAACAAAGCCTGGAAGAAATGTAAGTCTCGTTATTATGAGTATAAGCAAATGCAGGGGGTTGAATGAGAGACACTGACAGGTCCAAAGGTGGCATATTCCTTTGCAGTCAGCCAAACAGTGTGATGAGAAAACGTTTGTAGTACTTCGCTTAGGTGTGTGGCTTCTTTCCCCTTCCTGCTAGCTTGTGGACTTTTCTAGAAAGATTGTGGAAAAGACAGAAGAAGCTTATAGATGAAATTTAGAACGTGATGGCTTCATGTCCCAAGAGATGCCACGAGGGGAGTCTGACAATTAGGTTAGCACCGTGCAGCATCTGGTGGGAGGTAGATGCTGTCACTCATTTATCATCACTTCCATCTCCAATGATGGAAAACACCCTGAATTCAGCGTCTTTACTTCTTGGAACTTCATAAATCTTTTGGCACCCACAGATAAGTGAGGATCTTTCCCCTGCCTTCCAGTTATGGACAGTTCCCAGAGACATGAAGGTAATATAAATAATGCGCCTTATGGTCAGTGTAGTAGGAATTTTGCATCAAAGGTCACATACAAGTCTCTCTGCTACTCATCTAAAATATTATATTGAAAATATATCAGCTTTTGTGGTCTGAGAAATGGCAAGACCTCCATTGAATTATGTCCCATGAACTTGGTTTTGGTTTTTCTAGTTATTAAGTGGGGGCCAATGGTTTTACGTTATTATATAATTATCCCTAGTGTAATCCCGTGGAATAGAATAATCCACCTCTTGGGAATAAAGTTGTTTGTAAATTCAATAGTTTGATTTTCATGTGTTTGATCTGGAAATTGGAGTGTGCTAACCAGGGGGATTTTTCATCTGTCCATCACAATTAGTTTCTACAAAGTGTTTACTTTGGCTTTGGCAGTAACAAAATTTTGGAAGAGAATTCTGGGATTCTTCCTCACTCATCAGGGTTGTCACATTTCTGTGCCTCTACTGCTACTTTAACTAGAGAATAAAGGTTTAAGCACAAAATCATAGAAAGGCATTAAATCGGGATGGATATTCTGGCTTCTTGGCTCAGTTCCACACTTTCTGATTTGTGTGAGTACCAGATACTGCTCAATATCTATAGACCTAAGATTCTCAAAATAGAGCACTGCAGTAAATATTCTCAAGTACCTTCAAGCACTGATTCTCTATAATGCTCAGACCCCCTCACTCTTATCATCCCTTTTTCCCTTGAAATGAGGGACAGGGTGGTCACTAAAGACTTCCTGGTCTGAGGTTCTGTCCTTGTTCATGTCTTACTTAACTAATATACATTGAACATTTATATATGCAGTTCACTTTCACACGGATTTCTCCCTATAAAAGATACTATTATCCCCGTTTTATAGATTTAAACAAGTTAGTTAAAGGTTAGCTAAAGGGGCTGTTTAAGGTCATATACTCACTGAGTAGCTGAGTTGAGATTTCACATCATTGGGGAATATTTCCAAACCCACAACCCAGTTTATCACAGTGAAGCTACCTTAAGTCTCTCAAAAATGGTCAGAATTTTGTCTTTGGGCCTCTTTTTCCTTAAACACTTCTGGAAGTGCCTGTGGCCTGCACCACTCAGATCAGTAGACCAGCCCTCTCAGCCTTCAAAGCCCTGCATTCAAACCAGATCTCTATCAAAGTCCTCTTAGAGGTAGCAATGCCCTTCCAAATTGTCTTGGAGACTGGAAAACCCAACAAGCAAAGTTGGAAATGCCCTGTGGTGCTTGCCATTCCTGAAAACCCAGAACTAAGTTTATTCCTGAATTTCTGGAGATGTCAGTATAAACCTACGCAGTGTTGATGTTTTCTCAAAACTTATTCAAAACCTTCCAAAGCAAACATTCTGAAACCATTCAGACATTACTGAAACCAAAATGCCTAACTTCTCCCTCCCCCAAGTTTACCTTTTCTGGAACATGTGGAGGAGAAGTATTATCCTAAAAACTTCCTGAACTATCACTCACAGAATACGGCTTCTTTATTTGCCTCTCTCAGCTCGGCAGAAGATCACCACTAGCTTCTGTAGGAGGCTGCTCTCCATATAGGTTCCAGCAGGCAGGTAAATGTGAGGCCACACCCAAAACAATTTGACATGTTTATTGCCAATGCATCTGACCTCGGTGAATTACAATAAAAATGAGTAAAATAATATAAAACTGTGTGTGAGACATACTTTTCCTACAGTCCAAGTTGGCCGTGGCTCAGTAAATAACATTTTTCCTGCCCAATTCTGAAACAATTGAGAGATAAACAATAAAGTCGAGTAAGTGGAGACAAAAAGAGCTATTCTGTACCGGTAAAAATTGGATTGGAGAATTGTGGCTTATGTAATTGATTACAATGCACTTTCCACCAGTGAATCTTAGAATGGACCTTATGCCCACAGCCCCAGGTGGCACTGAACAACCCTGGGGTTCCTCACATCAGGGTCCATTCCTGTTAAATGTGGAGTGTGAGGCCCAGACTGGAATGCACCCTCTGAGTGAGCAGATTAGTTCTCCAGGAGAGCAGAGGGAGAAGGGCAACCCTGGGTTTTTGGGCTTCCTAATTTAACCTTTTTTTTTTTTTTTTAAGTTGATTTAATTATTTTAAGAGAGACAGAGAGAGCACAAGCAGGGGAGGGGCAGAAAGAAGGGAGAGAGAGAGTCTGAAGCAGGCTCTGCATGGACAGCATAGAGTCCAATGCAGGGCTTGAACCCACGCACCGCGAGATCATGACCTGAGCTGAAATAGAGTCAGGTGCTTAACCAACTGAGCCACCCAGGTGCCCCCAAACTCAGCATTCTGACCACTCCTTCCCTTCTCTGGGGGGGAAGAGTGAGTGAGTGGGGCAAAAGGCCAGCAATGTTTAGGGAAAAGCTTCCTTCATGAGAAGCCACAGAAGTGAGGAAGAGGTGAATCTACAAAAACAGATGGTAGAGATCCTAGGAAGTAAGCATCTCACAGGAGGCTCTCCTCAGAGAGACGCCCCCAAATTTAACTTTGCTTAGGAGTTCATAGCTTTCCTATCAATCTGTGAAAATTCTACCTTCTTCTAGACTTCTGGTCTCTTTTGTAGAAGTGGTTGCCTGGTGGCTGAAAACCCTTAGCTCCCTGGACAACGGATGGCTTACATCAGGATTTATCCCTCTTTTGCTGGAGCGTGTGTTCCCATGTGGGCTTCTCAGACTATAACAATATCCTCAAAAGGACTCATTCAAGCAAATCATGTGGCAATCCAAGCTCCACAGGATAATCCAGAAGAAGGAATGAGTGCTTTGGGCGACATTTTGTCACTCCCAGCCTTTCTGAGTAGACAATGGTAGGTACTTTCCTCTCCATCCTCCATCTGTGCCCTGAGTAGCCTATAGATACACCTTTCAATTCTTTTTTTGCTGCTCCTTGCCTACCAGTAAATATTGACTCTCTCACAGCCGGCATCCAAGGACAGATTCTTCCAGTTAAAAAGTCATAGGTATAGTTTGCCATTAACAGACATAATGACCAGGCAAGTTAGAGTAATAGTCTTTCAAAGTGTCTACAGCTGGTATTCAGTTAACACTGTGGTCTACTGACTTAGGGATGTTCTTTCTCTGCTACAGTTTTTTTGTCCTTTGAAAGCTGACTGACTGCTTTCTGGACTTTCGCATGGAATATTAAATTAGTAATTCCAAACATTGTTAATTTGTTTGCCCCAAAGGGTCGTTTGAATTCTATTCTGATGACATCTTCTCTGACAATCCTAGCTCAGGACTGACTCTGATCTCATATATTGCCTGTCTGTATTAACCGCTTCAGCCTTATCTTATTTGTCCTGGCTTAGATGAATTTTATTTCCAAAAAGCAGACGGTAAGCTCTTGAGGACACTGACCTTGCCTTATAACTGTCTAAAATCTCCCACATTATGTGTTCGCTGGATGCTAATTGATTGACTGAAGGATCTGTCCTCGTCTGACCCTGTGTTTGTGGATAATGTTGCATAATTGCTCATACGTCTTTATCAGAGTGTCATGTTTTGAGACAACTTAATGGGAATAGTTGGAGGAAGAGTACTAAGAAATTGAAGCCAAATACTTAAAATGATCTGGCCCAAAGACATCCTGATAGTAGCCGCATATGTGATGCCAAAAATTTAGCTCTCTTGACGCTTAGTAAGATGAGGTTTCCATGTCACCATGCTGAATCTGACATTTTCCCTAATCTAGGAAGCCACCCATATAAGTAAAATGCATATTTTCGATCATGAAACCCAATGATTATATTGAGTAGATTTTAGATTGGGCATCGAAAGCTACATTTTTAGCAAGGACCCAGAGTAGTTTGAAGGAGGTAGTCTCAGAACCCCAGCTCTCCTCTTACCATCGATCTCTCTTGCTATTTCCTACTTTGCTAGGTCTCACTCCCACAGATATGTTTTGTGTTGAGTGAGAATATTTATAAATGGCCAAGGAACAATGATGTCTTCAAACTTTTTTATTTACTTAACAAAAGTGACTCTAGTCTACCATGAACACAGCTATAACCACACCTGTACTAATTTGAATGTGTTTCTGACATACTTAATGAAAAAAATGACAACATCATACCTCCCAAAAGTCATGGAGTTCAAAGAAAAATAACCCCCTTTGGTATTGTCCATTGAAGAGCAGGGTGCAAATAAATCTGACCCAGCCTCACATAAATTCATGCTCACATTACATACTGCATTCTACCCCAATTAGAGTATAAGGTACTCGAGAGCAGAGACAATGACTATTTTGCTCACTTTTGTAATCTAGAGCCCAGCTCAGTGTCTAGAAGATAGTAAATAACAAAAGTTAAGAAAATAAGGGCCATGGAGGAAATCACAGGAGTTTTCATCTACTCACAGGAGACATCACTGTATAAGTGTGTGTGTGTGTGTGTGTGTGTGTGTGTGTGCGTGTGTGTACATCAGCATGTTATTGAAATAGCAGTCAACTTCTCCTAAAAGGCAGGCAATGGAATGCCATTCTTACCTAAATCTGGGGAAGCAATTTCTGAAGGCTATCATGGCATATATAAAGGACTAGATGTTATACACGTGAAATGCTTAGCATTGAACCTGGTGCATGATAGGCATTCAATAAAAAGCTACTAATATAATTATCAATGCTATTATTATAAATATTAGGCCTTAAAAAAAAGGAAACTTTCAGGAACCAACTTGCAATCATATGTGGTTTGTGAGCAAGAGAAGCTAACTAAGGATTAAAATCCCCAGGAATTATGCCTCTGAAGATAATATAGACAGGGTTTTCTAGTATGTAGTTATAAGCTTTTCTGTGAGTTAGCAGAACTTATGAACCTATGATCATTTTTAAATAATTCTGTCTTTCTATAAATCACACAGACTGAGAACCCTTTAAAATATAATGGATAATTCTGTGGCATTTTTATGAGAGAATATATATTTTGGGAACAAGGGAGTGTGTGCCTGTATTTGTGTTGGTATTGAAAAAAGAGAAAGATTTTTTTTTTAATTGATATGGGCTGCAGTTGTCTTTCTTGATATTTTTTATGTCCTCAAATTCTTTTGAAGAGAAGAGTATAACGAGAGACATACACTCTGCCCATAAATTCCCATGGTCCAAATTTTAAACCAATATTACACTGCAATAAATTCCTGTTTACCACAGTCCAGACCACTAGGATGGGGAAATACCACTAATGGATTTTATGGGATTTTTGTAAATGCTACCCTCCAATTTTTGCTAAAAGTGAGGGAAGTATTAAGTAAATACACCATTAAAGTTTTGGTCAGAAGTAAACAACTTCCAGGATGTGTCAAGGATCAGTGAATTCTGCCAAAATTGTCATAACCAGTGGTTCTTAACTTTTTCTTTCTTAGGGATCACTCAGAGAACCTCATGGAAAACATAGGTTTTCTCTGAAGAAATATGTTTTTACACATGCACATAAAATATGCCATATAATTTCAGGGTGCTCAGAACTTCTGAAGAAACTGAGTTTAAGAAAAGGCTCACACATGGGGCATCTGGGTGGCTCAGTCTGTTAAGCCTCCAACTCTTCACATTGTTTCAGGTCATGATCCCACAGTCCTGAGATCCAGCCTCACGTCTGGCTCTGTGTTAGGGGTGGAGCCTGCTTAAGATACTTTCCCTCTCCGTCTGCTCCTTTCCCTCTAGCACTCTCTTATTCTCTAAAGAGAAAGAAGAAAGAAAGAAAGAAAGAAAGAAAGAAAGAAAGAAAGAAAGAAAGAAAGAAAGACTCACACACTAATTATTTAAAAGATTTCCAGCTAAGGTGGAATGTCATTCCAGGAGGCAATGCCTTCTTCTTGCCAAATGCTGTGTGTTTCTACTTAGTGACTCTCTTGGTAAAGAGCCAGTACAAGATCCCAGTTGTGAGCAGGTGTACCAGCAACAAGACATCACACTCTTGAAAATCACGAAAATAGAGCTGGATACATGATGCGGGGGTGATAGCCCATGACTTCTTTTTCTCTTTGAAAATCCCCCAAACTATCCTTCATGAAACTGTGATAAGTAGAATTTTCTTTATAAAAGTCCTTTAATTATCAGCATGTCAATAACATACTAATGACAAATATTTACCCCACGCCTGGCGTATCTCTGGCACTGTACTAGACTCTACAGTAGTCATATCCAGGTTCCATAAGGCAGTCTGAGTCCTTTAATAAGTCAAAACTATTGGAGAACACTAAATAAACTTTGACACAAGAACATAGCTAATGAGAATACCAAACAAATCTTGAGATATCTGGAACTATTGTCTATGTCACAGGAGGAATATTCAGTATGCTTCAGATTGCTAAAAATCTAGTGTCATATAGGGACTTAGTTATGGTAGAAATTTGGGGGTTCAGCCCAGTATTTACCGCTGGCCTGTGGAAGGTACGGAAGAAGAGTTGATGAAAGGAAAACAATTCCTCTCCCTCCTCCTTGTCATAGAAGCTAGTTTTGGAGTATATGTGCCATGCACTATCTTAAGGTCTCTATACTAACCTGGTCATACCTCACAACTGCACTATGAGGTAGAGTCTACCTTCATTTTACCACTGAAGTGCACCTCATCAAAGATCTCAGGACAGAGAAAACAGAACGACCAAGATACCAACCCAGGCACATCTGGTTCCAGAAGCCATGCCTTTCACCAGTAGGTTATTCTGTTTAGGGGACTGTTAGCATTTACTTAGTTCCAGGCGCAGTGCTTGACTCAGAGAAGACAGAGCTCAAAGTTAATGTCCCACTGTGGTAGATGGTGTTTCCAAAGATGGTCACTGCAACACCTCCCATCCTATGTGTTTGGTTGCAATGTGGTCTTGCCACTCCCATCAATGGTTGGAGTCTATACTTTCCCCCGGGACTTGGGTAGGCTCTGTACCTGCCTTGACTGATAGAGTATAGCAGAAGTCCTGGAACTTCTGAGTCCAGGCATTAGGAGAGCCCGAAGCTTTTGCCTTGGCCTCTTGAAACCTCACTCTTAGAGCCTTCTAGGAACCTGCTGTCATACTAAGGGAAGCCCAAGCCGCATAGGCAGAATACACGTAGGTTCTCTGGTAGACAAACCCAGCTGAGTTCACGGCCAAATAGCCAGCATCAACTACCAGAGGTGAGAATGAGCCCAGTACAGCCTTCAGAGGACTCCAGACACAGCTGTCATATAACTTACCCAAATGAGACACCAAGTGCAAGTGTCCCAGCTGAGCCCAGTCAACCCACAGAACCATGAGAAATAATAATAAATGCTTGGTTGTTTTAAACCACTAAGCTTGGAGTGATTTGTTATATAGCCATATAAAACTAAACTATCCACCTGCAACCAACTCTGTTGGGAGATAGTCAAGTAGCAGTCAGATATAACCTAGAAATACAGTAGAAGTTATAGTTATAAGAAACCAAAGAGATTCTGGAAGCAAAAGGAGCCACACCTACCTCACCCTTGGGCGTGGCAAGGATCCTTAGAAGTGCCAGCAGCAGAGAAAGATAAAGGGGAAGAAGGAGAAAGTAGAAAAAAGGAAGGAGTAGGAAAAAGGAAGTAGGTGGCAGGGAGGTGACGAGAGCTAAAGGGAGGGGCAGGAAGGAAGAAGAGAAGAAACGCTATTGCCAAGGAGTGCAAGAGAGGGGATGGCTTGTTCTGGAACAAGTGGAGGAAGGAAGTGGAGGTTGGCTTGGGTAAGAAATGAGTGTGGTGGGTATATGTGCGGGGAGCAGGAGAGGGAGGCTGGGCTACGGGAGACCTAAGTAAGACCATAACAGGCCTTGAATGACACGCTGAGGGTGTCCAGCCTTATGCTGATGGTAATGGGGAGCCACGGAACCTCTGTAAAAATAGCTGAGCACATTTGCAACTTGGGAAGGGAAGGTAGCAGTGTGGAGCCGATGATGGGAGAGGGTAGTTACATCGGAGGCAGGGTGCTCTGGCAGAAATATTGGAAAGGGAAGAGGGGGAGTGAAACTGACCGATGAGACGGAGTCAGAGAGGAGCCCCGGTTTTCAGGTTTGAGCAGTTATTTGCTGGTGCCGCTATTCATCAGATGAGGAACAGAGATAAAGAAGCAGGTGAGGGAAAAGAGAAGGGGTTCATTTCGCACATACTGAGTCTGGTGTGTCTTTGTGGGATCCATACAGAGATGTCAAGCAGGCGATAAACAGAACTTGTCTGAAGTTGAAGACAGAGGTGGTCCCAGACATGTGGAGCTGGGAGTCATCAGTGTGCAAGTGGTTATTAACTTGCAGGAGTTATTAAGAACTCCGAGAGACAGTGTGTGTAGTGCTGAAAAAAAAGTTACCAGGGCATGATTCCAAGGAAAATCCATGATTCCAAAGATATATATTGGTTTTTTAACATCTCTGATATCCGAGTGCCTCTTAAAATTAATGGAAGATCCGAGATTAAACAGCAGGGTTTTTACTTTTATACGTTACCCCAAATAACGGTGTTTTATAATTAGTGACATCTTAACTCCAATGAAATAAGATGGTATATCAAGGCAACCTGGATCTAATAACAGCTCGGGAGAAGGCTATGTCTATTGAATGTTTTAAAAGGCTATGAAGAATATTTTCAGAAAGAGTAGAGCAGGTAGTATGCCACTGAGGCAAACTAATTACATGACTCAGACGACGAGTTTGGAAACACTGATCCAAGAGCGTTAACGACAACGCAAACAGCTATTATTTATTGAGCACTATGGAGCAGTGATGGCACAGGCGTTCCACTAAGTATTTCCGGGCTTTAATTCTTCTCAATCTTGCATCAGCCCCATGAGGTAAGTACCGCCATCGGTTTCATTTTGCAGATGAGCAAACTTAGTGTGACATTACCTCAAGTATCAGCTCTGGCAAACATGTCCGCCACACGTACCCAGAGCAGTGTGTCAGTGCCCACAGTCGAAGCACAGCCCCGAAGAAATTGGGGCAAGTCACTACTTCCCAGGAGCGGAGGCTTCATAGGCTGTACAAAGAGATAGGAATTCTGTTAGCAACCGGTAGGACTCTCACCACATGGCTGGGATTCATGAGCAAGATACAAATACTCTGGGCAGGAAGCCTCCAAGTATCAAAACCTCAGTTCCAAGAGGGAAGTGGGGCGCTTGGAGAAGTTCCTAGAAGGAGAAATAAGAGGCCCACAGTCGGCATGCAGTGTAAATATGATGGAAGTGGATGGGGTCCTCTGGGAAAAGCCTCTGGGGATACTGAAAAAGAATTGCTTGGGATACTGTAGGCCAAAAACCAGGAAGTAGCTTGGGACTGCGTCCGTCAGCTTCCAATTGCTCCTGGAAGTCAGGAGAGGACGAACATAAGAGCAAGATGAAGAAGGCCCAGTTGTGAGGAACGAAAGGGTGCAGAGATTAGAGAATCGGGCGGGACTTGAAATCAGCTAGCACTGTGTTCAGGAATTCCTTGGCTATTTGATTCGATCAAGTAAGGGGAGAAGACCCGCTACCCAGGAAACCAGCTTTCCTCGTCCCAGAATACAGTGATCAAGATGGAGGTCACCAACAAGTTTCAAATGGCTAGATTATTCGGTCTTCTAACCTGTGAATCAAAAATACCTGTGAATCAATACCTGTGAATCAATAATAAAACAGCATAGAGAACTTATCGAAGATCTGTTGTTATCTAGCCAGAGCTCTCTGTTGATTACAAGTAAAAAGTAAAAATATTCGTACAAATGCTATTAATATTAATAATTGAAATATAATTAACATATGTGCCATATGCTGTATATTTTACATTTATTATCTCAACTCTCACAAAACCCAACAACAAACACAAAAGCCTAAATAATCACATCTATTATTACACAGAAGGAAACAGAGGGCCAGTGGTGTGATCTGATTTGCCCAAGGGTGAGACAGTAGAAAGAAGAATCAAATTTAGGTCATCAACTTTGAAGACAGTGGTCTTTCCACTATATGATATTGTTCGATGCATTTTTTAACCCTCACTTAAAATTTTAGATGCTGCTACATAGGACTAATAGCTATTAAATTCAGAATGCATGTTTAAGGAGAATAGACCCTTCCAGTAGGTTTTTGCTCAAATGAAGGACGTCAGTGTAGCTAAGGCTTTCGCATAGAGAAACATCAATAGATAAATAAGATTCAACTCTTAAAATGCCAAACAAACCTATATGCCAAGGAATCTTGGTGTTTATGCAATTCTGGTGTCAAGAAGGAAGAAAACAGATGGATTCCATGGTGGTTTGATCTCAAAAGCAGAGATAGAGGATGACAAAAATCCTTGAAATACTCTAAGTCAGGGGTGGCCAAACAAAGCCCATGGACCAAATCCAGTCCACTGCCTCCCCCCCCCCCACCGCCCCACAAAATCTATGACCTAAGAGTGGTTTTTTGTTTGTTTGTTTGTTTGTTTGTTTTTTACATCTCTAAATGGCTGGGATAAGAACAAGCACACACAAAAATAATATTTTGTGTCATGCAAATACTATATGAAATTCAAAATTCAATGTCTCTAAATAAAGTTTTATTGGAACCATGCTATGTTCATTCATTTATATATTGTCTGTGTCTGCCCTCATGCTACAACAGCAGAGTGAAATAATTGCGGCAGAGAATTCAACGTCGAAAATATTTACTCTTCTGCCTTTTACAGAAAATGTTCGTAACCCTTGCTTTCAACAAAAAATAGAAAATCATTATTCAAGCCAATCATTAATAACTCCTGAAACGTAGGCACTAGTGCTAAATGAGTAAGCTTTGGCTTTCAAACTGATGGAAGAAAATCCTCCCATTTCTACTCCTGTACCCTTGTTTCTTCCTTAGCAGCTATCATTCTCAATCTTGATTACACTCAGTTATTTTTGGAACCTAGAACCTAACGTCCCTCTACTTTGACTTTCTAGTCATATCGTTGCCTCCCTGAAGCACTTCCCCCTCCCCACTCTATACTCACCCTCTTATCAGGTAAATCCTGCTAATCACCCCTTTCAGGAGAGTGTCTCTTACCCTGTAAACTGGCCCTCATGCCAAAACATCCTCATATTCACTGCGCCTACCTCCTTCCTCCTCAACCCCCCGGCACACATGGAAAGTGATTGTTTATTGGGACGTGTTCTCTTTGCTGTTCTTCTAATCTTTCGCTCTTGAACCCCATCAAAGAATTTGCAAAGCCATATAAACCTCACACAATGTTTTCATGGCCTCTAAAATTGCTAATCGTGAATTTAAAGAGTGGTAAAGTGTGTCAGGTGTGTGATAGTGTATGTTTTAAGTATATCCACTGACACTAAATAATAACAAATGGGAAACCCCCATCATTCATTTTAAATCATTTAATTATTCATCCTTAACTTCATAGTTCCATTTCTCTTGTCCTGCAGAATTTGATCCTAACATAGTATGTTTTATATACACGTCTTTTATTCACTGCCCAATAATACTAACCTACAACAAAAATACGTAGATGAATTGAAGTGTATTTAAGTTTTAAAATTTAAAATTCCAGTGACTGTAAATCTACAAATATTACATTTTTTTTTCTTCTGGATTGAGGTATTATTACAATTACTATTAATCATCAAGTGACTAATTTATCATTATTTTATTAAACTTTTTATTCCCTTTTCCTTTTTCTGCCTCTTCCCTAAATACTTGCCTTTTAGTTCTGTAACAGTTAAATCCTACAGCATAAACAATAACTCAAATATGAAACAAAAAGAAATACTGTGAAAGGGAAGTACTCTTCTCCAGCCAATTCTCTGATTAAAGACCTACGCATTCTTACCACTACTTACACTGGGATTTTCAAACAATAAGATGCTTTTTTTGTTTTGTTTTGTTTTTACAATTTAGTATCTGGTTTCTACATGGAAGACTAAACTCATGCTTATATGCTTATAGCTAAGTGGTCTTTGCCAACTAAATTTAAGATGCAGCATTTTAGAAATTTACATATCCATGTCTCTATGGTATTGTTTGCTAACTTTGTTTCTTAAAATTTTTTAATGTGTATTTATTCTTGGGAGAAAGAGACAGAGACAGAGACAGAGACAGAGTGCAAGTGGGAGAAGGGCAGACAGAGAGTGAGACACAGAATCCCAAGCAGGTTCCAGGCTCTGAGCTGATCATCAAAGAGCCCCACATGGGGCTTGAACTCATGAACCGTGATATCATGACCTGAGCCGAAGTTGGGCGCTTAACCTTCTGAGCCACTCAGGTGCCCTTTGTTTGGTAACTTTTTTTTTTTTTTTAATTTTTTTTTCAACGTTTATTTATTTTTGGGACAGAGAGAGACAGAGCATGAACGGGGGAGGGGCAGAGAGAGAGGGAGACACAGAATCGGAAACAGGCTCCAGGCTCTGAGCCATCAGCCCAGAGCCTGACGCGGGGCTCGAACTCCCGGACCGCGAGATCGTGACCTGGCTGAAGTCGGACGCTTAACCGACTGCGCCACCCAGGCGCCCCTGTTTGGTAACTTTTAAGTGAAGTCATGATCAGTGTGCATTTGTGATTATATGTATATTCATTCTCTTACCTAAACAAAAACAAGATCTTTATTCAGAGTGGTGTTTCTTTCAAAAAAAATTTTTTTAATGTTTGTTTCTTTTTTTTTTTTTAATTTTTTTAACGTTTATTTATTTTTGACACAGAGAGAGACAGAGCATGAATGGGGGAGGGTCAGAGAGAGGGAGACACAGAATCTGAAACAGGCTCCAGGCTCTGAGCTGTCAGCACAGAGCCCAACGCGGGGCTTGAACTCACGGACCGTGAGATCATGACTGAGCTGAAGTCAGCCGCTTAACCGACTGAGCCACTCAGGCACCCCAATGTTTATTTCTTTATAAGAGAGAGACAGAGTGAGAGCAGGGAAGGAGCAGAGAGAAAGGGGGAGATATAGAATCCGAAGCAGGCTCCAGGCTCTGAGCTGTCAGCACAGAGCCAGACTCGGGGCTTGAAACCACCAGTCGTGAGATCATGACCGACCGGAGCCAAAGTCGGACACTTAACCTACTGAGCCACCCAGGTGTCCTCAGAGTGGTGTTTCTAAAGGAGCTTGTACAAAAATCGGCTGCAGACATTTAGGTCTGGGTGATGCGTTTGCATGTACTTCCCTGTTTGTGCCAATGTGTAAATGCAGAGTTGCTCTGTTTTCTTCAACTGTCTTTATTGCTGCATTGCTCAGCATAAACTTATCCTGATACATTTTTTTTATAAATAAACATTTGTGAACATCATTGTTTTAAATAAAAAGAAAAACTTTACTATAAAAAGTTCCATAATGAGATGGACTGGGATATTTTTATCCATTATTTCCCTAAACTCACATGTTATAAATAAATGTTGATTATTGATGGAACAACACAGGGCTCAGCGTCAAGCTTTCCCCCTTGTTTTTCATTATTATCTTTGATTTTAGACGTGATGCTGAGAAACTTTATTACCATAAATAAGTAGTTGGAAATGAGAGAGATTTGGGAGACCTAATGTATGGAGTCATCTTTTGAGTTGTACAGCAAAAATTACATAATATACCACCATCTAAAAATATTTACAATCCATCAGTCTGCAACTCAATCAGATTTGCATTTTCTTAAATGTTTATTTCTTTTGAGAGAAAGAGAGAGAGAGCGTGCACGCACACACGTTTGTGGGAAAGCTGCAGAGAGAGAGAGAGAGAGAGAGAGAGAGAGAGAGAATCCCAAGCAGGCTCCATGCTGTCGGTGCAGAGCCCTATGCAGGGCTCGATCTGATGAACCCTGAGATCGTGACCTGAGCCAAAATCAAGAGTCAGACTCTCAACCAACTGAGACACTCAGGCACCCTGAGATTCCCATTTATTTTAAGCAAGTAATTAAATTTGTTTTTTCAACGTTTATTTATTTTTGGGACAGAGAGAGACAGATCATGAACGGGGGAGGGGCAGAGAGAGAGGGAGACACAGAATCGGAAACAGGCTCCAGGCTCTGAGCCATCAGCCCAGAGCCTGATGCGGGGCTCGAACTCACGGACCGTGAGATCGTGACCTGGCTGAAGTCGGACGCTTAACCGACTGCGCCACCCAGGCGCCCCTTAAGCAAGTAATTAAAAACCACCAGACTTGCAAGGAAATTTGTTACGTGGTCCTTAGATTCATTTTCTTATTTTCATTGTTTGGCCAGGGAGGACTTAACTTTCCAGGCAGAACCTAAGAGACAATTTTGTAAGAAGAAGGGCTACAGGGGGTGGGGAGGGGAATTCTATCTCAGGCAGATTAATTTTAGGAAAGAGGGTGGATGAAGTAGACTGTTTACACGGATATCTGTAGAACTTTCTGGCCTGTCTTGTCTACACTGAAAGCCTGCAAGTCTCCAAGGTACATGGAAACTTGTTTGAAGACCACTTCTCTAATGGATGTGACTATATTAATTGTATTCACTATATTTACTGTGTCTCCACATGGCTGGCACAACATGTGTGCAATTGTGTTCCATAAATAGAATGTAGATGAATTCTTATCTAGTTATAAAATTCGTAAGATTCTAATTTTCATCGACATATGGCATTTTCTTTCCCTGTCACTCACATATAAGCCAGAAATCTCTAGATTTCTCAGTTGTTTAAAACATTTCAAATTTCTCAGCTTTCAAAGTCACAGTTGTTCTTTAACAAAACGCTACAAAGAAATGCAATACAATGCTTCCAAACCTTTTGAGAAAAGGAACAAGAAGCCTTAGGCTCTGTGACAATAAACTAACCTTACCTTTTAAAAGTGTATGGCTATTGAAAGAACAGATTAATTAACGCTCCTAGAGCTAGGTTATATTCCCAGGGTAGAGAGTTCAATAGAAGCGGCTTCCGGCCTAAATAAGAGTGGTAAGTTGCTAATTAGCTTTGCCTACTGTTTGTAGAGAGAAGTTTATTCTGCATATGAGAATAGAACATATTTGCACTACCTGAATAATTAAGAAACTTGATACACAGCAAGTAGCTAAAAATAATGATGGAATAAGAGAAAACCTGAATAATTTTATTCTCTGAAAGAACTTTAGGTTCTGCTTTTTCTCTATAGTGACCTTTTTGTATATCCAAAAACTAAAGGAAGGATAAATCACAATACAGGAGTTTTCTTTGTTATAGAGCATTTTCCCAGGGTTCGCCCTCCCCGCCCACCACTGCTGGCCAAGCATCCCTTTGTCTATAAAAGCAAAGAATGAAATTGATTTCATTCAATTTCTTCTAAATCTGCTACTGTAGTTTTATAAAATGGGAAAGCCAAGGACAAAAACATCCAGATTTGCTATCCTACAGTGGTAGAATTAGCAGAAGTCTCTGGTTCACTTTGTCTTTGTAGGTATACCATAAATTTTAGGACTGGCCTTTCTATGTCTCTTCCTTGGCACGTCACAGCTAAAATCTCTGATCCCCATTAGATACCTGTTCCTAAAGCAAACAGTACTTCCTGTTCCTGAAATTTTGCTATCCCTTTTTCCTTTCAATGGCAACATCTGTCTTGAGGACCTTGGTTCACATTCCTGAGATGACCAGTAATTCATAGGAAATCCCAGACCATATTATTGACAAATGGTTAACTGTGGTTTCAATTCGGGAAAAAGTTGGTCTAAGTGTGAGTCAGACAAGCATAGTTTCAAATAGTATGTATAGTAACACATAATACTATCTCCATTGTGCACATGCAGAACCTGAAGAGGGGAAATAAAATAAGGTAGGCTAGGTTATAAGGGCAGTAAAATACAGATCTGGGTTTGCTGACTCCAAATTCCATGGCCTTTTTAATAAACCATGTTGCAAAAGCATTTTACCCCTGGATAGAAACACTCATTGAGAACAGTGAGTATCTAACACCAGGTAAACAGACTCTTCCCTTCTCTTCTGAGTATAAAAGGGAACACATAGTAGTCTTATTTCAGAAATCTCTGACGATATGTAGTTGATCGAGTATTGATATATTCACTACCAGTCATACAAGAATGCAATTTAAGCACCGAAACATATAACAATTATTTACATTTGAGTTGAAGTTTGTATAGGGAACAAGGTATACAAGCATTTCAAAATGTCCATGCTTTGGGATCTTCAGTAAGAAAACAAAAAGACCAGGGGCACCTGAGTGGCTCAGTTGGGTAAGCGTCCAACACTTGATTTTGGCTTAGGTCAAAATCAGTTGGGCTCTGCACTGGGCATGGAACCTACTTGAGATTCTCTTTCTCTTTCCCTCTCTCTATGCCTCTCCCCCATGCACACACATGTGCATGCTCTCTCTCCCTCTCAAAATAAATAAATAAATAAATAAATAAATAAATGTTAAAAAAGGAAAACAAAAGATTATGCTTATATCAATAAATGCTGCATTATATTTATACAAACCATATGACAGAATCTTATATCTTAAAATGTCTTACAAACAACTAAAATTGGAAACATTCCAAAGACTTATGAAACCCATCCATTTTCCTCCAACTGTTTCCCAAGCCCCATCTCAGCTCTGTGGCCCCCAGCAGGTCTGCCAGTTACTCCACTGCCAACACAAAGTAAATGCAGAAAAATCCCCAATGCAAAAGGCAGCTCACTCTTGAAACAATCAAGCATTAAACTGTATATTTTTCCATCTAGGAAAAATATATATTGGGTCACCTGAGTGGCTCAGGCAGTTAAGTGTCCGACTTCGGCTCAGGTCATGATCTCATGTATTGTGGGTTCGAGCCCCACATCGGGCTCTGTGCTGACAGCTTACAGCCTAGAGCCTGCTTCGAATTCTGCGTCTCCCTTTCTCTCTGCCCCATCCCCACTCAAACTCTGTGTGTGTTTCTCTCTCTCAAAGGTAAAGAAACATCAAAAATTTAAAAATATATATTTGTTTAATTATTAATTAATTAATTAATTAATATATCCTTTGCCTTCTCTCCTCAAGTCCATCACCACTTCTTGCCCTCCCTTAACGACAAAATTCCTTGTAGTTGTTGTCTGTAACCACTGCCTGTAATTCTCTCCTTCCATTCGCTTTTGAAGCCACTCAAGTCAGGTTCTATCTAACACAACCCCATAGCACCAAAACTATAGTTATCAATTCATCGATGACCTCTCTTAGGAACTGAACAGTAACCCTAACCACCCCCCACCACACACACACACACACAACCAAATAAAACATATTTTGAAGCCCTAACCCCCAATGTGATTGTATTTGGTGATAAAACTTTAGACAAGTAATTTAGTTTAAATGAGGTCGTAAGGGCGGAGCCCCAATCGAACATGACTGGTGTCTCTATAAGAAAGGAAGGGACACCCGCAGTATGTGAGCACAGAAGAAAGGCCGTATGATGATACAGAAAGAAGTCACCATCTCCAAGGCAAGGGAGGAGGACTCAATAGAACCAACTTTGCCAGCAGCATGATGGAAAACTTCCAGACTCCAGAACTGTGAGAAAAAAAGAAAAAAAATCTGTTGTTTAATTCACCCAGTTTGTGGCATTTTGTTATGGTGGCCCAAGCTGACTGAGGTCACCTCCACATTACTAAATCCAATGATCGTTTTTGTTTTCTTTGTTGGCATCTTACTTTATCTACCAGGAGTATTTTATACAGTTTAACATTCTCTCAAATTGTGTCTCTTGAGATACCGCATCGACAATATTTTACCTTTCTTTTTTTTAAGGTTTTATCTTTCTACCAACTCTTTGTCAGTGTCTATTTCTCACTTATTTCTCTACTTCTACATGTTGATGTCATCCACATCAAGGAACCCATTCTCTTTACTAAGTAACTCGGTCCTTAGGTCATCTTATCTGTTCTCCTGGCTTTAGAGACCACCTATAGGCTGATGACTACCAAGTTTACATCACCACCCTAACCTGTACCTCTCTCCTGACCTCCAGACCTAAAATATATAGCCAACTTCCTGCAAGATATTTGCACTTGAATGTTTAACAGGCAACTCAAATTTAACATATTCCAAACTATCCTTGTAATAAACCACAGCTCCTCAACTAACCTATGCCTCCTGCAGTTCTCCTGTCTCAGTCAATAAAAACTCAATTCTGCTGAAGCCAAAATAATTGTACTTTACTCACATCCCAGATCCTGTTTACCAACAAAGCTGTTGGTTCTGTAACTGCTCAGTGAGGCCCCCTTTCTGGTTTACCGATGGCCATTTCTCATTGTATCTTCACATGACAGAAAGCAGAGAGACAGAGATAGGAAGCAAGTGCTCATATGTCTGTTCTCATAAGGCACCAATCCCACTCATGAGGTCTCTGTTCTGTTGATCTAATCACACCCAAATGTTTCACTTCCAAATATCATCACATTGGGATTAGGCTTCCATTATGCATTCGCAGTGGTGGGAAACACAAATAGTTAGTAGATAGCATTACTCATATAGGACCCCTCTTCTTCTGAGATGTCTAAGGGGACATCTCTTACCCACACAACTTTAAGGAGTTGACTACAGAAGCAATATTTTATCCTTATGATAATGCTCCTTCCGGGCCTGATTAAAACCAGGAATGAGCCACAACTCCAGGGCAGTGAAATCCACAGTCATGTCAACTGACCTCTCTCATCACTGGAACCTCATTTAAGCAAGTGAGATGAGCCAGGAGGAGTCCTCTCCTGAGGATTTGGTTTTGGGAAGCTGAGAGTTTGGGCCACCTGATAGAGTTAAGGCAGAGAATGACTCAGAGATGACAGTGAAGATCCATAGAGACAGCAAAGATAGGAAGGGGTAGAGCACAATGTGCACAGGAAATTAATTCACAGGGAGATGAAACGGAAGCAAGAGAAAAGCACAGAAGCTGTGATAATAAAACAAGGTCCCTGGAGAAGTCTTGTTTCCTAAACATACCAATCTGTCCATAAATCACTGTTTTCAAGGTAACTTGAATAGGCCTCTTTGCCTTGCAAACAAGTGAGTATAACAAAGTCATCAGCTAAATGCACAATGAGGCTATGTTTATTTATTTTTATATTTTATTTTTTTATATAATTTATTGTCAAATTGGTTTCCATACAACACCCAGTGCTCATCCCAACGGGTGCCCTCCTCGATGCCCATCACCCACTTTCCCCTCCCTCCCACCCCCCCTTCAACCCTCAGTTTATTGTTTTTAACAGTGTCTTATGGTTTGCCTCCTTCCCTCTCTGTAACTTTATTTTTTCCCCTTCCCCTCCCCCATGCTCTTCTGTTAAGTTTCTCAGGATCCACATATGAATGAACACATATGGTATCTGTCTTTCTCTGCCTGACTTATTTCACTTAGCATAACACTCTCCAGTTCCATCCACATTGCTACAAACGGCCAGATTTCATTATTTCTCATTGCCAAGTAGTATTCCATTGTATATATAAATCACATCCTCTTATCCATTCGTCACTTGATGGACATTTAGGCTTTTTCCATAATTTGGCTATTGTTGGAAGTGCTGCTATAAACATCAGGGTGCAACATTTAGTCACTTAACCATGGCTCTGTGCATTGTTGTTTGTTGCCACCCTCAGGAAAGTACACCTGATTTAACAAGCATGTGCTCCGAGGCACAAGTAAGATTTTTTTTTACATAGTTAATATATTTATACTAACTATATATAAAAATATTTAAGATATTTTTATGTATAGTTAAGATATTTATATTATTACATAAAAATATTTATCTGAATATTATATATATTTTTATAATATACATATATCATATATAAATATTTAAATATGTAAATTTAAATTTTAAACGTATAAATAAATATAAAATATGATACTATATTTTCTATAAATATATTACATAAAATATTTATCTGAATATTATATATTTTTATAATATACATATATCACATATAAATATTTAAATATGTAAATTTAAATTTTAAATATATAAATAAATATAAAATATGATATATTTTCTATAAATATATTACATAAAATATTTATATAAAAGTATAAGTATATTAACTACATAAAAAATATCTTACTCGTGCCTCAGAGCACATGCTTGTTAAATCAGGTGTACTTTCCTGAGGGTGTCAACAAACAACAATGCACAGAACCACAGTTAAATGACCAAATGTTTAGGTCAGGTCAATTTCAGAAAACAATGTTTTGTTGAATGGCATTCTGTTAAAACAAGTGCATTTAAGGAACTACTCTTTACAAATGACCTCATCTGTGTAAAAAACGTCTGTTGAAGTTCAGACCTGGGTAGCCATAATTTATATGGAACTGACAGTAATAGCTATAGCAACTTGGTGGTCTTTCATTTTGCTCTTAATTTTCAAACACACTAAGCTAAAGATCAACCATAACAAGAGAAGGTGGAAGGTGATTTTTTTTAAGAGGATAGAGACTACAGTTTCATTGGCAATGCTGATTTCCTAGCATCTTTTGTGTGAGGGGAACAAAGAAAAATAGACACTAGAGGCATTAATCACACAAAATCTGTCACTAAAGAGGAACACAACCAACAATTTTACCATCAAAATGCAATCCATAATCAGGAGAAAAGGGAATTGCTCTGCTGTGTGATTCCACCCTTGATAACTAATTAATTAGACGCCAACTGTTAAATACTGGAGCCAAAGCAGACTAAGGGTCTATTTTCTCCACTTGCAACAAAGGCCTTTATCAACGGACTATCCTTATTTCTTTAAAATTGCTTTTTGTATTTTTTTTGTCAGTTTGGGTGTTAGTTGACATGAATCATTTTTAAAATTCTGGTAATTAGAATCTTCTAAAGGTTTGGGTATAAATTTGCTAGTTGAAAAACTTTTAGGGGCGCCTGGGTGGCGCAGTCGGTTAAGCGTCCGACTTCAGCCAGGTCACGATCTCGCGGTCCGTGAGTTCGAGCCCCGCGTCGGGCTCTGGGCCGATGGCTCAGAGCCTGGAGCCTGTTTCCGATTCTGTGTCTCCCTCTCTCTCTGCCCCTCCCCCATTCATGCTCTGTCTCTCTCTGTCCCAAAAATAAATAAACGTTGAAAAAAAAAATTAAAAAAAAAAAAAAAAAAAAAAAAAAAAAAAAAAAAAAAAAGAAAAACTTTTAAATGTGATCAATAGTTTTCATTTTATGTATACTCGAAAGAGTATGGTGTGTTTGGAAAACTGGAAATATTAGTTGTTACCTTGAGTTAAAATTTACAGAAGTATTGGACCAAGAGAAAAAGTTTTCCCTAAAGGCCAAACTGAGACATATTTTTGTGTATGTGTGGTTTACATTTTCCTGTTGAGAGTACCAAAAGAAACAATTTTTAAAAAATGGAATAAAAAAGTTGTCCTTGGACTTCAGGTTTCAAATCCATTAAAAGATAAGTTTAAAAGATAGTTGTAAATAGGTAGTTGCTTTATCTGAATTGTTTTTCTTTCTTTCTTTCTTTCTTTCTTTCTTTCTTTCTTTCTTTCTTTCTTCTTTCCCTTCTTTCTTTTCTTTCTTTCTTTCTTTCTTTCTTTCTTTCTTTCTTTCTTTCTTTCTTCCTTTCTTTCCTAGTTATTAGCCAAATTAGAGTTATTACCCAAAGAATAGAGGTCCTAGAATCAGGCCCAGAGGGAATTCAGGGGAAACAGCTTTTGTGTATGTATTCGTACTGTTCTATTCAAAGCAAATCTTTCAGGCTTTCAACACTTTATTTTATCAATGTTTTAGAGAGAACACCCCCAAAAACAAGAAGAAAAAGGATTAAGATTGTATGTGCATGAGGGACAGTGGGGGGACGGTAAATGGAATTTTAGCGGTCTGAAGACAAAACAGAAAGATATGTTGGTGGAATTCACGTTGAGTGGTTTCTTGGGAAATGTTAGACCTAGTGGGATGTCATATCACCTAATTTATACAACTCCAAATCTTGTCTGGTAGATCTGCAAATCAACTGCCACTAACCACCCCCTACACTGACCCACACATTTTCTGTGACCCCCCAGTAGGAAGTACTACTCCTTGGGTTGCCAAGCTTTCTGCATCTTGAACTAAATTAAAGCCTCTTCAGTCAAAACTCGTTAGTCATTTCTCACAGAGCACAAATCATCTCAGCCCTCTCTGGCACAAGTCACTATGCTTTTATTGAGGATTTATTATGTGACTATCTCCTGCAGTGTCTTTTGGAAGATCCAAGGTCTGTAAGGCATGCTTCCTGTCTTCAAAGAGGCCTGTCTTCTATAGGCTACAAGGGATGCAGACCCTACACACAAGAAATAGCTGTGTGTGTGTGTGTGTGTGTGTGTGTGTGTGTGTGTATGTGTGTATGTGTGTGTGTGTGTATAAAGGAGAGAGAGAAAGAAAGAGGGCGGGGAGCAAACTGTAATGCTGACCTAAATATCAAAAGAAGGGGCAGCTGGGTGTCTTAGTCCTTGAGCATCATCAGACTCATGATTTCGGCTCAGGTCATGATCACGGTGTCATAGGATCAAGTCTCGCCTTGAGCTCTGCACCAGGAGTAGAGCTGCTTAAGATTTGCTCTCTCTCTCTCCCTAAAAAACAAACAAAAAAACAAACAAAAAACAAAAACAAAAACAAAAAACCCAGTAACAATAATAATGATAATAATACATGAAATTAAAATAGCAAAAGAAATTTCCTTATTATTCATTCCTCAATTTTGAAATAATTCATATGTAAGTGAAAGAATTCATATGTAAGTGGATATGGGGTGTTATGATAGTGACATATAAGCTAATATTATTCATGTTTATAGTACTCATTAGAAAAGCTAAAATAATTTATATATTTTTTTACATTTGCAAAAGAAACTAAAATCTGTTCCACAGCTAGCCAGTGTGAGCTGGGTTTTCTTGATATATCACCTTCTACAAAGGTCCCTAATTTGAGTTTATTTCAGTGACATGGTCATTCTGCTGAGGGTGAGTTAACCTCATGTTGTATCCTTCTTTTTTGCTGTTTTCTCAGTTTCCATGAGGCCATCAGCTCCGAAAGATGACACTGAAATCTTTACTAAAGTTTAAAGTAAATATTTGATCAAGATTTTTTTTTCTTCCAAATACAATACACCGTGGCACCTTTGAATAGATTTTTAAAAGTGTATCTGCATCATATTTACTTGTCAGAACAAGGAAGTTCTGAATTATTTTTATGGGGTTTTATGTAAATCAGTTCTTGAGTATATAAACATCGTTTCTGTTTTAAAATGTATGTAAACAGTGTTGGGTATACTATGCCAGCTCATTCATAGAAAGCACTACAGTGTTCATGCTTTTGATATTAGTGGGCTCTTTAAAATATTGCACAAAATAGCCATTTAAAAAAAATGTAGTAGTTAATTGTTTCCACAAACTTTAAAAGCAGTCTCATTTCTGGTTTTAACTTGTCGCAGATTTTAAAGGATTTTTCAAAAGTATTTATTTATTTTGAGAGAGAGAGAGAGAGAGAAAGTGGCAGAGGGGTAGAGTGAAAAGGAGAAAAAGAATCCCAAGCAGGTTCCACACTGTCAGCGTGGAGCCTGATGTGGGGTTTGATCTCACCAACCTGAGATTAAGAGTAGGACGCTTCACTGACTGAGCCACCCAGGTGCTCCTTGTCTCAAATCCGGAGACCGAAGCCTCTACCCTCAGCTATACCACTCCCACCTGTTTTCTAACCTCAGGGTAATCACATAAGCAATTTTAATAGTTTTCCACTTTATACCGATAGTAGCAATAACAACAAAATGTAAACGGTTCAACTTATTCCATGCCAGGTACTACATGTCTTAATCTTTGCTATGTTCTAATGAGGTCGGCACTATCATTAATGCTCATTTACCAATGAGGAAACTAAAGCACAGAGAGACCCAAGGTCACCCAGTGAATCAGTGACAGAGCCAGAGTACTGGCAGTAGGACTCCAGAATCCGTGCTTTCAGCCACCATGCTATACTCCCTTTGAAACCTGAATCCCATCGTGCCATTTATATCCTTCGACCACTTACTTTATTCTTATTCTTCAAAAGCTCTCTCCAGATATTTGTGGCTCCAGACAAACAACTCTTTTCCATTTCTCATATGTATTCTCCTCTTTGCAGGCTGTGGCTTTTCACTAAAGCCTGCCCTCTGACGGGAATGCTTTTCACCTATCTCTACCATTCCAAGTCCTGCTCAACCTTCAAGAACAAGGTATTCCTAGTAGTAACCAACTGGAAGATAAACGCTCTCTTAATGACACCAAAACTTTTAGCTACTAACTATACAGAGAAGAAGGCATTTACAAAATCATAGGAGAAACTTTGAACAATGGTAAACCATTTATACGGATAAGGCGATATAGCATGATTATGGCAATTCTTCCCAAACTGTCCTACAAGTTGAGAACAATCACAATAAAAAAAAAAAAAAAAACTCAGCAGATGTTTATAGAAAATTGATAAAACTCCTTCTCTAATTGATACAGAATAATAAAAGCCCGCAAGTATTTTTTTTTTCAGTTTTGTAGTGAAAGAACCGAGGTTGGCTTAGGTGGAATTACTTCACCACATATTAAAATATATTCTTTAATAAAACAAGCAGTATAGCACATGTGCAGGAACAAAAATGCTAATGAAACAGAATATATAGTTTGTAAACAGACCTATGTATACAAAGAAACTGATGTTACTCAAAAAAAATGTGGGATAAAAATGATGCATCAAGGGGCGCCTGGGTGGCTCAGTGGGTTGGGCGACCGACTTCGGCTCAGGTCATGACCTCTCACCGTGAGTTCGAGCCCCGCATCGGGCTCTGTGCTGACAGCTCAGAGCCTGGAGCCTGTTTCAGATTCTGTGTCTCCCTCTCTCTCTGACCCTCCCCCGTTCATGCTCTCTCTCTGTCTCAAAAATAAATAAACATTAAAAAAAATTTTTTTTAAAAATGATGCATCAAAACAAAAAGGATAAGGTGGATTGCTCAATATATGGTGTTGGGAAAACAGGCTCCTTCTACAGAGAATAATTAGACCAGTTCTCTACCTTACACAAATGCAAAAGCATACCCCATAAATATTTAAAAACTGATTGCAGCAATGCCACTAAGCTAACAAAATAAAATGCTGAATAATATCTTTGTAAATATCTCTCGATTTAGCAAAGATAAGAAAAACTTAAGAAGAATTTCAGTCTAATGAAGTACAATATAAACGAAGTTAACAGATCGGAGACTGAAGAAAGATATTTGAAATATCTGAGATAAACACAGTATGACTATCTGTTATACACAAAGAATTTCACATTTTAAAAAAAGACATAAATACAAAATTTTAAGTGGTCAAAAATATTAAAACAGGCAATTTGCAAAAGAGAAAGTTCAAGCACTAATTCTATGAAGAGGGGTTTCAGCTCATTTGTAAGTAATCAGATACATTCATACTTTAATGATGCTATTTTATATTCATTTAAATCACAAAACTTAGTAAGCATTGAGGAGGATGTTTAGAGATACACTGGTGAGTGGGTAAACCAGAACAGTCCATATGGAAAGCAGTCTGTTAATACTTAGTGAAATAAATTGAGCACATACCCTATGATCTGCAGGCACCTTGTTCCTAGAGGTGGGTAAGGGTTCAGATATATAAATATTCTTCATGGCATTGAGAGAAAGAACTGGGAAAATGGATGACAAAATGTCAAGAATGCATGCTATGAGATACTATATATTAGAAACAATACAAAGATAGATCTCAAAAACATAAAACTTAGTAAAAATATGAGAAATGATATTTATAGCATAATACATTTTGTGTAAATTTAACATATGAACAACAAAATTTAACATATGAACAACAACAACAGCATCATATTCATTTTTCTTACAAGGATAGATATGTATTTAAAGACATATATCAAACACTATGGTAAATGTCCAGAGGGTGAAAGGAATGGGGGCAGAGGTCATGGATGAAAAGGGGAAAATTAAAGATGAGTGAAGCAAGACAGATATTTTGCTTGAATTCATGATGATCATTTGGTACAAATGGATAAGTATAATTAACTCTAATTTCAGGCCCTGAAAAACAAGAGCCAAAAAATAAAATAAAATAATTAAAATAAAATAAAATAGGACAAAATATGCTTTAGATCCAGCTAGATTTGCCTGGATTCACACAATAAGGAACATAAGAAGGGAGTAGAAAGCAGGGAAACACTTTGTCTATCCTACACATTGGAACCATGTGCGGTCTGGTTCTCTCCTTCATTCTGAAAATGTAATATTTGGGCTGAAAGCACTCTTTTATTTGAAGAACAAAGAAATTGAGCAAGAGGATCCTTGAGAAACTTTGAGAATTCATGGAAAGAATGGAAGCTTTGGCGTAACGTTCTGCCCAGCTATGCACAGGCTGCATGACTTTGGGCGAGTCATTTATTTCTCTTTTATAAGCCTCCTTGTTCTTGTCTGTCAGCAACAATAATAGCACCTGCTTTACAGAGTTGTTGTTTTGTTGTAGTTGTTTAATGATTTTTTTTTTTAAGTTTGTCTATTCATTTAGAGAGAGACAGAGACAGCACGAGTAGGGGAGGGGCAGAGAGAAAGGTAGAAGTGAGAGAATCCCAAGCAGGCTCTACACTGTCAGCACAGAGCTGGATGTGGGGCTCAAACTCATAAAACCGTGAGATCATGGCCTCAGCCGAAACCGGGTTGTATGCGTAACCAACCGAGCCACCCAGACACCCCCAGTGTTGTTAAGTTGAGATGGTTTCTGCATTTCATTCAATAAATATTTATTGAGTCTGTGTCTACTGTTCTAGGGTCTGTACTATAGCATTGAACAAAATCAGTTAAAAAAAATGTCCAGCCCTTATGCATTACTGTTGGGGGAGGGACAACAACAACAAAAATAAGTAAGATGTCCAGAATAGTAAATGGTGGTGCATTTGGGTGAGAATAGCGCACACAAGCCATCTAGTCCAACAGTTGGTATCTAGAAGTCCCTTTCTGAGGCAGTCACCTCAGACTTTTACAGGGCACTCCCTCAAGGAACTCAGTTAAAATGCAGAGACCTGATATCTATGTTCAGAGATTTTCACTCATAACACTTGGGATGAGCCTTCTCAGATTTTTACATTTTTGTCACGCATGTTAAATGATTCTGGCACAGATGGTCTACCCAACCATCCTTCAAGAAACACTGATCTAGAAAGGTGAACATTTTTTTAAAAAAATGTAGTGTTCTTGGAAGAAATGCAATTAGACTAGAAAAAGCCAATGGAAATCTTGAGGCAAATATTACATTTTAATTCTAAGACAGAGAAAAATACACAGTGACAACCACGGAGTGATTACAAGCCATGCTTTCTTCTTCCGGTGAGTGTAAGAGCCAAGAGGACTGAGGAGACTTATGAAAATATATTTAATCATCTTTATAAATGGAATTAATGGACAGTATAAAATTGAGTTAAAAGCAGAAACAAGACAGGGGAGGGGAGAAACTGACTCTTGGCCCGTTCTTTTGCCATTGTTTTGTGTTTAGGTTAAAATTACATCTGTACATCTGGTGAGGCAAAATCAGATAAAATGAATAGTGTCTGCCGTGGATTGTCAAATTTCACCCTGAAAGTGGAGAGTTGAGTTAGAAGGGCAGAAAATATTTTTGCACCTTTTTTTTTTTCTTCTTTTTAACTTGGATTTTATCTTTCTTTTAAAAGCGCAAACTATTTAATGACTCCTGACCAGGGTTTCCTCATTTGCAGATTGCCGACTCTCAAATGGATCCTCAATTAAGATTCTTTCTGGGTCCAAAATGGTATGTCATGCTAAACACAGCCAAGTGATAGAGTGTCTATTGCGGTTTTAATCAAATACCAGGGCTGATATACAGAAGTTCTGTGCGTGTACCAATTCCCTCTGAATTTGCCCGTTTTTCGAACGTAGGAAGCCTAGTGAGAGAGGTTACTCTCTAATTTCCAGGTCAGAATTTGAGGGTTTCAGAAAGCTCAGATCATTCAGATAAGGCTCAGATAAAGATCCTAACATATGGGTGGATTTGAGCTTTTTAAATTCATCCTTTCCACCTAAAGTGAGAGTTGGGTATTTGTGAAAAAAGCATAAAAATTGCTGCTGCAGATAGAGGATGCAGACACCCATCAAGGTTAATGACAAACAATATCTTTTAGCAATTTTTATAAATAAAATTACAAATAGCATCATTATTATTTTGGCCTGGGGACAGCTAGAAGATGATAAACAACCTTGTTATGTAGCCAGGAAAAATTAAAGGCAGAGAGTGCCAGAAGTATCTTAGACTCACCAACAAATCATCTCAGCTTGGTAAGTAACTCGGAAAAATGTGGTACAAATGCAGAAAGATGTGTGCCAGGCTCAAATGCTTACAGATGACAGACAGTTCAATGCCGACAAATGAAACGTAATTATGACTTTGATGAGGCTGCATGCCACAAGACAACTCTTTGTGAGAAATAAAATATGAGAGTTTTTCCTAAAGGATAAAAAAAAGTCTCTGGAGACAAATCGCTATGTATCATTAATGAAAGAGACACAGAAAGAGAAAGACAAAGCAATCCAGTTAACGAGTCCTAATGGCTCGATTGTGTATTCACTTCGCCCAAACTGAACACTGGAGAGAGCACGAAACAAAAGACGAATTGGGAATAGCAAAATCCTAGAAATGAGAAGCAGGCTTTGAAAGTCTAGGTATTCTTTGAATGGGGAGAATGGGTCCTGCAACCTCTCAGCTTTGATTTTTGATAAATTCAAAATGAGAAAATAACGATGCTCACAAGATTCCCAAATGAGAGCATATGGGGAATATCTTCTTTCCTTGTCTTTTTTTTTTCTCTTTTCTCCTCGTCAACTACAATTAAACCCTCAAGGGGCAAATAGGAACATTCAATTATGTTGAATTCAGTGGCTGCTTGGTGGGCACAGGACCAAGGCTAGGGGGATGCGAAAGTTTGGTCTAAGACAGCGGTTCTTGATTGTAGCAATTTTGCACCCTCCCCCCCCCCCCACCTCACCAGAGGCACTTGGCAACATCTAGGGAGAGGGATCGTACTAGCATCTGGTGGGTAGAGGCCAGGGATGGTGCTACATATACCACAATTCTCAGAACATGTCTACACAACAAAGAGTCATCCAGTGCAACATGCCAAGAGTGAGAAGACCGAGAACCCCTGGACCAGTCCTTTGCAGGTGTTTCCATCTATGTCCAGGGAGTGCAACAGGTGGAGAAAGGTATTCGGACTGTAGTGAGAACATATCGAAAGTTGTGATTAGTTTCTTTAGGGATCTGGAGAAAGCAAAGGAGATGCTTCACACTTAGAGTGTTCCTGAAGCTGCACATTGAAGAATTTTGGTTGACAGAGGTAAAGAAAATGGACATTCCAGGCTGATCCAAAGCAGAAAGATGTAAAAATGAGTGGGCATGTTGAATGGCAATCAGGAAGACCTGGGGCTGAGGAGAGGCAGATTCATGCACAAAGCACCTACGATGTGCAAAGAATGGTTGCCTACCTTGCCTTAGAGCTGATGAAGATGAATTGCAGAAGACACCTCGAGTTTTGAGTATGATAGTCAAAGTTTGGGCTTATTCTATAACTAATGTGAAGCCATTAAGAACTTGAGGGGATGATGTGATCACCCATATAATTACAGAAAGATAAGTCTGGTGGTAGAATAAGATGGGTTGAAGGGAGAAGAAATTGGTCAAGTTATGAGAGCATTTCCCAAAATGTGTTCCTGGACTTGGTAAAACAGTGTCATTAAATAAAAGTTTTCTGTGGTCAAATTCGTTTGGGAAATTCTTGGTTAAACGAAATCAGACCGTTGAATACAGCACTTCTTGGGTTCTTTCCTTAGCTGTTACACATTGTAACTCTTCACAAGTTGGCTATAGTAGATAGCATTTTCCAAGTATATTTTCCTCAGGAATATTTTTCATGGCATATACAATAGGAATCGTGTTCCAAAGAACACTTGATAAGAAATGTAAGGTAATATTCAGAAACAAATTTAGTGAGAGTGGGTTAATATAAGAACTATTGAGATAGTGAAAATGACTTCCGACTTCCAGTTTAACACACTGGGCAGAGAGTGATATCCTAAGGAAGACTGTTAGGGAAGAGCCCATTCTTGCACACAGATCATGACAGACCTGGAGCTGGAAGGAAGACATTCTAAGAAAGGGCTGAAAAAGAGATGATGGTGCATTGGATTAAACTAGTGTGCCAATTCCTGACCAGTCATTGTGGCTTTCTGAACTGCTGGGTTGAGAAGGATTCTGAGGCTCCATCGGGAATCGGTGAGGGATTGCAAGAGTATAGTGATGCCTTCCACGGAAGCAAGGAACATAAGCAGTACTCATGTCATATGTTCGTCACACATGCACCCGAAAGCAACTAGTTCAGCATGGTTTATGTGATGGCTTTAAATATTCTTAGTTCATGCAATGTTCTTCAAAGGGAACCTCTTCTAAAACGTAAATAAACAGAACAGATAAAAACAACACTAAGTAAGGTAGAGCAAGTCCACTATTCTCCCTCTGGGTCTCCCTCCCCAGTGACGTAACTAACTGTGATAGCTTCTAGAGCTAATTAACTGGTTGAATAGATAAGGTCACAGATGCTAAGGGAGGCTATCTTCAGTAAAACACTTCTACCTTCTGAGGGAAAATACTTCTCGTTTTCTTTTCGATTCTTATTTATTTATTTATTTATTTTTATTTGAGAGAGAGAGAACGAGCCGGGGAGAGAGTGAGAGAGAGAGAATCCCAAGCAGGTTCCATGCTCTTGTGGAGCCAGACATGGGACTCGGTCTCAGGACCCTGGGATCATGACGTGAGCAGAAACCAAGAGTCGGACCCTCAACTGACTGAGCCGTGCAGGGACCCGTGTTTTATTTTATTTTCTAATTTAGTTCCTATTTTGTTCTTTATTAATATTCTGGAAACAATTTGAGAACTTCCAAAATAATTCAGTTTTACTATTAAACTGGTAAATCAAATGGAGGGCTTTTCAGTTCATACGTAAACGTTAAGGGAAGAAGTTAGAGTTTCAGCTGAGGGACCCAATGGCTGTTGGGGAGTTCACTGGCAGCGGTAGTGGAAAGTGGAGAAAACCTAAGAGAAAGATGTCTCTGTGACAGGCAGAATCTGCAAACTCCTCTCCCTGGCAATTACCCTTGCTGAACCTTAGAGGTTTTGAGATTTATTTAATTACTGGGGAATGATTTCTTTGCAGCTCCAGTTGTTAACTTAATGGTTTTGTCCTGTAAACTTGCAGCAAAGTGCAGAGCAAGGAAACATATTTTAAAATGATATTTTGTCTTGGAATCAACAGAGGAGTACGGCAAGAATAATTTGTCACTTTGACAAGCTTCAGATAGCCAATGAAATTACCAGATACCTCTTTAAAAAATATTAGATCTAGAACAAAAGCAAACCAATACTCTGTAGTTGGACATTAATTGATGGGTTTTATCTGACACATACATACCATTCTTGACAACGAAAGCAACTTAGTGTTCTCTCTCTTCCAGTTTCTGTCAAATAAACTCTGAAGGATCACAGCTAGGAGAGCTTCCTATTCAGCTTTGCATCCCCAGAACCTAACATGGATGTGTGATACATGCATACGAAGTTCCCAGTTATTTGCCGAGCGAAAGGCACAGCTCTCTGAGTATCTAGATTATGTGCAATGGCAACAGGCATGTGACTTGTGAGAGACTTGCACAAAAAGAGGCTGAAAAACTTCAGTCTTCTTTTTGGAGGCCTTGTAAATATCTCTGGGGGCATAAGATGTATGTTCAACTAGATGCAAAGTTTGGGGCACATGCAAACTATGCTTTCTGCCACTTTTCTCAGCAATGGGGCCACCAGCTGCTAGGAATGTGTTTCCCTCAGTACCCTGGTACATGTAGCAAAGTTGACATGGGTAGGGTCATTGGGCTACATTAGAAATCGCAATGTATAGGTTAGAAACATATTAATAAGCATATCTTAAGCAGTTAATCTCTGAAAATGCCCCAATGACTTGGGCAGATACTTTCTGACATAGGACTTTGATGTGTTATATTTTTTTGAGCTTTGTGTTTTGAACTATCTAAAATGTATTTCGTGCACTATGGCTATGAAATGTTGACAAGTTACAGTCTTGTTCACCTACTCTGGATTTGTTTCAGCCAAAGTAATAAGTTTTTACAACTAATTGTAAATATCACCTTTCAGTGGTTTTAATGAACCTAATAAAGAGATATGGTAATTTGCCTGCTCTCTGTAGGCACTTAGCTGTGAGAAAATTAAATTAGGATTAAGCCATATTAACCCTCATTACTTAGAGTAATGGATATATTAATATAACTTAAGACAATAAAACATTGTTATATATGAATCTTCTGAAACTTTGAAAAAAACATATATGAGATTCTTTTTTAGCTATATTCTACATGTGATAGAATGGAAATTTTCCTTACACTTTGACAACGGTGAACCACCTTCAGGGGCACTTAGAGGGGTACTCTGGATAGACTTTGCCTCAGGCTAACAATATGCTTGGTAGAAAGCTGGCACCTTTTCTTTCATTTTTATTTTTAACCTAGGCCCTCTTTCGTTAAAATAAACCATATATTTAAAGAGAAAAGTTGAAGGTTTGTCGTTAGACCTGTGTACTTATTTCCATGTGACAGTATAACCAGGGGGATCTTTTGAAGTTGATGAAAGTTTTAAAAATAGTAAGCCTTAGGATCTGCTTTTTGGAACATAAAAAATCCGTGCATTTTACTTTACTTTCTACACAATGGATTTTATTTTCTCTGGAAATGTAAAACACTAAATATTATATATATATATATATATATATATATATATATATATACACACACACACACACACACACATATATATACACATATATATGTGTGTGTGTGTGTGTGTGTGTGTATATATATATATATATATATATATATATATATTCTAAATAAACAGCTTGCAATTGCATTCTCCCAAGTTCTTTTTCTAAGCAAGTTAAACAAAACCTTATCCACATACATCTGGACGTACTCAGGGCTTGTCATGTTGGGATTAAGAACTTGGGATGGCATCAACCTTGCTGTCATTGGTTTTTGACATTTGTATCAATGCCCTCTTTTAAAATGGGGCGTTTAGACAGTTCGGGGAGGGGTTCTCGAGATCTAAAGCACATTGACGTGACTCAATGTACATGAAAAGGAAATGTTTCATTGTGTTCTGATGGTTTCCATGCCAAAAGTTTCCAGACGCTGAAGACATTGACACCATGTTTTCCGAGAATGGGGGTTGGTGAAGTGGCACGAGGGAGGGGCATGGGCAGGATATCTGGATTTTAGATGCTAAAACCAATGAAAGGTTGAAGTTCCAAGCTATATTTGCCAAGAATTTAAAAGTTACATCTTCTCCCATCGAGGGTCTCACTGTGATAGCCCAAGAGAAGCATGCCAAAAAGGAGGGGTGGAGGGATTTCCTTTACTCATAGCATATAATATCTCCCAAATGTCTTGCAGAAACCAATAATTAGGAGTTGCCAAAATATTTTCACATCACATCGTGGTGAAACTTCCCTGACTTCGTGTTCATCTGCAGAATATGAAGGATGGGAGCAAAAATGGAGTTGGAGACAGTAAGAAAAAAAGGCATGAGAGCCCTAGATCTTGAAGATAACAGAAGTGACATTATATGGGAAATTGGTAAAATTCCCATCTTGAATGAAGATAAATTATGGATGAAACCACTCCCACAAGGAAAGAGTGGGATACAAAATATAACGAATGTAACTTGTTGAGGAGAAAAGGCAGATTCTTCACTCGTCTTATCTCTTAAGAATGAGATATTTCACCATCTGCTCCCCAAACAGTTATTTCATTTCACTCTGGATTTCTCCTTGGTCTCCTCCCTATGTTTCTCTGAATGTTCAGATTGGCTCTCTTCCTGTGAGTCACATCCTTTCTTTAAATGCTTCCATATTTACCCTCTCTCTCGGCAGCTTATGTGTGACTCTTTGTTAAGCATTTCAAAATATTACACGTTACTGCATCGTAATACATTGCCTGTATCTAGCACCTTTTATTCTTAGAACTCTGCAGTGTTCAAACAAATGCTGTCTTCCTGATTACTATGTTTTAAAAAGCGATTATTCATTTTACAGGTATAAACTGTGTCATAATTTGTAATAAAGATAGAACGACTAGCTCACCTTGATTCTACGCTGCTTAATCTAACTGGCGTTCGTACGGCCATTTAAAGATATCCTCCAGGTTATAATCTCTCCTCTTACTGCGTCATTGCCTTCTTCTACAATGTTCTGCATGATACATAAATACGTACACCTTTAACCAGGCTTAGGGTCATCCGCTGTAGTTATCTCTCTCACACTGATTGAGCCAGAAACTTCCCTCTCCCTTCCTACTAGGCAGTGACTAAACCTTTGCAATTTTACCTCATCAGCAACTTTATAGTTTTGAAAACTGTGGCCTGGGGGTCAATTCCTGACAGTTGCCTTGTTTTCTCAGTAGAGTTTTATTGGAACACACCCACACTCATGGGTTTACGTATTGTCTATGGCAGAGTAAAGTAGCGAAAGCACAAATTAGATGCTAAGCATGCCCCCATTTAAAAAACCTTCAAAGACTCCTTTCTTTGCGTATAAAGCTCAACTTTCTAACTACAACTTTCAAGCCCTATTACTGCCTATGTCCCTTCTCTTTCCCCCCTCCTCGACAATAGATATTCCAGGCAAGGCGGACATCTTTAAAGGTTTCTGTAATATTCTGTACCCTACCAGAAAGGACTTTTGATTCCAAAAGTTAACGGCCTCTTCTATGCTTCTGAATACGATTTTCTGTCCTAACCTAGCACTTGCTACAATCACACTGTAGTTTCACTCAGTTGGCTGAATCCTCTACAATAATCTACTTCTTGCTGACACATTTACTAGCATCAATTACAATGTCTGACATATGTAATATATCATAGAGTTTCATAAATAGTTAATTATGTAAACAATAAAACATAGATGCCATTTGTATACTGAGGGGAAAAAAAAGTACTAGGTGTAATTTGTAAAAGTACAGAGAGAACAACCAAATTTAGACAGAGGTAGACAAGACCCCAAAGTGGTAGAAAGAATATGGATTTGTTGGGAAATTAGCTAAATTTGAGAAGGTTATATGGTATAGCTATGAGAAAGCATGATGCAATAACCACACATATTTACTAAACTACGATATGCTGGGACCAGGAAACATTTCCATAGCTATACTTTCCACTGCTTTGTCCATTATTATAAATATGTTGACATCATCATCATATCCATATTATCGTGTCATTAATGATTCGAACTTACCCTCTGCAATTATTTAGATATGCATTTTGATTATTATTATTCTTGGTAATTGCTTAGTTTGAATCTTACTAGTTTGAAATATGTGGAAAATATTAGTGTGAGGGGAAAAAACCTTAAGAAGATAAAAGGAGAGACAGTAGGATCAATGATGAATCTGAGGAAAATTACTGTTATAGGTATAAGAAATGCTTTATTACCCATAAACATTATATTAATTATGATCTGTCATAAGTATGTTCAATAGCTTGGGTTGTTTATATACAGGCAGTTTTGGATTATCTCTGACCCATCCATATTCTCTTCCTCTGTGTATAAATGTCATCCTGCTGTGAGACTCATAAAGTTTTCCATTCTATCTATGCAGAAGGAAGATAGCTTGCTTTTATGTAAACGCCAACATTTGCCTTTATTAGACCAATGTCTAGCCATCAGAGTCATGGCTTTCCCTAAGGTGTAAATGAATGGAGGGGGGCAAAGGCAAGGAAAAAGCAGGCAAGAAATTAATGTTTTTACTCAATTTATTGTGTCTAGAACTGCCCCCCCCCCCAAAAAAAAACTTTGAAACTGGGAATTAAAATTACCTCCTTCAACTAAATTGTAACATTAATAATATTAAAATATACATCTATATGTTTCTGTGCAAATTTCACCCTACAGCTATTTAAATGGTCATGTTTGCATTAATTCTGCTGGGATCTGTGCTATTGTTGCTAAAAAGAACTACGTTCCAACTGATAGATATGCTTTAAAACATTTCCATGAAAGAAAGCATTAATGAAATATTAACAAATAAATAATAAAATATTTACAAATGAGAGGGTTTTACAGACTTTGGAAGCGACGTGTTACCAAAATATCAAAAGTTCTAGTGAATACCAAATGTACTCTGATCCATATCCCAAAGGTGGCCTGGCTTCTTAGCTGTCTCGAGTGGCCCATTCATACATAAAAAAGACTTTGCCAATGGGACATATAAATCTGTAAGCACTAACACTTGCCTTTTCATCTCACCCAAAGTATCCATAGGAAGGATTGTCAACAATCTTTTTCTAACTACAACTTCATGGCATTAGTTTCCAAAGGCAAAAAAAAAAAAAAAAAGAATATTATGGGATTCACATAAATGATTTGACTTATCCTGAGAAAGGAAATCCCCCCTACTGTTCTTAATGGTTATGTGACTGGGACAAGCCATGTTTGTACCGTTTGAATACATATCCCCTTACTCCTGCCTGGTGGGATCCAGAGTCACCCACTAAGCAGGGTTAACTAATGACTGAAATGAAATCCAGTCAGTTAAGAAAATCTCAAAGGCGTCCTGGAGTTAGGCTGGAAAGATGTCACTCATAGAAGGGCTGCACTTTATGCTTTTGCAATGTTTACAGAACCTCTAACACAATGGAACGTGATTAATGAGGTTCTCCGAACTCCTGCCCAAGCACGGGACTTTGTACTTGTCATATCTGAAGATCAGCCCTTTATCACCCTCATAACAGAAGAAATGTAAAACAGAACCCGATCATTTCCTAGAGGAGTTACCCTGGTTTTCATCCTCAAGTAAGCTAAGGGGTTAAATATAGGAGACATTCACATTTTTTAATAAGAATGGCACTTTTGCTTAGGGAAATGCTTTTCTCCTAGATATTTCTACATTAACCATTTTATCCTATGCTTACAAAAAGATGTAAAGCAAGTTTGCCAGAAATTATTATCACCTCTGAGATGAGACATCTGGGGCCTAAGAAAATTGAGTGGCTTCCCTACATCTTCAACTAGGCCTGCTTTTATTCCAAATAGACAGCAACGTGCTCTTATACTTAAACACACCCTATAAGGAATTGGCAAAGAACCTGGCTAATTAGCAATTTTTCTTAATATCTTTAAACCTGGTCTCTACTTCTTCCCTAAAGCCTGAGAGTCATGTTAAAAATGCAAAAAAAAAAAAAAAAATGTGATTTTCCCTCTATGATCCAAGATTTTTCATTGTGTCAGCTCAAGACGTTGATCTCAAAACTTTCCAAATTTTGTTTTCCTGTCCATTTGGAGTTCACACCTCATTAAATGTTCTCACGCTCATCCCTCTTCCATCTGGGACACTGCTGGGAATGAGTGATGGACGGCTCACAGTAGATAGAGCCCCGCTTCCGACCTCCTTTCTTCTAGCAACAATTTCCGGAGGCCTCAAAAACAAGGTCTTCCTGACTGTAGAAAGGTTATTAAAGAGCGCATAAACTCGATTTCACCACACATCTAGTGGGCAAACTCCTGTTCGAGAAAAAATGAGTGCCGAATACCAACCAGGGCCGACTTTCAACTGAGCACAACTATGTGACTTGTCCTGAAGCTCCTCATGTGAGGATTATAAATCTGTAGCCTGGATCCTTTGATACTGTTGAAGGCAGATGTAGATTATTCTCCATAGACATTTTCATCAGCAGTACCCAGAGAAGCATGATGCCGTTCATCCCATGGCAAATAGACATGACATGCCCTTATTCTATTTTCTTCCTTTTTCTTGTCTGCTTTAGCTAATTTTTTTTTTCAAGTAATCCTCCTAGTAAAATGACATGTTTATCCACTCCAGGCATGGTGGTAGAAACCATGGAGAAACACCTTTGGTGGTTTTGTTTTATTTATTTTCTGGTTGCTCATAGCTCTCGGGCTGTCATCATTTGAGAAAAAAAAAAAAAAAAAGACTCTTGATCTGAGCTCCTTGATGGACAAGATGTTGCCTTTATTATTATTTTTTTTTTCCCTTTGGTAAATGATACTGTGTCTGACTTTCTTCTTCACCCATCTGTCTTATGCTTTCTTATTTAACCAGAAAGAAAGAAAAATGTGACATCCTCACAAAATGATATTTATATCACCCTAACTGGACATAAAGAAAAAAGATTCCTGATTGATGAATATCTAAAGAACTAAGCTGTTCAAAGGCTATGTTAAAATTATTCATAATTCTATTATCAAAAATAGATTTTTATTAATAAAACATTATGCTTCCTTGAGTCATAGTAAACAAATGTACTATGTGTTATAAAAATAGAAGACTCATTTGGCAGAGGAGTCTGGTGAGCAGAGAACTTAATACAAAAGCAAAGAATTTGTTTTCCCTTATTGATTAATAGACATTTTTTAAATGTTACTTTTTTCCTCCAAAGAATGCAGTGGAAATGCTATGTCAACCTGTATTTTGTTTATTTTGTTTCTAAATTTTACGGATCTCCTGAGTGGATTTAATCAGACTGCAAGTGACCTGTTTTTTTTGAAAAAAGTAGGTAATAAGAAGAATGTTTAGACTCACATATTAGTTTATTATTTCTGCTACTGGGCATATTCCTTATTCATTACTCCTAAGATCCTTCAAGTCATTTTTATTGGTGATGTAAGGGGATCTAGGAAGAATATTACCAAGATGAAATATTCATAGATGTTGACATCAATCCTTGTAGCTTTTAAAAAATAATTTTATTTAGATGTTTTGCATATCATATTATTCACTCCTTTAGAGTGTACAATTCAATTCTTACTTTTAGTAAATTTACCAAGCTATGCATACATCACCACGAATCAATTTTAAAACATTTTAATCACTGCATTATGAACTTTTATGCACATTTACTGTAAATCTCTGTCCCCTCTTCCCCTGGCAGTTACTAATTTGCAACCTTCAAAAACTTTGCTACTTCTATAATTTCTATAAATTAAGTCACACAATATGTAGTCTCTTGAGCATAGCTTCTTTTATAGATCAAAATTATTTTGAGGTTCATCCATGCTTTAGCATGGATCCCTGCTTTGTTCAAATAGTAGTCCATTGCATGGATATACCACATTTTAGCTATACATTCACCAGCTGGTAGACATTTAGATTGTTTCCCGTTCAGGGCTATGATGAATAATGCTGCTAACAACATTCATATAGAAGTGTTTGTGTGGATGCATGTTTTCATTTTCTTGGGTAGGTATACCTAAGAATAGAAATTCTGGGTTATGTGATAAGTTGATGTTTAACTTTTTAAGAAACATTCACACCAAACTGGCTGTACTATTTTATAATTTCATCATTAATGCATGTGGACTCCAATTTCTCTACTTTCTTACCAACACTGGGTATTTTCTGTTTTGTTTTGTTTTGTTTTGTTTCTAGTATAGCCATTCTACTAGGAGTTAAATGATATCTCACTGTGATTTTGTTTCCCTAATGATGTTGAGGCTTCCTTAGCTTTCACAGCCTTGCTTCTATAATTTTTAAGTCTGCCTGCTTAGGACAGACATGGGAGAAATACACAGCGTCTTTTAAGCAAACTGTCTTTTAATTTATAGACGTTTAGAAATAAATTTAAATAACATTGGTTTTGTCCAAAATGATAAAAAAAATATTGCCTGCTGATGAGAGAATTAAATGTACAGCAGACGTAGCTAAACTATGGACAGGTTTCCGGAGATCTATTGTTGCTCTACTCCTTCTGTGACCTCTGACATGTGGGTGGAGGGCGGGGAGATATCAGACACAGTCATCCATTTGAGGAGGCTGAAAGGGATAAAGGCTCTGCAAACGGAGGTATTTTAAAGGATGCCTTCTTGGGTCACCTGGGTGGCTTAGTTGGTTGAGCATCAGACTCTTGATTCTGGCTCAGGTCATGATCCCAGGGTTGTGGGATGGAGCCCCGCATGGAACTTGCTTGAGATTCTCTCTTTCTCTCTCTTTCCCTCTGCCCCTCTCCCCACCTGTGCATTCTCTCTCTCTCTCTCTCCCTCTGTCTCTAAAATAAGATAAAATAAAATAAATAAAACAAAAATAAAATAAACGATAATGATAAATAACGTTCATCTTGTTTCTCTACTCACTTTGATCTGTAACCCATATTCTTGTATCTGCTGCACTTAATAATTGAACATGATTCCATTTACAAAGCACTGAAGTGAAAAGAACAGGAAACTATACTATATAAATGTGGAAATGCAGCAGAATTCCTAGAAATAAAAATAAACACAGAATCCAAGAACAGAATGATTCAGATATTTCCACAGTTTCATATTATGTTTGAAACTCCTTAGATATCTCTTCAGAACACCAAGGAAAATGGGAAAGCCTTTCAAAATCAAGTTTTTAATGCCTTCTTCAGGGAAAAGAACATCATGGCCTTTACCGACCTATAAACCAGACTTTGATCCACAATGGCCCCTCAGTGTTTAGGAAGAATAATTTAATTCCTGCCCTTGATGAAAGAGTAAAATTCAAATGCTAATAAGTTCATATTCATAGTATATGACTTTCAGGTGTGTCAACAAAATATGGTACAAATGGAAACTTTCAAAGGCGAGGCAGAGTGACAGAGAAAGAGACACTCTCTGTGAGCAACTTCCTCCTTAATATTTTTATTATCAAGTTTTAGTAAGAAGTTAATTTTTCAAAAACGTTTCAAGGGGAAACATGAAATCCAAATTATGCCAACTAAGGAAGCAAATGAGATGACCAAATCAAGCATGAAAATAACGTAACAATAAAATTAAAAAAAAATTAAAGAATCACTTGGAAAACTGTAGTTATTTCTATCAGCTAAGTGGGAGAAGCACAAAAGGAAATTGGCCAACCGCAATTTTTGTGGAATTTTCAATGATACAGTGAGAAGACAACTAAGAATTCCCTATGTTGTGGGACTTTATCGTTTAGGTCATTCAAAAGTTGGTTGAAGGACTCGTACCTGAAAGTATTGTTTGGAGCAACTTTACAGGGATCAAGCAACTCTGTATCTTTGAAGCTCTGAAACTTTGTGTAAAACAGGTTACCAGAAAAGCCAGAAATGGCAATACAAGTGAAACCCATATCTTAAGATTATACAAAGTAAAATAGTTCTCCCATTAAATTATGTTATGTAAAACACAGTAATTACATATATTATAATAGCTTATTTCTTTAAGTTTATTTTGAGAGAGAGAGAGCTCGAGCCAGCATGAGTGGGGGAGGGGAAGAGAGAGCGAGAGAGAGAGAATCCCAAGCAGCATCCACAGCGTGGGGCTCCAAGTCACAAACCATGGGATCGTGACCTGAGCCGAACCAAGAGTTGCATGCTTAGCCGACTGAGCCACCCAGGTGCCCCAATAACAGTTTATTTTGAGCTTCTTATTTTCAGCTTCTAGATAACCCACTTCACTTACTGCTTATTAATTGACCCTAGAAGATAGTTTTGCTTTTCCTTATTGGAGAAAAGAGAAACTGAGACTTTGGGCAGTTAAGTGGTTTCCCTGATAAAGCAGTAGATACTTGAAGTATCATCATCCAAGTCCAAGTTCAGACCTCCTGCCACTACACATAGCTTAACTGATGTAGTGTTTATTCTTATAACAATAAGAGTCAGGCTTCAAAACTATCTCTGACCTTCTAAAGAATGTAATTTTAGTTTTCTAATATATCAGTAGACAGTGGGAAGTGTGTGTGTGTGTGTGTGTGTGTGTGTGTGTCTGTGTGTGTGAATACTTGAGCACACAGTGGGAAGTTATATATATTTATTATATATATTATATATATTATAATTCAGAATATTTTATACTCATTGATTTAAGTATGTTTTCTCAGATTAAAATGGTGCTTTCTGGGGTGCCTGGGCAGCTCAGTCGGTGAAGCGTCCGACTTCAGCTCAGGTCATGATCTCGAGGTTTGTGAATTCAAGCCCCGTGTTGGGCTCTGTGCTGACAGCTTGGAGCCTGGAGCCTGCTTCGGATTCTGTGTCTCCCTCTCTCTCTGCCCCTCCCCTGCTCATGTTCTGTCTCTCTCTGTCTGTCAATAATAAATAAACGTTAAAAAATTAAAAAAAAAATAAAACGGTGCTTTCTTCTTCATCAGAATTGTAGTCAGATACAGAAGGCTCAGTAACATTGTCTACAGTTGTAGCGTCCAGGTTTGAATAAATCTCTGGGTAGATTTTCCATCTCTTCATGAAATGGCTTACATCTTTATACCAACTGTATACCCTTTTTAAAAAGGCATTTCCCTCACTTATTCTTCCCCAGTGCTGTTGGAGAAGGTTTGCTTCGAGTTTTTGCCAGCTTCCCTTTGGATTCGAGGAGCAACCACTTAACAAATGGCAGGTTTATGTACAAGGAAATCTCCATGGTTTAACGTGCTTTTGTTTCCTGTCAGTATGTACCTTCTGTTTGTGTTCACGCATAATCGTCTTGTAACCTCCATGGAGAGGCAAAGAAACCAAGGCTTAGGGGAAATGGATATTCAAGCAATTACTTCTACACTGATTTTTTAGTTCTTGGCCCAAAGGGATGTCCAAGAGACAGGAGACTCCAGCTGGTACCTGGGGTTGTGGTATGCAGAAGGCTGGAAGTGAAAATAATGATGCAAAGTTCATATAAAATCAGTACATTATCAACAGGCCTTCTCTCTACAGAGACTCTGTTTCAGTGCACTGAGGTCCTTTGCATATACCTGAGTTGTTTTATTTACCTAATGGGTGTGTAATTATTTGTCAGTGTATCTCCAATGCACTGAAGTTTTGACAGAATAGAGACTAAATCTATTCATCAAAGTTTTGCTACATGTTTTGTGTTTTCTACAAATGTTTGTTGGATAAATGGGTGAACCGTGAACTGTATTGTGCTGTTTCATAACCAGAAGAGTATGCGTTTTAGTGTCACAGATTCACATGAATCAAGCCAAACTCACAAAAAATGCTTCCGTGTGTTTTATACCTGTGAGAGAAATGAAAAGTTACCTATCCACAGTGTGTTAACCATGGATTTCTTTACAGTGGCTCTCATCTTAGAAAAAAAAGATCAGCTTTTGCTCTACCTGCTACAGAAGCTTATCCTTGATGTCAGCAAGCATGTTTCAAGTGTTTACCCGAATAATAGAAATGTAACAGCAACTAAATTCTTTGCGTAATTAGACTAATGAAACTAGACATTTAGACTAATGTATAGACAAACTTGTTGTTTGCTATTGTCCCTTGGAGGGATAATGAAATGAACATCATACTGTCAGAAAACCATGAATGGAAAGGAGGGATAAGAGGTCACGGATGCCATCATTTTGTAGGAAAGTTGGAATTCACCAACCAGCTGTGGCAATGAGAAGCAAGAAGGTAAGAGACATTTCAGAAAAGAACAGGATTTGGGGACTGGGTTTGGGGACTATAAGCCCTGGAATAGTTGAAGATGGGTTTAAAATACATAGCCAAGAAGAGATAGTTGAACACTTTCCTGAGGATGTAGATAATACAGGAGGAATTTCCTGAGAGATTATTCCTGGGTGAACTCAATAGCTGGGGTGTTTATGAATTGCACTAAATGCTTATTTTGTGCTTTTAAAAATTCTAAATTCATGAAGGTCAGCAGGACTTGTGACTCACTTCCAAAGCACAGAGTATGGAAAAGGACAAATAGTTTGTATGGTGGAGAAACCTTGCACACGATACATTAGAGAGTGATGATGTTATCATGAGTGACGTCATGCTGATATCACGCACCACCTGCTACGATAAGATGAGAACAATAGTCCACCTCCCTGGTATTTTTCTTTCCCTGAACCCAGAACTAGAGTTAAATCAGACAAACCTGAACTGAGAGACAAAATACCCTGCCATTATTCTTCAAAACTCCCACGGTCATCAAAAACAAGGAAAAATGGAGGAATTGTCACACAGAACAGGAGATACGATGACTAAGGCTATGTGGTATCCTAGATGGGATCTGTTACCTCCTTTGTTTTGATAACCGTTCCAGGGTAATGTAAGATGATAACATTAGAGGAAACTGTTCAGGTTGATGTAACTTTCCAATGTTTTGAAGGCTGGGACCGTGTGATGTAATGATAATATTGTTGGCAACAACTGAATAACAGCTGAACTTTCTAAAGCATTTTCACATGCACCGACTCATACTGTGACCATACAGCGAGTCTGGTAGAACAGGTATTTTTATGGCCATTTTATTAACGAGTAAACAGTGGCTCAGAGCCGAGCTTACCCGATATCAAAATTTTCAGTGCCTTGGGCTTAAACCATGGTCTTAGAAATGCAAATCCTGTGTTAGCTTTACTTCCTCAAAGTATTAGAAACACAGGCCAAAGTACACGTGCGTGTGTAGATGGGGGTGTGTACAAATAAATGGAGGGTGACCTAAAAGATTTGAAATGGCAGTCAAATTTCAATTGAGGTAAAAACCCCACTGAGGATCAAAGTCCAAACAATAAGGAATGAGCTGATTTTTTTTTTTTTGACTTTCACAGATGTGCTTTTTCTTTCTCTACTCTTGTACCCTTTTATATTAGTGATAGTTTCTTAATAAAAATAAAGTGACCTCAAAATCCCGGTTTTGTGAGGCTGCTAACTTATTACACTCTGGAGCCCCCGAACCACTTTGACTACTTTTTTCCTTCCTCTGGCTCCAGCAGCACATACTTCTTTTTTTTTTTTTTTTTTTCAACGTTTATTTATTTTTGGGACAGAGAGAGACAGAGCATGAACGGGGGAGGGGCAGAGAGAGAGGGAGACACAGAATCCAAAACAGGCTCCAGGCTCTGAGCCATCAGCCCAGAGCCTGACGCGGGGCTCGAACTCATGGACCGCGAGATAGTGACCTGGCTGAAGTCGGACGCTTAACCGACTGCGCCACCCAGGCGCCCTATGCAGCACATATTTCTAAAGCTGATGTAGGGGTCACGTGGTTAAGAAACTCGTTGCACTTATCTGTTCATACATTGGATGTGATATTTTTTTTGTACTTAATTTTCCTCGCCCCGATTACAATCGTCACATCAATAGTCTTTAGTAAGGAGCACATCCAGATGATATTATTTCCTTATCATTTATTTAGTTTTTATTTTTTAGGGTTTATTTATGAGAGAGAGAGGGACAGTGCTACTGGGTGAGGGGCAGAGGTGAGGGGACACAGAATCCTAAAGAGGCTACAGGCTCCCAGCTGTCAGCACAGAGCTGGGTGCAGGCCTTGACCTCTCAAACCCTTGAGTCGGGGGCTTAACTGACTGAACCACCAGGCATCCCTATTTCCTTATAACTTACAAACAGCGATAATCTATAATACAAATTCTGTACATCGGCAGCTACCTTGTCTCACATTTTCAGTCTTCCTCATTTTCTACCAGCACAAATGACAAGGTAAAACCTGTGCAGAGTTCCCTCTTCTTTTAAACCAAAACGTATTCTTAAAGGTGAAATAATTATACTGTTATCTCAGATTAAGGTTTCAGAGACAGAACCTTATGTGGATACTCCTGTACACTTATGAACACCAAGATGAGTATTTGAAAGCAGGTAGATGAGTTATTTGTGCTCAAATGTGGTCTTCCCTGTGGATTCTGCCGCTTGACAAGCTCTCCCTAGGCTTTGCTGCCCCCTTGGCAAACTGAAAGGATTTACAGCGAAATTCTGCACCAAGCCGGCTGGAAACTGTTCCCATTTCCTCCCTGGGTCGGCCTCTCTCCGGAGGCGTTTGGAATGGCTATTACAGATTCCCATTGGCTTCGGGAGGGTGCAGAGAAAACTTAGAACATCCATCCTGTGGAGAGACACTTTTTTTTTCTTTTAAAAATAACTCCGTTTTCGCAAGAACCACGTGTTACCCTCTAAGTGATTTTTAAAGAACTTTTTCTTTTTCTTTCTTTCTTTCTTTCTTTCTTTCTTTCTTTCTTTCGTCCAGAATGGAGATGCAGAAAAAGGGAATCTGTTGAAAGTTGTCTGAGTTTGCGCCGTGGGTGACGTTCTGGCTCATTTGGGTGTGACGGTGACAGCGGAGGCGGCTGGCTGTCAGTTTCTCTTGTCTAGACTTCCATTCCCCCTCCAGGAGATGACTTACTTCCAACTCCAGTTAACTTCTTGGGAGTCCGGAACACTTAGACAAAGATGCTTACAAAACGAAAAGCATCTGGGTGGCCAAGGCTGAGCCTCCTGTATTCTATCTCTCTCTCTCCCTTATTTTTTAAGAATTCATTCATTCATTCATTCATTCATTCATTCATTCTGCTTCCACAGGAGCCCAGGAAATATTGTCAATCCGAATCTAGGCACTTACAGCTGTCCTACTTTTCTCAATGTTGGTACGCAGATATATTTTCTACATCATCTTTCTTGTCTGTTTCCCTTGTTTATTCCGTCCTAAGGCGCGCGCTCTCCTTTCCATCAGCCCATTCACATCTTAAACTCCCTCAAACCCGCCCCCTACCCCATCCTCCCGTGTCTTGGTCTTATTTGAATATGTGGTCGTCTGCTGTGGCTGACACTGGGTGAGTGGGTGGGAGACAGCTCTCCCTGCGTTTTCATTTGGATTTCGCGTGGGTGGGTGGGGACCCTCCACCATTCGTCTCGCACACGCAAGAACAGTTATAAGCTAGAATTAGAATGAGCGGCGAGTTCCACATCTTCAAAGCGCCGCTAGGAAAGGAAATAATGCGGCGGGGGGCGGGGGCGCGGGAGGGAGGGAGGAAGAAACAGAGGAATAAAACCCAACTTTGCTGGCAACTTCAATACATCTGGTAACTGGAGGCAAAAAATAGATTCCGAGGGCTGGGTCTGGTCCGGATGAAACGCTAGGGCTCCTTCCCATGCCGGGGCCGGGCGCTGGAAGCCTGCCACTGGCGTCTTGCCACGCGAGTGCCCGCTGGAAACGCACGTGAACAAAGCTCTGGCCCCGCGAGCCGCCGCCTGCGGTTTCCAAGTCGATTCCAGCTTCTCCAGGGAGCGCAGGGCGCACACAGGGTTAAATTAGTTCCCTCCCCAGTAGGAGGGAGAGGAGGGGGAGGGGGGACGCAGCCTCCGGTCTCAGGCTGGGTACCTTGTAGTTAGTTGTACGGACGAAACCTGTCGCTGTCACTTGTGAGTTGGGCATCTTCCATTGTCGCCGCAGAAGAACAAGCGCCTGGAGGTATCGGCGGCGGCCGCAATCCCCGCGCCAAGGCGCTGCGCTGCTTCCGCCCGGGGTGCGTCTCGAGCCCTCGGTTCCGGGTGCGAAGCAGCTGCGAGGCGGCCGCTCCGCGCCCGCCGCGGTGTCCACCCCGAGCAGGGATCAGGTTGGCCGTTCTCAACGATGGGCAGGAGGGACCTTGGCGGTGACCCCTAAAACAATACCATGCCCCGGGAGCCCCGCTGCTGCCGCGCCAGCTTCTTCCCTTTCCACCTCCCCGACCCTGTCGGATTCGGATGAGCCCTCTGCGAGGAGACACGGAGGCCAGGTAAAGGGACAGAGGTGCCAGGTGGAGTTTCCAGCAACTTCCAGGGCTGCTGCTAAGCGGCTGGGGGGGGGGGGTGGGGTGGGAGATACGTGTATTTTTTGAACCAGCGCAGGGGTGGTCATCGGGATGGGATTTTTTTTTTTTTTTCCTCCAGAGAGAGCACAGGCTGCTTAACTCTCCCCCGACTTTACGGAGGTCTATTTGCAGGTAGAATTCACCTCCTTCAAAGAGTTTTGTAACTGAGCTCTGGGTCAAACGCAAATTTGCTAGTTTGCTAGGAAGATCCATCCCCAATTGGGGGTTCTCCAGCCATTAAGCTTGCTGGAATTCAGCTTCTCACTTCCCCCGAATGAATACGCTAACTTCTAGGAGTAACACCCCCTACTCCGCCACCCCCGCGCCCGCTCCATCTGCTGATAATGTCACCGCTGTTTATCGAGCGGCTGCATCCAAAGCGGTAGCCCGCCTCCTGCCCGAAACCCGGGACTGATTCCTGGCTAAACGCACGCGGAGGAGGTGCCTTTCCCTTCGAGGTGCATTTCCCTTCGACTTGGGGAGAAGGTTACTTTCTTCCAAAACCAAGTCTTTCTCCAGCTCTGCTGCTCTTTGGTGGCCCAGCTCTGAGCTCGGCCAGCGCGTCTTCCTGGCGCGCCAGTGGGGGCGGTGAAGGCTCAGGGAGCACACCAGGCTGAACCCGGGTTGCGTTCTCTGAGCCGCGAGCGTGGGACGCGGAGAGCCGGCGGAACACGCCACCCAGCACCCCCTGGCGCTAAGTGCGGGGGCCAGGCGGCGGCGAGGAGGGCGGGAGCAGAGCCTCGCCAGCTGCCACCGTGTCCCCGCGCGGGTCCTGCGCAGCCTGGGAAGATCCCTCCGCCGCGCTGACCAGTGTCGGGCTCGGCTCCGTGCCTTCAGCGCCGGCGCGGCCACTTCTCATTTCTAATCAGGCCCAAGATCAAGGTTGCCAGTTGAGGTCGGGGCATTAACCGGGGACATTAAGAATCGGGGAGCAGGGTGATTGGGGCCGACTGGACTCTTACTGGATGCCCGGGAAACTCCTGGATCGCATGGGGCTCCAGCCAGCGGCAGCTGCTGGTGGAGGTGGAGGCCACCACGGCTGTCCTCGCTGGCGCCTTGGTCCTGGAACCTCCCAGCAAGATGGCATTCAGTCTGTCCTAGTCCAGTTAACTCCCCCAGCCGTGCCCCCTCCTCCCGTGGATATTTGTTAGTCACACACTGAGTCTGGGGAGAGGAGCGGTTATGTAGATGTGAATCAAAGTATTTTCCTGACCACTTTGCATAATGCAACAGGAGCAGCGACCCGCGGGCACAAACCCAGGTCGTGTGTGCGTGTGTGTGTGCGCGCGTGTGAGCGCGTGTGCCAGCGTGCGTCTCGGGCGTGCGTCTGGGTGGATCCGTGCGTGGCTTGTGCTTAGGAGGCAAATGGGGCGTCTCTCTAAGTCGTCTTAACACGGCTAAGGCACTCAGATACGTGAAGGCGGTAGACACAACAGGGATGAGAAGGAAATGGAAACAATTGGGAAAGTGGTGCCAAGTGACTCAGGCTTTGAACTGAGGACGGGGAAATCCTCCCGAGCCCGTCGCGGCCACCGCCCCTGCCCCACTCGCGGTCCGCGACAGCCCGTGGATCCCCAGGGAGTTGGTCCTGCGCTAGTTTCAAGCTTGCTGTTTGCTTCTCGCGTGGCCCCACCGACGGCACCTCTCCGCGCAACCCCACGCTTGGCGCGAGCTCGCTCTCCCTCTTCTGTTCGCATTCAGCCTCTCTACAGACTTGTTAAAACATGACAGCAACTTACTGGAGCCAGGAGGAGCGACGATGAAACGAGAGCAGAAAACCAGAACCTTTTAAAATATGTTTTCCAAGAAAGAGACGTGCACCTGGTTTTCTTACATTACTCTTTAACCTTTGCAGAGAGATTGCTAAGTGGAAACGTCGCCTGTATACAAATCAGGCTCTTTTTGCTGTCAAGTCTTTTTTCTGAACCTTTGAGGCTGAATTTAGTTGTCCGTGGTAATCTACGGGGAAAGTGAACACCCCTTTTTCCCAGCAGCCAGAGTGAAGGGAGAAAATAGGTGTTCAAAATAATCATGTTAAACTTCGGATTATTTTTCCAATTAAAGTTATTTGATAAGGTCCGGGATCTGGGAATTAACGGGGGATGGGATGGGGGTGGGGGCGCAAATCACCAGGGTTGCCTTCATTTGAAATAACGCCATCTTGGTTGTGAGACTTCTTATATTTTTACCCTCTAATCTCACGTTTCGATCATTTCTCCGAGTCTAAGTAATAGATCCTCTGCCTTGCAAGTACATCGCAGGCGGGCGAGGGTGGTGGTGGTGGGGGGGGGGGGGAATCGACTTTCAGCGCTCAGACGGTGGCATTATCCCTGAGAGTTGGGGGGTGGGAGGGGGTGCAGGCTAGGGAGAGAGGAGAAGGCGTGCTCGGTCCGGGTGGCATCCATGGTGCTGGCCCAGACACCCTGCAACTCTCTTCAGGGAGGAGAGGGTTAAAAGCCGAGTGCGACTTTGCCTCTTGGAAAGCTTAGGGTTGCAGCCGCGCCTCCCAAGCATTCTTTAAACCAGAAATGTGGGAGGGACTCCGAAAGGGAGGGAGTAAAGGAGGGGGGCAGAGAAAGAGGACTCGAGGAGGGGAGCGCGCCAGAGCGCGGGGGACGGAGGGAGAGGAGGAGCGCGGGAGCGGCGGAGGCGATCCCGCGAATTCATTACTGTAAACATCTCCCGGGGGTGTCAGGAGGGGTGGGGGTGGGGGCCGCGGCGTCTACATTAGCCCGGCCGCGTCCGAGCGTGGCAGCAGTGAGGTCGGAGCAGCCTCGGGACCCACACCCGGGCCGGCGCCGCACTTGGAGCGAGCCCCGCGCCCGCCCCCGCGTAGCCCCGCGCTGCGTCCGGGTCCGGGGCTCTGAGCGGTCAGCTCCGGGGCGCCCGGGGCGCGCACGCCCGGCTCTCGGGCCTCCCTCCGAGGTCCTCCGCTTCCGCGGAGCTCCGGCGCTGCGGGGCCCCTTTCCGCTGCCTTCCCCGCTCGCCCTCTTCTTTCGGGACTCGTGGCGCGGTCGAGGCGGAGAGGGGGAGGCGGAGGAGGACCGGAGGCGGGGGCCGCGGCGGCGGGAGCCGAGAGAAAGTGGCATGCCCGAACCCTGGAGGCGGAGGTGGCGGAGGAAGGGGGAAGACGATGCCGCGGCTCCGTAGGGGAGAAAGGCGAGAGCGAGCGAGGCGAGCGAGGCGAGCGGGGCGCCCGGGCTCCGGCCGGCTGCGGGGAGGCGCGCGCCGCTCTGAGGCTCCGGCCTCCGCACCCCCGAGCCCCGACGCTGCGGGCGACAGGGCTGGGCTTCGGCAGCCGCCACCGTCGCCGCCTCCGCCACCCGGAGGACCGAGCAAAAGTTTGGATCTGGGGGAGGACGCGGCGCTGAGCGAGATTACCACCGGGGCTGGAAGGAGACCTCGAGAACCTTCGCAGGTAATGCGCACCCCCAACCCTCTGCTTCCGTGCCCGGCCGCTGGGCTTCTGCTCCTTCCCAGCGCCTTTGCTGACGCTGGCCAGACAGATCTGACTGAAAGTAAGAGGGAAGCGAAGTTGGAGATCCCGGGGATGGGCACCAAGCGCGGGGAGATCTACAGTCAGGTTAGAGGGACCCGCGGCGCTTCTCTGCCCCCGGTGGACAGCTGTGCGGGGAGGCGAAGCTCCCCCTGGGGATGGAGGAGAACCCTCGGCCCCAGCTGGGGCCTCTTTTCGTAGCTCGTTGGAAATTGAGAATGTGGATTGGGGGGCTTTTAGTATTCTTCAATCCGGGGGAATGATGCATGGATTGCACTAATTCCCACCCTCACCTTCACCCTCTCGCTCTCTCAGCCTTATTTAGCGTCTTTTAAAGATGATAGGAGCCCACTCCCATTCGCCCACTCCGTTTAGCTGGTGCAGGAAAGCAAATCTGGGCGTGTGTGTGTGTGTGTGTGTGTGAGAGAGAGAGAGAGAGAGAGACAGAGAGAGACAGAGAGAGACAGAGAGAGGGGGAAAGAGAGAGAGCGCGGGAGGGAGGAGGAGAGAAATTCAAGGAAAGGGAAAAATTTTACCTTTCCCCCCTTTGACATCCTCGGATCTTTCCCTTCCTCCCTCCTTCCATTCACCTTCTGGCGTCATAAAATAAAAACTTTAGAAGTCACATTTTTATTGCAGGCTGATAAGAAAAGCATTAACCATTGACGACGTGAGTTTGCAGTGTTTGTAGTGTGTGTGTGTGTGTGTGTGTGTGTGTTGGGGGGTGGTAGTGGTATTGCGGAGAGGCCGGTTTTTCCGTGGTGGCCTGATGCGCCATGGTGTGTGTGTGTGTGGGGGGGGAGTGAGTGTTAGAGTGTGTGCACTTGGGGCGGGGGTGGGGGGTGTGCAGCGGAGAGAATATGGTCACGTTTCCCAGAACAGCAGCCTTACTTAAGCTAACTAAGAAAAGAGCTCCTGCTTTTCCCTCAGAGAGCTACAGAAAGATTCCAGCCCCAACTCCCCAACCTCCCCTTTCCCCCCTGTTGAGTTTTGAGTTTCAAAGCATCTCCTCCTTTGCTGCTGCCACCATCACTATTAGGATCATTATTTATTCACCTGGAAGCTCATCTTGACTCCTCTTGTAAATGGAAATCAGTCTCCAAGACCTTTTGATTAATTTTAGTGGAAGGAATCTCTTGTAAAGCTTACAGTAAGCTAATCAAGTGCAAGGCGCAAATCCGTGTAAATGCTCACGCGGGAGTGCAAGGTGCTGATTAGGTTTCTTCACATGCTGCATTTGCTATGCAAAGCCCCATCTAAATGGGAGCTATTGCTTCCCACTCAGCTGGGAGGCTCTTAAATCACACAGCATCTCAGGGAGCTTTGGGGCATGTCCCCTTGCTCACAGGCTGATTGCTAAATGTATTATGTCTAACTTCTCCTAGCCAAAAGCTAGTATGTAGGCTAGCTTCCATATAGGAACCCATATTGTCTGTGGACTTAAGTGATATGACCTTCTTAAGTCTCCAGTGAAAGGATCCCCCAACCATTTTGAGGTAATAGAATGCAGGTTGGCGTTTGTCTGGGGATGTATTTAGTTGTTGCAGTATAAACGTAAAATTTTAGGTCAGTATTTAAAGTGTGAGAACTGGACTTTTTTTCTTTTTTATCACTAAGCAATATGCAGCAGATTCATAAGATCGACAGGCCACCATATTAGAAGAGAATACATCTTTGGGGAATACACATGCCATGAAAAGTTGCCCGTTCCCCATGATGCTATTGTTCTTCCAAATATAACTTTTCTTCCTCTCCTCCTCAAAAGCCCCAAACAGGATAGGGTTAAACCATTTAACACTTTTTAATGATCATCTATGGCAGTGCAACACCATACTGTCATGTTGAATTGCCAGTATGTGAGTGGAGGAGGTTGGAAGACGAAATTTCAAGCATTATTCAATGTCTCTGCCAGTAGGTACAAGAAACCGTAAAAAGAATTGGGCTAGCTGTGTAGCAGAACCTATTACAAATACAAACCTAGCATGGAAAGAATGCTGGGTTTTGTTTGTTTGTTTGTTTGTTTGTCTTAATGCCCGTGTCTGAACACTTCAGTAGTTTCATTGCAGTTTTAGAAATTCCGGGGGGAATTTCTTCTTTAACGGAAGAAAGTAGATTCCCAAATGACACCATGCTGGGCTGCCTTGAGGTTCCCTAGGCAGTCATAGTTTTTCTCCCCCCTATGCTAGGTTTCAGATGATGTGATCTTATCCGAGTTTGACTTTGACCCGCTGGATCTAATTTGAACCTCCTCTGATGCCTGTTACATTTATATGCTGGCCTGCTGGAGAGTTTGATTTAGGATTTAGACATATCTCCCTGAAGCAACCTTATATCTTCCCAGTTTGAAGCTGTGGTTTCAAGAAAGGCTCAAGTATGTACGTCCAGAAGCTTTATTCTGTAGAGACTCAGTGTGAACATCTGATCTAGTTTGACTCTTTGGTCTTGTAGCCTACAAGGAAGAATTCCCGCTTCTGCAATGAGCAGTGTCTGAAGTTAAAAAATAGCAAAGGGTGTGTGTGGGGGGGGGAGGGGGTCTCGGTTTTGCTCACTATTTAGAAGATTCAAAAAAGGTCAAGGTGATGCAGTTTTATTTCTATTCAGGTCAGACCTTTCTGGATAATCACCTTTTGGTATTTTTACTTTAATTTCAATTCAAGTTCATTTTTCACTAGATTACTTTAATAACTTTGTGGTTTCTGCCATGGTGGTTCAAATTCAGTCCATTAGTGACCTCTATCTGTGAGAAGTGAATACTCATTGTTTTTCTTTCTTCTCATCATTCTGCAGATTATGTAGGGGGAAAAAACCCAAAGGCTCTGTAGTTCTTTCGGAATATTTAGATTTCCGAGCCTGATTTTTCTAATATGGAGTTCAGTATGGGTAATGATATTTAACAACAGTAATAAAATGTTACAGGCTAATAGGCTACTAAATGGTTATTCCATATAGCATCGACAGTATGATCAATATAAATAAAATACCAGTGCTATCCACTGCCAGTAAAAAGATTGTACAGTCAGGTAGACTAATGTTTTGAGACTCACAATGCTGCTGGATGTAAGTGAAATTTTATTGCCCCTAAGTGCTTACATAACAAGGGAAGCTTGAGACAGGCTCAGAACATACATGTGATAACTAGACTTCGTGGTAGCAGTGTGTGTATGTCTTTAAATTCAGCTGTGCTTCTGCTGTGAACTTATGGGACAGATCAAGGACAGGCGAGGTGGGATGTGAGAAGGGTGTCTATAAACAGATGGTCTTTTAAGGAGACTTTTAAAATCTGATTCCTAATCCCAGCTTTGTCTTCTGAGGGTTTTGAAATTGAAATTTCAATTTGAGTTGATTATTCTAAATGGTAATTGAAGACAAAGTTTACTGAATTTCTTAGGTGGGTGGATACCATTATCTGACATTTTCCAGATGGTTTTTGATGGAGTGGTATTCAGGGATATGGAATTTTTAGGAGGTTTTCTTTCTTTTCCCTTGGGCAGGTTTTACGCAAAAGACATTTTTACAGACATTATTATTATTGTTATACAACCATTATAATACCCTAGCCAACTTTCTTTCTTTTCCCCACCTTCCAAATGCTTTGCTTTTTAAAAGTTATGTATTTTTTTTTTCTAGAACTACATGTTGGGGATAGGAATATGACTCCCAGCATCTTTTTACTCTTTTCAGCAATGTGAACTCCAATTAAGTATCTGTTTATAGTAAAACACATACACACACTCACCTACACATCAAGAACCCTTTTAAGACAGAGATTCTTTTCAAGGTTTTAAATATGGTTCTTTTTAAAGAGCTATGACACAAATATTGTAATAAAAATATCCTGTGTTCCGATGAATACAGAGACTTATTTCAGTAGCATGGAACAGTAAAACACTGTATTAGCAAAATAATCAGCGGTATTTTCAGTACATGGTCAAAATCTGTTAGAACCTTCATGGGTTTTTTTTTTTTTCTTTCTTTCTTGGCGAATTTCACATCTACTGGTCTTTTTTGGTTTTCTTTGATTCCTTCTACTGAGGCTCTTTGAAGTGATTCAAAATTAAACAGTAGCTACTTTTTTTTAGGGAAATTCATCATGGTATATTCAGGATTCCAGAAGAGTTAATGATGCAGAAAAAGTCCTGTAAAACATCTTTCTAAAAGAAGTCCTTCTCTTGTGGGCTTCCCACTTACTGGCCTCCTGTACCATTTGCAGTGAATTGGAACTCCGTTATTTATTTATTTTTCAAATACCACCTCTAACTTAATTTAATGTGGGATGTGTTTCTGCAGAAGCATGCAGCACCATGTGTCTCGAGTCTCCTGAACAAAGCAGTGTCGTTTTTATGGATCTGTAATAAGGGAAAGTCAAAGAAAATATCCTTGTATACTTTGGGAAGTCAAAAGGCCACATTCACGATTCTCAAACACTGGTCAGTTATTCTGCTGATGCTTAATAAGGCCACACGTTTTCTGGCAGTTTAGTGGTTAAAGACCTCAGCCATTTTTTTTTTTTTTTTAAGCATTCACAAAGTAAATCTCTGGTCCTCCTACCCGTTAGGTGCTCATTAGAGCTGAGCAGTTTTTCTCACTTTCTTCCCTGGTTGCTTTTAAGGGAATGTGCAGGAAACTTGGCAAAAGTTCCTCTGTCCCCTTCAGTTCACAGGTCATGTGTTATATTTCAGTTCTCTTTATTAGAGCTTTCAAGACACAGATAAAAGAATCTTCTATCTGAACCTTTTAAGAACCTCAGGGCTTTTGGATTTAAACCCACCAAAAAATATCAGGTCTCAAAGTTCATAGAAGCTATTAGGTCCTTGGAATATCGAAACCCCCTTCAACAAAGAGTACAAGGACAGTGGCTCCTAAAGTCTGCTCACAAATATAGTGCCCACTGAAGTCAACAGAGGTCATGAGCTGAATGGAAAACATTAGACTCATATCAGTCCCGAAATAGGTCCATGTGCTGGTGTCACTCTTATCCCCAGCTGCCTAGGGGCGTCACTTTCATGAAAATCCAGTGTCAAAATAGCCTCTGTGATAATTTCCTTTCCCACTTTGCTCCAGAACTTGGATTCAAGTATTTTTAAGAAGGAAATAATGCAGGGAATTCTAATACTCCTCATAGATAGAGGGAGGTGAACGTTACGGAAGTAGGTTGGAGAAGCATTTGACATAGAGGTTCCAGAAAATTCTGTCTAGGCTCCGAGGGATGAAATTGATTCATACCTAGCCTTTCCCCCTCTTCTTGTACCTTTTCCAATTATCACATGCGGGATTTTATTGCTCACAACTGCCTCTGTGAGTTGGTCTGAGAAAGCCCTATTAGTCAATTGTCTCACTGGATGATGGGAACCAGAAACAAGTAGAAAGCTACGTAAGTCTGCATAGAGTTCCCCTTGAGATCCTTTGGCTTTGCACAAAATGATGAACGTTACATTTTATCCCATAGATGTTTAATTCTCCAGATACAGTTTATAAGTTTCTTCCTTTACCAACCTAACCGAAAAGATTAGAGTTGGATTTTTTATAAAAATAGTAACAATTATTTCAATCACATAAATATTTAGAACTAAAAAAATAGCATTTCTTGTCTCCCCACCATTATATTAGATACAAGTTTTCCTGTTATGGATGGCTTTAATTTTATGATGTAGGCCTTGTGATTTGGGACCTTAACTGTGGTGGGCAGTGAGCGGTAGGGAGATTGTTGTGGAGGAAAGAAAATATATGTCTATATAAAGAAAACCTGTATTCTCATGTCAGCACACTCCTTTCTACATTATGACTTTGGACAAATTACTTAATCTGCTGGAGACTTAATTTCCTTTCTGCAGAGTTCCACAGGGTTGGTGCAGGGTCAGATGAGATTAATGTGTGGGAAAATACCATGATAATCATACAGTGTTATAGTTCCATAAAGGCACATTATTCAAATTGATAACATTTACCTATGCAAGACTGTCATATGCCAGGATAGTTCTAGGTCTTATATTAAGACAGTGTCCTGCCTTCCAGGAGCTTTGGTTTTTGTGAATGCCATGAGATATCTATCACCCAAGCAGTAAAGTGTCAGTAAAGTGTCCACATCATTTTTCCTTTCATTTAATGGTGCATTTTCTTCTTTTGTGAGTTTTCTCTGTTTTGATACAAGTATTCTTTTCAAGAATCAAGGGTAATTATGGTGAGATCTGTGTAAGGGCCAAGCTTCCCATCCTTGACAGGTTGGCTTAATGTTAGAAACTGAATTTATCACAAATGGATTCCACTGAGGATCTTTTGGGAAGAAACCATTAACATTCCCCGCAGTAAGGCTGTTTCTCTTCTTGGGTGCATTTATGCTTCAGTCATCCAAGTTACCTTTTGCAAAACACAAGTCATTAGTAGAATATATGATGGTGTTGGGGCACCTGGCAGCTTAGTTGGTTAAGCACCTGACTTTGGGCTCAGGTCATGGTCTTGTGGTTCTTGAGTTCGAGCCCCGTGTCAGGCTCTGTGCTGACAGCTCAGAGCCTGGAGCCTGCTTCATATTCTGTCTGTCTGTCTCTCTCTCTCTGCCCCTCCCCTGCTCACGCTTCATCTTTCTCTGTCTCTCAAAAATGAGTGAACATTTAAAAATTAAAAAAAAATATATATATATGTATATATATATGTATATATATATATATATATATATATATATATATATATATATGATGGTGTTTAAAACTTTGGTTTTGCAACACGAGGCAGGCTGGTGAAAAGCCTGCCTTTTTGGTAGAGCAAACCTAGTGAGCTCATTACCAATGAGTGGAAAGACTTGATTTATTAAGACACCAAATTACTCTCCAAAGGTTGGCCTTATTTTGACATTGTTAGTATCACAAAACCCTTGTGGGACAGTTTTTTGCAACTTATAGTTGCAAGACTATGCAACCATAGTCTTTTTCAGTTGTGTTTTTATAACTGTCACATCTGAGACATTTTAATTTTAAATGTTTCAAGAGTTAGCGTGTTTATTTTACTTTCCTGATTTGTATACATGTAGGACCTTGTAAAGGTGAATTTGTAATCATTCTATGGTTGCTTAATTGAAGCTTGCAGAAAACACATGCATATGGGAAGTGTATTTATAAAATGTATGGTTAGGTTGTGATTCTTGATCAGAAGAATGTTTTTATCAGTCATTTGGACTTATGGCAATCTGTGTTTAATAATGTTCTTTTCAGTTTCTGACTTACAGTTTGCCAAAGTTCTGACACTGCCTTCCTTTTTCTTTTTCTTTCTTTCTTTCTTTCTTTTTTTTTAATTGATGAGTATTTTAGCAGTATGTTGTAAAGTACCTGGCCATATAACTATATTTTTACATGACAAATTACCTTTGTAGTTTGGCAAAATTAATCTGAGTGCTTTCTGTTCTGGCAGTGCTGAGTGACACAATAATAACATTTGAAGAAGGAAAATGTTTGCAACTACTCTGAAGAGTTCTGCTAATAAAACAAGAAGAATCTGGAGGTATATGTGTGGGAAGTTAGAAATGCACAAACAAATCTAAGTCTTAGATACCATGGGGAGGGTGTACTATTACATTCTTAAGCTTGGTGGTGCTAATCTAGCCCATATGTCCCCAACAGAATGGAATAATGAGATAGCCCAAGTTATTTTTAATTGGACATTTTCTTTTCCAAATAGGTCCTAAGGAAACTCTAAATAAAGAGAAGCACAAAATGCAATGAGGGGATATATTTTTGTGTGAATGGCTTGATACTCATGAAGGAGATATGATTCTTTTAGAGACAGAAGGTATGCACCAGATGATAAAGCTTTTCCATTCATCCAGGAGGTGACTTTTAGCACTTACTGTATGCCAGCCATAGAGTAGGACTGGAGAGGCAACAATGATGCAGGAGGATCCCTGTCCTTGCGGTTGCCTAGGCTGGGGAGGAGAAAGGGAGACACAAAACCTAATTGCATTATACTTCTACATGACCGAAGGTTAGTCAACCCTAAGAAATGTGCCAGGAATACACAGTATTAATGAAAACCATGGACAGATTTTTCAACATCTTTAAATTTTTTTTAATGTTTATTTGTTTTTGAGAGAGAGAGAGAGAGAGACAAAGTGTGAGCAGGAGAGCGGCAGAGACAGAGGGAGACACAGAATCCGAAGCAGGCCTCAGGCTCTGGGCTGTCAGCACAGACCCTAACGTGGGGCTTGAACTCATGAGCCACAAGATCATGACCTGAGCTGAAGTCGGATGCCTAACCGACTGAGCCACCCAGGAGCCCCTTCAATGTCTTTTAATCTATATGTCTAGTATAAAATGGGAGAAAACATTTTCTACTCACCGAGCTGTTCTTCTGAGAGGATTGAGATAATTATATAAAATGTCCCCCTGTGTGGCACACAGTAGAGGCTTAATAGATGCTGACTGCAGATCCTTCTCTCTCCAAAATGATGATGATTCCCCTACGTTACTTTTCCCCTTCTACAAATATCTTTGCCATTTCTCTGGAATCCCAAAAAAGGCGTTTGACCCCTTGAACCGATTCACCAACAAGATACAGCTTCTTCTGCAAAATAAAATCTCAGTAGTATGCGTGTAACAGAGCATGAAAAGGACAGCAAAGGAAGTAAGCACTTCACAAGGTGGCAGAATGAGCTCATAGCTAGTGGTGTATCTCACAGTCGGCTGGTGTCATAGGGGTCGGAGGAGGGAGGGGAACAGAAACGAGGACACTTTCGTCTGAGTTCTGGGGAATCAGAAAGTGGTCTCAACGGGGGCTTGTCGAACTTGTGGTTTTGCTGTTATGGTTGTGGATGTTGTTGTTGTTATTGTTGTTCATTGAAAGCACAGGCTTTGGCACTCGAAGAGTGCTTCTCCATGCAGCCCCCTTCACCTCCATGCACCCTTCCGGGTTGGCCAATGCCTGCAGCTTGCAACAAAGTCCTGCGTCCAGACTGTGACACTGGGCTTAGTGAGCTACGGTTAGTAGGTCTTTGCCAATGTACAGAGATTTTTATCCGGATGAATTTTAAACACTTGCTTCACACAATTCATCTCACACATGACTCTTGGCAGAGTCCTGAGAGTATTTTATCGTAGAAGATTAACACGCAAATTATTGTTAGGTTTATATAACGCTTAGTTTGTACTTATAGAATGATTGCACCTTGCTGGTATAATGACAGATGCCTGAATCAGAATGATGCTAGTGGATTATCAGTTTAATGTGGAACTATTTCTTCCAGAAAGTAATTTCCAGTGAAATTAAGCAAAGGGGCTTCTAACTGCTTCTATGGGAGATATTCTGAACAAATATAGTGCTCAAGGTCACTGGTCAAAATACACAATGCTGGGGTTATTTTTCATTTATCACCGTAATTGAATGTATGTATAGTATAAGTTTTGCTTTCTACTCAACCATTAAAATTTAGGCGTTTCCCCCCAGTATAAATCTATAAATTTATTGCTGTAGGAAATTATAGTTAACAAGCTGTTAAGCATGTCCCAGACCTCCAAGTCCTGAAGTGCAGAAGCTTTTCCTGGGAAGATCACATAATATATAATGTGGTATATATACATATAATTAATCAAATTGGAGAAGAGGGAAGCAGACACTAGAGCATATTTTGTAAGGTGTCCACATCTTGGTAAGTAGCTTCTGAACCAAACGTTCTACCCGGTGTAAAACAATAAGACCTTGTTTTGCTACTTTAGAACATGTAAGAGAGATTAACATTCTTTGGAAAATAGTTTAAAATTTTTCTTTGACTCAAATAGGTAAGGAACAAGTCCAATAGTGCTGACAGCAGTGGAATTTGAAACTCAAGTCTAATAATCTCTGAGTCCCGAAGGAATGCAAGGCAGACATCCGTTCTAGTCACGGGCTTGTAACTGGGGATTTGACAAAGGTTGAATCCTTACCATGTGCCAAGCACCATGCTGTTTTGGCATTTGGGATATTCTTTCAAAGAAGACTTCATCCTTGCTCATCAAGAAATATGATGGGTTGGCCTAGAGATGCCCTTTGCCAAACTTGACTCATCCGTCTTAATTAACTGGAGAAGTTGGTTAAAAATCCAGGTTCCTGGGCCTTAGGCCTGGAGATTCCGATTTGTTAAGCCTGTGAGAAGCCTGGGGATACAGATGCCCAAAGACTCATGGAATTGGAGTTTACTGACCTACATCATTTTTTTAGGATTTTTTTTTCTGACCCAAGATTCAGTAGTTTTAGAATCATCTGGTTTATAGTCATTTGTGAATTTCTATCGTAATTTTTCTGTGTATTTTGTCACAAAGAAAATACTGCTTGATTTAACCCAACTATTCTAGGAAAGAACCTTCAGAGGGCCAGACGCCCGGACTGGCTTCTCTCTTGGTGGCCACAGTCTCCGTATGATGCCTCCAGCTTCCATCCATGTTGCCTCAACTATTACACTGTGCTGTTTTTGGTATCCCTGCAATTACCTTCCTAAAAACCAAATGACATTACTTTGGTCATCTACCACTTGGATTCCCTGTCCCTCTGGATAAAGCCCATCTAAGCTTGTTATTATAACATGTGAGATCCATGAAATCTGCGTCTCAAACCATCATTCAGGCCTCATTCTCAAGCGCCCATCTCCTGCACCCACCTTTATGATTAGGAATGGCCTCTTGAGCCTTTCCCTTACTGTTTATCCTTTATGTGGAATATTACCTCCTCGCTCTCCATTTGGCAAACTCATTTCCTTTAAGACCCACACAAATGTCACCTTCCCTCCCAGTCAAAATTACTCACTCCTTCCTCTGAGCTACTACAGCATTTTGTTTGTACCTTTATTATTTCCATGTTCATGTTGTGTTGTAGTGTGTCTGTTCTAATGTCAGTCTTTCCCATTAGATTCCGAGAACCTTGGCTCATTCATTCCGTCTCCCTAGTGTTAACAATCATGCCCAAAGCACCAGGTTGTGCAGAAATGTAATTGAATGAATGAATGCATGATTGTGCTGGCCAATCCTGGAAGACAAGAAGATTCATAATCTAATGATAGGGATGGCTTCCTCAGAAGTGCATTTTCATTCCCATAGACTGGTTGCCCAATGGGGACAAAATACAATGCCCACCTTTCTACCTCACTCTAAGCAGGTTTGTCAGGCAAATGCCTGCTGGTTAACCCAACCCTGATCAGCATCAAGCGCTCCAAACCACACATGAGGCAATTCAGATGCCACACTGGAAGATCTGTTTAAAGAAGAAATAATTCCACTTGATGATCTATCTTTCTTGGCACTGAGTAAAACCATCAGTTAAGTAGATGTGCACGCAGATGTGGTTAACCATAGAATGAGAACTTAACTCATACCATTAACTTTGTGTATCTTTCTTGGCTTAATTAAAGAGAGCGAAGCAAAGAACTTGTGAAAATTTTGTGCATTTGTACTCTCATTTTTTTGGCCTTTGCTTTTATTTTGTTGATTTTATCTCAGGCACATGATTTCCTGATGGAGATATCAGAGGAGCCAGGGCTCTCCAGAGAGGAGAAAAGAAGACCTGAAATCATAACTCCTTAATCACTCTGTCTCCACAAAGCAGGATCCACCTTAGTGTTCATGACGTGCACATGAAGAACATTTGAAGGTTACAATAAATTCTAAACTTTCCAGGTTTAATGTGGTCATAATGGTGACAGACGTTGGACTCTCAGTCCTTCTGCTTAGGCAAAAGATAATTCTAACAATACCTTGCTACTTTTCAAGGTGAATTATCAACTGATGGACAGAGGTGACTCTCATGCATGTGGGCTCAGTGTGTGCAAAGTTTCAGCAACATTTCTGATGCCTAAATAGGTGGAAGATGGTGGAGCATAGTTTGATATGCTCCCACCTTAAACTTGACCCTTGGTTCCCTCGGGGCTGTCTGTATGTTGGCAGTGCTTTCAGTGCCAATAGGAAATACACAGAATGACACCTGAGTTGATTTTTGATAAGCCGCCATGCTTTAATACTAGAGGCTTCGAACACCATCCTAGAAGATCTTATAATGTTAACTTATGGGACTGTTTAGAAACAATATGCTCTTCTCATTCTTGAATCACACTTAGTATTAGCAAGGCCATATTGTCATCAGGGGATTAGGCATCACCGTAATAATAATAATAATAAACAACAGCAATATATAAAAGTATGGATCATAGACGAGGTTTATTTAGAGTATGCTTATGAAGTTCATGTATATTATCACACTGAAATCTTCATGAAACCCTATAAATACGTTCTGTTGAGTAATACTGCTAATAACCCAATTTGACACCACAAGAAACTAGAGTAGAGAAAATTGCCTTAGGTTGTTTATCTTATTTCGTAGCTATTATCTTTATAGGATAGGTGAGCACTGGGTAATTTCCAAAATCAACATTAAATTTGTTTTTTTCCATGCCTTAAAAATCAAATTCAGAGGTGATGGCTCATTGTCCAGTAGGGAATCTGTGATGTAACTTTCTGTATATGATTTTTTTTAATGGGTAACTATTTAAGAAATCATTCTTTGCTCTTTGCCTGTTTTTTGAGTGAAAATGGTTGTTGGGTTTCTCAAGGTATTTCTGTAAAATGAGAAGAGAGAAGACTCACTAGTTTGAAAATAAAGTATGGCAACTCTCATCCCATTTTCTGTATTAATGAAAGTCTATAGATAAATGCCTGATTGTGGGGTACATGTTTTGCAGAGAACACTTTCCATTCTTTTCTTTACCAGAACTAATAATAAATAGTTAAATGAATTGATTTGAGAGTCACCTCCTTTTCCCTGTGGAGGTGATAATGGACAATAGAATGACCAGAGGGCAGATACTAGCGTAAAGTCAGTGGCCCCTGAGAGAGCCTGGAAATAGTGGAGAATTGACTGTGTTATAAATAGGTCAGATTCTCTCCTTTTCTAGATCTATGTAATTGCTCAGCCCGTAGACTATATTGGGTGAAAAAACGAGACAGAGATGGGCTGGAAAAGGCTGCTCTACACTGATGATTTGAAAATAAGCGCAGGATGCACTTGAAAGTCTTCACCCTGTTGAATGACATTTGGCCATCTCTCCCTTTGTGCATTTTGTACTGATGCACTTACCTCTGCCTATAGCAAAATTGTGTTTTCTGAATTCAGGGATCGTAGTGAAGACCTTCCAAATAACTGTCCTTCCCAGGTCCATGTAAATATTATCCATGCTGCCTTAATTCTTTAATTTCCACTCCTTAATTCCTTCATTCCCCTTTAGACAGCTAGACCCTGTCTACTGGTGTTTCTGGGTTCTTCTGTCACCGTATGCCTACTATCTGTCATGAGGCAGCTCTGGATGAGTGGCATACTTGAGTCAGTATTCTTGAATCACACTGAGTATTAGCAAGGCCGTGTTGTCAGTGACCTGAGTTAATCTAGATGAGCTCATTGATGGAGTTATGAAAGCAGGATCTGCCCAGGCACGGGAGCAGTTTAGTGAATGGCCCCATGGCCAGCCAAGCTCCATACCACATGAAAACACCAGTTCTGTTTGGCCCTTCGGGGAATTCTGTGGTGTTTCTTTCTGCAACAGTCTGAATTTGGCTGAATTGGGTGGAGCCAAAATATTTGCTATCTACAGTTTGCCACCGAGAGATGATCAGGCCACGTGAAAGAAACCTAAACATACTAGCGTCGCCCCTGCCAGTAGTGACTGCCTGGTTTGTCTGGACTGTATGCTTCTGGAACAGATCAGCCTGTGTCACTCTTCCCTCTCCACTCTGAGTGCTGACCTGATTGGTTTTCTCCTGGACTTCAGGGTGGGTATGTGTCAGCATGAGCTCGTTGTTCGCAACTGAGTCCCAACAGAGAACTTAATTCATATTTCTTTGTTAAGCAAGTTATGCTGTCTAGAGCCACGATTTTGAGCCATATTTGATTACTCCTTTTATTTCATTTTCAACTCTTCTATCTCTAGTTTTATGCATCTTTTAAAAATGCTGTCCATCTTCCCCTTTCACTTTGGTTCCCTTGTGGCCCCCGGTATATCTTTCCTACCCTGACCTTCCCACCATAGTTACCTTAGTCTTCCTCATTCCAGGGCTGACGACATTACTTTTCATTATTTACAAGGTCAAGCCTAAACTTCTTAGCTTGATACTCAAGGCTGTTCCTTCTGTAGCTCTCCCTAATCTTCCCAAGGAAAGTTTATCTTCTCTTCTGAACTAAATTCAGAGTATGGCCTTACTTTTATCTTTATGGTAGTCTTACTGTGGTGTACATTTTTACCAAGTGCTTTGTCTCCACTATCTGTGAGCTCATCTAGCGCAAAGATCATGCCCAATAAATGTTTGAGGAGCTAAACTGAACTCAGGTAACTGACCCCAACCACCGCTGTGAAATTTGCACACGGCACAACTCCGTGTCTCCCTCTATACTGCTTCCCATCAGATTTTAAATATGGAAAAAATTAATAGTGACAAAGTTTGCACAGATAACTCTTACATTTTTGAGTTTTAAAGTTATATAATGGAATAAGCTCCCTTTGTTCCCTTAGTGGAATTTTTTGTCAAAGCAGTGTACTCTTGCTTTGAAAACAGGAAGGTAGAACATTCCAACAACATCATGAACCCTCTGTTTATATTTGCGAAACCTGTAGTCTTTCCAGGCCTTGAGGCAAGAGCAAATAGACATAATCAGAGGCATTAGAACTTGATTATGTTGAATTGGATTCTTATAACTGAGGCTTGATAGCCAAAATTAGTGGTGTGGTAGTTTATACTGAAAGAGATGTTTGCGTTATTGCAAAACCATAGACTTCAGCTTGCTGGAATCTTTGACGGCATCTGGATGTTTTGAAAAAATACAGCAATCACATGCTTTTTATTATCTCTATAATTGTGTTCTTTTTACAAGGGAGCTGCATAAAGACATAGGGTTGGGGGTAATGCAAGGCCATGACGTTTGGATTCAGATTTGAATCCTGGTCCTGCCTCAGCCAACTAGGGTAACTAGAGCTTGTTCGTTCTTTCTTTTTCTACCTTCCTTCCTTCTTTCCTTCCTTCCTTCCTTCCGTTCTTCTTTCCGTTCTTCCTTCCTTTCTTCCTTCCTTTCTTCTTTCTTTCTTTCTTTCTTTCTTTCTTTCTTTCTTTCTTTCTTTCTTTCATCTTTTGGGTCTACTTTCTCAGTGTTTAAATAGAGGAAAAATAATATGCATCTCATAGGATCACCATGGCAAATCGATTCGTGATGCTTGATACATATCAAGTACTAGTTAGCATTAGCGCTCTTCCCCTTTGCCCTCTGACTTGAAATAATATGAATTCTGTGGCTTATAAATGCCAATTTTTTTTCCTACATGGACAAGACAATTCTTCAATCCTGTGTCACTTTTCCCCAAAGGATCTCTGTAGGGACACAGTTCCTCCTACTCAGTTTCCCCATATCACTATTTATTTCTAGGGTCCAGAAGAGGATACAATACCCCAGGATAGCCATTACTCTGTCTCAGTTAGGATACTCACTGCTGAAAAACTCTTAAAATCACTTATTTTTATGGGAAAAAAATCTTTCCAGCAGTCTCATCGCCTCAAAAGCAGTGGGTATCCTGGATTATTAGAAAGGAATTATCCAAAGAAAGTGCTCTTAAAAACAACTGCCTGCAGAGGAGTCTGGCTTATCAACAGGCAAAAAAGGAATTTTTCTATTAAACTTCAGCTTGTCACTACAAACATGAAAATAGCAACAGTCATAATATATTCTTTGGGGACAGTGCTGTGAATGTTCACCACTAGGTGAAATTCTCAAGTAAGAGCTTCTAAGAATGAACATGAACCGTTTGAGAACCCTAGGGAATGTCTATTAGGAAACAGGTAAACAACAAAATGGAAGCCATGACAAAGAGAGAAGCAAACAAGGCAAATTAAGTAAATAATTTCATTGCAGACCACACTGTGGAAAATACGATGTGATAGAGACACAGTTCATTTAGCCTGAATGACCAATGTAATTATAACTGAATAATGAATATTTTTTTCTTTCTCTGCATAATATTAGTGTTACACTACCATTATGAAGCTGTTTTTCATAGGAACACGTCACAGCTATGCAAAATTATATTTATTGACTCCTTTTTGGGGAAAAATCAGGGTCATGTTAGCCTTTACTTAGATTTCAGTTTAAAGGCTTATCCATAGTCTGGAAACACAGTGTTAGAAGATAAAGAAAGATCTACGCTATACAACATGAATGTTTTTGTTTTTGGTTTTTTGTTTGTTTGTTTGTTTTTACTTTTAACAAACAGATACTGGAACTTACCCTTGATTATGCTTTTCTTTGTATGGAGATATTGATCTCCTTATGTAAAATACTCTGTAAATCTGGAAGGGGTTTATGGGAAAACTATCTATAGCATTCCCTTTGTTAGTGATGAAAATAACAAGAATAATTATCTTGATGGTTTTAGCTTAAGTTTGGTCTTTTCATGATAAGCATGGAAAGAAGCTGAATTGCCATTGCCCTTCCTGTTCCGTGTTTCTGTATTTCTCAGTCATTTGCATAATTTCTATGAAGATGGATAGCAAATATATTCCTGAAAAAAACAAAACAAGTATTCAGATAATTCTTTGTCTTTAAGTGGTGGAGAGATTAGTAAATAATGAGATCCAGAGGAAATCTCTAATTTCATTTAACTGGTAGTTTGAGTTTGAATCTGACTCCACCCTTTTCCCAGAACTTCTCTCTTCAAAATTAAGAGCATGTTACTCAGCATTCAAGAAGAATGAAATTTTGCCATTTGCAATGACATGGACGGGGCTAGAACGTATTGTGCTAAGTGAAATAAGTCAATCAGAGAAAGACAAATACCATATGATTTCACTCATATGTAGAATTTAAGAACAAAATAGATGAACATAGGGGGAGTGGGCACGGAGGGAACAGAAGAGATGGACACAAACCATAAGAAACTGTAAATGATAGAGAACAAACAAGGTTGACGGAATGAGGGGGAGTGGGGGATGGGCTGGATGGGTGCCGGGTACGAAGGAGGGTACTTGTTGTGATGAGCAATGGATGCTGTATGTATATAAGTGATGAATCACTGAATTCTACTCCTGAAACTCATATTGACCTGTAGGTTAACTCGCTAAAATTTAAGTACAACTTTAAAATGAAAACAAAAATTAAGAGCACGTTGCAGATGGAGAAGTGGGAGTTGGTATCTGTGAAATGTGTGAATATGACTCTCAGACCGCAGTTGAAGTGATATAAAGAATAGGATGGGGTGGGGCGCCTGGGCAGCTCAGTCTGTTAAGCGTCTGACTCTTGATTTCAGCTCAGGTCATGATCTCATGGTAGGGGGATCTAGCCCCCCGTGGGGCTTTGTACTGACTGTATGGAGCTTGCTTGGGATTCTCTCTCTCTCTCCCTCTTTCTGCCCCTCCCCACTCACATGCACAGCTGCACTCTAAATCAATCAATCAATCAATAAACAAACATTAAAAAAACTAACAGAAAATTAAAAAAAAAAAGAATTGGATTATTTGGAAAAGTTAGGAAATGGGGTCAGAGAGACAGAAGCTTAAGAAACACCCCAGCAAGTCACTGGTAGGGATAACCTCCAAGAATTTCTTTTTCTGTGTGCAGTAGCTCTTACCCTTCCCGAAGGGATGGTTATTGGGAATGGATAAAAATGTGAAATGTTTGTTTTTTTCATGTTGTTCCATCATTTAACTCTGTAGAGCCCAAGTGACAGCAGCAGTGGTTCCGGTGTCACCTCCACTGGTCTTGTTTAATGGGAATGGATGGGAGGGGCAGTTCCCTGTGGTCACGGGCATATCCAAGAATGACCCCACATAGAGGGAACCTCAGGTACAGTGTGGTCGTTCATTGTTGGAATTAGGTGGGCCTGAGTTTGAATCCCAGCTCTACTATTAACTAACTGTGAACTTTGGACAAAGTATACATTTTATCCAAGTCTCTTCTGTAAACTGCACACATTAATAATTTTTTAGAGTTATTATTAAATGATGGAAGAGATGAAAAGTATCATACATAATGGGATCTTAGTATATTGCTGTTAGTTTTATGTGTTGGGCTAATCACCACTGTATCCTAAGATGGATGGATAGATGCATGGGATGGATGAATATGTAGAGAGGTTCTTCCCTGAAATGTCTAAAAGATTCATTTTAGTTAAGATCGCGGTGGGCCTTACTGGTATACCTGAAGATTTAATTTAATTGTTGCTGGAGGGAAATTATGATATGAAGTGAGAAACTTGAATACGGGACTCATTCTTCATAATCCTTTTCATTTTTGTAACTCAAGTTTCTTTTATTCCTTAAATTAAGCTTTCATTTTGGTTTTGCTTTCTGGTCTCCTGCAGTAGGTAGGGCGTATGTAATTATCCCTTTCTCAGAGAATCCCGAAGAGAAAAATGAAATGCTGAAGGGCATGTCCCTGTGTTTTTTGTACTTATAGTCATCCTATCAACAGTTGATGCCGTGGATTGAATTGGATGGGCAGTGTGAGATACCCAGAAAATCGTTCAGTTGGTGGGCAGAAGGTCTGAGTTTTAGTTCTGTCCCTAAAAAAATCTTTGATGTCTGTCAGATTGCTCAACCTTCTTGGACCTCAGTTTCTTCATCTGTTCTCCACTGGCAAGTTCCAGTAATTGTGTAATTATCGGAATCTGGGGAGCTAGCATTAGAGATTCAGAGCTTGGCTCTGGATTTTGTCTGCTTGGGCTTGTAGCTGCCTTCCCTACTTCACAGATTTGGCACCTTGGCAAGGTACGTAACCCAAATAAGCCTTACTTTTCTCATCAGTGCAGTGGCAAGAGCCTTTAAATCAAAACCTCCTTAAAGAGTTGCCTTAGGATGAAACGAGGTCATACGTGGAGAGTGTTTAGCATAGTACCTGGTGCAGTTATGTGCTCTATAAATATTAACAAGTTTTCCAGCATGGCTTATTAAAAAAAAATGATATGGTAAGTTTCTCTGATGTTTTGAAAGAGCAGCAGACGTTAATGTGTCCCCTCATTATGCACCCAGCAGCTTAGGTCATGCCCTTCAAAGCTACCAAGGGCAGATGATCACAGAAGAACATCTCACAGGCTTCTTCAAAGAGAGATAGAGTCCCTCTAGCTCCCTCTAGGAGCTCAGTAAATGCTTGACAATGCTAATGCTGATGATTGTCAGAGCATGGAGTTTCCTGGTGCAGACAGGTAAGACACGGGACCTTTTGGCTTAAGGCAGGATTTGGAAGGCTGATTATGGAACCTTTGGTGTGAGGGAGCTATTCCAGTAATCCTTCCAGAAAGAGGCCTAAACTGCTGTAACTAACAAGTCAGGTCTCTCTTGTATCTGACGTTTCTGCCATGCATTAAGTCTCTGGAAATTTACCAGCCTCACCTCCCAGATCTAGTTTCAGAAGACTGCAGAGGTAATGGCATTTTTTGATGCCAGGTTCAAGATGTGATTCTCACGTTTATTTTTAACTATGGGAGTTTTGCAAATTAAAGACTTTCAGGCTCAACACACACCGCAAATAAGGCTGAGAATACTTAGACAGCAGCCACCTTCCACCTGTTGGCTCTTTTCTTTTGCTTCAAGTAAGGTCGTACGAGTGTCTGTCTTAGTCATTGTTATGAAATGCACACCCACTCTCCTTCGCAGCCTTCAGACAGAGGGAAAGGATGCAGTGGATAATGTGGTATAAAAGTTTATTGGCCAAGAAACATGCGATCAGGACAGAATGTGATGATCAAATTTTCTTAGAATGCAAACAGAGTATTTAGTAGTGGCCAACTTTTAAATGCTTGCCCCCAATATTCCACATGCCCCCCCCCCCTCTCTTTTTCTTTCTCCTTCTCTCGGTGATACCACTGGGATCATGTATGGGTTCTTTTTCCTTGTTGAACTCCTTGGAACGACAGCTGTCTACGTCATATTTTATCCCCAGTTCCAGCACTGATCAGGTAAAAAAGTTAGCGATTCAACACATATTTGTGGAAAGAAAAGAAGGAATCAGAGGAGGAGAGAAGGAAGGATAAAGAGGGGGGAGAAAGGGGAAGATTTCAAGTTCCCTCCAACAGGCGATCATAAATAATTTTGTTGGTGGTGGTGTTTCTGCACTGTGATTTTGGAAAATGACAGAGCCTTTTTGTCTTATTGAAGAAATAGCATAACAAATGACTTCTGGAGTACAGTGAAACTCAGCTCTGTGTGCTTGACACAGTTATCCAAATTACTGTACAAACAATAGATTCAGCTTTATGTTCATTAGCTTATAGGATAAGGCATATACTTTTTAACATGAGTTTGAAGTTTAAATTGGAAAGAAAATCTCATCTAGGGCAGAAAGTCAAGCTTCACTTCTCTTTCCATTCTCAGGTAGAAGAAAGGGGAACACATTTTATTTTATTTTTCAAAGCACTTAACTTATTTATTAAAGGACTTCATTATGCTCTGCAAGACACTACATATATGTAAGTTTAAAAAGGATGCATGACTGGGCCAGCAATCAGCAACTATTTATAAAAGTCCCAAATACCAGAAAGTTCCAAGTACCAGTTTAGTGGTCTTGAGGGATTAATAAACTGTTATCTACAAAAAAATTTAGAAAAAAATTACTGCAGAAGACAAGCATTTGTCAGTGAGTGGTCACAGGCTGCAAATACTCTTTCTACAGAATGGAAGTATTATGTGCTTCATTCCCTGAAATATTAGTGGAGCTAAGAAACACAGTGCAGGTGGGGCGCCTGGGTGGCTCAGTCGGTTGAGCGTCTGACTTCGGCTCAGGTCATGATCTCGTAGCTTGTGAGTTCGAGCCCCACATCAGATTCTGTGCTGACAGCTCAGAGCCTGGAGCCTGGAGCCTCTTCCGGGATTCTGTGTCTCCTTCTCTCTCTGCCCCTCCCCCGCTCATGCTCTGTCTCTCTCTCTCTCTCTCTCTCTGTCAAAAATAAATAAATATTAAAAAAAAAGTATAAAAAAGAAAAGAAATACAGTCCAGGAGGCACCTGAGTGGCTCAGTTGGTTAAAGGTCCGACTCTTGGTTTAGGCTCAGGCCATGATCTCATGGTTTGTGGGTTCAAGCCCCATGTCATGAGTATGCAGCCGCTTGGGATTCTCTCTCTCTCTCTCTCTCTCTCTCTCTCTCTGCCCCTCCCCTGCCCGTGTGTTCTCTCTCTCTCTCTCTTTCTCAAAATAAATAAACTTAACAATAAAAAAAAAAAAAAAAAGAAATACGGTCCAGGATGTACAACATGTTCATTTTTTTTTTTTTTTTCGAAGCTGGCCAGTGGCATACATATAACTCTAGGTCCTATCAGACCACATCTTTGCCACTTGAATGCTTATTTTGATGCTCCACCCCCCCCCCCCTTAACTGAAAGCTGACATTCCAATTAAAGCTGACAATGACTTCAACCCACTTAGTAGAGCTGAGAATCCCTCCCTCTCACATTGGGATATTTCTTCTTGATCCATTGTTTGTAAAATTTAATTCATTGACTTTGACCAAAGTAGTTAGCATTGTCAATAGGAGTGTGGTGTTACCGAATGTTGGCGTTATGTTTTTGTAGCCATTTCTTTCTGAATGTAAAAACAGAGAGCTGCTGCTGTGAATTTCAATAAATTTGGCCTGGTTAGAACAGAACGGTATCACGACAGGATGCTGGTAAGGTGATCCTAAGGTTCTTTTCCCCTAAAGGCGGCTTGCTGAATGAGAGTCAGAGATGGCACTCTGTCATGAGCCAGCCTCACACGCCCTCACCCCCTGGGTATACATCACACCCCGCAGAAGGCACTGATATGAATTAAAGACCTATGACATCATCTAATAATGCCTGCCTAATGGAGAGAGGTATCATTCTGGTAATGTAATTTTGGTCCTTAGACACTTGCAAGTTAGAAATTTGATATCATTCTTCATGCAAAAGCTGTCTTTATTGAAAGGTAGAGATAGGAAATTCACAGGTGGCAAGGTACTGAAGGCTTTTCACATCGAATTTTACAGTCGATTCAGATCCTGATATAAGGGGCTGAAGGAGGCTGGAAGCCCTCATAATCTTGCTGTGTCTTCAGAGAGGAACTAGTCACTGTGTCAGAATATGCCCAGATTCCTGGAAGATTATGCACAGATCGGCCATGGAAGTATTTCTCCTCTATGTAAAAATCTTAAAATGAATCTGGCAATGAGAAAAGAAAATGGGAGGAAAACCAAATAGTGAAAACTAGAAAACAAATAACTGTTATAACTTTTAGTGATTAGAGGAAGAAAATGAGCATTAAAATGTATACATGTTTCTATTTTCTAGCAGTGAGATGGTAATACAGTATGGGTAGAAGGGATGTAAGTAAGAAATTTGCTGTGAAGTTGATCAATTCAGTCTTATGAATGTAGATATTTTATACTTTTAAGATCTTAAGATGGTTTTAACTGGGATATCCAGATAATTCTCTTAAAATTAAATCAAAGCATGAGTACCAGGCTGTGCAGTCTGGACATTTAAAATGTCTTGAAAGTTTGGTATTCTAGAGATAATTATATAAATGTTATCTGCAATATTTACCAGTTTGAGAGAATGCCCACTGGGCTGTTGAAAATTAAGCACATGGGAGTATGTGCAGGGCACCGTCATCTCATTGGTAGGAGCTTTATTTAAGATATTCACCTTACCTTTTGACAAGTTCTATCCTGCATCCCAACACCCAGTGGGACTTTATTTATAAAACACAAAACAAAACAAAACAAAACAACAACAACAAAAACAAAAACAGGTGATAACATTCATTTGGGAAAACGTTTTAACTTGGAAAATGGAATTGTAGCCTGAGCTTGGCCTGAGAACCACACATTCCTTGGAAGGAACCTAGTTTCAACCCAGTGATTCTGCACACACTTTTCCCTGCAGGGGTACAGCTGTACCTGGAAAGAGTTGTAGAAAATGGGTAAGCTGGTCCTAGAGCCAGACTCCTTGGGTTCAGATCCCATCTCTTCCTTGGTGCTCAGTTGCTCTAGACAAGTTATCGTGTCTCTGCACCTGAGTTTTCTTATCTACAGCACAGAGATAATATCTACCTTATAAAGTTGTTGAGAAGATTTAATGAGTTGATGGTGCAATCTGCTCAGAACCAGCATGGCAGGTAGTCTGTGCACGTCATGTATTAGCTATTTCTATTAACTATAAAGAGTGCTTTTCTAGCATAATTTCTGTCCCGTTTGTCATCAACTAGTAAACGACTTTGTGAACGTTCCTTGCTTTCTGAGTGATAAACCTAAAAAAACATAGGCCCCGTTACTCAACTGGAAGCTAAAGTCATGACTAATTTATAGTGTTCTCTTTTAAAGCTTTTTTTTAAAATTAGATAGCTACATTACTAGTTTGCAGATACCTTGAGACCAGAGTGCATATCATATTCGTTTTGTAAAACCTCCACGGCTCCTAACCAAGTGTTGAATGAAGTGATGAACAAATCTGCTTGAACTGCTTTTTCCCTACATTTATAGTGTGAATATTAAAGTTTGTGAATGGAATACCCAGATTTTTTCGAAAGGAGACAGACCACGTGAGGTACCCACACAGGCCCAGAGATTATAAAAACAAAAGCAAACAAAAAAAGACACTTCTCACAACTGCTTTTTGTTAAGGATCATGTCATATTAGAAAGAAAATGGCAATTGCACCGATAGTTAATCTGCGACCCTTTTTAGGATGTAAAGCAGGTAACGGGCATCTCTAAAAAGTGTTTCTTATGATGTTCTAAGCATAGGTCATAAGAATAAGGAAACCTCTGTGTGGTCTGTTTGCTCTTGGAATACTTACGTCCTGCTCACGTATGTGTTTTCATCTGGGTTATGAAATTGTCATTTGGTAAACAAAACCAGAGGCAGAGGGCTCTCATTTGCCCCCAGAGTTTTGGTCTGCTTTACCAGGGGATTTGCGTTTCTACCCTACAACATTTATCCTTGCTTCAACATTAATTTAAAAAAAAACAAGTAAATGAAAACAAACCGAGAAAACAACGTGGATAGGTTGTGGGGGGGGGGGGGGAGAATCAGAGTCACAGGGAGGTGCTTAGCTGATTTTAATGAGAAGCAAAGCAATGGCCAATGTTCCTGGATAAATGTCAATATGCATTATTAAGTGAAACAGTGGTAAAATATAGACTGTCAGAAGCATTTTTCTTCTGGAGACATGGGGAGAATTGAAATGCACTTTCAAAGGAGACGTCTCTTTCAGTGTTTCTTCAATCATTTTCTGTTTGAAGCTTTAATTACAGTGCTTCTCGCTACCTAATGCTTTCAGTTTAAAATCACATCGCAGAGGAGAGGGGAAGACACAGTTGTTCAGACGAACAGCAGCCGTAACATCAGCATCGAGACGTTTATTCACCGGGGTCTTCCCCCTATGTGATTCCTTCAGAGATCAACTTTTTGTTTTGGGAATGCTTTTGTATCATGCGTGTAGGACACAATGTGTCTTTAGAGTAATTGCTATGATATTGCTATTGCCAGAGCAGATAATAACTTCCAGGAAATAACGTTTCCCGAAATAAAGGAGCTGGCTAGCTCCATGGTCTTCTCCAGGTTTGGCAGTGTGGGTGGCTAGTGGCTTCCGAAGAGTTTAGTATCCTAATCAAAGAAACCTGTATTTAAAATATAGTCCTAGATCTAGATATGGAACATATAAGCATATACATACGTATAGATCTATATCTCTACACATGTATGCATGTGTATATACATACACTTATAACTGTCATCGTTACTCATGCTGAAGAATTTGTTACTCAGCCTAGTCGATACATACTCTTTGAACACATACTCAGCTTAGGGGTGCCGAGGGGCAGAAGACTGAGCCTCTGTCTCTCAAATTCCTCGTGGCCTGGGGGTGGAAAGATACGTGAGGAAATATTGTGGTGGTTAGCAGGGTGTATGCAGTGGCTTGACAGCCAAGTAAAAATGAGCCTCATTTCCCCTGTGGGATCCTGAGAAGGCTCCAGAAGGAAGTGACCTTTGCACTGGTCTTTGAGGAAGGAATTAGCTAAGTAGATAAGCAGTGAAAGGTCTATCAGGAGCAGTAGGTGATCAATTTGGGGCTAAATGGACATCAAAATGAGTATGAATTCTTTTGTTACCAAATAGTTTAGATGTTCTCTGAATGCGTTGTTCTCACTGTCCAGAGGGAAGGGAGTCACGGAGCCAAACCACAGTTGCTTGTAGTAAGGACTGTATGTGATAGGCGATATGTGTATATATACATGTATATGGGATACATAAGGCCCTTTATAAAGCTCGTTTATATTTTATTTCATTTTTAACTCGTAGCAGTTCAGCAAGATAGATGAGTAGGATCATTATTTTTTCAGGTAAGGAAAGGGAGGCTTTCCAGAAATGGTGTCCCTTGCAAAAGGTCACATGGTTCAGTTTCCCTCCGGCGACGTTCCTGGACTCACCCCGGAACCGAGTCTGCACTGCCCTTCCCATCCTGAGGGTGGATGGTGGGTTCTGGGTTAGATTCCAGGGTTCCAGTACCCAGGATCCCCCACGTCAACAGCATTTAGTCGGTGGCTTTCCTTAATCATTAGTCACTGATGATGCACAAGTAGTTAGCGGTAGTCAGTGCACCTGCTTGGTCACTGTGACTTCATGTGAAATTGGCAAGACTTTTTATCTGTTTCAGGAAGCCCATAGGATTTGAGCAAAAATGTTGACTTTGTCACAGTTCTGCCAGGTCGGCTTCCCTTCTCCTGCCAGGAACTCAAACAAATCTCTTACTGCTGTAGGCTCATTTCCGTACTTCAAAGTATTTCTGCCAGACAGACCTTGCCTGTTCTACCTCTGACTCTTCAGGGATGGGTAGGTTTGTTTGTTTGTTGGCTTGTTTGTTTGTTTGTTTATAAATTATTACTTATTTACTACCTGGGAGGCGTATACCCATCTGGGAGGAGCAGTTTTGATTTTCCTCATTTGTACAGGGGCGACAGTGTGACCATATAACTAATTGAAACTGGGTCCAGAATCAGGAAGTAATGAGCAGAAAAATCCCTTAACCTATAAAAATTAGAAGTGATGTCATACAGCAAAGGACCGCCTCCTCCTACAGACAGTCTTCCCATGTAGCATCCATTCTATGCAACAAGGAATTTGTAACGGCTAAAAAAGAAAATGTTGCTCATAAGCAGAAAGTTGAAAGATGCTATATGTACCAATGTGACTAGGCTGCTTGATTTTGGATTCTGCGATGCTTGTGAGAAATAAAAAAAAAAAAAAAAAATGAAGAGGATGTGAGGGCGATCCGGCTACGACATCTGTCACCCATTGATCGCCAGGGTTGATTCGGCTGATCTGGCTGGCTAGGTGGGTGTCCCCTTCCTCCCTCACCGCTCCATTTGCGTCCCTCCCAAAGCTGCGCGCTCGGTCGAAGAGGACGACCTTCCCCGATAGAGGAGGACCATTCTTCGGTCAAGGGTATACGAGTAGCTGCGCTCCCCTGCTAGAACCTCCAAACAAGCTCTCAAGGTCCATTTGTAGGAGAACGTAGGGTAGTCAAGCTTCCAAGACTCCAGACACATCCAAATGAGGCGCCGCATGTGGCAGTCTGCCTTTCTTTAAAAAAAAAAAAAAATGAAGAGTATTCTTTTCTTTTTTCCCTACAATTAAGATCTTTTTGACTAAGAAAAAAATGCAGAAGAGCAATTACTCCGTTACTTTAATTACTCTCCTAATTATAACGATAACCTTGTCACATTATCATAATTCCCCAAACAGAAAATGCAGGCTCCAAATTGCACCAATATTTGTTAATTTTACCTTGTTAACGGCTCACTGTCAGTGCGCGGAGCACTAAAAATGTTCCCATTACCTTTCAGCAGCAGGGTATCTATTTTCTTCTCTCTCTCTTTCTCTCTCTGTCTCTCTTTTTTGCTTCTGAAAATGACGTTGCATGCTATAGAACATGTTTGTGTTCCGCCACCCCATGGTACGAACACAACTTTTAAACACCTCCTCGCAGCTTCCGAAACTATCTGCGGAGCAGTCTGTCGTTGTCCCCTGGCTGCTTGATGGTGACAGAGAGCTGGGCACGTATCTGGAGAAGGGAGATCCCAGCCTGGGCGGGGGGCGGGGGGGGGGGGGAGGGGGAAGGAGCTATTTATCAAGGTATCTTACAGTCTCAGTTTATGTTGCTGTAAAATGCTACCCTGAATGTTCTGTGAGATTATATCTGCTAGAAATTTGTCAGCCATCGTCAACATACGTAAGGAATAAGGACATGCGTTCTTCCAGCCAACTTAAGATAGTCTGCATTTCTTTGCCCTCATTTTCAAAGACACTGACAACCAGGGACACTTGCTTGATGGTGCCATCTGTTAGATTGTGAACTGTGCAGCGTGAGTGCTGGGATTCTACTAGAACGCTCCCAGAACCCTGGCAGGTAGACATCAAGGCATCCTAATGCATGAGTCTTGCCCACGTGCAAATCCTCCCTCCATTGTTACAGCAGATGATATTGCTGACATCCGATCAAGTCGCAGAATGACTGTTTGGTTTATAATGAAAATGTAAGGGTGAGACAAAATAGAATCATACCAGAAGCCTTTCCAAGTGGAACGGTAAATCTCCCTTATTTTAAGATGTGGGATAATGTAGCCCTGAGAATCATTAGTTCTTTAGACAGTCCGGGCCTTTGGTTAAATTAAGAAATCGGTTTGGTCATTATTATGATTGCCTTTGCATTTTCTTGTTGTCCTCCTTTAGTGCCCTGAAACTTCCAGAGCTCCCCATCCTGACTTCTATGGGACATTTTACTCACCGTATTTTTTTTTTTCTGTCCTCAAGCTCCTACCGATAAAACTAGTCTCAAGATGAGCTGGAAACTCATTCTGACCACAGTGAATATAACTGCCATCAGTGCTAAAGGTTACTTTTTTGAACGTATTTACATTTTTGCTTTTGTTTCCCTTGCCTCCGGAGACATGTCTAGTAAGAAGTTGCTGCATTTTCAAACTGTGAGTAAAGCCTTGGGCTAAATGCAAGCAGTTTCTGAAATGGAATGTTTGGCAGCCCTGGGACAACTAATGGGGAAGAGTGTTCATGGGAGGAAGGGTTCCATTTTCTTCTGGAAGTTCACTATACACCTGGTTGGCTTCTGAATAACCCATCTGACTCACTCAGGTTTTCAAAAGAATATTTTGTGTCACATAGACTTAGACACTTCTCAAATTCAAGCCCAAAGTAATTGGAATGTTATATTAAAAAAAAAGTTAAGTTTTTCCATGATTCCTGTATTTGGCAGGGAGGATGTCTGGCAGCGTGTACTGAGAAGACCAAATTTGAGTGCAGTCTCTATCACCCCTTGGGTTTGAGGACCTAATGCAGGTTGTTTGATTTTCTAGAAGTGCAGTCCCCAGCTCTGTTAACTGAGGTTCATAACAGCCACTCATAGACTTGTTCTGAAGATCACGTGAGATGGTATAATGTAGCGGAGAGAGGGGGAGAGTAGATAGGCGTGAAACACAGGTACCTATAGCTGGTTCCAGCTTGACCCACTGCTCTAGTCTTTTCTTTTTTAATCTAGATACATGATCTCTAATTTGTTTCATGTCATGAAGACGATGATGCTCAATGGGCATCAGTTATTTTCCTGTTCTTTAGAGCATTCTTCAGGTAACAGCAATTCACTAACAGGAGAAAATGCCATCACATGATTGCATCATATTCTTCAAAATGAAGTCTATTGATGGTTGAACGGTATAAACAACAAGGAACATAATTGGTCAGAATGACCCAGGGGAAACAACCCAATGAAATTAAACAGAGGAAATTTTATACTGTGAGGAAAAATCAATGGGTTGTAACAGAACCCTGAGTGAGGAGACAAAGCTCTTGAATCCCAGACACCTAGAGGCAATTGAAAAGCCTAGAGCCTGGGGCTCTTGTTTTACTTTTCCAAGAGTGTTATAACACTGTTCAATATAAAGATACATCATAAATCAATATACTTTAAATCTATATTTTCTTACATAAAATCAGACGCGCAGAAGCATCTAAAGCACATGCACTCCTTAAAAGGAAAGAGACACGTCATTTTTTGAGAATTACAGTTTTGTAGACTCTGTGCTGCCCTACGGAATTCAATCACTACAGAAGTCTGATAAAGATGAATTGTCATGGTTATGCCCAAATAACATCCCAGCAGTTACTTCTGTCACCAGGGCCACACAACCAGGAAGTGATGACACTGGGATGGCTCCAGTTTCATCTGACTCCAAAGTGTATGCTATTTAAACAAATACACTGAATGACCCCCACCCCCCAGCTGCCGCCTTTTGTGACTGACTTGGTTCAGATCTTCTGTAATATCCAGACCTCAGTACTTAACATGACTTTAGAAAAGAAACACAAAAACAAAGAGGACTTCTCTCGCAAAACAACGTGAAATGTCAAACATCCTAGGTGGAGAGTATGGATGTGTCTGGTATTTGTAAGTAACTTACTAGATGACTCTTGACTCTAAATCTCAGTGAAGATACTGGAGTTGAAAAGGAGATGGGTTGACACATGTAAGAATCTTAGCATAAAACAGCCCTCAAAACAAAGTAGTGCAACATGTGGCACTTGAATAGACATCCAGAAGTCAGGGCTTCTTCCAGAAGAGGATCTTTATCAAAGCAAGTAAAGGATAGGCGGGAGGGTCTGCTGTTCAGTGGATCTGTTTTCAATATTTACATGGCAGAAAACCAAAGTGACACATGGCTACACCTACTCTTCTCTGCCCATACATGGAGAATATTGTAGCCAACTGGCATTTTTTCCCCCATGTCTCACTCATTGAATAGATTTGGCCAATGACTATGCATAACTTGAGTTGGATGGATAGGTTTAGAAACTTCATTGAATTTTTTACAGTCTTACAGTGAGTAGCAATTTGGAAATGTTAAAAGTAACACTGGTTTCCCTCATTTAATACAAATGGGTTATCTTTGAAAAATAGAAGATAATCAAAAATGGAACCAACAATATCCATCACTAACAACCTGAACTAGAAACATATTTAGGTAATGAAAAGCCTAAATCGTCACATCTCCACTGGGTCAACCAAGACCACTCCAAATGCATTCATGGAGGATCTATGTGAAGATATTTTGTCTTTGGCAAAAAGAGCTGATTTTCTGAGTGTGCCATTGGACTCACAGATAATACAGAAATAAAGTATTTGGAAGTAAGGTTCTGTCACTTTTGTATGTATTTTGTAGACCGTAGAAAACCATTTTCTGTGTCTTTTGTAGACATAGGTAACATTATTACAGAAAAATATGACTCTGCCTATCATGATTGAAACAAAGGATATGTAATTTAATATAATGGCTCTTAAACCCTTCAGCTCTGCATCATCCTGCAGACCCGCTTCTTCATCTGTATGGTGAGGATTATAATAGTGCTGATTTCAAAGGACTTGTTTTTTTGTAGTGATCAGATGTGAGACTGTATCTAAAAGTGATTTGTAAGTTGAAGAGTACTATTCATGTGCGAGTCCTAGTGGTGATTATTATTCTGATTCTACCGGATAGTTCATGCATTAAGCCATGTTTCATGTGACCTGTCTTGTCATAAGAGGTTTGTATAGTAATACCCAATTTAAACCTATTTCCTTTGGTTCACTAATTTACTGTCTCATATTTCCTGTGTAACTGTGAGTTATTTCGCATATGTAATCCTGGCCTTGCCAAAAAGCAAACAATTAATTTTATAATTCAATCAAGCCTTGAAGATTTTCAAGTATTGCTTCCTCAATATTAAGGAGAATTTTCAAACTCCTGAATTGATGGAGTTCCACCTAATTTATATAATATTAAAAGGAAAGCTGTTGAATCTATACTGGTCATTTCATAGTAAGAAAGAGATAGGAAATTCATCATGCGATCACTGGTTTTATCTTGTGTCTGCCCTCCCGTTTCTATGACAGCAAGAAAAGAGTAGTAGAGTTACGAACTATACCGATTGTAGAAACAGAATTGATAGGATACTATATACAAAAGTCAAGGTACAAAGCCATAGAAATCCTAGAGTTTTTTGTTTGTTTGTTTGTTTGTTTGTTTTTAAAAACTCTACCCCCAACATGGGGCTCAAACTCACTATCCCAATAAAAAATGGCACGATCCGGGCTCTGGGCTGATGGCTCAGAGCCTGGAGCCTGTTTCCGATTCTGTGTCTCCCTCTCTCTCTGCCCCTCCCCCGTTCATGCTCTGTCTCTCTCTGTCCCCAAAATAAATAAACGTTGAAAACAAATTAAAAAAAAAAATGGCACGATCTACTGACTGAGCCAGACAGGTGTCACTCTAGAGTTTTATTGTTTTTTTTTAATTTGTTTATGTTTGTTTATTTTTGAGAGAGAGAGAGAGAGAGACAGAATGTGAGTGGGGGAGGGGCAGAGAGAGAGAGGGAGACACAGAATCCAAAGCAGGCTTAGAGTTTTATTTTAAATGAGTCTTACGTGTCTGTCATTTCTATTCCTTTAAAGGATCTTAGGAAAATGTGAATGAAATATCTTACATTAAGAATTTCCTTTTTGGTTTGTTTCTGGGTTTTATTTTTTTGGGGGGGTAGGCAGGATAAGGATAATGACAATCTTCCTGGTCCAAATGACATGCAGTCTGGGGTGTCATATATTTTTTTTGCATAGGAAGAGTGATATTAATATCTTCGGTATGTATGGAGTCATAAAAATAGCTTTTGTCATGATATCTCTTGTGTGCTGTTACTTTTCTCATAAGAAATCTGTCACATTCATTTTAAGTTACGATGTGGATATGAGACAACTAGATACTGTAGTTGTTTTAATGGGCTGGGTGTAAAAATGATGACGTTTATGGAGCTATCCAGAGTATTTTGTAGCATCTGGAACCCCACTAGTTTTTTAATCTTATTAGTAGGAATATTACCAGCTCTCCAGTACCTGCATGACTAATGGCCAAGTTTATTTATTTTTCTAAATGTTCAAATATTTGAGGAACCAAATCCATGGGGCTTTATTAAGAGGTATATGCTTGAGAGTTCCTGTGGTCAGGTTATTGGTTTCAAAATACAGGTTGTTAGCTTTCAAAAGAGTTGCTATTTTAGGTTGTCATGCTTAAAAGACACTTGGAAATGGCATAAAAAAGACTCCTACATTGAAAGAACTGTTGCAAGTCATGAGGGAAAATGTGCTTGACATCACACTGATGTATGCGTACCTATTGAATTCATGGGTCCTTGGGAAGGTTTAGAACCTGTAATGGAATTTATTACAAAATGCCAACCAACAGGCCAGATCTTAGGGGGAAAAAAGTCACTGCTTGTGGAGTGCTTTTAATAGAGGATAAGAATAAGCAAAATGCACCAATTTTTATAAGATTGTCCCCAACCTCCAACCATTAGAATAAGAAAAATGGGTCTTGGCCCTCTGGCAAATCTAGGCCACGCTGACAGGTGACCTAGTGGAGGAAAACCGCAAAAGGAGAGACATTTACAAATGCTACTATGCCAGTAGTTTTCTGATGAATTATCCTGATTATTCATACAATGGGGACTGGAGGACAAGGTATGGTCTAACTGGATAGATTCTCTTTCATATTGGCACTTGCCTAATTCTCTCTGGTTGAAGGCCTTAAAGAGAGCACATGAGCCAACAATAGTTTCTAGATGTGTTAACGTGGGGGAAAGTTCAGTGTTGTGGACTGAAGTACCATGGTGAGCCACGCGTTCATGGGTCAGGGCAGATGGTATTCACTGGATGATAGCTGGGTCTAATTGTAGAAATTTACAAGGGAAACTTTCATTGAGAGATCAAAGTAACAGATTATTATTGCATTCAAGACTGGAATCAGACTTTGCCCTCTAAGAATAAAATGGCTTTGTCAAGGAATCCAGGTTATCATCTTGATTTTTTCAACCTGTAAGATAACACTTGGTAAATTTTCAAGGCTAATCCTAAAGGAGCCATTCTTACCATTCAAAGAGTATGTGTGTGCGTGTGTGTGTGTGTGTGCACGTGCTTAAGAAGGATGGGAATCTCGGCTTCTATTTAGGTGACAGCATTTTGGAAAATGCAGTGTTTGGTATTACTCAGTAGTTGATCCAAATACTTTTGGTAGAATACACAGGATTTATATTCCTGGCCTAGTTGAAGGGAAAGAAAATGTCATCTGGTGGCTGAAAAATAATCTCATTGTTGGGTCCTATCAAATATTTGGCATGAATAAAAAGAAACATATCCCTCCCCGGTATCAGCTTCTAAGGAATGAAGCAAGTATAACTCCTTTTCAGTTTGGTCATTTGTGAATTAGTCATGATGAAGAAAACAGTCTGTTTCTGCCAGATGAACGGTAGTACAGTGGAAAACTTTCAAACAGTATAATATTTGTGTTGTGACTAAAAAGTAATGAAAATAGTTTCCACCGGTTACACAGAATTTCTTGTGATTCAACCAGAGTTGGAGGAAGGACACATCGATTGGAACATATTTAAATGAAAAATGTGATGAGACCTGTGCTCAGGAGTCTTTTTTCTTTCTTCTCCCAAGGCAGCTGGGCCAGGAAAGATGTGTGCGCTAACACAGCCCTAAATTGGGAGCAGGACTGTGGATTCGAGCTTTACAGAAGTGGTTAGAACCATCCGGCTCAGCTGCCACATTGACATGTCCACGCAGAACTCTTTAGGCACCCGGGCACTGTTGTGAACACAGTATTCCCAATATTAGCTTGGTGCCTGCACATAATAGAAACTCCAAAAGTATTTAGAACCTCTAAGCTTCCTTCCAGACTTTTCCCATTAGTCCAAATGGCGCTTTCTAGGAAAACGGGGACTGTCTTTATACATTGTGTGTGCTTGCCCTATTGCTATATTGTATGGATTAAGAGCGTGAATTCTGGAGCCAGATAGTCTGGACTCAGACCTCAACTCTGCCATTTTCTTACGTAGGAGACTGGACAAGTTCCTTTACCACTCTGCCTCAGTCTCTTGGGTACAACGCACATAATTATATATGTACTCCTGTTGTGAGGTTGTAAGGATTGAATGAGTTAATGTCTGCACAGGGCCTAGAATGGAGCCTAGAACAGAGTAAATAACTTGATAAGTGAATTTTACTTTCCTGTAGAGATCAGAGGAATGTTTATCTTGCTTAACTTCTATGAAGAATATGGGTTACCCTGCTCCCAGCAGGTGAGTCATAGAAGGCTTGTACAGAGCCACTAAGTGAGGAGTCTTACGACTTATTTCAAAATTACCCCTGTTCTCCTTGTGGTTGGTCTCTTGAGAATTTGGCTTCTTTCTTGTTTCATAATGGGACAAATGAAGAGGAGATAGTAAAAGCAGAACCATGTTGAGTTGGGGGAAGGAAGTGCCAGGGTAAGAACACGGACCTTTGAGGTAAGACACATGGCTTTGTTCTAGTTCTGTCGTAGGCCAGTCACTCAGTTTCTCACTCAGTAGGAGTGTCTCTGCCCTGCTTGGGCAATCAAAAGAATTATTGTAAGAATGAACACTGAAATTAAAAGATGATTGAAAAACCTTAATGACCATATGTGAGGCACTAATACACCAAGAAAATGGTCATTGCTAGGTATATCTCCAAACGAATTTAACTTTCTTTGTGTTATATAATGTAAAGGGGGATTTTCCTTAAGAAACGTGCTCGTATTCGGGAAGCTTGGAGCATGTCTGGACCAGAGGGGTACCAAAATGGTGATTGAGCATCACCGTCGGTTAACCAGCTGTTGGTTTCGTTTTGTTTTCTTTTGTTGTTTGTTTTTTGGGTTTTTTTTTGTTTTGTTTTGGTTTGGTTTTTGTCTTTTCTTTATTTCCATGAACCTCATCTGGGAACCAGGTGTCCCAATCCTGCCTCCCGTACCTCGCCATAATGAGGACACCTCACTGTGGAACCCCACCTTGCCTACTCTCTCCTCCTATTCTTGGGATCCTTACCTTTCTCTTGTCAGTTACAAATCTTTTGAAACTCAGTTTCCTGATCTGTAAAATGGTGCAGGCTTTACTGACTTCGGAGGTTAATGGACATGGTGTGTATATGCCTGGCATATATTAGCCACGTCTCTCTGCCTCTTATTCTCTTAAAGATTTGTAGGTCAGTCTCTCTTTTATCTCAGAAATTCCAACTATCATACTAACTGATCAGTTAACCCTTTCATGATAAATAGTTAACATTTAAATATTTTTTAGCATTTATTCATTTTTGAGAGAGAGAGAGAGAGAGAGACAGAGTGTGAGAAAGGGAGGGCCAGAGAGAGAGGGAGACAGAGAATCTGAAGTAGGTTCCAGGCTCCAAGCTGTCAGCACAGAGCCTGATGCGGGGCTTGAACACATGGAAAGCGAGAGATCATGACCCGACCTGAAGTCGGACACTTAGCTGACTGAGCCACCCAGGCGCCCCAATAGTTAACATTTTAACAGTAGTTTCCTGGAAACTACACTCCTTCCCTGAAAAAGAAGGACTGAATGATGATGGACTTTTGGGGCACTGTAGCAAAGTAGTGAAGACTCTTTGGGGCAAAAAGAGGGCACTTTAGCCTCTACTGGTGATTACCATTTTGCTTTTGAGCACTTCTTTAGGATTTCTAGAAAGAAAAGAACCCTGTCTGCTCAAAGCAGCTCTGTCATTGCCACAGATTCTTGGCAGCTGACCATGTATTGTTAAGGCTACCAGTGTCGATAACAGGTTTCCTTCTTCCAGTCTGGGATGGAGTAAAGGGGAAATTTGAGCTCCTCTGGTTCCCTGGGCTGACCAGAACATGATAGCAGGCTCCAAATGGGAGTGTGGAACCCAGTGTGGAGTTCTCTGGGCTGGGACCATGGAACCAGGGCAGGGCAAGGACGGTTTGGGCAAGAGATCATTTCTTGCACCAAACACCACACTGGGATGCATTCAACTTGGCCCGTAGGGATGAACATTAGAGACAAGGGAACATTAGGAGCCAGGACCCTGTGAGTCCTTTAGAGTTCTAATAAAAGTCTGCAGACACTCACAGTAAGAAATGTATTTTAAGGATTTCAGACGAGGCTTATTTTGTCCCCAAGCCCTCTGGTTACCATGGCTTGTTTTGTTTTTTTTATCAGAGCTACTGAAAAATACATTTATCTTGCTAAACACTGATGAGCCAATGGCAGAATACCAATCCTGAAGTAATGGTATTAAAGCATTCTCTTTCGGTGCTTTTGGAGGGGTTTTACATTAGCAATAAAAATGATCACAAATGCTGCCATTACCAAGATGTTTTCTCCTAAAAGTTTTGGTCGGTTCAATTTTGGGATCATGCTCATTAAATGTGACAGTGAATCTTAGCGGCTTTTATAAGATGTTGGTATGTCCATTTCATCTGCCACAGTATTCTCTAAGCAGGCTTTCTCCGAATGGGCTTATCATATTTCAACGTAAGAAAAACATCCAAGAACAGAAACTGACAAGCTGCCTTTACACAAAATAGCACTCTTTGTCTCTACCATCCCCCTTCTCTGGCTTCTGGTATTGACAGCCATCACCCAAGAGGGGGAAGTTGCCACTTGGACATGTAAATTAGACCTTGGCTCCTTTAAAGATGTTCTCTTGTTCTTTTGCCAAGTTTGCATTGACCATTAAAGGTGAAAGCCCTTGGTTTTCATGGGTTTCAAGTTTCAACTCTAGATTAGAATCTATGTGAGGATATTCTAAATAACTCAGTAGATATGAAAATTGAACGTACAATAATTCAACTCCTTTTTTTTTTGTTTTAGGCATTAGGATTCATAGTTGTACTTTCTTACCTCAACCTGACCACAGTATTGGAAGCAGCTAAATGAATTCACATTTAGAGGTCAATTATTTTTTAAAACACTGCATAGATGGGCTTTAACTTGTACACTTAATGAAGGACCAAAGAGTGGAGTGTATGGTTTTAATGAATTCTTTCTGTTTGTGTTTTCCCTTAAATTCTCATTATTTCTTTGAGAACAACTCTGGTAACTTAATATATCCCGTTTTACTTCTTTTTTTTTCTTCAGTACACTCTATACTGAATTAAGAGTCTAGATTTTAAAGCATTGTTTCCTCAAGTGTGTGAGACCTGTCTCTAGAGAAAGTGTCCGTTTAGGTTTCTCGGTGGTGTTGTCTTTATGTGGTTGTGAGACAGTAATGGGGCCTGGTGACATTCCTAAGGATTTGGAACCCAGAGATTTTCTTCATCTGTTTTGCTCAAGCTTGAGTGGTTTAAAAGGATATACTTTATTTCAGTATGGGACGCTATCTGCTAATGTTTTTCTCCAAAAGAGCACATCATTTTAAGAGTCTACCATGGTGTTGACTTAGGGTTGGCCATAACGTTTTTATATTTGGATCTGCTGTAATATTTTTTAATATTCTAAAATCTCTTTAAGTGGAAATTATCACACTCTTGTGTATCAGTTTCAGAAACGTTAGCAAACTAGAAACATAAAGAATGTTATGGGATAGGGAGAATATTACATTATTAGGTGAGCAGAGAGTGCATATTGTGACATTTTCATTTAATGGTGCCTAACTGGCAGTTTAAGAGTATAATCCAATGGGTGGGCTGGTTAATGTGGGTATAACAAAGGAAAATAGTTTGTCTAAACTCTGAGCTCTTCCCTTCCACTGACATGTCCAAAGCCTGTCTAAAGATTGATGCCAAAGAAGGGAATCAAAGATAACCATTATTTGTCTGGTACTTCCGTAACTTTCTTACTATGGTGGAATGGGACGTGAGTAATAAGATAGTGGAGTAGCAAGGTGGGCTGAGGCAAGTCCACTGAGACAGAACTATAGTGGGACTCTCCTTCTCTGACTCTGCATTTCACGTCTGAAGAATACAGTTAGCACCTTCTTTCCTTATCAAATGTGTCTTGATTGGGCTTGCCAAAGCTGTTAATGGCCCCTGTTTCCCATGGTATAAACCATTTGTCAAGAGACACCATTGTTTTATAGTCAGTGAAATGAAAATGTGTGTGTGTGTGTGTGTGTGTGTGTGTGTGTGTGTGTGTTGGGGAGGGAGGCATTAGTGCCAACTTACTAAGATTATATATACTCTACAATCAATCTTGTCTAAGCAACCCCAGACATTTTTGGGTGGCATCTTGAAAATGATCTCTGTTATTATCTGATGGTGGTATGGTAGTGAGCCAAACAATAAAATCTTGAGAACCATGGGCCTAAATAGCCATGGTCATAGGGTGCCTGGGTGGCTCAGTCGATTAAGCGCCTGACCTTGGTTTTGGCTCAGGTCATGATCTAATGGTTCTTGAATTCGAGCCCAGCATGGAGCTTTGCACTGACAGTGTGGGGTCTGCTTGGGATTCTCTCTCTCCCTCTCCCTGCCCCTCCCCTGCTTGCACTGTGTCTCTTTCAAAAATAAATAGCAATAGCAATGGTTCATCTTTTGTGCCAAGCATTCAGTGCTATAATGACATGGGTAATGTACTATCTTTCTAGAAGTCATCACTGGGCCCTGTGTTTTCTCATTTTTGCAGCTTTACTTGTATCAGAAACCTAGGATTTTCTCTTCTCTGCTTATCTAAGTCCCACGTCGCTTCAGAGTGAATCTCAAGTGGCTTATCTTCATGATGAATTCCTGGGATTTCTTCAACTCATGGTGGTTCCCTTTTCCTTGGAGCTCATCGGTGTTATCAGTTATACAACTTCTCTCATAATTCATCAGCTATCCATCAACTGCCATTTTTACTTTTATGTTGCCCTTTTGTTGTAGTTATTTTGCTGTTATTTTCATTAACTTCTCAAGCAGGTACAGTTATCTCCTTAACCAAGACATCGAGAGCAGGGCAATATGTCTTAGAATTTTTTGTATTATCATCATTAATTAATCAGGTCCAATATTCATGACAGGGGTTATCCAAGCATGTATTGGCTAATTGATTATAAGACAATTATATGCAGACAGTAAGTAGGCCTTGATATTCTTTTCCTGCTCATTTGCCCTCCACTTAGCTAGGTACAGAGTTAGTTCAAAACTAAGAACAGTAAAACCTTGGATTGTGAGTAACTTGTTCTGGGAATATTCCGCAAGATGAGCAAACATTTCTAATAAATTTTAACTTGATAAATGAGCAATGTCTTGCAATATGAGTAGTACAGGATGCCAAACATCACATGATCACAACTGAGCCAATGTTTTTTCTCTCTCTCTCACTGCGGGATTGTGGTTGATTGTCTTCCACACTTGGATGCTCGGTCTCAGGCCACAGTGTTTGGCAGAAACCAGTGACTTTTCAGAACATGGGAAGGTGCCCCCAACTGGCACGAGTGTACTTTATGTCACTTCAAAGTACCTATGGACAGTCCTTTGCTTTTCCATTCAAGAGTAAGCTTAGGAATGCTTAGCTTCATTCTAGGTCAGGCTACCTGCAGATATAGACCCTCTCCTCTGCTGCCTTATTGCCAGTTACATTAAATACAGTACTTGACAAGTTGATTAATACTGTACTGTAGTCAACATCCATGCCAGTGTATAAAGTGACCCCCATGCAGAAAAAGATTCCATTGAGCCAATAGATAGCAATAATTCCACTAGTGATAGTGAAAGTCGTCCTACACAATAACACTCCTCTCTTGTCACGCTCACACCAGCCATGAAGGCTTTCAAAGATAAATGCAGATTAATTTGTTGATTTTTCTTTATATTTTGTATTTTCTTTATTATTTTGTACTATACTGCAGTATTGTAATTATTTTTATATGAATATTTTTGGGTTGTGGAACGAATCATCTGAGTTTCCATTATTTCTTTTGGGGAAATTCGCTTTGATATACAAGTGCTTTGGATTACAAGCGTGTTTCCAGAATGAATTATGCTTGCAAAGCTTTTACTGTACTAGCAAATACATGGCGACCCAATGGGCCCAGAGGAACACACGCTGTTGCTTCTCATTCTTACCATTTAGTGAGCCGTGTGGCCTTCCATGTGGTAGGTACTTCACACATACTGATTTATTTCATCCTCATGGTAGTTTTTGTAGTTACATGCTGGTATTTACATTTTGCCAATGACTAAGGGGCTCAGAGGGTTTGAATAACCTGCCCCAGATCTCATGGACAGTCAAGGTAGAACTTGGATTTAAACGGAGGTCTGAGCAACTCTCAAGAGACTCTTTATCGCTACTTTCCACTCTACTGAAGTTCTAATAATTATAGACCATGCTTCAGTTTTAACTCTCCAGTTCTTGGCCACTCTTACAACTGATTAGACATACTTTCTATGTTAAAATCTTCTCATGGTTGAGCCATGCCTTTGGACATTTGAAGTTCATAGTTAGCAACCTAGAATTGTCAGATATTGTCCATGGAAGGCAAATTCTCATCGATTTTAAATGGAGGGCTAAATTGTAAATGGAGGAGTTATATTAAATGGTTAGAATATCACAGAGAAAAAAGTCTGCTGATAGCAAGAGAAGGAAACACTTTCTCCTTCATCATTTCTACCACAGATACAATATACACGCATGCACGCATGCATGCACACACACACACACACACACACACACACACACACACACCCCATATCCTTGGAAGCAAAAAGTAATTGAGTTTTATATTCAGTAAAGTGCAATTAGATTTTCCTTTACTCACTTTTAATGCTATGTTAACATTTACCGATACAATGAAGAAACAGCTTACATCTGTTGAGATAATTCCTGATTCAAATGTGGATTTCTTTATGCTATATTGTGATTGGACACTTACTTTGTAGCTAAGGAGTTTACACATTAGCTAAGGATAGAAAAATGTCTCAGCTCCTTCTGTTGGGTGTGCCAACTCCTTCAGCTGTTCAAGCCAGGATGTAAGGAAGAATTGTTTAGAAATGACAGCATGGGGTGAGTTCTGGCATTAGGTGTCAGAGATGCTATTCTCGGTCGTGATTCTGGATTGCGAATTTTGAGTGAGTGATTTTTCCCTCAGCATCTTCCTCTGAGTAGTGAAGAAGTGGTCCATGATAATATTTCATTAACCAGTATTTGGGTATTACATGATCTCCTTTGGACATTCTCACATTAACACTTAAGATTTCAGACATCTGACCCCCCTCTAAAGGCTTAATGGAGTGATTTGAGCCATCAGAGAAATCAAACTTATTGTGTCTTCCTCATTTCCTTTTATTAGTCTGGGTTAAAACAGTCTTTCTCAAATATGTGTGTATCCAGACTCTCCCACAAGCAGGCAAACACAGTGCTGTTTGTCCCATAGGGGAAATAATCTGTAAGGGAGTCTCAGGAGTCAGCATTTTCGAAGGCCTTCTTAGGAAATCACAAAGCACGGTAATGATTTGCACCACTCACCGGTTCAAAAATAGTTCATTCAAAATTAGCTCATGACTGATCATAAGCCTAATAGATTCGATACATAAAAATACAGCCTGCCCAATTAAATTCAAAGTTTTGATAAACAGTGAATGTATATGTATAAATATATGCATATATATAATTGCATACATGTGTCCTATGCTCTGTTTGTATCTTATTTTATTTTACCTGGCAGCCTTTCATGTGACAGAAATCTAACACTTGGGTGTTTCACAAGTGTTAATACTAGGAAGTCATAAAGGATCCTGACACAAAAAGGCTATGTGGAGACTTTGGTACTGTCCGTTAACTTGTATCTTGATCCTTTTGAGAGCATTATATTAGAAAGAAATTTGAAGATGCCTTTTTTATCTTTTATTCCTTTCTTTGCCTTTATGCTGCATTTTGCCATTGTTGAATTCACTCTTATTTCTTAAATAAATTGGGGTTTTTTTTTTTTTAGAGATCAGGGGAATTTAGCCACATGGCTCCTATTAAGCCATCACTTCATGTGGAAATTTGTTCCAGTGCTTCTCATGTGGCTACCAACCACCTTCTCCCTAAATCACGGAGCTCTATTTTGATGTGAGGCTTATGAGGAACCTAAGAGTTCCCTGTTGAATAATTTGTTGTCTTCCTAAATAGTTATTCTTCCAAATGGAATATTTTCCTCTGTCATTGAGTTGCATCTCTTTAGTCTCTTTTGGAAAAAAAAAATTTACCCAGGACATGCTGTTTACGATAGGCAACAAAGGCATTGGCCATCATTCGAGAGGAGACCGTGTCATTGCCAACACCACTAGGATTCATTTAGGTTGAAATTGATTTCTGGGTACCGCCCACCCTTATTATAGACTGACTCAGCGGGAAAGGCCTGTAGTCATTGGGTAAGCAAATATTTTCATTTTGGTTTTTATTTAATAAATTATCGGGCGTGGTTTTCCATGCACTTAATGGACACACTTGTCTTGCGAAGATGACAAATACTCGCACAGAGTCTGTACTAGGTGGTTGTGATTACCAAGGAAATAGTTCAGCTGCTTGGACCCAACCGGATTATCACCCTGAAGGTTGTTTATTCCCAAGCGTTGCTCCTGAGCTTTTCCCATGTCACTGAGATCTCGAAACCTGAACCCAAATCATCCCCCCCAAGTCCTTGTGTGTGAAAAGGGCCCGATGTTATACTGCAGGTAAATATTGAATGTGTATATCTGATACTTCCAGATGCCTTTGAATGGAGTGTAGGTGGGTGGGACAACGGACTTTGTGACCTGCAACCCTATTTCTCATTTTCTGGGGCTGTTGATAATTTGATTAGGTCTTACATAAATATTTCTTCAAACTCAAAAAATACCTATCAGTACCCCTGTCTCCCCCTCAAAACATTGTTTTAGAATGGATTAAGGGGTCCTGCAGCTCAAGGAAGAAAAGATGAATGCCTCCAAATTGACTCACTTTTTTTTTTTTTTAAAGTTAGGTTGGAACTAGAGAAATGAGATAGTTCTCTGCTTTGGGACAGGCACATCGGCCTCCCCAGTGGCACTCTCATGCAAAGGGCAGCTAACAGTAGTAATGAGAGAGGAGCAGTTTGGATTCCCAAGTCCCCCAACCAACATTGCTTACAGCAAGTGTTGAAAACCATGCCTCGGACTGTCCTTCTCCCTGTGAGGCAAAGCATTAATGAAGAGGCCAAAGGCAGCAACGTCCAGCCCCTCTGGGAGGTGCAGTGAGTGTGTGCACGAGAAGAGACAGAATGGGGGCCTGCCTTTGTTCTACCTCAGCCCCCTTCCAGTCGTAGTTCCCCCATTCAGTGCCTTGGCTTCTGAGTGTCAAATTGTTGATCTGTAAAGAAGTGATAATACTATCTTCTTGGCTGGGCTATCTAGAAGATTAAAGCAAGTAATATATGTTAAGTGCTTAGCACAGTGTCTGGGAGAGACATGGCTTTTAAGGAGTTCAGTAAACCTTAATTCCCTCCTGCCTGTAAAAGTCCATTTGGGAGGGTATATTCTAGGATACTTATTGCGTTAACTCTTTAAGAGATTATTCACAACCTTGCTTATTTATTGTCTGCACTCTCTCTGATTAATAACCTACTATTGAGTTCACCAGTGACCCACGGAGATAAAATGATCTTTCTCTCCTCACAATTTGTGTCGTATTTGAAATTCAGGTCATCAGAAGCAGTCTCAGAAACTCATGACCAAACCCGCAGTTATTTGGGTTTCCTTCAGATTCACTGCTATTTTTTTTTAATTACATGTGTTTTCCTATTTTCCTTTCAGGACAAGAGCTACGTATTTTCATCACCATGGTTATCTTCTGATGCTTTAAAGTATTTGCCTGTTTTCCTCTATTTGGGCATAGAGGCAGGGACGTTGTACTTTGTCTAAAAGTATTTACTGTCTCCAAAGAGTAGACAGAGTAACTTAAATTTATAAAGTGCTAAAACATTATCATTATTCTGTGTTTGGTGCTTGCAAACTCAGAACTTTACATGTTGGGAAGAGCTTTCAACACCTTCTTTCCCTCCTTTGAAAAATAATCAACATATTGCCTCTAGCATTCTTTCGAGGAAAGCCAAAGATTGTGTTTTCTGATTTCTGAGCATATAATTTTTATAGCAAACAAGCAGTTTGTACTGCCTTGTACCTTTTGGGGGTAACTTAACAATACGTTGTCTTTTTTTGTTAACAAACTCATTCAGATTTACAGCTCTTCATATTAAAACCAATTACTTGCTTGATGGTAGATATATTCCATTACATTGGAGAAAGGGCATTATAGATACACCTTGGAGGCATTCCAGATCCCCAAGAGCATTCATCTACTGTGCTAAGAAGGGAGCAAACATTCTGATGGCCAGCCCAAGTCCTTGACATGAAAGTCATGATGAGCACATGGTTTGTATTTCTGTTTAGAAAAAGTGAAAAGCCAGTTCTGCCCATGATCTTAAATATTATTACTCCTCTAACTATAGCTCCGGCCATTGGTCAGCGAACTCTGCCACCCTTGTTAAAAACAAAATGGAAATTCAAACCTCACAATAAACAAGGAAGAGAAGATGGGAGCCTCCAAATTGACTCACCTTGTAATGGATTGCCACTTGTATTTTTCATTTTGGGTTGGCAAATCTGAGGCTCGTGGGATTCCATTGTGGGTGACCCCATTTAAATAATTATTCAAAGGCTTTCAAATCGTATCATTCTGATGCTTGCGTTTGCTGTTGGAGTAGAAAACTACAAAGCTGAATCGATTTTTTAAAATTTATTTTTGTATTTTGTCAGTATGTATAAAAATGGAGGATAGGAAGGGAAATGATTCATTTTAAATGACGTATGAATCCATTTTCTCCTGCAGTGCTGTTACAGAACTCCTGTTGACATTAAGGAGAGTTGAGTGTATCGTGAGGAGGAGAATTCTAGTAACTAGCCTAGTGCTGCTATCATTAAAAGGAGGTGCATGGATTTTTATTAATTCCCTGCATCCGTGACCCCCTTGGATATTCTGCTTTCTAGGCACTATGCTCGTTGTTAGTCATCTTCTTAGCTTCTGAGGACCATGTCCTGCCTTCGATATGTGTGTTCTGCTTCCTCTACTGTCGATAGGACTTGAGCCAGAAGGTCAAGGACAGACTTGGGCCTTTATTCAGCAAACAACAATCACTGCCTTTACAGAGTTTGTCAAGCTCTGAGTTGAGGAGGAAAGAGCCAGATATTTTTAATATTGCCTGGGTGCTGCTCTTTTTATTGTCAACCATGCACAAAAGGACATCCAGTCTGTTGTTGTTTTTAATACATAGACCCCCCCCCCCTTTTTTTCTCTATTTCTACGTATAACCATTAAGAAAACTGCTAAACATTCCAGGGTGGCACTTTTGCTGACTCGTGCCTACACAAAAATCACAGGGGCACTTTGTTGACTAGGTGGCGTAAAAGCATTTTGCAAACATCATTATCAGATGAGAACATCTTTATATAACCATTTTGAATAATAATGGCAGCAGTAGCAATGCTAACTGATGGATGATAAACCAAGAATCCATGGCCAAGTGGCTGTCTCTAAGAAGTCACCTTGCAAATCAGAGGCCAAGTGGTGGGAAGGATGCATTGGCCTCCTACCTAGGGCTGACGCTGGCCAAGAAAATAGAGGCCATAGCAGAGTAGGGAAGTTGAGGGTTGGGGAATGCTAACAAACCTTGGTTTTTGGTTATTTCATGTATTGACTTTATGTAGCTCAATGTAGGAGCACTTTTATAAGAAGAGTATTCCTTCCAATTGTAGACTCGTACAAAGTCACAGATAGCTCTGTTGGAGGGTGAAACACCCCTGTCAGGTGGTAAAAGGGGTAAGCTGAGTCTAACTGAAATCTAGATGGCTGTCTATGCTCCTTCAACCCACACGGGCACTTCAAAACCTGGAACCGTCTTATAAACCTGGGAAATATCTGTGCAGCAGAAACACATCGCTTCCGGTTGAAAAACCTTCTATCTTCTGGTCCTCCCAGCAGCTCTGATAGGAATCAGCTTTTGGAAAGCATTTTGAATTCTTTATTTGAGTTGACTGGCATCTGCAGTGAATCTCCACTCATATTCTAGTCTCCCCTTAGCAGAAGAGCCTTCTTCCAGATGGCCCCGATGGGTCTCATGCCCCCCTTCCTCTCAGAGCCCTCTTTGAAGTGCGGTGGTTGGTGGGAGTGAGAAGCCAGAGGGGAGGAGTGGGAGCCAGCTGAAATTCATGCTGCCTGGTGGGCTTACAGGTTTCTCCTTCCCTCTCTCTTTTTTAATGTATATATGATTTTGATTTTGAAATGTTTGCCTTCTCTGGACGAAAGTAAGAGAGAGTTGGTCTGGTTTTAAAGAACACCCCCAGGGCCATCCTGTTTATGCATATTTGATGGTGACAAGCAGCTGCCACCAAAGCCATCAGTGCCAGGATTAGGAAATTGGGTGTATACTCATTTTATTTATGCTTGAATTATTGGGGGTAGGGGGTGGCTAAGGGTTGGGACGTTTCAGGAAATTTATAACTGCGTTCTGATGCTCTCTCTTCCCTAGTATCTCATTTTCCAGCTACCTGGAGAAAACTACTTTACCTCTCAGAACCTCAATATTCCGTATCTGTAAAATGGAAATCAAACTCTTGGCTCATAGGGCTGTTTGGAAGATTAAAGGACACAGTCTTTTAAAGCCCTTTGCATAGTTTCTGGTTTATCGTAACTACTTAAGAACCTGAATCCCTTGTCATTATCAGGACCATGTTTACAATGCAGCGAGTTTTTACTGAATCTGTATAGAAATCTAGAGGGCAAGAACTGACAGGGTCTACCTTAAAAGCAACACCTTTGGAATAATAACGAATACTCTTGGGAGGATATATGCCAATAATCCAGATGAGGGGGGGGGTGGTCATTCGATGCCTAGGCTATTGGAATTTCTTAACATGAGTAGTTCTCAAAAGGGGGTGCTTGGGTCATTTGTAGATTTGTCCTTGAACACTCAGTAGTCTGCTTTGGTTGTCTCAATTGTGTCACTCAGATGTGCATCTTGTCTTTCTTTCTGTTTTTAGTTGTTTGGATTTCTCCCAAAGTATTTGTGGCTAAAATTCCTTTTGGACTCTGAGCTGCCTTTTTTACATAAGCCTTGGAATGGAGTCAATAGAATGTCAAGATGCCAGGCACATTCAGCTTAATAGCAGGTGGGTGTCTGCCGGTCAGCGTGCCTGATTTGCCTGACAGTAGCAAATTTAGGCCAGAATTAATGAGCCAGAGAAGGTGCTGTTGGTGTTGCAGGATTTCTGCAGAGTTTCCAGAAGTCATTTTGTTTTCTCCTCCTAATGCGATCACGCGTACTGAAGAAATTCGGGTTCACATACGCGCCCGTGTGCGCGTGCGGTGTGTGCGCATACATTTACCGTGACATCAAGCCGACTTATTCTTGGAAAATAACCTTGACACACAGACCTCAAAATCTGGCTCATAAACCTCAGGAGAGTTGAGTTGAAGGTAACCGTTTGTCTCCGTCTTTTTAGTGGTCGAGGAGAAGAAAACACGCAAACGCTGAGTAAATCGCTGAGTTTTTGGTTTACACGTCCTAGGACACATTCCTGTTGTATGAAGAACAATGTCAGAAAACAACAGGTCAGCGGAAGGGAGATCCCCTGGGGGAAGGGGATGGAGTCACAAGCCAGGGACTACAGCGTTCCAATCTTACTTCTGCTGTTTAGAGGATGTTTAACATTGAAAACACCACCTGCCTTTTCACTTTCTTTTCCTCTGGGTCTTTACTTAGGTATCAGGGAGTAGAAAAAGACTAAATATGGAAATGCAAGTGAAGTAGTTGGTGTGCCTCATAGCTACTTCCTCAGCGGTGGCTTTCTAGCTCATCTGTAGAGAGAGAAGAACACAGAGATGGTTCTAGTTTCTTCCCTGTTGATGTTTTTTTAGTTGGTCCTTTTTTCTTAACTCTGTGTCTGGCATCAGGCTTTCTCTTGTTTCAGCTTTGGATTTCAGATAGACACTCGACTCTGGAACGTATGCTTTCTAATCGTTGGCCACGATGCCCTTTAAATTCCTGTGACCTCCCATGGCGCGATGGTATTAAATATCCTGATCTAGATTTGGGCAGAGGATGAATAAAATGGAAATGAGGTTTATGCAAATGAGCTTCCCATTTGTTTGGAGACGGTCCGGAGGCTGCTGTGGCAGTCATGGAGTATTCCAGGATTCTAGAACAGAGCAAGCAGTGCTCTGAGTGACAAGCCCGAGGCTTCACGTGGCTCATTACAGGATGCCACCTACCCCAGAGAAGACTGGCCTCTATATTTAGTGGTCAAAGAAAGGAAAACAATAGTTTGACTGTACCATTCAGCCCTAATTTAAACAGTTTAGAAAATTCTACCACGTCTCCACTTCTCGGAACAAATTGATGGTTGTACCCTTCCTTTGGTTCAAAGCCCCAGTCCTCATGGACGTCTATAGTGATGAGTGCAGCACGTTAGCACTGGACGATTTCCATTTTCTTCTGGAATAAGAGGTTAAATTCTCCCTGTGCAATAGTCATAAAGTTTGCTATATGGTATCAATGATTTTTAAATTTATAGAAATAGATTTTAATAATAAAGTTATTTATTTTTATTCAGGAAAAAAGTGTGTGTATTTATCGGGGCTATGAAGATAGTGCCCAAAGTTGCTTTGCCATATTTCACCGGAATGAAAAAGAGATCTAATATTTGGGGTTATTTTGCAGTGTTATTTCTGAGTATTATTCTATCCACAATTAGGACGTGTGACAACAATGATTCTGTCATCGCATTTCAGTTTGGGTCATAGCCTTTGAAGGGATGAAGCCCGGGCTGTGGATGACAGCTGTACCTGCAAACGTGGATGCAATCTGGCATTAATTTATGCGTTTCCCTACAGTGAGGGGCACGGTTCTCTTTTTGTGGTGTTCCTACTTTACCCTGGCTGTTCTTTTGTTGGAGGTTCGCAAATGGAGAGCATCATCAGTGCAGTTTGTCAGTGGAAAAATTAAAGGCTTTGGAGGAAGAGCTAATTTTAAATATTTACTTGACTATTAATTTTTTCTGAGTCTCTGTTTTCATGTCTCTAAAAGCTGTACATAAGAAGTCTTTCTGGAACGTTCTTAGGAAGTTTAAATGAGAGGATATTTATAGTGAGCAGTACCTCTAACAGTGGAAGATATTTACTTACTAACAGCTGTCACCCCATACCCTGTATGATATACCAGGCGCAAGATATGCCCCGGTCCTATTATATATGCAGGCTGGTGATAATGCAAAATGAATGGAGTTTTGATATGATTCTGTTCAGCAGCCAGATGAGCATTAGTTTGATGTAATCTATTCTTACAATTACATGATGTGTGTGTGGAGGGAGGGGGAGCGGGTTGGTAATCATGGTTTGTTTGAATTCAGGAGCCTCTATGAAAGTGATAGAAAGCTTGAGTTGGGGAGAAAGAAAGAAGTAGAAATTATTTGTCCAGTTACTCTGGGAGATCATTTTCAGCCCCACTCATTGATTTTCATTTGTACTTAGGGTTTTGTTTTTTGTTTTTGTTTTTGTTTTTGTTTTTGTTTTGAGACAGTAGAGCCAAGTGGCTATGAAGTGTAGAATCAGGCCAGTCTGGGTCACGGTTCTGACATTTATTGGTGTTCCTCTTCGGTAAGTTACTTACCCGCTGTGGACTCAGTTTCTTCTTTGGTATAATCGGAGTAACTAGAGAACCGACTTCATAAGGCTACTGTACGGATTAAATGAAGACATCTGGAATAAGATGTCTGGCACATAGTTAGGCACCCAATAGATACAACATAGCTACTTACCATGATGTGTATAAAGGGGATAATAGTTCGATCATATGCAGTCGTTGTGTGGATTACAGGAGATACTCGTGCACGGATTTGTCCTCTAAGAAAGTGCTCAGTTTGTCTAGCCGTTTTTATTACCAACTCAGGATGAAAGCACCTAATGTTGAGAGATGTTAAGTAGTGACTGTGGAAAAGGACATCATTTCGTAGGGTTCCATATATGTTAGACGTACGTTAATTTTTGTCCTATATTTCTACTGTATTCCTATATTCTGTATAATTTTTTTCAGAATAAAAATTGCTCATTGTTTCACTGAACAACGTTGTGGGTTAAAGCTAAGCTTCCTGCCCACCCCCGTCCCCTGCACTTATCGAAAATTAGAAAGCCATCTGAGAGGAAAGAACCTAGAGAAAATTCCTGTGTGAGGAGTGAGATTGTCCTTGTGAAGGGTTAGGGCTCTAAGACTTGTATGCAGAAACTCATTGAGAAATAATCTCTGTAAGATGCTGAAAATTATGGGAGGGAGGTAGGGGGATCCAATCCTGACGGTGAGATTGCCTCTCCTAACATTTCCAAAAATAAATACTTATGGAAAATTTGTTTCTGTAAGATAAATTAATTTTAATTTATACAATTTTTATACTGTGCTATAATACTTAAAGTAGTAGAGGTAATGAGAAAAAAATATATATAAAGTGCACCCGTTTTGTTAAATCAGAAATTAAGGAAACACTTTTGACTCATTCAAAATCTCGCTGTTGGCTAAAGTGGAATGGGCAGATTTCCCAAATAGTAGCTTCAAGGAATTAATCCATTGAGTGACTGATGGGCACTCTTTACCATGAGCAGAAGTCAGATGTGGGTTAAAGCAATGAATTTTGGGAGCAGAAAACTTCCAATTGAGTAGCTCCAGATACACCCAGAATAAGGCAGTGGATGCCATAGGGAGAAGCTGTGAGCACACTCCAGAGCGCCTACGGGATGAAGTCAAGATCAGACTGCCGGTCCACTTAAAGGGTATTGCTTCCAGGCATTGTGCAAAGATGAAAATCTAACTTCCTTTACCAGGCAGGAGCACTGCATGCTGATTGCAGTGCTCTGGAGGGAGTGAATGCAGGAACCTCCTGAAAATCAAGGAGAAAAAGGAGGAGGGGGCCTTTCTTAAGCTAATCAGAATCTGACAATGGCTAGAAGGATGTTTTAAGAATAGGCGGTGATTGGCCGAGGTGTTTTGTTATTGATTGGCTCCTGTGATGCACTGGACTGTCTTTATCCCTGTGATAGGATTTATTTATTTATCCCTCAGAGAATATGGGCTCCCCCATTCTCCGGAACCTGGGAGCTTTCAGTCTAGGGAAGGCTCCACAATTCAACTGCTCTCCTCTTAATCTCTATTTAAGCAACAGTGAACTAGGGCTCCGTAGCTACTTGCCTCGCCAAACGGAAGAGCTGATTAGTATTTGCACAGGACTAGGAAATGTCTTTTATGAATGGGATGTGCACGTACCAGGCTGTACAGTATTGACTGGGAGCACTGCACTTATATCCTTGTTTAAATAGTTAGCAGAAGACGTTACATGAAAAAAAAAAAAAAAAAAAAGAAAGTGCTGAAGCGTTTAAAGAGAAAAATGTGGAGGCCAATTAAAGCCACGAAAGGCCTTGTGAATCGTGCATTCTTTCTGTATTCGTGTGCAGGAGTAGACACGGAGGGCCTAGGTTGGGTGACTGGACTCAGTCAGGCTTGGAGGTTCTTCCTTAGCCACTTCTGCAGCTCTTTCTTCCCTTCCTGTCTTTCAGGACATGACAATATGCCCTCCAGAGCCACAGAGGACAGACGTCCTCCTCTGGGCTCCTGTGGCCACTTCTCTGCTCAGATGGCAGGCCTGCCTGGCCTCCGCAGAGAATGACTTCCTGTGCGGTGGCTGGCCGCAGGTGCCCGCCGACACAGGGTGCTGAGTGGCACTGAGAGCTGCTTTATGAGCCCTGCAGAGGCGGTGTGCATGTCTGCAGCTGCGTGTCTGTGACAGTACTGGCGTGTCCGGGCATCGTTGGCCCTACCTTCGTCAGGCCTTCTGTGTGGGAGCTATATGAGGCTTTTGTGCCCCCACTTACTTTTCATTGCAAACGGGGCATCATCCAAAAAGCATGCAAGGGGGGGCTGGCAGGGGGGGCCTGGGAGAGGCAATGAATAAAAATACAAGAGGGCTGAGGAAAGGCAAGAGACAGGGGAGGGCTTCTGTGGCATGGTGAAAGAATATTTAACTTAGAACCAGGAAATGTGGTTGGCCTTCTACCACAGCTGCTGACTGGCCGTGTGACCTTGAACCCTGGTTTCTTTATTTGGAAGATGGTGGTCTAATCTTGCAGCTACCTGCAAGGTGGAGGTGAGATTAAGGGAGATATAATGCTTGTGGTGTCATCTGTCATCAGCACTCAATAAGTGTCTCCAGTCCCTAAGCCTTTCAAAGCCATCCCTCTGCAGGTTTGAGTTGAGTATCTCCCCTCTGGGTTGAAAGAGCAAGATTGCTTGCTCAAATGTTTTATTCCCCATTACTAGTCTTTTTCAGATTTGGTTCATCCCAGACTATCATTTTTCTGGACAGTATTTTACATTGTTGCCTAATACTGCCTTCCCCACTCAAAGGGGGCTCGGTAATGTTCAGTTATAAGAAAAGTACTAAACTTATCCTTATTTTAAAAACCACAAAACTTATTTCTGGTCACAAATATAAGGTAGAATTTATTTGCAAATAAATAAACCTGAAGTTAAAGAGTAAAGTAACCAAAAATAGTAATCTCAGTATAAAGAATCCGTGTGTGTGTGTGTGTGTGTGTGTGTGTGTGTGTGTGTGTTATACAGGAGAGTATACGTATATGTGTTGGGTATTTTATTAGGTATTATTTTACTTAATGTGTTATTTAGAGTTCTAGATTCTTCAGAATAAAGTTTGTGGAGATTAAGGATGGGTGAATTTTATTTTCTTCATATTATATATATCTAAATCATAAGAGATTGGACAATGCCATCTGGCCTTGGACTCTGTGACAGGGTTTAGGTGAAGAGCTGGGAAACAAAGATGAGGTGTTGCATTTTCTTTTCTTTTTGTCTCGTAGCTTATTGAGGAATAATTGACAAATAGAATTGTATATACATTTTCCTTTCTTTTTTCTATTTTTATTTCTCTTAGGCAGAGAGAGAGAAAGAAAGAGAGAGAAAGTTAGAGAATCTCAAGTTGTGAGAATCTCAGCCCTCTTGTATCTTTATTCAAGCAGGTTCCATGGAGCTGGACCTGAGGCTCGATCTTACGACCTTGAGATCATGACCAGAACTGAAATCAAGAGTTGGATGCTTAACCAACTGAGCCATCCAGGCACTCCTACATTTTCCTTTTTTAATGTTCTTCAAGAGTGCCATTGCTTCAGCTTTGCTGTTAGTCAGCAATAATGATAGCAAATACTTTTATATCAGTTATCTCCTTGGCATTGGTTCTATTTGCCATATATATATATGTAAGCACACATGCATATATAAAATACATATATACACACATATATACACACATATACATGCACAAACATACAAAATATATGACTTATGTAATTCTTTTTATAGAAGAAGTAAATGAGGCACAGAGAGGTTAAGTAACTTGCCCACAAGTCACACAGCCAGTGGAGCCAGGCTTCAATCACAGGGGGCTGTGTGACTTGAGCTTCTAGCAACTTCACTGACTTCACTGACAATGCTGGTGTAAGAAATCATGCTTGTTTAATGGGCATAAAGTTTCCTTACTGCAAGGTGAATAAGTTCTAGAGATCTTCTGTATAACATTGCGCCTATAGTTATAGTACAGTATTGTATACTTAACATTTTGTTAGGAGAGTAGATCTCATTCATTGTTCTTACCACAATAAAATGAAATTAAAAAAGAAAAGAAAAGAAACAATGCCTCAGACTGGTGTTTCATAGTCCTGATAAATTCCCCCTCTACTGAGGTGTCAGTTCTTCCACAGTTTAGGAGTTGAAAATATGGTGTTTTGTTATTTTTTTTCAACATAAAAAGTGAAATATAAAAAGGGATCCTGGTTTAATTTTTTTAAGCAATTGAAGTTAAAACGCCAGCCAGGCAAATTCTCCTGGGCATAGTAGACACAGAATCAATTGAGGAATGATCTTGTCATTTGTATAATGGGGCCATGATATTTCTCAAAGTCAGAAGGAAGAAGTTCACATCCAAAATGTCAACACAGGAAGGTAAGCTGGTTCTCATGGAATTTAGGTGAATCAAAGTAATTCCCGCGTAGCTTGTAAATGTTAAAAATAGTAGAGATTTTTTTTTTTTTTTTGTAATTTTTGGAGTTGCCTTCCCTTTATAAATCAGTATTATCCAGTTTAGCTATCAGGGAATCTCATTATTTTATATTGCTAATATCTGACTTGATATTTGCCCTTTGGTTATGTCTTAGGTAAGGTGTTACAATTTCCAGCTTTACCATCAAGTGAGGAAACTCACTTTTACACTGTTTTCAAAATGATATTTAAAAAAAAAATTTATATTCTTCCAGCATTTCAGAATATGGGCAGAAGTAGATTTTAAAAACTGCTTGGGGGCGCCTGGGTGGCGCAGTCGGTTGAGCGTCCGACTTCAGCCAGGTCACGATCTCGCGGTCCGTGAGTTCGAGCCCCACGTCGGGCTCTGGGCTGATGGCTCGGAGCCTGGAGCCTGTTTCTGATTCTGTGTCTCCCTCTCTCTCTGCCCCTCCCCCGTTCATGCTCTGTCTCTCTCTGTCCCAAAAATAAATAAAACGTTGAAAAAAAAAAAAAAAACCTGCTTGGTAATCCAGTTTGTAGATGGCTAAGGAATGGAAAAAAAAAAAAAAAAAAAAAAAAAGCAGAGCTCATCTCGGTCACTCTAATTGCTACTGACAACAGACACCATTTCCAAAGAATTCTTGTGGAAGAGCTACTCCTGCTGTCCAAGACTTCCCTGATTTGTTTTGTTTGCTCATTTGATGTGCAATCTTGTGGCTTCTGGCCCCCTTCACCATCTAAAGCAGAAAAACATATTCGATTCTCAGGCTGTTTTAACTGGACTTGCTCTTCAACTTCTAACTGTTTCAACAAATGGAAGGACTTGACTGTGGAATTTTTTTTTTCCTTTTTAAGTGAACAGTTTGCTGTTGCTCAGACCCTACCACAGGTTCAACAGGCAAATGAAAACTATCTCTTCAGATGTGGTCCCCCTTGACAGTTCGAAAGAACAAAATTACAACGCTCCAAGACTTGAAATAAAAACTCATCCTTGGAATGAGAGCTCATATTCCAAAGATGATATTAAAATGATAATAAGTTTTCATATTCTCCTTTTAGTCCAAAATTTCCCGGATGAAACACTACCCACAAGGCTGTCTTGTCTTCAACAGCCTTATAGTAAGAGTTCTGGAACCCTTGCTTGGTGAATGATGAGGAAGTGTTCTGGGATGCTGCTTTTATTTGAGCTTCCTTTTTTATTTTTGGTGATGCGGTTAGATTGAAATATTCTGGAATGAACCAAACTTGACTATGTGAGTACTGAATTTTATTTTTTATACTATTACAACTTAAAATGAGCGATTATTCTCGTGGCCTCTTATATTTTCCTTTCACATCTTCTTGTGTTAAGTGAAAAACACAGGCACTGTTACCAATAAATTTATTTAAAGAAATACTTATGAGGCAATCAGCATTCCGGTAGCTGGAGGAAGTGCTTTGCTTGGATTATGTCTTACAATATCCTTACCCACCTTTCAAGGAAGGTTCTGTTGTATTATTATCAGCATTATGCAGATAAGGAGACCTGGGCTTCCAAAAGGTCAATAACTTGTTCAGCGTCATGTCACTGGTTCAGAGTTTCTTCATGGCAGTGCATCGACAGTTTGAATTGAATAGCTCTTTGTTGTGGGGTCCGTTGGGCATCCATGGACTCACCCACTGAATGCCAGTAGCACTTCCAGTCATGACTATTAAAAATGTTTAGGGGCACCTGAGTGGCTCAGTCAGTTAAGCATCTGACTCTTGATCTCAGTTCAGCATGGTCTCATGGTTGGTGAGTTCAAGCCCCACATCAGGCTCCACACAGACAGTACGGAGCCTACTTGGCTTTTCTCTCTTTTCCTCTCTCATGCCCCTCCCCTGGTCATGTTCTCTCTCTCTCTCTCTCTCTCTCTCTCTCTCTCTCTCTCTCGTCTCTCTCTTTCTCTCTCCCAAAATTAATAAATAAACTTAAAAAGAAATGTCTACAACATTGCCAAATATCCACCAGGGGAGGGGGGCAAAATGGCCCCTGTTGAGAACACTGGTTATGGGGCCTAGCTTGGGAATATCTTAGATTAATCCCCTTCCTCTAAGATCCCACACTGCATTGCTTTTCTCTGTCCATATAGCAAATAGCTACAGCTCTTAGTTCTTCTTGCCTCTTTCTCTCCCCTGCCCTTTCTTTTTTCTGAACTTAGAGTTTTAGCCCATAGTCAATGGTCAATAATGTCTGCTCGTTCATCTCAATGATGGGCTAAAAGTGCAGTGATAAACACCCTCCTATTCTCTTTGTGGGTGTAGTCAGTTAAAATGGCGTAGATGTCTGCACATTGGGAAAGGAATAGCGCACACAAAGCAGCATGCATGAAGAAACATACAGTAAGCATTTTTTTTTAATTGCTCATCTGTCTTGCCTTTCTCAGTGTGTGCTTGGGTGATGCAGTAGTCTTGTGTTCATGGGGTTGACTTCTAATCACTGTGTCCTATGAATAGCTGAGTGGCCTTTTGCGTTTCCTAATTTTTTGTGGTTTTGATGAAATGAGAACCACCCTTGTATCGTGGTGCCTCTTACTGTGACTTTAGAGAGCGGTGTGATGTTAACTGCTGAACACTTTGAAAAGAATCCCGAGACATCCAATTTGTTGAAAAGTAAATCATTATTCAGGGGGATTGATTTTTAAGATGATATTATCTATTTCTTAGTCATCACTATATAAAGTAGAAGAAAGCAAGGAGGTAGCAACACAAGTCTCTCCCAAGCTATCCTCAGGCTGGTTTCAGTATTCTCAGGAGTAGTCACCTTTTCAGACTTTATAGTCACTGAGGATTTGGACAAACATCATTTTGAATTTTTAAAAATTTTTAATGTTTATTTCTTTTAGAGAGAGAGAGAGAGAGAGAGAGAGAGTGCAAGTAGGGGAGGGGCAGAGAGAAAGACACACACAGAATCAGAATCAGGCTCCAGGCTCTGAGCTGTCAACACAGAGCTCAACATGGGGCTCAAACTCATGAACCGCCAGATCATGACCTGAGCTGAAGTCAGATGCTCAACCAACTGAGCCACCCAGGCGCCCCAGACCAATATCATTTTGGGAGAATGGAATGAAAGCACCCATTGGTGGTGTCTTCATGTTGGTGTCATCTGTCCATTTCCCAGAAGCTGAGGACATATCTGACCTTGTTCCAGTCTAAGTGTGTTTGAAGTGCATTGTCCTATGGGAATTCATTTTCTGTGGAAAGTCTGCAGTGGGAAGCATTTGAACTCTGAAAATCTGAAGATGCACACGCAGGGGAAGGACCACAGTCCTGTACGTTGCTTGGGGAAGTTATGGAGCAGGTTCCCATCAGCACTTGAAATGTAATTTAGGTGAATGTTTAGGTGATCAGAAACCGCATCCCCTTCAGCCTGCAAAATCACCATCAAATTGTTCTTGCCAATTAGCATAGACAAGAACTGAGGATTAAACAAATCTTTATATATCTAGGTTAGTAGACAACTAAATGGTTTCTCTTAATTGCTTTTGATTTACTGAGTGACAGGTGTACATGAATGCTTAACTTATAAATGAGATTCAGTTTTGTCTCCTAAATATATAGCAGTTTTATTGCTTAATAAATATTTCTTGAGCTAAACCCCGACTCTTATGGATGTGAGGAATAAAGAGGCATTATGCTTACATAGAATGCTATATAAATTTAATATGCATTCATCTTATTGTTTTAAACACGTAGAGCAGTCAAGAAATGAATGACTCACTCCACTAAATTGAAATAACAAAGTAAATTACAAATTGATTTTTTTAAGTGTCAAATTAAATATTTGTCTACATAAGTAGTTGATTTCACCCTGCCTGAGATGGGTCATTAAAATAGATGCAACAGGAAGAAAACAATAATCTTTTATGAGATTTTTTTTAAGAAAACACGTGATAGGAAAAAGATGGCTTTCTTATTTCTTAATGTTAATCAATATATTCTGTGATGATGGAAGAGAAAATAGAAAAGAAAGGAAATGACTCTAGAGAAGGAAGGAGGCAGCTCCTCCTTTGTTCTGCCTTTTACATCCCAATGGCCACATCCCCACTTTTCTCCCACTCTGGTAGCAGTCGGGTTACAAATTGTGGGACACACAGCAAATAGTGACCTTCACCCTCCCTTCCTCCTTTAACAGGAAAGAAAACTGGCACACACTTTCTCCTTTGGTGATAAAAGTGTAGCAACTCAGAATAAATGGGCAAAGAAGTATTGGCATTACTCTCAGTCACAAACTGACCACATGACTTCTGCACCTGTTCATGTAGGATGCCATGCCGAGGGCAGTGGGGGATCCAGACATGGAGAATATGCTGCATTGCCGGTTCCATGAGCTCAGGGCTTTCTTTGTAGTCAACCCATAATATTTTAAAATCACATTAATATTTTGCATAATATTTTCAAATCAGTGGAAAGAAAATACACAAAATATATCTTCATCTCCTGTATGTACTACATCTCAATCCACATCTGATACGGGTACCATTTTTTCCCAAGTATGCTATACAGTCGCCACTGGGTGACACTATGATTCATTAGGAAAATTTAGGTTAACATCTGGAGAAAGGAGAAAAAGATGATTTGATTAGATGTCTACATAAAATACCAAGATTAACTTTTCATTTCTTCGGGCATAGCTTTCAAATGGTTAACTAAAGATTTTTTTAGACTTTTCTTAAAACTTCTAAGTTTTTCTCTGATGCCTGTGGGCTCTACTCTGTGTTGCTTTTGAAATTCCATGAAGCTAACAGCTGCCTCTTCCTTATGATATTCAGACTCTCTTTCTGTATCTCATCACCTGGCTGCATGGCGAGTAGGTTAATATAAGGTTTACCAAATCTTTCATATGATTTTTTTAAGAAATAGAATTGGAACCCTATTGACTTGATAAGATTGAGACATGTTGAGCCAAAATCAGTGGGTTCCAGGAGAATTTTAAATATGTCCTATACTTTCTGGGGATTGGAAATATTGAAGGGATATTGTTGAATATTTATAGTCTATCTGGAAACCAGTTAATAATGTTTTATAGATTTTGGACTCTTTATACCATTGCCAAACTTTAACTATTTCTTTTGGTCATTTAGCATTATGATTTTTTGAGAGAGAGAGAGAGAGAGAGCTTGCATATGTGCATGCACGCAAGTCAGGGAGGAGAGAGAGGGAGAGAGAGAATCCCAAGCAGGCCCCACACCTTCAGCACTGAGCCCAATGCTGGGCTTGAGCTTATGAATCACAAGATCATGACCTGAGCTGAAGTCAGACTCTTAATTGACTGAGCCACCTGGGCACCCCTATTTAGCATTATTTACATGTCTCTTGGTTACCTTTTTTCCCCCTCTTGAGTTGAGATCATTATAGACCTGGCTCTAGCATTACAGGTACTCAGTATCTGATTTCTAAAAATTATATTTTAAAAATTTCTATTCACCTTATGTCCTTGGGATCCCATCATTTCTCTGCTTATTTAGAATACTCAGATCACAAGTATCTCTTAATAATTTGTTTCAAATTTATCTATAAACAATATTCATTAATACAAAGCTTATAATATTTAAATATTATTTACATTATATGAAGCAAACAAGTGATTAAAGTTTTAACTGATAGTAGTTGACCATACTTATTCTTTACCTAAAACGATTAGCTAAAATTTGTATTTTCAACAGTAATGAGGTTTTAAGCCCACTCAAATTGTGGTCTTCTGAATATTTTAATGAATTGGCTCTAGACCTAAGCAACTCAATCTACTTTGTCAAAAAAATTCTTATCGCAGTTGATAGATCCAGATAATCTAGCAGCCATGTGAAACAGCCTAAACTCTGTCCCGACGTAACCAAGATGAGCCTCTTCCTATGGCGGAAAACATGAAGTTTGGACTGGTGGGAAGAGACACACAGAGCTGTAAGCCCTCCCTGAAACATCAGCCCCACTGTCTGATACCATTAGCATGGCTTCCTTCCACTGAATTTCCAGAAGATAAGAATACACTTTAAAATATAAATTTGTCTTGATTAAGGGTGCCAACTCTTGATTTGGGCTCAGGTCATGATCTCACTGTCATGAGATGGATTCCCACATCGGGCTGTGCACTTAGCATGGAGCCTGCGTGGGATTCTCTCTCTCCCTCTCTCTGCCCTCTCTCTTTCTCTCTCTCTCAAAATAAATAAATAAACATTAAGCAATTGTCTTGATTAGAAAGGGTCTCTTAATACTCTAGAGCCCTTAAAATGGGATGAAGTTGGTTCCTAATTTAGAATAAGAGTAAACCCAGGAAAGGAGAGGCCAGTTGTAACAACATCTGACCCATAGGGACAGAAAGAAATAATAGAAATTCCACAGACACACCCGCGTGTATGTCAAGAAGCAAGACTTGACCCTAAGGAGAGTTACAAGTCTGTAAAAGAAAGTGACGGTCTAGGAGGAGATTAGAAATGTCGGTCAAGACTGAGTGACTGCTGATGGGTGCAAGGGTCTTGCTCAGGTCCTACATATATCTGAAGTTTGCTTCAGGGAAGGGAGTAAGCCATGATTACTACAGTTGCAGGAGTCTGGGCATTTGTGTTTGTGCATGGAACGTATGCACACGTGTGTCTTTTGAGTATGGTGATGTGTGCCTGAGCAGAGCTTCATTGAACTGTTTCCCCTGGCATCCTTGTGCCCAGTTCCCTCCTGCCTGAAGGTCTCAGCTCAGATGTCCTGTTTAAAATGCACCCACTCAGCCCTTTGCCACACACCCTAAACTCCTCTTACTGCTGTTGGTGCTCAATAAACAGGAATGTTCTCCCTGAGCACGGAAAGAAGTTTGGCTTCCAGAGTTGTGCCAATCTCCCGTCATTTCCAGTTGAGGAACGTACATGAGGCTTTTAAGTTTTGGTACTTGTAATTGTAAGTCTTTTTTCTATTTACATTTCATATAATCCTGAAAGAACTGAAGTTTTCTTAATAGTTCCAGAAAAAACACCCACATTAACTTTAGTTAATAGGAGATGCGTGTGATAGAATGACCCTGGGTTTTGGAACTCATATGATCCTAGGTTCAAGAGTTGATGGTTATAATCTCTGCAAATTTGAGCACATCATTTCATTTTTCTTAAATTTAGTTGTTCTTTTTTTTTTTTTAATCTCAAAATTGGGTTAATAGTAATGACCTACAAGAGATTTGTGAGGATTAGTAGTAAGATGTAAGAAAAAGATGCCTGACAAGGTGCTTGGCATTAAGAACATGCTCAGTAGTTGGTAGGCACACATTTTGAATATATGTATGTATGCTTATTTATTTTATATTTGTGTATATGCACGTGGCTTTGTGAAATCATGGATTTCAAAGATACGGAAGAAAGAACCCTTTGAAGTCTATATGAAAAGAGCTTAGGAATTAATGTCCTTCTTTTATCCAAGGTATAAGTGCCTACCATGTTCAAAGAGCACCAATAGGATTAATATTCAGAATTTTCTTTGAAGTCCTAATACAGAAGGGCCTGGAAATGAAACCCGTAGCTATTTCTATAGGGGGATAACTTCTTAATACCAAGCAACAGGCCCAGCGGGAAAACTAGGCCATTTCTGGTTCACTGCATTTTCCTGTCTTCACATATATATTCTCTCGGTGCCATGAAGAAGGTTTAGAGGGCTTCAGTTGACTGGCAAGAGGTGAGCACGTTCCTTACTTGGTGGGTCACTTAGAGTCAACTTCTACAAATCTCCTAAGGACGGGTTGGGAGGCCTTTGAGAATTCTTCCCTTGGGGTTGGGCTCATGTTCATTGATCTTTGGACCGGCTTTAGGGCTGCATCTCTCAGGAAATTACAGTTCATTTTTCTGACTATTCAGGAAGGACCTTTTAAAATACCAGTGTCCAACAAACAAACTGTCTCTCCCTGCACGGGTCAGGGAGATGGCTTCTCACCCAGGGGCCAGGAAACAGGCTCCTCTGAACTCATGCAGTTGTTTGTTTTCATGTGTTATCTCTTCTTCCAGATCTGGAGAATGACACAGAACCTGGCCTCATGGATTTAGGTGGGATCCATTAAAGAATCACCCCCCACCCCCTCATCTTCACAAGAGAGTTAAAATGAATGAAGCATTTCTGTAAACATGAAAACAGTTGGACAGGTCCTTTTCATGTAGTTCTTCTTTTTCTCTTTTTGAGATGCTCTAGCACATTTGCTATTTGTTGTGCTTACGCCTTGTAGAATCGTGGACCAAACAAGAGATTAGACACAAATGCAAGACAGGATTTTTTTAAAGTAACTTCTTCTTTTTCTTTTTTTTTTCTTTTTCTTTTCTTTTCTTTTCTTTTCTTTTTTTTTTTTCCAATATGGAAAGAAGACTTCAACGTGAGAATTTAGTTTTTGGAAATTTCCAGTGTGCAAATTAGATAACAGAATTGCAGATTTAGACCTTCTGAAGAAACTGAACCCATCATCTTTTGAAAGCCATTTTTTAAAAAAACATTTTCACTATTTAAACTCTTCCTGCCTATCACTATGGCACCTGGGAGAATTTGGATGTTTCATAGACCAGCAGTTACCATGCGACTGCACAGATCAGAACACGCTAACTGTGCCTTGCTGGTTATGTGATGTGTTGACTTTCAATTGATTTTAAGCACACTTTAAATGGTAATGAGAATGCTGAGCTGGGAGATAGCATATGGCTTTAACGATTTGATTCTAAGAAAGCAAGCAAACATTTAAAAAATGATAGAGTTTCATGATAGCGAAAGTCAAGGTGAAATCTGAGTGTTTGAATGACAGAAATTATTTCTTCCCTCTCTATTATTTTCAGCCGCGCCTGTATTTTATTGTGTTAATATGAAAAATAAAGAGGAAAATCAGAATTTGCTATCGAAGTTTAGATCAAATTAAATATGACATAAGGCTTTGCTCAAAAGGTATGACTCCTTTGGTGCTTTTGAACTCAAATCATCCTTTCAAGCAAAATTTAATATGAAAAGTCAATTAAAATATAATAAGGAAAAATGTAGTTCAAGGAGCTGGAAAATGAGAGAAGATGTGTCAGGGTGTGAAAGAAAAATGAAGAGAAATATTAGCTATTTAGGCATGAACTACTTTTGTATACATGTAAGTGCTCAGTACATATTCTCTTATTAGCTGATAGAAATATGTGAGTAAACGAGATGAGCCACTTGGAGATATTTTTTTTCTTCGTCAGGAAAAACATCACAGTGTCATTACGAAGTTAGTTTTCTTTATTTGTTCTACTAGATTTTACTGTCAGCCATTCCCAGCTAAATAACAAAAGTCTGTGAGGTTATTTTTTTTCCCCTTAACCTGCTCTATGTTAATACTGGAAATAAAATGCAGTCGGTTTTTAAGATTTGGGGGGGCTTTAAGCAACTTCTGAGAAGCCCCGTCTGCTCACAGAGGCAGCATGTTTCTCTACAGTTCATTCATTTCTACTTCTGCAGAAAGCTAAAGATATTGGTGAATTCTATAGCAGACGTGTGGCTTAAAATTATATACGAATAGGATGTTACAGCTGAGCGGGATCTCAGAGATGATATACTCCGGTGGTGTTTTTTTTTTTGACACAAACAGAAGTGACTTATTTACAGCCACAAATATAATTTCTGCAGTTGGGACATAACCCTTTGATCTCCTCTGGTTTAGACTCACATTAGTAGCTTTGTATTGCTAGTATTTCACTGTAGTGGTTTCACTTGAAACTGTTACTCTCGTTACTTCATATAGAACAATTTATATCCAACGATGAAAATAATGATTCCCATTTATTGAGTCCTTGGTCCATTCAGGCCACTTGCTCGGTAAAGACTTTTCATGGATCCGCTCATTTAATCTTGACAGCCACGTTGTAAGGAATTTTTGGATTAGAGGAGTTAAATGGTTTGCTTCTCAGCTCTGAGCTCTGCTCATTAATGGCAGAGAAGGTGTCTGGAGACACAAGTCTGTCTGGCTGTATTTATTCATCCTTGAACTAAACATGTTTCCTAATTTAGTTAAATCATTCTGTGGGAATTCTAAACTTCCTTAGATTTTCAAGTGATTTCAGATGGCAGTGTATAAACGATACTTATCAGAAGCCAGGTACCGGAAGCAGATTCGGGAACCCGTCTTCTCTGTCACTCTCATCATCACACTATATTCATTCTATTTATTGTAGGGCTCGGCTTCTGATGGTAACATTCAGATGCTCTGAGAAATTCTTTAAATCTCAAAGCTAATTTTCAGTTGGACCCAACAGGTGGCACTCCATCCCTGGGACTCATGGGATGTTCAAGCTGAAAGAGACCTGAGGCATTGTAAAAACCTTCTTCCTGTTATGGTTTTAATACTCAAGAAGAGAAATGAAATAACTTTCCTCAAGGCCACATATGTAGTTAGTAACAACACTGAGGCAAAGAGCCAGGTCGCTACAATCCATGGCTATACCTCTGTCTGCTATTCAGACAGGCTTTCTTGAAAACTAATGTTGAGGGGCGCCTAGGTGGCTCAGTAGGTTAAGTGACCTCAACTGAGGTCATGATCTCGTGGTTCATGAGTTCGAGCCCCATGTTGGGGCTCCGTGCTGACAGCTCACAGCCTGGAGCCTGTTTCAGATTCGGTGTTTTCCTCTCTTTCTGCCCATCCCCAGCTTGCACTCTGTCTCTATCACTCTCAAAAATAAATAAACATTAAAAAAATGGAAATAAAGAGTAGTGTCGAGTAACGAATTTAATCATCTACAACATATTTTATGCAGCTATGAATTAGGATGAAAGAAGGGAAATGATTTTTTGTTTGTTTTAAATTCAGATGGCAAATGCGACCAGATTTTGGCTGCATGAAACACTCTTGACTCAATAAGCTAAAAATATCTTCCAATGTCAGAGATGGCTATGTTCTGGCTGTTTCATCCCTAGAACATGCTCAAGAATCGTACTAATAAAGAGCCTCAAGTTGCTGGCTACACTGGTACAACACGTTGCTATTCCTAATTTTTAAAGTAACTCTGTAAGGTGTGTATCACTATCCCTGTTTACTGGGAGAAAACCATGATTCACTGAAGTTAAATGATTTTCACCATGTCATAGAGCTAGTCGTTAGAATATTCAGAACTTGAACACTGGTTTCTCTAGCTATGAAGTTTACACATTTCCCTCTGTACCACATTGGCCTAACAAAATTGAAGCCAATTAACGTTGAAGAATTATCAAGCACATCTAACAATGCCACTCACAACAAAATCAATTCCTCCTTCCTAAATTGCGCCTTAGACACTCAGTTAACACATTCATTCATCTATCCTTTCTTTATTTCATCGGCGAGTTAACACCTGCCTGTGTATTTTACAAGTGAGGAAACCAGGTCATGGCAAGATTAAGTCATTTCCCCAAGGTCACACAGCCAGAAAGTAGCAAATCTGGGATTTCAATTCAAGACCCAGATAAAAAGATAGGCTGTAACTGGCTATGAAAAATTTTAAGTGACAATATCCTCACAAGCAGTAGATACAAATTTTTGAGTGGCATCACACAATGATACCCCCAGGAAACTCATGTAAGTAATTGAGAGCGGCTAGAAAGGAGACGCTGGGGACAAGGAGATGTGGGACAAAGTGTAGTTTTATTTAGCTCATTATGGGGGAAGCAGCCATCATATGAAGAAGCACTTATAAAGGAAGATCTGGCCTCACCAGTGCCTCATTTGGGTGGTAACTTTGGAAGAAGGAGGACGAGTGGTGGCCACTACTGTGGAGTCACTGAGGGAATGTCACTGTCACCAGTTAAATTGGAGAAGTCAGAAGAAGAGCTTTGAGAGATCAGTTTGAAATTCTGGCTGGATGTATGGCTGTTAACGTCCATAGGTCTGGAAATCAGATCAGATGGATCCATGTTGGAACTGGGTTGAAGATTTGGAATCCAGCTTTATACTATTAAAGCAGGAGCACTTAATTGTGTGTTGAAGAAAAGGTGCATGAGGATTGAATTATAAGGATGGTCCACCTATTTAAATTTTTTTTTAATGTTTATTTATTTTTGACAGAGAGAGAGAGACAGAGCATGAGCGGGGGAGGGCAGAGAGAGAGGGAGACACAGAATCTGAAGCAGGCCCCAGGCTCCGAGCCATCAGCACAGAGCCCGACGCAGGGCTTGAACCCAAGAACTGCGAGATCATGACCTGAGCCAAAGACCTGGCTCAACCGAGGGCCTGAGCCACCCAGGCACCCCAAGGATGGTCCACATTTAGAGGTTGGGAGTCAAACGGATGTGGTCAGAAAAGTAAGAGGAAGACTAACTAGCAGGATATCAGAGAAACTGATGGAAATGGAGAGTTTAGGGAAAGGAAACATGATCAGGAGTAGCAAGCCTCGTGGAGAAGTCAAGGTAAAGGACAACTGAAGGAGAGCAGTAGATTTTATATTTGGAAATCGTACTGTGGACTTTAAGAAAAATGTTTATTTATTTTGAGAGAGACAGAGAGAGCCGGGGAAGAGCAGAGAGAGAGGAGTGACAGAATCCCAAGCAGGCCCCACGCTGTCAGCACAGAGCCCGACGTCAGGCTCCATCCCATGATCTGGGAGATGGTGACCTGAGCTGAAACCAAGAGTCCAACGCTTAACTAACGGAGCCACCCAGGCACCCCCCTAGTGTGGACTTTTTAGAGAGAAGTTTCAAATCATATAAGCTGGATCATAAGGAACCAGAGGGTAGGATATAGAAATGACATGATTTATGTAAATGCAAAGAGAAAGGCAAAGCGAGAGCTTTGGGATTGAGTATTGGGAAAGAGGTTTTGAATAGTGGAGACCTGATCAGCTTTGTTAGCAGAGAAGATCTGGTTGGAGGTGAAACCTTCATCTTAACATCTAGCTGCATAGCATCATCCACTCCAGGTACTTAGTGGATGTTTGTGGAATATTGTCACTTAGCCTTTTATAAAGCCAGAAAGATGGATAGTCCCCTCATTTTATTTATTAAAAACATGATGAAATCAAACAAACAAATGGAAGCCATGACCTCTAGTTGGCAGGAGGGAGCGGAGGAAGTTGGGTGGAGAGCACAGGGTTAAGTTCAGAAAGAAGAAGGTTCTCTCACGGCCAGGCAGGGGCTGTGAAGATGCAGGTGCAGAGACTGGTGCGCTGAAGGGAGCATAGGATGAAATTTAAAGGACGCACAATGTGAAAGAGACCACCTGCAGAATGTACCCAGGGCAGGCAGTAAACTGGCAGTCCAAACCCATCAGGGGAAGGTTGAACTCACCACGGACCCATAGACCATTGTCGAGCCATTTTGTCAGCATTGCTTACAAGCCCCTTTGAACTTTAAATGACACAGCGTGATCCTAATAAAGAGGTCCTGGAGCACAGCCAGGCTGCCAAGACGAAAATTATGCCCGACATCACCAGTTCCCCCAGAGAGACTGCAGGCCCCTGGATAATAGAGGACAGCAGGCTGTCCTCGCAGCTGGTTAATGGCAAGCTGCAGTGGATGGGTGGCCTGGGGAGAAAAGCCCTAAAGATCTTTCCACCCCAAAGGAAACAGCATAGCTTTAGCATCAGAGCACTTGGGTTTCACCCCCAGCTCTGCTACCCACTACTTCGATAAGGGTGAACAGATTCCTGGAACTGCCTGAGCCTCAGTTTTGCCATTTGTAAAATGGCCCAGTGACAAGACTTGCCTCATTAGACGTGGGACGATCAAATGACATGTATGGGAGAGTGCTTTGTAAATGGCAAATTCTATGCAAATATTATCTCTTTAATGGTTTTCATTATTGTTGGTAAAGCTGCAAAGATGCGGATGGCTAAGAAACAGTACTAGCAGAAAGGTTACCCTGTATCTGAGTCCTATACCTGGAGTACAGTACTCAGAAATGCACTTGTCCAGGAGTCCACCATGAAAGGTTCTGAATACCCTGTACAGGTGGTTGCTCCTACAAGTCGAGTAGAAGACTTTGACAAATAATACTGCTTCTTGGACTTTATGGAGGAAAGCCTCTTTTCAAAATAGACTCATGAGTTTCTTAACCATATCTAAAATTTACCATTAAATACGTATTCGTAGTAAAGAGTAGAGAAGTGTATTTTGTGGGTATATATTTGCATATATATACATATATATATATATACACACACACACACATATTCTGTAAATGCATGTAAAATTTTACATGCATGTTTACACAAAATTACATATACAGCTACTTTATTTTCTTTGCTCTAGCCTGTAAAGCTGTCTTTTCAAATAATGATACATTTATTTCAGTTTCTCAAAGTAACCGTCTTGCTATAACAACCTTGCAGTGGTCCCTGTGCTCAGATTTAGAGTTACCACTGCAGAATCATTCCTGCTACGCTCTTGGCTCTTCTCTGGGCCCAGCTCCTCTACTGGAAGGCAACGTGACACTTCCGATTTCATTAAAGCACCCTGTAGCTCAGAGAACAAATTGGAGAAATCAGGATTGATTACATTCTGTGCTCTCTTTGTCTTTATCAGGATCTGTTCAAAGCCAAGTTAGAGTTTTCAAAGTGAGCGTAGCTTAAGGGGGCTCTACATTCAGTACAGCAAACTGATTTGGTAAAAAAAAAAAAAAAAACTCCAGTTATTATGAAAAGTGAAATGGAAAGAGTGAGTGTAATTTTGCTTTAAGAACCCTACCATAACATCAATGCCTTCATTCACCCTGTAGGGGAATGGATCTGGCAACTTATTTATCAGGAAACGAGTTGCTACAATGTCATAAATGGATGGCATATCCTTTGATGTGTGAGAATTCTGCGTGGGGACCCTTCATTCCTGCTGAAAATGAAACTAATAACCATTTGGAAGATATATTGTAGAGAAAAATACGCCATGACCCCAGATGAATGGTCATCTCTCTTCTTGGATTTATTTTGGGGAGCCAGGCAGGGGGGTCTTGAGGTGATTTTCTTCTTTACTACTGGATGAGGAGTTGGAAATGAAGTTAGTCTCAAACGCCACTTCCCTTCCAAGTCCTTCAGATATTCCCAAATATCCCCCCTCTTTCTTTTCAGCCTGGATATAATTTTGTTGATACCTCTATTTATGGCATTTATGACCTTCTGCCTTCAATTATTCATTTATCCATCTTCTTTGCCTTCTTTTCTCCTAAGTAACACGCAGGCAAGGACTTGAACTGATTTATTTCTGAATTCCCTGAAGGCACTCAGTACAGAGCTCTTCACTTAGCTCGCTCACTTGGTAGCTGCTGAAGCTATTCCAATGAGGTAAACCCCAGAGAACAGGAGATAGAGACCTCTTTGCTTGTGTCTGTAGGGAAGACGAAAGTTGAGGTTCTGGGCATCGATTATTAACAGAAAAAAAAAAAGGCTTCTGTCATTAATGCTTTCTAGAATAATCGCATTGACTGAATAACTGATAAGCTCAAAACCAGCATATGAAGAATGACCCTGTCTTATTGTTCATTGATGAGTGACTTCTGCTTGAGGACAAGATAAGGGCAGATAAATACCTTCTGATAGAAGATGAAGGGGTTCTCTCTTTATTTTTTCTTCTCTTTTCTTTTTGTCAGATCTTGGCAGGTAATTGAGACCTGGATTAAGAATGGAGAAAAGGTCAGAGATGAACATTGTACAGATTTCTGGGTAACGAAAAAAGTGACTCCACTGCTTTTGATGGGGACGTGTTAGCTGTGTTAAAATACACCGCTTTTGTTCACGCTCACATCATTGCTTTCTTTAATATTATTTCTGTGAACTCAGGAATTTCAACAGTTCTCTTACCTAAATTACTACTACCCAGTTTTACTGGATTTTAAAAACATTAATGGGGAGTTTTTGTTTTATCATTGTTAATTTGGGGGGATGACATGGGATGAAAAACTGTCACTTATCTTAACATTGGAAAGGAAGAAGTTCTGATAGAAGTGATTCCAGCTTCTTCTGTAAAGATATGTGTGACACCAGGCCTAGAAAAGTTAATTGGCATGCCTGTATTTTTTTTTTAATGTTTATTTATTTGAGAGAGAGAGAGAGAGCAGGGGAGGGGCAGAGACAGAGGAAAACACAGATTCCAAAGAAGGAGGCTCCAGGCTCTGAGCTGTCAGCACAGAGCCTGACGCGGGCCTGGACTCATGAACTGGGACATCATGACCTGAGCCTAAGTTGGATGCTTAATCGACGGAGCCACCTAGGCGCCCAACTGACATGCCTGTATTAGCAGAACATTCGGGAGTAAAATCAGGATCTCAAAAATCTTACCCAAGTCTTCCTTCAGTTATACTTTATTTCACGTTTTCCACCCTGTTCCTCTGTGGCCTGGTAATCTTCTCTAATGTGCATATTTATTTACCCAGCTAAATTGTAAACTTTTCAAGGACTTGGATCGCATTTTTGACTTCACCTTGCACAACCAAGCCTGCACTTTTGAACATTATTATTCACATGAGGTCACACTTCAAGGATTAATGATGGCTGTGGGCAGTATTTGTTTGTACAAATTGCTGTGGATGAAGAAATTGAGAGTTGGAAACCTCCACCAAAGGAAAAAAAAAATCAGAAGCAAGATAAATAAGCCTAAGGATTGTCTTTAAAACTGAGGACGATTTCTTTTTTTGTTCTTATTGTTTTTTTAAAGTGGACTAATGGCAGAGGAAATAAAACGATGCAGATAAACTAAACCACTCTAAACCGCTGCAGTTCAGCACACTGCTAGAGAAGTACCTTCAAAGAGGGCTTAGAAAATGGGAAAGAAATTAGTCTTTCCTGCTGCCTGTGTGCGCAGAGGGGCGGCCCACGGGGATTAGGAAAGAAAATGGGAAGACCACAGTGGCCGTCCCAGCCTCATCTGGCTGTCAGGGCCCATTAGTGAAGACGGGACGCTTTGACACGGAGGGTTCAGAATCATCACAGGTCACAAAGACACCACTAAGAATTCATAACCCTTTTGGAGCCTAACTGCAGTGCACCTGATAAATAATTCAGGGAGTCAGAAGTGCCTGGGTGCGGAAGACTCTAAGTGTGCTTTTTCATCTTCTTTAATAACATCCAAGACTTTCCATCTATTTGATTAAATTTGCGCTCCCTCTTTCTCTCATCTCCCTTCCTCCCTCCCTCCTCTTTCTTTCTTTCTTCCTTCCTTTCTTTCTTTCTTTCCTTCTTTTCTTTCTCTTTCTTTCTTTCTTTCTTTCTTTCTTTCTTTCTTTCTTTCTTTCATTCTTCCTTTCACCTCCCTCCCTCCCTCCTTCCTTTCCTTTCTTCCTTCTTTCCTTCCTTCCTTCCTTCCTTCCTTCCTTCCTTCCTTCCTTCCTTCCTTTCTCTCCCCCCCATCTCTCTCTCTCTCTGTCTCTCTCTCTCTCTCTCTTTCTCTCTTTTTTTTTTTGTCAAGAAATGTCATTTAGGGAGCCCAGTGGCTTGTTTTCTCTTAGCTCTATTTTGCCTTTGCTAACTCACAACAGTAGGTGGAAATAGGGAGCATTATTTCTTTCGGTAATGGTTGGTAGCTGTCTCCGTTGGATGGTGCTCCTCAGTTTTGCTTAAGTTTTTGCTTCAGTAAAATAGGTTACGGGTTTCTAGGTTTTAGGGCCGATTGAACTGCGAGATGCATTTGAAAATGGACATAGTATACAAGTTGTCTATATCAGGTACACTAGGGGAAGTTTAATTAAGTTTAATTAAGAAAGCATTAAAATATTTAATAATAACTTATAGACACACACACACACAGACATTTAAATGGACAATAATTTGCCAGTCTTTTCATGTAGGGCCCAGGGTTCCATCTGCTTATGGAACTTATTGGATTCCTGTTTTCTTCCCCAAATGCATCAACTCTGATTTCCAGTTTGCTTTCTTATAGTGCACTTAAAACATTTAGGCACGAGGAGAGTAATCTGAGTGCAAAATCATCACAGAATTTTAATTCTGCTCTCTCCATATTTGTCTTCCCTAATGTGCCAGCAACTTTAACTGACTTGCTATTGAATAAAAAAAAAACTGTTTTTATATTCAACCATGTTTTCATATGAGTAACTCCCTTTTTGTATTTCTGTTTTATTGCTTTATAGAATCTTTATTCTCGTGTAACTCCAGTACAAAAGCACCCCTAGCATAATATGGTTGGGAACTCTTGGTAGGCATAGAGCTCGAAAGTCAAGAGTGTGTGTATAGATGCTAGACGAACACTGAGCCGCCACTAACATCCTCTGTGCCACTGTCGCAGTCAGTGAGGGTGCAAATCATCTTCGGGTATGTTGATAAAATCTAATATTGGTAAGGAACTTTCTGCTACACGTATCCCAGCTACTATATATCTAAGATGCGTAACACTCAGAAAATTAAACGTTTAATGTCTCAATACCTACATCGCTAGAATGGCAATATAATAATAATAGTTATCACATAGGGTTGCCGCGAGAATTAAATGAGTTGACAGATCTCAAGCCTGTGACAGTGTGCATTTCACAGTTTTACAAGGCACTCAGCACATGCTAGCTATTATTATTCTTATTTCCATGCTTGGTATTCTTACTTCCAATCTATGGAAGTATTTCTCAAACTTTTTTTTTATTGCCCTCCCCTGAAAAGTTGCCTAGATTTTTTCTTTTCCTAAAGACCCCCTTCCCTCCTGACATTTTAATACTGCAGACATTCAGTATGTCTGTTCGTGTAGTGTGGCCACTGGAAAGTCCATAAACTATCATAATATCTAAGGATTTCTTCTCCTTTTTTCTGAGAACCAGTGTGTACCTGCCTTGGGGATGCTGTCCCCCTTGTCAAGAATGCATGACCTATTGTGTTTCAGGTGATTGTACCCCCCCTCTACCCAAGGCAGTGGGGCCCTGTGTTAGAGTGGGCGTGGCTCAGGACATGGCTGAGCAAGTTGACCTGAGAGTCATGCTCACTTCCCCGCTGGATGTCCCCCTCCCTGAGACAGACATTTAGATTTGGGAACTGTTGATACAGACAACCCTGTAAGGAATTGAAGCACATCAGTGATTTTTAGAGTCTGAGAGAGCAATTATAGTTAGACAACATACTTTTCTTAATGACCTCTTAGTAGCTTTTATTTATTTTTTATTAATGGATTATCATCGAAGGTATGAAGTTGTTATTCATTTGCCTGAAAAGTAGGGGGGTGGATGGATTCTTGAAACTGCTGGGGCTATGACCATGGCACTTGAGAAAAGGTTTTCAGCTCCAAGAGTGAGAAATGCTTAAGGCCTAGAAGCTGAGATTAGGTTCAGAAGGAGGTCCAGAGTGGAGGTCCAGAAGGGAGACTTTCCAGCGGTACGGAAACTCAAATCGCTTTGCAGTCCTGCTCTGAGAGTGAGACGTAAGTGAGCTCTTTCTTTCTTTCTTTTCTTTCTTTCTTTCTTTCTTTCTTTCTTTCTTTCTTTCTTTCTCTTTTCTTTTCTTTTCTTTTCTTTTCTTTTCTTTTCTTTTCTTTTTTAAACATTTATTTATTTTTGAAAGACAGAGAGAGACAGAGTGTGGGGGCCGAGGTGCGGAGAGACAGAGAGGGAGACAAAGAATCCAAAGCAGGATCCAGGCTCCAAGCTTTCAGCACAGAGGCCGACTCAAGGCTCAAACTCACGGACCGCGAGATCATGACCTGAGCAGAAGTTGGACGCTTAACTGACTGAGCCACCCAGGCACCCCTAGCGAGCTGTTTCTTAATCACCTCAGTTTACAATAGACTCTGGCATATCTTTCTTTTCTGCTGTGTGGTGAACTACTGTTGTAAGGTATCTCTCTGTTAGTCTACTGGAGCTGCCATAACAAAGTTCCACACACTGGGTGGCTGAAACCATAGAAATTTCTTTTCTCACAATCCTGGAGGCTGGAGGTCTGAAATCAAGATGTCAGCAGGATTCTAAAGCCTCTCTCTTCAGCTCGTAGGTGGTCATTTTCTCTCTGTGTTCTCACATGGTTCTTCTGTGTGTATCTGTGTCCTGATCGCCTCTTCTTAATAAGGACACCAGTCATAAGGTATTAGGGCCACGCTAATGACCTAATTTTAACGTAGGTATATCTTTGGAGTCTCTGTCTCCAGAGGTGGTCACATTCTGTGGTTCATGGGGCTATGACTTTAACACATGAGTTTTGTGGGACACAACTGAGTTCATGATAATCCACTACCTGTCGTGTGTGGACATTCAGCAGTGAATTAATGAATGAACGGATGGATGAATGAATAAATGGGTTAATGAATGAATTTTTATTTTATTTTTGGCCATGTTTGAATTAGCAATTCTGTCCGTTCTTGTGAGTTATTAGTAAGTTTCTTAAAATGTTTATATTTTTATCTCTTTCACCCTGAAAGAGATAAAATTCCACGGCGGTGTTTCTATTTTTTCAGCAGCTGTGCACAGTTGCTCTCTCCATGGTGACATTTCCTCTTATCACCTGAAGGGCCACTGTCACCAGCGGCACTGCCCTAGACATTTGTGGGGCCCTGTGCAAGAGTTGGAGAGGGAAGCCCACCTCAGATTTAATCCCTTGAAAGTTATAAATCTTACTAACAAATTGTTTAAAAAGTGTATACAGTTCTCCTAGGTGACTGATCTGTCTTTTAGAGTGGCCTGGAAGGCCAGCCAGGTTTGACTTTAGAAGTCTCACACTCCACCACATTCTGCATGGAAAGTCGCAGTGCAGAGAAAACTGGTAGCAACCCTTTTCTCTTCCCTCAGGGGCTGTATCCTGAGCCCCAAGGGGCCTTGGGCACACACACCAGCTCTGCATTTCCCCCACCGAGACAAATCAGCCTGGAGGCGCCAATACCCTGGGAAGACAGATGCAGCTGAGAAGCCCATCAAGGTTCTGGGAGAAGGTTTCTGCAACCTGGGTACTCAGAGCATAGCCTAGAAAGGACTATATAGGCTCTGGACGGTCATGGCCTGTAGCCCTGTGCACACCGTGCCCCTGGTGGGAGGGTGCAGGGTGCACGTCTTGAGGGTGATGCTGTGGTCAGTGGTCAGTCTCAGTTCTTTGAGGAACTCGCCTTGGTTTTGAAATTATTCCCATGCTCTGACTTCCCTGAAGAGGGAGCAAGAGAGGGGACAAAACAGTCTGAGGAAACATTAAGGTCAGGGCTTAGCCACATCCAAAGGAGGCTAATGGAGGGGGTTGTTGCACCTGAGAATCAATCCCTCCATTAAGTCCTGATCATAAATCTCCAGCTTCTGGCCTCTCAAGTCCCACGAAAGACGGACTCATTCTTTGTAAAGAGATTTGGGTCTAGAAAGTGAGATTTCCAGTGGAAGCTGGCAATGTCCGGGTTCCTGCACCCTCACCCTGAGTGAGGTCCACCCTTGCCTGAGGGGAGCAAAGCAGCAACCCCAGTACCCCCTTCAGGTGAGACAGAACAGCCTCCATGGAATGATGCGGCCCCGCCTCACCCTGGACAGCACTGGCAACTTTTTTGTCACTAGGGTCACTAAAAGCCACTTTTTCAAATTATCTAGGGTTATTTGCCTGGCCATGTTCCTAGCTTCAGAAAACCAAATAAATAAATAAATAAAAAGCCAGTGCTTTTCCTCACCACATAGAATAATTTATAGTAGGGACCAATTTACTTGCTAGGGAACAGCAGGTAGTCTGTGCCTTTCCCAGTGAAGGGGACATTATGCTAAGCAGGGTGGCTGGCTTCAGTGCTGAGGATAGAAGGGGAGAGACCCTTCTAATTAATTATGTGGCTGTCTTTCCCCAGCATGGGTACCTCACTTTGTCTTTTAAGTTCTTGTTTAGTCAAAGCTGTATTTCTTTTATTTATTTATTATTTATACTTCATCTATTTCCAAAGAGAATTTGAGACAGCTGAAAAATGGTGGAGGGGGGGGGGGTGGCGGATTTGTCCTGAAGCAGGGCATTTAAAGAGAAAATTCTGACAGAAGAGTACGGAGCTTACTTTGCCTCACCGAGCCCCTCTTCTCCATCGCATTTTCTGTTCTACTTTATCCCTTCCCCCCAAACTTCTTTCAGCTTTTTGCTGTAGAGATTCAGGTTGTCTCTTTTGATCCTTACCTTCTCTCACTGTACCCTCCCTGTTTTAGTCTATTTAATTGTAGGCTTCCCATTGCCCTGAGAATAAAATCCAAAAGGCTTGCTAAAGCCATGAGACTTTGTGTGACCAGGATCATCAGTGGCCCTCTGTTCACTCCACTCCTCACCAAATGCCAGCCACATTGGTCTTGTAGTTCTGGGAAGAGGTCAGGCTCTTCCTCCATTGATCTTTGCTCCTTTCCTTACTATGCCCAGAGTGTTGTTAGCCTCTCTCTTCTCATGGGCTGTCCTCCCTTTTCCCAGATGCCCCATTCATTACAACTCCTCATTCTTTGGGAATCCCATTCTGCAAAATGTCATCCATGACCTCCATATCTAAACCCACACCTATCACCCACAGTGATATTCTCTGTCACCCTTCTTTCTTTCCTTCATAACATTGCTCACTATCTTAGCATTTCTAGTCTCATGTTTATAGTATTTTTTTCTTTTCTTCTTCTTGACTGTATTTTTCATCTTTGTATCACAAAGATCCCACACTGTGCCAGGCACATAGTAAGTAACCACTCAACAATCGTTTGATGAATGAATGAGTGACAAACACTAGCTCTAGGAAAAGGTCAGATATCCTTTACTTGATTTAGAATGTTTGCCAAGAATGTTTGGATTTCTAGAGAGAGTAGCATTCTAATCCAAAGGGATTGGTTTATATTTATAAACTTTTAAGCATTAGGGACCTGGTGAGGAAAGGTTTTTGAGGAAACCACATCACGTTAAGTGGCTGCCCACTCAAAGTGTGTTTTTCTTTGACCTATTTCTTGAATGTTTTGTCTCAGAGAGCAGACCTGCCATTTAAGATGTAATACTTTAGAAGATAAGCCTTGTTAGAACAATCATAGTATTCCCAAGGGTCTGGGGGGCACATTTTAGTCAAGTATGAGAGTGTAACTAAGGAAGCAATGAGTAATCTGATCTAATTCCATATATATGATGTGTTGAGACTCATCAGTCTCAATGTTTTAAATTTGCTTTATCATCCCAAACATCCTGTTACTCTCCAATACTTGAGTTTGTAATTTTACTTAGAAGTGAAGATTGGAACTCTTTCTTGTACAACTATCAAGTAACTGAGACAAAGATGAAAAACAGCTCAAACTGTCTTCTCACGTGATGTGTGGGTTAGAGTTACTGGGACCATCGTTTAGCTGTGTTGCTTCCCTCTGGTGGCAGCTTTGTGTACATGGGCTTGGTGGGCAAGCACTGAGTCAGACTGTAGTTTGCTTTTCCTAGAGGAAGGAAGGAAGGAAGGAAGGAAGGAAGGAAGGAAGGAAGGAAAAGGAAAGGAAGAAGTCATCATGTTCTCCTGGTGTGTGTGTGTGTGTGTGTGTGTGTGTGTGTTTGCGGTGGGGAAGGCACTGTTTTTAAACAGAATTAAGTGATTGAAAATGATTGACAGCATGTGATTAAGAAAAGACAAACTTTTCTGCACTTTGGATAAAGTTTGAAGTCTGCAGTGTTCACAAACGAAAGCAGTGCTCTGACTGTGTATAATAAACCTGTAAAAGATCTGCTCATATGTTTTAATTCCCCTTTGTTTGGAAAACATACCTTAAGATTCATTCAAATGAGAAAAGCTGCCAGTGTCGATTTTTTAAAGACAGCTTTTAAAATCTGCTGTGCATTTTTAATATTTTCCTTTGAATTATTCCTTTTCTGCAGTGTGAAACTCACACCGGACACAGTACCAATGGTTCTCATCTGGGGTTTAATTTTAAGTCTTGGAAATCACTTGATTTTATCCCATATCTGATCATGCTGCAGGGGTCGGGGAGGATGCCCTTGAGAAAAGGAGACGGTCAAGGAAAGGAAATAATCATTCTTCTTTTGTTGCTTTTCCCCTCTCATCGCTCAAATCCAGAAATACCCCCCTGAACATAGCCTGACACTTCAGCGTGACAGGTGTTCTGAAGATGAGAAGGTGCAACGTAAAAACTATTTATTCAGTGAGGAACTTTTGCACCATTTACATTCAGAGCCATCCCTATGATACCGAAATAGGCTTGTGCAATGAATTTTTCATTTTTTAAACTCAAAACCAGATAACTCACCTGCAAATACACACTATGTAATTTCATTTCATGTGCCTAATCAATATCACTGACGGAAATCTGTATTCTCCTTGTGAAGGAGACAAGGTTTTCTGTTTCATTATGCATATTACATATGTGGTGCAATATTTCGGTGGGAAAATGGGTCATGTTTACATTTTTGGATTCAGTTTATTTTTTTCGTGAGCTTTTTTATAGCTCTCAAAGTTCCTGGCCTATTTTGTATGGATTGTAACTATGAGGAATGGTAAAGGGGTAAGCAATTAAAGCACAGTTGAACTGTCGCACTGAAATTTGTGTAAACATTTATAAGCTGTTGGAGTTATTTGAGCACAAACATGTATTTTTTTATTTTATTTATTTATTTATTTTTTTGCAGTAGACCATAAGGACTTCCCTGAATTCGGGTCAGAATCATAGAACCTGAAGTATTAGGTATCTAAGGTGATCATCATGCCTTTCATCAAACCAAGTTTGTAATAATGGGCCAGACTGACCCCATTTCAGTTGATAAGAGCACAGAATTTGATATTATGTTACAAAACAAGTATAGTGCTATGATAATTACAGTTACTTTCTAGTTGCATGATTTATGCCTTTTATTAAGGTCGTCTAGTTTCTTTGTATTTGAAGACTATTCATCCGTCTCTCTGTCTATCCCTCAATCTCTCTGGGTAGGTTGGTATTACTTAAAAACTTTGAAGCCGTTTCTGAAATACTACCTTGGCGATTTCTTAAGAGACCTCAGACTGAAGATGTCAACGAGGTTTTACAGCCTGCCTCTTCAAACAAAGTGATCATCTGAAGGTCGTTCTTTGATTCATCATTTATTCTATAGGCCCTTCTTGAATGTCTGCCATGTGCTGTTGTAGGTCCTGGGGAAACAAGAGTAAGCAAAAGATGTCTGAACTCTGCCTGTGTGAAGCTTACAGGGAGGCAAGACATGGGTTGCTTCTAGCAAGGCTTTGCAACTCATGACTGAGTTCAAACTCTGTCCTTGTCTTCTATCTGCTGATGGGTCTTGGAGAAGCTCCATCACTTGGAGCCCTGTTCCCTCTGTGGGAGTAGTAACAGTACCAAAGTATTGCTTTATTATGAGTCAGTGAATGTAAGTTTCTTAAAAAGTCTGAAATGGCAAATGCTAAGTTAGAAATGCTCTTAAAACACTTACTAGGTAAATCAGGTGGGTGTTTGCTTGTACAGGTCAGGAGCTAAGAAGACAGAAGGTTTTAGACTAGTCTTTTCGATTTACAACCCCAGGGCTGATTGTTGACATCAGTGAGACACGCGTGTGTGGAAGTAGGAGCAGGAAACAGTGTGGAATGTGAAGATGGGTGGGAGGTGAGAAAACAGAGATATCAATTATGGACTATTCTTTCTAGAGGTTTGGATCAAAGTCAGGAGAGAAATAGGGCAACAGCTGGAGGGAGGGTTTGGAGTCAAAGGGATGTTTTTGGTGGAAAATATCAGAAATATGATTGACAGCAGATCCAGTCTGAGACAGAGAGGTTGCATACACAGGGAAGGAGCACATATGGAGTTACATTCTAGAGAAGCCTGCAGGGCAAGGGCTCCACAGGAGAGATAGAGTCGTCAACCACTAAGGAAAAGAAAGTGGGTGCAGACACAGATCAGCTCAGATGTTTGGCAACAAAAAGACATGGGAGATCCTGTCTGATGTCTTCTGCTCATCTTCAGATGAAAGTCAGGTTGTCTACTGAAAGGGAGAGAAGTTAGGGAATCTAAAGGAGAGTTGAAGACTGAAGCCATCTTTGAGGAGAATGAGAGACAAGTTTTCCAGAGAAGTTTAACAGAGTTCCTCGATTTGGTGCAGTCTCACTGTAGGCTGGTGATTTCTTATTTAAGGTAGACCTCATCTGTGCTATTAGGTGACTTTCTCTGGCGAGAACCTGAAACTCGGGCAGGCACAGGGGAGATTGGGCTTGTGATTGGGTGGCTTTGTTTGCTTGATTGGTGCAATGAAAGAACAGAGGGAAAGAGAACTCTGGATGTTGGCAGAAGGATTTTTGAAGTGCAGATTGTACACCCTAAACCAATAAGGAGGAGAATATAGTGGGAAGAGCACCAATTTTTTTCTGTTCTTTTTTTCTTTCTTTCTTCCTTTCTTTCTTTCTTTCTTTCTTTCTTTCTTTCTTTCTTTCTTTCTTTCTTTTTATCACAAAAACTGAGCTGGGGTTCTATGGCTAGGATTTGCTACTATTTGAACTTGAGTAAGTCACAGATTTCTCCAACCTTGTTTCCTCATTTGTAAATTCAGGATAATTATGACTTATTTCTCATCGCTCTGTATTTCACACTACTAGCAGTGGTTAACACTCAGTGGGTATTTGAATAGTTAGCTGAATTTAAACTCAAGTTGGAAATGCACCAAAGCCTAAGAGTACATAAAGTGATTATAGTTATTTGCTTATTTCTTCTGTTGAATTACCAACGACTGTATGAAAACAAGCTCAAATCTTTTGTTCTATCCCAACATAGCTTGCCTCTCAAAAAAAAGGGGGGGGGAGGGGAGGAGGGAAGAAAAGAAGATGACTTCTCATTTCCTCCCCCTCCCCCCACTCCAGATGAATGCTGGCAGAGTGCCTTTGGGGATATGACTGGCTGGAAGACAGCTTGGAAAGGGACATAAGTATTCAGAGTGAGCCCTGCATGTTTGGATCATAGGGCAGAAGATACAAGAAATATTTCAAACTTTATTTTTTTTAATATATTTTAAGTGTTTATTTATATCTGAGAGAGAGAAATAGAGAGATAGTGCATGAAAAGGGGAGGGGCAGAGAGAGACAGCGATGGAATCTGAAACAGGCTTCAGGCTCTGAGCTGTCAGTGCAGAGCCCAACACAGGGCTCGAACTCATGAGCCCAAGTTGGATGCTTAACCAACTGAGCCACCCAGGCGCCCCAGAAAACTTTCAGAATTTCTGGAGTCAGGTGTTCCAATGGGATTGCTTAGGAACAATCTCTTGCAGGAAAAACAAAAACAAAAAACAAAAAACGCTGATCTAGCAAGATCTTTCTTAAAATTACTCTATGTTAGATTACTGATCTCACTTTCTACAGATTTTTTCCCTTAGAATTGAAGGAATTCTTGACACGTATCATCCCAACTGATTAGTATACATAAGGTGGCCATGTGTTGGGTAGTTAGGGACTAGCTTTATTCCTTCAACAGCTTTTCCCACGGTGGCCCCACATGAAGACCTTCTCAAGCTGCAGAATGTGGTGACAGCCAACTTGAGATTCTTTGAGATAAAGTAGGCACGGAAGCTTTTCTGTCTGTTTTGCTACCATCCTATCAGTAGTCATCAAGTCCTTTAGACACCTCCAGTCCTTGGCACCTCGATACTCCTCATCAGCTGAGCTGCAGCTTGGTTTCCTACTCCTGCTGAGTCCTGGAGTCACATGGGGAGAACAGACACTGCGTTCCCTGGCATAATTACTCTGTATTTATGCACCAGTCCAGCTTAGAGGTTTTACTCACTTCAGATGCCAGGCTACTGATAGCTTTGTATTTTTAAGCAGTGGGAGAGGCTTTAGTTTTTGCACGTTGGCTTTAATACCATCGTAACTAACACCAGTCATCAAATCATACCAGTATCTAGTATTTTCTTATGGAAATTTTATAATACCATCCTCTGTTCATACCATCAATATGGCTTCAACCAAATGACTTCATCTCTGTAGACTTCATTTCAGGTTCATATACATATCTCCTAAGGGTTGTTGTGGGATTACATGAAATGAAACATATTAAAATGCTTTTGGAATTGTAAAGAGCTTCATGCAAAGAGTTATTTGATCTGACATAAACTGATACTCAAACACAGGGGCTCTGTCATAGATATATTTCTAGTAACTAGTCCTCTGCCTGGCAGGGAGTGAGGTGCTCCCCACGTGTTTGCTGGGCTGTACTTGGTGCTGATCAGACCACATGAGTCTTGTCTTCCTTTATGGGCAGCACATACCAAGAAATGGAGGCATCAGCATTGCTAAGATTGTGAAGCAAATGAAAGAAATGAAACATTGACATAGGAAAGATCTGAGAGACCCAGTAAATGTCTCCGCATATTTGCAGTGTTGATACATGGGAAGATGTATGTGCGTATCTCCAAAGGAAAGAACTATGATCAATGAATGAAAAAGGAAAGTGAAATGTCATGGATTCCAAAGAACCAACTCTTTACTCCATTAGGGACTGAAACTCCCAGTTCAGGAGGCTGTGTGTTATGGTTGCTGTTTTCATGTTATTTTATTTTCTTAAGTTTATTTATTTTTGAGAGAGAGGGTGCAGGAGAGGGGCAGAGAGTAGGGGGAGAAAGAATCCCAGGCAGGTTCTGCGCCATCAGCATGGAGCCCAACGTGGGACTTAAACCCATGAACTGTGAGGTCATGACCCAAGCCAAAACCAAGAGTCTGACACTTAACTGAATGAGCCACCCAGGCACCCCTATTGCTGTTTTTTTAAAGCTAAAAATGGGAATAGCCAAAGCATAATGAGTGTGTGTTTATATTAGATATTAGATAACACTTGAAATGATTTACAGCTCTACAAAAAGTATGAGAGAGTAAAACTGCCATTTTCTCCATTTGACAAGTGAGTTAACTGGGGCCAAGGGAGGTGAAATGTTGTGCCTGAGTTAGCACAGCTGGCAAGGAAGAAAGCTATCCAGGTCACATATCCCCAGAGCCCAACACAGGTCTTTGAGTGCCTACTTGGGACTCTTAGTTGCTTTATATTCATTGTCTCTAGTCTTCCCGACAACATTGTGAGCATGGCTTAATGTCCTCTCTTGAGATGTATAGAGTGAGATTGAGAGAGTTCAAGTCAGATCTCCATCATCATGCTTTTGAAGTGTGGCTGAGCTGAGGTCAAAGCCAAATTCTGACTTACCCCAAACCCTTTGTTCTTGTCATGCCACCACACCTACAGTTCCACCTCTTACAAGCCAATTTGATCCAAAAAAGAGAAAAATCAGTTGTCTCCATGCCTTGAAAACAATTCCCAGTAGCGGTACCTGGGTGGATGAACTCAAAAGTAAATGATCATCAGATCCACCTGGGGAATATTGACAAAAGACAATGAACATCCTTCTTTGAAGGCCTATTAAACCCCACATCTGCAGGGTGGTACCGAGAAACTCTCTTTTTTCATCATCTTCCTGTAGTGTTTTTGATGGGAAAATCTGGAGCAAATGATGGGAAAAATCCATGTCAGAGATAAAAACATAAAACCAGCTATTTTCTAGGCCTGAAACATGAGATACTCAGTATATATTTGTTTGGCCAAATGAATGGATGTATGAATGAATGAACTACCTCTTTTGGAAATGGATTGAAAAATATATAGATGTGGGTTTTAGAGGGCTCCATCCTTTATGGACCCTACTTCTATCTTTATTGGTACTGTCTCAATAAAATTCTTCTCTATTAGTGTCTGTTCACCACTGAGTTTAAAAACCATGAAGGCTAGGGGCACCTGGGTGGCTCAGTCAGTTGAGCATCTGACTTCAGCTCAGGTCATGATCTCATGGCTCATGAGTTCGGACCTACGTCAGGCTTTGTGTTGACAGCTCGGAGCCTGGAGCCTGCTTTGGATTCTGTGTCTCCCTCTCTCTGCCCCTCCCCCACTCACACTCTGTCTCTGTCTCTCTCTCTCAAAAATAAACATTAAAACAAAAACCAAACAAACAAGCAGACAAAAAAACATGGAGGCCAGTCTTGCATCCAGACATGCAGATTTTAATGGACCCAAGGAATGGTCAGTGGAAGCTCCCCAGTGGATGAGGAACAGAGAATGGCAGTAATGAATTTGCCCTCAAAGTTTATGTCTTTGGGTTTTTAACATTGGTTGTGTGTTGTCAACTTATTATTTGAACCAACTGCATTGGAAACCACATGGGGACAACTCTTCAAATGCGTTAGAGAATTTTATGCTTGCTGGGAGAATAGCTCTTTCTTTTTGGAGGGGGGGGGCTCCAATTTTAATGTTTTCAATCCTAGACTGACTGGAGCCAGGAAATTGTCTACTGTTTACCTAAAGTGTTTCCTTTCTTTCCTTCCTTCTCTCTTCTCCTCTGTCTCTCCCTCTTCCTTTCTTCTCTTTGTTTTAGCAAAGAAAAATATTTGTCTATTGAGAAACTTCAAGGAGCTTGGTTGAGGATCAGTGAAGGAGACGGAAAAATTGTTTCAAGTTAGGGGGTGGCTATTGTTTTATTTTTCCCCAAATTCCTCTGCTAATCCCCACATCTTGCTCAACTAACTATAGCATTCTCCTGACTGTTGTGAGAGCAGTATTTATAACCTATCTTCAGGAATGTGGAAATGTGCACAAGATCTATAAATGGCTTTAGTGTTTCCAGATTGTAACAGAGACATTTGTAGTATAGTTAGGCCTATCGATTCTGCACCTGTGTGTCTGATTTCAAGCACGAATTGCCTAATTCCAGAAGTGCTAAGTCCCCGGTACCCCGGGAAATTTTGCAGAGAATCTCTCTTCAGGTCAGCTTTCTCATTCACACCAGTTCCCTTACTGCACTGTCTTGTCACAATCCAGCCAATGCTGAGACCATTAAGATTTTATTAGGTTTGTCCTGGTGTCACTATATTATGCAATCGGCAGTGCCTATTGACAACTCTTATTTTCTGTACTATGATTTTTATAGTCTGAGTTTATTAAGCCCTCCTGGAATACAGGCTCCTGGAATTAATTAAAAAAAATCTTCCTAGGCAGCACTGGGAGAGAAACACTTTGCTGAAAGCTTTAACATGATTTATGTGCTTTGAGTCTCAGTTCCTATGAAAAGAGTTGAATTAAGGTAAAGTAGCCTAGAATAACTGCTGCTCTTACTGTCAGCTTTACCAGACTGGCAGGGCCAGGGTCTTGATGTCTCCAAAGAGCATTTGTTGCGTGTTGATTTACACTCAGTCTTTTGAAACTGTGTTTGCTACTTTCAGTGAAAATTCTTCTTTTTCCTTAGCACCTTCCACTAAACCGTTCTTCATAATCGCTAGTTTCCTGGAAAGGAAGCATACTCAGTGCGGTATTCAAATAAATAGGAAAGGGGGGAAAACATTGCCCCCAGTATTTGAAACGCCTCTTGTAAAAGCAAAACCTTTTATTCCTAATATTTAGAGACTTATAAATGGAAATGGCTAATGACCTGGAAACATGGGCTTGTTTCTTACCTTCTGGAAACTGGACTATCTCAGGGAGAAGTAGGCAGAGTTGGGGAAGGTGCGTTGCCATCCAAGTTTTGTTCCTTCTCTTAGCTGGGCTGAGTTTTACCTCTTGATCCACCTTACAACCTGCTTGGTTCCTTGTGCAGCCCTTTTTGAATCTCTTCCCTTTCTTGTACCTTTTTATCTTTCAGATCATTACATAGACAGTCTTTGTCCTACAACGTTTTTCCTAATACCCCAAGGACTAGGTGAGAGATCCTTACACAGTATCCTAAGTTTAGAACTCCTTATACAGTACTGTAATTCCCTGCTTATTCATTTCTCTCCCCTGACTTAATCAAGCTCATGAAGCCAAAACCCACATCGCTTCCGCCTAAGAGTGTATCTTCATTCTAATGCCCAGGCCAATAAATATTGGTTGAATAAATGAATGAAAACCATGCTGCATTGTCATGTTTTGTTTTTTTTTTTTGGTGTCCATGGCAAGAAGAATTTTTAGCTTCTGTTTATTAGAAACCTATGTTTGATTTCTTCTATAAAATTAGAATAATAATGCTAACCTTCTAAGGTACTTGTAAGATGGTGTAGGTCTGTGATTCTCAATTGGGGGTGATTTAGTCACCCCAGGAGACATATATTTGACAAGGCCTGGAGACATTTTTGGATGTTCACGGAAGCTCCACCACAGAATCATCTGGCCCAAAATATCAGTAGTGCTGAGGTTGAGAAATCCTGGAGTATACAAAAATGCATAGAACTTGAAAGGTTCAAAGCGATTTTATTTTGCTCTACACATTGGAGTTCACCTCTTTGGACAACCTAAATATTAATAATTACACAGAGAATAATAGTTTATATTTATTATATTCTTGTAGGTATCAGGCAACATAAAAGCTTTTCACAAATACTATCCTATTTAATTCTCTCAAGAATACTATGAGATAAGAATGACTATTATTATTGTCATTTTTCAGGTGAGGAAAGGAAGGCATAGAGTTTAAGATCCTGCAGCTACTCTGTGTCAGAGGTGGAATGAAAAGTCAGGGGCTATGCTTTTGACCATTATACTGTACTGCCTTCTCTATGGATGGAGTCTCCAGCTTAAGGTCTAAAAGGATTTCTGCCCTCAGTATTCGGTAGGAATTCACACTGAAAATATGGAGGAAATTTTAGCCTATTTAATGAAAAAAAATGTCATCATTGCCTACATGTTTGTAATTTTACACTTGCACTAATTTGAACAAAGATACAGTATACTGGCTGACATAATATAGGCTGTCGTTGATCCAAGGATTACAACAAATCTATTTGATGTAATTTTGTGGGATTCCGAAGAAGCTCAAAGAAAACCCTGAGAGTTTGTTTTCATTTAGAATTGAACTTGTCATAGCTGATCAACACATGGTGATCTCGATGGGACTTTTCTCCTCTTAAGGTGGATAAGCAGTGACAGTTTGCCCCATGTAATCCTATTAGGAGATTTCTTCGGGACCACATCCTCTTCTTACATAATTATAAAAGAACCACTCGTAAGGAGAGTTCAGAGGCCAGAGAGCAAAGCCCGGGGCAAAGGATTGGCTGATGGGGCTTTTACAGTTCTTACAGAAGACACAGTTCAGGCAAGTGGAAAATCTACAATTTGAAAACATGATAGTGTCCCAGTCTGTACTGAGTACTTGCTAAACTCCCAGTGATTATTAACTTTGAGGCTGTTAGCTGAGGAACTTTCCAAATAAATTCTGTCATCCTCAAGTATCAGCTAATTGTTTCCAGGGCCTTAAAACTTAGACTGTAAACTCAGTTAAGAAACATCTATTCTCTTTATTTAGGAACTTAGAACCCTGGGGTAGCTGGTTTTCTATCTTAGGAAATTATTGTGTGCTACTATCACATGTTGAAGATACTTGTGGAATGCTAAAAAATGTGTTAGGTTCTATCCTTTGGTCTCACTTTCCTGCCTCCTGTGAAGATCAGATGCTAATAACACCAAACAAATATTTCTTCTTAAATAAATCATGTTTTGTAAAAGTGGGCTCCCCCGATCACAAGTAACTTTGTAAGCTCCTACAGGGCATTAGTTTAGTGCCTGTCATGCAGACATACATTTTCAAGGGTCTGTTGAGGCCAAGTAACACATGTGGTATAACCATTGCACTACTCCACCTCCAAGATGTCATTTATACATAAGATGTCATTTGAGACTGTCTCCGGGGGACAAAAGTGATGAGTATGCCTTATGCTCTCACTCTTCTTGAAGAGTCATTGGGCATCTTCTTCCATTTATTTTATATTTAATAAATTAAAATATTCGAATGGTTAAATGTTACTGTGTTTAGGGCAATGCCTCTCAAATTTTAACGTGCACACCCAGGTTCTTGCTAACGTGCAGATTCTGCCTTTCAAACAATTTCCCAGCTCAAGCTCATGCTACTGGACCAAGAGCACACTTGAATAGCTAGCTATTAGGGAGCATTGAGATGGCTTACAAATTTGAAATCTGAGCTTAAGGATGATGTCAGGCTGATGGCATTAAACTAATTTTCCCTATACTATCCTTGGCTGTATTATAAATTATTCTTTAAGTATATAGGGAGATTTTTGCTGGGTTGGAGGGATGGCTCCTGTCTAGTGGCAAAACATATATTTATTTGTACGTTTTAACAAAGTAAACAATGTTTGATTTTTAATAAAGTATCATATCTCAATCTGTTTTGGTGTGGAGAAAACTCCCTATATCTCCCCTTCCCTTTTTAAGGTTTTTGAACAACAAAACATGAATTTTACTGTTTCAGGTCATCAGTGGCATTTTTTTAGGTGGTTCACAATGTTTTTTAAGTTGTAGAACAAATTTACAATATCCTTGACAGTTAAACAGCATTTGCGGTGTTTTTTTTTTTTTCTTTTTTAATTATGTTTCTAAAGATAGCTAAGGGAACAATTTCAAATAGTTCCTCTGTGCTTCTAGATATGAGTTGTTTCAATTTCTGTCTTTTGGTGAGAATTAAGAAGCTCATAGCTTGCCATGTCCTGTCATGTTGGCTTATTTTGTAAGGAAATAAAATCTGGCACCTTTCAATTATCTGCTTTACCTCTCTGATCTAAAAACAGATGGAACACATTGTAGAGCCGGGAGGCATGATTACTATCTGTGTATTGCCTTGACTTCCCCAACTGGGTCTTCTTTTGTTTTAAAGTGTGCTAAAGGTCTTTCTTTAAAGCAGGAAAAAAGGGGTGCCCGGGTGGCTAAATTGATTAAGCATCTAACTCCTGATGTCAGCTCAGGTCTTAATCTCAGAGTCATGAGTTCAAGCCCGGTACTGCTCTCCACTCTGGATGTGGAACCTACAAAAAAAAGAAAAAAAAAAAAGGTAGAAATAAACACAGATGGGAGGAAGGGGGTGGTGTTGAAAAATACCTTATTCCCAATCATGAGTGTGGCAACTCTCAAATCTGTACCTGGAGGTCCTGAAAGAGGGAATAAATAACACATGTATCATGAACAGGAGTCTGGTCCTTCTCCTTAGCTAATACCTTGAGGGTAAGCTGTTTTGATGGAAGACAAAGGTGAGGAGAGACGAAAAATGGGGAAGAAAAATAAATCTCTCTGCCTTCATGCGTGCTTCTGTGCATTGTGTTTATTCCTCTTCCTTACGGCATTAGATCAAAAGGACACATCTTTTTAAATGACCGCAGCAATGCCTATTGTGCATTTAGAAAAGGCTTCACGTTTCTTCTCTCAAGTGGTGTTAGGTACTCAGTCATTTGTTTCATCTTGAAAGAAGATGTGACCAGTTGGATTTGTAGGTAACCATCATTATTGATTCAGTGGATTCAGCAGTGTGCCTTTTGTGCCCTTTCTATTTGGATATTCAAACAGATATTTCAGAGACGGTACTGATTGGGTTGTTGAAGATAAGGTAATTGAATCGTGTTCCTTTGTTGAATACCTTTTCAACTAAATTATTGTTGCTTAAAACATCATTTAACGCCAACTCTGTGGCCCTGGCCATTTGGTTCTGGCCATAGTGTTCTTAAAAGGCATCTAGTAACCAGAACTTCATCCATCACTATACTAAACTGACTTTTTTCTCTCTACTTTCCTCTGACAGAGTGCAGATTGAGCTTAACCAAGAAGTTCATAGTCTGATCAACACTGACCTGATCTACAACATCAGAAGGGAGTTCTGCCTGCCCAGTTGGGCCTCTGTTGACTGCAGATAACTCGGCTTCACTCATTGCCTGTGTGGAAAGTTCTCCCTATTGATTTTTTGTGTCTTTTTGTTTTTTTGTTTTTGCACATGGAGGACAGTAACAAAGACGGCAACACAGGCTGATAAGAGCAGAGATCACAGGAGAATTCTTTTATTACAGGCCCTTGGGACTTTTCCTCTAGTTGGAGTTCTGGACTTTAACAGAGCCCTTTCCAGTCATTTTGGTTTTGTTTCTTGTTACTTTCCCACCACCTTGTATTTTGTTTCCGTACTTCAGAAATGGGCCTACAGACCACACAGTGGCCCAGCCGTGGGGCTTTTTTCCTGAAGTCTTGGCTTCTCATTTCCCTGGGGCTCTACTCACAAATGTCAAAAACCTTGGCGTGCCCTAGCGTGTGCCGCTGCGACAGGAACTTTGTCTACTGTAACGAGCGAAGCTTGACCTCAGTGCCTCTTGGGATCCCGGAGGGCGTAACCGTACTCTACCTCCACAACAACCAAATTAATAATGCTGGATTTCCCGCAGAACTGCACAACGTACGGTCGGTGCACACGGTCTACCTTTATGGCAACCAACTGGATGAATTCCCCATGAACCTTCCCAAGAACGTCAGAGTCCTCCATTTGCAGGAAAACAACATTCAGACCATTTCGCGGGCCGCTCTCGCCCAGCTCTTGAAGCTCGAAGAGCTTCACCTGGATGACAACTCGATATCCACGGTGGGGGTGGAAGACGGGGCCTTCCGGGAGGCTGTGAGCCTCAAACTGTTGTTCCTGTCCAAGAATCACCTGAGCAGTGTGCCCGTTGGGCTTCCTGTGGATTTGCAAGAGCTGAGAGTGGATGAAAATCGTATCGCTGTCATATCAGACATGGCCTTTCAGAACCTCACGAGCTTAGAGCGTCTGATCGTGGATGGGAACCTCCTGACTAACAAGGGCATTGCCGAGGGCACCTTCAGTCATCTCACCAAGCTCAAGGAATTTTCCATTGTTCGGAATTCACTCTCCCACCCCCCTCCTGATCTCCCAGGTACCCATCTGATCAGGCTCTACCTGCAGGACAACCAGATCAACCACATCCCTTTGACAGCCTTCTCAAATCTGCGCAAGCTGGAACGCCTGGACATATCCAACAATCAACTGCGCGTGTTGACTCAAGGGGTCTTTGATAATCTCTCCAACCTGAAGCAGCTCACTGCTCGGAATAACCCCTGGTTTTGTGACTGCAGTATTAAATGGGTCACGGAATGGCTCAAATACATCCCTTCATCTCTCAACGTGCGAGGTTTCATGTGCCAAGGGCCCGAGCAAGTCCGGGGGATGGCTGTCAGGGAGCTGAATATGAATCTTTTGTCGTGCCCCACCACGACCCCTGGGCTGCCCGTCTTTACCCCAGCTCCAAGTACAGCCTCGCCAACGACCCAGCCTTCCACGCTCTCTGTCCCAACCCCTAGCAGAAGCTACATGCCTCTGACTCCCACCACAGCCAAACTTCCCACGATCCCTGACTGGGATGGCAGAGAAAGAGTGACCCCGCCTATTTCTGAACGGATCCAACTCTCTATCCATTTTGTGAATGACACGTCCATCCAAGTCAGCTGGCTCTCTCTCTTTACCGTGATGGCATACAAACTCACGTGGGTGAAAATGGGCCACAGTTTAGTAGGGGGCATTGTTCAGGAACGCATAGTCAGCGGTGAGAAACAGCACTTGAGCCTGGTTAATTTAGAGCCCAGATCCACCTATCGGATTTGTTTAGTGCCACTGGATGCTTTTAACTACCGAGCTGTAGAAGATACCATTTGTTCCGAGGCCACCACCCATGCCTCCTATTTGAACAATGGCAGCAACACGGCTTCCAGCCACGAGCAGACGACTTCCCGCAGCATGGGCTCCCCTTTTCTGCTGGCGGGCCTGATCGGGGGCGCGGTGATATTTGTGCTCGTGGTCTTGCTCAGCGTCTTTTGCTGGCACATGCACAAAAAGGGGCGCTACACCTCCCAGAAGTGGAAATACAACCGAGGGCGGCGGAAAGACGACTACTGCGAGGCGGGCACCAAGAAAGACAATTCCATCCTGGAGATGACAGAAACCAGCTTTCAGATCGTCTCCTTAAATAACGATCAGCTCCTTAAAGGAGATTTCAGACTGCAGCCCCTTTATACCCCAAACGGGGGCATTAATTACACGGACTGCCATATCCCCAACAACATGCGATACTGTAACAGCAGTGTGCCAGACCTGGAGCACTGCCACACGTGACAGCCAGAGGTCCAGCGTTATAAAGGCAGACAGTAAGACTCTGGAGAACACACACACGTGTGTGCACCGAAAGACACACGAATTACATTTGATAAATGTTGCCCAGATGCATTTGTGCATTTGCATACTCTGTAATTTATACGGTGTACTATATAATGGGATTTAAAGAAAAAAGTGCTATCTTTTCTATTTCAAGTTAATGACAAACAGTTTTGTAACTCTTTGCTTTTTAAATCTTAAAAAAAAAAATAGTTGCTGAAGTACTGTACAGGGTTGTACCATGAGAACCCAATGCCAAGGCTAAGGAGTGATTCTTCCTCATGATGCACATTCACCATTTTACTGTTGAAGCTGTCAGAATAAATTCCTTTCTTATGGTTGGTGGTCAGATGAAAAGGCATGGAAACGGACTCATCAGGGTAGGCTACACAACACGGGGAAAACAAGGAGTGGCCCAGATAGATATCTTTATGCCATTTCTATACTTCCTGGTGTGGAAGGAAAGTTAAAAATTCCAAAGTAGAAGAAAGGAGGTAGTTACCCTGATTTGACTCAAAGCAGGAAATCTAGAAAGCATCACGAGGAAGCCCGTTCCTGTAAGATAAGTTAACCGAACCCGGCAGAATCCAGAAAATGATGTGGGCTTTGAAAAGAACTTCAAACCCGGGGGTTGGCTTTCTGACTGGGAGCTTAAAAATCACCCCTCACGCCTCCCTGATCCTATGTGATAACAGAGTTAGAGACTTGAGTCTGATTCCGGCCATCTTCAGGGACAGATAGGATGTTCCAGCAAGAAAACTCCCTTTAAAAGTGTTACTATTCAAATTATATGTCAGGTTGAATCACATTCAACAGAGATATATTCTAGAATACTTTTTTAGAAGAGGCTAATAAAATAACGGGAAGAATTATATTGAATGGAATTATTTTTGATAATGAGAATTATTTGGGTAGATTCACCACAGCTATGTCAACATGATATTTAGACCAACAAGAGATCAGTGTTTGGAATATACTAAACTTGTTATTTAAAAACTATTGGTACCATTTAGACAAAAGCAAGTGATCAGTGATTCTGCTACACTTCATCAAACGACTTTGTTAGTATCATGTTGAAATAGCTTGAATTAATACCTTTATCCCCTTGCAAATTTGTCTTCCAATCACCTCACCTATATTTTCGTAACTGGCCGTTTATGCTAGATTTTTTCCCCCCACTCTGCTTAAACTTTGAAAGAGAAACTGAGATCCCAGTCTCGGGTCCACAAAATATCCATATATACGTATACACTTTAAAATGTATACTAATTTTCTCTGCTGATAATTCTATAAGGACATATCAAAGCTGGCTGAAATAATGTATTTTTTTAAAGCAATACTGAGTTTCCACCTTGGACTGATGTTCATCCTATTCCATTTTTGAAATTTCATTTATTCCCTTTCAGTCTTGGATGTCCCTCTTCTTTCGGAATTGTGGAGGGATGATCTATCTTACATTAGTAGGATCACATGGAACAAGTCAGAGAGCACAGGCTCCTTCCCCTAATCTTGGCAGAGTGGGCAAAGAGCAGAGGGCATAGAGAAGAGAGGGATGTCTGTGCTTAATTCTAGATATTTTCAAAGCAATGCCCATTTTCATAAAGTATGTATAACTCACTCCTTTTCATCCCGTAGATGTAGAAGGGCTATCGATCACCTACATTAACTAAAAAAACACACCATTGGAAAATTCCTTTTAAAATCAAATTCTGCCCTGTGTTGTGGATTTCCTTTACCCCTGGCCATTTTTTAGGGACCTGTGAAATTGATGTCACACTCATTTTGGCTTTCTCTCTCGCTCTTTCTCTGTCTCTCACTTTTAACAAAATAGAACTGTGATGTGTCTTCTTTGTAAGAGTTTAGGTATAAAACGCTATGCAAGTTTTTCTTTATAGTAAGAGCTTTATTTTCTTTAATAACGTACCCCCCAACTTATATGTTTTAATCTCCCTTGTCCCTCAGAATAAGCAGAACATATAACTGAAGTTATAATGTTGTAGAGGCAAGAATCGAAACGGCAGTCAGTTGAACTGAAATTAGCTGTTAATTAATTTGAATTAATTCTAAAGTGACTTAGGTTTCCATATGAGTTTATTAGCTAGCAAAATCTGGCTGTTGCTTGTTGAAAGCTAATTCCACACAGCAAAGGGACAAGACAGTCTGTGAAGGTGATCAGTGTTAACAGTAAGCCATCTACCATTCAGGACAATGACATGGGGTTGTGTGTATTTAACTGGATAATTCCCTTCCACTGTTGTCTTCTCCTTGGCTGTGTAGATAAAACTATGTGTTCACATTATGGTACTTTGACTTTTGAGGGTTTTTTTTTTCTCTTTTATCCACAAAATAATCATGCTCATTTATTTATATTGTGTATCTAACCCCCAGCATCATATTTGGCTGCTGAAACATTTTAGTTTCGAGCCAAGACCGATGTTGGAAAGGTTTCTATGATGTCTTGTGGGATTCACAGAATTATTTGGGGCTTGAGTGGTACAATGAAGTCCTAGTCATGTGAAGGGGCCTCTGCTAAAAGATGTTCCTGAAGAGATAGAACCTAGTTACAGTCTTTGCTTTGATCTTGCGCACAGTATGACGGAGGCTGCTAAAAATAAGATCAGTGTCTCGTTTGTCATAGCATACCTGGGGCTCTCACGCCAGGATAGGAAGCCCATCACGGAATTTGTAATGTCTTACGTGTCTTAGGAAAACTGCTGAATAACCAACCGTCAGTGTTGGCTTAGGCTTTGATTGGCATCTTCATCGCGGGAAGTGTGTTTTGCTGAAACATCTACCCTCTAATGGAGCCTCTCTTGCTGCCATTGTTATGTACTTTGAGAGTAGCCAAGAGTCACAGTTGAAGATGCAGGCCAGGACCATGAACCAACAAGACATACACCCTGGCTTATAGAATTGGATGCTGTTTGACCAAACAAGCTGATTTCAGATAACACACGGCCACTTTCAGAGCTAGGCAACTGTCACTGTGCAGAGGAAATTCTAAGAGTAAAAGGTGTAGCCGTGATCACACAGATGTTACTGATCGTTATTCATTCCCAGGGTTGTCATTAATACCTGCTTGTTGTGGGGAGATGTGTTTGAACAGGGAGAGGCTCTGTGCTCCCCTCAAAACTGTCAAATACATTAGCAGTTGATCACAACGGATGGCCACAGGCAGAGACAAAAAGTGTGTTTCCCTGCCCGGTTTCCTTGTATGAGAAGTGGAAAGCATTCTATCCCCTGAGAAATAATGCGATTTCTAATTACCTGGATGTCTGTTGGAAATATATAAGATATGTTCCCCAAGGTTTAAAAAAACAAACAAACTGTGTTGCTGTATTGTGACCAATCTGGCAAAAAAATATTAATGAAGTCGCTAATTTTAAGGCTCCGTTTCCTACCAGTGCCGATCATGATGGTCTTAGTCACTTCCCAAGATCATAACTTACTTCCCCACGTGGAGAACCAGCTCTGCATGCGGTGAGCAGAACACCCAATGCAAGCAAAAGTTACAGGGAACGGCTGAGGCAGATCACCTTTTGACAGTGAACTGGTTAGTTTTCATCAATTTCTTTGTTTACAGCATTTTTCTCTACCCTACAACAAGGAGACGTTGAGTTTTACGTTAGAACAAGAACAGTTTTGCCCATGATTTACCTTTCCAGCTTCATGGGCGTGCAAAGCAATTTCTTTGTGCCGTAAAGGGCAATACAAATACAAAACAAACAAACGACTCTCCTAATTCTTACTCTTGTCAAAACTGACCTGATGCTCTTTTTTAAAAAGTGAAAATACTAATGAAGAAAGCTATGGCTTACATCCTTCTCTGATTTCTACATCAGGGCCATAAGACAATTGACCACTGGGGGATGCTTGTCACAGAATGTGGGGAGAAAGTTTTGTCCATGTATGATACTGTTGTTACAACAAACCAATCAGATTCTTTTGCTATAGTTTTCATTTTTCTTTTTCTAGAGGCACATCATCCACCAGAAGAGCACAAAGCAAGGCCATCGTAACAGGCATTTTTAAACTAGTATGCAACACACACGTACGTGCACACACACACACAAACACGCACACTGAGGCATTTATGAAGATGTCCATGGGATATAAGATTTATAACTTTTTGAGGCAAGGTGAAGGCGTCACCACTGTCTGTCCCTCTAAGACCAGTATATATTAACCAAAAGTTAATCCCAATGGTTTTTTATTGTTTGAACCACATGTTGATTTCCTTCTGGTTTATGTTTAGTGTGCTCTCATAACAAGGGACTGCAAGGGGCTGGAAGATTCTGCATCGCACGTCCTCTGAGACCTACCATGCCGCACACCTTGTTAACTACAAACTTCACTCTACACTATACAGTACCTTGTTGATATATTCAGTAAAGGCTTATTTTAAAAGAAAACCACATTTTGTTTATCTGAGTAAGTTCATTGGGTTATAGCCAACACTTGCATTGTTAATGTGAAAGAGAAATTAATGTGGAAGGCTTCCTGATGATGCATGAGGGTGGCAGGAATAAAGGAGGTGATAGGATTTTTCCTTTTCTCCTACCTTGAAGACAACTTCTGTTTTTAAAGCCATTTAACCTTTTTTTGTGTGTGTGTGAGGGGTTTATATGAAATCTTCATGTTCTTTTCTACTTCCCGACTAACTTGTGTGTTTGCATATCTTTTCAGTATACACCATACATCAAGAATATTGTTTTGTATTTGTGAAATCTGTATTGCTTAGGATAGAGATAAATATGAATGTAGTTTTCCAATCAGAATAGCCCCCCCCCCATTTCATAACATACACTATTGGTTTTAAAATGTCAATTTTTCTTAAGAATTCCCATGGTACATTTCTACTTCAGATTTGTTTATAGCTCATGCACCCATACTTCTAATGAGCACTCATGAAAATGTATCTATTCACGTGCTCCAGTTCAACTCGGATTATTCTCACGATTTTGCCAGACCCCTTTCCTCTAACTCTTTAATAATGTATTTGACAGAGATTAAATCGGGAAACAAAATCACGACACTTCAGTTAACTAGTATTAATTATTTTAGAATCTATGTTGGAAAATTAAGTATGCAAGACAGTGGTCACTGGTGATTTCTATTACACTTGGGAGATTTTGTGTCAAGTAATGTCCATGCAACTCTCAGTTACTTTTACCAAGAATTGCAGACCTTATTCTGTGAAGACCAGACCCTTAGTCAAGGAATAAAATTCGTTAAAAAAAAAAAAGTTTATTACAAGTCAGCATTTGGCTGACTTCAGAAGTTTTGTAGAAGAATAAAATACAGTCTTAGGCAAGTCAAGCACATCTTCTACTTCCCTGTGTTCCTAAAGAAATCTGTCTGTTCACCCAAAGTATTTATTTTTCATGTACCTTCTACAGAATTCTATGTTAGGTTCTTTTGGGGATTCAGAGAAAAATATGACTCTACCACTAAGGAGCTCACAGATTGTGCAAGAAGCTTATTTTCAAACACATTCCGGAGTCTCAGAGACCATGTAATAATTTAACATTCTCTCAACCTCAACAGAGCATCTAAGGTGACAAAAGAAATAGACGTACTTCTTGATACATTTGATGATGCATTTGTTGTATATATTAGATGATTTTGGTGTTTAATAGATGACGCAAAGTGATGGTGCGTTGATGAAATTAGAATTGAATTTGAATCAAATTTTCAAACATATACTAAGTAATTGAACATTTAGGAATTGTGTTTGGTAATTAGACATGCAACTTTAAATTTCCGCTGGGCACCAGAATATAAATTAATCTAAAACAATAAATAATGGCACCTGACAATTCTTGAGCACCAATGTAATGCCACATTTAGAATGCTTTGATACATGTGGTCACATTTTGTCTTCAACTATGTAAGGTGTTTCATCTTAGCTTTTCAGCATGTAAAATTTCCCAAGAAGTATAGCGATTCGTCCCTGATCATAAGACCTGTGAATGGCAGAGTCGGGCGTTAACCCCAAACGTGATTCTTAGACTCTTAAGTACTTTCTCGCCTCTTAAATTGACTAGCTTTGAGATGGACTAGCCTTCAGGACAACTTCTTAGTCAACGGTTAAAATTTGTGATGATCGAGATATCACAACGTCACTCTGAGGACACATATATTAATTATTGTTTGTGGCAAATCAAGGAAACATTCTAAAAACCTAAAAATATTTGTCTTTCAAATCCCATTCCTGTTTTTTTTAGAGAAATTCTGTGTTTGTTATTATTGGGTGGCTGCACATTTATCTGACTTGAAAGCTTCAGATGGAATCAAGATATGCCTACACCCAGGGGGTGAGCTGAAAGAACTATTAAAAGGACTTGAGTGAGGTTATTTTTAGTAATGAGTTTGTTTCTTACTTGAGAGGTTGCTCGAAGTATTTTGTAGATCCTGCTGAAGATGCTCATATGTCAGAATCTATTAGGGCCTTAGCAAACTGGCTCCTGGATTTACAATTTTTTTTTCATAGCACAAATAGAAAATGTGCGCTTTAGAGGATATTGTAGGAGCTTTGTTTTTATTAGTTATATGGAAAGTTAAGGATAAAGCATTTGTAATGGTACACTCTAAAAACAGAGGTCTTTTTAGCACACACACACACACACACACACACACACACACACCAATTGATGAACCCGTTTGCCCATTTTCTTGGTGTGAAGTCTAAACTAAATGAAAAATTCATTACATCCTTAAGGAGATTCTTGTCATTTCTGTGACATAATCAACTTCCATATTGGGTCAATCTATTCCTAACCAAATATCAAATTATGCTGGTTCAGATTCTGCTAAACTCCCTGGTTTGGGTAGGATGGGTCTTTGTTAGTTTAGTTTCGTTTTCATTTAGCAACTATTTGATGAAGCCTGGTAAGTTTTGGTGCTGAATAAGATTGCTTTCCGGGACAACAAACTTGGCATCATCAGAAATCTTTCCTGAAAGTTATGGTACTCAACACATGGGCCAGGTTTTTCCTGTCTCTTTGCCTCTTTTGAGCACTTGCACTCTTACATTTAAGTAATCATACAGCAGTTCTATTTACAGCACTTACATGCTTTTTCAAATGTTTTTCTCCTCTCCGTTTCCTAATTCTGACATGGTTAAGACCCTTCCTGTATTCTCTAGTCCACCTGCATCTTTCCTACACACCGTGGGACAAGGTATAATAGTCTATAAATAATGCCTGATTGTGACAAGGCATTACCATGATTTTAAGAGAGAATTCAAGCTCTTTGTATGACATAATGTGTCATATATACATTACTCTCTGGCATTCCTTACTAGTATGTCCTCCTTATTCATTATGTTCTCTGGACTAGATAGATAACTTGAAATCAACCAACAATCTATCTCTAAGAAATGTCAACTCCTCCATACTGCTGTAGTTTTGCTCGACGTTTTTTATCCTATGACATTCACTCTCTCCTTTGCTTGGTGAACTGTTCCTTCTTCAAGATATGACTCAAGTGGCCCCCACCTTTGGGAAGCTTCTCAAATCACATCTGTCAACTGACTCCTCTGTGCAGTTAATATAACTTTAAAATACTTTTCTTTATGGCATCTATATTTTGTGGGTTTTCATGGGTATGTTTCATGCCTATATTTTAACCCCCCGGAGACAGAGGACAGACTCTGGCAATTTTTGTATCTCATCCAGTGATGAGTAAGTGCAGTGTCCAGCCCTGGGCAGGTGTCTCGTACATGCTTTTGGGTAAAATGTGAACAGAGCACATGGGACAATGAAGTGATGTCACGTGTCCCCAAACAGCAGCAGCTCAAATAACAGCTACTCTGTCAACCTCCTATGGCTGGATGACTTTCTTAAAAGCCTCCGAATGATCGGTGGAATTCTGGATATGCAGAATTAGACTTGCTCAGAAGCTACAATATGAATTTTACAAGAAACAAAACATACATTTCCTAAAAAAATCTTTTGTTTATCCATGACTATTTTTAGAGAAAAATTTTTTTTCGTGATTATTTGTTTGTGAAATCAGGATATGTTTATACCTACAAGGAAGGCTGAGAGAACTATTCAAATGATTTGAAGAACATCCTTTTTATATTTTACAGAAAACCCCAAAACTCTGAGCCAACTTGCAAAAAGGCATATAAAGACATATCTTAAAGAATTGTCTTACCAGATGTCGTCATCATGAGAAGTACACAAAGTATGGATAGACATAAGGTCAAAGTGAAACATTTTGACACTTTGCTAGGTATGATGAACTTTTCACGTGTAAAAAAGTAAATTAGCTTTTTGTTTCCATCAACAATATCAAAAGGGACAGTCGATATTCACTGTGTCATATCTTATACCTAAAATATGGCATGTATCATTTAGAGGTCCACATTGTATTATCTTGATTATTTGCTCTACAAATAAATAGTTCTCTTCTAGAAATGATATTCCCATAAAGAAGGATGCAGGGGAGGTGGTAGTTATTAAAACCTCAAACTTGAAACAGGCTGACTTATTTTGGAAACCTGTCTCTGCCAATTGGCTTTTTTAATAACTTATACTTTATGGTCATCAGTTTCCTTTACCTGAAATGGAGACAGTGAAGTCTAACACATATGGGGGTTGTCAGAAGTGCAGGTATGTAGAGCAGTTAACAGTTTGTCAGACTCGGCAAGCATTGAATAAATGGCATTGGACATGATATATTTTCAGACAGACCTCTTTCACAAGCACAGAGTGACATATTGCCCACTTTATATGAAGACACCCAAGTTCATGGGTATTAAGATCAGAATTATACAAGAGGCATGTATTCAAAGGTAATTAGCATCCCAAATTTCACATAATTGTGTACAACCATTATCAATACAGTCCAACAGGGAGTTTTCCATTTTCTCTACTTTTTTTTTTTTTACTGGAAAAGTTAGGGAAAGTGAGGCGCCATAAGGTAGCACAGAACAATACCAGGTCCTCTGTCTCATGATGGGTGGGACCATTGAGCATCACTGTTGAACAGAAAAAGAATAGACTTCTTTGTAGTGTAGCTAACATATTTCCTCTCTGATCCTCAGAATACACATACACGTGATTATTGCTAAAAATTAGCACAGAAGTATCAAATGTGCTCTGAGAATGAGTGTTCAGAAGACATTGGGAAATTAAAACTAAAAAAAAAAAAAGCAAGATAATAACTTTCTGCTCAAAAATCTATAATGTTAAATGACATGGTTTTATTTTGTTTTACTATAACCAACCATAGGATCTATACCGGCACTTGGCTGGCAGATAGCGGGGCTGGTAACAACCAAATGGAAGAGCACGTTAATGGTTCTGCAGTGTAGATGTGACAGTCTACCATCTGTCACCCAGTTACTTTTTGCAATCAATGTCATTCTTCATTTTGTAATCTCGTTGTAATTAAGAGGCATACGTCCTCTTTGAATAGGTCATGTTCTTTTTTCCTTTGGTGCATGGTAATTGATGGTAGTGAAAACAGGCTCAAAACAGGTCACTCATTTGGGCTCTATATTAGCGTTATTTTCCTTTTATCCTGCCTTTCCTTGTTTAATAAAGGCAGAAGGTTAGCCATTCAGATGCTAAGGGAAAAATGCTTTCTCTTCTAGTCCTTGACTGCAGAGTTTAATTGGTTTAGGGGCAGCTATTCGGCAGGGAGAAGTCAATATTGGCATTCCCCTGGTCTATAGCCAATTTCTCTTCTCTTTCGGCTGGTGTCTGTTTTGATAGCTTGCCTCCTGGCTTTTTCTGTTGTTAACTTTTTACATATTGACTCTTACTAGTTGGAGTACAGTGTGCTCCACTAGTGGATCTTGAATAAGAGGGAACCATTTGCTTTGTAATGGAGGCCAATCACCTCTGACAGAAGGCAGCAGTTTCTATACAGCCTATTGTATGGGGCTTCCTGAACATGATGAACCTCTCTGATTCTGAGTTCAAATCTGTCCAGAGTTTTCCTTGCTCCATTCCATGGGCCTTGAGTGTATTTATGCTTCTATTTCCTCATTGGTCCTTGAGGTAATTACAACAATTACCTCAGCAGCAACAATACAGCAAGGTGCCTGGCACACGCTAAAGTGTTCAATCAATGCCAGGCGCTTTCTGAAAATATGGGGAATTAATATCCACAAAGTTGGATTACACACCTTGGATCTCCCTTGGATCATGGGTCAGACCATTCATCTCTCTGGCCTCTTTCTTCTAGTTGAGAGCATAAGACTTTGGTTGATTTCTTAAGTTCTTTTGGACTCTCAATTCTGTTTCATTCTTGTCAATTTTCCATGAAGCTTAGCTATAGTGAATTGGGCTGATTTATGCCATGTGTTTTCATGAATTTCCGGAAGATATGTATGGGAGAGAAAACAGGGAGCATGCAAAAATTCCATTTCATTGACTTTATTACAAAGACTAGCATGTCCCCCATTAGTTACAGCAACAGTAAACTCAATATGTTTGGAAAGCATCATGCACAAGTATGAAAAGAGCCTTGGAATCACAAAGAGCTCCCACTTGATACTTGTGTGTTATTAATGTTCCTAAACCTCATTTTCCTCATATGTGAAATAGGGTAACAGTACTTGTGAAGAGTCAATGAGATAATTTATGTCAAGTGTTCGGTGCAGTAACAGATTCATTCAAGCTCATCATGGCTGAAAAATGACAAATGAATAGAAAGAGAAGCAAGTGGAAACAAAGCTCATTCTTATTAACTCAATTATCTTTCCCTCAAAAGAGAGAAATTCAAACTATGTTACTAAGTAGACATATTTATAAAATACTTTATTTCGATAAAAAATTATTAAAGATAGATTTCCCTACAATAAAACTTGTATAAACAAGATTGTTTCTTAAAATACTGAGTGCATCTTCTATCTTTGTAAGCCTTTTATGTAATAGCTATTAAACTTTAAATATTCAACAGAAAAGAAATTATGATAATACCCAGGAAAATGCTGAATGATAAATGTACTTTATTTTTGATGAAATAGAACAGATTTTAACACTGACTGTGCCACTTCTTATCTTTGAACCCTGAAAAAATATACAATTGTGGTCTTAAAAATAAAGAAAGAGTTTTTAGAACAATTAGAAAATACTTCTTTCCAGGGCCTTCAATACATTTATAAAGCCATGGCTTACCAGGTAGCAAAGGATGTTAATTTGAAAATATTTACCTTAAAGTGGTTGCCTAAGAATCCCAGCCAGTAAGCAATAGCTTTAATTGATCACATCATACATCTGAATTTAATAATGAAACATTGCTTTATTAAGGATGTTTATATAATGCAGACTTTCCAATAATTTATACCATCTAATGATGGACACTTTAAATAAATAGCTTGTAGCTATGTACTTAGAAAGTGATCCTTGGGACTCAGATCGAGGTATCATTATCTGTTCACTTCTTTTACAAGCTCACTTATTCATTATGTCCTTGTTATGGAATTTTTAAAAGTTTGTTACTTCTATGAAAAGAATTTAGTAAAATGTAACCAGGTTAGTACAATAATTATTTTCGAAAGTTAGTTAAGCCTTATGCTACCTCTGTAAAGGACCAAAATCGCATTTTAAAGGAATTTATCAAAGCAAATATGACAAAATTACTTAATAGTATTTTTTTTTCCAAACATTAAAATTCTGCCTGGCAGTTTAAGAACTTACAAGTAAATCAAAGATGAAGTCATCTGAGGGAAAAGTACGTAATTGTTAATCAATTTTGCATAGTGAAGGAAATTCAAAACTTCAGAGATATGCTTTTGAAATAATTTATTTTAACAAAGCTTTCGTTAATGAAAGAATTACTACAAAGTGAGTCTATTAGTGTAACCTGAAAGCCAGTGCAAGCCAGTGCAACTGGAAAAGTAAACAACAAACAAACCAGCATAGGGAAGAAAGATAGAAAATGTTTACATAAAATTACCATAAATTACCCATCAAAAACAAAATGAAACACACACACACACACACACAAATGTTTTACAGAGCAGTGATTAAAGTATGGGCAAAAAAATTGGGGTGTGAAATGCATTTTTAGGAAAAAACACACAATGTGTTTTGTAGGTACATGAATCAGCACACTTACATATACAAATCATTTGTGGCATGGGTACAAGATAATCAGGTTTAGTTTAGAAAATGTAATAAAAAAGAAACATTGAGACCAAGAAGTTATCAAAAGAATTAACAAGTAGTTTAAAATATTAACCATCCAGGGGCGCCTGGGTGGCTCAGTCGGTTGAGCGTCCAACTTCGGCTCAGGTCATGATCTCGCGGTTCGTGGGTTCGAGCCCCGCGTCGGGCTCTGTGCTGATGGCTTGGAGCCTGAAGCCTACTTCAGATTCTGTGTGTGTGTGTGTGTGTGGGTGTGTGTGTGGGTGTGTGTGTGTATGTGCGTGTTTGCCCCTCTCCTGCTTGCACTCTGTCTCTCTCTCAAAAATAAATAAACATTTAGGGGAAAAAATATTAACCATTCAAGTACTAGAAATTTGAACTGCTCTTATTAAAAGTTATTTGAGAATCCACAGCATATATGATGGTGGAAATTGCAATGGTTTTAGAGTTCAAATATTGGCTCATTGACTTACCAGCTGTGTCCCTAGCCAAATAATTAACCACTTTAATATTTGGTATCTTATATCTAAAGTGCTATAATAAAAAAACCCCTATCATTGTGTTGGCGTGAGAATTCATTTAAAGTTACCAGCACAGTACCTTGTACCTAGTGATCGCTCAGCTATGTTAATTCCATACAACTTCTTTCTGTCATTTCCTGTCTCTTTCCTTTTCTATCACCCCTCATAGAACAAAATGCTGTCTTGTGCTCCTGTAATGAATACAGACACCCCACGGTCTGTTCTTTCATGAGATCCTGAGATAGAGAGAGGTACTATCTCATGCAACCAGGAGTGACATAGCTTTGAGTGTGGATCCACCCATCCACATTTCAACCAGGCATGCTCATGTATTGCTTGATTTAAATTAAGTTTTAAAACGTGGTCGTTGCCTTTTGAGCTTCTGTGGGTGTCTGTGGGAGAGCTGATGGGCACGCACTTTTGCAAATTTCTCATGATGTAGTCTCCCCACATTAGCGACAACAGAGTTAACCATACGTACCTATGTAACTGTGCCAAAAAAGAAAAGAAAACAAACAAACAAAAAACTTAGGGGCACCTGGGTGGCTCAGTCAGACTCTTCATTTTGGCTCAGGTCGTGACCTCAAGGTTTGTGGGATCAAGCCCCATGTCGGGCTCTGTGCCAACTGCGTGGAGCCTGCTTGGGATTCTCTCTCTCCCTCTCTCTCTCTGCCCCTGCCCATCTCACACACGTGCAAGTGTGCATACTCTCTCTCTCTCTCAAAATAAATCAATAAATTTGATTAAAATTTTTTTAAAGCTTAAATTCCCTGTGGCTCTTACTCCTTGCCTTGTCATCCTTCACTTTGTTTGAAATTTCCACCAGTTTCTTCATTCCTCTGATTCCAGGCATCCTCGCCAAATGGGTACAGGTTACCTAGGTTTTCAAGATGTAGAATGTATACTAGCCATTATGATGGGGGCTGTGCATATGTGTCTTACCCAAATATAGCAATTACCAGTAGAGGGTGGGACAAAAGACAACGGAGTATGGTTGGAAAAAGGAGAAATGGCAGAGTTTGGAGCACAGGCCACTAGGATGGACAGCCACTGAAAGGGATCCCAAATTTGGGGGCAGCATTAAGGAGGGCAAAGGTCACCTATATGTTTGGCATTCCATGAAGTGCACTGGTGCTGTTAGTAGAAAGCTTGAGGGTGAAGAGGGCGTATTCACTGAGCTTCTTCCCTCTTTCCATGGCCGCCAACCTTCCCTGATGACTGGTAGGCACCTTGGTTCACAAATGGGCTGCAGGTTCACCTGAGATTTCATCACCAGTTCACCTCTCCCTCTATGCTGTCCTTCCTCCTCACGCATCCCTTTCACTCGTGTCAGTTGAGTGAGCCTTCTCTAATAAGCCTCTTGTACACTAGTCTGTGTGCAAGTCTGATTCCCTGAGAAACCAACCCACCAAGGCCTGCTTCACACTTCTGCTCAAGGCTAAATGTCACCAGAGGTAGGACTATAATCACATGAATGGGTATGACTGAGCCCAAAGGTGTCCCCTATTTATTGAACAATATGAAATAAAATTAACTTCACGTTATAACCTCTGACCATTTAGTTCCGTGAATTTGAATGATGTACATCAACGTGTACTCACGAGGTCCAACTTTGATTGCATGTTTATGGCAAACCTAGTGAGTTGATCAATATTGAACCTTTCTCCATCTCTGATGATTGTCAAATTTCTAAGAAAATAACTCTAATATACCTTAAACATAAAAATTTAAGAAAAACACACAAGGTACCAAAAAAAAAAAAAAAACCCAAAAGAACAGTTAACATTCAATTCCTTGAAGCCACATGAAACCAAAGTTTATCAACTCTATATGAAAAGAAAAAAATATATGGAAAAAGCAATCGAAATGCTTGGTGTGTTAGTCTAGCTAAATCCAACTCTGTCTGCTTGATGCACGGCAGAGGTAATCACTGAGAAATCCTGTGTATGGCAGGCAAGGGTCTATTGGAGAGGCGGCCGGAGAAGGAGACAGGAGGGCAAGCCTGAAACCCACCTCCCAGAAGGAAGAGAGGCAGAGAAATTTAAAGGCAAAGGAAAAAGATGGGGTAAAAATTTGCACTTGCATTTATTAGTATGCAGCTGAGATCTGTCCCATTGACCCTTTGGTTACTGGTTTCATGAGAACAAGTGTTTTCTGTGGATAGACAAAAACTAAAGCAAACTGAAAAGAATTTCCAGAGCAGGCGTTCTCTACTCTGTAACAAATGTTTTCTCATGATCCAATTATTTCAACCATACCTGCAAAATCCCAGGAATTTTCTCAGTCATTGGCTGAATGCTGGGAACATGGGTGACTCTCACTCACTTTGGTCCAGTTTCCTTCTTTCAGACATAATGCCACTTGACAAATGCAGCTATCTGGATGGCAAGTTGTTTATGAGCACATCTTCTCCTTATGTGGACAAAATCTTGATGGGAATAAAAAAGTTGAATTCTTTTTGGAGTAGTTTATGGTTTAGAATAAGCATGGTTTTTTTAATGTTTATCTGTTTTGAGAGAAGAGAGAGAAGGTGAGAGGTAGAGAGAGGGAATCCCAAGCTGGCTTCACGCTGTCAGCTCAGAGCCCAATGCAGGGCTTGATCCCACGAACTTTGAGATTATGATCTGAACCAAAATCAAGAGTCGGAAGTTTAACCAACTGAGCCACCCAAGTGCCCTGAGAATGAGCAGCTTTTCTTGAAAGCAATTGCCCACATGGGCAAGCAGAGGATAAGCACTAAAGGCTATCAGGTATTCTAGGCTCCAAATTTACGTTCTATAGATGCAAGTCGAATTCTGGGACTCCAGCAGAAATCCTAAGACTTCTGATTTTCCTTTCTGCTACTGACGTTTTTAATATGCCCAAGGAGTGGTAGCAATGAATGATTTGTCTCAACCCTATTAGAGGACTGCTGAATTTTCTCTTATGATTTTGGCTAGTATTAGAGTGCTTAACAGAATTTATACTTAGAAACTTTTTTGCTATCCTTATATGCATCTCCCATTTCAGAGATGTCATAACTGAAGACCCCTGAGAGAATTGGTGACCATAAGTGATGGAGTCAGCTCTGACGCTTTGAAACACAGGGCTCAGGATTTCAAATCAGGTGTTTCCCCTCATTTCGCTACTTTACTAGTGAGTTTTCTTGCAGTTATTATTATTACCTAATTACCTAACTAGTGCTGATGCTGCGATGAGCCTGTGGTAGGCCATTCTGAAAATTAATCCAAAGAGATCTGGAAATGACCAGTCTGAGCACTTTATTCCCCAAACTGTATATTTTATCAGAACAGCAAGGTAGTCAGTGGATTAATGACCCAACCATCCTGCTGACTACATTTAGAATCATGCAATTACAGATTTTAATGCAGATCATGACCCAGCTTTCCTTGGCAAGTAAAATTGAGTCACCAAAGTATATATACCACGTATTAGACATCTTGAGAATTGTTTTGGTATTTTCTTTAATCTTTGGAAAAGCCATTGGGGTCTTCTTTAAGAAGCAAATTAGAAGAGACAGAATTCATTAATAATAATAATAAGGAGACTTAGTTCTCTCATTAAAACCTCTGCCATTACACAACAATTTGCTGCCATAAATTTCCTACTTTTTAATAAATGTGCCTTGTGAATATTACTGTGTCTATATACATGTGCTAGATTCTTACTGGTCTCTCTCTGTCTTTTCTGTTGGAGTCTAGCATCTCTGCAAAGAACTTCAAGCCCCTTGATTAAAAGACAGAAAAGTTCTCAAGGAACCTAGTGAACATATCTTGAGAAACCACCTCCCGTTCTCTCTCACATATGGCTTGAGAGAATTAGTGGGGACATTCCTAAAATATAGATCCTACTTTAGGGTTCTCCATAGCATAGCTGAGTACCTGTGTGGAAATCCTGACCTGGCTTTTTACTCACCACGTGACCTTGGGCAAGTTGTTTAAACTGTAGCCATCATTTCCCCATAGATTTGGTATAAGTTCTAAATGAGTTTAAATGCGTATAAGGCACATCCTATATCCAGTTCTCCATAATGTGGGTAGCAATATTATAATCCCACCTGTAGTACACTTGGCCTATGACTTATTTGTAGTGCCTTGCTATCCTGATAATAAAACATTTCTGCCAAAACTAAATAAAGCAAAAGTGAAACTAATGACAGGGCTTTGCAAAGCATAGTACCCCCCACAGATAAAAAGCAGGGAATGTAGTATATAATGCTGAGGTGCATGGTGTTAGAGTTAACCTTTTTGACAAAGCCCTTAGGTATGGCTGATTGGTATTTGTCATTCCTAATTCCTTTTATATACTTTTTTTTTTCCTGGAAGAAATCTAGCACATGTATAGGACACCCCTGCATGCAGGGTTCTAGATGTCAGTTAGGCTTTGCAAATTACATGCACATGTGCAAAATTTCCAAGACAATCATGGAGTGGAGGCTATCTGCCTATTAATATGTGGGTTTAGGTATAGAGGCAGTCACACAAGGTAGCTATAATCAGTGTCCCAATGCCTGAGGTCAAGAGCCAATAGCAAGAGAGCCCTGATTTCTAGATAAAGGCTACAGTAAAATGTTATTGCAGACAATAGTTTAAGGGGTGGCCCCAGACTTCTCCTCCCTTAGCCATTTCTTGCTCTTCTTCTGGGGCTAGTGTCAACCTCTATAAACAATAGATTTTTTTAAGTCACCTTTTAAATAGGAAATAGAAGGAAGAATTTTTGCATGGTGACATGGAAATAGTTTAAAAATAGTGTTTTTTTCCGAATGTTGGTAGATCATGGTTTGTTACAATGAAAGCCTGAGCTGAAGATATTAAAGAAAATAACCGTTAAGCTGTCCAAAAATTATGCACATTTAATATATTGTGCACACCTAATACTTGTATTAAATCCTCTCCTGTTTAAAATACTGGAATCATTTCTATCTCTTGCGTTTTATTCTTGTTGGATGAAGTATTTGGAACGCAAACTGGTTGCAAGTCTATTTACTCAAAGATATAAATTTGGTATTGGTTACCTAACCTGGTTGTGAAAGAAGACACAATTCTATCACTGTGTAATGGAACATTAGCAATTCTTGGCTTGCAGTGGAAAAAAAAATCAGCTACTGAAATTATTACCTGAGGTCACTTAGAATGAAATACCTATTAAAGCCAAAGTTTTGGTGAGCTATGTGATTTCTTCAATAGAATTTTATGATAGGAATATAAATATAATAATTGTGGGGCAGGCTAGCTCCTTATGACTGGACTGAAATGTGTAGAGAAAGAAAACAACAGCTCAGGGTTTTAAATACTTTGCTCAAGGCAAGTCAGAGGCCCAGAAAGCATCCATGACTACTCCCCACAGTCTTTTATATCTTGTAGCTGCAGGGCTGCTGTTGGCAAAAAAAAAAAAAAAAAAAAAAAAAAAAAAAGAAAGAAAGAAAAGGTGCACAGTGTCAGATCTTGTTTATTGCTGAATTATAATGTGGGTTGAATCACAGCCTCCCCAGGTCTCCTCTGTAAAAGTTACGGCATTGATTGGGAAAGACTGAGAACCTGGAAAATTCAGATGGAAATATTAGGTGGATATAGATTAATGTTACTATACTGATTGTCCAAATCCAATGAAACCTCCTTGCCAGTGGAAGCCCATTATCCCTGTTGTAAAAGGTCAGTTTTTCCTGACTTGGGGAACTAACTTGCCTGAGGTAACTCATGTATAAGGAATGCCATTTTTCCTCATTGCTTGTCTTTGCCACTTTACTGCCCTCAGACCTAGAGTTAGAATCAGTTCCCAGGGTGTTAGAAGAGGCCAAAGGGTGAACCAGGAGGAAAAGGCTAAAACACGGGGAAAATGTCGTGTATTTTTTAAAATTTTTATCAGTTGAAACCTGGGGAATATGTGTGGCAATAGATTTGAAGGGAGTTTCACCAGATAAGAAAGATCATAAACACATTGGTTGAAATTAACCAATATGTGTGCACCCACTAGAATCTGCATCTAATGTGCTTTCCCAAGCAGCTCAAAGTGATTCTAACTGTCTACTGGATTGGTTGCCTAAAACCTGGACTCAATAATGGCTCACACAAAATGAAGGTGAGATGCAAGGAATCTTTGGTATGTGGTAAAATCTGCAACTTGGGGGCATATGAACAGAGGAGTGATTTATCATCGGATTCACTTTACTTCTAATTATGTCTCCTACGAGAGTCCAAAGGGTATTTATTTCAATGAGGCATTTAGCAATACATTCATGAAGCTGTCCTATCTTGGACAGAAATAATACTGCCCTTGAAATGGGTTCTATGTTTAAGTGGGAATGATGAAATCCTGGAGTGAGAGAGGTCAAATGACAGAACTTATTACCAGGTATAGGGTGGACATGATTATAATAGGCATCAACAGTAAAGTAGTACAAATATGGCTTACCCATTTTCTAGGAGTGTATATTAATTGTAACTTTATGAATACAATAGATGTCCAGCCAACTTAACTCATATTACATTGTACAACTGAAGAGATGACCCAGGTATGACAAATGACAGCCTGGCTTTAATTATGACAATGGAGAGTCATAGCCACTTACCAAGAGTTACCCAGAGTTAAGTTGTAGGGATAGTGATTTCTATGTTATCCCCATTTCACTTGCTTCTTTCACCCAGAAGAGGTTGGCTCTAGTTTGGATAATGGCATATCTAAGTTTAATCAAGTGGTGACTTCAGTTGCTATGGTTGTAGACAATGTGGTCTTTATTGGAAAAAATCAGCTGAGCTGTGACATCTTGATTTCAGCTATTAACCTAGAAATGGTTATAAAATACCTTTTTGTTTTATCTCAATAAACAAAGACACCAAACTGGTTTGCTTTCACCTTAATTAACATTTCTCATGGTGATATCATGCATTCCTTCCAGGGGCCTTGACTGTTTCACCATACTAGAAGATGTCACACAGGTCTACCATTTAATGACATCAAGTGACTGAAATTGGAGAGCTATGAATATATGATATCCTAGCCAACTTTGTAATTTACATACATGCTGAAAGGTAGGAGAAAACAGCTCACGAAAATTCAGGATATACCATCTTTTTCATATTTCTGAAAATTCAGTGAGACATGTCTGAATATCCCTTCCAAAGAAACAGGCCCACTTCTTGGTGGGCTTCTGGATGTTTGAAAGCAAAATATACTAATTTGGGATGTGCTATTACAATATTTTTACCAAGTAATTGCTAAAGCTGTGAATTTTGTTTGTTTCAGAAGAGTAGACTCTCTAGCTCATCCAGGATAAACTGCAAGCTGTTCCCTATGCCACTTGGTCATAATGATGCAGCAAATTCAATGGTGTCTAAAGTGGTTGAAGCAAATGGCCTTGTAGTTTGGAAAATCTTGCAAATCTGATAGGAGATTAATATTGTAGACCTTTTGGGTATTGAAACAAAATCAGGTTTTTTTTTTTTTCCTGATGTTGATTATTAATATCCTTTTGTGAAAAAGAGTCTACTTTGCTAATAGATGCTAATAGAGGCCAAACACTTGACCATTGGACCCCCCCAGTGGCCATGCAACCATAGCTATCATTCTTAAGATGAACTAACCATAAAGTTGAGCTTGGGCAACAAAAAACCTACATGAAATAGAAATGGTATATATAAGATTGGCTCGGTGCTCAAAATTGTTGTTTGAACAATTGTTTACCCTACCAATGGATTATGTGTTTGTGCATTGGCACTTCTTTAACCTATGCTTATTCCCCAGAAAAGCTATAGAGATGAGAAATCTTCCAGGTGGGCAGATCACTGAGTAGTGCATGTGCTTGTTCACTTTGCTTGGAAATGAAGGTTGCCAGAAATATGAATACAATTTGGAAGACTGGTAATAAGGAGATCTAGGAAAGAGGTATGTGGAAGGACCTTTTAGAACTGGTAGAGTCCATGTGGATATCAACGTCCCATAATTCTCTTCTGAAGCCATTCCCAGCTGAAGAACCTCTCAATAATTGTGTGAATACAATGACTCATTGTAAGAATGTCAATAAGTTACTTTCAATAGCCACTTCCCCTCGCTTGCTCAGTAGATTCATGAATTAAAAATTAACAACAGCAAGAATATAGGTTAAAACATAGATTCAACAACATGGCTTATTTGGTTCAGTTCAATATCAGTATCCATGTCAGTATCAATATCCAAGCTGCCAGTCGCAGAGACAAATGCTGACACTCTCACACATCACCATTCACTAGGGGGACCAGCAATCTATCGGATGACAGGTAATGTCACTGGACCCCTTCCATTATGGAAAGGGCAAACATTTATCCAAATTGGAATAGACAATTCTGGATATGGATTTGCCTTTTTTGTGGCCATGCCTCTGTATCTGTTGACTTATTTAATGGGACATTACCAGAGTGACCCACACAATACTGTTTTGGGGAAATGCATTCATTTATGATACAAAGGTTGAAAAAATGGACTCAAGTCAATGGGATTCACTTGTGTTATCATATGCCACAAGCTGCCTGAAGCAACTGGCTTTTTAAAACAGTATAATGTACTATTGAAGACTCAGTTATAGCATCACTTGGGAGAAGATACCATGGGGGGATGAGGGCACAGTGTTTCAGAATAAGAAATGTGATCTGAATTAGTGACCAGTACATGGTACATTTTTACTGTTAAATGTCATGTGGGAATTACCTTAAGCTATCCCAGAGGTCATTGAATACAAAGAGGTTCACAGACTAAACTAAGATGCCCAAATCTTACATGACTAACTCAATTTAAAACACATGACAGGGGTGCATGGGTGGCTCAGTCAGTTGAGCCTCTGACTCTTGATTTTGGCTCAGGTCATGTTCCCAGTGTCGTGGGATCAAGCCCCACATCTGGCTTCACACTCAGTGTGGAGCCTGCTCGGAATTCTCTTTCTTCTCTCTCTCTACCCATCTCCTACTCATGCTTTCTCTCACTCTCTCTCAAAATAAATACATAAACTTAAAAAAGAACATGACAGAAAGTAAGGGGAAAGAGCTGAGGTCAGTTAACACTATTCTTAAAATAAGGCGCAAGTGAGCTTAAGGTCTAAGGAAGGGTCTCTAATAGATAGAAGTACTCTGGGGCTAACTTACCCTACCCAAGAAGCACAGGGCCATGCCTAACTGCCAAAAGCTGTAGACTGCCAATTGTTGCACTAACAGCTATGTATTTTATTTGCATTTATGAGAGACAGGACACATTGGTTCAGGATGAGTTTCACAAATGTGTGGCTAATCCTCAACCCCATAAATTTGAGTACCTCATACATTTTATGTACTTTTAGTGTGTCAGGAGTATTTTGTGCCTCAGGTACCTCATGTGTATTTAGCATATTATGAATATTAGGTGGATTTTGGTCTTCCCATATCTTTCTATGTTCAGCACACAGAAGACATACTTGTTTATCGATATTTAACATGGCTAACATAGCTCATAGGTTACTAACTTTATAACACATCTTATGAGTTTTTTTATGTGTGTCAGTAATAGCAGAATTGAATGCTTTCTAACAATAGAACATATATAAATCATGCAAAGTATATGTCTGGAAACCAAGCTATGGAACTGAGAGAGGAGACATTTATATTTCATCTAGAGATGACTCAGAATATTTACCTTTCTATTCACATGACCTTGAGCTGCAATAGTTTCAAGATCTTTGCACTCAAAGGAAGACTGCTTCTCTTCCAAGAAGACACACGCCAGTGATTCCTGTGAATTCTAAGATTACCATTGGATAATTTGGTCTTCCCATGCCACTTAACCAATAGTTGGAGAAGTTAACTGCATTGGCTGGCACAACTGATCCTGATTATCAAGGAAAAATAGAGTTGTTTCTACACAGATAAGGAGATGTATATTGGAGCCTAGGAAATTCTATAGGATCACCTTTTTGGTCAAAATTTAAATGGAAGACTATACCAACCCAGTAGAGGCAGAACCATCAACAATAAAGAACACTCAAGAACAAGAATTCCATTCTCCTATCCGGCAAAACAAACAAACAAACAAACAACAAAACAAAAACACCTGACCAATTTCAGTACTGGGAGAGATACTCAAAAGTAAAGGTAATGGGATTAGGATAAAAGCTGTCATCAACAACATCTGTGATCTTGTGACCAGTTGCAGAATAAGGAATTCATAATCCTTCCTCTTTTCTTCCTTGCCCTGTTATGTATGTACTGACTTTACTTTTTACCTCTTTCTTTTCCCTCTACAATTTTATATACACTATAATGTTTGTAATTTGGTCCTCCAGTTACAGACTATCAGATTAGGATTAAGACTGGAGCTGAAGGATGATGACAGCCAGCTATGGCCACAGTGACAAATACATTTGGGGAGAAATACAAATATTTCTATTTGTATAAAGAATGCTGGCTATATATTAGGCAGGTGCATATTGAAGTCCCCCCCCCCACGCCCTTTTTGAAAGTAGAAGTTGCAGGTCTTAAGTTGCCAAAGAGCATATAGGATACAGTCAATTGGCACTCAGCATCCGTTCTCACATCCTTCTGGGTGTTGTCCTGTATTAAAGAAGCTGCAGGCCTAAAAAGGCATTTCCAACCCCCCTGTTGCTAGTAGTGTAGATGGAAATTAGGTAACACCATCAGATGTACCTTTTTGAAAGGAAACTGAGGCAGAGGCCATGCTTATGCTGCTGTTTCAGTTAGCAAGTTCACTGAGACCTGAGTGCAAAGAGCAGCTGAGATGGGATAGTTGCAGGACTGAGCAGCAGTTTTCCTAATTCCCAGAGAACAATCACTCAGACATGTTCTAGAACTTACTGTGATTACTTGCATTGGCAGTCTCCTTTTTTTGCTCCTTCAATTCTCTCTACAATTTTCCATTGCCTATTTTTTTTTTTTTTTTGCCTAAATACCTAGGGTAAGTTTTATTTCTTGAGCTGTATCTCTGACTAGATATCGGTATTCAGTTGTGTCTACCTCCTTACCTACCCCTGGAACTGCATCAAGGACACCGGCTTCAGTGGTCATCTGTCTGTGTGATTGTGTGTTTCATGACTATCTCCAGTTTCATCACAAGATCCATGAAAGTAGAGATAACAGTTGTTTTGGTCAGAACTTAGCACGATGCTTTGCACTGTAAGCAGAACCAGAAAAGGCAGACAGACAATAGTGAAAGTGGCGAAAACAGATTTTACTTAGAAACTATTGCAACCAGAGAAAAGAGAGCTCAATGTAGAAGTGGCTTCAACTGTGAACACAGTAAGGACAGGGCCGGGGGATTTATAGGGGGTGGATTTATAGCCAAGGAGTTAAGTGAGTTGTCAGTAATGGACAGTTAACTATGAGGAAATGTCAAGGGCAGGGGGAGTCTTGTTTAACAGAGTTAGGATTCATCCTTTCCACAGGCCAAGGTCATCACATATCAAACGTGGAAGATTCTCACAACATTCTCACAACGTGACCTAGCAGGACACTTGCTACAAGTGGGCTAGGCAGGCTCGAGGCTGAGGCCTCATTGAAACGAGGGCTCAGAAGAAACTGTCTGAAGTTTAGTCAAGGAGAGAGACTATCACACGTAGTGGGACTTAAAAAACAACAACAACTTTGAATGCATAGATTTGAAACCATGTGTAAGCTGGTACAAAGTTTGTAGTTTTTTTTTCTGTTTTTTTCAAGTTTTAAAAAAGTTAATTCCAGAATAAATAGAAAGTTAGTATACAGTGTTATATTAGTTTCAGGTGTACAAAATAGCGACTATACAATTCCATACGCTACTCCGTGCTCGTCATGATGAGTGTATTCTTTAATCAGCATTGCCTAATTCACCCATTCCCCACCCACCAGTAATTTACCCACACCCATGTAGGGTATTTTGCCACAGACAGTGCTCCAGAACTAATGTGGGCAGATATTCCGTATCTCTGGGGAATTTTGATACTGTCCCCCGTCATTATGCCAGTACCTCAATGTGACTTAAGATTGTCTTGAAGTCTGGCTCCAGGATCAGAGCTGTAAATGTATTCATTTTAAACATGACGTTAAGAATCTGAAAATGTACTAATTATTAATTTTCTATTCTACAGTTTCCTCCAGAAAGCTCCGAAGTATTTATTTTGGGTAACAATTTATTTGAGCAGAAATCACTTGACCCAAATTTTGATGATTTAATAGCTCATTGAAAGAACTAGCCTGAAGCAGATAACAAAATCTGTTGCAGATGCACTAACTCCTATTTGCATCCATTGGTCTTTTGGTTTATGTGCTTTAATAATTTGAAAAACAAGAGGATAATCAGGAGCCAAGATAGATATGTGTGTCTCGAGGCAGAACTTAATTCAAAATTGTACAAAATATTTTGTCAGATGAACTCCTTAACCACATTTGTTATCAGTGGCACAAAATATATTGGATTAAGTTTTTGAATAATGTGCAAGGATGGTGTCATATTGATCCTAACAAACAAGCAGCTCAGGATCGCAACCAGAGCTCTGTTTCTATCACACTAGTTTTAGGTAAAAGATTGTAAGATGAATTCTTTCAAAATGGAGTATCTGATTGTATCTGCACTTTTCATCATTATAAAATTTAATGAACTGACATGTTGGGGTCATCTTTGTAGTCTTCAATTATCTTTATTTGAATTTTGTCAATAATTTCTGAGAAGAAACCATTTTTTGGGCAAAGGCAATGAGTTCCTGCTTTTAATATACATCTATACACATAGAGAATGCTTTTTCATATTCTCAGGAAGAGTGTAGAGTTTCTGTCCTAGTTGATTGTACAACTTATTGCTTTGTTATCTTTTTTGTGTACTGTTTTATATTTTTTATGGGGAAATCACTATTATTTACCCACACAGAAAAATAAAGAGAGCAATAAGAAGAACATTCATATACCCACCAACTACCCTTGTCTGATCTTAATATTATTCTACATTTACTTCAGGTCTTGCGTTTATTTAAAAAATATATACAAATATAGTTGAAGCCTTTGTGTCTCTTATCTATCACACTAGTCTCTTTTACTTTCTCAAATATTTACTATGTTCACATGAATCAATAAACAGTATATAGTGTTGTTTTACATGTTTTAAATATACACCTAAATGGTTTCAACATCTATGAATCATTCTCTATCTTGCTTGTTTGTACTCAGTATCATGTTTGTGAAATGTACCTATATTGTTTTAACCCATTGATTCTCAATACAGTATAATATTTTATCATATAAATATATCATTTTACAAATAATATAATATGAGAATTTAACTTTTACGTTAGCATGCTGATGAACATTTAAGTCATTTTACATTTCACATTTTAGGATTACAGAATCTTCACTGAACATATTTTTAATAGCTTATATATGAGAGTTCTTGATCATATATATCTAGGATTTGAATTGCTAGATTGAACATTCAATTTTCATTTGTAGCTCTACCTGATATTACCAAATTGTTCTCCAAAGTGTTTGTACAAATTTTAATTATCACCAGTTATACATGAGAGTTCTCATTTCCACACCCTTGCTATTTCCTATTGTAAAACATTTAAATGTTTGTCTATTTTAGGAAAGGAAACAGCATTGTTCTTATTTGAATTTGCATTTCCCTGATTCTTCTGGTGTTTAAGCTTTTTTTCATTTATTTATTTTTTTATCCGTTTGGAAATTTGGTTAATTTTTCCCTTATCGGTTCAAGTCCTCTATATATGCTAAATAGTAATTGTTAGCTTGTTATATTGTCTGCAATCATTTTAAAATTTATTTTTCTTAATACAAGACTACAAATTTTTCTCTAAGTATGAGTTTCACCATCTCTCTCAACTTTTCGTGTGTAAGTTTAACATTCAGCTCTAGAATCTAGTTCTGATTCAATTGATGTAACTTCTTTGATCCATAAATTATTTGGAATGTCTCCAGGATTTGTTTATTTGTTTTATAGATATATATCTTTAATTACTTATTCCTAGTTATTTTCATTTAAGTTGAGAATATGGCCTGAAAATATCCATTATTTGGTATTATGATTTGTTTTATGGCTTAGTAGAATTTGGTCATTGCTTGAAACGAGTGTTTTTTCCCTAATTGTTATTTATGGAATTCTATGTAACATTAGATTGAGCTAAGATTACCTCATTTTATCTTTTCAACTTTTTGTTTTTACCTGCTTGTTTGATGAATAATTGAGGTACATTTTTAAATGATTGTGCATGTGGCAATTTGTCAATTGTGTCATGTGTTGACTCTATGTTATTAAATGGGTAGATTTTAAACTAGTTCTATGTTTTTGTTAAGTTATTCCTTGTATAAATATGTCTGACCCATTTCATTTCTCAGAGGGACATTTCACTTTATTGCCTTAGACTCTATTTTGTTGTTATCATGGTTACACTAACTTTATTTAGGCTGATATTTTCTTGTTGTGGTTTATTTCCCCCTTATTTTTAGCCTCTGTCCTTATCCTTAAACTGTCTCTTAAGAGGAAGTTCCCTCCCGCAACTGATTTGGAAGATGCATATTCTATTTTTATTTTTTTAAAAAGTGGTTTCCTGACAATCACAGCAAGCCTGTTTGAGTTAAAGTCCAAATGAATCAATGGTTTCTTATTTCTCCTGAATAATGAGAGGACTTTCAAACATGTTACTGTCCTTCATCCGTGCCTATTTACATATGCTGGGAGCTCACATATGCATACATCTGAAAAAAGACTTTTCTATTAAATAGGGGCTTCAAAACAACACCAAGAAAATCATCTAGATTATATAAGTCTCATTAAATGAACTGTTTAAAAGTAAAGCAATGAACAAAGAACATCCAATATTTCTTAGGAAGGAAAATAAAGTATTATTAGAAGTATGTTTCATGTTGCTGAAGATTCTTTCATAAACATAATATTTAAAGTCATTAGAATTCTGTTTTTAGCACAGAAGATGTTTTTAGCACAGAAGATATTTTAATGATTTGTGCTAATATATTGTTTGGAGAATCTCTAAATAACACTGCTAGTTTTTTGTTTTGTTTTGTTTTGTTTGTTTGTTTGTTTGATATGCAGTAGCATTTACACTAAGGAGCATTTTTTTTTTTTTATAACTGTTTAGGAAAGACTTCTGTTCCCTGACGTGCTTCCTCTTCACTGAAGAATACCCAAGATAGCAAGTTTTCTTTTTTTTTTTTTTTTTACGTTTTTTAACGTTTTTTTTTATTTTATTTTTTGACGGACAGAGACAGAGCACGAGCGGGAGAGGGGCAGAGAGAAAGGGAGACACAGAATCCAAAGCAGCCTCCAGGTTCAGAGCTCTCAGCACAGAACCCAATGCAGGCTCGAACCCAATGCATGCTCGAACCCATGGACTGTGAGATCAAGACCTGAGCCGAAGTCGGACACTCAGAGCCTGGAGCCACTCACACACCCTGCAAGCTTTCTTTGAGAAGCAATGTGCATTTTCCACCTTGGGGTGGGTTTTACTTTTGTTTGTTAGTTACAGAAAACATTTTCTGCGAATTTTATTCTTGAGTTGAGTTTTTCATTTGATAAGCAAACAAAAAAGACATCTTTATTTTTAGACGAATTATCCCTTATGAAAATATAAAACTTTCAGACAATCGAAAAAAAAATGAGTGTGTCTTTTATTAGCCTACAACTTAAACATAATCTTCCTCTATTAGTGAGCCAATTGCACAATTTGAACCTCTGGCTTTTTGTTTATGTTAAGTTATATCAAATGAAGTTGCTCAAAATGAGTATATCACAACTAATAAGTATAAAAATACTGTTAGTGATTTACAAAAACGTAGAAGTTATCAATGAATTTGCTTTATTTGAACAGTTTTTGGTTTTCAAATTTCCCCCACTCCTTTTAATAAAGGAAAGAAAAGAAATCTAAGTTTCAGTCATTAATCCACATAATAATATCCTAAAATCATTTCACTCTGAGTTGTAGAACTTTGATCCCTTTGATTTGTTCTGCTTGAGGAATGTCATATTCCATGCTGTGAATGGAAGTTCCCTTTAACCACATGAGAACTAGGAGAAAGTCAAGGTTTGAACCCAAGTCAGCTAATACACAATGGCTGGGATGATGGTCATTACCTACAACAAGGAAGGCAGCAAGTAAGTTCCAGACATTTACAATGATGCATCAGAACTCAAAACACATTTAAAAACAAAAACAAAAACAAACAAGAACCAAAAAAAAAAAAAAAAATCAACTGGTGATCCATTTGAGGGTTTATGTAATTAGGCTAAAGCTCTTTCCAGTCACATATTACAAATGAAATGTTTTAAGCAAAGTCAAAAAAGAAAGAAAAAAAAAACACTTTAAAAAGCAACCTTAGACACAGAATAGTTTTTTCTAAGGAACAGATGTAACTTGGAAAGATACCAACTTCGTCATCCTAGATGACAAATCTTCTGGTGGCATCAATGGAGTGCCATTTGGCTAGTCAGCCCTGGGTGAAGAATATCCGGAGGTTCTATGTTGAGCCACTAAGGATGCTCCATTAAGTCATTTAAGCCAAACTTCCAAGCAAGTGATCTCCAGAATCTCAATTTAACTGTATCTTTTAGCGGTTTAAGGGAAATCTCTGGCAAAGCTAAAACTGCTTCTGCTAGGGGACCTATTAGTATTCTCCACAGTGCTACTCAAACTCACTGCCTTTTCCTAGAAGCACATGAAAGAAACTCAGATCGAGTATACTGTATTCCCCTCACCAAAGCCACCTTGGAGAGAACGTGCCCCGAGATCCGGAGACGTGGACTCTATTAACAGCTCAGCCACAGAGTTACTTTGATTGAGTAACTTAACCTTTGTCCTCATCTAAGTGCCACTCCTGGCCTGTGTTGCAGGGACATTTTGAGAAGAAGTCCAGGTGTATGAACTTTTCACTGGGTGTCGGTATTAGAGAGACATCGTCAGGACAAAACTGAGTAGCCGCCTAAGAAATGAATGAAGAAAACAGAAAAAATGATGCCCATTTTTCTTTCAAAGTAAATTATGAAGAAGCTGTACCTTTGTTTTTCATGATACTAAGAATGTGCGATTTTACAATTTTATCTCCTATCAATGTCATTTTACATGAACTGACTTAATGTTACTTATCTTGTTTTTCAAAGTTATCGGATGACAATCAGAATAATTTCTCTTAATCTGAGAGATGTTAAAAGAAAAACTGGTTGGCAAAAGGACTTTGACATTCATGCCTGTGCCAAATATTGTCTAGTTCAGTTTCTGGTGGAATGATTGAAATGAAGAGACCAGCCTTCTTGCCTGTGATCTTTCTGTGAATAATAGCACAGATTTGAGATGGCTAAGAAAATGTCATGTATTAATTTGTAAATAACTTTCTCTATGTAATTGCAATACATGTTAATTGTGGAAAATCTAAGAAAACACATGAAATATAAAATAAAAATTACTCATATATTCTCATCGCCCAGAGCTACCAAATGTCACAATTTTCATATCTGTACGTGTATGCTTCTTTAAAAAAATAAAATCCAGATAATCCAATCTAAACAGATCTGAATCCTACAAGCAACTTATATTTATAAATTTACTTTTTGAATATACTATTCCATCTTATTGAGGCACTAACCTTTATTTAACCAGTGGTCCAATGAAGAAGGATACTCAGATTAATTTTTTTTCAGTAATATATTTAAAGTAACATGAACATCTTCGTGCTTGTACACTTTGAATAATTGGGAAAATTAGGCAAAGGTCTGAATATGTTTAAGCTTTTATTTCATATAATCACCTTCTTTCAATAGTTTGTACCAAGTTACAGATTTACCTGCAGTGTATAAAGACCCCCGTTTTATGCTAGCCCCGCTAACACATTGCTCATGTAACAAGGTTGGAGCCATTGCTGATGTCTTCTTGGTAAAATCATAAAACAGACTCCAGCCAGATGTTGAAATAACACCTGGCTATTAACAACAGTTAAACGAATTGAAGAAGCGTCTTTAAATTCAATCCTGAAAGCTCTTCCTCAACATTTGAAAAGCTTGAGGCAACAGAAGAAGAAAGAATGCATTAATTTGAACCTAGGGGTCCATATGCTGTCTACAAATCAGACCCATTAGCTTTGCTTACCTTATGGTTTGGCTATCACGTGGAAACCATCTTTGCTGCCAAGGAGAGATAAAAGTGTACATTAAAAATACATTGCACCTTATCTCACGGAAGCGGGTGAAGAGGCTTTCATTCTTTAAGCAGACTGACTCTGCCTTTTTGTTGCATGTGTTTAACGAGAACTCAACATAAATGCTAGCAACATGCAATCTGAGCATGCTGTTCCAGGAGCAGTGTCTGCCATCTGCTTGGGCTAAATGGAACTGCCCAGCCTTTGCCTCCCTGCCCTTGAAACTCGACTATTGGAATTTAATTACATGATTGTATGATTAAATCAAAGAGATTGAAAGGTTAAAGCTAACGTCCCTAGAGGTGAAGCAGGCCCCAGGCTTCTGAAACAGCTGGCATGGGGGAGAAAGGTCCCTCCTGGCATGTCAGAGAAGGAAAGGTAATGAGCTTTTCTGAGGGTGACACTGATTTTGTTTTATTAGATGTGGTGCTGATTGGGAAGGAATTTTAAGTTATGAGGTCCAGAAAATGACTTTGAAAGCTTTCTTCTTTTCTTTTTCTTAAGTCAAAGTACTCAAGAATTGTTATCCCCCTTGATTTAGCCCTTCGATTCCTTTTGCTCTTTAGAGTAATTTTGAGAGTCTGGAACATATTGTCTGAAAGTGAAGGAATTAGGAAGGCGAAAGAGAATCTGGGACTTATTTCCGTTAGATGTGTTGCCTCAAACTTACCTCCAACAAATCAGTGTTATGCTGGTGTCAGCATCAAGATAGATATTTTCAGATGGACTTTGGCCTTGCAAGTCCTTTTGGAAGACCCATCAGATATCAGCCAATGAGGGGAGTTAATCAGTTGCAAACAATCACCCGAATTTTACGCATACTGCACACTGAGCATAGCAGGAGGTGATACAGCCCAGACTCAGGATAATAAGATTTGTAGTGGGGAGCAGAACCTGTCTCTATCACTTACTGGCATTGGAAAATTACTTAACCTGTACTTGATTCAATTTTCTCATCTGGGAAATGGACTAATAATGACACTTACCTTGTGGAATTGTTAATCAGGATTAAACTGGCTAGTTACTGCCAGGTACCTGAAATGGGGCCATTGTAAAGATGAGTTCTTATGGCTGTTAGATCAAATGAGGGGGATATCCGATTTCTCTTTCATTTGATTGTTCACATACTTGGAAAGTATTCCTTTCAGAGAGGTCTACACGTGCTACTTCTATGCTTCTTTGACAAATTCCTCTGTGCATGCAGAGTGTGCCGTGAGAATTATCACATAGATTGATGACAGTATCATATGGCCTGATGGCTGCAACTGTAGAGTTTGCGGCATGATTTGGTGACGAAAATTATTCTGGCGGGGAGAAGAGTGATAGAAATGGAGGCTGTGTTACTCAGAGGACTTTCAAATCCTCAGTAGCAAAGTCCATCTCTCATCCCACCTTGTACTTCCCTTAGTTTAGCTTCCTTGCATCTTGTCATCTTGAAGCATTCCACATTGGTTACTTTTGTTTATGAAAAGCTTATCCATCAAGGATAGGACAAAGTGTTGCTTGCACCTGGAAAGCAGTGATATTACCAAATCAACAGTTACTTGCACAGATTTATGAGAGAGACAATGTCTGGCCTGCAAATCAGCTCTTACTAGTGACTGCAGAGATCAGAGGAAAGATAGACTTTAAATGCAGAATGACACAGACATGGTGGGAGTGGGTAAAAATTTTCCACTAGTGAGTATGGTGAATATTTGAAACAGTGTGTATTCCTTTGTCCTATAGGTTTTGTTCCTATAATGATAACAATACTTGTCTACATTTCCACACCTGGAAAGGAATGACACCCGGTTTGTACTTAGCTCTTGGAAATCTCAAAGCCCTTATTCTTGACCAGGATGCCATATTATACTGTGTAGAGCAATACAAGTGCCATAATAATAATTACCCAACATTTATGGAAATTTTCTATGGACTGGGCTCTTGTAAAGAACTTTAAAGTGCATCCTCATATCAAAAACACAATGATAATTAGCTCTACTTTACAGATGAAGAAAATAAAGTTTGGCATCTAATGAGGCCAGACTTATATTCAGGTCCTGTAAGTCAAATCCCATCCTTTTCTTAATTGTATCATATTAAAATATAAGTTTAGTCTAGAGTTTGGGAGAAAAACAAATAGCTACATATGTGAAGCATTAGGAAGCAATAAAAAATGATGAAAAGAGTTTGTGTATAAGGATGTGGAAACCCAAGTTCATGGCTCTGATCTGCCACAACTCTCTGTATCAACTTGGATAAACCAGTTAAACATTCCATACAATGAGAGAATTTGATGAATTACTATTGCACATCCTTCCAGATGACCACTCCGAATATAAGCACCAGATTATTGATACAGATCATAAAAATAAAGGTGATTAAAAGGAGAGAGACCTCATTCTGAAAAGTATGGACTACATCTGATGTTCTCACTTTATTCATTTTCTTTCACTTGTCTTTCCTTTTTTTAAATGTTTATTTACTTTTGAGAGTGAGAGAGAGAGAGACAGAGCATGAGCAGGGGAGGGGCAGAAAGAGAAGTAGACACAGAAACCAAGGCGGGCTCCAGGCTCTGAGCTTTCAGCACAGAGCCTGATGCGGGGCTTGAACCCACCACCAGAGAGATCATGCCTTGAACCAAAGTCGGACGTCCAACTGACGAAGGTATCCAGATGCCTCTAGTTTTCTTTCACTTCTCAATGCATTTTCGCAATAGGTTTCTTTTATCCCAAACATAGAACTACTTCGGCAATGGTCTCCAATGACTTTCCATTTCTTATTTTTAGTTGTTTTAACTATTATTATATCAGTTAAAGAATCTTTTTGTGCCCTGAAATTTGATTCATTGAGACTCTGATGAAAGCTATAAGATCTTTCACTAGAAAAGTATGCTAATGCATAAAAACTCATTTCTACATGTGGTCTCAAGTGACCCACAGTGCCAAATACTGCATTCTGTTCAAGAAGAGGAGGTCTAAGGAAAATCCTGTGAATTTGTCAAGGACTTTGTAACTCTCAGCTGTTAAAGGTTGGACAAAACTCAGAAATGATTGTAGAGGGAATAATTTGAATCAATGAATCCACTGGAAGTTTGTGGAATTTCTTTTTGAAAAAAGGACTATATAAAGAAACAGCGTTAATCCTGGGAGCATTAGAAATGATCTTATTTAAAGTCTTTCTTTTATAAATCAGGCAAATTATCTATAAGAATGGAAAGCAAACTTTGACATTATAAAATTACTTGACTAGATCCTCTTTATTTCTCCTCTTCCCCCAGCCCCAACCTAGGGCCAAGGGCAAAGGAAGTTGTCAACATCAGAGATATGTTACAAATTATTTCTTTTTGAGTATGTATGTGGGATTTCCATTTCTTTCCATTTTCATTTCCCAATGAGAAGGGTCTTACAATCTGTTTTGGCTTGAATTTCATGCTACTGTCTATCCATGAGCTTGTAGGGGTAATGGAGAACAGAACTAAGTGGCATCTTGCTGTGCACAGAGGAGAAAGAAACGATAAGATAATTAGATAAGCAAAGTGATAAATAGCTTGGGTGACAAACACATGCTGACTACTGCTCTTTTCTCCTGATTTGAATCAGAGGTGACATCCCCTGCTACTTGCTTTTACCATTTTTCTACCAGTGCCAAGGATGGGCAGTATAAAGTGAACCCATATGAATGTTGCTTTAGCCACTGAACGAATGACTACGAGCAAGTTGCGTAATGACTCCAGACCTCATTTCCTCATCATCTGCAAGTTTGTTGACAGGTTAATTTTGTGTGTGTGTGTGTGTGAAGATCCTAGTGAAATTTCTAGCACAAACAAAAAATCAAAAAGAAAAACAAAAAAAAAGTAAAGGAAAATAGTTATACAAAATCATAATGAGCATTCAGTTTTCCATTTTGAAAAAAGAAAAAGGGAAAAATATATTCTCTAGGTGTCCTCCACCAGTGCTATATGAGAAGTTCATGTTTACATGACTGTGTATACATGTACATATAGGCTCTCTCTATATATAGATACATCTGTCTGTATCTATATTTCTCTATAGCTATCTCTACATCTATCTATCTATATCTAGAGATTTATTGTAAGGTATTGGCTTCCACGGTTATGAAGCTCTAAAGGCCCAAGATCTACTGTCGACAAGCTGGAGATCCAAGAGATCCAATGGTGTAGATCCAGTTCAAGTCAAAAGACATGAGAACCAGGAGAGCTGATGGGGTAAGTTCCAGTTGATATGCTAGCAGATTTGAGGCCCAGCAAGAGCCAGTGTTTCAGCTCAAGTCTGAAGACAAAAAGACAACCAATGCCCCAGCCCGACATTAAGACAAAAGGAGCTGAGTCTTTTGGTTGTATTATCAATTGATTGGACAAGGTCTACACATATTCAGGCGAATAACCTACTCTACTCAGTTAACCTCCTTCAGAAACACCTCATAGATATATTCAGAATAATGTTTGGCCAAATGTCTAGGCACCCCATGGCTCAGTTAAGTTGACATGTTAAATTAATGATCACACCAGAGAATTGTAGATGCTCCGAATTTGAGGAAGATGGAATTTGGCTGACTCTGTATGAATTGGATGTTCCTTGTGACTTGTTTTTTTGTAATCAGAAGCCTGCTATAAGGAGAGACAAAGCAAACTGGAAAAGACTACAGTCCCAACACTCTGAGCAAACCATAATAGGTATGACCTATCCTTGAGTGTGAAGTCAGACACAGCCTACTGAGCTCTGCTGTCCCTAAATCTGATCACTATTGTCAATATGGGTCAAATTCCCTTGTCTAGCCCATTGGAGTTATAACAGTAAACACTCATCTTGAAACTTTGCTTTGCCTTTCTTGAATAGGGACATAAGATCAAATCCCATAGACAAAATGGAATTTGATCATGAGAGGTACAATGTCCCAGGCAGGAAGTCTATCATAATGACTGTAAGGTTTCACCTGCATTCACCTGAAAATTCTCCAATATCATCCTTAAACGTAATTATGCATATCCCCTTACCTTGCTTATGACCCATCTTTGCTTCCAACAGATCTTAAAAGGGCTGTGCCAGCCATTTTGAAATCTGGCCACTCTCATGAAAAAAGTGGTACCTTGGTTTCCATGAACCAGTCAATTCTTAGTATAGTTTATGAGCATGACAGGAGACAGATGTCAACACCTAACACAAAAGCTGCTTTTGGTTTAATTTGGAAAACTGTCCACTGGACAATCGATCTCACAGAATCTACTTAGTGTGATTATCAAAGTGTAATAAATTTCATTGAAGAAGAGCTTTGAATGCAGTTAAATGAACACCTTTGACACAAAATGTTTTGTAGTCTATTTTCTGTCACCAGTAATATCCAGTGAACTCACTGCCTCTCTTTTCCTTATAGAGCCTTTACTTCAAAAAGTAGCGATTTTCTTTGTTTTCTTTCTTTTCTTGGCAAGCAGAGGAGTTGTGATATCCAGGGTACCAAGGCTTCAGCTCTGGTTTGTCATCTGGGGATGCTATCACATCTAATTTTTAAAGGGGAAGATTGCACTGGTGCCCACAGGCCATAGAAATGTCAAAACTACTAAAGAGTTTGATCCTCCCAATGGGTTGGGAACGCTCTCAGAAAATCCCATGGATGTAACAAAAGAGCAGGAGAGAGACAAGAGAGAAAGAGAAAGGGAAAAAGTAAAGCGGTATTTATTTCCCCTAAACTGATGCAGCAATCAACTTTGCAATTACCAAGATCCATTTCACTGGACTTTATAACTGGAAATGAAATGAGTGAGAAATGAGAATCTCTAATGAAGGCTCAGGTCCCCACCCATTGCGTTATCATCACATTCCACCAATTCCAACATTCACTCGCCAGCTTTGTAATTTGCAGCTTATTTTCTCACGGCTCGCCAAGCGATTCGCATTCATTGACATTATTGCCGTTTAACACGCAGACGAGTAGAAATATGGTTTCAGATCTGATGGGCTAGGCATTTTTTTTGTCTAGTTGAGTTTGTTTTGCTGCCTAAAACAAATGTCTCTGGAGCTCTGTTTAATTTAGCATGTCAAACTGCTTCCTTCAAAGGCGATTTGGAAATGCTTTATATATACGATAGACACAAAAAGCCAGAAAAAACGGAGCGGGGAGTGATGCTTAAATGAGCAACCATGAAAACACAAGCAGGGCTGTCTATCAGCGTGGATGCGATTTCCATTTCTGTTAGATGAACACTGTGCGCTCCGGAATTGAAACTGAAAAGGGCACAAGGCATTTCACAATTATGAGCTATAAAGAAGACATTTCTTATGCAATTCCTTCGCCTCTTCTTTTAATTTTTTAATTGTTTTTAACTATAACCTAGCAGCGGCAACTCAGTATTTGTCTAGGGACCCAAGCAGACATTTTCCAGGGGTCTCTAGCTCTTAGGGAACTCACATGTTCTTGATACTAGATCCTTATCAGATGTATGATTTGCAATGATATTCTTTCATTCTTGGGGTGCCTTTTCACTCTCATGGTAATGGCTTTTGGTGAAAAAACATTTTTAATTTTGATAAAGTCTACTCTATCTTTTTTTGCTTTCATACCACCTGATTACCAGGTCTCCCACAGTGCCCAGTGCCCAGTGCATTTGGATATTTTAAAAATGTTCTTTAAAAATGAATCAGCCTTGGGGCTCCTGGGTGGCTCAGTGAGTTAAGCCTCTGAGTTTTGCACAGGTCACGATCTCATGGTTGGTGGGTTTGAGCCCCACATCGGGTTCTCGGCTGTCCGCTCTGAGCTCATTTTGGATTCTCCATCTCCCTGTATCTCTGCACAGCCACCTTCCCCCGCCCCGCCACGATCGCATGCACATGTGTGCTCTCTCTCTCTCTCTCTCTCTCTCTCTCTCTCAAAAATAAATAAACATTGAAAAAATGTAATCTGCTTGGGTTTTCCAAGAACGAATGGCATCTGATATTGAAATTACGGAAATATAAGCTGATGATTTCTCCTCACTGTTTCCAAAATCTGAAAAGTTATTGAGAGGAACAGTTTTTATAATTCAGGTGTGAGTTAAACTTGTCCTAAACTGTCATGAAGCCAGAGTTAGTCTTTTTGTTAATCCCACTTAGTGGGAAGATTTGTCCATTTTGCTTTTAGAAGTATTAATATGCTTAGTAATGAGATGCTATCCCAGACTCCACTAACTCTCATAATTGGCATATATACTGAATTACTCTTTTTTTTGCCCTGGGATCCCAATAAGCTTCATTTTTTAAGGTGTACAATGTGATGGTTTAATACACAAATAGGTTGTGAAACGATTACCACAATCAAGTTAACATATCCATCACCAGACATAGTTTCCTGTGTGTGTGTGTGTGTGTGTGTGTGTGTGTGCGCGCGCGCGTATGATGAGAATACTTGAGATCTATCCTCTTAGTAAATTTCAGCTGAATTACTTTTTAAAAATCTAAGATATTCTGAATTTTGAAGAACTTCTGGAAGGGGTTATGAACCTGCAATGATACTAGCAGCTAACAAGGGTGTAATGCCTTTTAGTTTCTAATGGGTTTTCTTGTATTAACACACTTGAACCTTACCAAAGATGTTTATAGAGTGTGTTAGACCTATTTTACAAGTAAAAATACTGATGCTCAGAGAGATGAGGTCTGTTAATGAAAATCAGAGCAGGATAGAAGGGGAGGCAGTGAGGATACATTTTATTTTTTTTTTAAAGTTACTGCAATAAGGAAAAACAGACTGTAAGGTTATATTCCAAATCCAGCATGGACCAGTGGGAATTACAGCCAAAAATTAAGGTGGGGTGTAAATGAATATGAAATTACTAGGAAGGAATCTTCAGGGTAACAGGAGATTCTGGATAAGCTGACTTGATAAGATTATTGCTGAAGGCAGGTCAGTGTGATCAGATACCAAGGGCCATAAATAAGGGATTTCGTTAGATATTGAGGGTGATAAGATATTGAGGGCTATTCGGAAGCCTTGCTAAAAGGGGATTCTACAAAGAAGAACATGGAGCCCCAAAATTGAAGCCTAGCCAGAAAGAGAGCTTAAAAGAGCCTGAAAATTTTTGGTGAAGGATAGAGTCTTTGTCAAACGACTTTCCCAAAAGTGATTAAGTGTCAGAACTGAGGGGTTAGTTCTCATGGCTTCTGGCTCCAAATTCCAGTGGGCAGCATAGTGTCTGTTTCTCAAGCACATAGGACAAGATTTACTAAACGAATTCACCCATATGCAAAGTTTGGCCAAAACTGTGTCTATGTGATGCTAAAAAAAAGCAGGTGATTTACTGAGAGAGTGGGCAAGAGCAAGACTGAAGGAGAGAGAGAGAGAGAGTCAGTCTATACCAGACTCTCTCTGGACTTGACAGACAGTTGTAATTTTCTATTACTGTAGGCCTGGAGACCTGAAGCCAGGGAGTGGGGTTGATAGAACCAAGAAGATAAACAAGACTGTGGATGTAAGGTGCTCTACACCTCTCTTCCATGGGATACTTCCTAACAAATGTATAGAAGAGGCATATTAGCTGGATAATATTTTATGGGCACAGAGAATTTTGAGACACTTTCCCCTGACTCTTTTCTATCTGTCAGCTCACATAGGCACTCTGACAGATTTAACTGGTTTTATTCCTGATTCATTAAAGGATGAAAATTGATACCAAGAGAAACACACGAAAATGTTTCCATCTCTATGCCTTAGTATTAATAATATTTTTTATATCCTTCTCTGAAAGCATAAGGACTCTGAATTTGAGATGGAGGAGGGAAGGGGCATCAAAGACCCCTGCAACTGTTCTTAAAATTTTGGGAGTTCCAGCTCACATACCTTCTTATAGGATGTTATTTGCTGACTGCGTGTCTTTGGAGAAGAGTTGTTAGCCTCTCTGAGCCTTCTTTTTTTCTTTTCCTCGGGGAAGCAATACATTTGGCCAGACTTTCAATATCTGTAAAGCTCTATCTTGCTGGCAAATAATTTGGAGGCTAATAACTCACTTTGTACACTGCCAGCATTTGGGAGGAGGGTGCCATTGGGGGGGGGGTGGCCATAGCGAGTGAATAGTTAGTTGCTTACATAGTCCTGAGCTTATTTCTAATGAAGACTCCATTTGGAAGTTGTGAAGATACTTTTTAAGTCAGGACACCCATGATTGTGTTTGACTTCATTCAACCAAACCAAGGTAGGCATTGACAGTGAGCGGTACTCTGAATCATCCTCTGCCTCCTCTTCTTTCTACTTCTACGTATTCTTGAAGCAAAAAATTGGAAAATTTACCACAATCCAGCATTTAGAAGATTTTTTTCTTTTTCTTTAATGTTTATTTTTTTTTTTTTATTATATGAAATTTATTGTCAAATTGGTTTCCATACAACACCCAGTGCTCATCCCAAAAGGTGCCCTCCTCAATGCCCATCACCCACCCTCTCCTCCCTCCCACCCCCCATCAACCCTCAGTTTGTTCTCAGTTTTTAACAGTCTCTTAAGCTTTGGCTCTCTCCCACTCTAACCTCTTTTTTTTCTTTTTTCCTCCCCCTCCCCCATGGGTTCCTGCCAAGTTTCTCAGGATCCACATTTATTTTTGAGACAGAGAGAGACAGAGCATGAGCAGGGGAGGGGCAGAGAGAGGGAGACACAGAATCGGAAGCAGGCTCCAGGCTCCGAGCTGTCAGCACAGAACCCAACGCGGGGCTCGAACTCATGGACTGTGAGATCATGACCGGAGCCGAAGTCAGATGCTTAACCGACGTTGCCACCCAGGCGCCCCTAGAAGAATTTTTCCTTTAAAAAAATGTTTACGATTCTTCCAAGTTACTAATTAGCTTAGCCCTCAAACACACGGATAGGTTTCCAGGGCAAGGAAGGGGGTGGAATGAAGTCTGAGTGGAACCTTTCTTATTTTGTTTGATTCAAGCAAAATAAGCAGTTCTCATAAGCACACCACCAATCTTTCCTATAAATCCCTTTCCTCTGGAATTCAGTTGAGATACAGGAGCCTGAAGGTGCCTCTATATAAGGACTGTACAATGCACATATTGCCGTGGCTCAAGCCAGCTATCTCCCACATACACCCTAGCTTTTTAAACAAAAACATCTTTACTACCAAGGTTAGGAGTATAAATTACCAGCTAAAATCCTTTTTTTTTCTTTTTTTTTTCCATAAAATAATTCTGCTGAAACTAATCCTGTCATATTAAGGTAGGTAGGTTAAGTAATGTTTAAGAAATTTCCCAGCTTCTATTACTTTTGGGGTGTCAAGATAGTAATTCTTACCAAAAAAAAAAAAAAAGCACATGTCTTTTTTTTTTTCCCCTGCTTCTGTGGCTCTTATGATTCTATTATTTGTAGTGGCCCCACCACCCTGATGTAGACTCATTTCTTCTCTCCCTTGGGCTGTTAAAGCCAGGACAGGAAGCATTTTGTGACGGGCAGGATAGATTTCCAGAACTCCCTGGTGCTTCTAAATCTCCTGTTTTGGCTGGGGGAAATTGCCCAGCACAATTTGTAATATCAGACAGCAGTATAAGAAGAGGCTAAATGTCAGGGCTGGGGAAGCAGAATGATGAGGGATAAATGTGATTGCCCAAAGCAGGGCTGAAATGATCTCATTAATCTTCCATTTTACGGGCACTGGTTCCTAAGACAGACAGCAGGGACATGAATAGAAGAGGTGTGCTCTGGGCAGCTTATGGGACAAAACCTTCCCAGGCTGGCCTAGCTGGAATGTTACATGGCCCGGCTAATGCCAACATATGAAGGATTCTGATGTTCCTGGTGCTGCCTCAACGATCTCATTAGAAGAATATAGATGGACATTCCTTGAATTTCTGTGGAAAACATTCACAGTTTGCAGGCCATTGGAGAATTTGGGGGGTTTTGTTTTTTAAACAAATCAACCTTGTTTTAGATCTTGATAATTAAGAATAACTTATGGTAGGGGCGCTGGGGTGGCTCGGTCGGTTAAGCGTCCAACTTTTGATTTCGGCTCAGGTCATAATTTCGTGGTCCATGAGACTGAGCCCCGGATCAGGCTCTGTGCTGACATTGCGGAGCCTGCTTGGGGTACTCTCTTTCTCTCTGCCCCTTACCCCCTCTCTTTCTCAAATTAAGTCAATAAAAATAAAAATAAAAAGTTCTAAGAATAACTCATGGGAGCATGATAATTTCTATCATTATTGTTGCTGATTACATCTGGACCCCAATGATTCAATGCCATAATTGCTATATTAAAGCCCATCTACATCTGAGTAAGCAATTTCCCATGAAATCAGGTTAGGTCACAATCAAATCATCATTTTACTTATCTCATGTTACTGGTTCTGAAGAGCCCATCCTAATCCTGGATTTACAAGTCGAATTGTTTATTTGCATATTTATCGAAATAGGGTCGCGGACTAGGTGCTCTCCTAAGGTGATCAGCGTCTAGTGTGGAAGGACACTGCATGGAAAATTACAGTGAGATGTGACAGTTCCTATCCCAGAAGCAACAATGAAATGAACCATGGAAGAATGTGTGCTCATGTCTGCTAGGGAAGTGAAGAAAGTCTTCTTGGAGGAGTTGCTATTGGCACTGATACTTGAAAAAGTGGAAGTTTGCCATATGTATAATTCAGGGGGAACTTTTCTAAGGAGAGGAAATATCACACAAATGATACATATAAATTGAGTATTCCGATAGATAGACTATTTCATCTGGAGTGCCTGGCTGGCTCAGTAAGTAGAGTGTGCAACTCTTGATCCCGGGTATGTGAGTTCAAGTCTCACGTTGGGTGTAGAGATGACTTAAACATACAAAATCTTGACTGTACTAACTTGTAAATAGCCCTGTTTCATAAAAATAATTTAATAATTGTGTTCTGTCATAACTGAAGACGTGTAAGTTCTTTCACATATTGTGCTTCTTCAAGTAAATAAATTACCCAAAAGTCAGATTCTCTGCAGTGCGAATTGTGTGATTAGTTATTCTGAATATTATCTGAGAATATCTCATATCCCACACTGTAATATATAATTGATCTCTTTGCATGTGTATAATGCACTGAAAACTTCTCTTCATAACAATAATTCTGGTAAATTACAAAATTATGCAGTGATTGCTGACATACTGGGAAATATACGAATTATGCCTTGTAGTTTTAGTGTCGTGGACTTTCAAATATATTTTCCCAGCTTTTTAAAAGAGAGGTTTTAGGTTTTGATAGTATTTGTGTACTACTAAACAGCAAAGACTACATCTTCCCACACTTGAGTTTTCCTGTGCATTCTGTACAGCAATTGCTCTGAGTATACACCTCTCAAATTATATTAGTGTTGTAATCCTGTTTAGTAGAATAGCTGAACAACACAAATTCTTTTCTAACTCTGTTGGGGAATCTGGTTTCATGTGATCAGTTGTGATCACAAATTCTTTCATAAACTTTTTCAACTTTCATTTTGAAATAATGTCAAATTTTAAAAAGTGGCAACAACAGTATAAAGAATTCACAGATGCCATCTCTCCAGCCTTTAAAAATGATAGCATATTTACATAACTACAGTTTTATAATAACCCAAACTAGGAAATTAACAATGACATAGTACTATTAGGTAATCAGTAGAACTGCACAAATTTTACCAATTGTCCAACCAATGTATTCTTTACTGGCCCAGTATTTAATCCATAATCCCACGTTGCAATCAGCCATCATGTGTCCTTAATCTCCTCCAAATTGGGAAGGATCTTTGTCTTTCATGACTCTATCCTTTTGAAGAGGATTGGACATTTACCTTGGAGAATGTCTCTCCTTTTGGGTTTGTATGATGTTTCCTCATGGTCAAATTCAAGTTTGCATTTTTGGCAAGAGGACCAAAAAGGCATTATGCCCTTTTGACTGCATCATATCAGGAAGTACATCTTGCTGCTAAGTCTATTTACTGGTTTTGTTAATTTTTATAACTTTGGGGTGCCTGGGGGGCTCAGTCAGTTAAGGATCCTGCTCTTGGTTTTGGCTCAGGTAATGATCTCACAGTTAATGAGTTCAAGCCCTGTGTGGGGCTCTGCACTGCTTGGAATTGTCTCTCTCTCCCTCACTCTCTGCCTATCTCTCTCTCTTTCTCAAAATAAATAAATAAAAAGTTTTAAAAAATTAATCACTTTGAAGTTTGACTACAAGAGACCAAACTTGAGTTTATTCTTTTTTTATTGAAACTAGACCAACTTCAGTTCCCAACCTCACATTCAAACTTCAATTTTGGAAATAGTGTTGTTCAGATAAGGGTGTATGAGTTTTAGTTGGAAACAAGATTGTTATTATCTTTTTAATTCCATGATTTAGCTTAAGGAAACCAAAACACAGGTCTAAACTTTTTGTGTAACTTAAAGGAATCAGCATATGCAAGTTCAGTCTCTCTTATTAGACTCCTTTCCTATCTTGGCCAAAACCCACAAAGATAGCAGGACTCTACTATCCACTGTCTATACTAGAAATGGAGCAAAATGTATCACATATCCCCACCAAAAACCTTTTATCTATACTTGCAATTCTTCCATTTTCAATCCTTTAGTATAATAGTCAACAAAATACTTTTTTTTCTTACCGAGTGATCTCTCGCTGACCTTAATTTCCCTTTTATCATTAAAAGATATTATAAAGTCAGTATATGTAAAGAAAAATAGGACCAACAGCCTAGTTCTTAGTGGCAGGAAGGCAGGAGAGATAAAAATTTTTTTAAAAGTCTAAGAGTCGCAGGAAAAATTACCAAGAGAGTTTAACTGCATTATGTCTTTGTTTGGGAAAGATTAGTGAAACAAGACTCATCCCTCTCCAGGTCAGAAATTCATTTGGAATGGGAAGAATAGCCAACATCATGCAAATGGTATAGAGCCAAATATGGAAGAAAGGCCAACAGTATGCAACTGTTAAAGAGCCATATATGGAAGTGTGTGTGAAATTAAACTCTCCAGGTCCCTCATCATATAAAAGTTGTGCTACCAAGAGTGCCAACAGGTTGATATCCTACTTATGTGAACCTAAACAGAGTTGATGAGATTATTTTAGTAAGACTCTCTGACCACTCTAACCAACTAATCATGAAAAGCAAAGAATGCTCTTGCTATGTGATGATCCAAGCACTGTGTATTATCAAGTCAGAAAATATTAAAAATGTGTGGTCTTCATGTGTGGTTCAATGTGTTCATGGACTCAAACAGGATTTATCCCTGATGAAGCATAGTAAATATGCAGTTTGGAACATGAAAGCACAGCTGTCTATAGTTTCTCTATTTTGGAAAAGTGCATGACATCAGAGGAGAGAGATCTCTTTTTTAGTAGGTCTAGGATTCAGATAATTTAGGTGGGAATCTCCACCTCACCACCACTGTATAGAATAGAGCTGGTCACCCATTCCCAACATCTGGTTCCCAGTGGAGAAGCAGTTGATACCCCTACATTCCTCATCATACAGATCCTCGGGGGACAGAATGAAAGTGTTTGAGTCCAAGTGCTCTAGATTACCTAGAGATCTCAGCTGTTATCAGTGTTCTCTTTTAAGTTCAGTCAGTCTTAGCTTTTTACATCAACATCAACAGCAAATGTTCACTTGACAACAGACATTCATAACTACTCTATAGTCCATCTTTCCTGACAACACCATTCAATTATTAACCTGTCTTCTGAAAATGATGCCATAGAATTAAATTCATGAGCTGCTTTCCCTGCTGCATTTTTTTTCATTTTTAAAGAGCAAAACAATCTCTGTAGTTATTTAATACTTCCAAAAAGGAGAACATTTTTTAGCTACTTCATGATTAACTATTGAAATATGTAAGCCTAGGAATTTAGCAGGTCTGCAAAAGCCAAACACCTTCTAAATCTGACTTCCATTTGAAAAATTAGAGGGCTATTTAACTCTTATTATAACTGCCTGTTGCTTAAGAGATCAGACTGAATACCGAAGAGAAGTAAATAGATCCAATGAAAGGAATTTCTGTGGCTGGCTGCTTGGGTTTGTTCTGTGTAAAACACACCTTTTTATTTAAATTAGACAAATGGCAGTGTTTCCTGCCTAATGAGACTGCTTGGACTGTGGTTTGGAAATGTCACCTCCATTCTTTATCAGATAATCATAATTAGGCTGAATGAACCAACCAGGGAAGTGGGAAGCAAGTCAAAAAGTGTACTGAATGGAAACAGAAAAGACCTCCAACAGGCAGACCACCAGGAGGAAATCAGAAGGAAACATCTACAGAGCAAACACAGCCCTGGAAAAGTTGCTGGGCACCAAAGATGTGACTGCTGAATTATAGTTCACAGCAAGCTTGAATCTTGACTCTCCAGATGGTCTACCCAGTCCTTTTTTAATTGTGTTCACTCTCTCAAATCAGCCCCCAAAACACTTAACGTGTTTCTTTCTCTCTCTTTCACTGTGCATCAAAACAGTCTGTGACAGATTTAAATTGCATTAGTCCTTATACTTACTTGTGGTGTTTTTCTGCTCCAATTTTAGAAGCCTTTCAACAACATTGGTTATCTGCCCTGGAACCCATACACAGAAATCTTTTGAACCATAAATGTACCCCTTTGGATGCATTGTAGAATCCATATCAGACAGTAATAATTGCTATAAGGCCCATGTAAAATTCAGTTTTTACAGTTTCAGGACTGCTAAATGCCCTTTTCTTTCAGGAAGATTCCTGAAGGAAATTTCTAGATCTAACCAAGACCAGGACCTGAACTTTGATTAAATACAAAAGGCATGGTAGTTACCACAGGGATAGATGAGGTCAAGGCCAGGTTATATTTCAAAATGGTAGAAAGACTGAAATAAGAGAACCATGTAAATAATTTGAAGGAAACATAGAAGTAAATTTTGGAAGCCTGGTGACTCAAGAAAATGGAAAGTAGCAAATAAATTCCAGATTAGTGACTTTCAGACATTGGTATAACACAAGTATATTACCAGACCTCATTCTCCATGAATTCTCATTCAGTAAGTCAAAGGTGGGGCACAAAGATCTGCATATTTTAGAGGTACAGATAAGTCTGATTCACCTTGTCATCACCAAGAACACTTTTGAGGAACACTGTGCTAATACATGATTGAACTCTTTTTTGTGGCAAGGGACATAAGCTCATCTTAATTTTATTTAAGCAAAAGTAGTAGGAACATATTGATTCAAGTGCTCAAAATGTTCAAGAGCAGATCCTTAAGGTTAAGATGAATGTGGCCCCAGGTGCTGACAGGAAATCATCTGGAAACTTTTTCTGTCTTCTGGCTTTGCTTTTATACTTGCTGGCTTCATTTCCAGGGAGGCTTTGACTGGGAATGGTTTTAATGTGGTACTAACAAATTTGGCTTAAATATACTGGCTTAGCAAACCTATTAGAGAAATGACTTCTATTTTAAATGAGTTCAACAAATTTACTTTGATTTAATTATATTGAATTAATTTATTGAATTAATTAAATTAATCTATGGAATTAATGTAGTCTACTGAAATAAGTCCAGTGGACAGGAGGACGGAACATGCTAATTAACTACCTTTGTCTTCTCCCGTGGGTTTTGGGATAGGGTTTTCACACACAAACCAAATGCATTGAAGATGAGTGAGGGTTAGAATGTGATACTGGATTTCGAAAGGAAACTGGATCCTACTCTCAGAAGAGAAAATGAATGCTGAGAAAGAATAAACAATATTATGTCCTCTACACATGCATTCAGATAAAGCAAACAGACTCCTGAACCTGAATTCAATGAGTCTAGGTAATGGCCAGCAACTTAACGTAGAAAGTTAGCTTATGGAGTGGTGGTCCTTTATTCTAGAGTAAGGATGTATTTTCTTTCCACAGAATGTGTACTCTCTGCATTGAAGAAGTAACTAGGAGTGTGTTCAACAGGTAATAGGAAAGCTGAATTCACAGAAATAACAGAGTTCGTTGAGGGATTTGGATGGATGGGTGTAGAAATCTGAATGCAAGGTCTTCAGTAAGAGACTATCAAAGAACTTCGTTATAGAAAATGATCCCTTAGGCTGATTTACCTCTAATCAGAAGCTCTGAGAAAGTTCAAAGGTTTATTATTGGGTGATGGTTAGATTTAACTTCAATATAGCGTTCAGGACAATTAGGAGAAGATATACCAATTACATTTGATAAATAAAAAAGACCATAACAATGTATGATCAAAAAGTTATATGTTGATGTGAAAGGTAATAGGTACATTGTTGGTTTGTTTATTAGCTGTCAATTTAAGGTCATTGACATTCAGCAGATGTAGCATGGTATTAAACTATAATATACATATGTACATATACACATATGTATGTATGTATACATATATACATAATATATGCAAAACATATATATGTATGTATATAAAGTATATATACTTTTTAAGATTTTAATAAAATAAGTATAACTTAAAATGTACCATTTTAACCATTTTAAGTGTACAGTTTGGTGGAATCAAATACATTCACAAAGTTGTACAACTATTATCACTATCTGCAAAACTTTTTCATTATCACAAACTATAACTGTGTATCCACCAACAATTAACTCTATTCCTCCCTGGTAGTCATTGGAAACCACCGGTCTACTTTCTGTCTCTAAATATTTAATGACTTACATACTGCAGCTAACTTAAATAATATAATATTTGTATTTTTTTTTAATTTTAAAATTTTGTTTTGTTTTCTTTTGTTGAGAGAGAGACAGAGCCAGAGACAGAGAGACAGAGCATGAACGGGGCAGGGGTAGAGAGAGAGGGAGACAGAGAATCTGAAGTAACCTCCAGGCTCCAAGTTGTCAGCACCGAGCCTAAGCTGGGGCTTGAACTCACTCATGAACTTTGAGATTATGCCCTGAGCCAAAGTCAGACACTTAACTGACTGAGCCACCCAGGCGCCCTATGTATTGTTTTTTAATTAAACAGGAAAGTCTGCAAATGTATGATTTTTAGTTGGTGAATATCTAACTTTTGTATTTCAGATTATAGCTGTCATCAGCATAAAAAATCTTATAAAGTAATTTTATTTTAAAACAAGTGAGTGCTTGAAGCATCTGGGTGGCTCAGTCTTTTAAGTGTCCAGCTCTTGAATTTGGCTCAGGTCATGATCTCAGGGTTGATGAGCCTAGCAGCACAGAGCCTGCTTGGGATTTTCTCTCTCCCTCTCTCTCTTCCTCTCCTCTGCTTTCTCTCTCTCAAAACAAAACAAAACAAAACAAAACAAAACAAAAAAACAAGTGAATGTTTGCAGCACTTATAACACAATTGAAAAGATATAGGAGCTCCTGGGTGGCTCAGTCAGTTGAGTGTCCCACTCTTGGTTTCGGCTCAGGTCACGATCTCACGGTTTCATGGGTTTGAGCTCCCCCATCCCCACTAGGCTCTGTGTTGGCAGTGTGGCGCCTGCTTGGGGTTCTCTCTCTCTGCCCCTCTCCTACTCACACTGTCTCTGTCTATCTCAAAAACAAATACATAAAACTTCAAAAAAAGAGGGGCACCTGGGTGGCTCAGTAGGTTGAGTATCTGACTTCAGCTCAGGTCATGATCTCACAGCTCGTGGGTTCTAACCCCGTGTCGGGCTTTGTGCTGACAGCTCAGGGCCTGGAGTCTCCTTCGGATTCTGTGTCTCCCTGTCTCTCTCCCCCTCCTCTACTTGCACTCTGTCTGTCTCTCTCTCAAAAATAAATAAACATTAAAAAGATTTAAAAAAAAAGATACATAGAAGATTAACTTGCCCCCCCCAAACAAGGATGATATGCAAATTTGGGAAGCATTCTTTTATTTATTTATTTATTTATTTATTTATGAGAGAGAGAGAGAGAGAGAGAGCGAGAGCCAGAGCACGAGAGAATAAGTGGGGGGCTGGGAGAGAATCCCAAGCAGGTTCTCCACTGTCAGTGTAGAGCCTGACATGGGGCTCACACCCATGTACCATGATCATGACGTGAGTCAATGTTAGATGCTCAACCAATTGTGGCCCTAGTGTGCCATTATTTAGAATCCAAACAAACAGAAAATGAGTGAATTAAGTGAAGGTGGAAAGCCCAACCCTCTGCTGCGTTTCACATTGTTCCTCCAGTGTTTTTCGTCGTGTGCGATACCTATAGTATTGAAATAAGTGTAAGTGGCATCTGGACCAACTTATTCTTTCCATGGTTATATACACGTGTTTGTGTATTGTGAAAACATGTGACCAGTGCATGAAACAGGAGACAACCTTAGAATGATGCCTTGCTAAAAAACCAAAAACAGTGAGTTTGAAAACAAACAGAAAAAGTAGTAAGTGGATATGGCAAAAATTGTGAAGGTAATGACTGAAATTTTGGTAATATATCATGTATTTAGGAGGAAGTGGTGGAAAATAAATCTATTACCAGGAAGAGAGATAGTCAATTAAGTTTGCATTTGTATGCATAGAAATGACAAAATAAAAGGTCATACCACATTACAAAGAGAGAACTAATGTAGTACTTATTAAATGCAATTGCATACAAGAGACGGATAAAAAGGAAGAATTTGACTGGAGTTTGAACCAAGACTTGAAAGAAGTGATAGAAATTTTTGCCTCATTGTTCCAGTGCTGATGTCAGATTCTCTTTCTGCCAAAATTAGCTTATAAAGAATGAAGAGATTTTCACATTGAGTCCTTTTAGCAGATGCACCTGGTTTTCTTGTTTATTGTCAATCCCAAATCCCAAATGTTACACTGAACATGTTAGCACTGCATTGTTCAGATGAAAGAAAAGTCGTTAGTTCTTAGCAGAGAATTACCTTTTTCTATTTCAACCCTGTTTTTATATGACATCTAAACCCTAGAGATGAATCATAAAACTCAGCTGAAAATACTCAAAATTTTCTCTATACAATATTAAGTAGATAGGTAATAGAAAGGTCCTCATAGATTATCTCCAAAAGTAACTCATGAATCAAATGGTTTATTTTTGGATATTTTGATACTTGGCCATTTCCTAAAACTTATACATGATGACACTTGCTTATTTCATATCGTTTTTTTTTTTCTGTTACAAAGCAAGAATCAACCTTGCTGAAGGTTGAAAAGTAGAAGGATGAAAGGTAGAGTATTTTGATAGGAAATGAAGTCATTCATTTTTAGGAAAACAATTTAAATATGCTAGTTTTTATATCAGAAGGCCATATACTCATGATGCTATTGTCTTAAAGATTTGAGTTGAGAGCATTGCATAGAAATATTTGAATGTACTTCAAATGTGCAATTTTTAATTATCTTCCTATGAAATATAGGAGCCAGCAAACTAGAACACTACGTGGACAAGGACTTCACCTAAAACTTTTGGAGGACCTCTGTTCCACCACAATGTAGATCCATAGAAAGTGCTTAAAGATTTAAATTTTTAGATGACTGTTAATATATGCTTATTTGAATGAAAGTCATCTAAAATTTCTAACTTGAGCTTAAAAATAAATAGCCAAAATTTGGTAAGGAAAGGCTAGCTGCCTTTTGAAAGTTAAAACTTATGTTTTGTAAGCACAAAATTAAAGGCAGAAAATTGTAAACATTTTACAGTTTATATCAAAGATATAAAAGTATTTGGAGTTTATGGAAAAATATATTAAATCTGGGAATACAGCACTCTTTCTCTGGATTGCTTGGTCTTTTTCTTTCTTTTTTTCTCTCTCTTGCCATAACTATATCTATCAAAATATATCCTAAATCATTAAGTTTTATTGCACTTCCTAGATTGTGGAGTACTTCTGATTTTTGAACACATTATCTTCATATTTAGGTATTACAAGGTCCAAGATTATTATTCTTGTAGAAAAACAGGCTACTTTTAACCATTTATTTAATCTCCATTAAAGCCATCACAGATAATTTATTCAATATTTTTAAAAGACAAATTCCTTTTCATATGGATCTCCAAGAAAATGTTGGAATCATAGAGTATGCCCTCTGATGATTTTTATATTCAAAAACATTTAGTAAGTCTCTAAAGTTTCAATAGTTAGAATACTATTTTTAATGTAAAAAATGTTCAACATTCTCAGATTCTAGAGTGTATGAATTAATATTTTTCAAAAATTAGTATAAAGCACTTGGGAACACAACTTAAAATATTGACGATAGCATGGGGCACCTGTATGGCTCAGTCAGTTAAGCATCAGACTCTTGGTTCTGGCTCAGGTCATGATCTCATGGTCCGTGGGTTCGAGAGCTGTGTCAGGCTCCACGTTAATAACATGGAGTTTGCTTGGGATTCTCTCTCCCTTCCTCTCTCTCTGTCCCTCCCATGCATGCACACATCCTCCCTCTATCTCTCACTCTTTATCTTTCTCTCTTTCTCTGTCTCGCAGTAAATTAAAAAAAAAAACCATTTGTGATAACATTTTAAGAGTGAAAAATATGGACTAATATTCCATATTAATAATATTTTAAAAATACGTTATTTAAAGGCACGATCATGCAGCAGTTTTCCAATGTGTTTCATGAAAACACTATTTTTTTCAAAATGGTATACGATAAGAGGAGCTAGTGGTCCACGAAATTTGGGATGTATGTTCTAGCCAACCATAATGCACATTAGTATATTAAAGTCTATAAAGCAATAGGATTATTCTAGCATGGCTTTAACTTGAACTTATGTTTCACGATGTTTTTTAGCACACATGAAGAATGGCTCTCAGAACTGATGTTTGATAGAATGGTGGAAGGAAGCCATAGAATACAGTGTTTAAGAGGATACCCTGGGACCAAAATGCTTGGATTCAAATCTTACTACTTAAATCTTCATCTTGGAGCTATTCTGTAAAATGGGAACACTTATATAATAATACCTGTCTTTAAAGTAATTATATGAGTATTATATTAATTAATATAGGTAAAGGTTTGGCGTAGTGAACAGAACAATGGACACTTAAAAATGCTAACCATTTAAAAAACAATGCTAACTGCTATCATAATTTGATAAACTTCTCTGGGGCTTTGAAGTAACCCGTGACTGATTCATTTGTTCCCATTCTACCTCTCATTACATATATATGTATATGTATATGTGTATGTGTGTATATGCATGTATGCATATGTTTACATGTACATCTATCCACTCAATCTAATCTATTTTAATAGGTTTTATTTCTCAACATATTACAAAATATTTTCGATGGAAGAGCATAACTTAAATAAAATCAGTCTGATCCCGTGGGTTAAGATATTTAGTTTGTTAGAAAGTATTTGTTATATTTTCTTAAAATATAAATAAAATCATGCCTTTCTTTCCAGGAAGACTGTCCACTTAGTTATAGGAGTTAGAAGTAGCATTTGCCAGGGACATACCCACCTTTGACTCAGCACACTCATTTACAGACTACTCCACAGAACTCCTTAAATCTTCTGCTGGGATTTTGAAAATGAACTTCTGCTCAGACATGCATGTTCTTTTTTGTAACCAGAATAGAGGTTTCTGAGAGTATTTTCCTAATACTCTGGTTGGTTGATACACATGGTCTGTTCAGATTTCATTCCTAGGTTGGACACAATGTAACATTTATATTAAAATCCATACATTTTATAGTGAGATTGAAAGAAAAAGTTCTACATTGCCCATATATTGCTCCTGTTTTTCCTATATTCTCCTAGAATGAGCAAAAATGTAAACTTATTTATCTTTTATTTTAACTAAAATGATCTTTATTTTTTGATGTATCATCACTCTGGTGCATATTGCTAAGAAATAAGAGAAGAATGTATTGGCTTACATGATTATACCATTCAAGCTGTGAAATTTGCTTTAGGTACTTTTGTAGGCAGAGCCTTAAATCAATGGCTCTCAGTGGGGGCGGCACCACCCTCTAGGGTACATCTTGAAATTTTATGGAGGTTATTTTTAGTTGCCACAACATTTGGGGGGTAGCCACTACTAGGATTTCATGAATGCGGCCAGGAAGGTTAAGCATCCTGCAATGATCAGGATTGTTCTGCAAAAAAATATTATCCATATCCTGCAGAGCTCTTAAATATCTTCCATGCATCCAAAATGTATGCTTATACCTAAACCTGTAGACTAAGACTCCATTTTATGTACAAATTCAAAACAGGTTTTTTGGGGGACAACTTGAAAGCAAACTGAATAACCAAGAAACACAAATATGAACTAAATCCAAGAAAAAGTTGTTCTATTTTAAATTTCATCAGATATTCCATATCATTTTGAATTTTCCATTAAATATGGCCACATTTCTCAATCTGGATCATTCTCAATTTATAGGTGTTGAATATAAATTTGTAATAGAGCATATATGAGACTATTTTTTCACAGCCAGATGAAAATATTATTGTAATTAGTGGAGACAAAAAATATAAGCATCTCATTAAATTTTGCTAATAAAGGTTGTCTAAAAATAATTCATGCTCTTGACATTCTATATTTGAGTATTTCTACAGCACAATGAAAAGCTTGTGAGGAAACATTGAAAACAATTTATTTTTCATTTTCTATACTTAGAGTTTACCCATAAACAACATGAGGATTAAGGGTACTGACCTTCTCATGCAGTCAAAAATCTATTTGTAGCTTTGGATTCACCTAAAAGCTTAACTATCAATAGCCTACTGTTGACCGGAAGGCTTAGCAATAACAGAAACAGTTGATTAGCACATATTTTGTATGTTTTTATATTGTATTCTTACAATAAAGGAAGCTATAGGAAATAAAATGTTATTATGAAAATTGTACATTTACAGTGCTATCCTGTATTTATTAAAAAAGAAATCCATGTATAAGTGGACCCACACAGTTCAAATACGTTGTTCAAGGGTAAACTGTATTTAAACCTCATTTTCAGTAAAAAAAAAAAAAAAAAAGCAGGGAGGTTGTACTGGGTGGCTCAGTGGTTAAGCCTCAGACTTTGGCTCAGGTCATGATCTCATGGTTCATGAATTCCAGCCTGGCATTGGGCTCTGTGCTGACAGCTAGGAGCCTGGAGCCTGCCTCAGATTCTGTGTCTCCCTCTCTCTCTGCCCCTCCCATGCTCATTCTCTGTTTCTCTCTGTCTCTCAAAAATAAATAAACGTTTAAAAAAAATACAACCTTATTTTCAGATGATTCTAGAGATTTGAAACACCATTTTTCTACAGATTTTCATTCTTGTCCTTTTTCCATGTACAATTTCTCCAATCGTATAGTGACCAATATGGTCTTTAAGTTCTTTTAACATAAAAGAAATAGGGGTGCCTGGGTGGGTCAGTCCTTAAGCGTCTGACTCTTGATTTTGGCTCAGGCCATGATCTTGCAGTTCGTGAGTTCAAGCCCTGCATCGGGGTCTGCACTGACAACACGAAGCCTCCTTGGGATTTTATATCTCCCTCTTCTCCACTCCTACCCTGCTTGCTCTGTAGCTCTCTTTCAAAATAAATAAATAAACTTAAAAAAAAACATAATGGAGACAAATTATATCCATATATATATGAAATATATTTTGTGAAATATATTTTGTGATTCTTTGATTTTGTCCTATCGTACAATGACCTGGAGATCAAGTGTATAAGACACTGGAATCAGAATACTTGATTTCAAATCCTGGATCTGCTGCTTACTAGCTGTGGCTTCTTGGGTAAGAAACTTAATTCGTCTGTGTCTCAGTTTCCTCGGCAAAATAATGTTTTCAGTCCCACAGGGTAATTCATATGAAAAGTAAATGAGATAATGCATTTAAAAAATCAGAGAACTGAGCCAGATACACAAAAAGGCATGGATGAAGCTAAAGAGTATTATGCTAAGTGAAATAAATTAGTCAGAGAAAGAAAAATACCATATTATTTTACTGATATGTAGAAATAAGGAAACAAAAATAATGAACAAAGGGAGAGAAAAAAGAGAGAGGGGGGCAAACCAAGAAACACACTCTAACTATAGAGAACAAGCTGATGATAACCTGAGTAGGTGTGGGGGGTGATGGGGATTAAGGAGGGCACTGAATTTTTTTATTTTAAAGTTTGTTTTATTGTGTATTTTGAAGGGGACAGAGGGACAGAGAGATAGGGAGAGAATCCCACGCAGACTCCACACTGTCAGTGCAGAGCCGGATGCAGGCTCTATGTCAGAAACCATGGGATTAATACCTGAGCAAAGATCCAGAGATGCTTAACCAACTGAGCCAGCGAGGTGCCCCAAGGAGGGCACTTGTGATGAGCACTAGGTATTGCATAGAATTGTAAAATCACTATCTGTACGCCTGAAACTAATATTATCCTGCATGTTAACTAACTGGAATTTAAATAAAGTTTTTACAAATTAAAGAAAATAAATATAAATAATTTTAAAAATTGAAAAGAAAGCACTCTACACATGTTTGATAAACAAACTATAAAGGATTATTTTCAAATTGAATGTATAAATAAGGTCTAAATCATTTGCAAATATCTTGACTCCTCATTTTCTCAATTTTAACCACCTGGTAGTTCTTAGCGTTTTGTATTTACATGGACTAAAGTCATTTTCCCTTTTGTCTTATTGCTAACAGAAAAAAGTCTATTCCATTATTTTCTTATCCTCATACTAGTTTTATTCTAATGTCCACCTGGGTGTCTGCTTTCATTTTCAGTAAAACTTGTACAGAATTGCTTCTAACGGTCTTCCTCCTTCTTATTCTAAACAAACTTATAATAATTAGTGAAATAATCTGATGACTTTGTTATGTTTCCTAGTATAGTCAGCCTGAGCACTGACACACTTATATGGAATATTTCATTATAAAGTGCTTTTTGGGGGGCGCCTGGGTGGCTCAGTCGGTTAAGCGTCCGACTTCAGCTCAGGTCACAATCTCACGGTCCGTGAGTTCGAGCCCCACGTCGGGCTCTGGGCTAATGGCTCAGAGCCTGGAGCCTGCTTCCGATTCTGTGTCTCCCTCTCTCTCTGCCCCTCCCCTGTTCATGCTCTGTCTCTCTCTGTCTCAAAAATAAATAAAACGTTAAAAAAATTAAAAAAAAATAAAGTGCTTTTTGGTATTCTATGCAACACTTAATGTGTTAGATTGACTTTTAAGAAAAAGCATTTTGTGTAATACATGAATTTTACTTCAGGATAGTAAAAGAAACCTTACAAAATGTTGTTATAAAAAGGTTTCAATTAGGTTAAGAAGTATTGTATAAGAATGTGAAGAAATAGCAAAAACATCTCTGAGCACTTGTCTTTTAGAATCACATTTGTAGGTAATATTGAGAGATGACGTAACTCTTCTCAGAGTTAAGTGACTCCCTTAAAACCCCACATCTAATACTAAGGAATAAGCAAGAAACCAGGTTTCTTGAAAACTCTGTAAAACTATAGTTGAAGATAATTATCAAATTAAGTGTCAATAGGGGCGCCTGGGTGGCGCAGTCGGTTAAGCGCCGACTTCAGCCAGGTCACGATCTCGCGGTCCGTGAGTTCGAGCCCCACGTTGGGCTCTGGGCTGATGGCTCAGAGCCTGGAGCCTGTTTCTGATTCTGTGTCTCCCTCTCTCTCTGCCCCTCCCCCATTCATGCTCTGTCTCTCTCTGTCCCAAAAATAAATATAAATGTTGAAAAAAAAATTAAAAAAAAAGTGTCAATAAAGTACGTTTACTGAATGAAAATATGAGGTTAAAGGAAAGTAATCAATTGATCAATATTTGTCTTAAATTACTTCTTACCCTCTCAGTGTTTAAGGTAAAACATAGTGCTTTTGCAACTTTCCTGATAACTCCTTTTGACTCTACGAAAAATATCAGAGCATTTTGTCTTAGCAAATTCTACTGTCCACTTTGAGTCCTGCCTTAGAGAACTTAAGACTTTACACACCTTAAATAATAATTGGAATCATTAATCATTTTTATCTCCGAGTCAGGAGAAGATCCATTTATGCAACGTGTTGAGGGAAAAACAAAATCCCAACCCAAAACTCGAAATCACTTTGTCTTCAGGATTAAATGGCCTTAAGTATTATTTCCTTTGCTACTTCAACCGAAAGAATGTGGGTCCAAAAGCAGTTTTAGTAAGACCTGAATGAAATTATAAAGCCTTTTAAAAACCAGTCCTATTCTCCTGAGTTTTAATAATATAATGAGCCTTGTTCCTGGAAAATATCAGAATTGTGGTCTAGAAATGATGTGCAGTGACTAGCCTAGGTAATATTTGAGTCTGTGGAATATTAATTTACTGAATGATTGGTTGCTTATTGCAAATTTGGTCGGAAATTTGGCAGTGCTGACTCTGGTACAGTCATTCTCTCTGTTCATTATCTTGTAGGTGCATTGCCTTCTAAAAGGGTCATGAGAGCAATGTGCTCTAACGTGGGCTTTCTTGCAGCTGCAGTTCTACCTAATTTGTACTTTGGCACTCGAAAGATTATAATAAATGAAGTGCTGCTTTCAAAGTTTCAGACACACCAATTTTTCCCCGTTTGGCAAAGGTGGATTTAATTTGACTTTCACGAGTGCAAAATCTGTCTCCTTAGAAGTTGGTCAAACTATTAATTTTATGGCAGGGACAACTGAGTACAGTAAACCTTTTCACAAAGCCAGACAGCTTAACCTAATTAAAGGGTTGTTTTGACAGGTGGTTTAAAGTAGAATGAATACTATCAGGAACGTTTCAAGAAATGAGTTTGATGAATGTATAGAGTGTGCATGCAGGTGAAAAGGTGATTTGGAAGGCTATGATGACAGGTCTGTGTCCAAAAAGGTGGAAGATATACCTTGGTTTGTCTGTGTATTTAGTCGGCAATTTCTGTCTCTTATCTAGATATTTTAAGAGATGAATAACATCAAGTTCATATGAACATCAAAAGATATTGAGAACTGACAGTGGGCATTAAAATAACTTGCAAAATAACTTGCTTGTCTTATAGAATAATTAATTTCTCTTTAAAACATTAGAGGTGCGTTAGGACAGAAATTCTAATTCTGAATTGAGATTTTTCTGAGTATTAGCAAAATTTCTCATGCCTCATTTCTATTAGAGTTTCTGAATCCTAAGACTTAAGATGATACAAAGATATTGCCATTCACCGGTGTTATGATGATTTGACCAGTTAACGCACAACTTTTTGGCAATTTTTTTTTGTCCTTTCAGGCAGGTTTCAGTAATAATAATAATAAATAATAATAAAGATCAATCTTCCAGACTATGTTTCAAGAATGTGATCTCAAGAGAAGAACTTCTAAAATTTGTTTGGATACGGAAGCCCGTGGTCTTCTGCTTCATGTTCAACAAGGACTGATTTTTAGAATGCAATTCTTTTGACTGATTCTGATTTCTCACCCTCTGTTTCTTTTTCCCAACTCTTCAGTACAAAATGCAAGTAAGGCAATCCAAGATTCTGGGTCCCAGAAAGCAAAATGAAACCATATCAATACAGGTACTCTATAGCCATTTAATAACCATACTACATTTATCTAAAAAGTGATGATTTCTTTAAAATGTAACACACTGATGATGTCAAGGTTTTCAGAAGGAATAGCCTTATCATATGCTTTGTCAAATTGCTTCTTTGCCTCTCTTATGATGGATAATAATCTCTTAAAAATAATTCATGAGAATTTCCATTTTCATTTTTTCTGTACTTAAAAGTTTTTAAAAACTGAAATTGTTGATAACTAAAGTGAAATTATTGCTAATGACAAGAATACTAACAAAACTTAAAGTATCTTGCTCAACGTTATATACCATAAATTAATCTGAGGGGCACCTGGGTGGCTTAGTCGGTTAAGCATCCGACTTCGGCTCAGGTCATGATCTTGCAGTCTGTGGGTTCGAGCCCTGCGTCGGGCTCTGTGCTGACAGCTCAGAGCCTGGAGCCTGTTTCAGATTCTGTGTCTCCCTCTTTCTCTGACCCGCCCCTGTTCATGCTCTCTCTCTGTCTCAAAAGTAAATAAATGTTAAATTTTTTTAAATAAATTAATCTGAAAATTAATTTAAAAGATTGAAATCCAATCCAGCTCTTTAAAATTTGAGGCACATTCTCTTAACCATTATGTTTCTCCAAAAATTTACTCTGTAAAATTTTGTGTTATGCAAATTTAATTAAACAATTTCAGATAAAATCCATTCAAAATCTAACATTTTCTCATTCCAAATGTGTTCAGACAAATACAGATCAAGTCTAAATTATAAAACATGGCCTCTACGTAGTTTATCATTATGAGGACAAAGAAATAAGATGATAATACAAGCTATATTGAACTAATATGTAGAAAAACTATGAAAACTTTTGACTGATTTAAGGTAATTGGAATGAAGAAAAAAAAGGAAAACTGAATTAGGTTATGAACTGGCTTTGACCTGGCTTTTTGTGAGATAGGCACCACCTCAGAAAATGGACAAAATTCACACTTCTGTCATCGTATCGAGATGAGCACTGACTCGTGATTGGACACCAATAACAACAAGACCCTGGTACATTGTGTCTCATTGCACCTTGGATACTGGTCTGCCCTGCTTACCTATACCGAATCTTCCCTGCACACTCAAGAAAATGGTACTAAAATGAAGGGAGCTTTATAAACAACACAAAAGAGTAGCCATGAAACTGAGAGATTTGCATGCATGCTGAAAGCTATAGATACAACAAATACAGAGAAATTGGTTATCAAAAGAAAGAATTCTTGATAGCAGATAACTTAGAAATTATATTTAAAAGTTAGGTTGATGGGCACCTGGGTGGCTCAGTTGGTTAAGCATTGAAGTTTGGCTCAGGTCATGATCTCTGTGCTGACAGCTCAGAGCCTGGAGCCTGCTTTAGATTCTGTGTCTACCTCTCTGTCCCTCCCCCACTTGCGCTCTTTCTCTCAAAAATTATAAATAAATAAATAAATAAATAAATAAATAAATAAATAAATACATAAAGTTGAATAGCTGGAAACATTCGAAAGCCAGGTAGTAGAAGTAGGTGAAATAGACAACTTCAAGAAAGTAGAATTTACCTGGATCCAAATTTTAGAAGAGTGCTATGTCCATTATCTTTTCCCTAAATGTGTAAATACTCATACCTGTTATTCAGAAAATAGGAACAAGGTCAGTGTCTTTTTCAGGCCCTTGATATTGTCTGGAAATAATATTTTATCACATACAATCAAGAGGAATAAAAGTCAAGTGCACACACACATACATACACACACTCAGTAGACCTGTATCAGATAAATGATTTTCAAATATATTTCCCATTTTATATCTCTTTATTCTCTTGATGGGATCCTTTCCTACTCAACATATTTCAATTTTAATGAAATCCAATTTATCTAGCTTCTTCTTTTGTTTCATATTCTCTGTCATTGTTTATACAACACACACATCTAGACATTTAATAAATGTTTTTTAAAAATGGAATCTGCATGAACTTCCCAACACAGAAATTAGATTTAATATTTAAATCACGGAAATAAAGGTCAACAATGTCTCATCACCAACTCCAAAATACAAAAAACCATTGAAATAAAAAGTTTCTGCGACTCAATTGAGAATGAAACCTGTCCTAAAGATAGTCATAAAACTAGATACACTCTTTATTTATCCCACTTGGTGGGAATATTTGTCTATTTTGCTGAAGAAATATTAATGCATTTGATTATGGACTGCTACTTCAGACCTCACTCAATCTAATCATTGGCATATGTACCGAATCACATTTCTGAAATCCAAAATATTTTGAATTATGAAGATACCCGCTCCCAAGAGATTCTGTAAGGACTTGTGAGTTTGCAATGACAATAGTAACTAGCAAAACTGAACACCATTTCTGTTTTTAAAAGGCTTTCTTGCATATTACCTCACTTGAGCCTCACCAAAGATTTTTATAGTGGGTGCTATTCTTATTTTACAAGTAAGAACCCTGAGTCTGAAAGAGGTTATATGAGTTTCCCAAAGGTGACAAAGTATAAGACCTGAGAGGTTGGATCCCATATCTTCTGGCTCCAAATGCCATTGGTACCACAACATCTGTTGTGCTATTTCACAGAAGGACAACGACTAAACAAGTTTATCCCCATGCACCGTCATTCCCTTCAAACACCAAAACATCAGTAGGTGTTGATTATAACAAATAGTCTGAAAGTGAAGTGGGAAACAAGTATAAAACAAAGAAGACATGTATTTTCAGGACAATGTAAACAGAAAAAGATGCTATTGCTAATCATTACAGAGTTGTAAGCCCTCACAGACAAATTATGGGGAAGGTACTATTATCCCTGCTTTACAGCTAAAGAAACTGAGGCACAGAGTTATGCGCTAACTTGTCCATGACTTCCAGAGTTAGTGCTGTTTTCCCTATTCCATACAATTTCACACTACTGGTATCATGACATATGTTTTAAGTCAAAAACATTTAAACAGAATTAGTAGGCATTTTTAAAAATTAGTTAAGGACGCAATTCACAATGATAACATAACTAAGTAACTTCGATGAACACAGAATATTGAATATTAAAGGCAAAGTAGTTAGAGAAGTAAAGTGAAATTGACAATATGTATTATAGTCAATTATGTAAGTTGACAGTAACATATTGATATAATTTGTCTTCAGATAATGTAGGTATTAATTACATAGATTAATTTAATATATTTATATATAAAACTCTGTCCTCTTCGTACAAAAGCTATGTAGTTCCTTTTCAAGTGCAAAATGCAATATTTCAAAATTTGTCTGTATGACTCAGGGAAAATATCAAAGCCCAAACCAGAGGTTTCAAAGGCTATATTACTTGAGTGCAGTAGAGTGGCACTTTAAATTAATTACAGCTAACCACCATCCAATAAAAAAGAAACAAAATTACCCTTATCCAAAGAAATCAGTTAAAATTCCCAAATTGTTATAAGCTTAAAAGAAATCTACCCAAAAATTTAGCCAAAGTTTTAGGAAATAAAAATTGTAGTTATAATGACAACAATGCCTATAAAAAGTTATGTTATTTATCCCAAGATATATAAAGAGGAAAACTATTACTTATTTGTTACTATCAAAGAAAAAATTAGAATAAATAAATTATGCAATCAGGAGAAGGCACGTACAGTCACACAGACACACACATACTCATATGCACACACCTCTAAGGAGAATAGGTACTACTAGAAAAGTAACAGAATTTACAAATTGAGATAAGATTAAATTTTTGGAAAGATAAACCACTGGCAAAGCTATTCATGGAGAAAAAGAGTAATATAACTGCTTGCTATTATAAAATAGAGGATAAAATCACATTTAAAAAATAGCTTTTAACCTGAATAGGCCAATAACCATAATAGATACTCAAAATGTAGCAACAAGCAAACACACTTTTTATCTTCACCACGAATAGACAGCTTTTCAGAAAAGTCTAACAAACCATCCAAGAATAGATACTTCCACATAATTTGATCAGTATCAAAGCTTAGAAAAATGTGAAATGCGTGGAAAGATGTTCTACTGTAATAGTAAATAAAAGAGATGTGAACTATTAAAGTAGTAAAATATTACCTTTAACTATCATATTTACCAAGATTTAAAAATAGTGATATGATTTAGTCGTGCTGAGACACTTAAGGAAAAAAATCATGTCTGGCTTGTGAATGTGAAAATTGTGCTTTTCTGTAGGCATTTGCTACAGAAATACTGTAGGAAATCTGAGCCAACAATTCATATCTAAGAATTTGATATAAAGAATTAATAAAAACAGGGGCGCCTGGGTGGCGCAGTCGGTTAAGCGTCCGACTTCAGCCAGGTCACGATCTCGCGGTCCGTGGGTTCGAGCCCCGCATCGGGCTCTGGGCTGATGGCTCAGAGCCTGGAGCCTGTTTCCGATTCTGTGTCTCCCTCTCTCTCTGCCCCTCCCCCGTTCATGCTCTGTCTCTCTCTGTCCCAAAAATAAATAAAAACGTTGAGAAAAAAAAATTAAAAAAAAAAGAATTAATAAAAACAAAGTGTGTCCTCAGACATATATGTATAAGGATCTTTATTACAGTGTTGCTTTTTTTTAGTATCTAATAATATCTGTGTGGTTAAGTCAATTTTGGTGCATCTATCTGTCTATGCAATGGACTGTTAGGAACTCATCAAAAGAGATAATAGAGAGGTCTGTTTTGTGACACAGAAATATTCTCATCATTTATGGGACAATACAATAAAATATTTAAACACCATTTTTCTATATGTTTTTGTTTATCCATAGTGCCTTATACATATTACAAAATATATATTCCATACAATTTATAAATCATATATTTTACATAAATAATAGGTAGTTAATAGTTAAGTAGTGCCCTAAACATTTGTTAAACATCTACCAGAAATGAAAGGTTGAGGAAGACTGGTTTATAGAACAGTTATAACTATAACTGTATATAGAAATATTGGCATTACTTCAGCAAAAGGAAGGGAATATAAGCAAAATCCTGGAGGCAGACAGTTTGATGTTTGGTGGGGGACCCACTCTGGATGAGAAGCATGAAAGAAATCTGATTTATGGTCAGTTTATACAAGACTTGTTCCTGCATTCGTCATGAGCAACCTACTTTAACGGAAACTTGATCTCCTAGAATGCAATTTTTTTGTTGTTGTTGCTCTTCATTGGGACCCACTTGACTCATTCAGAAACATGGCTTTTTGGTGATTATCCAGTAAAACTCTTATAGTTCCTACCAGAGCACCTAGCACCCATTCGACATTTGATAAATGCCTTTCAAAATGAGCAGGACATAGCAAGCACTTGGGCTCACTCGTGGTGGGTTGTCTGAAGCTTTGTAAATATCTGTCTTCAGACTGTTTTCAGGGAGACATATGCCATAATGGACTGTCATTTCCTGGCCTCTCTATGCTATTCAAAGTGCTGATGGAAGGTGGACCAATGAGTACAAACTGGGCCTGTAGTAATATTCTGTATGATCCCCACATTTGGCTATTCCAAATACAATTTCTATGTATTCCAAATACAATTTCAATTTCTATGAACATCTTGTAGGTATGCTTTTGTTTTCCTGTATGACTATAGCTTCAAGTTAGATTTCCAGAACTGGTCAAAAGTGTGTTCATGCAGAGGATTTTTGTTCCTTATTAGTTGTTCACCTGTTGGTTGTCTGTATGTCTTTTGAGAGCTGTCTATTCGGGACCTTTGTACATTTTTCATAGTTTTTTTTCTACTAAATATATGAATTCCTTAAATATTTTGGATATTAATATCTTATCAGATATATGGTGTGCAAATGTTTTCCCCCAATCCGTAGGTTGCCCTTGCACCCTGTGGATTGTTTCCTTTGCTGGGCAGAAGCTATTTAATTTAACACAATGCCAGTTGTCTATTTTTGCATTTGTTGATTGTGCTTTTGGTGTCATGACCAAAGAAATTATTCCCAAGACCAATGTCAAGACGATCTTCCTCTATGTTTTATTCTTATAGTTTTATAGTTTCAGGTCTTAAATTAAGTTTTCAGTCATTTTGAGTTGATCTGTATAGATGGTGTGGGATAAGGAGACTCTTGCATTCTTCTGCATGTGGGTATTCCATTTTTGCAACACCACTTATTAAAGAGATTGTTGTTTCTCTACTGCATGTTCTTGCCACACTTGTCAAAGATTAGTTGACCCCAAGTGTGTGAATTTATTTCTGGGCTCTCTTTCATGTTCCTATATGTGTATTGTAATGTCTGTGCCATACTGTTTTGATTACCAAAGATTTATAATATATTTTGAAATCAAGGAGTATGAAATACAAATCAAAACAACACTGAGCTATCACCTACCACCCATCAGGATGGCTATTATCGAAAAGACAAAAGGTAACAAGTGTTGGTAAAGATATGGAGAAAAGATAATCCTGTGCATTCTTGGTGGGAATGTAAATTGGTAAAACCATTACAGAAACTAATACGAGTTTTCTCAACCAAATGAAAAATAAGACTACTATATGATCCAGCAATTTTACATGTAAATATATATCCAAAAGAAATAAAGACTGGAACTGGAAGAGATTTCTGTACACACACGTTCATTGAAGCATTATCCGCAACAGCCCAAATATGGAAACAACCTAACTATCTGCCAGTGGATGAATGGGTGAAGAAATGTAGTGTACACACACAGACACACACACACACACACATACCACAGACACACACACATACACACACACAGCAATACTATTCAGCCTTAACAAAGAAGGAAATCCTGCCATTTGCAACAACATAGATAAACCTGGAGCACATTATGCTAAATTAAATAAGCCAGGCACAGAAAGACAAATACTGCATGATCTCACTTATATGCGAAATTTAAAAATGGTCAAACTCATAGGAGCAGAGAGTAGAATGGTGGTTTCTGGCAGAGGAAAGATGGTATGAGATGTTGGTCAAAGGGGCACAAGGTTTCAGTTATGCAAGATGAATGAGTTCTGGAGATCTAATATACAGCATGGTGACAATGTTTAGCATATAGTTGAAATTTGCTGATAGAATAGATCTTACATTAAATTTCTCACCGTACACACACAGGCACACGATGGCAATTATGTACATGTGAATGATTACTTATTTAGCTTGATTGTGATTATCATTTCACAATGTATACACAAATAAAACCATCAAGTTGTATACCATGAATATATACCATTTTTATATGTCAGGGACTTCACAATAAAGATGGAAAAGAAACAGAAAATATGCGCATGAATGCTCTACCCCTCTTTCTCTTATTTCTCCTTTCTCCTTTGTGTCTTTCTACCACATTTATTTGTTACCTCCTTCACTCTGTGATAGCTATACTATTGTGCTGTTAGGCGCTGCCGTGATAACTTTGAAAAAAAAATGAGAAAGGCTTATTTGCCACAATATTTCTACATCTTGGCAGTATTAACTATGAGTACAATGAATTGTAATAAAATGTGGTTGAGTCTCCATGGACTTTGTTAACTTTTCAAATTAAACTTTATTGATGTTTTATGGTTTCACATTGAGATTTTACAATTCTGTCTTTAGTGAAATTATTGTATAGAACTAATGCTGTGAACTAAATTAATTATTTTAAAACTTAACCTCATACAAAAAATATTATATGGTTCTTAGATGAAAAAAATGTGCAATGAAAGTTTAAGCAAGCTAAAGACTGTTGAATTAAATATATGGAGTTGAATTATTTATTAAAATATTATTATGACTTATTAATACTAATTGCTATTTATGCAGAAGTTTCAAAGATCAAAGAATAACCAGATGATTGGAAATATAACATGTTTTACTAGGTTTTGCCTCTGTCATTTAGATCAAAACTAAGTTGAGATTATTTTTTTCTCAGTTCGGTTACTTACTACCAGAGTTCCTGAATTCACCATTCTTAAAATGAGTGGATCTAGTTCTCCCTAGACACACAAAAAAAGGTTGCAATGTGTTCTCCTTACCAAAGACTAAAAAGAGGACATTAAAAAGTGCTATGTCTAGAGCTTTATGTCTCCTTAATTGAGTGTTATAAGAAGCATTAATGGTTGGGGAGGTTGGAGTCTCATGGATGATGGACAAGAAAATAACTCATGACATGAATTTGTCTCCCAACATCCAGGTCAGCTTCAAAAGACGTATCAAGTAAAATCTGACTTATTGCTAATATTCAGACTTAACTAAAGCAGTAAATATGTTTTGCGCACAGACACAAACACAATGTATTAACAAGTTATGCAATTTTCTGCAAAAAAAGCTATTTATAAGTTCCTTCAACTTTACAGTTCTAATCTTGAGAATTTTGTTCTAAAAATGCTACTGACTACATTTCTTTTCTCAAAGTTTTATTGAGATATGATTCAGATATAATATAAATCACCAGTTTGAATTATATAATTCGCAAAGATGTAAACATGACCACCATAAATTTTGGGACATTTTCAAGGTTTTTCTATGCTGTAGCATGTAGCAGCATTTTGTTCCTTTTTATTTCCAAATAATATTCAATTATACATATATACCATATGTAACTTATGTGTTAATTATTTGATGGACGTTGTTATTTCCACTTTTTGGCTATTAGTAGTGCCTCTGTGATTATTCATATACACATTTTTTCACAACTTGTTTTCATTTTTCTTTCATATATATCCAGGAATAGAACTGCTATGTTGTATGATAACTCTATGTTTAACACTAGAGAACCCCCAGATTCTTTCAAAGTGGCTGTACAATTTTACATTCCCACCAGCAGTATATGAGAGTTCTAATTTCTCCACATCATCACCAACAGTTGTTAATATTGCCTCTTTTTTATTACAATCACCATGATTTGTGTCTCTCTGATGGCTGATGGTGTTGTGCATCTTTTCACGTACATTGGCATTTTGTATATCTTTGTAGAAATGTCTATTCTGATTATTTGCACATTTTCTAATGGTGTTGTTCTTCAAATGCTGAGTTGTAAGAGTTATTCATATATTCTAAATACAAGTCCCTTGTCAGATATATGATTTAAAAATAATTTTGCCCATTCTATGGGTTGTCCTTATACTTTTTTGATGGTAGTCTTTGAAGCATAAAATTTAAAAATATTTTTAAAGCTCAATTATACTTTTTTTAAGTTATTTTTTAGGTAAGAATTTTGGCATAATTCAAAGTCACTTCAATATGTTCTACGAGTTTTGTAGTTTGGCATTTACATTTAGATCTTTGATCCATTTTTAGTTAATTCTGTGTGGTGTAAGAAAGGGGTCCATATCCATTCTTTTGCATGTGACCCTCCAGTTGTTCCTGCATCATTTGTTGGTGTTGAAGAGACTATTCTTTCCTGCATTTAATTGTCTTGACATTTGATGAATACTGGTAAAGTTTTGAAGATAATTTTTTTATTATATTGGCTACCCTAAAAAATAGTGACAGATATATCATCCCTGTAAGCTATCCAAATCTGAACCCTTGGAAAGAGATGAATAGTGTTCTGTTTATTACTAACTGATAACTATACTTTCTATAGTTTAGTCATAATTTTAACACCTTTGAAATTATCAACATTGCAGTATCAGTAAAAATAGTCTTGTTAATATCATTCGTACAACTTTAATCAAATTTAACAACATAAGGACTCTTCTATGTGTGCATGTATGCATGCATGTGTATTCATGAGATTGTGTACTATGTCTGTATGTGAGACAGAGAGAGATTATGTGTAATAGTATGTTTGAAGTAAGAATGTGCCAATTCTGTCATTGATATGCAATAGTGGAGTTGTACCTAATGAGTTAAGTTCTAGAATCAGTTAATGAATGGAAAAAAATTAAAATCCACCTGTGAAACCTCTTAAGTTGCCTAGAAGTATGTTATTAAAATTTCAATATTCAAGACTACTATTTTTAGTTTGTATGTTAGAAGAAATTGGAGTGGAGATTGAAAGCCAGTAAGTTGCTGTCATATCCATATTGTTCCATGACTGAAGAGTGTAGCTAAGAATTACCTTCCCCCACCCATCTTTATGGAAAAAGCCATTCAAAACTATTTTTTATTGATCTAGAGTAATAGGAAAAAAATCAAATGTACCTTATCTGGCCAAGAAATAAAGACCACTAAAATTACAAACCAATTACTAATTTTGTGTAGTAATAAGATTTGGGATATTTAACCATAGAAGTCACATTTAGTTCCTTGTTATAAATTATTACCTTTTATAATTTGCAGTTCCTAATGATCTATCAGCAGTATGATGTGACTGAAATTAAGTAAAAGGAAAAGGAATCTTTAATAAATCATATAAAATTATAGATTACCCAGTCCCTGAGATTATCATTGAATTATATTACATTTCCAACCACCGAAAGTGTAAGTTTTGTTCAATGTACTCAATTTGAGAACATAAGAATGAATGTACTTCATATTTGAAGTACTTTCACAAAAAATAATGAACCTAAAATCCTGTTCCACATAGCTGCCCACTTGCCAAGTTGCACTGATTACCTTTACAGAACCTCTCATCTCTATCTCCTACTTTCCATCCCGACAGTAGCTGTATGTTTTCTCTAGAAAATTATGTCTTCTTTCTGCTTCTGCTATTTCTATTCCTTCCCTGATCTAAACCCTCTAAAGCAAAATTCTACAATGTTACTGTTCTGTTAAAACATAATAAACACTTGATGTTAAAAAACTCTACATTGCACTATTTCCCACAGAATAAAGGAAAAATAGGCCAAATATGGTAGAGGTGTGGCAATCCACTTCCCAGATATCAGCTTCTGACTGAAGTGGTTTACTGGGTTGATAGATTGAATAAATAATTCCAAAATATATTTAACCACTAGGGCTTACATTTGACACAGAGCATATATGGTTTTAACTGCTGCTTTAGCCCAAGTTATATGGGAAATATATGTCAAGATTGGATTAAACATGTAAGACATTTATTAGGGGAACAACTTGTGAATAAAATCTGAGGGAGGCCAGGACTGGAGAGGAGGAATGGCAGACCATGATGTGGGTATGCTCTTGAATGAAGGAAAAAGGTGGGTGAAAGCATTTTAGTCTCCAGTAAAGTTCTGGAGGAAATTAGACAAGACCGTTAGGGAAGTTCTTAAGCCCAGGTCACTCCTGAGAAATAGAGTCTTCCAGAAATGGGTGTGACTTGGCATCCCTGCTGTGTTCAGTAACTAGTTGGGAGCAACTATGGGAACCATGAACTTGGTACAAATACAAAATTGAATGTTGGACTGCAGCAGCTGGAGCCTCCTGTAACTATGAAATCTAGGAACTTCATCATCGTGACTGCCACAGCTAGCAGTGCATCCTCAGAAAAAAATGATTTCCATCTAGATCATGATTTGGTCATAATAGCTGAGAAATAGCTGAAGGATTTCCCACATGAGCAGTTTTTGCTTTACCTGTAGAAAATAAGTTTCTGGTGGAACATACCAAAATATATATTTTTCATGGTACACTACTTCTGAGTATCTAATTTGTCAGTGTCCACTGAAACAGAAGAGTAAGTTTTAACACAAGTATTTCAGAGTGATTATCCCATTTGATATTCTCACTAGAAGCATGGCTAAGTTTTAGTTCCTACCCATCTTTATCAACACTTGGTAATGCTAGACTTGAATTTTACCCAGTAAGGTAAGTGTATAGCTTTATCTTATGGATCATGCTTTTGATGTCATACCTAAGAATTTTCTTGCCTTTCTCAAAGTCAAAAAGATTTTCTATTATGTTGCCATTTAGTTACAGTTCTAGTTTTACATTTAGGTCTCTAATCCATTCTGAATTAATTGTTTTATATGATGTGAGGTATGGATCAGTTCTCTTTTTAAATATGTACAAGCGTCATTTGTTGAAATGATTCTATTTTTTCTAGTGAATTGCCTTTGCACCTTTACCAAAAATCAGATGACCATATATGTCTGTTCTGTTCCACTATCTCTTTGTATTTATATTACTATCACACTGTCTAAATTCCTTTGGCTTTAGAATAAGTCTTGAAGTCAAATGTTTTAGGCCTCCAACTTTATTCTTTGAAAAATGTTTTGGTTATCTTAGATGCTCTTTTTATTTCAATATAATCTTTAATATCTACTCTAATTTCTACAAAAAATCTAGTGGTATTTCAGTTAAGATTATATTGATTCTGCTGAAAATAAATTGTGGGAGATTGGCATCTTAAGTATAATCTGGTATTCTGTTCCATGAACATAGTACATTTCACCGTTTATTCAGATCCTCTTTAATATGTCTTAACAGTGTGTTACAGGTTTAAGCATACAACTTTTACAAATTTGTCAGATTTATCTTTGAATATTTTACCCTTTTTCATGATATTAAAATCTCATTTTTAACTCTGATTTCTCTATATTTTTTTCTAGGACTACTAATTTTTGTATATTATTTCTGTGTTGCTAATTTTAACTCACTAAATGACTTATTATTCTAGTAGGGTTTTTTTGTAGATTCCTATCTTTGTAAATTCTCTAATTAAAATATTATTCCATGTTTGAATAGAGGCAGTTTTACTTCTTCCTTTACAATCAGGATGACTTTTATTTATTCTCCTGACTGATTTCACTAGCTAGACCCTTTAGTAGAATAGTGAAAAAAAAAAAAAAAAAAGAGTAAGAATAGACATCTTACCTTATTACTGATTCTAGAGGGAAAGTTTCAGTCTTTCACCATTATATGATGTTATCTGTAGGTTTTTATAGAAGCCATTTATCAAGTTGAAGAAGTTCAATTCTATTGCCAAAACTTTATCAGGAAGGGCCTTTAATTTGCCAAGTGCTTTAACTACATCTATTGAGATAGACTTATGGTTTTCTTTTTCAGTATGTTAATACAGTGGCATTCCTTGGATAAACACACTTGTTTCATATATATTATCTATTTTATATATTATTGGACTCGATATTAATATTGAATATTAAATAATAATAATATTAATATTAAGTAAATGTAAATTAAGCAGGGGAAATCTTATTTATTTATCATGTCTTATTATGGTCTTCATTCATATTGACCTTTATTTTCACTTGGTATTTTCCTTTCACCTAAAAGATTTGTTCAATGTGTCTTATAGTAAAGGTCTGGTCGTGTTATGTTATTTCTGCTTCCATATGTCTAAAACGTCTTTATTTTTACCTATTTTGAAAGATATTTTTTACTGGAGATTAAATCCTAGGTTGACTTTTTTTTTCCTCTCTCTATATTTAAAAGTTGCTGGTTCACTGTTTTTATCACCTGCATTTTTTTCTGACAAGAAAATGTGATGTGTTTCTTTGACCCTCTGAAAATAGGATGCTCCCCATTCCCCATTGGTTGCTTTTAAGATTTTCTGCTTAATACAAGTTTTGAGCATTTTGTAATGTGACTTGCTATGGGCTTCTTCATGTTTCTTGCCCTTTGGGATTGGTGAAATTCTTGGATCAATTGGGTGTATAGTTTTCATTAAGTTTGGAAAATTTTGAGCCATTATTTCTTCAAATATTTCTGAATCCTCTTTTGAGGATTCTAACTCCACATATACATGAGAATTCTTGAATTGTCCTACTCTCACTGATGCTCTTTTAATTTTTTCTTTGATTATTTCTCTGTGTTAAATTTTATTTATTCATTATTTATTTAATTTTGCCTCACTGTAACCACTTTTTTCAGATTTTTATTTAAATTCTAGTTAGTTAACATACAGTGCAATATTGGTTTTAGCTATAGAATTCAGTGAGTCACCACTCACATACAACATCCAATGCTCATTGCAACAAGTGCTGTCCTTAATAACCATCACCATCCAACATATCCCCCACCTATCTCTTTCTGTCAACCCCCAGTTTATCCTCTATCTTTAAGAGTCTCTCATGATTTAATTCCATTTGTCTTTTTTCCCCTTTCATATGTTCATGTGTTTTGTTTCTTAAATTCCACATACGAGTGAAATCAGATGATATTTGTCCTTCTCTGACTGAGTTATTTCACTTAGCGTAACACCCTCTAGTTCCATCAACATCATTGCAAATGACAAGATATCATTCTCTTTGATGGCTAAGTAATATTCCATTATATATACACCACTTCTTTATCCATTCATCAGTCAATGGACATTTAACCATTATTGATAATGTTGCATCAGGTGGCATGTATCCCTTCAAATCTGTATTTTTTATCCTTTGGGTAAATTTTGAGTAGTGTAATTGCTGGATCATAGGGTAGTTCTATTTTTAACTTTTTGAGGAACTTCCATATAGTTCCAGAGTGATTGCACCAGTTTGCATTTCCATCAACACTACAAGCTGGTTCCCCTTTCTCCACATCCTGACCAAGATCTGTTGTTCCTTTGTTGTTAATTTTAGCCATTGTGACAGGTGTGAAGTTGTTTCAATTTGTATTTCTCTGATGATGAGTGATGTTGAGCATCTTTTCATGTGTCTATTAGCCATCTGGATGTCTTCTTTGGAAAATAGTCTATTCTATGTCTTCTGACATTTATTAACTGGATAATTTTGGGGGTGTTGAGTTTGATAAGTTCTTTATAGGTTTTGGATATTAGCCCTTCATCTGACATGTCATTTGCAAATAGCTTCTCCCAGTCTGTAGGTTGTCTTTTAGTTCTGTTGATCATTTTCTTTTCTTTGCAGCTTTTTATCTTGATGAAGTTCCAATAGTTCATCTTTGCTTTTGTTTTCCTTGTCTCCAGAGATATGTCTAGGAAGAAGTTGCTACAGCTGATGTCAAAGAGATTGCTGTCTGTGTTCTCCTCTATAATATTGATGGTTTACTCTCTCACATTTAGGTATTTCATCTCTTTTGAATTTATTTTTGTGTATGTTGTAAGAAAGTGGTCCAATTTCATTCTTCTGCATGTTGCTGTCCAGTTTCCCCAACACCATTTTTTGAAGAGACTTTCTTTTCTCCATTGGATATTCTTTCCTCCTTTGTCAAAGATTAGTTGACCATACAGTTGTGAGTCCATTTCTGTGTTTTCTATTCTAGTCCAATGATTTATGTGTCTGTATTTCTGCCAGTACCATACTGTCTTGATGATTACAACTTCATAATATAGATTGAAATCTGGAATTGTTATGCCTTCAGTTTTGTTTTTCTTTTTCAGGATTGCTTTGGCTATTTGGGGTCTTTTGTGGTTCCATACAAATTTTAGGTCTCTTTGTTTAATTTAATCATATATTTTTAATTTTCTTAATGTCTATTTATTTTGAAGGAGAGAGAGAGACAGAGCATTAGTGGGGGAGGGGCAGACAGAGGAAGACACAGAATCCAAAGCGGGCTCCAGGCTCTGTGCTGTTAGCACAGAGCCCAACGTGGGGTTTGAACTCAAAAGCTGTGAGATCATGACCTGAGCCAAAGTCGGACACTTAACTGACTGAGCCACCCAGGCGCCCCTCTGTGTTTAATTTTAAATGTTTTTTATTGCTATCTCTTAAAATTCACCAATATTTTCTTCTGCAAAATCTTGTCTGCTGTTAATCTCAAGTGTATTTTTTTCTCTCAGACATTAACAATTTAATCTGCAGAAGTTCATTTATAGTCTTTTTATGTTTTCCGAGTCATGACTTACCTCACAGAACATATGAAATACAGTCATAATAATAGTTGTAATGGCCTAATCTTCTAATGTTAAAATATGTCAACTTGAGTCTGCCAATGAATTGGTATTTCTCCTCAATACATATCGTGTGCTCTTGCTTCTGTGTATGCCCAGTAATTTTAGATTGGATGCTTAACATTGTGAGTTTTACCTTGCTTGTGTGCTGGATACTTTTGTATTCCAATGCAAAAGTCCTTGTAATTATTTTTTATTCCTTGACCTTATAACAGATTTCATAACTCTTAGACTAACTGGGGGCCTGGATAGGTAGAACTGGCAAGAACTAATAGATGAAAAATACCAAAGACTATCTGATACTATATACACCCGTCTAGAAAGATTCCAAATGAATTATGTCTATGATATTTATCTCCCTCCTATCAAAATGTCAATACACCTTATTATTGAGACATTTAACAAACTGTAGGTAACAAATAAATATAACTGGCTGAATATTTTCTTAGAAACATTGATCCTGATCTGATTATCTGACTGCATCACTTGAGAAGGTAGTAGTTCACACATTTAATATTTCCCTGTAGCATTCTCTTTTGCCTGTGTAAAATGATGCAATTAAAGTTGACTGTCTAGATTATCAAGAAAAATATAGAATGATACAAGTATAAGACTATATATATATATATATATATATACATATAAGACTATATATATATATATATATATATATATACATATAAGACTATATATATATATATATATATAATTTTTTAAATAGGCTTTGCACTCAGTGAAGAGCCCAACACAGAGCTTGAAATCACGACCTTGAGACGAAGACCTGTGCTAAGATCAAGAGTCAGATGTTTAATTGACTAACCCACCTAAGCACCCTTGTTTATATATGTATATATTTTTATTATATATATTATTATGTATAATATGTATACATATAATATGTATTATGTATAATATATATTATATTATTACAGATATTATGTATATGTATATGTATATGTATATGCATATGTATATGTATATGAATATATATGTATTTTATGTACACTCCCATCAGTGCCAGACTCCTGCTTGGATATACTCCAAGGTATGTCAACATTTCCCTGAGCCTCTGTTTATAGTGATTTGAATTATAGAAACTAACTTACTTCATGGTTAAGTCTTTTTCTATATATTGGGCCTCCTCCTGATGCAAAAAGTAGATCTTCTTTCCAGTGGTTATTGAAGTGCATTTCATTTGAAACTCGGGGGAAAAAAAAAACAAGAAAATTTACGCTCAGCATTGTGAAGATTCAAAGTAATACCAGAGTTTATGTTCTGTTTTCCTTTTCACATTTGCACATACACATGGGGCAGTAAATATTTATTATCTCACAATGAAAAGATGAGTTCTTGTCCAGTTGAGTAGTGGTCTATGGTTAGATTTACATGAATTTAGCCTAATGAAGTAGATAACTTCAGGGGTCAGGAAGACATTCCATATAAGCCCATTGTAAATAGTGGGGAAAGGAGCTATGGATATATTGTTTGAGGTTGAAGTCCAATTGCTGTAGCAAACATAATAATAGAAAGGTGTCACTAGTCTATATCCTATGGACACTTAGTTTTATTTGCTTCTAGGAGTATGCATCTTTACTGCCTTTCTTAGTAAGAGAAAACTATATTTGTTTAAAGTAAATCAAATCAGGTTTTAAATATGAGACTTCAACAATTTTAATTATTGCTACATTTAAAAGCAATGAAGGTTTGACATGACTTTAATCATGAGAGACTATTTTTCAAGTTCATCAGTTAATAACTGTAGACTCAATCTTTTGAACAGGTAGATCTACCAATACCACTTCGGTGATTCCTTCTTTTTTTTTTTTTTTTTTAATTTTTTTTTTTCAACGTTTATTTATTTTTGGGACAGAGAGAGACAGAGCATGAACGGGGGAGGGGCAGAGAGAGAGGGAGACACAGAATCGGAAACAGGCTCCAGGCTCTGAGCCATCAGCCCAGAGCCCAACGCGGGGCTCGAACTCACGGACCGCGAGATCGTGACCTGGCTGAAGTCGGACGCTTAACCGACTGCGCCACCCAGGCGCCCCTCGGTGATTCCTTCTTATTTGGAGTATTTTTGGAATACTGGAGTAAGTCTTTTTGGAACAAGTCTTCATCACTCAAAGGTCAAAAATCCATGGTAAAGTATGAATATCTTTGCATCCTGAAGGTGAAAAGAGATATTCCATACTTTCCTAAAAGCAACATCTTTAATTTTTTTTTTTCAACGTTTATTTATTTTTGGGACAGAGAGAGACAGAGCATGAACGGGGGAGGGGCAGAGAGAGAGGGAGACACAGAATCGGAAACAGGCTCCAGGCTCTGAGCCATCAGCCCAGAGCCCGACGCGGGGCTTGAACTCACGGACCGCGAGATCGTGACCTGGCTGAAGTCGAATGCTTAACCCACTGCGCCACCCAGGCGCCCCTAAAAGCAACATCTTTATATGTTAGAATATCGAGTGATAGCAATACTCTGAGACATTATTTATGATATTCTTCTTGGGCTCAGTAATATCCATTTTTGTCTTATTTACAATAGTCTTTATGTATAATGTGTAATTATACATTTTTCTGTTGTTTTTAGAAATGCCTTTTCTGATGCAACTCTTAATTCTTTCACTCTCAGACGGAGCATATTTAAAGACTAGTATAGCAATGTATTAGCTTTCTGTAAAGAACAATTTGTCAAAACACTTTATTGACTCTGATATAAATTATAAAGAGTTAATAAAACAGCTTTGTGGTGCTTCATAAAATAATGCCACAATAAGGTGTTAACGGTGCAAAGAAAAAGTGTGGGTGTTGAACATCAGGATCAAGTAATGAGACAAGCTGATCATAGGAACCCAAACTTGGGAAATTCCCTAGTAATTGAGGATGCGGAATCCAAAGAAGGTTGGAAGAAATGTCTCAGAGTAAAGTATTGGAAGCCTCCATGAAAGTGGTAATTGCATTATGTTGCAGGGAAAAGTTTCTTGGAACCATCATCCACTTTGCGTGTCTTCCCAGTTGACCCTATGGCCCAGCTGCACTGAATTTTCTCTGATTTCAAAAAGACCTCAATGAGATTATTAAAGAGTAGTTGAGAATGTGATAATAAATATAAGCAAGAGGACACCAATGCTATAGGCATTTCTTGGAGGATCATGTGACTTCTGTATTTGTTGGATAGAATGGCAAGACTGTTTAGGGAAGCGTGTGTTTATGCAGTGTTCTCAAACTGTCGTTGCAAATCTCCCCATGTGGAAATTCTTTAACATCCTCCAACATGAAATCATATGAACCTAAGAGAAGGTACAAAAGAAAGCGGGAATCTGATAAAAACTGGCAAAGAATACTTGATATTATGGTCCATTGAATATAAACAAGAATAATTGTTTTGAAATTTTCAACCATTTATCTTTTTTTGATAATCTTATTTCATTTCTTGTAGCCTTTCATGTTATTGTCCCAGAGACAGGTGAGGGCAAATGGAAAGGAGGATGATACGGCATATGGGAAATTTGCTGTAAGAAATAGAGAGACCTAATGGTGGAGGTTAGGGTAAAACTCTAGTGCAAAAGAGGACAGAGCATCGCAGGCAGTAAAATGTGAATTTCTCTACTCCTTTGTGTTGACCATCCTTAGGGTATGAGAGGAGAGGGGCATGCAGAAACACCCAGGTAGGTTTGAGGCTCATGCTTAGTGTCCTATGCCTTCTTTGTTGTGTTATGGAACAACATGTGTTGTGTTTAGAAGACTGGAAGCCTTCTAAAGAAGTCTCACACACGGCGTAGCACAGTGGATATTATGGTGAGAATTGCAAAAGGAACAGTATTGTGAAAGGGGGTCCAGATAGATCTACTATGTAGCACTGCAGGTTGCCTAAGCCTGGATGCACTGCATGGGGGGTCCAGAAATTAGAGAGAGCAATAAAATAACAACATATCTGAGCATATTTTAAGAGGAGGAAAAAGATGTTAATATGATGTCTGACTTTGTACAGCATTTATGAAAAAGTGTCTATTCTAAAGCAGATTAGATAGAGTTATTACCAAATAGCACTTCTCCCCATGTACAAAACATGTATTTATATTTGCTTAAAATAAAAATATTTAAATAAGTGCCTAATGAACCTGTACAGTTGAGCCTTGAATAACATGGGTTTAAACTGCATGGGTCCACTTATAAGCATATTTTATCTTCCCTATGATTTTCTTAATAACAGTTTCTTTTCTCCAAATCCTTTATTGTAAGAATATAGTATAATATGTACAATGTACAAAATATGTGTTAATCAACTGTTTATGTTATCAGTAAGGCTTCTGGTCAATGGTAGGCTATAGTAGTTAAGTTTTTGGGAAGTCAAAATTCTACCTGATTTTCAACTGCACAGGGGTTGCTGCTCCTAAACCCCACATTGTTCAGGGTCAACTGTGTGTATAAGGAGTACAAAAGTAGAAATTCAAGATCAAATGTAAAAATAAACTTGTGTTTATTTAATAGCCTTTTGAGTAAATAGCAGAAAAAAACTTAAAATAAAAAAAAAATAACTTCTGGGGCACCTATGTGGCTCAGTTGGCTAAATGTCCAACTTTTGATCTCAGCTCAGGCCTTGATCTCAGGGTCGTGGGTTCAAGTTCCTCATTGGGTTCCACAGTGGGTATGAAGCCTACCTAGCAAAAATAATAATAATAACTTCTATATCAGATTTACTTTTAAAATAAATTTGCCACAAATTAGAGTCTATGGGCCCTGTCCTTTCCATTTTCTGTTATTTTTTCTGTTCTTTTTCTTCTGATTTCTTCTTTTTTTCTTGCCCTCCCATCCTTATCTTTTTTATTTTTTTTATTTTATTTTTTATTTTTTTGGACAAAACTGGGATAATTTAATCTGTATTTTTTTCCTTTTATTAATTCTGGGACAGCCCAAGGCTTATTTCTTAATGATTACCACTCCTCCATTCAAGCTTTCTTTTCTTTCTGGAAAGAAAATTTTCCTTTTATTAATTCTGGGACAGCCCAAGGCTTATTTCTTAATGATTACCACTCCTTCATTCAAGCTTTCTTTTCTTTCTGGAAAGAAAATTAATCACATATTAGATTTTAATTTATTCATAATGTCTCTTAAATTTTCTTGCAGATTTTCCAACTATTTGACTACTTCTGTTGCATCATTTGTGTGATTTATTTAACCTGACAAGTAGTTTATTACTTTTCTTTTTAGTTGGTTCTAATCTACTCTAAACTTGCTCATAGAATTTTACTTTTAATAATTAGATTTTAATTTTGAAAATGTGTATTTGGACTTTTAAAACCTGATCTTTTATTATTTTAATCATATTTTACTTTTTTTGATGTGTGTTCAGTTTTTTTTTAATTTTTTCAAACATATTGAATGTGTGTGCATGTGTGTAACGTAAATCTCCATATATACCATTGTTGCACGTTTTATTCTGCTACTGCTTTTGCTGGCTTTTGATTATGGTACCTTGTTCCCTTGCGACTTTGTGATTTACTTTTATCTGTGACTTACAGTCCTTGGAAGTTTAATTGTAAGGATTGCTGAAGTGAGTTCTTACAGAGAGGAGCTGAACATACATCCGACACTTTCTGAAGGGCACTATCAATGTTGGATCAAAGTTGGACATTTGAAACAAAATTCTTTACCAGTGATTGTTTTTCTACCCCAATTTGTGTAAGTTCAGACTGTGTACTCATGTGAGAACTTCCTTCAGAGTTGACGCCATTTTCTCCATCTAGCACTAAGATTCAAGACAGGTACCTTGGTAAAAAGAAGAGGGTGATAAATATGGCATCCTTCGTCCTCAACCTTACACTAAATATGTCATCTTTACAATAAAGCTGAAGCTTATGGAAGTTCAACAAGTGGCTGTGGATAAACACATCTTCAGTTCCCTGAGAATCTTTCTGGACCTTCATATCCACATAGTCTATAGCACATGAGAATTTCTTTCTTTCTTTCTTTCTTTCTTTCTTTCTTTCTTTCTTTTCACCATTCAGTTATAAGATGATTTTAATATTTACCTGACATTATTAGATGCTGTCAGTGGTAGGTAATTCAGGGTATGAAGTGAACCAGATTACTGACAAGGGAAATACAGGCTTTGATCTCACTAAGAAAAGAATGTTTACAAATTAAATAAATGCCCACAAAAATGCATATCTCACTGTTACGGGATGAATTGTGTCCCCCTACAGCCCAAATAATATGTTTAAGTCCTAACCCCAAGTACTTAGGAATGTAAGTTTATTGATGATAGGCCCTTTACAAAGGAAATCAAGGTAAAATGAGGTCATTAGGTAGTTCCTAATCCTATATGACTGGTATTCTTATAAAAATCTTGGTCACAGAATTGGCATTATAAAAATCTTGGACATAGAAGTTCAATGATGGATAAGATACACATGGTATCCCATAAGCCCTTGAGTAGTCTAGAAAAACTTAAAAAAATTAAAACCCAAGAAATAAACATGGTAGTTTCAAGCAGCCACAGGTGTTCTGTAAACCTTAAGCCAGTGTTACAGTAGGCGTGTATGGGAGTTCAGGATCTTTAGTAAGATGGTTGGGGAGGTCTCCCTGAAAAGAGTTCACATGAGTTAGGATCTGAACAACAAGAAGGCAACCATGGGACATTCCTGGTAACAGGCATCCAGAAAGAAGGAGCATCAAAGGCAGAGATCTAGGGACAGGAAGTAGTTGTGATATTCAAGGAAAAGAAGAATGGTCATTGTGGTCACGAATTGATGAATGATGGCGACTTGTACTTAATATCCAGCAGAATTGAAGAGTCAGCTCTTGTAACAATAAACTAACCAGTGTCAATTATATGGACATTAAATGCTCAGGGTATTTTTCAAGGGGATGTCCTACAGAGTGAGTTTATTATACGAAGTACTTGGCTGCTTAGAAAATAGCTTCACCTTCACAACCTAGGACCAAAAATCTAACCCACTGAAGAATGCATAAATAATAAGAAAGAAGTTGATACTACTACGTTACATCCTGGTGCTCCAATTCCACAGGCATCGATTGTCTTCATTCTTCATGCCATAAAACTGAGGTTTAGAGAGGTTTAGCATCCTGTCTTCATTTTCCAGAGCTTATAAATCACTCCATTAAATTTTTTTAAGTTTATTTTTTGAGAGAGAAAGAGACAGAGACAGAGAGAGAGCAAGCGGGGTAGGGAAAGAGAAAGATGGGGAAAGAATCCCAAGCAGTCCCTGCAGGGTCAGTACAGAACACAATGTGGGGCTTGAACCCACGAACCGTGAGATCATGACCTGAGCCAAAACCGAGAGTTGGATGCTTAACTGACTGAGCCACCCAGGCACCCCATAAATAGCTCTTTAAATTTTTTTTTATCCTACCCTTTACAACAAAACTCAAGTACCTCTGAGTACAAAATGAGTCCATCCTTCAGGACATCTGTTTTTAGCAAGAAAAAGAGTTAGAGCTTGTTCAACTCGGCTTCTCCAACAGCTCAGAATGTGGCCTTGTGCACATCACTTCACTTAGTTCACCCAAAAAATACTGATTATATTCCTACTGAGTGCTGGGTACTCCCCTTGATGTAGGGCACTTAGCAGAGACCAGGACAAAGACAGGTCCTGATAGCTTATCCTCTGTTTGTTCTCCATATTTAAGAGTCTCTTATGTTTTGTCCCGCTCCCTGTTTTCATATTATTTTTGTTTCCTTTCCCTTATGTTTATCTGTTTTGTTTCTTAAAGTCCTCATATGAGTGAAGTCATATATTTGTCTTTCTCTGACTAATTTCACTTAGCACAATACCCTCTAGTTCTATCCACAGAGTTGCAAATGGAAAGATTTCATTCTTTCTGATTTCCGAGTAATACTCCATCGTATATATATACCACATCTTCTCTATCCATTCGTCCATAAATAGACATTTGGGCTCTTTCCATACTTTGGCTATTGTTGATAGTGCTGCTATAAATATTGGGGTGCATATGTCCCTTTGAAACAGCGCACCGTTATCCCTTGACACATGAAAAAATGCTCCACATGCACTCATCATCAGGGAAATAAGAATCAAAACCACAATGAGATACCACCTCACCCCTGTCAGAATGGCTAACATTAACAACCCAGGCAACAACAGATGTTGGTGAGGATGCAGAGAGAGAGGATCCCTCTTGCATTGTTGGTGGGAGTGCAAGTTGGTGCAGCTACTCTTTGGCATTTTTAAGATACATATCCATTTGGATGCGCCTGAGTGGCTTAATCCGTTAAACTGACTCTTGATCTCAGCTCAGGTCATGATCAAACAGTTCACGAGTTTGAGCCCTGCATCTGGCTCTGCATGGACAGCATGGACAGTGTGAAGCCTGTTTGGGGTTCTCTCAATCTCTCTCTCTCTCTTTCTGCCTCTCTCTGCCCCTCCTCTGCTCTCTCTCTCTCTCTCAAAAAAATAAATAAATAAACTTAGAAAAATAAGATACTTTCAGTTGTTCAAATTTTTTTCTGTGTGGGTAAAAGTGAGAATTGAAGAATTTTTGGAAATAAGGACCAAAAATAGTAGTTACCATTTTTGAATCCCTGTTGTGTGGACACTATCCTAGACCCTTTGCTCAGATTTTTTCTAAGTTTACAAGATCACATGGCAAGTAAGTTGGTCGATATGCAACTCACTGCAGAATAGGTCCCAGAGAAGTTAAGACATTTGCTTAATGCCTGTTACAAAACTTGTCTAGCAGAGATAGACAAATCTCTTTTGTCCACCCCAAATGGCATATAGTTAAAACAGGTGATTTAAGGAGAGTTTAAAAGTGTACAGATGTCTATCAGTCAATAAATGCGATTCAAGAATTTGAAACGGAAAGTTTAGAAGAAAACCAAGACTGAGCATGGAGGATGTAGGGGGAGGTGAGAAGGGGCTCCATGGTTAGGAGGTAACATTCAGAATTCAGTCTGTAGATGTTCCATAGCAAAGATCAAAGTAAAAGCTAGAGTGTAGAAAGAGGGGAGACAAGACTAAATGGGTCAGGATGGCACTCCACTTTTTCGATGTAGCCCACGTGCTCTGCCCCCCGATGTGCAGCTGCAGTAGCAGTAAATATAATCATTACCTAGTGAAACGTATCATTAAGGTGACCCCTCTGTGTCCACCACCTTCTGAGAACTGTTTGATGTTACACGAACAATTTAATCGCTCTGTTTCAGTTACCCGATCTGTATAAGGGAAAAGAACAATGATAGAAACCTGATAATGTTATTGAGACAATTAACTAATGTGTGAAAGCATCTAGCAAGGGCAAATAAATCTCCTATAAAGACTGCCGGGAGGAGTGATTAATGAAAGACATTCAAGGGCTTTGGTGGTGAGAAGAAGGGCTGCCTCTGGCACAATATTTTCCAGCAGTGGATGCACACTGGAGCCACCTGGATGCCCGGGTCCCACCCCCAGAAGTTTGATATAATTGGTCTGCAGTACAGAGTGGGCTCTAGAGAAGCGCTTTACTCCTCTGTCGTCCTCTTGCACTGCTTCACCTCCTTGCGAAGTCGCTTCCAGTTTGTGTTTGGGGTCTTCCGCCCTCGGTTTTACTCAGTCAGGTGATACTAGGTGACTCAGCTATGGCCAATCAGAATCTCCTAGTCTTCTGTCATGGGCAGATACGCTGCTGAGTCAGGCCAGGGAGACGCTATGAGACTCAGCGGGGCCTTCGAAGGACAGATGCTCTAACTTGCTGGATTTGAAGGTGACAGGTGTCAAATATTATAGCCACAGCACCCACCTTTCTGTCTTGAAACAGAGACTACAAGATGGAGGGAAGCCTAGCTCTGAGCAGCCTAGTTAGTCGTGCCTGAAACGGATCTAAACCCTGCACTTCTAAGTGGACTGTGTTGGCATACTCCCTCCTTTGCTTAACCTAGTTTGAGCCAGGTTTTTCTTCCATTTTTGAAAAGAGAGAGAGAGAGAGAGAGAGAGAGAGAGACTTAAGGGATACATTCCTTTCTTCCCCATACCCAAATTCCCAAGTTCTTTGCCTAGAGGCGAGTATGGCCATGATTTCTGGTAACGGTGCTGCTGAAATAATTTAGCAAGAAGGCCACTCTGGGTTAAGCATGACATTTAATTAACTAATTAAAATCTGCGAGACATCCTCTCTTGGCTGTTGGTCCCAGACAGATCCCTGGGTAAGGAGGCCATCTCAGACTCTCACCTTTCTAGGTTATACTGGAAGAACCAGGTTTCCGAATCTAAAGTGGGAACGGCCGTGAAACTTACATCTCACATAAGAAAGGTGCCTTAAAGGCCACTGGGCTGGCTGAGTGGCTCTGAAACATTTAGTTTCTATTTGATCTTTCACCACAAGTAGTCAGAAAACAGCGTGGCTTGAGCTACTCAGCAAATTCTATCAAGGGCAAGGATTCACGCCATGGGTTTTTTTGTTTGTTTGTTTGTTTTTTGTTTTTGTTTTTGTTTTTTTGGTTTTGGTTTTGTTTGTTTGTTTGTTTTCGTTTTTTCAGGTCTGATGACTAAATCTCCCACTTCATTTATTGTGGGGGCAGCATGGAATGGAAAAGCAACATTTTGTAGAAAAAAGTTGGGTGATGAATGTGTGTCTCTTCCCCTAAAGCTGCATTCTGTCATGTTGGCCCAGGAGGAAAGTAGCACGCTGCAGTGTGTCCCGGCGTACTATTGTAGAAGATAACAGAAGGATGCCATTGAGTGGCGAGAGAGCAGAAGAATGCGTGGAGATCCTTCTGGAAAACTTAGGGGATGCAATGGCAGCCCTGCCCTCCTCCAACTTCACAGGTCAGTTGTACCTTTTCATTTTGTGAAGGCAATTGTAGACTGTTGGAAAACTTAGCCACTAGAGGGTCCCTCTGTTCAAAGTCAGGGCATATAATGTTGAAGGAAGGATTTTTAAACAAATAAAGAGACAAGAAGAAGAAGAAGAAGAATTAGAAGAAGAAGAAGAAGAAGAAGAAGAATTAGAAGAAGGAGGAGGAGGAGGAAGGGAAGGAGGAGGACAGGGAAACAGTTCCAGCTTTGAAAATATGAATATAAGAGAAAAATGGGAATTGGAAGGTAGTAGGCTTGCTTTAGTTCATTAATATCTGCCTATATTCTGCTAAGTCTATTGGCTGAGCACTTTAAATGAAATTTCTCCTCTTTGAAGGAGGAAGTGATTTTGCCAGAAAGTGCACAATGGCATATTGGTAATTACTGCTTCTTATGGGCTAGTCTATTTAACATCAGAGTGGAAGATTAAGGTGATTAGCTGTAGTCCTTCTCCCCTCCCTGTCCCCCACCATGGAAGTCTTGATAGCTAAATTAAACAAAGGATGAGACCTTGTGATTTATAAGAAATACCTATTTGGTCATGCAGATGATGAAAATATATTTTTCCTGGATTACAGCTCCCTAAACCGTTGAAATTTCATAACTGAGGAGAACCATTAAGGTGTCTTTGTTTGTTATGAAGTGACTTTTAGACTCCACCCACAGATGGGTCCTGGTTTCCAGGAGAGCCAACCCTGTGATTAGAAGGTTGGGACTTTCAATCCCACCCATGACCTCCTGAGAAGGGAGGGGGGCTGAAGGTTGAATCAGTCACCAACAAATAATGGTATAATCAATCATGTCTATGTAATGAAGCTTCCATAAAAACCCAAAAGGATGGTTTAAAGAGCCTCTGAGTTGATGATATGGGGAGATCTGGGGACAGTGACATGCTTAAAGACAGCAAAGAAGCTCCTCGTCCTTTCCCCATGCCTTGCCCTATGAACCTCTTCCATCTGACTATTCCTGAGTTATACCCTTTTATAATAAACCAGCGATCTAGTAGATAAAACATTTCTCTGAGTTCTCTGAGTCACTCCAGCAAATGTAGTGAACCTGAGGAAGGGGTCACAGGAATGAACCTCTGATTTACAGCCTGTCAGTCAGATGAACAGGTAGCAACTGGGGAAAAATGCTTTTGATTTGAGATGCTAGACTTAGATGCAATTAATTCAGAAAATTTATGAGCTTCTGCCATAAGATGAGTTGTGCCCAAATAACATCCTTCTTAAGTGTTTGGGTGTTTATAAAAGTGGCTCAAAAAGGAGGTTCTGTCTTCCTTGGTTTGGAAGTGGCCATGGATGGCCATAAAATGAGGTCAGATCTTAAACATTTTCTACTCTCACTTAAAAACTTGAGGCGTCCAGATCATTGTTAGTAAAAATACATCCTACATGTGAAGTCCTTCTCACCATTGTATGTCTAAAGCATTTCGGTCCATTTTTAGTTTTGCTGACAGTAAGAATATATTTCCAGGCTGGCTGAGAGAGTGAGTCAGATAGAAATAATTGTCCCTGCATGGACACACTGATTAAGCTGGTGAAGATTTTATGGTTGCTGTTTTTGTATTTTTGTTCATATTGGTTTTCTTCCCCCATTGGTAATGTCTTGAAGTCTTTTTCCTATATTTACATTTAATCAAACTTTTAAGACTGTTAGGATCTTAAAACATCTTCAAAGTCTTCAGTCTTCCCAAAGGAATGATTCTTCTGAACTAAAAGACTCTGACCCATGGCCCTTGATTATGTGAATATCACCTTAAAATTTATTACCTTCATTTGTTATTATTATTACATAAACTACTGGTAACTATTACTTATGGAGATTTTTACCATCTATATAAAAAGCAAAGAGCTGAGATTTAACACCACGTCTGCTTGCCTTTCATACATTAAATCATCTACCCATTAATTCAGATGTATGGCTAATCATGCAAGACTAGACTTTTCGGAGGACTCCACATTGGCTATGACTGGTCTTGCATGTGACTCCATTAAACCAGTCTCACCTTGAGTTATATATGTTAGCTTCTCTGGCCCTCTTCTGCATACAAAAGGATGAATCCTTGAGGGAAATATTTGTCTTGTTCATCTTTCTATCTCATATCTAATATGGCACAGGTGACATCTTAGGTATGGTATTGTCTTTCCTCCATCCATTCATCAGGTCAGTCATTCATTTTATTTCAGAACCATATTGAGTCTCTACTCTGTCTCAGGGACTCTAATTTCTAAGGATACAAAAATGAGGCATTATCTGCGTCTCCCAAAAAGTCAGTGGTGGGTCATTTATACTTAAACAAACGGTACCACATAGCACTGTTATGGTAGAATACACCGATACACTGATGGAACACACTGATAAAAATGTCCAGGCTGGGTTCCTCACAGGTTGAGGTTCAATCCTCTATTACCTTTCCAAGTCTCAAAGTATAATATTTCTTTTAATGTCAAATAAAAAGTTACAACAGACACTAGTGTGTTTTAAATGCTTTCACATTAAACACATAAAATCCAATGAAATATAATTTTACTATTTGCAAAATTAAGAAGATGTCTAAACTATTCATAGGGTACAAGCCTGGGGATAGGTGTTGAGCCAACCTGAGATAAAATAATAGGTATGGTATGTAATAGGTATGGGTAACCCTGTGCATATAAATGGGGGGTGTATGAAAAAACCCAAAGGAGTAGCCAAGGGAATGTATACAAAGGAATCCGGGTAACTGCTGTGCAAGAACTGTTCCGGGTATGGGACCGTTTGGGGAAAATAATGGTATCTTCCCATTGCCAAACTCTTAGGATTAATGAGAATGTGTGCTCTCCACCAGAAGGTGCTTACAGAGCTACAAGACACAACAGGTATGTTGTGGGAGAGCTCAACTCAGAGGAAGAGAGGGGTGTGAGCTCAGAGAACACTTGATTTGACTCATTCCCTCTAACGTCTATTTATTCTCTCTGGGTCATTTTCTTATTCTTGATTTAAGACTCATTTGAATTGCAGTTGACCTAGATTATGGTGATGGGAGGAATAGGGAATGAGACCCCAGATGCTTTATTAAGTGTTAGTGAAGTATTTGGCTCCCTTACTTACAGCTCTTACTTGATATGACAAAGCGTCCTGTTCTTACCCCAAATTGATACATGTCTACTTATCTCTTATATTTTAAAACATAAAACTATCAAATGAAGTGAATAATAAAGAAAGAACTGTTAGCTCTTTGGTGTGTGGGACTGTGGACATGGAACGTCCTGCCTTTTTTGGTTAATGACAAATTGCCAAAGGACATTTGAAGATCATCCAGAGCCTCGGGTGGGGGATATGATATCAATCATAATTGTTCTGAAGAATGGCAAAGTAATGCTTTTAATATAATGATACTATGGAAACAATGTCCCTCACCCTTTGTTAAATGCCATTTTGCTGTCAGAATCTGATGACGTTCTTTATATAATCCAAAATATCTTGGGAGTGAGAGTCACTACATTAAAAAATGTTTCTATGTTCCAAATGTGTGGCAATATTATTGCAGCAAGAAATTCAATCAGAATGAAAGGAAAGAGCTGTGATTTGTGCTGTATGTGGATCACTGTAGATTTATAGAAAAGTTATAAACCAGATCCCTATCTCTGAAGGGTTTGCATAAAGCTCTTTTCCTGTGGAACAGAGACCAAGTATATTAACAAAGAAAATATATAAAGGGTTAAATCCATGCCACCTCCATCTTCCCACTAAATTGATTTTATTTATATCAGTTCAGCCTGGCTAGCTTATTTCTTGATTTTTTTTTTCTTTTAAAGAAACATGTGTCAAGAAGAAAATTACCTGACTCCACTCAGATCAAATTTTTTTTATTTCATAGAAAATAATGCCATTAGCAAGCAGGTGCAACAATGTTTTATTCTGTTTTATAACATTACCAGTTTCTCTCTTACTTCTCAAAGAAACATTTTGAGTTTTGGGGTTAACGGTGGTGCACACAGAAAACATGAATTGAGAATAACAAGGCTGAAATTAGTTATTTTTAAAGGGCATCTTTCCAAATTGGACTTGAAATGAGCTTTATTAACTGGTATGATGGCTGGCTGAGGGTGGCAAATCAAGAAAAATGACAAAAGGCTAGGTAGCTGGTCTTGTTTTACATCTTCATTAATGATCGAAAAGGAGCAAACAGCACATTAAATTTGGATGATATTAATTCAATAGCTTTTGAAAGCCCTAGTGAGGTCAGAGAAAGAATTTTATAAAAGGCCTGTAAAACTTAAAATTGATGGAAAAAAGATTGAAATGAGAGAAAAGAGACTTCCCAGACCTTGAGAACAGGTAATGCTCAGAACCAATACTTAATGAAAAGGGTGTATAGTTAATGAGAACTACTGAATAATACCTCAGATTTATAATGAGAAAAAAATTAATGGAATTTGCAATATGACCCAAGGGTGAGAAGATAAAGATAAATTAGCATCGTATGTCTAATACATAAATTTAAGAATGTGAGCATTTATAAAAAATCAAGATATCACCCACAAATATGCTTCCACATTTCAATCACAACAAACAAAAGCTAGAAGAATCATTGTATGTGTCAATCATCCCTAACACCTATGCTTAAACTTTCTGTGTACTTCCAACAGCAATTAGAATTATATCCAGGTCCTCCTATCACTTTTCTTTTTTACTTTTTTTGGTAAGTTTTATTTATTTATTTTGAGAGAGACAGAGACAGTGCAATCAGGGGACGGGCAGAGAGAGAAGATAGATAGAGAGAATCTCCCAAGCACAGAGAATCTCTGCTAACACAGAGTCAGTCACAGGTCTCAAACACAAAACCGCAGGAATATGACCTGAGCTGATACCAACAGTTGGATGCTAACCCTCTGAGCCAACCAGGCACCGACCCCCATCTTATGACTTATGAGCCGAGAACTCCAGTTGTTATTCTATCTACTGGGAATGTAGCCCTGAATAAAATAGACCAAATCCTTCCCTTACTGACCCTATATTCATCTGGAGGGAGGCATAAGCAATTTGGGGGAAAAAAAACTAAAGAATTTTAAGAATTTAAGAATAAAATTAATCAATGAAAAAAAATGAATATATATTTTGGAAAGTGTTGAAAATGCTGTTAATTGCATTTGTGTTACACCTTATGGATAGAAGAGGTAAAGTAATAAATTTAGCATCCCTTTTAGTTGTCTGAATAACAAATCGCCTCAAATTTAGTGGTTTAAAACAAAATCAGCCATCTATTGTTATTATACTGCACGTTCTGGGGGATTGATGAGGCTCTGTGAGGTCGTGCTTTCTTGGGTTCTCTTCACTGTTTTAGTGAAATGGTGGTTGGCTCTGGAACCGTCTCTAAAGCTTCTGCTCTCTGCTGTCTGGTATCGGGCCTGGGAAGACCCAAACAGCCAGGAGCTATAACAGCCATAGCTCTTCAGGCATCTCTCTCTGTCCTGTGTGGTCTATACATGTGATATGTCGGCACGGTGGCTTCAGAATACTTCGGAGCTCCAAAGACAAGTGGCCGGGAAGTAAGACAGAAAACCAGGTGGGAACTGTATTGCCCTTATAACCTAATCTAGGATCGCTCGGTGTCCCTTTTGCCACAATTTGGTGACTGGGCAATTTATGAAGGTCCTCCAGGTTCAAGGAGAGAAAGCATAGACACTATCTTTGATTGGGAGGAATACCGACATGTCGTGAAGAGCACACATGGGGCAAATTATATACTGCAGTGGTAGTCCTTGGAAAATACAATCTTCCATGTCAAAAAATAATTGCTGCTCTATTGTGTACAATGCAAGTTTCTGAGTTTTCTGGTAAATAAATTCTAAGAGACTGCAGCTCAGTAAGAAGAAATAATATCAAGTTACAGTGAAAGTTTGAACAAATGTTACATACCAATCTAATACTACGAAAGAGCTGACACAAGATGTTGTATGATTTTGTGTGATGCGATTTCATAGAATAGATTCTATAAGTTTTGGAGGAAGAGCTCACCACGGGACATTCTAAGAAACTTCATATTGAAGAAGGACGTTCCTCCTCTAGACTGGATTGTAGGCTGAGAAGGGCATAAGGTACTCCCAGGCAAGAAGGAGAGTGAATAAAAGCTAGAAGATGAGAACGTTCTTAGAAAGTCTGATCTGAGGACAGTGGAAAGACAGGGAATTCCCTCAAGGGAGTGATTAAAACAATAACAACAACAAAAACCTAAACAAACTAGAAAGACCACAAGATGTAAACAATTCTACTACATTCTGAATTGTATTAGAGAACCAAGGGTTAAGAAAATAGGAAATTAAGATGTTGGCCCTCCTTGGGTTGTGAACTAAAATTTGTTAAGGGAATCAGCAACAACGTGGTAGTAGAATATTTGCACTTTAAAACTTGACTCTTTATGACTAGGTAAATGGAGGAAATGATGACAGTTTGCTACACAAGTAGAACGAAGTATGTAACATAAGCGTGTCCTGAGCAAAAGCTAAGTGGTAGCTCTGTTGACTTTAGTGACCTTGTTTCAGAAGTTACTCAAATTCATTAAGAAGTCACTCAGTAGTCACTTCTGTCACCTCTTTTTGATTAAGGCAGCTACAAAGATCAATCTAGGTTCCAGGAGATGAGCCTTCTCATAATGCTTCTTACGCTTATATGATAAAAGAGCCAGAATGAAGTCAGTTGTTGCTGGATCTAGACGACCTTTCTACCAGCCAGGGAGACCCTTGAAGGTAGAGCTCATGTTCTAATAATCTTTGTAACCTCAGGGCTTGGCACAGTGCTGGGCATAAAGTACGTATATAAAGAGTGAAAGAAAGCAGTAGCCCCCACTTGGATAATGATGATTTATGGATCCTTTTTTAAAAAGTCTCTATCTATCTATCTATCTATCTATCTATCTATTTGTTTTGTTTTCTGTTTCAAGTTTTTATTTAATTCTAGTTAGTTAACATATACTGTAATATTGTTTTCAGGTATACAGTAGTGATCTAACACTTGCATACAACACCAGGTGCTCATCAGAAGTACACTACTTAATCCTCACCTATTTAACCTATCCACCTATCCACCTATCCACCCACATACCTCCCCTATGTTAACCATCAGTTTGTTCCCTATGATTAAGAGCGTGTTTCTTGGTTTGCCTCTCCTTCTCTCTTTTTTCCCCTTTACTCATTTGCTTTGTTTCTTAAATTCTGCATATGAGTGAAATTGTATGCTATTTGTCTTTCCCTGACTGACTAATTTCACTTAGTATAATACTCTTTAGCTCCATCCATGCTGTAAATGACAAGATGGCATTCCTTTTTATGGCTAAGTAATATTCTACTGTGTGTGTGTGTGTGTGTGTGTGTGTGTGTGTGTGTGTGTGTGTATTCTCTTCATCCATCCATCAGTCAATGGACATTTGGCTACTGTTGATAATGCTGCAATAAACATCAGGGTACAGGTATCTCTTTAAATCTGTGTTTTTATAGTGCAATTGTTGAATAGTAGGGCAGTTCTATTTTTTTACATATCTTTTTTTAATGTTTATTTATTTTTGAAAGAGAGAGAGGGAGAGAGAGAGACAGAGCATGAGTGGGATAAGGACAGAGAGAGAAGGAGACACAGAATCCGAAGCAGGCTCCAGGCTCTGAGTTGGAGCACAGAGCCCAATGTGGGGCTTGAACTCATGAACCACGAGATCATGACCCGAGCCAAGTCAGATGTTTAATCAACTGAGCCATCCAGGAACCCCAGAATAGCCCCAGGGTAGGTATTTTTAAATTTGTGAGGAATCTCTATAGTGTTTTCCACAGTGGCTGCACCAGTGGGATCCCCACCAACAGTACAACAGATTTCTGGTTTCTCCACATCCTCGCCAATATCTGTTGTTTCTTGTGTTGTTGACTTTAGCCATTCTTACAGGTGTGAGGTGATAACTCATTGTAGTTTTGATTTGTATTTCACTGATAATGAGTGATGTTGAGCAACTTTTCATGTGTCTGTTAGCCACATAGATGTTTTCTTTGGAAAAATGTCTACTCATGGCTTCCATCCATTTCTTAACTGGATTATTTGTTTTTTGGGTGTCAAGTTTGATAAGTTATTTATAAATTTTGGATACTAACCCTTTATCAGATATGTCATTTGCAAATATCTACTCCCATTCCAAAGGTTGCTTTTTAGTTTTGTTGATTGTTTCTTTCACTTTGCAGAAGCTTTTTATCTTGATGAAGTCCCAATAGTTCCTTTTGATCTTATTTCCCTTGCCTCCTGAGACATGTCTAACAAGAAGTTGCTATGGCTGATGTCAAAGAGGTTGCTGCCTGTGTTCTCTAGGATTTTGATGATTTTCTCTCTCAGATTTAGGTCTTCCATCTATTTTGAATTTATTTTTGTGTGTGGTGTAAGAAAGGGGTCCAGTTTCATTATTTCACATATAAATGTCCAGTTTTCCTAACACCATTTGTTGAAGAGACTGTTTTTTTCCCCCATTGGATATTCCTTCCTTCTTTGTCGAAGATAATTAACCATACAGTTGTGGGTCCATCTCTTGGTTTTCTATTGTGTTACATTGATCTATGTGTCTGTTTTTGTGCCAGTACAGTACTTTCCTGCTGACTACAGCTTTGTAACATAGCCTGAAATCTGGAATTGTGATGCCTCCAGCTTTGTTTTGCTTTTTCAGGATTGCTTTAGTTATTTGGGAACCTTTGTGGTTCCATACAAATTTTAAAATTGTTTGTTCTAGCTATTTGAAAAATGCTGGTGGTATTTTGATGGGGATTGTATAAAATGTGTAGACTGATTTGGGAAGCATAGATATCTTAATGATATTTACTCCTCCAGTTCATGAGCATGGAAAGTCTTTCCATTTCCTTGTGCTATCTTTAATTTCCTTCATCAGTGTTTTATAGTTTTCAGAGTACAGGTCTTTCACTTCTTTGTTTAGGGTTATTACTAGGTAGCTTTTGTTTCTGGTACAACTATAAGTGGGATTGATTCCTTGATTTCTTTTTCTGTTGCTTCACTATTGGTATATAGCAATGCAACAGATCTCTGTATATTAATTTTGTATCCTGTGGCTTTACTGAATTTATCAGTTCTGGAAGTTTTTTGATGGAGTTTTTGGATTTTTTAATGTTTATTTATTTATTTTGAGAGAGGAGATAGAGATAGAGTAGAGGAGAGAGAGGGAGAGAGAGAGAGAGAGAGAGAGAGAGAGAGAGAGAGAGAGAGAGAAAGCAGGGCAGGGGTAGAGAGAGAGAGAGAGGGAGAGAGAATCCAAAGCATGTTCCACACTCTGAGCAGAGCCTGATGTGAGGCGTGATCTTATGAATTGCAAGATCAGACCTGAGCCAAAATCAAGAGTTGGATGCTCAAAAGACTAAGCTACCCAGGCGCCTTACTTTCTTTTCTTTTCTTTTTTTTTTTTTTTATGCAGCATATCATGTCATCTGCAATTAGTGGAAGTTTTACTTCTTTCTTGACAATTTGATTGCCTTTTGTTTCTTTTATGTTTTGTTTTCTCTTTTTTTTTCTCATTGCTGTGGCTAGGACTTCCAATACTATATTAAATAGCAGTGGTGAGAGTGGACATCTCTGTATTGTTCCTGTTTATAGTGGAAAAGTTCTCAGTTTTTTTCCCATTGAGGATGATATTAGCTGTGGGTTTTTCATATATGGACTTTATTATGTTGAGATATGTCCCTCTAACCCTACTTTGTTGAGGTTTTTTTTTATCATGGATGGTTGTTGTACTTTGTCAAATGTTTTTTTTTTTGCATCTATTGAAATGATCATATGGTTTTTAACAGACATATTCAGAATATTCCATCCTAAAACAGCAGAACTACATTATTTTCAAGTGCATATGGAACATTCTCCAGAATAGACCACGTATTATGTCACAAAACATGCCTCAACAAATACAAAAAATTGAAATCATACCATGCACCTTTCCTGACCATAGCACTATGAAACTAGACATCAACCACAAGAAGAAATGTGGAAAGACCACAAACACATGGAGGTTAAACATTATGCTACTAAACAATGAAGGGGTCAACCAGGAAATCAAAGAAGAAATAAAAATAATACACAGAAACAAATAAAAATGAAAACACAAAGGTCCAAAGCCTTTGGGATGCAGCAAAAGTGGTCATAAGAGGTAAGTAAATTGTAATACATGCCTACTTCAAGAAGCAAAAAAAAGTCTCAAATACACAATATAACCATACACCTAAAGAAGCTAGAAAAAGAATAACAAATGAAGACTAAAGTCACCAGAGGGAAGGAAATAGTAAAGCTTATAGCAGAAATAAATGATATAAAAGCTAAAGGAACAAATAGAAGAGATCAATGAAATCAGGAGATGGGTCTTTTAAAAAATTAACAAAATTGATAAAATTCTAGTCAGACTTATCAAAAAGAAAAAAAAGAAAGGTCCCAAATAAATAAAATCACAAATGAGAGAGGAGAAATGACAACTAACACCACAGAAATACACACATTTATACGAGAATATTATAAAAACTCTATGCCAACAAACTGGACAACTTGGAAGAAACATATAAACTACCAAAACTAAAACAGGAAGATATAGAAAACTTGAACAGATAGATAACAGCAAAGTAATTGAATCAGTAATCAAAAAAACTCCAGAGGCGCCTGGTTGGCTCAGTGGGCTGGACGTCCGACTTTGGCTCAGGTCATGATCTCGCTGTCCGTGAGTTTGAGACCTGCAATGGGCTCTGTGCTGACAGCTCGGGGCCTGGAGCCTGTTTTGGATTCTTTGTCTCCCTCTCTCTCTCTGCCTGTCCCCTGCTCATGCTCTGTCTGTCTCTCTCTCTCTGTCAAAGACAAATAAACATAAAAACAAAACAAAACAAAAAAACTTGCAAATAAACAAAAGTCCAGGATCAGATGGCTTCACAGGCAAGTTCTACCAAACATGTAAAGAAGAGTTAATACCTATTTTTCTCAAACTACTCCAAAAAACTGAAAAGGAAGGAAAACTTCTAAATCCATTCTAAGAAACCAGGATTACCCTGATACCAAAACCATATAAAGACTCCACTAAAAAAGAGAACTAAAGGTCAATATTCCTGATGAACATGGATGCAAAAATTCTCAATAAAATACTAGCAAACCAAATCCAACAATACACTAAAAAAAAAATCAGTCACTACAATCAAGTGGGATTTATTTCTGGGTTTCAAGAGTAGTTTGATATTTGCAAATCAATCAATGTGATATACAACATTAATCAAAGAAAGGATAAGAACCATATGATTTATGGTTTCTTAAATCAGGCCTAAGACCCCTATAATTGGTCTTCTCATTTCAACTGGTAGGTTTAGTCACATATATGTCCAAATATGGACAACTCCATTGATCAGATTCTCCACCCAAGCTACAAACTATGCGCATCATTCTGTAGTACATGTTGGTTGGTTAGTTTCATCACATACGCATTTTTTTTCACCAAGGAGTTAGAACTTTTTGTGACATTTTGCAAAAACAAACTTATTAGATTGGGATCAATGTGAAAAAATGTCTCCTAACTTAAACTCGTGGCATCTGTGATTCTGTCTTCACAAAGCAGTGGAAGCTTCAATTCCTTATATTTTTATGTCATAGGCTGTTCTTTAATTGGGCATTGTTTCATATTCATATCCCACTCTCAGATGTTTTGCTTAAAATCACCTGTGTCCAGTAGTTTTCAACAGTATCTCAGTAAAATTTTCAGACTTGGAGCATGCAGAATATAAACACAATACTGCAGATCAATTCTTATAGACCCACCTCATTCTTCCCACACCCACACTGCAGAACCACCACTGATGGAGCATTACTCCCTCATTCCGTTTTTGAATTTTGAATCAATAGCAGCGATTCAATTCATAACAAACACAATTCAGCTGGGGTGGTATTTCTGTTCTTCCCTACAATTTCTGCCAGGCAATACTGTATTATATTCAAACACAGACTCGAGTGTTTACTCTGCCAAGGATGAAGACTGGCTACAAAAAACCCCACAATTCTCTGAAAAACCATTATTGTTCTTCCTCCTCACTCTCCACACACAGTGATTCCAGTGGAATAAATTTCTATCACATATGCTAGCTTTCTGAAACCTAAAGCAATCAGTAAAGCTCCCTTAAGTGCCACTGCTTACAGAAGTCTTTCCTAAAGGGATCCCACAAGCCCTCCAATGTTCATAGTGATTTATTTTTATTTTTTTTGATTTTTAGGTATTCATTGAGCATTTATTAAGCACCTAACATATGGACACATAGTGCTAACTAATGGGTATATAAAAATTGGTAAAGAAAACAAACACAGACTCCGTTTGACAAATTAGATTGGTGAGGGGCACCTGGGTGGCTCAGTCGGTTGACCATGTGACTTTGAGCATCTGACTTCGGCCCAGGGCATGATCTCACGGTTCACGAGTTTGTGCCCCACATCGGGCTTGGCGCTGACAGTGAGGAGCCTGCTTGCGATTCTCTCTCCCTCTCGCTCTGCCTCTCCTGTACTCATGCTTTCTCTCTTTCACTTTCTCAGACTAAAGAAATAAACTTAAGAAAATGGATTGGTGATTTAAGGGAAACAAGTAAGAATCACATGACAATAAAAATGTGTGTTTCTCTGTATCTGTAGGTGTGCATTGAGTGATGGGGGAGTTACAAAAAGTACTCCAAAAAAGGCTCATAAAGGTGACATTTAAGCTGAGACCTGAAGAAGTTAATGATATTAAGGATATGACCAAGGCCAGGGGTGGGAGAATGGAGCTGGATGAGGCTGAAGGAAGAGCATCCACTCAGGCTCTAGATAATAAAAAGCCTGGCATGTTCAAGAGACCGAAGTCCGGAATGTTTGGAGAAGCAGCAGGTGAGACTTAGTTAGGACCCAGGTGAGACACAGAGTTTAATTTTAACTCAAAAGTGCTATGGAAAGCCATTGAAAAATCGTTAAGTAAGGAATTTCATGCAATTTCATAATGAATATCTTTTATTTTTTGAAGTTTGCATGCTTTTCACCAGAGTATTTACCTTAATTTCTTTTTCTAAGTGAGATAACTCACTTTTGTCCTCAGGCTTGGTGCTTACCTATCAGTGTCTTTTCTATGGTACCCAACAGAGAGTAGATGTTCATTAAATAGCTGTGGAATTGAATTGAGAAAACAAACAAACAAACAAAACCCCTAATTTAACTACTTATTTTTCTCAGCCTTATCAACTGTTTGATTAAATATTAGTTAGTCAGAACTAGACATCAAATTCCCCCAGAACTTAGTGACTAAGAAAACAATAATCATTTATTATCTTTCACATCTCTCATTGTCGCTGTAGGTCAGGATTTGGGGAGCAGTCCTGAAAGACCTGGGATGAGGTCTTTCATGAGCATGTGGTTCACTAGGCTGCAGTCATCTGAAGGCTCGATTGGGCTGGGAGCATCTCACTCCCACGACGGCATGGTTAGAATACCAGTGCTGGTTGTCTACCAAAGTCTTCGTTCCTTTCCACTTGGGCCTCAGGGCTGCTTAAATGTTCTCATGTCATGGTGGCTGGCTTCCCTGAAGGAGTGGTTCTAGCGACCAAGGTGGAAGCTGCAACACTTGTTTTGATGCAGCCCTAATGCAGTGAGGGTGTACAATCACAAGAGCACGGATGCTAAGAAGCAAGGGTCACTGGGAGCCATCTTGGGGGTTGGTGGCCACAGGCTGTAAGTACTTAATACTAAATGTGTTTGCCACAGATTGGTTAGGAGCCTTCATACCTTGTTTTCTCTTTTCTAGGTCTGGTATTCTCCAGCAGGGCCGCAGATGAAATTGACTTCACTAATGCAAAGATAATCTGGAGATTCTAATCGAAGGCTCTCGTCTGTGCAGAAGTCCACCTCTGGCTGCTGAAAACAATTCAGTGTGTCTTCTGCTCTTAGCTCCATTTCTTTTTTGCCACCATGGGAACCAGACGGTAAAACTCTCGGGAGTGCTGGTGGCTTTTAAAGCATATTTACAAGATTACATGAGACAGCATGTCTTTAATTTGCTATTTAGCTGAAGAGTAATATGCTTCTCTATTTGGAAAATGGTTTTGTCAAGGTACCGGAACAAGAGATAGGAAATTAGGATTTCTAGGATCAATTTCCTAACTGACTTGTAAGTTGCTGTGTAGCCTTCAGCAAAGCACCTGATGTGCTTATGTGTAAAACAGGGATATGAAGAATAAATCCCTACTTCAAGGAAATGCATCATAGTCGAATTTATATTAATGTAATAGGCTTTGAAAAATCTCACAAGAAAAGTACTATGGAATGCAAATTATTATGGTGTAAAGCTTTTTGGGATAGAAGGTGCTATGTGCCTGAAAAATATCAATCTCTCTCTTTTATCTGCTTTCGGATATTGTCTTTTAATTTCAAAAAGCATCTCATTTTCTTGAATTGTGACAGGACAAAGGGCAAGCTCAAATTGCATTTTGTAAATAATACATTGTTTTGGTAGCTATCTTTCTGATAACCTTAAAATGGCTCTATCATTCTCATATGGAATTCACCCCTATAATCAAATAACACTGCTCAAAGATGACAATTGCCTTTTACTCTCATGCTAGCAATAAAAGGTGTATCACATTATACCCACAGTTCTTTACTGCTTAAAGCATGATTCTAATAATTATGGAAGTCTGAGGGAGGATAGGGGAAGAAGGGAAATTTAACTAGAAGCTTATGGCATGATTAGTACATATAATAGTGCATATAATATAGTCATGTACATGTGTATAGATACATATAACATATATACATATAACATATAATTTAGTGTGCATCTAATATGTATTGCTTGTTTTTCATTTAGTAACTGGTATATTTATGTTCTTGAAAATTATTTTGGGGTTGTCTTGTCTTAGGAAAGGAAAGAGAGAGAAAGGTGTTACGGAAGTTTTACAAAGGATTCAGTTACAGGAATTGAAAGTATGTGATATGCACACATGATCAAAGTCCACTGCTGGCAAAATTTAGAGTAGTTGGATTTTTATTTTCGAATTCTCTCCCTTCCTCAACATGCTTTCCTTTTTCTAATCAGTTATGCTGCCACTTTTTATCTCTAGGAATCCATTAGTCTCATGCTGTTTCTCTATCAAAATCTCCTCTTGAGAATGAAGCTGAAATTTCTTCTCATGAAAAGCAAAAGTGACAGAAAACAGTTTAAAATATGACCTCAGCCTAGGGAATTTGCAACTTGAACAAGAATGAAGGTCCTGTGGTAGAAGTTGACAAATGACCCTAACATGTCTCTTAGTGACAAAGAGACTTCTTCACCCACAACAAGTATGATTGGCTCTGCCCACAACAAATCCAATACCAATTTGGAATCCTGGGGGAAGAGTGAGAAATGATAAAGAGGAGGTAAATCACAGTAGTAAAGGGCAGGAGTCAGTGCTATGGTATCTCAGGTAAATCTCTTTAGTACCATGTATTCTTGTCACTCCAAATACTTAGACATTATTTCTTCTTATCCAGGAGGAAAAAAAAAAAAACTCTGTTAATCGCGAAAACAACAACAAAAAAGTGAATAACAAACCATTCCAAGAACTACTACTTAAAACCATAAACATTTATTGTTTTTCATGGTTTTGTGGATTGACTAGGTGTTTCTTATGGCCTGGGTCAAGTTATTTGGGGTAGAATAATTTAGGATTGCTTCACAAACATATCTGGTGGCTGGAAGTAGTTTGTCTAGGGTACCTGTCTACCTGTCTGATGGCTGGCTTGATGTCACATGGAGCAAGGCCTTGTAGATCTTGTCATCCAGCAGATTATCCCAAATTCATTTCTATGGAACTGGAAGGGGTCCCAGCAATAACAACAAGCAAGCCCCCAATGCACAAGCCTTTGCTTATATCACATTTTCTCATACCCCACTAAACAAAGTAAGCCAAAGGCTAGGCCTGGCATCAAAAGACTAAGAAATTGGGGCACCTGGGTGGCTCAGTCGGTTGAGCACCTGACTTCAGCTCAGGTCATGATCTCACAGTTCATGAGTTCGAGCCCTGTGTCGGGCTCTGTGCTAACAGCTCAGAGCCTGGAGCCTGCTTCAGATTCTGTCTTTCTCTCTCTCTGTCCTTCCCTCACTTGTGCTCTCTCTCTCTCAAAATAATAAATATTAAAATAAATGTTAAAAGACTAAGAAATTAACATGAATTTTTAGTCTAAAGAGTTTCAGATAATTTGTGACCAGTGTTTTTTGTTTGTTTGCTTGTTTGTTTGTTTGTTTGCCACAGACCATAAATTCTACCATTACATTTGAGTCTTTCTTTTACTATTGGTCCCCGAACATTAAAAATATGTTTCTTTGTTCCCCATTGGATACCCAGTATCAAAGTACTCTCCTTTTCTCTTCCCTAATAAAATAGTTTTTGAGAAACGGTATAAAAATTTTGTTTACATTGAAATGGATAATCATCCTCTTCCCTAAGAGTCTATCAGTTTAACATGGAAAGAGTGTATTGAGCCTAATGTCATCACAACATAGAGTCACACATTTCTATGACCAATTTAGAAAGAAATATTTTAGGGTAAAGCCAGAAATTCCTTTTGATTGTGAAATATTACCATATATTGCAAGTGGTAACAGGTAGTCTTTAAAGAGTCACTGTTTATCTAGAGAAACCAGGCTAAGTCTGTCCTTTAAAAGCAGTGCTAACACAGAAAGCCATCATCTATTGGAAATCTAACTACCGTAGTATCTATTTGTCATTCTCTCATGTATTTTCCTTGTATGTGCTTTTCCTGATATATAGCTACATGTCTGCAATTTCAAGTACGTCCACCCTTCCATAAAATCATGTGTCCATCCATTCAACAAATATTCATGAAGCATGTACTATGTGACTGTTACTAAGAGTTGGGTATGCTACAAGAAAGATAATAGACAATGTCCCTGCCACCATGGACCTCACCTTCTAGTGGGGGTACTGGCTCTTTTCCCTTTGCCTTCCTAGATTCACTCTCCATCCTTCTCCATCCTGCTGTGTGCTCTAGACTGTATCAGTGTGCTTCCTTTCCCCTTTGGCTTTCAGAGGAGTTTGGACAGTGAGGCATCAGTAGCAGAACAGTGCAGGCAAAGAAGAATTCATAGTATTACTCCCAGGGCTCAAGTGTTGTTAGATTGCCATAGTTTGGCTGCACCTTTCTTTTTTTAATGTTTATTTATTTATTTATTTATTTAGAGAGAAATGGGGGTAGGGGGAACATGCACGAGTGGAAGAGGGGCAAAGATAGAGGCAGAGATAGAATCCCAAGCAGACTCCATGCTGTCAGTGCAGAATTCAATGTGGGGCTCGAACTCATGAACCTGAGATCATGAGCTGAGCTGAAATCAAGAGCCAGATGCCCAACGAAGCAACCCAAGCACCCCTTGGCTGTACATTTCTACTGAAGTTTCAGAGATAAAATTTATCATTAGAGACAAGGTGGGAACAATTACCATAATAAGCCACAGTTCCCCACAAGAGTGGTAATCAGAGTGTTTGGACCCATAAGGAACTGTTGTGATAACTAATTAATCATAGAATACTGAAGAATTAAATAGATAAATAACATCCTAAGATGCTGCTTGACACTTATATAAACAGATATTTTCTAAGTATGATACAAAGAAACCAAACTTGAGAGGCACCTGGTTGGTTCAGTTGGTTAAATGTCAGACTTTGGCTCAGGTCATGATCTCACTGTTCGTGGGTTCAAGCCCTGTGTTGGGTTCTGTGATGACAGTTCAGAGCCTGGAGCCTGCTTTGGATTCTGTGTCTCCCTCTCTCTCTGCCCCTCCCATGCCTGTGCTTTGTCTCTTTCTGTCTCTCAAAAATATTTTTTTTTTTTAATTAAAGAAACCAAACTTGAGCCACTGACATGGAGGTTATGGTCTTTACCAAAGGGTATAAACTAGTTAACTGATCCAGATTGATTGAGGGTAAGACTTTACCCCTTTGAGGAAGACATAGTCATGTGGCTACAGATATACACCATGCATGTTTTCCTAAGCCTTTCCCAAAGTAGTCAGGGGCCATTTCTAGAGTCACAGGGACCTCAAAAAGATAAATGCTCACACTTTCTTATTAATATTACATAGTAGCTTTGAAATTGCAACAATCACCAGACCTAAAGTACCACCCCAGCCCACTGGCTGCAGAAGCTTTTGGAGACCAGATGATAATTGGAAATTTAGATAAATATATCTCATAATCTCTCCAGTGGGACTGAGGGTCCATCCCTTGTTTTGTTTTGTTTTGTTTTGTTTTCCAGATCCAGGCACTATTATAGGAATAGATACACTAAAAATTGAAATAATCCCCACAATGGTTCCCTGAACTTTTATAGTAAGAAAGGGCATGTGGAAGTCCCTAGAAATGCCTCCCCAAGACAATAAACCAAAAGCTATATGGGCTCCCTCGAAATATGACAAATTAGTACTTTTATCAAAGCCCTAATAGATGCAAACGTCTTGATTACCATATCATCCTTATTTAATTTGCACATTTTGGTCAGTAAAAAAGCTAAATGGTTCATGCAAAATGACAGATTATTGTAGACATAATCAGGTCATGCTGTAATTCACAATTATAAATCCAAATGTGTTATCTTTGCTGAAACAAATAAACAGAAATTTTTGGCACCTGGCATACAATTATTGGCCTAGAAACATTTTTTTCTACATCCCTACTATCAGAGACATTCAGAAATTGTTTGTCTTCAACTGGCAAGGACTTTGTGTCCCCATAGTCTCTTGTCTCTGGATTGTGACAGTTCTCCTCCTCTCTCATTATATATTCTAGAAGAAATTGGTGATCTTTACTCTTCCCCCTTCCCCCCAGCTTTAGTGAGGAATGATGGATAAATAAAAATCATATCTATTTCAGATGTATAATATGGTGTTTATATATATATATAGATATAGATATAGATATAGATATAGATATAGATATATGGAGAAATGATTACCACAATTAAGCTAATTAGCATATATATCACCACTTCATTTACCATGTATGTGTATGGTAAGAATACTTAAGATCTACTTTGTTAGCATATTTCAAGTATATAATAAATCATTAACTCTAGTCACCATACTGTATATTAGGTGTCCAGGACTTATTGATCTCACAACTAGAAGTACCCTTTGACCAACATCGCCCCATATTCCCCCCCTCCCCCCTTAGTCCCATGGAACCACTCTTCTTCCTCTGTTTTTATGAGTTCAACTTTTTTAGATTCTACATGTGAATACTGTCTCTCTGTGTTTGGCTTATTGCACATAGCATGATGGCCTCCAGGTTAATCCATATTGTCATTCATGACAGGATTTCCTTATTTAAAAAAAAAACTGAATAGTATTTCATTGTATATACACACCGCATTTTCTTTATCCATTCATCCATCAACAGAAACTGAGGCTGTTTCCACATCTTGGTTATTGTGAATAGTGCTTCAGTGAGCTTGAGAGCTCAGATATCTATTTGAGATAGCCGTTTTATTTCCTTTAAATATAAACCCAGAAGTCAGATTGCTGGAAGTCCTATTTTTCATTTTTTTGAGGAACCTCTAAACCGTCTTTCATAATGGCGGTACCAATTTATATTCCTACCAACAGTGTACAAGGAAAACTTGGTAATCTTGATAGCACAGAAACACGGTCATTATCTTAATGATAGGAAGTTAATTGAACTGGGTAGGCAGGAAGTAGTAAGCATTCTAGGTAATTTAGTAAGCCATATGCAGGTCAAAGAGTGACAATAATACTTGAGATTTCGGAGGCTTGTCCCATTGGTGAAGTTTCTAGGGATCGATTAATGTGATGTATGCAAGTTGTATATCACCTTTTTTTTTTTTAAGTTTGCTTGTTGTTTGTTTGTTTGTTTATTTAAAGAGAGCATAAGTTGGGGCGCCTGGGTGGCTCAGTCCGTTGAGCGGCCGACTTCGGCTCAGGTCATGATCTCGCGGTCCGTGGGTTCGAGCCCCACGACAGGCTCTGTGCTGACAGCTCAGAGCCTGGAGCCTGTTCCAAATTCTGTGTCTCCCTCTCTCTGACCCTCCCCCGTTCATGCTCTGTCTCTCTCTGTCTCAAAAATAAATAAACATTAAAAAAAATTGTTTAAAGAGAGCATAAGCAAGGTAGGGGCAGGGAGATAAGGAGAGAGAGAATCTCAAGCAGGCAACATGCGGTCAGTACAGAGCCCGATGCGGGGCTCAGACTCACAAACCATGAGATCATGACCTGAGCCAAAACCAACAGTCGGATGCCTAACCCACTAAGCCACCCGACTGCCCTGCAAGTATATCATCTTTAAAGTGAGAAACGAGTGTTGCATGTTCACTGTTGGCCACAAAGTAAGAAACACATTTGTGTTGGTCTGACCCACATACTGTATAATCTTCAGGGCTACCAATTCCAAGTGGAGTTCAGAACAAAACAAAAAATGACTTTGAAGAGGATGTAGACTGTGATCCAAGTTTTCCTGCCACTTGGTTCTCATAACTCAACAGAATCCATCGTACGGGAAGTGCCTGTGGCATGTATACTGTATAGAGCCACTGGGAAACCCTCAGAAGAGAATCAGAGTAGATGCTACACTTTCGGAGAAGGACAATGCTTTCCACCACCAACAACTATTCCCCGTCGTTAAAGCAAAGGTTGACTTGCTTTGAGGCCAAGTAGAAATGAATGTCTTCACGTAGGATAGCTGGAGGCCCAGTGGTCATAACTGGTTGTGGTACTCACTGCCAAAACTTGAAAAAAAAATGGAAATATTATGGAAGACCAAACCTAGGAAGATTTTAAAGGCTGATGCAAACACCATGAGCAGATGGTTCAGGTTCTCGTGGTATCTGCTCTCACTGCTTTACTGCTTTACTCTTATTCCTTTATGGCACACTTACGGCTTCATCAGGAGTTCCCAATTATAAGTTAATGGAGGAGAAAAATATCAGACGAGCCATAAAATGGATCTTCATAATATGCTGGCACGAGCTAGAAGTAAACGCAACTCTACTTGAGGATGACCCTGTAACACAGCAGTGGAGGAAAATTCTCCCAGCGGGCAGGACTTTGGACCGATACCTGGTGTTCCACTTCATGAAGACTTGGCCTAAGGTATGCATCTATGGCACTTCAGAGGAATTGAGTATGAGTTTTTCACAAGGTTCACAAGTTAGAATGAGACTGAAAGATTAATGGCAAGGCAATCTGGGAAGGAGGAAGAGGACACATCTCTCAGGATGCGCAGAGACTGTGCGGGTATTCAGGTCCTGGGTAAATGTCAGCCGGTTTTTAAGCACTGCAGAAGAGGCCCAGAATAATTAGGTGAAGTAGATGTTATTAGTAAATAACAAAGCCCTGGGGTGTTCTCATATTTGGAAGTCCAGGAAATAGGAGCCACAAGACATTAACTATCTCTCTGATCACCCTGATCATTATTGTGAAAGTAATGATTTTACGACATATCTGATCAAATTACTTTCCTACTTAAATCTGTCTTTAGCTTCTCCCTTTCCATCAGATCAAGTCCAAACTCCCTATTATGTCATATGAAGTATATATTGCAGTTATTTCATGTCTATAGCTGTACCTCTGTGAACGAGAGTCAATTCACAGTGTCTGAGATACGGGAGGACCTCAGTAAGTTCCTGACCACAGTTATCTAGAAGACTTGGATGGTGCTACTCAGCTGGTGAATGAATGTTGTGTTGGTTATGCAAACTTTTAAAGGGATACTTCTCGTGTCCATAATCAGACTGGAAAGTCTAAAGCACAATGTTTAATTTTGTGTGTCAACTTGATTGGGCCACCGAGTACCCAGATATTTTGTCAAACGTTATTCTGGGTGAGGATGTGAGGGTTTTTGTGGATGAGATTAACATACGAATTAAGAAACTGAGTAAAAGAGATTGCTGTCCCTCATGAGGGTGGGCCTGATCTAATCAGTCAAAGGTATGACTAGGAAAAAAAAAAAAAAAAAAAAAAAAGGCTGATGGACGGTCCCCTGAGTGAGAGAGAATTCTTTCGGCCTGATTACCTTCAGACTGGGACATTAAATTTTTTCCTGCCTTTGGACTCAAGCCACAACTTTGGCTCTTCCTGAGTCCTACGCCTGCTGGCCTTTGGACAGGAAGTACATGATTGATTCTCCTGGATCTTCAACTTGTTGACTCACCCTGCAGACTTGGGATTTATGCACCTACATAATTTCATGAGCAATTTCTTATAAGAAATCTCTTTATATTTCTCCTAATGGTGCTATATCTATTCACTGAAGACATAAACTATAACAACAACAACAAAAAGGAGCCACCAGTTCAGATTTTTCTTTTCTGTATACAAATGCCTAGTTTGAGTAATTTGTTCAAATCACTGCTTTCTCATTGCTCCAGTCCTTATTTTTAAACTCTCATTATTTAATTAATATCACTGAGATCTTAGGACTTTGGTAAATAATAATAAAAATAGCTTATAAAAATTGTAAAAGAATGCCAGTATGTGCCACAGTTCATTCTAAAAGTTATATCCACTGATTCACTTAGTCCTGACAACAATTACATGTGGTAAATGTTAATGTTATCCTAGAGAAAAGCAAATACAATTTGTGAGACACCTCCTTTGTGCCAGACCCCATGCTCTCTGTTTTCTATAAATTATTACATTAAAATTTTCCTATAAACCCAGCAGCTACAGAGGGAGCACTGCCATTCAGTAATTTTAATAATTTGTTGAATTGCAGCAATGTAGGAAATACCAATCTGAACCCTGTGTGTCTATGTAAATCCAAGACTCTTTCCCAGAATTCTAACTGGGTTTAGGCTAAGATGTGACTCAAGGTGGAAAGATGCATCTTCTTTTCACCTCAAAAAGCACTGTGGAGTTTAGTCTTTAGGGACCAAGGCAATATATTTTAGGTGTATCTCCAGGTCTGTCCAGACAGAACACTGTGAGCTTGTATAACGTTCTCTACACTAAAAGCACCGAGTGAGTGCTTATCAGAAGGGATCGATAAAACAATGACTGGGAACATGTGGATCTTAACAAGCAACAGACTTAAAAAATTCAAAAGAAAATGGACTTCGAGCTACAACTGACATGAATCTAAAGCATGTGTGAAAAAGAAACACATGTTCAGACCTGAAAATCTGCCATTTCATGAGATCCTCCCTTAAATTTTCTCTCTCTTGAGTGTACTCTGAGTTTATTTATTGCTTCTGAACCATTACAGAGAGTCTCCTGGTTCTAAACGGAGTCACCATCCTTAATAACGTAGTGACATGTCTATTGGATTATATTTCATCAACAGACAATTCCAGCCATTGTGTACTTTGTCCAATCCTCCAATGCATCCGATGATGTGTTTCTCTATCTAATTATGTTTCCAAATATTAGCAGAGATAATCTTTCCTACGTCCCTAGGAAAAGACGAGACTTTATACTATTCTGAGTCCTTTTTTAAAGGAGCAGTCCTCTCTGTGTTTTGCCCTGAGGCATTTTCATTATGTGTTCCCTGCTCAAAGGCCAGACGACCTTTGCAGATAGAAAATACACACCGTCCGTTAAGGGCCGCGCATTCAGTTGTTGCCACCTGGATTCTAGTTTAAAGAACATATTCGTGTTCCTGCTCATTCTGTGTCAGAGGGTTTAGTAGATGTGTCAGCTGTATGAGCCATTGTGAGTTTCGTCTCCTATATATAGGCTTTCAAGCTAGATGTAAGGACCCAACCACTTACAATGTTTTATTAGAAAATAATTTCTAAATAGAGCTCTAATTCATTATTCTTTTAAAGTTCTTTGAAAGACTAGAGATTTGCCTTGAATTATTTCACAGCAATTTAAGTTGTTCAGTAAGTAAAATCAAGCTGACATACACTATAAAATACTGAAGCCACTGTTTCTTAGAGGTATTAAAATGTTGTGTATGAGGATAATAACAATGGTTGGTGTGAACTGACGTGAAGATCTCAAAACATTTTTACATTTCTTTTACTAATACTATCCCAATTTTGCTGTGTTATTGTCCTTTGCTAGTTGTTTTTGATTCCACTTGAAGCACATTTAAGGGATTACATATCCATTATTAAAACGTAAAATACTTGGGGCGCCTGGGTGGCGCAGTCGGTTAAGTGTCCGACTTCAGCCAGGTCACGATCTCGCGGTCCGTGAGTTCGAGCCCCGCGTCAGGCTCTGGGCTGATGGCTCAGAGCCTGGAGCCTGTTTCCGATTCTGTGTCTCCCTCTCTCTCTGCCCCTCCCCCGTTCATGCTCTGTCTCTCTCTGTCCCAAAAATAAATAAAAAAACGTTGAAAAAAAAAAAATAAAACGTAAAATACTCATCAAATTTGGCATAGTTCCTGGAAATCTGAAAGAGGTACACATATTCCTATAAAGGGGTAAATCTGAAAATGCTTCCTTCGCTTTTCTATAGACAAACGTAGAGAAATCTGGAGAGAGCTTCTGAAGATGATAGCCATTTCCCTCCGATGATCACATTATTTGATGAAGATGAAACATCATTCTGGGTTTTCCTTTATTTTCTTCACACCTACACAAACTTTGCATATTTATATGATGCATGATCATGGTTACAAATGTTTTCAAAACTATTCTTGGAGACAGAAATACCAATATAACTCTAGTATCATGATATATGATGTAAGCTTAAGACTGTGAATTAATTATTTCCAAATAATATGCAACCTACTTGTATTTGGTCATTTAAAAAAAAAAAAACAAAATCCATTACTTACAATGTCAGGGGTGGATTCTTGGTCTTTCCTTCAAAAAACTGTTAATATGAGTATTTAGAATCTGAATTGCAGAACAGAGTTTGTGGAGTAGAGAGCACTTTGGGGGGGAAAGCTTTAATCTTGGTGCAAACTACTTCTTTTTATCTATAGCTTTTTGTAGTGACCCTAACTAAAATAGCAAATGATGTGAGACTATTATTTATAAACACAGATAGCAATAAGAAAATCAAAAGGCAGGATTGAATTAGTCAAAACACAAGCATATATATGCTATATGTTCACTAATAGCTACACTAATATAGCTACACTAATATATAATATAAAATAGCTACACTAATACAAAAGTATCTGTCATGACAGAGGGCCAGGAGTACAGAAAAAATAGGTGGAACCATCCTGCAAGCAGGGACATCAGGGCCCCAACTGCACATGGGTCTGAGAGTTAAGTTTGTTCCATTCATCCGATTATAAATTGATGACATGGCAACCTCTACCAAGATACCAAAATGGAGACACTTCCCAACAGTTTTTACTCTGGGTTAAAATCCTATGGGCGACACCACAATCTACCCACTCTCTTATCTACGATTATTGGAGATCTGTTGGCACTTGCTATATTAGCCATGACCTGTGGGTGGAGGCAATAAACGGAAAGCAACATTTCATTTTCCTAAGACAAGGTCCAGGAACACAAAGTTTCCATGCCCCTTTCCTTCCTGTCCTTTTCATCTCTCTTTAAAACATTGATTTCCTGGTAAATGGATAGGAAACATATTAATTGGTGTCCTGGCAGGAAGCAGATGGCATATTTAAACCAGTGATTTGAAGAAATTAAAGTAAAGAGAACCTCTAAAAAGAGCTTTGGAAGAATTCAGTAAAGTCAGTATGGGAAAGTATGAGCTAGTGACAGCCCAGTAGGGGCAAAAGATTGAAGAAATTCAAGGAATTTGGAAAAAGGTCACTGTTAGGACAAAAGCCTGGTTGAGGAATGTGGCCAGACATCAGTCACCTGGCAGGGAGGAAGCTGGCCTCATGTCCTCACTCACTTACCTCCTGTTGGCTAAAACCCACAAAATGGCAGAGGCTAAGGGGTCCTTTGATATAATCCAAAGGGTTCATCTGTCAGGGGCCCATGCAGAGTGGAAGAGGAAGCACCAAAGATCATCGGGGACAAAAATATTCTATAACACATAAGAGTATAATAAACAAACTTTTAAGGAACCTCCACATCTGCTTTGGAGCAGCCCAATCTGATGCAAACAATACAGTAAACAATTTTTCTTCAGATTTTTGAAATTCTATTACAGCCATTCATAACATTCAAGGCAAGGTCAATATAGAGAAAGGTTTTTGGGGACTGATCCAAAATATAAAAGGAGTTCAGAGAAGTTGGGGTAAAACAGGGGAAGATGTAGATTTACAAGCAAACTGCACAGGTCTGCCACATCTGAGTAGGTACTTGTCTGCTCAGAGTAGAATTCTCTGGAACCTGACCTAGGTTTGAGGGTGGACCTCTGTCTGACTTCACCAAGCTTCTCCTCTCTCATGACCCAGTGTAAGGATTTATTGAATGTCTTCTGAAATTATAGCACCTGGCCAATTCATTTGAATTTTTTTTCTCCCCAGTTAGTTTTGTTGGTGGAGAACCTGGTAATGTCTGTGAATCTCTAGATGATGTTCATTCTGTCTTTCCTCCCCTCTCTGACTGTTACTTAGGGAAAACTTGGTCTGAGCTGCATGGAGGAATGGCTTTATCATTGGAGGCAGAATGAGCCTTGCTTCCAGCACTTGCTTTCTCTACTTAGAGAGAATTTTTGAGCCAGTCATATGTACATTGCTCTAAGAGTGGCGGGGCAGGGACAGTCAGAGGGGGCCCATACGCAAACATAGCACTATAAGAGAGATATGTACAGTGAACGTCCAGCGTACATAGAAAGGGTAATTTGTGAAAAGGCGATTTTGGTGAGGCTTCATAAGCTATATGATAACCTTTAAGCAAATAAATTCAATTCAACAATATGTTTATACGTGGTAGTATGAATTTGCACTCAGCGAATTGTTAGATGTTACAGAGGGGAAAATGTGTATAATACATGGTCTGTGCATCAAGGGCCTTTCCACCTGGTTAAGATGACATGAAAATCCATTAAGCGATGAATTACAGGCTGTGTTGCATTGCTGTTTAAGTGTCCAGTGAGTGGGACTGGTATTAAGTATTGAAAGAGAACTGTATGTAACAAGAAAGTCTAGACAAGATGAAGGTCAGACCATAAGCTTAGAAACAGGGACTGTAAAGATTGTAAGAGGAGATGGTTTTCCAAAGGAAGTATAAGCATCTACCCCTTTCAAACTAGAGCGATAAAGAATTAGGGCAGCAGCAGAGTTGGCAAGAATAATGATTCCTGACCTTCAAAATCTTCCCTATCTATAACTCTCATGGATTTCCATCTGTCTCAGCAAAGATAAGACTATGAATTCTTTTGCAGTGTGGTCTTATTGATTTGATACGTGTCATAATTTATGGTGTCTAAGAAATACAAAACTATGGCCATTTGGGGTTCATTTTGGAGTAAATCTAGAACGCTTGTATTAAATCTATCTCTGTATTTGTGGATGTATAAAATATCATATTTCTAAATATGAGTATCCAAATACACAATTATGAATATATTTACAGTATTATCAAGTGTTATGAGTCTTTGGTATTACAAATAATGTGCTATTAGACATATAAATACCACCCAGGATTTAGAAAACTCGTAAATGTTATATAATCATTCTAAACATTTTAGTAGAAATGTTCAGTTTCCTTTGCTTTGCTAACTCTTCATCCATGTTCAGTTCTCATAAAAAATAGCGTGTTTTTCCTGGTTGGACTTAAAATTTCTTTCCTAGTGCTTGATTATTTAATTCAATATCAGATCTTGGCAAGATCTTTCAGCATCCAGGAAGTTAAAATCATGCACAGAAAATTACATTTTACTTTGTTATGAGAGCAGCTCTAATCTTTATATGTTGTCTCTATTAAAACATATAGTGTAAGACAATCTTCCATTTAGAAACCACATGCAGGTACAGTTATTTTTATTTTGGAGGCATCCTTAGAAAATACGCAACTACCAGAGTTAGCAGTCAGATTCTGGATGTTCTTTGTTAATAAACATTACTTCTGTTCCGATGCGTGACATTACCATTTCCTAAATTATTGGAAAGTCTTCCCATCCTCCTCACCTCTAAAGTGTTTGTAAAGTATAAAACCCCATTGTTTTATATTGACACTGAAGCAAATTTCCCCACCCAATCTGTCAAAAATGCTTACATGGCTCTTGAATGCCTGTTGTTTTAATTTCTTAACATGGTGTTAGAAACTTTTCATACTAATATCTAACATCTCTTTTACATTTTTGTTTCTCAGTCCACCGGTCTCTCCACTGACCACATAGACGTGCCAATAAGACTCTGCACCTGTTACTGAGTAAGTTTTGTAATTTGTTTCTCCATGTATTTAGTTATATTGTACTTGTTCCCTGCAATTACTTCTCCCCTCTCTTACTCTTATAAAGTCTGTCCTTGTAGGCCAAAATTAAATCTTCTGGTCCTAACTTTTTTCCTTTTCTATATATTCATGTACCATTTATTCTCCAATAAAACGTGTCATTCTTGGTTCTATTATAAAAATGTATGTACATATCTCTCTCTCCCTGGCTAAAATTTTACTCAAGAAACATTTAGTATGTCTCTACCGTGGGCCATGTTATTTTATAAGGAATTTGGAAACCAAGACGAATGCAAAAGAATCCTTGTGCTAATAGAGTTATTTTGAATTTAGTAGATCAGTAGCTAAACAAATGGTTACAAAATAGTCTGACAAATATATATATATATATATATATATATATATATATATATATATATCTTTCTATCTATCTATCTAATTATTATTATAAAAGAACATATAAAATGTTATATAAAAAGAGAAGAAAAACTACCAAAGTCAGCCTATGAGAGTCAGGGTAGTCGTCATTAATAACAGGTTAATCAAACTCAGTCTTTACAGAAGAAGAGAAAATTTACTAGTTAGACAAAAATGAGGCAAGACACCTAGTAGATGAACAGATAAATTGGGAAATTAGATTGCCAGATGCACGTAAGGGATTCAGTGAAGTTAGATTCAGAGTGCTTATAGCAGAAATACAGTAGTAGTCAGGTCATAAAAAGCCTTCTGTGTCCTACTAAGGTCGTAGAGGATAGGAAAGACCTGAAAACATTCTAAGCTGAGCAGAGATTTGTGTATCTGAAACACTGCCCAGACTGTGGTGCAGAGAGAGAATGGCTTTGAGTACATTAAACTCGAGAAACAGAGAGTAAAATTATATGATTGCTTGTGTGGTTCAAGTGAGCCATGATTAGATAATAGGCCATGGCAGTGGCCTTGATCATGGAGAAGGGAGATAGACTTGACAAAAAAAAAGAGGTAGCCAGTAGTAATGGCAGGGTTTAGTGGTTAATTGACTACAAGAATGAGAGAGACAGAGAGTTGAAACCATTCTCTGGTTCGGGACAGGGCAACTAGAGAAGCGGGCAAGCCATTCCCCAACACAGGGAATAAGAGGAAAGGCTAGTAGAAGGAATAAGAGAATGAAGTAGCTTCTGGACAGGCTGAGTTTGAGTGAGGTGCATTTAGAATTTTCATGGTAAGTTCTCAGTTTGGAAGCTGGAAGAAAAGTTGAAAAGCTCAAGAGAGAGAGATGGTAAGATCTCCCAGGAGAGTGTGAAGGTGTTGATTTAGGACAGGGAAGCAACACAGGTAATTAAAACGGTGGCATGCAATGAAATGTCCACAATAAGATTATGGAGTGAAAAGGGTCAGAGAGCACTAAAAACTGTCACCATAAGAGGAGCCAAAGGTAGCTTATGATCGGTAACAATAAAACAAAATGAACAAAGAAACAAATGAAAAACAAAGAAGGAGGTTTCAGGGGAGTGTGGAGTGATGGAACTCGAAAAAAAAGAGAAAGTTTTCAATGGTGTCACATGCTAGTCAGCTAAAAGTGAAATATTAGTCATTGAATTTGGGAGTTAGGGATCCTTTATGTCTTCATCAAGTCATTTCCAGTGGGGACAGAGGCAATTTTGAACAACTCAGAAGAGGAGAAGAGGAGATAGAGTGCATTGGGTTCTGTTTTGATAAAGTGAGAAATGAGGAAATAGTGCATGATAGGACAGCAGCCAAAAAGAAACATTTTACTTTTGTTTTTGTTTTGTAGGTGAGATGTCTCAAGTATGAGTATATTCTTAGGAGAATGATCTAATGGAAAGCAGTAAAGTTACCCGCTTGAGAAAGAGGGTATTTGATAGCAGTTGAGTCAAGATGAATTATATGTATTAGAAAGAAAAAAATGATGGGATGGTCTTTGAACAGTGTATGGACAAAGGCAAGATTTTAGATGAAAAAGTGAGACACTCAGGGCTTTCTCCCCACCCTCATTGTAGGAGACTAGGTTATCTACTGTGATGTGGAGAGGAGAAGGGGCCTTTGAAGACATGGCTATGTATTTGAAGTAACTACTGTGTGAATACGGACAAGGACTTGACCAAGTGCACATGACAGGATGTCTGCATAGTTTTCTGTCTGAAGGCAGACACCATAAGGTTTTAATGGTACCTTTATTAAGGATTGGGTGATTTTTCTTCCAGGTGCAGAAATACAAAAAAGGATCATGGGACCGTTCAAAGCAGATTTAAAGAATTTTAGGTGGAACACAATTGAAGCATATGAGCAAGGAATGTTGAGGTGAATCTATAAAAGATTACAAGTAATGAACCATGAGACATTAAAGCCTTAGATGTGGGTGGTAAGTTCGGGAAAAATGAGAATTTCCTTTTGGCTGACGAAGAAGCCTGTTGTTCTCAAACCTATGTGTATATAAGAATCATCAGGGATATCATGTTAAAAGTGCAAGTTTTCAGGCTGCCTCCACAGACTTTAGGGTGAGTTTTGGGGAACTACATTTTAAACCATACCAGATGATGATGCGGGAGGTCCTCAATCAATTTATTTTTTGTTGTTATTATTAAAAAAGAAAGAAAGAAAATACTGGGAAAGGATGTCAGTTGAGAACATAGATTGGGAATGAGGCTGAAAAGGTAAATAAGGGTTGTGTTGTCATGGGACTTAAGTGTTTGTGTGAGAAATGTAAAAATTTTCCTTCAGATAACACATTAGCCTAAGGAATTTACAAAACAAAACAAAAACTCTAAGAGCTAATAAGTGATTCAACAAGGTTGCAGGAGATACAACCCACAAATATCAATCACATTTCTATATATGCTAACAATGAACATGTGGAAACCTACATTTAAAACAGAATACTATATATAATCATTCCAAAGAAATGACATATCTAAGTATAAACAACAAAATATGTATGAAATCTGTATGCTCAAAATTATAACATATTGATGAAGGAAATCAAAGAAGAGCTAAATAAGTGGAAAGACGTGTTATTTTCATGGATGGAAAGACTCCATATAGTAAAGATGTCAATTTTTTTTTCAAACTGATCTATAGGTTTAATGTGATTCCTATCAAAATCCCAGCAAGATTTTTGGAGACATATTCAAACATTCTCAGATGTATGGGAAAAGGCACAGGCCCTAGAGCAGCTAAAACAATCTTGCAAAAGAATAATGCAGAAGGAATTGCTCCGTACAATATTAAGCTCTGCTGTATTCCTATACTGACCAAAACAGTGTGGTCGTGGTGGAGAGACAGACACTTAGACCAACCAGACTAGAGAACTTATAAATAGAACCATGTACACATGACCAACTAATTATTGACAAGGTGCAAAATCAATTCTTTTTTATTATTTTAAGTTTTTGTAATATTTATTTATTTCTGAGAGAGAGAGAGACAGAGACAGAGAGAGAGAGAGCAGGGAAGGTGCAGAGAGAAAGGGAGACACAGAATCCAAAGCCAGCTCCAGGCTCTGAGCTGTCGGCACAGAGCCTGACATGGGGCTCACACATACGAACTGCGAGATCATGACCTGAGCTGAAGTCAGCCTGCTTAACCGACTGAACCACCCAGGTGCCCCAGGAGGGAAATCGATGCAATGGAGTAGACAACCTTTCAATAAATTTTGACAGAGCAATTGGACATCCCCAGGGGGAACAAAATGGAATCCTAATCGAACCTCATACTGCACACAAATGATACATCAGGTGGAAGTTTTTGTAAGAAAAAGGGGAACAGGTTGCCCTTGTCTGGAACAGAGCTGGCACATCTGGAGTCTTTCCCTCCCTGCCCAGAGCCCCCTGACAGGACTCCTTCACCAGCCAATGTCACTTCTGAGTTACTTCTATGGTCCTCAAAGTGCACATGCATCAGTATCACCTGCAAAGTTTGTTAGAAGACAGATTGCTGGGCCTCACGGTCAGAGTTTCAGATTCTTGGTAGGTCTATGGTGAGAACCAGAAACTTACATTTTTAGGTTGTCTCTGGGCAATACGGATGCTACAAGTCGGGAGGCCATACTTTGAGAACTGCTGTTTTAGGTGTTCACAGGATAGGTGAAAAATTGGTGTTCACACAATAAGAAATCAAAAGACAAGTTTCAGGAAGTAACCAATATAATGAAAATGATAATACTTTGTCAATATTTGGAAGATGATTCTGGGCGGGAAGATATTGGAGGAACAATGAAAAAAATGCTACAGCATTTAAGGAGCAAGATATCTAATTGGAAGTGATTGGTAACAGACTGGAAGTCAGGAAAGAGAAGGCGGCATGCCGGTGATGTATAGAACATTTTAGCTTGAGGAGTTAAGTTTCCCTTCAATGATGTTACGGGGGGATGAGTGGAACTTTAAATCACCAATCAATGGAAATAAGTTATTAGAGGAAAATGTCTATTTCAAGAAGCTTCATCTTTTTTTCAGGTAATTCTGACTATCTTGCTTATTCTCTATGCTTCTTGAAGGATGCCATTTTGCTATTTGAGAAAGAATGGGGAGTATCGTGTCCTAGGAATCTCTGATTATTGTGGCATTGCCAGAGGATGAGTGGTTGAACCTACTGAGGTGTGACTGGTGTCATTCAGCTTTGCAGTCTTAGATGTCCCTCCCTCTGGTCACTGTCTGCCATCATCTGTGGTTCCCAATGTTAGTATTCAAGATGGTCTCCTTTTTCTGATGCAGGCTTTGTTGGTCCACCTGCTTGCTCATCATTTCTTGGTTCCATTAACAATACAGGTGGTAACTTCTGTTCTCCTTCATGTCATGTGTTGACCATGGAGCACCGGTGGTGAAGCCCAGCCTTCCTTCTAGTCTTCTTCTCCCAAACAAGCTCCTACTCTGCACTGCATCTAGATCCCAGCCAAATACTGAGCTCCCATCTGAGGCTATTTGGGAAATCATGCTATAATGTCTTCAAATTCTTCATAGTTTAATTTTATTAGCATGAGTGTGGGGGAAGCAGAGGCCTTACTGGGCTCTGCTCTTAGCATTCCTCTTCTTTTTCTCATACTCCAAGGAAACAAAGGCAGCTAAGTACTTCTGATCAGTATTGGACAGGGAACTCCCTTGTATCATATCCTGTTCATTCCTGAGGTGGTGTTCATCCTGTCCTGTTTCCAGAAGCTACGATCATGGATGGACACAAAAAGAAATGGATTTATTAATAACGTAAGATATACTGGAAGGTATGACATATGCAAAATATCCCAGTCCCAGAAAGGTAAAGAATATGAAAAAGGATCTACTTTGTTAGGGAAGGCAGCTTACTCTGCTTGAGCAAGGTTGAATTTACGTCTTGCCATCAGTCATCCAGATGGACATAATCCAAGAGAATTTGGGGATATAGATGCAGAGTTCTGAAATAAGATTGTGCTGAAAATACAGATACGATAACTCTCCAAGTAATTCTTCGGGTTGCCTGGCCATTTAATTAAAAGCAAAACAATCAGTTAATTAAAAGCTGTCTCTTTGGCTGGAATATATTCAAGCTAATTGGAGTGGTTTTACGGTCATTTTTTAATTTTTTTCGGAATGTCAGACTAGTTAACTCTTTTGACTATAACCCTGGGATACACTACATTTTTAATACTTAATTTTGACATTTGGAATTTGGAGAATTAATTTCATGTGGTTAAATTACAGATAGTGACACAGTATCGTAGAAATGACCTTATTTATTTCAAAACTGATGTGGTTTCAACTTAGTTCTGGGTTGAATTAAAGAAAAGTACATATTTGTAATTACTCCTACTCACAGTTACAGCTCAAAATTTCTCTTTGATGGAAGATTTGTGAAAGCAGTCTGATTGCCATGTTAGCCTTTCTGGACTCTTCTGCTAAATTCCCGTGTTCTCTCTGTCCTTGCTCCTCACTTTCCACATTCCTACCCCAGGCAAGGTTTCTGCTCTGCAATCCTGTTTTCCTTTTCCCTCACCAGCCACTTCTCAGAAATTGTTTTTCCCCTGGATTTTCCTTTTTTTTCCTTCCAATATCTGAATGTTGGAGCCCCAAGTGTCCATGGTGGGTTCTTCTTTCATTCACCCCCAGAGATCTCATCCTGTTCTCCAGATTAAATACTGTATTAATCATCACAAATACCATCTATCAGCAGAGAATTTACCTGTTATATCTCTGACTCTGACCTCTGTGAGCTGCAGATATTTTAACACCTGCCATCATGGCTCAGAACAGAACATCTTGAATTTAAAATATCTATGACAGAATTCTTGATACATCTCCTGTATCAGTCTACTTGCAGTGACATAACAAAATAGCACAGACTACATTGCTTAAACAGCAGAAATGTATTTTCTGATAGGTCTGGAGCTGAAAGTGCAAATTCAAGGTTTTGGCAGGGTTGTGTCTTGAGAGGATACCTCACATGGGGTGTAGATGTACCTGGAATTTCCTCAGTGGAATTGTGTAGGGAGAGAGGGAGCTCTCCCTTTGTCTTCTGAAGACCATCAATGCTATCAGATTAGGATCCCACCCTCATGACCTCATGTAACCTTATTTACCTCCCCAAAGCCCTATCCCCAATTATTGTTACAATGGGGGTTAGGGCTTCAACATGCAAATACTGGAGGGACAAAATGTAGCCCATCCCCACCCTCCTCAGGATGCTGAAACTTTTGGTATAGAATCAGTTGAAAGCAGAAGTTATTATAAGGATAATTCCATTCTCTGGTGTCCCCTTTTTTTGGTAAGGACACTAGTCCCATGCCCTACCCTTATGACCTCATTTAACCTTAATTTCTTCCTTTTAAGTTTATCTACAAATTCAGCCACATTAGGAGTTAGGGCTTCAACTTCCACATTTTGTAACATACAAGCATTCGGTCCGTGTTATCTCCCCACCTTGAATCTTCCTCTCCCACAGTCACCCATACCTCAGTCAATGAAGACATTGGCGGTAGACTCCGATTCACCAGTAATGCCATGGGCTCCATCCTCAAAGTCCACACAGGTTTTGATCACGTTCCACCTTCTGCACACCTGCCTCTCTATCAAGGCCTATTGCAGTAGACTCCTAACAGATTCCCCTGCTTCCCCGTATGCTTGTCCACAACTTGTTTTCCACAAACATAAATCAGATCCTTTCACTTGCCTGCCCCCAGCGTGCTGTGCCTTTCATGTCACTTGGAAGGAAAGCCAACCTTCTGGGCTGTGGCTGTCAGACCTCGGGTGATGTGTGAGGCTACTGACTGAAGTCTATCTCCTACCCCTGTTTATTGTGTTACTACACTCCACGTACATCAACCTCCTTACGAGTGTTCATGCTTCTCCTTGCCCTACCTTTGCATCTGTTCTTTTCTCCCTCTGGGATGTTCTTTCCCTGCCTCTGTGCATGGTTTACCGCTTTCATTCCAGGACTGTGTAAACAACGTCTGCTGCTGCTTCCGGGTTGCCATCCTCCAGTCACCTCCCACCCCCCTGCAGCCAGTACCACGTCAGAGAATCTGCTCTCATTAGCCAACCTGCTAAATCTAACAGAAATGATGCAACTTGTGTACAACCAATGCTTGTTGCAGTATCTGCCACCATTGGACCCCTTCTCTTTCTCCCTTGAACTATTCCTCTTTGCTTTTCATTGCACACTTCTGATATGTCACTCCTGAAACTCGCATTCTTCTGAGGGCAAAAATAAGAAACACACAATGGAATGTAGAGCATGAAGTCGCCTCTGTAGGAGAGGCCTTTTCTGTGTACCTTGTCTAAGCCACAGTCCTCCTTTTACTTTCCACCCCATTGGTTCTATACTTATCGCCACCTTGTATTCTACTACACGCTAGAATGTAAACTCTCTGAGGGCAGGGGGGCAAGCACGTTTTTATTAGTCCTTGCTATGATTCTGGTTTTCAAAACCACCTACCATGTGGCCATAGTGGCTCAATACACATTTTCTGAGTTACTGAATGAGTCACTGCATTATGAAGCCAAGAAGAATCCCATTATTTTATGCCTTACATCTTGGTGTAGTTTCGAGTAATTTTTTTTTCTTATTTTTGATGTGGACGATACAAGTACTTGCAAGTTTTTAGAAAGTCTATACAGCGTCCGCATAGTCCTGAGGAGGTTGGGTGCATTTACACCATTACAATAAAATTGGAAAGAGGAGACAGACGTCTGAGCTCACGTCACTGCCTGTCCCCAGGGAGAGGTTTACAGGGCAAAAGGTTGAGACGAAAATTATAGACCGTTTTGTCTTGATTTGAACGAAGTTTCAGTGTGCCTGAAAAACTGTTGCGTACGTCCGTGGTTCTGTGAGGAAGAAGTCACGGTGAGCTCACAGTCAGTCTATAACCTCTTCTACAATTTCCAGAAATAACTGCAATATCCATGGTGGTGCTATCCTTTTTGCTGTTTTCCAAGTATGTTTTGATCAGTTGCAGGAGATGAAATTAATTCCTCAGGCTTCAAGATTAACTGGCAAACTCCCAGTGAAGCTGACCAGATTATAAAGTGCTAGAAAAATACCGTGGTGTAGATCGAATGCGATAAGAGAATCCAAGTGAGAAAATGAATACATTTTTTGTTGTTTTTATTGTCAGAAACATATCAAATTGAATTAATTGTAATGTGTCAGTATTCCCCCTTTGAATCCATAATGAAATCCCGATTTCAGTCTAGGAGGGATTCACAGACAGTCATATGCAGACACACACACACACACACACACACACACACACACACACACACACATTCAAAATGAAGCATCTCGAGGATCAAAACATTGAAAAGTGTTATTTATGGCAGGATTTTTGTCAATTATAACTAGAACTGCTACATGACAGCGTACCTCCCCATTAGCTTTTCTCACTTGGAAGGAAGAAATAAAACCCATTTTCTTTGCATTCATGGAAGCAGCAAGCTCACTAATTGCACCTGGACCAAGTCTCCAGCAGGGTGATGTGGATGGTTGGTATCTCACTTAGCCCAACTCCCGTATCCAGCATTAAATACTCCCCAGTGAGTAGCAGTCCGTCTGTACTAAGTTTCTGAAGTTCTGTACCTCATACTCATACTGTAACGTCACTGCCAACCAAAGGACCCTCCTAAGTGCGAGGTCCTTCAGCTGCAAGAACTTCAAAGATAAGACCTATTTTTAAACAATTTTAAGTGTTGCTTCCTTGCTACTATCACTACTGTATGTAGGGGACTGGCTGGCTGTGGTTAGGAGAGTGGCAGTTCCTGACTTGAGAAGATATGATAGGCACTATTTTGAGATGACCTCCAAGACTGTTACTTCTCTGGTCTATATGAACTTGTATACAATTCCTTCCCCTTGAGGATGGGAGGAATCTGGAATTTGCCTCTAACCAGTAAGATATGGCAAACGTGAAGAGGATGTTTTCAGATATGATTAAGGTCCTTAATCACTTACTTTTGAATTAGTCAATGGGTGGTTTTTCTGGGTGGGCCTGACCTAATCAGTCAAGTCCACCTCTGAACTTAGAGACTCTCTTTGTTTCTGACTTTGAAGAAGCGGCTTCGAAAGCCATTAAGAAATGAATTCTGCCAACAGACTGAGGGAGCTTGGCAACAGATCTTTTCTCAATCAAGTCTCCAGATGACGACACAGCTCAGTCAACATCTTGATTTTAGCGTTGTGAAACCATGAGTAGAGAACCAAGTAAGGTTGCTCAGACTCCTGACCTACAGGACCTGTGTGGTAATAAACGTGTGGGGTTTTAAGCTCATAAGCTTGTAGTAACTTATTACGAAGCATTGAAAACTGATACACAAGGGTTCAGGAATTTAAAAGTGGTTGCTGAGTGGGGCGCCTGAATGGCTTAGTTGATTGAGCATCCAACTTCAGCTCAAGTCATGATCTCATGGTTTGTGAGTTCAACCCTCACGTCGGGCTCTGTGCTGACAGCTCAGAGCCTTCAGCCTGCTTCAGATTCTGTGTCTCCCTCTCTCTCTGCCCCTCCCCTGCTCATGCTCTCTCTCTAGAAATAAATAAACATTAAAAATTTTTTTTAAGTGGTTGCTGAACAAAGGCAAGATTTTAGGGTATCAGATGTGTTCTCTGCTATCTGGGCCAAAGAAAATTTGATGAAGAATACTGAAAAAATTCTAAATTTAGTGTTTCTGAGAATCTGAAGATCTAAATGGTGTTTTAGATGTGTCTACTTATTTGACTCACAATATCATTTATGTAAATTTTACATTATCATTCTCATCCTCTAAACCTGTCTTATTATTTATCTTTTGTATACTCCCTAAACTGTGTAATTCATTTGTTTCTCGATTGTAAAATGCACCACCATCTGGATGAAAACAGAAAAGAAAATCACCGATTTGGAGAGCTCCAAATATATAGATGTTTAGTGTTGAATAAACTAACATTCTGGATGGTTGACTGGTTTGAATTTGCTTTTATTTGGATGTTTTGAGACCATGCAGATATACCACTCGAATCTGTAGTTAATGATAAGAGGCCAGATTTGTCTGTTAGTGATGACAATACGTAATATGATAACATGAATTACAAACTTTCTAAGCCTGTGTCTATGTGACTTTGATAAAAGGTTTCTACCTTTCCCCCTACATCAGAGTTTAATATATTCTTTTTCTTAATGATTTTTTTAAATGTTTATTTTTGAGAGAGAGAGAGAGAGAGAGAGAGAGAGAGAGAGAGAGAGAATGAGAGAATGAGTGGGGGAGGGGCAGAGAGAGAAGGAGACACAGAACTGAAGCAGGCTCCAGGCTCTGAGCTATCAGCCCAGAGACTGATGCGGGGCTCGAACTCACCAGCAGTGAGATCACGACTGAACTGAAGTCGGACACTTAACCGACAAAATCATCCAGGTGCCCCAAGGGTTTAATATATTCTTGAAGTGAATGATAACAAAACGTACAGACTTTCAGATACTTCAAATTACATTTCTACTTGGCTTCCCTTAAATAGAACTTCTTTCTTTCTCTCTTTTCCACTGGACCTCAGTTTCACTCATTTGTAAATGCCCAGTTTTGTTGGCTGTGGTATATTATCATAAAATAAAAAATAAAGAAAGAACTGGAGGTTCAATTTGGCAGAATAAGGAAAGCCTCCTCAATGCCCATCACATTGAGGAGGGCACCTGTTGGGATGAGCATTGGGTGTTGTATGGAAACCAATTTGACAATAAATTTCAAATTAAAAAAAAAAAAAAAGAAAAGAAAGCCTTACTGTGTTTGTGGCAGGAGATAAGCTTAGGATCTTCCTACACCACCTTCTTGAAGCGCTGTCCCTGAATAGACAAAGTCTTGTTGACTCTAGAGTGGAAAATTCTGATCTGGTAGGATAGATCCAGTCTTTGATAATCAGAAATATAACTAAGTGCTTAGACGTGTATTGATTTATTGAGGAAGTGACTCTGAGGATTTACTGGTCACTGAAAATAATTCACAGATAGTAACACAAAATCTGTGCCTTCACATTTTTTCAGTGAAGTGGGCGAGACAGTGTTTTTTCATAAATAATTATAATTTAAGTGAATGTGATAACATTTTCCTTCCAGAGGTACAGAGACTGTGGCGTTTCAAAAAAAAAAAAAAGAAGAAAGATGGGCAAGAGGGTTGCTACTTGGAAGGGTAGCTCTCAACCAATTTTAAAATTTAGTTTATTTTGAATACTTGATGTCTGAATCTCTGTGGCGTATAGGAAAATATTTTAATTGTATTGAGCACTGGAAGTTGTATATATATTTTAACACTGAAAATTCTTAACCACTTAAATGAATTTTTAGGTTGCACCTTTATACTTTTATCTGATGAATGGAGTAAATGATCAGTTGCATTGCTGGAAAATTGTGTTTTGGGAGGACTGCCTTCCAGACAACCAACACTGGTATGTCCTAGGAATATAAGACAATTGCTTCTAGGAATTTGATGGTGGCAAAAGGTAGGGGTGAAATTTCCTGGATTTGGTATTTCTATATTAGTCTCTAAATGTATTACCTTTTGAGGTATTTCTCATTACAAATAAATACTACTGTCTCACCATCACGAGTAACACTTTTTCATGCAATGGTAATACTTGAGTTTTCAAATGCTTCCATATTTGTTATTCCAAGAAGACATGATCTCCTCTAGGAGGAGAGAAACATTTTTGTTTTTGTTTCTGCTGAAGGTCACCTTGGGCGATTGAAAAGGAAAGCATTCCTATGCATCCAGATTCATTTATTTTTTGGCTTGAATTTGTAGCAGAGAAAAAGCACCAATTCCCCACTGTTTCCTATTCGTAGCAGGTCCAGCTGCCAGTGGGTGGTCTGTACACTTAGGAGAGTAGAGCCTCGTCATGGATAGAGAGAGAGGTTGCCCATGGTCTTCCAACTTTGGGCTCCTCAGCTGGAATTGCTAATATTTGGCACAAACTTTAAGGAGAGACTCTAGTTTGAAAAACTCTTCACTTTAATTAATGATTATGTCTCAATCTTACTATAATTTTCCCTTGTTTAAAGCTACACTTACATTCACATATTGATTTTTAACATTGGTTTTATTGTGACATTGCCTTGAGATAACACTTCTATAAAGAAACGGAAATTATATTAATTTGTTGTTTCAGGTAAAGCTGAATGACTTTTGTTTGAGTTAATGGATAGTTTGGTATCTTATAGTTTATAGAACATGGAAATGAAAGGACAGTCATTGCAACTTAAAAAATAGATAAAAAATTTCAAGTCCAATCTATATAACTTAGAGGCCAGAATGTTGAATTTATGTTAAACTAGCAATGTGAAAAATGTAAATGTTATACCTTTCTGCTTAGGTTACATATTTCAAATACCAACTTTCTTTCAGGAGATAAATGGATATATTCTTGTCTTTGTGCTATTTTGTTTTTAACGAAACTTCTATCTCCAGTACTATTTTATTTAGCAATTTTTTTCAGATATTTTGTGTTCCAGAAATTGTGCTACGTCTTGGGTATTCAGAGATAAATATCATGCACCTAGTAGTCACAAACCAATGGAGGAAAATAGTGCCATCTAATAGCAACGAAATGAAGGAAGTAGAATGATCTGCTTTAATTTACGTTTTATGCTGACGTCGAAATGCGAAAGGATGGCTCACTTACTGGCAGTTAATCATGTTCAGTCAACTTGTATTGGTTGGTAGCCCTTTGGTGTCTGGCTGACCATACATGAGTTATTATTATCGATGAGAGGTTGTGGGCTCCACAGTCACATGGACTGAGTGTGAATGCCAGCTTTGCCCTTCTTAACTCTGTGACCTCAGGCAAAAGAGGAAGCCCCTAGTGCTGCATGGCTCCATTGCAACAGGAGGAGAATAATCATATCCGCCTACTGGATTGTGAGGAGTAACGAAACGATACGTAGAAATCACCTAGGACACTGCGTTAAGTATTACTACTGAACATGCATCATGGGTTTAGAACTGCAAATTCCATGTAATATCACAAGTGACAAACTTTTTAAACAAGTCCCTGGGTCATAGGCAAGTAGAATATTTTGATAAATACAATATAACCCATCTGAAATATAAAATTAGATGCAAGTACCCAGCGTTCGGTGAAATTGCAGTAACCAATAGGAAAACTACCACGTTATCAATGATGAGAAAAATGAATCGAGTGTGACATAAACTTATAGGAATGTTTTTTCTACACTTGAAATCATGGCCTTTGGTAGGTTCCTTAAGCAATCTTGTTTAATATGCACAGGGTCCTGTAAAATTTAAATGATCTCCCCATTTTGTAGGTAAGTATACTAAGGTCTGTGCCATTTAAGTGAATTGCTCACAGTTATAAATCTAACAATACGCAGTTTCTGGATTTGAAATCATGATTTTTGACTCTGAAGCCTGGCAATCAACCATTTCTTATCTCCTTCAGGGCGGTTGAGCCTCGGGCTCTCTGGCCTAAACTAGTTCACATAGCCTAAATGATAATGGGACTGGTCTACTTTCAATATACTAGTTACCTTTGGGGATGCATTAGGTTGCAGTAACAGACTACTCCCTCAAAAATCTTGATGGCTTTAAGGACAAGGGAAAGAAGAACACTGTTCCCTAGAGCAATGTACTATGACAGAATGGCAAAGGGACAAGGGAACGGTTTTCTTTCATCAGTTTCTAGAGTTTGAAATGTCTCATCAATCTTTATGTGAATCTACAAAGAAAAATGTTTCCTACATGGGTCTTGAATAGAAGGGCAACATTAACATTTCTTTTGGGAAAATTTCTGCTACTGCTCGCTGCTTTCAGTACTGATGACCGCTGCCTACTGTCCCCTTCCTGTGCCTTCAGGCTTAGCCTGTATGTGGACTGAAGGTTTGTTTCCCCCCAAACTCATATGTTGAAACCCAATCTGACCACCGCATTCTTTTTTTAAGGAGATATCTGTTTTATTATTATGTTTACATATATATATGATATATATTATAATATATTATATTATATTATATTATATTATATTATATTATATATAAATATATAATATATATATACATATATTTTAGAGAGAGAGAGAGAGCAAGCTGGGGAGGGACAGAGAGAGGGAAAGAGAAATCTCAAGTAGGCTCTGCACCATCAGCTCAGAGACCAACATGGGGCTCGAACTCACGAACTGTGAGATGATGACCTGAACCGAAACCAAGAGTCAGAATTCCCTGACCCAATTCCTGTGAATCTACCTCTAGTCCTGCAGTGTTCTTCCCTAATTGGCCTCCTAAAGGACCTGAGAAATGACCACTGTCAGAACCTGGGAGGGGCAGATGCATGAGCACAGACGAAGCTTAGAATCTAGCAGATGGACATCCATACACAGGCACAGGTGACCCTTTATGCTGAGTATCAGAACCTGGGCTGGGAAGGGAAAAGCCAAGGTCCAGGATCTCCGGTCGTCCTCTTGCCTTGGGCCTGACAATTTTTAAAGGTGGGCCTCACAGGAGAGGAAGAGAAAAAGGGGGTAGGGTGAGAGCAGGGAGATGCACAAAGTACACTTGTAATTTCAGGTCCTTGAAATTGCCTTTCTCTTTCTTAGGGAAAAGAGAACTGAATCCTCTGTGAAGAACTTGATAGGGTCATATCAGGGAGTTTCTGTGGCTTAATTATGCTCTGATAGGAAGAAAGCACATGCAGGCACAGTGAACAAAGAGAGAGAAGCCGAACGTTAAGATGATTATAATTGCTACTGGGAAACCAAAACTGCTGTTGTATCTTAAAAAACAGAGCAAAACAAAACTGTCCAGTTCCATGAGCCTTTAGATGTGACTACTGAGGCAGCTGTATATTTCCATCCTCCCCAGTGTATCCTTACAATTAACGCTAATTTCCTGGGGCTCCATTCTGTTCCTTGCAAACTACAAGGGCTGAACTAGGGGAATAATTATCCCCAGCACCACTGCCACCTTCCTCATGCCTACAGAGACCCACAGCTAAGATGTTATGAGGGATCCCTCTGTGGGGGTTTGAGGTTTGCAAAATCAAAGCACTTTAGCAAACTACAAATCTGCCCCCTGTTCTCTTCAGCTGATAGGAGGCAAATGCTTTGAAAGCCTTTGACAGCTCTGCAGATGGAGAAACTGACCCCGGGGGGGAGTTTCACTGGCTTCAAGCAATGGTGGAGTCCAAGGCACCTGTTTGCTCCTACTTCCTCCACACCTGGACGTTCATGCTTCCTGACGGTACATGTTCAGTGAACCACCAACCTCTCCTTGGTCTATGTCAGATGTTTGGTAGAAAACACAGTTTCTGGTTGAAATCTTTCTTTTTCTGCCTTCTTCCCTGTCTTCTTTTTCTTTTACTTTTTTTTCCTTCTTTTTCCTTTATTTTATTTTTTCAGATGCTTTCTCAAAATGCTGAGAGAGTCAACTCATTGACTCTGCACAGGCCCATCCTTCTCCTCCAGTCCTAATTTCTGACTCCTGTTGAGAGCTATTGTGTGAGGGCATTGCTCGGCCTCCATGCCTGCTGGATCCCCAGCCTTTCTTCTTAAACTGCCAACAGCACCAATTAGTACCACATGTGGTGTGAGTTTGCACAGTGGCCATCGTAGCCAAGTCCTTAAAGTGTGGCCAAAATGCTAATTGGCCTATAGACAAGTTCTTGGGTGTGAGTTTAGGGGAAAAAGTTTGAGGACGGCAGCATAAATACAAGTCCTTTTATTCTCTGTAGTTCCTGGCATGCTTGACGCCTTTAAAGTGAAGTGTGCAACAGGACCTGGAGAGCTCTCCAAGAGGAAATATGAAGAAATACTGAAATGGAATAAAATTAGAAGAGTAAATCTCTTAAAACTTAGCTGGTGAGCTTTAAAGAAAGACAAGATGCGGGGCACCTGGGCGGCTCAGTCGGTTGAGCGACCGACTTCGGCTCAGGTCACAATCTCGCGGTTTGTGGGTTCGAGCCCCGCGTCGGGCTCTGGGCTGACAGCTCGGAGCCTGGAGGCTGCTTCGGATTCTGTGTCTCCCTCTCTCTCTGCCCCTCCCATGATCATGCTCTGTCTCTCAATGATAAATAAGCAGAAAGAAAGAAAGACCTATGTCTGCAGTTTTGAGCCTGTAACTGCTTATCATCACAACAGAAATCACGCAACTCTGTCCATCCAACAGCAAAGCAAGGACCACTTGCCCTCCCAACCCCTTGAATCTTTTGCCAGTTACAATAAATTTGTGTCAAGAACATTTGTGTGACCCTGTGCATCTAGTTCTGATTTCCCGGAGTGCCGCTTCTCTAGGAATGTGCTCTATCATCCCAAATTGTCGCAAAGCGTCTTGAGTTTACAGCCACATATTCTTTTGCTGTAGTTCTATCTTCATGCAGAGCTCAGGTCTGGGTCTGAAGTCCCTGGAGAGTGAACAAGGACCCTTGACAGGTCTCCTTCTTCATCTCTGCCCTAATCTGAGAAAATTAAATAAATTTGGGGGAGAGTAATGACATAATAAGTGGCCACTATTACATGCTACAGACTCTCTCAGGCACTTCATTATATAATTGATTTAATGATCAAATGATCCCTACAATGGAATTATTGTTTCTCCCAATATAAAGATAAAGAAAGTTCAATGAGGGAAGGAAATTTGTTCTAATTCATACAGCTACGAAGACGTAAATCTGGTATGCAAACCTGGTTCTGTCTCCTTCACTAAATGATACTGTCACATAAAACATGAGTGATCATAGAGATTACCATTTATAAAACACTACGAAGTACCAGGAATAATGTTAAGTGCTTTACACACATTTTCACTAAGCCTTACTGTAAAACCAAGGGTATTACCCGCAAGGTAGGCACAGGCAAGTTAAATGAACTGCCCAAGGCCACACAGCTGAAATTTGCAAAAAGGAAGTAAAACATCTTTGCTCCTTTCATTGCACTAAACCTTCTACACCATTAAGAAGTCCCAGGTGCCTGGGTGTCTCAGTCGGTTGAGTGTCCAACACTCAATTTCGGCTCAGGTCATGATCCCAGGGTTGTGGGATCGAGCCCCACGTTGGGATCAAATTCGCCTGTGTGGAATTCTCTTTCTCTCCCTTTGCCCCTCTTCCCCAGTCTGTCTCTGCCCCTCTCCCCCGCCCCACCATATAAAAAAAATTATATTTGGGGCGCCTGGGTGGCGCAGTCGGTTAAGCGTCCGACTTCAGCCAGGTCACGATCTCGTGGTCCGTGAGTTCGAGCCCCGCATCGGGCTCTGGGCTGATGGCTCAGAGCCTGGAGCCTGTTTCCGATTCTGTGTCTCCCTCTCTCTCTGCCCCTCCCCCGTTCATGCTCTGTCTCTCTCTGTCCCAAAAATAAATAAAAACGTTGAAAAAAAAATTAAAAAAAATTATATTTAAAAGGCCCCAGTTGTCTGTGTGATACAATGGTCATTGGGTCTTCTTGACCTCTCAAGAGGAACGAGCAATATGGTTTTCCCTGGCACTGGGGACTCAAATCCAAAGTCATCCTATCAATAGGCTATCTGAAAGTCCCCAGTTCTGTGTGCTCACTCATAAACTCAGTTCTAACTTTCTCCTTGTGGGAGATCTGCCAATACCCCCTTCACGAACCCTGATAGGATGTCTCTTAAGCAGAATGCACTCAGCCCTTGAACATCGGTTTCCACAGTGCTCTGATATCCTGTTTCCCCAGGTTTCTCATTTGTATGAAATTGCTGTGCTAAATGGTGCCTCCAGGAGAGACTATCCCCATGCCCCTTTTCTACTTAGTGGAAGATTATGCCCATTAAATAACCATATATGGGCTCAACTTGTTACATCCCCTGCATCACTCAATGAGACATATTTGTAGTTGTGCTGGCCAACTGGCATTTTGGCCAAAACAGATTTATTTCTCTGTATTTCTTCTACTCACTACACAAACCAGTTGCCCAGATCATAGTTTGGGCTTGAACGAGGAAAGAAAAATCTTGCTGACCAGATCAACTAATTTTCCTAAGGTATCAAGTTTTCATCCCAAGATTAAAAATAATCATTCCTGATTCAGCTGGGTTTAGTCAGTGACCTGGGCTCTGTCTATATCCTATTACCAACGCCAAGCGGCACAAACCACAGCCTGTCTTAGTATTTGCATAGAAAACAACCCCAACCAAAGATTACGCAGTTTGGTTCGGGAAGAGCAATCCATTCCATTTACAAACATCTGTTGAAAAGGTCAGACACAGGCTGGCCAGTCCTTGGACTCTGATCTGGAGTCTACTTTGATTGTAAGTACTTCGTCCAAGGGAAATCAAAATTCAAAGCGAACCCAACTTCAGGCAGAAATCTCTGACAGTTAAGTCAAATTCTGTCCAAACTAAGATTTCACAGTCTTTTTCCAAAGGTGTTGGGCCAGAGAGACCAGTGAGATAATTTATTACTTTTATTCAATACATAGAGGAACAGTAGAAAGTGTTTGGGGGGGGGGCACATGTGTGCATGTGTGTATTTCAGAGACAGGCAGACAGAAACATTACTGTTAGTTCTTCTTAAATTCAAGATTTTGTTTCCTTTTCAGTAAGTCCATAAAGAAATTATTTTCAGGTAACCAATGCCCTGCTAGCAAAATATGGATCATTTGATTTAATTTTTTTTTCATGGAAAGCTACGTTACTATCCAAGGTAATTTAAAATAAAGTCCCCCATAATAATGTTCAGTTTAAGCAATGAAGACAACAGAAACTATCAGTTTCCATTTCAGAGTATTGGACTGAAACATTCTTCCAACTTGGGGTCAGTGAACACATACTGTTATAATTCCTACAAGCCTGTGCCCCAAAGAGCTCATTTCCCTGATCTGATCTGACCAGCGATGTATCTGTCAGGGAAATTCATTACCAGTCCCCCAGCAATGCCAAATGAAGTGAACCTCTCTGCAGGGCACAGAGGACACGTACAAGAATCAGAACCTACTACTATTTATTGGCTTCTACGAGAAGTTTCCTTTTAGGATCCGCAAATATGGCTTTAATTTAGTGGGGTTTGAGGTGGTGGGGAGGGATGAGGGGAAAGGAGGAGGGGAAGGTTCAGAATATTCTTTCTTATGTAAACAGAACAGCATGTTTCCATCCCAATTCTACTAACAGCAGAAAAACACCACTGTAGCAATCTTTCTTACTCGTATCATATTCCGGTCTGTGCATTTGGGCTTCAATGTGATGAGGGCTGCATCCAGAGTGGGCCTTGGGAAAGGCGCCTCAGGTTGGCTGGGAAAGAGCATCTACCATCTACCTCTTTATTTTTACCATCGTCATTGTTGTGCTAATTACAATCTGTGGCAACTGCCTGCTCAGTCAAAGTGAAGAGATAGGATCTGTTTCAGGCTATGCTTGGGTTTGCATGGGTGCTTGTCAGGATGGTATGAAGTCTTCTGCCTTAATCAGAATTTTAGCACAGGGAGCATTTGCTGGGTTTGTATCCAAACTGTGATTTGAAGTTCAATGTGCTGCTACAAGAGTGTGGTAGATTAAAACTAGTTGCAAAGTCTTTGAGGGATGGCGTCTAATTCTACTCCCCTTGGATTGGCCTACATGACTTTTTCCACTAACAGGGTGTAAAGGAAGTGGCAGTTGGATATTCCGTTTAGGGTGTATGAAGTGTGGGCCATTTGGTCTCTTGAAATGTTCCCAGGTCTCTTGAAATGCTCCCCCTGTTAGCCCTGAGCTGCCATACAAGAAGTTTACAAATCCCCACCCCAAACCAAGACACCATCAACTTGTTGGCTTACAGGTCAACATTCTCAACTGAGTCTAGCATCTGGGTCATTCAGAGATGGGTCTATTAAGGTGAGGGCTCTGAAGATGCCAGAGATGGTGTGTACCCCCTGGACCAGTCTATCTACCTCCTGAAAATCATGCAGGTGACACTTGGAGCAAAAACAGTTTTCCAAGTACCTGTCAACTGGAGAACTATGAGAACTAGTAATAAATTATTGTTTTCAGCTTTTAATTTGGGGTAATGCTTGTTAAGTAGAAAGGAACAACTGAACTAAGCGTGATTCAAAAATAGAAGCACACTACTTTATATGCTAGAATGGTGGTCTAGTTTTTATCTTTTTTTGTGTGCATGTTTTTATCCTTTACATCTCAGATCAATTGTCATTCCCTCTTAAAGTCTGTCTCTAGCCTTGCTCAGGACAGATTAGATTCTCCTTCTCCTTACTGAGTCCTCCTTTCTCAAATTCAGTTCTCTGAGGAAAGGTAATTTTTAAATTGATTGACCATTTATTCTTCACGTAGGAAACACTTGTTGCACACCTAGCAAGTATGAGTCATTTTGTTCCCTACCGGAAAAATTGGGGAGTCTCTCATTGTTCTCTTTTGCACTCCTTGAACCTAGCACACCTGTGGGTGCAGCTTGGTACCCATCAGTTTTTCCTAAATTCAAACTGTGGACATCCTCTTTTCATTTATCCTCTTTTGTCTTTGATAGATCTGAATCACTGCTTATTATTGCGTGGTAGAGGTCATGAACATGGATAGCAGCAAATAAAACCAAGTTCAAATCCTGACTTGACCAAAGACAAGGCATGTAACTGAAGGGAAACTTGGCTTGTGCTTCTTTCATGATAAAAGTTACTTGATGAAGCCAGAGGCCTTGGGGTTAAACCACATTCTCACCACATGTCCGCCCATCTTCAGTTTCACCAGTAGTAAAGTGGGAGCCATATTATGTGACTTTCGCATAGTTATGAACACTAACTACATTAATATGTACAAAGTGGCTTAAAAGAGTGCCCTTTACATAGTAAGCACTGGAGAAATATTTGTTAAACAAAATTATTTAAAAATGTATTGCTTAGAATAGCATCTAGTATAGGATGATAATGATTAGAATCATTTTTTCTCATATCATAGTCTCTTATTTTTTTTTCCATCTTGAGCCTGTTGGCTCAACCTAAGTAAGTTATTAATGTATGTATGATTTTGAAAATAATTTGGTTTCCATACTATAGGGAAAATGTATGTAAACCCAGTTCTTTGTTAATCAAAGCACATACCTGTTAATCCAGGATTGGCTCATGTGAGAAGGCTCTCAAATAGGTAAGAGTCCAATGATTTCAATTCTCTCTCTTTCTCTCTCTTATTTTTTAAATCACTTCATTTATTGTTGGCTTGCAAATCTAATACTTTTGAATGGCAATGAAGTGATACTTGGTTAAATTTTAACCAGTGCATTTACTCTGTAATTTCTTCCTTGAGTATTATGTCAATTACTTGCATATATTTTTAAAATTTTTTTTACAAATGTTTTATTTATTTATTTTTGGGAGACAGAAAGAGAGAGAGAGAATGTATTCATGGGCAAGTGGGAGAGGGACAGAGAGAGAGAGGGAGAGAAAGAATCCTAAGCAGGCTCCAGGCTCTGAGCCATTGGCACAAGCCCAACATAGGGCTCAAGCTCACAAACCATGAGATTAGGACCTGAGCCAAAGTTGGATGCTTAACCGACTGAGCCACCCAGGTGCCCCAATCACTTTTTATTTGAATCACTGTATAGAGGAGAGAGTCAGGGGGAAGGGAAAAAACAAGGAAGATAGGAAAACAGAAAAGGCAGACATGTTATAGGTTATACGATTCAACATCATTGGCTCCAAATAATTTCTATTTCACATGAATCTTTGCACTAAAGTCACAGAAGTTTAGTGATATTAACCTGATAATATATTCTTTAACCTGAATAAATATAGGAGTAGGAAGGTCTGATTTTTACAATTACTTATGGGTAGTAGATACCCTTAGAACTTTCCATTACACTGGCAAATTATAGTCATTGTGTATAGCTATATAAGTATGGACATATACATAAATGTATACATTCATTTCTTTGCATATAACACTTACATTAAGTGTTTTATATAAGTCAATCATGTCCCAGTAAAATCCAGCAGTCCATAGATGGGGAAACGTAAGGATTTTCAAAAAACTGTGTGTATATCTAATTTCTAGTGGGACATCAACTAGTGATTGCCTTAAAAAAAACAGGAAACAGAGACTAAATAATTACAAAGGCATGAAATTAAATAAAGAAACTAGTGAACATTATGTAAAACAAATCTTAGAAGGGATGGGGATGCATATAATGAGTGAGGAATTAGGAGCTCTTCCTCTGCTTCTACTCTGTAAATTCCTTTCCAACTGTTGCTTCTCTCCTACAGAACCTCCCACACTGTTCTCTAACTGTCCATAATCTTGACTTTTCTGATGAGACTCTGGCTTCCTCAAGATATGAATCTCTATGTTACTGTCTTTGGTTTCAACTACATTGTGCTGACATGATTTGTTTGCCTGACTGCCTTCTCCACTTGTCTATGATCTTCTGGAGGGCTTCAAGTGCATCTGTCTTCTCCCCGGCTTATTATCTCAGGTCTAGCATGTGTCACAGAATGTCAAGTGGAACTTGCCTTCATATCTCAATTTACCTAATAACCCCAAGCTTCAGAAAACAGGTGACCAGAAATCCTGTGCTATAATGATAGCTGCTACCTACATCTCTGTAAGATTTAGTAACAGTTGGGCAAACTGGTCCTCTGGCTACCAATACACTTACCCACCTCCATTATGTATAAGAAAAGGCTAGACATTTTAAAAAGTGTTTTTTTTTCTTTTTTAAATGAAAACACATAGAAGAAGAAAGGGCTGTGGTACTTCTGTCATCTAAAGTTGAAGGAAACAACCAGATATTTCTCCCTCCTCCTTCTCCTGCCCCCACCACGCAAAATAAGGAGAACACCAGAAGCACCACCCATGAGCACTTGAGATTTTTTTTTTCAAAATGGTGCATAACCTCTCAAACCCATGTAGACTCTGGCTGAAATATAGGCTGGTCCCATACTGTTACAGTAGCAGGCAAAACATGGGAGAGTTCTCAGAATCTGACATTTACCTATGAAAAGGCTTGTGCTTCCTTTTTGCCTGAAAAAGCTAGAAGGAAGGAGGGTATCTGAACCTGGAAAGCTGGATGTGAGGATAGATCTGCAACAGGGACAACAATTTTTACTGTTTATAAAAGCAAGAAGAGCTCTTCACTGGTGACCAAGGATACTTTGGGAAGGGACATGGGCTTTGATTCCCCAGTGGGCCAAAAAGATTTTAGCAGGAAGATGCTCTGGGTGCATTGTCTGGGTCAGGATATGAGGGAGTTACACAACATCAACCATAGTCCATTACTTTGTCAGGAAAAGGTGGAATCCAGTCATTGGAAGGGAAATGGAATAGGCAGTGCCTGGGAAAAATGTGCCACATGAAATCTATGATCAAGGGTTAGTATTTTTACAGCTGTCATGGCAGAGGGTACCAATCGCCCAAGGCTTTGTGCTCAAGACTTTACTCTTTTGCTTGTAATTCTACTCCTAATCTAGAAGAGCCGTGGCATTGGAAGACGAAGTCACAAGGGTGGGGCAAAGGCAATGGAAAAATTTGGTAGTACTAGACATTTTATTCAAAAACATCTAGTTTTAAGTGCATATTTTGATGATTTTTTGAAAAATGCATACATCTGTGTACCCATCACAAAATCAAAATATAGACCATGGTCATCATCTTGAGAAGTTCCCTGGTGCCCTTGACAGGCTTTTGCTTGCTAGTCTCCACTCCTGGCCCTAGGCAACCACTGGTTTACTTTCTGTTGCTATAGATTAGTTTTTTTTTTTTTTATTCAAATTTCAAATAAATAGGATGACAGAGCGTGTGCTTTTGTGTTTTCTTTCATTCAGGTTCTTTTTTGAGATTTATGAACACTGTTGATGTATCAGTAGTTTCTTCCCTTTTTAATTCTAGAATTCAGTGGAATTCTAATGTTGGGATAGGCCACAATTTGTTCATTCACCTGTTGATGCACGTCTGGGTCATTTCCAGTTTGGGGCTATATTGGATGAAACTGTTATGTACAGTGGAAACTTTGTGTAAACTTTAAGTTTTTTTTTTTTTAATTTTTTTTTCAACGTTTATTTATTTTTGGGACAGAGAGAGACAGAGTATGAACGGGGGAGGGGCAGAGAGAGAGGGAGACACAGAATCGGAAACAGGCTCCAGGCTCTGAGCCATCAGCCCAGAGCCTGACGCGGGGCTCAAACTCACGGACCGCGAGATCGTGACCTGGCTGAAGTCGGACGCTTAACCGACTGCACCACCCAGGCGCCCCTAAACTTTAAGTTTTTATTTTCCTGGGTAAATACCTAAGATTTTCTGAGTTGTATGGTATGTATATGCATTTAAATTATAGGAAAATGTAAAACTATTTTCCAAGTTGTATCAGTTTACAATCTCACCAGCAAACGTATGAGAGTTCTATTTGTGCCACATCCTTATTGAATCTTGATATTGTAGGTGTTTTTAACAATGCCTAAAAAGGGTTAGTATCCAAAATATACAAAGAATTTATACAACTCAATACCCCCAAAACAAGTAATCCAATTAAAAATGAGCAGAAAGCATGAACAAACATTTCTCCAAAGAAGACATACAGATGGCCAACATATACATGAAAAGATGCTCAACATAATTCATCATTAGAGAAATGCAAATCAGAAATACAGTGAGATAGCACCTCATACCTGTCAGAATGGCTAAAATCAAAAAGCACAAGAAAAGAAACAACAACTGTAGGCTAGAATGTGGACAAAAAAGAACTCTCATGCACTGTTGGTAGAAATGCAAAATGATGCAGCCACTGTGGAAAATGGTATGAAATTCCCTCAAAATGTTAAAAATAGAACTCACTACCCTATGATCCAATAATCACACTACTTGGTATTTACCAAAAAAAAAAAAAAAAAAAAAAAAAAAAAAAAAAAAAAAACAAGGACACTAAATCAAAGGGATACATGCACTTCATGTTTATAACAGCATTTTTTACAACAGCCACATTACAGAAGCAGCCAAAGTGCCCATTGATAGGTGAATGGATAAAGAACAAGTGATGTGTGTGTGTGTGTGTGTATTTATTTATATGATGGGATATTATTCAACCATACAAAAGAATGAAATCTTGCCATTTGTAATGACATGGATGGAGCTAGGGAGTATAATGCTAAGTGAAATAAGTCAGTCAGAGAAAGACAAACATCATGTGATTTCAGTGATATGTGGAATTTAAGAAACAACACAAATGAGCAAAAGAAAAAAAGGAGAGAGAGGGAGGACCAGAAAGTTAGACAGACAGACAAACCAAGAAACAGACTCTTAACTATAGAAAACAAGCTGATTGGTTACCAGAGGGAAGGTGGGAGGGGGACGGGTGAAATAGGTGATGGAGATTAAGGAGTGCTCTTGCTGGATGAATACTGCGTGATATATGGAAGTGTTGGATCACGATATTGTACACCTGAAACTTATATAACGCTGTATGTTAAGCACATTGAAAGTAAAAAAAAAATACAACAACATTACCTAAGTTATGACTAGTGGTATTTCATTGTTGGTTTACTGTTGACTATGAATTTTGAATTTCTTTATGTGTTTATTGCCATGAATGCATTTTCTTTTGGTAAATGTTCAAAGCTTGTGCCTTGTATTACCTTAGTATTGAGTTATGTGAAGTTCGTATATATACCCAATACAAATCCTTTGTAATACAAATGTTAACAAATATTTTTTTTTTCCCAATCCTATTGAAAGACTATCTTTTCCTCATCTGGGCACCTCTGTCAAATATGAATTAACTATATACAAATGGGTGTATTTCTGAACTATCTATGTATACATTTATCCTTATACAGATACCATAAGGTCCTGGATCCTGTAAGATTATATGAGTTTTATAATCAGGTACTCTCAGTTCTACAGTTTTGCTCTACTTTATCAAAATTATTTGACTATGCCTTGTCTTCTGCACTTTCATATACATTTTAAACCACGTTCCTAATTTCTACAAAAAAAAAATCTGCTGGCATTCTATTCAGATTATGTTGAGTGTGTTAAAACAATTCGTGGAGAATCGACACCTATTGACTCTTCCAACCCATTGGCAGAGAATGGTTCTTTGTGTAACTGTACTCTTTTAAAAATATCAGTTGTGGGGCACCTGGGTGGCTCAGTCAGTTGAACGTCCGAACTCTTAATTTCAGCTCAGGTCATGATCCCAGTGTCATGGGATCGAGCCCTGCAACAGGCTCTATGTGAAATGTGGAGACTGCTTGAGATGCTCTCTCTCCCTCTGCCCCTCTGCTCTGCTCATGCCCTTGGTCTCTCTAAAATAAAATAGAAGATTAAAAAAGAAGTTTCTCTGTCTGATGTTTTATAGTTTTATTCTCTATCACTTAAGCATATTTTATTAAATTTTACCCTAATGATTTCATATTTTTGAAGCTATTGTAAATGGTAATAGTTTGTAAGGATGGATTTCTAATATTTATTTGCTGGTAAATAGGAATACAATTGACATTTGTATATTGACCACATGTCCTAACTAGTTCTAGTTATTTTTGGAGATTCTTTAGAATTTTCTGCATAGACCATCAAGTCTTCAGTCTATAGAAACAGTATTACTCCATATTTTGTAATCTCTAGTTTCCTTTTTTTTTTCTTAACTCATTTCACTAGCGGGACCTCTACCTGAATAAAAGTGGTAAGAATACTTGTTTCCCATTTACAATATTACTCGTAAGTCGTATATAGATTTCCTTTAAAGGTTGAGGAACTCTCTCTTTATTCCTAATTGTTGAGAGTTATTACCATAAATTGGTATTGAGTTTTGTCAAGTGTTTCTTTTCTCTCCATTGATTAATCACAGTGGATTTTATTTTGCATCAGCTAATGTGTATTAAATTGATTTTTTAATATAAAATAATCCTTGCATTCCTGGGATAAATCCCATTTGTGCATGGTATAAGATTCTTTTTATATAAAATTGGATTTAATCAGCTAATATTTTGTTAAGAATTTTGTTTATGAAGGATTTTAATTTCTAGTTTTCTTTTCTTGAAATATCTTTATGCTTCCATATCAGTGTAATACTGCCATTATAAAATGAGTTAGGAAATGATAACTCTTTATATCATGAAAGAGGTGGTGTAGGAATGACAATTTTTTCTGCCTTATATGTTTGAGATAAATGACAAGAGATGTTATCCAGGACTACAGCTTATTGATATAGCTGTCAAGTTCCAGAAAGATCTCAGGGAAGTGTCCAGGCATGGTTAGTGTGGCTACGGGATGGGGTGGTGGAGAGGTTGGCATTTCCCAGACCAGGTGGGAGGCAGGAAAACAGAAACTTCACCATAAGCCTTGCCCTCAGGCAGTGCCTGCATGGAGTCCAGGGGTTCAAAGTGCTCACTCCCTTATAGACTGGATGATTGAAGCCTGAAAGAAAACTTGTCTTGATCTCCCTGGGCACATGAGACCCTGGAAATCTATAGAAGAAGTACAAAAAATTCTAGGGAGTTAAGAATAAGACAGACTCTATGCCCCTTGAAGACCCTCATCAAGCCATATTCATTGCAGGGATGAAAGACAAGATAGTCCAGTCCACCTTAGTACCTGATATGGGACACTACATTCATGCTGAGCCTAGTCAGGGGACACAACATTTATGATGTTGGGCAATCCATTGGAGATATGGAAGAAACTGACAAATCCTGGAATGGGTACAGGCTGTGGGACAGACCTGAGACAGAGAGGGAACTCAGAAGCCAAAAGGCTATCCCAATTGGCCATCCAGGGCCCAGGAAAAGCAACCCAGAGGTGAATGTGGTTTGACCTTGTGCTGCTGAGGCCCCACCTGAGAAGACAGACTTACAATTTGACATTGGGTTGTCCAGCCTGTGGAAAGCCTTAATACCTCAACAACAGCTCAGACCTGCCCCTCCCACCCTCAGCATCCCTGATGCCCCACCTGCTCCAGCAGAGGTCTCAAGATACCATCCTATTCAGGATGAGTGCCTCCCATGCCCCAGGTATAGGATGCAGGCCAAGATACCTCCAGGTGGAGGCTGTTGAAGGTGATTGGAGGCCCATGTTGTGCTCACTATTCACTGGTCCCCCAGAAATAAATGAAGGTGATGGCTCTGGTGGATATTGAAGCTGCATGTACTCTAATACACGATAGCTGTCAGAAGTTTTGGGGGCCCCTCAACATATTTGATAATTATGAAAGGCAAATGTTACGGTCGGGAAGATCCTTTTGATATTGCAAATTAGGCATTCTCCTCTGCCTATGAGAATACTAAGTTACCTCTCCAATGCCAGAGAATATATTGGGCACGGAAATCCTACAAGGTCAAACTCTGCAAACTTCTATCAATGAATTCTACCTCTGGGTTAGAGTAATCGAACCAGTCCTGAAAGGGGACACCAAATGGGCACAGGTAAGTTTCCCACCCCTGCAAACAGCGGTGCCTGGGAGACGTAAGAAAGTAGGAGACACCATCCAAGAACTGCACCGAATGGGTATTGTATACCCTTCCCAGAGTGCTTTCAATAGACTGATATGGCCAGTAAAAATAACAACATTTGTGTTTTAAACAATGCAATGAGGCAACTTCGAAATGAGTCTGGGACCATCCACTGCAATTCTTAACAAATGAAGGATTAGCAAATTGATTATATCGGCCTTCTCCCTCTGAGTGAGGGTTCTAAACATGCCTCGGATTGTGTGGACACTGTATCTGGCCTAACTCAAGCTTTCCCCTGTCATCATGCAATCAGGCTGCCCCCAGCAGGGAATTAGAGAATCCCAGTACCATGTACAGATACCCTCACTGAATAGACACTTATCAGAGGTCACATATCAAAGGTCATGAGGGGCAAAACTGTGCAGCAGAACATGGTATTGAATAGAGGTTCCATCAGCCCTATCATCCTAAAGCAGCAGATTAAATTATGAACAGGTAAACCCACTTTGGCCAGGTAGACTAAGGTACTATCCCAGGTTTTAATACCTTTGAAGGATCAACAGTAGACTCTGTTTCTTCTTATATCAGACTGGACGCCTCTGTCCAAACACCCAACCCCTTAAAGGTATGGAGTCACAAGAGACAGTCATCGTCCTGTCTTTCAGCATAGGTCACGTGCTGTGGTGCTGAGCACACAAGTCCCATCATACCTGGGAAAGGAGCCCTCTATTGGAATTTGTAATGGGATGCTCCACAAAAGTAGGTAAGTAACTTTGCACCTCTGAGTAAAGGAAAACTACTCAATCTCCATGAGGATCCCTCTGCCCTGCTGTAAGCAGGACCTGTTCAAAGGCATTAAATGTGGAATGGAGCATGTACCATTGGAAGAGGGGAGACGATGAGGGACCTGGTCTGGCATATCCAGCCCCCAGGCCATCTCCTCACATCTGACAGTGCTGCCATCCCCAGCGAACATGTGTGGTACGCATGACGAGGTCAAACTCCTAAAGTTATGGCCACATTAACATCTAAAGATCAGACCACGAGTGCAATTCTTATAAAAGGAGGAGACCTTACCATACGAGTTCCTACTAAATACCTGTCTTTTCGATCTTGAAGTTCTGCTGCTCCTGTGGTGTCCAATCATGCGATGGGTTCCTGATAGAAATACCTTTCTGCAGTGGGTCCCCTTTCATGCCTGACAGACCAATCCAGATGTTGGCAGATGCCCCTCTCTCGCTTGTCAGGGTTGCCATGGTGGGCGTCAAGCATTTGCTTTAGGGCGTCAGGCCCTAAAGCAGTCTAGTAAGGAAGAAGCAGCTAGGATTAGAACTCGTAATTTATCCGATATTACCTATAGTGATCCAGAAACCTGGCCCCTGGCACACACTGGCCATGGGTATCTTTTACTGTCAATCAAACTACACAGGCTGTCCATCAAACTGCTGATAAGAAGTGCCCTAAAAATACCACCAGTAGAGCCATGGTGGCTATGCTCAGATTTGGAATGTGGTTCACCGTGGGTTATGGACATTGGAGCATCTGGGCACCCCTATGTTGGGAACGGAAAAATCACTTTCAACAGAATCAACCCACTTGTACCAAGGATACAGAATGGATATCACCGAAGCATGAAGTCATTCTGTCATAGTAAAGGATAGCAGCTGGTTTGGCACTGACTGGGTGGCCCCCAAATGTGACCCAATGTATGGCATAAATCTTTGCCCACGGGTGGTTGGGCCCTGGGTTTTCGCTGATGTAGAGAATTTGCCCTATAGTAACAACAATTTCCAGCCTCCCTCTCCCCAAGGCCAGATGGGCACGTTCTGTTTCCACTGGTAGGATCATTTGGCTGTCCTCTCTGTCCCCTCTGTTGGCCTGGAGGACATTAGAGCATGAAGAGAAGCCCTTACTAAACTCACCCAACTGGCCTTAAATGATAGCCAGCAGAACCTGTCTGTACTGAACAGCTTTTCTCCTTAGAGAACAGAATGGCCTTGAACATTATTACTGCATTGGAAGGAGGCACCTGTGTCTTTGGTTAAATTTTTATTTTGATGTGTATTTATTTTTGAGGTGGGTGGCTGGGGAGCAGGGAAGGGCAGAGAGAGAGAGAGAGAGGGAGACACAGAATCTGAAGCAGGGTCCAGGCTCCAAGCTGTCAGCCCAGAGCCTGATGTGGGAATCGAACCCTCCAACCACGAGATCATGACCTGAGCTGAAGCCGGATGCTTAACCGAATGAGCCACCCGGGGGCCCCTGCACCCATGTCTTTTTATCCCCAGTGCTGTACGTTCATACCTGATGAGTCTGCTAATATATCCACTTTATTAAATCACATGAATACGCATGGGAATAGCCTGAGTTACCCCACCTCAGCATAGGGGACTTAAATCAGTGGTTTGGATCATGGAGCTCTCGGTAGAAAAAAAAAAAAAAATGTTACTTCTTTTAAAAATCGTTACCTTGATCTGTGGTTTCTCTTGCACGTACCTCTATGGCTGCTGTGGTACCGGCCTCCAGGGCAGCCACATAGTGGCCCCCGGAGCTGGCGAGGCTCCCTGCGGACTGCTCAGGGCACAGCGCAGAAGAGGGGCCGTGTGAGGTCCTGAGAGCCGCTCACGAGGGGGGAAATGTTACAGGAGGTCAGCCGGAGGACGACGTGACCGCCAGTTGGCCCCGGGGGCGGGGCGGTGGGGGGGGGGTTCCACACAGAGAATCAGAAGCTCCTTCCCTCCCTCCCACCCTTCTCCCCACACCCGCCCGGAAGGAACGCTCGGCCCATAGTTCCCATGGTGGGAGCCTGGGAGCCGTTTCCAAGGATGCAGCCTGGAGAAAGCAGCGTTTGCTGAGACCGTGGGGACCATCTACGTGGTGGCAAAACCCAGGTTAGGCTTTTATAGGAACTTCTAAGATTCCGATGGGCGGGTGTGGAAAATTGCTCGGCCTGTAGGCACGAAGACAAGCCTCCTAAGTTCCCTTGCTGAAAGAACCTGCCAGCCAGCAATCTGGAGCGGCCCACCTCCTTCTTCCTTGTCTCCTTGCCCTTCCAGAATTGGGGCTAACTTCAGATTTCACGGGGGAAGCTCTGAGTTGGCAAACCAACAGCGAAGCCTTTTGCATATGATTTTCATTTATTTCGTAGACATAAAGGAAGTTCTGTATTCTCTCTATTCTTTCACTCGTTTTGGCAATTGGGATCTTTTAAGGGGTTTGTCCGTGTAAACTACCAAGTTGAAGTTAACGGCCTACTACTGTTGGTAATATTCTTTCTTATCCTTTCAGTGTTTGATGTCTGGTAAATTTGCCCCTTTCCTTCTGGATGTCTGTGGGTTGTTTCTTGATCTGTCTAGCTGAAGCTTTCTCATTTTTGATTTTCGGTTTTTGATTTCACGACTTTTGTCTATTGCTTTTTTCAGGTTTCTGTTTCATCAGTTTCTGCTCTTATCCTCATCACTTTTTTTTTTTAATACTTTGGATTTAATAATTGTATTTTTTTTTAAGGCGGAAGCTTTTGTCATTGGTTTTATGTGTTGCTTCTTTTCTGGTGTAAATGTTTAAAGGTAATGAATGCGTCTTTCTTTCATCACGGATTTAGTTACAGTCCATAGTTTTGATGTGCTGTGCTTTTCATTTTACAGGTTTTAAAATATTCTCTCATTTTGCATATGATTTCTTTAAATGTTTATTTATTTTTGAGAGAGACGGCAATTGGGGGAGGGACGGAGAGAGGGGGACAGGATCCCAAACAGGCTCTGTGCTCACAGCTGCGAGCCTGACGTGGCGACTGAATTCAGGAAAAGTGAGATGGTGACCTGAGCTGAACTTGGTGGCTCAACCGACTGAGCCACCCAGGTGCCCCTAGCTTGTGATATTTTTAAACTCACGTTTATGTATTGGACATATACCGCTTGAATTTCCAAATATTTGGGGAATTTCCAAATGCCTTTCTGTTATCGACTTCTCCTATAATTTTTTTTTTTTTTTTTTTTTTTGCGGTTATGGGACATTCTACAGTTCAACTATGTTTCTATCTTGCTGGAAATTCCAAGTGCATCTATGGATGTGTAGTCTGCTGATGGTATGGAAATGTCAGCTGGGTCATGTTGATTGGTACTATTTAATATTTCATCTCCTTGCTCATTTTCTATCTACTGTGCTTTCAGCACAGTCTGCTTGGGATTCTCTCTCTTTCTCTCTCTGTTCCCCTCCCCTGCTCTCTCTCTCTCTCTCTGTCTGTCTCAAAATAAACAAACTTAAAAAAATTCTGTAAAACAGCTTTCTTATAGGCAGCATTTTGCATTTTTGTTTTTACTGGCAATCTTTGTATTTTAATTGAATGTGTAAACATTTGCATTTGATATAACTATCAAGAAGATTGTACTTAAATCTGTCACATTGCTTGTTGTTTTCCATTGATACCATCCATTTTTTTATTCCTTTTTCCATTTACCTCATTTTTTTTTTTTTTGATTCGTTAAGTGCATTTTACCATTCAGTGTTATTTCCACCATTTACTTCTTAGCTATACCCTTGTGTTTTCCCATGGTTGTCCTCAGGTTTATAATACTGCATTTAACTTAGCGCACTTGATTTTGATATTAAATGTTGCCATTTCATGTAACTTAATAGATCTTAACCAAATGCTTCCATTTCCCCTCTTCCTTTCTCCTGTCTTTTACACAATTATACTGCTATGCATGTGTGGTAATCTCTCAAATGCATAGCTATTATTTTTGTTTTATTATTTATTTATTTATTTATTTATTTATTTATTTATTTATTTCTTAACGTTTATTTATTTTTGAGACAGAGAGACAGAGCATGAACGGGGGAAGGTCAGAGAGAGGGAGACACAGAATTTGAAACACAGAGCCCGACGCGGGGCTCAAACTCACGGACCGCGAGATCATGACCTGAGCCGAAGTCGGCCGCTCAGCCGACTGAGCCACCCAGGTGCCCCTATTATTTTTGTTTTACACAGTAAAAGATCTTTGAGAAAAATTTAACATGAGCGAACACTTTTAAATTTAGCCACATATTGGGGTGGCTGGGTAGTTCAGTCAGCTAAGCATCTGACTTTGGCTCAGGTCAAGATCGTGCAGTTCATGAGATGGAGCTCCACGTGGGGCTCTGTGCTGACAGCTCGGAGCCTGGAGCCTGCTTCAGATTCTGTCTCTGTCTCTCTCTCTCTGCCCCTTCCCTGCTCATGCTGTCTCTCTCTTTCTCTCTCAAAAATAAATAAACATTAAAATTGTATATATATTTTGTAATTTGGCAACATATTTAGCAAGTTAGAATTCTTCATCCCATTGTGTGTATAAATTCCCATTTTAACCTTCCCCTGAAGAACTTCTCTAACATTTTTTGTACCATCAAACAGTTGATGATAAATTATCTCAACGTTTGTTGTTTTGAAAAATTATTTTATTTGTCCAAGCTAGTGATTGATATTTTCGCTTGGTAAAAAATTCTAGTTTCATAGTCTTCATCTTTAATCATTTTAGAGGTGTCACAATATTTATTTTGGTTTGCATAGTATCTGATGAGAATTTTGTGATTATGCTTATCTTTCTTTTTCCATATGTTCCTTATTTTTCCTGGTTGCCTTTATAATTTTTTTCTTTATCACTGCTTTTTAGTAATTTGCTTTTGATATACTTTTGAATGTGTGGATCTGTGTCTGTATTTATTCTGCTCTGGGTTCTTTGAGCTTTGACTTAAGTGTGTGGGTATTTTAAATCAAATTTTAAAAATGTTTATTATTTCTTCACATATGTTGGGATAGTTTGCTGTTGTTTCCTATTGCTATTATTGGAGTTGTTTTTGTCATTCGTTGATCTCTCTCTCTCTCTCTCTCTCTCTTTTGGAACCCTAAGTACACATATCTTAAGCTACTTGATATATTTCTAATAATCTTTTAAATTCTGTTTATTTTCTTTCAGTTTCTTTTTTCTTACTATGCTTATTACTAACCATTTCTATTGCTATGTTTTTAATATCAGTGGAATCTCCTTTTGGAGTTTTAATCTGCAGTGAATCTCATTCAGTGACATTTTCACTTCAGATATTTTACTTTTCATACCTAGAAATTCCAGCTGATATATTTTTTATATTTTCCACTTACATCTTCATTATGTTCATATTTTCCTTTAAATACTTGAATAGATTTCTAATAGTTGTTTTAATGTTCTTGTTGGCTAATTCCATCATTTCTCATTTCTGTTACTGTAGTCAGTTACCAACAGCAACAATCATAGTGTTTAGAAGTGAAATAGGCAAGTAAAATGAATCCTCCTGCCATGGATGTTTTAGGGGAAGAAATTCTAAAACTTTGGAACTAAAAGCAAACTACAGTGTTGAATATGAGTACTGGCTTTATTCTACCCTTTTATTTTTAACATTAATCAGTCAACTTCCACATTAATTAAAGTTGGCCATAGTTATCCCCCCAAAAAATATGAAACTAACTCTTAAAAAAAATAACCCAAACTGATTCATATTTCTTTTGCTCATGGATAAGATTTTCCTTTTTCTTTGCATGTCTATTAATTTTTGGATACTTGTTAGACATTTTGACATTATGTTGAGTGTTTGGATTTTGTTTTTTGTTTTTTTTTCTTTAAGGATCACTAGGGTTTGATTTGGCAGCCAGTCATGTTACTGGCAGATCAATTTAATCCCTTTAATCCTATTTTGAAACTTTGTTAGTGCGTGGCAAGAGTAGCCTTTTATCCAGAGATAGACTCTGGTTTCTCTACTCTGGCTTGTGGGAACTCAAATATTTCCCTTTCTGATGTGAATATAGAGTGTTGCTCAGCTTATGACTTTCTGCTCCTTCTTTGCTTATCTTTTGAAGTTTTACTTTTCACATCTGTGATCGCTTTGTGATGTGCCAAGTTTTCTAGACTAAACAAGACTAAACTACAATTCCCTCTGTAGTGTGTTTCCAGTTAGAATGGGCAACAAATGGAGGAAGCAGTCATCTTGCAGCATGAAAACATCTTCTCCCAGTTTACCCGTTAAACAGTAAACTGGGTGTTGCTGTAAAGATATTTTCCAGATGGGATTAAAATCATAATCAACTAACTTCCAGTCAATCAAAAGATGGTCATCTTAGACCTGATTTAATCAGATAGAGGTCTTTATTATTTATTTATGTATTTTTTAAAGATTTTAATTTTAGTTTTTATTTGAGAGAGAAAGAGAGAGAGAGAGAGAGAGAGAGAATCCCAAGCAGGTTACACAGTGCAGAATCTGATGCAGGGCTTGATCCCACGATCCTGGGATCATGACTGAGCCAAAATCAAGAACTCCACCGACTGAGCCACCCAGGCACCCCTCAGACAGAAGCCTTTAGAAGAAGGTGTAGGCTTTTCCTGAGGAGAGGGACTCCAAACAGCAGCTAGACCTGATAGTGCTTTCCCATTCCCCTGGATTTTCTCTTCCTAACTGTCTGCCTGTGGATTCAAGCTTCATCAAGCTCATAGAGTTCTAGCCTGCTCATGATCCCAATTCCTTGTAATAATTATATACAATTATTTAATCATGCATACTTATTATTATATTAATTAAACATAGGTATATGTTTTATATATATATATATATATATATATATATATATATATATATCCATATATATGTCTTGCAACAGTCTCATTTCACCAGCCCCAAAATTGCATAAGTCTATTTGTTTATTTATTTATTTCTTATGTTTATTTTTGAGAGAGAGAGAGAGAGAGAGAGAATGAGTCAGGGAGGAACAGAAAGAGAGGGAGACAGAGGATCTGAAGTTGGTTCTGCACTGACAGTGGAAAGTCCAATGTGGGGCTTGAACTTATGAACCATGAGATCATGACCTGAGCTGAAGTCAGACACTTAACAGACTGAGCCACCCAAGTGCCCCAGCCAATTTATTTTAATAATTATATATATAGGGGCGCCTGGGTGGCACAGTCGGTTAGGCGTCCGACTTCAGCCAGGTCATGATCTCACGGTCCGTGAGTTCGAGCCCCACATCAGGCTCTGGGCTGATGGCTCAGAGCCTGGAGCCTGTTTCCAATTCTGTGTCTCCCTCTCTCTCTGCCCCTCCCCCATTCATGCTCTGTCTCTCTCTGTCCCAAAAATAAATAAACGTTGACAAAAAAAAATTTATAAAAAATAAAAAAAATAATAATTATATATATATATATATGTATATATATATATATATATGCACACACACATATACACTTAAATACATATATACCTATACATTAATATAATGTAATATAATATAATAAACATAATAGATATAATAAATATAATATAATATAATATAATATAATATAATATAATATAATATAATGTAATAGTTTGTATATCTCCATCCTATTCATTCTGCTTCTCTAGTTTAACCCGGGCTGATTGGAAATACTTATTAAATCCTGAAAGGGATGTCTTTGTAAATTTTTTGAGCTCATTTCCTGTGTGGCTCCCTTTTTTTATGAATTCTGATGCACAGATTTCACCTGCTTTAGCATCCTCAAATTCTGACCTTGCTCTCCTGAACTCAGCAGGACTTTAGGTTTCTGTTTGGATTTTTCCTTCCTGCTAATAATTGCTTCCAGGCACACTAGGACTGTTGTAGGTTTGCCTCATTTTTTTTTTTTTTCCGTTTCATGAAGTATTATGTCCCGCCTGGGTTTTATTCAATATCTGTAAACCACCTTTTAAAAATATTTTCTTAGTTTTCTATTTGTTTTAGGTTGGAAGGTGAAGTTCTAGATAATGACTATAACATGCCTGAAAACAAATCTTTGGTCTAGATTTTTTTGTTTGTTTCTACATGTTTTAAGGATTTAATTTTTTAGAACAATTTTAGGTTTGCAGCAAAATCGACAGAAATGTACAGAAATTTCCCATGTACTCTCTGCCCCTACACATGCCTAGTCTCCTCCATTATCAACATTTTCCACCAGAGTGTTATATTTGTTACACTTGATGAATGTATATTGGCACACCATAATCCTTCCTAAGTTCATAGTTTACCTTAGAATTTAGTCTTGAAGTTTTACATGCTGGGAGTTTGGATGGTCTAGATTTTTTAATATGTGAAAGTTGACTGTCCTTAGGACTGATATTTACCATAATCTACCCACTCTAACCCAGTGACAGAAAATGGAAATATTTCAGACTGTATTTGAAGGTATTGGTGAGGAAGGAAAAAAAAAAAAATCCTGATTGTGCCTTTCTAAGTTCATCGGATTCAATTATTCATTTGTATATATTACCTGGTATGTAATATACTCTCAGAAATTTTTGTTGACCCATACTGAGTTGGGCTTCCAGCACCTACTAACACAGAACCTGTTACATAATTCATTTAAAACAGTAGACTGTAGTGGTTAAGAACTTAAAAGCTAGATAAGATCATATTTGGATTTGAGTTCCTAATTGACTAATTATTTGCCTTAAACGAAAATTTATTAATTTCTAGTAGCCTAATCTTCTTCATCTGAAATAGATAACAATTACAACTTCAACCTCATTGGTTTGGCTGGTTTGGCGTGAAATTAAAGAAAAGAAGGTTTGCAAATTTCTTAGCACTAATGATATTGTCACATTCCGAGCGCTCGACTTATTTTTAAAATACTGAGTGTATTTTTTTTTATTTAAAAATAATAAATATTTAAATAAAATTAGCCTGTTAGCAAAAACTTTTCTTCATGTTTGAAGAAAAAGGGAACCCGATTTGTTTGGAGCTTTGGATGTGATAGTGTAAGTAATCCAGATGATCCCCTCTTCAGATGCTTGAAACTTAATTCAGCAGGGAATTAAATTCAAACTGACTTATGCAATACAGACCACATTTCAATTCAAATAACTGAGATGTCCAGAGGTAGAGCAGGTGTCAAGTGGTTGACGAGCTGTGCTGATCAAGAATCTTCTAAAATCCACCCTATTCCTTATGCTGGTTTCACCCTCATGCTGACTTCGCTCAGGGTAACCAAATGGCTGTAGTAAATCCTGGGTTTACAACTATATGTTTCACCTTCTAAAGTGTGAGAATTTCTACACATGTATAAAACAAATTCTCCTTCTTTTCTTGGTAGCACCACTTGAGGTCGCACGCCCATCCCTTCTGGTCAAAGTAATGGCTTATCCTGAGAGATAATCTGGGATTAAATGTCCATATGGTTGAATCAACGAATGGTACAATAGGTAGCATATGGTACTTACTTGTGTACCTCTGACCTATCTCTGTGTTGGGGCTGGAGTTAATCTTACTCAGTCAGCACTATTGCTGTTCAATGGGAAAAATTACAATGGCTTCTACGAAGACCATGTGTAACATCCATATTTTTTTTGTGTGTAGAACCAGAGTGTGTTCGAGTATTTTCTGTCGTGGGAAACTTACTGCATGCCCAAGTCACATGCTTTGATTGTTGGCAAGATTTTGATCTGTATGTTTCAGGTTTTGTGTTTGAGAATGAGCTTGGACAAAAAAGATGTCTGCTCGTCTGTACTGACCAAGGCAGTCTGAGAGATATTTATTTAATGGTCCTTTGGTATAAGGAAGAATTTTAAGCGCTTTACATATATCTAATTATTTAATACTTTTTTTCAAGTTTATGAAGCTAGATCCAGAACCATTTGCATTTTACAAATGAGGTAACCTGCAGAACGTAAGGGTCACAAAGAAATTAGCAGAGCTAGGGATTGAAATCCAGCTAGTTTGGCTCCCAAATCCATGTTCTTAACCAAATACAATAATACAATATTTATTAGTTGAAAACTTTAGAGAGAGATGAAAGACTATAAAACCTATTTAGTTAGTAGGGAAAACTTGCTCTAGCTCACTCTACCAATTTATCTATCTATCTATCTATCTATCTATCTATCTATCCTCATCTATCTAATCTATTGATCTATCATCTATCATCTATTTTCCTATCTATCATCTATCTATCTTCCCATGTATCAAAATAACCTATTTTGCTAGCAATAGTAGGGGTACATTATTGAATAACTTGTAATAACTACTTCCAAATGTTCCACTCTTTATTTTTAATATGATGCATATATACTTTATTCATTCAGTTATTCACTAAAAATGCACTACACATGTGTTCAACCCTAGACACTGAACTAGTTCCTTGGAATAGAAGGATTTAAGATAAGTCTGCTGTTCTTAAGGATGCCACAGTCTTGTCCCTGGATGAATGTTTTTGAAATTGTAGACCATAAGTCATCATTTCAATTAAAAAAAAAAAAATAGAATGGAAAATGTCAGAATTCTTTATATGGAACAAGTGTAAAGTGTTACCTTACACTTACACAAGTTTTGATGTGTCTTGTTGGTGAGTGTTCTATGTACTAGTTTATGGTATAAACTGTGTTTCTTAATGTAGGGAATGGCTCAAAATATGTTAGAATGACTACATTAGAAGCTAGTCAACCAAATCTTTAGAACTTTCTTAACCATTTTACTTTATATCATTATATTACAGGGAATTGAGGAAAAGGGCTGTATCTTATATTCCACTTCATCCCTCCTGGCACACATTCTAATAATTTGTTCAGGATAACTGCTTAATGCAACCGGTTGTCTTCCTGATTAATGAAGAAGAAATGTTTTATTTGGAATTATTGTTGTCCAGTTTTGATTGATAACTACTTTCTTTGGATTTATTTTAGGAGTCATTTAGACAATATGTTTGAGTCTGTGGTGAGGAAAACAAGTGGTTGGTGGACCAAAATTTTGAGTTTTTCGACCAATTTATGTTCTTTTTAGAGACAGAACCCAAGCCTAGTTTATGAGTAGCTATCACAAGGCAATAATTCTTGTTCTCTAACCTTATTAAAGTAGATTTGTTTTGTCAATATTGAGGTAAAATGGCTTTAAATAGTATTATTAAACCCTAAGCTAAGCAATAGCTTTACCATCAGACTTTATGCTTTGTGGTTGCAGCGCCTTATGGATTTATTCTCCTTGCTGTCAGCATAAAAAAAGACCAGCTGGAAAAGCCTACATTAACTGAAGACCACAGGATGCTGGACATGCAGATGACCCAACATTAGGGAATCTGGGATGGAAATTTCATGTGTGTGGAACAATTTCATTAGCCCAGAAATGCTGCTGACTATCTCTCTCTCTTCACCTCTCAAACTTGCGCAAGCACATAAAAATATGGAATGGTTTCTACCATTTTCTCTGAACTAACAGTATCCTTTGGCATCTCACCTCTATGGAAAGTATGGAAAGAAATAACCAAAGCAAACAATTTGTTCTCTTTGAGTCTAAGAAAATGCATTAGAACAACCTTTGTAGGAGGTTCATGGCTTTTCCACAAAGAATGTCTGTGTAGTTAATGTTCACATGTTCATTTTTAATCTAATTTCTTTTCTTTCTAAACTTATTGATAGTCATCTGGAAAAGTAATTCTTTACAAGATTTATTCATGTTACAGAACACTTCCTTAACTAATTTTCACTGTAGTTTGATATGAGTCTTTAAAATCTATCATCTATCTACCCACCTATCTATCTCTCCATCTATCAATCATTCACCTATGCCCTTCCTTCCTTCCTTCCTTCCTTCCTTCCTTCCTTCCTTCCCTCATTCATTCACTGGTTTAAACACAGTCAAAGGAAAAAACCTCAAGAAGCTTAAAAGATAATAATAGTACTCCTCAATCTTACTCAAATCTTTCACAGAATTCTCTAGGTAGCTACTTTTACAAGGCATTTATTCTGGTAATATTGCATAAGTATAAATTGATGCAAAAGTCACAAATATCTTTCAAAAAGTGACTGTGAGAAAGTGCCTGGGAACCTTAAAAGGTAGCTCATAGCAGTGTGATGTTTCATTGTTATATTTTGAAATTGCTTATTAATAAAGTAAATTAAGTTCATATGGGAAGAAGAGATGGAAATTAATTTACTATACCTTAAGAACTCTTTCTAGGAGCTTGGGAAATCAATTTTTGGTCATTCTTGTCTGTTTGTGCACTTACAGTGCAGCATCTAAAGCTATCCATAAACATGGCTTTAGGCTAGAAGGAATATTCCCACTGGTCTTAATAGAATTAGTCGTTTGGAGGAACGAGTCCCATTTAATGTTGGCAGTTAATTTAAGGTAAGGGCTTTTTGGGTTCTCCCTTAGCCAAACAATGGACAATTAAGTACATTTTACCTTTGAAAACCTGAAATGTGTTTTCATCTACGTCTACATGTAACCCAGACTCTGAGTCAATGAAACATACTTATGAATATTTCTGTCACGTACAGGTTGGAGTGGTGTAGTGGTATTAATTTGGGGGTGTTCGACTAAGCAAATATATTAGTATTTTAACGTTCAGAGATCCAGTTCTCTTTAAAATGACCCTTTAGGGGCGCCTGGGTGGCTCAGTCGGTTAAGTGTCCGACTTCGGCTCAGGTCATGATCTCACGGTCCGTGAGTTCGAGCCCCACATCGGGCTCTGTGCTGATGGCTCAGAGCCTGGAGCCTGCTTCAGATTCTATGTCTCCCTCTCTCTCTGCCCCTCCACCGCTCACACTCTGACTCTCTCTCTCTCAAAAATAAATAAATGTTAAAAAAATAAATAAATAAATATAAAATGACCCTTTAGACAGTAGTCTAAGCCCCATCTTGCTTGACTAGTAGGTTTTCAGTCTTTTGTTAAGATTCCACACCCCAAGGATTTCTGGGTGATTCTGAATCACGTTTATGTGTTTACAAATTCTTCCTGTTTGTCACTTGTCCCAGATCTTATGTCTATAGGCGATGACATTCCCAAAATAACTCCCAACTAACCATCTGCTATGTCCTGGACTTCCAGCCCACACGTTGCAGGGGCCATCTTCCATCAGCGGGGGTGCCTTTGATCTTGCCTTTACTACCCCAAATCTATTTGTGCCTTCACAATTCTCTTTGAAATGGAGCAAGAGGAAGGAAAAGGAACAAAACTGTTTACCTCATACTCTCAATTATCAATCCATTTCCTAGTCAACATAATTACAGTTTGCAGAGATGGAGCATAACTCTTCATGAAGATATTTTACATTTTTATGCTTACAAAATTAATTCACTATAATTAGGGCTGTCAGACTTAGTAACAAAAGTGCTATATATACTTTATACTTGCATAGAAGTTATTTGTTCTGTGCCTGAAATTTCAATTTAACCAGGCATCCGTATTTTCTCTGGCGGCCTTAACTAACTCAGAATCTTCCTCCTAGTACTGGTTACTTTTAAAAAAGACATTTTGAATTGGCAAAAATAATCCAATTAAGAATAAATCTAGCCTAAGGCATCTAAACCTTCCCCTAAAGACATAGAGAAATTTTTTGATCCTTAAAAATAGCAATTTCCATCATCATTTATCTATCAATGGTTCAAGGATATTCGAGTTAAGTTTCAGACCATCCTTCAAATGGCTATTTCCCTTCCTAAATGGCTATTTCGGTGCTTAGTGTGAAATTTCTCTTCAAGGTAGTGCCCTGACCTTGGGGATACTTCTTTTGTTTCAAGGTTGGTTGATAGGATGATTTCCTCAGATTCTCCTTTCTAGAAGTCTGAAGGATAATCCCTTTCCTATGTTCCAGTTTTTGCCACTCTAGTCCAATCATAAGGAATATAGAAAGCATTTGAAAATTATGTTAGCGGTATTTTCAGGACTGTCCAAATGAGAGAAGAATGAGATGGGAAAAGTCATGTTGCCCCCATATAGAAATGTCTTCACCTGTAATCTAAATGAAGGGGCTTCTTGAATACTGAAGCTCTTAGTTGTGTTAGAATTCTTACAATTCTTTGCATTTAGTGTTATGACAGGGGCACTGGCTGAAGTTTAGCTGTAAAATGTTTGGCCAGAGTAGTATTTGGTGCGTTTGGGTTAATTCTGCATTGAGAAAACAGACACTCTGCTCTGATGTGGATCACAAAAATCTGCAAACGCAGTTTTTATCACCTATTTACTGTCAGATTTGTATCAGTGCTGAAATGCTCTAGCAATCACATTAATTCAAATCTGCCTTAGCATCTCTTTACCCTAAGATTAAAAGTATTCATAGTATTGTGTTACGGAATATGTTTGCATGGTTTCCTTGCACTCAGCTTACCTAGTTTAGACCTTGCTAATGCAGCCTTTGGATCGGTTCACTACTGACGCATTAGCTCTATTATCTGTTGCCTCAAAAATTTGTAACAGAGTCTGACCCTTTGACCCCATCCTGGCAAAGTAGTAATTAATGTCAGATACATTTTGATAACACTATTAAAATTGTTTTAAATGCTGGAGCAGCTAATTAGAGAGAGTAGTTTCCTGTATTACTTTACCAACCACCGTCCCAGGGTGAATATTATCTTTGTGATTAAACACAACAAAATACCTAACACTTCAAGAAAATAATCAAATAAAGCATATTTCTGTAGAGGGTGTGTTTATCTAGGGAGCTTATTTAACAAAGCAGCAATTCCTTCTCCTGTACGATTGAGAGAGTGAAATGGCACTCTGACCCAAGACATTCTTTACATGATGATGGCACTGTTTGTGTTTTGAGAAGTTATGAAACTCGGTGAAGGTCATCGTTGGGTCCTGCGATCTGGTACAAGATTAATTTTTCCAATATATTTTGTGGGTGTAGAAAGGATCAGGGGAGGCATGTAGGCCATGCTAGTGTCTGATGAAATTTTCCTTTGACACCTGCTGCCTGTCCACATTTTTTTATGAGGAAATGTTGCTTATGCTTGATGAGCCAGGAATATTTTGACCGTGACACTATTCACTTATGAATAAATCCTAGAAACCTCTTTATTTTCAGATTTTGTAAATACTAGACTAAACCTAGGAAATCAAGACATAATTTGATCCCAAATATTTTTTTTTCAACATCTCACATTAATTAAAGCCTAAGATGCATTTGGCTAAGCTGTTAAAGTAATTTTAAATCCAAACCAACACTTGGTCAAAGTAATCTCATCTTTAAAAAATCTCATGATTACTTCACACAGTATCATTGGATTTCTTTTTTTCTCTTTAATAAAGTGGATGTGGTATGCAGGACGCAGGATTTTTTTTTCCTCTTCCTTTTTTATTCTAACTGAAAACAATCAATAAATGGATAAGAAAACAGGTTTACTTTTTGAAACTTTCAAACTACTATTTTGAATACTTTGAAAAGTATCATCAAAACATGAAATGAATAAGTGGACTGAGTTGTAAATTTTCAATACCACTAAGGAAAAATTTTGTGATTTTATGTTAGAAAAAGAATTGGGGATATCTGATATTAACCGCCATATTGGTTTATCCACACCTCCCTGGTATACTCAGCTCCATCAGTATGGGTAGATGCTGGAACACACTCTGGTCATTTCCATTTTGTCTTTGAGTATATGACTTACTTCACCTCACAATCCCTCATATTTCTCATCTAACCCTCCAAACTCTATACCACTTTCAAGGAAAGGTGTCTGCCATGAGGACATTTCTGACCATTCAAGCACACATCAGACTGTCTTATGTCACCATTCTCCTCCGGGTCAGTAATACCAGGACCTTCCTACGCATAATTAATGCAAATTGATCTCTTACCCTATGCCTGGAATGTATTGATTTATTTAGTCTTATGAACAATCAAGGAAGGTAAGTATTGCCATTTCTCTATTCCGCAGAAGATGAATGTTTGCTTTAGAGATGTTGAAAAATTTACCTAAGGATACCTAGCCGATCTACACTGATTCTAAGTTCCTTATACTATGTCATGTGGCTTCACAACAGGGATCTAGTCAATACTGCAAGGCAGCTATGGGTGGGGCTTGGAGGGAGAGGAGAAATGGTTCCAGAAGGCTTCTGATTTACCCAAGGGAAATGGGCTTCAGAAGATAGTGTGCCCCAGTCTTTTGAAACCCACTCACATAAGCTTGTCCAGGTGAAAACTCATGGGACAAACACAAACACACAGGGGCACACACACACACACACACACACACAGGCACCCACATACATGCACAAGCAAACACTGAGGGCCTGTATATAGGGTGGAGCAGGCAAAGAAGCACATTTAATCAATCCCTCATCTGTATTTTGGGTCTCAAGTCAAGAAAGAATCAGTATTTCTGATGGCTTCCTGTTTTAGGCTGCTTTACCTCCTGTCTCTCCCTTTAGAAGCTGAGCATGCTATTAACCATTTTGTTTCTCCCACATTTGCTGTTGGATTTACTTATCGTTAGCTTCTTTATCCTAAAATATGCTAAATGTGGCAATTTGGGCTGCTAAAAGAAGTTTTTGTTTTTGTTTTTGTTTTTTTATTTGTTTTGTTTTGTTTTTTAATACAAGATCTTATCTTGGGGGGAAACACAAGAGTTATATTTGTGGCTTTTACTATCTTAGTCCTTACAGTTTAAAATGAGTTGGACTTGCTGTTTTCCCACATATTCTAAGGAGAGACTGCCACAACGACATCTTCAAAACACTCATATTTAGTTATATAAATGCAAGGCTTGTGAAGACTGCCCAGTGATAAGGTGTGCTTATTACTTGAATCTTGTATTCTGTTCTAGAACTTTATAGGGCCAAAGAGACGATGATGATAGAAAGCCCAAGAAACCGGGGTGGCCACAAAACTGTGAGGACCCAAGAAATATTTTGGAAACAGCTCTTAGGTTTTGCTAAATTCTGAGTTCCTCACTAAGACCTCAGTGGCAGCAAGGATCACTGAATACTAAATTAGCTCAGGTATGGATCTCTGAATTTTGAAAACTGATGTATGTGGATAGCTACCTTTCTAAAATAGCTATGATTTCTTTCCCACATCATATCAGTGAAGGAATTTACAAGGGTCCAACAGTACTCTGGCCTTCTAGTGTCATGCATTTGTGACTCAGCATTCTGTGGATTGCATATGGCTGCCTTCTGTGGGCATTGCTTCCAGGAGGCTAGCTGTTGTCTGTGGTGCCCACAGCCCTGAGGTGGCCTTTTAAGAAGTCGTGTGTTTAATATTACTGATCAACTCAATCCTCACATTCTGTGTTTATCAGGACTCTCCAGAGAAACATAAACAAGAGGATATATGTATGCTGAGAGAGATTCCTTTTACGGAATTGGCTTCCACAGTCGTGGGGGGCTGGCAAACCTAAATCTAGAGAGAAACCTGGCAGGATGGAAATTCATGTAAGAGCTGAAGCTGAGTCTTGACTTCGAAGTGAACTGACTGAGAACTCAGGCAGGGTTTCTACGTTGCTGTCTTAAGGCCACATTGGGCGTTGTTTCTCACTTAGGAAGCATCAGTCTTTGCTCATAAGACCTTCAGTTGATTGGATGAGACCCCAACATTGTGAAGGGGAATCTTCTTTACCTAAAGTTGACTGATTTAATTAATCATATATAAAAAACATCTTCATGACAACATTCACTCTGGCACCATAGCTTAGCCAAGGAAACAACTGGGCACCATAGCCTAGCCAAGCTGACATAAAATTAACCATCAGACGTGCTCTGCCTCCAGATTAGAATGATACGGAAAGATAAATATAAATAGAGGAAATGTAAATTGTTTAGAAAGTGAGGTTTGGATTTTTTTTCTTGAACTTTAATGTTTTCTTTAATCAAGAACATGTGAGCAATAACACCGTCCCCACCTCACATGCAGTTACAGTTACGCTAAAATCAATAAATTGGTGTCTAGTGTACTATTGCATGTGAGTCACTTGAGCTGGAAATAAAATATAAACTAGAGAAGCTGGTTCTCAGCGTTCCTTTGTTATGGAATCATTTTAATCAAATCAACATATTTTAGTCTTGCAAACTTATTTATTCAAAAATATTCATTGAACGTCCTGCACGATTTTCAACTCTGGATACATGGCAAAGAGCAAAACAAAAAAAATCTGTTTTCATGGACTTCATATTTCGGTGGGTGTTGGCTGATGATGAAGAAGTAAAGGCGACACTGATGGGAGAGGGAAAATTTTAAGGTGGCTTATTATTTGAGGTGTCTCTAAGGAGGTCATGTTTGAATGGAGATCTGAACAAAGAACATGAGTTCTATAGATATCTGGGGAAGGAAGAAATGGCAATGTCCAGAATATTCAAGAACCAGCTGGAGATAAGTGTGGCTATAGTGAGGAAGAATAAGATAGGAGATGATGTTAGAGGAGAGGGGCAAGGACATCCAAGCCTTAGTTGGTGAGGGATTTGGAACTTAAGTCTTCATGAGACTTTTGAGTGCAAGAGAGATTCCTGTAGATTTTGAAAGGATTCTTCCGAAGCTCCGTAGAGAAGAATTTCTACTTGAGGCCAAGCTGTGGTATTTAAAGAGTCTCTTGAACCAAGGACATAGCAGTGGAGAGAGTGAGAAGTGTCAGATTCCATATATATCAAACACATCTATCCAGCTTGAATGGTACAATGCTACAATTTGTATTAAGGTGCCTCCCAAAGGGCAGATGCAAACATAGAAGCTCTCACTGGCATAGTGGGTCCCCTTCAGTTAAAAGTGTGAGACATCTGTTGGGGTTAGGAGGAGACACAGGAAAGACATGAGGCCTAGAGATGAGGTGGAGTTGCGGTGTTGTGTCTCTTCCCAAGCAGATGCAATGAGTGAGTCATCTTCTGCTTTGCTCTTCTTCTGAAGAGAGAGAGAGAGAAAGAGAGGCAGAGAGAGGAGAGTGAGCAGACCTGGAATCAGCTTGTCTGTTCACTGAGTAATAAGTTTTCCCCTTTTCCAGATGCTCTGGTTTTCTTATGTGGAGTTCACATCCTTCCTCCGACCCCTTTGCCTGCTCCTTCAAAGTATCTCCCTTCCAAAATTTTTTTTAATTAATTTATTTATTTATTGGGGGAGGGGCAGAGAGAGAGAGAGAGAGAGAGAGAGGGAGAGAGAGAAACCCAAGCAGGCTCTGTGCTGTCAGAGCTCAATCCCATGAACTGTGAGACCATGACCTGAGCCCAAAGAGTGTCAAGAGTCAGAAAGTTAACTGATTGAGCCATCCAGGTGCTCTGCCTTCCATCATTTTCCAGGGAAGCGCAGGAACCACAAAAGCTACACATACAGACTGACTTGCGAAAGATATCAAAGCTCAAAGAGTAACTGATTCCACTAAGAGGGTGTGCTGGGGTGGAGAAGATAGGACTTGTGACGCTAAGACAGGACTGGGGCATCACATCCCACAGATCATTGCAAGGTGAGTTGAGAGTGGATTGGTAATCCAACACTTGGGGATAGAATTCTTTGTATGAGTGAGTGTATTGGGGAAAACATGTTGGATCAACCCCAGAGCCGGTTTGTTACCCAAAGAAGACGGTAAGGGGGTCACCTGGCTGGTTCAGGTGGTACAGCATGTGACTCTCGATCTCAGGGTCCTGAGTCCCAACTCTATGTAGAGTGTAGAAATTACTTTGAAACAAAACAAAACAGAACAAAAACATTAAAGGCAAACTAAAAGGTAAGGAATTTAATAAGGTTCGAAATATCAACCCTGCTACACATCTTGATGTAAATGTGTGAGGAAGAGGAGAATGTTGTTTAAATATCTTGTCTGGGGGCGCCTGGGTGGCACAGTCGGTTAAGCGTCCGACTTCAGCCAGGTCACGATCTCGCGGTCCGTGAGTTCGAGCCCCGCGTCAGGCTCTGGGCTGATGGCTCAGAGCCTGGAGCCTGTTTCCGATTCTGTGTCTCCCTCTCTCTCTGCCCCTCCCCCGTTCATGCTCTGTCTCTCTCTGTCCCAAAAATAAATAAACGTTGAAAAAAAAATTAAAAAAAAATAAATAAATATCTTGTCTGGACCATAACTTCTTTAAATGATACATAATTGATTCCTGTTATTCACAGTACTTAGGTTCTATAAAGTTGCTGTGGATATGAAACTAACAAATATGGACCCATTGCAAATAGATATCTGTAAGCCTTTGGTCAGGATATTTTCATAAATTAGTTAATGCATAATCTTGTCTTACATGTGTTTATCTTTATAGACACCTTCTTTAATATATATTGTTAATGCATTAACACTGAAATCATGGCCAACAGCACTCTAGCTCCTGTGTGAAGGAAGCTTCTCTAAAACATGTATTTTCTCTGTAAGGCACATCACAGCTGTCTTGCTCTGAGGAACAGTAGACAGCAATCAGCACCATACTTGGAGGCCATTTTAAATAGCAAAATCTCCAACAAAAGCCCAAAACTTTTAAAAAATAGGGAAACGTAGCTCTAAATAGACCATGAAAAAGACACGTGTTTACAGTATGAAAGCTGAAACAAGAAATCAGGGCATCGCCTTACTTGACCTCGTATGGGCGCATGCACATCAGGCAAATGTGAGTCAGTTTTTCACCGCTCTGCATATGTCCATGAATAATCATGAAAGCACTGTAAATATAGATTTGAGGTTACAAATACATTTTTGTGAGTGGGATTTGCAAATATGAATTTGCAAATACTTTAGATCACCTTTACTTCTCTGGAAATGGACTACAGTGAGTCAAAAATATTTATTAAAAAAGTTATGAATAACACAAGGACTACTTATTTCTTCCTATCTGTGATTTGCACTTGTACAAAAGAACCCAGGGTCTATGTAATTCTCCTGGAGTTATTTTAGAACTCAACTGGAAATATGAAGAAGTGAATTTAGGCAGTTTGGAGTGTGCACCTTTGCTGGTTAGTCTCTGTGTTGCTATGACCACCCATTGTCTATTTCTGGAATGGGTACAGTAACACATATTTCAAAAAGTTGCTATGAAAATTGATTGAAGTATCTAGCAGTTTTGAGCAGCTAGTACATTTTTATCGATGCCATGCATGTTTCCAAACCCAGCTTTTATTGTAGCTTCATCGTCGCTCTTGATTCCTCTTACCCTCTACTTCTAGGAAACACCAAACAAAATAAAGGAGTATTTTTCAGTAATCACTACCCTAAGATTGTGATACGATAATCTTGTTCCCATTTTACACATGATTATTCATCTATCTAAGAAGTTCTTTTGGAACATTGTAGAGAATAAATAATAAATGTTAAAAATAAGCAAATAAATGTACGAACAATGAAGTCATATTTACTTTTTTAGGCTTTGGTAGAACTGGCTTCACTGTGAGATGTATAAAGTCTAGCATTTCTCTTCTAAATATTTATAAGTAAGAAATATAAACATGAGTTTGTGGCTAAGCACCGCGCTTAGGATGGTATATGTTTTGATGCAAACAACATAATAATAAAAGAAATGGAACTCTAGAACAGAGGATTTGCCTATTTTTATGAAAGTTATATGAAGATGCATTTAGAGTTTATGAAGAACAGGTCTAACATGGCCAAACCCAAGTATTTTTCTACATTTCAAGCCTCAATGAAATGAAAGGACAGCGCTGAATGACAATTTTAATAGTCCATTAATAGTAACAATAATTGAATCTTTTATTTTAAGCACTCATTATTTATTAAACATTCTAGTGACACTGTGCATTATGTTACATATATTTCATATCAATCTGCAGTGGAAGCAATTTCTATCTCTATTTTAGAGAAGAAAGTAAAGTTAAAGAAGTTATGGGGGCGCCTGGGTGGCTCAGTCAGTTAAGAATCTGCCTTCAGCTAGGGTCATGATCTCGGGGTTTGTGGGTTTGAGCCCCACATAGGGCTCTGTCCTCACTCCTCGGAGCCTCGAACCTGCTTCAGATTCTGTGTCTTCCTCTCTCTCTTCCCCTCCCCCACTCGCACTCTGTCTCTCTGTCGAAAATAAATAAACATTAAAAAAAAAAGGAAAAGTTATGGAAATAGTCTAAGGTCACGTAGCTCTTAAATAGCACGGCTGTGATTGGAACTCAGGTTCTGTCTCTAAATTTTCATTTGTCTTTTCTAAACTTTCATTTATCTTCAATGACTGGATTAGAAATGAATTCTATGAAATATTTTAATCAAACTGCTAGGTTTGTATACAGCCTGCAAAAAAGCGGGATCCCAAAACTTCTAAAGAGGATCTTCAAAGCCTTATGTTTTTAAAAATGTTTTAGGGGCGCCTGGGTGGCGCAGTCGGTTAAGCGTCCGACTTCAGCCAGGTCACGATCTCGCGGTCCGTGAGTTCGAGCCCCGCGTCAGGCTCTGGACTGATGGCTCAGAGCCTGGAGCCTGCTTCCGATTCTGTGTCTCCCTCTCTCTCTGCCCCTCCCCCGTTCATGCTCTGTCTCTCTCTGTCCCAAAAATAAATAAACGTTGAAAAAAAATTAAAAAAAATGTTTTATTATTTATTTTTGAGAAAGAGCAGGGGAAGGGGCAAAGAGAGAGGGAGAAAGGATCCCAAGCAGGTTTGGTGCTGTCGGCAGAGAGTCTGATGTGGGGCTCGAACTGGAAGATCATGACCTGGGCTGAAATCAACAGTCAGATGCCTAACCTACTGAGCCACCCAGATTCTTATTTAAAAATCTTTGCTAGACAAGTCTACTTCAAATATGGGGCTGTCTCATCTGGGAACGGCAAGTTAAAAGGGACGGCCCCAACCATGTAGAGGCTAATTGTCATTGCTAGAATGATTATCGACATAGAGGTTTTGTTAGGAATAACAACATAAAATTGAGAAGATGCAACTACATCCAGATAGGAAAAATGAAAATTATTAAAACCAGAAAACATGCTCTATATAAATAGAGTAAAGCACTTTTTCTTTCTTCCAGATTTTCCATCCTGACCTACAAAGTATGGTTTATGTTGGAAAATGTTTTTATCTTAGTCATTTTGGTTTTGGGGATAGCTATAACACATTAAAACTCATCTCTATCCTGTATCGTTTCCTTTTCAATCAACCTCAGCTTTCCGTGAGTAAAAAATAACAGAGTGCTTGTGTGAGAACACAAAAGATAAAGCTCTAAGATTTTTTTTTTCCCCCTCTCTAAAGAGGCTTATGCAATGATTGGAGCAGACACCAGGAAATTAGACCAAATGGTAGTGTTAAATCCATTAGCCAACCTACATTCTCCAGTGAAAAATGACATAACTTTTAACAGTTTGGGTGAAAAAATTAAATATGTGGCTAGGATCTTTAATTCCTTTGTGGGTTACTCTCCCAGTAAGTATTTGCTAAAGTTTCACCATATGTACTTACTTGGCTCACGGTTGAGATCACGTGCAAAATTTATTTAACAGGCATATTCTCAAAACCGTTTAAGCCATGAGAGGGTCTTTTCCATTTCCTTGGTAGGTTTTTATTCCTTGTATTTTATTTAGGATTTGGGGAATATGTGAGTGTGTGTGTGTGTGTGTGTGTGTGCGCGCGCACACGCATGTGCACATGTAAATGAGTTTTGTAAGAGATTTTAGGATTAGTTAGACAATGTAAACATTCAGTTATCTAGTCTTTCATTCCTTGGACTGAAATACTTTCTTAGAGTTAAAAGAAACACCATTTATCAAAATGAAAGGGAAACCTGCAGAAGAGAAATATTCCCTGTTGTTAACCAAATGAAGTGAGACTTTAAAGTCTACCTGTAGTTAAGGAACGCAAATCAATGCCATCTATAAAAACCCAAGCAAGGCCAAAAATCAGATGCCTTTTTTTTTCTTTTTCAAAAAGTAAAACACTTCGGGGCGCCTGGGTGGCGCAGTCGGTTAAGCGTCCGACTTCAGCCAGGTCACGATCTCGCGGTCCGTGAGTTCGAGCCCCGCGTCGGGCTCTGGGCTGATGGCTCGGAGCTTGAAGCCTGTTTCCAATTCTGTGTCTCCCTCTCTCTCTCTGCCCCTCCCCCGTTCATGCTCTGTCTCTCTCTGTCTCAAAAATAAATAAACATTGAAAAAAAATTAAAAAAAAAAAAAAGTAAAACACTTCAACTGATTTTTGAGCCTGATGGTTAGAACAAAACATTAGCCTTAGGTGCTAAGAAGTTGCTTACAATACAAAATGGGAAAAACCCATTTTTCTTGAGGTCAGAATAGCACTCACCACAGGATGCAATTTAAAGGATACTCAGTGGTCTCCACCTGTCCAGATTCTTGCTTTCCCTGCTTGCCATGGTACCTGACTATCATTATGAAAGAGAGATTCTTCAACATCTAGAATGTTTTGGATTGACAGTCAACTGAGAACAAGTCCCTTCAAGAATATGCCTTATTGGAGGGGGGGGGGCAAAGGGAAATCACCCAAAGGGCACCCTGAGGTAAAGATTGAGGCTGCATGAAAGATATTTTGTACTGCTTGGTAATGTGACTCAGGGAAAGCATTGAGTCAGATGTTTAGTTATACTGTTGTGGCTTCTCAGCGGAATCCATAACTAACACAGAGGAAAGGGTTGCTCTTTTACGTCCTAGGCAGAAAGCGCACACTTAACTAGAGAAAAAATATGGCAGGACCAATGCTTTGGAGCCATTCTGTTGAAAGTCTTTCCAATTTCATCATCATGCCAATATTGCATGTGCATCAGCATCCGAAAGAGGGCTAGTTGACCAGAAGACAGCAATAAGCCATGTCCAGCTCATGAGCATATGATCACTTTGGTTTATTTGAGGAGAAAATGAGAATTGTATGTAATGGAAAGTCAGTTCACATAAATTTAAACAATAGAAGTGAATTTATTGGCTCATAAAGTTGAGAAGTCCACGGAGGTACAGGTGATTTTAGGCATGTCTCAATCTAAATGTTCAAATAAGGTCATCGAGTTTGATCTACTGGTCTCTTTCTTTTCTCCCTGCACCCCCACCCCTTGTTTTTCTTCTTCTTTTATCTGATTTCTTTTATGTTTGGTTACAGAAATGACCATGTGAAGCTCAAGTTTGTAGCATCCTTATATCTCTGATTCCAGAGAACCAGGGCAAATTTTCTCTTTCTGGGTCTTTATCATTCTGCCCCAAAAGGATTTACATGGCACTTCTTGTTTAGCCCTAAATCAGCTTTAAGCTTTTGTTCCTGCAGTTATACTGTACAAGTATGGAAAATGTTTTGGTTTATTTTGATCTTCAGAAAAACATGTGCTGAGGAGACGTTGCAGAAAATTATTTTTGGCAAATGCTCAGGTCTTTCCTTCAATCATAATGACAAAAATGGCTACATGCTGATAACTGCCATATTATCAGTGTTTCACCTGATCTGACAAGTTCATACTGATAGACATGTGCACTGGGGAATTTCATATCTGCGTACTATGCATAAATTCCTTCTTTGTCAATCTCCATGGGTTTCTGCTACTAAAACAATAATTTTTATTCAAAATTAAAAAGGCTGTAAAGCAAAACAATGGTAAGGAACACAAATGTTCCTCTTTTCCTTTCTGTTAGTTATAATAAGGGATCTAAACCTTATAAATATTTGAGGAATTCCAGCAAGTTTACTATTCTCTTTGACTCTCCAAACTCTTTAGACAAACAAGAAGGCATGATTGAGAGAAGGAAAGAGGTGGTGAAAACAGTGTTCAGGAACAAAACAAAAACAAAAACAAAAACAAACAACAAAAAAAACTTGACCAAAGTGTTTGTCAGTACATGAGAACTTGAGGAAAATATAGATCAAGTGACAAAGCATATAAATCAGTAAAATAACTATTGTGAAATATTTACTACCAGACTTTTAAAATATATAGGTTTTGGAATGCATTCAGTCATTTGATCATGGAATAAGCTTTAAAAAATGTTGAAGGCCAGGCAGAAAAATTTACAATTTGGAAGTAATGTTTCTTGAGGAAAAAAAAAAGAATTAAAAATCTGAAATGTAAACCTACTTTCATTCAATGCGGGAAAGAGTTTAATTTTCAAGAACATGTACCAAACACACATACACACACAACTCTTTAGGAGCAAACCTATCATATAATGGAAGTATCCAGTCTGTGAGGGACTTGCTCCGAAATACAGAGGTATACCAGTAGTTTACCCAGACATCCAATAAAATGCAACCCTTGGGAATGGTAATATTTTATCATTCATTCCTCAGCTCCAGAGAACATCAGTGAATGTGCATCAACGATGCTTCAGAAAAGCTTGTGTCACCAGAATTACGTTTTATTTACAATAATTGACTCTATTTGGCTTGTGTTCCAGTTTTTAAGAGACCACAGTAGAAGGATCTTGATACATGTGATCACTGTAGTCCATAATACATCTAATTATGCTGTAGTTTGCAATGGGGAGTCACTTTTAATCTGAAACTGTGACTTTTTTTGATGTGTAATGACAGTTAATAGCATAGCAAGGCTTTGAAACAACAATGCAAATGCCAGGTGACTTATTCACAGTCACACAAGAGTGGAATACATAGTGACTTCTTAAAATTTACTCATCTTTACAGAAATGCTAGAGGGAAATTATATTTGGAAGCATCAATCAATCAATCGATCAGTATTTATAAAGGACTTCTACTGGGCCCACAGTACTATGATAACGACTTTTCAAAAAACAAGAGAAACATAAGATATGATACTTTCAGATATGCTAAATTGTATCATACTGTCTGTAAATGCAATTTCTTATCACCAAAGTTGCTGTCCATGATGGGCTGGGAAATAGAGAATTGAAGCTGAACCTTGAAGGATTTGTTGAATTTAGAGAAGCAAAACACATAGATTTCATGGAGAGGAAGGGAAAATATGCAAAGGTGAAGTGTTAGATGTGGGCATATCCGTACGAGGAAGAGGCATGAGATGGTAAGGAAGAAGCGGGAATGTGTTTTTTTGATATAGCAAGCTTGCCTAGGTAAGAAAGGATGAGTGTAAGACAGGCTTTCAAATTCCCTCAAGGAATTTGGAATTTAGATTTGATATAAGAGAAATAAAATATTTATCTTTCTGGGTAGGAGAATGGTATTTGGACAATCATAATTGGCAATGATATTTGTTCCACTGATACAGCAAAGTATAAAATCTGTTTTAGAAGGAAAACAGAAGGTCTATATGTAGAAAGGAGTTTAAAGATTACTGAATGCCCTGTTGGGGGGTTGGGTCAGATGACAGTCAAATTTAAATTGAACATTAAATTGAACCCCCCACTCTTAAGAATTTAACTCAGTAGTATCACCTATCACAAAGATATTTTTAAGTAAGCCTGATATGAAGAAAATTCCTATAAAAATTCTATTTTTGATTACCTTTAATGCAAATCTCAGTGGTGTCATTTAAAGGAAAAGCAATTTCCCATGAATGTATCTGAAATATCAGAGAAAAATATCTATCTCTTCATGTTCATCAATCAGAAGTTCTTTGTATTGATTCTACTCACACCAAGGGTTTAGTCACATGCTAAATCAAGACACAAACTGAAATCTAGATCATGCATTTGCATTGTAGTTCATTGCCAGATTTACAAACCAGAAATTTGTTTTTAGGTGCAAATCACTAGTTTGTGGGATCTGTTTTATTTTACCCTTGGGCCATTAACTATTGCACTTTCTGGGGGCTTTCAATTTCCCTCTCTAGACAACTACAGCTTTTAATGAAACCTTTTCAACCTTATTTACTTCCAACTAGCTTGTTGTATCCTAGAATCTGCTGCCTTTAACACTGGAGACAACTTGATATTTCAATACCTTGACTTTCTTGGTGGTTAAATTTAAGTGGTATGCCACGTGGGAACAGGCAACCAGGAATTGTAAAGGACTTTATTTTTAAAATATTTTTTTTACATTTATTTATTTTTTGAGAGGCATAGACAGAGCACAAGTTGGAGAGGGGCAGAGAAAGAGAAGGAGACAGAATCCGAAGCAGGCTCCAGGCTCCGAGCTGTCAGCACAGACCCTGATGCGGGGCTCGAACTCACAAACAGTGAGATCATGACCTGAGCCGAAATTGGATGCTTAACTGACTGAACCACCCAGGCGCCCCTGTAAAGGACTTTAAACATGTAACACTTGTGGAAATAAAGATGATAATTTAGTGGTGAATCCAAGGCCAAACTCCATTTCTGTCTTTTCATTTCCCTATTCCAAGCACACTGATTAAAGCAACAACAACAACAAAGCATGAATGAAATTTGCAAGATTTTAAGACTTTAGTAGGTTTGGCCCCCTTGGCATACTGCATGCAGATAATTTAGTGTTATGTGCTTGCATATGCACAGCCAAAGAGAAACAGAAAATAAACTCTTTTGGGTTGTTTTGGTGAGACATTTGCAGTAAGTATCCCAACAAGTCATTGTGTTGATTTTTTCTCGATAGGTTGTGGGAGTATCATCAGATAATTATGCAATAATGAGTGTTTAAAAAAGAAATAGTCTCAGGCACTCGATATTGATTTGCAAAGAATGCTAAAACAATGTTTTAATATTGATGTACCTTTAGGGTTTTTAAGTCTTGAGTAATGCTGGGAGTCACTTAAGGTGTCCAAGTTAAATTAATCAGTAGAATATTTTGGTGGAGATTTCTAGTTCTAGCGATCATTGGCAAGGAGGTTTATGATACTCCTACACAATACTATTATAAACAACCAACTTGGCAAAACACAAAAAGCCAAAGCAAAACAAGATCCAAGCAAATGTAATTTTCTCTACAACATTGATCCAATCTTACTATTTCCCTCTGTATATATTGTATTCTATCACTCTTCCGCACGATTCAACTCTATCAACTAGTCAGTGATATACCAGATGACCTTTGAATTGGGCCCAAGATTCTATGCCTCAGACCTTTGCTGTTAGCGTTTCTCCTACTGAGAAAATTTTGTTCCCATCAGCCTCAAAATCTTTCCATTTTTCAGTTCTCAGTTAAAAGATCATCTCTCTTGGGAATATTTTTAATGCTCCCATTAGAATATGATGTTCATCTGGCTTGCCCTGAAATTATTTTGGTGCCTGTCTTACATTTACTACTAAATTAATAGTGACGCTAGGAAGCAGCTATTGTCCTACCTTCAAAAAAAATCTCTTGTGTTTCTGATAAACAAAAAGAGGTCTTTGGAAATACAGGTGTTAAATAAGTATTTGACAACTGGAAGTCAACTGAACTATACATTGTTAATAACACCAAGAGCAGTTTTGAACTGTTACTTAACCCATCATATATCCATCTTCTTTTCTGTTTGCACTGTAGTTTTGAGCTAGACATGGATCATCTGTCAAACACAGTGTTTGTTTTTACTTTGAAAAGACTAGCTCTAGGGTTCCCGTGGTTTCTCATTCATAGCATGCTAGTAAGAGGATGAACTTGTGGGTCAAACTGACCTGTACCAGTGTGACGACTTCACTGGCTGTTAACTCAGATTCATTAACCAGCCTAAGACCATTGTTTTCATACGTAAAATGGGGGTTGAAAGTTTCCCTGTTTCAGACTGTTCTGAAGATTAAATGCTCACGTGCTGGCAAGTGGCTTCACACACTGCCTGTCTATATCCAATGCTCCAGAAGAATTCAGTTGCCTCGAAGGCTTTTGAGTGTTAGCTAAATATTCAGATTCTTCCATGCCTAACGTATGTTTTTCAACCCTGCACATTTCTAAATTTTAGATGCATTTTGCCTGAGGATTGTCAGCAAAGATTTTCGAGCTATCAACTCTTTTCTACCATGTGCAGCTAAGAAGAGGGATATCTTGTTAAATGTCATTAATTTCTCCTTTGTCTCCATAGACTTCTCCAGCCCAGATCTGAAGTCTTTAGGGAGGTGATGGCCGTGTGTGAGGGAATGGTAGGTTAGGAAAACAAGATGGGGGTGGGTGATACATTGGAAACTTACCTCGATTCAAGATTAGTTGACCTTAGTTTAAATCTAATATTTTTCTTCCCAAATGATTACATATTTTCCTACTTAATAATGACCAGTGCAGAAAGGCTGAGAGAGCTTTGAAGTTCAATTGATAAATTATCTCCAGACCTTGTAAAACTATCATCATCCAGCTGGCTTACTGTATATTCAAATTCAATTTGGGACAATAAGAAAATTGTAGCCATGTGTCGACTTTAGGGCTGTGTGTGTGTGTGTGTGTGTGTGTGTGTGTGTACATGGTGTACATATGCATGTATGATTGTTAGTAGTGTGCGTGTGTATCTGATTAGAAATTTGGCCAGTTGATAAAAAAACAAAACAAAACAAAACAATGGAGCTTAAATGATGAATGCTCAACAGGAGGTTTCTATGATCCAGGAACCTATCTGACTTGAAGCTGTTAATTTTCTCTGGTATGTTCCAACACACTGCCAGGGACATATAAGGTTTCTCCCCAGTCACTGCTATTATGCCTTTTCTTATTCTGCTGCAAGGAGTGGGGGCAAAGGCCACAGGATCTTTGAGAAAAATTATTTCATAGTCATTTCAGAAAAGACACTGCATTTTTCTGTATACAGATGAGGTTTTCTTTCATCCCAGTGGCCTTCTGTCGAGGCTCTGAGAGTTTTAGCAAGTGGTGTATCCATTCCTCCAGCTAGTGCACACAGGCATGATGCTGGCTTTTTTAAATTTACTTGTTATGATCATTTATGGTCTTTCTAGTCCTCTCTCTCTCTCTCTCTCTGTATTTGTGTATGTGTGTACACAATGAAATTACTGTCTGCTTTTCATAGTAGAATCTACAGTTTGTGTTTCACTTTTCAGTTAAGAGGTTTCTTTTTCTCCTCCTTCCCAACTTCACTCTTCTAGAAATTGAAAATTTACTTCTCTGCTAAACGGCAAGGTGTGCCAAACCCCAAATAGCTCAGGGATCATAATTCAGAAGCCGCTGGTTTAGTCTCTTGTATGCGAAGTCTGTAGAAGTAACTATGGGCCCTGGGATAAGTTTCTCAGGACAGCCAGGAAACCTAGCAGGAAGATACTGAAGTTGCCTGAAAGAACTTTCCAGAAGAATTGTCAGGATAACTGCTTCATATTTTAAACCATATGGTAACACAGACTGTGTCTTTTTCAGGTAGGCAAAGGCTCCTTTTGCAAGAAGGTAAGTGATTCCTTGGGAAATAGCACTTCTTTCCCACCTTTTCTTAGGATTTAAGAGGCTGGACTGGGATTTAAGAGACTCAAATTCTAGTCCCTGCTGAAAAGTTAACTAGCTGTGACCTTGGGAAAATGGCACACTCCTTTGTCTGTTTCCTCGTCTGTAATTTGAGGTCTTTGCAAGGTATGATCTCTACGGCCTCATTTAGCGCTAAGCTTTTGCGATTCCCTATGACTCCTTTCCTGCACCAGGTCCCTCCAAACGAAAAAGGTCAGAAGACACTTTTGTGTTTTTTGTTTTGTTTTGTTTTGTTTTGTTTTGTTTGTGAGTAGGTGTGTGCTTCATTTCACTGTTTCCCCACTTACAAAAATAAAAGGGGATTCCCCTGTGGTCTATAAGAAGATCTCCTGTTGAGTGCTATGCATTACAGCCAGTTTTCTCCTTTAATCCTCTAAAAATACCTGCTAATACAAAACAAGTGCAGATTGTTACAGAGCCTCTCCCTGACTTCCAGCATGCTGAGCGGTCTTCCCTCCATCCAGACAATTTTCCAGTGCTGAAAGAGTTGGAGTTTCAATATAGCCTGACACCCAGGGTCCAACGTTATAATGTCATTTGGTGACCGCTAGATTTCTCATCCCATATGGTGCCCAACACTGGAGTTAGAAGAAGCTGTGATGACTAACTGTATCTTCCATTTTGCGTTGATAACTCTTCCTCTCAAGAGTTTCCCCTTGTGGGATAAAATTTACTCGTGAATTTTGAATATAGAAATGTGGACACTTCTACAAGTAAATCTGTAATGGATTAAAGATTGACTGACAAGACATGAAACAATGCCAAGGCAAGTGTGTTGGTGGGAAGAGAAGAAAGGAAAGGAAAACAAAAGGGAAAAAGTAGTGATCAAGGGCTAAAAGGAAAGAAGAAATGTCAGGACTTGGCAAATGATGGGGCATGAGACAGGAAGGACATAGAAGTCTGGTTGTTCACGTTTCTGTGTTTTTTTTTTTTTAAGTTTATTTATTTATTTATTTTGAGAGAGAGACAGACACAACACAAGTGGGGGAGGGGTGCAGAGAGACGGAGGGAGAGAGAACTAGCCAGGCTTTGTGCTGCCAGCACAGAACCCGATGCAGGGCTCGAACTCATGAAACCACAAAATCATGATCTGAGCAGAGATCATGACCTGAGCCAAAATCAAGAGTTGGATGCTTAACCAACTAAGCCACCTAGGTGTCCCAGGGTTTTTGAACCTGGATAATTGGGAAGATGGTATATCATTGGCAGAGATGCTCTATGTTGGAGAATGAGTGCAAATCAGGACATGAGGAGTCTGAGAGCCAGGGAAGATGTCCAAAGGGAGATGTTTAGCAAGCAATGAACTATGAGGGATTTGAGACCTGTCAGGTGATACACTTTCATCCATGGGGGGAAAATAATTAGAAAAGGAAGTTTAAAAAAGGGAATTTAACTTTGGATTAAGATAAAATAAAATAAAAATTATAAGTAATTCTTATCTTAAAGGCATATAGGTCTTAGACTGTTTTCGGTTGCACTAGCCAACTCTTAGAACTCAAACTGAAGGCCTTTTAAACTCAAGAGCATATATTAGGAACTGGTCTCCCTTATTTTATGTATTATTTTAGCATTTCAGTTGACTAACAACCTAAAAAGAGATTCTTCTGCTCAAGAATTAGTTTCCATTTTCCAAAATTCAGCTTTGTTTCACCAGCTATTTATTATACGTATTTTACATAACTAACACCGTGCTGATGATGCAGTGGGGTAAGAGGGAAATATATGATGTTGCCTTTGGTATTGAATGAGTTAAATGTCGTTGGAGAAATCAGACACACTGGCTGGGGAAGAATAGCCGTGCAAAGAAAAACAGGGTCAATCAATCTTTATATACTAAAAACTTAAATGTATGTATTCTCAGTAATCATCACCTAGTGATGTTCAACACATTGCATGAGTGTATCTGGAGGTTGGACACATATTTCAAATGCAGAACAAAACCAAACTTATCCATATGCTCTCATCAGTCTTTTTTTTTTTTCCTTTTTTTCTTTTTGTAGTTTTTCTCTCAGCAAATAGCCTCACAATTCTCCATATCACCAAGTCCGAAGTCCAGAAGTCTAGAATGTCTAAAAATCTAGACTGACTTCTTCATATCCACCTATCCTTCTCCTGGTGGCCCCCACCCCCAGCAAATTTGATTGTGGCCCTTTGCTTCATATGGGCTACCATTGTTTTTATAACAAAAGGCTATTATTGTTTTTATAATAAAATCCAAATGAAAAGCTCTTTATGGTTTGGCCTTCTCTCTGACCACTTCCTTGATCTGTATGTTGGGTTCCTTCCCATAGGAGGTCTTTGGAACTTTCAATAATACCCTTCTGCAAGTCTACTTGGTTTAGGACTTGCTGGGACCAGCCTTCCAATCCCACTTCAACAAACAAAATCCTAGTTTTTCTTCATGACTCCAGTCAAGAGCTACCAGCAAAACCTCCTCTGAATCTCTCTGGCCCTGCTCTCCATTTCTTGAGCTCCACTGGTCACCATGCTTGCCCCTTGGGAAGGTGCTTGCTGCTTATCGATGTAGTGGCTGCTTTTCTTACCTGCCTCTGCACTAGAATGGGATCTCCTGCAGGGAAGTAGCATCTCATCTCCTGATTGTGATAATTACAATGTTTATTCAAATCCAGAGTTGCATTTAGTATCTATTACACCATAGACATTTGAAGATAGAATTGAATTGAAAAGACTCAGAATGGAGGGCTTGCTTCCTTATGAACATGTTCCTCCTTGCTGCCTTTCCTGAATCACTGTCTTTCACCTAGGGTGCAGTATAGGTTTCTCTCTCTGCATTTTATCCTCTTTTTAAATCTACATTTTCCCTTTCTCTTTTCACCCTCATCCTCCCATCTTTCGTGATGTATCTTTGTTGAACCAAACTAAGAACTTTCCTTCTTTTCTCTCTTTTCTGTCCCTCTGAAAGTTTCTGAGCGTCTATTATGCACCAGTCACAGAATTGGAGGTTTTCATTAATTATAGCTGAAACTTCATAATAACTTTGCACAGTAAGTTCTATCCTTTGTTACATTTTACAGATAAGGAAAGTAAGGCCTAGAGAAGTTATCTGTGCAAGGTCACACAGCAAGTCAGTGATAAAAGCCAAGGTAAAGTGGCTTCAGGACCAGTCTTAACAACTGTGCTTTGTTATATGGAAGAGAATTAGGCTACTTAATTTTGTTTAAAATGATTTATTCTCTCTACGAAATCATAAGGGAATAATGTTGTGGGTAGGTCCCAGAAGGAAATGGAAAAATAATACAGAAAGGAAAAGTGGATGAAATTTGAGGAGATTCTGAGAAAGCAATTTGAATCTATCTTAGCTCTGATCTAGCAAAACCAAGGAAATCTAAACCAAGTGCTTCTGACTTAGACATTGTTTCACCATGGTAACCTGCATGCAACTGTGCTCCGTGGCTCGAAATTCTGCAATAAACATTCCTCATCCCAGGGCTTCTCCCACGCCTGGTGTGCACCTCTCCTGTGGTTAGGCTTACACACAAACACCACAAGCAGCAGACAATCATAAAATACCACACACACAAAGACCATGTGCTTACACAAAACATACAGCCCTCTCGTATTACCAGAGCCGGTTGAGCAACCAACTCAACATTGCAGGGTGCTGGATTTCTCCAGCATCTGACTGAGCTGCCCCCGAGCACAATACAGCATCTTGTTCAAGACCATATTAAGCACTCCAGCACCGGATCTTTACTGTGTCGGCCACAAGGGACTCAAATTAAATATATTCAGAGATCTCCTGTTGGATTTGGGCTGGCAAGCTGATATCCCAGATATGTGAGTGCCGCACTAAAAATGAAATTCACCTACTGTTGTATGGACTTTGCAGGATGTACTTCTGACTAGAAGGAACCTCACGTTGACATCACAAACCAAAGTCAAGCTGAAGCCGCCAGTGTGTGTTCTCTGAGTGAGTTTCTTGGAGTTAGGAAGAAAACAAGTGGAGTTCCTGTGCTTTTGAGTCTTCTCACAACATGACTGATGAAGGTATTAAGCATTAGGATACTCCTCTTCACATCCAAATCCTTGTGTTATGTCACTGCAAATAGAAAGTGAAACAGCTGAGGTATTAAGCTACAGAAATGTTTCTTTTGTGTGTTTCAAATACCAGGCAAATGGTTCTCAATGTCAATGGGGAAAAATTGAAATGTAGTTAACCCTCCATCCCCCCAAATCATACACTGGATAGAAAAAATGTTAATTTTGGTTTAATTTGGCTGCAGTTTGAGAAATAGGGTGGCTTTGATGAGTGTCTATGTCTCCAATAATCTCAATGTCACAACATAGAAGATTTGGGCCTGAACTCACTTTTCAGTATTCTGGTTTCAACTTAGAAATACGTAATTAGTATGATCAGATTTAACAGATGAGTGAAACTTTATTGATTTAAAAAAATACAACAAAGTTGCTATTGTCTTAAATATTGGACTGGGATTGCTACCATATATTGCCATAAATATTTTAGTATAGCAAATTTCAAACCTACAAAAGGAGAGAGGGGAGTATGAAGAATGCTAATATTCTCACTAACACCAGCTTTAAAGATTGATTATTAACTTGGGGACATACTCATTTTGTCTATATTTTGTCTATATGCCTATCCACCTCCCTCAGCCCCATAGCTTTCTGTTGAAATGTGTTTCCCAGATTCATTTAATTTCATCTGTAAATATTGCAGTATATGTCTCTAAAAGATACAATATTATAAAATTAGAAACAATAACTATTCTACAATTTTAAATATGCAATTTCCCAATGCCCCTAAGTAGCACATAAGATTTTTCCAATGATTTTTCTCAAATGAGGAAGAAAGACACTTAGTTTATATGCCTTTTAAGACAGTTTTTAACGTATATATTGTTTCTCTGTACTTTGTTGAAGAAACCAGGTCACTTGTAAGGTAGAATTCCCACAATCTGGATTTTGCCAAGAATGACTTGAGCGCTGCTTTTGACTTCCTTAGTCATATTATTAAAACAAAACAAAACAAAACAAAACAAAACAAAAAACTACTGGGTAAAATTGCTTTCTTTTATATGACTCTTTGTTTTAAGTAGCAAAAATAAGGAGATTATTTACCTCAAACTAGGTATATGTCTTATTTTTCTCTATTAAACAAACTTTTCCTTTATGTCGATATCTTACAACAAAAGAACATTATGTAAAAGGAGTGATGCTCTAGCAGTTGTATGAGGCCAAGGGAATCTTGCTCACACTGATTATTGCAGATGTGAAGGAACTTAGGGAGCTGTCCGTCCAATTGCTTTTGACTGTTGTAAAAACCGAGGCTCATGGAACTCAAACGAGAATGCTTATTGTCAGACTTTGCCTTTCTGGAGGCCTAGAGACCCTCATAGATGGTCAAAGTCCTCAGATGCTCTGCTTGGTAGGATCAGAGGTGGAGATGTGAGTGTGCGTGGCATACAGAACACACGCGGAATCTGTCTTTTGGGTCTTCACTGGCCAGGCTCACCTCCATTTGGGGATGTCCGGGTTCTGTTGCTAACTTCTTAAGTAGTGTTCTTGCATATAGTAGCATGAACTTCAGAACTCGTACCATGACTTTGAGCTGAATTCCACATTCTGCCCAGGTACTACCTACCCTCTCTGAATTCCAGTTTCCTCATCTGAATAATCTTGGTTGTGCAGTCGATTGTGTCATACCTTAAACGTAACCCCTAAGGGACAATTGCAATTTCCAGCGTCACTGACACTAGGCTTGGCCTTGGAACTTTGCTGTGCTCCTTCTTGTAGAAAGTCAAAACAGCTCTCTCACAGCTCAGGTTGCACAATAAACTATGGGCAGGACTGAGCTGTGCCACATAGGGGATGTGGTGGTTCAACGTATCTCCGCTCTCTCTTCCTGGAAACTGCAGTATCCCAAATACAGACAACATAGCCACAGCTGCTTTGCAAGGTCACGTAGAGCGAGGAGGAAATCAGTGTTGGTGTGCACAGTCACTAGGATTCGAGGGTTGTTTGTTACTACAGCGTAACTGTCTATTCTGCTTGATAAAGATGCTGGGCACACTCTGTTACCCTTAGAGGGCGTACTGATTTTAAGTCAATGTGAAACATCAACTTTTTCTGTACCTCACTTATTGCACATGCAACTTATATTCTCAACCACAGCGTAAGAACCTCAAGACAACTTCAAATTACACTGCATTTTGATAGTTCAGGATTTATGGCCTGAACAGTATTTTATTTGCCCGGAGTTTAAAGTTAGAAGTGTGTTTAGGGTGTCACTCTGACAAGTATAAGCTCTGTGACATTAGGTAAATCACTTAATTTCTCTGAGTCTCAGTAAAATTTCTGCCTTGCCCTGCCTTTGGCAGCAAGGGCTGTAACTATGTAAAAGTATTTGTTAACTCCTTAGAACCATATCACTCTTGTGTTTGTTTTGAAGTAGAGGCTCAATTGCATGTTTTAATGCAATTAATAGGGATAGGTTCTCCATCCTATCATTTCTTTTTTCTTTTCTTTTCTTTCCTTTCCTTTCCTTTTCTTTCTTTTCCTTTCCTTTCCTTTCCTTTTCTTTTTTCTTTTTTTTCTATCCCTTTTCCCTTTTCCTTTTCCCTTTTCCCTTTTCTCCTTTCCCCTTTCCTTTCCTTTCCTTCCTTTCTTTTCCTCTCCTCTCCTGCCTCTCCCCTCCTCTCCTCTCCTTTTTCCTTTATTTTTACATTTAAGGACTCTAATTTTATTGTATTCTTATTTTTTCATGTTTCAAGCTTTTATTTAAATTCTACTTAGTTAACATATAGTGTAATACTAGTTTCAGGAGTAGAATCTGGTGACTTTCAGTTTATATCTGTGTTATTTTTTTTTTTTATTTTTTTTTTCAACGTTTATTTATTTTTGGGACAGAGAGAGACAGAGCATGAACAGGGGAGGGTCAGAGAGAGAGGGAGACACAGAATCGGAAACAGGCTCCAGGCTCTAAGCCATCAGCCCAGAGCCTGACGCGGGGCTCGAACTCACGGACCGCGAGATCGTGACCTGGCTGAAGTAGGACGCTTAACCGACTGCGCCACCCAGGCGCCCCTATATCTGTGTTATTTTTGATGTTAAAACATTCTTAAGAGCAAGGTGGTCAGAAGGCTAAACATTTACAAATTGAAGATGGAGAGCAGGTAAATTTTAAACAGAGAAAGAAAAAGAGTGCAGATCCATGTTTATAAAGAAATAAATACAGAAATGTCAATTTTGGGATAAAAATTAAAATACATGGAATATTAAGTACACTACTTTCCTAATGTTAAAATATAAACTTTATAGACATAGAAAGCCCCCATTCTTACCAATGAAATCATGTTTAGTTTGAATCCTCTACAGGTACTGTGATATTTGGACAAATAACTTCCAAGTAAAATATTGTTAAAAGGTGCCAACACACCAGAAGTCAGACCTGTTTCATACTTAAGGGGAAAAAAAGAAAGAAAAAAAAGAAGAATATGTTGTTTGGCAATTTTATTTCATGTGTCAGGATCAATATCATGTGAGTTTTGAGTGGAGTGTGTCAAACTGAGTTTATCTCCGGAGTCAGTTTTCAGTGCTGGCCATTATTATAGATACCGGGGAAGCCACATCAAACCGTTACTGCCATGGAGCTTACTCTATTGGGGGGCTGAGGATGGGAGTGTGGGAGCTGAAAATAAACACAAATATATACAAACTTCCGGTCACAAAATAAATAAGTCACAGGGATGTAATCTATAGCATGATAACTACTGTCAATAATATTGTATTGCATATTCAAAAACTCCTAAGACAGTGAATCTTAAAAGGGCTCATCACCCACAAAAATATTATAACTTTGTATGGTGACAGAGAGTAACTAGACTTATTGTGGTGATTATTTCACAATGTATGCAAATAATGAATCGATATGTCATACACCTGAAAGTAATACAATATTCTCTCTCTCTCTCTCTCTCTCTCTCTCTCTCTTTCCCCCTATACTTATACCTATACTTATACCTACATCTGTATCCATCTATCTATATATGATGTACATATATGATGTATGGGAAGTTTAGGATACAGAAAATAGAGAGCTAGGGGACTCATGGGAGGTAAGGCTGGGGGGGAGAGTCTTCTCTAGGAAGGTAACATTTAATCAGAGACATGGAGCAGTGAGGGATGTAGGGAATGAGCCCTGTAATACATGAGGTAGAACATTCCATTCAGAGGTAACAGCAAGTAAAATGTGGGACAATACTTGTGCCCGAAGAGTGTCAAGGAGACCAGATGGCTGGAGCTGAGTAAGCAAGGGTGGAGAGTGGTGGGACCAGAGTTCAAAGAGGTAGAAACAGATGAGCTACATGAATGTTCCAGTTGATTGTATGGATTTGAGATTTTAATCTGAGTGAACTGGGCAGTTATTACAGGATTTTGAACAGAAAATTGATATGACCTAACAACTTTTTTTCTGAGGTAAAATTGACATATACCATTACATTAGTTTCAGGTGTACAACATAATGATTTGATAGTTGTATATATTGCAAAATGATTAGACAATGAGTCTAATAACTAGATAGTAAGTCTAGTTTCCCCCCTTAGCATATAAAGATACATAATATGTAATGCAATATTATTGACAAAAGTCACCATACTGAATACATTACACCCCCATGACTTATTTAATGACTGGAAATTTATACCTCTTGCCCTACTTCTCCGATTTTGTCCGACTTCCAACACCCCTGCCCTCTGGCAACCACTAATTTATTCTCTATGTCTGTGAGTCTTGCTTTGTTTTGTTTATTTTTGAGATTCCACAGATAATTGAAATCATATATATTTGTCTTTCTCTGTCTGACTTATTTTACTTAACATAATATCCTCAAGGTATATTCACATCATCACAAATGGAAAGATTTCATTCTTCTTTATGGTTGAGTAGTATTTATACACACACACACACACACACACACACACACACACACATATATGTATTATGCTGTTCATCCATCAGTGGGCACTTTGGTTGTTTCCATATCTTGGCTATTGTAAACACTGCAATGACCATGAAGGTGCATATATCTTTTTGAATTAGTGTTTTAATTTTCTGCAGATAAATACCCGGAAGTGAAATTTCTGGATTATGGTAGGTCTATTTTTAGTTATTGAGGAAAGTCCATACTGTTTTTCACAGTGGCTGCTCCAATTTATATTCCCACCAACAGTACACCCTGGTTCTCTTTTTTCCACATCCTTGCCAACATTGGCTATTCCTTGTCTTTCTGATTCTACCCATTCTGACAGGTGTGAAATGATATCCCATTGTGGTTTTCATTTGCATTTCCCTGATGATCAGTGATGTTGAACATCTTTTTATGTGCCTGTTGGCCATCTGTATGTTCTTTGGGAAATTATCTGTTTTGATCCTCTGCCCATTTTTTAAAAATGCCGTTTTTTTTTTTATTTGGTGTTGAGTTGATGAGTTCTTTATGTATTTTGGATACTAACCCTGTATTAGATATACTATTTGCAAATATCTTCTCTTATCTTTAGTAGTTGCCTTTATATTTTGTTGGTTTCCCTTGCTGTGCAGAAGCTTTTTAAACTTTATTTTTTAATTTATTTTTAAGAGAGAGAGAGAACACAAGAGAGGGAGGGGCAGAGAGAGAGAGAGAGAGAAAGAGAATCCCAAGCAGGCTCTGCACTGTAAGTAGAGTCTGATGCGGGGCTCGAATTCGTGAACGTGAGATCATGACCTGAGCTGAAGTCGAGTCGGACACTTAACTCACTGAGCTACCCAGGAGCCCCAGAAACTGTTTAATTTGATGGAGCCCTATGTAGTTGTTTATTTTGGTTTTGTTGTCATTGCATTGCATTAACTTAACTTTTGAAGGTACCTCCCTGGCTGCTGTGTGGAGAATAGAGAAGGCATGTGTGGAAGCAGAGAAGTGAGTGATTTGGCTTGTGTAATAATTCAGGTGAGAAATCTTGACACTTGGACAGGAATGGCTATGGTGGAGGTTTGGGGAAATAGTCTGATTCTGGATATATTTTGAAAGCATAGCAAATAGAGTAAACTGAGGAGCTAGATGTGAGGCTTAAGAAGAACACGATGATGATTCCAAAATTTCAGGCTTTAGCAGCTAGATGAGTGGAGTTGCCACTTTTTGAGCTGGGGAAGGCTGCAGGAGAGGAGTTGGGGAAATGTCTATTGTGTATGTCCAAGGGTTGGAATATAAGGGGATGTCCCCCAGGCACTGCACAAAGGATGGGGTGAAGATTTGATGGCACTCTCTCCCAGTGTAAAGTCTTTTACTTCTAATAACTCTGAGCTGTCATTTCTGAGGGACTTTTTTTATATACGACCTTTGGAACAAGATTTAACTGGTATATCCTTTCATCCAACAAATGGTTGTTGTTCACAATGCTATGTCAAATTGTAAATTTCTACTTAATACAGAGCACACATTTTGTGTCCTAAGCCAGATTGTAAATATCTCAAAATGTGAACGGAAGACTCAAAACTCTGTCTCTAATTATATGTGGGATATTTCTGACCACCTAGTCTTGGCAAATGCATGCTAATGCGGGTTGATTTAAGCTTATTTACATCTGAAAAGGGTCACGTATCTTTAAGGCATAGAAGCACAATATGACAGAGCATCCTTCTGATATAAACTGAAGGCAAATTGAGGGGATGTGGTTCAGGATAATGTTGGTTGATGAGTATTTTAATCTATGAAGCTTCCTTCCCTTTATGCTTCCCTTTTGTCTACTTTCCTACAGGATCCAATTTGGGGTTAGTGTTGGTCTATAGTTAATAAGAACAATGAAAATGATCATGATCTGATCATTATTATAATACATTGTAGTGAGACTAAAGAGAGTGTTATAGCACTGTAATGTATCTGTATCCCAGAGGTGCCTGCAAATTCTGAATTTTTCAGAGGAGGTCCTTTTATTTAAGGAAAAACTTATCTGAAGAACATTTTGAGTATGAGAAGATAAGCACCCCAATCCTGCTCTAGGTCCAGGCCTTTAACAATTGTTTTTCTATTTGCTTAGAGCACCAATCCCCCAGATATAGGTATTTCTTGCTGGTCACTGTTCAAGTGACACCTCCTTGGAGAGGCCTTTCTTGACTGTCTTATACAAAATGGTGTCCAACCTTGCCCCCTCCGTCCCATGTCCCTTACATTATCATTCTCAATATTTGTTACTTGATTTTATACGTTTGTTACTTGATTTTACCTGTCTCCCTTCCCGCAATATCAACTCCCTGAGGGCAGGGATTTCGTCTGGTTTATGTATTGTGATGTGCTCAGTCATCAGAAAAGTGTTGATTTAACTAAATATTTGTTGAATGAAGAGCTAAATGAAAGGCAGAGTTCAGGATGGCAAAAGTGGAACAAAGAATCTGTAAACTGCTTTGGGAAAAAAAAATCAGGTCCACTGTTTGTTTTATTAGGGGTGAACAAGGTCTCTGGAAGGGATTTGAATGTAACTGATCAATCACCTTCCTGGGAGCAGCCTAGAGACTTGGGTTCAACTGTCGTTGGGAATGGAGGCTGCAAGAAAGGTTTCTTTTCTAGTAGTGCTGACTTCTAAGACAGGTAATGAGCTAGGCATCCTGGAAATATTTGGTTCATCATTTGCATTGACTGCCTCTAAGGTCAACTGATTGCAGTGGCTCTCTGGTAGCCAAGACTCTCTTAAACCTAAAAATCTCCTTACTGGTGCAAATGTATTTCCTTTGTAACATCATTGTTTCCTGTGTTAAACCTTGTCAAAATTCCCTACAGGCTCTCCCCTAAGGTGGAGCTGGATGGTCACGTGTATCTATAGTTTAAGCCCTAGTATTAGCTGTAGTACAAGGCAATGGAGCGCCACACATATTCAGTTCAGTTTGGATGTGGCCTGAGCTGTGCTCTTAGGTCATCTCAGCTATCTTGGCAAGATTGTAATTTGCTTTTATTCTTTCTTACATTCTGTGAATTCTGGATGATCATCCATATTCTCCTGTATCATGATTTTACACGTTCTATTTCCATGAATCCTTATACATTTCTCTTGTCCAATTAGGTTGGTTTTGGCTAATACCCCTTAATAAGAGTGGGTATAAGCAAGAGGGGGCTACGCTAGGGAATTGGGAACCCAATGCATGGATACATTATAAATAGCTGTTGTTTTCCATGTGATTCTCTATAGTAAACTGTCGTTCACTGTAATCTTTGTTGACTTCTGTTGGTCTGTTTACCAGTAAATGAAAGGAGAGTTTGCGGCCTCGGGTTTTGGACCACAGTAGATGAGCGAGAGCAGAGGCTGTATGAAGAGTATTGGCAGGTCAGAGAGGAGTGAGATGCATAGAAAATTAAATGGCAAAGAAGGGTGTCAAGTGAGAATGTGGCAAGTTATGCACTAAGTGTCCTCAGGTATGTTTAGGGGAGGGCACTGAACTGGTGGTCCATGGGAGACTGAGTTAGGGAAGATAGGAAAACTAAGATACACTCAATCTGTAATAATCAAAATCTAGTTATTACTTTATTACTCTATACCAGGTACTGTGCTTAGCACATTTCATGAATTCTTGTATTTACCCTTCATAGTAACACCATGGAATCAAATCCTACTCAGTGCTCCCATCTCCACATTGAGTAGAACCAGCTTAGTAGAAACCTGGCATTTTTATCTATTCAGGTGCTGCATTGGCATTTTCTTGAGCTCCCCAAAGATGTACGTGGTCTTAAGTGAGGAGACATGCTCATCAGATTGTCCAGTAGCCACGTAAAAGTTACATCCCGATGAGAAAACATATGTTGGCCTAGGCCAACTACACATTCCTGTAGCATAAGCTACTGCATCCCTGTTTGGTCATGAGAAATCTCATCCACGGATCCTATTATTTCATATATGCAAATAATCCCATTGAGGTAAAAGTTGGAAGTAGAGTGATAGGAAGTTTTGGGTGCGTATTTAAATAATTAAGGACATATAAAGAATCTGACAAAAAATTATTTTACTACTTAGATACACTCAGATTTTCACAATGGATATTGTACACAATCCAAAAAAGCATTTAAAACAATGAATATTCAAGTACATTAGCTTGATTGGACAGAAAGCCAATACAAATTGAAGAAAACTGAGGCATTTGGGCCTGGAATTTGATCTCTGCTCCCATTTATTTACATGATTTGGTCCATTTCCTTTGCCTTCTCCTCAGCCATTCCTCAACTTTTATTTTTCCATTTTTAGGATGTTTTTGTACCCTTAGTATCAGTTATTCTCCATTGATCCTACACTCTTTATTTATTTTTCCCTCAATTAAACATAGTACTCTGAATCACTCAAGGCCATGTGGGTGATTGAGTTGCCTAGAAATAAAATTATTTTTCATTCATTAGTCTGAGCCCTATTCAATCAGGAGAAAAGTAGTCCTTCTTTTCCCTCTCTTTATTCCATATTTCTTTCTCTAGTTCAGAGCCAAGTATAAATTTTGAGGGCCTATGAAATCAGCTGTATAAGCGGAGAAAAGATAAATGAATTTACTGGAGTTGGTATGTCAGCTTTGGAAGATACATTTCTTAGTTGCACTCTCTCCTTCCTCAAACCCAAATGTATCCCCTGAGGCATTAATATCTTGGATTATTCTTGGGTGGGGATTTATTAAATGATTTCTAATGTTTCTTTTAATATTAAATTTATAGAATTTATGGTTGTATGATGTTCAGTGATTATTAGAGGTAATGCTCCATGCTGTACAGATAAATGATATTAATCTTTGACTTATACAAAAATTCAGTGTGATTTTCAGCAATCAGCCTTTCCTGTGGTGTTGGAAGTTACCAGGTTCCTTCAGTGTTTTGACTCACTTACCCTTAGGGCATTCTACTACTCTGCATTTAGGTAGAAGGTAGGGGAGCAGAATAGAGATAGTATACTCTACTTCCGCTTAAAATCTATTATCAGTAACTAGTCACAAGGCATATGGAGATGCCACTACTACTGGGAATCACAGTCCCTGGCAAGGTAACGGCTTCCTGTCAATGACTCTACACCAAAAGGGAATACAAATCTTTGGACGGTTTCTTTCTGTTCCACATATGAATTAAGATTCGAGAGTATAAAATACCAAAATTGATTTTTCATTGGCCTAGAAACATGATTAAGGATCAAGGAAAAATTACATTTAACTCTATTTTTAATGACATGAATTCATATTAAAATATTTCCTTGGGAAAAAAAGGGGAAAAGATCAAAGATTAATTTACACAATTTTCTGTTGCAGAATAGAGACATAAATCAGGGGATTATCCTCAAACTTTGTCACAGATTTTTGAGGTAACTTAGGTTTGACTGTTTATGTACTTTGACACCTCTTTTCAAAATTAAACGTGTAAATCCTATGATTTTTAATTCAAATGTTGGAAGAGTTAAGACATAATTTAGAGAAATATTTCACTAAAGAATAAACATATTTAAAATTTTATGTATCAGCACCTACCAGAATAACCAATGTGTACATATCTCTTAGGCTGATACAAACAGACATTAATGGAGCCCATAAGATGGGCCCCAGCAAAACAAAGAGGATGAAAAGATCCACCAGTGTTTGTACTATCAATGGATAAGACTTTCAGCAACTAATAAATAGAATCTGCTGTTCTTAGTGCTGGCCATCAGTTATAACATTGGAAAACCACTTCTGTTTGTTTTCTTAACTGTCGTTGTTTTCAGGGATACTATGGAGGCATATCAAAAAGTATAAAAAGAGGACAATAAGATTGCTCTTTGAAAGTTAAACTCTTAAAACATGAACAATGTTGATATATCGGATAAAGGGTTAGTATCCAAAATCTATAAAGAACTTACCAAAGTCAACACCTGAAAAACAAATAATCCAGTGAAGAAATGGGCAGAAGACATGAATACACACTTTTCCAAGAAGACATCCAGATGGCCAACAGATCTATGAAAAGATGCTCAACATCACTCATCAGGGAAATACAAATAAAAACCACATTGAGACACCACCTCACACTGGTCAGAGTGGCTAAAATTAACAACTCAGGAAACAACAAATATTGGTGAGGATGTGGAGAAATGGGAACCCTCTTGCACTGTTGGTGGGAATGCCAACTGGTACAGTTGTTCTGGAAAACATTGGTGTGGAAGCTCCTCAAAAAATTAAAAATAGAACTACCCTATGACCAAGCAATAACGCTACCAAGAATGTATCCAAAGGATACAAGATAGCTCATTCATAGAGGCATGTGTACCCCAATGTTTATAGCAGCACTTTCAACAATAGTCAAATTATGGAAAGAGCCCAAATATCCATCAACTGATGGATGAATGGATAAAGAAAATGTGGTTTATATATACAGTGGAATACTACTTGGCAATGAGAAAGGATGAAATCTTGCCATTTGCAACAGTGTGGATGGAACTAGAGGGTATTATGCAAAGCGAAATAAATCAGCCAGAGAAATACATATATGTTTTCACTGATGTGGAATTTGAGAAACTTAACAGAATACCATGGGAGAAAGGAAGGGGAAAAATAGTTTCAAACAGAGAGGGAGGCAAACCATAAGACTCTTAAATACAAGGATCAAACTAAGGGTTGATTGCAGGGGGTAGAAAATGGGTGATGGACATTGAGGAGGGTGCTTGTTGGGATGAGCACTAGGTGTTGTATGTAATCGATGAATCATGGGAATCTACTCCCAAAGCCAAGAGCACACTGCATATAAATATATACATATACATATGTATATATATATATATATATATATATATATATATATATATATTATATTTTTTTAAAGGACAGTGGCATTCTTTTTGTCAATGTTTATTTTTGAGAGAGAGAGAGAGAGAGAGAGAGAGAGAATGTAAGTGGGGGAGGGGCAGAGAGAGAGGGAGACACAGAATCCGAAGCAGGGTACAGACCCTGAACTGTCAGCATAGAGCCCGATGCAGGGCTCGAACTCATGAGCCACAAGATCATGACCTGAGCTGAAGTCAGATGCTTAACTGACTAGCCACCCAGGTGCTCCAGCAATAAATTTTATATATATATATATATATATATATATATATATATATATATATATACACACACATATATAATGCTGATATAAAAAATAGCAATTTAAAGAGATGTATCATTTCTGGACCTTTAAGGCTAACCTGTAGCTCAAACAAATATATTAAGATTTCTAAAGAGAAATACGCTCATCATAAATGGAATTGAACAGCTAAGAAGCCCAGAAAAGGAAATTATAATGATCTCGCAGTCTATGAGTTTGAGCCCTGCATTGGGCTCTGTGCTGACAGCTCAGAGCCTGCAGCCTACTTTGGATTCTGTGTCCCCCTCTCTCTCTGTTCCTCCCCTGCTCGTACTCGGTCTCTCTCTGTCTCAAAAATAAATAAACATTAAAAAATTTAAAAGAAAATGAAAAGGAAATTATACAGGCAATGTATACAGGTTCCAACAAAACTCTACAAGAGGGAAGATGCTGTTTTCAGTGGTTCTAAAGGACAGCATCCTGCCTCCAGCTGACACACTTTAAAATTTTTTTTAATGTTTATTTTTGAGACAGAGAGAGACAGAGCGTGAACGGGGGAGGGTCAGAGAGAAAGGGAGACACAGAATCGGAAACAGGCTCCAGGCTCTGAGCTGTCAGCACAGAGCCCGACGCGGGGCTTGAACTCAGGGACCGCGAGATCATGACCTGAGCCGATGTCGGACGCTTAACCGACTGAACCACCCAGGAGCCCCCAGTTGACACACTTTAATCAAGCCCTTCTAGCCAGGCCACCTGGCAACTCTAGATCTGACTTCATGCTCGACAAGAAGTATCTAAGTAAGATTTTGCTTTCTGAGTAATTTATGAGGGTGAGATACACTGATGCACTGATGTGCATATTTCAGACTTAGAGATAGTCGTATTTCTCATTATAAAATAATAGATTTTTTTTTCAGAGTTATAGATCAGTCTTGGTTGACGAATGCATTCTTGATGTGCTGAGCAAATAAAATTCATAGCCTACAAGTTTCAAGGCCAGATACTGGTCTGAGATAAATTGACCAAGTTAATGAATGGCAGAACCCCATATAAGCTTTCTAGGAGATGGTTTCCTTACTTTTTTTCAAGTTTATGAAACTCTCCTCTGTATCACTGCAATGGCTTAAAATTTGTATTTTTAAATTTTAGAAAAATCTTAATTATCACATAATACCAGGGTCCCTTTACTCAAATGAAACAGTTGAAAAAGAAAATTTAATAATTTCAGTCGGATAGATCAAGAATGCCAATACCATGTGTGCAAACTTTAGTCTCTATTCCACTTTAGTCCTTAGAGAAATGTTAATTATCTCTAGTTATTATTTCATGAATATATTTCATAGATTATGTAAAAGTAGATAGCAGTGATAGCTGTAACATTTTGTCCCCATTAGTTATAAAGAAATGTTTCTTTTCTTGCCAATTACGTTGCTTAGTTTAAATAGACCAAATGTATTAGGCAGAGCTGCTAATTTTTAGCAAAAGCATTATGGTATCAGTGAAAGTAAACATTCTTGTAGTGGTCCTTGCTGTGTTGAAAAAGAAGTGTCCCTTCTGAGTTATAATAGGATTTGATTACAGACACCTCTAGCTGTCAGGGACCTCATGTGGTTTAGGGACTATATGCTGGATTCTGAAGCCTGAGTTCATGTCACAGAGGAGGGAGAAGGTCTGAGCAAACACTGTGTACGTTATACAATGCCTGCACTGAGCTGAGAGCTCTCATGGCAGTGGTGAGTTTGTGCCCCAGACAGAGCATGGACCTGTACCCCCAATCCAATTATCCTTATCATTAATGGGAATCCAATTCCCGCTAACTTTTCATCACTCCTAGTCACCGGGGAGACCCACACAGGTTCATTTGCCAAGAATGTCAGAGTTTTTATTTTCACGCTGATGGAAATCAAACACAGTCGCTATCCATTCCATCAAAAACACTAGTGAGGCCAACATCAGAACTCAGGGGGTCAAGATACCTCATGGCTCTAATTTCCATGACCTACATTTTAAAGTTCCACTTAATGTATGGAATTCACACGTGGTCTTACCATACGCCAAACACAGTGATACAGCCTTCAGTTGGGTGTAAAGAGTCCTGAGTTTTAGTCCTGACTGTGCCTGTCTTATATTACCTATAAATTTAGCTGTGAGTTGATTTTGGTTCTTAGAATTTTCACTATCAAGAATCCCTGCTATTCTCTGGCTTCACATTTGAATGAGCTTATTTATGAGGATTAACTAATAGGAAGCTGCATGGGAAGTGAGGATTGGGGAGATCATATTTATTATCTGCAATACCGGAGACAGTACATGCCTACTAGCTGTTTTTATTCTCAGAGCAACCTAATGATGTAAGCGAGCTGATCTCCATACACGGAAAAGAAAACTAACTTTTGAACCTAAAACGTTAGCAAGTTGTCCCAGGGCTTTGTAACTCTGCACTCATACTCTTTCCACACTACAAATTTGAAAATAAACTTTTAAAGAGTTGTCATCATAATTTTATATTTCATGATCAAATGCAGGGATTAGTATGATTTAGATGCTCTGAACAGCATGCGATAATAAATGCCATGATGAGAAGAAGACCCGAATGATTGTGCATGCTACAAAACAGCCTTGGTAGGTCTAGAGTTATCAGAGAAGGTAGAGATAACTGACCTAAGGGAGGGAATATGTTGTCATGGATGAGGCTGGTCAAGGGTATGCCTTATTTCAAACGGAGGCATTCTACGTTTTGAGTGTAAAGGAAATCAATAGCATGATCTGATTTGTGGTTTAGAAGAGGTTCTGGAGGGGCGCCTGGGTGGCGCAGTCGGTTAAGCGTCCGACTTCAGCCAGGTCACGATCTCGCGGTCCGTGAGTTCGAGCCCCGCGTCGGGCTCTGGGCTGATGGCTCGGAGCCTGGAGCCTGTTTCCGATTCTGTGTCTCCCTCTCTCTCTGCCCCTCCCCCGTTCATGCTCTGTCTCTCTCTGTCCCAAAAATAAATAAACGTTGAAAAAGAAATTAAAAAAAAAAAAAAAAAAAAAAAAAAAAAAAAGAAGAGGTTCTGGAAACCAGAAGGCCAAAAATTAGCCTCCCAAAGTCAGGCAAAAGGTAATGAGAGTCTCAATAAGTTCTCATCCTATACACACTTAGCTGGAGGAAAACATACCATTTAGTTGGGTATCTGCAACACTAATGTAGCTCACAGCTGTGGCAATTGGCTAGTACTCCCCTTTAAAAGAACTTCTGTTTTGAGACACAGATTCATAGGATGTTGCAAAAAAAAAGTGTACAGAAAGTACTGTAAACCCTTCACCCAACCTCTCTATAGGTTTTAAGACTATTGGGAATACCCTTTTGAAAGGACATAATGCATTTATGAAGGCTTAGCGCCATATACCAAATGGATCATAATTCTAAAGTGATAATAATTTTAAAATAGGCAACAATATCATAAAACTACCAGGAGAAAAAAATATATGAACATATAGCTTTAGTTTCTTGTATGACATTGTGAATGTTACACACACGCACACACACACAATGAAGGAAAAAATAGGCTATAATACATATATTTTGAAAAGTTCTGTGTTAAAACACAAACAACTAAGTAGCCCAGAACTACAGGTAATATTTCCATCCCAAACATCAGCAATTCCAAAGGCTTTACTTGGCAAGAATCATGGGGGCGAGTGGCACTTCCCTCATCAGGCTTGTTGCACAGGGAGGGCATTCAGTCTCTGAAAGGAATTGCAGCCAAGGACTTAGCCACTCCCCCGCCCCCCCCCACCGCCCTTGACCCTAGCTGGTCCTGTTTCTCCAAGACATTACAAGTCACTCATTGTCCAAAACACAATCTGCACATCTGTACTATGGAGGGGAGTTTCTTCAAGTTTTGAATGGGCATTTACTGGGGCGCCTGGGTGGCGCAGTCGGTTAAGCGTCCGACTTCAGCCAGGTCACGATCTCGCGGTCCGTGAGTTCGAGCCCCGCGTCGGGCTCTGGGCTGATGGCTCAGAGCCTGGAGCCTGTTTCCGATTCTGTGTCTCCCTCTCTCTCTGCCCCTCCCCCATTCATGCTCTGTCTCTCTCTGTCCCAAAAATAAATAAACATTGAAAAAAAAAAAAATTGAATGGGCATTTACTAGATAAGGAGGTGAGGGAGCACTTCTCTGAAGGAATTCTAAAGACCTGCCCTGCCAGGAGGAAAGACCATGCCAGGCAATAGGGAGAACATGTGCAGAGGCCTGAAGATGAGAGGGACCATGGAGGGGACCAGTGGAGGGCCAGTGAATATTCTGGAGCAAGGAAAGGGATGGGGAGTGACCTTCAGCAAGTTCAAGTTGGCCCTCAGGATGTAGGTAGTGACCAGATCATGCAACTGAAGGGAAACCTATGTAAGATATGTACAGAAGGGATAGGTAATAAAAGCCCCAACATTTCCCAGCACGTAAAAAATTAGGATCTGTTTTGAGTGGCCGTTAACCTATATTCCAAAGGTTACTAAAGAGTAAAGCAGGCAGATCCACATGCATCATCCATAATGTGTTTAAATTTTTTAAATGTTTATATAATTTGAGGGAGAAAGAGAGAGAGAGCAAGTGAGCAGGGGAGGGACAGAGGGGAGGATGCTAAGAATCCAAAGCAGGCTCCAGGTTCTGAGCTGTCAGCACACAGCCCGACACAGGGCTCGAACTCACGAGTCAGATGCTTGACTGACTGAGCCACCCAGGTGCCCCCATAATATGTTTTAGGCTCCTTTTGCTCTGGATCCCAAATATGAATGACTAGATTTGGTTAATTTACTTTGTAGTCAAGTTTGAGATATAGCTTGTTATACAAAGGCAGATCAGTCTGTGTCACTTCCCCTAAGATGATCAATTATTGATTCTCCAGCAAATCCCATCTCTCTCTCTCTCTGTCTTTGGTTAATAATGTGATTCCTGCATATTGCTCTTCTGTTTTTTAAATTTTTTTAATGTTTGTTTATTTTTGAGATAGAAACAGTGTGAGTGGGGGAGGGACAGAGAGAGAGGGAGACACAGAATCCGAAGCAGGGTCCAGGCTCCGAGCTGTGAGCACAGAGCCCGACGCGGGGCTCGAACCCACAAGCAGCGAGATCACCACCTGAGCTGAAGTCGGACGCTTAACCAACTGAGCCATCCTGGCGTCCCACCTGCATACTGATCTTAAATCATCAGCTACCCACTCTCCTCCACTCATACCAAGACCTGGATGTTTTCTCAGTGTGTTTCCTTTCTTTTTAGGTAGGGCACTGAGCTTTTGTGCATATGTCTTTTCATCTCCCTCTGCCTTGTCCTCCTAAGAAATACTCAGCCACCCTTCAGCTTAAGTAAACCTTTCGATAATCCCTTTTCACCTTGACAGCAAAGGTATACTCCTATTTTTATTCTTTATGCATTGCGTGTTAATCATTCAAAAAAACTCTCTCTCTCCAAATCTGTGATGGCATGAGAAGTATATGTTTTTATATTTATTTCAGTATCCTTGCTCAGAGTGATGGCTGCCACATATATTGAATGAATGAATCATCTATGCATATATTTAAAAAATTGTCCTCTACTGAGAACAAACTGAGGGTTGATGGGGGGTGGGAGGGAGGGGAGGGTGGGCGATGGGTATTGAGGAGGGCACCTGTTGTGATAAGCACTGGGTGTTGTATTGAAACCAATTTGAGGGGGCCCCTGGGTGGCGCAGTCGGTTAAGCGTCCGACTTCAGCCAGGTCACGATCTCGCGGTCCGGGAGTTCGAGCCCCGCATCAGGCTCTGGGCTGATGGCTCAGAGCCTGGAGCCTGTTTCCGATTCTGTGTCTCCCTCTCTCTCTGCCCCTCCCCCATTCATGCTCTGTCTCTCTCTGTCCCAAAAATAAATAAACGTTGAAAAAAAATTAAAAAAAAAAAAAGAAACCAATTTGACTATAAATTTCATATTAAAAAAAAACTGTTCTTTATTATTAACAATTCAACAGATTGCTATTTTAGTACTGTAGGAAGTAGAGAAGTTCTGATTGATGTACTATGGATCATTTTTGAATGACTACATGTAAGCCTATTTTAATCATTTTGTTTTTAAACTATTCGTATGGACACTGTGCTTGATGCACATGGTCAGATTTAAGCTTCTGGAAGAAAAGAGCATGTTCGCCTCATCTCCATACTCCTAGGTAGCACTAACCACAGATTATCACATATAGTTTTTGCTCTTCAATTACTTTCTTGTTTTGAGAAAAGCCAAGGACAGAGATTTAAGTGTGGGCTTTTTACGTTTGGTATTTAATCAGATTCTCATATCTCACGCTCATGGGATTGAGTCTCCACACCAGAGCATTTCCTTCTATTCCCACAGCCAAGCTGAAATAGAAATTTAACTCAGATTTTGCTCTGGACATACCTACTTAGACTGTTCTTAATAAATGCAGTTGTTATTGCTAAGCCAGTTGTTGTAATTATATTTTTGTTGGCTTTCTTCATTATATTTCTTCTCCAGATGGTCCAAAATTTAGGTTTTTTGGCTCCCATCCTAATATCAAACTATAGGAATATTACGCCATCTTCTTTTAAAAACAAATCTCAATTGGTTTCTTATTTGCCAATGGCTAGAACTTTGAAAGTCCTCCTCTGGGGACCTTTCATATCTCAATGATTTCATTATGGAAGAGAGCCCCGTGGGAGATCCTGTTTTTCATTTCAGTCTGAACAACGTTCTGGCAAAACTCTGATACCATGGATTAGATTTTGACATCCTCACTTTTATATAAAACATTATAAAAGCATTCTACTCTGAAAATTCTGCTGAACTCAAAACTCATGAACTACCTGACTCATGACAACATTAACTGGAAAACAAGGCCATTTTTTTATAGAACAAAAAAGCATGGTGATATGTGAGTTTGCAGCTCACATACAAGGGCATTTTGAATATGCAGGTAAATTATAAAGGGCTGTTTGTCCATACTCATTTGTTTAATTCAAGAAAGGACATCACAGGTATAATTCTCTGATCTTCAGTTTCCTTTAAAAAAAATAGAAATCATAACAGTACACATCATTTCATTTTTCCCTTGAGGATGAAATAAGTGAATTTATGTAAAGTACTTAGAAAAATGTCTGACTAAAAATAATAATAAGCTCTATAAATGTTAACTATCGTTATTAGTAGAAGCAGTTTGTATTGATATACTCTACTCTCACTAAGTGTTACCATAGACACAAAACTACTAAGAGTTCACATATAATTACATTTGCATGTAGTTTTCCTGCCCCTCTTTTGAAGTAAAGGAATAGTAAGAACTTAAATCACATGCAGTCTTTTACAGGGTCAGCTAATTTAACTTAGTATATGGACAGAAATGCTTCAGGTTTAAGTGTTACTTTGGGTAAGCATTTCAAACCCTAACAATTTAACAGTGAGGGCATATTGGGTCATAAATAAAAATTCCTGGCAAGAGAAAGAAAGAAGGAATCAAGAAAGTGAAATAAAGAAAGCTTGTATGGCTTTTTAGGGGAAAGGCACATGGAAAAAAATCTGGGAGAGAGATTCCTTGTCGTTGTTAACAGCATCCTGGCACCCCACGATTTCAGTTTAGAAGTAGCTGTCTTCATGGCGAAAGGTGACTTCCAGTCACTCAAAGAGATGATTCTGAGTTGTCACACAGGGAGATGACAATGTCATTTTGTGTAACAGAATCTACTGTAGGTGACTATGATGGTGAATATGGCAGGCCCACACCAGTCCTATTTACCAGCATATGTCCAGCCACTTGCATGGTGCCTAACCCCTGTATGGAGCTGCTATTCAATACCTATAGAATGAAAAGGTAAAAGAATGAATACAAAAAAAAAAAAAAAAAAAAAGAAAACAAAAGGAGTAAATATCATATAGTTCTAAACATGTATACATTTCACAAATTAAAATGGTAAATATGTAGATAATAGTTCTGAACCTTAACTAAATCACCTGGGAACTTAAAACAAAACAAAACAAAACAAAACAAAAAAAAACAAAAAAAAACCTGATGCTCAAAGTATGTCCTGGACCAATTAAATAAGACTCTCTGTCAGTGGGATCTGGGCATTAATGCTAATTTTAATAATCTTTCCAGCTACTTCTACCAGGCCTTTTATATTAACAAGCACTGGCTTAGACCCAAACCAATGGAACAAATGTGATCCCAAAGAATGACTGATAAAAAGGAACAAAAAATTGCCTCATGGGTCAATACTTTTTTTTAACCTTTAGCCATTCATTTATTCAACAAATGAATATTGCTGGCTATAGTAGGAAATGAGCATGATACAGAGATTTATAAGATAGATATGCTGTACTCAAGTAGCTTACAGTCTTAAAAAATAGTTACCCATGCTCTATGATGGAAAGTCTTATGAAGGCTCAGAGATAAAGTGTGTCAGAAGTTGTTAGGACAAGGACATTACCTTCAATGAGAGATCCCAGGAGGTGTTTCCCAAAGAAAGGGCCAACTGAAATAAACCTTGATATATGAGTATATATAGGGCATACAGAAAATATTTTGTTTAACTATTAATAATGGATATAATGTAGTGCACTATGGATATCATTTTAGATACATCATTCATCCAATGAGATTTTCATGTAAAGATATGAAGATAATAGTGTGAGAAGTAAGTCCATTTAGAAATAGTTGAAAATGAATTTGGGTTCAAGTTATTTTACCAAATATGTTTATATCTGAATGTGCAAATTCTCAACCTCCATTTTTCAAGAAGGATAGTGATTACTTAAAAACCCATATGTTCAAACTTCACTCGCCCCACTGGTTCAACTTACAGTATTAAAGTTAGCTTGCCATTCGTACGGATACATTAGGCCCTGCTTTGTGCTACCTGTGCATTCAGAAGCAGCCTACCTTATGGACCCAGTGCCTAATGGAATAATGGGCCATGCTTTGCCTTCTCTGGAATTTCCTATTCTAACAAATTTTTTGATAGTAATAAGGCAATAAGTGTATAACTTCTGAGCTGAAGTCAGTCTATTTTCACCCACTTCCCCTTTCCATGCAAGTACATTCACATACCTCTCATCCTTAATGCTCCTGTTTTGTCCATACCTTCTAATTTCTACTCTAAGAAAATGAATGTAGGATACCGCTCGGTTGGCTCAATAAGGCTTCAGGACTTAGGTCATATCACTGCTTCTTTCATTCGTTCAAGAAACATTTACTGAGCCACATTATGCTACACAGCCTCTCAGGTATTGGAAATAGAAGAGTATATAAAACAGAAAAAAAAAATCTCTGTCCAGTGGATTTTATATTTTAGAGGGAAAGACAACAAACAAGGTGAGTTATTACCATATGTAATATTTAGGTTGTTAGAAGTGCTAAAGAGAAAAATAAAGCAGGACAAGGAGATTAAAAAAAAAAAAAAAGTAGTGGGGTATGTTACCAAGATGGTGGCATAAGAGAACCCAGCCTCTGTTTCTTCACAAGGAGCAATAATTAGGCAGCTATCCATTAATTAAAAAACAACTCTTGGAGAGCTCTGGAGTCTACTTAAGAAACTTCAACACAGTGAAACAACAACAACAACAACAACAACAACAAAAACCTGAGAATAACTGTACAGAAAAAGAAGTGAGAGAGCTTCATTTGTCTGCATTACCTCATGCTCCAAGCTGCCATTCTCAGTGCCGAAAGGGATCTCCAAAGCTAGAAAGAGTGCCCCTTGCTGGGAAAGAAAGTGTAGGGTGAACAACCAGCTTACCCAGCTTTTGGAGGGGATTGCACAAAGGTCCCACTTTGATTTCATTCCACTCAGACCATCAAATGTGAGACATAGAGAGACAGACAGGAAAAAGGAAGAAAAACAAGGGCTACCAATAGCAGTCACACAGCACGAGTGATCACAATTCACAGAGGTCTGATTGGCAGATAAACCCAACTTTTTTTTTCCAACTGAAGAAGGAACCAAGGCCAGTACAGCTGCTACTGACCTCTTGCAGATTTCACTAGCTTTCTGTCTGATGTCGGGTGCCTGAGCTCCTGAGCCTCAATACTCCCATCCGAGCCCAGGGACCCTGTACCAATAGCCAGCCCTGGCTCCTGTGGCTGCATGAGAGCAAAATGTCAGTCGAGACTCCTGGGGCTGAACTCCACTGCTGTGCACCTGTTTGTGGCTAGCTCTTCCAGGTGTGCATTTGCATGCTGCTGGCCTGATACTTGTCACTAGCCTCCACCGTACAAGCACACCTGGGGGCAGACTGCACAGCCAGAGGGGAACATACCTGACAGCCAGCGCCCCACAGCTATTTGTGGGCATGAATCAGGCCCTATCTGCTATCACTTGCCTGCATCACTGTGCTCACCTACAGTTAGTCCCTCCAGTTGAACACCTGCATGCCTATAGCTCAAACACTATCACTGGCTTCCACTGCCATGTGCCAATAATGAGACTTAACTGCCATGGTCGTATATGCTGATAGCCAGGACCCCTGCAGCTACCGGTGTGCCTGTAGTTGGCCATGGCCTTTGTGTCCTGCCCTGACCCTTAGAGTATGCAACTGACCCCTGCCATTACACAAGCACCTGCAGCTGGTCCCTAGTTGAGTGTATGGATATGAGACTCTGGTCACCACTGCTGCATGCTCTGGTTTCTAGATACTGGACTTGAGGTGCTGTTGAAGACACCAACAGCCTTTGCAGACCCCCTGGGAAGTCCCCTACAAACACCCACCGCAGACTACACCATTGTTGATACAGTGTGCACTAATGGCGAAAATCAAAGAGGCATCACACACCTCAAGGGCCACCATATACCTTCACACTTGGTGTCCTGCACTGTTAGATCTGAGGTCACAGTACACTTCAGTATGCCCCCTTCTGTAGGTGAAAGTCTTCCCTTACCAAAATCAGTTCATAAATTATGGAAGGAGTGAATGTTTCTTCAAATGTGTGGATATGTATGAAAGCCAATGGGGATCACAAAGACAAAGGAAAATGTGACTCCACCAAAAGAATCAGTAAACCTTAGGCAACGGGCCCCAACGAAATGTAGAACTAAGAATTACCTAGCAAATAATTCAAAATTATTTTTATTTTTTTAATTAATTTATTTATTTTCAGAGAGAGAGAGCAGGGAAGGGGCAGAAAGAGAGGGAGAGAGAGTATCCCAAGCAGGCTCCACACTTTCAGTGCAGAGCCTGATACGGGCTTGAACTCACAAACTGTGAGATCACGACTTGAGTTGAAATCAAGAGTCAGACACCTAACCAACTGAGCCACCTAGACTCCCTGAAAATAATTTTTCTAGAGATACTCAGAGAGCTATAAGAGAAAACAGATAAATAACTTAATGATTTCAGGAAAATAATGCAAAAAACAAAGGGGAACTTCAATAAACATAGAACTTAAAACAGAGAAGAACTGAAAAATTTTTGGAGCTAAGGAAAACAGTGGCTGAACTGAAGAATTCAATAGAGATTTAACAGTAGAGTTAACCAAGTGGAAGAATGAATAAGTGAATTAAAAGGCAGATCAATTGGACTAAGCCACCTGGGTGGCTTAGTCGGTTGAGCCTCTGACTCTTGACTTCAGCTCTGATCATCATTTCATGCTTCGTGGGTTCAAGCCCCAGGTTGGGCTCTGCACTGACAGCACATGGCCTGAAGATTCATAGAAATATACAACCTACAAAACTGAGTCATGAAGAAATAGAAAACCTGCACAAACGAATTACGAGTAAGGAGATTACATCAGTAATCAAAAGACTCCCCGCAAAGAAAAGACCAGGACCAGATAGTTTCACTGGTGAATTCTACCAATTATTTAAAGTGTTAACACTAATCCTTCTCAAAGGTTTCCAAAAACTGAACGAGGAAGGAACACTCACAAGTTAATTTTATGATGTCAGCATTATCCTAATACGAAAGCGAGATAAGGACACTAAAAGAAAAACGAAGCTGAGAAAAAAATGATATTTTAGTAAAGATAGGAATAAAATTAGGGAACAAGGAATATAGATATTTGAGGAATCAGCATTCCTGACAGAGGTAATAGCAAGTAGAAAGGCCCTGTGGCAGGGGTGTGCCAGGGTTTTTAAATACAGGCAAAGACAAAAAAAAATCAGTGCTGCTAGAGGACTCTGTAAGGGAAAGACTAGTAGGGGAGTAGGAGATGTGTCAGAGAAATAGAAGTGAGAGAGCAGCTCATGTAAACTTTATGTAAAAATATGTGGTTTCTACTCTGAGGAAAGTCAGAAGTCTCTGGAGGTTTGGGTATGGGTCCATTTCCCTCTTTGGAAAATCATTATTGTAATATTGACACCATAGGTAAGTTTTATTTATGTTTACACTCCATATAATTGGAATTATGTAGAATGTACTCTTTTGTTCCTGGCTTTTTTTGCTCATTATTACGTTTGCTACACTCATCTATAGTGTTGTGTGCAATAGTTCATGCCTTCACATTACCTTATAGTATTACAGTGGATGGGTACAATATTTGTATCCATTGTATGGGTATCTGAGTAGGACGAAGTTTGGGGATATTGTGATTATGAGCTCTTACAACTTTTCTTTTGGAGAACATGTTTCTGTGCACCACATATATAGTAGGAGCTGACTTGTTGCTTCAAGTGTTCCGTGCTGGGAGTCCAAAATTTGAGAGATGAGCTGGGGCAGGTTGGCAGAGCCTGGTAGGAACAAGATGCTTTAATTTTCTATGTAACGGGTGACTGAAGAAGGGTTTTATGAAGTGAGTGACATAAGCAGGATTACATTTAAATGCATACTTCTGGCAGTTATGTGAAGGAAATTTGGAAGGAAGAAGCAGGGCACGGCTTTAGTTGTCTAGAGAAGAAATGTAGGAGAGACAGGAAAGAGAGAACAGTTTTGAGAAAATACTCGTGGGCCTTGGCAACAGATGGATAGCGTGCAGAGGTGAGTAATGGAGAGAGAGGGGGGCCAAAGTCTCCCCGCACAGCAGCTGGGGCGATTGTGTAGGTTCAGGGCTCTAAAACATGAGACTAGAGAAGAAGTATAAGTTCAGTGAGCCTTAGACATGTTGAGCTCAAGATGTTAGACGAACTCCACAGAAATCTGGGAGGTATTTTGATATAAAGTTTGAAGTTGACTTCCTGGTCCCGCTCCAGATAGACGTTTTGGAATCCTTAGTATAGGTTTGTCTCAGAAACCATGGGGGTTTGGAGGTGATTTGAAAGTGCCTACAGAACCAGAAGAGCACCACGCTGAGGGTAGAAACCTAAGGAACCACAGCATTTACTGGGGTGGGGGGGGTGGACGGCAGGCATCCATAAAGAGACAGAGAGAAACAGCTGTAGGGTGCGGGCAGAAGAGGGGAAGCTGAGTGTTTTAAGGAATGAACCTGTTGACAGATGGAGCAGAGAATGAATCCATGAAAGACAGGGACTTGGAAATAGCCATTGGGTTTGACAGCTAGGAGGATGTTGCCGACTTAAGTGACCTCGATATTGCTTGAGTTGTGGGGGTTTCCAGAAGCCAGCTTAAAGGTTGAAAGTGAGAAAGTGGTTAAGTAGAATAGTGGCACTGGATAAAATCTGTTCTTTCAAGGAGTTTGCGTAAGAAATATGGCCTGGTTGGGGGAGGCAACTAGAAGAGATAGGATCAAGAAACGGCTGTTTGTTATTCTTTACCTTTTTATATTAGTCTTAAGATGGGGGACGTGAGGGTGCTTTAAAATATGAAGGGAGAGGTGCCTGGGTGGTTCGGTTGGTTGAGCCTCTGAATTCAGCTCAGGTTATGATCTCACGGATCATGAGTTTGAGCCCGAATCAGGCTGGCTGCTGTCAGTGCAGATCCCATTTCAGATTCTCTGCCCTCTTCTCTCTCTGCCCCTTCCCCACCTACACACTCTCAAAAATAAATAAAACAAAAAAAATAAAGTGTGAATGGAAGGAATGAACCGTCAGTCTATAAGACTCTAAAAATATAGGAAAAATCGTTTGGAAGGGCTAGAGAAACAGTCATCGAAAACAATCTGTGACAGGGGGTGCCTGGGTGACTGAGAAGGTTAAGCAGCATCCAACTCTTGGTTTCGGCTCAGGTCATGATCTCATGGTCTATAGGTTCAAGCCCCGTATCGAGCTCTGCACTGACAGTGCAGAACCTGCTTGGGATTCTCTCTCTGCCCCTTCTCTACCCACCCCCCCCCAAACATAAATAAGTAAACTTAAAAAATAAAGAATCTGTGACAGTTAGCGTTGTTACCACGGTGTAGCTTTTCCCTTTTCTGATGGTCTCCACCAATCTCATTTTCATATGAGGCCAGCTTCACTTATGTACATTACCTGTCCTGTCCCACATTATGCTATGTAATCGACACAATATTGACCATAAATAAAACTGAGTATGCCCTATGGTCTAGGCACCGTTACATGTTTTATACAGTATCTGGAGTGAGAAACAACCATTCGAGTCAAGAGTATTTACCCAACTTGTAAATGGGAACCTGGGTCTCACAGTGCTATAACTAAATGTCCTAAGGCAATACTGAATGAATAGATACCAGGATTTAAACCCAGCTCTGTGTAGATCCAAATTTTATGCACTTTCTGCTATATCAAGCTGACTTGACTTCCATAATATTTGTTTATAAATATATGTCATCTTGATAAGGATATGGCAGTGACCAGCCCCTCTCTGAGCTGTTGAAGGAGGTGACTTGTTGTATCCGATGCATCTGCTTTTACATCCTGAGAGTCAAGAGTGAGCTATCTGTAATGCTAATTACCTTTGATGCACTAAAGCAGATACAACTTCAATAAATCAAAGACCAGTCCCTCTGTCCCTTCCAACCATCCATAGTAAAGTATTTGATGCATGACTTTTCTGAGCCTTCCTTATTACTAGTTATTAAAGAGAAAGGCAGGAAGATTGGCTATTTGGGGTGGCTTTCTAACACAGGACGCTACCAGCCTTAAGATATAATAAAGCATTGTATTACTTTTATGGCCTTAGTTTATTTGAGTTTGGCTTGGCTGAATTTTAGCTAATATACTTTGCAAACAATCTGTATTTTAAGTAAGTACCTTTTAAATTTCACTGCTGCTTCTTTATAGAGGCATTTGGAAGAGCAAAGGGAGGACTGTGTATATATGAATCATGTCATTAGAGAGATTGTTCCCTGACACAGGCAAATCATATATACTGCAATGAATGGCCCTCCCTTGAGTGCTACAGCCATGTTTTACCACAGATGCTCCTGGGAAAATGCATCGGCCAAATGCACTCTCTCTGGGAAAGGAAATAATGTTTAGGAGATCCAAGCTGAATATAAATATTGACTGTTCTCCTTGAGTAGCAGATATAGCAGCCTTCATAACGCGAGGCATGACAGGGTGTATGTGGGAGGACATGCATGGCCCTTAGGACTCTAACAACAGCTTGACGGCATCCATTTCAACTGCAACCTTTCTAATTCACTTTTAAACATACTTATTGATTTTAAGAGAATGAAGCTTGCCAAGTGAGAGATGGTTCAGCTGTGGTTATGATGTTTCTTAAAAAACAAAAGCATAGCCCTACATCACACCTTGATATTTTGGGTGGGAGAATGCACTAAGAATCCTTGCTTGCCCATATCCTTACTGACGCTTGAATTGCCAGATTGAATTGTCAGGTTGAGTTGTGTTAATATTTTGTATAATTTTCAGTTGAATTGTACTAATACAATTGAAATGCATTGTATTATTATTATTATTTTAGTTCCCCTTTAACTGACTCATTTAACAGATACTTGGTGCCTATTCTGTGCTAGACCTTAATATGCGGTGCTGAATTGAAGAGATCGAGATCTTTCCTTGTGAATTTGGCATTCTTGTTGGGAATAAACTTTAAGCAGAGAGTTATAAAAACATTTATGACATTAAAATTGTAAACAGTGTAGGGAAGCACAGAGGAACAGGGGAAAGTATAATGGGGGAGACGTAATTTTTATTAGTAAAGATGTCCTTGAGGAAGCTGGCATTTCGAAGGAAATTGGTAGGAGTTAAGCAGACCAAGAGTAACCATGAGAATTTTCTGTGCCATGCCGTACAACATAAAAGTCAGGAAAGTTGCATTTTATTGAAACGAGGCTGTGTTTTGAGGTATTTTAGTCTATGCTTCTAGGATTTTGATACAAGAAGGACATCAACATTCATTGAAAATATTATTGTATGCCAGAGACTTTTCACATACTCTCTCATTTCTCCTCACTGTAAGCTGCTTATATTGATGTTATTATTCCTGTTTTAAATGCAAAACAAACAAACAACAACAGAGGTTCAGATTAAATAAATAGATTCTCTAAGGTAATGTCTTTAGGAAGTGACTGTTTGGGAATGCCAACAATTTCTTTTCATCCCCAGGATGGTCCACAATGTATTCTGGTAAGACTCAATTCCATGAGAATTAATATTATGCATAGACACGCACATGCACACACACACACACACACACACACAGAAAACAAGGTCACACACACACATGTATACACACAAACAACTGAGATTTCTTTTATTAAATACATTTGGCAATTTGAAGGTAGGCAATGCTAACCCAGCTTGTAGTATAAATCAATGTGCACTGTGAACCTCCAAGAAGGATACTCAGATGTTAGAGAGCCAATAAATAGCACCCACTCCCACTCCCAGTACAAAATGAATTAAGAGATAACCATGAGGGTCAGACAGATGGCAAAGAAAATACCAGCTTTGTAACCTAAAGAGCTAAATTGGAGGACCTGGCTTTAGATATATCACCCTGCTGCACTTGCTAATTCTTCATGTCAGAATTAGATTTATCCAGCCAGTCCCTGGCAAGTCTGGCCAACAAGTAGACCATACCTACAGCACCTGGCCTATATAGAGACTAAGACCAGAATGGATCCTACTCCCAAAGATGCACATGTGAAAATAGGAGAGAAGTGGTTGATTTGAGCATCATCAGCTCCTTTTCCTAAATACATCAATCAGGAAAGTAATTCTTTCCCAGGAGAGTAAGCTGGCAGAGAGAGGGTGGTAGTATTTTTCCAATGGAAATTTCTCCATGTGGAAAGGGAAAGTTCAAGGGAAAGGAATTTATCTCCTTACAAGACATGGAAAGTGTGCCCTGGATTTTTAAAATAGATTTTATTTTTTAAAGCATTTTTAGTTTCACAGTAAAATTAAGCAGAAACTATAGAGAGTTCCCATACACACGTAGGGGACAGATACTTTCCTTCATATTTCATAGTAAAGCATTTAAGTATTTCACTCTGTGCCATGAACTTTCATGCATTAATTTCAGTGTTCACAAAGCATTATTACGGAGATACCATTATTGTTCCTACTTTACAAATGAGGAAACTGAGGCATAGTAAAGGTAACGTTTGGGGTCAGACAGCTGGTAAATGGCAGAATCACGATTTTATTCCCAATGAATCCAATCTCCAGAGCCCATACTCTTAGCCAATGCCCTATTTGTCTTTTATCTGTAAAATTAAAACTTTAAAATCTTTAGTTTTGATGAATTTTTAACATGAATGTTTTATAGTTTAAAGAGTTCGTGACTGTAGGTCCTGACACCCAGGTAACAATAGTCTGAACCCAGATAGACACTCCTAAAGAAGAGTTTCAATGGATGTTACCCCAGATTTTTTATAATGTTACCTTCTTTTGCATACTACCTTTATCGTCCCTGCTAAAGTATTTTAGGACACATTCCAGAGGTCTAAGCACACACACAAATTGCCTTTACTTCTCCATTGCATGTCTCCTGTGCTACTTTTCCAGTGGTTTCCCATATTTTTACTCTTATCCTTTTGAAATTGGTGATGACACCTTGACCAAAATAAGAAAAAAAAAAAAAGATCATTTTGTAGCACAGGTTGCTAAGTTATTGCCCATCCATTTTCTCTAGGAAACTTAATTAATTATTGAGTAAACATGGCTTCCTATTGATTCTGTGTTGATTACTTTCTGATATGAAAAATGGAACCACGCCATAATGTCATTTGAGCACAGCAGATTGAAGGCTGTATTGTGGAACAAATAAAATAAAGGATATTGGAATTTCTGTAGAAGGAGGGGAGGGTGTCAGATATCCATGTGAAGGAGGCTCTATCTTTCTACAACCTCAGAAATAAACAGAGTGTGATAGGAAGGACAAGTCATATTAGCAACAAGGTTTGGATTACATAGAAGTCTTCATTAGTCACTGATCTTCCCAGTGAGAGCTTAGTGCCCCTTAAACATTATTAAAATCTATTTACAATATATGACTACTTGGAATCAGCTCTAAATGCCCCATGTAACCTCTGGTTTTCAAATCAAAGGAAGGGAAGAGTAATGACAAATGTTTACCATCATGCAGATAAAACAGACTGCTTCAGAAATCCATTCAGTACAGCATCTCCCCATCTACAATCCGAGCTTCTGTGTGTGTGCATGTCAAGAAGCTTTATACCACAATCACTATGATGAGTACAAGGTAGAACACTTGCTTTACCAAATTTAATAATAATCTAAAATTTGTGAATTCATTTCAATAAGCTTCTTGGGCATTTCTTGAGTTTTCCAGAGAACACTGCATTTACCTCTAAAAAGACAGTGTCCCCCGAACTTATTCTTGAGGCCAAACCTGCAAATGGAAGAAAAAGAGCTCCAAGTGTCTCTTTGGAAATATATGTTGAGTATTTAGTTATAAATCCTGCAAAAATGCATGGATTCATTTTCCCATGAGTGAATGGATTGGCAGCTTTATTTTATCCTTTACTGAAATTAAAACGTCGGGAAAAGTCTGAAGTGTTCATGCTGAAACTTTTTTTTTTCTTCTAAGAACTGGGCAACAGCCTTGTTTCCAAAGGATTATTGCTGAAACTTCATGGTTCATATAAAGTGAAGGGGATTTAAGAATTAAAGAAATTCTTCTCCAACTAAAATGTGCTTTATACCAAAGTCCAGACACATATATATGTATTTTTCCATACATTTTCCAGAATCATAAGATTTTCAGGCTGAATACTGAAGAATTGTTATTAAATTCAAAGCTTGAGTTAGAATAAATGACCAGTGAACTCTAAATTGTACAACCTTAAAAGTGGCGTTATTATTTGGAATAGAAACTAAGCCAAGTTTTCTTCTCTAAAAATATTGTTTTGTAGCAGCAGTAAAACATTGGTATGTATGTAAAATAATATAATTGAAACTACACAGATACAAGATCCAATAAACTGTATATCAAGCATAAAAATGACATTGAAATAGAGATTAGTAATCATAAATAATTTAACATGTGTGAACTCAGATTTATATGACGATCCTCTTTTTTAATGTTTATTCATTTTTGAAAGAGAAAGCATGTGAGTGGGAGAGGGGCAGAGAGAAGGGGAAACAGAGGATCCCATGTGGGCTCTGAGCGCTGACAGCAGCGAGCCCCATGTGGGGCTCGAACTCAGGAACCGAACCATGAGACAATGACCTGAGCCCAAGGGACCATGAGCTGAAGTCAGAGGCTCAACCTACTGAGCCACCCAAGCACCCCCCATGGTCCTCCTTTAATGGTATTTTCCAACCTTCTTTTTTCCAACCCTTTTCCAACTTTCTATTTATTGTTAATTTTGCTCTTTTTAAATTTGTAGCATTGAATGGAACATGGTTCTCTTGCCTTAGTATTTTTAATATGAACAGAGTTCCCAGCTTTACTTTTTCTTCAAAACTCATCATTCTGTACCATGTAATTTTGTAATGCATCTGGTTAGTGTGAACTTTTGACAACTCAAAAGCCAAAGTGCCCTTTCCTTTTTATTTAGACCCTGCCTCTCTTTTCCTTTTCTTTGAGAAAATAAAGTGGATCTGAATTCTCCACTTATCTCTAAAGTCATAATCCCCTTTCCCTTTTTGAGCCTTATTCTGTTAGATATGCGAGAAGTGGCTTTTGCTGCAAACCTCTTAAAAGATGATCAGTGGTAAGTTGCCAGTGGACAGTTACTCACATGGCCTAACTCCTTTGACTTTATCAGGGACCCGAGCATGGTTCCAATGAGCATGGTAACAGCTACATTTACTCATTGACCTATTAGATCACTATTATTTAACACAAAACATACACTCTGGAAACATTTGAAGTCAGTGAAGATGATTTTTTAAAATGTAGATTTGCTACGTATCTGGAAAAAGATCATTGAAACAATTTTTCAGATGAATAGAATAGAGTCCATAAATAAAAATGATTGCTATTTTAAGAGTAAACTATATCATTTAAGAATTGGGGAAATTTTATCTTGACCAAGTTCACTCACAGAATGAATGAATGAATGAATGAATGAATGAATGAATGAATGAATTGCCCCAGATGTACCCACGTGTCATGAAATGTGAATAAGTACCATTTGAACATTGACGATACTAGCAATATATGGTGAAGTCTACAGGTCTGTTCTTTCATGGTGACTAGTAAATGATGGATCAAGGTAAATTAAGCCTGCCTCACCTAACAGCCCTCAAGTGTTTCAAGATTAAAGAAGAACTAAAGCAGTGACTCCTTGTTCTTAAAGCTATTCAAGACACTAAAATTCTGGTTTAACAAAAGCCAGTGTCTTTGCTACTAGTTAATAAAGTGGCAGATGCAATCACAAAGAATGACTATTCTTTACTTACTTAATACACTTGTTTTTTTTTTTTTTGTATAATCCCAGACAACTGACTTTGTGGTAGCAACAGCTCCTCTTGGCCAGGGGGGCACAAGCACCAGCCTCAATGTCCCAGCCCCTGGTGGTCCTAGTGCAGCTTGCTTCCCTGGCTCATGGAAGTGGGCTTCTGGATTGTTAGACAGTATGTTAAAGATGCTATTCAATTTCATAGTAACAAGGAATTAAGCCAGATTACAAGAGAAACACTATTTAAATCTTTGGGTTTATGATTCTTCATTTGTGATTTTGAAATAATAAATATTAGCCTCACCTACTTAATGGGATTTTTAATGAATATAAAATAAAATATCAGAATTGTACGTGTTCTGTGAGATTCAAAAGTGCTGTAAAAGGCTTGCTATTAATTACGTTTGTAGTATTAGCACATTCCAAATAAACTTGCAAGATATCTCTGGTAGATGATGCCTTTAAATTCCAGGAAGAAAGGACACTGCTCTTGTTCTTTTGACATGTCAATGATAATCACTTCTTATCCTTGACTTTGTTTTTATTGATTCAATGGAACACATGGTAGAAAAACACATACCCTCTTATTCATGAGCACATTACACATAAACATTGCAAATCTCTAAAACAATGACTTTTGAACAAACACGGTGGCATTGGTAGAGTGATATAAGTAAAGAATGTTTGTCTTCTTGTTTTTGGAAAGGAGGGATAACTTCCAGGCTTCATTGTCTCCATAAATCATTATGTCCTTGAAAATGCAAAAAAAAAAAAAAAAAGCAACCCAGACTATTGAGAACTGAAAGCTGGTTAGTGAAGGTGACCATTTCAAAGGTATATTTTGTTCTTCTCATCCTTTACTTCTGGGTGGATCAGGGAGGCATTTCAGCTGCAGTGCTGGCATTCAGCTGTAGTTACAATGAATTGCAGCCATGATTGCAATTGTTTTGTGATGCCTGTGGTGTCATTACCAAGATGCGATTACCAATTGCTATATGAAATTAGTTATGCATGAAATGAATAGGAAGCATAAATACTAGGAGGGAGAGTCTGAGCACAGACTTCATCCTCATTGTCTTCCAGATCCACTGATGCTTATGCATAATGTGGTCATAAAACTTTAATTTATTTCAGAGTCATAGGACTAGAAGGGATCTTTAAAGGTCAACTAGGACATCCCCCTGGTTCCAGGGCCTTCAGCAAACCTAAAAAGATAATGAATGAACCCCTTTCCACCCCCCCCCCAGGAACAGATTAAAAACCCTCTAATAATTGTCAGTTGAAATAAGGCAAGTTTGTGGTGGGAAGAGGAGTTTCTCATTGGCCAATGAGCGTAATGTATTTTATATATATTATGGACCAAATTAATATAAAGATATATACATTGACTTTTAAATATTTTAATGTCAGAATATAACTTCAGCATGAAGCTTTAAGAAATTAATTGTCATTTTGTGTCATGTTTCTTTTTAAGGAATGGCGTGTTCATGAGTTTTTGTATTAATTAAAATTTCTCAATGGAATACTTAAAGGCTTAGCGGAAATTGAGTTGAGACCTTTGTCAAAGGTCTTTGAAATCATACGATGATGTTTCTTTTCTCTGGTAGGAAGACCGCCTTTGTGTGATGGAGCAGACGTTGGGCTACCATGACTCAGTGGCCTGCTCTGTGTCTCAGCGATGCTAGAAGACTCACGGTAGGCCAGTTATTCTCTTCTGGACTCAATTTCTTCCCTGTCAAATGGAGGTCATAATTCTCTCTTTTATTTTTGTGAGGATTAAATAAAATAACACACTTCATTTTCTTACCAAATTGCTGAACACACAACAGATGGACTGTTACACAACTAACAGATGAAATGTTAGTTCACTGTCCCTTTTCTCCTCGAAAATGAAGGCCCGGAGAGGCACCTGGGTGGCTCAGTCAGTTAAGCGTCTGACTCTTGGTTTGGGCTCAGGTCATGATATTGCTGTTTTGTGAGTCTGAGTCACGTGTCGGGCTCTGCACTGGCAGTGTGGAGTCTTCTCAGGATTCTCTCTCTCCCTCTCTCTCTCTGCCCCGCCCCTGCTCGTGCTCTGTCTCTCTCATAATAAATAAACTTAAAAATTTTTTTAATAAATAAAAAAAAATGAAGGGCTGCAGAGGATTCTAACATACAGAAACTTTATGATTATCTGACCTCTCTACATTAGGCTAAACATATGATCAAATAAAGAGTTGTAGAGACATACATGTGACCCAATGCCTCAGCTTAGGAAACTATGGTACAGACATAAATGTTTGAAAAAAATATTATACAAGAAAGAATTTGTTCATGCTTCTATGCAGATTATGTTCAGTATTAGTAACCCAGAATATTAATATAATCGTGTATTGAACACTGATTCATAAAGTGTGGCCAATATTTACTCACTCTCTATGATACATTGTTCTTTTCCTCCACCTCCTTTTCTACAGAGAGGCAAAACTAGTACCCAACATGTATAGCTTCCAAGTTGTGGAACTTTCAACCTTAATATTCAAACTTATCTTATTTTCCTTGCTAGTAATTCTGAGATTCTCAGACAGCTCCTCCAGCCACAGAATTATGTAGCATTTTTCCATTATTAACATGGGAAATTATATTATTAAGTGATATTATATTGTATATATTATATTATTATATAATATTATTTTACACATATTATGTTATGATATTAATAGGGGAAGTTACATTATAGCATTTTTACCTTTACTTTGAGGAATTTAGCCATGTGAATTGTCAAATGATTTACATCGCTTCTTAGTGCACTCTCCTCCCTGCTTTGCAATCCTGGGAATATATAGATTCTGTTGATAAAACAAATAATCTGCAAGATCTGTGGAAGCAATCTTCATGTAAACCAAAGAACGCCTTGGATGCAGAGTAAATGAAACAATAGGAGAAGAATGAGCAGCTCCTAGAGTAAGGGATAGACATTAATGGAATAGAAATTAAACCTGATGCATCCACATATTGGGACCAGGATGCAGCTGTAACAAGCATATTCCTTACATCAAACCTTCTTCTAGGATGATAAGCCAGGATAAGTATAATGGGGAACAACTGGATGGTTGAAAGCAGGGCAGTGGCATTGATTTGATCTGTTTTTTAAAAGTGTCAATCTACTGCAGGATTGAGAGTAGACCAAAAAGGGCAGAGGTAGACGCAGGGAGACCAATTAGGAGGCTGTCACAGCACACGTGAGAGACCATCACAGCTGGGACCAGGGTGATGCAGAACAGGTGGTAATAAGTGCTAGACTATAGCGTATTTTCCCGCTTGTCTGAGGTCCCACTTCCCATGGTTTCAGCTGCCAGTGGTCAACTGTGATCCAAAAATATTAAGGGGAAAACTCCAGAAACCAACAGTGTTTTAAATTGAGTAGTAGTAAATTTACTTTGAGTAGCATGATGAAATCTTGAGCTGCCCCACTCTGTCCCACCTGGGACGTGAATCACCCCTTCGTCCAGCATATCTAGCTGGCCAGTCTGCTAGTAACTTAGCAGTCTGTCTTGATTATCAGACCAACTGTCACAGTATCGCAGTGCTTGTGTTCAAGCAACCCTTATTTTACTTAATAATGGCCCCAAGGTGCAGGAGTAATGATGCTGGCAATTCAGATATGCCACAGAGAAGCCATAAGGAGCTTCCTTAAAGTGAAAAAGGGAGAGTTCTCAACTTATTAAGAACAGGAAAAAAAATCATAGGCTGAGGTTGCTAAAATCAATTATGGCTTTTATTACAGTATATCATTATAATTATTCCATTTTATTATTAGCTATTGTTAATCTCTGTGTGTAATTTACAAAACAAACTTTATCATCAGTATGTACATAGAGGAGAAAACAGTGTATGTTGGGTTCCTTACTATCTGCAGTTTCAGGCATCTGATAGAGGTCTTGGAATGTATCCCCTACAGGTATAGACAGCTGTAATATATATTATAAGTTTTGACTAACAAAATTAGCTATGTATTAAATGTGGGTGTGAAAGAAAGAAAGAAAGAAAGAAAGAAAGAAAGAAAGAAAGAAAGAAGTGAGTCATGAAGGGATCCCACGTTTTGGGGCCTGAGAGGATGAGTAAATGGAAGTGCCATTGGTTTAGAGAGGCAACACAGCCAGGAGTGCACAGCTGGAAAGGGAATCAAGAGTTTTGTGCAGGACTTGTTGAGTTTGATATTCCAGTGAATATTGGATATTCCAGTGAAGACATCATGGAGGCAACAGAATGTGAGCCAATAGTCAAAGGAGAGACTGAGAAGGAAGATAGGTATTCAGAAGTCATCAAGATACTAATGGCATTTAAAGCCATGAGACTACATGAGATCACCCTGGAAGTCAGTATGAAAGAGCCATGTTCTGAGTCATGTAAACATCTACACATCAAGAAATTATGGGATCTGGCAAAGGAGATCGAAGACAAGAGTTCAGAGGAAAACTAGGATTGGAATGGTGTTCCAGAAGTTGAGGAAAGTATTTTAAGGAGTGAATGACAGACTGTGTTATACTGCTGATGGATAGATAGGCTGGGGTGAGAGCTGGAAACTGACTACAGAAATGAACAATTTCAATGGCAATAGTGACCGGCTCAAGTGAATTTAGGCGAAAGAAAAAAATTGGAGATGGAAACCTAATTGAATATTATTGGAAGTACAGGAGGTGATGAATTGAAGATAATGACAAAATACAATAAAACCTTGGATTGTGAGTAACTTATTCTGTGAGTGTTCCACAAGATGAGCAAACATTTCTAATGAACTTTAACTTGATAAATGAGCGGTGTCTTGCAATATGAGTAGTATGTGATGCCAATGTCACATGATCACAAATGAGCCAATGGTTCTTCTCTCTCTCTCTCTCACTGAGAAATTGTGGGTGATCATCAATGCAGTATCACATTTCTGCAAAATCCTCAAAAGGAGGCAAAAGCAAGTGTCATTGGATAGGTTCCTTGTTAAAGTTGTGCGAAGAGAAGAAGATTCCATTGAGCCAAGAGATAGCAGTGATTCCATTAGTGATAGTGAAAGTTGTCCTACACAATAACCCTCCTCTCTCTGGTCTCCCTCGCAGCAGCCATGAAGGTTTTCAAAAGTAAGTGCAGGATAATTTCCTTATTTTTCTTTATATTTTGTATTTTCTTTATTATTTTGTATTATATTACAGTATTGTAATAACTTTTGCATGAATATTTTTGGGCTGTGGAATGAATCATCTCAGTTGCCATTATTTCTTATGGGGAAATTTGCTGTGATATACAAGTGCTTTGACAAGCATGCTTCTAGAATGAACTATTTTTGCAAACCAAGGTTGTACTGTATTTTGAAAAGTGTTGCCCTGAAGAGGAGAGGGAGGGGAACCAGAAGGGATAGCTGATCTATTGTAACAAGTAAAACAAAAATCATCTCCTCCTGGAGATGGAGACTTGGTGGGAAACGTGGTTCTAACCTACTTTAAGTGTCTGTTCGAATTTGACTGTTAACCCCATTAAGTCTTTTTCACTGAACACTATTTGTATTTATTTTCAGTCATAAGAAGTTGTACATATTTTTGTATTTCAATTTGAGACACAATAATTGAGGGTTTAGAGTTGCTTGAGATGTATGTAATCTTTAAAAATGAAAAAATAAGGCAAGATGATTTTTAATCTGTTTCTCATAGTCCTCCCAGAATCTCAGAACTTGCACTAGAACTAAGACCTGTCAACACTTTTTCTAGTCAAGCAATCAGGTGTTGTTTTTAGTGTCACAATTTTCAATTCAGGGCCAGAGGAATCAATGTTTAAGTGCTTTCCTTCATCAAAGTGAAAACAAATATGAATCTACCTGAGTAGGAGTTTTGTCTGTTTTTTTTTTTTTAATTTTTGATTTAAATCTTAGTTAAGTTGTTTTTATTTAGGGGCACTTGGGTGGCTCAGTCGGTTTAGCATCTGACTCTTGGTTTCGGCTCAGGTCATGATCTCATGGTTCATCAGGCTCTGTGCTGACAGTGCTGAGCCCACTTGGGATTCTCTCTGTCTCCCTCTCTCTCTGTCCTCTCTCTGTCTCTCCCTCTCAAATAAATAGTTAATTTAAAAACATTAAAGCAAGTTGTTTTATTTGTATGTTTATGGAGTCAGTTTATTGTCTGTCTGTCTATCTATCTATCTATCTATCTATCTATCTATCATCTATTATCTGTCTATTTACCAACCTGTTATCTATGAAACTCCCTGTACCATTTAAAGCAAGTTTTTTAAAGGATTTCTGTTTTTTTTTTTTCCTCCTGCCATTCTTGGAATAGCTCTTATTTAAGAAAGTTTTTGAATAAATATTTCTAAATGCCACCTTTAAAACTATCTTAAAATGCATGATTGCTTTCACTGAATTGTTTTTAAGGCATGGAATTAACTCTGATCTGAAAGCATTTATCCCTTGAAATGTCTCCGCTTTATGTTATGCTTTTTCTGGTTAGTAAATTACTCTTTGTCCTTAACACTTGCCTAATTTATTAAAAGGTTGCCTAAAGTTTTTGAGCTAATAAAAGATACTCACAGGAGATTTGTGAAGGTATTGCAGTGTTCCTTAGAAAGGTGAATGCTAAGTTTCATATGGTTTGCTGTTTCTCGATTACAAATAACTTTAGTGTTGTTTTGTCTAATGTATAAACTGTAAGTCATTTTCATTTAACCCATTATTGATGAAATATATTTCTTCCAAGACAGCAAAGCTTGTAACCAAAACAGTACCACTTGAATTGGCACAACTCAAAACACCTTATAAGGAAAACCTGAGAAACACTAGTTGTAATCTCAAATTTTTGAACACACTGACCTGTCATTTAGAGAGCACATTTAATGGGGTTCACTTACCAAACTGATATAACGTGATTAGGCTATAACTATATGAGAACACAATATTCAGGCAGTTAGCTTTTTTTAAGGAAAGAATTCAGCAATTTTATTGAAGTGGTCTTTTGAACTGCTAAGTGCTTTCCATGAGGTCAGGCTCTATATTTATTTAGTAAGATTATTACATAGAATTTATCATGTGCCAGGAGCTCTTCTAAGCACTTTACAAAGTTTAATTTATTTACTTCTCAAAACAACTCTATGAAATTTTTATATTATAATTGCCATTTCAGAGATGAGGAACCTGAGGCAGAGAGCAAATGAATAATTTATTTGTCCCATGTCACACCGTCAGTGGTGCAATTGACATGAAAACCCATGGAGATATGCTCAGATATGCCTGTGAATATCCACCTTGCTAGGTTACCTCTCTAAGACTATGGTGGGTAGTATGTTTTATAAAGTTTTATAGTGTGGGCTTTTTTTTTTTTAAGTTAATTTTGAGAGAGACAGAGACAGCACAGGTGGGGGAGGGGCAGAGAGAGGGAGGGAGAATCCTAAGCAGGCTCTGTGCTGCCAGTACAGAACCCAGTGCAGGGCTTGAACTCTCAAAAATATGAGATCATGACTTGAACCGAACACAAGAGTCGGATGCTTAACCAACTGAGCCACCCAGGTGCCCCTTATGGTGTGGGACTTTGAGCCAAATGGCCTGGGCTCAAATCTTCTCTGTGCTGTTATTAGCTTTGTGATCATGTGAAATTTACGTCATCTCTGTTTGCTTCAGTTCCTTCATCTGTAAAATAAAGATATTACTATATGTAAGCCAGGATGTTGATTAGCACATACTATATTTAAGCCAGGATATTGATTTATAAATCCAGAATTATGGAGTGATTTTTTTTCATATCTAATATTGGCTCTGGGTTGAGAAAATTCTATGTGACTGATTAAATGGTTGAATCGTCAGGCATGTATTGTGAATTCATATATATGTGGCTAAGAGAAAATTGTGTCAGGGGGCTTAAAGTCCATCTGTGGAGAATGATACACATTTCTTTTGTTTGTTTTTAAAAGTGGCACGCACAGATAAGCAGCCTTTCTCAATATTGTAAGTGCCCACTTTTAAGGTGTCTTCATTTTTCTTCGGGGCAGGTGATGAATTTAGAATATCTAGAGAGCCCCCTCACAGATGATGTCAGTGTCTGTATAAAGCCAGACCTGGAGTGTTCATAGAGTCTAACCATAATCTAACTGGAGTTCAATTTTCTCGTATTATGGGGTTGATGGTTCCATCCCGAAGGTCAGTGGGTCTCACCCTTCAAGGTTGTTGGCTAGCATTCTTATGATTCATGATTTTCATCAGCCTCCTATACCCATTTGAATATATATGGAAATATATACACAACAATTTGCATATATATGTATATACACATGTATATATACATGAATATATACATGTGTATATACATATACACTGGTATATAAAAATATGTGTATATAGAGATAGTTATAGATGTAAACACATCAATATTTATATCTATTTACATATAAATTTTCTAAGTGAAAATAGCATTGGCTACAATGCGGGCAAAACAAGTTTTCTGGTCGTTCAAGTACATCCAGTATAGACATTCATGAGCTGTCCACTGTTTGGGGTCATATCCATCTCGTTCTCCAGAAACTAACTGCCAGAAACCTACTCAGAATTAATTTTAAACCTTATACAAGTTAGCTTATAGCTAACTTAAATATATATATATATATATATATATATATATATATATATATGATATAAGGAAGTATCTTTCTTTTGTAATTAACACCATACAATATGTCTCTCTGTGGGTTTGTTATTGCCTCACCAAACACACCTTTAAAACATTGCTCAACTTTGTAATTTACCTAACTTTACGTTTACATTTCAGAATAACTTCATAGCCAATTGTTCTTTAAATCACTTTGTCTTATGGAATATTTTTCTTTTATTCATACCCTACTTCAATTTTGCTTTCAGTAACTATCCATGTCTTTGCAACAAAGAAATAATATCGTACCATATAATCGTACCATATAATATATATTACATATATATACAAATAATATCGTACCAAATAATCGTACCATACAATATATATTACATATATATAATATATACCTGCAATACATATATGTATATATATATTCCTTGTTGGAATACATGGATACTCACTGAAGACAAAATTGAAGTTATATAAAACTACGTAAAATAATAAGTCACACATTGTCTAAAGAAATAACTGGGCCATCCCAGTACTGTAGTTATTTTACTTTAGCTAGATAAAGTTACAGATTTATTAAAAAACAAACCCTTTTTTTGCTGGAGTTAATTTTCCTCTCTCAACAGATATAGGAGATACGACTTTTGAATCTTTTAGTTTTCTAAAATCTACTTTAACAAGCTTATATAAAACACAACTCTGTAAAACACCCTGAATGACATATGAAGACACCAATTTGAATAAAACAAAAACTCAGTCTTCCAGGAACTTAAATTCTCCTCAGGAAGTTTGCTGGAGTGCAGTGCAATGAGGGAAGATGTTCTCTGAACAAAATACAAACACCGGGTTGCATAATGATGAAACAGACTTCTGACTTGGGGAATGACATATGAAAAAGCCCTTCTGGTTTCTATGAGCATACAAGATATGAAATTTCAGACCAATTCTGCTTGACACGCAGGCCTTTTCCATTATAGACCTGCAATCAATGCATTTGAAAGAAAGAGGCAGTCAGGGAAGAAAGGAAGAAGGCATTACCAGGGGAAAAAGGTAGAGGGGAGTCAGGAAACAAGAGAGGAGCTGATCTTGCAGTGGTTCCTGTTTTTATTGTTATTTATTTTTGTGGTCTACCATTTGAGACAGGACTATTTTGTTTTTGTTTTGTTTTTTGTTTTTCAAGTTTTTATTTATTTTGAGAGAGACAGCAAGGGCTGGGGAGGGGAAGAGAGAGAGAGAGAGAGAGAGAGAGAGAGAGAATATCAAACAGACTCCACGCTGCCAGCTGCAGAGCCCAATATGGGGCTTGAACTTGAGATCTTGACCTGAGCCAAAACAAAGTTAGACGCTTAACCAACCGAGCCACCCAGATGCCCTCTCTTAGAAGTTCCTCCTGGAATCAGCAGGTCCCTGGACACGAAACCCCTGGAGCTAGAATTCCATACCCAGCTCTTATCTGAGAGAGACTCCAGTCACCATTCCCTAGGTAGGAATCACATTATCCCCGCCTTATCGGGGTTTTACCTTTATGTGGTCAATGGATTGTTCTCAGATGCACCCCACATGTGTGGGCAATTTCTTTTCTTTTCTTCTTTTCAATATTGTTTTGGTAAGAAACCCTTAGAACTCCCATTGGCCTCCTACAGCTTTCTTGAAACATGGATATGATGGGTCTAGCTTTGATTCCAAGTTTCACCAATTTCAGGGCTGAGTCCTGACTTCCAATAATTCAGACGGTATAAAATATAGTTTTTGAGTTTTGAGGCATAATGACCAGAAAAAAACTCCAGATTTTCCAAGAGGATAAATGTATATAGCGACTCTAGCCCTGAGCTGGGGTCCAGCAATCCCAAGGCCCACAGATGAGAAAGCCCAGGAACGGACTCCGTTCTCCACAGGCAACTTGCTTACCTTCAGTGCAGATGTAGGAGGTATCTTTACTCCTTAGAAGCCATTTGGCCTACTTCTAATTAATACTTCACCTAATCTTCCAGTAACACCACTAATTGTTCACAAACCAGCAATTTAATCACACTCTGCTAACAGGCAAAGTTTTTTTTCCTCTTCACTTTTCTTGTGCTCTGACACAGTGCGAACTTAGGCAAGTATGTCCCAATTGCTTTGTTTCCATGTAATTTAACAGCAAGACATTATTTTCTCATAAGAGGTGCTTTGAATTTTTACTGCTAATGAATAAATTAACTAAAAAAGGTTAATCTGCCTACATGTTTATGAAACATTATGCAAATCGTTCTCCGAAAGGTTTAATGGTAATTGAAAGCAATTGAAAACCATGGTACATTTCCCCCAATTTTCATCTATTTTTTTAAAGCGTATAGATTACACAGATTTTTATATTTTACAGATGTGCATGTAGAGGGGAATCTGTGGGGCTCTGACATCATCTGTGTGGTTTAAGTACATTAATAAACACATGCAGGGCCTCCATTTTTTATCAGGAATGGCACTAAATTTGGTAATTAATTTCAAAGCAAAGCTATAAAAATGAAAAGAATCTGTGTGATTAATATTATTACAGTGAACAGCAAAAGAAGTAATTATGTGTAGACACTCATTGTAAAACTTTGACAAAATGGTTCTTGCATCGAGTTCAAATTGCATAGAGTTTATGACCTGCTATTCAGTTTGGAGGTATTTTACATGAATGACACAGGTGTTAAAGGCTGAAAAGACATGAATCACTAAGTATTTATATGAGTGTCACTTTGTAAGGATACTTTTGCCTAATAAAGGGCCTATTTTCCTTATCTCAACCTCCTCTCTCCTACAGTGAAGGTGTGCTGTCTTACCTGCTGATAAGCTCATTTTTAGAAGGGAAAATGTCCATGCATGCATGCATGTGTGTGTGTGTGTGTGTGTGTGTGTGTGTATGTGCATGTGTGTATTATGAAGTAGCAGAGGACATATGTTTGGAATTACATATTGAAATCAAAAGAAGGTAACAATTTTCCTACCTTTCCCTGAAATGCTACATGGCTGAGAATCTGAAGAAATAAATGACTGATAAATCTGATATGATTAAAAACTGTGGTATATAGGGAAGCTTGGGTGGCACAGTTGGTTAAGCCTCTGAATTCAGCTCAGGTCGTGATCTCACGGTTCGTGGGTTCGAGCCCCACGTCAGGCTCTGTGCTGACTGCTCAGAGTCTGAAGCCTGCTTCGGATTCTATGTCTCCCTCTCTGTCCCTCCCCTGCTCATGCTCTATCTGTATCTCAAAAATAAATATTAAAAATTAATTTTACAATGTGGTATGTAAAACTATGACCTCATAGTTTTTGTTCTCAAGGACACTTTTACATTCTCCCCCCAAATTTTATTTAAACTCTAGTTAGTTAATATATGGTATAATATTTTCAGGAGTGGAATTTAGTGATTTATTGCTCACATACAATACCCAGCGCTCATCACAACAAGTGCCCTCCTTAGTATCCATCATCCATTTAGCCCAGCCCCCCACCCACCACCCCTCCATCAACCCTCACTTTGTTCTCTATCATAAAGAGTCTTTATGATTTGTTTCCCTTTCCCTCCTTTCTCCCCCTTTCCATATGTTCATCCGTTTTATATCTTAAATCCCACATATGAGTGAAATCATATGGTATTTGTCTTTTTCTGCCCAACTTAATGCACTTAGCATAATACATTCTAGCTCCATCCAGATTGTTGCAAATGGCAAGATTTCCTTTTGATGGCTAAGTAATATTCCATTGTTTATATGCCACATCTTCTTTATCCATTCATCAGTTGATGGACATTGGCTATTGTTGTTAATGCTGCTATAGACATCAGGGTACATGTACTGCTTCAAATCTGCATTTTTGTATCCTTTGGGTAAATAACTAATAGTGAAATTGCTGGGTTGTAGGGTAGTTCTATTTTTGTTTTTTGTTTTTTTTTTTGAGGAACCTCCATACTGTTCTTCAGAGTGGCTGCACCAGTTTGCATTCCCATCAACAGTACAAGAGGGTTCCCCTTTCTCTGCATCCTCGCCAACACCTGTTTCCTGTGTTGTTAATTTTAGCCATTCTGACAGGCATGAGATGGTATTTCATCATGGTTTTGGTTTGCATTTGCCTAATGAGTGACGTTGAACAGCTTTTCATGTGTCTGTTAGCTATCTGAATGGGTCCCTTCAACATTCCCTCTTCCTGTACATCATCATTTCAGTGTAACTCTCTGGATAATATAGGGAAGTAACACAAATATGAAAATTTATGATGGAGTTCTTTGGCTGTTAGCGTTTCCTAAAATGCCATTGCCTTTTGCCTGCATTAATAAATTCACGTTCAAAGAGAAAGCATATCTTCTCAGATGCCAGCCGTTGGCTGATAATCCTCCTACACCTCAGTCTTTGATGTAATATGCTTACTTCGCACTTGCTTTGAATCTTGCTGAACTCCCATGCATTGTGGGCCCCCTAGAATTCTGAGCTTATGTGCCATTGGGAGTGCTCTATACTAACGGGCTGGCAAGGAAAGGTGGCCATGAATGTTACGTGTCTCTTCTGCTCAAGCACGTTCTGCCTTGTCCCATTGCACATCAAATATAAAAGTAAGAATTTTAGGTGGTGACAGCAGAGCATTAAACTAAGCATGGAACCCTTCTTTTTTTTCAGTTTATTCATTTATTTTGAAAGGGAGAGAGAGCGCATGTGCAAAAGTAAGAGTGGGAGAGGTGCAGCGAGAGAGGGGGAGAGAGAATCCCAAGCAGGCCCAGCTGATAGGGTGGAACCCAATGAGGAGCCTGATGTGGGGCTCGAAGTCACAAACTGTGAGACCATGACCAGAACCAAAACCTAAGAGTCCAATGGTTAACCGACTGAGCCATCCACACGCCCCCTGAATAGAACCCTTCTGAGTGCAGGACTCTGTGCCACTACTCAGGCCACACTCCCGTGAAGCCAGCCCTGAAAGTGGCGATAACAAACCCATTCATGTAAATATTGTCAAGAAAGATAACTATATTTTCAAAAATGTGAGAAAAGGGACTTGCTTTTCCTTTTGCAAATGATGTTAAAGATTAAAATCTTTAATATCTAGTTTAATAGAAGACAGCTGGATTCTCACATCTGCTTTTGTATTGATTGTGTTGCAATATATTGTTTGGTTGAGGTACTTGGCCTCATGCAAATCTATCTGGCCTCTCACAAATATGTAGTTGGAGAAAACAGAAGTACTTCACAACCCTTCAATGAATTGTGGATGCTCTTGTTTGAAATTATACTAAAATTCAATAGCGGGTTGTTTCTTGTAAGTTAATTATAATATGTAATCTGATGTCATATTAATATTTTTACTCTTTTCGATTTTAATCCATTGGCTATCTTGCACTTTGAATAGATTTTTACTTATGCATGATTTTCTTTTAACCATGATGCATTCTTAGTCGAAAAAAAATGGACCCTGGATTTTATTCAGATATTACAAATTTTGATGCATTTCATTGTACAATAAGACTCAGATAATATTTATTATCGCCATTGGTCTTATTATAAGCTGTCAAGCTCACAGTGACTGATACAATTTGTAATACGACTTGTAATAATTTCACTTAAAACTCAACTTTTACCATTGACAACAAATATACTACCAATTGTTTTCCTTGCAGTGACAGGATGACGCTTCATTTGTTTTTGAGAAAATATCTTCCTAAGACCTAAGTCTGAATGAGCATACTCTGTCAATCATTTTTAAATGAAAATTACATACCATGGAAAAAGGGGCTAGTTCAGCTGGAAATTCAAATTACACAAATATGCTGTCTTCAAACAGCCATCATGCCTGCGTATGCCATAGAAATGTCTAATAACACTTCCCATTTTGTCACACAGTATCTAAAAAAGGCATGGGTGGAAGGTTCAAAAGATAATGATAGTAACACGTTTTACTGTATTTTAAAGAGAAACTTGCTTTAATTTTTACGCTGTGTAGTGGAGAAGAATGCAATGGTTACTACTATAGGCCGTGTCACAGCCTTAATTTGTGGGAAGGTGCCAGCACTGGAATCCATTGTTTCCATGGCGCCAGCACAAATGTCAACACAGTGACAAAGACAGATAACATCTTCATACTTTTACAAAATTGTTTTTGACGTTGTGAATCCCATCAGTGGGTTTTGGGAACCCAGAAACACAGATTGGGAACAGCTTTTAAGGAAATTAATGCAGTAGATTTTTACTCTGCTACCTGGTTAGAAACATCTCTCTGAGTTGTCACCTCCTCCCTTGTGTACATCAGTTTTCTTCTCTGTGAAGTGGGGGTAACAACCTTTGTTCTGATGGCAGCAGGTTTACTCTAAGGATCAGACAAAATCATCCCTCTAAAGGAATTTTGAAAGAATAATGGCTTCCATGTTTGCCTTTGTTTTATTAAAATCATTATTGGTTTCTTTTCATTACTACTAATAAAATCTATATTTGAGTATCTCTTATGGTCTATGCACAGTAGTAATCACTTTTTTATGTTTTATTTTTGAGAGAGAGAGAGAGAGAGAGAGCAGAAGAGGGGCACAGAGAGAGAAACAGAATCTGAAGTAGGCTCCAGACTCTGAGCTGTCAGCACATAGCCAGACATGGGGCTTGGACTCACAAACCGTGAGATCATGACTTGAGCCTATGTCGGATGCTTAACCAACTGAGCCACTCAGGCACCCCATTAGTAATCACTTTTATACCTATCGTGCCTTTACTGTTTACCAAAATCTCTAGCTTGTGGTCGTCACTACTGGGATTTGTACTGTGGGATCAGTACAAATGCTGAGGCCAATGCAGAAAAGAAGTTGGGTAAGAAGTGGCTTGACTAGAGAACTTGATTTACAGAATTTCCATTCCCAAAGTGACAGAAAAAAATCCTTGAAAATGCATAAATAATAGTTACTAAATCACTCTTATGGTTAGACCACTGGGTAGTGTATATACTATATGTATATTCTGCCTGATAAGCATATGCAAATGCAGTTCTTCAAGAAGTTATTGCAAATAAAATATGTAGACATCTCATCTAGCACTTTATATGGAAGAGAACAAGGCAAAGTGGTACTGCACCAGGAAGCGTTGGTAAAAGAATTGTTTTGACTCAGCATTTCTCTAAGTTTTTGTTCATGTAATTTCTACGAGGAGACAAATCTGGAATTCATTTATTATCTAGTAGTTCGTCATATGCAACACAGTTCCGCCACCACCACTTAGGTAAAGATACTCTCATTGCCTTGTGAGCAAATACTGGGTTTTAACACTTGTAACCCCACCGAAAAGTGTCAGATATGAGGAGATGAGTCATCGCAATCAGAGTATCCAACACAACACAAATATAATCTCTGGAAGGTTGTAGCTCACCTGATGTAGGTTCAGGTTCCATCAGTGGCGTTTGAGGGAGGATTCTCCAAATGTAATACAGAGACTCTTGCTGTGGTCCGTTCCAGCAGAAATGACTTCTCTCCCTGACACACAGCCTCACCTTCCACTCTCTACCTCACATGGTATTTTATCATCACCAACTGAATCACTTATCACCAACTGAAATCGTTTGAAATATTTCATTGGATCTATAACTTCTTTCGCTGTGAGACATTTCACTATTTTGCATACACAAAACATTACCCATTATATTGCTGTCTTTAGGTGTTGAAGTACTTTCAAAACTCCAATTTGATATTTTATCATGTAAGTAAAATAAACATGTCTATCCTTTTCTAAACAATAGCATTCTCTTTGTGCTATTATATCACATCATTTATCTCTCAAAAGAACGAAAATTTCACCCTTGTCTCTGGGATTTTTTTTCTGGAGGCCTTAACACTGTTTTGATAATGGTACTTTTTATTTTATTTTATTTTATTTTATTTTATTTTATTTTATTTTAAATATTTTTTTGGAGAGAGAGAGAGAGAGAGGGAGATAGAGAGCATGAGCAGGCTAGGGGCAGAGGAAGAGAGAGAGAATCTTAAGTAGGCTCTGCACTTAGTGCAGATCCTGATGCAAGGCTCAATCTCACGACTGTGAGATCATGACCTGAGCCAAAATCAAGAGTCAGATGCTCAACTGAGTGAGCCACCCAGGCGCCCTGATAATGGTGCTTTTAAATCTTCTCAAAAGATGTCAATGAAAGGTTTTAAGACACCAACTAGGATTCATATTCCTTCTTTAAGTGGTCTTTGGTGATCCATGGATTGAAATGTCAAGGGGATGAGGTCCTTCAGTGCCATCAGGAGTACCAGCCAGCTTCACCCAGGCATAGGCAATGACAGTACATTACTATTGCCACTTGGCCTGCTGTAATTGAAAGAAGCCATCCCAATTTCATTTGAAAGCATGGGGAGAGAATGAGATATAGTCTTATTTATTTTTTAACGTGTGTAGCTTCTTTCTTCTCCCATTGAAATGTAAGTTCCTTGAGGACAGGGCTCTATCTGTATTGTCTCTCCAAGCATCTAGGTAGAGCATTGCTCAATCCATGCATCAAATACACGTGAGGTAAGTGAATGATTAATAAAATCTCAACAAAAATATGAAAACCTTACAGGAATAGAGAAGTAGGGTATACTTGAGTAAACAAAGCTTTGTAATCAGAAGGTAAATTGTAGTTCCAGGGTCTGTAGGTAATTTCTTTCTTCGTTCCTTTGTGAGGACATGTCCTTCCTCGTCCCTTTGCATCTGGTACTAATTGCAACACTTAGCTCAGAATTCTTTTTGTGATGGCCTTTTTCCTGACTCTCAGAGTTTACACAATTGTGGCAAACCGTCTGAAAAAAAATAGATCTCTTTACATCTCCACATCTGGAGATTGCCTTCCTCCTCTTGTCCAGACCAATAGGCAAAACGGGGAAAAAAACACGTGCTGACAGACAAGGCACAGCGAGAGGGGGAATAAAGATCATTTATCCATTCTCTACAACCCCAAACAAAAAGTGTGTTGTTCTTATTTCTATTGAAAGATTGTGATGTTTCAGAATTCAAAATTCTCCAAATTCTCAGCTAGCAGGTGTTAGTGCCATGCTGCCATTTGTTGTCGGCAGAAATGAGTCAGATGGAGCTGAAGTTTGGAAAGAAGACTTGATATTTACATTTGAGCTATCATCCGTGTGTCCTGTAGCACGTACAGTTCAAAGAGAGGCTGTATTTTCTCCTTCTAAACAGCCAGTAATGAAGAAGTGAGCTGATTTCAAAGTAAACTGGGTTGTAGGTAGGAAATTGAGGCAAAGAATGTTCAGCAATGGAACCGGGATGTGAAACAATTTGTGGATTTTATTGTCTTGCACTTGATATTTAGCCAGCGTCCCCAAATTATTATTTATATGCACATGGTTAGCCTGTCAATATATTCCTACATGATTTGAGGAATTTGGCCATTATGATTAAAAGTAATACTACCTTTATTTAATAGTTTATAGCAGTTTTATTTTTCCAGTAATGCATTAGAAACAAAAAGAGAGGAGATGAAGTCAAACTACTATAAGAGGGAAACATGCAGAGAAATCTGAATAACCAAGCCAAAGACGTTAGATGAATTCAAAATTATACAATGATTCTAACCTAATATGCAAAAGAGATTGTCAACCAATAGAGTGTTCTGAAACCTTAAAAGTAAAGTAAAAGAAAATGTTTCTTTTAAATGTTGAAACCCTAAAGCATGGTAAGCAATGTCAGTAACCTCCAGAGAATAGATGTCACTGTTGTTCCTTTCAATGAATTGGATAGATGGCAATTTTGTCAACTTCTTCTGCTGCGTTCACTCCTGACAGCCAGGATTGTGATTTTAGTTCCAAACTGAGAGAGAGTCTTCAAATCATTCACTAGTTCATGTTCAGTTCTGTATTTGGTTCAAAATAATCTATAAATCACATACCATCAGGTGTGTGTTTGTGAAACATGTCTTTTATTTTATTGCTTTTTCCAAACTTAATTCTGCCACACAAATATTTTGAAAAGCTTTTGTTGATTTTCCAACATGCCTTTGCAGTTCTTAAGTCACGGTGGTCTCAAAACCCAAACCATTCAAGTCTCTGGTTTTATTTTGACCCAACACATCAAACTTTACACAGTCTCACGATGTCAGACAATAGATTGGATTCATGTCTTGGGTCCAAATAAACTCCTTGACATAATAAGAGTTTGATTTAAACAAGAAAAATTACAACTTTCCATATCTTTTTTCTTTTAATTTATTTCACTAACTCATAAAGCCATGAACCAATTTGAATGTTTAGCTTCCCTTCTTGTTTGATTTCTTTCATGCCGAGTGATGCCCAAGGGAGCATTTCACCTGGTGCTATAATGGGAAACTTGGCAGATCTTAGTATATCACTGCAATGTTTTTCTCAATTATATACTTTTTTCGTTGTAGGTTTTGGACATATTTCAGATGGTCTTGACCATTAACTTTCTGTAAATGAATATTTTTCACAAAGTTACTTTAAAAATATCCTTGTAGAACAATTTAATAGCCTCATGACAGACCCCATTATAAAGTAGACAAGATTTTCAGTTACTTAGTGTATAAAGATGTTATGGAGAGATGAAGCTGGTTGAAATACTTGATGTGGCTATTCGAGTTAAAACAAACAAACTCTCCATTCTCTGTCTACTTCTGAGTCCCCTGTTGAATAAGTTTGAACAATGGAGTGATATATTTTTGAAAGACAGAAGGATGAGACAATCTATATAAGGGAATGGTCAATGATTACTTGAATTCTCATGCCAAGTAGTGAATAATGATTAATATGCATTTTATTCCTGGTTATTTTACATATTGCAAGCCTTATTGTATCATTCTGATGTCCTAGTTCTGTATCTTTATTAGTTTACTCATTCATGCAACCACTATTTTGAGTATCAATTATGTACCAGGCAACATCTAATTTTAAAAAGAGACGACAGACAATAAGTAAACAGGGTAATTAAAATAAGTTGTGACAACAGCGAAAAGAGATATGCACAGAATATAGAAGTCTCCAGGGAGAAGAGTCTATCCAGACTTGGGAATAAAGAATGGTCCCCTGCAAGAAGAGACAGCTACACTAAATTTTAATGTCTGAGAGATTTTAGAACTAGTTGGCGTGAGCATGGGGGATTTATAATCATAAGTAGGACCCTTTGTGGCAAAATGAGCAGTGGATAAGTAGGATGGAAGACTATGATTCAACATATTTCCTTATGCTCTGAATGCTATCAGCTGTCTTCATAGACAGCAACTAATCCTACAAATTCTAAATGTTCTCCAGTTGTCGTTGAATATGTGTGTAACAGAATACAATTTGTTTTCACTTAAAACTCCCTGTGATATTTTCTGCCTTTTGAAAATAAAGTTTATTTATTTATTTTGACAGTGAGAGAGAAAGAGTGCATGCATGCATGAGCAGGTTAGGGGCAGACAGAGAAGGAGGGAGAGGAAAGGAATCCCAGGCAGGCTCTGCATTATCAGTGTCAGGGTCCGGAACTCATGAACTAGGAGATCATGACCTGAGCCAAAATCTAGAGTAGGATGCTTCACCAACTGAGCTGCCCGGGAGCCTCTGACATTTTCTGCCTTTTGACATGGGAGGATGTGGGAAATTTCTTTCACTGGGAAATAATTTTATATTATTTTGTACAAAGAGACTGGTGAATAGTCGAAAGAAAAGGCTCATTCTTCAGCACTGTTATTAGAATTTTAAAAATGAGTTTTATTCAAATAATAGTGGAAAGGTAAAGGTGGAGTAGCCTAAGCAATAGTAAGCTAAGTAGCTGAGCAAAATGAGGGAAGGAAGAGTGGGGGTACAGGAGTTTTAAAGAGAAGAAGCCACACACAATTTAGAGACGTGGCCAAAGCCATTTCAGATTCAAGATAGCTATTATTTAATTTTAAGTTGGGTTTTGTGATCACATACCTTGATATGACTGCAAACCTTGAGCAGGGCTGCTCAACACACAAATATTTTACTTTTGAGGAACATCAAAGAGTAGGGCTGAGTTGCCCAAATGGCTTGGTGTAGAGTAGAGCAGAGAGAAAGTCAAGAAAACAGTGGATCACATGGTATTTTGTGAAGGACACGGGGTGTGACAAAAGATATGGGTTAAAATACCCAAGTCAGTTGACAAAAGTCAGGGGTAGGATGAGCTCAGCTGACATCTGGCTGAAAATGTCTTTTGAAGAAATATAATGCAACATTTCTACGCATCTAAAACAACATAATAGAGTCAGATTTTAATTGCGCTAATGAAGGGGAGAAACAACAGTGGTCTCAATCTGTTAATATCTATTACAGAATTAAAAAAATATTTAGCTTTAAATGTATTTCTCAACTGATTGAACTTTTTGGTAGCATTTTGCTAGGGCTTATATTAAAATGTTTTCATTTCCTGAGCACAGTATGTCTGGGCAACAGGAAAAGAAGGTGAAAGTCTTTTATGGACAGTATATTATCTTAATGCGCATATCTGAAAATTCACTGTAGTTTGAATACTCTTATTTTATTCTTATAGATTCAAATGGTTAACTTTGCTTACATGAAAAAAAAATCTTTGATCAGTGTTCTCATGCATGTGCTGAAAACAGCTGAATATATATTTTGATTCCCCAGCTATTGGATAAGAGTTAATGTTCCCTATATAGTTCTTGTGATTGCATTCTAAAGTTATAAAAATAAACAACTATAACTATAAACTTTAACTTACTAATGTCTTCAAGAATACTCAATTTCTAAACACAGTTTGTTATTTTGTTGCACATTCCTTCCCATTTGCAATTCTTATAGAGTTCTAGAAATAGGAACCAATAGTGGTGGTCGATGACCTTAGAAGATGGATGGTCAGCTAAGGACCTTGTAGGAACTTTGTCTTGTCTTCTCACTGATGCCACCAGCTGTTTGGGCTCCTCAAAACTGAACAGAATCAAATAATCCATTTACTTTGTATCCTTCATTTTGCCAACTCTGTGCATTTCGTTTTGTTTGGTCAGTAAGAACATTCAGGTTTTTTTCAGTGTAGTTAGTCTTTTACTCTATTATTTTTTAATTTTAATTTTCTCATGTTTAGCATGAACATAAAACCAGTGGGTTTCTGGGATGGTGTTGAAAGGTTTAAACAAAACCAAAATTGGTTTTCACTTAATGCCAAAAATAAACTTGCGAAGCGATTTTATTATGAGGTTTTATAGCTCTTCAATATTCACTCTTATGAAACTGAAATTATGGATCAAAGCTAAATGGCCAGTGTCTTTTTAATTTTAAAAGCATGCTATAAAAGCAACTGACCTCTAGTCCATACAGTTTGCGTGTGATCATGTGATTGCGAAGATACTACTTGTTGTACCAATTGCCCATAGATGGATTTTCGTAGGAGGAATGTCTCCAAAGTCATAGCCCCAATGTCATCCACATGCAAATGGAAATCTTGAAGAACTACTCTTGCATGGCAGTTCATTCAGCTTGCTTCTCTTAGAACTCTTTCCTTGGTTTCGATTTGGTTGCTCTAGAGGAAAACTGTTTATTATGGCAGATAAAAAGTTGAAAGGAGAAAGTAGAAGATGGCTCTAAATATACTAGTATGCTGTCAAATTATTCTGGGTTCATGTCTTTCCTAAGGGTTTCTGAAAAACTTCGAAGTCCTGAATAACTGCCGCTAGTTCAGCTTTCAATTATATTTAATTGAAAAATGGAGTGGAGAAATAAAAAGCAAAACTGATGAGATTTCTATGGTCAAAGAATGTTAGCTCATTTGATTTTCCTGAAATTCTAGGCACAAAGCAAGCCTGCACACATTGCTAGATGTTGCCTGTGGCTTATATTAGAAATGTCACTTGGCTGAAGCCCTTTGAGGGCATTACATATGTGTACAATATAACATTTCTCTAGGGGAGAGGATTTCATTGTATGATCTACAGCCCAAGGACTCCTGCACTGAACTTGAAAAATACTGGTTTGTCAAAGTGGCTGTTGTGCTCTGCAAATGTATGTGATCCAAATTTTATTTTCTCTGAATTCTTCTCTTTAGATGGATATTATTCTCGTGCTTTCATCGTGGTGCTTATTGAGAGAGTAACATGTCTCTAATTTAAATGAAAAATAAGAGATTTAATTGGAAAGGAAAAGCGGAGTCTGAAAATCATTCACTGACCCCTCCTGATTCAAGCTATGAGGCACAAGAAAAATTTGAAAACACGGTTGTGAATGTCAGATTCCAAAGGCTTCTTTCTTCCCTTGCTTTAAACTGCTTATTCAACTTCTCACTGATCCAACGTCTATTGATCGAAATACATTCTACCTATGACAACTTCTAAGTTCAATGAGAAGTCAAAGGAGTGTAAAACATTGTTCTGTTCACCAAGAAATTTCAAAGCTAGTGTATGTAAAGAACTAACCAGAGTACAAAACCATAAATGATGAGAATTATGTAAGTGGTATTAGTGCCACATGTGTGTGAACATGTTTGCAGATGTATATGCACAATGTACTTATTAGTGCATGATCTTTTCGTCCTTCTACAAAATGAGGTAGGTATACAGCTATACGATTAAATGAACATTTCGTATTATGCACACAATTATCAGTAATAATGGGGTCATAGATTCAGCTATTGGGTCTCCCTACCAAAGTAGAGTGAGTGTGAATTTATTCTGTTTTTAAAGCAATCTCATGTATTTTCCTACACCTTATATTTGGTTCTACTGCTCAAGGTAGAACCAAGAATATCTATATCCTTCCTGCCTTTTGAACTCTTTACTTCATCTGTTTTTTGCCACATGCATCAAGGAATTCTGTTATTCTGGAATCACGTAGTGTAAATATTCCCCATGATGGACCAGTGTGAGACCTCTGGATTCCTGCAGTCCCTATCTCCAGTCCGCGGGGCTACAAAGCAGCAATGTGCAAACCTTCAGAAGAGAATTGGTTCTGGAGAAAGACAATCCATTCCGATTGTTGGGGAAGTTATCATTGTTTATCTGGGACATCCTTACATTGTGGAGTGAAAGCAGGAAGAAAATTGAAATGAGACAATCAAGGTATAGTTTGTCCAGGTGAGCCCTGGATTCTAAGAGGAATCCACCCTCCACTGTGTGAAAAGGAGCCACTACCTGGTTCTCGTTCCCTCTGTGAGTCCATTTATTTGCTGACAGTGCTAATTAGAAGTTATCAATTTGGCAAACATATTGCCAGTCCATACGAGTTGATCTCATAAAAATGCACACATCAGACTGCAGTGACAGACTGTAGACTCCTTGAGATTAGTTAATGAAAAAGGTATACATTTTTGGGGCACCTGGGTGGCGCAGTCGGTTAGGCGTCCGACTTCAGCCAGGTCACGATCTCGCGGTCCGGGAGTTCGAGCCCCGCGTCGGGCTCTGGGCTGATGGCTCAGAGCCTGGAGCCTGTTTCCGATTCTGTGTCTCCCTCTCTCTCTGCCCCTCCCCCGTTCATGCTCTGTCTCTCTCTGTCCCAAAAATGAATAAACGTTGAAAAAAAAAAAAAAAGAAAAAGGTATACATTTTCGTTGCTATTACCATACTTTTCATACTTTTGTATCAATACCACCTCTAGTATATCTCCCTTTAAGACACTGAGCCACTTAAGCACTACTTGTTTCAATAGTAAAAAGATGAGTGATGTTAAATGAGGACATGATTTAAAAAAAAGATTCATGGTGGAGGGATGATTAGCAAGTATATGAAATACGGTCATCAGCTACCACAAGGTCAGGTTGTAATTTCGCAGGAAAGCAGAATGGCATAAGCAGAATCACCAGAGTGAAAATTGTGAATTATATTCAGAAAAGGTCAACTTGTTCAGAGCATAGAATTTGTGTGGAGAAGTAATGGCACAAAATGACAAATCTAGTCCCAGAATCTCACCTCCTAGAGCCTACCCATACCTCTCTCTAGATACTAGAGAGATCGGCCTATATCCCTTGAAAAATCAGCACATGTATGCACTTTACCGAATCTTTATTGGTGAACAAACCAAGCTTGATGCCTACTCTCATGAATCTCCATTCTAATGTGTTGGGTTTGGGGTGGAGAAGAGGCCCAGGAAATGGTAGACAGATAGATAGACAGATAGCTAGATAGACAGATAGATAGATAGATAGATAGATAGATAGATAGATGATAGAGATGGAGAGATAGATAAAAGATATGAAGGATAGTATCTCTCAAGCCCATTTATGCCGGATATGAGAATATTATAGTTCCTGTTTTCACTTTATTGGCAACCCTGGATCTGAGCATGATAAATGGGAGTGGTTTGGAGAGTGTTTTGTGATTAGAGAAGTTAACTTAATGAGTTGGAGTCAACAGGAAGTGTGACCTGCTGATCTGAATCTCAACTGAGGAAAGAACAGTATGGAAATAAGAGAAGCCCAGAGGGAGAGACTGCTCTTTTGATAATGTATTGAACGTCTAGTATGTGCCACATATTTGGGGGGTGGGGGGCGGGTAGCAGTGATATGAGCAGAAAATAAAATCCAGCCTCTTGCAGTTTATTCTCTGGGCATGGGGTATGTGGGATGATAAATTAAAAAAAAAAATGACCCATTAATGAAGCACAGAAGTAAAATACGGAATATGTTAGTTGTAGGTAAGTACTCTGAAGAAGAATGAAGCAGAGAAAGGGGTGCTAAGAGGTGACATTTAAGCAAGGTCTGAAGATGTAGCCACGTGGGTATTCTGGGCGAGAAATTTAGAGCAGGGGGAAAAAAAGACGGAAATGTGCACAGCTCCTCATGCCTGGCATGTTCAAGAAACAAAAAGATCTGTGAGGCTGGAGGGGTGTGAGAAATTGAGAGATAGGGGACCGTGAGATCAGAGCGAACCAGAAAGCCAGATTGTAGTGAATGTTGGAGTAAAATGTACCTAACAAGTAGTTGTCCCATCAGCCTATTTATACTGGAGGTAAATTATTTTATACTAAGCAATGGTTTCTTGGTGGTGCCTGAGGTAGCCTCATTGCCATGCTAGTGACCGGATTGGAAAACTTAGAGGTAAACTAAGGGGCAGTGAAATCAGTTAAGAGGTGAGCTGAGGGGCCCAGGGACAGACACGGGGGCAGTGTCTAGGGCTTGTTCTATAGAATTTTCCTGGCTGTATTAAAGGTATCACATAAATGTTAAAAGGAGAGTTACAGGAAATACAGTCTTGTCTTCCAAGCAACTACAGAGTGTTGTGATCTTAATATTGACGTGGGGCTTTTACTGTGAAAACGACCCACTCTTAGCATGTGCTTCACCAAGCATGGGGCCCTATGTGACTCATTTTGGTGAAGATTCAGGGATGAATGTGGAGATGGCTAAAACAAGAGACTTTGGTTATAAGTACAAACGGTAGTTTTTGAACCCTGGTTTTCAACCCAGAGATTATTTTGAACCCTACCCTTTGATCCATTGACCATCTGCTCAGTTTGCCGTAGATACCAAATTCCCCTAATTTACCAAGAGAGAACCTCCTGGCTCCTACGATGTCTGGAGGGCCATGTAGAGCTCATAATAGACACCATCCGGACATTGATTAATACGTGTGCTTTGTGGTCCTGAAATACTTGCTGATTAATTTATTTAAATTTACGCTAAATGAATGCTTTAAATCATTATAATCACTAAAATTCTGTTTACTTTAGAAATAAGTACAAGTAGGGGCACCTGGGTGGCTCAGTCTGTTAAGCGTCTAACTCTTGATCATGGCTCAGGTAATCATCTCACAGTTTGTGAGTTCAAGCCCTGCATTGGGCTCTATGCTGATAGTGCAGAATCTGTTTGGGATTTCCTCCCCCCCCCCTCTGAAAATAAATAAATAAACATTATTTTAAAAAAAAGAAATAAGGATATTTAAAAAAAGAAATAAGGGTAAGTAATTTATTTTAAAAAAATATATGGGAGGGGCACCTGGGTAGCTCAGTTGGTTGGGCGTCCGACTCTGGCTTAGGTCATGATCTCGCGTTTTGGGAGTTCCAGCCCCACATCAGGCTCTGTGCTGACAGCTTGGAGCCTGGAGCCCGCTTTGGATTCTGTGTCTCCCTCTCTCTCTGCCCCTCCCCCACTTGTGCTCTGTCTCTGTCTCCAAAAAATGAATAAATGTAAAAAAAAAAAAAATTAAAAAAATTAAAAAAATTAAAAATAAAAAAAAATATATGGGAAAGCTGAAATAGGGGCATTCATAATGATGGAATCTGAAGAATATTTAAGATTTAATTTTTAGTCTAATGACCAAATGACTTGTTAAGCTAATTGGATTCATACTAACTGTATTAAGCTAATAAAGTGCAAATGACTCTATACCAATAGCTTTTTCAATAAGAATTTTTGTTTTATTATATGTGAAACTAAGTGGAACATTCTACGTATCCCTGTATGGTGTGGCGGAAAGAACATTCCTAAATGACAAGAACTCTGAGCTCTGGGTTTGGTGATTTTGGTCACTAACTTGTGTGGCTTTGGGAAAACACTCACATATCTGAGCCTGTTTCCTCATCTATAAAACAGATTTTCTTACCGAGGGTTTACATTGGATCTGTATTATTCTGGACATTTTATACATGTTATCTCATTTAACCTTCCCGATACCCATTATGTAAAACTGCCTCCTGATGAGAAGGGTGAATTAAATTATTATGCTTTCCAGGTCTGTCCTAGCTCTTAAAGTCCAATTTATTCAAATCAGTTCATTTTTTTCCCCAAGGAATGAGAAAAGAAGCACCATGCTCTAGACCGTGGTGGTAGGTGAGCAGGCGAGGACTCTGATGTCATTTTACCATCTGCCTTAGCATCTTCATAGCTGCACAAATAGTGAGCTGAAGGTTTAATGCGTAGTCTAGATTTCTTAACCTCTGGCTACAGAGTGGAGTATTAGTATGTGAAATCTGACTTCTTCCTGGAATGATAGAATCACTGGGGGAATGTGAGTTAATTAGAACATCTCTACAAAACCCTGGACAATAGCCCATTAAATGTCACAACTTCAACAAACATACACTGTATGGAAAATGCTATTTTGGGGAGCTGTGTTCACATTATCTTGTTATAGGACAACTTATAACTCCTGTCACCACCACAACCCTACCAGATAATTGTCACTGTTGGTCGTGAGGGGCCAGAAATATTTACTACAGCAGTACTGGGCCATTGCTCACGTGTTCCTTTTTCCTTGTGCATGAAGCCATGGACTAGATGATTCTCAGAAAATGCTACTCATGACACAAGAAGTCCCATACCCAAAATTATTTTTGTGAACGTATCTTTTCCTTACCAACAATTATGGCCTTTGTTTTCAATATGAAATGTTTTTCAGGTAGGTTCACTATAAGGAAAACAACTGTTATTATTGTCTATCAGGAAATGTTTATGTGTCTCTAAAAGGGGGTCTGGAACAAAAGAAATATTAAGTAGATATAAATAGGATAATTTGTTTAAGTATAAAGGGAGAAGGGAAAACAAATTGTAATTTAATAAAGGTTTGAATCCAAGCATGCTTTCTTTCTGTTACCAGTAATTATTGCCTAACTTGATAAGCCAGCAAGTAGTTATTGGAAAACGTTTGTGAAAATATAGTATCACTTTACCACTATTGGCCTATAACTGCCTGCATGGATAGTCATTGCTCTTTATCATTGATATTGCTATGTCTCTGCTCTGATGAGGAAAGACACAATTGTGGGTACCAAATTCTGAGAATAGAGCAGCTCAATTATCATTTGGACTAATTCGAATCCCACAGGATCACACCACATTTAAATGATTGATATTGATTCAAGGAATAGACCTCAAATGAGCTGGTATGGCAGACACAACATTAATCTCTGTTGAAATGTGAATGAAATCATGATGGGGGAAGCTGGCTGAAGATTTGCCTAATAAGAACAAGGTCACCAAGATCTATGATGATTTTTAATATTTTCTCTAATAATTAACAACAGGAGTTTATATGTCAGGAGAGCTGAATAACAGAAGCATTTAGGGAAACATGTTGCCCAGAATAGATCTAGGAAAAGCCAAAGGCGGGTGTTCAGTATTAGAAGAGTGTCTGGAAGAAGTCTGAAGTACCTGGATGACCTGAAGGAAATACACAAAAACCTTCAGAGAAGACATGTCATTAAAGAAGTTTCTCACTTGTTTCAAGGTATTGTATTTTGCATAAGTACTTTCTGTACTATGTATGCATTTTTATCTGACAAAATAGTGCTTGGGAGACTACAGCTATGGCAAGAATAAAACTATTAAAGTTTCAACTAGTCTTTAAAGACAAGAGGGGTAAATTAAAATCAGGAATGAAAAGGAATAAAAATTGCAGGGAACAATAACAGGAAGATTAGAACAATTATTCAGGAGATTCCCTATACATTCTTGTAGTAGAGCCCCTTAAATCAGAGGGTGGTAGAAAGCAAGTATTGTCATATTATGCTGGACACATTTTGCTTTGTATCAGGGCAAAGACTACTGAAATTTTGGGCATCCAAGCTTTTTATATCTAACGTTATGCGTTTTGAGTAGTAGAAAGTGAGTAGTATCTGGCAAATGATAACAATTTAGCCTTGTGTTGCCACCGGGGGGCGAACTTCATATTGCACCAATGGAGATCACGGAAGTGCTTTCCTAGTTGGCTGAGTTATTACACTTTAATATAGGTACCACAACGTGAATCTTTGTTGATAATAAGGATAGGGTACAGCTTTTTAGTTATTAAAAAGTTTTACTGTCCTGCAGGAAATCATGAGTAGGTCCACGAGAGACAGTAAATGTATATTTATAACAATAACAGTTAACAGATCTAGTATTCATCTTTGGTCAGTTTTGATCAAGTCAATGATAATACCAGTATTTAAATATCAGAATTATTCTAAAAGTAGTGAATGCTTTCCATCAGACCATACCTAAACTTTGACTCTCAAGTTGGTGTTATTAATGGTGGTTCAACTTTAGGAGTTTATAAAAAAAAATAACTTATTCTCCAAAGGTGAACACTATCAAAAGTTATTAGCATGGCTCAGTCAGTAGAGCATGCAAGTCTTGATCTCAAGGTTGTAAGTTTGAGCCCCAAATTGGGTGTAGAGATTAAGTAAAAATAAAATCTTAAAAAAAAAGTTAATAGCGTGAATAGTATTTCCTGTGACTCAGATTCATCACTGATTGATTCTTAATCAGAAATGGAAGCTGCTGGACCCAACAATGGTACCCATGTCCTAGAATTTAAGCTGGGCATGATTCAAAACTGAGCTTCTCATGGCATGTGCTAGAAACAATTAAAAATGCAAAAATACTATGAAGGGTTTCCAGGTCAGTGTTGCTGAGGCTTATAAATTAAGCCTATTTATAAAATCCAAATAGAGCAAAATGAGTTGCTTCAAATTAATTACTATGAATATTCGGGACAGGGTATAAAGACAAGACCTGCATGAACTCCTTGGAATAGACAGATGATTATATCGGCTTATGAATATATATATATATATATATATATATATATATATTTTTTTTTTTTTTTTGTCAAAGAAAAGTGGTGTATTCTGAGCCCTTAAGAGCTCATCCTGAGAGTAGAAAAGACCCCTGATTACTAATAAAATTCAAGAGACACTATATTTTCTTGATTATCACAGCTTAAATTTAATTATTACTCATTATTTTGATAAGGCAATTTTATGATAATTGGCTTGCCTTCAAATCTGTTACTCTACTAAGCCTGGGAGTTTGCCAAAGAAAATTAAATCAGTGCGGTCTCTATTTACCACCTTGTCAATCCGTATAAGCAATAGAATTTCTATTTAAAAATCTTAAATCATTTAACTTTTAAATTAATTAATATTCTTTTTTTTATTTTAGAGAGATAAAGATAATGCAAGCAATGGAGTAGGGGCAGAGGGAGGAGATAGAATGTCTTAAACAGGCTGCATACTCAGTGTGGATCCCAACGTGTGGCTCAATCTCACAACCCTGGGACCATGACCTGAGCTGAAATCAAGAGTCAGCCACTCACCTGACTGAGCCACCCAGGGACCCCAAGGAATTAATATTTTAAACTCCTTGTCCAATCCAAGATCTCCTGGATGAAAGAAGAGTCTAACAAATTGTGCTTCTCATTTAAACATAAAAAGTCTTTGGATAAAACAAATAACCCAATTAAAAAAAAGAGCAAAGTATCTGTACAGACACCTCACCAAAGATACAAAAGGGAAATAAGAATATGAAAAGATACTGTCATATGCCATTGGGAATTTTGAAATAAAACAACGAGACACCAGTAAACACCATTGGAATGGTGAAAATTCAAAGCACTGACAATGTCAGTTACTGGTGACGATATGGAGCCAGAGGAAGTCTTATTCACTACCAGTGGGGATGCAAAATGGTATAGCCTCTTTGTAAGATAGTTTGGCTTTTTTTTTTTTTTTTTTTTTTTTTACAAAATGAAACATAATCTTACATGCAATGCAGTAATCATGCTCATTGGTATTTACTCAAATGAGTGAAGATGTGTGTCCCCACCACAACCTGCACACAGATGTTCATAGCAGCTTTATTCGTAAGTGTCAAAACTTTTAAGTAACCAAGAGGTCCACTGCTAGGTGAATGGATAAATAGCGATACATCTAGATGATGAATTATTATTCAGCACTAAAAAAGAATGAAACTATCAAGCCATGAAAATACATAGAAGAACCTTAAATGCATATTGCTAGGTGAAAACAACCAGTGTGAAAAGGCTAGGTATGGTGTCATTACAACTATGAGATTCTGGAAATGGCAAAACTATGGAGACAGTAAAAAGATCAGTGGTTTCCATGGATTGGGTGGGAGAGAGGGAGAGAGAGAACAGAGAATTTTTTAGAGTGCTAAAGCTGTTTTGTATAATGGTAGTTTCATGTCCTTACATATTTGCCACTACTCAGAGACTATGCAACACAAAGAGTGACTCAAATGTAAACGGTGGACATTGGTTGATAATGATGATGTTGGTTCATGGATATTAACAAATGCACAGCTCTGGTGCGGGCTGTCGGGTGGGTAATATACAGAAGGGCGATTTCTTGTCTACTGCCCCTCTGATATATGGAAGTTGGAGAAGGTGATATTTCAAGTGATCAAAATCCAAACTCAGAGAATCTGGGTTCAAGCCCCAGCTGTGTAATCTGCTACCTAGAGACTATTGTGTAAGAAATATAGCTTCTTCAGTCTACAAATCTGTAGGACCCTGAGACTGCTGTGAAGGTTAATGGAGTAATATATTTGAAATACTTCTTGGTACATGTTTCCCAAAATGTCTAGTCTTATTATAATTGAATAGACGAATAAATAGATAAATAAACTGGGCATAATATATTCTTCTATATATTTTGTATCCCCCCCCCACACACACACGTACACGCACCCATACACCCCTTCCATTTCAAATGTTGATTGATGGCAGATGAACTCACCTTTTCCATGTTTAGGCCAAATCTCTCATATTTCTTATAGGCAGATGGTTCATATGTGTAAGCAAGTTAATTAAAAACATTTATCTGCATGCAGGGTTCGGATATAGTCCACACAGTGTCAAACCATATTGCTAAATAAAGACTCCTGCTATATAGTAGGGGCACCTGAGTGGCTCAGTAGATTGAGCGTCTGAGTCTTGATTTTTGGCTCAGGTCTTATGGTTTGTGAGTGCCAGCCCCGTGTCGGGCTTTGCACTGTCAGTGCAGAGCCTCTTGGGATTCTCTCTCTCCCTCCCTCCCTGTCCTTCCCTGCTCACTCTCTCTCTCTGTCTCCTTCAAAAAATAAACTTAAAAAAAAATAAAACAAAAGACCCCTGCTCTATGACATTAGCATTTTCTTTTACTTTTTACTAAAAATCATTTCATTTTTATAAATAAATTCATGTGCCACGCATCCACTCATTTAAAGTGTAAAATTTGAGGAGCGTGTGGGTGGCTCACTTGGCTAAGCATCCAAATTTGACTCAGGTCATGATCTCACAGCTCGTGGGTTTGAGCCCTGCATCGAGCTCTGTGCTGACAGCTCAGAGCCTGGAGTCTGCTCCAGATTCTGTGTCTTCCTCTGTCTCTCTGCTCCTCCCCCACTTATGCTCTGTCTCTCTGTCTCTCTCTCTCTCTCTCTCTCTCTCTCTCTCAAAGATAGGTAAACATTAAAAAGAATTTAAAGTGTAAAATTTGATCGATTTTGGTATATTCAGAGACTTGTACAGATATCACCATAATCCATTTTAGAACAATCTCATTCACTCCTTTTCCCTCCAGCTCCCCCACAGCTTAAAGCAAACTCTAGTGACTGTGTCTATCGATTTTCCTCCCATGGACATTTCATGTAGATGAAATCAGAAAACATGTAGTCTTTTGTGATTGGGTCCTTCAGCATAATATCTTCAAGGTTCATCATGTTTCAGCATGTACCAGTACTTCGATCCTTTTCTATCACTTGAATAATATCTCATTTAAAAATATTTATTTTGAGAGCATGAGTGGGGGAAGAGCTGAAAGAATGAGAGAGAGAGAGAGAGAGAGAGAGAGAGGGAGAGAGAGAGAGAGAGAGAGACAGAATCCCAAGCAGGCTCCATGCTTAGCACAGAACCAGACATGAGACTTGATCTCACAAACCTGTGAGATCATGACCTGAGCCAAAATCAAGAGTCAGATGCTTACCCAACTGAATCACCCAGGCACCCCCTACAGATACTTCACATTTCGTTACTGTTTATTAGTGGGTTGATGAATCCATTGAACATTTGAGTTGTTTCCAGTTTGGGGTTTTATGAGTAATACTCCTATGGACATTCATGTACAAGTATTTGTGCAGACAGATATTTGCATTTCTTTTGGGTAGATACCAAGGAGTAGATTAATACCCACTTCTCAATCAGATGGTAACTCTATGTTAAACCATTTGAGGAGCCACCATACTGTTTTTAAAAGTGGTTGCACCATTTTACATTCCCACCAACAATGTATGAGCATTTCAATGTCTCCTTTTTTTTGCCAACACTTGTTATTATCTCTTATCATAGCCATCCTAGTGAATGTAAAGTGGTATCTCTTTATGGTTTTGATTTACATTCTCCTGGTGAGTAATGTTGTTTAGCATGTTTTCATGTGCTTATTGGATTAACTCATTGATCTACTTAGTATATATTTCTGAAAGTGGTATTTGAAATTATATCTACATTTAAATAACTGTTTGAAGTAGATACAGTAGGTTACATAATGCATAAATTGATATATGTATTATATATAAAATAGAAGTGTATTCTATACATAAAATGTGCAATAACATAGTAATATATGTAAATATATGAAATCTCTTGGTTCATCCTTTCATGTTACACTTATCTAATCTGATGCCACAATAGCTTTGCTCCTCCCATCAAGCCTGCAAAATACAGAGAGAGACATCATTATTATTCCCATTTTATTGATGATAATAATCATGCAGCTATTCTGTTAGACCTAAACTGCTTAAGTAGAATTATTGGTAAGTGGTTTCCATGTAGCCTGGGTGTAATGCAGTGAAAAGAGAGATGTGGGTCTCCCTGGAAGGACTAAGAAGGCAAGTTCTCCAAATCAGGAAGGAGAGGATTTATATCTGAGCAGGACCCTTGTGGTATCAGATTACATAAGTGGAAACATGAAAGAAAGAGCCAAGAGATTTTATTATTTTTTATTATTCTGATTATCATGTACTTAACATGCATAATATATAGATATAGGTTACATGTTCTATATGATATATTCACATACAGTGTGCTATTTATCATTTTATATACATTATGTATATAATGTGCTTATATTTTTATGGAACATCCATGTATTATTTTATATAATGGACTGTGTCCAATTGCTAGAAATCCTGTCTCAAAATTAGTCAAAACAGAGATGTAAAGTGACCTGTCTACCTACCAAAAATCATCCCCATAAACTAATGATCCATATTCATACTGAGCACGTGACCGTGGAAGAAATAGCCAGTTTCCTCCTATTTTCTAGTCTTTTTTTCCATAGTAATAGAGGCTTAAATATTATTTTTCTTCCTTCTTTGCAGTTTGTTATGGCCTCCATTTTTTAGTCAATGGAAGTGAGTGGAAATGCTTGAAACTTTAGGTCTTATTCTCAAAAAAGAAGTATACTTTTCAGTCCCTGTTTCCTTGCCTTCTGCTGACTGCATTGCAATTACAAAGGTGGAACCTGGAGCAGTAATTTTAGACCAAGAGTTAGTGACATTTTGTGACACACGGAGAAGCAAGATAAAAAGACCCTGCATCCCCCAAACCTTGAAGGTGCCCTATCAGTCCTGAAATGCTTAGTTCATATTCTGTTATTTCGGGTCTCTCTGTTGGAGCAGCTGAAAGCGTATTCAGCGAGACTTTGTTTGGCAACCCTTCGATATGCAAAAGCTGCTGGATTGTTTGTCCCAAGTGTGTTCTCTTCTAGACATTTTCCTCCAGTTCCTTCAACTGGATTTCATACACATGTCATAGACATCTCACCTTCCAGGAGCCCTGCTTTATCAATGTTTCTCTGAAATGTTGTTTCTAAGAATGGAAAAGACCCCTCTACCTGCGAACTGAGAAGCATAGAGCAGACTGATTCCTCTCAAGATAAGAAGGCAGTTCAGCTATGAATTAGCTTCTCTAACAACCTCATTTATTTATTCAGTCAGTAATTAGGCTGAGATTATATTGACGGATAGGCTACGGGCAGATGGCTGGAGTAACCGAAGGTGAATATGCTCTGAATTCTTCTTGAATTTGCAGTGAAGAAACGGGATATCTTCATAACCTTTGCTCAGGCAGAACTGCCCCATACTCTAGCAGTGAAATTAAAGCATAACAGACTTCGCATGCATTGCATGCCTGTAAAATTTCATTGTGTTGTTTGTTTACATAGATCCAACCTGTGGAGTTAAGCCCAGGGTTTGGATTAGAGGCTCAGACATGTCCTGGGAAGAGATATGTACTTTTATTGCTCTCAGATATTTCTGGAACTCGGAACGACTGTACCGAAATGCATTGCCAGGCCTTGAGCAGAGGGGTGAGAAGGGGAAGACTCGGTCACTTTTGCTTTTACTTCTCCATTCCTGCAATCATTCGAGCATTTTCTTCCCGGATTTATGGCTTTGGACCTCAGGCGCCATGCTCATTCGTATTTAATATTCTTGGTCCGTACGTGGCTTCTCTTTCTGCCATCGTTCCAGAGGACTGGGTGCAGGCAAGGACCCTAGGAGTGTAGGGTTATTTCCCTCGATCCACTTACCATTTTACTCAGCTTAATTCTAGATTCTTTTCAACTTCCCCCCTTGTTTGCCTGTACTTTATCCTTGAAAGGCCCTCTGCCAATAGTGTCAAATAATGTTATTTCCAATACATCATTCCCTTTCATTCCTTTATGGGGGAACTAGGGCGAGAGGTGGTTAACAACTGTTAGGTTTCAGCCATTGAAACCGAAGAAAGCAATTGCGAGGCTGCTGTGAAGGGGCTTTCACCAGGAGTATGTGTGCAGTTCTGAGCAGCAGCAAGCTTCTTTAGTTTTTAATTACCCCCACACAAAGAGCAGTGTTTGCTCCTCATGCACATGGGATTTACCCGCCTACTTTTCATTAGTGTTAATGGGGGTCTCTGTGTATAAATCCTCTTCCCTTCCCCCACTGTCAGTGTGGAAGAGATGCCAAGAGAGCGTTCTGCATTTTCACTCACTGATTGGTTTCAGATGGAACACAAAAGCGAGTCTCTGAGCATGAGCACACGCATCATCCGCACACCACACTCCAGGCTCTGTTAACACTCATGGGGCTTCTTGTCTCATTTGCCGTCTCAGGAGTGGCCACAAACAATCTTTCTGCTGGGCCCCCCTTCACCCCCTCCCATACCATTGAAAGTCACTTTCAGTTTTCCTCCCATCTACCAGACTTACTCTAGTTTCCTCGATGTAAGTCGATCAATGTAAAGACCACAAGCCAAAACTGCACAAAAATACAAATTTCTTCTTCCTTAGTTCCCACGAACACTCTTTAAATTTCCTTCTTGTCCTTCAGGTGCCCAACTCCATTTGGATGTCCCATCTCACAGAAAGCTATTCATTGAAGAGTGATGTCATCATGCTGGGGCATTTGTCTCTCCAGATCTATCCTTGTGTTTTTCAGGATCCTCCATATTTATATCTTAATTAATTTCAGGATTCCTGGAATCTCCAAACTTTCACCCAAATATTTGGCTCTCAGCTTGTCAGAATATTATTCATTAGCAAGTAGGAGCTGGCCAAGCTTCCATTAGCTACATACAAAACTCTTTTGTTATTCATATTGCCCTTAAATCATATACTCTACGTACAATGCCTTTTCTTTCTTTAGTTTTATTGGTGGGCTTAAACCTCGGTATACTTATTGACCAATTTTTTCCAGCTACCCTGGGCATTGTGCAGTGAGAAGAGGCATATGGGTTTCCCTGGTAGCACCAAGGACAAATCAGAACAGAGAGGATCATCCCAAATTAGGGCACAGACCCCAGATTTTTTTCAGCTGTTGACTGTAAGTGATTGCAGAGTTTTCCACCCCATATTTAGGGACGAGAGAGAGAGAGAAGATGCAATGTTGTGGGGTATTTGAGTGTCATCTCTTTTAACAAATAAAAGCAACATCATTTTTAGTAAAATAGTTGAAATATAAAATTAATGTTTATTGATCTTTCCCCTCTCCTCTCTCTCTCTCTCTCTCTCTCTCTCTCTCTCTATATATATATATATATATATATATATGTGTGTGTGTGTGTGTGCATGTATCCTCCTAAGCTTAAATTAATTTTTTATGGGGTTAGTTTTGTTTATTTTTTTTAATTTTTAATGTGTATTCTTGAGAGAGAACATGAGCTGTGGAAGGGCAGAGAGAGAGAGAGAGAGAGAGAGGCACAGAGTCTGAAGCAGGCTTCAGGCTCCAAGCTATCAGCACAGAGCCTGATGTGGGGCTTGAATTTACAAACCTGGAGATCAAGACCTGAGCCGAAGTGGGATGCTTACCAGATGGAGTTAGTTTTGTTTAAAAGACCTGATAAAAACATTAAAATTTTCAGAGACCAAATTGCTTATTTAAGCACTAAGTTAAAAAAATGCTATCCACAATAATGAATATGCTACTTTACAGTTTTACCAAACAGTGTCATGTGTACTTTTGTGGTTGATGCTCCAGAAAATGCTGTTATTCAGGGATCACAGTCCCCTTTCTGAGGGTAAGGGATCAGCCTGCTTCATTTAGCACACTGACAGTCATCTTATGTCATAAACCTACAATGCTTTTCCTTGATCTAAAGTTCCTTTGATGAAAAGAAACCTTAGTCATCAACCTAATCAGAAACATCCTCCACATTAGTCTGGTCCCCTTTGGGGTGCCTCATGATTTCACTTATTTTCCAAGTATTTTTTCCTTCTCTGTCTCTAACTCTATTCCCTAGCTTCAAAAGTGTGCAGATTGAATATGTGACATGCATGGTGGGAACATTCTTCCTTGCAGTTTAGAGATTTGGATGGTGGAGGACAGTCCTTGGAGGCTGTTGGTCTATACCTCACTGGCCTTATGTTTGCAAGGGATAGGTTATTAACATCAGGTATGACTTCAAAGTTCTTTGGAGATCTGTTGATTTCCCATGTTCTAACACTTCAGAATATTTGTATTTGTTAATGTTTTTTTAATCTTGACCCATTTGAGGAAGTAATACATCTGATTTACTGATCTGACAAAAGCCATTTGATTAGTTTCAAGGAATTCAGAGTGTGTTTGTAGAACAAACGGTGCCCACCTTTGCAAGAGCACCACAATGGCTTGATAATTAAGAACGAACAGCCTCGCTGACAAGGTCTGCAGTCCTTGATAAATTTCCTGTGAGTAAGAGCTACATTGAACGATGAAGTGAGGCACTTGGGGAGGAGCCTCTGAGGCTGACTCAACATAGAAAGGTATGAAATGTCAATTATTGCTTCTGATGCAGGCTTGGTGAGGCCGGGGGGTTTTGAGGGCTGATAGCCATGGGACAATCTGGTTGATTATGTAAAAGTGATAAATGCCTTAACAAAAGCATGTGTCTGAATTAGAAATGAAATGATTTGAAAGTCAATGCAGCATAGATTAAATTGCTTTTGGCCTACATGTTTACTACACTGGTACACTTGCATAATAATTAAGCCTGGGAGTTAAGTTCTTAGAGAGCAGAGCCATCACTCTCCCTGGACAGGCAGGAAACCTGTAATCCTTATATCCACACAGGTCTTTTAAAAAAGGATAAATTGAAAGACACCCTTGTGTCTTAGAAAGTTCAACGCTCGCGTGTATGTGTGGGGGAAGTGGGATTGAGTGTGTGTGTGCCTGCTTATAAACATAACTACCTTTCCACACAAGCTCCTCATTCATGTATGGAAATGATTAATGCCCAGGAGCCGAGGCTTTTCACTCAACAGCTCCGGAGGATGTGGTTTGATTGGTTGTGGGTTCAGCGGCCATTGTTTTCTCCAAGATGAGAAAGGACCTTGCATATTAAAGCTCCGCCCACCTTCTTCACGTCTGCCCCCTTGGACAACCTCCCTGGATTGCCAAGAGAAGTGAAGGAAGAACAAAGGTGAAACTCAGCACAACACAATATTATGCCTCTGGTTGAGGAGCTCCGTTAGTGGTTATTGCTGCTATCTTCATCAACATCACAAATAACCATGATAAATAGATATCTCGATCCACGAATGGACTGGCTCCTGAGGACAATTGACTCAGTGAAGGGCTTGATCTGTTTTATTCCCTTTAAAGAACATTGATGAATGCTTATTATGTAGCTTACTGTAAGTAATACAAAGAGTAAGACACAAATCCATCCTCAGTATAATGCATACTTCTATGGGGATGAAGAGAGGAAGCTCCACGTAGATAAATAATAAAAAGGATAAACCAGGGACAGAATGGGGAGGAGCAGACAGTGGGGTACTGAGCCCAGGAAAAGGGTCTCTCCAATTTCATTTTGGAACATAAGATTATGGCTCCTATTAAAACATATCCAGCGATTTTGTTGGGAAAGTACTAAGTGGGCTGGAAGTGGGAAAAAATTAGCTGGCATTAATTCAGATCGCAGCTCACAGGTGAGAGGGGATCTTACCTTGGTTTAGGGCAGTGTTGCTCAAATTGTGGCCCAGAGCCCCCACCCCCCACCCCAGGCTCAGAGTGTCTATTAGATGCAGATCTGTGGTATCTGCCTATGGCTCTAATTAGAATCTTTTAGGGGTAAACTCAGAGCCAACATTGGAAACAAGCTCCTCAGGTGATTCTTATGACCACTCGAGTTTAAAATGACACATCCAGGAGAAAATGACATTGCAAAAGTTTGTCCTTATCAAGAGTCTTGGTCAAATATAGATATTACCTGTGTCTTTTTTCTATTCCTATACTTCCAAACTTAATTAAATGTAAAGTAGATGTAAGAAAGGGAGAAAGAGTAGAATACATGATGGAAAGGGTTGAAAAAGAAACTATCCAAGGATAACTTTGGTTTATTTATTTATTTTGAAAGAGAAAGAGAGAGAGAGGGAAAGAGAGAGCATGCGACAGGGGAGGGACAGAGAGAGAGGGATAGAGAGAATCCCAAGGAGGCTTCATGCTGTCAGTGCAGAGCCTGACACAAGGCTCAGTCCCATGAACCACGAGATCATGACCTGAGCCAAGATCAGGAGTTGGACGCTCAACCTACTCAGCCACCCAGGTGCCCTTCCGAGGATAACTTTTAAGATCTCCCTTCTTCCCTCGACTCTTGAGGAGACATTCTAATTATGTGTCAAGGATTTATGGCAGGGATGGAAAATAGCTAGCACTTGTGTCTTTTTTCATATCTCTAGTACCCAGAGTGGTCATTATTCATAGGTAACAACACTTTCCTGCAGAGGCCTAATGCTGTCTCACAACTTGTTCCAACATATCCCTCCATGTAACCAAATTCAGCCAATGGAGTTCCTGTGGCTGATGAAATCTTCCTGCCATCCCGGGGCACACACCATTCATCCCTGTCTCCTTTGATGAAATAAACATGTAATAACACCAGTTCTTCTTTACAAATTACATTTGAGGCATATCTGAGGGTACCTGGTATGCAAGTAGGCACGAGCCTATGTCCCGTTTGGAATCCGTTGTCTTAAACATACATTCTTACGTTCATTCTTAGAAGGTTATCAAGCTCAGAGAGGGTCCTGAGGTAGGGAAGTATTTTGTGGGTGGTTTAGGCAAGTTTTCTGCTAAATCTCGGTGAGAAAGTTCATTTATTTTGAGAGAGAGAGACAGAGAGAGAGGAGACAGAGAATGAGCAGGGGCGGGGCAGATAGAGAGGGAAGAGAGAGAGAATCCCAAAAAACCCAAAAACAAAACCCAAAAGCAAAAACAACCCCCTCCAATAAAATAAAAAATCTGGTATTCTTTTTTTTTTCCCCTAGGCGTTAAGCTCGAGTGGCAAAAAGAATCCCACCGAACTCACGTATGATCATATCCCATTTACCAGGGCAGCAAAGCTCATTTGTGAGGAGAGTCCAAATCCAAACACTGGAGAATACGCATTGCCTGTTGAGACCTCTAGATTATCCCAGAGAGTTTAGATTGAATGGCTGTGACCAAGGGGGTGGGGTGGGTGAGTGACGGTTTCAAATAAAAATGATTAACTCTACTACATAGAAAAAAAAATGTCCGGAAAGGGATTCATGCATCTTTTAAGCAACACACTAAAAGACAGATAAGGCTGTTGTAATTCTGACTGCCTCCTATCGCCTCGGCAGCTTAAGAGGCTAACATTCTCCTAGACTCTTCTTTATGGGATTGCCTACAATCCGATTTCCAAGCCTAGTACTGGCTGCAGTACCCGCTCTGTAAGTGAGCATTGGCCAGCTTCCTTCCTCTCCATGGTGGCAAGGTAATGAACTGTTGGTTATAAACAGTTGAAAACAAATATTAGAAGGTCATTGTGCTGCTAAAGTTTGATATATTGAGAAATGTGAACTTTAGCAGGGCTTCTGAAGTATTGTCATGCAGGAAGCCATAGAGTAAGTGGATTCATCTATCACTGGTGAAAGCGTGGGCACAGCATCACTGCTTGAAGGTTGAGCATGGAAATGCTCAACCCTGATTAAACGGCCATAATTCCTCAAGGCTATGACATGGCTGGCAGGCATGGGAAGCTGGGGCCTTAAGATATAAATTGTTGGAATTTATAATACACTGTCATTCTGTCAGGAAAAAAAGAAGTGTTGGAGTCTCTCTAAATTCAAACTATGGGATAATTATTTCAGCATTCTCAAATGTTAATTTGCATGATTATTTTGGTGGTCAGGGGAAAAACCCGTATTTTTTTCACTTAAGCAGAAAGATCAGGAGCAGTTTGCAGATGAAGATAAGACTTAATGTTTCTTTAGAATACATGCCTTCGGGGCACCTGGGTGGCTCAGTGGGTGAAGCGTCTGACCTGGGCTCAGGTCATGATCTCGCGGTTTGTGAGTTCGAGCCCTGCATCGGGCTCTGTGCTGATAGCTCAGATTCTGTGTCTCCCCCTCTCTCTGTCCCTCCCATGTTCGTGCTCTGACTCTCTCTGTCTCTCAATAATAAATAAAAGTTAAAAAAAAATTTTTTTTAAAAATACATGCCGCCTTTGCTAGCTTGGGTGATTGGTTAATAGCCTTATCTTAACGTATGGATTGTGAGGTTGGGATAATTAGGGATGCTGAACAGTAGACTTATCCTTAAAATTCAGACCCTTACATTTCAGAAATGAAAAATCATCTAGTGGATACATTTTTTTTCTTCCAAGACGGAAACTCCCAAATATATATTGTACCTATTTCTGTTCTTTCAAAGAATTAGAGAAGGTACAAGTAATTTATTGGAGCAAGAAACAAGGCTTATGTCTGGCACTCAGAACCAAGATTGTGCTTGGAATGATCTTGAGTCACATCCTTAAAGGTCAGGGTTAAGTCAGTGTTTCATCTATTTTATAGTACTCAGCATATGTATATAGTGAATAAATACTAGGTAAGAAGAGATTTTATTAAGAATCTTAAGATCATGGGCACACGGATGGCCTACTCATTTAAGTGTCCGACTCTTGATTTTGGTTTAGGTCATGATCTCACGGTTCAGGAGAGGGATCCTCTCTCTCTCTCTCCCTCTCTTTCTTCTCCTCTCCCACTCAAAATAAATAAACATGCAAGAAATAGTAAGATCATCAGTCAAGAAAAGTCATTGCTGATGTGGATTTGAAAGGGATTTTATAGCTCTAAGACATGTGGTCTAGTCACAGCAACAATTATTTTTTTTAGCTATCATTATGTGCCTTGGTATGTACCACGGAAGGTAGGACAGAAGAACAAGGGAAAGACTTCCTTCGTGTAGGTTACCATCTGGGGAGACAAAGCATAACCACTTGTAGCTGTAGGCATATGATTGTTTTAGAAGGCAAATGGGATTAAATGCATTCCAAGAAGAGAGAGAGAGCAATACTGGCTCAGTGGTTGGGGAAAGTTAGTTGCAGTAGCTAGAGCTTCACAAGGACCTTGAATGATGAAGACAATTTTTAACGTCTGATGGAACACTCTTCTGATGGGAAATTTCAAAGGTAAAGGCGCCCTAAGGATATGTATGATATTAAGCTTCTCTATGTATTTGCTCCACGTTTTATGATATTCTGTAACTTCCCTTACCTTTCCTGAAACTCCTCTTTGAACCTCTCTTCCAGTCTCAGGAGTTAATTCAATAATCCCTACTCTGCGTTTTCCTTTAGTTATTCTTTTCTTCACAAAGGTTCTGATATTAGACTGTTTTGAAAAGATTCCATCAAATTCCTGTTCCTGTGACAGCCACTCCTAAGGTGATAGACTTAACCCCCACCATGCTCTGTTTATTTACACTCTTATATATGTGTTTCCTTTTCCTCTCTCACCCTCTTATGCACCCATAGACTCTTAGTCATGTTTGCATCCCCTACAGCACCTAACACAGTGCTTTGCTTCCAACAGGTATAGAATAGATGTCTTTTGGATTAAATTTCCCTGTCAATCTTTCTATAATGGAATGGAACTGAAATGAAAAAAAAATTTAACATAATGCTTACTGGATGAAAATGGAAAGAAAAAACAAATGCCATTTTCCTCACTACTGAGCAGATGGCTGCTACTAGACCGGAGCCCCTTGAAGATTGGGCCTGTATTATTCACTGATCCCTTCCTAGTGTTTTTTGCAACACCTGTTGCGGAGTAGGTGCTGAAAACTGTTTGATGAATGAATGAACGAATATACATAGGTGGCCCCAGTGCTATCTGTGTACTTTATGGAGCTCACGCGTGTGTCATCACTGCACCTGTCTGCACTCTCTGGCTTTGCCAGGTCCCCACAGCTGGCTCTAGTGAGATCAGTCTGTGCCTACCCGATAGTGTGCGCACCACCCAGGCCCAAGGCTCTACTCCCTCTACCCTTGGAGACAGTTTTTCATAGAGGAAGCTATACAATGGTAGCTACCGTGAAAGCAGGCAGACATAAACTGTAAGCCAGATCATCGTTCTCGTAGTCAAAAGAGTATGTCCTGCTGGTAATGAGAATATAGAACAAAATCCAGAATCTTTATCTTGTGACTGAAGTCAAAATGACTGAGATTTGTGTGATTCATTTGCTGTAAGGAAGTATCACATCTTCTAGAAGCTGGGCAAAATCCTCGCTATGATTTCAGTAATCAGATTAAGGCCTAAACATATTATATCTACAAGTAATATATTTTCTATATAACTTCTGGGTCTTTCCTGTTATCAAGTCTGGAGAGGTATACAAACCACTTTTTCTGGGAATACACACTTGTTCTTTGACACTTTAAATAACAACAGATTTTCTGATTATGCAGAAACATGACAGTAAGGTACTTCTTGTAATAACCAAATAAACAGAAATACTGTTTTTAAGCTCCAAAATGATACCATGCCATGGAGATGACAATCTCATCTGGACCAAAGTTATCTCCATTTAGATGGAGAGCTCTAGAGAAATCTAATGCTAAATGATTCATAACCATAATGATGAGAATTGTAATTATTTTAAAGAGAGTATTTACTTTCAAAACCCAAGTTCAGTTGTATCCATTGAGAACCATGAATAGCTGTAAAAACATGTAAGTTCTTGTTTCTATGTATTTTGTGGATGTACCTTGGCACTTTTATACACAGGCCTTGTGTCATATCTCATTATGTGGACAAAGCAAGAAGGCTTCTCTTCCAGACTTGTAGATACCTTGACATGTCACAGATAAATAGATGACATAGCACAGTGAGCAGGTGAGGGCATTTGGCGTGGTCTTGTTACGCTGAACCCACATAAGGGATTCCATTCAACGGTGAGGAGATATCTGACTAGTTCAAAGTGATTCATTAGCACAAAGAAATTGCAGAGTGGAAACAGTTCTCAGAGCCTTTGGCAAGCATGTTAAAGCAGGCCCATGACAGATGAACTCAATGAACTAACAGCTTAAATAGCAGTTGGGAACTGAGAGTACTGAGAAATGAATGTGCTGACCTTACAATAGTGAACAAAACTTCATGACTAGAAAACACAAACTTTTGGGCCCTTGTGGGAGAATGTATCCCATCATGTAGTGTTTAAGGGGAGGAAAAGGGGACTGTATGGTTATAGATGCCATTAATTAAACTTAGCGCTGAGGACATGGGTGTCTGCCTTACTGCCTGATTAACATATTGGGTCAAGAGCATTGGAAATTTACAGACTGTTTTTGCATTAGAAACCATAAGGGAAACGGCCCCTCAGAAGTCCATCTATAATTCATGGACCAAATCAGAAGCTGTGCATGTGGACTTACATTGCTATGTATGCTTTCCCTTCGTTCAAGTGGGAGCCAGCCATGCATAAGAAAGGTCCTGTCATGCTATGCAATTCCATTTCTGTTTGTGTTGGTTTCCAGATGCTTTGGATATCCCGAGGCATGGGCAAGGACAAGGGGAGAGAATGGTATGCGTAGGTTAAATGAAAGGAATTAGTAGATCTTTCAAAGATTTGCAGGTATCTAGTCAGACAAAAACAAAATATTATAAGTCTGCAATGTGTAAAGATACCTCACAGGCACCACCATCAGATTAAATTGTGCAATATATTTTTACCTTTTTGATATTTCGTGATTATTTAGTATAGCTATGGCATTAGTCATTTTGATATGTTCTCCCATGTATTTGTATTTGCCTCCAATTTTCAAGCCCCCTGCAACAAAAAGTAGGCTCCTAGTATAAGTGTTTTTAAAAATATTTTGGAATACATGTATCTTATGGATTTTTCAAATTAATACATTTGTTCTGAAAATTTTAAATAAAATCTTTTAGGATTTTTCTCTTAGGATTTTTAGGATTTTAGGATTTTTCTTACTGAAACAACAAGTTACATGTTTTGAAATTTTTCTTGCAAAAGAGTAACAGTTTTATTGCGTCATTAATAGAAATTAAGAGAACAAATTGAAAAAAGCTTTTCAACTTATTATGGAATTTCTGCCTTCAACTGCAAAGTATTGAAGTGTGGATTATAAGTCACCCTTGAGGGCGGTGTAACTAATCACTTTCATGATTAGACGGCCGTGCAGAATCATCCTTTCCTAAGTACCAGGGAGTGGCCTGCCAGTCTCCCTAAGTACTTTCGGGGCTAAACCAAATCTCTCACCAGTGTTGGGGTTGATGGGGCTGGGAGACTGTTGACCAGAGATGGGCATCGAGCACATACAGATGGTGGAGCATGGCATACAGCACTGTCTAGCAACGTGCTGACTTGTGCTCCAAGTCGCTTCTGAATCCATTCGAGTCAAATTAGTTTGCAAAGATGAAAAGCTATCACTTTTGGGTAACTTAAATCCAAATCCTAACGTAGATACGAACTGAAAGTGGCCGGTTTCTAACATTAGATTTCAGCTTTCTGTCCAGTGAGCCTGCCCCTGTCTAGGTCAGGCAATAGGATTCCAGAAAAGATCAGCACAGTGTGCACTTTTTGCCTTGTGTGCTCTAAGACAGTATGGACTAAGTTATGTGCATGCGTTAAAAAAAGACTCTGTTCGTTCTCCAGCGATTGTGAGGTGTGTAACTTTGCCTCCCATGTTATGTAATTCTTAGTTCATAGCAATTTCCAGCCACATGAGCCAGATCTTGTCTCATTTTCTTTCAATGAGATTATGCCTTCATAAGTATGTTTGTAAAATGGCAGTCTAAGCTCACGTTCCAGGAGCATCATACCACCCGTTATCCATCTGACTTGATTCCGTGTACTGACTCAGTACCAAACCCTCACTTTACCCCCACCACATCTAAAATCCTCCTCAGTCTTTTTCCATCAGCCTGTAAGCAAAGAAAAGAAACAGGTTCCAGAGACTTCCAAATAGACCAAAGGCTGTTGATTGACCACATGGAATTGGGTACACACTCAAAGATGTCTCTGCCTCTGCCCCAGCTGGTTAGATGTGGGTAATCGTGCACATCTGCAAGCCAGCTGTTGCCTTCAGCTCGATCTCATCTGATGTAGAAATCCCAGGAGGTCAAAGAGAAGAGCTTTTCACTTCTTTGCTGTGCCGACATATGGTGGTGCAGGTGGATCCCTGCCCAGTCCAAGTGTCAGAATCAGAGAAGGAAGGGTGGCCATACTGACCCTTCTTCCTATTGTTTTCATCTGCATTATGTATTAATGTAGTTGTGTGTATTAGTTAAGACAAGTACCCTAGAAACCGGAAGCCTTTGTTCTCTTTCTAACCAGCTGAAAATCACCAAGTGAAGCTAGACAATATTTTTAGGTTCTTTGTGTATTCCTTCTTTTGTATTTGCAAACGTGGCATGCTTCATGATACAAGAGGATGGTGGGAGTTGTTTTAAGTTTGTAAAGGACTTGTCCAGTTGCATTTGTTTAAATACAATGAGAGAAATCCCAAGTTAGATTATTCCTTGGGAGGATGGTGGTCACCTCTGACTTCTATTCTGATATGACCATTGGATAAAACATTAATCAAAATGGGAGCTGATAGTGATGTGGAAAAACAGAGAATAATTAAAGTCAAGGAGAAATTCACATGAAATATGTGGGAATTACCAAACATTAAGGGCATAATAATAATTTAAAAGTTTCTTTATGGTGGTAAGGGATAATATGAAAGAAGCAAAGACAAATTTATTTCCCTAGACAAGTAACCAGAAAGAATGAGTAAATTAGGCATTAATGAGCAGACTGAGAGTCCCCTTGGGATATCTGAAGTTAAGAGTTTTCTCCCAAATCTCCACTCCAGTTGCTTATATGAAATCCCTTGACAGGCATGGGCAAGAAATGGGTTGTATTGTTGCCTGCTCTGTTTTTTCATCTTTAATCATGTTTTCATAAGAGTCCTGTCAGGCATCTCTACCTATAAAGAAGGTAGTATTAGTGCCTCTTTCCCAAAGACTCTGTTTCCTCCTTCTGGGTCTTTCCTCTATTTTAATTCCTCCCTTTTTCTCTATGCCCACTGCTATCCACAGTCTTTTCTGCAAAAAAAAAAAAAAAAAAACAAGATTAATGAATGAAATTGCTCTATGGAATTTATTATTAATTTTTCTTCCAGGGATAATTGTACTATCACTGTACTCCTGGAAACATCTTTATATTTTATTTTTTTGATGTTTATGTATTTTTGAGACAGAGACAGAGCACGAGCAAGGGATGGGAAAGAGAGAGAGGGAGACACAGAATCTGAAACAGGCTCCAGGCTCTGAGCTGTCAGCACAGAGCCTAACGTGGGGCTCAAACTCACGAACTGTGAGATCATGACCTGAGCCGAAGTCGGACGCTTAACAGACTGAGCCATCTAGATGCAACCCCCCGACTTTTTTTTTTAAGAAAGCGAAAAGAAAAGAATCCTCAAAACCATTCATCGTGTAGCCCACCAAAATGGAGGGTTTCAGATGTGTATATAAGGGATTGTGACATATTTCAAATCATTACACATATTACTCCGCCCATTTGTTTAAGGTAAGGCCAGCCACACATCTGTATTGGTCTTTGGGCATCTCATTTAAAGGGAAAGTCTCCTCATTTATCCATAAGGTGTACACCATGACTGTGGTACAGACACAAACAGGAATGAAAAGAAAGGAACCTTTTGACTAAATCCATTTCTTTCTTAAAGAAGTCTTGTTATACCAAAGTAATATTTGCTAGAATCTTTGGGGACTGGGAAACAATGTGCATGGTCAATATGTTTCCCTGATTTGCTTTACAAAACCAAGTGGTTCTTCTCTCATTAGTGAAAATTATAAAACTATGCAAGCTTGTGTCCCTGAAGGTATATATGATCTGCTTTTCTCTTACCCCTTATTTCCTCCTTGAGTCTATGAGACTAGTTTTGGGTAATGGTTGCTCCATAGAAGTTTTAATAGAACAGCTTCCTCATTTTAATTTGCCTCCAGATAATAGTTTTCTTTCTTAATTAATGCTGTGAAAACACACATTATGATCTTTACCTGAAACACGTTTTGATTAACACCAGTGCCTATGGTTTCGGTTGACTAAAGTACTCTTTCCCCTGCTGAGAGCTGTGCTCTGTTAAGCAGCTGCTTCATTTCACCCCAGAGGTTGCTGCATTTTGCCAACTGTAAGAATAATGTTTATTTATGGTAGAGTTTGTAAAGATCTTCGTATCAAATGAGATAAAAATCCCCCCATTCTCTGAGATGGATCAGCATCTCTCTCATTGTTGCTCTTACCTTTGCTCTTTCGCAGCCTGTCCCCCGTCCCTCTTACACACGCTCTCAGTGTCTGTATAACTTCATGAGATAGAATGCCTATGAGCTTCATTGAACAAATACTCATAATAATAATGATGATAAAAATCACGGCAGCTTGTTGAGCAATGCCTATGCAATTGGCTTTATTGTAGAGTTTTTGCATTATGTTATCTCACTTGTTTCCATGACAATCCTATAAAGCAGGAAATATTATTATGCCTCTTACGCAGAGGAAACCAGCTGAGTTTCAGAGTGGTTACAGTATGAAAGAGAGAACAGCTGTACTGTGCCTGCTCGGAATCTATCCATTCTTTAAGTTGAAATTAAACAGTTTAGCTCTTTACATGGCTATTGTTCGCTTGAAATGAGAGGCCAAGAGACACTAACCAATCTCTATATAGAAAGTGTGTTCTTTTCTAAAGGGTAAATTGATTCACGATACTTTCCCAATTTAAAATTATTCAATTGTTCCAAATTTCCCTCAAAATAAAGTTCCAGTTCTTTATCATGGTGTCTCCAACCTTCTTGGCCTGACCTTGGCTAACGTCTTGGATTCCATCTCTCCTCATGTCTACCCTCCTCTTTGATTTGATTGGCCTGATTGCCAAGGATTTGTATATTTTCATTTTTTCGATTCACAGTTCACTTCCTTCTCTTCCCTGGCTGTGTTCTACACCTCTTCAAGTCTCACTTTGGACAGTTTTATTGATAGGCGACCCTCTTAACAACTCCTGCCTCCCCTATTTGATTCTCTTGTGTTCCCATAGCACCCCAAGCTTGCCTATCTCTTACTTCATCTACTATTTCTCTTTTTTTCACTGGATTTTTCTTTCACTGACTAGATGAAAAGATCCCTGAAGGCAGAGGCAGCTTCTCCGTGCCTGCATTTCCACCTACTCAATCCCTGATACCAAGTAACATTCAAACAAGATATGCTCGGTGAATGAATAAGCAGAGAATCAAGGCTGAACTTAAACACACATTCATAAAACTTTACAGAGCTAATATATGTTAATGTTATTACTTCAAACTCAATTACGGGAAAATAATTGCTGTCTGCTTTCAGGTCAGCACATGGTGGTTGGTTTAGAGATGGCATGAGGTCAAAGCCTGGCAAGTGAGTTGGGTTAATTTGACTAGAACAATTGGGAAGCAGAAGTTTTCCATTACTGAGGACGTTTAGCTGGAGAAATACAGATCTAGATCTGTGGATGGCCTTCCAAATGAATAAGCCTGATTAAAGTCAATTCAAGTTGGGTTTCTATAACTCTGTCAAAATAATAGTAATACCCTTTCTTGGTTTATATTTTCATTTTACTCTTTCCTGTTCTTCACTCCTGTCCATCCTTAAATGTTGGCCTGAGCTATTTTGAAATGTAAACGTGATCATGGTGTTTCCTTTCCTAAAAAGCTTCAATATCTTCCCATAACCCTTCAACGACTGTTTTCATATTGAATAAGACCCCGGTCTGCATATGGAGCCTGTTTACTGTTACTGCCTCTCAGGTCACAGCTCTGTTATAGTTGATACTCTCTCTCCACATGATGAGATTTCCAGGGTTTGGCACATGTATTACTTTCGCTCTGAATATCATTCTCACCCAACTTTGTGAACGAGTGTTCCTACACTAAATGCTTATCAAATATCATCACTTCCCAGTTCCTATACCATTAGTTGCTCCATTCTCTCTCATCTAAAATTTAAACCTGCCTTTTGTAGTATCCATTGCACTATGGTGTAATTCTTTAATTTCATGGCAATCTCTCCATGGAACATATGATCTTTAGGGTCAGTTTTGGTGTCATGTTCCTATTTGTAAAAGTACTATATGACATATTCTTGAAACATAGTAAATGTTCAATAAGTGTTTATAGAATGAATAAATAAGCACATTGAATTATGTGATGCTCCATTTATCACTTTACCAGTATAAAGCAAGAGTTGGAAAACTTTTTCTGTGAAGGATCAGATAGTAAATATTTCTTTCTGCCTTGCAGGCCCTACCACGTCTGTCACAACTGTTAACTCTAGAGCAAAAGCAACCAGAAATAATACATACACAAATGGACATGGCTCTGTTCCACAAATATTTCATTTATAAAATTAGGTGGCAGTGTCCCTGGGCTTAAGTTTGTCAATCGCTGGCATAAAGGAAGGAGAGATCATAGTTCTTAAACTGACCATAGGTAGACTTTGAAAAAGAGGCACAAGCACAAAATAGGCAGGAAGTGGGGGAAGAGTATGGTATGTAAATTGTAGGATAATCCTGTAAATTTCCTAGCCTTTATATATGAAAGCTCTGATTTGCAGCCTCTTTGATACAGCATTTCTTGCCATATGTTCCAACAAATCTATTATATTTTTATTAAAATCTATCTAGTCATACAAGTGCTGATTGAAAACATAACCATTCATTCTCTATTTGAAGAAATTTCAAATAATACATTCAGATTTAATGTTGAGTATGCTCAAAGTAGAAAATATATTTTACTATAAAGAACCAGTACGTACCTAAGCTTTTTTGAGAAATAGAAAGTTTATTCTACTTTCCTTTAGTTTTTGATGAAATACCTTTTTTTTTCAATTTTATCTCAAACTGTTTCCAAACACCCAAAAAGTAAATGAGATTTCTCTAACCTGAAATCAATCTAATGGTATCATACTTAGGAAGGGCTCCATTTTGAAGATCAAATGAAAAGAGCTGACTGTTGTAGGTGTATATATATATATATATATAATCCAATTATAGATATTGAATAGTTTCTAATTATGTGTCTTTTCTAAGCACCGAGCCAGCACAATCAGAAGCCGTGGGCTTGGAAAGACCTGGCAAAACCTGAATTAGAAGAGTATACATGAGCAAACATATGGAAAACATTTAATTATTTGGAGGTCATCTTTTGGACAGTGTCTGCTGGCCGCAGCTGGAGCTTAATGCAAGAGCCCCAAAGCTCTAGCAGTATCTTCTCTCCCCTCCAGTGCATTTCACCAAAAAGCCATACAAATCTACATTCTAATTAGGTTAAGCTTTTGAATTGATTTGCCTAAACCAACAAAGGCACTTTTAGACAGATATGATATTGCCATGCTGCATCCTGTTTTTCTGTGTGTGTGTGTGTGTGTGTGTGTGTGTGTGTGTGTGTGTGTTTAATGCCACATTACACATATTATGTTTTTTGTTGTGTATCATTTCTGTTTGTTCAACTTGCTATAAACACAGTGGAATTTTGGATGCTTTGGTTTAATAAAGATATCACCACATTCAAATGGTCTTTTGTATGAATAGCATGATCTGCTTTAATTTTCTAAGTTTTTTTTTAATTTTATTATTTTTTTTAGCGTTTATTTATTTTTGAGACAGAGAGAGACAGAGCATGAACAGGGGAGGGGCAGAGAGAGAGGGAGACACAGAATCTGAAACAGGCTCCAGGCTCTGAGCTGTCAGCACAGAGCCCGACGTGGGGCTCGAACTCACGGACCAAGAAATCATGACCTGAGCCGAAGTCGGCTGCTTAACCGACTGAGCCACCCAGGCACCCCTATTTTCTAAGTTTTAAACAGACTTGGAATCAGTGCATAAAAGCATTTGAAAGGCTACATACACAGATAGAGTCTTCTGAAACAGTAAAATTTACGAAATAAATTTTAGGCTAAACCCCCAAAGCTAAACCTCTTTTATGTGGGCCCAAATTAAATGCCATTCCTTATAGGTGACATATATATCCCCTGTATCAGTCAGGGTTCTCCAGAGAATATAATCAATAGGATATCTGTGTCTATATCTATCTGCATATACACATATATACAAATGTTATGTATATGTACATTTATATAGTATTATACTATGCTATTATACAATATGCATATTTACATTATATATGAACATATATGTGTATACATGTGTAATGTGTAGGAATACACATTTATGTGTTTTTATAATATATATTATATGTATTTTACACTATAATATGCATATATATTATGCATATACAATTATTGTGTGTGCGTGTATGTATAAAGAAATTTATTTTAAGGAGTTGACTCATATGATTGTAAGGACTGGCCAGCAAACTAGAAATTCAGAATTTGATAATGTAGTTTTGAGGGAATTTCTTCTCCGGGAAACTTCAGATTTTTCTTTTCAAAACTTTCAGCTGAATGGATAAGGTAATCTTTCTCTAATGCTAACTGATTGTGGATATTAACAACATCTATAAAATATTTTCATAGGAATACCTAGATCAATGTTTAATTAAATAACTGTGTATTATACCTTAAACAAGTTAATACATAAAACTAGCCATCATACCCACCCAAAATGCAATTAGATAAGATGAACAAATTTCTTAATATTAATGTAATAGAAATAAAAACTTTAAAATGAAGTAGATAAGGAAAATACACTGGTTAGAAGTATTGACTTTGGAACTCATCAAATCAGTTAAAATTCTATTTCTGCTACTTTTTAGCTTTATAAATGTGGGAGCCAGCTATAAAATTCTCCCCTCCCCCATGAGCCACTCCTTTCAACCTCCGTATGCCTACATAGTCCCTCCTTTTGTTTTTTGGCTGGACTAGTGATACACTGACTTTTTTTTTTTTTTAACCAATTGAGCATGGCAGTGATAACACAGGATTATTTCTAAGTCTAGCTCATAAGAACCGTTCAGCTTCCACATGTTTTTTTCTGGATCACTTACATGGCTTCAGATATCTGACTACCATGAGCAAACCAGGCTATGAGAAAGGCCAAAATAGCCAGGAGAGATGCCATGTGTCCACTGAGATGCCCCGCCAGTGGGCAGGTGTTCCTTCCATTCTAGCTGATGCACTAGACAGATAAATGATGAAGCCATCTTGACATTTGGATGATTTCAAGTCCAGCCCCATCTGACTAGGATCCTCTTCTCAGTTTCTCTAAAATTAGGTTTTGGAGTTTTTACTTGAATTGTATTGAATGTGTAAATCAATTTGGGAAGAAAACTGTCTAAACAGTAGTAAATCTTCTAATCCAAGAACACAACATATTTCTCCATATATTTTGGCCTTCTTTAATGACTCTATGCAATTTTATATAGCTTCAAAATAGAGGTTATACATATATTGATGAATATATTTATAGGTATTTTATGTTCCTGATAATGTGAATGTTTTATTTCTTTTTCTAATTATTTCCAGGTAGCATGTAGAAATAAATTCGAGTTTTCAATAGTGATAATGTACAACACTATCTTGTTAAATTTATCTATTATTTGCAGTTTCTTTTTTTCTTTTCTTTTTTTTGAAATTCCCTACAGTTATATCTTTCAGTAGTTTTGTTGTCTTCAGGTAAAAATTGTTTGATTTTGTCATTTCTAATCTCACTGCATTTTATTTCTTTTTCTTGCCTTATTGCAGTGGCTGGGAGCTCCTAGTAATGTTTAGTAAATATAGTGAGATAAACAGCTTTCCTTTGTTCCTAAACATAGAAGAAATGCTAGCATTTCATTATTAACATGATGTGGAATTTTTGGAGATATACTTTACCCATTTAAAGAAGTTTTCCTTCTCTTCCTATTTCACCAAGAATTTTTATGGAGAATGGCCATTTAATTTTTTTCAAATGTGTTTTGGAAATCTGAATACTTTTTTTGTCCTATTAATTTGATGAATTGCATGGATTGATTTTTAAATGTTAAATCAAGAGGGATAAGCCTTGCCTGGTTATAATGTATTATCTTTTCTGTTATTTTTGATCTGCTAATTTTTAAAAATACATTTAAATATTTCTGTGTCTGTTTTTATGAGGGGATATTTGTTTATAATTTTATTTTTGTGAAATATCCTTTTAAGATTTTGATGTGCATTGTCTGGCCTCATAAAAGAAGTTAGAGAATCATTCCATTACTCTACTTTGAGTCTGTTTAACTTTTAAATGACATTTCTTTTTAAAATGCCTGATAGGGGCGCCTGGCTGGCACAGTTGGTTAAGCGTCCGACTTCAGCCAGGTCACGATCTCGCGGTCCGTGAGTTCGAGCCCCGCGTCAGGCTCTGGGCTGATGGCTCGGAGCCTGGAGCCTGTTTCCGATTCTGTGTCTCCCTCTCTCTCTGCCCCTCCCCCGTTCATGCTCTGTCTCTCTCTGTCCCAAAAATAAATAAACGTTGAAAAAAAAAATTAAAAAAAATAAAATGCCTGATAGAATTGGTGTACCTGGGTGGCTCAGTTAGTCGAGTGTCTGACTCTTGATTTCAGCTTAGGTTATGATCCCAGGGTGATGGAATGAGCCCCACATTGAGCCCCACATCAGGTTCTGTACTGAATGTGGAATCTGCTTAAGACTCTCTCTCCCTCTTCCCCTCTCCTCTGCAGGCACACTCTCTCTAAGAAAATAAGAAAAATTAAAATGTGTGATACAATTAGCCAATGAAACCACATGTGCCTGGACTTTTTTGTTAAGATAGTTCATGATAATAAATTCAAATTCTTCATAATTATTACACTTTTAGATATCTTTATCATCTTTTGTCCATTTTGGATTTTCAAGAAATTTTTCTGTTTCATCTAAATTGCAGAATTTATTGTCATAAAATTAATTATAATGATTCCTTATTGTTCACTCCATCCTTTAACTCATTCCTGATATTGATAATTTGTGTTTTTCTATTTCCTAGCTACAAGTTTATTGTTATATTGTTATTAGTATATTATATATTATGTAATAATATGTTTATATATTATTTTCTATATTATGTATAAATAAATTTTGTACTTCTATTTATTTAAATTACATATAGTTATTATATTTAACTTATTTATTAATTTTATTACTGTTTTCAGAAGCATTGGGACTTTGTTGATTTTATTTTGATTTTTTTGTACTTAATTGATCTACTTTTATCTTTATTTCTTTCCTTCTACTTATTTTGGATTTAATTTTGTCTTTATTTTTTCTAACTTAAGAAGATAATTTGATTGATAACTTTTGGAGTCTTTTTTCTTAAGTCCCTAAGACTATTTCCCTTTAGCCATTGCATTATATCAAAGCCCAGTTAACATTTTCAATAAAGATTCAGATAGAAAATATTTTGAGCTTTGTAAGCCATACAGTCTGTCACCACTAATCAGCTCTGCTGCTGTAGTATAAAAAGAGCCATAGACAATACATAAATGAATGATGAGGCTGTGTTCCAATAAAACTTTATTTACAAAAATAGGCAGGTGCTTGGATATGGCTTTCAGGTTGCACTTTATGCTTTTATATCAATCTCACAAACTGTCATGTTATATTTAAATTACAATTCATTACCATGTATGATTTCTTGTGATTTTTTTTTGTTCATCAACTATTTATAAGGGGCTGGTTTAATTTCCAAATGTACTTTACTTTTCTGTATATCTTATATATTGATTTCTAATTTAATTCCTCTTTGATAGGAAAGCATAGTTGATAAAATTTTAATCTCTTGAAGGGTATTGAGATTTTAAAAAAATTTTTATATGTTTATTTTTTTGAGAGAGACAGAGACAGAGTGAGAGCTGGGGAGAGGCAGAGAGAGAGGGAGACATAGAATCTGAAGCAGGTTCCAGGCTCCGAGCTGTCAGCACAGAGCCCTATGCGGGGCTTGAACCCACAAACTGTGAAATCATGACCTGAGCCAAAGTCCAACACTTAACTGACTGAGCCACCCAGACACCCTTGAGATTTAAAAAAAAAATTGTTTTTAATTCATTTATTTTTGAAAGACAGAGACAGAGCCCAAGCAGGGGAGGGGCAGAGAGAGAATGAGACACAGAATCCAAAGCAGGCTCTAGGCTCTGAGCTGTCAGCACAGAGCCTGACGTGGGGCTTGAACTCACCAACCGTGAGATCATGGCCTGAGCCAAAGTTGCCACTTAACCAACTGAGCTACCCAGGAGTCCCGAGATTATTTTTTTTTAATACAAAAATCTGGGTGTTATTGCAATTATTGAGAGAGTATTGAAATCTCAAGCTAAGATTGTAGATTTATCCTTATTCCCCCTTTGTACTCTCAGTTTTGTTATATGAATTTTGAGGTATATACACTTACAACAGTTACATTTTCCTAAATTTATTTTCTAATGATTGAAGGAAAAAAATAATTTCACATGTTTTGACTCTCCTATGAAAATGTTGCCAATTAACATGCAAAGTGACAATTCTCTTGTTGTCCAGGAGCTATAAAATATAGGCACGCTAATTGGAAAGGCCACGGACTAACATGGACTGAAAATCTGTGTATCATTTCATATTCACATCATTCTTTGAATTCACTGTTTTGCTGCATTTCTACACATGAATGCTAGCATTTAGCAACTAAAATATTAGTGCCTATGAAGCAATGGCAAAAAGAGGTCGCTGTTTAGAATACTGATAGTTGGCTGAGGCCCCAAGCAAGAAACCTGCCTTGGTTAACATGTAGGATAGTCCTGGTAAATATGTCATTGATGTTTAGACTAACATATGTACTCTTTTTTCTAATGTGTATTTATTTTTGAGAGAGAGAGAGAACGAGTGTGCAAGCAGCGGAGGGGCAGAGAGAGAGGGTGACAGAAGATCCAAAGCAGGCTCTGTGCTGACAGCAGCAAGCCTGATGGGGGGGCTTGAATTCACATACCGTGCGATCATGACCTGAGCTGAAGTCAGATGCTGAACCAACTGAGCCACCCAGGTGCCCCTAACATATGTAGTATTAAGTGAAAACATACTAGAACATTTAGCTTTTGCTTTCAGAAATCCATAAAAGGGGAAAGTGAACCACATGATTTGATGGAGAAAGAATAAATCCAATTTTGATAAAAGTTGAATTGGGATTAAAGATAAGCAAGTGAAAAACAGAAAAGTAACTTGCGATTTCTGGAGACAATATGTTAGCCAAAAATCTAATTGGGCAGCTAAACTTTGAATACTATGTGACTGGGCACAAGCACAGAACTCACGTTCTAGTTTGCTAGGGGAATGGCTCTATGTATGAAGAACCAAAGAGATTGACTCACTTAAGTCTCCTTGGGAGCAGGGTCAAGGCCCATTCAAGCTACCTCATGAAAAGAGTGATTTATTACAAGATGTCAGTATGAAGCCATTGAGAATTTGAGGCTATAAATACCAGGTCATAACTAGGTCTCATGACAAATGAGACCAAGGAAAGTTTTGCCATCAAGACCAAGATGGGTGGTTGAATTCTTGAGGGCCATTCTAATTAGTCTACTGACTAATTCAGCTACTCCTCATCTATGGACTGCAGGTACATCAAAAGTGAGCAAAGGGTTAAGTATAAAGGAGCTTTGAATCTATATGCATACAATGTACTGTGGTCTGAAAAGTATTACTGTATTTAACATATATAGTTCTACTGGAAGGAGAAATTAATGTTCCTGGGGATCCTAGGGTTTAACACCTCTTCAAGCCTTTATCTTATCAATTGTTCAGTATCTAATAGATAGTATGAGTGGGGCTTGGACCCTTGAAATTAGTTACAAAATTTCTGCTTGAGGGTGTTATCTGCTTCAAGTAGAGAAGTAGGACCGACTTGCATTTCAGCAACATTTTGACAGGTCAATCTTAACCTGAGTTAACTGGCAAACTATTTTCATTTATTTCAATAGTATTTTAGTACTCTTTATAGATTTGCACTCTGGTCAGCGTCTGGCATGTCTCTTTAATTTGTACCACTCTTTCGTTTGTTTGCTTGCTTATTATATTACTTGATAATGTGTGTGTGTGTGTGTGTGTGTGTGTGTGCACAAGCTTAATGATTTAAAGTGTCAATACGTTTACAACAGCTTTTAGTCATTTTCTCAAACACTGACAGGATATTAATACATCGTGGATCTCTAAAAAGTTTTTTGGCATCTAAAAGAGGTCCTCATACATGAAAATGTGCAAACTACTGTACTGAACTCTAAAGCTGTCAGCTGCAAAAACAAGATCTGTTTCTATTTTACCGTGAGATGTATTTTTTTTATTATTTTTAAGCTCAGTCTCATTTATAAGAGCATCCAGAGAGTCTTTTTCCATTCAGAGATTGCTATTTCATTTTATTCATTTACCCAAATACCCACTTTTTCTATTACAGAAATCACCTCTCATTTGACATTCCTTTTTCTCCTACCCCACCCACCTCCCGCTGAATAAACTAAGACAATATCATTTGCAGAAAAGTCAGAATTTACATCATCATCTGTCTATATTTCTCTTTCAAAATAATTTAGAATCTGTGGCATTGTAAGAGTCTTTTAGCTTAAACAATTCTGAAAAATTTCATGGAGTTTTCCAGATGTTTTTTCTGAATGGAAACTTTGTAAAACCATAATCTGCCGGGACCTCAAAAAATATTTGGTTGGTTGTTTTTCCTTTTCCTCTCTCTGCTCCAAATTGAAATTGAGTTCTATGTCATCTCTGGTCAGAAAGATTTTTCTCCCTTCTTTTCCTTTCTCACTGGACCACGCTACACTTTGAGAGTAATAAAACATCATTTAAATGAAATGTACAAAACAATAACCACTAAGCTGAATGACATTAAATATTTATGAATACAATAGTACAAGTTTCACTGTGAAATAAACATTAGGTCCTGCAAATTTAATAGTTTCCTGTTAAAGGGGGAAAAAATCTCCCTAAGCTTTTGCAGCCCAGAGTACTGGACTTAACAAATAAATAGTTCATGGTGTGCCAAAATGGAATTGCCAAATGATTGACCACATCCTATACTGCACAAGGAAAAGGCCACTATTGTTTGTACATGTGTGTTTCATTCAATATTTGACTTTGATAGATAAATAGCATGAAATTGGTATTTTTAAATTAACCTTTGTTTTCAACTAACTACAGATGAAGGAGTATAGGTACAGAAAAAGGACACGGAAGGGTTTAGGGAAAGAGGAACATCAGGAAGTCTCAACCTGATATATCCTGAACAGATTCAAGAATTGCTGATTTAAATTTGGAGGGACTAGACCCCACATAGTGAAGTTTTTATTCTGACATTGATATAGATATAGATATAGATGATATAGATATAGATAGATATAGATAGATATAGATAGACATATATAAATATAGATATATGAAAACCAACTACTGCTTCTGAATTTTTGTTGTTGTTGTACCCCCGGAAAGAATAACAAAAGTAAAAATTTAAATAAGTGATTTTAAGGTAATAAAAGGCAGATTATTAATTATGATCACAAACTGACGCCAATGATGTTTCTTTAGTAAAAGCTATATATGTGTCATTAGCAAAAGTTATCTTACACTGGGTAATTGTTTCCATTTTTTATTTGAATTGGGCTCAATATATTCTATGAGGGCTATGTTGGTCAATTTAATCATAAAACACTAAATTCAGAGTATTTTTTTACATTTTGAAATATTCTAGGACAGACACACATGCACACACACACACACACCCCTACTACATTTGGCTTATTGATTTTAATGAAATATATTACCTATAGGTCACAGATATTTTATATTAATATAATTATGATAAACAATTAAATACCATGAAATTTTTATCTTAGAAATAGTTATGTATTTAGCAGAGAAAAATATTTTGCTATAACAATGATGACTATGAAAATAAGAATAATATTCATAACAAAAATTGTAACTTCTTTTAATGATTCTCAATGAGTGCTGAAACATTAGAAGCACTCTTCTAGACAACTAACTTCCAACAAGTCTAGATGATATTTTTAATCTTATAGACTCCACATAGCCCTCTATACCATATACCCTTCCAGAAAACCATGGCCAAGGCGCACCTCTCTCCATGGAGAATCCAGAGTTTTGCAGCTTTTTGGCACGAGTTATTTTCAATCCTCATGTCTCTTTTCTTCCTCATAGGTTTCAACCTCTCTGGTTCTTTTCTTTGTTCCCCTTGTTTGCTGTTGCCTTCTCTTCTCTCCTTTCCTCCTCTGTTCTTCAATTAATTTCCCACTTCTGGTCTATAACTAGAGCCCTGTTCCTTTCATCTCATCATCTCTCAAGAAGGAGAGATATCATACACACATTTTGATGATGTAAGTTTCAAAGAGATTAGCGAAGAAGGCTGACTCATGAAGAAAAAAGTCCAGTGTCTGGGGTAATATGATTCAGTGAAATGTGTAATGAGGGACCTATTTTCTAAGAGTTCAGATGCTGGAGGGAAGCTCATTGAAAACCTAATACTCCCCATATCCTTTGGTCTGGACTTAGAAGGCAAGAGTGGTGTCAAAATTCTAGCCTAAGAAATTGGTAAATAGGAATGGCACATTTTAGTCTTTCCAGAACCTAGGACATCATGGGAGTTGAATGTCTTTCTTTAACTGCACTGATAACTTCTTCTAGTTCAAAAAAGTAGACTTCATAAAAATGTAATGGTGGGAGATGAATAACACAGATCCTGTCGATGTTGTTCTCACATGGACAGTCACTGGTTATATCCTGTGCTAACCTTCCAGAGGTTTTGCAGAATTCGGTGCCTCAGGCAGCCATAAAAAAAAAAAAAATCCACTTCAGCAAACCTTTAGTGAGAAATGTGTAATTTGCTCAAGATTTCATGGAAAAGAAAAAGAGATTTTATATTAAATGTTACACAGCAAAAATTAATACAAATCCCTATTTTTCATTTCTGTTCTTTTCTAAACATTTGCTTTGTCCTTCAGCCACTAAGTTATCTCTATAGGCATTTTCCAAGCAGCCTCATTATTTTCCCTTTATTGTGTTCTGGGTTCCAGAACCAGGAATCTTTCTTATGGATTTTTCTATATTTTTCATCCCATATGTATTTTATGAGTAATTTAAATCTATGGCAGTTCTTATCCATTTCACCCCCAAATCCATTTCCCTTGGTTCAAAAGCCAGCCAATCCCTTTATTATGATGATCTATCCTCCTTACATGTCAATGACAGGTTGCTAGTTTGCCCCTTTTCTTGTTTTTCATAAATAGAGACTTATGATGGATATTATATGTAATATTATAATTATATTATATTATATATTAAATATATTTGTATATATATTATTACTTTCTAACTATTTGATGCTATGCAAGGTTCTTAACCTCTCTAAGCCTCAAGAGAGATAACTGTACTTACCTCAAAAGGGAATAAAGGGTGTGTGTGTATGTGTGTGTACTGTGGGTTCAGAACAGTATCTGACCCATAGTAAGGACTATAGAAGTGCACGTGTTATATTGTTATTTATCATATATATTCTATCACTGGAATTTACTAAAGGAGTTTTAAAAATACAAGTCTCTAAAAAGACTAAAAAAACATGACTTAGCTAAAACTCTATCTCAGAGGAGAACTTAATAAAAAAATATTTAAAGAGAGCTAGATTTGCTCATTTTAGCCACTCTGACTGGTGTGAGATGATATCTTAGTGTAGTTTTGATTTGTATTTCCCTGATGAGGAGTGACGCTGAGCATCTTTTCATATGCCTGTTGGCCATCTGGACAAATCAGGAGACTATAGATGCTGGAGAGGATGTGGAGAAACGGGAACCCTCTTGCACTGTTGGTGGGAATGCAAACTGGTGCAGCCGCTCTGGAAAAAAGTGCGGAGGTTCTTCAAAAAGTTAAAAATAGACCTACCCTATGACCCAGCAATAACACTGCTAGGAATTTACCCAAGGGATACAGGAGTGCTGATGCATAAGGGCACTTGTACCCCAATGTTTATAGCATCACTTTCAACAATAGCCAAATTATGGAAAGAACCTAAATGTCCATCAACTGATGAATGGATAAAGACATTGTGGTTTATATACACAATGGAATACTACTTGGCAATGAGAAAGAATGAAATGTGGCCTTTTGTAGCAACGTGGATGAACTGGAGAATGTTATGCTAAGTGAAATAAATCATATAGAAAAAGACAGACACCATATGTTTTCACTCATATGTGGATCCTGAGAAACTTAACAGAAGACCATGGGGGAGGGGAAGGGGAAAAACAAGTTAGAGAGGGAAGAAGGCAAACCCTAAGAGACTTAAAAACTGAGAATAAAGTAAAGGTTGATAGGGGGTAGGAGGGAAGGGAAAGTGGCTGATGGGCATTGAGGAGGGCACCTGTTGGGATGAGCATACATGGAAACCAATTTGACAATAAATTTCATATTAAAAAAATAAAGAGAACTAGAGTATTTTTCCCCTTTAGTAGATCTGGCAAGACTCAGGTATAGCAGTCCGACTTCGTGTTACACCTCAAGAAAAACTCTTATCTTCACCAGAATCTCTGCCTTCTTTCTCGTTGCACCTAGAGGGATGATCAGATGACTTAACTTTCACTTAGTAAGTGTCAAAATTTACATAGGAACCTGAATAGCGAGCTGTCATTGCCTTGCTCTAGGCATCTTGCCAGGTTGTGAAGTTGAATATTCAGTTGGGTTTGTATCTCATCATTACAGCTATGGCCTTCCAGGGGGGACCAAAAGGGCCAGACAGCGATGAATTAATGAAGCTCTGTGGGAAGTCTAAATAGAGACAAAAGTTTTCATCTATATTTGTTTAAGAATGTTGAAGTAGAGCCTGCTTTCCAAATGCCATGTCTAATTTAAGAGCAGGCCTGCAGTGGTAATAGCCCAATATCACCATGTCTCCACTGCCTGCTAAAGCTGATACCAGGAGACGTCATGCTGTGGAAACAATTATATCAACATAATTGGGAAATATTTTTTCGGTGCAGTTCTGCCTTAATTAAAGCTCATTTTACATCTTGGAGAAGGAAGTGTTTTCTCAAAACTTTGGGGTATATTTAAATATCTTTCAAAAATAAAACCTAGATAAAACACACAAAGGAAGGCTAATGTAGACCGGGGATACAAAGAGTCAAGTGGAGATTTTTACATCAGGTGATTGAGGTTTGAATCCTAGTCCTGCCACTTAGTGGCTAATGACCTTGGGCATGTAAATTCAAATCTGTAGGTTTAGGTTTTTCTACTGAAGACATTCATGACAGATGTGTGCTTCTGAGTATTGTGGTGGGAAGTAACTTGCCTGTGGAGATATTTTGTATAAGGGGTAGGAGGTGAGATCCTGAGTCAATATGATGGTAGCTAAGCTACTCTGCATGACCAAATGAAACGAAATTGTTTTATGCTTCTGAGACCAGCATAAAGAATAGAAAGGATTTCAAAAGAGAGGGGAAGGGGAGGGGAGTTAACGAAATGGCTCAAGAATGGACCCATGTGGCTTCATAGATCTCAGGCCAATGGGTGGCTGTAATTTTAAGACTTTTAAGACATTAAATAATAAGAAGACCTAACATACAATTTTTATAGCTATTCTCTGATGTTGGTGTAATCCTTTCCATTAATCCAGAATTCTTAATGATATTTACCAATCACTTCAGTGATTATGTGTTTTATTGTTGGTGACACTACTGGTGGAAACTGAGAAGAAGAAAGACTTTGCCAACGTTTTTGTCTGGTTCAACATGACCAGAAAATCGCACTGTTGGAAACAGGAGCTTGGTCACAGAAGTGACAGTGAGAAAATAAGCTGACCAGAAAAATCAAACATAGCTTGGAGAGATCAGGCTAATAACTGGGTACAGAAGAGGGATTTGAGATGAAGGTCATTGGATTTGGCAGACTCATCTGATATCTGGGTTATCGACATGCATAGACAGGCATACATAGGTACTTAATAAATTTTATTACTGTTGTTAAACCAATGATGATAGCTCAAACAATAATAGTGTATTTTGACTAATATTTTACCCTTTATAATGTCATTTCACTTTTTAATCTCCTTATCTCTTAGATCAGGCTGTTCTCTCCCTCCCCCAGTAGTTTTCCCCAGAATATTAGTCATCACAATCCATTCTAGTTTGGTTACATATTTGTTTGAGGATAGATTCTCCAGGAATGAGGTTATATTCATCTTTTCTGTTCATAAAGAATAGTAAAGTGCCTGATGCATAGTGTGGTCAACAAACCTCTCATGAATACATCAGTCAGTTTGTGTTTGATTCTCACAATAATAGATAGGAAGAATATTGTTTCCTTTCATATATGGACAAAATGAAGATCAGAGTGATATGCCCAAAGTTACATAGATAGTAAGTGACAGAGTTATGGCTTACACCCAAGTCTTGGAGAATTATTCTCATTTTGTTTTATTTCATTACCAGCTTTTCCAAACAGATAAGGCAAAAAGTAGCAGAATTTTAAATTTCTGAGATAGTTACATTAATTATATGGAAAATTAGACAATTCCTCCTTCCTACTGTTTATTACACTAAAAAAGAGATTGAATGTTTAATGACAGATTTTATAATTTTGCATCCCTCGGTGCTGGATTTAGCCTTCATTCCTCAAAATGAAATTGCATAACTTTTAATTTGTCATGCTATTTTCAGCCAAGAAGAGATGAACACACTTTGTGTTTGATGTAATGAATTCATGACCTTGAAATGTATTCTGGGCATTTTAAAATCCTGAACCTAGCTTCTCACTTTAGATTGTCAAATCCTGGCAACCCCAATACATTGTCTTCAAGTCACAAAAAAATAAAATAAAAAATAAAAAGCAAAAAACAAACAAACAAAAATCATTTTGGCAATAGAAAACAGATAGAAAGGGGCAGTACTAGGGACTTTCCAAAGCAGAGCACTGAGAAACCTATCATTTACTTTTCTCTTTACTCTTACCTGGTTTTATCTTCAAACTCTGCTCTAATTTCAGATGACTGCTTGGAAGTCAGTTCTCAACTTCACCCTTTCACAGATTTGTTATCTCCTTTCTATTCACTTAGTGCACGATTTTGGCCATGTACCATTACCCGCATGCTATACCTTGGTGACTATATCAGTTTCAGAGTTTTCAGGCTAAAGATGACAGAAAACAGAAATGTAGTGCTTTAAAAACACACGGGCTTATTTAACATAATAATGAGAAGTCCAGAGGGAGCCACTCAAGGGCTGGGAGGGCTGCTTAGAGATGTTCTCATTGACCTGCTTCTTTCTATATTTCTGCCTCAACCTGGAAACTTTTACCCACAGTTTCAGTATGTCAGATGTGTCTTCAGACATCTTGTGTGGATTTCTTAGGGAAGTCTAGCCTTTTCATTTATAGAGACCTTAGTTTATATTCACTGAGACCTTAGTCTGTCTTTTTGATCAGGCATCCATCAAATGGCCAACTCTAGCTGGAAGGTAGCTAGTGAAAAAAGGCTAATGGGTGAGAGTTGGGGAAATTAACAGTGTCTACCTAAATGATCTTCTATTTTTTTCTCAAAATTCTGACTTTACTCTTCTTTCCTCAGATCACAGGTCTCTAATATGTAGGAGAGAGAATAACTCTATTATACTTAATTTCTACAGTAAAACTTTGTGCCCCACAATCTGAGAATCTCAGACTTGGCAAAGGCTTCAAAGGTCATCTGGACCACTCTGTATTCAAGGCTGACTTTTATGAAAATGAATTTTCTCAGCCTGTATTAGAAAATCTTCAGCAATTTCCATGAACCAGCAGCTGGCTAAGGCTACTGTCAGCAGAATGTGGCTTTTGATTTGCTTTAGCACTTCCTAATGGAGCCACCTACCAAATTAAGCGCATCTCTGGTCGGTGTTCCCCTGGGTTCTGATGGCAGGGGAAGGCGCACAGCAGAATACGCAATAGCTTACTTATCTGGAGTTCTTTCCCCCATGTAGCTGCTGCTGGTCTGGAAAATTAACAGACAACTGGAATATTCTGAGGGTAAAATTAATGGTTAGAACAAGGAATGCTGTCAGGGAGATTGCCAACATGCCTCTTTCCTAGGACATTAGAAATTCTCCGAAGGTGACATGTGTGGGTAAGTTAAAGTTTTAGTTCTTTTTGCGAGATTGAAAAGGGAAGAATATTAGAAATAAGGATTAAGGCATTATGAAGGTGGCTCCCTGATATGACTGAATAAAGGAAGCATTGTATATATTGACAGGCTTAAATTAGCTCAGCTAGGTGGGGACATTTTAATATTTCATTGACAGCTTAACTTATATAATATATATATAATACACACACACACACACACACACACACACACACACACACACACACACACACTGATCTGTTGTTTAATAGCCAGGGAAATGAGAAAAAAAAGGGGCTTTTTACTTTTGAGTGAGCAATTCATATTTTTTGAGGTCATACATAAAATGAACATTCTTGCAAATTACATGTTTTTGAAAAACAAAACAAAATGATGCTAAGAAATCTCTAAACTCATATACCATATTTTCATGGAGAGATAGCATCAAAATACACACAATGCCCTTTTCAAACTGCTGTGGAAATTGATATGACTGAAAACAACTGTTTCTATGCCCTTTTTAGCCCTAGTTGTGACAGATTTTAGGTAATACGGAAAGCACAACATTTAAGGAAAACACTTTTATACCTGGAAAGAAGAATTCTGTTATATAAAGTTTCTAATATCATGGATTTATTTGATGTGATTATTGTTATGTTGGGTTTTATTTTAAAATCTTTATAGGACGCCTGGGTGGCTCAGTCGGTTGAGCGTCCAACCTCAGCTCAGGTCATAGTCTCAGTTTGTGGGTTCGAGTCCCGCATCGGGCTCTGTGCTGACAGTTTGGACCTGGAGCCTGCTTAGGATTCTGCTTCATGCTCCCTCTCTCTGCTCTTTCCCCGCTCATGCTCTGTTTCTCTTTCTTTCAAAAATAAATAATAAAACATTACAATTTTTTTAATAAAATAAAGTCTTTAAAACGTGCTTTCCTACTTCCTCTGAGAGATAGCGAAAGAATTAACAGAACTTGCTCAGCAATTCACAAAGGTTTGATTGACAACACAGAGACATTTAATAAACCACTTAGCTCATATCATTTTTGCTTTATTCCAAATAAGGAGTAATTTCATCTTTGGGAGTAAGGTAGTTCTTGTTATCATTATATATTTATATGCTTAATATTTTATTGACAACTGAACTTCCTGTATGTACATAAAAAGCTACTGATCAAGTCTTTAATAGTAAACAATGGCTAATTCAAGTCGTTCCATAAATACATAACCTGCTATATTCAGCAATAGCATACAGGAGCCACCTTCAGAATTTCCCAGTTCTCATTTCCAACTTTATTCCATTTTTAATCCACCAGAATACATTGACACTTTAGACTACCTCTGGATAGGTAGATTCGGTGGGCAGACCCAAAGACACACAGACAGAAGACAGAGAGACGGATAGACGAATAGAAGAATGAATGAAAGTAGAGGCAGTGGCTCAGAACAACAGTTCAAGCTTCATTTCTACATCCTTAAACATTGGCTTTGGAAAAGGCTTCTCTCATTCCAAAGAGAACTCCAGTAAAGTTCTTTCTGGGACTTCCCTCTCTAGAACACTCCACTGGCTCTCTGGATTAAAATGGCTGTTTGAGCAAGAGATACCTTTTTCTTCTTTTTGAGTTTAAGATTTATGAGAATACTTTCTAAATATAACATATAATAATAGTATATAATTATATTATATGTAATAATAAGATATGTTAATAAAGTATAATAATATATAAATATATAATAATAATAATAATAATAATAATAATATATTTTGGTAATATCTTCTGTAACCAGGACTGTGGTACATTACATTGATCTTTGGATTTGATTTCCTTTTGATTTAGGGAAGAGACACATTTACTTGAAGTAGGATTATGAAAACATTTATCAAACATAGACCAAAGGCTCATAAATGATGCCTCATAGTATTTGAATGACTGGACCAGTTCTGTAGATTCAACAGCCTCAAATATGCCAGTAATGTCTTTTGTTTCTGCTGTTATTAGTCTAGTCTGATGCATTATTCCTACAATCCTCCACAATTATTGTGCTTTTACAGCAGCTCATTGAGATTAGCCAATGACCCATACACTTATGTTCATCTTTGGAAGAGAGAGTTGAACCCCAAAGTGTTATGCATGTTCCAAGTATAAGAGAATAATTGAGAAGTGAGACTAATACTCAGAAATTCAGTTGATGGCCTTATGGGCATTTTGTTGAGTCTCAGGCCCGTTACCAAGGAAGAAATAAAAGCTCCCTTACCTCATTATTTCTGTATCCTTTGTTATTGCCTAAGGCATGCAGTGATTTGTTTTTTAAATCACTGTTGTTTGTTTTTCCTTTCATATTACCTCTTGATGCTTCCATTTTCTCTGGTATATGCAAGATAGAACTCCATTCAGCTTTTGGTTTATATTTTATTTTAGGTAACTTTTCAGTAGAAGGACAGATAAGCCATAAAACCTAAACATGGCGGTAATTTGTGTGGTTTTTACCTTGATATCACGGCATTTACCTGTATAAGGCTAACTACAAAGATAGGACCAAACTGGGTTGTGTCTATGAGCCATGAGCCACCAAACTCAGTGGTTGTTGACATAGGTGCCTTGTGGGTGAATGTGGCCGAAGAGAGAGAGAAGGGATTCATTTATTCATTAATTCATCCATTCATTCATTCCAACAAGATAAGTACTGAGAACCTGTGTGTGGCATACTAAATTCTCAAGTGGGACTACAGAGATGAATAAATACTATGTTTGTCCAAAACAAACAAGCAAACAAAAACACCTCAATGTATGTTTGGAAGAGTTAGATGGCAAAGTGAGAGGGCCACTGAAGGTAAACTTTGCCTACTTTATAGTGTTAACCTGTACTTTTAGCCAATAAGTTAAGAATTGATATCTTGGTGCTATCAGGAAAGGACTTGACTGGCAAGGGTAGTCTATTCGAATTGAATACTGTGAGAAGAGTTTCATATGAATTCGATTCACAGAGACACAGGCAAGGTGGAGGGGAATCACAGAGGATCATATAGTGCTCAGGCTCGAGGGGCTGGGCATGAAGCGGTGTGGAAAGGATCTTGAGACAGGAGTTAAAATCTTTGGTTGATAGATCAGAAATGCAGCCAACCTAAAATAACCCTGTAGGGAGACACGGGGGGATAGCTGCCTGAACCTCTCTCTTTGTTACCTCCAATCCCTTGCTTGCTAGACTCCGTACTATTCAAATACATCTTGAAGCTGGGGAAGGGAATCAGACAAGTCAGCTTTCAGGGACATGGGAGAGGGTGAAAAGTAGATCAGAAAACACTCTGCACAATAGTCAAAAGCACAGTCTCTAAAGCCCGAGTGCCTAGGTCCAAATACCAGCTTTGGCACTTACTGAACTATGACCACAGGTAAGTTATTTAAAGTGTTTTGTTTTGGGGGCGCCTGGGTGGCGCAGTCGGTTAAGCGTCCGACTTCAGCCAGGTCACGATCTCGCGGTCCGTGAATTCGAGCCCCGCGTCGGGCTCTGAGCTGATGGCTCAGAGCCTGGAGCCTGTTTCTGATTCTGTGTCTCCCTCTCTCTCTGCCCCTCCCCCGTTCATGCTCTGTCTCTCTCTGTCCCAAAAAATAAATAAACGGAAAAAAAAATTAAGAAAATTTAATTTTAGAACAGTTTCAGATTTACAGGAAAAATGAGAAGATAGTATAGGGAATCCCATATGCCCCTCATCTAGTTTTCCATATTACCAGTGTCTTACATGACTGTGGTATATTTGTCACAATTAATGAATCAATTTGATACGTTATTATTAAATGAATTCTATGCCATGATCATATTTCTTTAGTTTTTATTAGGTCTTTTCCTGTTCTTGGATGTCACCCAGGACATATATTCCATTTGGCTTCCATCTTTCTTTAGTCTCCTCTTGGAGACACACAGGTCATGAGTGACAGTTTCTTAGTCTTTCCTTATTTTTGATGACCTTGACAGTTTTGGAGAATACTGGTTGGATACAGATGAGGAATAGAGGCCAGAATGGCCCTTCAGTGGGATGTTTTAAATTTGAGAGGTAATTAACATACCATAAAATTCACACTTCTAAATAATATAATTTAGTGAATTTTAGTCTATACACCTGGTTCTGCAACCATTTCCCCTATCTAATTCCAGGATAATTTTGTCACCCCCAAATGAAATCCCATAGTCTTTTCTGAGTCCCAAATCCCCAGGAAAACACTAACCTACTTTGTATCTCTATGGATTTGTGTATTCTGGACAATTCATATACATAGACTCACATAATACGTGATCTTTTCTGTCTGGCTTCTTTCATTTAGTATAATGATTTTAAGATCCATCTATGGTGTTGCATGTATTAGTACTTTATTCTTTTTTGTAGATAAATAATATTCACTTGTATGAATACACTGTATTTGATTTTTGCATGCATCGGTTGGTGGGCATTTGGGTTGTTTCTGCTTTTTGGTTATTACAAATAATGCTGCTACGAATGTTTGAGTACAAGTTTTTGTGTGAGCATAAGTTTTCAGTCTCTTGGATATGTGCCTAGGAGTAGAATTGCTGGATCGTATGGTAACTTTACCCAAATTTTGGGGACTGCCAAATTCTTTTCTATAGTGGCTGCTCCACTTTATGTTCCCACCCAGCAAGCAGTGTATGAAAATTCTAATATCTCCACATCCTTGTCAACACTAAGTATCATCTGTCTTTTTAAACTTGGTCATCCTAGTGGGTGTGACATGATAGCTTATGGTGGTTTTGATTTACCTTTTCCAGATGCTAATGATGCTGAGCATCATTTTATTTCCTAATTGGCCATTTGTATATCTCCTTTTCCATAATTTCTATTTGATGTTTTAAAATTGAATTATTTTTCTTTTCATTTTTGAGTTGTAAGTGTTCTCTTCTCTTTCTTTCTTTCTTTCTTTCTTTCTTTCTTTCTTTCTTTCTTCTTTCTTTTTTACATTCATTTATTTTTGAGAGTCAGAGAGAGAGCATGAGCAGGGAAAGGGCAGAGACAGAGGAGACACAGAATACGAAGCAGGTTCCAGGCTCCCAGCTGTCAGCACAGAGCCCATCACGGGGCTTGAACTCATGAACTGTGAGATCATGACCTGAGCTGAAATCAGATGTTCAACTGACTGAGCCACCCAGGTGCCCCAAGTAGGAGGAGTTCTTAATATATTCTGGATGCTAGACGATGAGGAGCCATATAGTTTATAAATATTTTCTTATATTCTATGTGTGATCTTTTAACTTTGTTGATAGCATCCTTGAAGCACAAAGTTTTTAATTCTGATGAAGCCAAATAATTTGTGTTTTTTTTCTTTGCTTGCTTGTGCTTTAGCTATCATCATAACAAAAAAACATACCTAAGCCAAGGCCACAAAGACTTACACCTATGTTGTATTCTAGACTTTCATAGTTTTGGCACTTACATTTAGGCCATTGTTCCATTTAAAATTAATTTTTGAATAAGGCATAAGGTTGGGGGTCCAATTTCATTCTTTTGCATGTAGATATTCAGTTTTCCTTGTACTGTTTGTTGAAAAGAATAAATTGGTATTTGTCTGTGTTTCCCGTCATGAATAGAATGGGCTTATGGGTTAGGCCACAGAGGTGAAGTTACATTCTTATCATATCATATAGTCACTGATCTTACCACAGTGAAGTTAACCTTGATTATCTGGATTAGGTAGTATTTTTCAGGTTTCTCCACAAAGTTAGTCTCCCTACTCTTTCCTTCATGTGACTATTTATACTATATTCTTTTTTTTTTTTTAATTTTTAAAGAAGTTTGTTTATTTGGAGAGAAAGATTGAACGGGGGAGGAGCAGAGGGAGAGAGAGAATCTCAAGCAGGTTCTGTGCAGTCAGTTCAGAGCGAGACATGAACCATGAGATCGTGACCTGAGCCAAAAATCAAGAGTCGGATGCTTAACTGACTGAGCTACCCAGGCGCCCCCCATACTGTATTCTTTAGATGGAAGTCATTATGCTTTACCCACACTTAAGGACAGAAGAGTTATGTTCCACCTCCTTGAGGGCAGAGTATCTACATAAATTCTTCTGCACAGGAAATTATTCTAGCTCATTTTTAAAAATCTATTCATATCAGTATGCATTCGTGAATATTTATTTAATACTTATGATTATAGCCCAATAATGCTTTGTTCATTTTATTGTTCAAATTGTTGAGTTTTTCACCTCTGTGCCCTCTCGGTTGTCTCCTTATATTATTGCATTATCATTGAACACTTTCTTCCCTTTGGAATTTCAGGATTTTCCAGGCTCATTTTGCATGTGTCATGCCCTCGAACCTAGAATCAGCCATTTTTTCAGGGAGCACAAATTCCTTTTATTAGCAAATAGTATTAGAAACTGTTATCTAGGCCCTAGTTTGTTTATTGCTATTAGGCTTTAGGGAGTCATTTTATCATTTGTCCTCTCAGCTGACATATAATTATTTATAACTTTCTGTGTAAATAAAAGCTAAATGTAAGTTTATTACAATACCTCAAACTTTAATACATTATCAAATGGATGATTTCGGCCTTTTTCCTTGTTTGTCTATAACCTACTAGTCCAAATCTAGCTCTCATGAGTGTCTTTTAACACTTCATACTGGACAAGTTTGCTGGCAATAAAGTCCTTCAATTTTGTTTGTTTGTTTTTGTCTTTAAATCTTTTTAATTTTTCAATGGTAATTTTACTCAGTATGGTATTTAAGTTCTATTTTTTTTCTTGCAAAGTTTTAAATATTTCAATCCACTCTCTTTTTGCTTATATGATTTCTATGATAAATCTGCATTAATTCTTATCCTTGTTATTCAATAGGTACATTTTTTGTTTGTTTTTTTTTTTTAGATCTAGATACTTTCTTTCCTTTAATTTTTTTTTCTTTAACATTTATTTTTGAGAGACAGAGAAAGACAGAGCATGAGTGGGGGAGGAACAGAGAGAGAGAGAAACACAGAATCCGAAGCAGGCTCCAGGCTCCCAGCTGTCAGCACAGAGCCCAACGCGGGGCTCTTATTTGCGAAGCACAAGATCACGACCTGAGCCGAAGTGGGACACTTAACTGACTGAGCCACCCAGGCGCCCCGAATCTAGATACTTTTGAGTGGTCATTTTGTATTTGTTTTTCTGTAGTTTGATGCTACAGAAAATCACATGCTAATTGTGATTTTTTCTTATATTTATCCCACTTGTTTTCTAAATTTTCTAGATCTTTATTTTGATATATCTATTACGTTCAGACAGTCCTTGGTTATTATTATTTAGAATATTTCTTTGCTCCATTCTCTGTTTTTCTTCCAATAATATGCATATTCCAACTTTTGAATTGTATAATTCTTGAGTATTACGCTCTGTTTTTTTAATTTTTTTTAATTTTCGTATATATTTTGGGAATTTTTTCCTGGCCTAACTTCAGCCTCAATTGTTTTTTCCTCAATTACATGGAGTCTAGTAAAAAACTATCAAAGACATTCATTTTTTTCTGTTACAGTGGTTTTCATTTCTAGTATTTCCCTTTGCTACTTTGTTGTACCTTAAATATGTTCTGCTTGATTCACAGAAACTTCATTTGTGTTTCCATAAGAATGGAAATCTGAATGAAATGTACAAGGAAGTCATTTAAGTGGATATATTTCAAATACCCAGATTTTTGGAAATGATAAGATTTAACATTCGGCAATTTAGTTGACCTTTTTTTTTTTTTTTTTTTTTTTTTTTGAGAGTGACAGAAAGCAGAAAAGGGTCAGAGAGAGAGATAGGGAGGGAGAGAATCCCAAGCAGGCTCCATACTGTCAGTGCAGAGCCTGCTACAGGGCTCGATCTCATGAACCATGAGATCATGACTTGAGCTGAAATCAAGAGTTGGATACTTAACCAACTGAATCACCCAGGCACCCTGAGTTATTTTTTTTAATTTAATTTAATTTAATTTAATTTAATTTAATTTAATTTAATTATTTTATTTTTATTTTATTTTATTATTTTTTTAAATTTGAATCCAAGTTCATTAACATATAGTATACTAATGATTTCAGCAATAGAACAGGAATAGAATTTAGTGATCCATCACTTACATGTAGCACCCAGTGCTCATTCCAACAAGTGTCCTCCTTAATGCCTCTCACCTATTTAGCTCATGTCCCAACCCACATCCTTTTCAGCTACCCTCAGTTTTTTCTCTGTATTTAAGAGTCTCTTATGGTTTGTCTCTCTCTGTGTTTTTATCTTATTTTTGCTTCACTTTCCCTGTGTTCATCTGCCTTGGTTCTTAACTGCCACATATGAGTGAAATCATGATATTTGTCTTTCTCTGATTGACTTATTTCACTTAGCTAGTTCCATCCACATTGTTGCAAATGGCAAGATTTCATTTTTTTGACTTCCAAGTAATGTGTATACACACACACACACACACACCACTTCTTCTTTATCAATTTATCAGTTGATGAACATTTGGGCTCTTTCTATACTTTGTTGTCAATAGCGCTGCTATAAACATTGGGCTGCATGTGCCCCTTCAAATCAGCATTTTTGCAACCTTTGGTTAAGTATCTGGTGATGCGATTTCTTGGTTATCTATTTTTAATTTTTTGAGGAAACTCCACACTCTTTTCCAGAGTGGCTGCACCAGTTTGCATTCCCACCAGCAGTGCAAAAGTGTTCCTCTTTCTCTACATCCTCGCCAACATCTGTCATTTCCTGAGTTGTTAATTTTAGCCATTCTGACAGATGTGAGGCGGTATCTCATTGTGGTTTTGATTAGTATTTCCCTGATGATGAGTGATGTTGAGCATTTTTTCATATGTCGGTTGGCCATCTGGATGTCTTCTTTGGAAAAGTGTCTATTCATGTCTATTCATGTCTTTTGCCCATTTCTTCACAGGATTATTTGTTTTTGGGACGTTGAGTTTGATCAGTTCTTTATAGATTTTGGATACTAACTCTTTATATGATATGTCATTTTCAAATATATTCCTCATTATTTCCATTGCCTTTTAGTTTTGCTGATTGTTTTCTTTGCTGTGCAGAAGATTTTTATCTTGATGTGGTCCCAATAGTTCATTTTTGTTTTTGTTTCCCTTGCCTCCAGAGACATGTCAAGTAAGTAGGTGCTGGGGCCAAGGTCAAAGAGGTTATTGCCTGTTTTCTCTTCTAAGATTGTGATGTTTTCCTGTCTCACATTTAGGTCTTTCATCCATTTTGAGTTTATTTTTGTGTATGGTCTAAGAGAGTGGTCTAGATTCATTCTTCTGCATGTCACTGTCCAGACTTCCCAGCACCACTTGCTGAAGAGACTGTCTTTTTTCCATTGGATATTCTTTCCTGCTTTGTCAAAGCTTAGTTGGCCATATGTTTGTGGGTCCATTTCTGGGTTCTCTATTCTGTTCCATTGATAGATGTGTCTGTATTTGTGTCATTTTGGAGGAAGAAAAAAATTAACAAAATAAAAAATTAAAATTAAAAACTACAAACAAAACAAAATCAAGTAAAGGAAGCTAGATCCTAGATGTGTTCCAATCTGCTTGTTGAAAGAAGCTTAATAGAAAAAAAAAAAGGGAAAATAAAGGGGGGAAAAGGTATGAAAAAAATTTGAAAATTAAACAAAATTATATAATCAAATAGAAAAATAAAGAAAATGAAATAGAATAAAAATTTAAAAAATTTTAAAACCAGGAAAAATTTAAAAAATGTTTCTTTCTATGTCCAAGAAAAAGAAAGAAAAGAGAGAAAAGAAGAGTGTAAGCAAAAACAGAATCAAAGAAAACGAACATATAAATGAACCAGCCTACAGAATGATACCCGAATAGTTACATCCAGGTTCACCGAGAACTGAAACTGTGAAGTATACTGTCATCCTTACACCAAGGAGTGACTTGTGCTTGTCTTCTGGGGATGTGCTTAGTGGGCACAGTTGGGCGGGGCTTGGTGTAACAGCTCCCTTCTCCACTAGGTGGCGCTGCCTAGCTTACTGGAGTGGATCAGTGTGTGTGTGTGTGTGTGTGTACGTGTGCATGTGCGGGAGATGTGGAAATGGCTTCACGCAGCTCCCTAGTCCCTGGTGCAGGAACTCTCTGGGGGAGGGTCTCACTGAGCAATGGCGGGTGCAGACTTGCCCCAGAAAACATTCACGCGATCATGCAGCAGCAGCGGTTCGGAGATTTTGGCAAATAACAGCACAGAGCCAGCACCAGCTTTTGCCACACTCTGGCATCCTGGTCCCAGTACCAGCAAACGTGGCTGCTCTCTGGGGTCCTCTGGGACTTTTGCCTGTGGAGAGGCCATATGACGTCTACCAAATGTACTCCAAGCAGAGGAACGGCTTCTCCCCATGTTGCACACGGACCCCTCAGACTGCACTGCCTGCTCCTGGGGATTTGCCCTATTTCTTCCCCAGAGCACTGCCAGGCACTGAGCTTTGATACTTCAGACTCTGGGCTCCATTGTTTATAGAATCCCGGTGGTATTGAAACCCTCTCCTTTCTCCCCATCAGTGGTTTGGGGGAACAGATTTCTTGTTCAGTCCCCGGCTAGTGTTTTCACTCTTTCTCAACCAGCTACTTTTGGGGGGAGTGCTTTTCTTGCACCATCCCGGTGTGCCGCGCTCTCCCCCTTTCTCCCTCTCTGTCTGCCTTCTCTCCGTGAAAACTGCTCCCTACCCTCTGCTGCTTTCTCTCCCCACCGTTCACCTCTTTGAACCAGGTAACTGTCGAGTTCTGTAACTCAAATTATGCAGATTGTTGTGTTCAACGTCAGATCCATTTCCTAGGTGTTCAAAATGGTTTGTTGCTGATCTAGCTGCATTTCAGGAATGAGACAAGCTCAGGGTCTCCCTGCCTCTTCTCCATTTTCAGTTGTTTTTTTGTTAAATCCATATTCTTTGCTCCATCTAAATATATTTTTATACCTGACTTAGTAGGAAACGGTATCTAATTTTGGGCGAACATTCAATTGAGGTTGCTATAATATTTAGTGCCAAGACAGGTTCAAAACCACAACATACACTAAAATCTAAATTCTGGAGTCAGCAGATGATCAGTGGCTAAATCAAGGTCAAATATACAATAAGAATTACCCACATTAGGGTGAAAGACATTTGAGGACCAGAACCGCTGACTAATTTCCAGGACCATGCCAAATGGATCTAACATGAACATCAGGTGATAGAACAAGACTGCCGGAAAATGTGAGTGAAAGAAATTCCTATGAGCGGACTCTTCTGTCCTTCTGTTGTGAAGGCTGACAAATACACCCTTGTTTGTTCAGATTTGTACAGATTAAATGCACAATGTGGTAAGACTAGTATCTGGTGACAATGAAGAGTGGGCAAAACTTACTTAAATCTTGTCTTGAGAAAGGCCAATCATAAAGAAAGAAATATAGAAATCTATGTGAACAGTCATACAGGCAGCTATCCCATGTTACTATAATATAATTATTATTTTTTAATGTTTATTTTTAGAGGAAAAACTACAAATGGGGGGAGAGGCAGGGAGACAGGGAGACACAGAATCCAAAGCAGGCTCCAAGCTCAGAGCTGTCAGCACAGAACCTGATGCAGGGCTCGAACCCACGAACCGTGAGATTGTGACCTGAGTCGAAGTTGGACACTTAATCAACTGAGCCACACAAGCACCCTGCATGTTACAATAATTTTAAGCAAATGCTGTACTTCAACATGATTCATTATGCTCAACAAATGCTGTTGAATAAGATCTATAAACCATTTTTCCCACCCTTCCTTCAAATTCCAACTTTCAGCTCAGAGTGCACTGTTTGTATAATCAAAGTTACTCAAAGCCTTTCCTTTTGAAAAGGTTAGCGCCTGACACATTGGGGAAACCACAAAACTAGCTTTAAACTGCAGCATTTTATTTTTAACACAAAACACAAACTATCACTTTTTTCTAATACTTTGAATTGAAGAAAGTAGAAAGTGTTCAAATACCATACCTTTAGAATATTCTTGTTTTCCTTGAAATAGGAAGAAGAAAGCACTTCTTAGAACCAGTTGAAAAAATTACATGGCAGTGATAATCGTTATAGAGTAAACTTCTTTCTAAAAATGTCTCTAGGCACTCAGCATAGGTGTCTTCATGCAGTCACTCAGTTCAATGATGTCATTTTTATTTTTTAGCAATGATGAAACCCTGATTCTGACAGACTCCATTCCTTTCTCAAAAAATCAACTCCATAATAAGGTAGATCTGATTCTACATCCATTTAACTCCTGTCAAAGTTATCACAAGTAATTTGCTTTCTAATGAAAATAACAAAAGGGCCATGTCTCATTTTGCAGGCAATTTTTAGTAGAAAACACAAGGGACTGAAATACGAGCAACTTATTTTCTGGTGGTAGGATTCGTTTGTTGTAAAAAAAAAATAAGTAGAAAGCTGAGATTGGAAGGTGAGCAGAGCTAACTGAGCTCTTGAGAGAAAAGACAAGTCATTTTTATCCTTGTATTCCCAAACCTAGTGTGTGGTATAATGCTCAATTATTGCTTGTGTAATGAAAGAATGAATGGATGACCAGACTATGGAAATTCCCACAGGGGTTTTGGCTACTATACAAAGTCAATCCCCAAGTTTCTTTTACTTCCCTTCCCTTTCCTTCCCTTTCCTTCCCTTCCCTTTCCTTCCCTTCCCTTCCCTTCCCTTCCCTTTCTTTTCTCTTTTCTTTTCTTTTCTTCTTTTCTTTTCTTTTCTTTTCTTTTCTTTTCTTTTACAATCATGAAGGAGATCAATGAGGTCAGAGCTTAAAGATACACTTTGCATGTTTAACATGTCACTTGAGAAGGCCCCAATGAAAAATTCATTCTTTCATTGAATAAATATGTATTGAGAACACACTGTGTTTCATAACATTTGCTGGGCTTGTGAGACACATTCAAGGATATTACATATATTTCCCTTCTTTCATAGGGCTTCAGTATAATGGAAGGTAGGCATTAATTAAATAGCTCTTTAAATAGATAATCTGTGACAGTGCTGTGGAAGAAAATATGGAGGACCGTGGCAGTGCATAAGGGGACTCTGATCTGGTTGAAGAAGTGGTGAAGACACCATTCCCGAGAACGTGGGGCTTGAGCTAAGATCTAATGTTTGAGGATGAGTTGACAATGACAGGGAACAGAACTATGATGGGAAGTAGTTAGATGGGAAGAAAAATGAAGGTATCAAAACGCTGAGGAAGGTTGAAGAGTCATTGTGACTTGGAAAAAAGTTATTTCTAAAGCTATGGACAGAGTGAACATGCCAAATGGAACAAGGTATACCTACGTGAGAGTAGGGCAGTCCTGATGTGCCCAGACTCCACAACATTGTCTGAGGTAACAAGCATCCCCTACGAGACCAGAGCCCAAATCCTAGTGGTGTCTCACCCAAAGCAACCGCTGCTTACACCTAAGCCAGATACAACTGTGCCTTCCTAAACAGAATTTCCGATGTCTCACTTCTAACACTGGCCTGTATTCACAACTTAGGTGTGTAACACATAAGCCACTCAGATCGAATCTCTCCCTCTTTTAGCATGAAAACTTTCTTTTCTTCGAAATTTTCTCCATTGCCTCTATTACATACCTTCGTAGTAACTTTGCTACGTATCCTTTCACCTGGTCTGATGAGACTTTCATCAAACATGCAAGTCCAACCATACCTTTTCTCCATGTAAGCTTCAATCATCTTCCATAAATCACAGGAACCCCAGATTCCTACTTGGACATTTGAACCCCTTATAATTTGAACCCAGCCTAACCCTTCATCCTCATATGTGACTTTTGCTCTATGCAATTTATAGCTGTGTGACAGAAAATTGCTTTGGATTCTATAAAAATATAGCGTACCTCTCTCTTCTTGTAAGTAAATGACATTTTTCCTGATTAAATTAGCTTCCTGACTCCGCTTCCTTGCCTGCTTCTCTTAACATTTGCTTCCAAAGCCAACTACGGTTGTATCTTCTCTATAAAAAAAATTCCCTGATGGTTAAGTAGGGGGGTTTAAATAAGGGTTAAACGAATGGGCTTTGGATTTTGATAGATATAATAATGAATCCCAAATCTTCCTCTTATGAGCTATGGAAATAAGATACTTCCTCTTTGATCATAATTGTTACTGATTCAAATGAGGACAATTATACCAATATTCATCAGGGAGGACTCAAGGAGCACTACATACATGAAGCACATAGCAAACAAGCTGTGACATAATGAATATAGTTGGCACTAATACTTATTGTTATTTGTTACTGTTATTTAGATGATTTTCTATGTGTTTTGACAGTTCATCTGTCATGACACTAAACACATGAGACTGAAAATGCATTTTTGCCTACCCATGTGTCCCCTTAAACTTCAAGATCCTTAGGGCAAACACTTGAAACCCAGAACTAGAATATAGACACTACCATGTCTGTTCAACATTCACTATTTTCTAAACAATAAATATGCTTTTATTTTTCTTTCTGACTAAATATCTGTATTCAGGTAAAGCTCATAACTTCCCAACTCATTAGCTGTGTAGGTGTTAGAAATTCTCCATTAGTGTCAAAAAAATAAAGCCAAATTACAAAGCAATTAGCCAATTGTATTTGGGGTTTTTCCCCCCTTTTGGCTCATTTGAAATAAAGACAGACTAAATAACTTTTCCACTTTGCCTTTGATTTTTTTTAATGCATGTATTGTATTTTGGGTATAAATAGAAAAATTACATCTTTTCAAGTTTGTAAAATATGCTGAATTCAATAAAATTATAATGTGTACTTATCTATGAATTCTGGAACAGATAATAAATGCTTTTAGGACAAAGTCTTTGACTAGTCTAAAATGTTAAAATGTAGTTTTTGTTACTAAAAATCTCAATCTTTTTTCAAACTCTCTACAAGACTTTGTTAAACATTGATTCTCTGGCATTAGAGGAAACTCAAGAGTCTTAAAAGTCATATACTGATAAAGTTTTCAGCTTTTGAAGTCAAGAATGTAGACTCATAAACTAAGAGGCAAGCCAGTGATATCTTCTCATATGTATATAAGTTAGCATATTAGTAGTAGATGAATATGAATGCCAAATTCTCATTGACTTGTCTTTGCTTTTCCTTGTCTTTGCTCTGTTAGAAGTACCTCATTCAACTCCCTTTTGGGTAGGATTTGAGGATGGGTGGTTAGGATGGGAAGCTATCTTCTGGGGAGCAGACTGAATTCTTTCTTTTTTACTAGTAAATATCAACTACACAGTTGCCCATTAGGAGAGGAAAATATTTTAATTTTGTTTTGTTCTTCACTACTTGGTTTTAATTGATTATTATACAGGTTACCGATTGGCTTTCAAGCGTTTGTATTCCAGGAGAGATATTGATACAATTTCGTGGCAGGGAACAAAGGGCTGTGAACTGGAAAAACATGGAGTCTGAAAAATGTAGGAGACACAGGGACACATGGGTATTAGGATTCCTCTAACAGTAACATGGTCCAGAGAAAAGACACTTTGTGAAAGAACTTGGTAATAGAAAAAAAAATTGAATGTAATTGCATCATTTTATTTCTGAGGAACTTCACGGAATAGAAGTTCTTCAAAATCATTCATAGCTCAGGTTCCCATTCGTCAAAGTATTGCCCCAACTTCACCAACAGCCTTTATCAGCTTGTCTCCTAACGGGCCAATGGGCCAGTGCCATGAGAATTTGCTCTTGAGCCAGCTACACTAAGTAATGCTCCTCTGCAGTTCATCTTTGAGAAACTGTAAGATCAAATAAGCCCCTGAGCACCTAGTGGGATAGGACAGGAGATCCTGCCTCTTATACTTGGGGGTTAAATTATGATTATGTCCAACCTCCAACAGCTGAGACAATTGGGAATAGTGATTCCTGATATACATAGATTATCATTATGTAAATTCATGTCTTTTGTACTTCTAATTATTCATAAAGGATTGTAACAATGACCCATGTAAAGAATGCAAGAAATCTGCATTGTAAGAGAGATATACTAATTTTTTACATGATAGGAGCCTCAATTGGATTATATATTAAAGGAATAATTAATTTCTCAATAATTCTAAGAGACTTAGATGGTTCCATGGGAGATTTCAGGAAAATGTCTAAATAGCTGAGGTTGAACAGATTCGTATATTTCACATGCCAGCTGATTGCCTCAAGTATAAATGGATCCAGTTATAATAGAGAACTACCCCAATTTGTTGACCATAAACCACCCTTTGATAACAATTCTTGGATGGCATGCTAGATGACCTAGCTTCTTTGGTCTGGCTGTGTGGTACTGAAAGTCATCTTGGTACTGACAAGTGACCAGAAAATTCATTTTTACAAAAATAATATATATTTTTCGCCTATTAGACTACAGGTTGAATTGAGCTAATAATTGGTTGGTTTTAGTAAAGAATAGGAAACAATCTTTAATATCTTTTCCAATTATAAAATAATATGCATATCTCAATGGCCAATTTTAATATTTAATGCTCGTCTTTATAGCCCTGTTTCTCAAAAGGGAAGTTAAATATGGATCACAGAAGATACTGCTAAAAATGATCTACAAGCTTATTCAAGATGGAAGACTGAGCATTCAGTTTTACTGCCTTTTGTTCCCAAACTTCCTTTGGGATTATAGAAAGTTATAAAAGAAATTAGGAAGCTAACTGCAGGAAAACAAGAAGTCAGTGGACCAGAATATTTGAGGAAATCTGGAAAATTTCAAGCAGATGGGTTGATATTAATAGAGAAATTCACAATCCAAAACACCAGAGGTAAGAACAATCTTCACTGAGGGAACCCTGGAGGCACCGGAATCTGAGCTAATTGTACTAAAGGACAGGCATGGGACACAGGGCAATTATGAGTATAATTAATTAAAGAACTCTATCAGGAATAAGTGGACCAGTTAGGATTTCGCCATTTCATTATCCTTTCTCCTCCTTTGTAGTATAAAATGGCAGTTTTTTAGTCCCAAGATAAAAATGTATGAACAGCTCTCTGTAGGAAGGATATGGAGGAGCCATAAAGATAGACTCAACAAATTTTGTAAGAATGACATTATTCAGATTATATTCTCTAACCACAAAGGGATTAAGCTAGAATTTGTTTGATTAACGTTTTATTAAAAACGAAGACGATAACTAGAAAATCCCAAACTCCAAAGTATTAGTGAAGATATTTTACTATTTCAGGGTCAAAGAACTCAGAATGCGAATTGGAAAATATTTTAAATGGAAAGTTAATGAAGCTATACTTTTTTTTTTTTTTAATGTGGACTACAGCTAAGATAGTGTTTTGAGAGAAATTTATAGGCCTAATTTTATGTATTAGAAAATATGTAAAGATTGAAACTGGTTTAAGCATTCTCATAAAAGTTGAGAAGAAAGTCAAATCAAATCCGAAGAGTGTACAAAAAAATAAATGCCAATGATAAGAGAAGGAATAAACAAAATATAATACAAATATAAGTAGATAATGTAAACAAAACTAAAAGTTTGTTTAAAAAAAATTACTGTTTAATTATTTTAGAGAGACAGAGACAGAGTGCAAGTGGGGAAGGGGCAGAGAGCGAGGAAGACACAGAATTCAAGGCAGGCTCCAGGCTCTGAGCTGTCAGCACAGAGCCCAATACGGGGGCTCGAACTCACCAGCTGTGAGATCATGACCTGAGCCAAAGTCAGACAACCAACTGAGCCACGGAGGTGCCCCAAAGCTGTTTTTTGTTTTTTTGTTTTTTTTTTAATACCAATAAGATTAGTAAACCACTAGAGAAAACATAACAAAAAAAATAAAAATGATATAAATTAGCAATTTTGGACATGAAAATGAAACATAAATAATTCCAATATCAAATGATGATAGTACATTATTACCAACTTTCTGATACTAAAATTTATAATTTCAATGGAGTAGAAAAATTCATTGGAATAAATATAAATACAAAGCTTAAATAAAAATAAATATAATGTTTGATTACCTCAGTGCTTGTGAAAACATTGAGGCCATTGAGTTCTTTCACAGTAAAAAACTTAGGACCATATGGCTTTTCTAGAAAATGTTTCCAATACCAGAATTCCCAGAATAGAAAAAGGGGAATAATTATCTGTTTATAAGACTAATTTAATTTTGATTCCTAATATTATTTTTCAAGAAAAAAAGTATTGACCCATCTTTCTCAGAAACTTAAATACAAAGATGCAGCTATATATGAAAAATATATTAATTAATAAAATTAACACAATAATTAGTAAAATTTACCACATTCATAGAAAAGAGAAAAAAGAGTAAACAATTTTAATACATGTACAAAAGGCATTTGACAATGTGTAACCCCCATTTATGATTTTAAAAAAACTAGAAATAGAAGAAATTTTCCTCAATCTGAAAAAGAATAGCTTCAAAATCTTACAGCCCACATTATGCACATTATGTGCACATTAGGCACAATGGTGAAATACTGAATTTTTCCCCAGAAATTGTTAAATAATATCCATTCTATACCATATTTCTTTAAGTCAAGGAAAAGAAATAAATAACATCATGATGTGAAAGCAATGACAGCATCACTACTTACAGATGAAATGGTTATGCAGATAGAAAATGCAGAGATATCTACAAACTATTAAAATTTAATGAATTTTTAGCAAGTTTACTGGATACAGATCAATTTAAAAAATCAAATACAGTTCTATATACTAATACCAAATAGTTAGACAATAAAATGAATAATTCGCCATAGAAAATCATTCAATATCAAACAATAAATTTAAACAAGTTCTGAAAAATCCCTAAATAAAAAGCTGTAAAAATACCATTGAGAAGAATTAGAATTTCAGTAAATGAAAGCGTGCCCCATTTTCATGGTTTTCAGCTGCAATATTGTAAGGATATTTCCTTCTAAATTAAACTATATTTTAAGGCACCTGGGTGGCTCAGACAGTTGAGCAATCTTGGTTTGGACTCAGGTCATAATCCCAGGGTTATGGGATCAAGCCCCTTGGTGAGTCTGTGTGCTGAGCATGGACCCTGCTTGGGATTTTCTCTCTCTCCCCATCTGCCCCTCTCCCCAACTCAAGCTCTCTCTCTCTCTCTCTGTCTCTGTCTCTCTCTAATTAAAGAAAGGAATTTAACAAAAATAAAAAAAAAATAAAGTATATATTGAATGGAATCTTGATCATTTATTCCAGCAGGATAGTTTATTGAAATTGACAAGCTGAACTTTTAAGTTTCAGAAATACAAAGAACTGGGACACCTAGGTGGTCCACCCAACTCTTGGTTTCGACTCTTGTTGTGATCCCAGGGTTGTGGGATTGAGGCTTGTGCCAGGCTATGCGCTGGCAGCATGGAGCCTGCTTGAGACTCTCTCTCTCTCTCTCTCTCTCTCTCTCTCTCTCTCACTCTCTCTCTCTCTCTCTCAAAAAAAAAAAAAAAAAAGGAAGGAAGGAAGAAAAATACAAAGAACCAAGAATAATTCAGGCAAAATTAAAGAAGAGCAAAGTTGAACTATCCATACTAACAGAACTCAAAGCTCTTTATGAAATAATAAATTATATATAATAAGTCTTTTCTATCTTTATTTCTATCTCTATATCCCTGGTTTCTGGTAATAATCGGTCTTTTGACTCTGGTGCCTGACAGAGTTCCTAAAACGCTTGTCATCTCCTAGGGTGCTAAGATCATCTTTTGTTCTAATATTTGGTCTTTGCTCTTGGTGTCTTACACAGAGATTCTAAGTCATAAACATAGGAGCATCTTTGTTCTAATACAGCAAATCTTGGTAGGTTCTTGAATGTTAGTTGGTCACCAACAAGATCAAGTATAGTTAGAAATTTGGTACTTTTAGCCCCACCCGCATTTTCTGGAGAGAGGAAAGAGGCTGGAAAGTGAGTGAATAATTGATCATGTCTACATGATGAGGCCTTCACAAAAATCCAGATAGTACAGGATTCTGGGATCTTCTGGGTTGATGAACACATCTACATGCCAGGAAGGTAACACACTCCAACTCTATAGGGACAGAAGTTCCTGTGCTCTGGACCCTTCTAGACCTCATTCTGTGTACCTCTTCATCATGCTGTTCATTTGTATCTTTTAAAACATCTTTCATAATAATTCCTTAATAAAAAGTAAACTGTTTTCCTGGGTTCTGAGAGCTGCTCTAGCAAATTATTGTACCTAAGGTGAGATTTGTGGGAACAACAATTTGTAGCCAAGTAGAACAGAAGTTGTGGGCAACTGGTGACCCACTACTTGCAGTAGCTATCTGAAGTGGAAGACAGTGTTTTGTGACTGAGCCCTTAACCTGTGGGGTCTCCACTAAGTTTTATTAGTGTCAGAATTGTATTGAATTGTAGGACACCAAGCTGGAATTGAAAAATTAGTCAAAGCGAGAAGAAATTGATATCTCTGATCATGAATGTGTTCTGTGTGGGTGTGTAAAGAAAAACAGTGAGGTTTTCCTATACACCATTACAAAACTGTGGTTATGTTTTTCATTGGGTTGATTGGGTTGTTTTTTAAAAATCTTTATTTATTTATTTAGAGTGCTCTCATGAGCATAAGGGAGGAGCAGAGAATCCCAAGTAGGCTCTGTGCTGTTGGTGAGAAGCCTGATGTGGAGGTTCAAACTCTTGAGCCATGAGATTATAACCTGAGCCCAAATCAAGGGGATTGGACACTCAACCAACAGAGCCACCCAGGCACCCCACAAAACTATCGTTATTAAAACAGAGTGCTATTTGCAGAAGGATAGATATATTGACTAATAAGATCAACTGAAGCATACAGAAACAGATCCACACAGATTTCATTTCCTGAATACAACAAAATCTCCACTTCAGTATAATGTAATGTACTCAATTATTATGAATTATGCCACACATAGTGCTGAGTAAATTAATATCCATTTGAGAGAAAAAATGATTCTGAACACCTATTTCATACCGTCCACAAAATCAATTCCAGATCGATGACTGGTCTAAACATAAAGAATAGAATATAAAACATTTAGAGGAGAATTTAGAAAACACTTTTGTGACCTTGGATTAGGCAAAGTTACTTGTCTCAATATTTCCTGACTGGAACAGAAAACATTAATCACAAAAGGTGAAATTGATCATTTTAACTTAAAAATTAATTAGGAACTTTAAAAATTAAAAACTATTGTTCATCAAAAGGTACCATTAAAAGAGTTGGAATCAATATAGATATATAGTTACAGAGGTAGATATGTAGGTAGAGGCATCTAACCATGAACTCATATAAGAGATGGATACAGTTAAAAAAGATGATACAAGGCTCCTGTATCAAAAAGAAAAAAAAAAAGGCAGACAACCTAATAGGAAAAGTAATAATAATAAACACATGTCTTGAACATGCACTTAACAAAGCCAAATGGCCAATAAACATATGAAAGATGCCACACTCTCCATCAGTTTTGGGGGAAATGTGATTCCACATCTAACCATTGGAAACCTAAATGAGAAAAACAGTAAAAATCCAATTGGCAAGGCTATGAAGCGAATTCCAACTCTCATAATTGCCAACGGGAGTAAAATTGCGTTGGAAAGCTGTCTAATAATATCTGAATAATAACTGAAACTGAACAATTTCACACTCTATGATCCTGCAGTTCCAGTTTTTGGTATATATGCAAAAGAAATGTGACATATAGTCATAAAAAAGAGTGAGCTAGAATGTCCATAAGACAATTCTTCTTAATAGCTTCAAACTAGACTCAAACCACATGCCCACCGAGAGTAGAACTGATTTTTTTAATTCATACAACAGAATACTATTCAGCAATAAGGATGAAAGCTTAACCATGACACAGAATGATAACACGGGTAATAGGAGTATCCACAGAATGTATAGAATTAATCTCACAAACTTAACGTTGAACAAAAGAAGCCAGAAACAAAAGAGAACACACTGCATGCTAATTAGAAGTAAGGTTAGTTGGTTCTTGGAGGAAGGGGTGGGATATGATATTAATCATTAGGTTTTTTTAGCTTTTTTCTTTGGCCCCATAAGTGAGACAGGAAGGCTGTAGACAGAAGGATTAGGGAAATGTTTCTCTGTTCCTCCTCTAGATTGGATCATGGATAATGCTCTAGCAAAATAACCACCCCACTAATCTCTAGTGAGGGCCTACTTAGCAATAAATTGTTAATGTGAACTACCACCCTTTTGATAAATGTGGCTATAAAACTTTGTTATTTTTATCTGGTTGTTTCCTTGGGTTGGATGTTGTATAGGAATTTCCTTAGAATAAATTTCTAAGAGGAAAATTCCTAGGTTAAAATACATAATATTTAATATTCTTGAAGACTGTTGTTTTAAGGACTATGATACATACCTACAATCACATCTATCCCCATCACCTACCTGCCATGACACAAGTGATCAGGCCGAGTTTCCTATTAAGGGAGGGGGCTTGTTTAATTCACCCCTTCCAACTTGTCATAGGTACAATCCCATGATAACTATTTGCTTCATGTCTAAACTACTAAAAATAGTTTTTGTTTTCTCCCAGGCTCTCATAATACTGTCTTCAAACTACACAGATATGTTTTCCGTAATGCAACTTTCAATAAGTAGCATTACTCCTTAGAAAACTAGATAAACACCTATTGTAGTTCAGTTTCTCTGTAACATGTATGTTTTAAAAAAAATTGTTAAGATTGATCAATCTTGCTGTGGTAACCCTTTCATAGTGTATGTATATCAAGTCATTCTGCTATACCCCTTAAAGTTATACAGTGCTATATGTCTATTAAATCTCAATAAAACAAAAAAAGTATTTGGAAAAGTATTTCCCAAATGAGTCCTTTCCCTTTAAAATTAAAAACAGCAACACCTTATCCCATATTTCTGTTGTTATTTTTTCCAGTCTACACAAAATGAAGCATATGGAAACACAGATGAGAGGCAAAAAACCAGAGCCACGTCCTATTTCCTACGGACAGCACTTTCTGAAAGCCAGCAACAGGAATATCCCACGGGTCTGTGATGCATGCTTTTACTTTATGTATTTGTGTGTTTGTTTATTTATTTTTAAATATAACTTATTGTCAATTTGGCTAACACACAGTGTATACTGTGTGCTCTTGAGGGTAGATTCCCATGGTTCATCGCTTCCATACAACACCCAGTGCTCATCCCAACAAGTGCCCTCCTCAATGTCCATCACCCGTTTTCCCCTTTCCCCCGCCCCTCCTCCCATTAACTTTAAATACAGTCTGTTCTCTGTATTTAAGAGTCTCTTATGGTTTTCCTCCCTCTCTCTGTTTGTAACTATGTTTTCCCCTTCTCTTCCCCCATGGCCTTCTGTTAAGTTTCTCAAGTTCCACATACGAGTGAAAACATAATATCTGTCTCTGACTGACTTACTTCACTTAGCATGTATTTACTTTATAATCAATTAACCACCTCATATTGGTTTCCATATTTACCATGAAAAGTCCTGACAAATAATAAGGGCTGATTAAGAAATTAAAGAGAGGGGGCTGCAAGTGGAAGGCTGAAATAGTTTTTGAGACAAGGATGCAGGCAGGAGCAAGGACAGGTGATGGATGGCAGGATGGGGAGAGTAAGGTGGAAATTGGACCCAGGTGAGTAATCGGGGTAGTACAGGAGCTCCTGGCTTGTCTCTGAGGATACACAAATTTGAGAGAGCTTAAAGTTTCCAGATTCTTCCATTAAAAGAATCTAACTTGGTATCCGAAGCTCACCCTTGATACTGACCCTATTCAAGGAGAACAAGGAGAAATGTGAATAAGGCATTTGAGTTTTCACTTTTCAGTTTTCTTGTACCTAAAAATGACTCTTTCAAAAGACACCTAATGCCTATTTGTGGCTCTAATATCAGCGGAGGATTTGCCATGAACACATGGGCAACTTTTGGGCATTTTCTTTTGTCTTCATCTTGGTGCCTAGTACGGTGTCTGCATCCTTGAGATACTCGTGACCGATGTGTTTGATCCTCTTCTGCATTCACATGGAAAGAAAAAATGAAGTGAGAACGATCTTCGACCAATATTTTGTTTTCGTTTCCTCCATTTTATGAAGTCTTTCTCAGTCCTGCCATAGAGTATGGCAGCAGTCCATGCAGGGACAAGAAGTCTTTCATGTAGAAGGGACTGAAGGAATTCCCAGTAGAGGTTCAGAACTCAGGTCCAAGCTGAAAAACTCAAAAGCAATGGAGACCCTTACTTTTGGCAACAATCGGGCCTTCTTCCCAAATTGCCGCCCCCAGTTTTCTTTGCAACCACAAACTAGAACTGTGGTTCAAAAGCAAACCATATTAAAAAAAAAAATAAACAGAAATCATTCAGTGGATTTTATTCTACTGTAGAACCTCAAGACCCACTGGTGCAAAGACACATTTTAATGTCCCGTGATTGGAAATAATTTATAGAGAAAGAGTCCAGAATAATTCTTACATTCTCTCATTAAAGGTTTTGTTGACTGTTTTCAATGGCACTATTGATTTTATCTTAATTTGTAGCTCATTGGTTTGCTGATATCACAGAGAAGTTAATCAGAAATTGGGAAAAATAGTTAATTGTTGATTGTATTAGTAAGCATGAATTGCCATAACAAGATACCACAGAAAGGGAGGGCTTACACCAGAAATGTATTTTCTCATATTTCTGGAGGACGGAAGTCCAAGAACAAGGCACCAAGAGGGTTGGTTTCTAGTGAGACTTTTCTTTCTGCCTTCTTACTACATTTTCACATGACTTTTTCTCTCTGTGTTCCAGAAGAGAGAGAGTGAACTGGTGTATCGTCCTTTCCTTTTATAAGGACATCAGTCCCATCAGATTAGGGTCCCACACTTTTGACCTGAGTTAACCTTAATTCCTTCTTTCAAGGTCCTATCTCCAAATATAGTCACATCAAGCTTACGACTTCAACATATGCATTTGGGGAAACACGAATTAGTCAATAGTATTGCTATTTGATTAATTATTTTTAAAAGGAGCAATGGAATAAAAAATGGATTTCGCACAAATGGATTTTTAAATATATTTTGATTTAACGTAAGCAATTTTAATACAAAGTTACTAAATTTTGATAATAAATTCTAACTTTCTAAGCTATGTTCAATAAACTGACTTTAACTAGAGCGACACATAATTGTTTAAAAAAACTGCCTATAACAATTCTCACATAATATCTTAGTTAAGTGGTTTAGAAATAATTCTGATGACATCTTGAGATATTACGTACTGAGCAGAAAGAGGTGCTATAGTTTCTGATTCCTTGAGACAATAGAGAATTTAAAGTGGATAACTTGATACTGGGAAGTAACATTTTAAACATTTATTTAAAGTGCGTGTGTGTGTGTGTGTGTGTGTGTGTGTGTGACCATTTAGTGTAGACACAAAAGAACTGAAAAACCTTTAAAAAATATTTTTCCTAATTATTGCCTTGAAAATAAAAATCAAGTACAAATTAAATTATGGTTTAGGACCCTCATTTAAGCAGTTGTAAGTGTGTGAAATGTATTTTAGAAAAACCTTCCAACAGAAATTAAAAGGCGTATGGATATATTCAGGTTATCTGAAAAACATCTCTTGTACCAAACGACCAGTACACTCTCCCATCATTCTAGAGAAACAAGCATCTTACATCAAACTTAACTGGTAAAACCATCACTGCTCTGGAACCACTGTTTCAGGCTATGGATCAATAATATTGACTACGAAAGAAATTCCTCAAAGCCCGGTTTTGTCATTACCGTTAGCAGAACACCACTTAAGTAATGTTTTGATATTTGATATTTTGATTATTTTTGAAGCAAGTATTCTGTTAAATATTAATTGAGTAACTTCAAGTTACAACTGTTGAAATTTTTCTCTCGGTAAATTAGCTATACAATTGGTAGCACTTTAGAGTTAAGGTAAATTAAAATCATTTTATTTCAGCCATGAATGCACAATGGAAGGCACCAGTAATGTCTTCCAGCCATATTCTACTCCCCCTTTTGCTTTGACAACTTTCAAAGATTTAAGTTCCTGAATCCCATGTGGGGAAATGTTTCAAATGATTGTATGCTAAAGGAAGTGGGCGTAGGCCATCGTAGTCCATGCAGAAAAGGGTTTTACAGCTGCAATCCTTTCATACTTGGTAACTATATTCTCTTTAGTGAAATGGCGTCTGTATGTGCTTAACTGTCCAATTAATTTGAATGGTTTGCACTCAAGTTCAAGATAAAATGAAGTTGTCATCACTATAAAATTCCAGCCTGGGAATTGGAAGAAATATCTGTTGAATTTACAGAACTGGAATTCAGGTGGTAATTGGGACCATTCAGACAACTGTGTTGGTTACCAAAGCAGGTCTCAGTTTAGAAAACAGACAGTTTGAGGTAAATACATCTCTTTCAGAAGGATCCTCAAATGGGTGTTCTAGCACCAAACTCTGGAGATTTTCATGACTGCCTGTCATGCTGTGTTAAATCTAAATCCATGTACAGTAAAACGTTGGTTTGTGAGTGCTCCACAAGATGAGCAAATATTTCTAATAAATTTTAACTTGACAAATGAGTGATGCCTTGCAAAACAAGTAGTATGTGACACCGAAGGTCACATGATCACAACTGAGCCAATGGTTCTCTCTCTTTCTGTGTTGCTGCAGGATTGTAGGTGATTGTCTCCCATGCTCAGATGCTCGGTCTCAGGCCTCGGTGTTTGGCAAAAATCTGTGATTTTTCAGAACATTGGAAGGTTCCCACAACTGGCACTAGTGTATTTTTTGTCGCTTCAAAGCACCTTTGCTTTTCCATACAAGAGTGAGCTTAGGAATGCTCTGCTTCATTCTAGGTCAGGCTGCCTGCGGATAGAGACCCTTTGCTCTGCTGCCTTATTGCCAGTTACATTAAATTCAGTATATGAACAAGAGTTTATTAATACCGTACTGTAGTCAACATCCGTGTGAGTGTACACAATGACCCTGATGCAGAAAAAGGTTGAAAAGAAAGGCGGTAAGGAGAAGGAGATGATTATAGTGGAAGTTAAGGAAGAAATCATCAAGAAGTACAAGTTAGGTATGCAAGTGGCCAAAATGGCAAGATTTTATAAGAAGTCTATGTCTGCAGAGGAAGAAGAGAAAAAGGCAGAGGAATCCCTCACTTCAAATGAGATTAGGGAGATGTGTAAAATGTGGGAAACAGTGCAAACTTTTGTAGAAAAGCACCACCCGAATAAGGCTGTAGCAGTGTAAGTGATGAATCCGTTTAATGACAATGCAGTGTCACGTTTTCATGAAATCCTCAAAAGGAATGTCATTGGATAAGTTCCATGTTAAAGTTGCACGAAAAGAAAAAGACCGTAATGAGGCAATAGATAGCAATGATCCGTTAGTGAAAGGCATCCTACACCAATAACCCTCCTGTCTCTTGTCTCCTTCACACCAGCCACAAAGGTTTTCAAAGGTAAGTGCAGGTTAATTTATTTTTCTTTAAATCCTGTATTTCCTTGGGGCGCCTGGGTGGCGCAGTTGGTTAAGCGTCCGACTTCAGCCAGGTCACGATCTCGCGGTCCGTGAGTTCGAGCCCCGCGTCGGGCTCTGGGCTGATGGCTCGGAGCCTGGAGCCTGTTTCCAATTCTGTGTCTCCCTCTCTCTCTGCCCTTCCCCCATTCATGCTGTGTCTCTCTCTGTCCCAAAAATAAATAAACGTTGAAAAAAAAAATTAAAAAAAAAAATCCTGTATTTCCTTTATTATTTTGTATTATATTACAGTATTGTAATTTTTTTATGAATATTTTTTGGTTGTGGAATGAATCATCTGTGTTTCCATTATTTCTCATGGGGAAATTCGCTTTGATTTGCAAGTACTGTGGATTACAAGCATGTTTCCAGAACGAATTATGCTTGCAAACCAAGGTTTTACTATACATCATTTTTCTTCAGTTTTTAACATGATTTGTGATCTAGGAGGTACTATTGCAGATAGATTTCAGTTTAATGAGGCAATGACCTCAGTTAAGACTTTGTGGCTCTCATGCTTTTGGCATAGATACCTACACAACTGGGTAAAAAGTTAAAATTTTGGTTGTTTCACAAAAACATTATATTGATGAAAGAATATTGGTACCAGTGCCTGTTTATTGCCCCTACTTTATTTCATTCATTGACTAGGAAATGTATAGTTCTTATTTTGCTATAATCCCCATTCTACCCTACTGCCTAGAATCACGAAGAAGCCATTGCATCATAGTATTAAGATCTCCAAAATAAAGCAGAATTTCAGGTGGATGCAGCACTATTTCCAACACATTGCCTTCCTAGATGTCTCCTGAATTCCATAATTTTCCTGGTCTCTACATTGTGTCTCTTACAGTTTTCGTGAATTTTTTGAACCTAGTCTAAACAGGCTTTCAACCCGTCACGTTAGTTGGGCTATAGATATCAATTCAGTACTGGTGACTCCCTAAATTCTATTTTTATTTGTTTATTTAGTAACTGTCCACTCTAATAGCATCTAATCTACATCGGGCTAGGGGCTTTGTCCATTTTGTGCATTGCTATAGGTCTAAAATATAGAAGAGCACCTGATAAATAATAAACAGTAAATCTATCCTGAATGAATTATTTCATTATTATTTTTCTTTTTGATGAGTATTTTAAGAGACATTCTCGTACAATTTAGAAAATCCTCCAAATTCCAAAGGGGGAAAAAATCTAAGATGACTACTTTTCACAGGAGATAATTTTCTTCAAAAATAAACCCAAATTTCCTGACAGACTTCTCTGTTTTCTCTGTGAAAGTAACCTCTTATTCATGCATTCCATGAAGATCCACACCCACTTGAACCCAGAAAAGTTTTTGTTGAAACTGAACAGTTCAGAATTTAAGTCTTCACTCGGCATATAATAGCTGTGTGGATTTTGTAAGTCACATAACATCTGTGCACATGTCTTGTAATCAGACAAAAATAATTCTTCACTTGCAAATGTGGTATAAGAATTAGAGATAGCTTACATAAAACTAAGATCCCAAAGCCTGGACATGTGTCAGGGTCTCCAAAAACAAGATAATTGTTTTCATTAACCTTATTATTATTGGAAAATAATTATTCTCGACAAGAAAAAAATTTAAATTTCACTATTTACCTATAGAATTCAAGGCGTTTTGTTAGGCTCTGTAATAGTATTGACTTTTGCTTCTAGAAAGCAGCTATGGTAGGAATGGATCACTTGAATCCAATCTGATTTGTTGGAGGCTATCAGTGTTCATGGGGTCTGGGTTCTCTCTCTCTCTCTCTCTCTTTAGGTGTAAGGCTTCAGGCATCTCTACTGAGCTGGTGGTGTTTACCAGGATTTTTCCTTCCTTGATTTCTAAGCTTTGTTCCCTCTAGCACCAGCTCAGCTCTCAGCCTCTAGACTTTCACTTGTGACTTAGCAAATGCCTCTAAGGATAAAGTTTTGCTGATGGTTGGAGTTTTATGAGCACAACTCATTTCTCCAAAGCTCATATCTTAAGGCCTGACTGCCTTGATTTTTCTCCAATGCCTTCAAACAAATTTTGAAATAAATAAATAAATAAATAAATAAATAAATAAAAGAAAAAAAAAAAACTCTCCTAGCTTTCCGCTAGCTCTTCTTGTTTTTAACAGGGGAAATAATCTGAAATTGTTTATCTACAAACTCAGAAGGACAATCTATAATATTGATATTTACAAATGGAAATATCATTCACCAGTTTTTCTCAAAATCATCAAACGATTTTTAAAAATAATCCCACATTTAACTTTTGCAAATTGGTGACGTTCACAAAACACAATCAAAGACCGACAGACGTAGACCATGCAGCTTAATTTCTGTCTGAACAATAATTGTCACCAATTGTAATCATAGTATTAAAAGCTCCTCTATCAGCTTACATTTCCATTTGTTTTTAAGTCTTTCTTATCACACGTGAGTTGTTAAAGATGGGGTGGCATATCACGAGCGAAACAAAGAAGACTTAGGATAATCATTGACCAGGTCACCTCTGATGGCTGCCGAGGGAAAAGAACGACGTCTCCTTCGAGACTGAGAAGGAAAAGCATCCCGCGCACAGACAACTTTCAGCGCCGATCTTGCCTGAACTACTTTGTTTACTTAACAAGACCGGATGGCTACCAGGGCCTCGGTGTCAGACTACATTAGCGTGCACGTACATGTAAAATTAATCAACAGACCTAGCATCTCGCCGTGTAGTCCCCGCAGAGCCGGGGGTTAAACATCTGTCTGCAGTGATGTTTCCTAAAAAGCTTTATGTAACGGCCAGAGGAACTCAGAGTAGGCACTCAAGGTGCAAGGAAGGGCAAGACAGACCGTGGAGGGAAAGTGCTGGTTTTCGGTGGACTGACAGCCTCACCATCATACCCAAAGGTTACAACCTTAGACTCCAAAAGCTTTTAAAGCTCCTTGCATCTGTGTTGCCTGACTGACTTTAGCATTAAGCACTTAGGACTAAGATACTCAGAACATGTGTTTTTTTCCAGAGTTTCTTTAACGTGGATGAAAACGTTTGGGCCTTTCTGAAATATCTGCCTCATAAATCGCAACTTTAACTTCCTTGTGTCAGACTGAAATTGGTTTTTCCACGTTTACCACCGTGGAGTTAAAGCAGTTAGGCGCGGGTACATTTTGCAGTGGCTTGAAACATCAGCAAGTTTTCTTCCTAATATTTGCCAAAGTTTGTTATGTGTTAGAAGGCAGCATGATGTAATTGAAATGACACGAGCTTTGGGTTCAGTTCTGGGCTCTGCTACTTATTAGCTGCGTGACTGACCCTGCCTCTTTGTCCGATGAACCAGGCCATGCCGCCTCCTTAGGGATATGATCTGTAAGTGTGCAGTTAGGCTATATGGATCGTGTTCTATTTGGAAGGTGCTCTATATGCATAGCTACTCTGGAACCAGTTCAATAAATCAATCTTATTTGGTTTCTACCATAAGTAATAGTCCTGAAGAAATTGAGTTCTGTACTGACACCCTACAAATAGAAAAATAATTAATAGTGGGGGAGGGAACCTTTAACAGTGATAAAATAAGTCCTTTCACTGAGCTGTTTGAATGCTACTCGGAACATGCAGCAAAATGATAATAAACTCATCTTCAGGCAATTTATTTAGAATAGAGAAGATTTAGAGACATGCACGGAAGAGATTTTCCGGGGTGAACAGATGCATCACCACGTATCAGTCATTTGGAAGTGAGTAATAGTCCTCTGTCATTGAGTCGAATAGCAGGGTTTCTTGTTCAATGCAATCTTTGCACTGAATGTTTGAAGGTGCTCCACTAGTGAAATAAGAGAAATAGTGGCTGGGTTTCTATAGAAGTTTCCTTAAATTAGTCTCTTGTTAAATAATGGGCTATTTTTTTTTTTCAAAATTAAAATGAACTCAATTTATATGTGAGATCTGACAGAATCTTGCTCTGGGAAATGAATAGACCTGCAGCCAGGAGCTTTGAATTTTAACAATAGTCTTCTCTTGTCACCTGTGACCTTGGGTATGTTAATTAACCTCCCAGAATATCAGTCGCCTCATCTTTGAAATGAGAATTATGAAAGAGATTAACTTCTCAAAACAGCTTCTTGCTCAAGAAGTGGAAGAGAGACGGTGCAATATTTAAACTATTTGCTGATCTGGTGGTGAAACCGCCAATTGGAATTTGGGGAGACAGCCAGACTCAGACACTATTGCAGCCATCAGGGGTAAAGATGAACACTGCAGATCTGTGTCTGTGCTAGGCAGAATAATGGCCCCCAAAGCTGTCCAAGCTCTAATCCCCAGAGTCTGTGAATATGTTACCTTACATGGGACTCTGCAGATGAGATTAAATTAGGACCTTAAAATAGAGAGATTATCTTGGATTTTCTAGGTAAGCCTGATGTGATCACATGGTCCCTAAAAGTGGAAAAGGGAAGCAGAAGTCAGAGTGATGTGCAGTGAGGAGAACTTGAGCTGCCATTGCTGGCTTTGGATATGGAGGAAGGACATCACAAGCCAGGCGATTAGGGCAGTCTCTGGAAACTAGAAGATGCAATAAAATGTATTTGATCCTATAAAGCCTCCAAAAAGGAAGCTTCCAAAAAGGAAGACCATTTTAAACATTGATTTTAGTCCAGTAAGACCATGCCATACTTCTGACCTACAAACTTTTAAATTAATAAATTTGGGTTGTTTTAAGCCACTAAGTTTGTGGCAATTTGTTACAGCGGTAGTAGAAAACGAATATGATACCTAACATGGTAAGCAGCCCACAAAGAAGGTTTGAGTTTGCTGGATGAATAAATGAAAGAACAATGCATGGATATACTACTATGATAAAAATCCATGGAAGGCTCCTGAGGAACCTATTAAATGGACCAAGTTTCTTTCACTTCCATGGTCTTTATGTATTCTCTAAACCCACACTCTGGTTTCTCCATTTGGGGAAGACTGCCTCACCTCAGAGCTCACTTCTCAAACCATCAACACATATGCATGTCATTCAAAGCAAATGTCCCATAATGCAAATACTAGCTCACAAACCTATCCTCTTAGAATGGGAGTTGCTGGAGAGCAGGATTGTTTCCTCTTCATTGCTATCTCCCCAGTGTGCAGCACAGAGCCGGGGCCAAGTAGGAATGCAATGGAGAGGGGATGCTGGAATGAATGGGATGAAACACAGAAACCAGGAAGTGACTGGGAGTTCACCCAGTTCCCCAGTTCTGAATTTAATGCCTTGCACAATGTAAATGTATTTTAGTCTTTTGCTTACACTAATTCCATCCCAAGGGAGAAAACCTAAGATCTAATCTAATCACTGTATCTACTCACCGAACTCTCCTGAACTCACTGTATCTACTTACCGAATCTCCTGAAGTTGAACAATTCTCTCCATTTGTTCTGATGAGGATTCCCTGTGGTCTGGCTGTCCATACACTGAAAACACCAACTTCCCCCTTCCACATACAGAACTATATATAGAGTATATACAGAGAAAATGAATAGGACACTTGTATTATTCTTCTGTAACAATTCTAAAATCCCACTGCAGATATACTATGAAGGTATCTCTCTGGAAGAGGAGAAATAATCTTTGTGGCCCTGACACTATCCTCTAGAAGCCTTATCTTATCCATCATGCTGTACAGCAATGTCTGAAGTTGGATTAATGCTCTCTTAAGAAATTGTACTGTTTTTAAAGCCAGGTTTAAATACATGGAATTTTAGAAGACCAAAGTTTACTGTAAGTCATAAAAAGTTACATAATTTTCAGTCTACCCCATGGTTTATTTGGTAGAATTACTCCTTCAGAACATTTGTAGCCTTCCAATCTATTTAATTTGTTATGTACATTAATAATCATACTTAAATTATTGCATATAGTCTCAGGTCTGCTTTATTTGTTTCTTCACGTCCATGCCCTAACTTTTAAATTAATTGTGGCTACATCGAAGCTACCAGGATCCTTTAGATTACACACTTAATCATTTCTGCTGCAAAGCTGCATTTCCAATCATCTCTCAAGCTATAATTTACATACATTTGAATTTACCAATTTTATGTACAATTTGATGATATTTGCAAAGTAACCCATGCCACAATTGTAACATAAAATATTTCTGACACATCAAAAAGTTCCCTCCTTGCAAATTTGCAGTCAAACTCTGCTTCATGCCCAGCTGAAGCAACTGCTGATCTGCTTTCTATTATTAGAGATTATTTTGTCTAGAATTTCTTATAAAAGGAATCTTACAGTATGCACTATTTTGTATCTGTCTTCTTTTACTCAGCCTAATGATTTTGAGATGCATCCTTGACATTGTGTGTATAAGTAGCTCATTGTATGTCTGCTGAGTGGCATCCCATTGTATAGATATACCAAAATTTGTTTCTCCATGATTCTCTTGGTGGACATTTGCATTGTCTCCAGTTTTTGGCTGTCATGCTCTATGACCATGCAGATTTTAATAGGAACACATTTTCGTTTTTTCTGATAAATATGGTAGAGATACATATGCTAATTGGAACTTTCTTGACTTTACAAGAAACTGCTAACATGACTGTGTGGTTTTACATTCCCACCAGCAATGTGATATCATCAGTCTTTTTAATTTTAGGTATTCTGGAATGTGTGTAGTGATTTTATTGTGATGTTTATTTCTGTTAGTGATGATTATGCTGTACATCTTTTTATGTGCTTATATATCTTCTTTTATCTTCCTCTATAAAATGTCTCTTCAAATATTTTGTACTCCTGCTTTGTCCTATTGAGTTATAGAGTTCTGCGTGTACAGTTTGAAAAAAAAAAGTCCTTTGTCAAATTTTATATTGCAAATATTTTCTCCCAGTCAGTAACTTGTTTTTAAATTTCCATAAAAGAATCCTTTATTGAGCAGAAGTTTTTGATTTAGATAACTCCAGTATTTTATGGTTTATGCTGTTTGTGTTCTATCAAATATATCATTGCCCTCCCCAAGATTGCAAAGATTTTCTCTTATGATTGTTCCTAGCAATTTAATTGTTTTAGCTTTTACATTTAAGTCAATGGTCTACTTTGAATCAACTTATTGTGTATTTGAGGGGGAAGGGTAGAACCATTATTCTGCATATGGATATCAACTGTTAACTTCACTGCTTTAACAAGATGGATATTTTTCTCCCTTGAATAACCTTGGAAACATTTTGAGATATCAGTTGAGAATAGACTATTTGTTCATCTCTCTATCTTTATTCTGTTCAATATCTATCTATATGTAAATGCCACACTGTCTTGTTTCCTGTGACTGTAGTAAGTCTTCAAATAACGTATACTAAGTACTCCAATTTTGTTTTTATTTAAAAAAATGTTTCTGCTATTTGGAACATTTGTATTTCTCTATAAATTTTAAAATAAACACATCAAAAGCTTTACCAAAAATAAAAACAAAAACAACACACAAAAAAATCCAGATGGGATTTTGATCAGGATTTCCCTGAGTAATAGATCAGTTTTCTGAGAATGAACATCGTAATAGTACGTTGTTTTTCAATCCATGAATATGGTATATATTTCCACTTCTTTTGGTCTCCCTTAAGCATTGTTTCATAGCTTTCAGTTCACAGGTTTTGCTTTTGTGTAATTAAGTTTGTCTCCCAGTATTTCATATTTTGATGCTATTATAAGTGGTATTGTTTTTATTTCATATTCTAAGTTTTAATTGCTAGTATGTAGATATATAATTGATTTTTATTGTGATTGTATTCTGTGACCTTCATAAACCCATTAATTAGTTCCTATATCTTTAATATTAGATATGTAGAAAACCGCATCATATGCAAATAAAGGCTTTTTTTATTCTACTTTTTCCTTTCCAATCTCTAAGGTTTTCATTTTGTTTTTCTTTTCTTTTCTTCTCTTTTCTTTTCTCCTTTTCTTTTCTTTTTTTTTCTCCTTTTCTTTTCGTAAATGTTGAATGGAAATGGTGAAGGCATATACATCCTTGCTTCGATACTGATTATTGGAAGAAAGAAAGCATTTGGCCTTTTATTCTGAAGTATACTGTTAGTTTTGTGGGTTTTTAAAAAAATTTTTAATGTTTATTGTTGAGAGAGAGAGAGAGGCAGAGTGCAAGCAGGCGAGGGGCATAGAGAGAAGGAAACACAGAATGTGAAGCAGGCTGCAGGTTCTGAGTTGTCAGTACAGAGCCCGACGTGGGGCTTGAACCCACAAACCGTGAGGTCATGACCTGAGCTGAATTTGGATGCTTAACTGACTGAGCCACCCAGACGCCCCACTTTTGTGTTTTTTTTTAATGTCCTGCATTATTTTGGGGAGCATGCCTTTATTTCTAGATTGGTTAGTTGGTTTTTTTTCCATGAATATATGTTGAGTTTTGTAAGAAAAAAATTTCTGTGTCTATTGAGAGGGTTATATAATCTTTTCTCTTCATTCCTTTCTCTCTTTCTTCCTTCCTTCCTCTTTTTGTCTCTCATTTTTCCTTCCTTCCTTCCTTCCTTCCTTCCTTCCTTCCTTCCTTCCATCCTTCCTTATACTATCTTCAGTTTTCTAGTTGTTAAAGGAAAAACAATAATTTGGGGCTCTGTTACTTCATCATTGATAGAAAAGATGTTTCCTATGCATGGTTGCATTTTAGTGGCATTTTTTTGCTCAAGGTTTTTTCATCATCATACCCCTGTTTGAAGGTCAGACACAGGTTTTACAACCTTTAAGGCTCTGAATTTCCCAACACTCTCTCTTTCCTATCCATGCTTACAAACTGGCCAATTCCCTCCTGAATATGTTTCTTTCTTATAATACTTTGACCAAAAGATACAATAGTAGCCAATAGATACCAATACTTTGATTCTTCTCAATCTCTTCCCCACAGCTGTCAGTTCAGTAGACATGTGATCTTTCCCCCAGGAAATTGAAAGCAAGAGTTTTACCAAATGTTTGCCATTACGTAATATAGATCATCATCTCCTCAGCCTCTGATAACAGTTTTATTATTTCTTGTTTCCTGTATGCTAAGACTTTGCCACATGTTTTAGGTTTTCGTTACAAAGCATGTCTCTTGAGTTTATCCTAGGCATTGACATCCAGCTGGCAGTGAGACATGGAAATGAGGGAGTAGATAAAGCGTACAAGATTCAACACATTGATTCTACTCACATATTACTGAGGAAAATTAGTACCATGTCACATGTGTATGCAAGAGGGATAGGAAAATTTATTTAGCACTGTAGTCAGAAAGCAGATAATAGATTTAATGAACTGTTAGTTCATCTTTGGTGATATGGTATAACTTGTTTTCAAGAGGCAGTTACCCTATAAAAGCTATACTGAGGTAAATCCCATTTAGGATCCATGAACAAGCCCTCCAGTTGTAGTAGAGGGTAACTGGTTAGATATCAATAGACCGGCCTCATACTAGAGAAGAAACTGACTGAAGAAGATAATTTCAGAACTTTACTAAGTTTTGTAAGAAAAATATGCTATTAGATTTGGGAATACGTTGAGGATGTTTGATTGACAAAGAACAGAATTTTATATCTGAATTATGTCTGAATCCACTGAAATGGGTGAAATTTTCAGAGCTTTTGAATTCAATGTGTTAGCTCAAGCAGCTGGGGATGGTAACAATTGTTTACTCATAATTGTTCACTCAGTGGTATCTCATACTAAATCTAGTTGAGATGTGAGCATTTTTAAAATGATATTGGTGAAGTACTTCACATCAGAAAAGAATGAATCACTGAGTAAATGTGTCATTAGTGACCAGCCCATTGACCCACTGTGTCCTTTGTGAAAGCCCAGCAGACCCAAGGCACTGAGAAATATATCAGTGAAGAGAGCAGAAGCTCATTTGAATAATAATTAGCCCTTGTATTTGTCAACTAGGATGCTGTTGCCAAATGCTATGTTTGAAATGAGCTCATTGTTTTCAGGATGATTGGACAAATCCTGGAGTGCCTACCCCAAAATGGAGGCACATAAAAAAGAGTTACTATGAGAAGCAAAGGAGCTGCTATGGAAATCAGAATGGTCCAACATGCTGGAATATTTAGCAGTGTAATTGATCTTTGATCCCCTAGAACTCAGACATATAGGCCATCCAACATATAATTTTCATTCATTTATTAGTTTGGTCATTGATTTAACAAATAAGTACTGAATCCCTAATATCTGTCTGGTTGTACTCTGTGCCTAGGATACAGTGGCAAAGAAATAGAAAATTTGTTTTGATTGTATGGAATTTATATATTATTAGGAAAAGAAAAGAAAAAAAAAACAATACCAAATTTAGACAACAAATAAATTATATTGTATTTCATAAATTTATGAGTGATTTAAAATAATAGCAAAAGGTGGACATAGGCAATGCTGTGAATCAAGAAGAGGGGTACAATTTTAACGAGGGTGATCAGGGTAAAAACATCAATAAAAACATTTGAAGGATGTATAGAAGCTATTCATATGGCAATCTGCAGCTAGAGAATTACAGGCTAAGAGATGAGCCAATGCAAAAACCCTACAGTGTGGCCATCCTTGAGGTATACTAAAAACAGTAAGGGAGCCAGTCCAGCTGCACCAATACAGTTAAGGGAGGAGTAGTAAGAGATAAGGTCAGATAAGGCTTAAATTTCTAAATGAGACAGGAGAATTTTGGAAGAGGTTAATCTGAAGAGAAACATAATCTGACCTATCTGGTCTTTGGATGCCTCTGGGTGCTGTGTCATGCACAGACATTGCTCAGGCATAGTGAGGGAAGATAAGAGTAGAGTTAGGGAAATCCTTTAGGTCATTGCAGTTATCCAGGAAAGAAATAATTGTGGTTTGGATTATGATGGTAGCAATGGATGAGGTAAAATAAGGTTCTGGATATTTTGAAGATTAAAATCAACAGGATTTCCTGATAGGACAGAAAGAGAGTAATCAAAAATGATACCAATGTTTCTGCCCCAAGAAAATTGTTAGGAAGGAGCTGCTATTGTCTAATACGGCAGGGGCACCTGGGTGGCTCAGTCCGTTGAGCATCCGACTTTGGCTCAGGTCATGATCTAGTGGTTCATGAGTTCAAACCCCATGTAGAGCTCTATGCTGACTGCTCAGAGCCTGGAGCCTGCTTCAGATTCTCTGTCTCTGTCTCTGTCTCTCTCTCTGCCCTCCCTCACTCACATTCTGTCCCTCTCTGTGTCTCTGTCTCTCTCTCTCAAAAATAAATAAACATTAAAAAAATAAAATGGGAGATGCTGCACTTGAAGCAAGTTGGATCAGCTAAACTTGAGAGGTTATTAAATTATCCCAATGGTGGTGTTCAATAGTTGTATATATAAATCTGAAATTCAGAAGAGAACTCCAGAAGAAGGGATTTCAAACAGGTTGTATCTAAAGCCATGAATTTATACAAAATTATGTAATTTTTATATATTTTTATCTTATTTCAATTGAAGTACAGTTGGCACATATTATATTGGTTTCAGAGGTATAACATTGTGACTTGGCAATTATATACATTATAAAATACTCATGACAATAAGTGTAGTTACCATCGGTCATTATGCAAAGTTATTACAATCTTACTGACTATATTCCCTATGCTGTACTCTTTTTTCTTAACTTATTTATTTTGAGAGAGAGAGAAAGAGAATGTGTGTTGGGGGAGGTAGAAAGGGGCAGAGAGAGAGAGAGAGAGAGAGAGGGAGGGAGGGAGGGAGTGAGGGAGGGACGGAGAGAATCCCAAGCATGCTCCACATTCAGTGCAGAGCCCCACATGGGACTCCATCTCACTACCATTGGATCACGACCTGAGCCGATATCAAGAGTCCAAAACTTAACTAGTTGAGCTATCCAGTCCCCTCACTGTAGTGTATCATTTTAATCCTTGTGGCTTAGATTTTATAACTGGAAGATTGTACCTCTGAATCCCCTTCACTTATTTTGTCTATACCATCCCAAACGCTATCCTCTAGCAACCACCAGTTTGTTCTCTATTTTTGAGTTTGTTTCTGGTTTTTGTTTGTTTGTTATTTATCCATTTGTTTTGTTTTTATTTTCCACGTACAAATGAAATTACATGGTATTTGTCTTTCTCTGTCTGATTTATCGCACTTAGCATAATACCCTCTAAGTCTATCCATGTTGTCATGAATGGTAAAATTTTATTCTTTTTTATGGCTAAATAATATTCCAGTGTGTGTGTGTGTGTGTGTGTGTGTGTGTGTGTGTGTGTACACACACACACACATATACATATATATCATCACATCGTCTTTAACCATTCATCTATCCGTGGTCACCTGACTGCTTCCATATCTTTGTTTGGTAAATAATGTTTCAATACACATTACGGTGTCTATAATCTTTTTGAATTAGTGTTTTTATTTTCTGTAGGTAAAATCCAGAAGTGGAATTTCTGGGTTATATTGTATTTCTACTCCTAATTTTTTGAGAAAACCCTATACTATTTTTCATAGTGGCTCTACCAATTTACATTTCCACCAATGGTGCATAAGAATTCCCTTTGTTCCACATTCTCATCAACACATGTTATTTCTTGTCTTTTTGATAACAGACATTCATTTAGGTGTGAGATGATATCTCATTGTGTGTTTTTTTTATTTTAAATTTCTTTTAATTTACATCCAAATTAGTTAGCATATAGTGCAACAATGATTTCAGAAGTAGATTCCTTAATGCCCCTTACCCATTTAGCCCACACCGCTCCCACAACCCCTCCAGTAACCCTCTTTTTGTTCTCCATATTTAAGAGTCTCTTATGTTTTGCCCTCTCCCTGTTTATATATTATGTTTGTTTCCTTTCCCTTATGTTCATCTGTTTTGTCTCTTAAAGTCCTCATATGAGTGAAGTCATATGATTTGTCTTTCTTTGACTGACTGATTTCACTTCGCATAATACCCTCCAGTTCCATCCACGTAGTTGCAAATGGCAAGATTTCATTGTTTTTGATTGCTGAGTAATACCACTTCTTCTTTATCCATTCATCCATCAATGGACCTTTGGGCTCTTTCCATACTTTGGCTATTGTTGATAGTGCTGCTAGAAACATGGGGGTGCATGTGTCCCTTCGAAACAGCACACCTGCATCCCGTGGATAAATGCCTGGTAGTGCAATTGCTGGGTCATAGGGTAGTTCTATTTTTAGTTTTTTTGAGGAACCTCCATCCTGTTTTCCAGAGTGGCTGCACCAACTTGCATTCCCACCAACAATGCAAAAGAGATCCTGTTTCTCCGCATCCTCACCAACATCTGTTCTTGCCTGAGTTGTTAATGTTAGCCATTCTGACAGGTGTGAGGTGGTACCTCATTGTGGTTTTGATTTGTATTTCCATGATGATGAGTGATGTGGAGCATTTTTTCATGTGTCGGTTGGTCATCTGGATGTCTTCTTTGGAAAAGTGTCTATTCATGACTTTTGTCCATTTCTTCACTGGATTCTTTGTTTTTTGGGTGTTGAGTTTGATAAGTTCTTTATAGATTTTGGATACTAACCCTTTATATGATATGTCATTTTCAAATATCTTCTCCCATTCTGTCAGTTGCCATTTAGTTTTGCTGATTGTTTTCTTTTCTGTGCAGAAGCTTTTTATTTTCATGAGGTACCAGTAGTTCATTTTTGCTTTTGTTTCCCTTGCCTCTGGAGATTGGTTGAATAAGAAGTTGCTGTGGCCAAGATCAAAGAGGATTTTGCCTGCTTTCTCCTCGAGGATTTTGATGGCTTCCTGTCTTACATTGAGGTCTTTCATCCACTTTGAGTTTATTTTTGTGTATGGTGTAAGAAAGTGGCCAGGTTCATTCTTCTGCATGTTGCTGTCCAGTTTTCCCAGCACCACTTGCTGAAGAGACTGTCTTGATTCCATTGTATATTTGTTCCTGCTTTGTCAAAGATTAGTTGGCCATACGTTTGTGGGTCCATTTCTGGGTTCTCTATTCTGCTCCATTGATCTGAGTGTCTGCTCTTGTGCCAGTACCATACTGACTTGACGATTACAGCTTTGTAATATAGCTTCAAGTCTGGAATTGTGATGTCTACAGCTTTGATTTTCTTTTTTAACATTACTTTGGCTCTTTGGTGTCTTTTTTGGTACCATACACATTTTAGAATTGTTTATTCTAGGTCTGTGAAAAATGCTGGTGCAATTTTGATAGGGATTACATCGTATATATAGATTGTTTTCGGTAGTATTGACATTTTAACAATATTTGTTCTTCCTATCCAGGAGCATGGAATCTTCTTCCATTTTTTGTGTCTTCTTCAAATTCTTTCATAAACTTTCTATAGTTTTCAGTGTATAGATTTTTCACCTTTTAGTTAGATTTATTCCTAGGTGTTTTACAGTTTTTGGTTCAATTGTAAATGGGATTGATTCCTTGATTTCTCTTTCTGTTGCTTCATTGTTGGTGTATAGGAATACAACCTATTTCTGTGCATTGATTTTATATCCTGCAACTTTGTTGAATTCATGCTTCAGTTCTAACAATTTTTTGGTGGAATCTTTTCGGTTTTCCATATAGAGTATCATGTCATCTACGAAGAGTGAAATTTGACGTCCTCCTGGCCGATTTGGATGCCTTTTATTTCTTTCTGTTGTCTTATTGAAGAGGCTAAGACTTCCAATACTATGATGAATAAAGGTGACGAGAGTGGACATCCTGTCTTGTTCCTGAAATTAGGGGGAAAGCTCTGTTTTTCCCCATTGAGGATGATATTAGTGTTGGGTCTGTCATATATGGCTTTTATGATCTTGAGGTATGATCCTTCTATCCCTACTTTCTTGAGGATTTTTATCAAGAAAGGATGCTGTATTTTGTCAAATGCTTTCTCTGCATCTATTGAGAGGATGATATGGTTTTTGTACTTTCTTTTTTTGATGTGATGAATCACATTGATAGTTTTGCAGATATTGAACCAGCCCTGTATCCCAGGTATAAATCCCACTTGGTCATGGTAAATATTTTTTTTAATGTGTTGTTGGACCAGGCTGGCTAATATCTTGTTGAGGACATTTGCATCCACGTTCATCAGGGAAATTGGTCTATAGTTCTCCTTTTTAGTGGGGTCTCCACCTGGTTTTGGAATCAAGGTAATGCTGGCTTCATAGAAGGAGTTTGGAAGTTTTCCTTCCATTTCTATTTTTTGGAACAGCTTCAAAATAGGTGTTAGCTCTTCCTTAAATGTTGGTAGATTTCCCCTGGAAAGCCATCTGTCCCTGGACTCTTTTTTGGGGAGAGTTTTGATTACTAATTTGATTTCTTTTCTGGTTATGGATCTGTTCAAATATTCTATTTCTTCCTGTTTCAGTTTTGGTATTTTATATGTTTCTAGGAATTTGTCCATTTCTTCCAGATTCCCATTTTATTGGCATTTAATTGCTCATAATATTCTCTTATTATTGTTTTTATTTCTGCTGTGTTCGTTGTGATCTCTCCTCTCTTATTCTTGGTTTTATTTATTTGGGCCCTTCCTTTTTTCTTTTGGATCAAAATGGCTAGTGTTTTATCAATTTTGTTAATTCTTTCAAAGAACCAGCTTCTGGTTTCATTGATCTGTTCTACAGTGGGTTTTTTTTTTTGTTTGTTTTGTTTGTTTGTTTGGTTGGTTTTGATAGCATTAATTTCTGCTCTAATCTTTATTATTCCCTGTCTTCTGCTGGTTTGGGGTTTCATTTGTTGTTCTTTTTTCAGCTCCTTAAGGCGTAAGGTTAGGTTGTGTATCTGAGATCTTTCTTCCTTCTTTAGGAAGGCCTGGATTGCTATGTACTTTCCTCTTATGACTGCCTTTACTGCATCCCAGAGGTTTTCAGTTGTGGTGTTATCATTTTCATTGACTTCCATAAACTTTTTAATTTCCTCTTTAACTACTTGGTTAGCCCATTCATTCTTTAGTAGGATGTTCTTCAGTCTCCAAGTGTTTGTTACCTTTCCAAATTTTTCTTGTGGTTGATTTCAAGGTTCATACAGTTGTGGTCTGAAAATATGCACGGTATGATCTCTATCTTTTTGTACTTACTTAGGGCTGATTTGTGTCCCAGTATATGGTCTATTCTGGAGAACATTCCATGTGCATTGGAGAAGAATATGTATTCTGCTGCTTTAGGATGACATGTTCTGAATATATCTGTTAAGACCATCTGGTTTAGTGTGTTATTCAAAGCTATTGTTTCCTTGTTGATTTTTGATTAGATGATGTGTCCATTGCTGTGAGTAGGGTGCTGAAGTCCCCTACTATTATGGTATTCTACCGATGAGTTTCCTTATGTTTGTGATTAATTGATTTATATATTTGGGTGCTTGAACATTTGGAGCATACATGTTTACAATTGTTAGGTCTTCTTGATGGATAGACCCCTTAATTATGATATAATGCCCTTCTTCATCACTTGATACAGTCTTTATTTTAAAGTCTAGATTGTCTGATATAAGTATGGCTACTCTGGCTTTCTTTTGTTGACCATTAGCATGTTAGATGGGTTTCCATTCCCTCACTTTCAATCTGAAGGTGTCCTGTGGTCTAAAGTGGGTCTTTTGTAAACAGCATGTAGATAGATCTTGTTTTCTTGTCCATTTTGTTACCCTGTGTCTTTTGATTTGGAGCATTTAGTCCATTGACTTTTAGGGTGAGTACTGAAAGATATGAATTTATTGCCATTATGTCACCTGTAGAGTTGGAGTTTCTGGTGGTGCTCTCTTGTCTTTCTTTTCTTTGGTGCTTTTGGTTCTTATTTATTTCTTTTTTTCCCCATCTTTTCTCCCCTCAGAGAGTCCCCGTTAAAATTTCTTGCAGGGGTTATTTAGTGGTCACAAACTCCTTTAATTTCTGTTTGGGAAACTTTTTATCTCTCCTTCTATTTTGAATGACAGCTTTTTTGGATAGAGAATTCTTCACTGCATATTTTCCAGATTCAGCACATTGAATGTATCCTGCTACTCCTTTCTGGCCTGCCAAGTTTCTGTGGATAGGTGTGCTGCAAACCTGATCTGTTTTCCCTTGTAGGTTAAGGATTTTTTTCCCCTTGCTTGTTTCATGATTCTCTCCTTACCTTAGTATTTTGTAAATTTGACTATGATATGCCTTGTTGATGGTTTTTGTTGATCTAATGGGAGTCCTCTGTGCTTCCTGAATTTTGATGTCTGTCTCTTTCCCCCGGTTAGGAAAGTTTTCTGCTATGATTTGCTCACATAACCCTTCTACCCATATTTCTCTCTTTTCCTTTTCTGGGACCCCTATGATTCTGATGTTGTTCCTTTTTAATGAGTCACTGATTTCTCTAATTCTTAAAGCATACTCTTTTGCCTTAATCTCCCTTTTTTTCTGCTTCATTATTCTCCATAATTTTGTCCTCTATATCACTGATTCTCTGTGTTGCCTCATCCATCCTTGTCACCATGGCACCATTCGAGATTGCAAACCAGTTATAGCATTTTTTTTAATCCTGACTAGCTTTTACTTCTTTTATCTTCGCAGAAAGAGATTCTAATCTATTTTTGACTCTAGTTGGTATTCTTATTATCATGATTCTAAGTTCTGGTTCAGACATCTTGCTTGTATCTGTGTTGTTTAACTCCCTGGCTGTCGTTAATTCCTGCTCTTTCTTTTGAGGTGAATTCCTTCATTTCATCATTTTGAAGGGATAACAGAAATGAATGGGGTAAAAAATCTAAAATTTAAAAAATAAATTTTAAAAATATTAAAATTAAAAAAAATTAAAAACCCAACACTGACAAAAAATTGAATAAATGATGCTAGATTCTATGTGTGTTTTGTTCTGGGTGTTGTAAGGGGCTTGATATATTAGAGAAAAAAGGGGGGAAAAAAGAAAAAGGAAATCATTTGAAAACTTAAAAAAATGAATACACTGATGTAGACTAAAATTAAATGATGGAAGTAAAATAGAATTTGGAAAAAAATACACAAAAATAAAAATATAGTAGAAAAAAATTAAAATCAATATTTTTAATAAAAATTAAAAATAAAAATGAATTTTTTTCTTTCTGTATTCAAGAAAAGAAAAGAAACAAAAAAGAGAAAAAAGAAAAAGGAAGAAAATAAAATTGACAGGATGGACCAGCAGACTGAAATATGACTGAAATTACTTCATTTTCTCCTATAAGCCAAAATATGAAACACTTTATAGTCCATAAACTAAGCAGGTGGAGATACTTATGTTCCTGAAGAGCAAGGTTGGCCCAGATGGGCAGGGCTTAGTGCACCGGCTTTGTTCTCCACTAGATGGTGCTGTTTAGCTTACTGGGGTGGATTGTTGTGGTGCTTGTAGGTGTTTATGCGCGGGAGTGGTGAAAATAGCGACTCAGTCTCTAGTATCAAAACTCTGTTTTCCCTGACCAGCAATCCCGCACCCATCCTTTGTCTTCAGCTTCCATCCACTCTGCACTTTTACACAGTCCATGACCAAGCGCCAGGCAATACCTCCCTCCTGAGTTCTGTCTCAGATGTGGCTGTTTTTCCTGACCCCTTATTTCTGAGGGACTGCGGTTTTGATCCATTCTGCCCCTCTGCAGGAGGGTCTCACCGAGCAATGGCCAGGTGCCGGCCACACCAAGAAACGTTTGCAGGCCTGTGCTGCTGCCAATGCCCAGAGACTGTGGCCGAGTGCCAGCCTGCCCCAGAAAACAGTTCACAAGATAGTGTAGCTGCAGCGTTTCTGGGATTATGGAAAATCACAACACACATCTGGCACCAGTTTTCAACCCCAACGACCTTGTTCTAGCACTAGAGAATGTGGTTGTCCTCCCACATCCACTGGGCCTTGCCTTTGGGTGACCCACACACCCTCTACCAGGTGTCCTTCCAGTAGGGGAACCACCTTTCCCCGTGTGGCCTGAAGAACCCTGGACTTCACTTTGCTTCTGGGGATTCGCCCTTCCCACCAGAGCACTGCCAGGTATTGAGCTGCAGAGTTTCAGACTCTGTGCTCCCCGTTTATAGTCTTAAACCCTCTCCTTTCTCCTTTCTCCTTTCTCTCGTTTTAGTGCAGTCCCTGTGGCTGTTTCCATTTTTCCACTTTCTCTCCAGCTGCTTTTGGGAGAGGGGTGCTTTTCCCATTTCTCTCCTCCCTCCCCCTCTCCCCCCCCACCTCAGTTCTCTTTCCACACGCAAAAGCGGCTCCCTGCCCTTCGCGGTTTCTCTCTCCCCCAGTTCACCTCTCCACACCATGTAACTGCTGAATTCTGTGGTTCAGGTTGTGCAGATTGTTGTGTCAATCCTCAGATCAGTTTTCTAGGTATGCAGGATACTTTAGTGTTAGTCTGGCTGTATTTCATGGATGGGAGACACACAAAAAACTTCCATGCTGTTCCGCCATCTTGGCTCCTCCTCCTCTCATTGTGGTTTTGATTTCCATTTCCCTGATAAGTAGTGATGTTGAGCACCTTTTCACGTGTCTGTCCATCTTCTTTGGAGAAACTTCTATTCAAATCTTCTGCCCATTTTTAATTACATTGTTTGGATGTTGATGCATAAGTTATTTATATATTTTGTCTAGTATCTTCTTATTGGATACATCATTTGCAAATATCTTCTTCCATTTCATAGGTCATCTTTTCATTTCGTTGACGGTTTCCGTCACTGTGCAGAATCTCTTTAGTTTCATGTTGTCTGAAATGTTTATATTTGCTTTTGTTTCCCCTGCCTGAGGAGACATCCAGAAAAATATTGCAAAGGGTAATGTCCAAGAGTTTAATGCCTGTGTTTTCTCTTAGAAGTTTTATGGTTTCAGGTCTCACATTTAGGTCTATAATCTCTTTGGAGTTTGTTTTTGTGTATGGTGTTAGAAGTAGTGCAGTTTCATTCTCTTGCATGTGGTTGTCAGTTTTCCCAGTACCATCTGTTGAAGGGACTGCCTTTTCCCCATTATATCGGTTCCTCCTTTGTCATAGATAAATTGACCACCTAAGCATGGGTTTATTTCTCGGCTCACTATTCTGTTCGATTGATCTATGTGTCCATTTCTGTGCTGGTACATATTGTTTTTATTACTATAGCTTTGTTGTATAGATTGACATCTGGGATTGCTGGATGAAGTTATAAAGGGAGTTAAGTGTGGTCAGCAAAGAGAAGAAGCTCTAAAACCACGAGGACCTAGGTTACATCAAAAAAAAAACCTTTTATTTCCACTTCAGGTTCAAGTATATAAGTGAGAGAGATACAAGCAACTGTCAAAATCCCTATACTGGATTTGTCCCTTGAAATAAGAAGTAGTATGAGAGTAAGGGCTAAATGAAAGAGTCTCCAAAATAATGCCTGTTCCAAAGCCAATTAATGAAAAAAAAATCAAATTTTAGCAATAGGCAATGTCACACGTTTTATGCCCATGGTCAAAACTTGAAAGATGCAGAAGTTGTGATTTCCAGCAAAATACTATTTAATATTCCAATTTAGCCAATGCAAAAGACTTTGCAAAATGGCAGTGGGTTATCATAAGCTTAACCAGGTAGTAATTCCAATTACAGTAATGGTTGTGTATGTTGGTACAAATGAGTATAAAACCTCTGGAACCTAGTACTCATATTTTAATAGAAAAAAAATGCTTTATTTTTCTATATCTAGCTCAATGAATAGAAAGCATGATAGTTTCTTATCATCTGTACGGCACGTCCTCCTTGTTATATCTCTGAGATAAATTCTCCCAATCTGTACCACACTATAGCCCACAGACATCTTGCCCACATCAAACATCAAATGTCATGCTGGTCCACCACACTGGTGACCTCATGCTTACAGAATGTGTAGAGAAAGAAGAAAGCAAGCAGGTTGGATGCTTTTGTAAGACACATGAATTATTTAAGACTTGGAAAGTAAATCCCATGTATCCGAGAATACTGCTTTACACAGATAAATTTTGTTAAGAGCTAGCTAGGTCAGGGGTGCCTGGGTGGCTCACTCAATTGAGTGTACGACTTTGGCTCAGGTCATGATCTCATGCTCCGTGAGTTTGAGCCCTGCATTGGGCTCTGTGCTGACAGCTCAGAGCCTGGAACCTGCTTTGGATTGTGTCTCCCTCTCTCTCTGCCCCTTCCCTGTTCATAGTGTCTCTCTCTCTCTCTCTCTCACAATAAATAAACATTAAAAGCATTTTAAAAAAAGAGCTATCTAGGTCAGCCAGTAAAGAGATAAATATGGCTTAGTTATCAATAAATATGGATATAAATTCAGATAAATACATATTCAGGTACTATGTTTGTGGCCATAGATAAAAATACAAATAAATAGGACATAATTCTTAATTTCAAAGACTCAGAACTCAAAACCGAGAGAAACAGTATATCCAGCCATATTCAAAATAACTATATATATATGTTATATATATGTGTATATATATATCATTATATTACATTATACATTATACATTATATATATATTATATACATGTTATACATGTTATATATATATATCATATGAACAAATTCAGCCTGGAATTCAACCATTGATGGGCATAATCAACAAAAGACAATATCATAGACATTGATATAAAATTTATGAAAATGTAAAGACAAAGGCTTAATTTTATGAGCTGACAGAAAGAAATAATAAATTATGAAGATGAATAATTTTGAATTTCATTACCAAGCCCATATGGAAGAAGAATGTGGGAGAAGCTGAATAAAGATAATGAAACTTAAATCAATTAACTTGACCAAAATAATTTTTTACTTTAAAAGAAGAAAGTGAATATATTTCAAATCTAAAGACAAATATAGTTTGTCAGCAGATAATCTCTACTGCAAAACTCAAAGCAAGAATAATTAAGAACTTAAAGAACAGTATAAGTTATGGGAAGATAATTGGCTTTACATATTAGCAGAGATTTTGTTACACAAAATATATATTAATAAAAGTAAGGCTATACACTGTAACAACATATAAAACTTTTTTCTTTAAAATATTTTTAACCAATGTGTAACAGGAAAAGACATATAAAGATTAGGAAATAGTGTTAAGTTATTTCCTCAGTCTTCGTTAATCTGAATTAAAAGATTTATGTGGAGTAAAAGAAGTTAATAAATACAGAAATATAATTACCAAAAGTTGTTTTAAAATAGAGATTGTCTAGATGATGTTCTATATTATATTTAAAACTGTACAGCAAAAGAAAATTTTGAAAAATAAATCTTGCTTACTGCAAATTTAAACCAATTATTTTCAAGTTTTTCTTGTTCAATAAGCTTCTGACCCTAGGTGATTATTTTAGGGCAAGGAAATAAAAAGTTCAGCCTCATTAAATGTCAAATTAATGTACAGTGAGAACAATTAAAGGTAAATTTCCAGAATTGTTTAGATTTTGTACATACATACACAATACATAAAAACACACATATATACGTTTATATGTATGTGTACATATTTGTGTATATACTTATGTACATATGTATGTATATATAATGTGTATATATGTGTGTGTGTATATATATACACACAAAAAGAAACAAAAGAATAGGACTTTGTGAGAATAACAGAAATGCTGCTTTTAGGGGCGCCTGGGTGGCGCAGTCGGTTAAGCGTCCGACTTCAGCCAGGTCACGATCTCGTGGTCCGTGAGTTCGAGCCCCACGTCAGGCTCTGGGCTGATGGCTCGGAGCCTGGAGCCTGTTTCCGATTCTGTGTCTCCCTCTCTCTATGCCCCTCCCCCGTTCATGCTCTGTCTCTCTCTGTCCCAAAAATAAAAAAAAAAAAAAAAAAAAAAAAAAAAAAACGTCGGAAAAAAAAATTTAAAAAGAAATGCTGCTTTTAACTGTGGAATCAGATAATATATATATAATAGAAAGTAACCAAAAAGAATGAAACATTAAGGAATGTAGAATATATAGATAAAAATCACAATAAATGTATACATCTCAAACAGTATAGCATTGAGATATCTTAAGGGTAATGGTAAGCAAAGCAAATAGAATTACTTTTAGATATAATTGCCATTTCAAATTTCAATTTCTAATTAACTTATTTACCCAGATTATTAGACCAATACATCAGGAAAATGCAATAGAGTGGGCCTGGACTATAACAATGTATTGACTATTTAACTCATAATAACATTATGTTTAGGAAGGAGAAATATGGCTAGATATAATAAAATAAGTTGGGTTTATACTTGACCGAACAACTGAGACCAAAAAGCTTTGATTAATGGATTGATATCAAAATCAAGGGAAGTTTTAAGGGACATTCCCAGAATACTCTCTGTGGCCCTGTTCTATGCAACAGTTCAAGTAATAAGTTTTAAGATGGCATGCTTATCAACTTTGCGGAACAGAATCAGCTGGATGACAAAATCAGACTTTAAAAGCCATTTGTTCATTTATTCAACAATACTCCACAATTACTGTTAGATAGAATCACTTGTACAAGATGAGGGAAAATCTATTAAGATGAATTTCAATAAAATTCCTAGTATGTTACTACACTTAGCACTAAAAGGTCTGATGCATAACTCTTTCACTTGTAAAAATCACTTAGAAGCCTCTCTGAAAGAAATGTTAGGTGTTACAGTTGACAATAAACTCAGTCAACCAACGGTATCTGTAGGTACCAAGAAACCTAATGTGGGTATAAACTATTTAATAGCTAGCTTAGATTGAAGTGGAGAAAGAGAGAATCAACTTTATGGGCCACGAAATGAAAAAAAAAAATTCCAAAGAAACCTAAGAAAGTACTGTAAAAGTTACTAAAATACCTTTAAAAAATTTTTTTAGTGTTTATTTATTTTTGAGTGCAGAGAGAGACAGAACACGAGCAGGGGAACGGCAGAGAGAGAGGGAGACACAGAATCCAGATTGGGCTCCTGGCTCTGAGCTGTCAGCATAGAGTCCAATGCGTGGTTCGAACTCATGGACCGTGAGATCAAGACCTGAGCTGAAGTTGGGTGTTTAAATGATCTGCCCAGGCACCCCCTAAAATAACTTGTTAAAAGACAGATGTCAATAGATTCCCTGCAGAATGGTCACAAATATAAAAAAAATAATCTTTGTATTCCATAAACTGTTCTAAACATATGTGTACAAAACTAGTAGAAAAACAGCCAGAAAAATGAAGTAAATACCATTTGTGAATTTAGAGAAAGATTAAGCAACTCAATACATTAAAGTATTATTCAATGATTTAGTACTCTCAGTGAACAAAGACATGTTTAGTATGAAATTGTACCACAATCAAAAAAAGAAATGTTTTATTATTCCTTTCTATAACTCTGCTCTGATCTCCATCAACCCAGATAGGAGAAATTCAACTCAGCAATGTTTTTGGAGGTTTCTCCCCTTATAGCATTGGTGAAGGAAAGTTAGGGATATAAGTTGTGAAGAGCATTTAAAGAAGTATTTTCTGATCATATCTCACAGGTGTATTGTCGATATTCCCTTTAAGGTATGTGGTTTCACTGCTTCCTTGCCAAATTTGTGCAAGGAGTTTCAGTAGTGCCCAAGATTCAGTTTTAATTATCTGGACTTGATGTTCTTCCCTATCAAATTGCCATCACTCTTAGATGCTGTGTGTTGGAACAGAGAATGTGTCTGTCACATTTAACAACTTTTCTGTAAACCCAGTTCTCTTCCACTTACCTAGGAAAAACTTAAGCAATATTTTAATTTGCCTTATATTGACCCAATTAGATCACTTTCTACTTTTAAAATTCTGTTTTGGGGGGATTTTTGCACCACCATATTTTGAGCCCATTTTTCAAAAAGAAAAGTAAAAATGCGTTGTGACATTTATTTGCTTTCTCAGTGCATAGAAAAATTTTTTTTTTCCTTTGGAATATGCAGTTCTATAGCTTTTATGAGTAGGCACTACTACTTTCGAGATCTTAGAAACAGACCCAAAGACTTGGGCAGCCGTCTTAGGCAAGTGGTGGGTAAACTATCAATAGCAAAATGATATTAAAAAAATAGGAGCTTAATATACAAATTCAACCATGTAATGATAAGCATTGGGAAATTATTAACTTAATGTATCATGTAAGACATATGTACATCACAGATACTGTACTATAAATTGGCTCATCATTTGATATCATTCTATATCTGTTAAATTGTGAAATAAAGGCCCATGTTATTTCTAAAGATGTGTAATATTTAATACGTATACATTAAGGATTCACTGTTTTTAATGTTAGGTCAAAAGATTTTGGTGATTACAAATTTTGATGCATTTTAAAAGCTGGTCAATGATTAACATATTTTTGAAAGTAATGATGACAGGGGCGCCTGGGTGGCGCAGTCGGTTAAGCGTCCGACTTCAGCCAGGTCACGATCTCGCGGTCCGGGAGTTCGAGCCCCGCGTCGGGCTCTGGGCTGATGGCTCAGAGCCTGGAGCCTGTTTCCGGTTCTGTGTCTCCCTCTCTCTCTGCCCCTCCCCCGTTCATGCTCTGTCTCTCTCTGTCCCAAAAATAAATAAACGTTGAAAAAAAAATTAAAAAAAAAGAAAGTAATGATGACAAATTTACCACACCAGCTTTCAAAATACATCAAAATTTGTAATCACCAAAATCTTTTGACCTAACATTAAAAATAGTGAAAAATGATCAGTTCAAAGAAAACTAAAAAAAATGATGACATAAGTTCCAACTCTAACCAAAAAGGAATACAAAAAATTGAGTAAATATGTTCTTTGGGGCTTCATCTCTGAGTTTAAGGATTATTTCATTCTTCATTCTAGGTGTTGAAATAAACTGCAAGGGATATAGGTAAATAGAATCAACTTGTGAAATTAAAAAAAAATTATTAAAAAAAAACAATATAACATTTTTCTTTTTTTAATGTTCCCCGTGAATCTTTATTCTTTTTTTTAATATGAAATTTATTGTCAAATTGGTTTCCACACAACACCCAGTGTTCATTCCAACAGGTGTCCTCCTCAATGCCCAATACCCACTTTCCCCTCTCTCCCACTCCCCATCAACCCTCTTTAATTTTTTTTTCAAGTTTATTTATTTATTATTTTGAGAGAAAAAGAGTGAGTGAGCCAACAGCGGAGGGTCAGAGAGAGAGGGAGAGAGAGAACCTTAGGCAGGCTCCGCACTGTCAGTGCAGAGCTCAGTGTAGGGCTCAAACTGACAAACTGTGAGATCATGACTTGAGCTGAAGTTGGATACTTAACGGACTGAGCCACCCAGCCACCCCGACATTCTTCAGTTCTAAAGAAAGTTGACAATAATGAAAGGAATGATAACATTAAAACTCTGATGGATGGGTTTAAGTATATCATTCATAAAATTCCACAGCAAAATTGGGCCACAGAATCTTTCGGATGCAAGTAGAAAACTTCACATAGTGACTTAAGAATAACAGCACTTAATGATCTTAAATAAAAAGAGGCCCAGAGGTTGGCAATCCAGAGCTGGCACCACTCAATAATTTTACCAAGAATGTTCTGCTCCATTGTCTGCAGCTGGCTGCTTTTTTGGCTATAGGCATGTTATGCCCAGAATTTGTGATCCCCAAAGACCACCAGGGAGCTGAGTCCGATGCAAAAGCAAAAGAGCCTTTATTCGAGCTAGCTCGAGCTCAATCCCCTACCTGCACCAATGCAGCGGTGAGATACTGGAGAGAGAGAGAGCGAGTTTCAAAAGCACAAAAGGTTTTATAAGGATCATGGCCTTAGCCGATTGGCTGGGGAAGGGTCGTGGACTCAGCCGATTGGCTGCCAAAGTGTGGTCCCAGATCAGCAATTATCAGCGTCACCTGGAACTTGTTAAAAACACAAATGTTGGGCCTGGTGGTCACAGACCTACTGAATCAGAAACTCTTGGGGTGGGGCTCAGCAACCTGTGTTTGAACAAGTCTTCCAAGAGATTCTGATGCACCTGAAGTTTAAGAACCACTGTGTCTGAGGATCTCTAACATGTTTGGCCTCAGTGTATACAGAACATTTCTCACTGGTCACCTATTAACCATTGGCTGCCATCCTGGCTGTGCTATATAAATACCTACCACCAAACATCATCCCCAGAGACTCTGATTAATTGGTTTGGGGAGGGGTAAAATGCTCCCAGGTCATTCTAAGCCTGGACAGGGTTGAGGGCTCCTGCCTCTGGCCCCTACCTGAGAGAAGCCTTCCCGCTTCTACTCACACTTTCCACGCCTCTCACACTTCCTTTCCTCCCACCTCAGACTTCGGAAGAATGCATCAATCGGTAAGTTACTGAAGGGGAGGAGGCGTGTTCTGAGGTTTGAGCAGAAACTTCTTTCTGCGGCCATGTCGGGGATATAGTCACTAGTCCGCTGGCCTAGGTCTGCTCTTTCAAGCATCTTGAAATAGGGTTTCCAGATGGCCGCAACACCTCTAGCCATCATGAATGCATTCAGAGCGAATAATCATGGAAGAGGCTGATAAAGATGGTTTTTTTCCCTCAAGTGTTTTTCTTTCTTTCTGTTTTTTTTTCAACAAAAAGAAAAATAATTCCAAGTGTTTTTTTTTTTTCTTTTTCTGAAGCTTCTTCTTAGTCTCAACAACAAAAAATGGGTAATACAGTTACCTCTTGCAGCAAAAGTGGATATCTGGCAAGGAAGAATGAAATCTATTGGATTAGATAATCATTAGTCATCCCTGGGGTTGGGCACATAACTCTTAAAAAAAAAAAAACCTGGCATATTTTCACCAGGAAGGATAGGTAGAACGACGATAGGTTAAGAACTAGAAAGTGTGTGGCATAGGGGCGCCTGGGTGGCGCAGTCGGTTAAGCGTCCGACTTCAGCCAGGTCACGATCTCGCGGTCCATGAGTTCGAGCCCCGCGTCAGGCTCTGTGCTGACTGCTCAGAGACTGGAGCCTGTTTCAGATTCTGTGTCTCCCTCTCTCTCTGACCCTCCCCCGTTCATGCTCTGTCTCTCTCTGTCCCAAAAATAAATAAACGTTGAAAAAAAAATTAAAAAAAAAAAAAAGAAAGTGTGTGGCATAAACCTATCACATAAATTCAGCACAAGGTGGCTAGTATATGATGATAATAAATAAATATGTGAATATAAACTCTGTGATGCTAAAATATGCCTATGAAACAAACAGAGGTGAGTTAAAATGCTGATCTCCATCTTTCATTTATTTAGCAATTACTGTGTGTTTATAAATGAGGCACTATCCTAAGTCTAAGGTATATACTAGTAAACGAAGCGATCTCTGCCCCAGTGAAGCTTAGATTTAACAGCTAACCCAGGAAAACCTGATTAAACTCTAGGAAATCTAGTGTACTTGTATGTCAGGGTTGGTATTTAAAATAGTTTCAGTTTCCTTGGAGATAAATCTTGAAAGTCTTAATAATATCAGTACAACTATAGGGTCGATTCTCTGGATGTATTTCTATTTTTCAAAAGTAATTTTTTAAATGTATATGGGAACTTAATGAAACACTCAAAACCACCAAATACCCAACAGCAAGTGAACAATTTATTAAACTCTGCTTTATTCGTGCACTAAAATACAATATGGCTACTAGAAACGTAAGGTTTGGAGCCATAAGGCTGTATAGCAAAGTGTATATGAAATGACAGTGTGTGAAAAGCAGATCAAAAATTGAAACTAATTACAATATTCCTTGTCTCTAGAGATCTGAGTGTTCCTCCTCCTTTTACACGACTTCGGGTGTGTCTATTCTTCCTTAATGGACCGTTATTAATACATTATCATCTGGGAAGTCTTCCTTGCTATTTTCCTCTTAACACTAAGAACCTTTATATTAATTTCTATTTCAGCGGTTATTGTGATGCATGAAAATTAGTTATGTATGCTTCTTGTCTCTCTAAAGGAAGAGACAATATGTTATTTGTTTCCAAATTCCTGGGATCTGAGATCTACCATCTCATTTTTTTTTTTTTTTAATGGGCTGCACGCCCAGCATGGAGCACAACACAGGGCTTGAACTCACAACACCGAGATCAAGACCCGGCTTAACTGACTGAGCCCCCCCCAGACACCCCTGACATTTCATTCTTGTGTCCTCAGTGTCTACAAATATGTCTGTCACCGGGAAGGTACTCAAAAAACGTTTCCTGTGTGAAGCCAGTAAGTGGTCAATGAACACAGGCTGAAGGAGTGAATGGATTCCTGTACAATTTTAACCATATTCATAATTAGAATCAAATTCAAAAATTTTATGAAATTCAATATTTGTTACATAGTTTCATTCTGGAGAAAATGTAGCATTTTGGCTATCTTACCTACACAATGTTCTTAAATGTGGCATTTAATGAAGTATGTACAGAACTTTGAATATCTTTTTTTTTCTTCTTCTTCTTCTATGAAACCTCCCATTGTTTGACTTACCTGGACCTTCTTGTCTGACCTACTGAACCTGACACCACACCCGACTCAGCCCTGCTTCATTAAGCCTGCCATATGTAGTTGGTACATGGGATGCTGTCAATGTAGCTTATTATCCTGAAATAACTACTTGCATTCTTCTCTAGTTTAAGATCCAGGGTGACTATGCACTTGTTTTTTTTTTTTTCTTTGTTTCCTGGTGTGTTCATTTGTTTTGCGTCTACCTGAAAACAGAATGCGGAGGGCAGCATGGTTCCACGTGCAATGAAGTAAGAGAAAAGGTCTCCTCTTATTTTTTCCTTCTCAACAAATTTTCCAAAAGGCAGCATTCACTGATTTTGTATCCTTGCATACGTTACAAAAGAATGGATTTTATTTAAATATATGAGAGGCAAAGTCTTCTGAGCCTTCACTTGAATTAACACCAGGCTTAAGTGGCTCAAATAAGAATACGTACATATGAGTTTGGCTAACGTCTTTGAAACCGACCCAAAGTATCCTGAATCTCTATTCCAAAGTGTTAATTAACAGTGGCAGTGGCAGAGAATCTCTATTTTCTGTTCTTCCTTTTGTGAAAGTTTTGATGCTTTATCCAATAAACACAAGTATCTAGACTGCCTTACATAACTGACTCATTTTTCTAATGTTTATTTTTTGAGAGAGGGAGAGAGAGAGAGAGAGAGAGAGGGAAAATGAATGGGGGAAGGGCAGAGAGAGAGGGAGACACAGAATCTGGAGCAGTCTCCTGCTTTGAGCTGCCACCACAGAGCCTGACGTGGGGCTTGAACTTACAGACCTCGAGATCATGACCTGAGCCGAAGTTGGACGCTTAACCAGTGCCACCCAGGCACTCCTACATGAGTGATTCTTAAAAGCTACTGACAAAGATAGACAAATCTAGAAAGTCTGTGATAATGAGTACACAATACTATTTTCATTACATGTATATCTATAAATGCCTGTAAAAATTAAGTATTGGATCCTTTCGAGGACCAGACGGGGTGTCTGTGTGTGTGTGTGTGTGTGTGTGTGTGTGAGCATGTGTGCATGTGTGTGTATATGTGTGCGATGTGGCCGGGGGGTTGGGGGGGGGGGTTGGCAGGGAAGAAACATGAAAGGGTGCAATGCAAAAGACAAGAACCCTATCCTCTTTCTCTCAGCCAAATGGTTTAGATTTCACTGCCCTTGTTTGTGTTGGACCTGAAAAGAAAAGTAAAGTATTCTAATCTTTTTTTAAAGCATACAGTCTTATGGAAATTTAAGTCAACAGCTGTTCAACTGTCAAGTCACAAGCTAAATTCAAATCTGAGAAGAGAAGAAAATCTGTTTAAGTGAAAGCTTGTTTGAACGAAGGCCGTGGGTTTCAGTATCTGTGTGAGGGGGAAAAAATTAAAGGCTGTTACTAAAGTAAAGGACATTTTTTTAAGATGAATTTTTTTTGTTAAAAATGTTGGAAAGTCAATACTGAACATGACATCAGAAACTGAAGTGGGTCATCTGTAGGATCACCAGAAGGTAGACGGACCTGAACACCACCAGCTCATGAACTCAAGGTCAGAGGTTTGACCCAACACAATACTTAGTATCTAGAAAGTAGTCTGGAAAACTGCATGTTAGCAGACCGAACAAAAAGAACAGTGAAAGAAATCAAGTGACACCTTTTTTTTTTCCTTTTTTCCTCCCATTTTCCAAAGGCCTCCTATAATTGAGTTCTACTTTAGAAAGATTAATGATAGTTGGCAGGATATACAGTTGTGTGAAAGATAGGCAATTGTTTGGGTACATTTTAAAAATTCAGAAAATTAAGATATAAGCTCTTGGTGGAGAGTGGGAATAACCTGTCTCATTATGATACTAAATAATGGGTTAATTATTTTTCTTCATATATGGTATAAATCTGTGTTCATATATGTGTTGCACTTGAAAAGGTATAACAAAATAATGTGATTGTTTCACCCTAAAGTAGGCTGTCTGGCTACAAGGCTCTGCATCCCATAAATATAATGACCTTGATGAAAACATACTGATTTAAAGACCGGACATTAGATCTGCAGATGCAGAAAATCAATTGTGTTAATATATTAAAAACTTATTATACTCTTATAATGATTCACACTAAAAAGACTTAGGGAGGACTAATACATAAATAAAATGACAATGTATAAGTTTATTATGGTGGTGGTTTCTCTAACCACCTTCACCCCGGTCGTATGTCATGTAGACAGAGTTGGAAACTATTGGGACAATAGTAATTCCTTCTGAGTCAAACTATCAGATTATATGCCCAGATAGCACGCTGCTAAGGGGGTTCTCCATCCATCATTGTTCTGTTTTCTGTTTAAATTGCTCAATACCTCATGTGTACGGCTTCACAACTTTTTATCCTGTATTGTACTATTATCCCCAGTGTCATCGCTTCCTTTTCCTGGGCCCTCTACCACACCCTCACCTCTGGAACTTACCCACCAGACTCTCAAGAACTATCCATATGTAATCACCAAAAAAGCCCAATCTTCAACTTCTTCAATTCTCTGCTATAATTGAAACTTGACCCTCAGCTGAAGGTACCACTTTTGCTTCCTTGTTGGATGCTAGCTGCTTACTTTCCCACACTTGTACTCCTGGATACTGTTTCTGCATTGTTTCTATACTCCAGCAATAATTCCTCCACTCTCTTATAAAACGTACACACACAGATACACACACTCCAACATTCCAACTCGTTTCAGATCCGTTATTTTTCACTATGCATTCCTCACTGCCTTCTTACTGCAATCATGAACAGAAAAATCCAATATACTGCTTATTATTTGTCATTTTGGTGACTTGATCACTAACTTTATCTATCTTCAAATCCCCTTATTTTCATCCTTGGTGACATCAGTGTAAACAGGGACTCTCCATCATGAATGTGCTCCCATCTCTAAAGACCTTGTCCTCAGCCTCCCCTCACATCCCTACCTTCATATTCTGAATTTTGTTACAAATGTAGAATATTTCTACTATGCATTCAGTAATTCAGGCATCACACTCTCCGAGTACAACCTGCTTTCTTGGCTATGGTTGTTTCTGGACATCAGTAAAAGTTCCAGTTCATTGCTTTACTAAATTCATACTCCTTTAGGCATCTTACTTTTGTTATCAAAATCCCTTTCCAGTCATAAACACTTGTAGTAAATATTCCTCCAAGTTTCTTTTCAATGATTTCTTTACAGCATTTAAGGTGTTAGTTCTTAGCCACATTTTTCATAACTGGAACCCAGCAAAGCCTTCCAGCCCCCAACAGAAAAACCATCTTATTTCTTACTTCCCAGAGAGAGAAAAATATAATGCTGTCTCCCTCTGTTTCCTACTTCTGTGCATACAGAACTACCTACACCTGCTTCTTTTTTGCCTGCCTTACTCTGCTTAAGCACGTGTACATAGAGGTAATTGCGTCACACATCTTCAGAAGCCTTTTCTTATAGAGTTCCTCATTATCATTTATGTATTTAACAATACCTTCACAATCAGACCCTTACAGTGTGTTTTAGTTGTGTATATATATAAATGTGTGTGAGCACGTGAGTCTGCACGCATATGTATATATACACATACGCGCACACACCTATACAGTTGTTCCATTTGAAAGTCTTTTGCTTTCTAACTTCATGGGCTTTTTAGCTTTGCTGTTAACATGAATAGAAATTTTAGGGGCGCCTGGGTGGCTCAGTCGGTTGACTGACCAACTTTGGCTCAGGTCATGATCTCACGGTTCCTGAGTTCGAGCCCAGCGTCCAGGTCTGTGCTGACCGCTTGGAGCCTGGAGCCTGCTTCAGATTCTGTGTCTCCCTCTTTCTGCTCCTCCCCTGCTCATGCTCTCTCTCTCTCTCTCAAAAATAAATAAACATTAAAAAATTTAAAAAATATGAATAGAAATTTTGAAATAAACTTTATTTAGCTTTCTGAATATGAATACATTAAAATGCCTAAAAATATTTTTTTCAAATCTGAGAACTAACCATTTTTCAATTCAAAATTCAAAAGTATTAGTTTACAGATGGAAGGGTATTCACAAATATTTTAAAGACAGATTCTTCCTTTTATATGATATGTTGATATAAATTAATATCTCTATTGTATATGAGTAAAAAACTACTGTTAGAACAATATTTTTCTCTAGTGAATATATGGAAAATTGTCTCTTATGTTTATGATTGTATCTCATCTGGCATAGTGGGAAATAATACCCAAATTTTACAGTTCTTTCCTACTGCCTCTGCTTCTGTTGTATGTATTTTTTATGGCACTGAAAAATTTACCTAATTAAATAATTAACTATTAACCACACATATACATATATATGTGTGTATATTCATATATAAACATGCATGTGTGTGTTTGTATATTGTAAGTTTGTATCTACACACACACAGAGATGCAATATTTACAATACGTATGGTATTATGTGGCCCCTCTCTCACCTATTACTGGAACACAGTTTTTTTTTAAGTTTAATTCTTTTTTTTTTTTTTAAGTTTATTTATTTTAAGAGAGGGAGAGAGAGAGCGTGCACAGAAGGGCAGAGAGAAAGGGAGACAAAGAGAATCCCAAGCAGGCTCTGTACAGTTAGCCTGCTTCAGATTCTTTGATTCTCTCTCTTTCTGCCCCTCCCCCACTCTCTCTTTCTGTCTCTCAGTAGTAAATAATTTTTAATTTAAAAAATTTTATTAAAAAAGTATTAAAAGCAAACCAGTTAGATGGTGGAATATGGCAAAGGACGATTTATGGAGAGTATATGTAAAGGATTTGTGTAATCAAATCTATGAAAGAAGCTTCTGATAGTCAACCTCAGCTAATTGTTCAATGTTGGAATAATGACTTGGAAACATAGATTTTTTTTTAAGTTACTAGAAACTGCAAAAAAGTATGGAGGTTTTTTTTAATGTTTATTTTATTTTTGAAAGAGAGAAAGAGAGAGTGTGAGCTGGACAGGGGCAGAGAAAGAGGAAGACAGAATCCAAAGTGCGACCCAGGCTCCGAGCTGTCAGCACAGAGCCTGATGCTGGGCTTGAACCCACAAACTATGAGATCATGACCTGAGCCAAAGTTGGTGGCTTAACCCACTGAGCCACCCAGGCTCCCCAACGTATGGAGTTTTAATATAAACTATTCCAGTTTTAAATTTTTGGCAACTAATTATGCTTTTATTTAATATATAATATTTTTTTAATTGTCTTTAAATAATCTATCTATCTATCTATCTATCTCTGAAGGTTGAAGGTTGACATTGTTTAGGTATTTTCTCTTTGGGTTATCACTTTATGACTTGGCAGTTTAAAATATGTGTTGGGGAGATGTACTATAAGATATTTATACTGAGTTAAATTTGTTTCCCCGAGATCTGAAGCAGTAGGCCAATTGTCACTTGTCCCCCATTCTCTGCAAAACTCTGAATATTTTATCCCCATTCTTGGCATCATCTTTTCCCATCTCTTTATTATTCTTTCCTGAGATTCATTCTTAATTTTGTCTTTTTCTAGTCTCCAATCTTGGATTTATCTCCTTCCTAAAGTTTTTATTCGATCTACTTTCACTTGGTCTTTTGAAGACTCTTTCTTGGTCTCATTGGCCAACATTTGTCCTTTCCTTCTGGTTCTTCTGAGTTCAAATTATATCCAGGTGGTTTGTATTGTGTAATCATCACTTAGGACTTGAATTGTATATGGCTGGTCAAGACCCTGGTGAGAAAATATTGTCCCCACATTGGAGAGAGATTATAGAGGTAAATTTGGCTCAGGAAGGGTTTCTGAAATGTATTGTTTACTATACGAAGGAACTAGGAATATATGGATCTGAAAGCAGGGCACTATCAAGCACTTATAGGCAAGAAAATTACATGGCTGAATTTGAGATTTCATAATGATAGTACAAAAATGAATGATGTATTGGAATAGAAAGAAGAGAGAGAACATTTAATCTAAAATATGCAAAATTATAAAGATCAGAATAAATTCTATTTCCTCCAGAAAACCTTTTTCAACAACTTCAAAACTCATTATTCACACTTTTCTGGGACATCCTAACCATTTATTGTCTGCATCATATTAGTAGCAGTATTGTTAGTCTCTCTCTCTCTTTCTTTCTCTCTCTCTCTCATTTAATCCATTATGATAGACTATATTTGGATACTTTCAATTATTTTAAATTTCTGAACCTAATAATGTATGCTTTGTTGCACAGAATATGGTCTGTGTGACCACCATATGGACATTTTGGTGAATATCCATTTAGGTAATATCCTGTGTTCACTTGAAGAGAATCTGTATTCTTCAGTATATAAATGGAGTATTTTATAATTATAATTATAATTATAATATAATATAATATAATATAATATAATATAATGTAATTATATAAGAGAGCGAAAAGGGGGAAGATAATAAATATCAGAGCCATAATAAACAAAATAGAGAATTTTAAAAAATAGAAAAAATAAGTCTAAGAGTTGGTTTTTTGAAAAATATTAGCAAAACTGGTAAATGTTTAGCTAAGCCAGAAAAAAAGGAGAGTTCTCAAATACATAAAATCAGAAATAAAAGAGGCATTACAACTTATGCCTCATAAATACAAGGGATCATACAGACTACTTTGAACAATTATACACCAACAAACTGGAGAACTTAGAAGAAATCAATTTCTAGAAACATGCAACTTACCGTCACTGAATCATAAAGAAAATAGAAAATCTTAACATATTTATAAGTGAGAATATTTAATTAGTAATCAAAACTTTCAAATAAAACTCCAGGACCAGATGACTTCAGCAGTAATTCCACTTAACATTTCAAGAAGAATTTATGCCAATACTTTTCAACTTCCAAAATATACAGAGGAGGAAACACTTCAAAATTCACTTTTTGAGGCCATAATTACCCTGATAGCAAGACAAGATAGAGCCACTACAAGAAAATACAATTACATGTCAACATCCTTGATGAGTTTTGATGTGAAATTTTCAACAAAATACTAGCAAACTGAATTAAACAGCATGTAAAGGAAGCATACATCATGACCAAGTGGGATTTATTCCTGGGATGCAAGGATGGTTCAACATGTATAACTCAATTTATGTAATATATCATATTAACAGAATGAAAGATAAATATCACATGGTTATCTCAATTGATTTTAAAAAATAACAAACTTCAAAATTTCTTCATGAAAAAACATTAAACAAACTAGTAGTAGAATGAATTTAGGTCAGCATAGTAATAGCCATTAATGAAACACCCACTTCTAGCATCATACTGATTGAAGAATTGTTCATATTGAAGAATTGAAGAATTGTTCCTCTGAAATCAGGAAGAAGACAACAATGCCACCTCACAACTTATATTCAACACAATATTAACATATAATATGATCTTATAATCCCTTAATATTACACATACACACACACACACACACACACACACACATACACACAAGCACACACGCAAACTTAGTAAAGTTGTAGGACACAAAACCAACATATACAAATCAGTTGCATTTCTGTCACTAACAATGAACAATTTTATAAAGAAATTAGGAACCAACCTCATTTATAATATTATTAAAAATTGCCTAGGGATAAAGTTATCCAAGGTGGCAAAAGAGTTACACTGAAAGCTATAAAACATTGATGAAAGAAACTAGAGAAAGAGCCAATAAATGAAGACATACTGTATTCATGAATCAGAAGTCTTAATATTATTTAAATAACCATCATACCCAAAGTGACCTACAATCCAGTGAAATCCCTATGAAAATCTCAGTGACATTTTTACAGAAATAGAAAAAAATTCGAAAATTCAAATGTGATCATAAAGGACCTCAAAGAGCCAAAATGATTTTGAGAAAGAACAAAGCTAGAGGCCTCATGCTTTGTGATTTCAAAACATAATGCAAAGGTACACTTATTAAAACAGTATTATAATGACATAGATATATAGATCAACAGAACTGAATAGAGATATAGGCCCAAATGATTATGGCTAACTGATGTTCAACAAGGGTGCCAAAATACACAACGAGGAAAGGATTGTCCCTGTGTCAAAAGGTGTTGGGAAAACTGGACATCCACATGCCAAAGAATGAAAATGGAGGGGCACCTAGGTGGCTCAGTCAGGTCTCTGACTTTGGCTCAGGTCATGGTCTTGTAGTTCGTAAGTTCGAGACCCGCGTCAGGCTCTGTGCTGACAGCTCAGAGGCTGAAGCCTGCTTCACATCCTGTGTCACCGACTCTGCCCCTCACCTGCTCACACTCTTATCTCTGTCTCTTTCTGTCAAAAGTAAATAAACATTAAAAAAATTTTTAAAGAATGAAATTGGATTATTTTACACCGTATATAAAAATCAACTTAAAATGAATTAAATACTTAAATATAAGGCCTGAATTTATAAAATTCTTAGTAAGAAACAAAAAGGAAAATCTTTATGACAAGGGTCTTAGCAAAGATTTCTTGGATTTGACACCAAAAGCACAGGCAACAAAAGCAACAATAAATAAGTGGGACTACATCCATTTAAAAAGTGGTTACACAGCAAAGAAAACATTCAGCAGACAGAAGTGGAGAAAACATCGGCAAACCATATATCTGATAAGACACTGGTATCTAAAAGTTACAAGTAATTTCTGCAACTCAGTAACAACAACAAAACGATGGGTTTTTGAGTATATGCTCAGCATCACTAATCAAGGGAAATGCATATCAAAATCTCAATAAGACACAAAGAAATAGAAAACATTCCTTGGTCATGGACTGGAAGAACAAATATTGCTCAAACATCTATACTACCCAAAGCAGTCTGCACATTTAATGCAATCCTTACCAGAATACCAAGAGCATTTTTTTCACAGAACTAAAGCAAAACATCCTAAAATTTATATACTACAAAAGATCCCAAATAGCCAAAGCAGTTTTGAAAAAGGGAAGCAAACCTGTGGTATCAACAATTCCAGACTTCAAGTTGTATTACAAAGCTGTGGTAATCAAAACAGTATGGCATTGGCACAAAAAGTAGTCACATAGATCAATATAACAGAATAGAAAATCCAAAAATAACCCCACAAGTACAGGGTCAATCAATGTTCAATAAAACAGGAGAGAATACCCAATGGGAAAAGACACTATCTTCAACAAACAGTGTTGGGAAAACTTGTCAGCTACATGCAAAAGAATGAAACTGGACTGCTTTCTTGCACTATACACAAAAACAAACTTAAAATGGATTAAAGACCTAAACGTAAGACTTAAAATCATAAAAATCCAATAATAGAGCACAAGCAATAATGTTTCTGAGATTGATTGTAGTGACATTTTTCTAGATGTATCTCCTGAGGCAAGAGAAATGAAAGCAAAAATAAACTATTGGGACTACATCAAAACAAAGGGATTCTGCACAGCAAACAGTCAACAAAACTAAAAGACAACCTACTGAATGGGGAGAAGATATTTGCAATTTATATATCTGATAAATGGTTAGTATCCAAAATATGTAAGGAATTTTTACAACTGAGCATCCATAAAATAATCCAGTTTAAAAATGGGCAAAAGACATGAACAGACATTCTCCAGAGAAGGTAGGCAGATGACCAACAGACACATGAAAAGATATTCAACATCACTTATCATCATGAAAATGCACATCAACTACAATGAGATATCACCTCACACCTGTCAGAATGGCTAAAATAGAAAGCACAATAAATACGTGTTGGTGAGGATGTGGAGAAAAAGGAAACCTCTTGCACTGTTGGTGGGAATGCAAACTGGTGTAGCTACTGTGGAAAAGTTTGGGCGTTCTTGAAAAAGTTAAAAATAGAACTACCTATGATCCAGGAATCGCACTACTGGGTATTTACCCTCCCCTCCCAAGAAAAAAGACACTAATTCAAAAGAAGACATGCACTCCTATGTTTATGTCAGCATTATTTACAATAATCAAATCATGGAAGCAGTCCATTATCCAACAATAGATGGAATGGATGAAGAAGAAGAATGAAATCTTGCAAGGATGTGGATGGAGTTAGAGAGTATACTGCTAACTGGAAAAAACCAGTCTGAGAAAGACAAATATAGTATGATTTTACTCATAATGGGAATTTAAGAAACAAAGGAAACAATGGATGCCTGGGTAGCTCAATAGGTTAAGTATCCAACTTCAGCAGGTCATGATCTCAGGGTTCATGAGTTCGAGCCCCAAATCAGGCTCTCTGCTGTCAGCGCAGAGTCCACTTCAGGTCCTCTGTTTCCCTCTCTCCCTTGTGCCTCCCCACCTCTTGCGCTCTCTCTCTCTCTCTCTCTTTCTCAGAACTAAGGAAACATTAAAAAATAAACAAAACAAATGAGCAAAGGAATGAGAGAGAGAGAGAGAAACCAAGAAACAAGACTCTTAAGTAAGAAAACAAATTAATGATTGCCAGAGGGTAGGTGGGTGGGGGGATGGGGATGGGTGAGATAGGTGATGGGGATTTAGGAGGACATTTGTCATGATCAGAACTAGATGATGTATGGAATTGTTGAATCACTATATTGTATACCTGAAACTAATATAGCACTGTATGTTGGCTATACTGGAATTAAAATTAAATTCTTAAAAAGGACAAAAAACTCTGTATCGAGATATCATGTTACACTTGTTAGTAAGGTAATTTTCAAAAAACACAAGGATGTGGTGAAGATGTGGAAAAATTGGAGCCCTTGTGCACTGTGGATGGGAATGGAAAATGTTGCAACCACTATGGAAGACAGTTTGGAGGTTCCTCCAAAAACAGCAACAACAAAATCGAACTACTGTGTAATCCAGCAATCCTATTTCTGGGTATTTATCCAAACAAATTGAAATCAGGATCTCAATGATATATTTTTACTCCCCTATTCATTGTCTTTTATTCACAATGGCCAAGATGTAGAAACAATCTAAGTGTCCATCAATGGATGAATGATAGCTAAAGAATATATAAATAATATATATATATATATAATGTATATATATATATGTATGTATATATATGTGTATGTATACACACAAACACACACACACACACAACATAGTATAATTTAGTCTGATAAAAGAATGAAATCCTGTCATACGTAACAACGTAGACAAATCTTGAGGACATTATGTAAGCTATGTGAAATAAGCTGTTATAGAGTTACAAGCACTGTCTAATTCCTCTTATATGAAGTATCTAAAGTAGTCAAACTCATAGAAATGGAAAAATAGTGGTTTCCAGGGAGCTGAGGGGAGGTAGAAATGAGTAGTTTCTACTCAATGGATATGAAATTTCAGTTCTGCATGATGCAAAAGTTCTAGAAATTTGATATGCACCATTGCACTTCTAGTTAAAAACACTGGTCTGCAGACTTAAAAATTTGTGAAGGTAGACCTTGTGATATGTGCTTTTAAATTCAATAAAATAAATGTTAAAAATGATTGATAGAGTCATTGCTAAAGACCATTTCACCATCTGTGTATAAGATTCTCCCCACCCTCAAACTGAAATTCATAATAACTAGAGGTTGTATTCTGCATTTTAAAATAAAATAGGCATTGGTTTTCTATTTACAATTGGCTTGGCCATCTAATTGGTTGTATTTTCTTTAGAGAAATGTTTAGTTTAATAACCATTACCTTGATAGCTCATCTCTTGTAGTGCAGTTTCATTGCACCTCTGTGGTTTTCTAGACTTTTCTCAGGTTTATGATGCAAACATCCTTTCTTCCATAGCTTTTTAGTCAAGGATGAAATTTTCATTATTTCCAGTGAGAGATAGGCTTGGCAGCAACTGAGGCTTACATTGTTTATTATGTTTTTAATGTTATTACTATTATTAGTAGTAAACATTGATTAAAAGCCCATTGTGCAGTAAACTCAGTGGGATATTGAAAACTGGCATCCTTTGACAGGAAGCTTCCATCCTTTAAAAACATAATAAACCCCTCCCCCTAAAATATATATATATATATATATATATATATATATATATATATATATATATATAGTGCTACTTACATTTGCCTCCTGGAACTATAAAACTCAAGACTTGGAGGAAAGTTAGTTGTCAGCTAATCCAAAGTCCCTGGGTGGGTTTAAGTTCCTGTACAACATCCCTTTGCTGCAACAGTTTCTGACCTTTTCCAGGAAGCAAGATCCATTATTAGATATTTCTAAGTGTTATAGAGTCCTTTCTTTTCTTGAGATAAAACCTAGGATAATTTATCTAAGACAGGGTTATGGTCGAGATAACCTCTGAATATTAGGGCCATTATTTTGAACACAGGACAGGAAATATTTTTATCTGGTTCTCCCTGTGCAGAGGGGGAAAGTCCCGTAATGAGATTAGCAATAGATTGCTGGGGGGCCATTGAGCATGAGGCCTATGGAAGGCCCAGGAGACATCTTTGTGATGGCCATTCTGTAGTCTACAGCTGGTGTTTATTTCCTGGTCAGGATGGGAGAGAGGAGAAAACCGAGAGTGTAAGAGTGACTGTATTTCCTGTGTGTAAACCCCCAACTAATCACTAAGTTTTTACACAGTGTCAGTTTTATCGAGAGGATATTTAAGTGTGCATCTATGATTTTTAAAAGATTAATGTACATTTGTTAGAAAGTGAATTCCTAGGAAATAATTATTTGGATTTTGTATTAGTTTTCTAGGCCTGACATAACAAAATACGACAAATTGGGTAGCTTAAACAATAGAAGTTTATTGTCTCATAGTTCTGGAAGCTAGAAGTCCAAGGTCAGAACAGTGGCAAGGCTGGTTCCTTCTGAGGGCTGTGATAGAGAATCTGTTCCATGCCTGTCTTCTAGCTTCTGGTGATTTGCTGGAATTTTTAACATTCTTTGGCTAATAGATGAGACACCAAGATCTCTGTGTGCATATTCACATAGTGTTTTCCCTGTGTGTTTATTTGTGTCCAAATTTCCCCTTTTTGTCATATTGGGTTAAGAATCTATCCTACTCCATCATGACTTCATATTATCTAATTACTTCGGCATCAAAACTATTTCCAAATAGTTTTACATTCTGAGGTAGTGAAGGGGTTAAGACCACCATATGAATTTTTGGAGGACACAATTCAACCTATAACAGGTATGTAAGTAATATCTTGAATCCTTAAAAAAAAAAAAAAACTAATCCATGAGCCATGGGGATCCTTGAAAACCCAAATAGATGGTAAAGAATCCCAAATAAAATCATGAATACAAGCAAAATCCCATATAAATACAGTTGCACAACCATACAAATAATTGAACAAGTGCCAGAATTAAACTTTCCTATATAATGATCTTGAAAGATCATTTGATCATCATGATCATTTCTTGATCTGATGCAAGAAAGCCCACCTTGTGGCTTTAACTTTAATCTGTGCAGGATCTATGCAAAAGAAAGTTGTTTTTTTGTTTTTTTGCTTTTTGTTTTTTTAAATAAAGATCACCGAGTTCGGTTTTAATGATATAAAGGAATAAGTAGTGCAGATAATCAAAACAACAAATAATCAGAATATCAAAATACCATTTTTGATAGAATGGCAACATATTTATCTTCCAATATATGGGTTGCTTAGCTTGTTTTTGTGTTACAGGAATTTTCCAGGGGCAGTATATGGAGGTGGAAAATGTATGGTTATACCTTTTCCTCACTATATACCGTGGCTCTTACTATTCTACCTTTGAATTTATAATCTACAGATGTAGCATTCTCATGTAAAGTGGAAAGAATAAGTTAACTCATAATATCATGTGATAATCCACAGATTTTGTTCATGAAATATTAGTATTTTTAATTTTCCCCCTCCAGACGTTAGAGACTCCCACTCTCTTCACTAAGAATGTGATTGACCATGGCCCCAACACACACTGGCTTGGGAGAAAGGGTGAAAATTATTTGTAAAGTTATGTTTGCTGAAGAAAATGTACAAATGAACTCAACATGGGTATACATAAGATTTGGTAAATAAAATTAATACTTTCTTATATTTATTTTCTATAGTATCCGGTATATACATTTGTTGTAAATGAGGATAACATACAAAGAAAGTTTTTTTTTTTTTTTTTTTTTTGAGAGAGAGAGAGAGAGGGAGCAAGTCAGCGAGGGGCAGAGTGAGAGAGAGAATCCAAGGAAGGGCAGAGGGTGAGAGAGAGAGAAAGAGACAGAGAGAAGCGAGGCTCTTGGTTTTACCCGAAGTGAAGCTTGAGCTCACCCAATATGGGACTCTAACTCATGAACCGTGAGATCCTGACCTGAGCCAAAGTCAGATGCTTAAGGGCTGAGTCACCCTGGCATCTCAAAGAAATAAATCTTGAAAGTCAAACCTAGACTCTTCACAGCACACTTACCTACAGAAAGATCTGCTTTCTTTGGCTAGACCTCACAGCTCCATAAAACCTTAAAACTTCTAGAACTTAGGCCTTTTTTGGGATTTACATATTTGTACTAGCAGAATCATTTCAAAAGTTTCTGATAATCAAACTTGGTGGGAGTAAAAAAAGAAAAAATAGAAATGTTCCTTCTTCATAATGGCTTAATAAGACTAGCAAGACAGTGTATTTAACGTTTTCAAGGCAACGTAAGACAAAATAAAACTTGTTAAGTCCTGTCCCCAAAAGCGTCAATCCACAAAATTTGCTGTATATCTGGTTACTAGCCCTGTTGAGATCAGCTTTGGTTTCCAAGAATCTAATGATTATACTTAGCTCAAATCTATAATCTGGGGAAGAATGAGAAATATACATTTCTAGAAAAAAAGGATATTTCCTTGGTAATATGGGAGTGTGCATCTTTTGTTTACAATAAGATTCTTTTTTACATCTTACATTTATTAACTGAGTTTTAATATAATCAGAATTTCATTAAAGAGTTAATGTCTTTGCACAATAAAAAAGGACACATTCTCTGAATACTTGTGCCTGCCATTTTGTTTTTGTGGTTAAGCCCTGTGGAAAGGTCATTAGCAAATATCTTGCTTGCAATTACAATATTAGCTTCAACTTATTTTTGTGGATGAGCTCTTATCTTAACTCCACGCTCCTTTTAGAACTGTCCCATAAGGTCAGGCAGCCGTCTCCATGTCTTAAAAATGAAAATTAAAAAAATATATATATTTGTTGATCACATGTAATGAAGCAAACAAAAGTAGTCAAGAAAATTAAAAATTAAGCATGAACTTTTCAAATAACATATGTGACTTATTCATGGGACTTCAACTTTAAAAATGTATCTTAGTTTTGCTTCTTATATGGCACATTGAAATATTGTAAGATCGTACTTTACATATTGATCATATTTTATCATATCGATTTCTTCACCCTGTCATCATTTGTTTTTCTTTGTTAAAATATGATTATTTTTGGTCTAACTGAAAAATGGAAGCTACTTCATTAAGTTGTGTATGCAAATGCAATTACAAGTACTACGTCCAGAGACATGAGAACATTCATTTTCTCTTGGTATTCAGATTTGTTTATATACTAAACATAGCAGGTGTGGGTATACAACCTCAAACCTGTGGTTCTTAACTCCCAAAGCCGGGAAAACAAGTGTTGTTGGGTGTTTTTTTTATAAACTCTTTCATGGCAAAACCTGACCTCATGTGAATCAATCTGGTTGTAAAACCTGCGGTCATTCCCACTTAGTATATGAGCAGTCAAATATTTCACATTCTGATTATTGGCCTCTTGGAGAGGTTTCAGGTAGATGTACTATATTACCTTTCCAAACTTGAACACTCTGAATTCCTAAACCAATCTGGCCCCAGGGATTTCTAGTTAGGAATTGTGGGCCTGTGTTTTCTCTCTTTTGTAGAGAAACTTATATAACTTCATAAATGTCACAAAGGTACTCAACATCTTGTGATTTTCTTTGTGTGCGTTTGTTTTTCTTCTGTAGGTATGGAGCTGACATCGTCATTGACCCATTTTGTGGGTAGAGAGACGGATACACTTTGAAAGACAGAAACTATTTTTTTCCTAGAAGAGGATTTATAGGATGACAATAAACTCAGAAGAGATCCCCCCTCACACATACTCATATGGTAAGTCAGAGGGTCTACCAATAACCTTGGTAATAATTTCAGTGGGATTGTTCTTCATTGTTGCTGGTGATGGCTATGGGTATTGTGATCACGTGGGTTGTTGGAATAATTCATTTGTGACAGACAAAATAACTCATTAAGCACTAGTGTCTTTACGGCTTGGAAACATAATTCATTCTGCCATGGTGATGCATAGGTACGGGAGGCTGGGATGCTACAGGGTCAGATGAGATTTTGGCCTTTAAGATTGAAAAGTTCTATGTTAGACGAAGCAGGTCTCCCGGGAGACAGTTTCATTATATCTCCAATGTTAGTGACATTTCTCTGATAGACAAAATTTTCATTTTCCTTGTTTCATTCCATCGGTCCCAGCTATGTCCCTGTGCACTACTCTAAATAATTCAATATTTTAGCTCTTAGTAAAGGGCTCCTTTCAATTCTATTTCCTGCTCCCACATTATCCAATAAAACCTTCGGCTTAAATTTGCTATTCTTTAATATCCTTTAATTTTATACTCTGGACCTCAGTCTATGATTCATCGGCCCTTTACTATCGTGAGTTTCCCTAACATTTATGGTCAGAACTACTTAATGAGAATAATAATACATTTTTACACAATAGTTTAATCAAATGCAGCAATTTGTATCTTTTTGCTGAAAGTTCTATGGGGTTACAGTTTTTTTTTTTCCCTGCCAAATGCCAGCTGCTTTCCAGTTGCCACAAAGACAAATAAAAACCAATAAAAACGATGACTTTATAATAATTAAAAGCCAAAAAGTAGCTGGATTTTCCCCCATTTAATAGTTGTAAACACCAAACCGATTTTCTGGTCTATAATTAGCTGACGGTTGACATTTTGTTATTTTCTTTGTTTTCCTTGCCTGATTTTTAAATCACTATTTTTATCACAAATCCTCAACCATCTTATTTAGAAAACTTCAAACTCAATCTCCTAATACTGTTGCTATGTTATTCTCTTACTCCGTTTTCATTTATTTTAATGGTGTTAAGGGATTTTTTTTTTTGAAAATTACCTCCACCCACCTGCCCCCATTATTTTTTGTACGTTCTGCCTAGCAAAATGACTTGCAAGATGGGAGAGCGAACGTTACATGAATTCTCCTTCAAAGAAAACTTGCCCTATTGGGAGGAAAACAGATATAAAACCTTATAAAGGATAACGTGCCCTAAGGCAGGGGTGAATATACGGGGGTGGAGAGAGGCCACGAGATACGAACAGACGAGATTGTGAACCAGTGCAGACCTCCAAATACAAATCAACAAGGTCTCACTTTAAATTTTCTTACTTGCAAACTGATTAAGATTGGAGTCAGTTCTGGGATATGTCGTGGATTAAATGTGACCACAAAATAGTTTCCACTTCTCCCCTCAAAACATGGATACCGCGGCACCTGGGTGGCTCAGTCAGTTGAGCCTCTGACTCGACTCAATTTCGGCTCAGACCATGAGAGACAACGACAAAAAACCCATGGAGACTATTTTTTATGCCCTTGAATCTGGGCTGGCCTTGAACCTTGCTTTGATGAACAGAATGTGGCGAAGTGATATTGTGGTGGCTCTGAGTCTAACCCTCAAAAAGCCTTGACAGCTTTCGTCCTAATCCTCTTGAAAAACTGAAGCTACGGCCAGCCATCTCGAGGATAAGAGACCAGGCTACAAAAGGGGTCCTGCAGAAAGACAGTGACACCCCTCGGGACTATGGCGGCCAACTTGGTCCTCAGAGTCCCAGATGAGTTGCTGGATGCCAGCAGTCATGTGAGTGACCCCGGCAAGAGGAGCAGAAGAATAGCCCAGCTGGGACCAGACTCACGGGCAAACAAATTTATTTGGGTTTTAAACCACTAAGTTTTGTGGTTGTTTTGTTAGTGAAACCAAAGTTAACCGAGACAGGAGGCAATGGACATGTAGATGAGGCAAGGGGCCCTGGGTGTATTGGAGGAAATGATTTTAAACTGTTTTCTGTGATGATACCGTGTTGACAGTTGCTCTGGAGGTAAACACTAGGCCGGCTGTAAAGTTAAAATGCCACAATCACAATCAAGTCATGTGCCACCATTAAACTCTTCTTTGTGCTGTCTGTAAGTGGTAGCTTGTGTCTACAACGTTTGACCCTTCCATTTAAAAGGTTATTAAAACTTGCGCAGAAAACGAAGACAACAAAATGACTGCACTTGCTACGTGAGAAAAATGAGATACTGACGATACACATTTTGCCATTTGTTTAATTGAAATTTTATTTGCATCAAAACAATATATGTACAAAAACTTTTTTCACTCCTCCTCACTACTGGTTTCCATTTTTTTTTTTTTAATTTTGTTTGTTTATTTTGAGAGAGAGAGAGATAATTACAAGCAGGCACTGCGTGTCAGGAACCTTGAGATCATGACCTGAACCGTGGTTTCCACTTCTCAAAGCCAATCGCTTTCAAGTCTTTTAGCTCTTTCCTGGATATTTACTTTCACGTTTTCAAACAACGTGCTTATAAATAATACATTTTGATATTCAATTTTGGATATTTTCCTCTTGATTTCCTACTGTGGGTGTGAAGGACTTAGCATTTACACATACATTATGACTTTAACCATACTTCCCCTCTACTCTTTTTCTTCATATATTACTTTGTGTTTAATTAATATCCAGCATTAAATTATGATTATGCCATAAATATTCTTCAAAGTAAAACTACACAATGTGCACTTTTTCACTTGTGATCTTTTTTATTTTCTCCCAAGTTAATAATTGCTTCCATTATTCATTTTCTTCGTCTTCAATGTCCCCATTGCTAATGTAATACCAAATTCTCCTCTGTACTTGTAAAACTTGTCACAAAATGATAAAATACATTTGGAAATCAACAAATTGAATATTTTTCCTTGTAGAAAAAAAAAAAGCAACTTTGACTTCTATCTCCCTGCTGAAATTGAACTTGTCTTCTTCTCAAGGACAACAGGTAGTCCAGACTTTGAAGTCCCCTTAATCACAATCCCAGAAATTCTTTTTGCTCTCTGCCTGGTGGGACTCATTTTTCCTAGATCCTCGTTCTTTTTTCTCTTTCTTGGATGAATGCCTTATTTTGTTGAGCCTGTTCTCCAGTAAGTTCATCACAAAGGATGAATGTAAACAGAATCACCTTGATATAGAAATCCAGAAGTTCCATACACCCCGAAGTCTGTGTGGATGGTGACACCCAGAGATGAGCAGTGCCTGGTTGGCAAAGCTCTATCAGCAGGATAGACGTTCAGGAAAACTTTTTGGAGACACTGCCTGAGATTATTTTAAATCTCGGCTCACATTTGGTTGTTGCTTTTTACTGGGTATGCTATTATGGAACACAGATCATTTTCCCTCAGAATTTTGAAAGCAGTGCTTCAAAGTGATCCAACTTCTGCTGTTGATGTTTTCTGAGCTGAAAATACGTATTTTTTCTGCAAACGTTTAGAAGCTGTTACCCTCACTTTTCTAAGATCTCTAGCGGTGGAACCTGACATAGGTCACTTTTTATTTATTTTACTGAGCTTACTGTAGGTCCTTTCTGTTTGCATCTTTATGACCTTGCAAATATGGAAAATTCTATTTATGTGTTTGTTTGAGGTGGAATTTTTCCTCTCAATTTTCCAAACTTTTCTAGTGCCCTTCTTAATCACATTCTGGGCTTATTCTCTAATTTGCATGTCTTTGTCTCCAAATTCATATCTCCTTTTGTATCTCCTATATCATTTTTTACAAAGCTTTTTAAACTTATTTTCCCAATGTCTATTGTCTTTTTAAAAATTTTTGCTATCCTATTTTTAATTTCTAACAGCTTATTCTTATTATACTAATGCTTTTTCAAAAAACATTGTGTTCTTCAGTTGATGAGATATTTTTATTTCTTTCTGAATATTAATTATAATATTTTCATATATTTTTTCTGCTCCAGGCATTGCCTGTCTCTCTCTCACTCTCTCTCTCTTTTTTTTTTTTAAAGTTCCCTTATTTTGTAGCTTGCTTTGTTTTCTTTCATTTTAGGAGCTTTCCATAAGCACCTCATAATCCTTGGACAGATTTCATTTCTAAGAGAGTGGTCTCAAAAAACTAAAAGATAGATATGGATGAATCTGGCATGTCAATTGGTAGGAAGATAAGAGTGAAAAATGTGGCATTTCTTATTGAAGGACACCCATATGTCCTTGTCTATAGATCTTCTACAAATTTTGATCCATTTCAGAGTTTTGGGTGTAGATTTTAAGTTTACCTCTATCTTGTAGAGGCTTGAATTTCAGCTTTGAATTATTTTCTAACCATTTCTTTATCTGTTCTCCAGTTTGCAACATTTTATTGATATCTCCCAATGACCAAATTATCCTCTCTCATTCATTCTATGTATGTATGTGGGTTTACGCTTCTGAAAACAAATCATTCATTTTTAATGGAGGTTCTGGGAGAGACTGAAGATTTACATATTTAATCAATCTATATATGTTACTAAACATGTTTTGATAGTTTTATTTTTGCTCAGATTAATATTTTTAAAAATACTGTTGGCAGGCAATACATTCAAATGGTATAGAATTAAAAAGTTGCAAGTTAGAAAATGTCTCATTTTCACTCCTGAATTAGCTATCGGGTTTCACTTCCCTGAGGCACCTGTTGTTTTCAGTTTCTTATATAATCTAAATATATAATACACATTCTACTGCCCTTGATTTTTAGCACTGATCAGTAAGAATTGAGGAGCCTATCCAATCAATACATGTGGAAGTGTACCGTTATGTTATTCCAACATTGAATGGATGTACCATCACGGATATACACATATATCTATCCATACATTGATGGATATTTCAGATATTTCCTTTTTTTTTTTTTTTTTGATATAGCAAATAATGCTTGAATTATATGGCATTCCACCAGCATTGAGTGAGACTAGTCATTCCAAAACCATTGTCAATACTGGGCTTACAGTCTTTTCAAGTTTTGATAATTTGATAGCTGAAAATTACATTTCATTATAGCTTATGTTTGCATCTGTCTTTTTATGAAGAAGGATGAGTAGCTTTTCATATTTTTAAAATCCATTGCTTAACCTTTTCTCTGATGTGTCAGTTCACATTTGTTGCCCATTTTTCTCTTTAATTTTAGACCATTTTATTCTTGATATCAGTGGACTCTCCATGTATCAAAGCATTGTGATATGAGCTGCAAATTTCAGTTTTTAATATTGTTTATGTAATATTTATGCTTTGCAGAATTTTTTCCCATTTTGATAAAGTTGAATGTATAAGTCTTTTCATTTATGGAATCTGGATTATTATCTTTTGTATATGTCAACAGCTTCCTCACTCAAAAGTGTTAAATTTTTCTACATATTATTCTCATCCATTATGCTGGCTTTCTTTTCTTTCTGGAAATAATTTTGGTGTGAGTTATGATATAGAAATTCAATCGTTACTGCTGATGGTTACTACTGTTCCCAAAACGATTTTGAATCATCCATCTGCTCTGTCACTGATTTGAAATCTCATCACTATCACATACTGAATTCCCATGTGTGCTTTGATATATTTCTTGGATGTCTTGTTTTGTGCCATTGTTCTGTTTGCTAATTTTTCAAATGATGACATTTCATTTGAATCATTTCTGCTTTCAAGGAAATTTTCATGACTGTGAATTAAGTTTTTCTCTCAATATTCCTCAAGTTCAGAATTTGCCCATCTCTTCTTTCTTATTTACTCATGTATTTGTATAATGGGTAGAGGAAGCTTGTTATTTAATAAAAAGAAATTTTGTTGGTGTATTTCTTTGGATTCATTTACGTAAGATTTAATAGGGAAACTGTATTGTGTGAACCATCCTCTACACACCGTGGTTTATCTTAGCATTTGTTCAGGTTTTTGTGTCTTTTAATAGCATTATACTTATTTCTTAATATACAAACTATGTATTTCTTCTTAAGCTCATTACCAGTTACTTTATTATTTCTGATTCTATTATAGGAGCACTTTAATCTTTCTCAGTGATTGTTGCCTATTCATCACGTCTAACTTTTTCTACGTATCAACTTTCCTTCAATCCACCAAATACATTATATTAGCATATGTAATGTTTTCCCCAAAATTATATTTATTCTATTGTTATTCTCTGGTTGCTAACTTTCCCAACAATGTTTTGACGTGACTCTTTGATTGAACTAAATTGATGTTAAGAACGTTGTGATAGTTGGAGGGCCTGACTTTAAGGACATTAACTTTTTTGATGGAGAGAAAGTTATCAAACAGGTAACATAAACAGACACATACTTGACATAGATCCATTTCCTTTTATTATTTCACAAAAACTTTATTCTTTTGAATATGCTCATGTGTTTTTTTTTTCCATTATTGATTCCAAAACACTTCCTCCAAGTTTCTTGAGAGAAGGATTTATATTTTCTGATTCTTTATCTTCTCTCTTACTCCTCATAATTTAATTCTGTGCAAAATTCAATCATCCATGTGATAGAGAGTACACCTCTTCAGTTAGGTGTTGGATTAGGTGAAAATTGTGATTGTGATTTGTTATTCTGTATAGTTTTTTTTTTCCTTTCTTGGTTCTTGTATCTCTCAGCACTCAGTTCTATCTGTTAACTTCATCCTTGAGGAAGCATCAGAAAGATGATCATTAGAGATATACTGAAAGTGAACCCATGTCATGCCAGAGAGAAAATAATGAGAAATGAATTAGAAATCTTCATATTCTGAACATATTTGCTCTTAGTTGATAAAGATAAAGAAGCTCCCTATGAAAATCGCAATTATTCTTTGTAAGGTACCTAAGGGAGGGAAGGCTTATTTTTTGCTTTTGGTGCATCATCACCACCTAGGATAAGTGTCTGGGACCCAACAGGAACTCAACAAGTCCTACTTGTGATTGAGTTCATTTCCAATTATTGGGTTGTGATTATGCTGCTCAATAGAGGTTGGGGATTCTTTTACAATTAAGCATGTGCCCTAAGGAAATCAGGGCCCTGAGTCCAGGAGAAAGGAAAATTCAGAAGGAAACTGGGTAAACTAAGTAAGTTCATTATCAGTCTTCAGGTTTTTCTATTATTCAAGAAACAGCATCTTCGGCAGTCATCAAGTATCTGCTCAGCACAGTCAGGAAATAGATGGTAAGGAGAAAAACTTTATCAGAATCGGGAGATAGTAATTTCCAAGTCAAATGTTCTTTTAAGTACTGTCCCAGGCGTCATTCTGGGCCAGTATATGTGTCGAACATCCACAGAATTCCTTAAAGTTCTTGAAAATATTGGTAATTATTAATGTTATTATAAAAGTAATTACTGTTATAATCACCACTGTTGGGCATTTAACATATGACAGGGTCCTAATCACTTTACATAACCTTTACAAAACCCCTCATGAATTATTATTTCCATTTTAATAGAAGAGAAATCTGAGACAGTATATAACTTGCTTGAGGTCACAGGGATAATAAATGGCAGAGCCATGACCTGAAGCCCAGGCTGTCTGATCATAACACTCAGGCTCTTCAGCACTAAGGAATTCTGCACCATAAAAATAAATCTCTGATGAGCAAAATTATGGTTACCAGAAAGGAAGGGGATGGAGGGATGGATGAGATAAGTGATGGAGATTAAAGAGTGCACTTGTCGTGATGAACACCAGGTGATGATGTATGGAATTGTTGAATCACTATATCATACGTCTGAAACTAATAAAGCACTGGATATTACCCGAAATTGAAATTAAAAAGGTAAAAAAATAAATTTCTGATAGTTTATATTTTTTCCTCAGTTTTTCTCAGCTCAGACATCACCTTGCATTACAGAATTTTCCCACAGGTGGAAAACTAAACTCCCCCATCTTTCAAGCTCTATGCTTCTCACAAAAGAACCCCTTGGAGTTTTGTATCAAACTAATGCTGGGAAGGTGGTTTCAAAAAGTATTAGAACTATTGGAATTGATCAGTAATCCCCAGAAGTTTTAGCTCTCAGATGCAGAGGCATCTCAAATCCTACAACTTAGCTCTCTATAAATAAGGAATGATGAGTGTCTCACAGTATGGGGAAAAGTACCAGAACTGCATAGTGGTTTCTGAGAAGAGGAGTATTCAATCTGAGAAAAAGAGCAGAAGCTTTTAAATGCTCTGCTCTGTGCTCTAGTCAGGATCCCCATATTGCCTTCATTATTCATGAATTACTAGATTCTTAATATTTGTATACTGTTATAAACCATCACCCTTCTAATTCTCCTTGAATTATTTTATTATCTCTCTCTGTGTATATATTCTTACTGCTCAAATTTCCTTCTGTTTTCTTTTAAAGAAACAATAATTATGCTCTTTATTCCCCAAACATCTGCTTAATACTAAGAATCCTGGGTTTTCATGAAGAAAGAAAAAGTAGCTGTTAAGTTTTATGCACACAGGTGACTTCTTTGATAGGCCCTGGGCTATTGTACTGCTTTGTCTTTAAGGGAAAGAAATTACTACAGCTTGAAGCTTTCTAATATCACTGATGCCTAGAAAGTGTTAATCTGCAATTAGTCAAGTAAGCACTATTTCTGGAACATTGAACATTCCTGTTTGGTAGTTTGACAATCTGTCTGTTGAAAAGGGAAGACAGTCTTTTAAGAACACTATTTGTAGTCACTGGTAACATTGATTATCTACATTTGCCCGTGCCTGGAAAAAGGAAAATCATTGTGAATGACTCAGATTGCATATAAATATGTTAATAAATATGCTTGACAATGTTTCAATATATTATTTCCCTTGTACTTGGAAGAAAATTATCTGCCAACCCAAGAAAGAGGATAAATGACATGTACAATACAGATTCGTTCTTTCTTTTTATCTTTGTCTTTATCTTTATCCATCCTTTATTCCCATTGAAAGTTCACATGTCTACTCTGCCAGCAACTTCCCTGTGCATGTTCATAGCAGTTTTAGCCTCCCTGACACTCCCAAATGGCTCTGAAAATTGCTGTGAAAAGGAGATTTGCCCATTTCCTGAGAACCAGAATGACTCAGAATCTGAGCACATGTGGGAACAGTTGAGCCTCTGGATTCTCTGAACAGTTTCCCATTTCTGATAAGGTATTCTCTTTATACATGCATGAGATTCTCTCGCAGATAACAATCCATGAAGGAAGTAAAAGAAGAAAGGGGCAATTTGGATCCATAGTGATACTCTTCTAGCAGTATTTGACGCACCCGGACCTGGGAAGAAGGCTGAAACTGCATTAGTTTGTGGCAAATGCGAATTATCGTCTTTCCGTATCAAGTTGTTCCCATTTTTTGATATCATAGTGGACAATAGGTACTCAGAGTATTTATCACTGCACTTACCCCACTCTGAAAGAAAACTCTAATGCCCTTGGGGAGAGCTTCCATTACCAAGATATCCAATATTCATCTTGCCCTAAATGCAACCTCTAAAGATAGAGCCCTATTTAAATAATCAATTTTTTTAATCACCCCACCCAGCAATGACTGGAAATGACTCCAAAGAAAGGAGGAATAAGGTAATCAACTTGGAAAGAAAGTCCTTTTTATCTTCAGCTTGAAAATTCTTTTTTTCTCTCTCATCATTTATGTTTGCCAGTACACACGGTAAGCGAACATGCATCAGTACATAACACCCACTGAATTGAATTGTGGATCAAATCAAGTCCCTCTATGTGGGATTCATATTTGTTTAGCAAAAAAACCACAACAACAAAAAAAAAAAAACCCAGAAACACAAAAAACAAGTCAATTAAAGAGCATTGAATTATAAAAGGCAATTTGTAATGTAGGTTAATATCCATAATTTTTTTTAATAGCCAAGTCCATTTTGCCTTGAGAGGAGAATGGTTTTGAGTGGGTTCTCATTGTTGGATGTAGGTCAAAGAGTGAAAATTGCCTCGTGGTGCTAAAAAGTTGAAAATGAAAAAGAGTTTGGGAAATGAACTAGTTATCATGACATTACAAAATGTCCAAATTCACAGTGAAATAAACAATGCTGGGGGCTTGAAAGACCTCCTTTTTTTTTTTTTTTACAAAATGTGAATTACCTTAGTTTGTTATTCTTTATTGATCAAGAAACTTGGCAATAATGGCATTCTACTTCATTATGGTGCTGTGTAGAGAAAACGACAGCCAGAGCACCAACAATCAGAGGGATAATTCATGATTATAATTCCAAAATTTTCATGACACCTTGCCCTCTATTCTTTGCATTGGTACTTACACAAACCGTGTGGTTTTGGCAAGAGAAAATAAAGACATATTGATGACCTTTTAGCTCTTCATAAAAAGTCTGTTTTTCCTTAGTTACGTGCATATATGTGATGTTTGTGTTGAACTAGTGTCACTCTAGAGCATATTAGAATCACATGCAGCAAATAGTGGTAAATCTGAATCTGTGTCCCCTTTGATTCTATTTCAACATGCCATACTGGCATGGCTTGTACTTTTTGGAAATGCTAAATCAATGTATAGTCTAAGTTTACGGATTAGTATGATGGAACCCTAAGGCAAAACTTCTCTGCCTTGAAAATACTTGTCACTTTTCCAATAAAGCTAATGCTTCTTTGTCCCTCCTCACTGGGCTTCTAGTCGCTCATGAGGCTACTCTCAGCTCAAACTCATCAACTTCTTTTTCTAATTTTATCGTGGGAGGATAGATAAAGGACACACTCCCTGAGGCATGTGGGAAATCCAATTGTATTTCTGTAGCTTAGTTCCTCATATAAGAGGCAATTTTTTTCCCAGAAAATAATGAAGTAAAACACAAGAAAAAATGAAGTAACTAGTTCTGATCATTAAAAATACTTTACCAAGTGATTTGCAGTATAATTGTGTATGTTTTCTTATTTACCATTGACGTGTATGATTATTTCTTTATTTACCTAGATTTTGTTTGGTAACGTTAATACAATAAGACCAACACGCAAGTGTTATTCTCTAACCCTGGTCAGCCAAAAGACTTAGTGTTTGGCATTGCTGATTCCACAAAGGTAGAGTGCCATTTCCTTGTTTTCTGTTGTAACTTTTCTTTTCTCATTATTCAATGAGTACCTAGGAAGTTATTTATGCTCTTTAAAGAGGGAGGGACACATATTCCGAAGATGTTATGCCATAGATTTATCCAAGTAAACTATTTCAGACTCTCAACTTTTAAGTTGCATTGAATTTCTGCTTAGGGTGATCAATGTCCCTCAGGAGGAATGTTACCTACAGCTGGTGGACACGGGAGAGGGAAACAGGCACCTGCGGAGTGCTAGTGCTTATCTGGTTTGAATATGACAGGAAGGACAGAGTGTCATCAAGAGCCATGTAAAGAAATTTGTGTTACTTGTGTCAGTTGAATGGCTCTCTCTAGGGTCAGTCTATGAGATGAACATCACGACTGAGTCATTTCATCTCGTCTTGGACTCTTTAGTCTGACAATGGAGACAAGAGACTCTGGGGCTATGTGGCCTGTGCATCTCATTCTTGGATTGATGAAACAGTTATGGGGGTGTATTCATTTGGGTTCTCCAAAGAAATAGAACCAATTGGATATATACAATTGGTTCCTGTGGTTATGAAGGCTGAGAAATCTCAAGATGTGCAGTCAGCAAGCTGGAGGCCCAGGACGGGGGATGGTATAGTTCTAGCCTGTGCCTGAAGGCAGGAAACCAGTGTCCCAGCTGGAAGACAGTCCGACAGAGAGCTCATTCTCCCTTACTCTGCCTTTTGTTCTATTCAGTGTTTCAAGGGTGTCTTAGTCTATTTAGGCGTCTCTAATAAAATACCGTAGACTTGGTAGCTTATAAGCAACAGAAATTTATTTCTCAGAGTTCTGGACGTTGTCAAATACAAGGTCAGTATTCCAGTAGATTTGGTGTGTGATGACAACCTTTTCCCTAGTTCATAAATGGCTGCTTTTAATTGTTTTCTTAAGTGGCAGAAGGCAAGGGAGCCCTCAGAGATCTCTCTAGGGCACAAATCTCAAAGGCCTACCTCAAAATATCAGTAAATAGGTTTTCACATATTAATTGGGGTTGGGGAGCACAAACATTCAGTCTATAGCAAATGGATGGACAATGCCCACCTTCACTGGAGAGTGAAATCTGCTTTACTCAGTTTACTGATTCAAATATCAACTACTTTCATAAACGCACAGACACAACAAGTGTGAAGTATACCCAAACAGCCTGACAATCTATGTCACTGTCACGTTGGCACATAAAATTGGCCATCACAGGAGGAGTAGCTATGGTCAGGGTTAAGATCTTTTAAAATAGTTTGTTTAACTTAACTTCTTCAAGGTAGCTTCTGTGTTGAAGGTCCATGTATATTGCTATGGAAAGCAATTTGTCTCAGATTAATTCAATTCACCACACACTTGCTCTGCCCCTGCACTTACAGAATACAGTACTAAACTATATGAGAACAGGAAGGGGCACAAGTCTTCAAAGTTTATAATCTGGCACTGAAATACAGATATCACCTCATTGCAGTGAGAGGCAGAATATAATGTGGCATAAAACAGGTGCAAAGTCCTTCCAAAGGAAGACAAAAGAAAGCAGAAATTGTGTCTACTAAATCAAGGAGCATATTAGGGGAAGATCTGAATTGCCTGAATTTGGAGGATAAAAACCGAAGCTTAAATGTGGCTGATTTTATATTATAATAACTAATCCACTTTGAAATAAATTCGTGCTGAAGCCCAGAAAATTCCCTGGATGAGTAAAAGTGAATTGTGGCCAAAGGAAAAAAAAAAAAGCATCACTAATCCTCTCATGGGATTTCAGGAAGACATTTTGGGGAGCTATTTTGATGGAACCCTCTAGGAATTCCCTGGTCATCAATAGTTAGGGTATCTCTCATCCCTGTACTTATCTCCAACCACAAGATGTGGTCATTCAGAGAGTTGGGTGCTCACTGCATGCCATTGACCAAGGAAAGAATGTAAGTCTAAGAGGAGTATTGAAATGTAAGTATCAGCCATTTCTCTCTAGAAAGTGTTTTCTCTATTGTACAGAATTAATGTTATTTTCTGAAGCATGGTAGCAATGCTGAAGCAATGGTAAAATGAGTCTCTTGGTTACAACGTATATCTGTGATAAGTAGTAAACCATTTATTCAGAAAGCATAATTTTTGTAATTAGCTTTCATATTAAGTGGAAAATTATTGCACAGACATTCTTCCTGTTTTGTAACTTGTGATAGCAGAAGACTGCACCAATCAATGCTTCTGCAGTAATTAATATTTAATTTTTATTGATTCTGCCACATAATTTTGATCCTTTATGATTAATGGTGATAGTAAACATGAACAGGATGGCAGAAGAGGATGTAAAAGATAGGTTTTTAGCAGGGTAATAAAGAAGGATAAGGAATAAACAAGATATAGATGTTCTTTGACATAAATAAAGTCTAAAGGGGGAAGCAAATTTTTCTACTAACATACTTAATGTATATCATTTACTTAGTAGATATTATGCACTAGGTTTTGTGCTAGACACCTCAGCATTAGAAATGCAATATTATTTACCACCTTTTATAGAGAAGAATCTGGGGTTGGGAAAAAAATTGTTGCCTTTGCCCATTTACACAGAGAGCAAATGATGGAGCTGAGATCACATGTGAGTTCAATCTCACCTAATTTGTTCCAAAACTCATATTCTTTTCAATATATACTGGTCCCATACAGTGAAGCCAACCCCAGTCTTACATATTTTATCAATGAGATATCTCTTGCCTTCATCCATCCCTTTATATGCTCTCTTTAATCTTTGCCTTGGCCTGAACTGATCCTTTCCTGCTACTGTAACAGTTACTCTTATTTTCCATTTGTGCCAGTTGTCAAGTTATTATTGTCTTTCCACTTCATATTCACCCTATTTTCCCAGCTTTGTGATAAGATATTGGACTCTACAAAGATTCCTCCCTTGTCAACTGGCACAATGGTAGGCTTTTTCAATAGAAGGTACCAGAGGGATCTACTGAAAAGCCATAGCAGAAGCAAGAGCTCGTTCAGTCAGGTGCTTTTGTTTTCTTTCTCCCTCCCTACCCTCTCCTCTCTTTCTTTCCTTCCTTCTTTCATTTTTTTTTAATAAATCCCAGCAACTAGAAAAATGCAAACCTTCAAAATTAGCAGATGTACCTCATAGAGGGATTAGAGGTGGTTCATGGGCCTGAAGAGAAGCAATACATGTCTGAGAATCATGGGGAATAGAGTTTGCTTTAATATAAGTAATGATGTTATTACAATAAGGATATTTCAACGAGAAACAGGATATTGGTGCATGTCGGTAATTCCTTATAAAGAAGCGTTGTTCAACAATAGGTATCAGAGTAAGTCAGAGCGCATGCCAAAATGAATGAATGAATGTTGCAGAGGTATTCAAACTCTAGAGGAGTTGTTGGTGGTAACTGTTCCCATCCTTTTATGACTTAGATTTAAAACCCCCCTTTTGTTTCTACATAGAAAAATAGTCTATTGCATGAATATTTGCTGTCTGTCTTTTCAAATACCTGATTTTCACCTGTACCCTGTCATTACTATTGTGCTATTTTTTCTTTCTATCAATGTTCTTGAGGCTATATCAGTTATTGTCAGATCTGTACTGAATCAGGATTCAAGTTCTTCTAATTTTCAGTCTTAGTCATCCAAGTCATGGCTGCTTGATGGGAGAATACTGGATTTTTATATGAACATTTTAATGTCAGCATTTCAGTTTTCCCTCATTGCCTCGTTTCACTAACAAATATTACCCATTTTCTAGTGTTTGGTGATAACAAATTAGTGTCGTGACTCACTGGGTAGTCATACTGGAAGGAATATATTCTTTCTGAAGTTTTGGAAGTTGCGGTAAATATTTAATTTTACATAGTTGACCCCTAAAAAAATCAGCCTTAAAATAAATGTGATATGAACCAAACTAACAATAGTACAAACCAACTGTCCAGAGGGAAAAAATAATATAGTGGGTTAAAATCACTGACAAATGAAGTGAGAACACCCCTTCAGTATTTAGGCCTTTTAGATTTTCTCTCCTTTCCTCCAGTACATGCATTCCTTGTCAGCAGCATAAATGTATCTCCTTTGGTCCCAGAGATGATTTAGTTTCCAGAGCCTGGGGAAAATCTTGTTGGATTTTAGAATTTCAAGAGACCTGTAAATTCCAAACTGGAATTTACACACCAGAACTAGCCAATGGTCTATCCAGTCGGGCATCCCGCTTCCTAGTGAGTCTAATGGTGGATATTTTAGGAGAAAGCCATAAACTCACCATGATGCACCTAATTGAGAAATATAGCATTGCCAGGGAAATTTCTTCTTAACTCTGGTAGCTGGTTAGTTTATTCCATAGTGCCTGAGGCCTGATAACTGTTTATCTCTATACTACTGTTACAGAGAAACTCTTATTTTTCCTAAGAACACACTATTAAATTTCTCATAAGCATCTAATCCTTAATTGAATCTTATTAACCTCTTCTGATTAACAACTCACTGTAGAATGAACACATAATCACATTCTGCATTTTAACTTCACTTAAAAATTTCCAACCAGATGTACATAAAATAGCGGTATCTGTCTACATTATCGGTTTCTTAATAATACTTGTATGTATATATATATATATATATATATATATATATATATATATATATACACACACACACACACACACACACACACACACACACACACACACACACCTGGAAGTCAACATAAAAAAATACTGTGTAATTAGGTACAGAATGTATTATCGGGTTATTAAGATACAAGGAAAGAAAGTTCAACGCATGACTTGTGAATGTTTCAGGTGCACTCTGTATTATTTGCTTAAACCTTTCAGGAACCCCATATTTCTTTACTAGAAGAAAATTGCCACTGAGCTAGACTACATTAATATGAAATATGTTTAACAATGTCCTTGCTTGGAAACTACTAACAACGTGTTAACAGTTTTCTAGGACACGGTGGACAGTGTATTTTAATTCCTTGACAACGGGGCTGCAAACCACTTTATGCAACTCTGTACAATGTTGTTAAGCCATTGGTGGAAGGACCGTAAGTAAACAATCTATGTCATCAAAGGACTCAGCGCATTGTCATCACCTATTAGAATTTCAGCGGTGTGAGCAAGGTCAAAATCTTGCATTAGTACTTTGTACTTCTGTGGGTTAACTGCTACTCGGGCTTGGAGAACCAGCATTTATATTCGTTGGCAGACTAATGAAGGAGAATGGTACGCCATAAGAATTCTCTCCTCATCATCTTTTATACTTGCATTTGTTCACAGCTATGCTTGGGTTTGTAGAGAGAAGGCTTAGAAGAAACACATATCCCTTAATGATTCTCTGATTCTTTTTGCAAAGACAGCTGAACCTGTTTTGAGTGAGAAGCCATAAACTATTTCTAAGACATAATAAATGTTCAGTCAAATGCCGGTTGATTCTCTGGAATCAATAATTCACTATTTTGTTTATTAACATGACCTAAATGACCAAACGAGGACTTATTTGGACAGTATAGAATGGACATCAAAAGCACAGGACTTCCAAAAGGATGCCCTGGATTTGAGTACGTGGCCTAAGCAGTAATTGCTCTATGGCATTAGGCAAGTTACCTATCTTCTATTAGTCTACTACTCATGGATGCTATTGGAGGATTAGAAAATCTAATACTTTGGATGCCTGGGTAACTCCATCGGTTAAGTGTCCGACTTCAGCTCAGGTCATGATCTCACGGTTCGTGGTTTGGAGCCCCGTGATGGGTTCTGTGCTGACAGCTCAGAGCCTGGAGCCTGCTTCAGATTCTATGTCTCCCTCTCTCTCTACCCCTTCCCCACTCGAACTCTGTCTCTCTCTCTTTCTTTCAAAAATAAATAAACATCAAAAAAAGAAATTCTAAAAAAAAAAGAAAAGAAATTCGAACAGCACTTTCTAAACCATTACTCTTATTACTACTATTATATATTTTATAACTTATAAATTACATCATTAACATGAATCAGAGAATGACATAAACATAATTTATTCCATAATTAAACTAGTCGTTTTTGAGAACCAGTATGAAATGTGAATTGTGTAATAATTTTAAAAATGAAAGAAAATCTTGATAATAACACTATTCTGCACCCATCAAGTTCCTTTAGGGAAATTATCTGAACATTCCAATAATTCCTGTTCCAATAATTCCAATAATTACTGTTACGAGGGTATTGCTAGGTTGACAAAAAGCTTCCCACCATGTCACGTCCCCTGTGAGTTGACAGAACACTTCTGCTTGAATGGCTTGGGAGCTATACATTTCTGTAAATGTCGCCATCAAATTATTTTTAAGTGGATATCATCATCTTTATGCCCAGAATGTGTATGTGTATAGACCTCCTCGTAGGTTAAATCAATTGACTAAAAATTGTTTCTTTATTCAAATTTTTAGTTGTGGGGCAGTTCTGCCATGCAGCCACTGCCGTCACTGTACCTGACGAGTAATACAGAAATCCACAAATGTGAAAACTGGCAAAGACTTAACACAATTTTAAAGTGAACCCAGCATGCACAGACATAATTAGCATGAGGACCCTTGGAGGTACCCACTGCCATCTGCATAAATAGAATCTCTAGGTTTAAGTATAGAATCTGGCACAGGGTCACCTGGGTGGCTCAGTGTTAAGCGACCGGCTCCTGGTTTTCGGCTCAGGTCGTGATCTTACAGTTTTTGTGTTCAAGCCCCATCTCGGCCTCTGTGCTGCCAAGGCAGAGCAGCTTGGGATTCTCTTTCTCTCCCTCTCTCTCTTTACCCCCGCCCCCCTAAAAAAATAAATAAGTAAACTTTAAAAACAAAAGAATATGGCACAAAACTAATGTTTTATGATCATTTCCTTGAACACACACACACAAACACACACACATTTGAAAATTTGAAAAACTGGAAATAAGAAAATTTAAAAACAACACCCCCAATTCAGTCAATCCAAAGACTAATGCTATTTACACATTAGAGTATTTTCCGTCACATTTTTTTTATTTTTATGTGAGACAATTTTTCTTGTATTTTCTTGTATTTTCACACATAATTTTCCTGCTCACTTTTAACATCATGATAGCATATACACATTCATAATGAAATTTCAAGAACAATATTATAATATTCTATTTGGCACCTTGAAACGTGCGGTCTCTGAGGTTTTGCTTTGAAAAAATAAGGTTGAAATGAACATCTTCAGGAAGAAAAGTTTTTCTCCATTGCATTTACTTTCAGAAGCAGGGTCCCAGAAATCAAATTCCTTGTCAAAAGATAAGAACAGTATAAGTCTTTGGTACATGAACTTTTAAAAGCTATTCTTTTGCTTGTACCATCATTTCCTAAACTTTGCAACTCTGGCAGGTATGAGTGTTGAATTTGGGTAACTCAGTTCACAATTATTGGATTGTTATAATATTTGATCAATTTTCATTCATTGTATTTCTATTATTTTTCTTCCTTTATAAATTGTATAATTTCATTTTCTCATTATTCTCAGTGCTTTTCTTATTGCTATTTCTTACTTTTTCTTTATTAAAAGTATTAACCTCAACTACCTGTGCTGCAAATACATTCTTCTGATTGTACTCTTTTTATATTTATTTTTGGCATGTAGATAATCTTGATCACTGTGGAGTCAAATCTGATCCTTTGAAATCAAATCTAGAATTTTTTTTAATTATATTTTATGTGATGGGGCACCTGGCTGGCTCAGCCAGAGGAGCATGTGAACCTTGATCTCGGGGTTCCGAGTGCAAGCCCCACATTTGGTGTAGAGATTAGTTGAAATCAATAAATAAAATTTAAAAATATATATTTTTATGCTTATTAATAATTTTATCTAGATTCTACAATATAGAGATTTGAAAAATTGCATAGTTTCTTCCAGTTTCGTATGATTTCATTAAATCATATTCACTTCTTTAATCCATATGAAACTATACTAGATGATGATGCAAAGTGTTTTATTTTTTCTTGTTGCTCCCTTTACTGTGGTTCTTTTCCAGTGGTCATTTTTTTTAAGCTTTGATATCAACCTTTCTTTATTGTTTTTGAATATATTTTCTCATATCCTTCCCTTTAACTTGAGAGTTCTTTTTTGAAAACTGGATGTTGTTGGGGCGCCTGGGTGGCTCAGTTGGTTAAGCATCCGACTTTGGCTCAGGTCATAATTTCAGAGTTGGTGGGTTTGAGCCCTGTGTTGGGCTCTGTGCTGACAGGTCAGAGACTGGAGCCTTCTTTGAATTCTGTGTCTCCCTCTCTCTCTGCCCTCCCCCATTCATGCTCTGTCTCTCTCTCTCTCTCTCAAAAATGAATAAATGTTAAAAAAATTAAAAAAAAAAAAAGAAAACTGGACATTGTTTATACATTGTCCTCTATGATTTCTTTCAAATCTTTTAAGTTTAAAATTTCTTCAATATATCATGTTTAGGAAATATCTTGCTATATTTAATTTTTAAAAATATAAGGATTGATATTTTATCAAAGCATCTTCAGTGTCTATTGAGCTTATTTTTATTATATATAGTATATATATATATTATATATATATAATAAAATATAAGGATTGATATTTTATCAAATGCATCTTCAGTGTCTACTGAGCTTATTTTTATTATATATATATTATATACACACACTAAAAACAAACAAAAAACTGTTTACCCATTTCTGTCACCCACCATCCCCACCTCTGGAAACTGTCAATCTATTCTTTGTATCTATAAGCTTAGTTTCTATATTTAGACTCCACATATACAGGAGATTATACAGTATTTGTCTGACTTGTTTCACTTAGCCTAATGCCCTGAAGATCCATCTATATTGTTACAAATTGCAAGAGTTCATTCCTTCTCATGACTAAATAGTACTCCAATTTATATATACAGAACATATTTTCTCTACCTATTTAACCAGGGATAGACACTTGGGTTGTTTCCAAATCTTGGTTATAAATAATGTTGCAATGAACATGAAAATATACTTAATTTACATCCAAATTAGTTAGCATATACTGCAACAATGATGTCACGAGTAGATTCCTTAGTGCCCTTTATTCATTTAGCCCATCCCCCCTCCCACAACCCCTCTAGTAACCCTCAATTTGTTCTCCATATTTATGAGTCTCTTCTGTTTCGTCCCCTTCCCTGTTTTTTATATTATTTTTGTTTCCCTTCCCTTATGTTCATCTGTTTTGTATCTTAATGTCCTCATATGACTGAAGTCATATGATTTTTGTCTTTCTCCGACTGACTAATTTCACTTCACATAATACCCTCCAGTTCCATGCACGTACTTGCAAATGACAAGATTTCACTCTTTTTGATTTCCGAGTAATACTCCATTGTAAATATATACCACATCTTCTTTAACCATTCATCCATCGATGGACATTTGGGCTCTTTCCATACTTTGGCTATTGTTGATAGTGCTGCTAGAAACATGGGGGTGCATGTGTCCCTTCGAAACAGCACACCTGCATCCCGTGGATAAATGCCTGGTAGTGCAATTGCTGGATCATAGGGTAGTTCTATTTTTAGTTTTTTGAGGAACCTCCATCCTGTTTTCCAGAGTGGCTGCACCAGCTTGCATTCCCACCAACAATGCAAAAGAGATCCTCTTTCTCCGCATCCTTGCCAACATCTGTTCTTGCCTGAGTTGTTAATGTTAGCCATTCTGACAGGTGTGAGGTGGTATCTCATTGTGGTTTTGATTTGTATTTCCCTGATGATGAGTGATGTGGCGCGTTTTTTCATGTGTTGGTTGGCCATCTGGATGTCTTCTTCGGAGAAGTGTCTATTCATGTCTTTTGCCCAATCTTCACTGGATTCTTTGTTTTTTGGGTGTTGAGTTTGATAAGTTCTTTATAGATTTTGGATACTAACCCTTTATCTGATATGTCATTTCCAAATATCTTCTCCCATTCTGTCGGTTGCCTTTTAGTTTTGCTAATTGTTTCCTTCACTGTGCAGAAACTTTTTTATTTTCATGAGGTACCAGTAGTACATTTTTGCTTTTGTTTCCCTTGCCTCTGGAGACGTGTTGAGTAAAAAGTTGCTGCAGCCAAGATCAAAGAGGATTTTGCCTGCTTTCTCCTTGAGGATTTTGATGGCTTCCTGTCTTACATTGAGGTCTTTCATCCACTTTGAGTTTATTTTTGTGTCTGGTGTAAGAAAGTGGTCCAGGTTCATTCTCCTGCATGTCCACTGTCCAATTTTCCCAGCACCACTTGCTGAAAAGACTATCTTGATTCCATTGGATATTCGTTCTTGCTTTGTCAAAGATTAGTTGGCCATATGTTTGTGTGTCCATTTCTGGGTTCTCTAGTCTGTTCCATCGATCTGAGTGTCTGCTCTTGTGCCAGTACCATACTGTCTTGATGATTACAGCTTTGTAGTTTGGCTTGAAGTCTGGGATTGTGATGTCTCCTGCTTTTTTTTTTCTCTCTTTTCTCAAGATCACTTTGGCTATTTGGGGTCTTTTTTTGGTTCCATACAAATTTTAGGATTATTTGTTCAAGCTCTGTGAAGAATGCTGGTGTTACTTTGATAGGGATTGCATTGAAAATGTAGACTGCTTTGGGTAGTATCCACATTTTAACAATATTTGTTGTTTCCACCCAGGAGTATGGAATCTTTTTCCATATTTTTGTGTCTTCTTCAATTTCTTTCATAAGGTTTCTATAGTTTTAGGTGTATAGATTTTTCACCTCTTTGGTTAGATTTGTTCCTAAGTATTTTATGGTTTTTGGTGCAACTGTAAATGGGATCGATTCCTTGATTTCTCTTTCTGTTGCTTCATTGTTGGTGTATAGGAATTCAATGTATTTCTATGCATTGATTTTATATCCTGCAACTTTGTTTCTGTGTTTTGATTTTATATCCTGCAAAGTTTGCACCTTTTTTCGTGCAATCTTTTGAGTTTTCCGTATAGACTATCATGTCATCTGTGAAGAGTGAAAGTTTGACCTCCTCCTGGCTGATTTGGATGCCTTTTATTTCTTTGTGTTGTCTGATTGCAGAGGCTAAGACTTCCAATATTATGTTGAATAACAGTGGTGAAAGTGGACATCCCTGTCTTATTCCTGACCTTAGGGGAAAGCTATCAGTTTTTCCCCAGTGAGGATGATATTAGCATTGGGTAGTTCATTATGGCTTTTATGATCTCGAGGTATGATCCTTCTATCCCTATTTTCTTGAGGGTTTTTATCAAGAAAGAATGCTGTATTTTGTCAAGTGCTTTCTCTGCATCTATTGAGAGGATCATATGGTTCTTGTCCTTTTTTTATTGATGTGATGAATCACGTTAATTGTTTTGCGGATATTGAATCAGCCCTACATCCCAGGTATAAATCCCACTTGGTCGTGGTGAATACTTTTTTTAATGTATTATTGGATCTGGTTGGCTAGTATCTTGTTGAGGGTTTTTGCATCCATGTTCATCAGGGAAATTGGTCTATAGTTCTCCTTTTTAGTGGGGTCTCTGTCTGGTTTTGGAATCAAGGTAATGCTGGCTTCATAGAAAGAGTTTGGAAGTTTTCCTTCCATTTCTATTTTTTGGAACAGTTTCAAGGGAAGAGGTGTTAACTCTTCCTTAACTGTTTGGTAGAATTCCCCTGGAAAGCCATCTGGCCCTACACTCTGGTTTTTTGGCAGATTTTTGATTACTAATTCGATTTCCTTACTGGTTATGTGTCTGTTCAAATTTTCTATTTCTTCCTATTTCAGTTTTGGTAGTTTGTATGTTTCTAGGAATTTGTCCATTTCTTCCAGATTGTCCATTTTATTGGCATATAATTGCTCATAATATTCTCTTATTATTGTTTTTATTTCTGCTGTGTTGATTGTGATCTCTCCTCTTTCATTCTTGATTTTATTTATTTGGGTCTTTTCCTTTTTACTTTTGATCAAACTGGCTAGTGGTTTATCAATTTTGTTAATTCTTTCAAAGACCCAGCTTCTGGTTTCATTGATCTGTTCTACTGGTTTTTTGTTTTGTTTTGTTTTTTGTTTTTTATTTTGGTTTTGATAGCATTAATTTCTGCTCTAATCTTTATTATTTCCTGTCTTCTGCTGGTTTGGGGTTTTATTTGCTGTTCTTTTTTCAGCTCCTTAAGGCATAAGGTTAGGTTGTGTATCTGAGATCTTTCTTCCTTCTTTAGGAAGGCCTGGATTGGTATATACTTTCCTCTTATGACTGCCTTTACTAAATCCCAGAGGTTTTGGGTTGTGGTGTTGTCATTTTCATTGACTTCCATATACTTTTTAATTTCGTCTTTAACTGCTTGGTTAGCCCATTCATTCTTTAGTAGGATCTTCTTCAGTCTGCAAGTATTTGTTTCTTTTCCAAATTTTTTCTTGTGGTTAATTTTGAGGTTCATAGTGCTGTGGTCTTCAAATATGCACGGTATGATCTCTATCTTTTTGTACTTAGGGCTGATTTGTGTCCCAGTATATGGTTTATTTGGAGAATGTTCCATGTGTACCGGAGAAGAATGTATATTCTGCTGCTTTAGGATGAAATGTTCTGAATATATCTGTTAAGCCCATCTGGTCCAGTGTGTCATTCAAAGCCATTGTTTCCTTGTTGGGTTTTTTGATTAGATGATGTGTCCATTGCTGTGAGTGGGGTGTTGAAGTCTACTATTATGGTATTACTATCGATGTGTTTATTTATGTTTGTGATTAATTTATTTATATATTTGGGTGCTTGCACATTTGGCACGTAAATGTTTATAATTGTTAGGTCTTCTTGGTGGATAGATCCCTTGATTATGATATAATGCCCTTCTTCATCACTTGATACAGTCTTTATTTCAAAGTCTAGATTGTCTGATATAAGTATGGCTACTCCAGCTATCTTTTGTTGACCATTAGCATGATAGATGGTTCTCCATCCCCTTATTTTCAATCTAAAGGTGTCTTCATGTCTAAAGTGGGTTTCTTGTAAACAGCATATAGATTGATCTTGTTTTCTTATCCATTCTGTTACCCTATGTCTTTTGATTGGAGCATTGAGTCCGCTGACATCTAGAGTGAGTACTGAAAGATATGAATTTATTGCCATTATGATGCTTGTGAGTTGGAGTTTCTGGTGGTGTTCTCTGGTCTTTTCTAATCTTTGTTGCGTTTGGCATATATATATATGTTGCGTTTGGCATATGTATATATATATATATATATACATATGTATATATATACATATATATGTATGTATATTCATCTTTTCTCGCTTCAGAGATTCCCCCTTAAAATTTCTTTCAGGGCTGATTTAGTGGTCACAAGATCCTTTAATTTTTGTTTGTCTGGGAAACTTTTAATCTCACCTTCTGCTTTGAATGACAGCCTTGCTGGATAAAGAATTCTTGGCTGCATATTTTTATGATTCAGCACATTGAATATATCCCACCACCTCTTTCTGGCCTGCCAAGTTTGTGTGGATAGGTCTGCTGCAAACCTGATCTGTCTTCCCTTGTAGGTTAGGGACTCTTTTTCCCTTGCTGCTTTCATAATTCTCTTCTTGCCTGAGTATTTTGTGAATTTGACTATGATATGTCTTGGTGATAGTCGGTTTTTGTTGAATCTAATGGAAGTCCTCTGTGCTTCCTGGATTTTGATGTCTGTGTCTCTCCCCACATTAGGAAAGTTTTGTGCTATGATTTGCTCACATAAGCCTCTACCCCTATATCTCTCTCTTCCTCTTTTGGGACCCCTATGATTCTGATGTTGTTCCTTTTTAATGAGTCATTGATTTCTCTAATTCTTAAATCGTGCTCTTTTGCCTTCATCTCCCTATTTTTTTCTGCTTCATTATTCTCTATAACTTTGTCTTCTGTATCGCTGATTCTCTGTTCTGCCTCATCTATCGTTGCCACCGCTGCATCTATCCGTGATTGCAGCTCAGTTATAGCATTTTTAATTTCATCCTGACTAGCTTTTACTTCTTTTGTCTCTCCAGAAAGGGATTCTAATCTATTTTCGACTCCAGCTAGTATTCTTATTATCATGATTTTAAATTCTGGTCCAGACATCTTGCTTGTATCTGTGTTGGTTAAATCCCTGGCTGTCGTTTCTTCATGCTCTTCCTTTTGGGGTGAATTCCTTCGTTTTGTCATTTTGAAGGGAGAAAAGGAATTAATGAGGTAGAAAAATTGAAATTAAAAAATTGAAATTAAAAAAATATTAAAATTAAAAATAAAAACACATACACACCAAAATCGAATAGATGATGCTAGATCCTAGGTGTGTTTTGGTCTGGGTGTTGAAAGTGATTTGACAGATTAGAGAAAAAAAAGGGGGAGGGGAAGAAAAAAAGGAAATAATTTGAGAATTTGAGAAAATAAATACACTGAAGTAGACTAAAATGAGATGATGGGGGTAAAATAGAATTTGAAAAAATATACCCAGAAGTAAAGAATATAGTAGAAAAAAATTAAAGAAAATATTTTTAATAAAAATTAAAAATAAATATGATTTTTTTCTTTTTCTGTATTCAAGAAAAAAGAAACGAAAAAGGGAAAAAAGATTAAAAAAAAGAGAAAGAAAAAAAGGAAATCATTTGAAATTTGAAAAAGTGAATACACTGTAGTAGACTAAAATAAAATGATGGAAGTAAAATAGAATTTGAAAACATATACATAAAAGAAAAAATATAGTAATAAAAATTAAAAAAATATATTTTTAATAAAAATTGAAAATAAAAATGAATTTTTTTCTCTTTCTGCCAAATTCTGTTGTTCAGGTTGTGCAGATGGTTGTGTTAATCCTCCAATCAGTTTTCTAGGTGTGTAGGATGGTTTAGTGTTGGTCTAGCTGTATTTCATGGATGCAAAACACACAAAAAACTTCCATGCTGTTCCGCCATCTTGGCTCCTCCCTAGCATATATATTTTTTTAATCAGTGTTTTGGTTTTCTTCAGAATAATACTCAAAAGTGTGGAATTGCTAGATCATGCGATACTTCTACTATTTTTTAAGTTTATTTATTTATTTTGAAGGAGAGAGAGAGAGAGTGGTGGAGGGGCAGAGAGTCAGGGAGAGAGAGAGAATCCCTAGCAGGCTCTGCACAGTCCTCCCCATGCTGGGCTGGATCACACAAACCATGGCTAAGCTGAAATCAAGACTCAGATGCTTAACCAACTGAGCCAGACAGAGGCCCCTCTACTTTCAATTTTGAGAAACCTCCATACACTTTCCTACCAATTTACATTCTCACCATTAGGTCATACTTGTTCCCTTTTATTCCACATCCTCACCAACACTTGTTATTTCTAGTCTTTTTTGATAATAACACTTCTAACTGGTGTGGGGCCATATGTCATCGTGGTTTTGGTTTATATTTCCCTGATGATTAATGATGGAGAACATCTTTTTATATATCTGATGGCCATCTGTATGTCTTCTTTAGAAAAATGTTTACTCCTATATTCTGTTAATTTTTTAATTGGATTGTTTATCTTTTTTGCTATTGAGTTGTATGAGTTCTTTCTATATTTTGAGTAGTGGCCCCTAAACACATACATAATTTGCAAATATTCTCTCCCATTCAGTAGGTTGCTTTTTCATTTTCTTGAAAGTTTCCTTTGCTGTGCAGAAGCTTTTTACTTTGATGTAGTCCCACTTGCTTATTTTTGTCTTTGGCATCAGATTCAAAGAACTATTGCCAAGACCCAAGTCAAGGGGCTTACTACCTATGTTTTCTTTTAGGAGGTTTATGGTTTTATTCTTTATAGTTAAGTCTAATCCATTTTAAATTAATTTTTGTATATGGTGCAAGAAAGTAGTCCAGTTTCATTCTTTTGCATATGGCTGTCCAGTTTTCCCAAAACCATTTATTGAAGAAACTTTTCTTTCCCCATTGTGTATTCATGGTCCCTTCTTGTAAATTAATTGACTGTTATGTGTGAGTTTATTTCTGGGCACTGTATTCTGTTCCATGGTTCCATATGTCTGTTTTTATGCCAATACCATACCATTTTACTTTATTTTTGTTATAGTCTGAAATATGGGAGTGTAATGCTTCTAGCTTTGTTCTTTTTCCTCAAGATTTTTTTGAATATTTGGGGTCTTTGATGGTTACATACAAATTTTAAGATTTTTTTTGTTCTATTTCTCTGAAAGATGCCATTGGAATTTTGATAAGGATTGTGTTGAAACTGTTCATTATGAGCATGGATATTTTAATGATATAAGTTCTTCCAACCCATAAGTAAAGTATATATTTCTATTTATTTGTGTCTTCTCCAATTTTTAAAATTAATACCATGTAGTCTCTTACCTTTTTGGTTAAATTTATTCCTAATATCTTATTCCTTTTCATGCAGTTGTAAAAGTAATTGCCTCTTAATTTTTCTTTCTTATTGTTCAATAGTAGTGATTAGAAACAAAACAGATTTTTACATATTGATTTTATGTCCTGCAACTTCATTGAATTTGTGTATTAGTCCTAATGGTTTTTTGATGGAGTCTTTTGGATTTGCTATATATAAATATCATGTCATCTGCAAATAGTAACAATTTTACTTTTTTTCCAATTCGGATACATTTTATTTCTTTTTCTTGACAAATCGCTCTGTCTAGAATTTCCAATACTATGTTGAATAAAAGTGGCAAGAGTGGGATGAGTATCCTTGTCTCATTCTGATCTTAGAGTAAAAAGCTTTCAGCTTTTCACTGTTACGTATTATGTTAGCTACAGGCTCTCGCCATATCTTATGCTGAGGATGTTTCCTCTGTACCCTCTTTGTTAAGGGTTTTTATCATAAAGGCTGTTGAATATTTTCAAATGCTTTTTCAGCATCTCTTGAGATGATCATATGACTTTTATCCTTCATTTTGTTAATGTGGGATACAATCCTGACTGATTGGCAGATGTTGAACCATCCGTGTACCCCTGGACTAAGTCCCAACTGATCATGGTGTGTGATCACTTTAACGTACTTGTGAATTTGGTTTGCTAAGATTTCATTGAGGACTTTTGGCATCTATGCTCATCAGGAATATTGCCTTGTAATTTTTGTTTTTCCTTGTAGAATCCTTATGTGGTTTTGGTATCAGGCAGTCATAGACTTTTAAAATGTATTTGGAAGAGTTCTCTCCTTCTCTAATTTGGAAGAGATTGAGAAGAATTCTTTAACTGTTTGGAAGAACGTGCTAGTGAAGTCGCCCAGTCCTGGACTTTTGTTGTTGGGATGCTGTTGATTACTGACTCAATCTCCTAACAAGTAATGGGTCTGCTCAGATTATTTATTTCATCATGATTTGAACTTGGTAAACTGTGTGTTTCCAGAAATATATCCACTTATTCTACATTGCTTAATTTAGCATATAATTATTCACAATAGTCTTTTATAACTGTTTGCATTTCTGTTGTATCTGTTGTGATATCTTCTCTCATTTCTGACTGTTATCTAATTTGGATTGTCTTTCTCTTTCTTGGTGAGTCTAGTTAAAGGTTTGTCAATTTTGCTTATTTTTTAAAATTTTTTTTTCAACGTTTATTTATTTTTTGGGACAGAGAGAGACAGAGCATGAACGGGGGAGGGGCAGAGAGAGAGGGAGACACAGAATCGGAAACAGGCTCCAGGCTCTGAGCCATCAGCCCAGAGCCCGACGCAGGGCTCGAACCCACGGACCACGAGATCGTGACCTGGCTGAAGTCGGACGCCCAACCGACTGCGCCACCCAGGCGCCCCAATTTTGCTTATTTTTTAAAGAACCAACTCTTACTCCCACTTATCTTTTCTATTGCCTTTTTTTATTTTCTATTTCATTAGGTATATTCTAATCTTTATTTCTTTCATTGTACAAACTTTCAGCCCAATAAGCATTTTAAGACTAGTTTTAAACATGGTAGCTCCTTACACTCATGTTTTTACATTCCCTAGTCTGGCTTCAGGGAAAAAAATACTGTTGCAAAAGAAAATAATTTTTAAATAATCTTTTCTGAAATCCTGTATTAACCAGAAGGAAAATATGTATGCCAACTGAAATTCAACTAATTGAGGTAATTTTGTCTTGTTTTTGTTTCTTTTTTCACAATTGTATTTTCTTCTATATGTCTTTTGTTCTTTCCCTTTGTATTCTGCACACACACACACACACAAAAATACCTTGTGTTTTCTGGGGCGCCTGGGTGGCGCAGTCGGTTAAGCGTCCGACTTCAGCCAGGTCACGATCTCGCGGTCCGTGAGTTCAAGCCCCGCGTCGGGCTCTGGGCTGATGGCTCAGAGCCCGGAGCCTGTTTCCGATTCTGTGTCTCCCTCTCTCTCTGCCCCTCCCCCGTTCATGCTCTATCTCTCTCTGTCCCAAAAATAAATAAACGTTGAAAAAAAAAATTTTTTTAAAAAGTAAAAAAAAAAAAAAAATACCTTGTGTTTTCAATACCCAGTTGTCCAACGTTTTTTATAGAACTGAAATCCTCTCACAAAGAACATCAGGATTTATCTTGAAATACTAGTGACAATAATGCTGAATGGGATTGAAGCTAATATTATTTCAGAACGACCAATCTGTGATTGCATTTTGTATATATTACCACTGGAGTGTCAGTTCAAAGTGGGAGGGATTTTGAAGGTCTTCTTTTCTTCTCCCATCCTAGTATCTAGGATTGTGCCTCGAGGCATCCAGTATATATTTACTGAACATTATTGAATAAGTCTTCCAAACAATTCAACATGAAGATATTATTAATTGTCCCCTATTCTACTGCTTGGAACGGAATGGAACTTTTGAATAGAAGTTTCAATAGATTTTAGATTTTTCCAAAGCAAGACTTTTCCAAAGAGAGACTTGAGGCAAGCCTGATATTTGGATCTGTTGAACGATGCTCCTGGAAAGTTACCTTCATTCCATCCAGTCTTATAAATGCACAGGAATTTGTATGAGTATTTTGCACCAATTACTTAAACCTAGTGTGCGGGTGAGCATATAGCAGATTCTCCAGGTTAATTAGGAGGAGGGGGGTGGGGCGCCTGGGTGGCGCAGTCGGTTAAGTGTCCGACTTCAGCCAGGTCCCGATCTCGCGGTCCGTGAGTTCGAGCCCCGCGTCAGGCTCTGGGCTGATGGCTCAGAGCCTGGAGCCTGTTTCCGATTCTGTGTCTCCCTCTCTCTCTGCCCCTCCCCCGTTCATGCTCTGTCTCTCTCTGTCCCAAAAATAAATAAACGTTGAAAAAAAAAATTTAATTAGGAGGAGGGGGATAGGAGGCCGTAGAACAGGAGCCAGAAATCAAACCTAAGTCTAATTGTAGCCATATGTTTCCCTTTAATCTACACCGCCTCGCATGGAAACATGAGCTGGTGTTGAGAATGTAAATTCTGTGTGTTATCCAGCGTTCAGAGTATGACTGTGTGTGGGTCTGTACATGTGTGCATTTGTGTATATATAAGAGAGTGGAATTTTGGAGTGAATTAGAATATATTTTAAATAACTTTCTCACAGATCATTCCATCTGTCAGAATTTGAATCATGCATCCAGCTCAAATTTACATCTCTCATAATATATTCATTACCATCTATCATGTAAACTTGGTTTCTCAGATATCTTTGTGCATATGTCACAATGCATATATCGTTATTTGTTTTTATCACAATATAAGGCATTATGTTAGGGGCTAACAGTTTTTGCCCTAAGGCCCTGATAGTGAGCATTCCAAGAAATGAAGAAGTGTATCTTGTACTATATACACTAGTAATATTGTCTTAAGAAATTTTTGCTGAAGTAAAGTGTGGAAAATGTACCAACTGTGTTGATTATATAACAATAGTTAACTTTTACCAGAAATGTCCAGTATGCCAAGCAATGTCTAGGTGTTTTAGAGATACAATTCCATCTAATCCCCACAATCATCCACCAAATAAGTACTACTATTGTCATTCTCATGATCCCAGTAATGACATTAGGGTAAGATAATATGCCCAAGATGACACAGCTAGTCAAAAGGGACACTGGGAATTAAAATAAGACCATGGGCACCTGGGTGTCTCAGTCGGTTGAACATCCAGCTCTTGATTTCGGCGCAGGTCACGATGCCAGGGTTGTGGGATCGACTCCACATCAGGCTCTGTGCAGAATGCAGATTAAGATGAAGATTAAGATTATGTTTTAAGATTCTGTTTCTCTTTCCCTCTACCACTCTCCTACGGCTCGTGCTTGTGCTCTCTGTCTCTCTGTCTCTCTCTCTCTCTCTCTCTCTCTCTCTCAAATGAAAAGTATTAAGAATAAAAAGGAGACTGATCCTATCAATTTTTTTGGTGAGAAATGAGTCCCACCTCTTACCCCATGCAGAGTTCTGCCTCCTAATGAATGAGAGCAGTGATCCACAACATGCTGCTCACTAGCGTGATATCCAGAAAAGGGTCCAGGTCTCATGACGGCCAATCTGGTGGTATTTATATTACTTCACTAAACTCTGAACTACCCTACATGAACCCACATCTCTCTTGCTGAAAGTTGTATCCTAGGACCTGGTATATAGCATCTTATATACTTCATGCCAAAATAAATGTTTGTTTTTTTGAATTAGTGGGTAAAAACAGAATCAAATTCCTTACCTGTCTATAATAATTTGATTCTCATGTGGAAAGGTAGCTATTTCAGACACACAATTGCCGTGTTTAAGGCCTGTGTTTCCAAAGAAGCACATTCTCTATTGCTCTGTAAGCCAATATTCATCAAGATACTGCATTTATTATTTTGGATATGAAGTCCTGAGCTAGTTTGATAATGACATTAATTGTCGTGTATATCTAGAACAACCCCTGAGGACTTTGTAAAATCTGAATATACGTACCACATGATTCATTCCTTAGGTGGGCATCTCTGGGGTGTGTCAGGATGGCTAGTGTTCAGTCACAGGTGAGTGAGAGATATTTGGAAATGTCAGTGTTAGCAAAGAGAATGAAATCTGCATTTGAAAACTTGCCCAGAGGTTTCAGCAAGGTTAACTCTTCTGAGATGTGCAAAAGGCAGTGTGCCAAGTCCCCAAACTGCCTAAGCAATCAGATAAACACACATGTTTGCATGTGACAGTGACCATTGACAGATGACCTAGGAGAGCCTGCCAGAAAACATGTCTCGATTAGTACTTGACTGGATGCTCTCCTGTGCCTTGTGCAGCAAGCTGATCTCTGTTTGGTAAGGCAAATGCACTTCTTTGTAACACTGGTGTGCAGCCACAGTTTCGGCCTATTTATTCCACATTCTCATCAGTCTTTCAAATGTGCGATAGTTTTTTAAGGCCTCATTTCAAGCCCTGAGATAAACAATGGATATAATAAATCTGTGAATTGCATGAGTAAAGATGAAATAAACCTCAATGCTATACAAGAGATAATTATCAGGATTCTAATGCTAGGAGCGCGCGCGCGTGTGTGTGTGTGTGTGTGTGTGTGTGTTTCGTTTTTATTCTTGTCATTGAAATGGTAAAATATGTGTTCATTACTAAGGCTATATTTATTTCTTGATCGTGGTGGCCATCAGGAAGGACAGGGTAACCATGAGAACAGAATAGGACAAAGAGTCCGTAGACATGGCTTCAAGCCAGAGCTGTGAAACTACCCACCTAGGTGCTCTCTGCCTGGTGTATGGGTTTAATCTTAAGTAATATGAGAATTAAATGATCTCTAGAGGTCTATTTTCTTCTCCACAATCCAATAATATTTTGTCTTTTGAAACGTTATTTGGCATTTCTGAAAAGTTCACTCAGCACACTCAATATAATAGCTTTATAGAAAGGAAATCTGTAATTCCTGTATTCCAGGAGTTGTGTGTGTGTGTGTGTGTGTGTGTGTGTGTGTGTGTGTTATGTGGATTCATTCTTGGGCTTATGCATTTTTATGTGTTTGAAACACCTGCTATATAATAGAAGTTCTTCAAATAAACATCTTTCAAGTTTTAGATATCTACTTCCTTCCCGCTTCTCCTTTCTTCTTGTAAGAACAACACAGTGATGTAAAAGAGTGAAAAGCATTTAAAATTTGTTAACATGAATTGCACAGTTAGGAGCAATCCTTCTGAAACCTCTGCATCTGATTATGATAATTAGAATCATAGCCATGAATTATCTAGTCATTAAGCCATATATCTTGCTATTACAGAATCATAGGTATGGATTATCCAATCATTAAGCCATTTATATTATTATCATTATCCAATCATACGTAACACTTTTTAAAAATGTAGCTCTCTGAAGGCATCAGCACAATGTTAAAGGAGTCATCTCTCCAGGGAACAAGATACCAGATGGGGAGAGATACACTGTGGGAAGCCTGATATTCCCCAGTGCTTTCTTCTTAAATCCAAGTAAATAGCAAGGAATGGGTTAAAAAGTGTAAGCAAAACTTTTGATAGAATCAGTTTCAGGGAGAAAAACAATGGAAATGTAGGGCCCATTGAGGAGAAGATACCCTGGCAAACATCTCTGGATTTTATTTGTGATTCCTGAAAGGTTTCTTCTTAGAGTAAATGCACTAGAAGTGGACCATGCCACGCTTAGACTGGAATCACCTTGCTACAGATTGAATTAAAGCAATCTTCCAGAAGAAAATAATATCTTCTCTGGAAAAACAAAACAAAACAAAAATACAGTATCTAGAGACTCTACAATGTTTCATATATTCGGTCTAGAATTTAAAAACAAATTACAGGCATGCCTAAAGATAGGAAAGAAATGATTCAAAACAACACAAAAATTGAGACAATAGAGGCAGACAGGCCAACATATGTTGGAGTTAGTGATGAACTTTAAAATAAATGTAAAAAAAAAAATCTGATCAAGAAAATGCAACACAAAATGGAGGGTTTTGCCAGAGTACTGCAATCTATGTAAGATGCAAGAAATTAAACTGGAATCATTAAACTATGTAAGACATTAAATTATGTAAGACATTAAACGAGAATCAAAACTATAATACCTAAAATGTATTTAATGAGATAAGTAACAAATGAAAAACAATAAAAGAACAATTAGTGAGCTGAAATCTAGCTAAGTAAAAACATATCTGAATGGAAAGAAGGAAAGAAAAAATTAAATAAATAAAAAACAAATAAATACATTCAGTAAAGATCTTCTACAGTCGTATGAAACAATGGAAAGTTTTATTGTCCATGAGGTTAAAGTAGAAGAAAAAGAGAAACAGAATGAGACGACAACAGTATTTGAAAATTATTCGGAAAGATTTTTGTTGTTTGTGTTTTTAGAGACAGAGAGAGAGAACGAGCATCTGTGCATGCTCATGTGCACAGGGGAGGGGAAGAGGGGGAGAGAGAGAATTTTAAGCCTATTCCACACTCAATGCAGAGCCCAATGCAGGCTTTGATCTCATGACCCTGGGATCACAACCTGAGCCAAAATCAAGAGTCAGACACTTAAACGCCTGAGCCATCCAGGCACCCCTAGAAAAATTTTTTTTTCAAAATTGTTCAAAGACATCCAACCACAGATTCTCAAAGATTTATTAACGCAAAGCAGAATATTTACAATAAAGCCACACTGAGGTACATCATACCAAAATTGCTGAATGCCAAAATGAAGAGAAAATTTTGAAAGCAAGACACAGTGTCTTTAAAGAAGCAATAATTGGGGCGCCTGGGTGGCGCAGTCGGTTAAGCGTCCGACTTCAGCCAGGTCACGATCTCGCGGTCCGTGAGTTCGAGCCCCGCGTCGGGCTCTGGGCTGATGGCTCAGAGCCTGGAGCCTGTTTCCGATTCTGTGTCTCCCTCTCTCTCTGCCCCTCCCCCGTTCATGCTCTGTCTCTCTCTGTCCCAAAAAATAAATAAACGTTGAAAAAAAAAAAAAAGAAGCAATAATAAAACCTATGGCTAGCCCTTCAATAGAAATAAAGGAAGTCAAATTAAGTCTTTAATTACCAGCCCAGATTAAAACAAAACCAAAAATACTTCCTACAACAAGAGAGGTTGGAATTTAAAACAAGAAAAAGACAAAGATGGTGATGCAAGTACCATCAGAAAGAAACTTTGGGTCCATCTGGGTGGTTTAGTTGGTTAAGCTTCTGATTCTTGATTATGGCTCAGGTCATGATCTCATGGTTTGTGAGTTTGAGCCCTGCATTGGGCTCTGTGCTGACAGTATGGAGCCTGCTTGGGAATCTTTCTCTCCTCTCTCTCTGCCCCTTGCTCACACACTCTCTCTCTCAAAATAAATAAATTAATTAAAAAAAAAAAGAGGGGCGCCTGGGTGGCTCAGTTGCTTAGGTAACAGACTTCGACTCAGGTCACATTCTCACAGTTCATGAGTTCAAGCCCCATGTCAGGCTCTGGGCTGACAGCTTAGAAGCTGGAGCCTGCTTCAGATTCGGTGTCTCCCTCTCTCTGCCCCTCCCCGCTTGCTCTCTGTCTCTGTCTCTGTCTCTCTCTGTCTCTCTCAAAGATACGTAAACACTTATAAATAAATAAATAAATATTAAAAATAATCTTTGAATAGCTATATTAGTACCAGATCAAGCAGTTCTGAGACATATTTTTCAAAACTATATTTCATAAAGATAAAATTGACAGTCTACTGAAATAATTCAACACTTATAAATTTGTAGGCATTTAATAACATAGCCTCAAAAAATGAAAGAAAACAAAGCAAACCAACAGAAATAAGGGGAAAATAGATATACCTGCAATCATATGGAAGATTTTAAAACACATTCCATAAATACTGATAGATCAAGCAGACAAATATTCTGCAAGGATATATATAATAAACCAGGTTGACTTAATTGACATGCAAAGAACCCTGAATTCTCAAATTGCACAGCCCACATTTTTTTCAAGTGCACGTGGAGCACTGACAACATTAAGAATACAATACACCATTGGGTTGTAAAGCAAGGAATCTTTCAAGGAATCTTTCAAGGGATCTTTAAAAAATTCCTCATTCAACTTGACAAGATTCACTGGTCTTGGGTTTGAATGTAAGTCAAACTCTGTAGACACAATAGGCTTTGTCCACCACCGAGTTTATTTAGCTTTAAGAAAAGATACATGACACACGCTACAGCAAAAATGGCAAAACACAGGAGTCTCAGACACAGTACCCCCATGACTTCAGTATGCTCTTGGGATGTGAATGGCATGAGAGACTGAGCTGAGTATGTGTGAAACCACCTCAGTCCCGAGAAGCTAGTTTCTTTGGGGGCTTCTTTAGCTTTAATAACTGGTTATATGTGTGCTCTCGGATACATGGCTCTCTCCCATTTTTCAGAGTAGCTCAAACTCACCGATTGCAGGTTACTCAATAAACAGTCTCAGCAATTAGGCACATGTGCTTACTAAAAGCATAGCATTTATGACAGATCCAGTTTGCTCCTATAAATTTCTTGACTTATTATTGCAAAAGGATTCTAGCAAGTTTACCCATCGGGTGAGACTAGAGAAAAGGACACAGATCAACTGTTAACTAACCCCCCAAACAAGAAATCATGAACATGAAGATAATTATAACTCATACAAATATTTGGAAATTAAATCATGCATTTCTAAATAAACAAAGGAAGAACCAAAAGAGAACACAACAACAACAACAAAAAATCAACACCTGTAAGAGTTAAGGGAAGTTGTGTTTAGAAAGAAGATTGGACAAGAGTAACAAATCAAACCCAATGAATATAGAAAGAAGGAAAAATACAAGATATATAGCAAATGTACAATAGAAATCTTAAAGCATACCAAAGTTTTTTTTCTTTGCAAATTATAATAAAATTTCTGCAATGAGTGATCAATAAAATGAGAATACACAAGTTAACAATATTCAAAACTGTAAAAATATACATTATATTCAAACATATGATACACAAATTAACAACACCAAAATTTTAAAAACATACATTAAAAACATTGAGATGATACTATTAATATTTGTATGCTATAAGTTTATGATAAAATCCAATGACCATGGATGATTTAAGAGAGATATAGCTACCTTTACAATATTTGTGCACCCAAAAACATGCAAGTAGATTTATATTAAATAGTAAATATTGAAAACTGTCACTTTGAGGTTAGAGACAGACTAGTCACCTTCTAGGCAACATAGTACTGGAGATCTCAGTTATGTAACAAAGTGAGACAAGTTTAAATATGTAAAGAGTGGAGAGTAAGTAATAAAACTCTCATTATTTATATATGTATTTTTCTACGTGCACATGGCTATGTATGTAAGAAAGTTAAAATGATTGCAAAAAACAGATTATCGGAAGTAATTTGTGAATTGAGCATGGCTCTTGAGTTCAAGATTGTGATAAAAAATAAATTCTAGTTTTACAGACTAGAAAAGAGAGATTAGAAACTGGAGTTGAAAGCAATGTCATTTACAGTTGAATCAATCAAATGCCCAAGAGGAAATCTACTGAAAACATTGTGTGAAGTGTGTATAGAGAAATGCAACACATGTTGAGACTAACTAAAAAGACTCAAATAAATGAAGAGATTTACTTGTCTTTTATTTTTTTTACATTTATTTGTTTTGAGAGAGAGAAAGAGAGTTTGCACGCAAGAGGGGGAAGGGCAGAAAGAGGAAGAGACTCCTAAGGAAGCTCCATGCTGTCAGCGCACAGCCCAACGTGGGGCTTGATCTGTCAAACTGTGAGATCACGACCTCACGTGACATCAAGAGTATGTGATGCTTAACTGGCTAAGCCACCCAGGTGTCCCAAGATTTACTAGTCTTGGTAGGAAGTTTCAATTTTGTAAATATGTCAATTCTCAAATAAGTTACGAGATTCCAATCAACATTGCAATAATTTCCCTTGACAAGCTGATGCCGGTAATTATAGGGAAATTCAAAGAGCCAATATAGCAAAGATAAAGTTAGAGAATTTACAGTATCAAGTATCAAGACTTCTATAGTAACAGAAATCACGATGCCGCAGTATTGGCACAGGGATAGATACAGACTTATGAAACCAAATACAGAGCTTAGAGAGATGAGCACACAGACACAGTTACTTGATACGTGACAGAGAAGTCACTTCATCGCAATAAAGACAGAATGGCCTGGTTAATAAATGGTGCTGGGACAACTGAATCATAATTATAATAAACATGGTTCCTATCTTAAACCTTTCACAAAGTGCACTGCAGATAGCTCTTCGACTTACATGAAGGATAAATAGTGACAAAAGCAACCAAAACCAATGCCCAGCTTCCAGAAGACAACGTAAGAACATAACTTTCAGTAGACAAATATTTCTTAAACTGAACATGAAAAGAACTGGCTGTACAGGAAGAGATCGGACATTCTGACTAAACACGTAAAACTTCTTGTTTAGTTAAGAACAACGTAGAAAAGATCAGAGCATGTGACACAGAGGAGGAGAAAATATGTGTAATATATGTATCTGTCAAAGGGTGAGCATTTTAAAGATCTCATTACAGCCATTAAGGAAAAAAAAAATCTGAGTAAAGGACTGAGAAGTCCCTGCACAAGAAAGTATATTCAGATATCCAATGATTATTTGAATGTGTTCTACTTCACTTGTTATTTGGCAAATGCAAATCAAGAGCACAATAGAATATTCTCACCTATCCCCACTTAAGTAATAGAATAGCAAAACTAGCAAAATAAAATACTTCAAAACACCATGTATTGGTGAGGATGAGTTACAACAGGCCTCTCATAAAATGTCATTGGGAATTCCAATTGGTAGAACCATTTTGATAAGTGTTTTTTTTTTTTTTTGCTCTAAATTTTAATGTATGCATACTCTATGACCCTATAAGCCCCCCATCTCTGTAGGTGTTCAACATAGGTGCATAAGTATATCACTGACGCACAGGCACAAGAAAAGCATTACTCATAAATAGCCCAATGGAGAAATAATAAAATTCCCATCAAATGTAGCATGACAGTTATAAGCTGTGGTATACTCATTCTACATATTAATAATTTTATCAAATTAAACAAATTTTCCAATAATATGTATGAACCTCACAGACACAAATTTGAATAAAACAAAAGGACATAAGACAATACATGCTCTGTGATGTCTGTCATGTAAAAATGAAATGGGAAAAACTAATCAGTCGTTATAAAAGTCAGAATGATGTTTATCTTTCAGGAGATAACACCTAGGGTAGGCCCGAGGCAGGCTTCCGGAAAGCTGCTAACATTTTATTTCCCAATCTGGTAGTAGTTACACAGATGTGTTTACTCTTCAATACTTACCAAGCCATACTATTCTGATCAGTGCACCCTTCTCTGTGTGTGCTCTATTTCAAAAATAAAATACAGTGATAAATACTCAAAAGAGATCATGTTAGCAAGAGTAACCAGTGTTGTTCCCTATAAAGTGGAAGAACAGTGTGGTGGGGTACACTGTTCTAATCCCTAGTAACCAATTCGAAAACGGAAAATTATCTAGTTGTGTTTTGTAGGGAATTTGCGGGTAAACAGAAAATTGGAATTTAACCAATATTCTGAAACACTACAACAGTTTGGCTATAAAGATTCAGCCGAAAGGGAGGTTAATGGCTCAGCCAAAATTTTAACTAAGATATTCGGCCATTTCGGGACTATGTCAATAATCAGTTCAAGGGATGGAGGCTATTTAGATGGAGAAAGAGGTGGAAGGAGCAGTGGGTAAAGGAAATCACATTGGCAGTAGGATTATGCCCTGTAACCAAACTGAAGCTGTACCCGTCTTATCTCCTGGGTGTAAGGCTAGAACAGGAGGTAATAACTAATAGCTTCATGAATTTTAACCAGAAACACTCCTTCATAATTGATAGCCTTGCCTATTCTTGAACTTAAACCTAGTCAGAAAAATAGGGAACATACACAACCTCACTCTTACATGATATTTTCTGATCATATTATATAATAGCCATATTTCAGGGCCTGGGCGTGGCTTGGTTGGTTGACCATCCCACTCCTGGTTTTGGTTCAGGTCATTATCTCATGGTTCATGAGACTGAGCCCCACATGGAGCCCTGTGCTGACAGTGCAGAGCCTGCTTGGGATTCTTTCTCTCTCTCTCTCTCAAAAATAAATAAATAAACCTATTTTTTTTAAATAACCGTATTTCATTTATTCATTCAGCCATTATATGGCGCCTGCATAAATTGAAATAGAGTTGAGAATCAGTAAATGGATAACAAAAAGTCTTAAGCTGAAAAGATGTCAGCGCTAAATTAAATTGCTCACAGGAAATACCTCTGGATTTAACTCATGTCCTTCGATTCTTTATCATTTTCACTTATCTGCTTTCCATAAAATTATGACACCAGGATTAAATAGTCTCATATTCTAGAATGCCAGTATTTTTTTGAACACATTAACTTTACTTTAGACATTGATGAGTGGCCTCAGTCTTTCTGTTTGATATAAAAGTGTTTGGTTCTTTCGCCCCTTCTGTATTTCTTCAATGTCCCTGAGAACATAACCTTCTTTACACTATCATTCAGCAACAGATTCCACCCCCAACCTCTTATCTCCTCTTGTTCACTGCCACGGAAGGAAAGAGTTTTGCTTGGATCTTGTAGGAGGACCTCTGAAGTACATGATCTTTCCATAGAAGAAAGATGAAATTAGGGTCATCTCTCCCAACTTGGTGAAGAGAGAAATTAAAAGTGTTGGAAAGAAGCATTTCTCAGAAGTGGTGGTTCTGAGTGATCTGATCATGGAAGATGAACACCGCAAGAGACCATTGGACAAGGACCACTGAAGCAAGTTAATGCTGGGACCACACAGAGCTGGTGGGAACAGAAGTAGAACAAATTAGGGAAAGTCAGTAGTGGTTGATACTTTCCATTAAAATGACGATGCTTATTTATCATTTATTATATTGCAAACTTGTGTTTTTATTGTAGTTTTGAATTGTTTTTACATTTTAATAGTAGAATTGCATTACTTTTTGTCTCCTTAAATTTGTTTCATGAATAATTTGTTTTATGAATTATAAATACAAACACTTTATATCTCATAAATATAAGTATATAAAGATATAAAAACACTTTATATAAATATAAAGATACAACATCAATGTTTTGATATGATACAAAGTAGATATATATATATATATATATATATATATATATATATATATATATACACAATATATATGTATACATAAAACTTGATAGGTTACATGGATAGATGAATGCAGGTCACTACAAAATACAGAATATTGAAAGCAAAAAATTGGAGGGGCGCCTGGGTGGCTCTGTCGTCTAAGCATCCAAATTTGGCTCAGGTGACGATCTTCATGTTCTGTGAGTTCAAGCCCAGCATCAGACTCCGTGCTGACAGCTCAGATCCTGGAGCTATGTTGGATTCTATGTCTCCCTCTCTCTCTGCTCCTCTCCCTGCTCGCGCTCTGTCTCTTTCTCTCACACAAAATAAATAAACGTTAATTAAAAAAAAAAAGGCAAAAAGTTGGAAATAGAAGGCTGAGGCAGGTTTACCAGAGGCAGTAAAAAACGGCAATGAATCTGACAGTGATGGAAGAGAGGAAAAATATATCAAAAGGAAATATAAGAAATAAAATGAAGCCCTCTAGTTATGGTCAAATATGATATGACCTCCTGAAGATGTTTCCACCATAGCTTAGAAAAATTTTAACATTCATAGTGATGAGCCCGAGGAATATGGGAAATATTTATTGCATTCTTTAAAAATAGGCATCAAATGCTATAGTTCTGGGTTTATAAAAATAGATAAGTTTTAGATATGTCAAGGAAACTTGCCACATTAAAATGTGATTTATAAAGCAATTTTCTAAATGTTAAAAAAAAATACACTCATCTATGTCTCACTTTTAAAACTATCCCCTGGTGGAAGTTCATTGAGTTTTTCTATTTGAATAGAAGAGGCTTCCTTTTGTTAATGCACTTTTGTTAATTGCACGCTTAATGAATCTCTACAGGAGGCCACCATGAAAGAGGCAGCATGCTATTCCTCAAGGAAATGTTTCCCGTTTCTACTGACACGTGTCCCCAGATGAACCTTTCTGTTTCTATCAAATCTCTCAAATAGTGTGGAGACTTGGAGAAATCCAACAGACGCTATACCTCTCCATTTGAGGTATTAAAATAGTAGAAATGAGTAAAGCGGCTGCTTCATATGATTATAGTTAAAGAAGTTTTTATGAAGTATCAAAATATTGGTGATTTTGTGTCTTAATTTAAATACTGTAAATAATTTTATATTACTTACTATTATATTCTTATTAGGGATGGATGCATGAGGACTTCTTTGGGCTGGAGAAGTGTCAGCAAAGCACAGATTTATGGGGCCAATTAAACAATAGGCTTCATATACCTTGGTTAAATAAGTCTGTAATCAGGCAGTTTCTCATTATTATCTGTAAAGATGAGTAGAAATTGATGAGCACATGTGTTTTTGGCATAGTTATTTCAGAGATCAGTTAACATGTAACTGCAATGCTGTTAACAAAGTCGTATGAATTAATGTCTAATACATTTTTATTAACTGGGGGAGTGGACTAGTGTGATTTAGTGACATATATTGATTCTGTAACGCATATATTAAAAGCTTTTTTGTTATGTTATAACATGAGTAGTAACGCAAGTCGGTATTATAAGACAACGAAATGGAGAGTTACTTTAATGAGTAACTTGTAATTATCACATCTTTAATTATGACTCCTAGTGTGTTTAGCATTGACCTTTTCCTTAAGCATATTAAGCATATCAACTGAAAATGTCTTTAAACTACTAATTTTCTTGCTAATATTTTTCTCATATAAAAAGAAAAATAGTAAATTCTAGCCAAGCCAATTTCACAGGCATTAGATTTCAATTAGTGGATGTGTGCATTTTCCCTCAAGAGAATGCAGTTAAAATAGTAAAAATTCAACTATATAAATATCAAACTTATCTAACAATTCTAAAGAATGTTAATGATGGAGAATGAGTACAGACTGTTAAAGTGTTTAACCAGCCTGTGAAACAGTACTGGGGTGTAGAATTGCTATAATAGTCCCTCTCAAAATGTCAGTAAGGGACTGGGTACATTTCTGTAGGAATCATCTGGTGAAGACCTTTTAATTACTGTTACTATGTGTTCACTGATCCCCAACTAGTTTGATAAGTGCAACTGTTCAAAACAAAACTAACATCAAACAAATGCGTAAGTCTGTATCCACTGACAGAAAGACTTCATGTTGGTTTTCTCTTTAGACGTAATATGAATTAGCTCGGCTAAGTGGGGATCCTTGTGTGAACTTTGCTGGTAGAGTGGGCTGAGATGCAGAGGATATCCCGAAGCTATCTAGGAAACTGATCCAGGTTGCCCTATGGCTCTGGCTTCCAGCTTCATAGTTTTGTGGTAACATAAATTACATTAACACTACTTTAGTAAAGTACTGCTGTAGGCTCTCCCATATCGACAGGATATTTTATAATTCAAAGTTTATTGCCATCACTAGTTAGGCACTTCTAAACTAGAAACCTGTGATCCCTATTTTTCTCATTTGGGTCTTCTAATTTTATTTGCATGTACAACATCTGCTTAGCTCAGAGCAACGAACAAACTATTAAGACTTTACTGATAATGGGAGCTTCAGGATTTTTATTTACATATGTTTCAGTCTAAAATATGGACTCTTGGGACACACATACACATAAATACAAATGCACACAAGGAAGAATTTTACTTCCAATCCATGTAGATGCTTCCTAATTATTCTTTTTTTTTTTTCAACGTTTATTTATTTTTGGGACAGAGAGAGACAGAGCATGAACGGGGGAGGGGCAGAGAGAGAGGGAGACACAGAATCGGAAACAGGCTCCAGGCTCTGAGCCATCAGCCCAGAGCCTGACGCGGGGCTCGAACTCACGGACTGCCAGATCGTGACCTGGCTGAAGTCGGACACTTAACCGACTGCGCCACCCAGGCGCCCCCCTAATTATTCTTAACGTCTATCGCTACCAGCAATTTGCTTTTTTTATTATTGTGTTCCTCAAATGGGATGTCAATGTCGTAAAGAGGGTCATAGAATGGGCTTCTTAGAAAGAGATCCTGAGTTGAAAGGTGACTTATAGATTTATTTGGCAGTATTTTTGAGAGATTTACCACGAAAAGAGTTTGGAAGGCATGACTGAACCCGGGGAAACTGATTGGCAATGCAGTTGCAACTGTGATTTAGCTGGTCTCATACGAATGTTTGGAGGTGAGTTGACCATTCAGAGTGGCTACTCCTCCTGGGGGCAGATTGGAGGGCAGGAAGAAGGAATGGTAAACTTGGGTCAAGAAGTCCCTATGGCCAAGAGCAATTCCCAAGGATGGATGCTGTTGTGAGCCAGTAGCATCTAATGTTCCCAGCAAGTGGGACACAGCTGCATTTTACCTGACATGGCACCAGTTTTCACTGTGGGGGGCTTTGGCTTGATTTGCATTGTTCCTTCCCATATTTCCAAAGCTTAGCACAGTGCCTAGCAGATAGCATGTGTTCAGTGAATAACTGCTAAAAGAAAATAAATTATTTATCAAAATCTCATAACTTATAGGTTATCAGATCTATAAAACCCTGACAAAATAAGCTGTGAATTGCATTCCAGACTAAGAAGGAAGAAAAACTGTCTTAGAGCTCTCCCTATTAATGTAAAACCTAGATATAAGGTTATGCTTAATATAAAACAGAGTAATTGTTGGGAAGGACTCAGTGATGATTTTTCCAGTATGTAATGGAGAAATACTTTGGTAAATATTAATATTACAGCCAAGGAACTCTCATTATTAAATGGGAAAAGAAGACAGTATATATAGGTGAGACAATTTGAAATTTTGTAAATCTCAATCAATGTCTGTGAATCTGGTAACTTTGGAAATAGATATGCCAGTTTATTCTAGCATGCTTTAAATGTAAGTGTTTTAGGGAACTTCAGTTTACATAACAATTACATGCTCTATTTTACTGGTATCTTAATTTATTATTTAGAAAATTATGATGGTCTTGATTTGATTAAATCTACTCAAAAACTGCTTGCTCATTTCTGTAGATACGTGCTAAAATTGGGATGATATAGAAAAGTATATTATGGACCCAGGGCAAGCACAGAATACACATATGTGGAGCTTTAAATGTGTATCATTATACAGGAGCAAAAATATCTGGCTGGTCAGTTTCTCCTGGTAACTTTTAATGTCATAAGAGAATGGAACATCAATCAGATATTAAGGGAAAAATGTATCAGCCATGGAGTAGATAGTGAGTCAAGCTTTTCTACAACTTTGAAACCTGCAGAGTTCTGTACCTGTTAGAAATCAAGGTTGTGGTGCCTGGGTGGCTCAGTTGGTTAAGCCTCTCACTCCTGATTTCGGCTCAGGTCATGATCTCATGGTTCCTGAGTTTGATCCCCACATGGGGCTCTGCATTGACAGCGCAGAGACTGCTTGGGATTCTGTTTGCCTCTCTCTCTGCCCCTCCCCTTCTCAGTCTCTATGTCTCTAAAGAATAAATAAATAAGCATTTAAGAAAAGAAATCAAGGAGAATTTTCCCTATGATTTCTTCATGAAAGCACTATTTAAGATAAATTATAGGTAATAAAGGGATGTCTGGAGAAATTACAGATAGGACTGATATTAGACATTTGAAAAAAATATTTAAAAAAGTGTAGGATTAGGTCCCAAAATAGAATGTAAATGCAGATGCTGTGACAATGTAAAAATGACAGAACACAATTTGGGAGGAGAAGTAGTAAAGAAGTTAAGAGAGTAAGTTCAATGTCTCTTCTCTAATCACTGACAAGTCAAGTGATATATTAATACCATTTCAAAGTACTTAGAAAGATAAATATTGAGGAAATGGGGTGACTGAATTTCTATCTAACAAATTGTTATATAATATTATTGTATAAAATATGATTTTAGAGTACAGAATAAATACAGACATTCCTCTATACTACAGCACCTGCACACACGTGCACATGGCAATGAAAACCATAGTGGGGTTTGTATGTTAAAACTATAAAAACCAACACTATAACCTAAAATCATATGACAGAGCTAACATGAAATATATCTGCCATATGGTAACTATGAACAGAGTAAGAACACACATTAAAAGAAAGGTCTTGTGAAGTAGGACACAAAGTAAACCCCCAAACCAGGTTGTAAATCCAGAATACAGTAGAGAGACACAGATAAGACAGTGATTGAGAAAGTTTGAAAATAAAAAGAGAAATGAAGGTATGTTAGGCAGACTCAAGCAAAAAGGGAGTGTGCAATTTACATGTGATCCCAGACATTTGCATAACGATGTACTAGGTAACATCAACATGCATAAAGCAAGCAAAAAAGGTAAACTTTGGATACAGAGAAACTCATCGTAATAGGAAACACTAATTTTCTCGGTTCACAAGAGATGACTAAAGTAAGAAAATAAAATATAAACATAAAATAATCAGCACATGGCTGATGGCATATAACTGTGAAAATCATAAAAATAAAAAAAAATCTCAGATATTCATGGAATATTCACAGACATTAACCATATATTAGTTTGCAACAAACTAATCATACTGCCAAATGAAATTCTGTGAATTAATGACAAAGCTAGAAAAAATTATCTTTCCACAAAGAAATTAATATACGGATACACTCCATATTAAATGACTACTGAATGACAGAAAAAAATACAAATATAAATATCAGTATTTCAAGAAAATCAAAATAATAGTTAAAATTGCATTACTCAGAACCAATGAGAGTAAGCAAAATTAGTGCTTGGAGAAAATTCAGTCATGTAAAATTACACTAATTAAAAAAAAAAAAAATTAAACATCCCATACCAAAACCAAAAAACAAACAAACAAAAAAGACTAAAAATAACAAAAAATAAAACAAAACAAACAAACAAACAAACAAACAAACAAAACAAAGACAGGAGTCCCTGGGTGGCTCAGTCGGTTGAGCATCCAACTTTGGCTCAGGTCATGATCTCGCGGCTTGTGAGTTCGAGCCCGGCGTCAGGCTATGTGCTGGCAGCTCAGAGCCTGGAGCCTGCTTCGATTTCTGTGTCCTTTTCTCGCTGTGCCCTTCCCCTTTCATGCTCTGTCTCTTTCTCTCTCTCTCTCAAGAATAAATAAAACATTAAAAAAAAGACAATATGAAGGAAAGAGTTAATAAATATAACAGAAACTACTTTAAAAGAAAGAAAAATCAATAGAACCATATAGATACAAATGTCTGCTCTTTGAATAAAAATAAAATAGAAACACCAAACCTAACCTATGTGAAAATAATGTAAAATCAGAAAGTGCAAAATAAAAAAAAATGAGGAAAAATAAAACTCCTGATTTAATTAATTTGTTCTCTGTATCGATGGTCTGATTCTGGTTTTTTTTGTTTGCTTATTTAGTTGTTTTGCTTTGTAGATTTCATGTGTAAGTGAAATCATATGGTATTTGTCTTCTCTGTTAGATTTGTTTCACTTAGCATAATACCCTCTAAGTTCATCCACATTTTTGCAAATGTCAAGAGGTCATATTTTTTTTTAATACTGTGTAATATTCCATATATATACACCACACTTTCTTTATCTGTTCATGTATCAATGGACACTTTGGCTGCTTCCGTGTCTTGGCCATTGTATATAATACTGCAATAAACATAAGAATGCATATCTTTTCAAACTAATATTTTCATTTTCTTTGGGTAAATAGCCAGTTCTGGAATCATATGGTAGTTCTAGATTTGATTTTTTGAGGAAATTCCATACTTTTTTCCACAATGGTTGTACCAGTTTACATTTCCAGCAACAGTGCACAAAGATTCCCTTTTCTCTGCATTCTCATGGACACTTTTCCTTTCCTGTCTTTTTGATTCTAGCCATTCTGACAGGTGTGAGGTGGTATCTCATTATGGTTTTGATATACATTTCCCTGATTAGTGATGTTGAGTACCTTTTTTTTTTCAAGTTTTTATTTAAATTACAGTTAAGATATAGTGTAATGTTGGTTTCAGGTGGACAATTTAGTGTTCATTATCACCAGTGCTCATCATCACTCATCATTAAAAAAAATACAAATCAAAACTGAAATGCGATATCACCTCACACTTGTCAGAATGGCTAAAATTAACAACACAGGAAACAACAGATGCTGGTGAGAATGTGGAGGAAGGGGAACCTCTTACACTGTTGGTGGGAATACGAACTGGTGCAGCCACTCTGGAAAACAGCATAGAAGTGCTTCAAAAAGTTAAAAATGTAACTACCCTACAACTCAGCAATTGCGCTATTAGGTATCTATGCAAAGGATGCAAAAATACTGATTTGAAGGGCATATGCATCCCAATGTTTATAGCAGCGCTATCGACAATAGCCAAATCATGGAAATACCCCAAATGTCCATCGACTGGAAATGAATGGATAAAGAAGATGTGATATGTATGTATCACATTATATGTGATGGACTATTAGTCATCCAAAAGAATGGAATGTTGCCATTTGTGGTGACGTGGATGGAGCTAGAGTATATTATGCTAAATGCAGTAAGTCAGTCAGAGAAAGACAAATACGACATGATTTCACTCATACGTGGAATTTAGGAAACAAAACAGATGAACATAGGAAAAGGGTGGGGGAAAAGAGATGGAGGCAAACCATAAGAGACTCTAAACTACAGAGAATAAACAGGGTTGCTGGGGAGGAGGTGGGCATTGGATGGACTACATGGGTGATAGGTGTTAAGGAGAACCCATGTTGAGTACCTTTTCATGTGCCTATTAGCCATGCAGATGTCTTCTTTGGAAAAATGTTTATTCAGGTCTTGTGATCATTTTTTAATTGGATCCTTTGTTGTTTTTTGTTGTTTTGTTGTTTTGTTTTGTTTTGTTTTTTGGTGTTGAGTTGTATAGGCCCTTTATATATTTTGGATATTAACTCCTTATCAGATATATAATTTGTAAATATTTTCTCTCATTCAGTATATTGTCTTTTGGTTTAGTTGATTTCCTTTGCTGTGCAAAATCTTTTTATTTTGCTTTAGTCCCAATAGTTTATTTATCCCAAGGTTTTTGTTTATCTTGCCTTAAAAGACATGTCTAGAAAAATGTTGCTACATCAGGTGTCAAAGAAATTACAGTTTATGTTTTTTTCTAGGAGTTATATGCTTTCAAGTCTCACATGTAGGTCTTGAGTCTATTTTGAGTTTATTTTGTGTATGGTGTAAGCAAGTTGTCTAGTTTCATTCTTTTGCATGCAAGGGTCCAGATTTCCCAGCACCATTTATTGAAGTAACTGTCTTTTACCTATTGTATATTCTTGTCTCCCAAGTCATGGATAATTGACCATATAAGTGTAGGTTTATTTCTGACTCACTGTTCTCTTCCATGGATTATTGTCTCTGTTTTGGTGATAGTACCATACTAATTTGATTATTATAGATTTGTAGTATATATTTCAATCTGGAATTCTGATACCTCTGGATTTGTTCTTTTTCAGAGAAGCTATTTGTGTTTTTTTGTGGTTTTATACAAATTTTAGTATTATTTGTTCTAATTCTGTGAAAAAATGTTGTTGGAATTGCATTGAATCTACAGATTTCTTTGGGTATTATGGATATTATATCAATGTTAATTCTTTTTTTTTTTTTTTTAATTTTTTTTTTCAACGTTTATTTATTTTTGGGACAGAGAGAGACAGAGCATGAACGGGGGAGGGGCAGAGAGAGAGAGGGAGACACAGAATCAGAAACAGGCTCCAGGCTCTGAGCCATCAGCCCAGAGCCTGATGCGGGGCTCGAACTCACGGACCGCGAGATCGTGACCTGGCTGAAATCGGACGCTTACCCGACTGCGCCACCCAGGCGCCCCAATGTTAATTCTTATAATCATGAAGATGGAGTATCTTTCTCATTTGTTTGTGTGATCTATTTCTTTCATCAATGTTCTAGAGTTTTCAGAGTAAAGTCCTTCACATTCTTGGTTAAGTTTATCATGTGTGTGTGTGTGTGTGTGTGTGTGTGTGTGTGTGTTTGCGTGTGTGTAATTGCAAATGGAATTGTTTCTTTAATTGCCCTTTCTGCTAATTTGTTATTAGTGTACAGAAATAGGACTGGTTTCTGAGTATTAATTTAAATCCTGAAAATTTACTTAATTTATTTAATACTTCTAATAGTTTTTTAGTGAAGTCTTTAGGGTTTTCTACATACACTACCCTGTCATCTGTATGACAGTTTAAATTTCTTCTTACCAATATTCTACCTTTTATTTATTTTTCTTGTCTGATTGCTGTGGCTAGGATTTCCAGTACAGTGTTGAATAAAGGTCGTGCAAATGAATATTCTTGTCTTGTTGTTGATATTAGAGGAGAATCTTTCAGTTTTTCACCATTGAGTACGTTAGCTGTGTTTTTTCTATTTCCTTTATTATGTTTTATGTATTCTCTAGACACCTGTGTTTGAGAGTTTTTATCATGAATAAATGTTGAACTTTTTCAAATTATTTTTCTGCATCTACTGAGATGATCGTATGATTTTTATCCTTTATTTTGTTGATGTGGTGTATGACACTGATTGATTTGTGAATATAAAAAGTGATAATTGCCAGGGGCACCTGGGTGGCTCAGTCGGTTAAGTGTCCCACTGTGGCTCAGGTCATGATCTCCCAGCTTGTGGGTTCAAGCCCCGCATCAGGCTCTGTGCTGACAGCTTGGCGCCTGCAGCCTCCTTCACATTCTGTGTCTCCCTCTCTCTCTGCCCCTCCCCCGTCTTTCAAAAATAAGTAAATGTTAAAAAAAAATTTAGAGGGGCGCCTGGGTGGCTTGGTGGGTTAAGCATCCGACTTTGGCTCAGGTCATGATCTCACGGTCCGTGAGTTCGATCCCCGCGCCGGGCTCTGTGCTGATAGCTCAGAGCCTGGAGCCTGTTTCAGATTCTGTGTCTCCCTCTCTCTCTGCCCCTCCCCTGTTCATGCTCTGTCTCTCTCTCTATCTCAAAAATAAATAAACGTTAAAGATTAAAAAAAAATTTAAAAAAAAAATTTAGAAAGTGATTAATTGCCAGAGGAAATGGGGATGGGAGGAATGGTCAAATAGGTAAAGGGGGGTGGGTGATACAGGCTTTTAGTTATGGAATAAAGAAGTCTTAGGAGGAAAGGTACAACATAAGGAATATAGGGAATATAGCCATTGATACTGTAATATCATTGGATGGTGACATATGATAGCTACACGGGGGGTGAGCACAGCATAACGTACAGAGATGCTGAATTACTACTGCTGAACACTTGAAACTAATGTAACATTATGTGTCAACTATACCCAAATAAAAAATTTAAACAAAGACAAAAGTTAAAAGAATGAGAAGGCTACATTGCATGACATACATAAGCTTGAAAAACTGGATAAAAATGGATAAGGTAAGGAGATTAAGAGTACCGAGTAATGTTAAAAGAAAAAAATAGATGTTTTTAGGAAACTATATTTATCAAAATTGACTTCATGAGACATGTAAGGTCTAAAAAATATCAACGTCCATAGTGGCCATGGAGAGTGTGTTAAAAATCATTAAATAGAGCAGTTTCTCTAATGCAAACAAACTATTTAAAACTTCATGAAATGAACAGTCTCCTTTCAGAGAACTGTAAAGTGGAATGGATGTCAGGAAACTTTTATAGGATACACAATAAAGAACAATGAAGAAAAACATAAAAAATATCTGGTTGGCTGGGACCACACAGTCAACCTTGTTTGGGGTGATGAGACCCAGATTCAGCTTGTCTTTGGGGATCGTCCGACTAAGAATACTGTGTTTCTGGTAAAGCAGAATGTTCACAGGGATACAAAAGTTGTATAAGTCTTGTTTGTCTGATGTGACACCGCATGCAGGGGTGACTCCATCTTGGGCCTAGAAATTAATTCCAACAGGTGTTATTAAAGATCTACTTTTAAGCAAAAATACCACAGCCAAGCCTTTCACAAGAAAATTTAATCACACATTTAAACAGAAGATGATTCCCATGCTATTTAAGCTATTTCAGAAAATAGAAAAAGGAAAGAAAACCTCCAAACTCTATGTATGAGGCAAGTATAACATTGATTCCAAATTTAGCATACAAAAATTAGAAGAATTTTCACTTATCACTATTCATAAAAATCATAAACAAAGTACTAGGAAAATCCAATAGAATATGAAAATAAAAACACATGACTAAGTGGAGTTTATTCCAGAAATACTAATGTATATCAACACTAAGAAAGCTTTTAATAAAACAATAAAATGGCAAGGAACAAAAGGCAATAATCACTGTTTATGAAAAAAAATCAGTCTTTAAATAGGAATAGATGGATATCTGTTAACGTGACAAAAATACCTCTTTCTCAAACACAAAATCTAGAACACGCTTAATGGAGAAAAAACTTGATTATATCCCACTAAAGTCAGGAACAAGAAGTGGCCACACAGACCACTAGTATTAAGCATTGATGGCATATGTATTAGACAGGGGAAAAAGTGCATAAAAATTGAGAAGAAAGAGGTAAAACTATCTGTTTGCAAATGATATAATTGAATGATAAGATAATTTGAGAAGCAGGATATAAGATTACTATATAGAAACAAATAGAACATATTTATTAAAAGCTAGTAGGAAGATATGATAAAGAAATCCATTTATAATAGCAATAAATAATTTTACAACAAAATATCTGGCAATAAACTTAATATGTAAGAATTGTCTTTTACAAATACTGTACTGAAGAGGAAATAAGAAAAAACATAAAAGAGGGGCGCCTGGGTGGCTCAGTTGGCTAAGCGTCTGACTTTGGCTCAGGTCATGAGTTCAAGCCCCACGACAGGCTCTGTACTGACAGTTCAGAGACTGCAACCTGCTTCAGATTCTGTGTCTCCCTCTCTCTCTCTGCTCCACCCCTCTCACTTTCTCCCTCTCTTTCAAAAATAAATAAACATTAAAAAAAAAGAACTTGAGGGGCACCTTGGTGGTTCAGGCCACTGAGCATCCAACTCTTGATTTCGGCTCAGATCCTAATCCCTGGGTCATGGGATTGAGGCCCATGTTAGAATCTGGGCTGAGTGCAGAGCCTGCTTAAGATTCTCTCTCCCTCTCGTGCTCATGCTTACTCGTGCTTCCTCTCTCTCTCTCTCTCTCTATCTCTCTCTCTCTCTCTCAGAAAAAAAGAAAAAGAAAAAAAGAACTTGCATAAATGGAAAGACATTCTTGTTTTAAAAGACTCAGAATCATAAAAATGTCAATGTACTTTGTAACTATAATGGGATCTAAGTAAAAACACTATCTTTGTTATTTGGAGAAACCAGTTCTGAAAGTCAAATAGAAAAATTACAGGACTGGAATTCTGGTTTCTGCTTCAGTATATAAGCAACTTGGAACTTGTTATTGCTGTTCTTATAAAAAGGAAAACAAAAACCTGTGCAAAATGAAAATCGAAGGCTTGCTACTCAGAAATCTGAACAGCCTGGTGAATCCAGAGTGTCACGGCTGAGATCTGCATACCTGGAGCAGAAGCCTCCAGGGCGATAAATTGGTAGGAAAACTCAAAAAGTCATTTTGATAAATTTCTAGGAGTTGAAAATGGACCAGTGTGAGAGTGAGAAACTTCTCATGGCTACTGTCTTAGGAGGACCCTTACACTTTCAAAACCTTTTCTTTCTGAAATCCAACCAGGTTCTCATGGGGACAATCTGAAAAACATCCTCTCAGATGTTTCCCTGTTGCTAGTAGGGATGTGGGAAGAGGAAAACTTCCGGCATATCCAGAATCTTCTCCATAACAAAAGCATGCAACCCTGGAGAACATAATTCATCAGGGCTCTCTCCAAGAGCCATGGACAAAAGGCATTCCTGTCCTTCGTCCCGCTTAATCTCCCATCTCCCAAAGGAGAAGAGGAGATGTTTTATAAGCAAAACACTTGTGGACGTAGTAGGTCAGAGACCCAGGTCTGTCAAGGTTGGGATTAAATCATAAGATGCTAGATAGAATGCTTCCCCTCCATCATATCTTACCACTATGCCATCTAGTCTCCAGTATAGTAGTAGACTACACCTGACTGAGTGGCTTAAATAAAAGAAAAATGTTTTCTCACAGTTCTGGAGGCTGGGTTTTCCAAGATGCAGTTGCTGGCCAATTTGGTTTTTGGTAACTCTTCCCGGCTTTAGATGGCTGCCTTCTTGCTGTGTACTCACATGACAGAAAGAGTGTGAGCTCTCTCATGTCTTTTCTCTTAAAGACAGTAGTCTTATTAGATTAGGGTTCCATCCTTATGACCTCACTTAGCCTTAATTACTTCCTTACTCTAAACAAGGTCGCATTAGGCCAGTGAGCATATGAATCTAGGGGGACACAATCCAGTCTACAGCAGTACAGAAGTTCAAAGGCAAGAGGGGAGACGACAGCAAAGGTGGTGGAGGAATCTAAATCCTCTGATATCTATAACTATAGCAAATGTCAAACAAAGCCCAACTTCTGGCCAGATTTACATAAATCCTCACACTAGAAGATTATGTACCTCAACTTCTCGGACCTGATACAATATGTTCAGCTAAAAACATTACAAGATAAGAAAAGTACAGAACAATATTCCTTATGAATATTGATTCAGAGTTCCTCAACAACATATTGGCAAATTAGATTCAACAACGTACAACAAGAATTATAGACCATTGCCAGCTATTCCACATATTCAAGACTGGTTCAACATTTAAAAATCAATTAATGTAATGCATCAAGAAAATTCATATGATTATATCAGAATTGCCAAAAAGCATTTGAAAAATCCAAATATTTTCATGATTAAAAACTCTCAGCAAATTAGGAATGAGGGGACTTTCCAGACCCTAATAATAAGCATTTATTAAAATTAGTAGCCCATTTTGTATTTATTTAATGGCTAGAGACTGGGCACTTTTCCCTTAAGATTAAGAATAAGGATGTCCTGGGGCGCCTGGGTGGCGCAGTTGGTTAAGCGTCCGACTTCAGCCAGGTCACGATCTCGCGGTCCGTGAGTTCGAGCCCCGCGTCAGGCTCTGGGCTGATGGCTCAGAGCCTGGAGCCTGTTTCCGATTCTGTGTCTCCCTCTCTCTCTGCCCCTCCCCCGTTCATGCTCTGTCTCTCTCTGTCCCAAAAATAAATAAACGTTGAAAAAAAAATTAAAAAAAAAAAAAAAAAAAAAGAATAAGGATGTCCTTTCTCACCATTTCTATTTTACATTGTACTAGAAGTCTAGATAATGCAAAAAGACAGGGAAACAATGCATGTTGAAAAGAAAAAACAAGCTCTATTTTTTTCAAGATGAAATCATTATCTATGTAAGAAAGTTCAAAGAATCAAAAAAAATTCCTGGAACTAAATGACTGTAGAGAGATAGTATGCCAACAGTGAACAACTGGCATCTAAAGAATAAATAGCACCTAAAGAATTAAATATTTAGATATAAATCTAATACACACACACACACACACATACATATATATATGCTCTATAAATGGAAAACTACAAAACATTGATGAAAAATTTTTAAATGATTTAAATAGAGACATAATCAGTGTTTATGGATTGTAATGTTCAATAATTGTTAAGATGTGGATTCTTCTCAACCCAATGTGATATATAGATTCCACAAAATCCCATTTAAAATCCAGCAAGCTATTTTGTGGGACAAACACGTTCTAAAGTGTATTTGGACATCAAAAATCAAGAATATCCTATCAACTACTGAAGAAAAAAACAAAGTTTAAGGACTTACACTAGCAGATTGCAAATATTTTTTTTTAAGTTTATTTATTTTTGAGACATACAGAGACAACATGAGCAGGGGAGGGGCAGAGAGTGAGGGAGAGAGAATTCCAAGCAGGCTCAGCACTGTCAGCACAGAGCCCCATGCAGGCTAGAACTCAAGAAACCATAAGATCATGACCTGAGCAGAAACCAAGAATTTGAGGCTTAACCGACTGAGCCACCCAGACGCCCTGCATATTTCAAATCTTATTATAAAACCACCGTAATAAGATATAATAGTGCTGGTGAAAGAAAAGCTATATAGATCAACATGACAGAATGTACAGCCCAGAAATAGACACAAAAATAGCCAACTGATATTTAACAAAGGAGTAATGGCAATTCAATAGGAAAATGATATCAAATATGCTTAGAACAATTGAACATCCAAATGCAAAAATAAATAAATCTATAATTTTAATCATATACTATATGTATTAACCTGATATAAAGAATTAATATATAATTAATTATATTATATTATTATATAATTAATGTATATTAATTAACATATAATTGGTATATAATTAATTATATTAATATATTATTAATTATATAATTAATATAATTAATTATACTAATTCTTTATATCTTTCATAATAGTTAACTCACAATGGACCATTGACATAACTAAAATCAAACTGTAGAACTTCTAGAAAAAAAAATAATGAGGAATTGTACATGACCTTTTCTTTGGTAATGGTATTTGGTATTAAATGCATCAATAGGACTATCCATGAAGGAAAAACAATGGTAAGTTGAACTTAATTAAAAGTTAAATATCTGCATTATAAGTCATTGGTAAGAGAATGAAAAGACATGCTGCAGATTCTGAGGAAATATATAGCTCATAAGGAAATTGTACCTAAAATATATAAATAATCCTAAAATCTCAGCAATATGAAAATGAACCACCCAGTTAAAAAATGGGCCTCAAATCTGAATGGATACTCTATCAAAGTAAATATGCTAATGGCAAATAAACTTATAAAAGTGCTCAATATCAATTGTTGTTTAGGGTTTGCAAATTGAAACAAGATACAATGGCATACCTATTAAGATAATTAAAATACTAAATAAATGAATAAATAAATAAATAAATAAATAAATAAATAAATAAAGGACGATATCAATTGTTGGAAATGAGATGAAATAACAAGAACTCTCATTCTATTTTGGTATGAAATCAAAATTGTACACCCATGTTGGAAGACAATCTAGCAATTTCTTATAAAACTAAATACAATCTCACTGTATGATTCAGCAGTTATGCTGAATGCAGTTATGCTCATTTGATGTACCCAACTGATTTGAAAACATATCTCCACACAAACATCTATACATGAATGTTTATAACAGCTTTATTTATTATGACCAAAAAATTGGAACGAACCACAATGTCTTTCAATAGGTGAATGGATAAACTAACTGTGAAACATCCATATAATAGAATATTATTCAGCAATAAAAAGAAATGGGCTATCAAGCCATAAAAGGATATAGATGGATTTTAAATGCATATTACTAAGTGAAAGAAGTCAGTCTGAGAAAGGTATATACTGTATGATCCCAATTATATGATCTCCTGGAAAAAGCAATAATGTATAGGGTTTGATGGGTTGGAAGGGAAGTTTGAATAAGTGAAGTAGGGGAATATTTGAGGAGTGAAACTATTCTGTGTGATACTATATGGTGAATGCAAAATATTAAGAATTTGTCAAAATCCAGGAAACTTTACGGAACAGTGTACATGTTAAGGTGTACAAATTAAAACAAATGTATTTAAAAGTTAGAGGGATTTTATTGATTGAACACAAAATGCAACAAAAGATTCTAAATGTACTGCAAATGAGTGAAAGGACTTCACTGAAAAGGATGAGGGAATAACATGCTAAATTGGAAAGTGGAATCTGTAAGTCTCATGGCAAAAGGGACTGGGCATAGCAGCAAAGTCTAGTCGATACGACACATGTGTTTTATACAAGAGAGCGTGACTCCCCACTCCTTAAATTTGGGCTTCCCATGGTGTTTTCTTCCAAAAATTATAGTATAAAGTGAATAACTTTACAGGAGAGAAACCTAAAAAATACTACCTGAAGCCAGGTGATCAAGGTTAACATCAACAGTGGTTAATTATGCTAATAGTATGTACTTGATATAATATGGTGAAGAGAATTCTACTTTATCTCTTTGTTCTCCCTCCACAAAACATATTACCCCAGTCTAATAATCAGACAAACATTAGACTAATCCTGACTGAGGGACATAGATACTAAAATAGCCTCAAAACAGTCAAGGCCATCAAAAACAAGAAAAGTATAAAAACCACTCACCACCAAGAGGAAATTAGGGAGACATGACTAATAATTATAATATGATATCCTAAATGGGGTCCTGGAAAAGAAAAATAGGGGAAACTGAGGAAATCTAAATAAAGTATAGACCTTAGTAATAATAATAATGGATCACTATAGGTTCATTAATTGTGAGAAATGTTTCACAGTAATGTGAGGATGTGAATAACAGTAGAAATTGGTTATAGGTCATATGGGAACTTTCTTTACCTACTTTCCAATGATTTCATAAATCTCAAGCTCCATTAAGATTAAAAAAAAAGATTATCAAATTAAAAAATAAATAACTGAATTTCCAGGCAATTTGATGATGCCCTGTGCCCAATATGATATTAAAATATATGAAAAAAAAATTCGTTATTAAAATAATTTTTCTTTTCTGTGTTAGTAGAACAATTAAACAAAGCAAGAAAGCCTAAAATTGATAATATCGAACAATATAGAATATTAAAAAGGAGAACTCAGAAATCATTGATGAAAGGCAGAACTCAGTAACATTTAAAGTTGCCTGGCAGCCATGTGGAAAAGAAAAAAAAAGGAAGTTAGATTTGTGTTGTACAATGTGCAGTGTAAGTTCCCAAATGGATCAAATATTTAAACGTATAAATGAAATCATACAAATATCAGGAAAAACATGCAAATTAATTTATAATATATATATATATATATATATATATATATATATATATATAGTCTTTCTAGTTCTCAAAACTTGGTCATAAAAGGAACGCCTGGGTGGCTCAGTCGGTTAAACGTCCGACTTCAGCTCATGTCGTGATCTCCTGGTCCATGGGTTTGAGCCCCGTGTCCGCTCCGTGCTGACAGCTCAGAGCCTGAAGCCTGTTTTGGATTCTGTGTCTCCCTCTTTCTCTGCCCCTCCCCCACTCCTCTCTTAAAAGTAAATAAACATTTAGAGAAATTAAAAAGAAAACTTGATCATGAAAGATACGGTTAATAATTTTTTTCTACATAAAGTAAAAAATCTAATACTTGGTAAATAAAGCTAATGTATACATAATCAAAAAAATGAGAAGGGGTAATAATATTTGCAATTTGTTAAAAACTCCCTAATACATAAGAAGTATTTAGAAATTGTTAAGAAAAATACTACGTACTAAATAGAAAAAATGGGAAAAAGTATAGCGTTCACAGAATAGTGAACTCAAAAGACTTTTAACCATATTTAAATATCATCAGGTTCTTTCATTATAAAAAGAGCACTAAGAACGTTTTCGACATCAGACTGGCAAAGTCCAAGAATTAAAAATCAATTTTGTTAGTGAAATTATGAGGAAATAAGCATCCTTATGTATTACTGTGGGGAAGATTAATGTATACAGTCCCCATGCAGTGCAACTTATCAGTATCATATTTACAAATGCATATACTCTATTGACCAAGCAAACCACTTATGGGAATTTGTGATACAGATTTATTCACCCAGATAGGAATGTAAATGTTTTTACAGGGGAATTATCATAACCTTGTTTGTAAGAGCAAAAAATTTTTGAAAAAAATATCCCTTAATAGCAATTCAGTTAAATAAATCTATGTAATGGAATATTAGGCTATTATAAAGAATGAGAAGTTATATCTATAATAATATGAAATAAGTACAATTATCTTGATTGATAAGTGAGAAAGTACAAAATAAGAATTTCGCCATGTTGAGGAGTTTATAGTCAAATATCCTTATATAGGCTTAAATAAACTGTAAGATGTAAATGAGAAATGAGTATTCACCTAAGGGAAGAATTGATGGGAATGAATAGGAACTGAAATATAAATGTTCATGCCTGTGTGTGTGTGTGTGTGTGTGTGTGTACACACACACACACATTTAGATATATAGAAAAATTTTTAAAAATGTAAATGTGTATCTGTTTTTAAAGTTATTTGACATATTTTGGTATTTTTACCAATTATATCAAAAAGACTGAAATAGTTGTGTATTTAAGCACAATCTACATCTTGTCAATATCAAAAGAAAACATGAGTTAATATTTAAATCACAAATATTAACAGTGTAATAAAGCAAAACAATTTATAAAATTTCCCAGGGGATTTCACCTTAGAATTACAGTTAAGGTCAAGTTGTTTTTCTTGATGGAAAACATATCACAAGATAGCCTTTCTAATCTCCTCCTAAATAAATAAATGTCTTACATTTTCATTTGCAATGTTATTTTTTATTAATTTAGGATGAATCTTTACTCTTTCTGCTCCAATGAAAATATTTGCTAGTACTAAATGAATGATGCTTTATGATTGAAGAAAATTTCCACAGGATACAAACTGAGTTTAGTGACCTTTCATAAAATATATATATATGTGTGTGTGTGTGTGTGTGTGTGTGTATGCATATTGGATTTAAATTCAAATTTCTAAATTTAAGTTTTTACTTAAAACTTGTCAAATGTCTTAATTATATGACTGCAGCAAGTCACTTTGATTTCAACTTTTCTCAATAGGTTGTGGCAAAGATCAGATGACATTATGTGTGGACAAGCACTTTGTAAATTTTAAGGCACCAGATAACTGTAAATTATTATTCTGACAGTCGTTTGCTAGATTGTATGCTAGGATTCTCAAAACAATGAATGGTCTTTCTTTTAAAAAGTCACCTTTTGTTTATTAGGACAGGAATTAATAACAACTTTAGCCTTGATGTTAGTTGTTATCACAAATGCCACTGACACATCTGAGGAATAGTCACATAAAAAATGACAAAATGTGTGGGAGGAATAATAAGCATTGAGGGCAGGACCATGGAAAAAGGCAATAAAAACTAAAAATGAAGAGAGAAGGGAAAAAGGCGTATGGTGACAAGAATCTATACTTTCAGCGCTTCAGAGTTGCCCCAATAGATTTCCAAGCGAGGATGTTATTTTTTAAAGTCATTTAAATATTTGTTTATTGTAGTTATATAGATCTTCATAGTAACTTTCCAAAGTTTGGAAGAAAAATGCGAAAATTAATGAACTTTAAAGCTTCTTCCGAGATACACGCAATGCTATTAGTAATACACGCAATGCTATAGTTGCTGGTTGTATCCTAATGAGTTGATTTAGCTGCTTTTTCTGGTAACGCTATGTTCCAAGATTACAAAGTGATAGTTGAAGCTCGCATGATATTTGTACCTTACTATTTAATGGTTTCTTTTGTGCGTGATATATTGATCTGACTCTATGGTTGCTGGTGTATCATTTCTACTTCCTTACTGCTTTATGTGCTAGATAGATGTTTTTTCTAAATTTAAGATTCAGTTTCTTTGAATTTGGCCCAGTCTCTGAATTGTGGGCTGTCTTCTTAGGGATTAGTTGTTTCAGAAAATGAATAAAGGCATTGTAACTGTAGGAGTTTTTCTCAGGGTAGATAAGACCTTTACAGGTTTGGGAATTACAATGATAAATTCTTAGTATACATGATGTTATCACGTTCCAGAAGAAAGAGAACAAGAGTTGATAAATCATTACTTCCCTCAGCTGATTCACAACATTTTCACTAGTTTGGATTTATTCCAAATTGATCTTTGCATACTTTTCATCAACTCAAGTAGACAAGTTCATGGTAAACAGAGAGAAGCAAGAGATCCTGAAGATGAAAGGGTTTCTGCATGTCTGGCCTAACCTTGGGCAATGTCACTCTTAACAACAACAGATGGTGTTACTCCCTCTGAAGTCCTCTTTGTTGATGTTATAAATGACTAAAAATTGGGATTTTTAGCGAAAGTGCTGACAAAGACTATACTAGATCATCTCACAAGATGGCATTAACTTGCATTACTGGCAACTGTAAAGGCAGGGTATTCTCGCTGCCTCCTAATTACATGGCATCTCCTAATCCCGTATCCCAGAACATTTCAAACACACGTGGGAAGAAAACATAGAAGTTAGCATATAGTAAACGGTAAGAGCTTACCATATCAGCAAGAGCCACTGTTTTCTTTTTTTCCTGTATACAATAAAACATGCAATCTTCTTTATATTTCAAAAACACAAAAATCAAGAAGGAAGAATTTTAAACTAAGGAGTCAGAAAGAAAAAAGTCAACTGGCCCAGAAAAACTCTCTAGAAGCTTGGGCAGGCAGTTTTCGGCTGGGAGTTAATTAGCATCGAAAGAGGACATCTGGGAACTGAGTGAGCAGAGCCTGGATAGGCCTCTTTCTCAGGCAGTGGTCACGTTTAGGAAGGTCCTTCAGTGATTGGGGCCCATTGACAGTTGTCAGATGTCAGTCATAGTGGATGCCTTACTGATACTTATCAGTACTCAGAGAGAGTTTATGGGCTATAATGATATAAATATGGTTTATATATATATATATATATATATATATACATATATATATATACACACACACACACACACACACACACACACACACACATATATGTATATATGTGTATATATATAACTCTAATTTCCATATCCCTAGGTAAATATTTTTTTTTCAACTCTATATCCCTATTTATACTACAGGGGTCGTTCTAGTACTGATAGTAGTGATTGTCAGTCTTTCCCATGATAAAACTAGCACTTGAGTTTGGCAAACTCTTCAATATGAGTTATCTGATCTACTGAGGATTTAATGATTAACTACTTCCTTTAAAATCGCAATGAGGGGCGCCTAGGTGGCGCAGTCGGTTGGGCGTCCGACTTCAGCCAGGTCACGATCTCGCGGTCCGTGAGTTCGAGCCCCGCGTCGGGCTCTGGGCTGATGGCTCAGAGCCTGGAGCCTGTTTCCGATTCTGTGTCTCCCTCTCTCTCTGCACCTCCCCCATTCATGCTCTGTCTCTCTCTGTCCCAAAAATAAATAAACGTTGAAAAAAAAAATCGCAATGAATTTGATTCAGAAACTGATATATATATATATATGTATATATATATGTATATATATATACATATATATATACATATATATATATGTTCCTATATAACATATATAACATATATATATACACACACACATATATATGCCGCATTATGTGAGAGACATCATGCTTAAAGCTTTGTAAAATTTTATTCATTTACATAAAGTTCTGAATTTAAGTGTTTGCATTAGTATTTTATGCGTACAGGAAACAAAGTTCAGAGAAGAAAAATAACTTATCCAAGTCACATAACATGTAAGTAATAAAGTGAATTTGAATCCACCTTATTGTTAACTTTCCATCTGAGCAAGCAAATAATTTGTCCAAGGTTAAGCAGTAAGCATTAAAATGAAGTTTCAAATACAGGATTTCAGATTCTGTATCACTTGCATTTTCCATAGCACTGCACTTTAGACTTTTTTCCAGAAGTTCCTCAGCATTTTTTATGAGGAGAAACTATTTTTCAATTTCTAAAGCCTTGAAGTTCTGAGTGAGGTATACTTCTTGCCAATATGGATATTTGTGATGAGTCTCAGAAATGGGAATTTGGCAACATTAATCAGCTTGAAGGTCTACCCAATATAACATTTGGATCTCCTTTTAAGATTTCTATTGTTTGGTTAAGAATTTTTGTTATATGTATTCTCATGTACATTAAAATGACTTACATATATATATATATATATATATATATATATATATATAGTGTATCTATCTATCATCTATCTGTCATCTATCTTTTTACCTCTAATCAATTTAAATCATTTGGGTTGACATAGGATAAAAATGTAATTACAATCACATTTCTTCTATTCTTATTAAAGTAAATGTTACAAAGAAGTATTTATATATTATCTGCTATAGCACATGGTTCTTTTCCCCAAAACTAAAGCTCAAATTGGTCATATAAAATATTTTGTAGCTTGTCTGTAAAAGTGAGATGCAGATTGAAATTTCTAAGCTTGAAAGTCAAGCTGTATTTTGCTGGGGGAAAAAAAAAAGTTTTAAGAAAGATTGGAGGATATCAGAAGATCTCAACCATAGGAGATAAGCAGCAGTTATGATTTGTAAAAGAAAGTAAAAATAATCAAAATCATAGTGACAGTAGAATGGACAAAGTGTTATCAAGAGATGGAATTTAAGTGTTATCATGAAAATTCCATGAAGATACTGCTCCAGTGTGCAGCTACGACAAAGGATCAAGTAAAGGAAGCTTAAGATATGGGGGAAGAAATACCTACCTACAACAGCATACAGATTTGGAATTCAGAAAGAATACAGTTGAAAAAAAGACCTGCATGGTGATTCAAAAATCACTTACATAAGCACAAAATGGTTGTAAGAGACATAAAAATAAGTTCACATAAGAATTTTGAGAAAAGCACCAATGAATAATGACCTCAATCAGAGCTTACACATCTAACATCACCAAAAGTCAAAAGAACATTGGACGTTTAGGTTGCATGAGTCAAGAAATCATTTCTGTGGCTGGCAACTTAAGGAGTCATGCCTAAGATGGTAAGTTCAGAAAATAAAACAATCCTTATACTTAAAACCTGTTTGAACCACTAATCTAAATAGAAGACATAAAAACTTACATTCGTGTATTTGCAGTAATGATGGAAAAGAAAAGATGGTAACTTGGAGTTCGCAAGAGGAGAATCCAAGATCTTTTCTAACTTAAGTGATTTTATAATGTGATTACATCTGGAATATAAAGCGCAATATTATTTGGCATGAGGAAGAATTAGTAGCCCAAGAAGAAGACACTGTATCCTTATGTAAAGCCCGGAAGAGTCCCAATATAGAATTCAGTGCATAGTTTATATCAATGCCTGAAGAAAATGCAAGATAATTATTAATGCCGATAATCAAGTAAAATGTAAAGAGAAAAACTGTAAGAAAACATATGAACTAGGTAGTGATGTAGCCATTTCCAGTGATCTTTCCCATGATAATATCTCCCTCCTCTGAATTCCTATACCAGTTATCATCTCTGTAAGTGTTTACTGTTACTGATCACGGCACAATGCTGTCTCTCATAATATGCCATACTTTCATTCCTTCTTATTAGATTGCAATCTTTATAAGAGTAGTATAAAAAAGGAAACTTTTGGAGGTGACAAAAACTCATTATTTTGATATCAGTGATGGTTTCATGGCTGTATGCATATGTCAAATTAATCGAATGGTATAGTTTCAGTACGTGCAGTTTGTTGAACTTCAGTTATTCATGAAAATATTTTTTAAATGTACACTTGACCTTAATACCAGGATAAGAACCAGGGGAGAGGGAAATAATGGAGACTGGAACTGAGCTAGAGAAAAATTACAGCTTTAGAGGTCACTTTTTTGAAAAAGGATGATCAATAAATAGTCCCCAACACAAAGGACAATATATTGTGGGTTCCAGAATGAACATGAGGTTCATGGTGACAGAAGTCTATAGGCAGTAGTGATTTTTGTGGTCCGGTAAATCGAAGCTTCCTGTTTCAGAAATCTCTCCCGGAGTTGATTCATGGACTGGTGTATGGTAAAGATAAGGGGTCTTGTCTCAATCCTTCAAGCTTTCTGATATTTACAGGGAAAGCAGAAGAAAATGGTAAAACAAAGAAGATTGAAAAGAAGTAGCTCATGAAGTAAGAGAAAAACCAGAGTGTAGAGTTTGGGAAATCATGTGGAAAATTAGCGTGTATTTTATGAAGCAGAAAGTGGATACTGACACTGGTGACAGATAGACTAAAACCAAGGCAGGGTTGGAACTCATCCCTGCCATACTGAATATAACAGTAAGATTGATTCTAAATCCTACCTGCTGGTGAGGATAAGATTTGATAATCCACTGCCAGTCTTTATTGTGGTTGGCTCAATAATTGGATGGAGCTTGCACCAAAAACCTTTGGAGCAAGGAAGGAGTGGGGCAGGGAAAGGCTAGGAAGCAGAACCATTTCTTCTATGCCCTGAAACTCCTGATGTAATGTTACTGGCACGGCAGTCACCTGATACATATTTGTTGATTGATTACTGCATCAATAGAATCAAGGAATTTGCATATGATAATAGGGCTGAATATTTCATATGACTCATCTGGAAAAATGAAGGGTAAACTGTGTGATTAAAGTCTATGAAATTTTGAAGGATCCGAATTGAGTGAATGCAAATGTCCTCATTAAATGCTTGATTATTAGTATGTTGAGGAACTCTTTAAACTTGAAAGACCATTGTGAATAAATGAAGGTAATAAGACTAATGATAAAAAGGTTAATACACTTTTGGATGGAAGGTGGCAAGGTAGGCTGGACACATAGGTAGGCTTGAGGAGAGTTGAGATACGTTGATGAATGATAAATCCAGAGTGGAATTGAAGACGATCTAATTCCATACATATTTGGACACAGTCCTATAGCCATTTGAATCCGACATTATGAAACAAAAAAAAACATCCTCCTATACATTCCTCCTCACTTCCTCTCTTAAGAACCTAATGATGTTCTGAATTGACACAGGTGCTGTCAGTTCTCACCTATTTTCAGTCAAGTACAACTATTTAGATGGAGAGCACAACTATTCAAAGACCTTGTAACAAAGAACGCTTCTCCTCTGTTTGGGAAGATTGAGGTTAGAATCAAGGGCCCGGTTTTGGAGTGTACTTAGCCCCAGATCAACTGAACCGAACTGCAGATGAATAAGGAGCCATTACAGCCAAATAGCTTTTACCCACAGATGGAAGAATATAGATTTTCCTCCTGGTTGAATGATTTGAATTCCATTGGTAAAAGCATCTCTGATGAAGAGAGGAGAGAGATTATTTCTACTTCTGATCTAAATCTGTGTCCAACTTCTACCACCAAAATGCATCTCCTCCCAATAAAATTCAGTTCATTTTGAAATAGTTTTGCATTAAAAATACCTAACCACTTGTTGAACATAGTATTTTACTGAGCTGACCATTTTCTTTGAACAGAATGATTCAACTATATGTTAAATAGTTACCAAGATATAGCATAAAACAGTATTTCATATATTTTTTAGTGTTTTATTAAAAATAAGTTCTATATCTTTACTTTGTAAATTGCTAAAGAACAGGAGAATTCAGTTTCCAAATATCTTCAGTAGGGGTTTATATATACATTTTATTTAGATAATTTAACACACAACTGTTTTGCGATATTTAATAGCTGCATAGATATAAACCATGTCTATGTTAACAACCACTCTTGCTAAAAAGCATTTTGTGCCAAAATTGTTTCATTCAAACCCACTTTTAGAGCCCAGGTATGTTTATAAAAAATACGATTAAAATACAAAAAACTTCAGTTGGCTTTACAATTCTTAAAAAAAAAGTTAGGACTATAATTCTGAGCCAATAAGTGTGAGTAACTTCTATTCTCTAGAGTTATCCACAGTAATAGATTCAGTCAAAGACGGTTAATTGCTAGTATTTTATTTGACCTGACAGTATAGCCAATGTTTTTTGCTATCCAGTGTCAATGTGCCAGCACCCCCTGGTGGGCATTGTTAAAAATAAAATTTAGTTCCACTGATAAGAAAGGTTAAAGGTGTTCCCTGGTATTAGGTTTGTTGTATTGCGATGCATTTGCACAACCTGGATAGCTTTGCATGTCTGAGTGAATATTGTCAAAAGACTGTTATGTGACTACAAAAACCTGAGGTAGGATGCCACCAGCCATCATTGCCCTGAAATATCTTTGTATTTAAAAAGTTTACAAGTGCATTTTTGTATTTAAGTATGTGTGTGTGTATGTGTGTGTGTGTGTGTGTGTGTGTGTGTGTGTGTGTGTATAAAGGAATGTCAGCTATTCATTATTTGTGTTTGTTCGACTAACACTTCTTACTTAGAAATGTGCTGTGTATACCTGCAGTTACAACCAGGGCTTTGACTCTTTCCTGGGGTTATTGTGGTAGAGAAAAAAAAAAAAAAACGTGATTTCTGCATGAGATTGATTTTATTTGACCTCTAATTCTCTCAATTATTAGCATTGTGATTTAGAGAAAATTACTTACCATTTTTATTTATTTTTCTTTTATTTTAAAGAAAGAGAGTGCAAGCAGACTGGAGGGACAGAGGGAGAGGGAAAGAATCCTAAGCAGGCTCCACGCTCAGTGCAGGACCCGATGTGGGGCTTGACCCCACGACCCTGGGATCATAACCTGAGCCAAATCAAGAGTTGGAAGCTCAACCGACTGAGCCACCCAGGCACCCCACTAACTCTTTTGAACCTAATTTTCTTCATCTATAAAACAAGGGTAAAAATACACATCGACTGCTGCAAAGTAGAAATGGTCAAGCCTCTCCTGAATATTTTAGGCAGCTTTTTCCTGGAGTTTTGCGGCATCTGTACTTAACAATACACATCTTTTAAATGCATAAACACGTATGTGTTTTTATTACTAAACATCAACAATGATGTAAAAAAACTAAGGAATTCTAAGCATCAAAATGCATTATAAATGATGCTTTATGCTAAAATAAATACAAAGTAAACAGCTGGATATTTATCTTGATAGAAATATATTATATATTTTTTCGGGGTTATCCAAAGGTAACTGATATAAGTTAATTATTGAGGGTTTTACAATAAATGTGTATCGATTGATAGAATGTTCAGGAGCTCTAAAAATAGCCAAATCAAGAGCTAGAGCTTATTTGTGAAATGACATTAAGCTTGGCAGGGCTTATATAAATGCTTTTCTGTGAAATTATTTATAGATGTGAAAGAAAATCCCTTTAAAATTCATTCCCGAAATATTAGACTATCTCTATATGTGTAACTAGTTCTGCAAATCCTGTCTTAATTAACAGATGATTTAAAACGTTACAGTAAAATGTAAAGTAAAATTATACAGAAGCATTTAAGAATACTGGGCAAGTTTCCTGATAGCAAGGTTTTGAGAAGGATTGTTGAATGCCCCAGAAAGTTAGAACAGAAAGAGTGTGAGGCACAAAATATGCAAAGAATGCCAAACACAAAAAGTACACATGGAAAGCAAGCTCCATTTTTTTGCAGTTATGCTCTGTGCTAGCTGGAAGCTATCTGGAACCGTGTTTTGGTGAATGCACTTTAGAATTTCTTGGTTTCATGCTTTTGAAACAATCTGGTTTCTGGTTCGTTGAACAAAGTAGATCTTCTCTGACCACAGTGGTCTGTGGTAAAGGTTTTCTCCAGTGGATTCCAATGCTCATTCCCATTGGCTATGTTCTTAATTTACTGTATGTGACATGGTGTATTTACATAGAAACTTCCTCTGGGCATAGACATTTTTTTTGTCACATTTTAATGTCACATGTTATAGATAAGCAGGTCAGGTTTTCCAATAAATTTGCAATTGTTCTAAGGTAGAGTTTCCCAAATATGTATGGCCATAAAACCACTTGGAATGGTGTGAATAAATAGAGATTTTTAAAATTTACCCCAGAAAACTGAGTCATAATTTTCCTTTGAAAGTGCTTGGAAATCTATATTTACAGGAAACAGCCAAACTTATTCTTATGTTACTTGAACATTAAGTCTCTTCTGGGGCAGCTGGGTGGCTCAGTTGGTTGAGTGTCTGACTTTGGCTTAGGTCATGATCTCGTGGTCTGTGGGTTGGAGCCCCGCATTAGGCTCTGTGCTGACAGGTCAGAGCCTGGGGCTTGCTTCAGATTCTTTCTCCCTCTCTCTCTGCCCCTCCCCCACTAGTGCTCTGTCTCTTTCTCTCAAAAATGAATACACGTTAAAAAATTAAAACAAAAAAAAAAAACATTAGGTCTCTTCAATTCATTTGATTCAGAACAAATTTACATAAAGGGAATGTAAGCAAAGGGAACATATAAAGCAATGTAAACATATAAAAAGATACTAGAAGTTATTTAACAAATAGTGAAATTATACTGGTCATCTCTTTCCTATAACTTTAAATATCATTGTTCATTCTTTAGGGTAATGAAACGGACTTTTTTTTTGCCCCCAATTTGATGTAGGTTTTATGTAGGAAATGACAAACATAGTAATTCACTTTCTTTCTTTTATCTTATTTTATTTTTGGCTGAGAGAAAATTTCCTACTAGAGTGAGAAATCACTAAGATGTTTGCAGTTTTGAATTTGTTAAATTTAGGTAAATGGGTATCCTGAGTCCATAAAAATAGATAGATAGATAGATAGATAGATAGATAGATAAGATAGAGAAAAGGTCTGTTAGCAAATGTATGAGTTTACAATTGCTATGTCACAAATTGCCATAAATTTAGTGCCTTAAAGTGAAAATAAAAACATTATCTTACAGATTTGTTGGGTCAGAATTCCGTCAGATTTTAACTGGGTCTTCTACTGAGCGTCTTATAGACTTGAAGTCAAGGTGTCAGCCAACTGAGCACCCATGTGGAGTCCTAAGGTAAGATGTATTTCTAAGCTCCCTCTGGTTTTTGACAGGATTTGCTTCCCTATGGTAATAGATGATGGTCCCTACTATCTTGCTGGCTAACAACCAGGGACCACTCCATTGGCTCCTCCATGCCACTCCCAGGTCCCAGCCATATGGCCTTCTCCATCTGATACCAGCAACAGAGAACTTCTTTTATGTCGTTACTTCTTACTTTTCAAATCGCTCAGGTTCCTTTTTACTACCAGCTGGAGAAATCTCTGCTCTTAAAGGGCTCGTGTGATTACATCCATCTCTCTCAAATAGTCTCCATATTTAAAGTCAGTTTATTCGAGACTCGAATTATATCTGCAAAATTCCATCACAGAAATTATGCAGAAGAGGATTTGAGAATGGACATCTTGAGATGCCATTTGACAGTTCTGTGTACCAGCAGCTAACGCCCGAAGCGCTTTTTTTTTCACATGCAAATAATCTGAACATATGTCACAATGTCTAGCCCTAGAGTTTTACTGGACTTTCACAGTTTGTATTAGAGTCAAAATAAAAAAAAACAATAATTCTCAAGAACACTCAAAGATCTCAGTGCCACGTTGGATGAAGAGCCACTTCTACCCAGAGTTTTGGGAACTTTTCTGGTCAAGGATCCCTTTGAGGATCTAATAGAAGATTGGAATTGATTCCCTACCTCTCCAAATGTATATGTACATTTCAGGGCTTTTAGGATCCCAAATTAATAATTTCTGTTCTATGTAAAAGGGAAGAAAAAGTGAAATTAATCAATATATGTAAGCATCTGAGAAAGTACTATCAAAGAGGAAGTGGGAAAATAACTTAATTGGAGAAGTTTAGAAAAATAGAGGAGGAATTAGATGAAAATAATAAAAATGGAGAAGAAAATATAAATGGTAGAGTAGGTCTTTATGTGGTTGGAGGCACCAATTCATGATCCGGTACCAGAAATTACATGTTCCTACTTCAGTACATGATAGATTTAAAGTTGAGTTATTGGAAAATGTGCAGCAGTTTGAAAGCTTTTATTGACAATTTAAGCCAGCAACTTTCTGTGTTTCATTCTCCATATATAAAACATGAGACCTACTTTCTGAAACTTCTGTGATAATTGGATGATCAAATGCCTAGCATGTTGTTTGGCTCATTGGAAGTTCTTTACAAATATATATTTCCTTTTATTTTCCCAAAAGGCTAAGTGCTGGCTAGTACTCGTCCCGGAATTTTATGATTTCTCTATCTTTCCTTTGAGTTGAATGCATATCTCCAGACGTTGCCACCCTAATACCTCCAAGATAGGTTCCACTGATTATCAGTAAAATTCACATCTTATTTTGAAGTAGTTTCTTTTACTTTTTAAGGGCTGTGAAAAAGTAGAAAATGTCATCTGGAGGACTAGGTAAGGGAGAAGATAGAAACCATAACAAAGAGGTTAGTCTGCAGTCAGGTGTGGAGATTCTGGCAGTTGGATATCTGGATGGGTCAGAATGAAGGCCTCTGAGGGCATATGTTACCTACTTTATAACTGACCTCAGGGCCTTCCCTATCTGCTTTGGTCGAAACAAATGCAACTATGTGCATGATTTAGTTACTCTTTTTCTCAACTATAGTTTGTACACTTCTTTTAGTAATTCCAAATGCATTTATTTTGCCTATTTCTTTCATTAAAAAAATAAGCAGACAAAAAGACATGAAGTTATATCTTTGGGTATTGGGGTTTACAAAATGCTGATCAGCTAATGTTAACATAAGACTAGACTCACTAGAGACACTAGTTCTAGTGAAACATATATTTTAATCTAGTTCTCTTAGAAGCTTTTTTTTTTTTCTAGCAACAACAGCAACAAATCCCTAAAATAAAACAAAACAAAATACTGACTTACAAAGATTATTCGAATCCGTTGCCAATTCCTAATGACTATGTCACCTTTGGGACAGACATTGTAGTTAGCTGAATCTGTACTCACAATTTTTTTTTTTTTAAGGAGAAAACAAAAGACTGCATTTAGCCTAACAAGAGACTATCTATTGAGAGAGAAAAATGAGTTAAATCTTCCTTTATTTGCAAATGAGTTTATGTGCCCATTTGGAGACTCTCCTTTTTTTTTTTTTTCTTCTGTTCCTACCTTACCACTTAATGTGTAGCTGTAATTTATCACACCCTCGTGACCCAAAGGAATTATGACACTTTGGGAAGTACCTGAACCAAACACAGAAGACAGCTTGTTCATCTGAAAGAATCACAAGATCTGGTTCTCTGTTTGTAAAATACTTGGGCTCTAAGTGCTGAATTTTCTCATTATGACCAACTGAAATAAAATAGAATATCATGTGGAATGAAAACAGGGGAATGTGCTGCAGAAGTAGATCAGATATCCCCAGTGGATGGCTAGTCACTGCCACCTCCAAGGTCTACACAGGAAGATTTTCTTTCTTTCTCCCAAGACATAAAATGGCAGGCCCAGGATGTGTGTTAATACGTAACAGTGATTATCTTACTTCATTGCTCTGCAGCAAATGCATGCCTGGTTTGTGGAAAGTTGAAAATTAAATACAGACATCAGAAGGATGGGGGTGGAAGGGATTTGTTAGGTGTTTGCCCTGAGATACTAAAGAACTCCCATTAAGTTACATGTTGTAATAATTAAAACACTGCTTTGAATTGGTTACAAAACTTAAGCAGATCCAGAGAAACTACAGGGGGAATTAAGACCTAATTACATTAAAGTACTGAAGATCAATTTCTCATGGGTTGGTAGCTTCATGTTATTGTTTCTTTAAAACAGGAAGGCAAATATTATAAGGAAATATCAAAGGACGCTTTTTCCAGGGCTCTGCATTATTCATTAGTATTAAGCATTTTTGTAATAGAGTTTAATTTAGTTAGCTTATCTTTATTTTAGTAATACATACTGTACCCACTGTGAAGCTTGCTGCTCTTAACAACACAATGCCAAAAGACGTTTATTTATTTAAAACATCAGTGTAGAAGTGTGCACGACTGGATTTCAAAACTATTTTCCAACTCTGAATGGAGATGATATGCATGTATGAGGAGTAAAATTCAATCAGTAAGCATTTATTTTTATCCTTTTATTTTCTCCCCGAAGAGTAACACTGATATTTGATTAGATCAACCATGTTAGCGACCCCCATGCTTCAAAATGAAGAGAACTTTCAGTTAACATCCTTGTGGGTCTGGGTTAATTTCTCTTACACGGGAGAGGAAGACAGTGTGAGGCTGACCCCCATGCCGAGCCCCACATTGGCACTTACATATTGTGACATTATTTCGTGTGCTCTGTCATGCTCTGGAATTTCTTCCATCCTGTGCATCTTTACTCTTCCTCTAAAATGTTGATCCTACTTTGTCACATAAGAGAGCCAAGGCTTTAGAGTATTTTCTAGAATGATCTGCATTTGTGGCAACTATGACATTTGCATCCGGGCTTTCAACTAGAGGTAATATTATGGAGAAAGGCTCCAACTGCTTACTGCATTGAACAGAAACTCATTGGCCTGTTGAACAGAACCTACATTGTCATGGGCTCCAAGCTAGTGACTGAGCAAGCCAAGAATATTATGGCAAGCTTGTTCCTGAAACACCTAATATACCTCAGATGGCCCTACGTAGGTCAAGAACTCCTTGATGGCCTTGCCACACCTTCCTTAGTTCGCCATCCACTAGAATTTCACATCTCTCTTTCCCTCTCTTCTTCACTCAGCGTCAGACCTACCCTAGGGTGTGACCGCCGTCCCAATGTTCCACAGCTCTTCTTTATTTCCTTTTCCAGAGGTTTCTCCAAACAAAATCACTGTATGTCGGATGTGAACTTAAAGTCTTTCTCAGAGAAATTGTACTATCATGATCTTTTATTTCATGTTAATACGATACTAGTATTTATAGGGCAGAGAGAAAGAAAACAGGAATATTTTCAGGATTTTTTTTATAGAATCACTGAATATTTACAGAATTGTGTATCTGCACAAACATAAATGCGCCTAATTATGGAAATAAGATTGAGAATGTCCAGTTTTACCTTAGAGTGCCAAATCCTTATTGTGATAGCTTATTTAAAATTAGGAGTGTTTGTGGGTGTCTGGGTGGCTCAGTCAGCTGAGCCACCAACTCTTGATTTGGCCCAGGTCATGATCCCAGGGTCGTGGGATGGAACCCAGTGTTGGGCTCCACTCTGAGCCACAGAGCCTGCTTGAGATTCTCTCTTTCTCTCCCTCTCTCTTTCCCTCTCTCTCTCTCCCCTTGCCCCTCTCCCTCATACATGCTCTCTCTCTCTGTCTCTCTCTAAAATAAAAAATAAATAAAAAATAAATAAAATTATCAGTGCTTTGTCTCCTACATATCAGACTTAATTAAGCCTGATCTTTTAAGCTATCTAAACATGCTTTCTGGTATGTTTAAAGGAGCATTGAATTTAAAGTTTATATCTGAGTTTACAAACAAGGCATGGGTGAGTTGAGTTCCATTATACATCCAGCCTATTCTAATTGTGTTATTTGTTGTGACTTTTCTTTTGTTTACCTGCAACTCAGCAGCCAACCTTCACCAAAGCAAAGGTAACAAAACCCACTAACATAAGAGTTAGAACCATCCCCATTTAATAGGCTTTATTGATATCACTCTGCTCTTCATATAGAAAAACAAAGGTTTTTAGAGTAATGTGGAAAATATGTTTTCCTGCTCAATACTAAAGAAAATGGTAAGTAAGAGGGGAAAATAGCTTTCAAACTTATTTTACAGGTAAAACTACATTTATAAATATAATTTTATAATGATCAATCCCAAGAGTTACTTAAATAAATTGACTTAAAATATCAGGTAACTCAGAAGCGCCTGGGTGGCTCAGTGGGTTAACTGTACAACTTTGGCTCAGGTCATGATCTCACAGTTCATGAGTTCTTTATCTCACTGAATTAAGTTGATTTCATGGAACTGTGGAAACAGCTTAGACTCTCTTTTAGTGCTTTGCAAAGTTGTGTTATCTTTTTCGGGTTAGGTCACTTCACATAGAAAAGAGTGTACCCTTGGCCTCCCCAAGTGCATATTTCTTTAATTAGGACAATTTTTTTGATACTTAATAATTAAATATTGAGTTTTATACCCAGCATACACGCACATATACACACTGTTACCGACAGTGGCCTTGATCAATGTGTGCATGTGGTTGGGAAAATGTATGCATCATTAACAATGCTTCCCACACCGAACATATTACATTTGTGGTTGCAGGAACTGTTTGAAGAACCTGTTGTAATTTGCTCTTGTCTTTCTCTGTTTGGTGTAAAATTTTACCCAGAATGAACTAATCTATATGGAGGTCAAGGCTACCTTGAATAGGGAATTCTGCTCTGTTACAATGTAGGGCATGCCAGCTACTGGAGGTAGAGAGTGCTGGCAGGTTTGTTCCATTATTGTTGATCACAATCTATCATTTAAACTGCAGTAGGATTTATTGGGAGAATTGATAAAATAATACAAAACAATTTTGCTAAAGTATAGCATGGGCAGATAGAAATGGACATTGAGGCGAAGGGCAAAAATAACATGATGCTCTCACATTTTGAGAAACTAAAATACGGTTAAAACTCATGAGTCTTTAGTTGTTAAACCATGCATTCAGTGAATGTGCAACGGAAGTTAGATGTAGTGTTGATGTTGTGTTATGATTATATTTTTGAGTCTTCTGAACTTCTTAGTTAATAGACAGACATTGAAACACTGCTATTTATTGGTGCTTTCTGGCAATGACTCCATGCTGTTTCCACCTTCTAAGCCCTCACAAATTCACTGTAAAGATTTACATTCATAACAAGTATGGAACCCTGGAGGGAAAGTTGTAGCTATGAAATTTACCTCTCAAACCCATAACATATCTTTGGCAAGGAAATAAGTTACATTAAATTTCCCCCCAAACCCTCCTCACCTTTGAGAAAAATAATGTCCTTAATTCTACCAAAGCACTAGAAAATCTAGGACAAGTCCAAGAATCTGCCAGGAGGGGAAAACTACCAGGTGTTTAAATGGCAAACATCCATGGGATACAGTTGAATGCATAAAGATGAATGGGGATGAAACATTTAGTTTGAAATGAATTCAAGTGAAAATTAAGCCAGACTATGACTGAAGTATAATTTAATCTGTTCATTTTGCTCTAGTTAACCCCCACATATAAAAATATGCACTGAGAAAACAGGAACATGGTATAATATATATTGTAAAAACATATGGTAAGTATCCAAAGAGAAGTGTCAACCTCAAAACCAAGCAAACATAGTGCTCCCACTGGACACAAATTAAACCTGGGAAGCCTGTTAAGTGCATAGCCAGGAAAAATACGACATATATTATAGGAAATAGGAAAGATAAACCAAAATAGGGAAAGATAAAACAAAGTTGCCAAACCTCACAAGACACTTTACCAATGTGGGTCCCTTTTTTACAGATAGGTAATCATATCTGTAATGGAAAACTACAAACTAAGCGTCGCATGGAATAAAATACTCTTCAGTTTTCTTTCTTTGTTTTCTTTCAATTTTGTAAGGAAACAAATTATGAATAGAAGATGATTGGAGCTGAGATAGGAGAAAAGAACAAATCCCTTCACAGATGACGCCTATAGAAACATTTTTTTGTCTTTAGTGGCAAATTATTGGGGTGCTATTTATCTTGGATTTTTGAAAGTTATAATTTCAAGTATTTTCCTCTATGTCAGAATTTCAGATTTGGTACATAGCAAATTCAGTATTTGCTACTTTCTGATATTACATATGTATTTTGTTCTATATAATTATAAATAAATAACATACATAAATATAAATAAAGAGAGAGGGTGAGAGAGAGACTTGGCTCCAGAAAGAGTTGAGTTCATCTGAATTTGAAACGTTGAGTGTAAGGCAGTCTGGCAAGTAGAATTTGTTCCTCCTCCATAGGACTTCAGTCTTATTTTTTCTTCAGACTTTCTACTGATTGGATAAGGCCCACCTATATTATGGAGAGCAATATGCTTTACTCAAGGTCTACTGATTGAAATGTTATGCTCATCTAAAAACAACCACATCACAGCAACATCTAGACGGGCATCTCACCAAATAACTGGGCACCGTATCTTAGCCAAATTGATACACAAAGATGACCATCATGGTTAAATAAGGATCAGATTTAACAATGTAAGAGGAATAATCTAGAAAACTAAACACCATTGAAAGCTTGTCACCTTAAGTCCATAAGGTATAGATAGAAAAACTAGCTGTCTGTAGCAGGGATAATTAACATTAGCAAATATTTACAGTCCCTGACTTATGAGGACTCAACTTGTGGGTTTTCAACTTCACAATGGTGTGAAAGCCGCACATGTTCGGTATAAGCTGTGCTTTGAATTTTGGAGTTTTATGCTGGTCCGGGGCTAGTGATATGCAGCACAATACTCTTACATTGCCAGGAAATACCAGCAAGCCACAGCTTGCAGTCAGCCACGGGATCATGACATACAATACACTTACATCCACTGTGCACCCATAGGACCCTTCTGCTTTTCACTTCCAGTACTGTATTCAATAAATACGATCTGAGACATCCAACACTTTATTCTAAAATGGGCTTTGTTGGGTGATTTTTCTTAACTGTAGGCTAATATGTGTTTTGATCACGTTTAAGGTAGGCTAGCCTAAGCCATGCTGTCCAATAGGTTCGGCGTATTTATTGCATTTTCAACTTAAGACGGGTTTGTCAGGACGTAAGTCCTTATTAGTTGAGGAAGATCTGTGTTTGCTTCTTGGGCTTCCAAATTTCCCAGGCAGTGTCCACGAGTACAGGCTGATAGATTCCGTTTGTCAGTTTGAGATTGAAATCATTAAGAGCAGGCGTGTGTTCTCCATTTCTTTGCTATTACAAGATGGAGGGAGGGTGTCTTAGCTAGGTAAAATTATATAAAAAGAAGCAAACTCACATGTTTTGTTTTTTTTTTTTTTCAAGCTAGCCAGATACCAGGGATTTCTGTTATATTGGTTAGGATTGTAGCATACATTTCATATAAAAAGAGTTCATTCTCATTAAAAAAGACATGCTCTTCGTTGACATTTTTTTTAAAAAGAAATATAAAGAAAATTAAGCTTAGATGAGCATTACCTAAATCTTAGTGCATTTGCTTCTAATATTTGAATCTCTATACTTAATTTAAAATACAGTTGTTATTAACTAGGACACACTCACAAAGACTACACATATGACACTAGAAAACACACACACATGTAAGTTGTGTCCTTACATTGAAAGACAGAACATTGTTTCTTGCCCTGAATTTCATATCATTAAAACTCTTCAGAAGTAAAATTAGATGATCACGGTAGATGTCCACAGGAAAGCCTAAACCCCAATGATTTTATATTTATGTTTTTTCCAAGGTTATTGTAATTGTAAAATTATCTGAAAGAAACATGCATATCATTGGCAAGATCCTATTACCAATCTAGCCCTTTAATACCCAGAATGTCACCGTTGCCCCTCTTAGCTTTCCAACCTTATAGTTAAGGATGCTACAGACACTTCTATGGATTTCAAACTATTTTTTTAAAATGTGAGCAATTATGTATATAGTTGTATTCTGCAATTGCAAAAATGGATATATTAATTTTATGTTTAATAACATTTAATGTTTTTTTTTTAATTTTTTTTTTACATTTATTTATTTTTGAGAAACAGAGTGAGACAAAGCATGAGTAGGGGAGGGGCAGAGAGAGAAGGATACACAGAATCTGAAGCAGGCTCCAGGCTCCAAGCAAGTGGTCAGCACAGAGACTGACGCGGGGCTAAAACCCACAAACTGTGAGATCATGACCTGAGCCAAAGTCAGACGCTCAACCGATGGAGCCACCCAGGCGCCCCTGACATTTATGGTTTTTAAAACATTTTATGACTAAATAAAAATCCGTATTGTACAAGTTCAGTATTATTAATATATTTTTAAAAACTTCAACATGAACAGTTTATTTTAGCCAGATCTTACACATTCAAGAAAGTTTTTCAATTATAATGGGAAATAGAAAGCTAAACCTTTATCCGCGCTTTAGTTTCTGCTTTTTAGCCAGAAAAACAAAATAATAGAAAAAGCATATCTTTCAAAGCAGATTGGCAATAAATATCAAATTGATGACACATTCATTTTCCTATGGTATCAAATAGATTTCACCACATCAACGTTTTCCATAATTTCCTATTTTCTTGAAAATTTATTTTTCTTTGTTTGCAATATTGTACTTGATGACAGTATTTCTTTTCTCCATGAACTGATATATTGGAATTTTACAAATTTCATTTTAAGATCTTCCTGTTTAGACTTAAACATTTTACATCATATTTTATTTCAAAATCCAAATATTTTATTATTTTGAGAAAAAAATTAATTTCCAGGATGTTGACATTCTCACAAATATTTCTCCTTTAGTAATCATATTACTAAAAATCTGAGAGAGATTTATGGTAGGTTTTTTATATGCACATAGTTTTTTTAGGAAAAGTGCTCATTTTTAAAGCTATTCATATTTACTGGTATGTGTGTCAATGTTTCTTAAATTGTTTCAAATACAAACGTAACTAAAAATCATAATTGTGTATCTGTGAAATTATTTTTTTCAAATATGGTTCAATGAAGCCTAAAGTTGTTGAAATACATCCTTTAAAAAAAAATGATTCCATGAACTGTTGTGTCACAATTTAAAATTTCAGTATGTAAATGTCACTGGCTCTTTTCCAAGCACATGATAATTCACTTTAATAACAAAGCTTTTGCTTGGATGGTTGAAATCTTCTACTTGATACAATAAATAACAGAAACATAAGATGAAAATTAAATAATCAGAGAGGCCAGTATTAAATTTAAAAATTAAATGAAAATTTCCAGTTAAATCTCAAAATGTAATTATTAAAACCAAATTCCCTTGAAGATGCAGAAGTTTGGGGCACCTGATTGGCTCAGTCAGTTAAGCTACACACTCTTGATTTCGGTTCAGGTGGTGATCTCAGGGTTCATGAGACAGAGCCCTACATAGGGCTCTGCACTGACAGTGCCCGGAGCTTGCTTCTGATTCTCTCTCTTCCTTTGTCTCTCTGCCCCTCCCCTGCTCATGTTTGCTTTCTCAAATAAATAAGCTTAAAAAAATTCTTTAAAAAAAAATTGTCAGACCAAAAATTACAGTTGGATTCACAGATGACTGAAGTGTCATATTTGCTTCAAGTTTACTTATTTGGATTCCATATACGCAGCATATTTAGCATATATAAACACTATATTTCAAAGTGTGTGATATGGCATTGTTAGTTGCAAATATAAGTACAGATTGGTCATCATTTGATGTGTTCTATCTTATATCTTACTTGCCTGGAGTAAATTTAAGATATCTTTATATTTATTATATGATTAAAATAAAAAATAACTAAATGTTATATATTCAACCATTTAATAATTTGATTATAAATGGAGTATCAAAGTGATTTAGGTAAATAAACTCTTAAGGAAAAAAAAGTAATTCCAGCTGGTACTCATTTGTCCTTTACCTTTAAAATATCAAGTATGAGCTCTGTGACCATCATGGAGGCTGCTGTTCTTTTTTCTTTTTTAAAAGAAAACTCAATAAGTTTTTTTAATGTTTCTTATTTATTTTTGATGGGGGTAGGGGCAGAGAGAAAGAGGAGGACAGAGGATCCTGACCAGGCTCTGTGCTGACAAAGGATCCCAAGCAGCCTCCTGGGGCTCGAAGTCACCAACCAGGAGATCATGACCTGAGCCAAAAGCAGTTGCTTAACCAACTGAGCCACCCAGGTGCCCTGAGGCTGCTTAGCCTTGAATATGGCTTCTTAGCCTCATCTTCACTAGCCACAAAAATCAGCCCTCTCTGATGTTTAATTTGAAGGTGAGGGGTGCCTTGGTTGCTCAGTGGTTAAGCATCCAACTTTGTCTCATGTCATGATCTCTGGGTCCATGGGTTCAAGCCCCACGTCGGACTCTGTGCTGACAGCTCAGAGCCTACATCCTGCTTTAGATTCTGTGACTCCCTCTCTCTCTGCCCCTTCCCCATTCACACTCTGTCTTAAAAATACAATGAAATAAAAATAAAAAAAAAAACAATTGAAGGTGAAATAGCACATCTGCTCTGAGGTTTCTGCATCTGTAGACCCTTTTCCACCTAAAAATTGACATGCTTTGTAGTTAGGAAAAATGTGTGTTATTATTCCCTCAATTGTTCTACTGAATCATGTGAGAAGCAGGTAGGAGATTTTCGTTGTCTTTGAAGGCTCAATAAACAGATCTGAAAATGGCCATAAGGCAAATCTTCAAACCATACACAATATTCTCACCAAGAAATCACACTTCTAAATGTTTTAACTATCTGGGGTGTTCCTTTCTCGGTATATGATGACATCTCTATTAGCATAAGCTGTAATTTGTGCATGCATTAACAATAATATATATATATATACATACATATATATATACATATATATATGTATATATATATATATATATATATATATATATATCCACTTTTTTTTAGCTAATTAAACTTTTACTATCTTTGGCTATTGACTAATAAAGCACAAGCATCTGAAAATGCTACAAGTAAGGACCCCTCAAAGGTCACCGTGGAGCTTTGTGTCATGGAGATTTTACACATGTTCGCCTCTGTACAAATGGTGGAAATACACATGTAGAATTTTCCCAGGAAAAGGCTATTGAAGTAAATTATATTTTGCTAGGTGAGGGACATAATGTGACACTTTATAATTAGCTGAATAGAGAGGGAGAGAGATGATTATGATAGAGAGATGTTCAGTGAATGGGCTCAGATGAAGAATGCCTCATTTGTGTGCCAGCTCTCACACTCGTACCTGACCTTGAACACACTGCTTACCCTGCTTTTTATAAAAATAGGACTCAAAAACCTCTGAGGTGATGGTTGCAAAAGTAATCTAATACCAGTGACTCAAATGGCACATCTTTGTTTAAGTAACCCTAATGCAGTTTGACACATCCTTTAAAACAAATGGGAAAAAGTAAGATAATGAAATTCCTACTTGCAGTTATAATCTACTTGTCTATTTATCTAACTATTTTCTTAAGAAAACAGTATATTTGACGCAGGCTTATAAATAGTTGCACCAGTATTTTGAAGCACCTTTGATATATATTTTTCTCTAATAGATGATATTCTTTTAAAGCTTTGGTAGTGTAATTGAAAGGTCTCTGGTATTGGAGAAAGAAACTCATGATTTTGAGTCCCCATTCTGGCACTTTCCATCTGTCTGCCTTTGGGCAAGTCTATGATATCTGGTTTCCTCATCTCTCAATTTTATTGTAAAGACAAAGTGAGGTAATATTCATCACAGGTACATGCAGAATGTGAAGCTCTATTCAAGCATGAATTCTTTTCATCCTGTTTTTATGGAAAAGAGGAAAAGTTTCAATTATACTATGGGTTTTATTTTTTTTTTATTTTTTTTTTTTTTTCAACGTTTATTTATTTTTGGGACAGAGAGAGAGAGAGCATGAACGGGGGAGGGGCAGAGAGAGAGGGAGACACAGAATCGGAAACAGGCTCCAGGCTCTGAGCCATCAGCCCAGAGCCCGACGCGGGGCTCGAACTCACGGACCGCGAGATCGTGACCTGGCTGAAGTCGGACGCTTAACCGACTGCGCCACCCAGGCGCCCTATACTATGGGTTTTAAATTAAACTATAAACTTGATCACATTGCATACTAGCCTTTGGCCACTCCCCCTGCCCAATCAACCGGTATTTCTCATGTGAGAGGTTGAGGGGAAAAGAAACCTGCATATTTTTTACATGGCCTTTTCATTTAAGGGTAACAAACAGTTATTTCAGATCATAGTCTCCTTGGCTTTTCACAATAGAGCATGCTTCCATTTGAACTTGGCTTACCGCCTCAGTATTACTGGTCCTTAATGCGTTGTTTTGCTTCTTAAATAAAACTGATCTATGACAAAGAGCTGCTTTTATAATTAAAACAAACAAAAGACAAAGAAAAAAAAAAGAAAGAAGGAAGAGAGAAAGTAAAAAAGAAAGAAGAAAAAGGAAAAGCAGAAACCATTGAATCTTGATCTATGGGACTAATACGGGATGTGTCATAAAATAAGACACAAAGTTGTCTTTAACTGTGCTTGAGCACTGTTTTAATGTCCCAAAACTGTAAGCAGAGAAACAAATATATATATATGTGTGTGTGTGTGTGGGTGTGTACATATATATATATATATATATATGTGTGTGTGTGTGTGTATATATATATATATATATATATATATATATGTATAACGGCACACATATACACACATTTGACAGACTTTGACCAAGGGGGAAAAACAACTCTGAAACAGATGTTTCTTTTCCCCCTTTTGAACAAACATTTTCCTGAAATTCTTCACACCAGATTTTACTAATTAATCTGGAAAAGGGAGTGACGGGTGCTGCTGATGCTAATCACAGGAAACAGACACCCAACTGCAGTCCATTCTTCCTGTCTTTGACAGCAGCAGCTGGCTTCTTGGCAGGCTCTGTCAACCTCTGCATTGATGTCCCAGGAGCCGCCTCAGGTCTGTCAGTTTCCCGGGACGTCGCCATTAGGCTGAGGCTCACCATAATCATTTTATTTTGTTGTTCGTCACACTGGGTCTCGAGGAAATTCTTTCTTCGGTTTCTGGGATCATCGAAGTGTTGTATATAAGGTCAACCCAACCATGTGTTTCTGTAATCAGAGATGCCCATATAAGTGTTTTACTTCTTAAGGCTAAATTTCCTCTTGAATACATGGTGAATTTTAGCCTAGAAGGAATGACCAAGTGGAGGAGAGTCAAATACTTCTCAAAGCAAAGCAAGAAACTATTTAGAGCATCATAGGGGTATATCATTGGTTGACTAATACAAAACCAAGCCAAGGAAGGTTAGAAGGAAAGTGAAGAAGTACTCCTAAATTAATTCTCAGTACTGGATTGCTTTGTTAAGGAAAAGGAGAACAGCCCCAAAGTGGAATCAGACTCAACTGATCAAGAGTCAAAAATCTAGTACTGAGGAGGGGAGCCTGGATGGCTCAGTCAAGCAATCAACTCTTGATTTTGGCTCTGGTCATAATCCCAGGTGGGATCAATCCCCTCATCGGGCTCCACACTGGGTGTGCAGGCTGCTTAAGATTCTGCCTCTCTCGGGGCTCCTGAGTGGCTCAGTCGATTGAGCTTCTGGCTCTTGTTTTCAGCACAGGTCATGATCTCGTGGTTTTGTGCATTCAAGCCCCATGTCAGGCTCTGTGCTGGCAGTGTGAAACCTGGTTGGGATGGTCTCTTCCTCCCCCTCTCTCTGCCCCTCTCCCACTTGTGCTATCTCTGACTCTTTCAAACTAAATAAATAAACTTAAAAAAAAAAAAAGATTATGTTTCTCCCTCTCCTTCTGCCCTACCCCGCTCGCGTGCTCTCTCCCTCTAAAATTAAAACAATTTTTTTAAATCTAGTACAGAGAAGAAATAGGAACATAAAATGGCTTTCTCTCCTTAATTTCAAAATTGGTACATTATAATTTAATTTAATATAATTATGGAATTTCAGAATCTTTCAAGTGGCAAGCTACATGTGGCAAGTTAAGCTGTAAGATATTAGTAGGAATCATCTTGAGAAGCTTGTGCTTGCTATGTATTTGATGTCATATGTTTAATTGATATTATTTAATGACCAGAGCCCTACTGGTGCTCTCTGGTAAGAAAAATAGATGACTTAAAGGGTAATTATCTATTAAAAATCTGAATATTCTCATATCAAAGAAGGTTTTAGTTCTAACTTTAAAATGTGGAAATGCTTTTTAAAAGAAATTATTTTTTGTCTTTTTAATAATAAAACATATATTTCATATTATGCAATATTCACACTATATTTTAAGGCATAAAAATAAAATTGTCTTTCATCTTCTTTTCCTCACACAGTCCTTCCAAAGAGACATCTCCAGTTAATGGACTAGTCAATATCCTTTCTATCCATTTACATGTGTGCATTTTACACAAAGAATTTATTTATTTAAAGCGTACATAGGATCATGATCCATATGTTCTGAGACTTGATTTTATGTTGAACAACATATTCTGGAAATGTTTCAATGTCAATTCACAAAGAATTCATTATGTTTAATGATTGCATGGTATTCTGTATAATGAGGATCCTAAAATATATAATATACAAGTCCCATCTTTTTTTTTAACAAATTTTTTAATGTTTATTTTTGAGAGAGAGACAGACCACAAGTGGGAGAGGGGCAGAGAGAGAGAGAGAGACAGACAGACAGACAGAATCTGAAGTAAGCTCCAGGCTCTGAGCTGTCAGCACAGAGCCTGAAGTAGGGCTTGAACCCACGAACTTTGAGATCATGACCTGACTGAAGTTGGATGCTTAACCAACTGAGTCATTCAGGTGCCCCTACAATTCCTGTCTTGTTAGACACTTAGGTTGTTTTCAATATTTCAAAATTATGAGGCAATATCACAATAAACCTCATATTTATATTATCATGCATGTGTGAAAATATTTATCAAGGATAATATTGTAGAGATGAAGTTTCTGAATTAAGGATAGAGTCATTTAAATTTTTGGTGTATATATTACAAAACTGGTTCATTAGCTTTTTCTAATATATACTCCATTAATAATAGAAGACAATTGTTATTTTCTCACATCATTTTTCAACCATTTAAATTTTTGGTTTATCTAATAAGATATCTCAATATGGTTTTTAATATATATTTTCCTGATTATGAGCAAAGATATATGTATTTTAATTTTTTGTCATTTATATTTATTTGACTGAATTGACTGATTAAACCATATTCATTTTTGTTAGAATATATGTAATTTTCTAATATATTTGAAAGCTATATATTCTACATATTAATTCTTTGTTTATTAAATATGGTACACATTTTTTCAAACTGTAACTTATATTTTAATGTTTTAGTAGTTCAATTTATCATAATGAAATTTTATATTTTGTCATAGTCAAATCTGTTGGTTTATTTCTTTATGGAATCCTTTATGGATTTTGGATTTGTTTCTTTTTAGGAAGAATTTTTATAATTCACAGTTACCTAAACTTTTATTTCACATTTTCTTTAATAATTGTTTTGTTTTTAGTTCTTTTATTTATTTTTTATTTTTTTAAGTTTGTTTATTTTTGAGAGAGAGACAGAGACAGAGCATGAGGGGAGGGGGGCAGAGAGACAGAAGGAGACACAGAATCTGAACCAGGCTCCAGGTCCTGAGCTCTCAGCACAGAGCCCAACGTGGGACTTGAACTCACCAACGGCGAGATCATGACCTGAGCCTAAGTTGGAGGCTTAATCGACTGAGTCACCCAGGTGCCCCAGTTCTTTAAACCATTAGGTATTTGTTGTTGTGTATGACATGGGGTATGGTTCTAACTCAATTTTTTCCTTCATTATAGCCAATGTTTTCACTAATTATTGCCTAGCCAAAAATTTCTCAAATTATTTTTGAAATTCTCCCATAAAGTAAATCCCCTTAAACAAATTGATTGGTTTACTTTATTGTTTATTAGTATTGCTGAACCCCCAAACTATAAACACTATAATTTTGTAAAAGTATCTAGTTCATAAATTATTTAAATAAGATATTTTGGAGGCCCTGAATGGCTCAGTTGGTTGAGCGCCCAACGTTGGCTCAGGTCATGATCTCAGGGTTTGTGAATTCTAGCCCCACGTTGGGCTCTGTCCTGACAGCTCGGAGCCTGGATCCTGCTTCGGATTCTGCGTCTCCCTTTCTCTCTGCCCCTTCCCAGCTCTGTCTCTCCTTCTCAAAAAATAAAATAAAAACATAAAATATTAAATAAGATATTGTTTTTATTATGATAAATTATAAAAAAATATCTTATACTCTTATATCGTTAAAAAAAAAAACATGAATTTTGGGGCGCCTGGGTGGCGCAGTCGGTTAAGCGTCGGACTTCAGCCAGGTCACGATCTCGCGGCCCGTGAGTTCGAGCCCCGCGTCAGGCTCTGGGCTGATGGCTCAGAGCCTGGATCCTGTTTCCGATTCTGTGTCTCCCACTCTCTCTCTGTCCCTCCCCCGTTCATGCTCTGTCTCTCTCTGTCCCAAAAATAAATAAACGTTAAAAAAAAAAAAAAAAAAAAAACATGAATTTTGAGACAAATTCCATTATTTCAACCAAAATGCTGAAATTAGAGATGGTGCAGAAGACACAGCAAATTAAAATCAGTTTTGTTTTCTTTCGTCATTACGCTGAATCATGTCTAGGAAGCCAAGGAAAGCATCGATACACCCTGAATGAATCTGAGTAATACGAATGTCAGTTGGCTGGCTTTCTGGCATTTTCTGTTCAAAAGAATACAGTTTCCTCAATTGCCATATTTAAAGCTAAGTACACTGAACAGTTTATGGGTCTTTTGTGAATGATTTACAAATTAACTGTTGAGCCAGACAACTATTGTCATTTCATCAATGATTAAATTTCTCTTAGGGTAACTCTTGACTGAGAAGAAACTTCAGTGGATATTATTCATGTGTGTAATTATGCCAGAGAGACATCCAAAATACATCCTCACTTATCACACCCCATTAATAGTAAAAAGAAAACAAAGCGTTTAAATAAATTTCCTTATTCTTCTTCGAGTACGCGGTTTGGAATAATATGTATTTATTGGGAATTTTGTTATATCAATCAAATACTAAACAGGATATGTTGCGGATATTTTTATTCATTTTTTTTCATTCGCTGTCGCGTTCCTTTGAAATGCATTACCTGAACACCTAATATGAGAGAAAAATGCAATCAGATAGTAATCATGATTAACAGATAATTATGCACATTTGCATGGAGAAGAAAACAATCCTAAACAGATCACTATTTAATGTTAGAGTATTTCTTGGTGGTGTAAAAGAGGCTTGGGACACTTAAACTCTCAACATAAACTACTGCTCTGGTAGCCCAAGGGAAATCCTGTGGAAAAGGTCCCAGGTAATAAAGACTTTAGAAAAAAGTAATGAGAAGTTAGGACAAGGGCACACTTAGTTGGGAATTGGATGTGAAGAGATCTACCCAAAGAACAGAGTGTGTGTCACACCCAGAAGTGTAACTTTATGTACAGAAATACCTTGTTTTCTTGTACTTCACTTTATTGTGCTTTATATATATTATGTTTTTTTACAAATTGAATGTTTGTGGCAACTTCATGTGTGGCCAATCTAGATCTGCCATTTTTCCAAGAGTTTTCTCACTTTGTGTCTCTGCGTCACATTTTGGTAATTCTCACAGTATGTCTTTTTTATCATCATTTTTGTTACAGTGACCTGTGATCAGTGATTATTCATATTATCTACTGCGATTTTGGGGGGACACCATGAGCTGCGTCCATGTAAGACAGCAAATTTAATTGATAAATGCTGTGTGTGTTCTGACTGCTCCACCGACCAGCCATTCCCCTGTCTCTCCCTCTCCTCAGGCTTCCCTGTTCCCTGAGAAACAACATTATTGGATTTAGGCCAGTGAATAACCCTACAATGGCCTCTAAGTGTACAGGTGAGAGGAAGAGTCACATATCTCTCACTTTAAATCAAAAGCTAGAAATGATTAAGCTCAGTGAGGAAACCATGCTGAAAGTCTAGATAGGTCAAAGCTAGGTCTCTTGTGCCAAACACTTAGCCACTTTATGATTGAAAAGGAAAAGTTATTGAAGGAAATTAAAAGTGCTGTTCCAGGGATAACATGAATGATAAGAAAGCAAAAATAGTCTTATTGCTACTATGGTGAAGGTTTTAGTGGTCTGGGTAGAAGATCAAACCAGCCACCACGTTCCCTTAACCAAAAACCTAATCCAGAGCAAGTCCCCAACTCTATTTCTGTGAACGCTGAGAGAGGAGAGGAAATGGCAGAAGGAAAGTTTGAAGCTGGCAGAGGTTGGTTCATGAAGTTCAAAGAAAGACGCCACCTCCATAGCATAAAAGTGCAAAGTGAACCAGCAGGCGTTGACATAGAAGTTACAGCAAGTTATCCAGAAGATCTAGCTAAGATATTTAATGAAGGTGGCTACACTAAACAACACCTTTTCAATGTAGCTGAAACAGTCTTCTGTTAGCCGAAGGTGCCATCTAGGACTTTCATAGCTAGAGAGGAGAAGTCAATGGCCGGCTTAAATATTTCAAAGGGCAGGCTGATTCTCTTCTTAGGGACCAGTGCAGGTGGTGACTTTAAGTTGAAGTCAATTCTTACTGACCATTCCAAAAAATCCTAGGGCCTTTAAGAATTATGCTAAATATACTCAGCCCCTGCTATATTCTATAAATAGATCAATAAAAGCTGAACAAGAGCACATCTGTTTACAACACTGTTTACTGAATATTTTAAGCACACTGTTGGAGAACTACTGCTCAGGGGGAAAAGAGAAAAAAAAAAGATTTCTTTCAAAATATTACTTCTCACTGACAATGTGCCTGTCATCGAAGAGCTCTGATGGAGATGCACAATGAGATTAATGTTGTTTTCATACCAGCTAACATAATATCTATTCTGCAGCCCATGGATCAAGGAATAATTTCAACTTCCAAGTCTTGTTATTTTAGAAATACATTTCGGGGGCACCTGTGTGGCTCAGATGGTTAAGCACCCGACTTCTGCTCAGGGCATGGTTTTGCAGTTCATGAGTTTGAACTCTGTGTCAGGCTCTGTGCTGACAGCTTGGAGCCTGGAGCCTGCTTCAGATTCTGTGTCTCCCTCTCCCTCTGTCTCTCCCCCACTCTCACTCTGTCTCTCTCTCAAAAGTAAATAAACATTAAAAAAAATTTAAAACAAAACAAGAATTACATTTCATAAGGCTATAGCTACTATTCCTCTGATACACCTGGGCAAAGTAAATTAAAACCTTCTGGAAAGGATTCACCATTCTAGATGCCATTAAGCACATTCATGATTCATGGGAAGAGGTCAAAATATTAGCATTGATAGGAGTTTAGAAGAAGTTGGTTCCAACCCTCGTGGATGACTTCAAAGGGTTCAAGACCTCAGTGAAGGAAGTCACTGCTGATGTGGTGGAAATAGCAAGAGAATTAGAATGAGACGATGGGACTCAATCACTGCAATTTCTTGATAAAACTTTAGGAGATGAGGAATTGCTGCTTGTGGATGAGTAAAGAAGGTGTTTTCCTGAGATGGTATCTACTCCTGGTGAAGAATTTGGGAACATTGTTGAAATGACAACCAAGGAGTTAGAATATTACATAACCAGAGTTGATAAAGCAGCTGTAGGCTCTGAAAGGATGGACCCCAACTTTGAAAGAAGCCCTACTGTGGGTTAAATACTATCAAACAGCATCACAAGCTACAGAGAAATCATTTGTGAAAGGAAAAGCCAATCAACATGGCACCCTTCATTGTTGTCTTATTTTAAGTCACTCCAACCTTCAGCATCCACTACACTGACTAGTCAACAACCACCAACAGGGAGGCCTGACCCTCCACCAGCAAAAGGATTAATATTCACCGAAAGGTCAAATGATGGCTAGCTTTTTTTATCAATAAAGTACTTTTTAAAGTTTATTTACTTATTTTTGAGAAAAAGAACCAGTGTGGGAGGGGCAGAGAGAGGAGGGGACAGATGATCCAAAGTTGGCTCCGTGCTGACAGCAACGAGCCCAGTGCAGGGCTCAAACATACAAACCAAGAGATCGTGAACCGAGCTGAAGTCGGATGCTTAACCTACTGAGCCACCCAGGCGCCCCAGAACTAAAGTATTTTTTTAATTAAGGTATATACATTGGCTTTTTAGACATAATGTTATTGCACACTTAGGGAGACTACAGTGGAGTGCAAACATAACTTTTATGTGCATTGGGAAACCAAAACATTATTTGACTCACTTTATTGTAATATTTGCTTCATGTGGTGATCCAGAACTGAATGCACAATATCTCCGATGCGGGAACATGGGGCAAGCTGAGGGCAAAGTACAGGCTAACAGCACCCCCGCCTCCCCCACCAAGTGGGATATGTGTGATGTTCCTTGGCCACTCACTCCTGGCTGCCCAAGAACAGGGGAAAGGAGAGAAAGCGAATGGTTGACTGATAGAGATCACAGTCATGTAGGACAGGAGTCTCCTTCAGTTTATGGGTCATTTGGTAAACTGCAAGAAAAAAAGCAATTTTATCCATAGCCTGATCTCCAGAAACCTATAGACTCCATTTCCTGGAGCCCTAATATCACCCTCATTGAGGGGTAAGGAGGGTTAAGTGCTTGCCATGGTGATGTGGGAAACTAAGGCAAATGAAAAATTTAGTGAAATGGTGTTTTCCTAACAGCATCTAGCTCCTCCAGGTCCTGGAAACTTTGCTTCCGAAATTCCTTAGAGACTTACACTATCCCTAACCCCCTCCCAGCCTGAGGGTGTATAATCGGTTACCTGTCATAACCCCAGTGCAGCTCTTTCTGCCCACAGGTCCTGTCCCCATGCTTTAATAAAATCACCTTTTTGCCCCAAAGATGTCTTGGCCATTGGCTCCGCACCACCCCACCATCACCTCAAAACCCCATCATCTCCAAGGTAGAGTACACTTTTCTTGTAGAGATACAAGAAATGGCCCCTTCCATAAGACATATGGCAAGACACAGGGAAGGGTGCCACCACCAAGGTCAGTAATTGCATCTCTGTGACCTGTGCTTCCATTCCCACCCCACTCACCCTTTTTCTCTCTGCTTCTTACAACACATCTCTGCTGCTGACTCTGCTTTCTTCTTTCGCTCAAAGGGTCTCTAGTGATTACATGGGGTACACCTGTACAATCCAGAATTCTCTCTCCATCTCTGTCTCAAGATCCTTAATTCATATCTATATCTATGAAGTCCTTTTGGCCGTGTACGGTAACACATTCCCAGATCCCAGGGATTAACATTTGGGTATCTTTGGAAGGCCATTAGTCTGCTTGGAAACAGAAGTTTTCTACTCTTTGATTATTTCAGCCAAAGCCAGTTTCAGTTGTTGGCAATGAAGAACCATAATTAAAACACTAGTATTTCTAAAAGTATGTTCAATGTACCCGAAGATGGCCTCAGATGTACTGAATAGGACTGTTTGAAAGTGGACCAGTGAATATGCTTTTTTTTTTTTTTTTTTTGGTTTGTTTTGCCAAGTAATTCTTTTGCACGGTAAATATCTGCATCCATGATTTTAATGTTGTGTTTATATGAGAATAAATTTTAAGTGTTCTTCTCTTTCAAGAATACCCCTGTGGTTCTTATTCCCAGTTTAAAGCAAAACGGTTTAGTAGGCAGTGGCACTTAATGGGAAAAGCCTGGGCTTTGGAACCAGACTTCAGTTTGAATTTTGGGTCTCATACTTTTCAGCCACAACTCTTCTGTGCTCTATCCATTCACACTCTAATCAGAATTTTCTTATCCACATGCAAAGCAGTATCATTGATTTTAATAAACTAATGTAAAGGTGGAATAAGATATTTGTATAACAAATAATAGTGCCTAGAACATGGTTGGTGTACAAAGAAAAAGTTTCCCTGTCAAAATGCAGCACAATGTGTATATCCATAAACAAGTAACTCCCGTGTTAAGACATTGCTTAATGTTCCTTTTACTGGTCCCAGAATTTTGCATTTTCTGATTTTCCTTTAGTCAGCACCGAGCCATGGACATTATGTCAACCCCTCCTTCCTGTCCAGATGTCCTTTCTCTCCACAGTTTTACTTCAACAACTTCCGGATGCAGCCCTGTTGCCTGTTGATTTTTGTTCAGGTTTTGTGATTAAGAGGTTGTGGCATGTTAATCTCTGTAAAGTATTTCTCTGTGGACTTTTCCAGACAGCCCCTCTTTCATCTGGACCTCCTTTAGCCTTCAAAGGCACCATTCAGGGCCAAATCTGAGGTAGGTTTAAGGCCTGGAGTAAATCACGTTGGGAGGCCCCTTCTTTCTGGTTAAAAGGAGAAAAGGAGAAATGATAAGATATAGGGAAAGGTCTCTAATGCTTGAGAAGAATGAAGGCGAAGGCATCAATATTCCAGGTGTCTGGCTTCTGTGCCCTTTAAAATTTGTGATTTATATCTACTATGGCGCTCTTTGAGGTTCAAAACTGTATAATTGTCAAATATTTTAATAAATAACCAACTCATATTGCAGTATTTCTGATGGCATTTTTAGAAAACAGTCAGCAATTTTCATATTTTTCCTCCAAAAATTATTTCAGAGTAAGTCTTAAATTATTATCACTACTAAAAACTAACATACTCATTTATAGTTGGCATCAGATGAGCTCATTTTTATAAAGAGTAACTGAACTATATTAGCATTAGAGAAAAGACTCAATCACATTGCAATAATATACCCAGCAAAATACGTAAAACATCTGGTCAAACAGCTGTATTTTGATGTATATAAGCCATAAAATTAAATTAACTAATTTTTGTGACTGATTTTCCTCTCCTTGCTTAAAAATATTGATCATAACTCCATTTGCTTTGGAAAATGGATTTCCTATTTTCTTTGGAATACATATGTATGTGGATTTCAGCATCTGTGTCTATATTAGGGAATGGCGATAAGGATACCCTATCAGGTAGGTCACTGCAGTTGAAAGTTTTCAGATCAGACTCAGATAACAGAATGCTAGATATATCACAGAAATTCACTCACCTACACTATTTAAAATACTTAATAACTTTCTTGGACAATATATAACTAAAGTCAGCCTCTTTGTGCCTCTGAAAACAAGTAATCTAAACCAGCTTCTAAAAAGTAAGGTTACTGTCATCCCCTCTACTGTTGCCCAGTTGGAATTATTTTTGGTCAGTATTTATAGAACTATTCATTTTAAATCCTCTAATTAATTACCTCCACTTTCATGATCCTTATGTGCATATGAAATACTCACAAAATAGTAACAATGATTTCAAAAACTCTGTCCCTCGGCATCTTACCTTGTGGAGAAATGACACAAATTATTAGTTTCCACTCTTAAAAGGATAAGAGGGGCACCTGGGTGGCTCAGTAGGTTAGGCATCTGACTCTTGATTTTGGTTCAGGTATGATCTCACCGTCCTGAGATTGAGCCCTACATGGGGCTCCATGCTGACCACACAGAGCCTTCTTGGGATTCTCCCTCTCTCTGTGCCCCTCTCCCACTTGCATGCATGCTCTCTCTTTCAAAATAAATAAAATAAAATAAAACTTTTAAAAAAGGACAAGAGCCACCTCTTTTAAAAATTGAAAATAGAGCTATGAAGCTAATGCAAATTTATATATGTATAAAGTATAAATAATGTATATATAAATGTATATATAAATGTGTGTGTGTGTGTGTGTGTGTGTATATATATATATATATATATATATAATTGACAGTCATTCGTGATTTTAATATTTTCTTTCATTCTAAAAGTTCCCCTTCTCCATCTTTCTGGAACATAAGAGAATACAGATATTATTTTTAAAACCCAATAAGTTCTTCCCTCGACTTGATGTTGATTTGCTTCCTCTTAAATTATTCAATATTAAGCACCTGCCATATGCCCAACATGGTACTGGAGACACAGAAAAGGTCACAGACAAATTTCTTGCTCTTGGAAAAAAAAAACAAAAACATAATTTCCTTCCATTCTGAGCCACTGATTCTTTCGGAAGTTACTAACACCTTGTATCATTAGGTTGTAAAGAATTTATTCCAGACAGGATAGAGAAAAGTTACTATTCCTCTTTTCTTTAATGTGACACTTCCAGGGTCTGTCATATCCTGTAATTTTCCATTTTCCTGAAACACGAATTGTAATCCTAAACTGCCAGGCAAGTGTGAGAAGGATTCACTTTCCTAGTAAATATGAGCAGAGGGGGTATGATGTGAATGGTGTGTGTTAGCAAAAGGAAAAAAAAAGAGGTTTGCAGAAGAAGTAGAAAGAACTTCTACTACACTGAAACAGACAGAAAATGGGGTGGGGACCATATTTACCATATCCTTTCTCCCTAAAGCTAGGAGAACGGCATCATATTAAGTGCCACCCTAATGAAAAGAGAGAGTTTGGACCATTGGCCAAGATACAGCTGGTTTACTGGTTTGGAGTGAATGCAGAAGATGTTGGCAGCAATGGCGAGGGAGGGAAGGGGTAGTGGCCCACAGAGTACCAGTTCTCAGGGGAGGGGATTGAGCGAGAGGAAGATCCAACAAGGCTGCCAGAGGGAAGACATCTGCATCTCATAGGTTTTTGTTTTCTCAGCGCTGCTGCCTTTGAGGGTGTGTATGCATTTAAGCTTATATTTTAGTGTATAATCTCATCTAAAAATGCAGTAGGGTTAGTATCCATGGATTCAGGAGTTTCCTTAGATGTCAGGGGTCTACTCTACTAGATTCCGGTCCTATCTTTCAAACGGCCTTTGACAGGTAGGTACACTTACCCATCAAACGGATTTCTCAACTTTATTAAAATGTAATCTGTCACTGTTTTTACTCTGGAAAATTTACACAGGCATGCATTTACACTTCGTCTTTCCACCACAAGCTCAATTTTAGGAGACAGAAACGAATTTGTCAACACTTTTCAAATGAAGGAATACATACAAAATGCATCGCCCTTAACACAACGATAAAAAGGAGATGTGGAAGAAAAGGTGAAATATGAAAATACGTTGTAACTGTCGTTGGCAAAGAAAAAAGATGAAAATGTCGCAAAAAAATAATAGCATACTCAAGATTTGAGATCTAAGTGATGAATCCTGTATTTCCAAGTGGAGGAAATGGCCTCCGTGCTAGCAGCAAATAACTGGGCCTTCTGTTATTTGTTGAGCAAATTACTGGGAGCTGAAAAATAAGAGGCATGCAAAATCACCTTACAGCTGACTTGTTCAGCAAAGTTCAGTGGATGTAAGGGGTGAAAGCTGTACCTGGCAAGAAATAAGAGAAATTCAGCAGGCTAAAAAAAATGCTGCCTCCCACTGCTGCCTATTAAATAAGTCTTACAATATTGTCAGTGGCACCTGGGTTTTACTCAAAGTCAGGGAGAGAAAATGGAATCTTGGCAGATTAAAGCAATAGTCGTGCTGAAAATGTAAACACACGTACAGAAATACACACATGCACACACACACACACACACACACACACACACACACACACAGAGTATGTAATTTTTTTCATTTGTTTCTCTTCAGGCAAATTAGAGTGTGGACTTCCTGGCTAATTACCCTTATCCTGACTCCCAGAGAGCCGACCGCCTTCTCAATAACTTACAGGTGACTTATTATTTTTTTTTCCCTGCCAGTTCTGCTCTGTGTTTAAATCAAAAAGGCAGATAACCCATTTGTATCAAATTATGCATGACAGTTTGGGGAGTGGGTTATATACTTCTAGGAGAGGCACAAACCCCAAGCTGTTGCATTTCATTACCCACATGGCTCTCGGTTCCGGAGGCAAGGGTTTTTGTAGTGTTTAAAGATAATTTCTTGCAAGTCTGTTGGCCTCATTGTGAAGAATTCAGAGATTTAAAGGGGTTGTAAAAAGTATACCTCCCAAACATGCTATCAGTTCCTTGAATTTGGAGGAACAGAGAACAGCAAAAGACAAAACAACAGAAACAAAACAAAACAAAACAACAGAAATCACAGTGTGTGAAACATCTACAGTCGTTCTGCAAATTGTAGAATTGTCTCTTTCTCCACATTTAACAGTTACTTTTTTTAAAAAAATTTTAATGTTTATTTTTGAGAGAGAGAGAACACGAGCGGAGAAGGGGCAGAGAGAGAGAGTGACACAGAATCCGAAGCAGGTTCCAGGCTCTGAGCTGTCAGCACAGAGCCGGAAGCATGGCATGAACCTCAAGATCATGACCTGAACCAAAGTCAGACGCCCAACCAACTGAGTCACCCAGGTGCCCCAAGTTTATTATTATTTTTTATTATATATATATATATATATATATCTTTTTTTTTTTTTTTTTGAGAGAGAGAGAGACACACACACAACATGTGAGCAGGGAAGGGGCAGAAAGAGAAAATCCCAAGCAGGCTCTGCACTGTCAGCTCAGAGCCTGATGCAGGGCTCAAACACACGAACTGTGAGACCATGACCTGAGCTTAAATCAGGGGTCTGATGCTTAACCAACTGAGCCATCAGGCCCCCCTCAGCAGTTGCTTTTGACTATCATGTGAGGTTATAGATATACATGATCAACTAGTGTTGTTGGGATTATCTTTCAAAGTTGGATGTATTACTTCCTTAGTTTCTGGGCATCAGAGTAACCAGGCTGGGATTAGGGAGGAGAGTGTCCAGTTCATGGCAGATAGCTTAGGCCATATGGTAATATATGCAACCTCTACCAGAGCCAGAATTTTGTTTCAAAGGAAAAAAGTGTGTGCCCGAGAATGCATAGTTTTGCCCCATAAATCGAAAACTTTAAGCTGCCTTTATTGAGCCATTTGATCTGTTATAGAACAGGCTGGTTTTGTAAGGATGAAGGATAAGGGCTGCTTGTACTTTGGCCAAAACCAGTTGCAGATAGTTCTCTGGTCTTGGGACACACCCAGAGTTGACGGCCTTCTGGTCACCTGGAAAATTTAACAAATCTGCTTACCCCAATATGGTACATATTGGACGCAAAAGCAAGTGGCCATTTCATAAAAATAAAAGGTAAAAAAGGCAGCAAAGAGTTCTTTACCTTCTGCTAGTGTCCCGATACATCCCAGATGACTTGATCCGTAGAAACCCCAAGAACAGTAAGCATCTCTATTTGCATGGATTTGATCTCCCACCCACTTGAATGTATTTAAGACACCTAATTCTTCTTGTTCTCCAAATCCAGTTAACGTGATACTTTCAGCGATGTGGATCTGGGGGCAGTTTTATGGATTGGGAAGTGGTCAGGTTCTCCCCCAACTGAATTGTGTCTCAGAGCCAGAGAGCTGAGATAATCCCGTGGCAAAACAATGGAAGTATAATGTTCCTTCAAAATGACAACAAAGTAGATGTAGAGAAAAGAGTACACTTCAGATCAATAACTACATGCCAGGTATTGAGCTTTTAGTCATTTGCTGCATGAGCTCCAGTTGAAGTCTTTATCTGATTACGTTCATTGATAGTCCTCTGCTAGTCTCCAAAACTTATCTACTCCTGCACATGTTGGGCTGGAGAGCTAGAAGGGATGTGAGCAGAATCAGTGCCTTTGTAAATGTCACATCTTTGATGGTGGTGGGAATGTCTGTGATTCCACTAGGAATGCAATTATTCTTATTTTTGTTGCCATTTAAAGGAAGTTCCAGAAGCTTCTATATGAGCTTTCCTATCAAAACAGCCTGCAGTCCAGGAAGCTAATGTAGAAGCCTGTCAGTTGCCAAGGGCATATTTTGGCTATGCGTTCAAGAACTGGGAAAGTAAGCATGTGAATTTCTGGATCTTACGGGCTCTATGATATAGGCAGATATCACAATGCCATTTATTACTACCCTTTATAAGTTGTGTCACTGGATCACAGCAACTGCCTACACACCCAGCCATTAGATGCCCAGAGCCACAGGCAGAAAAAAAAAAATAATCCACAGTTTTCTGAGTTGTTTCCCCCGTCTTCTTCCTTAAGGAAGAAATATTTACAGAACTAGTATGATTTGCAGGTGTAACAGTTAACTCCTCAAAGTTATCAGGTTTCTTCTTTAAGAGTCTGTGAGTCCATGAAATAAGTTAGGAATAGAAATTGGGTGAGAAGTCACAAGTCCCTACCATGGTTGGTTATAAAAGTCAGGTAGGACGTGAGTGGGATGGATGCCTATCTGTTTTTGCTCTTCAGGCCCCATGATCAGTCAAGCACCGTCAAATACCTTGCAGTTCACACCATTCAGATTACTATGGCAGACTGCTGCCTCGCAAGACCCCGCCCTTAATAGCCCTCTGAAAGTTATGCTGTCTGTGTCTCCACACCTCTGCTATCCTCTCACTCCCATTCTACCGGGGAGATCATATCAACTGCCCCTTCTCCCACCAGCTACTAAAATAATTTTTTAGGAATGCTTGCACTCCCCTCCCCAGTGTGTTTCCAAAGGCCTTGGGGTAAGGGGACCTTCTAGGTTCTTTGTGAATCAAAGTTTGCTTGAGTGGAAGACTGAACAAGAAATTTTCACTGACTTATTTTAATCTCCACAGTCTTTGGATTCCTTCCTCTGGAATCTACCCCAGTTTTTTGTCATGTCAGTGCTGTCATGGGGTGCTATGGAGTCCGGGTTTTAGCTGCTAATTCAATACGTGGGATCTAGAATTTTTGGTAAGTGCACCTATGTGGCTAAAGTCAGCTTAATCGGGGGCACCTGGGTGACTCAGATGGTTAAGTGTCCAACTCCTGATTTTGGCTCAGGTCATGATCTCACAGTTCCTGAGTCCCAGCCCCGCATCAGGCTCTGTGCTGACAGTGTGGAGCCTGTTTAGGATTCTCTCTCTCTCTCTCTCTCTCTCTCTCTCTCTCTCTGCCCCTCCCCTGCTCATGTTTTCTTTTTCTCAAAATAAATTTTAAAAATAATAATAAAATAATAAAGTCAGTGTAATCTAAAATATACTGTTCCTTTCTCCTTCATCAAGTACTCCCAAGATCTATTTCAGGTACTCATTGGAACTTTGTAAATTAAATTAACTAACCTTTTGTGATGTAAAGTTCGTTTGCTGGATAAATTGGGAGCTGATTCTAGTTATAGAAATGGAAACAAAGGGACAAGAAAGGGGAGGAGGGCCCACAAGAAAATGTGTTTCATGTTGCCAAGTAACTCCATCAGCCGAGGAAGGCGTAAGTGTCTTCAAGGAAGACAGAGGTTCTTTGGAGGAAGGCAGTTTAGGGATGATGGGGCAGTGCAGTCTCACAAACCCAGTGCCTTATGCCTCATCACTCTGTTTCAGAATCCTATTCTTTTCTGATTAGTGTGTTTACTTTTACAGAAGATATTTAGGAGACTGAATTTGACGCATTTTGGAATGCAGCAACGCTTAGGCTTGACATGCCGTTTAGATTTTCATTATTTTAGTTGTGCAGCTGCTAAAAATTAGTGTTTCTTTATCATCAGTCCTGGAAAATTCCCAGGTTTTAGTTATTATTCCCTTACCAAATATTCAAGGATCAGAGCGTGTCATTCTGTCTCTCTCTCTCCCTCTCTCTCTCCCTCTCTCTCTCTCTCTCTCTCTCTGTAGTGCTATTCCCAGCAGACAGTCCATATTCAGTTCTCAACATTTTACGTTCTTCCTACTGTTCTTATAGCAGTGACCACTTTCCTCCAAGCCAAGCCTCAGTGAGCACTTCATTTCTGACGACTAATTTACTCTTCCATCTAATATCCCTGCCCTGATTGTTAAATGAATTTTCACCTAGCCAGATAACCAGTACCAGATTATCTGATTTCCCTGACGATATCTCCCCTGCGTCTCACACTCTGCTGATTTCTATACCAGTCAGGATTCTGTAATGATGAAATCAGAAACGAACCCCTGCAAATTTGAACAGAGACCCCTACTAATTTGAACCCCTGCTTTTTAAGGTAGAATGGAGATAGGTCACAGAATACCTTGGAAGACCAAGAACCAGTACCAGATATTGAGAAAGAAACTAGACATGGTAGAGGTAGGGTGACCAACTCATGCTGGTTTGTCTGGGACTCTCCCAGTTTTAGCCCTGAAAGTCCCAGGTCGTGGGAGATCCCTCAGTCCTGGGCAAACTGGAAAGAGTAGTCACCCTACCTGGCATGCTGTAGTAACACTTCAAGTCATGCCACAAGAGTAGCCTGGTTATGCCACACTGTCTCCAACACTGGATCTTAGAAACTGTCAGGGCATCTGGGTGGCTCAGTTCATTAAGCACTCGACTCTTGGTCCTGATTTTGCAGCTTGTGAGTTCGAGCCCCACACTGGGCTCTGAAATCACGGAGCCTGCTTGGGATTTCTCTCGCCCTCTTTCTCTGCCTCTACCCGGCTTGTTCTCACTCTCTCCAAAAATAAATAAATCAATTAAAAATAAAATACCATCACTGGTTCCACTGTGACGACTGTGTCTTGAAATTATCCCACTGCCAGAATTCTAATTAGTCCCACCAAGTCTTTTTTGGCCTTGCTGCAGATCCAATATCCAGATCCAGAGCATCCGTATTGGTCTCCACTAACTACCAAGAGTGAGCTTTTGCAGGATTTGTGGCTTCTTCTCTCTGGGGGCCCAGCTCTTGGATGCCATTAGGACTTTGTGACGCTACAAGGAAAGAAAAGGGGGGAGACAAATTGCATTAGAACACTGAGTAAACAATAAGATGGGTCAAGGAACAGAAACCAAAAGAATGCTGGGTCATAAAAAGCTCATACAAGAAGGTGATATGTAAAAAACATCGGGATATGAGGAAGCTTTGGACATCATTTTGTCACACAGCTATAAGAACGGACAACATATACTATAGATGATAAATGAGCAAACGGATGGACTGACTAGCATTTACCAGCCAAAGCAAATCCCCCAAAGGATCAGAATGTGAGGTGCTCAAACTAAATCATTGACATCATGGGTCCACTTATTTTGGCAGCATTTGGTAATGTTATTTTCAATGAATATTGGTGAAAGATTTAAGGGAAAGTAGAATATAAAATTAAAATTCAATTGGAGAGAATAACTTTTGCCGGTGTAACTTTTTGGAAACATTGAGTCTGAATTCTGATTAGAAGGTATGATAGATAAGCCAACAAAATTGCCAGTCAGCTTGAAAACGCTCCTTTTTCAGTTCCACAGAGATCTGTCTCTACTATATTGTGTACGTATATTTTCACTTCTTTGACGTTCTGTTGTCACATGGTGCTAGAAGACTGGACAGGGAAATTAAAAAAAAAAAAAAAAGTCATTGAAAGCCTTTCTGTTCTTTCTGAACTTCTAATTAGTTTCTCTGGAGTTATTATGCTCCTGGTCAGGCTGAATGAATTGTGGGTGATAAGAAATAACCTCCCTAAACAGCTTAGTTGTGGCTTCCTAAACTGAGATGTGATAGTGACTATGACATAAACAGTATCATCAAAAACTCAGACAAAAATACTGAGGCTCAGTCTTCACACATTCCATTTGGAAGACTTTTTTGTTGTTGACTTCAGGGGAAAATAGTGTAAATAGAACAATTAAAATGGCGTCCAGGGTAGTAATGAATATAAAATCTATATCTATACAAGTCTGTTTGAAATTTCAAAACTGGGCAATGTTTTTAAACTGCATGAAGATATAATGTAATATGTATTCGGTTTTAACAAAATAAGCTTCTTCAATCATGAAATAAGAAGGAATATTAATAGAACAAAGATGACCTAATGACTTTAAATCTTACACTTTCCTACTCAATGGATTTTGTAATGAGAGTCTGATAATCCCAGCTCAACATTTTCAACCATGGAGTCCAGGTCAGAAAAAGATTGCTCTATAATCTTTTCAAACATTCATGTGGATGTTTATTAGATCTTTTAGTTGTCATGGCCACTGTGTTCTCTGTTGCTGACCTCCAGCTCATATCTGAGAGATGTAGGTGAAATTTTGTTATAAATTGGCTTCAACCTTTGCCTGGGAGGACCAAAGGTGTTTATAAATAGCTGTTCTATAGGTGCCTCCTGCACTGAGCTCCAGAAAGATGTGCATTTATTAGCTCACTCACCGTGTGCATTTTTAAATGAAATACTGGAGAGAAGTGTAAGACATCAAGTGTGTGGCCAAGCCATTAATAGGCCAACAGCACAGGCCACATTTCCTTTTCATCAAATCCGACAGCTTTAGTGTCTACTATATCATGGCCTACTTTGAAAGAGTTGCACCTATTCAGGCTGAATTAAAGGTTACAAATATCAAAGTGTAACTCATCAACTGGTAAATAACCCGTCATCAATCAACCAATTCATATGTCATACTTACGTGGGCACATCAGGTTTCACTTGTTTCCCCCTTCTTAACAGAGGAATCAATATTGTTCCTTGATGTGGTAAAAATACTAATGAGGAAGGCAAGAAAGAATATGCTAAATGTTTTTCCTTCATTAATCCTCAGAGCAGTTACTAAATTAATTTTGTAAGCATTCAGTGTAACAATGGTTGTGTTTACCAGACAGTGCTGCAGGTCAGTTTTGTGAGCTTATTTTGTTTGCTGGGAAAATTCAGATTCATTTTACTTTCATGTAAAAATAAACTATTTTAGAATGATTATGTGGGCAACAATATACAAAAAATAAATATAGGTAAGAAAAATAATGGCTAGGGTCTGTTTTATTTTAACAGGCTTAGCATGAGGAAAAAAATAAAGCACGGAGAAAGTGAAACTTTGCTCAAAGGGAGACTTTAATTCTTGAAATCAGAGTAAAATATATGATTTCTTTAGCATGAACTTATATTTTGATACCTTACTTTCAGTGAAAGCTTTCTAGTGAGGCATCTTGGAGATACTCTTCTTCAACTTTGAAAGTTTTATTAGCATTCTTCTTTTACATTAAAAGCCAATAGGTATGTGTTTCCTAAATCCTAATGTACCAGTAAGTCTCTTATTTTAAAGCATTTGGTTATATTGCCATTCTCCTGATATATGATTTTGTATAAGTAGACAGTAATGGGAAGAGGACATTAGGAGCTAAGAATGACCTCAGGTTAAGAGCAAGCAAGAAAACAGGAACCTCAGTCCTACAACCGCAAAGAAATGAATTCTGCCAACAACAGTGAAACTGAAAGGGGGCTGTGAGCCTCAAATGAAAACATCCTGGCCAACACCCAATTTCAGCATAGTGAGATACAGCAGAGGACCCAGCTAACTGGTGACCAGACTCCTGACTCATACAAAATATGACATAATACATTTGTGTATACGGTTGCTTTATGCTGCAAAGTTTGTGGTGATTTATTATGCAGTATAGAAAGCTAGTACAAAATAAACACTCCTCCATGTCTCATGAATGCATTTTTTAAAATGTTTATTTATTGAGAGAGAGAGGGAGAGAGAGGGAGAGAGAGAGCAGGGGAGAGGCAGCGAGAGGAAGAGAGAGAATCCCCAGAAGGCTCTGCACTGAGAATGCCAACGTGAGACTCGACCTCACAAATCGTGACATCGTGACCTGAGCCAGAATCAAGAGTCGGACACTTATCCAACTGAGCCACCCAGGTGCCCCTCATGTATACATTTTATTACCCATTAGAACACTGTTGGCCTAGACAAATGTGCAAGTAATTTTATCAAGACACCGAGACAAATGCAATAATAATGAGTCATAGTTTTATTTGACTGTCATATACATGATTTGACTGACTGTCATATGCATACCCTAGCTGTACACATCTTTGTGTCATTTTGGATACATGGTAAAATATATTTAACAGCTTCTAACCTGGAATAATAACTTTTAAATATTTAGATATATGTGTGTGTGTGTATATATATATATGTATGTGTCTGTATATATATATATATATATTTAGATAGACTTCCATTTATTCTCCAGCTCTGCATCCTGCCAGTGTTCATGGTGGGAATGTTCAACATCCTTTTCCTAATATTCACACTACTCTTCACTGTTTGCAGGTAGAGTTAGCAGCCCCGCCCTCTTTGCTTCCTTACAACACTGCTTAAATACCCTGATATCATATGAATCATGTTGAATTATAATTTGTCCAGTCATGGGTCTTTTGTCCCTACAAGATGATGAACTCTCTTAGAACAGAGACCTTATCTCAGTCTCTCTAATCAATAACACCAAGCAGATTGCTTAACACCTGGCAGATGTTTCCATAGACACGTATTTAAATTCAAAGGTGGGTGGGAGAGTTGACATAAACCTTTTAGTTCTGTGTTGATTTTCAATCTATCACTCCTTTCCCACTCCCAATTATTCAAAACATACATTTGAGATAGACGTAATTATCTGTCCTATAAGGGCCGACCCTTTATTTGCTTGCCAAACATGCTGAACATTTATGTCAAAATGAATAAAACCATAGGTTGTTGTCATCCTGGAATTTGGTTGTCTGGGAAATATTTTTTAAAAATGATTGTCTCTACTCCTTGAAAATTAACTGATCGTTAAAATGCCTCTTTTTTTTTTTGTCAGAAAGAGAAGTTGGAGAAGGTTATTAATTAAGTTATAGAACAACACTATAAAATTGGATCATGTTGACCAGGCTGCTATTGACCAAGCCACCATTGTTCACTGTCATATGGTATATACATGTTCATGTTCTTATATTATAAAAAATGTCTGGGGAATTTTCTGTCTAAGATCAGCAGTCAACAGTATCTGCCCTCCCTAAACTGAGATACACTAAACTATTATCAAGAGTTGAGTACAATTCCATCATTCTAAGTAATCTAGACCCAGAGTCAACCTTTAAAAAGCAGAGAGAAATAAATACCACTTGGTATGGTAATGGATTTTTTTTTTCCTTTTTTGTCTCAGAGAAATTTGTATGTGGCATCTTCACATAACGAATTTCAAATGAACTTGACAAATGTTTTAACATTGCTTACAGCTCACATAAATGCTTGCGGTAATTGTTTGTTTGGGGCTAAAAATTGTTCTTAACTGTTATTAACATTTTATTGTGGTTAATAAAAATAGCCATTTATTACAGTAAAATGTCAGCAAGAAAACCAAAGGTATAATGAGAAAAATAAAGATCACTTATGTGACACAAAGCATCATAATGGCTAAAACATGGGTATAAGAAACTGTCCGCTTGGGTCCAACTCTGTGACCTCAAACAAATGATTTAAACTCTGTTTCTTCAACACTTAATAAAAATAACTCACATAAGTTGTATTATCATAAGGATTTAGAACATGACCTTACACAGAATAATTACTCAGTAAATGATTATTTTTATTATTATTTTTATTATAATTTTTAGTATTATTTTGGGAATTTAAAAAGAACTATTTTTCTTGAATTTAAATCAATAAACGCTATATGTTATTTGCATTATTATTGTCAAAAATCTAACTAAATCCCACTAGAGCAATTATAGATAATTTTCTATAAAAATTATTTTATACGATTATACTTTACGATTTTTTTCTTTCATATAAAATGCACATTATCATATAAATAGTAAGCATTTTCATTTTTTTCTTTCATATCTAATTTAATCTTTGGATATTTAATCATTACTATCTTGGCACGAATATCACGGAAAATCCATTTCTACCATCAGAACTCTTAAAGCATCATAAAGCAACAATTGATAAGAATTCCATGTTGAGGCTTCATTATTAATGAAAACTAAGCCCAGGAATGGAAATTGGCACACCCCACTTTGTTCAGAATTTTTACTGAAATACTGAAATGGCTATATAAAAATAGAAAAATTGATAGCAGAAACTAGGGAAAGATGACATATCTATTCTTGATGGACTGAGGAATTTAGAGAAGATAATGTTCAGGAGAAATTCTTATAGAAAAGCATATGAGTTACAATAGGAGAAGTAATCAATTCTAGAGCTTGGAGTGAGTGGGTATGGCAGAGACAGAAGGGAAGGGTTTATTCAGCCTTGGCTGCACATTAGACCACCTGAGGAAGTTTTCAGAAACAATCACGTTCTTGGGGTGTGTGGGTGACTTAGTTGGCTGTGTGTGGAAATCTTGATATCAGCTCAGGTCATGATATCATGGATTTGAGATCTAGTCTTGCATCCCTCTGAGCACAGAGCCTGCTTGGGATTCTCTCCCTCTCGCTCTTCCCCTTCCAACCCCCTCAAAATACATAAATAAACTTCAAAAATAATCACATGCAGATCTTATTTCAGAGCAATTAAATCCTAATCTTGGTTGCCAGGGAAACTCTATACATTTCTTTTCTTGTACGAATTTTCCAGATAATTCTATGTCCATGGGATGGCTATGAACCATTGGTCTAGAAAACAAACATTACATATACTTGTGTTTCCTGGGAAGTACAAGGATACCACTATACAAAACCCAGCTGTTATACTCACTCTCAGCTTATGCTTTATGTTGGAACAGGCTAAGTAAAGCTAAAGGGTACTGAAAAGCAGTATGCCTGTGAGAGAAGGTAGGGGAAGATAAGCCAGGGTTGGGCATTGACCCATCAGTGTTTGTTGTAAACTCTGAAGCTTTAATGATAAATGCTTAAGGAGAAAAATTTAAGATGACAAAATATAAAATGTATCGGGCAAAATAATAAATATAAATGGGTTAAAAATTTCCATAATAAAATTCATGTAGGAATGCATAAAAATAATGTTATGCCATTTATAGAATTAAAATAAAATAATTGAAAAAAGCGTTAAAAGTGAAAGGAAGGATATATCAGGCAAATGAAAACGTAATATCACTAGGAATTTCAATTCAATATTGAAGTCGAATAAAATGAAATTCAAAGCAAAACCTACTGAAAAAGATAATGATAAGTCATTTTATATTGATAAAAAATGGAACCTACAAAGAATTGTCAAGACATTTTAATGTGCTGAATAATGTTATCTCAAATATATTTCAGAAAAGCCATAAGAAAAACAGATTTTTTTAATTTGAATGAAATATGAAAGAGTAGAGACTTAATACTTCTGTCACTCTTTGTATTCTTGACAGATTTTTTTACTAAAATAAAATACAAATTCCAGATCTCTGCAATTCATTTTATTGTTGTATTCATTAACCTAATACCCCAGAGTTTCATGGTTGCAAAACAAACAGTATTCATCAGAATAAAAAGAATAAACATGATTGTCAAAATAAATGCTTCATGTATAAAATTATATTGATTTATATATTCAAAATACAGGAATTAAGTAAATTAAAAAATGTTAAAAATATTCCTCTCTCCTAAACTTATTTTTTCTTGACTATTTGTGCCTCATAATTTATATTTTAAATACAAAATAACCCCAAAATTTCAAACCTGGCAAACATTTATCCCTATTAGTTTTCTCACCAGTCATGTTAAATATATGTACTGATTCACTGTCTACTTACAAAATTGTATAAAATACACCCACTAGAAAACCAGGGACTGTGATGTTAAAATAAGTCATTACAATTTTTTTAAAGTAATTAACTTAAAATTTCAAAATATTTAAAATATGGTATTTTAAAGTAAAAAAAAAAAAAACACTGTTTTGACCCATTCAGTTATCATCCATGATAAAGGAATATTTATAAAAGAATTCTTTTATAAAGAAAAAAATTATAAATGAATAGTTATACCTGGATGGTCCTCTAAGAAGAGGATTTTTATATTGCCCCTTGAAAGCTAAACTCAGGGGTGGGAGTGTTAATGCTTTCCATTGTGTTTTTCAAAAGACTGTGAGCCTTTCAGAAATCTTGATATTTACCAAGGCCACAGAGTAACAAGACAACTTAGTGGTAAATTAGCATATAGATCGTTTAGGTGAATAGTCTCAAAAAAATCATCAATATCTTAACCTTGTATGAAGAAAGTGTAGTCAGGATTTTCCTGGAAATGTGGGATCCTAGGAAGTGCTGAGAAGGAGCATGGTCCAGAAGAGGACTGGCCTAAGGGGACCCAGAAGACATTGGTATCACTCGCTACTGGGAAGGCACAGCACTGATCATGGGTATCTGTAGCTGATGACAATGCGGGAGTCTTGAAGGCTGGACAGGATGAAGGCTGGACAGCACAGGGTACTTCAATGGAATGAGGTACAAAGGAGCAGAGGCAAGAAAGAACATAGGATGGCATAAAAACAAATATCGGAAAACTATTTATTTTCTACTTCTCTTCCTTCCCCCTTCTGAGAATGCCACTCACTAATCTCAGCAAAATTGATCACCCTTAGGAAGCCAGGTAAGGGAAATGGTGAAGAAATATGTTAAATTTGATTAATATTTTTATAAAAATAACTGTATATTAAACTGCGTATTATTAGGTCCCTTAAAAGGGCTTGATATTGAGTTTTCTACTGTTATGAAAATGGAGAATTACTTATATTCACTTACTAGAAAATTAGGAAAGTCATGTTTCTGAACATCTGATTTATAAGTCTAAATTTCAAACCTGCCAAGCATTTATCCCTGTCAGTTATCTCCCCAGTCATGATTAGTAGGTCTCTCACTGTTGATAACCCATGGGTGTTGTAAAAATCTGCTAATGTATTACACATATAATAAAAATGTATTGAAATATCATGCTACAAATATTGCAAAATACACAGCATTTTTTTAATTTTTTTTTTTTACGTTTATTTATTTTTGAGACAGAGAGAGACAGAGCATGAACGGGGGAGGAGCAGAGAGAGAGGGAGACACAGAAATGGAAGCAGGCTCCAGGCTCTGGGCCATCAGCCCAGAGCCTGACGCGGGGCTCGAACTCACAGACCGTGAGATCGTGACCTGAGTTGAAGTCAGACGCTTAACCGACTGAGCCACCCAGGCGCCCCACACAGCATTTTTAATGTGTTGGAGAACACACAGGGGCACACAGAAATCATTAAATATATTTTTTGCTATCAATGTTCCTTTTTTCAAATTGAAGTAGAGTCGACACACGATGTTACATTAATTTCAGGTGTACAACATAGTGATTTGACAAGTCTATACAATATGCTATGCTCACCACAAGCTGAGCTGCCATTTGTCACTGCACAACGTTATTACAATACCATCAACTATATTTCCTATGCTGTAACTTTTATCCCCATGACTTTTTATTCCACAACTGGGACTCTGTATCTCCCATTCCTCTTCACCTATTTTGCTCATTTCTGCACCACATTCCCTCTGGCAACTATCAGTTTGTTATCAGTATTTATAGGTCTGTTTCTGCTCTCTCTGTTTATTTGTTCGTTTACTCATTTGCTTGGTTGTTCAGATTTTATATATATGTGATATCATAAAATATCTGTTTTTCTCTTTCTGACTTATTTAACTTAGCATAATATACTCATGGTCCATCCATGTTGTCACAAATGCACGATCTCATCCTTTTTTATATAATCTTCTTTATCCATTCATCTATTGATAGTCACTTGGGTTGTTTCTATTCCTTGGCTATTGTAAATAATGCTGCAATAAACAGGGTTCATATAAATTTTCAAATTAGTGTTTTCATTTTCATTGGCTAAATACCCAGTAGCAGGATTACTGTATTGTATGGTATTTTTATTTTTAATTTGGGGGAGGGCTTCCATATTGTTTGCCACAATGGCTGAATCAATTAACATTCTGACCAACAGTGCATGAGAGTTTCTTTTTCTCCACATCTTTGCCAATACTTGTTATTTCCTCTTTTTCATTCTACCCATTTTGATTGATGTAAACTGATATCTAACTGTGATTTTTATTTGTATTTCCCTGATGATAAGTGATGTTGAGCATCTTTTCATGTGTCTCTTAACCATCTCTATGTCTACTTTGTAAAAAGTGTCTATTAATATCTTCTGCCCATTTTTTATGGGATTGTTTGCTTTTTTGGTATTGAGTTGTAGAAATTATTTATATATTTTGGATATTAACTCCTTATCAGATATATCACTTCCAAGAATCTTCTCCCACCCTTTAAATTTTGCTCATCTCTTCCTTAACTGTGAAAAAGCTTTTTATTTTGGTGTAGTCCCAATGTTTATTTTTGTTTTTGTTTCATTTTCCTGAGAAAGTAACAACCAATACCATAGAAATAAAAAGGATTATAAGATAACACTATGAAAAATTATATGCCAACAAATTGGACAACCTAGAAGAAATGACAAATTCCTAGAAACATACAATTTTCCAAAATTGAATCAGGAAGCTATAGAAAATCTGAACAAATCACTTACCAGTAACAAAATTAAAATGGTAATTTAAAATCTGCCAACAAAGACAAGTCTAGGACCAGATGAATTTGTAGCTGAATTCTACCAAAATTTAAAGAAGAATTAATACCTAACATCTCCCCAAACATTCCAAAATATAGAAGATGTAGGAAAATGTCCAGATTTGTTCTATGAAACCACCATTAATTTGATACATTAACAAGGAAAAGGCACTACAAGAGACAGAGAGAGAGAAAGAAAAAGACTACAGGCCAATATCCCTGATGAACATACATGAAAAAACTCAACAAAATGTTAGCAAACTGCAATCAACAATACACTGAAAGATCATTCACCACTAACAAGTGGGATTGACACTGGGGATTCAGGGATAGTTCAATATTTATATATCAATTATCATGATACATCACATCAACAAAAGGAAGAATTAAGAAGTATGTGATGCAGAAAAACATTTGACAAAATTCAACAGTGCTTCATGAAAAAGCTCTCAACAATGTGGGTTTAGAGAGAATATACCTCAACATAATAAAAACCATTTTTGAAAAAACCCACAGGTAACATACTCAATGCTGAAAAACTCTAAGATCAAGAACAAGAGAAGGATGCTCATTCTTGCCACTCTATTAAATATGAAATAGAAGGCATATTTATTAAATACAAAATAAAAAAACATACATGTTGGTAAGGAAGAAGTTAAACTGTCATTGTTTGCAGATAATGATACTATGCTTAGAAAACCGTCGACTCCACCAAAAAAAAAAAATTAGAGATAATAAATAAATTCAGTAAAGTTGCAGGATATAAAATTAATATACAGTAATTGGTTGTGTTTCTATACATTCATAACAAAGTAGCAGAAAGGGATATTAAGAAAACACTTCCATTACAACTGCACCAAAAAGAATAAAATGTCTAGGAATGAATTTCACCAAAGTTATGAAAGATCTATATTCTGACAATTATAAAACACTGATGAAAGAAATTGAAGACAACGCAAACAAATGGAAAGATAGTTTATGCTTATGGATTGAAAGTATTAATATTGTTAAAGTGTCAGTACTACCCAAAGCAGCCTATATATTCAATGTAATTCCTGTCAAAACTCAACAAATAACACTAAAATGTTCATGGAAACACAAAAGACCCTGAATTGTTTCTTTGAAACAGACGAGCAAAACTAGAGGTGTTGCAATTCCAGATTTCAAGACATATTACAAAGCTATAGTAATCAAAACAGTTTGGTACTGGCACAAAAATAGATCTACAGATTGATAGAATAGAGAGACCAGAAATAAACTTCCACTTACATGGCCGATTATCTAAGACCAAGGAGACAAGAATATATAATTGAGAAAGGACAGTCTCTTCAACAAATGGTTCTGGGAAAACTGGGCAGCTGCATGCAGAAGAATGAAAATGGACCACTTTAAGGGTACGTGGTGGCTCAGTCCGTTAAGCATCTAACTCTGGATTTTTGCTCAGGTCATGATCCCAGGGTCGTGGGATCAAGCCCTGAGTCAGGCTCTGTGATGAGCATGGAGCCTGCTTAAGATCCTGTCTCTCTCTCCCTCTTCCCCTCTCCCCTGCTTCTGTGCTCTTTCTCTTTCTAAAATAAAAAGAAAAGAAAATGGGCCACTTTCTTACACCATACCCAGAAACAAACTCAAAATGGATTAAGGACCTAAAATGTGAGACCTGAAACCATAAGACTAGAAGAAACAGGCAGTAATTTCTTGGACATCAGCTTTGCTATTTTATTTTATTTTATTTTATTTTATTTTATTTTATTTTATTTTATTTCATTTCATTTCATATTATTTTATTTTATTTTATTTTATTTTATTTTTTACAGTCAGGCTTACTCAAGCATAACTAAAGTACAATAAAATTTGCCTTTTAAGGTGAACAGTTTAATGTATTTTCACAAATATTCAAAATCATGTCACCAGCACCACAATCAAGGTATAGAATGTTTCCATCCCCATGAAAGTTCCTTTGTGCCTTTCTGTGGTGTTTACATATAATTTTAAGTAACAGAACTAGAACTAAATCAGTTAAAAATTGAAGAAGAAAAAGAACATGCCCAGAGCGATCAAAAAGGGAAACAGCAGAAAACAAAATGAACTCAGAATTAGTGAATCAAAGGAAGGCTGTTGAGAGTGATAACTTTATTCTTTTTTTTTTTTTTTTAAATATGACCATCTTTTTTATTGTGTTTGAAAGCTGAACCTGTTGGCTCAACACTTACTTAAAAATTAAAAATAAAGGAACTATGCATTCGGATTGCCTGGCTGGCTCAGTTCATAGAGTATGCGATTCTTGATCTTGGAGCTCATGAGTTCAAAGCCTACATTGGGCACAGAGTTTACTTTAAAAAATAAAAATAAAGCAATTATTTATGCTATAAACACTGATGTACTGTGGTCCGTGATAAGAACCTTGATCCTTATATCCTTGATAAGGGTGTAACAGTCCTTGTATTAGATCCATGCCTTCTATCTTACTTCATACCTTACTTCAGCAATAGCCTACTAGATCACTGAATCCCAGTATACTCCAAGAGTGGCACAGTGGAAACTGAGGGTCTGAGGCTAATAACTGCTTGTGTATCAGTCCCTACGACAGTGCCCAAGTCATCATGCTGTACTACTGCCTTTAGCATCCCTTTAGCATCCCAAGTGACTTTCAGGAATTGATTCACCTTCCGTAGTGCTTGCTTCATTCCTGGGGTTTAGTATGTTAAAGTATTTAGATGATTTGTTTTATTCAGTGTGAGGATAAGCAAAAATCTAAAAGGACTTGAAGATACCAAAAGGTTACAGTTGTAGAAGTAAGAATGTTTGACATCTCTGCATCAAATTTGTGATAACTGAAGGGTAAGGAATCAGCCTTCCTATCTCATCCACAAGATTCTATCAATCTCTATCAGTGTTTTGTTTCATTTTGTCTTGAGTTTCCACTTTTAGATTTTCTCCTCTGCCGGTGTTTTTTTTTTTGTTTTGTTTTGTTTTTAACTTCACATATGATAAATTGTAAATTATTTCTGAAGACAAAAGCATCTTTTTGGGGTGCCTGGGTGGCTCAGTTGGTTGAGCATCTGACTTCAGCTGAGGTCATGATCTCATGGTTCATGGGGTCAAGCCCCCTGCTGGGCTCTGTGCTGACAGCTCAGAGCCTGGCTTCACATTCTGTGTCTCCCTCTCTCTTTGCTCCCACCTGCTTGCAGTCTGCCTCTCTCTCTCAAAAATAAATATACATTTAAAAAAATTTTAAATATCTTTTTGATTTTAAGAGTAAATAAAATTTGACAGTGAAATCAAGGTCACCCTAGATACAATCTTATCCATTTAATCTAGAGAGGAAACTTCCATCCACCACGCTCCATTTTGTTTTATTTGTTTGTTTGTTTGTTTGTTGTTTATTGCAAATAAAGTATCCCTAGTTTTTAAAAAAATTTTATTGAAGTATTATTAGTATACAATATCTTACTACTTTCATGTGTATATTGTAGTGATTCAATATTTTTATACATCACAAAATAATTCCCATAAATCTAATTACCATCTGTCATCATACAAACTATTACAATATTATTGACCCTATCCCCTATGCTATACGTTACCTAGAAACCTCCCAAGGTAACATTTGTATAGAATTTGTTGTCACTTTTTCACGGCATGTTCCCTATCAATCGATGTCAAATTGAAGTATAATGAAACTTGGAAAAAAAGATCAAACAACTTTGCTTTAGTGAAAGTGATTTTTCTTCATAAATATATTTTCAAAACATTTTGTATTTATGAAACATTAAATTATCCACTAAAATTAAATGTTACATCTTATCAAATACTGCTAATATGCCTAGATATAAAAGTGTCTCCTCACAAGAATCTTATGAGATGAGAAACAATTTACAAATTTATTTGCAATGTAAAAGAGTTATATTTTCATCAATTGATGACATCAGCATATCCATTCATTTATTTATATACTGAGTTCCTACCCTTGGAGAGATAATGTTGGTGTAAAAACAAGTATAACACAGTTTTTGTTATTTGCATACCTATCATGAAGGTGGGGAGGCAAAATGAAATTCTACCCAGTTAAATGGCAATGCATGAGGTAATTTTAAATTCAACAAAACACAAGGATTGGGAGAAGAAAGGCCACAATTAACAGTTGAATATACATTACCCAGTGTCATAAGAGTGGGGTAAGGAGAAATTTTTGAGGCTTGGAATAAACGAAAATGTTACACAAGGAGAAAGGGTTTCAACTGAGGCTTGGAGAATGCATCACTTTGGTAAGTATCAGAAATGTATTTTCAAGTAAAATAGGATATTTAAAGGTTTCTAACAATGATTCAGCATCAACACGTCTTTCCTAACATATTATATAATTATTATATGGCAAGCATTCTCATCACTTTTCCAGAGAGGAATTCAGAGCCCATCAAGGGCAATTTCATTGCCCAAGCTGTTTGTGCCAGGATTGGTTATGGGATCTGGGGCAAAACCTCTTCCTCTGGTAGTTATGGCCGCCCTGATATCCTGAGGTAAACTAGCGAGGGCAGAGAAAAATCTAGATTACAGAATATCCCATTTTATTGATCTAAAGATTTACACTAATATGTGGGATAAGCAATTTGTGAGCAAAGGGATGTGTTTATAAGACTGTCTTTAGTTGATGTATATTTACTCTCTAGGACACGTTTTGCAATCACAATTCACTTCCTCTGTTTCCTCTGCCTGAAACTTCCTAAAAGTATTGAGCAGTGAAGAAGTGAAGACACCTTTCAGGCTTTCAAGTCTCTCCTATGAGGGGTCACTCAGAGACCCATGCACTCTTACCCATGCACTCTTATTAGTTTGAGTTATGGATCACCTCTCAGTCAGTCCTGGGGCTTCTTCTTCTTCTTTTTTTTTTTTTTTTTAATTTTTTTAATGTTTATTTTTGAGAGAAAAAGAGACAGAGTGCTAGCGGGGTAGGGGCTGAGAGAGCAGAAGACACTGAATCCAAACCAGGCTCCCAGCTCTGAGCTGTCAGCACAGAGTCCAATGTGGGGCTCAAACCCACTAACCATGAGAGCATGACCTGAGTTGAAGTCAGACACTTAACTGACTGAGCCAACAAGGCGCCCCTCGTCCTCTGGCTTCTGATACATTGCAGTGATATATCTCCTCAGATGTATAGGTGGAGATATCTACTGTCATCAATAAAAACATGTAATTCCTTATAGTATCAGGAACTGTAGGGTCTGGAGTAGTTACTTAGGCTTGGATTCTGTCTCCTTTCTTACATATTGCATGACCTTGAGTTAAGTTCTTAACGTCTGTTTCAGTTTCTATATCAGTACCTACCTGAAAGTTTTTTGTTATATACAGTACAGGCTACCATAAGTGTATGATATTAATTTTAGCTCTAATGCATACTTAATGCTAACTATTCCTCGTCTTTATTCTTGTTAGTAATAAATATGTAAAGATTAAAGGGAATGCCAGAGGTCAACAAAAATGTAAGATGACTGATTTATTTATGGCAAAACAGGGATGACTTGATATATATTAATCTACTGAAAATATTATTAACATTATTATTAAATAATTGCCTTTTCATGAATGATTATAATATACCAAGCAGGATACTAAGCATTTTAGGTAGATAACAGAAAACAAAAATGGTAATCTTTGTGCAGTGATATTATGAATAAATTTCCTTGCTTCACATTTGTGTTTTAGAATGACTATGAATTCCTTGGTTAAAAAAAGTTTCTAGTCATTCTAACTAAAAACGGCTACAAGACACTTAAGAGTTGTAACTCATTTTCCCCTTTTCTCTGTGACACAGCACTGAATACCTGTTGTATTTTCAACCACAGATGGTATCATTCAGTGGTGCTTAAAAGGACCTTTCTTCATAAATTCTGTAAAGTACATAAAGATCCTTTCATAAGAGATATAGCTATGTGTTACTCTCTATTATGGGTGTGAATGCACACATTTGTTTTTGTGAGAAACCAAACATTTTTCAAGGATGTGTGAATTCATAATTTATTATGTGGATGAATGATGTTTGTGCATTATATTCTTTTTCTTTCTAAAATTTACTGAAGGACAAAAAATAAAGTCCAACTCTTAAATCATTTGTGAGTACTAGAATGGAAAATTATAGCATCTTTAAATGGCACTTATTATATATGGAAAAAAGTAAACAGAAAATGAAAATACATTCATGGGAAGCTTAAGACAGTGAATGAAATAATTTTCAACTTAGAAGTTTCCTGGTCTTTTGATGAAGAGGTTGGAGGGCAGGGATACAAAAAATAGAAGATAAAAGCTGAGAAAAAAAAATTCTTACTGGTAAAAAGGCACTGGAAATGAATTACAGAAGAACCTTAGAATCAGTTTCCCTACCATTAAAATATAGAACCTATATTTCAACTAAAATAATTTACACTGTAGGGGCGCCTGGGTGGCGCCAGTTAAGCATCTGACTCTTGATTTCGGCTCAGGTCATGATCTCACAATTCGTGGGTTCGAGCCCCGCATCTGGCTCTGTGCTGACAGTGTAGAGCCTGCTTGGGATTTTCTCTCTCCCCTCTCTCTCTGCTCCTCCCCCACTTCCTCTCCCTAGCTCTCTCTCTTTCTCTCAAAATAAATAAATAAACTTAAAAAATAAAAATAAAATAACTTACACTGTAAATTAGATTCCTCTAGATCCCTAAGTATGTATCTGTGCCACAAAAGGCATTTAAATCCATAATACTATAAATAAGGAAACAGAAAATTTGAAGCCAGTAATTTACTTATTTATTTATTTTAAATATGACTGGAGAAATAAAAAGGGATTTTAAAATTATAACATACACCTGTGTATTTTAAGAAGTCTTTCACACCATTAATCTGTACAAGTGCTGATTTATTAGAAACCTCATCTATTGATAATAGTAGGGGAAAAAAAAGAGGTGAATTTAACACAATAAATCATGGAAATATATTCATAGTCGAAAACACATTCCTGGTATATTTTATTTATAAAATTTTATGTAATATATATAATATAAATATAGTTGTATACATTATTCATACCATGTGCATTTTGTATGAAGATAAATTAATATATATGGAAACATTTGTACAAGTATATATATATCTGTGTATGTAGGTAAATACATGTATATGTATGTATGCATATTTAATGTGTACAGTAATAATTTAAACACAATATATTCCTAAACACAGTATGAGCATGTTCTAATTTTAAACATATGTATCCATTTTGAATTCATTTTTGTGTATGGTATGAGAAAGTGGTCCAGTTTCATTCTTCTCTGTGTTGCTGTCCGATTTTAAAAAGATGTGAAATGCCTTAAATTCAGTTTTCATTTCAAAGGACACATTCTCAAAGAGAAATTCTATGAACTTTCCATTATAAGTATGCCCTGCTATTCTTTCCCAACTCACCTCACTTGATTTTCTTCAAAGTTCTGGTCATATCTACGAGGCTTTTCTTCACTCACTGGTTGACTTGCTTATTTCCGATCTACCTCCAACTAAAATATGAGTCTCCTCAGATGTTTTTCCATAACAGATCATCAGCTTCCAGGATGGGACTGGGATTGCAGTGGGTGCTATATAAATAGTTATGAAAAGAATAAACAATCAGATTGAATACTAATGCGTAAGCTATCATTTGCAAGCCTATATTATATTCCCTGTGTCATCATTCAAATCCCGAAGGCATATTTAAGAAATCTTTAATTACCCAATACTTTCATCATGGTAGAAGATATTATTGAGAATATGCTGCTACTTGAGTTATTTCCCCATAAGGGGAATGAGTTGGTATTGCATCCCATTCACTTTAAGCATGAGAGGAGAGGAGTTTCAAACAGATCCAGTCAAAAAGCTTAATATGTTTCCTTTGGAGCATGGGGACAAAGGACAAAAAAATCAAAAGGGTGAGAGGCTGGCTGAAGGCTAGCTGTGGTAATAGGAGTAGAGAGGGTGGTTTGGGAGGTAACTGATCTCTTACTGATAATGTGCCCAAGGTCTTGTTTGGATTAAACCTGAAATGCTGTGTTCAAGGAAAATCACTTATGGCTGCAAAGCTTACAAAGAATGAAGGAATAGAGGCTGCGTCTATAGGAGATAAGATGGGGGAGGGCTGTATCCATATTATGTAGGGACGTGCAAAGATTTGACTTTTACACTGAGCGTTGGGGGATTGATTTTGAGCAAATGAGTAGCACGACCCAACTTGTTAGAAATGGATCAGGCTTGTTCTATGCTGAGAGCAGAAAATAAGAAAAGGAGTGGAGGGAGAAGATTAGTATCATAAATAATTCAGGAGACACTAACGATAACTTGACCAGGGTGGTAACAACTACCAGCATGTCTCACCTGGATTATTACATATATTTCCTACTTCCTTTAGCTGTCCTTCTTACCCCCCTCTCCTAAACCGATGAAGTTGGGTAGAAACGCAAAACAGGAGAAAGAATGAAAAAGCCAATCATAAAATCCCAGGTTAGGTAGCCAGCCCAATGTAGAACCACACTGGGGGCAGGAAAGAGCTCCAATTTAAAAGAAGTTGGATTATTTTGATTATTACATTGAATTACTACATCGGCTATTTAATAACTGAACTTATTCTTTTTGAGTATAACTGACCAGGTAACTTTTTATTTCCTAAAAGGGTACATAGAGTACGAGACCCAAGCAATATTTCCTCTGAGGGCAGGGAAAACGCTAGTTTCAAGAAGGTCTAAAATAGGAGCTATCAGAAAGAAAGGAAAAAGGTTTTTGTTGTTGTTGTTGTTTGTTTTGTTTCCACCCTTTCTCTCAGACTGGCTAAATGGTGCTTGTATGGGTGTGGTGCTGTTTTTCCTTCAAACAAATGCGACCACTGTCAATATTGGGGAATTAAAAGTTTTAGGAAGACCTGTATTAATGAAACCTTGGTTTTCTTTGTATTTATAGAAATCTGGATATAAGCCTCTGGGAAAATTCTTTTGAACATATTAGATAAATAGAGTGAAATGATTAAAATCTTTTGAAACAGATAAGGGACGTGGGATTACCCTCCAGTTTTGCCTCTTCCTAGCAGACCACATCATATCTTAGATGCAAGTTCCTCTCCTCTGTAAATGGCATTTGATATTTATATTACAGGCATTTGTGAGGGAAAGAATATAGAATAGAATATATGTAACTGCCTACTTCAGTAATTCAAAATGAAGTAGGTGATAGGGGCGCCTGGGTGGCTCAGTCGGTTAAGCGTCCGACTTCAGCTCAGGTCATGCTCTCATGGTTCGCGGGTTCGAGCCCCCTGTAGAGTGCCTGGGGGACATGCGAGTAGCTCCACATGGGACTCTGCACTGAGCATGGAGCCTGCTTGAGATTCTCTCCCTTTCTCTCTGTCCCCCCTTCACTCATGGGCATGTGCTCTCTCTCTCTCTCTCTCAAAATAAATAAATAAACTTTTTTTTAAATGAAATAGATGATTAATAAGCATTATTCATTTAATATTAAATCGAAACAAAAATGTCATTGTTTTTTTTTTCTTTTCCATTTGGATTTCTGATGCAGTTGTTTGAAATAATTGTACCTCTCATTTAGTGTAAAATTATCATCACTGGTGTGTGCAGTGCCCATCTTCTGACTATTTGAACATTTTACTTCCCTTTAGCTGCATTATTTCCTATTCTTATTTAATATTTACTTTCCAGAAGTATTTTGTTGCTATATGCTTTTTTGAAGTGTCTATTTTTGTTTGGGGTACATATGATTTTGATTTATACGTATAGTATTCCATTAGAGATGTCATCTCTTCCTTACATTTTTTTTTTTCTCTGCACTGCTTCCTTCTTTACATCCATCCATGTGCCTTTATGAGGACTACGTGGTTCTTTGCTTTATTATCTTCTGTATATGCATCTCCCGCAATTTACTAATATACATCCTTGATAATAGACATTACATTAGATCCAACTCCACCTCCCACAGTGGTTAACATCTACACACACCCCCTGAAGAACCTACGTGAGCATTTCTTTGGGATATGTACCCAGGCAGAAACAAGTATCTTAACTGACCTAATGCTGCTGTTCCACAACTGTCTGGAAGGGCCGTAGCCACCAACAATGCAGGAGTGTTTTATATTCCACCATCTCCGTCAACTTGACCCATTCATCTTTCTGAAATTTGCCAGTTTTAGAAAGCGATATCTTCTTGCTTTAATTTATACTTCTGTGTTTACTGATGTGATTGAGAATCCATTGCTGTTTAGATGGTTTCAGTTTTGTAAACTGCTTTAGTATAATCCTTTCTCTTATATCCCTTGGAATATTAGTCTTTGTTGTAGTTGGTGTAATTTGCGGGTGTTCTCTGTATATTCTACGTAGCCAGCCCTCAGTGGTTTTGGATATTGCAAATGTTTCTCCCATCAGCCAATAGGAGACTATAAGAAATCATGGTAAAGAACATGGTCTCCTTATTTTACTAGCCACATGATCTTGGACAAGTTACTTTATCTCTTTTGTTGTTATTATTCTGTTTGATTCATCAGCAAAATGGGCATAATGATAGAAAAGGTTCTTGGCACACAGTAAGCACTTGTGATGATTCTTGCCTCTATTTATGCTGTCCTTTGTTTAAAAGAAATCCTTTATTTTGAACTGTAAATGAATTCCCTATCGTTCAATGTTTTGTAGGTTTTACTTAGAAAGTCTGTCCTCACTTTTATGTCACAAAGGTGTTATACTGCATTCTCTTCTATTAAATGTATCATTTGACCCTTCATTGTGAATCTTTAATCTATCGGGTTTATCAGGATTTCACCACTGAACGTACTATTATATAACAATCTAGTTTTTGTTTTTTGTTTTCTGTTTTTTTTTTTTCCTTCAGGCTGAACCAGTTTTGACAGTCTCAACTGCTAATCCCCATTGATTTACCGGGTGTTTGACCATTTATCTTTCAAAAACAAACAAAAACTGTAAACTCAGAGTAGAACAATAGCTTTTATGTTAGAGTTGAAATGGAGAATAAAACTTGGAATAACCACGGAAAAGCCTCTGGGTTTATGGTCTACGCCTCTGTGAGAAATCAAGGATTTTATGATCTTCATTTTATGATTATTTTATTATATGTATTATATATAAATAATATATACATACATACATACATATACATATATATACACATATACATACATATATACATATACATATATATACAACATACATATATATAAATTATATATAATATAACAATATATATATATGCATACATATATACATATACATATATACAACATACATATATATAAATTATATATAATATATATAATAAAATATATAAATTATATACATAATTTTATATATAATCATAATATTTTATATATAATCATTTGACCCCAGTAATTTTGTCTCTTTTCTTTTTTTTTTTTTATTAACACTTATGTATTATTGAGAGACAGTGAGACACAGAGCGTGAGCAGGGGAGGGGCAGAGAGAGGGGAGACACAGACTCCAAAGCAAGCTCCAGGCTCTGAGCTGTCAGCACAGAGCCGGATGCGGGGCTCGAACTCACAAACTGTGAGATCATGACCCGAGCCGAAGTCGGAGGCCCAACCGACCGAGCCACCCAGGCGCCCCTTGTCTCTTTTCAAAGAAGGCTTGATTAAATGCCAAATAAATGGATGCATTTGGTTGTGCAGTTGCTGTTGAGAAGACAGTGTTTATCCTTTAAGATTTCTTGTCCTTCTTTCCATAGCTCACCCAGATATAATCTGATTCAGTTGTTGGTGGACATTAACGGGACTTTATTTTATCAAGGAAAGACGAAGAGTGTCTCATTCACGATCGCTAATTATCATTTAGTAGGTGGAGGTGGAAGAGAGGGAAACAGAGTGGCTATGGTTTAGAAGGAGTATGGGTTTTGAAAACAGATGCCTTTAGGATGTGAACCTTAGCTTATTCATTCAGATAGTTTTCTCACCTGACTACTGATGTTTGTCGCATCATTTAAATGAAAAATATATCTCTCAAGTTTTTTTTCCAAATGTTTGATGACATAATACTAAATATATGTTAACCCCACCTTTTTTTTTCTTTCCAAAATATAAAATTAGAAAGCCGATTTACAATTAAAACTGCACTGTACTGTATAAAAATGAAGTTTTAACTCTCTCCCACTCTGTATTTTACAGACTTGCACATTTATATTTTTAAATCATCAAGAATGGGAAAATTTGATTAACATGAAGTCTTCAAATGCCTGCTTCAAACGGGAGACCAGCTGAAGCCAAGAACAGAAACCCTGAATTGTGTGCTGAATACCAGACAAGCATTAACACATTGGCTTCTTTGGTACCAGGTAATTAAAATGTGTAATTTGATCTTAATTAAATTACAGGCTACCCCAAGACCTTGATCAGTGACCTTTTGGCTTCCTCCACCCTATGTGAAGAAAACAAATAGACTTTAGAAATATAACCCCTTCATTCTCCTTCCTCTTCCCCTACTTCATCCTACCCCTGTAGACATTTACTTCCATTGGGTACAGTGTCAACATACATCAAATGTGCCAATTATAATCAATCTATCTCCCAACTACCAAGCGAGTTTTTTTTATTTTTAACTTAGCAGCAGGAACAGTGTGTGGGCAGCACCAGTTATGTAATTCCTGTGCGTACCCAACCTCCCACCAGCATTGAGCTTGATCTTCAAAATCCTCCCCAGGTAGTACTCTTTCTCTTTTGGCTTTTGTCTAGTCTTCCCCTTTCCTGCCTTTCCTCCGCTGGTTTTTGATGCTTTTTATTTTGGTAAAAGTGTTTCTGATCAGCATGAGAACTATCCTGGAGCTTTTCTATCTTGCAGAGTTGGTTAATGAGATTGTTGCAGACTTTAGATTCTAAAAAAGAGTTCTTCAATTTACTGGGTGAGGTTAAAGTCAAAATCAAGAGAATTTATGTTTTTGTTGAAGCTTCATGAAGCAGTTAAAAAAGCAGTGAACTTGGAGTCAAACATCTGGAATTGAACATAACTCTACAGACTATTAATTGTATGATTATATATTTCTCGGGACCCCTGGGTGGTTCAGCCAGTTAAGCGGCCAACTTTGGCTCAAGTCATGATCTCACAGTTGGTGACTGCGAGCCCCGCATGGAGCTCTGTGTTGACAGCTCAGAGCCTGGAGCCTCCTTCGGACTCTGTATCTCCCTCTCTCTCTGCCCCTCCCCGTTCATGCTCTGTCTCTCTCTGTCTCAAAAATAAACGTTAAAATTTTTTTTTAAATAAACATTAAAACAATGTATATATATATATATATATATATATATATATATATATAGTTTTCTCATCTTAGTTTCCTGATCTATAAAGTAAGGGTAGTAACAACCGCCTGCCTAACTCACAAGATACATATAAAAACTGAAGTAAAAACATCCATGTAGGAAAAGAATTATCCCACTTATTTTATTTGGAATGACAAGACAGCATAACACTTTAGATTTTTGCCTTTTTAAAAAGTGACCTCACATATATTTGCTCATTAAATCTTTCTTCTCATTATCTATAACTGTAGTAATTTTGTGAATATAAAATATTGTTTTTTACTCCCTCGTTAGTTTGTCAGAAGCATTTACTAAAGCCACCTCTTTTAAATTGAATGTGAGTTTAAATTTTTAATTAGGATTCACAAAAGTTTTTGTTTTCTGAGTTATTACAAACTAAAGTGGTATGTTTATATTTCCATAATGCCAGAATAAAATAAAAATTAAGGCATTTTAAGTAAGTTTTTATAAATTATGTAAATGAATAATTATATCTGCATGGGTAAGTAATACCCATGGGTAAGCAATTCAAGAGTGGAAATAACTATTTTTATGTTTATATTCTTAGACTAATGAATGAAGAAAGAATCAAGGGCTTTAATTAAAACACATGGCATTGTTTCCTTCTTTTTAATCTAAAAAAGAAGTCTATATCAGGTGTTAGTGTTTTATTCAAAAATGATCAAATATTTATTCGAAACCATCAGTTGTGTGTTACCTTAAAATTCCTATTTAAGTATAGGCTTTTTATAATTATCTTATTAGAATATTGATTTTGATCCTTGTGGCTCTTTACATTGTTTATGGACAGTGTTTCTCTAGCAAATATAGGGTTTCTGGCCATAGCTGACAGTAGATACACATTCAATACTTTGTATCAATTCTAATATTTGTATTTTGAACATATTTCTCAATTGCTAAAACAGCAATGCTATGTATCATTTCTCTGAATTTTGTATTTATCATTGTTTACTTCTGAAATTTGTTATATATTACATATACGTGAATTTGGATTAGATTTTATTTCATATTTTTGACTATAGTTCTTTAATATCAACTTTATTTTAGACTTCAAGAAAGTCACAAAAATAAATTAGGTGCACATACAAATACAAATTCATAGTTCTTTCCTCATTTAAGACACTTCAATTAGGATAAGTTAGGGATGCATATTGTAATTCCTAGAAGAACCACTAAATTATAATAATATAACTAGAAATCTGATAATTAAGATGAAATACCAAAAATATTTACCAATCCAAAGAAGCAACCTGAAGAATTCCAGTAGGAACATAGAACAAATGAAAAATAAGATGAGACAAATGCAAAGCCAACAGCAAGTTAGAAGACCTAAATAAACCTTATTCCTAATTATTCAGGATGAGATCCCCAAAATGGAATTAAAAAAGAAAAAAAAAGAAGAAGAAGACAAATGTTATGCAATTGACAGGAGATGCACTTCAGATACATAGATATGAAATGATTAGAATAAAAGAATGGAAAAAAAGATATGGAATGCAGACAACAGTGTGCTTAAGAAAGTAGGATAACTGAGGTGCCTGGGTGGCTCAGTCAGTTAAGCGTCTGACTCCGGCTCAGGTCATGATCTCAAGGTTCATGAGTTCAAGCCCCGCATTAGGCCCTCTGCTGACAGTGTGGGATTCTGTCTCTCTACGTCTCTCTTTGCCACTCCTGTGTGTGTGTGTGTGTGTGTGTGTGTGTGTGTGTGTGTGTGTCTCTCAAAATAAGTAATAAATAAACTTTAAAAAAAATCATTTATGAAAAAAGAAAGAAAGTAAGGTAACTATGTCAATATCACAAAAAGTCAACTTTGAGACAAGGAGCACTGCCTACAAAAAAGTAAATAATAATATATAATAATGGTAAAAGAATCAGTATATTCTGAAAGTATAATAATTATAAATATATATGAACCTAATAAAAAAACCTCAAAAATAATAGTCCAAACCGTCAAAACTAAATTAAAATATATATAAATTCACAATTATAGTTGGAGACTAATTCCCCTCATTCAGTAATGAATAGGGTAACTAGAAAAATAATCAGTCAGGATGTACCAACTCCCTTAACCGAATTTTCATTTATAGAACACCACACTCAATAACTGCAGAAAGAACGGTTATTTCAAGCCCATATAGAAATTCATTAAGAGAGGTCATGTTATGGGCTATAAAACAAGTTAATAGATTTCATTTCAAAAGATCAAAATGTTAGAGCATGTTTTCTGATCACAGTGAAATTACATTAGAAATCATAAAATATCTTAAAAAGAACCAAATAGGTAGGCATTCATTAACTCATTTCTAAATAACATGTGGCAATTCGTAAACATTTTTACCTGAATGATAATGAAAACACAAAACATCAAAACTAGTGGGATGCCACTAAAATGAAGCTTTAGAAGAAAATGTATAACTTCAAATTCTTACATGGGGAAGAATAATACTATAAAGTTGAAGATCCAAGCTTTCGTTTTGGAAGTGAAAATAAAGAACAAGTTAAATTCAGATGAAAGGAAAAAAGGAACTAATAAGGAGCTGAGATAATGAAACAGGAAGAAAAACATGCAATAGAAAAAAAATCAATAAAAACAAAGGTGGTTCTTTGAAAACTCTAAAAATAGATGTATAAAATTCTAGCTTGACTGTTGAAGAAAGAGGGGGAACACAAAATACCAACATTAGGAATGAAGAAGATACACCATTATGTATCCATAGTCATTAAAATTCATAAATAGATACTATAAATAGATTTACACAATGAATTTGACAACATAGAATGAATAATTGTTGGAAAGGCACACTTACCAAAACTCAAGTGAGAATAGAACATATCAAGAACTCTTACATTAGTTTTCTATTGCTGGTATAACAAATCACCACATACCCCACAACTTAAAACAATACAAATTGATTATCTGACAGTTCTGGAAGTCAGAAGTCCAAAATGGATTTCACTGACTGAAACCAAAGTGTCAATAGCGCTGCCTCTCCTTGAGAGGCTCTAGGGAAGGAACGGTTTCCTACTTTTTTCTGTCTTCCAGAGGACACCTGAATTCCTTGGTTCATGCTCCTCTATCTGCCCTCTAAGTCCTCAATAGCAGTTGAGTTTTCCCCAAACTGCATCATTCTGAGACTGTCTTTTCTACCTTCCTCTTCTGTGTTTAGAAATCTGATGATTACATTTGACCTAAGCACAAAATGAGGATAATCTCCTATTTTAAAATCAGTTAATTAATAATTGCTATCTTAATTCTCCTTTCCCATATAAAATAACATATTCACATGCTCCAGAAATTAGGATGTAGACATCTTTGAGAGGCCATTATTCTGCCTACCATAGCTTTATATCTATTAAATAAATTAAAAGTTAAAAATCTTAGGTTCAAAGAATTCTAAGCCCAGATATTTTCAAGGGCAAAATCTATTGAATATTTTTGGGAAGAATAATACCAAAACTACAAAAAATTATTTAGAATAAGGAACACTTCTCAACTTATTTTCTGAGGTCAGGGTTCTTCTGATACAAAGACTACATTAAAAGATTACAAGAAAAGCATACTCTATACCAAAATTTCTCATAAACACAGGTATGTAAACCCTTATCAAAACTTTAGAAAATGATATCCAACACTACATAAAAGGAATTACACATTATGACTAAATGGGACTTATTTCAGGAATTCAAGTTTGCTTAATATCTGGGTATCAATCAGTGCATGTTACAAAATTAATAGGCTAAAACAGAAAAAAATAATTAGAGTATATCAATAAATGAAGGAAAAGCATTTGACAGTGCTCATTTATGATAAAGAATTTTTCAAGAATGTATGAATCAACAATATATATAATTCAATAATAAAATGACAAATAACAAAGCTAGACTCAAAACATCCACATGTCCTGAGTTCATTTATGTGAATTTCCAGAACGGGAAAAATCATAAGTGACAGAAAGCAGATTAGTGGTTGAACTTGGGCTCATGGTTATAGGAGGGACTGTCTGAAAAATAGCAGTTTCGAAACTTCTGGGGGGAAAAAAAAGTGCTCTGTATCTTGAATGGGATGATGATTTCATGACTGTATGCCTTTGTCAAAAATTACTAAAAGGTACATTTTCAATGGTCTTAGTTTGTTGTGCAAAAATTATACTTTTAAAAGTTGATTTAAAAATAGCAGTTTCCTCTAGGAAGTGGAGTCAGGCATGAAGGCACAGACAACTGGAGGGTGAATTTGTATCCTAAGTGATTCCAATTACTTTGTCTTTTATAGGTTATGCCTCTTGCAGTCTTGCAATGTGGTGAGTCTGGGTAGAGAAGTGTTGTGAGCTTTCATATTCACGAATGTCATTGTATGTCATTTGAATTTTATAACCATAAGAATTGCATTTTGAAAAATCAAGCATAAATACCATAGAACATGTACAGAAATAATGCGGAACTTGATAAAGGGCTGTAAATCTCTATCCTTGAGGAAAAAGCATAAGACCCTTGTGTGATTGCCAAATCCATTAGATTTCTGACGAGGAGAGATTTTCACAGTAGAGGTTTTCATTTCTGGAACTTTCTTTTGTAGATTGCATAACTCTATTTTTGGCAACAATTTGAGGAAATGGAATCTAGATGGAAATTTATCCTTTTATGAGCTTGAATAACGGTTACTTTTTAGAAAAAAAAAAACATCAAAAACTTCTATTTTGAAAGTGCCTAGCTGAATGTTTGCAGATGGAGGAGAGTGGGGTAACAGGCTTCACCTGTAAAAAAAAAAAAAAAAATAGAGCATAAACTCTTCTGCATAATAAATAAATAGGAATTAGGGATGAGAAGACAGAGTGGGTGGAGAAGAAAGGGATTGGAGAAACCAAACAAAAACAAATTTCCATAGCTGACCCAACTGGATTTGAACAGGTCAGTCATGTAGGAGGGTGAGGTGATCTGTAAGTGGAATTAACTTAATATATGCAGAGCTCAAAGTCAGAGACATGTAGGAAATATATGGACCTCTCACCTACTCTCTCCAGGTAAATCAGATAGAATATGTGACTCTCATCTTAATACTGTGAATAAAACTAAATTTATGTGAAGCTCAAAGGACTGCATACATTTGATGACATGTTGAATACAAAAAGCATGCAGATTTGTAATCCCTCTTCTGGCCCACCTATTTGTGTATTTTCTCAACACGTCGCTTTCCTCTTTGCTTTTCTGATTCCTCTGTGACATAAGAAATTCAAAGTATGGTTTTCAAGATCCCTCTTTAGTTTGATTTTTTTTAATGCCATCTTGACATCCATGCCACTAACTTTATCTTAATTTTATTTGAAATGCCTTTCAGTTTAAAAATTATATATTTCGCCTACAGTTTTGAAAAGGGCAAAATGTTAGGGTTTTTAAGATCTTTCTTGTTTTGTTTTAATTGGATTTAGTTCAAGTTCAGTAAATATTCACTGGCAACCTTTGACATTGTGAGTACATGCTGGGGCTCCAATGGTGACCAGGTTCATGTCTTCATGAACCATTGTGCTGTGGGAGAGACAGACACAATTCAAATTTCAAGTTGCCTCATTTTTCTAATTCTTTCACAAGGATATTAGATGGATTAATAAAATCTCACAACTAAAAAAAAAAAAAAGAAGGAGAAGAAATCTCCCAGCTGATTAGAAACATTAATGTTAACTTTTGAATATTTGAACATCAAATGATCATAAATGCCATATTACCAACATTTCTTCTTTACAGATACTAGAAAATGATGGAGAAGAGGGGTGGAGAGAAAAACCCAGTCTCTCGACATGATAAGACAGTGGACAGTGTCGTCTGCCCAGCTGTGACCATGTCTTTGAGTCATGCTGATATTCCCTTCCACTGATGGCAGTTTAACTAAACGAACAAATACCCCCGGCATATGGTCAGCCTAATTATCACTGGAGAAACTAAAATTCATTAAGTCTTTGGTAATAAATGGTTTTAAAAACCTGCAAACAAAAGCAAAAGGAACCTGTTATTTTATCTCTAGTGATGCTGGGTAGTGGCATCTCCCCATCAGCCGTGCAATCACCAAGGATAAATAACCGATATACTTAACCATTCTGTACCCATTCAACTATTCTGTTTTTCACTTTCAGTGACAGCATTTAATAAATTTCATGAAGTATTCAACACTTCACTATAAAGTAGTCTTCATGTTAGATGATTTTGCCCAATGTAACCTGAAATATGTGCTCTGAGCACATTTAAGGTAGGCTAGGCTAAACTGTGATGTCCAGTAGATTAGGTGTATTAAATATATTTTTTACTTATATTTTAAACTTATGATGGGTTTATCAGGACATCACCCCATTGTAAGTCAAGGGAGATCTGCATTATTTCCCTAAGCAGCCTTTAAAGTTCTGGCATTCTAATGAACTCGATGCTGATTGTTGTCTGACTGGGATGCTGTTCAAATATTTAGCTTTATTTAAATGATTATTTGTTAAGTTTACTATTATACAGACAGGGGTTGAGTAGCTAGAAGATAAAAAGAAATGGCACTTCACTATACATCTTTTGTAACTGTTCAGGTGAACAACGTGTGTTTAGATGAGTTTGTTACTTGCCTGGATTGTTCATCAGTGTCATCCAATATTTGTATATATTTTTAATATTACTCACTCTGAAAGATTTTCTTTATTTTTATTTTTTAAATGTTTATTTATTTTGAGACACACAGAGAGAGAGAGAGAGAGAGAGAGAGAGGGAGAGAGAGAGAACAAGCAGAGGAGGGGCAGAGAGAGGGAGAGAGAGAATTGCAAGCAGGCTCCGTGCTATCAACGCAAAGCCGGATGCGGGGCTCCATCTCACCAACCATGGGATCATGACCTGAGACAAAATGAAGAGTCAGATGCTCAACTGTCTGAGCCACTCAGGCACCCGCAAATATTTTCTTTAGATAAAAGACAGGATAGTGTGATAAGTGGCCAGTTACTGCAATCAGGCTGCTAGTATTCAAATACAGTTTCTCCTTCTATCACTTGTGGGACCAAAAGCAAATTACTTAAGTTTCATGCCTCTGTTTCACATCTGTAAAATGGAAAGAATAATAGTACTTTCCCCATGAAGTTACTATGAGGATTAAGTAAACCGATGCAAAGAAAACACTTACGACAGTGCCTAGGAAAAGGCACGAAGTCATAAATGTCATTGTATTGGGGTTTGAAATAAGAAGTCATTTTCATGGTTATCAAGAGTGAAAAATCATACGATGCAGAAACCATGACTTCAGTTTATCAGTGAATCCTTTGGCGACTCACAGACATGTTCTACAGCTATGACCAGCCAACTCTCTCCTCCGACGGTGAGGTGGTCGAGGGCTCTAGGTGGAGGTGATTCTGCTGTTATCCCTGTCAGCTGTCTTATTTATCAGCCCTTCTATTCTCACTCAAATCAATGAAGTGGTTATACTCTCTGCTTTACCACAGCATCTGCTTAGGAGAACTTCACTGCCCAGCCTGCACATCTTTGTAAAAGCCCTTTCTTAGAGTCTCTGTTTCCTGTGGTATTTTACTGGACACATTTCACTCCATTCTCTGGAGAAGGTTATTTATTTTTCTTTTATGATAGTGTTTTCCTGTCTTGCTGTGTGTCTCATGCCTTCCTCTATGGCATAATTTCCTGTGCTTGAACTTTAAATAGTTCCTCTGACATGTGTGCCCTGTGTACTTTCTGCAGATGCCCATCGTGATATTTGCTCTATGTCACTGGTTAAATCAGTTCATCATTCAACAAATACTTATTAAATAACATTGCACACCAGACCTTGTCCCTGCATTTTGAGTTTAATGCTGACAGAAACAAGACAAATATCAAATAAAGAAATGCATAAATAAATGTGTATTTAAACGAAAAACACAGGACCATGGGAAATTATAATGGGGAAATCTAATTTAGGTAGAGTTGAGTGTGGTCAAGGAAGGATGTTCTCAGAAGGTCTGGTCTGAGGTGTCTCTGAAAGTTAAGTTATAATGTCTGGGAAGCTACCAGATATAAATTTGAAGACTTTGAAGATAATACTTATTACCACATAAATTACTTGGAGAGGTATAGAGTAAGGAGAGCGCCCACAGCTTACCTCTGAGAAATTCTAATATTTAAAGGCTGGATGGAGAAAGACGACCCTGATTAGGTGACTTAGATAGAAATAAGAGGTATGTATAGCTGGGGAATATCTTCTTCCATGAGTCATAAAAGAAACTCTCCCAGAAAGGAGCTTATTGTCAACTATCTTGCATCTACTGGGAGCACTAGTTGGGTGAGGAGAGAAAGGGTGCATATGGTCATTGAGAATTCAACTGAGAGTAATTGCTGACCTTTGTAATATGTTTTAATAGAGGAGTGGGAATGGATGCCAGATCAGAGAGCAGAGTTGGGAGGGTGAGATAAAAAATAGGTTTGGAGAAGTGTGGGAGGGAAGCCGTGGTGTCACCTTCATAGCTTTTATTCTTCTTGAGAAATTGACCCCTGAAATTTGGCAGACCCCATGGTTACTTGGGATACAGTACCTTCTCCATCCCCCTCTTCACCTTAGTAACTAGCATCTGGCCCTTGAGTTACAAGAGGATGTGTTAGATGGGCAGGAAGTCTTCTTAAAGGAGTGCTGCCAAACGCTGACTGGTGTCCTCCTCTTGTGTCCTGTCTTCCTTCCCCCTGGAATGAAACACAATGACTGAAGCTTCAGCTGCTATTTTTAGCCAAGTTGATAAGGACTCCACCTTGTTGATGTCACTGCAGTGAATTGTAAGGACTTGGTTTGTTACCAAATCATTGAGCTGCAATGCCAGCCCTGGATTTCAGATTCCATCTCAAAAGACAGGAGTGCATTTCTGGCAAACCACTCTTATTTTAGGTCTTCTATCCTAGAAACCTGAGCTTAATTATGACTTAAAGAAGATACCCAGCGGTACAGAGGGAACGAATAAATTGTGCAATAAAATTTTCAAATGTGTTTAAATGCAGAGAGAAAACACGAAGAGTTCAAAGATGAAGATGAGCCTATTCCTTAATAAATATACAAATAGATAAATTATTGATGATGATAATGATAGTGATGATGATGATGATGTGGGTTATTATTGGAGACAGCAACATTTATTCTAACTAAGATAAAAAATATAGACAATACAGATGGATGGATGAATGGATAGATAGATAGATAGATAGATAGGATGGAATTGGAATCTAGAGAATGGATGAGGGAGTTGTCTTCAGAGCAGATAGAGATAATTTCTTAAGGTTAATAGAAGAAGTGAAAATTATGAGTTCAGAAACAAGCAGGATTGTAAATTTGATGGTTGGAAAACAAAGAAGTTCTAAATTGATAGCTTTTAACTTTTCAATGAAGATGTTTAGCTGATTGATACAGAGCAAGAGAAATTTGATGAGAATGAACTAGACACACATTGTTATGGCAATTCCATTCTGGAGCATATATAGGGAAGAAATGCTTACAAGTGAGCAAAGAGAAGTGAGAAGAACACTTAATGAGAATCACTGTTAACTTCCTAGTTGATGAATTTCTGATGGGATTATCTTCTTGAAAGACTCTCCACAGCTGATGAAAAAATATTTATTTTCCATCCAGAAATAGATGAATTTAAAGGAAAGTCTCAATTTCTGGGCAATCAATGCCCCCAAGAAACGAGAGGTTCCCTCTGTTATATTCTTGGCACCTTCGCTTTCCAAACAATGTCGACAGGTCAATCACTTCTTGGAACAGCAGGGACAAAAAGAAGATGAGTATTTTCTACTTTTATTTACTTCTTTACTGCCATTACATATGAATTACGTGGACCAAAAAAACTCTAGGTTATATTTTGAATGAGTACTAAAATACCAGAAGAATGATATTTTCGGGGGTGTAATTAGTCATATTGTCCCAAATGTAAAAATGTTGAAAAACTAAAAAACAACCTTACATTCAGAGATTAGGAAAGTATGTTGTAACCTCTTTCTGTGACCTTCAATAGAGAAAAATGTAATTAATATCTTGGCCACCTTTCTATTGATAATACTACATGGTGGTAAGTATCTCATTGGCTGAGATAGTGGTTTTTGTTTCCCTTGAATTGAATCACTCCTTAGGCCACAAACCTATGTTCTGCATATGCTGTTCTTAAATTATTCTCAGTAATGTCATCATTCCATGTAATATAAAGAGTTTGACTTATAAGAAGGGTCAGAAAAAATGAAATAGGTTGGCCATAATGTTCTCTCTTAAGCCCTTAATAAATATAAATTGTGAACAGGTGCTTCAATTTTTAGTTATGTTCAATTTATTTTCAGCAGGAATTATATTACCTTAGTATTTATTATGGCTGAAAATAAAAGAATATTAAGTAGAGTAAGGAAAAACATTCCAATAATTAAGCATTGAGAGAAGATTCTTTGGTACTTATAGTATTTAAAATGCTAGAATTTTAGAAGGGAAACTAAAATAATCTAAGAATTTCATATCTTAAAGGATTTCACCCTGGAAGTTGCAATCTAGCTGTGACTCAGTTTTTCAGGCTAGCATTAAAGTGGTCTTCATCTTTGCAAGCCCTGAAATTTAATTACATCAGTTTAATCAAGATATTCTTTAATAGAACATTGAATAGTGTTTTATAAAACATACAGAGTTCCCTAAATAGTTACCACCATAAGGAGGCAGGTATTGACAACCATAATGTTTCTTGTTTGGCTAACATCCTGATTTTCTGGAAGAATTCATTTTTTTCCCACAAGTTAGTAGTTATGTTTTAACAGTTTTTGTAGGCCATCATTGGTCCCATGTCCATTTATGGTAATGCCTCTACATCATTTCTTACACTAATCTCTTGACTTATTAGACTTGATATCTGAATCAAGTTTCCAGCTTAGTCATATACATTGAATATGTTTTTTATGCAAATCACTGCCTTAGGACTGCCTGAGGACTGTGCAAAATTAGACAGCAATACTACATAAAATGAGAGATACCTCATTGCCACTAATTTTTTCCAGAACTGCAAAAAAAAAAAAAAAAAAAAAAAAAGAATAGATTACCTTGAATAGAAATACTTGGGAAGCCTTTGCATTAAGTCATTCAACAATCAATGTTGAATAGATGCTGGCGAGGATGTGGAGAAACGGGAATCCTCTTGCACTGTTGGTGGGAATGCAAATTGGTGCAGCCACTCTGGAAAACAGCGTGGAGGTTCCTCAAAAAATTAAAAATAGACCTACCCTATGACCCAGCAATAGCACTGCTAGGAATTTACCCAAGGGATACAGGAGTACTGATGCATGGGGGCACTTCTACCCCAATGTTTATAACAGCACTCTCAACAATAACCAAATTATGGAAAGAACCTAAATGTCCATCAACTGATGAATGGATAAAGAAGTTGTGGTTTATATACACAATGGAGTACTACATGGCAATGAGAAAGAATGAAATATGGCCCTTTGTAGCAACATGGATGGAACTGGAGAGTGTGATGCTAAGTGAAATAAGCCATACAGAGAAAGACAGATACCATATGGTTTCACTCTTATGTGGGTCCTGAAAAACTTAACAGAAACCCATGGGGGAGGGGAAGGAAAAAAAAAAAAAGAGGTTAGATTGGAAGAGAGCCAAAGCATAAGAGACTCTTAAACTGAGAACAAACTGAGGGTTGATGGGGGGTGGGAGGGAGGGGAGGGTGGGTGATGGGTATTGAGGAGGGCACCTTTTGGGCTGAGCACTGGATGTTGTATGGAAACCAATTTGACAATAAACTTCATATATTGAAAAAAAAAAACAATCAATGTTGAGCACTGACTAAAACCCAAACATTCTACTAAATCTTGAGGTAACAAAACAGGGTAAGATATGGCAATTGGTATTAGGAAGAATTTTCTGTTGCTTTTTGTTACAGAGATCTTACAAATCAATAGACCTAGAGTATGGTAGCCTGGCCTTTTGTTGGTATTCAATTTTGGTTGAATAAATAAATGAATATCTGAATGTCAGTCATGTTGAAACTGATTCTAAAACCAAGATCTTTGTTTAATCCTAAAGATATGGCCCAATATTTGTATTTTTGAAAAAAAAAAAAAAACCTGCATAACTTCTGTAAGTTAGTTAGCCAGCGTCTGGCATTTAGTAGGAATGCATACTCATGTCCTTCTTTTTCCATAACAAATACAATAGAAATAATCCATATGTATTTAACAGTATGAACTTGGCTAAGAATAGGTAAAGATAGAGAAGGGAGGGACTTGAAAATATGTTTTGGAAATACAAAATGTGATGTAAATATCCAGTGTAACTTCAGTGCTGTATTATTCTTGTGATTTGTTATGAGTTTTATTATTATAGAGTTTCATTACCCAAAACTCTAGACTTATCTATGCCCCTCCCCACATACCACTTGCTCTTCAATCATAGAAAAGCACTTGACTCCTTCTGTACATCATATTCTTGGTCCTACTGTGTTCTCTTTCTTGTTATTACCTCCTGGTGGCCATGTAAATTAGTAAATGTTATTATTATAGACAATGACATGTAGCTAAACAAAAATAAATATAAAAAATACGGGTAACACAGAATTATTGGAAAAACTAAGAAGGTAGATTTGTGGCTGGTCTTTCAGAAAATTCTTCAAATGACATCACAGATCTGGCCAAGGGAGCCATTGCTTCTGCTCCATGAGCAGAGTTGCAGACTGGAAGGCTGGTGGTTCAGCGGCTGGTACAAAGGCATCTTGCCTCTCATCTGTTCTGGGCCAGAAACATGGAGGTTCAAGTTCTGTTTCCCTCTCCCAAGCAATTCAGTGGCAAAGTGGCATATAGGGCATCAGATAGGCAGAACCTAAATCCCATCCTGAACCAGAGCTGCAAAAGAGTCTGCAAAGTATAGTCCTTGCTTCCCAGATGTAGCACCTTTGAAAGCATTTGGCATGGGTGTTAGTGAGCCAATTTAAAATACCTATTATAAACTCACATTTTCAATGAGTTTCATTTTTCCCGTTTCATCTTTTTTAAACGTTTGTCTATTTATTTTGAAAGAGAGAGCAAGAGAGAGTGTGCACAAGTCGGGGAGAGACAGAGAGCGAGAGAGAATCCCAAGCAGGCTCTGCACTGATTGTACAAGCAGGGCTTGATCTCATGAACACATGACCTGAGCCAAAATCAAGATTCAGTCGCTTAACCAATTGAACCACCCAGGTGCCCCTAGTCTCATTCTTGCTTCTTCATATCACTCCTGTTATCCACCTAGATTCACTCATTTGTTTGTTCATTCATTGTTCATTCACTCATTGCAACACCATTTACCGGGTGCATAACATATTTCTTGCTACACTGAGTAACTTCTTATAGTTTTCTCACAGTTATCATGTAGACTATGAATGTTTCCACAGGAGATTTTGTAAAAGATTATTAGAATTTTCTGCTATCTCCCATTACCCTGTAAATCTGTCAGCATTCATTCAAGAAAGGAAAAATCAGTCATCATTCTGAATAGAAAATAGAAATGCAATGCATTAAAAGCTCACACAACTGTGAAAGGGCTGGGGCAGCAAAGGCCAAGGAAGTTGCTGGAATCATAGAGTCATAAAAACAGGAAGTGCCAGAGTTTCAGGGGAGACTTTGGATGTGATCTCAGCTGCCTGCAGCAGAGAATCAGAGAGCTGACAGGAGATTTCAGGGAAGCCTCTGGAAAGTTCAGGCATCCTGGGGAAGCTGTTCCATAGGTCTCAGCTTCTTATGCTCTGGGTCAGAAGTTTCACTAAAGCTAACCTGAGAATCTCGCCAAGACTCACCTCTTCCTTCCGCTGCAACCTGAGAATAAAGGCACCTCTTCCCTTCTGTGTTCCAAATGTTGCTCATTAGCATAATAACAATAATACTGGAGAGAAGTACTAGTGAATAAATTATTGGCTTCCCTCTTAGAATGAATAGATGAAGGTAAGGGAAGACTGATGTGATTTTGAGTTCATAACAACTGATACGGTACAGTCCACCCGTTTGATAACTCAAGCATTCCCTTCTACCAAATTAAACTTGTAAAGTAATAACGACAATGATATCATTCTTCCCTTTGATATAATGCAATTGTCTTTATTCCTCTGAAGAAGTGGTTATTATTTTCCCAAAAAGAGTGTCCTTTTGTGGATATGGCCATTCTTTTCTTCACTCACTCACCATCCTTTTTAATAACCTGCAGTACTTTATTACAGTTTTGGCTGTAATTATAATTAAGTTGTAAATTCTAAATATAAATTTAAACACAATGGGCGAAAAGTGCTTAAAAGAAGAGAAAGAAAGTAAAGAACATTGACTAACGTGTGATATAGACGTAACAAAAAAAAAGAATATGCATTTCTATGTCTTCCTCATTTCTGGAACTTATCCTGGAGTCATAGCTGGTATTTATAACTTCCTTCTTCCACTATCCATCCTCTGTCCATTTTTCTCAATACCTCTACTATTTGTGTTTATTTACCTAATAAATTGACCCAAACTTTTTTCCTAGAAAATTCTGAACCACTACCAGTTCTGATAATATTTAGTTACCATCCTCTTTTAGTAACATTTACTACTTATGATCAAAGTGTTAAAAGGCACTCTAGAGATTTCCCTCAGATCCAGATATACTCCTTTGTTCTTCTATCATGATTAATCATGCTCAAATGTCTCAGGAACCTAAGGTGATCAGGTGGCAGGCTCAAGTTCCAAGTCACTGTAACCATTATTTTGTCCCCTTGTAGAAGTATTCCACCTTTGCGAGTAAGTCTTCTAACATAGCAGGATCCAAAGTTGTAGGAGCAGGTAGCAACACCTTTTGGTTTCACAGCCTCTGTCTTCTGGTAATGGACAACATGGAAAACCCAGAATAATTTCCCTGTATCAATATTCTTATTTTAATCACGTCCACAAATTGTCTTTTGCCATATAAAGTAGCATTCACAGGTTCCGGGGTTAGGAAATGAACAAATTTGGAGGCCATTATTCAGGATACTACATCACATTAGTACGAAGTGATGGTAGTAATGAGCCTTGGTGAAAAGAAATATATGTTTTTAAACCCATGAATAATCTCCATCTCTGCTACCAATGTAATGTTATGAGCCCATTGTACAAGTTCAGGGTGGGGGTGGGGGTGGCAGCGGGAGAAGAAGCTTACATGTGTAGAATGAGTTCTCTTGCCCCCAATTACTACAGTGGATGTCTTTTGGGATAGCTTTTGTGCAAAATTAAAATAAGACACAAAATCTTCACACTGAAGGCTCATTACAGATTGTCCATTCACATACATCATCCTCAGAGCTTCTTGTTATTAACATTTCATCTTGTGATTGCCATTTCACTGATCGACCGGACAAACATTAGTCACTGCCATGAATCAAAGTGGAAACTTATCTCTGGCTGTCTCTCCTTTGCACTCATCCAAAGAGAAGGGGCAGCTAGTTGTGCTGCATAAATTTCTTCCACTTGTTTCTTTTCTCCAGGGTATGCTCTGGAGTTGAGGCAGACTACTTTTGGGTGATACCAGGATATCATCTGTAGTTTTTATTAGTTTTTTTTTTCTTCTATTTGTCAGTTTATCTCCAAGATTGCATTAGGTATAAATCGAAGGAGATATGACAATTTTTCTCATTTAAGAACCATAAGAATCTGGGGGCCCTGGGTGGTTCAGTCAGTTTAGCATCTGACTCTGTTTTGGCTCAGGTCATGATCTCATGGCTTGTTACTTTGAGCCCTATGTCAGCACAGAGCCTGCTTGCAATTGTCTCTCTCCCTCTCTTTCTGCCCCTCTCTGCTCACTCTCTATCTCTTTCTCTCAAAGTAAATAAATAACCATTTAAAATAATTTTTAGGGGCGCCTGGGTGGCGCAGTCGGTTAAGCGTCCGACTTCAGCCAGGTCACGATCTCGCGGTCCGGGAGTTCGAGCCCCGCGTTGGGCTCTGGGCTGATGGCTCAGAGCCTGGAGCCTGTTTCCGATTCTGTGTCTCCCTCTCTCTCTGCCCCTCCCCCGTTCATGCTCTGTCTCTCTCTGTCCCAAAAATAAATAAATGTTGAAAAAAAAAATTAAAAAAAAAATAAAAATAAAATAATTTTTAAAAAAGAATCATAAGAATTGAAGGCTATTGCTAATGCAATTTACTTGCACCTCAATCTTTAATGAAACCTACATATAATGCCATACACACACACACACACACACACACACACACACACACTATTGTGGTTATATTATATATACCATTTCTACTTTAGTGAGAGTTATTTTGCCATAGCCAAATTTCACAGTTTGCTGGATCAGATGACACTCCACTCATGGTGGGCAGTTAGGTTTTAATAACTGCTTGGTGTCTCATAGACAAACAATCTTAACCAGGACCCAATAGTAAGCCAGCTGCCACTTATCAAAAGTTACTGCAGCATAATTTCTTTAGGAAAAAGGGTGTGTTCCCTATTGTGGCTTGAGAGAAAGATCCATATCTACTGGAGACACTTGACCATCAGTAAACCAGCTGGGTTATAAGGTCTTGATAAAATTCATTTACACTGATCCTGAACCTGCTTCATTCAGTCTTCTCTTGGTTCTCATAGTACATTTTGTTGTTTAGCACACCAAAATGGAGTATTTTCAGCCACCAAACAAACCCTGGAAACATCAAGCCTTGTCTCTATTGATTAGTTCTAGAATTTGGAAAGTATACCTTATTCTTTATTGTAAAGAATATATCTTTTTTAAAAAAATGTTTATTTATTTTTGAATGGGAGAGTGGGGGAGGGGCATGTGTATAAAGAGGCAAAGAACCTCAAGCAGGATCTGTGCTGACAGCACAGATGAGGGGCTGGAACTCAGGAACTGTGAGATAATGACCTGAGCCGTAGTCAAGAATCAGATGCTTAACCAATTGAGAGACCCAGGCTCCCCAAGAATATATCTTAATATGCCCCACATCAACACATACTTGGAAACTTCACCAAATGGCAAGCCCCTTAATTTGTTTTAGCCAATCTTTCACCACTGGTACACTTACAGTAACCATCTAAAATACTTCTTTTCTTATACCTTAGGATGCAGAGGTAAAAACAAAAGAAAGAGGATATGATATCGTAATATTGTTGCTTAGAGACATATATTTTTGATTTTTGGTCATTCAAGTGACCAAAATATATTTCTTTGTATATATTTGGTCTTTTGCCACTATTTCTGGCTCACTGCTCTTCAAACCCTTTGAATTTCTTAGGTGTTGAGGGTAACAAAGTGGCTTTTGTTACGTTAATGAATGTGGTTTTAGATTCCACCCAAGGCCTGCGGCTGGTTGCCAGGAGGACCAACCATGTGATTAGAGGGGTGGAACTTTCCCTCCCATCCCTGACTTCCAGGGAGGGGAGAGGAGCTGGCAGTTGAATCAGCCAGTGGCCAATAATGTTGTCAATCACGACTATGCAACGAAGGACCCATAGAAATCCATAAATTTGAAGAGTTTCAGAGTTGATAAACACCTGGAGATGTGGTGAGAGTGGTGCACCTGGAGAGGGCATGGAAACCCCATGCTCTTTCCCCATATCTCATTCTGTGTATCTCTTCATCTAGCTGTTGATGCATACCCTTTATCGTATCTTTTAATAAACTGGTAAACTTAAGTGTTTCCATGAATTCTGTGAACAACTCTAGCAAATTAATCAAATTGCCAACTCCTGTGCTTATAATCAAACCTAAGGGAGGAGGTTGGTGGAACCTCCAATCTATAGCTAGTTGGTCAGAAGCACAAGTAAGATTCCTGTGCCTGTGACTATCTTCTGTTGCCAGGGTGGGAAGCAGTCTGTAGGACTGAACCTTTAACCTATAGAATCTGATGCTATTTTGGGGTAAATGGTGTCAAATTGAGTTGAACTTGAACATCCTGCTGGTGTCCAAGGATAACTTGGTGTCATATGTGGGACAACACCTCCTGCCATATTGGAATTGAGTCTGGGAATACTTAAAGAATGCCAAACTGTCAACAGACAATCTATCGTTCAACTGTGAATTTTTCAGGGGCAGAGGCATTTTTCTAAATGTGTGTGCAGTCTTTAGCAAATACACAAATGAATGAATGAATGAATGAATGAATGAACGAATGAATTGTTGCCTAGATCAATTTGTTCACAATGACACTTAAGCTTTAAGCATTCTTGGAGACAAACAGTGACTCATTCTTCTAGATTGCCTTTATCATAACAGATATACAGCTTTTGAGTCAATGGCTTTATACCAATGTTTACCAGTGTAACAACTAAATGACTCAAATCCATGACACCTCAAGGCCTGTGAGAAAGCCAAGATGATTTTACTGTCACCTTGACATTTTGTCAATGTCTGTGATTACAAGGCATGTGGGTCAACAATTGAGTTGCAGATTCATTCTCTCCATCAAGGGATTTCACATTTAATTAAGTTAAAAAAACCACTGGACCTGAACTCAATTATTGTTACCTTACCTTACCTTACCTTACCTTACCTTACCTTACCTTACCTTATCATACCTTTGACTGGTTGAAATGGACTTTAAGCATTTGGGGTTGCATTTAATAGCATATCTAACTTCATCATTTTGCCAAATTTCTGGACATTTCTACAATTGGGAACTTGCTATTTCTCAGTTTCTCATTAAACTAATGATTTGTTCTGCCTTCCATTTTGCTTCTTTAATACATACTCTTCAGTGAGTTGGATTAAAACAGCATATTTTTTTTTTCTGAGATTGCAGTTTCTTCTTCTATTTGTTCATTTGCTTATTCAAAAAATGTTTGTTGACAATCTGCTATATACCAGGCATTATTATTAGCAGCTATGAAAATTAACAGATTTCTGACAATAAAGCTATTCCAGTGAGAAGTGGTAACATGTCAATAAATGAATAATTAAAAATATTAAAAATAGCATATCAGATAGTTATACATCCTGTGAAGGGATTTAATTTAGGTAATGGGATAAGGAGTAGCATTATATTAGTTATTCAGAATAATCTCTATAGAGCATTAAATACATTTTTCAAGGAATATGAAGGAAACAAAGGAAGAAATTGTAAAGATAGAGGGAAGAAACATTCAGAGGGACCAGGTAACACAGGGGTTGGCAAACTTTTTCTATTAAAAGGTCAAATATTTTAGGCTTGTGAAGCTCTCTGTCATGACGAAAAAGTCATTGTAGCACAAAATTAGCCACATCAAAAAATACAAATGAAGGGATGTCACTTTGTTTCAATAAAACTTTATTTACAAAATCAGGTGGTAGGCTGGATTTGGCTCTCAGACTATATAGTTTGTGCACTCCTGTGCTTATACAAAGGCCTCAAATTGTAAACAAACTGGACGTGTTTGAACTTAAAGAGTGGCATGCTTGCAACCTGATGGATAGGGTGAAAAGCACTAGGAAATAAAGTGGGAGACGCAGGCAGTGTCAGGGTCATATAGAAGAAAATTAAAGCCAAGAAAGTGGATCATATTTTAAGGTTACGATAAAATGTGAATTTGGCTACAAATTCTTGCTGTCCATCTATCCCTACATCATTTTGTGCATTCAGTGTGCCCTTCCAATATGATTTTGGGCTTAAACAGCTCTTGTGCACTGGGACTAGTGTTCATTTTTCCTTTTAGAAAGGCTTTTCTTTTATAAACGTCCAAGTTCACTCTTATTAAAACTATGCTGGTAGTATAGAAAGATGATGGTGACTTAGACTTGGTGATGTCGGAGTGATTATGAAGATTTGGAACACATTTTGGGTGTGGTTTCAACAGAATATCGCAAAGGGTTGAATGTGGGGAGTGAAGAAACGAGAAATCTGGGATCACATGTCAATGTCATAATCAATGTGGTAGAATGGTGGTATTGGACAGTGAGATAGGGAAAGTCTGAGGATCAATTATCTCTGAAGTCATTGACAATTGAGCGGTTTGTTCTGGCCCATTTCAGTATAAGGATCAACATGATACCTAGACTGCAAAGAGATATCTAGTTTCATGGCTAATTTAGTCTTTCTGCTTAAGAAATCAAACCTATGTCTTTTGGGTCTTTACTTGAAGTTGACAAATTTAGTATAATACCTAGCATCACCAAGAAAATAATATTAAGTTATAACAAATGGAACAGTTAAGAGAGAAAAGATATGGAGGCAAAAAATGAGAAAGACCCTTCAGAATTAGACCCAAAATTTCTGGTCACTGTAAATCGGGCTTCACTCCTATTTTGGGCAAAACCCATCCTGTATCTTAACTGAATATATCTTTGGGGAATGAAAATGTTCTCTCCTCTTAAAAGTACTAGACAGGGGCACCTGGGTGACTCAGAGAATTAAGCATCCAGCTCTTGGTTTTGGCTCAGGTCATGAACACATGGTTCTTGGGTTAGAGCCCCATGATGGGCTCCATGCTCTCAGTCTGGAGCCTGCTTGGGATTCTCTCTCTCTCTTTTTCTCTTTGCCTCTCTCTCTCTCTCTCAAAATAAATAAATAAACTTTAAAAAAACAAGTGCTAGAGACGGAAAAGCACCATATTTGGAGTTGAGCAGGTGAGAGGTACATCCTCACTCCACCATTAACTAACTCTGATCTTAGACAAGTTATAGAGCATCCCCCTCAGTTTTCCTCTCTCTATATGGTAAAATTTAACAGTCCTTATGCAAAAGCCTTCTTAGAAGATTTAATTGGTTTAGATTAGTGTCACTTTTATTAGATAGTGTTTATGATCAATTAGTATAAAATCATTGCCTTGAGAGGTGTTCACAATCAGGCTTGTGTTCCATTGCTGACTCCAACTCTACCATTTTCTTTCTTTTTTATTGCCTTTCAGCCACAGACGTTTTGGAGATTCTTCCTTTTTTTTTCTCTCTCTCTGTTTCTGGAATATACCTTTGTGACCCTTATCTGAGACTTTGCATTTACCCAGCTTCATTTTCACATGGCCTAATCCTGCCTGATCTATAAGATGCCAGCTTAAATGTCACCTACTCAAAAAGGTATTCAGTTCCAGGATTTTTTTTTTCATAGAATTTAAACTTCAACTTGTTATTTAATCTACTTAATGTTACTATCTTTCTTCCCTACTAGAACATAAGCTTCATGAGACCAAAGACATTTCTCTTTTTTATCAAAAACCAAGCCTAACACACCGTCTGACATAAACAGAAACTCAGTAATTGTTAGATTGCAAGTGAGTTGTTTAATTAGTCCCACCGTTTTCAGTAGAGGACTTGGCACCATAAATAACAGTTAATATTATCATCATTTTTATTATGGTTTCATTTTGAGAAAAGATTTCTGAATTTCTCAGTAGTCCTCTGCTTTAAATAGACTGTCAAGGAAAAATCTCTCAAATAAGCTTTTCTGAATTTTTCCAGCTTATCAAAAATGGCCCCAATGGAACTGTCTTCCTCTGTAACAGAACCAATTAGTCTAAGAAGATTTGGTTTGACTGAGAGGTGTTCCAGTTACAACCACTTCTACGATTAAGCTTCTTTAGATGTCTGGGCCTTGATTTGCATTTTTCTGGCACAGACATTTGCCCTGTAGTCCCTTGCATAACTATAGGACAAGTTTCCACTAATTCACTCCATTTTTATTTCTTTCAGCCTTTTCTTCCCTTCTTCCCTTTCTTCTTTCCTTTCATTATTCTTTCCTCTATTATTTCCTGCCCTTCTGTATTCTTGCATTCAGTCAGCTCCCAGTTAGGCACTGCTGTAAATGCTGGAGGTACAAGACAGAAAACACCCTACATTAATGAAACTCACACTCAAGTCTAGAAGATAGGGAATAAATAAGGGAACAGATAAGTGAGCAATCTGTGGAACTGTGTTTGTGAAAAACATTCCAGTCCATGGTGGCAGGAAATGCAAATGCCCTGAGACAGCAATACGCTTAACATGTTTACAGTGAGTAAAGGATATTGGCTTTGTAAGTGCGGAAGTTGTTGGAAGTGACATTTGAAGATTAGCCAGCAGTAAGACCATTACAACCCCTATATTTTACCCTAAATACACAGAAAAAGTTTGAAGAGTTTTGACAGGATAATGACTTGATCTGATTTACATTTTGACAGGATTTTTTCTGCCTTGTGTGAACCACAGAATGTAGGGGGTCAAAGGTAGAAACAGGAAAATGAGACAGGGGGCTCCTGTTGTAGCCCAGGTGGGAGATGACAATGGTCTGGAATGTAGCATAATAATAAAAACAGTGAGCCTTGAGATATATTTTCAAGGTGAGGCCAACAGTGTTTGCTTGTGCTTTAGTTATAGTGTGTGAGGAAATCAAGCATGGTTCTACAGTTTTTTGGTTTTTTGTTTGTTTTTCTAAGCAGTGTGGTAAATAGTAATGCTATCTATTTAGAAGGGGAAGACTAAGTTAGGATAGAAAATCTAGAGTTCAGTGTTGACATGGTAAGTTTGAGGTGTATCAAAGATTTACACTTCTATATGAATTCAGAGTTCAGGAGAAAGATGGCGTTCAGCTATAAATTTAAGAGTCATCTGTATAGCAATGATGATGTTCAAATCCATGGCTTCAATAAAGTCACAAAGGGTATAGGTATAGTTGGGGAAAAACCAGGATATTGATTTGGGGGTGCTCCCAAATCGGGAAAGAAATGATACTGAATCAAAGAGAAGGAGACAGGAGTCATGAGATTAGAGGCAAACCAAGAGTGATTTTCTGTCATGGTAAGTGGATAAATATGGAGGGTAAATGCAGGAGGAGAGACCACTTGATGGTTTTATTTCTCCCTAGGTTCTATCTAACCATTCTGCCCTCCTGTTGACTACACAAGTACTACGGCCAATTGACCTTGTGGTAGATTCCATGTTCACTACCAAAATGATATGTTGATAAAGACCCAGTCATCTGTCAACTTCATCTGACACCCCTTTTCATCACATCTCACATAAGAAAATATGATACCATTTTGGACAACTGGATGTATTACCTCTTCAATAAGTTGGCGATAGCATTTACTTATTTTTGTAACTAATCCTATGTTAGTCCAATGAAATGATGCATCTTAAAGCTCTTTGAACATTATACAGTGCTCTATTAATGCCAGAATTCTTTGCTATTATTTGTAAAAGAAGCCAATGGTAGTGAGGAAAGACAAAGAGAAGAAAATAATAATGTTTGGTTTGTTTCTTTTTTGATTTAGAATGAAGCACTGGGTGTATTTAGTTTCTGTTCCTTTACTTTAACATGAGTTTTCAACTTTGCTACTCATAAGTTTAAGTCTTATAAAGTGTTTCCTGCTGAAATGCCATGCTGACTGTTATTCAGCAGCAAATAAATATTGCTGTCCTCACTAATTTGAAACAGTATGAGTTTTAAACTTCTAGCTGTGGGAGATTTATTAAGATTACAGTTTTCATCACCATCCCTTCAAGTCCATCAAGATAGGTCAAAGCTGTATAATTCAAAAAAAAAAAAAAAAAAAACTAACAGCAATTTCCATTCTTTTTAGACTATGCTTTCTGAGCCAGCAATATCGTTAGAAGCACAGGCTTGCAGTAAATGAAATACATATCCACCTACTTCATAAATATTTTAACCTGACCTCAGTTTTTGGATTAAAAAAAAAATGTTGACCATTTCATTTCATTGTAAGTATGAAAGCAAAATAGTTCTTTTTACAAAGTAAAAAGGCCTACCTCTTACACATAAAATTATTTTTGTACTTTCCTTTTAAATAGTTATAATAGATGAGTTAAAATGAAAATAACCCTGCCATTCACTCTGAAATGATGAATATTGGCAAGGAACTCTTTTTTAATTATTGTAATTTTCTAAGTATCATTTCAATGAATTGCCCAATTACTATATTTATTGATTTAGAGTAATTGATTAAATGGTCAATAACTGGGGCCATTTTATTCTAAGTTCATTAATGCTCATGCAAAATGAGGTTTGAAAATACTTTAATGATTATTATGGTCAATGCATAGAAATATCTTGAGAAAAATTCTAGACTGTTTCAAGAAATATGATTTATGGAACAACAGCCAGAATTTGAAATGACCCCTCTCTTGTTGGATAGATTAAATTAAATTAACACTCAAGTGAGTTAGTACCTTGCTTAATAGACTAGTCATGATCATGAAATTTTGAGAGCAAATTGTATCATTATATAACAAATCCAATTTTAAAGGCATTAATTGACTCATTTTTTCTAAGATACTACAATGAATACTTTTATAAGAAAAAATAATAGCTCCTCCACAGCTAGTAACCAATTAAATAATCCAGTTACTCTTGCTATGCATAGGTTTTCAGTCAATATTTATTCAGTGAGTTAATATATCTATTATATAAGTCTAAATTTTCAAGTTAGAATAATCTACTTTTAGTGATTTTTGCATATTTATGCATAGCAATGTTTTCAAGAAAATCACCTTAGGTACTTTGTAAAAGGTAATTCCTCAGTTGTACTAATAAGACTTGGCAGAAAGTTATCAATTATGAAGTTTCACTTTTACCCATGTATTCTTTCCCTCTGGGGAAAAAAAAGTTGGGGTGCCTGGATGGCTCAGTCAGTTGAGTATCCGACTCTGATTTCAGGTCAGGTCATGATCCCAGGGCTGTGGGGTCAAGCCCCGCATCAGTCTCTGCACTGAGAGTGGAACCTGCTGGGATTCTCTCTTTCTCTCCGTCTGCCCCTCTCCTCTGCACTCTCTCTCTCTCTCTCTCTAAAAATAAAAATAAAATAAAGTTTGTTTTTTTATTCTAATTTTTGAAATAGCTTAGGAAAATAGAAAAAGCACTGAACCATTTTTGTCACTTGTGATCCCAAACAAATCACTTAATTTTTTATGACTTCTTTTCTGCCCCTGGAAAGTAATTAAGATGGCTTAAATATATGTGATCAAACTCCTCACACTCATTACACTTCTGCTTACTTTCATGAATTGCTCCATAAATTCAAGATATGAATATGGTAGCATAGTTTTCTATGTAATTGCTAAAGCCCCCTCATACCTTTGAAGCCAAAAATCAAATACTGCCCTTTTGAAATGCTCTACACTTCCTTTAACTCTTTAAGAACACTGGGGATTTACTTGGTCAGAGTTACTTCGGAGGCCAGGCAGACAACAAAGCAGGGTGTGGACACATCTCCATTGTTTCTGACGATCACAGAGAGACAATGTTGAAGACTCATAGTGTCTCGTCCCTTGAACATTGTCCAGCCTTTTGGGGTGCCGAGTCTTGAGTGCCACTGCTGGGCCACACACACAGGCTCGGAATCTCTCCCCATCTCTCTTTCTTCCTCACTTTGTTATTTCTCATCCCTATTCTTCCTCAAAATACATCTTGACCTGATGTCTGGGTCGAGGGAGCTTCTTAGGCCAGCTGTGCTGGATGCCAGCCCTATTCTCCACCTTAGCCCCTTAGGTCATTGTTTGAGTCTGGGTTACTGGCTCAGTTTTCTTTATTCAGCATATTTTACTTTAGGATACTCTCACTGAGTCTTGGTCGAGTTTATCCTGCTTGACTCCAATTTTGTATCCTGGGAAGCAAGAGAGAATGCCCTGTCTCTTAGAATGTCCTGAGCTCTGAATCAAAATAAGCTGTCTATAAGGTAGGGATCTCAAGCAAACTTGTCCAAAATTCCCACAACCAAATTACAGGACATTAACTTTGTATCCACACTAGTACTGGTGTAATTAACTGCACTGGAAGATTTACTTCAAGGCACTCTTAGTCATCACCATGGTCATAGAAGATGTGGCCTTTTAAGTAATCCCTTCAATAGGTGATTTATTTGAATCTTTCCCTACACAGGTCTCATGAGAATAATGTACATCAAGACATTGTAAATTCTAAAATGTTAGGCTTAATAAGATAATTCAACTTCTCTACACACATATTCCCAAATGGTATGGTGCACATGAGGAAATAAGTTCTTTAGTCAATGTCCTTTTCATTTGCAAATGTGCATATGGAATCTACAAGTACAGAAAATGATTGCTTTGTAACATTTAAAAGATGGAATATATATCTAATCTTATTCATGTCATGATCAGTAGTATTTTAGTTTTTAAATCAATTAAATTTATCAATATGAATTGAATTAAATTAAATATTAAGTTAGGAGTGCCTGGGTGAGTCAGTCAGTTAAGCATCCAACTCTTAATTTTGGCTCAGGTCATGATCTCACAGTTTCATGAGTTTGAGCCCCACATTTGGCTCTGCACTGACCACATGAACCCTGCTTGGAACTTTCCCTCTCTTTCTGCCCCTACCCTGCTCGTGTGCTCTGTCTCTCTCAAAATAAATAAAAAGTATATATATATTAAATTAAATATCAAATATGTATTTTAAAACAATTGTTATCTTGGTGCACTGAATTTAATGATTTTTTTTTTCATTTCAGAAAGGTACTAAATAATTCTTATAGAACATTAAAAAAAATGGGTTAGGGGCGCCTGGGTGGTTCAGTCAGTTAAGCCTCCAACCTTGGCTCAAGTCATATCGTGGTTTGTAAGTTCAAGCCCCGCATCCAGCTCTATGTTGATAACTCAGAGCCTAGAGCATGTTTAGGATTTTGTGTCTCTCTCTCTCTCTGCCCCTCCCCTGCTCATGATCTGTCTCTCTCTCTCTCTCTATCAAAGATAAATAAACACTAAAAAAAAAATGAAATCCAAACCAATCAAAACTATCAGTATTCTAATTCTAATAAGTGGACTTTAAAACAAACACCCAAAGTTACTTCTTTTCTATGAGTAATGATAGTACTTGAAAGCAACTCACAATTGACTATTTTCTGTGTGGCTTAAAAATACTAGTGAGGAGAATAATAACTATTTTGCTACTGAACATATATGATGGTAGCTTCATCCCCATATTGGAAAGTACCCCTCAGAACATTACAGCTTCATCCTACTATGCTTTCCCATCCTAATTTTTCACCCACTCTTTCTTTTTAATTTGTCTTTTTAAGAATATGCTCATTACTGTAGCTCTGAGTGAAAGTATACCAGCTAACCTTAGTCTAATCCTTTCACTATGTGCTCTTTTTGTTTCTAGCATTTGAATGAGATAAATTTCTACCACAGACTATGTATCTCTCAGGATGTGGCAAGAAGTATTCCAGGGGATTCCAAGAGGCTTGTGAGGGCAGGACATGTATAAAGACTTTAAATGATTAGCTGAATCTCTCAAGTCTTCTTGGAAAAGAGCCACCTTTCTCTGCTTGCTTTATTATACCTTCTTTTCTGTCCAGAGTTTAAAATATGGCCCCCTTTCCCAGACTTCCTTCTGTATCTGATACCCAGTATAGAATGTTGCAAAGTATGAAGTGGCATTGAACCAAAGGATTCAATTTGAATTCTTATCCCAATATTTACTACCTCATGATTTTAGGTGGGTTTACCTTCGGTCTCATCTCATTATATGGTGTTACTACTCCCTCATCATATGTTGCTACCCCCTTGGATAGCACCTCCTCATTACGTGATGTTCGTACATTTATTGTGAAATTTTTTTTCAAGTTTATTTATTTATCTTTTTGAGAGAGATAGGGAATGAGTGGTGGAGGGGCAGAGAGAGAGAAAGAGAGAATACAAAGCAGGCTCCACACTGTCAGCACAGAGCCTGATGCAGAGCTCGAACTCACAAGCCATGAGATCATGACCTGAGCTGAAACCACAAGTCGGGCTCTTAACTGACTGAGCCACCCAAGCACCCCTGTGAAAATTTTTATCAAAGATCTTACCTGGTTCGTGGTTAATGTTCCATGATGTTAGCTGAACAAAAGTAGGTGTTGGTGAATAGGTATATTAATGAAGTTGGCTACATTAAAAAAGAAATTGTTTCTATTGTGATTTTTGATAAGTTTCTAAGTACTTATCTTGCTGAATTTTAGGTCCCTTCGAACGTATTGATTTATTCATCAAGCATTTCCCATGTGTTTAGTGTTTATAACATTGTGCTAAGTATCATGGCAAAGGGGACTCAGACTGGAAAAGTAGGTATGAGACCTTGTTTCTTCTCGTTGGTTTAGCTTTACCTCTTCTTTTCTCCCAGACCTTTTGTGCTCAATTAGTTCGATTTCCGTAGCTAATAACAATTTTAGCTTATGGACTATATTTCTTTCACCCAAGGTTTTATCAAGTAATACATTCTCAATAAGTATTTATTAAAAGAAGTACTAATTGAATAAAGCACGAAGAGTTTAAGAGTGTTGCTGATTTAACAATGATGTTAACAATGGATGGGAATTTCACGTTGACTTAACAATGGATGTGCACAGATCCCTAAGCAGAGCAGGTGGGTCTCAAGATTTCTTTCCCAAAATGCCTGAGACTTTTTCTCTGCCAGGAGTTTTGGCATCCAATTCCATCAATCACAAATTGAGCATCATCTTTTAGAATAAAGACACCTGAGAGGGAATTGAAGGCTACCGTTCTTCTTGCATCAATATAAGCTCATGATTTTGTGTGCATTTGCTTCCCCAAGCTCTAGGCTCCAAAAGTATTGGTTGTAATTAAAATAAAATTAGTTTGTTTTCCTCCCATACCTAAGTAAGCTTAGCTGCACCAATTCAATGGGAGTCTGGGGAGGAGATTAAAACTCATTTGAGATCCTTGAAGGGATTGCATGCACTTTTCAGTGAGCCTGAGTGGGGTACTACATTTGATTGATGAAAGCTAATTGAAAATATTTTGTAAAATAGATTTTCCCAACCTGGCATGAGAACCTGATTACCAATAAGAACATTGAATACATGAAAAATGAAAATATGTTCCAGACTTCTAGTTACTATGGATTGTTTTGAATAGGTCTTTTCTGTAATTTTATTTTTTCCTAACACAGTGATACAGTTATATTGTGTGTTATGCGACGGGGCAATATATGTTACAAAATTGTTAATGAAAAAAAAAAAAGGAAAACCAGTGGTTAATCAAATAGTTATTTATTGCCTAACAACTGCTAAAAAGTTTCACATTATCTCCTTTAGTTCTTACCAAGTCCTTATGAGGTTAGCAATACTAACACTATTCTGTAGACAAGGAAAGGGACCTGGGGAGGAGATAAAGCCAATAAGTGACAGAGCCGGAAGTTGAAACTGGATCTCTCAGTGAACTTCAGCATTGTCCCATTGCACTGTACCCATATTAATCTATCCATCACAGATAAGTGTGTCCTGTCCTTGTGTCCAGCGCGGTGCCTAGGTAGAGTAGTGGACAGTGCAGACATTCTTGTTCTGGTCTCATAGAGTGTAGAACCCCATGGAAGGAGAGAAATTACACAAATAAACGCAGAAATAAATATGTACTTACATGTTGGCCTCCATTATATGACATAAAAAGATAGGTATGATGAGAGAGAAAAAAAATGGACACAACTTAAATTAAATGATGTAATGATGAGGTTGGAGTGGTCAAGAAAGGTTTCCTGCTGGTCTAATGGTGGAGGCAGCATCTGGGTGGGGTCTTATTGGGAGCATATGATGTAGATAGACTAAAGGAAAGGAAAGGATTTGTAAAAGGACAAATGTTTTAAAAATCCATGAGAGAAAAAGGAGCTTGGTTCTCTCTAGAGATTGTGAAATTAGTCTGGGCGGGCTGTGCATGTGCTTGGTCATTAAACTGGCTGCAACATCAAAGTAAAAGGGTTTTAGAGATCCTGATGAACTTGTCTGCCAAGCCGTTGTCTGGATGCCCTTATACCTTAAAGTTAAAGCAGTTGACGATGACTCACCCCCATTTCGCCTCCCTTTGGTAAGCAATGTTATTTACCTACATTTCCTGGATGTTTTCTCTTATAGACATCTTCAAAGCTTTCCAGGGGCTTATCTATAGTTTTCTCACAGCTGGAAAAGGAACAGATAACCTCTGAGTTCCACCAAATGGTTTTATGATCCACTAAGCTTTTGGAAAATGTCTATCTCATGGATTACATTCTGTAGAATATGTGTTTATACTTGATCTCATATTTTCCATGGAAAAATCAGTTTGGAAAATACTTCATACTATACCATCCTTCTGAGATCAGGGTCTCTAGTAAAATATGTAAAAAAAAAAATTTAATAGACAAAAACTGATCAAAGTTTCAACAAATATCATGCTTAATTTTCTTCAACACAGCATTTCTCAAACTCATTTGATCATGGAAAACTTTTCTGTTGCTGTTGAGGTGACCTTCCAACCCATTGTTTGGGAAAAGCAGCTTCAACTCCATCACTTAAACCTTAATACATAGAACTCTCTAAGGAAGGCATTTTGCTTCTTAAATTACAACTAGACCAAATCAGACATGAGTAAGCAGCTAATAATTCAACCACATTGATATTTTGTTGGCATGTAATCAAATCAATTTAAATGGCACTAAAAAGCTACTCATGTGCTTAAACTCATCTCTTAATTTTGTATTATTTTAATTGACCCACCTATTAATTGATTTGGGGGAAACTAATCCTAACAGAGAGAAAATTTGTATATGTATTTCATTTCAAAGTCTCTCTAAAAGTAGATCCTAAGTATAACAATCAAAAGTATATCCTTGTATATTTTTAGTATCTATACTCAACACAAATTTTTGGATTAGTATTCTCTCTTATCCTAACATTTTGAGGAATTAACAGTCTTTAATAAATTAAGATAAATAAACCAATCTGTAAATTAATTCCAATTCTTAATTATGTCTTCTGAATCCTATTTTCTTCCCTTATCCATAGGTACACTTATATTTTAAAGATTTTCTTGAAGTGTATTAATATATCTCACTTTTATATTAAAAGTTTACTCTCTTGCAAAGTCATGGAGTTTCAAGATCAAATGAACTTGGTAATACTTGCTTTGTTTTGTTCATTATATCTTGAGGTGCCCCCTAGGTTGCCCTGGACTTCATACACTCCATGCTGGGATCATCTGTTCTTTTTTATAATTTGAAGTTTCCAGCTCTTTTTTTTTCCTCTCGAATTTGTTTTGAAGTAAAAATACCATCATTTTGAAACACTTGGAGAAATGATAGTTCTTGATGCACTTTCTCTTTACTTCTCTCAGAATTATTGTAATTTTTTTCTGATCCATATTTGGGTGAAGCAATTAATATTTCTTGAGACACAAGCAAATACCTACTCAAGAATGTTTCAGAACTCTTCCTAATACTAAAAAATAACATAGACATAAATCCAGAGCCCGAAAGTAACTTGCATAATATCACACAGCTAAGAGAGGCAGAGCCCTGATTGGAATTTAGGTTTTCCTGAGTACAAGTATGTGCTCATTGTTTTCTACCACAAAACCTCATTTCATTAATAAAACTCTAAGGATGACTGGCCTGGTTGTAACCCATGCAAATGTTACCTGTCATGATTTTCCAGATGTTTCTTTAATAATATTAGCACCCCAATGGCTAAATGTTATGACAGTATGAGTATGTATATGAAGAAGGGAAAAAAATATCTTTTATTTTAGAAAGACAAGACATCATTGTTATCAACAGATAGTAGCTAATGGCTAAATATGAAAATTTGTGTTTTGAGGCAAAATGCATTTGGATTGTTTAGCTGATTTTTTTTTGCTATTCACTATAGGTTACCATACTGATTTCTAACTAGATGGATGCCCCTGTGGTGTGTGTGTGTGTGTATGTGTGTGTGTGTGTAAGATAGACAAAATTTGTCATCAGATAGTACTCTTTAATAAGAAAATATGTAGAATTTTTGAAGTTGCCTAACTCTTAAAGAAAGAAATAAAGAGAAATTCTCAAATTAACCCATGTCTGATATAGCACCCCAACTTGTATTAATCCCTTTGTAACCACTTTGGTTAATAATGATAGATACAATTAACTGATCTGTTTTTTACTCAACATATATTAATGGGGTGACTATTTTAGTTCAGATGCTATTCTATGAGTTGGAGACAAGGCTAAAATAAGACTGAAACGGTCCTTGCCCTCATGAAGTTTCTTTTGAAAGGGTTAGAGACAAACACTAAACTTGTAAACAATTTACAGATTGTGAACAGTGATATAAAGCTCTTGTACTGGAGAATAAAATGTGGAGGTTGACATTTAAGTAGAGTCCTGAAGAATGAGAATGAACTAGTCGTGCAAAAACCTCACTAAAAGCAGTTCTACTCAGAAGGAATAGCTGTTGCAGAGCCCTAGGTCAGGAAATATCTTGATGTGTTTAAAGAACATTAAACAAAACAAAACAAAAAATCTTGCACCGAATTGAGCAAGAACAGAAGTGGTAAGAAAAGTAAGATAAAAAAATGGCACTGCAGTGATGCCTGGGTGGTTCAGTAGGTTAAGCGTCTGACTTCAGCTGAGGACATTATCTCAGGGTTTGTGAGTTCAAGCCCGACATAGGGCTCTGTGCTGACAGCTCAGAACCCGGAACCTGCTTTGGATTCTGTGTCTCTTTCTCCGCCCCTCCTCTGCTGTCATTCTCTCTCTCTGTCAAAAATAAATAAACATTAAGAAATTTTAAAAATGCTAATGCAGATCCTGTAGTGTCTGGTAGAACATAATAAAAGGTCTTAGTTCTATTTTATGTGCCAACTGGAACACCTGTATGTTTTTAAGCAGAAAGAATGATATGATCTGACTTATGTTGTATAACTATTCATCTGGATGAAATATAGAGAGCTGACTATAGGAAGTGTGGTATAAACATTAGTTTCAACCAAATAGTCCATGTTTCATATTTCTTGGAGTTGAGTGGGGCCATGTCACTGGTCGGCTTAGTCGTCAAACCCCCATCAACAGTGCTCCAGCCCTGTACGTTTTGTGCCACAGCCGTGGAGGAGGCTGAATATTCCAGATGCTGCTCTGTACGATGGTGGAGTCTCAGTCAGCTTGGGCCCCTAAATGATGATACACAACAGAGTCCCTTGAAAGTCCATAAGAAGCATATAACAGGAGCATGAAAGGAATACTAGTTGGGTTAAGCCACTGCCATTTTGGAATTGTTTGTAACCACGGCATAACCAGACTTATCATGGGTAATACAGAGGGCAATGCGGGAAGAGGAAAACAAGATAAATGTAATACTTCACATGAGAAGCACTGTTATCTTGAATTACTGGCAGTTGCAGAGTACAGAGATCAAATTGAAATGGATTTGTATTGCGTTATGTAGGTAAAGCAGACAAAACTGGTGGGCAGATTGGATGTTCTGAGTGTCTTCGAAATGGACAGTCTATTTTATCAATTGTCTGTTGGAACCTGAAACCCGTTCCCACACTAATCGTTACTATCACCTCCACAGCAGGAGCTGGAAGCCCAGAAACTCCATTCTCCAGACTGTCTCAGAGGCAGGGTTCCAGTTTATGCCCTGCAAATGGAAAACTCTTGTTAAAGATTCGATAGGATGAGAAGAATGGACAGTCACCTTGGCTTCAGCTCAGAGGTGTCAAAGCTTTGGAAGATGGCAGGCAGGAGATTTCTGCCAACAGATTCCAGGCATCAGAATGTGAATCGACCCATTTGGTGCCGAGAGCCTTGTTTGGGGTTGACAGTGATTTCTGGAAAGGCAGCAGCAATTTCCCAGATCTTTACTGTCTCCACTCACCCAACAGTTTTATAACCCTCTAATTCTTTGTACTATAATCTCTGCTTAATGGAAATACCTAGAGTTGTTTCTGTTTTCCACACAAGCTATTCATTACCCAGTATAATACAGCATATATATTTTCTAACAAATCACCTTCATAATCAGAGGAAACAAAGACTCAGAAAGTTAAGGGCATTGTCTAAGATCCTTTCATTATAATTGGTGTAACTGGCCCATAAAGCCAGTTCATAACTTGTGATTCATTACTTGTGCTCTTTCTATTATGGCATGTCTCTCTAAATCTTAATATTCTTCTCTATAAAATGGAATTTTAAACAATTCCCTTGTAATCGTAGAGCCTATGATTGACACTATCACAATTTAGGCATTCTTACTTCAGCAATGAAATTTCTGCTTATAAGGAAATGATACCTACTGGTGCATCTCGGCACATTTTTATTTTCCATCTGATTCTCATTTTAGCATAAAGCTACTAAATCAGATTTCATAATTTGAAACTCTTTGAATTTGCTGGTTTAGCTTACAGGTAAATGATACTATGCAGAACTGCTGTTACAAATCCAATAACACCACAGTGGAAAATGAGAAAATAGACATTATTGAAGAAGTGAGGGAAAAGATTTTAAAGAACTGATTTTTGAGTCAAACGCCTTTCATCGCAGACAGGGGGACATTAAGGAAATGCCTAAAGTAAGCAGAATGCTAAAGCTGTAGTTCGTTGGGGATCCCCCTCAAAAAAATATTTTTCTCAAATATCTTGGGAACATATTTCTTTTTTAACTTATCAAAATAAACCAACTTTACTCTTTCTTCTTCAGAGCCAGGAGTGTCCTTTTCATTTAACACAAGCTTTAGGTATAAATAAAATGGGCAAGCACTTGGTTAGAGAGTTGATTAAGAAAGGTGAAGAGAAGCAGACACACATGCACTCAGAACACGTAAGTACACATACAGAGGGAAATAAACCATGTTTTAGGTTTTGCTTAGTGGCAGCCCCAGAAGAACTGAAAGGTCCTAAAAATCAGGTGAGATTATTTAACCATAGTCCTATTATTTATACTATATACAGCATATTAATCTGCTCGGGCTACCAGAACAAAATACTGCAGACTGAGTGGCTTACACAACAATTTATTTCTCCAGTTCTGGAAGCTGGAAGTCCAAGGTCAAGGTGCCAGCAGCGTCGGTGGCAGTGAGGCTTCTCTTCCTGGCTTGAGATGGTCACCTTTCCACTGTGTCCTGCATGGTATTCCCTCTGTGCATGCAGAGACGAAGACATCTTTGGTGTCTCTGCCTTTTCTTATGAGTCCTATTGAATCAGAGCCCCGACTTTATGACTGCATGTAACCTTCATTGACTCCTTAAAGGCTCTATCTCCAAATATAGACATGTTGGGGGTTAGGGTTCCAACATGTGAATTTGGGGGGGGATGTAATTCAGTCCAAAGCATGCATATATATATATATATATATATATATATATATATATACACATATTAATTTCTATACACATTTGTTGAATCCTTGTTATGCATATATGTGTATATATATGTATATATATATTTGCTGGATATGTAACAAGAATTTGCTGAATCCTTGCTTTATATATATATATATATGTGTATATATGTATATATATATACACATATATATATATACATATATACACATATATATATATAACAAGGATTCAGCAAACGTGTATAGAAATTAATTTGGGACTAATACATTATAGATGGCAATTATGATTTATATCATCATGTCAATTTCCAATGGAAAAATTTCCAGTCTCCATTAAAAAATATTTCCATAAAATACAGACTTCAGTTACAAAGTCAAGGGCTCAGAGAAGAGATGCTACCTTTATACTTTAACAAACTTGGTCAATATTTTTCCTTATAGTTTTATTCACAGAATTTGTGAATGAGGCTAGTATGTGATTTTCATCTTCTGTTAGGTCCATCTCATTGTTCACTTTAAATATAATGTATTTTTTAAAAGTCAATAGCATTGACATTCAAGGCCCCTGCTCTCTGGAGAAAAGAGGCACTTCTAAGTTTAGAAGGGAGAGGCCCCAAGAAAAGACAAAAGCCTGGCTCAGTCTATGTGAAATGAAAATGTTCTGTCAATAATAATCAATTTTAAAAACGGCACCACATACTGAGGAAAAAGAGTTGACCACACATGAAAGACTGAAAATGCAGAAAATTAACCAGGGAGGAAACAGAAAAATATTTCTCCTTCGTAATAGTCAAGAAGACACAGTTTATATCCTATTTCTCGCTTGAAATACGAATTCAAAATGCAAGCAGCTCGTCAATGAACGCGATACTCTCCTATATTGTCACAGTGGCTGCAAATCAGAGCTCTGACTTTGGAAAATACGACGAGAAAATATATCAGGGCTTTAAAGTTTCACCCCCATTGATCAGGTTGTGCTAATTCTGAGAAGAAATTAGAAGTAAAACTATAAATACTGTGTCAAAGCCTGAATCGTGACCCCCCAAAGATATCACGTCCCAATGGCAGGAACTCGTAATCATTGCCTTACGTGGTAAAGATTTTGCAGCTGTGAGCAAGGGATCATGAGATCGGGGGATTTTCTGGGAATGTCCATCATGTTCTACGCCTGCTCGTAAGCGTCTTTCTGAGAGGGCGGCAGAGGGAGACACGCACGCACGCACGCACGTACGTACGTGCATGCACACGCACGCACACCCGGAAGTGATGCGGCGTCAGGACAGGGAGGGATTTAAAGGTGTTCGCCGTGAAAACCAGTGATGCGACAATTCCCCGGGAATGCTGGCTGGCAGGCAGCACAAGCTGGGAGAGGGAAGGTAGGGATCCTCTCTCGGAACCTTCAGATGGAGCTCTTCTCTGCCAGCACCTCCGTTCTGGCCCAGTGATACTGGTTTTGGATCCCTGACCCCCAGAACAGTGAGAGGATAAAATTCTATCCTTTTCAGCCGACAAGGTTGTGGTACTTTGTTACACAGAAAGCTAGTACATGCGGATAAAAAACAAACAAACAAACAAAAAAACTTTGTTGCAGTGTCATTTATAAAAGTAAGAAAAAAATCAAGCAGTTCCAATTCAAAAAGTATGGATATGATTAAATTAGCCATGGTACATTTATGCAATTGGATATTATTCTGTTTTTTAACTGTTCATTTATTTTGAGAGAGAGATAGAATGTGAGTGGGGGAGGGGCGAAAGAGGGCGGAGGGGAGAATCCTGAGCAGGGCTTGAACTTACCATGAGATCATGACCTGAGCTCAAATCCAAAGTCGGGTGCTTAACTGACTGAGCCACCCAGGCGCCCCTGGGATATTGTTCTACTTTTAAGAGAAATATATGTAATTTTAGATAAAATGTCAAGGAAGTTTCCAAAATTAGTCATAAAATGGGCAAAAAGTCATGTAATCGTTATCATGTCTAAAAAACAAATAAAACACCTTTTATTTTTGATTGATTGAGCTCTTAACAAGGTGGAAATTAACTACGGGCTAGTATGACCCCCTCTGACTTAATCCTGGGGATACCGCAGAAATTAAAGGAAAGTGCACGAGTCTGCAAATCGTTGAGAAAAGCACGGGGTAAGGGAAATGTCAAGTAAGTGACACTTGTCGCCTACCGCCAGGAGCAGCAGTTCCAGGATGGCAACCCACTGCATGCATGGTTCACAGGTGTCAGGGATGTCAAGAAAGGTACGACTTACACAGGGCACTGGATGGAACAATGCTTTACTCACAGAGAGCAAGATAGAGTACGATCAGTGTCAGGGGTGAGCAGAGGTCACTGATGGCCAGTGGGTCTCATCCCACAGCCACAGCAGGGAGATGGTCTTCACATACTCTTCTACTGCATGTGAAGGATCATGTTCCCGCCCTGCCAGGAGCAGATAAAGCAGCGAGTTGGACAGGTGTCATATGATGCACACACCTAAGCAGAACAAAGAAAGGCAAGCCCAGAACAGAAGAAGCTATTTCCAAACAAGGTCACATGCACAGCACGGGGGATGAGGGCTCCCTATTTCCCTGTAAGGAAACGTTCTCTATTCTTCTCAGCTCTGTAGCTAATAACCATGCATATTGATACATTTAGACAGAAATGTTTTGATATCCGCAATGGCCTTTGAAATGATCTCAACATATGATAGTTTAATGGATGGATAGAAGAATGAATAGATGGACAGAAAGTACTAATGGCTGAGTCTAAATAACAGGTGTAAGGATGCTCAGTGTAAAATTCTTAACAACTTTGCTCTAAGTATCGTTTGAAATCCTTTACAATTAAATGTTGAGTGAGAAAAGTAGGAAAGAGAATACATTTTGAGCCGCAGTTTTATTTATGTATACAGTGGACCCTTGAACAAGGTAGAGGGAGGGGTTCGTTGAAAATTCACATATGACTTTTGACTCCCCGATTACTTAACTACTAATAGCCTATTGGTGACTGGAAGCTTTACTGACAACATAAATGGTTGATTAACACATACTTGGTATGTTATGTATATTATGAGAATAAGGTAAACTAGACGAAAGAAATGTCATTAGGAAAATCTTAAAGAAGAGAAAATATATTTACAGTATTTGTCAAAAAAATAATCTGTGTATAAGTGGACATGTGTGGTTCAAACTGCTGTTGTTCAAGGATCAGCTGTATTAAAAACATACACACAAAAAAACCATGTCCTATTATGCTGCAATATGAAAGAACTTACGTGAAACAACAGAGGTGAGTGGAGATGATAAGTGGAAAAAACTTGGATTTGTTTATAAAGATTGTAGATGACGAAGGCCAAAGAACTGAGGAGTGTAATTGGGTCAGCTCTCTGGTGCTGAGGTCCAAAATAACAAATATTGTTTTGAAAGCCAGTGAGAGAGAATGATGTGTAAAGCAGACATCACATGCTCCCTTGCATATTATGTAACCAAGTCACGTGTGAGAGAGGATGGTTGATCCACACTAGTTGGACATGAAGTGACTGTCTGCATTTTGTTATCAACTCTTATATTCCAGGAACCAGCCGTCTCCATAATGATTCACTTCTGGGTCTACATGAAAATATTGAAATCTCTTTGTATGTTCCATATTAAATAGTATTACAAAAGGACATGTGGCTCCTCTGAGGAAGCCAGGATACCAGTATTTAGTCCTGACATTGTTGTGTGACTTTTGTACGATGACTTTAACACCTGGTTCTGAAATGGCCTCGTGTGTCGATAGGACTGAATACTTCCTCAAAATCTTTTTTCTAGCTGCATCATTTTCTGGGGAGATGTTAGAATGGAGTAGGCACCAAAGCTCTGAAGTCAGGTGGTTTCTAATTCCAATTCTGCAACACGCTGGTGATATAACCATGGGCACGTTTCTTGATTTCACAGAGCGTGCTTCCTCATCTGTAAAATGGAAAGAAATCAGTCAGGCCAGAATCAACGTGAGGATAAAATAACAAAACAGGTAAGGCACGTGGTATTAGATTCCTTATATAATACATTGTCAACAGTTGCTTTTGCTGATAAAAATTTCAATCTGGTTTTTCTTTGTGAATAGTTTTCCCAGATCATCAAACACTCATATTAGCCTTTTAACTTAGGCCTGATTTGAACACGCCTTGGAGATACTCGCTAAGTACTTGGTATTAGCAGTTCATTAGACATAATTTTTCTCCTGCTCCATATAAGTGGAACCCTTGTTCTGATTCACCTGACAGATGCTGAACTCCCAAAGAGAAGCTTGTTAAACATCCAGCCAACTGGAGAGCATTTTTTTTTTTTTTTTTTTTTTTAGTCCAACTGCAAATGTACCAACCAAATAAGCATTTGTTTAACAAGGAACTCAAAGCATTTGTTAGTAGTTACTGTCACCGGAGTCCTGGAACAGTCTTTCTGCCAAAACTAACTCAGTCTGTCCCAAACTCCTGCTCAATCCTCCCACGCTTCCTTTGCCCTTATTTTTTTTTTCTTTAACATTTTTCTTAATTTAGCTTTAAAATGCAAGAACCATTTTATCAATGGTGAGCTTTATGTAGTTTTTTTATTTTTCCCTCCCCCCCCACCCCCTCTCCTGGTGCTGGTGGAGTGCTGACTGGAAACTGACAGCTAGGTGGTGGAAGCCAAAACTTTTTTGTTATATTTTAGATTCTGTTATTAAGTAGCTAAGTAGACCTTAGTCTATCACTCATCCTATGTGGGTTTAAAGATCTCTATACCCATCTTTGAACAGCAGGTCCATTGTGATCATGCCCTGAAAAAAGAGTCTTTGTTTTTGAACTGACACTTTTGTGCAAAATATAGGGGTCATATTCATATCCATTTCTCCCTGCCCTTGCAGTTTTGTAAGTCGCAGTTGATGAAGGCACAACATTCTGTGATCTGATGTAATTCACCATGAAACCGCTATCCATTTTTGACACTTAAGCTCTGCTTGCCAATTTGCAAGTCGGCTTACAGACTGTCCAACCGTGGGGTCAAGCAATTATTCTATGGGCCATTGTGAATTCTCTGATGTGGTTGCTCTCTATGTGATTTGATTAAGAGGGTGGCCTGAGGCCATATACATACACTTCTTAGCAATGAACAATTAGGTAGAGAAGGTTTGAGCATAAATGCTGTGATTTTAAGGACCTGGGACAGTCTTTCTGCCCTTGTCTTTCTACCTCTCTAAATGTTGATACTCCAAATCAGGTTAACAGGTAGAAAAAAGTATTTCATTCCATGGTTAGAGGTTAGTATTTAAAAGCAAATGCCTGGGGTTAACTGGTACCATTTAGCTGTTATTTCTTGTGCGGGGTTGGATACTGTCTCTCTCTCTCACTCTCTCTCTCTCTCTCTCTCTCTCTCACACACACACACACACACACACACACACACAGCTAAATCATATCATTTCTGGGACCTCAGAACATCACTTTATTTGGAAATAGGTTAATTGAAGTTGTAATTAAGTAAGATGAGATCATACTGAGATAAGGTGGACCCTTAATCCAGTATGACTGGTGTCCTTTTAAGAAGAGAAGAGATACAGAAGCATACAGTGAAAATGCCACGTGACAACAGAGATAGCATTATGGGCAACAATTGAAGCTAAGAGAAAGACATGGAAAAGAGTCTCCCCTGAAGGCTTCATTCAGGGCGGGGCCGTACTGACACCTTGATTTAGGACTTCTGGCCCCCAGAACTGTGAGACGGTACACTTCTGTTGTTTTAAATTCACCTCGTGGTGATTTCTTACAGTAGCCCTAAGATGCTAATGCAGTATTTTATGTATTGGAAGGAGTAACATAAGTACCCTTGAACCCTAAGGTGAAGGAGCATAGGAAAATAGATGAACATAGTCAAAAGTAGCCCTTTGTCCCGTTACTTCGTAGCTTACCAAAACCTTTCAGAACTGGAGACATTGTCCATGCAAATTCTAAGAATGAGATCCAGGCTTTCCCCTTCCTTACCTTTCTATCATCTCTGCTTCTTCCCCCTTTTCGTGTGGACTTCATAACCTTCATCCATACACTGTTAAGGTCCTTATATGCCATGTTTTTGAAACTACTTAATTTCTGTCTCTGTAGTTCTTTGAGCTATCAAAAATAATTTTTCCTATGGTCTCATTGATTAGCGAAATCCTGCAAAACAAAATAATACCTCTCTTCATAAATTGCCTTCCTTCAGTCATTGGCTATAAAAGGACAGCTGAAGTTACCATACATGTGACATTTTGAAGAAACCATTGTTAGTGGCCCTTTTGATGTAGACAGTTTTAGAAACCTAAAAATTAAAGCTTTGCGTAATTGGTCTTTAAGATATCTCAATTTGCACAGCATGTAAGCTCGTCTCTATCCTGAATCTTCTCCGCATCCTGATTTCCCTTAACCAGAGGTGATCTTCAGCCAGACAGTAAAATGGGATTGGACTCAGGATGTTAGGGATGATGCTCCTGTTGGGTGTCCGTCAGGGATACAGTCAGACAGATTCCGAGATCAGATAAGGCATCAGAGATGAGATGAGGTGAAAGAACATCGGCCCAGTGTTTCGGCTTTGCATACTTTGAAGTATTCTCATCAAGCACACAGATTATATTCTCTTTGTTAACACAACCGCACTGTTCTTTAATGTGGAGGAAAAAAAGAAGGTTTTCATTTGATGTAAAAAAAAAAAAAAAAAAAGCCTTATTCTTCCCATCTTACTTGATGTATACTATTCAAGTTTTTGTTTATTTGTTTTCCTTTCTATTTATTTGGCCTGTGTTTTCAAGTTACTATATATTCTTTGTTCTTTTATTTACTAACTTCCTTTTCTGATAATTCAAAGCAAGCACACATTTGAAAACAGATGCCTTCTATCCCTTTTAGTAAAAATGTTGTATTGTTCCTCCTATTGGTCTCTCCCTCCTCATTAACATAAAACTTTAAGATATTTTTACTTGCCCCATCTTCCCTTCCCACTCCTCAGCCCCTATGTGTTGAAATGATCTAAACCATATGAAATTACCAATATCTGGGCTTTTTAAAAACTGGAAATTGCGTATGAATTAACATGTATTTATGTTCTGGTCCCATAGAAAGTATTCCTTCATAGCTCATTTATTCTCCATCCTGCCCTGTATTGAGCTCTTTGTCCCTAATGATATTTTGGATAATTAGAGTTCGTTCTTAAATATTTTCTTCACATCGGATGTGTGGGTCATACATTGCATGAATCTTGATAAGTACTGTATTTTCTTCCACCCTGACAGGTAAGTGATACCTTGGTTTGATGTCTGGGTGATAGTTCTTGGGTTTTTGTTGTTGTTTGTTTGTTTGTTTATTTTATTTGTTTTGTTTTCCTTCAGACTTTCTCTAGAAGATTTTTAAATTGTTATTATTTTATTTTGTTTTGTTTTTAATTATTGAAATTTAGAAAATGTATAAGGATCTACATAGAGCTTTGTTTTTTTTTTTTGTTTGTTTGTTTTTGCATTTTTGAAATGAAAAAGACCTTCTAATCAATGTGTTCCATTTCCAGTTTAGATTTTTTCCCCCACAATTGTTTGGGAATAACCTGTCTTCAGTTTATCCTGTTTTTTCCCCCTTCTATTTCTGGTTCAGTTCCAATTCATTGGAGGTCCCCTATGTCTGTCTTCTTAGTCTTTTGCTTTTTACTCCATGATTTCTATCTTGTTTTAAATTTTGGATTTGTTACAAGTTATATATATCCACACATATATACACACACATACACATATATGTACCTAATTTGATATTTTATATTATTTGATATTATATATATAATATTTGATATTATATGTTATATATCTAATTTGATATTCCAAGCCACCAATAGATCTTAAACTGAGCACTTTCCATTCTGTTGATCTACTTAATTCTATATTTTAAAAATACTGTGCATTTAGCTTCAGAAAGACTTTTTGGAGTTATAATGGAACCACTTTATTTTCATTTTGTAATGTTCTTTCTTGTTTCTACTGTTGTTTTGTCGTGTGTACCTTAAATAGTTTATTTTTGCCACAGAGAACAGATTCTTTTTAACTCTTGCTAAGTTGCCATCTCTCCTGCTGCTGGATCCCCAGAGCAACATTCAAATGCTCTTTCACTGCCTCCTTGAGGATCAGCCATGCTTGCTACCTTTTCGGGGGAAGGAAGGTGACGCTGGGCCAGTGTTGGACAACCTGACTTGAGTTCCCAGGTCTCTTGACTTGAGGCACCAGGAAGGGCTTGTCTGTGTCTCAGTTCCAAGCAATAGTGCTGTCAACATTGGTCTACCTGACATGTTTCCCTACCACTTCTAAAGGCAGGGATGTCAGTGGCTTCTCCACCATGGGGTGGTCATTCCTTTCCTACAGGAGTTTACAAATCCCAAGAAGCCAAGCTCTTTCTGGGGTCCACCCTCTTATATTTGCGTCAACGTTCTCTGGCAAAAGTCCTCAAACTCTCTTCCTGTGCAGTGGAGGAAAGTCTTACATTAACTCTCTGGTCTGAACACTAGCCAGTGCCATGTTCTATTCAAAGTCTCCCAGCCTTGTCTGCCCAGCCTCTCCAGCATCTACGTGGCAGGACAGAGAACCGATGGTTGGGGAGGAATTAGGAATGGGGGCTGCAGGGAAAAGGTCAAGTCCCTGATTTTTTTAGAATTCATGCTATTGTTTTTGTACCAAATGTTTCTGAACATGTAAACCCATTTAATTGACCACTCTCCAATATATTTTCTTAGGTAAGGGACTAATTATTAGTACAAATATATTTCCCTGTGCTACATGGTTGCCTCTCTGAGGACAGAAACAAACTAATTCTTTTCTTTTTTTTTCTTGTATGTATCATGGTCAAGTGACCATTATGAGTTTAATCCAGATGTTTAATAAATACTGTTTGATCTGATAAGATCATTTTATAATACCAGAAAAGACATACGTGCAAAGTTAAAAGGGCATTAAAAGAAGAATGTTACTTCTGTATTGTTTGGACATTTTACAATAAGCATGTTTTACTTACTTTTACTTAAAAAGACACACACACAAAATAGTAAAAGCTGTGACCAAAGCTTTTCAAGTTCAATTCACTAGATTTGTGTATATTTAACATTCTAGACCTTAAATTACACTGAACACGTGTAGAGTGAAGGAAGGAAAGAGAAGGAAAGAAGGGAGGGAGGGAGGAAGGGAGAGGAGGGGGTGGGGAGAAGATGCTACAGATAAATTAATTTCCTCTGATTTGGTTTATGATATAACTACAAACAAGAAATTCATTTTTGGGATATTTGTACGACCCAGTCACAACAGCATATTTAAATGAAATGTCTTATAATTTGAATTATTTGGAAATTTATTGAAAATCATAAGTTCACTTGTTCTCATGGAAATATTAGCCAAAAAAGCATCTGTAGTGCATCCATAAAATAAGTCGTCCTCACCTACTTTAGTCTTGAGTAAATAGTAACCATCTCTAATTGACTGAATCTTGATTGTGTAATAGTTTTTATGATTCAGGAGTGACATATACTGCAAATTATGTAGACCAGTTGAACAGTTACACGTCCTGGCTACATGATGTGGGTTTGAAGAGACAGTCTATTTTTGAAAGTAAAATTGAAATGGAGAATTCTAACAATTCTAAGAATCACAAGCAATTCTTTTCTAGTTTGAGTTATAATTTCTGTGTTTTGCTAATGGTCAAACATAAGGCTTTGAATGGAGCGGGGTGCAGTCTTTCACTTAAAGAATCTGTCAGAGGAGCGCCTGGGTGGCTCAGTCAGTTAAGCGTCAGATTCTTGGTTTCTTCTCAGGTTATGATCTCACGGTTCCTGAGATCGACATCCCCATTAGGCACCACACTGACAGCATAGTGCCTGCTTGGGATTCTCTCTATATATCCCTCTCTCTCTGCCCCTCTCTCCTCTCTCTCTCTCACTCTCTGTCTCAAAATAAATAAACTTAAAAAGTGGAGGTGGGGTGTGCCTGGGTAGCTCAGTAGGCTGAGTGTCTGACTCTTGATTTCAGCTTAGGTCATGATGTTATGGTCCATAAGATCCAGTCCTGGGTTGACTCTACTCTCACAGGACGGAGCCTGCTTGGGATTCTGTCTCTTTCCCTCTCTCCCTGCCCCTCCCCCATTTGTGTGCTCACTTCCTCCTTCTCTCTCTCTCAAAATAAGTAAACAACAACAAAAAAAGAATCTCTCAGAGCATGTAGGTGCTCTGTGATAGGAACCTTAGATAAAGGTAGCTATTTGTCTCTTTATATTAGAATAGAGGAGGAAGTAAATGGGTTTTTCCTCTGTTGACTCTGACTGTTTGAATCTCCTTTCTAAATATGAAGACTGTATTCACAAGATGTTGAGGTTGGGTTTGACACAGTGTCTAGAAGACATTATCTGTATTCATGCTGGATCTTATACAAGACCCCATCAAAAGGAGCCCATGCCAAGCTAGAACTGCTATAAAATGTTTATTTTTCCATGCTTGTAAGAGAAAAAATACCAGTGATTATGACTTCTAATGTCTCCATAGCGTTTAGTCTGATCTCAGAATAAAGAAGCTATAAGAACAATGAGAATGTAAAGCTTTGTCTTATTTCAATTTCCCCCAGTGACACATATTTGGCTGGAGATAACATTTCACAGACCTGTTTGTCTCCTGACATCATTTCATCTTTCCATACTTATTTTTAATAAAGTAGAAAACTCTAAGGTTTCTGTTATTAAATTTATTTATTTTTTAATTTTTAAAATATTTATTTATTTTTGAGAGACAGAGACAGAGTGTGAGCAGAGTAGGGGTGGAGAGAGAGGGAGGCGCAGAATCCGAAGCAGGTTCCAGGCTCTGAGCTGTCAGTACAGAGCCCAACGCGGGGCTTGAACTTACGAACCGTGAGATCATGACCTGAGCTGAAGTTGGCCGCCTAACCTACTGAGCCACCCGGGCACCCCTAAGATTTCTGTTATTAAAGTGATCATTATGTTTTAGTTTAGATATTAGCTGAGAAATGCTGAGAGCCCTGTTTCTTGTGTACACAACTATTACTTAACTGTAAATTTGTTAGCATTTTTCATTGGTACAGATGTCAGTGCTTTCAGTGGCACGTGTTAGTATGTGTGGTGTGTATGTGTTTTAACCATATCTATGTTCATGTGGGTGGTGGTGAGGGAATAGGTTCCCAGGGATTGTGACTAAAAGTGACAGATAATTCACTGTGATAACTTGAAGGAGGTCATTGAGGGGATATGACTACCAGTTGACTGCGAGCTAGACCTGGGCAGTCAGCAGCTCATCACCCCCTTCCCACTTCGTTAAAATGTACGCTCTGCCCGTTGTTCACACAGTGTGAACTATTTTTAAAAACACAGCCTCGGGGCGCCTGGGTGGCGCAGTCGGTTAAGCGTCCGACTTCAGCCAGGTCACGATCTCGCAGTCCGTGAGTTCGAGCCCCGCGTCGGGCTCTGGGCCGATGGCTCAGAGCCTGGAGCCTGTTTCCGATTCTGTGTCTCCCTCTCTCTCTGCCCCTCCCCCGTTCATGCTCTGTCTCTCTCTCTGTCCCAAAAATAAATAAACGTTGAAAAAATAAATAAATAAAAAATAAAACCACAGCCTTGATAGAGCAATGTTATGTTGAGATCATCAGAACAGTATATACGACTGAACCCATATAAGGCCTCTGTATAAACTTTTAAGATTTATAAACCCACCAGGGCAGCTGCAGAAATTTACTCATCTTACAAGTAGACAAACATCCCTCCCCCAAGACATGTTTCATGCATAAATCCCCTTGCTTATTAAATGTGCTACCTATCCGTAGCAGCCTCTTTCTTCGATGCCTCCTTGCTCAGAGTATGGAGCCAATTTACAAACCAACAGCAATGTAGTTAAATATTGAAGTTTATCAGAATGTTTTCCTCCCATGTGATCAATTAGCATTTACCATTATACTATATAGAATAGACCATTAAAACTTGCCTACTGCTCGGGTGCCTGGGTGGCCCAGTTAGTTGAGCGTCTGACTTTGGCTCAGGTCATGATCCCACGGTCCATGGATTCGAGCCTCATATCGGGCGCTGTGCTAACAGCTTGGAGCCTGGAGCCTGCTTCAGATTGTGTCTCCCTCTCCCTTTTCCCCTCCCCCACGTATGGTCACTCTCTCTCTCTCTCTCAAAAATAAAAATAAACATTAATTCTTTTTTAAGAAATTGTCTAATGCTATAAGAATTTTGATCTAATTAATTAATAATTAATTCACTAATTTAGTATACATACATTCAGAAAAAAAAGCAACTTGAAAGGTGTTTTCTTAGATATTTTTTATACATAATGCCTTTAGATCTAGCTATTCAGTTTATTAACAAACAGCATGTTTGAAATCCTCTACCTAAAATTAGAGTCCACAGAATTAATGGAAGTTTTGCAAAGTCTTGAACAAAGTTGGCCCTGCCATTTTCTGGGAGGTATAGTCTTTCTGATCTGAGATCTGAAACTCCACCAGGATAAAATGAGTACTAAATTGCTTTCAAAACCTAAAAATATAAAAGAATTGAATTATTGGTTGTGTAGCATTCCTTGCTGATAAAAGTAAATAAATAATGATAAAAGTACAGGATATTTGACAGACAAAAGTCTGTCTATATAGGAGGAAAAACAGTTACAGCTAATTGTTAAGATGTAACCTAGGCCAAGTCTCTGCAACATTTCCAATATGCAGAGAGATAATAAAAATTACTAATAGTTTTTCTTCTACATCAAAATAAAGATAAAAATAATAAATAAGTTAGAATAAATTGAAATGGAATATAATAAAATAAAACATAAAGGCTTAGTTCAGCTTTTTCTTGGTTCTTGACTTGTCCTTTATCTATTCTGAATAAAGTATCACAGACATAGGTTTAACTGTAGAATGTTAGTGGAAAGATAAGCTCAGAATCTCTGCCTGTTTTTCCAGGAAGTTCAGATGTAATTGCATCTGCTGGTAATAGGAAGGGACGCCCTGTGTTTTTCTCCTCCTCCCTCTCTCTGTCTCCCCTTCCTTCCTCCCTCCCTTCCTCCCTTCCTTCCTTCCTTCCTTCCTTCCTTCCTTCCTTCCTTCCTTCGTTTATTTTTTCTTTCCTTATGTTTTCATTCCATTAGTCTAGAATCCTAAATATATATATATATATATATATATATATATATATATATATGGCTTTATTTATTTTTACATCAAATTTGGAATACTATAAGGGGTCTTATTTTAAAATCTGCAGTCTTCCTATAGAACTCTTACAGATACTGTCATGGCCTCATAAAGAATCTAAAAAGGGGAAATTAAAAATCTTTTCAGAGATTATCTCCTGCTTGCTCTCTTTATCATTCTGTTCTGCAACATCCTTACCCACCTTCATCACTGTCATCTGAGGCCTAGAAAACTCCTCCCTCCCCTAGGAAGTACTATGTTCAGTTCTCTGAACCTAAAAGTAATCTCTCCTCTTATCTCAGAGAGAATTTATCTATATTTTTAAAACTTTTATCTGTTACCATTTTTGTTTGTTTACTTTTATTGTTATATATGTGCTTGCTTTGTTTCTCTTCTTAAATTAGGGCTCATAGATTTAAATGCTATAAGGTGCCAGGCTGAAAATGAATGAGGAACCTAGTATGGAGAATCTGGAGTAGTGACGATGGTAGAAACTCAAGAAGGCAAACTCAACCTAAGTGGAAGTGTACTAAAATGCTGTCCTAACACAACTCTGCCAGATCCTGGTCCCAGCCTGCAAGCTACTGAAACACATTGACTCTTCTGTACCATAATAGACTCAATGTGTTGCTCAACTTTACATTAAACATAGCTAAACATTAGTACTCTGATCAACCAATGTGTCAATTGTCTGAATTAGCAAAGGACTATTGTCCCAGGTGTGTCTCTTTCCTTAGGTTCGACCACATTATTTGTCCCATACTTTCATTCTTGGTTCATAGGACTGTCTTCCCCAAGTTGAGTGTGAGTTTCTTGTTGAGTGTGAGTTTCTTTAAGAGGGAAGCAAGGGCGGTGGGGGGGGGGGGTTGCCTGGGTGACTCAATTGGTTAAGTGTCTGACTCTAGATTTCAGCTCAGGTGATGATCTCACTGGTTGTAAGATCAAGCCCTGTGACGGCTCTACACTGGTGACATGAAGCCTGCTTGGGATTTTTTCTCTCTCTCTATCCCTCTCTCTCTGCTTCTCTGCTTGCTCTCTCTCTTTCTTTCTCTCTCTCTCTCAAAATAAATAAAAAAAAAAGAGGTAAGGGAGAAGGTCAAGACAGTGATGTTTGTTTCCCCAATGTGGTGTCTGGTCTAGAAGAGTCTGCTAGGGAGTCATAAGCATTTGGTGATTGCCTAAGAGAATGAAGACAGAATTCAGGTAGTAGGGCTATCAGGATGTAGAACTGTTGGGTGGCATCATTTGTGAGCCTCTACTCTATGCATGATCTTGTACTAGATAGTAGGAAAATACAGACTTGAGCCTTGAACAACATGGGTTTGAACTACATGTACATACACTCTCACACACACACACACACACACACACATACACACACACACACACATTCATACCCATTTATATTTATGTACAAATACTATAGAATACTGTAAATGCTTTTTCTCTTATGATTTTCTTGATAACATTTTCTTTTCTCTAACTTACTTTATTATAAGTACATAATGCATATCATGTAGAAAATATGTGCTCATCAACTGTTTATGTTAGTATTAGGGCTTTCAATCGACAGTAGGCTATTAGTAAAGTTCTGGTGGAGTCAAAAGTGATAGATTGTCAACTGTGTGAAGTCTTGAAGCCCCTGACCCCTATGTTGTTCCAGGGCCAAATGTACAGAGATAGATGTTTCTAGCATTTTCTTTATACAGGTCAGAATATATTAAAAGATAGGATGAAAAATGAATAGTATTTATCAAATTTTGATATTTTTTTCATTTACTGTTTGCATGTATTTTTAAGTGAGTGACTTTATCTATGTAGGCCGATGCCTCTTTATCTTCTGTGAATAAAAATTTGGCGGGGTGAAGAGGTAGGGGGCCAAATAATATCTAAAGTCCTTTTTAGCCTGGAAGCCCCGAGAATCATTGTAGTATGGTTTTGGGAACATGTGAAAAACAAAAACAAAATCAAAAAACCATGATTTGTGCCCAGAAAAATTGTAATGAACATAAATGCAGATGTTTCTGTGTTATTTTTTGCCTTTTATTTTGAAATAAATTCAAACTTATAAAAAATATCCAAAACAATACAAAATTCTTCCTTATACCGTTCACCCACATTCTCCAAATGTACCAGTTTATCACATTTGCTTTCTCTCTCTCTCTCTCTCTTCTCCCTCTCTCTCTGTTTCTGTCCCTCCATCCCTCCACTTCCTTTTGGAAGTGCCTTTCTGTCTTTGTTTTAAAGGTCTTGTGACTTTGAAGACCACAAGCCAGTTATTCTATACAGAGTCCCTCACTTCAGGGTTGTCTGATATTAGTTCAGGATGATATTCAGCCTCGGTTCTCTTGGAGCAGAAATATGAGAGAAGTGATATCCTGTCTTTCTCAGTGTATCACAGGAGGAGGCACCTGGCTTCCTTTCGTTCTACGTTCCATTTATGGTTAATTTTTATCACTTGAGTAGGCTGTTGTCTGCCAGGTTTCTCTACTGTCAAGTTCTTCTTTTTTGCTTTGCAATTAGTAAATACCTTGTGGGCAGAGATTTCCAGATGATGTAATCATCTTATTTCTCATCATACTTTTGTCACTAGCCTTACCATATTAGTCTTACCATAAGAAATTCGATGTCAATTTTTTATGTATTACTCAGATCGCATGAAGTATGTGGTCACATATTAGGTTTATCTAGACCACAAGATTAGTTCTACAGTCAGAAAGCTGAGTAGTATTGGCAAACTCCTGCTGTAGCTTTATAAGGTCAAGAACCGCCTGGATAATACTGTTGTGACTATTACGGAAGGCTGAGGAACATTTGAAAGTATAACTAATAGTCTCTTAGGAATTTTGTTTAATAGTTTAGACAACTGTGCCACCTTATGTTTCAAAACTATTTTTTTAAGTATTACACTTGTGGAATTATTTATTCATTTCTTTTTTCTTTCTTCTTTGTTTCATTACTGATTGGTCTTTGGGCTTATAAGCATAAAAGTTATGATAGAACAAACAAATCTGTGTGGGTACATTTTCTTTTTTCTTATTCTTAAATAGATTTCAATTTTTAGAGCATGTAGACACATTCTTATTCTTTTATCTTTATTGCAGACTTTGTAATGTCACATTACATCCTGTCAATGTTTTTGGCACAAGCGTTGATATATAAAGATGCAAATCTGTATGTTATTTTGATTTACCAAAAAAGAAAACAATATGAGCTAATGCTTGGTTTACTGGCTGCTGGCAAAGATTATATTTTTCTTTCTTTGCTTTGTGTTTTTTAACCACTCATGTAAACATTAACTGACAGCTCTGGTCTCTCTTAAATACTTTATTAATGAGGTGAAGTTAGGGGTAAGCAGAATGTTTATAATGTAAGATGCAGATTGCTCTGACTCATAAGATGTTGTGAACATCAATGACTGAATAATAGCACAAATACTTCCACAAAAATATGGACACGTATAATCAAATAAGATTTAATTTAAAAATGAAAATCTAATCTGAAGTACTTGAGACCCAATTATCCAGGAAACTGAATAAGAGTCAATATACTTTTCACAAAGCAGATGACAAATCTTTCATATTTGCCAAGTGACAGAAAAGTTTAAAAAAATAGCTCATTTCAGTGGTTAACAAGACACTATTAATAAAATAATATTTACATAAATACCATTTTGGGGAAGTTGTGTTCCATAACCATCTTATTTATATCACCTTCCTGTATTTGATATGATTTCCCCAAATTTTTAACACAGCTGTTTATTAATAAAAGTAGTAATGGCTGGTATTATTTTGAGAATCTATTTGAAGAACTGTTCTTTTTTTTTTTTTTTTTTTAATGTGTCACAGAATCACATTCCAGGAAATGTGATCTAATATTTTTTTTTCTTTAATGTTTCTTCATTTTTGAGCAAGGGAACGTGAGCAGGGGAGGGGCAAAGTGAGAGAGGGACAGAGGATCTGAAGTGGGCCCTGCACTGACAGCAGCGAGCCTGATGCAGGGCTCCAACTCATGAACCATGAGATTGTGACCTGAGCTGAAGTTGGTCACTCAACCGACTGCGTCACCCAGGAGCCCCTGATTTAATATTTCTCATATTAGTCTGATTTCTCCAGAGAAACGGGACCAATAGGATGGGTGGATAGATGATGGATGATAGATAGATAGATAGATAGATAGATAGATAGATATAGAAAGACACATGATAGACAGACTTAACTATAAGGAATTGAGAAAGATGGGTTTCTTACTCCAACTTTTACTCTATTTAGGCATTGAGCTGATTGAATTAAATCCACCCCCCACCGGAGTAAGGGATCTGCTTTACTCTATCAATCCAAATGTTAATCCCATTCAGAAACACCCTCACAGACACCCTCAGAAATAATGTTAAATATCTGCACAGCCCACGCCTCAACCAAGTTGACACGTAAAATTAACCATCACATTTATGTTCAATACTGGTTTGGTACTAGATATAGGAAATTTGAAGTGTTTGTTCAATATTAAGAAGGAAATATTATGCAAGTTTTCAAAAAAAAAAAAAAGTTTGTAACTTGGAAGAGAATTTCTGCTGGAGCTTAAAATTTGCAGGCCATTTTCCCCAGAAGTAATGGCAGATGTTCTAAGATGTATTTTGGGATTGTTAAAGGAGACAGTAAAGAAAGGCATGAAGTAGACTGAAGACGGGTCTTTGAGTTAGTACATTCAATCCACTGGCATCTACAGCCTGAAGATACTGTGCAAATGAGGGAAGTTGAGAAAAAGTGTGATGACGAAGAATCTTGAGTTCCAATATCACAGACTCAGAGAGGGAGGATGTACAGTATGAGGTACAGAGGAGTAGAGGCCTTGACTCCTGGGACTGGACACAGAACAATCCTGAGAAGAAACTCAACAGTCTGGTTGGATAGGAAAAAACAAAAACAAACAAACAAACAAACAAACAAAAACAAAGGATGGAATATTCCTAGATTTTGTGCTTTAGTCCTAAATTTTCAAACAATACATCATGAGTTGGCTTTCAGAGGTTTTCCCCTATTTTCTCAGGCTAAAATGAGTTGATAAAGTGTTTTTAAATGTTAACTGTTGCAAAATGGATTTGGAAAAAAGTAAGTCATCTCCGTGGCTATCTGTAATAGAAAGTAACAAGTAATTACAAGTGGCTCTTTTGCGATGTGGAAAAAAGGGATTAAAAAGTCACTGGTAAAGATGAAAGAAGAAAGGAAATCTTTTTCATGTCAATGTGTATTTCACTAAGGCCTATGTTGATTTTTAAGATTATGTAGATAGAGAAACAAAGATACATCTTCTATGTACATTTTCTTTATAGAGGTGTATATACATGACATATTTTATCAAATATTAAATATGAGAAGCTGATTAAATGTCAATTATACCTAAATAAAGATGCTAAAAACAGTAAACAAAATAACATGTATCGATGGAAATTATCATGTCATCATGATATCTTCAGATGGTGACTGTTGAGCTACCTTGGAGGGCATCAGTTATATCATTAATATGTTCGTTAATATTTTCACGAATGTGCATCATTAATATTTTCATTATCTTTCTATTGATGTAACCCATCTTTCCTAACTGAATTATTTGTATTTCACATATCCACAGTCATAACAAGATTCTTTGATGTTGTGTCCCATGGTTCGCTTTGACACCACAGTCTGACACGAAAGAGGCTTTCTATCAAAAAAGCACAAATTCTAGGCTTCCCTGATAATAATAAAAAATGTAAGTAGAGGATAAACAGAATGAAGGTAGGGAGGACATGTTAGAATCAAAGAAAGGATTTATTATTATTTTTCAACATCCAGGTTTTACTGCCCCCCCTCCTTTTAACCAGGATATCAGTATATGCTCAAACATTTATTCTTTCAAACGTTAAAGAAACTCTTTAAAACTACAAAATGTATTAGGTTTTTCAAGAGTAAGATTTATTTTGCCATGTCTGTTTCATCAGAAAGAAGAAAAACACCATCTCTATCCTATATGCTTCACAGTTTATAGGTGTGTTCACATACATAACCTCACTTAAGTCTCCCTAGGACCTAGGGAGGTGGGCAAGGGTGACATTGATATTCTAGCTTTTTAATCAAGTACCTAAGACTTGGAGAAGTTAGTTACTCCCTCATGGTCAAGAGATAGTAAACGAGCTGAAACTAACAACCTCGACTTACTTCCTTGATGCAAGAAAACAGTGCTAAAAATATGGTCCTGTGTTCCTGTCCTAATGAGAAATTCTTAGAAGAAGTTCAGTTTCGGGGCATTTCTTAAAAAGTTGGAAGATTTAGTGGAAAGTGACAGTGGCTTATCTTCATTGACCTGGTCTGTTCGTCCATAAAAATCATTGAAGGCAGAAGAGAGATAGGCTTGCAACGCAAAATACAAAGCGGGCACCTTGGTTCAGCACAGGTGCAAGCCCTGAGTACTAAGAATACTGAATGGCAAACGGCCAACCAGAACTGCCAACTCAACATCTTCAGCAAATAGAATGAAATTCAGAAGACTGCTCCCAACCTGTGTGAATATTACACGAGGGAGCATCTAATATCCAGGCTATCTCTCACTGCAACTATCCCCTGAGATTCTAAGATCACTTGGAGGAAGGTTAGGACAGTTTTTCTGGAGAAGAAATCATTTTCATTGTCTGTCTCAAGACTCAAAATATAAATAAAAAATAAATAGAAATTTTAAAACACAAGTAAAAATCTGAGATGTTTAAAATCTTAATAAATACGTGAATAAGAAAGAACAGAAATGATTTTGCTAAGTCCTTTACCAAATGATATTTATGGGATTTCTGTCACGTTGATCTCCTGATAAGCCAATAAGATGTCTTTGGTAGCAATCAACTATATTATTTCAAGACGGACAACAACCTCTTAAATATACATTTTTGGGAATTATTCTCCTGCATAATTAATTGAATCAAAACATATTTGTTAGGAGACTTTTTTTAAAAAACTTTGTTTTTGTTCTCCCCATTCTTATGATAATCATTGTTTTCAGTAACAGCACCCAGTATATTCAGGGTAATTTTTTTCTCTTTTGGAAACAGGAAATAGCCCAAGAAAAAGTAGGGGAGAATGAGGGGGGAAAATTATATATATTATATATACATATTTATATATATAATAAATATATTTATATATTATAAACATTATATTATAAGTATAAATATATAATATTATAAATATAAGTATTATAAATATATTGTATATAATAAATATATTTATATTTATAATATATATTTATATTTATAACTTATATACATAATATATACATATATATAATATAATAGATATATTATGTATATAAGTTATAAATACAAATAGCATTGATTTGAGTACTTCTCACAGGTGTTATCTGACACTGCTAACTACCCATCTCTAGCCCAAGCCTCCTTTATTTGAGGTAATTCAATAGACTTGTACCAATCGCTAAGCATTTGTGGAACATATAATGTCAGTTGTAGCTCAACAATTATTGACATACCTGAGCAGCATATTAAAACGTCTTAACTTTCCTCCTCCTTCCCTCTTTCCCTCCCTCCTTTTTGTTTCTCTTTCACTAAGTTTAATTTCCATGGATTTAATGTAGTTGATTTTGGTACTGAAAAATATTCCTGCCACATAACAAGGCAAGAGGAAACAAAAACACGTGGTGCATGTTTTCTAAGTGACCAGACACATGCTTTAGAGAACTGTGTCTATAGAATTAACATTCACTGAAACTAAATTTAGTTAAAGGGATTTTAAGTTGTTGCCATTTTTTATAATGTTAAAGGGAGAAGTGGTTAAGGTAGAGGTCTGTGCTGGCATCTCCAAGGAAGGAAAACAGGTTGAGGGAAAACGTTAGGGCATCCAAGCTAGAGATATTGCCTTGAAAACTCAAAAGTATAGGTTAAGTTCTGCTTTACTGACTCATTGGTTTTAAAAGCATTATGGAAGGGAAAGAATGTACCTGTGCTAGTATTAAGTGCAAATATATATATATTTATTTAATGTAGAGCATGTGTATATATTATATGTAAAATCAAGAAGTTCATTGATACTAGAATCCTATATTTCAATTTCATGTTTTGAAATGAAAGATGAGTATTTAATGCCTATTGAGATTTTACTCTTACGGTTTAAACTGCTGCTGAGTCGTATGACCAAGGGTATGTGCCTTTAAGTCTGTAGGTAGGGGGTCTGAGATATGGGTTAAAGTGGGGATAGTTTCTACTGGATAATAAGGACTGGCAGGGGTCCTAAGGTGCCCTTTGTTCAACAAGGATCAGTGCACAGAGGATGGAGGCCCAGAATGGACCTTCTGAGACTGCCGGTCCCCATCCTTCAGCTGTGTCCTCTCTCTAGGTTCCCTGAGTCAGAGAGACTAAAGCCTGGGGCTCTTTAAGGCTACACATATGTACGCATGATACGAACGTCAGCTTTCATGTTGAAAGATGATCAGGCCCTACTATTTCAAATAAGTTTGGGAAGTCATCAGTACTATCCATAATTTAAATAATTTAAAGAGGAATCTTTGCAGAAAGCTTCCAGAACATTTTCAAATTATACAGTATTCTAGACCAAACTAGAAACTGTAACTGAAGTCCCCTTACCTGAATTCAGCAATGGATTATAGAGGTATCTCAAAATAATTACAGTGCTTCGATCAGTTGTTTCAGGTTTAAATTACATGCTACCCCCGTTTGTGTTGTTGGCCCATATGTAGGAACAGAAATTGAAAATGAGGCCACCCTATCAAATGTCATCACTAATTGAAAGCTTCTTCTCATTATTACTTTTGCTTTGTTTTGTGTTTAATCTCTGGACTTCATCAGGAGTTGCCATAAACACTTCCCAGGCCACACAGTCATGCTTAAAAAAAACTGCAGGATTCCTCTGGGTGAGATGCAGTCCTGCTTCTAAAGGTAGAGTGACGCATTCGACCCTGTTTATCTTCTTTGCAATAAATTAAATTAAGGGCACTGATAAGCTTTTGCAGAGTAGGTCACCCAGTTATTAAAATGTTGTGTATTTTGGACCACCTTTAATTCAGCTTAGCTCTCCAGTTTTGCATATTTTCTCCTCCATAAACCTGAATATACAAAGATTAATTATCTGCCATTGTTTTTGTTTCATGTCATCTAACAAACCATGTTTATGTTTAGTTTATAACTTACGAGAGGAAGCTGTTTTTCTTCATCTTCATTTGCATCATCATTATATCATCATCATGGAAAAAAAGCAAGTCTTCCTAACACTGACTCGTGTCAGAGGCCAGCCTAGGATCTATAAGAAATGCACATATAAGGTCATATAACTCTTTCCTTTGCAAATATGCCAAGCTTTACGTCTCCTAACAAGAATTTTATTTTCTTTTTCCCCCTGACTGGCTGAAAGTAGACATTGATTCCAATAAAATTGTTCCTGCTCTGGAACTCTGCTTTGGGTCCTTGTCCTCAATAAATTATTTTTAATTTCTTCAAAGAGGATAAATTTTTGTCTTTAATCTGTATTCCAGTATGGATCCCTTGAGGCAATATAGACATGGAAATCAGAGACAGCTCCCTGACTTCAGATTCCTGGGGTCGAGCCACAGTTGCTACATGTACTAGCTATGTGACCTTCACACCCCCCAGTTCAATTTCCTCGCCTACAAAATGAAAACATTGAGAATAGCTAACTTCATGAAGCTTTAGGGAGCAATAATACAGTGACTTGTGTCTAATCAAAGTAAATGAGTGTTAGCTCTTATCATTCTAAGTCAAGTTTAGGTAATACATGGTAGGCCCAGTAATACTCAGATTGAGTAACATATTTTTACCTTTTGAATTGTCTTTTTTTGTCAATATATGAAATTTATTGTCAAATTGGTTTCCATACACCACCCAGTGCTCCGTCCAAAAGGTGCCCTCCTCAATACCATCACCCACCCTCCCCTCCCTCCCACCCCCCCCCCACCCCCCATCAACGCTCAGTTTGTTCTCAGTTTTTAAGAGTCTCTTATGCTTTGGCTCTCTCCCACTCTAAACTCTTTTTTTTTTTCCTTCCCCTCCCCCATGGGTTTCTGTTAAGTTTCTCAGGATCCACATAAGAGTGAAACCATATGGTATATGTCTTTCTCTGTATGGCTTATTTCACTTAGCATCACATTCTCCAGTTCCATCCACGTTGCTACAAAGGGCCATATTTCGTTCTTTCTCATTGCCACTTAGTACTCCATTGTGTATATAAACCACAATTTCTTTATCCATTCATCAGTTGATGGACATTTAGGCTCTTTCCATCATGTGACTATTGTTGAGAATGCTGCTATAAATGTTGGGGTACAAGTGCCCCTATGCATCAGTACTCCTGTATCCCTTGGGTAAATTCCTAGCAGTGTTACTGCTGAGTCATAGGGTAGGTCTATTTTTAATTTTTTGAGGAACCTCCACACTGTTTTCCAGAGTGGCTGCACCAATTTGCATTCCCACCAACAGTGCAAGAGGGTTCCCGTTTCTCCACATCCTCTCCAGCATCTAGAGTCTCCTGATTTGTTCATTTTGGCCACTCTGACTGGCGTGAGGTGATATCTGAGTGTGGTTTTGATTTGTATTTCCCTGATGAGGAGTGACGTTGAGCATCTTTTCATGTGCCTGTTGGCCATCTGGATGTCTTCTTTAGAGAAGTGTCTATTCATGTTTTCTGCCCATTTCTTCACTGGGTTATTTGCTTTTTGGGTGTGGAGTTTGGTGAGTTCTTTATAGATTTTGGATACTAGCCCTTTGTCCGATGTCATTTGCAAATATCTTTTCTCATTCCGTTGGTTGCCTTTAGTTTTGTTGGTTGTTTCCTTTGCTGTGCAGAAGCTTTTTATCTTCATGAGGTCCCAGTAGTTCATTTTTGCTTTTAATTCCCTTGCCTTTGGGGATATGTCAAGTAAGAAATTGCTATGACTGAGGTCAGAGAGGTCTTTTCCTGCTTTCTCCTCTAGGGTTTTGATGGTTTCCTGTCTCACATTCAGGTCCTTTATCCATTTTGAGCTTATTTTTGTGAATGGTGTGAGAAAGTGGTCTAGTTTCAATCTTCTGCATGTTGCTGTCCAGTTCTCCCAGCACCATTTGTTAAAGAGACTATCTCTTTCCTGCTTTGTCAAAGATGAGTTGGCCATACGTTTGTGGGTCTAGTTCTGGGGTTCCTATTCTATTCCATTGGTCTATGTGTCTGTTTTTGTGCCAATACCATGCTGTCTTGATGATTACAGCTTTGTAGTAGAGGCTAAAGTCTGGGATTGTGATGCCTCCTGCTTTGGTCTTCTTCAAAATTACTTTGGCTATTTGGGGCCTTTTGTGGTTCCATATGAATTTTAGGATTGCTTGTTCTAGCTTCGAGAAGAATGCTGGTGCAATTTTGATTGGGATTGTATTGAATGTGTAGATAGCTTTGGGTAGTATTGACATTTTGACAATATTTATTCTTCCAATCCATGAGCACGGTATGTTTTTCCATTTCTTTATATCTTCTTCAATTACCTTCATAAGCTTTCTATAGTTTTCAGCATACAGATCTTTTACATCTTTGGTTAGGTTTATTCCTAGGTATTTTACGCTTCTTGGTGCAGTTGTGAATGGGATCAGTTTCTTTATTTGTCTTTCTGTTGCTTCATTATTAGTGTATAAGAATGCAACTGATTTCTGTACCTTGATTTTGATTTTGTATCCTGCGACTTTGCTGAATTCATGTATCTGTTCTAGCAGACTTTTGGTGGAGTCTATCTGGTTTTCCATGAAAAATATCATGCCATCTGCAAAAAGTGAAAGCTTAACTTCATCTTTGCCAATTTTGATGCCTTTGATTTCCTTTTGTTGTCTGATTGCTGATGCTAGAACTTCCAACAGTATGTTAAATAACAGCGGTGAGAGTGGACATCTCTGTCATGTTCCTGATCTCATGGAAAAAGCTCTCAGTTTTTCCCCATTGAGGATGATGTTAGCTGTGGCTTTTCATAAATGGCTTTTATGATGTTTAAGCATGTTCCTTCTATCCCAACTTTCTCGAGGGTTTTTATTAAGAACGTTGCTGAATTTTGTCAAAGGCCTTTTCTGCATCGATTGACAGGATCATATGGTTCTTATCTTTTCTTTTACTAATGTGATGTATCACATTGATTGATTTGTGAATGTTGAACCAACCCTGCAGCCCAGGAATGAATCCCACTTGATCATGGTGAATAATTCTTTTATAAGCTGTTGAATTCGATTTGCTAGTATCTTATTGAGAATTTTTGCATCCATATACATCAGGGATATTGGCCTGTAGTTCTCTTTTTTTACTGGGTCTCTGTCTGGTTTAGGAATCAAAGTAATGCTGGCTTCATAGAATAAGTCTGGAAGTTTTCCTTCCCTTTCTATTTTTTCGAATAGCTTGAGAAGGATAGGTATTATGTCTGCTTTAAACGTCTGGTAGAACTCCCCTGGGAAGCCATCTGGTCCTGGACTCTTATTTGTTGGGAGATTTTTGATAACTGATTCAATTTCTTCTCTGGTTATGGGTCTGTTCAAGCTTTCTAATTCCTGCTGATTGAGTTTTGGAAGTGTGTGGGTGTTTAGGAATTTGTCCATTTCTTACAGGTTGTCCAGTTTGTTGGCATATAATTTTTCATAGTATTCCCTGATAATTGCTTGTATCTCTGAGGGATTGGTTGTAATAATTCCATTTTCATTCATGATTTTATCTATTCGGGTCATCTCCCTTTTCTTTTTGAGAAGCCTGGCTAGTGGTTTATCAATTTTGTTTGTTTTTTCAAAAAACCAACTGTTGGTTTCGTTGATCTGCTCTAAAGTTTTGTTAGATTCTATATTGTTTATTTCTGCTCTGATCTTTATTGTTTCTCTTCTTCTGCTGGGTTTAGGCTGTCTTTGTTGTTCTGCTTCTATTTCCTTTAGGTGTGTTATTAGATTTTGTATTTGGGAATTTTCTTGTTTCTTGAGATAGGCCTGGATTGCGGTGTATTTTCCTCTTGGACTGCCTTCGCTGCATCCCAAAGTGTTTGGATTGTTGTATTTTCATTTTTGTTTGTTTCCATATATTTTTTAATTTCTTCTCTAATTGCCTGGTTGACCCACTCATTCTTTAGTAAGGTGTTCTTTAACCTCCATGCTTTTGGAGGTTTTCCAGACTTTTTCTTGTGGTTGATTTCAAGCTTCATAGCATTGTGGTCTGAAAGTATGCATGGTATGATCTCAATTCTTGTATACTTATGAAGGGCTGTTTTGTGACCCAGTATGTGATCTATCTTGGAGAATGTTCCATGTGCACTTGAGAAGAAAGTATATTCTGTTGCTTTGGGATGCAGAGTTCTAAATATATCTGTGAAGTCCATCTGATCCAATGTATCATTCAGGGCCCTTGTTTCTTTATTGACCGTGTGTCTAGATGATCTATCCATTTCTGTAAGTGGGGTGTTAAAGTCCCCTGCAATTACCACATTCTTATCAATAAGTTTGCTTATGTTTGTCAGTAATTGTTTTATATATTTGGGGGCTCCGGTATTCGGTGCATAGACATTTATAATTGTTAGCTCTTCCTGATGGCTAGACCCTGTGATTATTATATAATGCCCTTCTTCATCTCTTGTCACAGCCTTTAATTGAAAGTCTAGTTTGTCTGATATAAGTATGGCTACTCCAGCTTCCTTTTGACTTCCAGTAGCATGATAAATAGTTCTTCATCCCCTCACTTTCAATCTGAAGGTGTCCTCAGGTCTAAAATGAGTCTCTTGTAGACAGAAAATAGATTGGTCTTGTTTTTTTATCCATTCTGATACCCTCTGTCTTTTGGTTGGTGCATTTAGTCCATTTACATTAAGTGTTATTATAGAAAGATACGGTTTTAGAGTCATTGTGATGTCTGTAGGTTTCATGCTTGTAGCCATGTCTCTGGTACTTAGTTTCACAGGATCCCCCTTAGGATCTTGTAGGGCTGGTTTAGTGGTGACGAATTCCTTCAGTTTTTGTTTGGGAAGACCTTTATCTCTCCTTCTATTCTAAATGACAGACTTGCTGGATAAAGGATTCTCGGCTGCGTATTTTTTCTGTTCACCACATTGAAGATTTCCTGCCATTCCTTTCTGGCCTGCCATGTTTCAGTAGAGAGATCGTTCACGAGTCTTACAGGTCTCCCTTTATATGTTAGAGCGTGTTTATCCCTAGCTGCCTTCAGAATTTTCTCTTTATCCTTGTATTTTGCCAGTTTCACTATGACATGTCGTGCAGAAGATGGATTCAAGTTACATCTGAAGGGAGTTCTCTGTGCCTCTTGGATTTCAATGCCTTTTTCCTTACCCAGTTCAGGGAAGTTCTCAACTATTATTTCTTCAACTACACCTTCGGCACCTTTCATTCTCTCTTCCTCCTCTGGAATACCAATTACGCGTAGATTATTTCTCTTTAGTGCATCACCTAGTTCTCTAATTCTTCCCTTATACTCCTGGATTATTTTATCTCTCTTTTTCTCAGCTTCCTCTTTTTCCATAATTTTATCTTCTAGTTCACCTATTCTCTCCTCTGCCTCTTCAATCCAAGCTGTGCTTGTCTCCATTTTATTTTGCAGCTCGTTTATAGCATTTTTTAGCTCTTCCTGACTGTTCCTTAGTCCCTTGATCTCTGTAGCAAGAGATTCTCTGCTGTCCTCTATACTGTTTTCAAGCCCGGTGATTAATTTTATGACTATTATTCTAAATTCACTTTCTGTTATATTGTTTAAATCCTTTTTGATCAGTTCATTAGCTGTTGTTATTTCCTGGAGATTCTTTTGAGGGGAATTCTTCCGTTTGGTCATTTTGGATAGTCCCTGGTGTGGTGCGGGACTGCGGGGCACTTCCCCTGTGCTGTCTTGAATAACTTGCGTTGGAGGGTGTGGCCGCAGTCAGACCTGGTGTCTGCCCCCAGCCCACCACTGGGGCCGCAGTCAGACTGGTGTGTGCCTTCTCTTCCCCTCTCCTAGGGGCGGGATTCACTGTGGGGTGGCCTGGCCTGTCTGGGATACCTGTACACTGCCAGGCTTGTGGTGCTGGGGATCTGGCGTATTAGCTGGGGTGGATTGGCAAGGTGCACAGGGGCAGAAGGGGCAGGCTCAACTCGCTTATCCTTTGGTGATCTGCTTCAGGAGGGGCCCTGTGGCACTGGGAGTGAGTCAGACCCGCCAGAGGGATGGATCCGCAGAAGCACAGCGTTGGGTGTTTGCGTGGTGCAATCAAGTTCCCTTTGGGATTTTGGCTGGGGGATGTGCGAGGGACATGGCGCTGGCGAGCGCCTTTGTTCCCCGCCAAGCTGAGCTCTGTAGTCCGAGGCTCAACAACTCTCCCTCCCGTTGTCCTCCAGCCCTCCCGCTCTCCGAGCAGAGCTGTTAGCTTATAACCTTCCAGATGTCAAGTCCTGCTTGCTGTTGGAACACACTCCATCCGGCCCCTCCGCTTTTGCAAGCTGGACTCGAGGACTCTGCTTGGCCCACGGGCTGCTCCTCCGCCCCAGCTCCCTCCCGCCAGTCCGTGTAGTATGCACCGCATCGCGGCCCTTCCTGCCGTCTTCCGTGGGCCTCTCATCTATGCTTGGCTCCAGAGAATCCATTCTACTAATCTTCTGGCAGTTTTCTGGGTTATTTAGGCAGGTGTAGGTGGAATCTAAGTGATCTGCAGGACGCAGTGAGCCCAGCATCCTCCTACGCCACCATCTTCCCTCCTAAATCCTTGAATTATCTTATAAATTAGAGGAACTTCTTAAGAATAATCCCCAAAATGAGTTATATGATTGTAACAAGTATATGAACTTCCCAGGTTATTGTCCTTAAAAGGATAGCATTCATTATACATAATAGTTATACTGGATAATGCTTTGAACTTTTTTTGTTTGTTTGTTGTTTGTTTTAAGTTACAACTTCTCATTGCTTGGGAGGCTTCCCTGCCCTCTTAGAGTTAACAATCTACAAAGGATTTAAACAGATTTGAAATGTTTAATGAAGGAGTTGGGTGACTACACTGGGTATGTGATAGGGGTGTGTGCATCTTTGGAAGCCAGGGAGGAGTAATGTTCATAAGAGAACATTTGACTCTTGAGGTTTCATAAATTTATTTAGTAGCAGTTCTAGATGGTGCTTTTACATTCCATTTTATCATAAATTTTGCTCTAGTATGTTGTTTCTTTCTGCACATTTTGAAAGCTGAGTGGAAAATTCTACCCTTTCTAATAGGTATTCATAGGACAGTTTTCTTCAAGGCATCCTGGTCCTAACACCATTGGCGTTGTTTCCTGATATTTTAAAAGTTTTTTGGTCGACAGGGTTGCTTATTATTTGCTTAACTCCCTGGGAACTGTGCACTTAAACCATAAACCCCTCTCTTCTAAACAGGGCCTCACATTACCACCTTTGCCAAAGGCCAGGAAGGATTTATCGTGGTGCTACATCATGCATTTGAATACGAACTGACATAGATATATAATACAGTTTAGTGGAAATAGTTGATGTTGTCTGAATGATAACTCTTGACCTGAGAAGCTCTGAAGTAATGAAAGGGGGATAAATTTGCATGATTTGTGCCATAAGCAATATTTATAATGTAAGAGGGCTTTAAAGATTAATACATTCCCACAGCTACACATGAAAGGCACAGGAAAGGTTATTCGATGATCATCCAAGTGCACTATTTATTTGCAATGCTTTCATCTAAAATATTTTCTTAGTTTTTTTTTCCTTTCCCCCATTAATTTAGTATACAAAGGGGACATTGATATCTCCCCAATTTCAAAATATTCTCAGCAAGTTTAACTCTTTTAATCAAAGAGAAGAGGCACTTGTTGAAGAAATAGTTGATTGATTGCCTCTCATTAGTTAAATGGCCTACGGTATTTTGTAAGTTCTTATATCATTAACTCCTTATTTTGAGAATCAAATAGCTTGAAGTATTTTTCACAAAATAGTTACATTATTGCTTTATCTAAGTATCAATCTGTTGAAGAAAAATTGATTTATAAATCCCCTAAGAAGGTATATAATTTCAGAGCTTGAGAATTCAAGTCTGAGGTAGACAAAACACTTAAAGATAGTCCTCAGAATAATATCTTCTGAATTACTTCTCCATACACTTTTAACTTCCTATCTATATATATGGAAAGTTTCCAAAATGGCTTCATCCTCCCTATTTTTCCCATCGAAAAATTAAACGATCATAGGTGCACTGCTAAAATGAAAAGGTTGGTGAGAAGAAGCATTAAAGAAAGGGTTCAACAGAAATTTATGCATTAAGTCAGCTCTAATCCCTGTGGATATTGTGGTTTTGATTCCTTTGGCAAATGATGTTGTTAAAATATAGTTGTGTCCGCCTGCTTCCAAAACAGCTGAAACTAATTGAAAAGCAAAGAATCCTGTCAGTCAAACATTAGATTTTCTTCATAGCGTCAAAATGCTTTCACTGAAGATACAGAGGAGAATGTTTATTCTAGAAATGCGCACAGAGGATGAAAAGCCTGCCTGCCACACTGGCTTACACAGTAGCCTGCTTCCATCACAAGCCTTGTGTAAGAGACCTATTTTCATCCTCTTTTTGGCAGATTATATCTCAATGAGAAAAGAATCGTGGATATTATGACTTACTTTATAATATTCCTCTGAGGGAAAAATAAATTCATTCTCCCTTATCTCGTGTCTCATGAAGCATGATCTAATATTGCTTCCATTTTACAAATGAGGGAGATTATGTAGGAAATTTAGCCAGGCTAATACAAGAAATAAGCAGGACCAGAACTAGAGATCTCTTACCTTTTTAAATTTTTCTTACATATTTGACAGTAATTTTCTCTGGGATCAGCTGCAAAATCTTGAAGAGTAATTTAAGAAAAATATTTCTATTTTCCTTTCAGAGGCACACAGAGCATGTAAAAACGACAGTTAATTAAGGATAATCACTTGGACCCATTTTAGGGTTTTTAAGAACAGTAAGATTTGTACAATGTAAAAATATATCTAATAATTAAGTTATTATAGCAAATAAAATGGATCCAGATTAAATTATTTCCCAAGCATTATGCTCTTGACTTAAAATGGAAAGACTGTTTTTCTCCAGATGGTCTCTGTTTCATCCTAGAAGCTTTGAAGGATAAGCTTGCTTACTGCCACTATGAACATCTATTTTCAGTTGAGCACTATAGACTCCCTGGAAAGGTCTCTCAGCTTTATTAACCTAAACTTTATAGGAAAATTCACATTATCTCTACTTTGTTTCCATCACACCTGACAGCATATACTATAGCTAAAATTCCATGCTATAGAATCAGTCAGTTCTAAAGTTTTACTCTTTAGTTGCATATTGGGTACACCACTGCCCTCTTGAAGCATAATGATGTACATATTTGTAAAACAAAGATAACACTGCTCTTGTGTTACAAAGTTATTGTTAGGATTTGAATAATAAAATGCACGATGAGGTTGAGCCCTATGACAGGCTCTGCACAGACAGTGTGAAGCCTGCTTGGGATTCTCTCTCTCTCTCTCTCTCTCTCTCTCTCTCTTTCTCTCTCAAAATAAATTATATAGAAATTAAAAAAAAAAAATCTTCCGATAAACAGAATTCCAGAGCCAGAAGCCTTCCCAAGGGAATTCTACCAGACATTTAAAGAAGAGTTACTACCTATTCTTCTCAAAATGTTACAAAAAATATAAATAGAAGGAGAACTTCCAAACTCATGCTATGAAGCCGGAATTACCTTGATTCCAAAACCAGACAAAGATCCCACTAAAAAGGAGAATTATAGGCCAATACTCCTGATGAACATGGATGCAAAAATTCTCAGCAAGATAGTAGCAAATCGAATTCAGCAGTACATTAAAAATAATTATTCACCATGATCAAGTGGTATTTATTCCTGGGTTGCAGGACTGGTTCAATACTCACAAATCAATCAACGCAGTATATCACATTAATAGAAGAAATAATAGGAAACATATGATCCTGTCAATTGATGCAGATAAATAATTTGAGAAAATACAGCATCCATTCTTGATAAAAATTCTCAACAATGTAGGGATAGATCGCATATACCTCAACATCATAACAACCATAAACAAAAGACCCACAGCTCATATCACCCGCAATGTGGAAAAATAGAGACTCTCCCCTATGGTCAGGAACAAGACAAGGATATCCATTCTTACCATTACTATTTAACATAGTGTTTAAAGTTTAACTTCAGCAATAAAACAACAAAAAGAAATCAAAGGCAACCAAATTGGCAAGGAAGAAGTCAAACTTTCACTGTTTGCAGATGACGTGATCCTCTGTAGATAACCCCAAAGACTCCACCAAAGAATTACTAGAACTAAGACATGAATTCAGCAAAATCACAGTATATAAAATCAACATGCAGAAACCTGTTTCAATACACCAAAAACAAAGCAGCAGGAAAATAAATCAAGGAATCTATCCCATTTGCAATTGCACCAAAAACAAGATACCTAGAAATAAACCTAACTAAACAGGTAAAAGATCTGTACTCTGAATACTATAGAACACGTAGGAAAGAAATTGAAGAGGTCACAAACAAATGGAAAAAGAATTCCGTACTCATGGATTGGAAGAAAAAACATTGTTAAACTACCCAAAGCAATCTACACATTAAAAAAAATAATGTTTTTTATTTATTTTTGAGAGACAGAGAATAAGCGGGGGAGGGGCAGAGAAAGAGGAAGACACAGAATCTGAAGCAGGCTCCAGGTCCTGAACTGCCAGCACAGAGCCCAATGCAAGGATGGAACCCACAAACCATGAGATCATGACCTGAGCTGAAGTCAGACACTTAACCAAGCCACCCAGGTGCCCCAAGCAATCTGCACATTTAATGCAATCCCTATCAAAATACCACATGCAGTTTTGCAGAGCTAGAATAAACAATCTTAAAATTTGTATGGAACCAAATAAGACCCCGAATAGCCAAAACAATCCTGGAAAAGAAAAACAAAAGTGGAGGCGTCACGATTCCAGATTTCAAGCTGTATTACAAAACTGTACTCATCAAGGCAGTATGGTACAGTCACTAAAACAGATAGATCAATGGAACATAATAGAAAATCCAGAAATGGACCCCAAACTATTTGGTCAACTAATCTCTGAAAAGCAGGAAAGATTATCCAAGGAAAAAATACAGTCCCTTCAACAAACGATGTTGGGAAAAATGGATGGTAACATGCAGAAGAATGAAACTGGACCATTTTCTTACACCATACACAGAAATAAATTCAAAATGGATGAAAGACCTCAATGTGAGACAGGACACCATCGAAGTCCTAGAGGAGAACACAGGCAACAACCTCTTTGACCTCGGCTGGGGTAACTTCTTACCAGATATGTCTTCTGAAGCAAGGGAAACAAAAGCAAAATAGAACTATTGTTACTTCATCAAGATAAAAAAGCTTCCGCACGGTGAAGAAAACAATAAACAAAGCTAAAAGGCAGCTTATGGAATGTGAGAAGACATATGCAAATGACATATCTCATAAAGGGTTAGTATCCAAAATTTATAAAGAACTTCTCAAACTCAACACACCCCCCCCAAAAAAAAACCCCAAATAACTCAGTTAAGAAATGGGCAGAAGACATAGTATAGACACTTTTCCAAAGAAGACATCCAGATGGCTACAGACACAAGAGAAGATGTTCAACATCACTCATTATCAGGGAAATACCAATCAAAACCATGATGAGGTATCACCTCACACCTGTCAGAATGACTGAAATTAACAAAATGAGAAACAAAAGATACTGGCAAGGATGCAGAAAAAGGGCAACCCTCTTGCGTTGTTGGTGGGAATGTAAACTGGTGCAGCCACTCTGAAGAACAGTATCGAGGTTCCTTAAACTAAAGCTAGAACTACCCTATGGTACAGCAATTGCACTGTTAGGTATTTACTCAAAGGATACAGAAAACACAGGTTCAAAGGGGTACATGTACCCCGTTGTTTACAGTAGCCAAACTATGGAGAGAGCCCAAATGTCCATTGACTGATGAATGGAGAAAGAAGAGGTGCTGTGTGTGTGTGTGTGTGTGTGTGTGTGTGTGTGTGCACGTGCACGTGTGATGGAAGATTACCCAGCCATCAAAAAGAGTGAGATCTTGCCATTTGCAGTGACGTGGATGGAGCTAGAAGGTTATTACGCTAAGTGAAATAAGTCAATCAGAGAAAGACAAATACCATGTGATTTAACTCACATGCATAATTTAAGAAACAAACCATATGAATATATGTAAATGGGGTGAAAGAGAAGAGAGGGAAACAAACCACAAGAGACTCTTCATGATAGAGAACAAACTATGGGTTGACAGAGGAAGATGGGTAGGAGATGGGCCAGAAGAGTGATGGGTACTAAGGAGGCACTTGTTGTGATGAGCACTGGGTGTTTTATGTAAAGAATAAATCACTGAATTCTACAAAGAAAATAAAAAATAAAATAAAAAATAAAAACTTCTGTTGTCTTACAAATAAATAAAAATAATTCATTCTGCAACTTAGAATGAATATAATGTAGATGAAAGTACTTTAAACTTTAAACATGTGCCAAGTCAAGAAGTTAAAGCTCATACTGGGAATAAGAGCTAGCTCTTATGGTATCCCAGTGCATAATACTGTAATCTTTAGTTGCATTTATGTACTTGAAATGACAATGTGATTTTGAAAATGCCCCGGAATACAGTAATTTGCAGATGGATATGATCTGCTTATAAACAAGAGCTACTGTTAGGAGGATTCTATGTCTCCTAAAAGCTGTCGTTGCCTGTCATGAAGAATATGAATAAATGTAAAGAAAATAATCATGGAAAAATAATCACTCGCACAAATATCATGCTGCCAGCATCACGGATCCCCATTAGGGATGAGGAGGTCAGCTTGAAGAAGAACTCAGGTAGGGAGAGAATAATTTTTATTATTTCTTTTCACTCCCAAACTGAACTTTCACTGTTCTGAACGAGGAGTGTTGAAATTCAACCTCCCTTCTAGGGCTTTAATAAACATAGGCAAGGTTTATTTCCATTTCTTTCAGAGTCTGGAGTGAAAAATGTTCAAACACCACATGAAAGACCTTGCTCATAGGATTTCCAGCTGAGACTGGAGCCTGAAGTGCTGAAAGTTCTCACAAGAGATCCAGGCCTTCATGATATTTCCAGACAAACCCGAATGTCCCAGGGGACAGGGGTAAACTTAAGGTGAGCATTTGGAGGCTCTCACTGGTATGCCCAGTTCCTTTCCAGGTTGTCCCACACAAAGGGTAGCCATGGAGAGCTCTAGACAAGTTTCCTGGATGATAGTTTGCATCTGCTGCATTATTGACATCATTCACTATGCTCCGGATAGGAAAGGAATGGATATTTTTCACTTAATGTCAAATGTTAACTACATTGTGGAAGGTGGAGCTTCCTCTTTTTTTTTTTTTTTTTTTCTTTCAATGACCTCTCTTCAACAAGAGCTGGTGGCAAATGAAGCGTTACCTGCCTTAATAGTTTGAATCTCCTGCACAGGGTGCTTCAGTGATATTTTAGAGTCTATTAAGAGGGACTCAAAATGACACAGCAGGAAGGCAACACCAGATAATTCCCTATAAGCTCTGTTTCCTAGATCATGAAAAAGAAAAATAGGAGAAGTGTGTTACTTATTAGTTTCTTCTGTTGTTGCTCTGTTGATGTAAGATAGCTCTTCCTTACTAACAAGTTATTAGGTTTATCAATGGCATAACCAAGTAAATGGCCATAAGTGTTAAAGAAATGGGATTCATATAAAGTCATGATTATTGAAATAATAGGGCAGGTAAATATAGACTTTAGTTTTAAAAGTAAGATATATTGTAACAATATTTTAAGATACTTGGTAACTTTTCTTAAGAAATAATCACTATTTTAAATGATTTTTTAAATTGTTTTAAATCAATTTTCAGTGATTTGATTTTTAAAAGCAAATGATTGTTTTTAAAATAATGTGCTAGGGAGGGGCACTTGGGTGGCTCAGTCGGTTAAGCCTCTGACTTCAGCTCAGGTCATGAACTCGCAGTCTGTGAGTTCGATCCCCCGTCGGTCTCTGTGCTGACAGCCTGGAGCCTGGAGCCTGCTTCGGATTCCGTGTCTCCCTCTCTCTCTGCCCCTGCCCTGCCCACGCTCTGTCTCTCTGTCTCTCAAAAATACATAAACGTTAAAAAAAATTAAAATAGTGTGATAGGGAAAACAAGCGCGTGATTCCTTTCATAGTCAAACTTCTTTGGGGATGTATGTATCCTTGCATCATAAACATTTTTATTGATAACCTGATTTCATACTCCACCATCATCTAGAGGTTGACCTTGTCAGGCACAAAACTCTGGGAAAAAGAGCACTTTCCCTGTGATGTTTGTTTTAGAATGTGAAACAGAGAATTTATACATAAGAATGATTTTATTGATTTCTACTTGACTTTGAGCTATAGTAAAAACACAAAGATGTTACAGAGGCATGCAAGCTCAGATTTCTATATGGATACTCATTATATCATTTCTAACTAAATCTCGTCTTTTGAAAGATAGCTCTCTTCCTAGGATATATTGAGTTTATTTTAAAGCAGTCTTGATTTTATGTCTGTGGCATCAAATTAAGCAGAATAGATACTATACTGTTTAAATCATATCTTATATCATATCCTAATGTTACTGTGGGCAAAAACACGAGTAAAAGGACAGACAATAGTGTCACATTTGTTGATATATATATAAATTTTGTATCCAGGATACAAAATTTACTTCTGGTTATAAACTTTCTTATACTCTTCCCAGAATGGTTGATAACTGATGTTTGGCAAATGGATATACAAGACAGGTGGGATGGGCTATTAAATGTGTGGGTGCAGGCGGAAAGCAAATTTATTTTTCTTATGACTTCATGCTTAACCCCATCCTCTTCATTCAGTTTTCTGACCACATACACTTTCCCCCCCTCTCACCTCATTGGTTGAAATACCAATTCTCATATATTTTCTTATCATTTCACTTAACAAAATGTTAGTGCTGCTAGAGTAACCAACAGCCAGGTTTGCCCAAAACTGAGGAGTTTCCTGAGATGTGGGACTCTCGGTGCTAAAGCCTGGAATAACTAACTGGGATGGTTAGTCAACCTAAATGAACAACCTAGAAATCATGTGCCTCCCTCAGGTCTAACTTCCTCAGGTCTAACTCAGACTCAAAACTCTCCTTTGCGAGAGGCTCTTATGGTCTGATTTTGCCTTATTTCTCACCTTGCTATTCTACTGCTTTCCCACTCACAAAGCTGCATTTGGCTGCCCCAGGTTTGACTTGGAAAGGGACAGAAAGGTCAGCCAAAACTGGTTCAGGTGAAATCTGTATCAGTGACCTCTGAAAGGACCCTGCCTTTTCTTACATCCTTGAAATCAATTTCACCAGATGCAAAGGAAAGATCTCACTCATTTATTCTTCCTAATACTCCCCTACAGAATGTCAAGGATTTGGGAAGAATTCGCTTTATTTTGTCTTGCAATGATTCATTCTCATGTTCAGGAAATGCAGTGCAAATGAAGTATGCATTAGCCACAAGCTATGTTGCCCTAATGTGAGTCTTCCAGAAGACCTCAAGAACTGAGGATGGCCCATTGAAATATATTGTTGATGTTGGATTTATCCCCTTGACAAGTTTTTAAGAATAATGTGAAAACCTTCTATTTATTGGGGAAGAGGAGAGAGAGGGGGATGACTAGGGAGAATTGTGGGCTCCCAGCTACAGTTCTTCTGTTACCGAACAAGGGATGATCTTAAGCAATGATCGCATGCCTTTCACTGGTTGAAAAAGAAATGTCAATTACTGATAAATAAAAGTGAGCCTTTCCTTCTGGACCCATGATTATAAATTGTCTGTGGGGTTTGTCAGTTTGTAGACAATCCGGGAAACTCACAACCATGGAAAGATTCATATTTTAAAATATTATCAAAGGCATCCACACTTTACTGTCAAGACAAAAGCTCCCTGGAAGGGCAAACAATCAAGTCCCAGATTTCTAAGAGTCTCTTTATTTTTTTCTCCCATGTTTATACACTTCTCTTCTGGATCGTTTCAGGATTTTAAATTTCCTCCTGATTGCTTAACTCACTTTGCTTTTACCATTCCACAGTACTTCCAAAAATAGTGTTCACACTTGGATGTGAATCTTTTTGAGAAATCAGGACATTTCCTATAATGATTGAGTGAAATTTAAGATGAATCTTAGATATAAATTCAAGCTCACTCCATGAGATTGAAAAACAAGGCTAGATCTCAGCTTATTATATTGGCTATGTTTATACCTAAATTGGTTTCAACCCAAGTTTTGACTATTTTCTATACTTATATAAATAATTTCAAATGTTTTCTGCTACAGGAACTTAAATAACATTTTATAAAAATGGACAATATTTGGAAAGAAGAAGGTATTACTCTCATACCAATTACTACTTACCATTCAATTCTTATCACTCAGTGGGGAGGTGTTTATCTTTGGTCAACAGAACTGGCCTACAGTCTGACTTGTAAAATAGGTCTAAAATAACTGGGGTGATCCTTTATTTTTTCTCTAAAGCAAAGCAGTTTTAAAATGAATAGGATCACTAAAAATATTTAAAATCAAATAATTTGGGGGACACCTGGGTGGTTCAGTTAGTTAAGCATCCCACTTCAGCTCAGGCCATGATTTGATGGTTTGTGAGTTCAAGCCCCGCATTGGGCTCTTTGCTGACAGCTCAGAGCCTGAAGCCTGCTTCGGATTCTGTGTCCATCTCTCTGCCTCTTGCCCACTCATACTCTGTCTCTGTTTCTGTCTCTCTGTCTCTGTCACACAAGTAAATAAACATTTAAAAAATTTAAAAAATTATAATAAATAATAAAATAAAATAATTTTTTAACATTTGGTGATCCAAAAATTATTTTAATATATTGGTAGATCTATAAATTAGTCTTAATAAAGTTTTCATTTCAGAAATAAAAATACCCATAACATAATTAGTTATTATAAAGAAAAACAAGAAAGTTCATTATATTGATATCCATATTCATATTATATTATATTACATTACATGTATATATTGATATGTATATATATAATGTATACTATATAATTACATATTATATGTTATATTAATATTATTTTTGTATTTATGGTTTTATATTGATATTCTCAACATTTAAGAATAAGTTGGTTGATTGCTCTTGAGTCTTATTTCTACAATTAAAACAGAGTCTTAATCATATTTTAGTTTCTTAGCCATTCAGAAATATCTTAGTGGAATTTTTTCTAATTAATACATGTTGACATGGTTTTATTATTTTAATATTTTTGTAAAACTGTTTGCAACTTTCTTCAAAATTGAACTTTATGGCTACTAAATAAATATGTACATAGGTATATATATATACCACATACATAAATGAATAAACTAACAAATCTTCAATTGATTATTTTCTGTAGATCATAATGTTTTTAACTCTGTAGGTGTTAGGATACTTACCAAACTCACAGCACGTTTTGCTGAGAGAATATTCTCCTTTTAAATTTTATTTAAATATAAATTAAATCCTACAATAATTAACTTTACAAGGAAGACTTGCCAAATTAATTATTGCCACTTATTCTTTCGAATGTTTTGCAAAATATAGATATTGCACTACCAAAGGCTTTCTCAATTTCAAACTAAAGGCAGGCAGAAGAGCTTTTGGCTTTTGGTTGGGAGAAGGCCAAGGTGCAACTCTCTTTGGTCCTCTGGAATCGACACCATGCTGCCTAAATTCGACCCCAAGAAGATCAAAGTCATATTAAGTGAGGTCCACAGGTGGGAAAGTCAATGACATGTCTGCCCTGGCCCCAAGATCCGGGCCACTGGGTCTGTCTCTAAAAATGGTAGGTGATGATATCGCCACGGCAACTGGTGATTGGAAGGATCTGAGGATGGCAGTGAAACTGACAGTTCAGAACAGACAGGTCCAGATTGAAGAGCTACCTTCTGCCTCTGCCCTGATTATCAAAGCCCTCAAGGAACCGCCAAGAGACAGAAAGAAGCAGGAAAACATTAAGCACGGTGGAAATAATCACTTTTGATGAGATTGTCAACATTGCCTGACAGAGGCAGCACCAATCTTTAGCCAGAGAACTCTCTGGAACCATTTAAGAGATCCTGGGGACTCCCCAATCTGTGGCTGCAATGGTGATGGCCGTGACCCTCATGATATGATAGGAGACCTGAATAGTGGTGCAGTGGAATGCCCAGCTAGTTAAGAACTAGAAATGAAAATAATATTTCAAAGGATCATTTGACAACCTAAAACAAACAACAACAAAAAAAGACAAGCAAAAGAATGTGAAAATATGAGAAAATATGTATGTATTTTTGAAGTACTTTTTGGCATTCAAGGTCAGCTTCATCTCAAACTTCTCTTATTTAGTTATCCTAGACTTATGTATATCAAATAATTATAAATATAGGCAACTATAGAAACTAGAGCATCCCTATGTCATGGACACAGTTATAAGTTATGTCTACACACAAAATAAACAACCCTTAAGTACATTTCTGCTCCAAATCTCTTAATTTCTATATATTCCATCGTTATCAAACTAAGTTTCTGATTTTTTTTACTTTAAACTGAATTTGACATGCATATTGTCACCTCAAAACCAAATAATTCTATCATCTATTGAACTTTTTAATTGAATTGCAACAGCATTCACAATGTTTTGTTTTCAACAAAATGCACATCAAAGACTTTAATTCTATTAATAGAATTAAAAACGTTAAACCATTATGAAATTAGTCCATTTTCTAATTAAATCATCTCCTAGAGTGACATTAATCTGGCATATCTAACTATTTGCAAAGTCCTATTAACAGTCGAACACATTAACAGAGATTGTTTTATTTTCTTGTGCATTCCCAGGAAAACTTGAAGTAGAAAGTAAGAGACGTTAATTTAGAACAGTCGCTTGATGCAAATGAAATGTCAAGCTTCACAGGATGGTATGTAAATGCACTTTCCATAGCTATATGTGTTTAATAGCTGTGATTGTCATAGTCTCCTAAATAGTGTATTAGTTATCTCTTGCTGCAGAATACATTTTCTCAAAATTTTAGTTGAAACAGCTCAGTTTTTGAGCGTTGAAAGTCTAGGAACAGATTAACTGGGTGGTTCTGGCTCCGGATCTCTCACAAGGTTGTAATCAAGCTGTTGGCAGGATCTGCAATTATTTGAAGACTCACCTAGGGCTGGAGAATTTGCTAGCGTGCTCACTTCCATAGTAGCTGGCAGGCCACAGTTCCTGTCTGGCTATTGGCCAGAGGCTTTAGTCTCTCCCTATGTGAGCCTCTTCATAGCAGCTGTTTTCCCCAGAACAAGAAGAGAGAGAAAGAGAGAGAGAGGAAAAAAGAGAGAGAATGAGTAGGTGCTCAAGATGAAAACCATAGTCTTTTCTAACCTAATGTTGAATGTGCCATGCCATCATTTCTGCTGTTTGTCATACTGACCAGCCTTTGTGTGGAGGGGACTATACTTGGGTAGGAATACCAGGAGACAGAGGTCACTGGGCACCTTCACAGAGGCTAGGCCAACTTGGAAACACAACTACTAACTTGTTGTTTTTATTTATTTTTTGTATTATTTAAATACTAGTTAGTTAACATATAGTGTAATAATGATTTCAGGAATAGAATTCAGTGCTTGTTCACTTACATACAACACCCAGTGCTCATCCCAACAAGTGTCCTCCTTAATGTCCATCACCCATTTAGCCCATCCCCACCCAATACCCCGCCAGCAACCCTCCATTTGTTCTCTGCATGTAAGAGTCTCTTATGATTTGTCACCCTCTCTGTTTTTATCTTATTTTTCTTCCCTTCCCCTATGTTCATCTGTTTTGTTTCTGAAATGCCACAGATGAGTGAAGTCATAGGATATTTGTCTTTCTCTGACTTATTTTTCTTAGCACTCTAACTTTGAAAGTAGACGAAAATGTGAAAATTCTAGATTTCAACTGGCATAGGTGTCACCGCACTCCTTGTGGAGTGTGGGAAAGGTTAACTGACATTTGCACAAAAACACACGTATTGTCAACTTTCCAGAGAAACAGAAAATGCAGTGCCTCATTTTTTTCTCAAATATTTATTTTTGTTTTCTTGAATTTATTGCAATCAAAAGAGTTCTTTAAAAAAAAATGTGTTGCCGCACAATGAAATAAATAGGTTTAGAATGATGTCATGTAAATAATGACCAAAAAAACTCCAGAGCAAGTGTGTTCAGACAGCTATCTCTGTTTGACGGCTCAACAGCGAAGCCTGCATCCCCACGCATATCACGGAGAAACCAAATCTACAATTCTTCAGACTCACCACCGAGCCATCAAATGGTGACCAGGCAAACTTGTGCCTACTGCAGGCTGAAGCATGGACAGTGATGTGACCAGCTGGTGCAAGTGGCCAGCCAGGGTGAAGAAGTTATTTAAGCCCCCTTCCTCCAAGGAGAGCACAAGAGTTAACTCCCCCTCACTGCTGGTGTCTCAGAGTACTAGTTATTTTATTCAAGTGTTCTTCAAGAAGAGTTTAGTGCTTTGGGGAAAGGGCAGAGAGAATAGGGATAGATATAGGTAATCATCCTTTAGGTATAAGCACCTTTTACAGTGAGAACTCTGTTAAGTGCATGTGATTCTCCTAAATTATTATGGAGACCACGCGAGAAAGTAGGAGTATTACCAAACCCATCTTAATTTATCATTGTGTAATCATAAGCAAAATGCAGTGGTGCACTAATAATGCTTTATTTAAAGCAAATAAAAATCCAGAACAGATGCTAAACCGAATGGCATCCCAGGCTGATAGCAATACACCCAGATTGTCCTGGAAAAGTCAGTGTACCATCACTGATCACTTTAATAGCCTTATATTTTGGCTAAGGAGTGGAGCCGAATGTCTGTTCCCATACATATTATGAGGATAACATTTCTAAAACATTTCATGGTAGTAATTAATCTGTGACCAATATCGTTCCTGGTAAATGCATTATCACAAACTGGAAGTCATAGGAAGAGTGGCAAAGATTGGGCTAAAAGTATCTGTTTTTTATATCCGTTTCGTTTGAAAATGCAAACCATAAAGTCATTCCAGTCATACTATGTTTGTCTCAGAAATAGAGATATTTTCATACTATGAGAGGATGTCTTTAATAAGGGTGTAAACGTTAGATTAGTAGAAAGATGGTAAACAATTTGAACAAACATCAAGTAATAAATGGCTGTTTGGGCAGATGTTAATTACATACCTATTTCTAATACTTTAAAGAGTGTTTGATAAGCTTGGAGACATTTTGAGTCATTTCCATGAGAATCTTGGTATGTCTCCAAAGAGGAATTAAAATTCAGGGAATAGAATTCCCACTGGATAGTCATGAGACCTGAGATACACCCTCTCTTTGATGTTAATACGTGATTCAGTCAATAGAATACTGCATTTCCTCAATCTAATGGCTCATAAGCTCTAAAAGTTTGTTTTTTTTCCAATACTACACTGTATGTTAACTAACTTGAATTTAAATAAATATATTTAAAAACAAGTAAAAGTTATTTTTTTAAAAAGTACCATTATGGGGGCAACTGAGTGGCTCAGTCAGTTGAACATCTAACTCTTAATTTCAGCTCAGGTCACGATCCCAGATCCCATAATTGTGGGATGATCGAATCCCGCATCAGATTCTGCACTGAGCGTGGAGCCTGCTTAAAATCTTGTCTCCCTCTCTCCCTCTGCCCCTCTTCCCTACTTGTGCTCTAACAGAGAAATAAATAAATAAATAAATAAATAAATAAATAAATAAATGTACCGTTATGAAAAATTTCAAGCACAAAGAAAATCTATGCATCTACTACTAAAATTTAACAAATGCAGAAATTTTATCATGGGAATTGATGGGTTGGGAGAATTTTCAGTATTACTAGATACTAAAAGTTGAACTCTAGTACACATTACAGCAATATAGTCTTACTTGTTTTTTCCAGCATTAGATTTTTCTATCAATTTATGTAGTATATTGTTGTATTAATTTTAATTTACCTAGTATTAGAAACTGAGCATATATTAATATAGTTATGGAACTGCAGGGTTTTCATTTCTGTCTTAGCTGTTCATATCCTTTACGTTTTTACTGATGTATTTACCTATTTCTTCATGTGTAGAGATATCTTACAGGTGTTGTTTAGTAATTCTTTTATGCCAAAACAATTCAAATATTCTTTTCAAGTCAGTATTTGTCCTTTGTGACTCTGGCTTATTTTACTCAGCGTATATTCTCCGGGTTCATCCACATGTTCACAAATTAAAGGATTTTCTTTTTTTTTTTAAGGTGTAATGATATTCTGTTGAATCGATATACCACATTTTCTTTACCCATTCACCCATCAATAGATATTTAGTTGGTTCCCATGTCTTAGCTATTATAAATAATGCTGCATGCAACATGGAGTGCCTATATCTTTTCAATATCCTGATTTCAGTTCTTTTGTCTTGTCAGATCATATTAATTCTACTTTTAAGTTTTTTGAAAACTCTCTGTATTCCTTTCCAAAGCAGCTGCAACCTTTTACATTCTTAGTAGTAGTGTACAAGGGTTCCAGTTTTCCCATAATCTCACCAACATCTGTTGTTGTTGTTTCCATTATTATTATTATTATTATTATTATTGCTTTAATAATAGCCATCCTAAGTTGTGTGGTGTGAGATGATATTCATTATAGTTTTGATTTGCATTACCTCAGTAATAAATGATGTTGAACATCATTTCTTATACTTGTGGGCCATTTGTATGCCTTTGTGGAGAAGTGTCTATTCAGTTCCTTTTCCCATTTTTAAATTGGATTATTATTAATATTATCTTTCTACTGAGTTGCAGAAGATTTTTATGTATTTTGGAAATACTTCTTTTCAGACACATGGTTTGGAAATATTTTCTCCCATATTGTAGGTTTCCTTTTCGTTCTGTTGTTTCCTTTGCTGTGAATTTTTTTTTTTTTTTTTTTTTTTTTTTTTTTTTTAGTTTGACATAGTCCCACCTGTCAGTTTTGCTTTTGTTGCCTGAGCTTTTGATGTCAGAACCAAGAAGTCATTGCCAACACCTATGTCAAGAAAAGTGTTCCTTTTGTTTTCTTCTAGGAGTTTTACAGTTGCAGATCTTACATTTTTAAGACTTTAATCCATTTAGAGTTGAGTTTTGTGTAAGATAGGAATCCACTTGTATTTTTTTTTTTTTATATTCAGTAGTTTATCCCATACCTTTTGTGGAAGAGACTATCCATTCCCCATTGTGTGTTCCTAGCACTCTTGTCAAAGATCAGTTGATCATATATGCGCAGGTTTATTTGTGGCTCTCTATGTGGTTTTTTTATATTGCCAGCATTATCAACTACACTTGTTGGTAGAAATATAATATAGATATATAAGGATATATATGTGTGTATAGATATAGATATAGATATAGATATAGATATAGATATAGATATATATGAAATCTGTTTTAGTCATGATCATAGTAAGTGTATTGCTCTTATTAATATGAAATATAACTTTCTGTGATTCTTGCATTTTCTCATTATTTGGACACAAATGTATGGTAATGACTATTTATATCCATCCTCCATTCACCTGCCCCTCAATATCTTTGGCATCACTAGCTTGGAAGATGATAAGCAAAGAGATACCCATATGGTTAAAAATATTGTGCCTCAAATCCTTACCAGCCTCCCATTCTTTTGCTTGATCTCTCTGTCAATGCCTGTCTTATTTTGGCTTGGTCTTATGATGACTCAAATGTTCTTAGAATCATTCATTTTGTTCTCTCTAGTCAATGACTCTTCTGTGTCTGGAGTCTTTCACTTTTGCTGTTCTGTCCTCAAACTTGATGATGTGAGTTGGCCTTTGGGTCACCTCATTTTTCTCTCCTTCACCATTATTGGCTTGTCAATACTTTATTGTTTCTTCTGTATACATCATTTCTTTTACTCTCTCACCATCTTACTGTTTTCTACTCCTATTGTGACTGTTTGGAGGTGACAAAAAAATTCTACAATGCTTCTAGTATGATAAGACTTCACTTGGATGTATATTTTCACATTTTCATGGATAACTTTCTACTCTACTTTCCCATCTTTTTCAACTTGTCTCCAGGATCAGTTACAGAAAATAAAATTGAATTAATTCAAGTGATGAAACAAATTTTCTTTGTTCTGTGGCAACTGGACACCATCCAGACTTTTTAGCAAGAACCTGTCATAAAACCTGCTTTCACAAAATATCTTTAGTGACAGCAGGGTGAAGAAATTGTAGGTTAGAGAAATTCAGGTATCAGATCTCAGGGGATTGTTGAAGGACACTAGAAGTCACATAATAATGATCACTTAGATCAGTGTTTGAAGAACAAAGAATCAATGTGAAAAAAAAATTGTAGTAGATAATATCATAGTTTAGTGAATGGTTTCACGGAGAGGGGTAGAGAGAACAGAAATCAAGTTGTCTATCATTCAGGTTTCCAGTGTGAGTAACCTAGAAAATGGAGTCAGAAAGAGAAACAGTTTTAATTTGGATATTACAACCGTATTTTTTTAATATTTCAATTTTTAATTGAATGATCCATGTGGCCTTCAGATAGAGGTAACCAGCAAATCATTACAATTATAAGCAATTACACTGCAATTCAGTAGACAGTTGTAGAATGGAGCAATGAATTTTTGGAGTCATCCTTATACATGTGGGAGAATACTAATTACTTATATGGAGAGAGCCACAAATACAAGTATCAGTGATTTGTCAATGTTTCTCTAGAAAGAATCCTTTTACAGAATGTTGTTTTATTATCAAACAACTAATAGTATTAGTCAGTTTATTCTAGGCATTTTAGGTTAGTTTTTTTTTTAAATACATGTGAGATTCTATAAGTTTTCTGGAGATGTGAAAATAATTTTGCATATGTCGACATTTAAAGAAAAGCAAGGGCAGGTCATGAGATGATTATAACAAAACCAACTCCACAGTTACAGATAAAAACAAAAAGCAACATTTTTTTTAAATCAGTATTCAAATTTTCTGCCCTTAGCTGCATAATATTCAGCAGCAAAAACAGCCAATTGGAGAAAAAGAAGAGAGAAGAAACATGTTCACAAAATAATTTGACCCAACAATATTCTCTGATTGTTTATTTCTAAACAAGATACTAGAAGGATACCTCAAGGACACTTGTAGATTTGTAGAAATAAGGAACAAACACCACTCTGCATGTTTGCATACTAATTTGTCTCCTATATATTCTATAATTAAATTCTGTGGCAGAGTTAGGCTTTGACCTAGCTGTAAAAGCAACCTGCTTAAGGACCAAGTGCTCTATTTTCATATACACCGAAGGACCTTCTGCTGGAAAACACGAATGAGCAGGCTACAGGAGAGTCGGTACCGAGGACTTTGAACCTCAGACCACACAAAGATGCGTGAACAGGCTGCCATCCTACTTAAATTATCCATTCTTGTATTTTAGGTGCTGTGTGCAGTTCTTTGTAATCAACATGTTCAAAATGTTTTCTGAATGAATTAATAAATTTTCCTTTACCAGCAATGACCTCTTTACCAAAATGGAAAGAACTTAATCATTACCAAAGTCTGGAAGGCCACTTTTCCCTAAAACTATATCTTCATCTCCCTGTTTTTCTTATTTTCCCCAACCTTCTTATCTGGCTTAACTCTTTTGTAAGGGATTCCAAGAACAGTCACTGACACTTTGTAGAATTTAAGTAACATTTGGGGAATGAATGAATGAATAAATTAATGAATAAATGAATGGATGTATTCTGCCATTTTGAGTGGGACCCTTAAACAGCTACTCCAAATGCAGAAGTTTTTTGTTTGTTTGTTTTTCTTATTATTTTGATTACTGTTAATATTAGTATCTTTACAGACTCCCAAAGGCATATTTTAATTAATCTCCCATATCCATTCAACATATAGTTACCTGACTTTGTATTCTCTAAGCCAGCATTTTAAATGTTGAATGATAAATTATGGGTAACCATGATATTCTGTGGTTTAGGGTGGGTTTTGTTAATCTTTATAGAACATTATGAAGTGGGTATTCTACTTATCCTCATTTTATGTATGAGGAAACTAAATATCAGATAAATTAAGTAACATCTCCAGTGAAAGAGACAAGATTTAAACTCAGATGTGGGAGCTGTAACTGTTTTTAATATCGTCCTATTCTGGGGAAGCTTATATTACATGAGAATAACCCACTCAACACTGTAACCTTACAATTCCTTGCACTTCTCCGGGCTTCTATTCCACTCCAGAACTGGGCATGATCTCTTGGAAATGCTTCACATTAGAATTCCAGCACTATATTTCTAGTACTTTGGAATGTTTTATCGTTCCAACACTTTCACGCTCTTATCCTTACCTCACCTACCCTGAGCTTTCATAGACCTCCACTCCTTCTTTAATCTGTCATCCCTTTCCTGCCCTAACATATTTTCTTCCTCCACCTTGAACAAGTAGTGGCACTTTATTTGTAAGAAGACAAACCAAACTCAAATTATTCAAGCAAAAGTTTATTTTTTCAATTATTATCAATCCTAGATTACAAAGTACATAAAGGTATTGACTCAAATGACAGAATTTAGGTGTTCAGCTGAGTTTGAACATGGCTCAATTCAGGTGCTGAACTATCTCATCAAAATATTGTCTCCTCTCTTATTCCTACATCCTGGCTGTTCTAGGTATGTAAGCTCCTGGTTGAAACATATTTACAAATTTGTATTCTATCTTCCTTATTCTCAGGAAATGTATTCTACCAACTTAGACTAATTTAAGACCTTATAAAGTATTAATTCTTTTATTTCTGACCAGCCCAACTTTGAAGTTTTTAAATGTATTCTCCCTTCCTTTCTTCTGATGTAAGAGATTGAGTTGTATTCTATTGTTATTCCTGTTGTAATTATTGTTATTGTTGCTATTCCATTTTCTGCAGTAGTTACCCATACTATTGTGTATGCTTGCCAGTGACTTCTTTCCTTCACCTTAGGTATGCTCTTGAACAGTCACCACAAATGCTTCCCAGTGCTATGATACTGCTTCATTGCCCTCCTTCCTTGCTCAGATGGGCTTTTAAAAGGTTAAGTCTTAGGGTGCTTGGGTGGCTCAGTTGGTTAAGCACCCTGACTTTGACTCACGTCACGATCTCTCAGTCCATGGGTTTGAGCTGTACTGACAGCCCACAGCCTGGAGCCTTCTTTGGTTTCTGTATCTCCCTCCCTCTCTGCCCCACTCATGCTGTCTTTCTCTCTCTCTCAAAAATAAGTAAACATTAAAAAAAAATTTTAAGTTAAGTCCCGACTAACACTCCCTGATTCTTTTCTTCTCAGTTCTTTTTTAAGCTCATTGCATTATAGTTTCTTCCTCTACTCTGTTGAAATTGTTTTGGCAGATATTGCCTTTAATGTCCTTATTGCCAAATTCAAATGATAAATTTCACTCCTTATCTTAGTGGACATATGGGCTTCTTCTCTAATGCTTCTTTCTGATTTTTTTTTACATTTATTTATTTTTGAGAGACAGAGTGAGACAGAGCACGAGCAGAGGAGGGGCAGAGAGAGAAGGAGACACGGAATCCAAAGCAGGCTCCAGGCAAGCGTTCAGCACAGAGCCCGATGCAGGGCTCGAACCCATGAACCATGAGATCATGACCTGAGCCAAAGTTGGACACTTAACTGAGTGAGCCACCCAGGCACCCTTCTAATGCTTCTTTTTGGTTACTTGGCCATCATTAAGAAGACTCTCTTACATTCTTTTTACTTTTCGACCATTCCTTTCTGGCCTTCTTCATGAAATTCCTAAAGGTAGGTCTTACCCATGATCCTTTCATTGATCCACTATGTTTTATTCCAAATATGTTACTTGGAAGAGTTTATCTATAGATCCGTGATGGTCCCCTTGAAATCTGACTTGTTCATCCCATAATTGTTTTGCCTTCTTCCCTTATTTATATTCCACAAATACTTCAACTTCAACATGCTCAGACTCACCATTTCTGTAACTGGCCTCACCAGTGTTGCTGCTGTCCTTCAGAAAAACTAAAGGTTGACTGTTGTTAACTCCCCATCATCATCATCATCATTACCATCAATCACTTGATAGTATATTTATATTTCTAGAATCTCTTTTAATACTGGGCACACAATAGCTTTTAAAACAAGAAAACCAATAAACTATGTTAATAAAATAATACATTTTCATCTTTTAAGCAAACTTCATGCAACTATCTAAGTACATATCAACATCATCATCACCATCATCGTCATCATTAATTTAGTCCTCTTACTAAACTAGCCTACCTTTGAGAAAAGAACCATAATTTATAGTTACATCCCCTGTTTCTTCAAAGTGTTTGCCCCTTTGTTGAGGTTAGTAAATGTTACTAAATGAAGTAAATGAAGATTTTCTGTCAGTAAACCTTAGATTTTGGTTTTACTGGAATAATTGAAATAGGGCCTTCCTTCTTAATTTTCTCCTTTTCCTTCCCCTTCTCATCCTCCTCCTTCTTTTTATCATCACTTACTATATTAGTTGACTAGAGTTACCATAACAAAATACGATAGTCTGGGTAGCTTAAACAACACGAATTTATCTCCTACAGTTGTAATGACCATAAGTCCAAGATCAAGATACCAGCAGGATTGGTTCTTCTGGGGCCTCTTTCCTTGGCTTTCAAATGGCCACCATCTTGCTGCTTCTTCACATAGTTGTCCCTGTGTGCATGCATGCATTTAATGTTTCCCTGTCTTCTAACCTCTTGCTATAAGGACATCAGTCAAATTGGATTAGGGCATAAGCTAAAGGCTTAATTTTATTTATTTTCTTTATTTTTCATTTCTTTTTTTGTTTTGTTTTGTTTTGAGAGAGAGAGAGCACAAGTGAGTGAGGTGCAGAGAGAGAGAGAGAAACCCGGGGCGGGGGGAGAACGAGAGAGAGAGAGAGAGAGAGAGAGAGAGAGAGAGAGAGAGAGAGAAGGGGGCTCACCCAAAGCAGGACTCCTGCTCACCCACACCAGGGCTTGAGCTCGCCAGATGTGGGGCTCAAGTTCACCCAATGTGGGACTCAAACTCATGCACCATGAGATCATGACCCAGGCCAAAATCGAATGTTTAAAGACTGAACCACCCAGACTCCCTGAAGGCATAATTTTAGATTAATCACCTCTTTGAAACCCTTATCTCCAAATACAATCACATTCTGAGTACTGTATTGGAGTTTAGGACTTCAACATGTGGATTTTGCAGGAATACAATTCTGTCCATAACACTCACTCATTTGGTTATTTCATCTTGTCTCAATATTTAAAGTCATGAGATGATGATCATATTTTTAGTTCTAGCCTGGACTAATCCCCTAAAATAAAGTCTTGGCAACCCCATCCTTCCAGGTCTTTAAGACGGATGCTTTTGAACTCAACACTTTTTTTCCACCCTCTATCTAGCCCATTTGCAAACTCTTGGCCCTTCCTTCAGAATACATCCAGATTCTGACCAACACTTCTCATTACTTCCTCTATAGTCACTGCACTACAATCAACCAATTTCTGTTTCTGGGACTATAAATGCCTCCTATCCACCCCTCGTTTGAAACTCCACCTCTGTTCTACTTCCAACCCTCTATCGTGTTTCCACGGTGCAATAGCCAGAGTGATCAATGTTAAAAACGAAATCAGATGATGTGACTCTTCAATCCAAAGATTTCCAGTAGCTTTCTGTCTCACTCAGGGTAAAAGCCAACAATAAAACAGCTCATGGGTCAGTAAATGATTGGGTTCCCAAGCACTTTCCCCCATGCCACCACTACCTCTTTGACTTATTCTTATGTGCCTACATCATTTACTCACTCTCCTTTCACCACACAGGCCTCAGTGACTTTTCTTCTACCATATTAGGCATATTTCTGTCTCAAAGACATTTCATTGGAAGTTCCTTCTTCCCTGGAATGTTCCTTCCCCAGGCATTCTCACGATATATTCCCTAACCTTCTTCTGACCTTTACTCAAATGTCTCCTTCTTTGTGAGGCTATCTGTGACCTCCAAATACAAGATAACAGACCCATCCCTAACTCCCATGCTTTACTCCCTTTCTTGTTTTACGTTCTCCTGATGCACTTGGGGGAAATAATTTATATTTCAATGATTTATTTATTTTATATCTCATCTCCCCTCACCCCCAGCTATATATATCCACTAGAATCTGAGTTCTGTAGGGAAAACAATTTTTTTTCTTTTTCATAATCTAGAAGAAAAAGAAAATTTGTATTCTGAGGCAGCAGTGATAAAATATGTGAATTCTTGAGATGTGAGGTATTGTTATAGATGTTCTAGAGATATTAGTGTTTTCTATAGGCTAGGCTTTCCTCTTTATTAATATTGACGAAGACAGATTGTTTCTGATTTCTAACTCCAAAACTTACATTAAGTGCTCCGTAAATATTACATACAAATGATGATGATAGTAACATCTGATCAAGAATATGCCAAATACTGTTATGTTTTCTGGTTTTCAGAAAGACCAAAATATTATTATTTAAAGAAAACTGAACTTTAACTAGTTTCTGCACAGATTGTCAGCATCGGAGCCTTATTACAGTATTTGTGTGTCTTCACCAGCCTTTTTGGACCTTATCATCAGAGTCTAGTCAGCCTATTCACTGATGCCTCTGTCATGTTTCTCCTCATTTGAAAGCTTCCTCAGAGTAACTAAATACAACATTTGTTAATGAGAAAAGCAAGTTCAGTCCTCAGGTCATCTTTCTGTGAGGAATAGGCTCTATGAAAAATGAATCCCAGTTTATAATCCCAGGGATACAGAGTATCACATATTACTTCCTGGTCTTAAATTTGCTTAAATTTTGACTCTCAGTTCCCAACCTGCCTTGGAGCCATGAAAGGCAACTTTATTTATCCTGAAGTTCTCTTTCCACCCCAGCATAGTGCAATTCCTCAATGACCTGACTGGTGGAGGTTCCTAGGAGTTCACTTCAGTCCTTAGGCATCTTTCTTTCCCAGTTATCACAGAGACCCAACTGTCCCAGTGTTCCCTCAAGTGCTGGCTTTGCTGCTTCTGTGCCTTAGATAGAGCCCAGGAATCATGGACAAGCCTGGACCTACATAAAATCCCTCTTGACATTACTTCTCCCAGGGCAAAGGCAGAGAGATAATGGGACAAGGAGTATCCCAGGCATTTGTTGATTAGGAAACTTCTCTCTCTTCACAATTTTCCTACCTCTTAGCACCTTACAGGACATTCAGCTTAATCTCCTCAATGCCTTGAGATGTTTGAGAAACATAGATGCCTTAACGGGAATTGTCTGTGGACAACTTCTGCTTTCTGCATTGCTACAAATCTTCCCTGGGGAAAGAAAGCATAAAAACATGGCTCTGCTTGAATGAAAAGCAAAATGGGAAAACAAAGAGAGAAAAAATGCACACAAACATCTTTAAAATGTTACTGCCACAGATTTCATTATATTTGAAGTTACATCACGTAAACTATGAAGAGAACAAAAGCACTAATAAGTGAATGAAGTAAAGATGAAGTAAAGGCTTTAGGATTTAATCAGAAATAGTTGAAAGAACTAGGTGTAGTTATTCTTAAGAAAAGGAAAATATTAGGTAGTCATTTTGTTCTCGGTTGCTCTGGAGGAAAGACATGAAGAGAGGCATGTTTCAGTTTAGCGTGAAAAAGGAACATCAAAGTTTGATGAATATGGAGTGAGAAAAATCTGGATTTGTTTCCAGTTTCTCAATCCTTGGGCAAGTCAGATAGGGTATGAGTCTTAATTTTTTCAGTCTCTCTCTTACTCTTTCTCCATTCACAAAGTCAATCAATGCTTCTGTAGTACCTTCTATGTTTTGGGATTGAAAGAACTGTGTTCAGATTTTTTGTGCCAGTGAGCAACAAAGATCTAAATGTTTTGCTTTCATGGCATTTACTGTTTAGAGAGGGGGATAGAAATTAGCCAAATAGCAGTTTAACTCAGTGGAAAATAACAGTAACAAAAAGTATAAAGAAAAATATCAAAAATGGAGTTGTGACAGAGGAACAAAACCAATTCTGTGAGGGCTGGAGAGTACAGTTGAAGGTAGACTGGGGGTGGTTTCATAGTGGGTGTGGTCGGGTGAAAGGAATAGGATGGGTAAGTCAAAATGGTGGGTTACTACCTATTTATTTCCAATAAGTTTACTCCAATAAATAATGGAAAAGATTGGAGAGAATGAGGCCAGAAACTATAATAGAGCTTCATAATTTCCATAATAACCTAAATTGATATGCAAATGAGCTAGTAAAAATAGTTTTCTTGCCCCTTCAATTTGGCTTAGATATGAAGAAATTAGGCCAATCTATGATAGGCTCATTTGTGTCACAGATTCTTTTGCTTTGGTCAATGTGGTTGATGTCTGCTCAGACTCTCTGAGATCCCTTTTATCACTTAGATATAGCTCTCATCCCCTGGCAACTATAAGTGCCTTGGTTATTGGCTCATTAACTGGCATACAGAACCTTTCCCAAAGGAGTTCTTTTGCATTGTTGAAGGTATCACCTGGGACACAAAACTTCTCCACCTTCCTCAAAACAAGACAAACTCTGCTATAAACTTTTTTGCTCCAAAGCTCCCTGCAGGATCACGCTCAAAGCTGACTTCAACTGAAACCACATCCATGTGTGAATTCTTTCTGTATCCTGCCCAGCTCCTTTTGCTCCTATCAGGGTTGAGTCTATGAGCCCCCCCTGAATAAGTCATATAGACAGAAATCCCAGCCTCAAACTCTGCTTCTGGGATTTTTGACTTAAGACACATAGATATATTACTCTGCAGTCCTTGAGAATTCCCTTCTCATATGAAGAACAAAATAAATATATTTTTTAAATGACATGAGAACTTAGGTAAATGACATTTTCTATGAAAATACACTGTATAATTAAGCTGGACATACAGATATCCCAAACATTCAAAATTAATAATAATAATAATAATAATAATAATAATAATAATTTCATTAGAAAAAGATGGCTGTCTTTAATCTCTGTTGATTGCTTCCTGTGGATAAAACTTCTTAGTTTGATGTAGTCCCACTTGTCTGTTTTTGTTTGTTTGTTTGTTTGTTTTATGGTTTTTTTTGTTTTTTGTTTTTTTGTTTTTTTTGCTTTGCTTTGTTGCTTGTGCTTTTGATGTAATATCCACGAATCATTGCCTAGACCAGTGTCATGAAGATTTTCTCTTATGTTTTTTTCTAGGATATAGATCCAGGTGTTACACTAAAATTTTTGATATATATTGAGCTGGCTTTTGTATATGATATAAGATAGGGATCCAGTTTCATTCTTTTGCAAGTGGATATCCACTTTTCCCAGCACTGTTTGTTGAAGACACTGTTCTTTCCTCCATTATGTGTTCTTGGCATTCTTACTGAAGATCATTTAACAGGATATGACTGTACTTATTTCTGGGCTCTCTATTATGTTCCATTGGTCTAAGTGTCTGTCTTTATGCCAGTATCATACTGTCTTGATTATTACAACTTTGTAATGTAGTTTGAAATCAGGAAGTGTGATGCTTCCAGCTTTGTTGTTTTTTCAAGAATTTTTTTTTTTGTGACTATTTGGGGTCTTTTGTGGTTCCTTATGCATTTCAGGATAGTCCTTTTTTTTAATATTTCTAAATATAATAAAAGCCATTATGATTTTAATGGGGATTGCACTGAATCTGCAGATTGCTTTGGGAGGTATGGACATTTTGATAGTATTAATTCTTCTAATCCACAAACACAGGATTTTTCTATTTGTATTTTCTTTAATTTCTTTCATCAGTGTTATGTAGTTTTTAGTGTACAATTCTTTCACCTCCCTGATTAACTCTATCCTTAAGTATTTTAGTGGTCTTTTTTTGATATTATGATAAATTAGATTGTTTTCTTAGTTTTCTTTGCAGATAGTTTGTTGTTAATGCCTGTCAATGCAACTGGGTTTTATATGTTGATTTTGTATCCTGCAACTTTACTGCATTTGTTAACGAGTTCTAACAGGGATTTTTGTGGAGTCTTTAGTGTTCTCTACATACAAGATCATGTCATCTGCAAACAGAGAATTTCATGTTGTTCTTTCTAAATTAGATTTTTTTTTTCTTTGCCTAATTACTTTCTTTAGCTGGTGCTTTCAGCACTGTATTGAATAAACAATCAGCAGAGAACATTTTTTTCATGAATGGGTACCAAATTTTGTGAAATCCTTTTTCTATAAAATTATGGGTTCATGTGATTTTTCTTCTTTATTGGATTACACAAAATGAACTTTATTTATTTATTTATTTATCTATCTATCTATCTATTTATTTATTTATTTTTAGAATTCCCTTCTTATGTCTTTAGTGTTTTTTAGTATATCACTGAAATGTACTGGGCTGCCACAAAAAAATGCCCACAAGCTGGGATTAAAAAACAGAAATGTGTTGTGTCATGTTCTGGAGGCGAGAAGTCCAAATTCAAAGTGTAGACAGGGTTGGTGTCTCCTAAGGGCAGAGTGGGAAGCATTTGATCTAGGCCTCTCTCCTTTCTTGTAAATAATCATCTGCTCCCTGTTTTCCTTCCATTATCTCCCCTCTATGGATGTCTCTGGCCAAATTTCCCCTTTTTATAAGGACAGCAACCATAGTCAATTAGGACTGACACTAATGGCCCTATTTTAACTTGATTATCTCTGTAAAAACCCTATCTCTAAATAGATCACAGTTTGAAGTAAGGCAGATTAGAATACCAACTCTACCCATAACACTCACTGTATATAGATTTTGTACTGATTCCTCTGGGTATTATATATACAGCATATTTGCATATTTATATCTACATCACATGTATATCATATCCATAACACATAACAGTGTATGGGTGTCATTATTTTAGCATTTCAAGTAAAGTGTAGACCCTACCCTTCTCCATTAATAATATAATTGTCTTCACAATGTCTTCTACATACATTTAGAACCTTATGAGTTCTGATTTTTGCTTCAATCCTCAATGATAATTTAGAAAAACTGGGAAGAAATGGAAAGTCTCTTGTATTTACCCACATTTGCTTACTGTGTTCTTCTTTCCTTTCTGATATTCTAAGATCCTTTCTTTTATAATTTCCTTTTTGTTTAGAGAACTTCTTCAGCCATTCCTTATAGGTTCATTTACTTGTGACAAATCTCATATTTTTTTTCCATTTCCTAAGAATATTGTGATTTCCTCTCCATTCCTGAACATATTTTTGTGGGCTATAGGATTATGAGTTGAAAGGTTTTTGTTTTTTTTCTTTCAACAGCTGAAAAACTTTGTGCCATTTTTTTTCTGACTTCCATGATTTCTGATGAGAAATCCATTGTCATTTTGAACTTATTTTTTCCCTATAGATAAAATATCTTCCTCATTCCCTCAAGGTTTTTTTCTTTAGTTTCACAAGCTTGCGTAAAATGTGTCTTGATGTGAATTTTGGTGGTTTATCCTGTTTGTGTTTCCTTAACCTCTTGAACCTGTAAATTTATGTCTTTTGCCAAGTTTGAGAAGTTTCCGATCATAATTTTTGTCTTCTGGCTCTCTGATGACACACATGTTAGATCTTTTGTTATAGTCTGACAGGTACCTGAGGCTCTGTTCATTGTTTTTACAAGCTACTTCCCCTCTGGTGTTCATACTGAGTAATTTCTATTGTTTCATCTTCAAGTTCACTGATCCTTTCCTCTGTCATCTCATTGCTGCTATTGAGCCATTTCTGGAGATTTTTTTTTTAAGTTTATTTCAGTTGTGTTTTTAGTTATAACATTTCCATTTGGCAGTTTTTATATCTTTTATTTCTTAGGTGAGATTTTCTATTTATTTTCTGATCCTTTCTATTTTTCAACTTTTCAAGTGCGTCATTGCACATTACCACATTTTTACGACGGTTGCTTTAAAATCTTTGTCAGATAATTCAGACATCTGTGCCACCTGAGTGTTGACACACATTGTCCTTTTTATTTCAGTTTGAGGGCCTACTGTTTCTTAGTATGATGAAAGAATTTTTTAACCAACACTTGGACATTTTAGATAGTATATTGCCGGACTTTGAATTTGATTACAACTTCTGTTTAAGCTGGTCTTTTATGACACTACTTGGCAGGACAAGAGGAGGGTATCACCTTGTTACTGTCAAGCTGGGGAGAAGGCCAGGTTCCCTTTTTGGCCTCCACTGACATCTAAGGGAAGTGACCCTTTGTTATTGCTGGTTGGGGATAAATGTTATGGCTTCTCAATAAGGCTTCACTGATACGTTTCTGCTGGGATAGGGAGGAGTGCCTTGATACTGCTCCCCAAGTGGTCTGTTTGACAGAAGTGGAAGAAAGTGTTTTGCCTCATTACCACTGGGCAGTGGTGAATGTCTTGGCTCCCTGCTTGACTTCTCTGAAACCACCCCACCAGTGGTGTTGAGGGATCTTGTTACAGCCTACAAGGGAAGAAATCTAGCTTTCCCGTTCAGCTTTTGCTGGTATGGGTGGAGATGGGGCCACAGCCTTCTTCCACGGTGTTTTTAGAGTGGAGTGACTATTAGCTGAAAATTCTTTGTGTTGTTAGGTTGTCCCTTGTATGGAGTTTGTCTAGAAAAAGAAGGCTTTTCCAGAAATATTTTTTATCTGCACTCATGTTGCCACTCTTATCTTCTCTAAGTCTAAGATTTATAGACATAAAGAAACCCCAGAGAACTCAATGCTATGCCATTCCTTGGGTCCCAACGTTTGTAGCCATTGTGCCTTCTTCTCTCAATGCTTCAGAATATTCTTATGTTTGTTTCACATGCAGTAAAAAGGGGTTTTAGTTGTTATTGTGGGAAAAATGGGAAAATGAGTCTTCACCTTCATGGAATCAGAAGGGATGATAGCTCATCTTTTAGTAGAAATGATGGAATCCAGACAAGGAAAATTAAGTCTTTAACAAAATTAAAGAAAGGAAATGTCAATGAATATATATTTGAGAAATGTAGGTGACATGGAGTTGTTTAGAAATAAACAGATTAAAAAATGTTAACTATGTAAGTAAGCATCCTGCTTTTCTGACTACTAAGACTGTAATTCTCTATTCTATTATTAAAAGTCAGTCACTGAATCCACTCTATACTCTCACACTCAAGGGTAGAGAGAAATTATATTTCACATTCTCAAGGGAGGAATAACAAAGAATTCATGGATTTATTTTAAAGCCATGATATATAATGCCGATCAAAGAAAGCAGACACAAAAAATTACATACAAGGTAATTATATAAATTCTTTAAAGGCAGAAGTAATTTCTACTAGCTGTCATAATAGCGATTATTATTGGGTGTTGGTAGACCAGAAGATGATGAAAGAGGTGCTGATGATATTATGATTCTTGACTCATAACTAGGTGATGCCTGAATAAATAAGCTAAACTATCTTTAAAAGTTATTTGAGGGGTGCCTGGGTGGCTCAGCCGGTTAAACATCTGACTTTGGCTCAGGTCATGGTCTCACAGTTCGTGAGTTCAAGCCCCATGTCAGGCTCTGTGCTGACAGCTCAGAGCCTGGATCCTGCTTCGTATTCTGTCTCCTCTCTTTGCCCCTACCCCCTCATATTCTCTGTCTGTCTGTCTCTCTCTCTCTCTCTCACTCTCTCTCTCTCTTTCAAAAATAAATAAACATTAAAAGATTTTTAATAAGTTATTTGAGCTGTACCTGTTTTACTTAAATGCTGCTTATCTGTGAATACAACGTAACATGTTTAGTTAAAAAAAAATATAAAAATTAGGGGAAAAAGGACTTGAACAGGGACTTCTTAAAAGAAGGTGACCAAGAGGACAACAAATACATAGAAATGTGACCACATTTATTAGTTATTAGAGAAAAGCAAATTGAACCATAGATATATTCCAACTGAATATACAATCAACTAGATCAACTACAACTCTTGTATTCTGCTGGTATAGGTACAACTTGATGTAACCACTTTGGAAAACCATTTGGCATTACCTGCTAAAGCCGAATATGTTCATGTCCTAATCCTTACCAATTCCGCATCTAAGTATATAGTCATATTTACTATATGTGCATCCGTAGTTGCCAGAGATGAATGCGCAAATGATCATAGCAGCACTCTTTATCATAGTCACAAACTGGAAACCACTCAGATGTCCAACAGCAGTTAAATGATTAAGTCATTCATGGTATGTCCATAGTGGGAATACTCTGTAATAATGAAAATGAATTATAGTCACAAACATGCAGAAATGTCACAAACATATTGAGCTGAAAAAAAAAAAAACACTCAGAAAAGCGTACATTCTGTCAAGGTCAAAAATAGTTAAAACTAATCTATGGTAGAAATGAAGATAACAGTTACCTATGCAGCTAGGTAACATCCTGGACGGGGCATAAAATGGTCTCTAAAGGTCTGCAGTGTTCTATTTCTTTTTTAATCTTAGTGCCAGCTTTATGAAGATGTTCATTTTAAGAAATTCTTCAAGCCATACATTTATGATTTGTCCATTTTTCTATACATATCTTGCATACTAATTAAAGTAAAATAAATAAAATGTGAAGTGTGCAAACCTGTAACCCCACTACAATATTTTAATACTGAAAAAGAAGAGGTTGTCCTTGGCAGAAGAAAATTTTAGAGGTAGAGACATTCCCTCGACTAAAATTACGAGGTTGTTTTTGTTTTTTGTTTTTTTTTTTTCAGAATTTGTTTTTATTTTAACAAACTACGTACTTTCTTGATAGACATCACTAGCAAAAGTGTCAGGAATATATTCCTTGAAGATATTCCAGTGGACAAAGAGCCATATTTTTTTAGAATTTTAATGATTTTCTGGTAAACATTCCTACATATTATGGAAGTTTAGTGGCCAGAGAGTGCTTAGTATGTCTGAAATATTTTCATGATTAATTAAAACATTAAATAAGACAGACCAGTACAATTTTTAGTCATAAAATATTGGTAAGATTCATTGGCACTTTGAAAAACCCCGTAATACCGTTATTGAAAACTCCATTAATAGCGTCAAGAATATCGGGGGACGTGGAGAGCCAGGTGACATTCTGGAGTCATTTTTTCCTTCTCTGCAGGAGGATCCAGCATCAGTGCTCAGGGAGTATAGAATGGTTTGAATTAAGAAGTCTAAATGCTGGGAAGAGAATCCAAATCTGAAATTTCCAAATGACAGCTTAGATACCGAGTGCCAAATCTTATCCCTCTCATGCTGTGCTACTGAAAGCCAAGAAAAACTAAAACTCAACAAAGGGACTTTTCATGCTATCTGTAGTGATCCAAATCGAGAAATCTATTCAGGCTGGGGGCCATTAAACCAAGAGCTGCTTGCTCCGCCGTGAATCGGCTAATGCCAGACTCTACCACACCACATCCATACACATGTTAGATTAACTGGTTGTGCTTCACCACTCTTGATTTGAAAAAAGGGCCTAGGAGAAGAAGGTGCTAGTTTGACTTGCCATATTTATGGGATCATAATATTTTCATTAACTATGTGTGTGTAATTCAGTGAATGTGTTAACACTTGGGAACATCTGAACCACATTAAGGGATAAAGTACAGGCTCAGCGTGGAATAAAATTGCCAATATTGCCAACATATCCAGATTATTTTGTTTAAAAAATCAATAACGTGCCCGAATAACTCTAAACATCTGGATATTTGTAAATAGATGTAGGAACTGCCTCATGTTTTGGCATCATGTACAATTGGTGACACTGATGGATTAATCCTGATCATTATTCCTTGGGAACACTGACCAAGAAACTGTACAATTGTGATTTCATCAGAATAACTTGAATTTTTATTGTACCTTATGTTTTTCAGAATATTTTCACATGTGCTGTTCTATTTGCTCTATATGAAACCCTTTTCAGTTAAACACAACTTGTTTATTTGTTTGCTGGTTTTAATGAGGGGTGGATGAAATGTGGTTAAGTGGCCTCACCAAGGTGATAGTTGGTTACATGTAGACGAGAGCCCATCTTCATTAAATATCTTGACTTGTCTCTCCTGAAACTCTGGTATCATGGAACTGAGCATAATGTATGGCGGTTGTGAAATGCATACATCTATTGAAATAAAAAACTCAATAATCTATCTTTGATATGTTCTCACCTCCGGTGTGTACCATGACACTCCTTCAGAGATTAACACCGTAAGGAGTGTTCCATACATGCAATTAGATAGCTTCTCTACAGACTCAGAATAAGGGAGTTTTTGAGCAGAAGGAAGCCTACTACTCCCTTCTTGAGAAATGAGGAAACAGCTCAAAGACAACTTTGTAACCTATTTGAAGCCACATGGTAAACTCAGAGCTGATACTAAAGCTAATTCAGAGACTCAGGCCAGCTGTCTTTTCAAGACACTACACATTAACTTCTTCCATTGAAAACAAATGAAAAAAAAATCTGGAAAAATAGAACGGGATGCTTTCCTAGAAAATATTACTGACCACATGCATGCTGACGCCTTTCCAAGATTATTGCAAACAATTTCAGTCTCATTTTGGACAAGCTTTGGTATTTTCTCTGTTTCAATCTATGTGCACAGCAGCCTTACTGTCACTGTTTTGCCTTTCAGATAGGACAGAGGACCAGATCAGCTTATCTTAGAAATAGCATTTGCTGTAATAATTTGGGGATACAACATATTTTTTCCCCTCTGATTCTTTCTTGAATTGCTTCAATCTCAATCGCCCAACACGATGTTTATTTTATAAAGTTTGTACCTTTTCGATTTAGATAAATATTTTCACTTAAAATGATATACCTCCGTGAGCTGTGAATTTGATTTTTGTGCATAAATAAGAAATGTATAAAGAAATATTTAAGCCTCAGGGGAAAGTTAATGTGAAGAGCAAAATTACAAGAAATGAAAAGTGTCCCTGATTGCAAAGTAACACTATATTTTATAGTGCTTTATCAAAACTCTACTTGTTATAAATCTATGCTGAATGTTTCAGTACGTAGTTTATTACATATTACATACATACATATATCTTTATACCCACTCCTTCTCTACTCAGTTTAATTAGTTACTCTGATATTTATGGGTGAACATTATCAATCCAATACTAGTAATTGCATAATCTATAAAATAATATGACATGTTTCCTGGGCCATAAAACTAATTGATGTAAAATGAAAACATTTGTGAGGTTTAGCATGTATTTGTTAATGTAAGTGCACCTAACTAACTCCCAACTTCTTACCTCTTTTCCAAAATGTGCTGGTTTCTTTTTTCCACATGAAGCCACACACTAATTCTTCTTGTATTAACCACAATAAAAGAAACTTTTCTATAGAACTTTCATAAGACTAGTTCAAGTGGGAGAAAATCACTGAATTATTATAAGGTGGTCTTTTTACCTTTCCAAACATGTTCACTTCAATCCAATTGAATAATGTGTGTTTATTTGACATGTGTGTTAATTTTTTTAATTTATGTAAAGTTAAACCTTTTTGATAGCTTTTTTTAATGTTTGGTTTTATGCCCTTAAATTTAATTTCATAATTGAACTGATATTTTGAAAATGAAAAATTCCAATAGTTGCTGATTTTTGTCTGCCTACATATATATGCCTAGGGGTGTATATGTGCATTTATATTACATATTTTTTAAATGACTGCCTTGGGTTTGTTTTGTTTTGTTTCATTTTTAATTTTTATTTATATATTTTTTTACATTTATTTATCTTTAATAGAGAGAGACACAACACAAGTGAGGGAGGGCAGAGACACAGAGGGGAGACGGAGACACAGAATCCAAAGCAGGCTCCAGGCTCTGAGCTGTCAGCACAGAGCCTGACGCCGGGCTCGAACTCACAGACTGTGAGATCATGACCTGAGCCGAAGTCGGATGCTTACCTGACTGAGCCACACAGGAGCCCCTGTCACATTTTTGAAATGCACAAAAGTTGCTACTGTTGCATGTGTATAAACTACTGCTATTTCCCATGCTACCCTACTTGACTGAACTAACATACTTGTGTAATTCGCATTGATCATTTCAATTTCTGGGTATAGATTTTCATTTAACAGTCTTTTTCTAGAATGTGATTTTGGCCCCGTTCTTATTTGTAGCCAGTCCTTATTTATTCATTTCTCCCATTGCTCATAGGAGATTTATATTTTGCACATTTTCTTATTTTTTTAAAAAGGTTTTTTGCATTGATAATAAAAAGGGACAAAGAAGGCCTGTTCTTTCTGCCACAGCATACTGTATTTTAGAACATAAGGTAATTTAAAACACTGTAGCTGATTTATTCTGATAAAATATAGATCATGGACTTTCTAAGCCATTTGGCCTTGTTGTTTACTGCTTTTCCGTAGGTGGAATAGTTTCTAATATCTAATTATCAGTAAATCAATAGATGTTTGCATCCTTATTAACTGCTACAAAAAGCAATTATTTAGATCTGTGGTTCTCTCCCACATGGTTCAACCTTTCTATTGGTGAGCTAATTTTTTAGCAAAGGTAAGCCCGTGCAATATTCTTTTGTCTATCTACTTAAACACCAGTTATTTTGCATCAGAAATTAGATTGGCTGCATGCTTAGGAAAGTAGAGGAATTATTTGAATATCATGCATTCGCATTCTTTGTTGCTGTAGTTCTTTGTCAGGAAAAAAAGTTGATTAATTGGATGCAGACTAGATTTTGCTTCTTGGAGCAAAACAAACAAACAAACAAAATCAAAATGTAAAAGCAAAAACAGAGCAATCTCAATGTGGTGGAATTTTTGGTGTATTTGTGGATGTTTAATATTAGCTGTTTACAAGTTACTTGTCAGCTTTTTTAACTGCCCCTTTTTTTCCCCTCTGAATTTGTAAGTAGCCAAGTTAGCACATTAAAATTAGAGCCAAAAATTCTGCTGTGTTTCTTTTCATGTATATGCATTTATTTACCCTTGGGATTTAATTGGACTCTTGGAATTCCCATGGATCTTCTGTAAAGTAAAGGAGAGAATCAGTAAACACGGAAACAATTACCATATAAGGGTTGAACCAGATATGCTCAAATTGAAATTACTCTGGTGATTTCTTTTTTTTTAATTGTTTTTTAATGTTTATTTTTGACAGAGAGAAAGAGAGAGAGAGAGAGAGAGAGAGAGAGAGAGACAGAGCATAAGCGGGGGAGGGGCAGAGAGAGAGGGAGACACAGAATCTGAAGCAGGCTCCAGGCTCTGAGCTGTCAGCACAGAGTCTGATGCAGGGCTCCAACTCAGACCGTGAGATCATGACCTGAGCCAAAGTCGGACGCTTAACAGACTGAGCCACCCAGGTGCCCCATACTCTGGTGATTTCTATAACATAGCACCCATTTGGTCATTTTAAACACATTAAAAATTAATGAGGAGTATTTGTGTTTTATCAGTTGAAATACTCGTAGTGATTCATTAGTGTGGGTTGAATCATGCTATTACAAAATACTTAAAACATGGAAAAAACATGAGAGTACTATACTGACATGCGAGAACTATACTATATATATGTTCACCATATATATTTAATATATTTCATCATGTTGCAATATATGTATCAGATCATTTTTGCTCAAACAGATAAACATAGTTTTGTTTGTTTAAAGCTTATTTTAAGAAAGAGAGAAAGAAAAAGAGAGGGAGAAGCAGAGAGAGAGAATCCCAAGCAGGCTCTACACTGTCAGGGCTCAAGGTCATGAACTATGAGATCATGACCTGAGCGGAAACCTAGAGTGGGAGGCTTAACTGACTGAGCCCCCCAGGCGCCCAGCTAAACATTGTTTAATACCCATTCAGCTTATCCCAATTGTGTCTCTTTCTCCCAGGAGGTAAGTATTATTTTCAACTTATTGAGTGTCCTTATGATTTGTATTTTTATAGGTAGGCATCTCCAACAACTTATATTTTTGTTGCTTTTAATATATCCATAATTGACTTAATAGTTTATATATAATTTTGGCTGTTGCTTTTTTCACTAAAAAAGTTGTGACTTTATGAATGTGTTTAGTACACATAGATCTAGTTAACATTTTAGAATTTCATTATGTGACTATGCCCTGATTTATTTTCCATATGATGCAGATTTATGTAATTTACAATTGTTCATTGGTGCAAACATGCAATTAATGGTGAACATTCTTCTAGGGTTTTTACTTAGAATTAATTTTTTTTTGATGGTAGGGTTTGTATATCTTTGTTGTTACCTGACTGAAAGCATGGAGTCATTTTCTTTTTCTTTTTCTTTTTCTTTTTCTTTTTCTTTTTCTTTTTCTTCTTCTTCTTCTTTTTCTTTTTCTTTTTCTTTTTCCTCAGATTGAAACTTAAGCCACTCAGAATATTTCACCAGCTTTTATTGGGTGGGAAGAGGCACATGGTCATTTATAATAAAATGATCTTACAAAACGAAAAGCATTTTGAAAGCTTGAGTCTGATTCTCAGAGTTTCTTCCATAAGGCAAATTCTTTTAAGCCTTGAAGCTTAGAAACCTTAAAAGAATTTTACCTTGGGGTACCTGGGTGGCTCAGTCAGTTAAGCATCTGACTCGGCTCAGGTCATGACCTCACAGTTCGTGGGTTCGAGCCCCGCGTCAGGCTCTGTGCTGACAGCTCGGAGCTTGGAGCCTGCTTTGGATTCTGTGTCTCCCTCTCTCTCTGTCCCTTCCCCACTCATGCTCTGTCTCTCACTCTCAAAAATAAATAACCATAAAAAAATTTTTTTGAAAGAATTTTACCTTGAAGCTGTTTCATTCCAAGCAGTGGGAAGTGTTTTGCTTAAGAGGGTGTGCCCTTCTCTGTCATTGAACTATGACCGTCATCAGTTTGTAAAGCTGACACAAGGGGTATCATTTATAGAATTCAGTAAAGGCGTGAATAACATGCTTTATATTCTGGATTCATGTGTATCTTTCTGAATATCCCAAAAGTCAATGCCTTTACCCAGAAAATATAGACAACTCAGGTACTTAATATATCCATTATCTAATGTTAAACTACATAGTAGAAGAGGAACCTCTAATCTCATTCATTTTGAAAATTTATTTATTGCACAATTTATCCCCCACATTTAGCCAGATTATGTTATTCTTCTACCTAGCAGCAGAGCTGAGGCATTTGTGCCGACCTTTCTCTACACTTTTTTCTATAATTTAGATGTTCAGTTGCAACTTTGTGTTTCTTTTCCTCCAACACATCTAGAAAATGATACAGTCTAAAAATTAAGTTGCCCTAATTTGCCTATTCTAGCAGTCCTACTCTGGAAAGATGCAGGAAAGGGTCTGCACATTTGAACCCAGGTTTTATGCATTACTCTTCCACATATCACTTGTGGCATACTGTATATAACTTGGGACTCCCATTTGAAGAGACATTATATGGAACCCACTACATAGAATCCATCTGATAATAGCTGATACCTCCTATCTGACCCTGCTGCCTCCAGTCTTTTTCTATCCCATCGCTCACTTGCTGCCAGGATTCTCTTTAAAATAGAAATATGATCATGCTGATCGTTATCTTAAAAACTATTGATAATCCTCCAATTCACTCATTTTGTCCTCATGTAAAACAGAAGCTTAAGTCTCTGTTCCTTTTTAATTTACTCCTCTCCTCACTCCTCTCTTAAACGCAATTCACGACTCTCAACCTTGAATTTCTCCAAAGGCCCTGCAGAAACCTGCTTTCTCACATCTTCCTTCGGGTGTATTCTGTCTCCTGTCTGGAATGCCCCTGCATTCTCCTCTCTGTCTAGCAACCCCCTTCTAATTATGCAGTGTCACGTGTGCATCTCCTCTGTCAGAAGTGACATTACCTTTAATATGAAGGCTTCCTGGTGGCTCTCTGCAGGTAGAATTAATTGCTCCCCACCTACACTTCCAAAATATTTATTTTTTCAAGAATATTTGTAGTAACATTTTGCGTATCATTTTAGCCCCAGGATCCTGAGCTCCAAAGATAGATTATTCAACAAAAAACACAATTTGAGAACATAAAACAAGCATCCTTGTATCTCATCTGTCTCTGCAAGTCAGAGGTGTTCAATAGAGATATGCTCAACACACAGATGATGTTTCTATTGTTTGGTATGTGGTTTTGTTCATAAACAAGGTGTTTGTGGACACGTATCATGTGCTCGTTTGCGTTCTACCTGATGGAAATACAACTTGGAGCTGCTTCCCCCCCCCCCACTACAAAAGATTGAAACGTTTGCACCTTCCCCCCAAAATTATATCCTTTGGCTCTCTGAGTCATGGGTTAAATCTTTGACCAGAGGACACAGTAAAACTAAGTGGACTCTGCTGAAATTGAACTAATGACAAGCACCTCATCGAGATAGTACGCTAAGTCACTACAATAGCAATATTTCCATGAACAAGGTGTGAATGCATGAAGTTCATGAAATGATGATCTAATTTGCCTCCTGAACTCAAAGAAGACAGCTTGAATGGATAACATTTTGCGTGTAATAGTAACCTTGGAAACTTGGATCCCAGCCATTCAAAATCGAGCTCTTCTCTGGCTATTACATTTCACCTCACACTATAATTTAGTGTTGCCCTTTACAGGATCTCCAAATACCACACAAACATTATATTTATGACAGCAGAGACTGTAGCTAACTTTCTCCAAACACTTGTACCGTAGATCCTTCTTCCCCTTCAGAAAAAAAACAAAAAAAATTCAAATATGTTCCTTTGGACAGACTACAAAGACCTGATCACAGCTCCCTTGTCATTTTACTCTTTTTGAGAAATATAACTTTAAAATATTTTTGAATTATGTGAGAGGAGACAGTGTATATTTTCTACTTTAAAAGCAATCTAAGGTGGAGTTCTCTGGCACAAAGGCAATTCAAAAATAGCTGAAGCTTAAAAGTTGAAATCCCCCCTTGTCTGGTATATACTGAATAGTTATTAGCGATCAGGGCTGTTTTCAAATGCTCAGTAAAATTGCAGAAGTGTTTAGTTTTATAAACACTTTGTAGGCAATGAAAGTATCAAATCGAAGGTACTATTTGTTCAGTTAGAATTTTGATGAGCTGTCAGGGACCATTTTAATTGTTTAAAGTCCTTCTAAATAAAATAAAATAAAAAGGATAGAAATTAAATTCAAAAAAAGTATGAAATAAGAACATCTTGATACTTCATGTGAAGTGTTATTTTATTAATTACTTGCAATACATTACAATACACCACTTGCTGTGGGAAATATATTAGTGCAATATTAAGATCAGGAGCTTTGGACTCAGGAAACATTGGATTCAAATCCTGTCCTCAACATTTTTTTGTTTACAATGGCAAATTCCTTAACTTACTATGCTTACACGGTTTATTTATCTATAAAATGTATGTATGTCAGCCCTGATACTTAACTGACTAGTTTGATGGTCTTCATTGAGAACATTCTTCCATCCCAAACTTAGTTCATAGCTTTTTAAAAGATCTAGTGCCTTCCACATTGGAAATGAGATTCACAGGGAAGATTAAAAATATTTTGAAAATATTTTTAAAGATGCCTTGTCTTCTACAAAGTAATACATTAATAATCAAGCTTTGAATTTATATACTTATATGAAAGCAGTTCACTACAAAATCTCATGCACAGAATTCTCGCCGAAGTTCCAACCCAGAGACTTATCAGTGTAACTCATGTGGATAACTCTGCATACATCTTTAAGATGCAGTGAGTTCTTAAGGGGCAAGACGAAATTACTCTATGCAAATGTCAAGGTGGCTATATACTGATAGATGGCATAAGAAGAAAAAATTAGCATTTAAAGTTCAGGTCATTTTTAAGACAAGAAAGCAGGATGCTGTATCATTCTGGATAAAGCTGAAGTTATATGCATAAGGAAAATGATGGTTAATTAAAATTAAAAGCACACATATACCTAGATAAAGGCAGCTGGATAAGTATTAGGTAAATTAATGGCTACATATGTAAATGGGTGGAAATAAATGGTTTATGTGGATCTCTGATCAAAGAAGCTGCAAGAACCTTTTGTCTGTCTGGAAGTCATAGCTGAGGCTTATCCTCTGATGGAATACCCAAAATAGATTATTCAAGGCAGCATTTATTAATATCTTCAATCTATTTAGACTTCTTTTAAGGTCCACATTAGAAGACCTAAAGCATGCTAATATTTTGTTTAATTAGAAAAATATTAACTGGGAAAAAATTGACAACATGATTTCAATGTAAAAACACAAAACAATTTAATATTTTTTAAATATGACATTGTGCTACTATTTTGTTTTTTTATATCACAATTTAAAAAACCTGCAACTTGTTAAGATTTCAGTCCAATGATGAAGCAAACCTAGAATTTATTATTACTGTGTGTCAGCAGAGAAAAAAAATATATCATAATGATTTTCTCGCGGAACATTTGGCTTATTATGTAGCAGAGATGTTTAGCTGGATTCCAAGTTGATCTCCCCTTCTTCTTGTACCACAGAGAGATCACATTACCCAGCAACTCTTGTTCTTTCTTTGACTACGATGCCTGAGTTCTGAATCGTGGAATATAGGCGGAACTAATGGGTACCACTTCTCAAACCAGATGAAAAGAAACCATCCATGTTCAATATTCCTTCTCATATCTCTATTGTTAGTTTAGTGTAGATGAGTATAAGCCACATGAAAGCAACAAGTTAAAGGTAACTGAATCATAGGGACGCCTGGGTGGCTCAGTGGGTTGAGCGTCTGACCTCAGCTCAGGTCATGATCTCATAATTCATGAGTTCCATCCCCATGTCAGGCTCTGAGGTGACAGCCCAGAGCCTGCAGCCTGCTTCAGATTCTGTCTCCCTCTCTCTCTCTGCCCCTCCTCGCTCACACTCCTTCTCTCTCAAAACTAAATAAACATTTAAAAACATAACTGAAACATAGATAAAATGGGCAGGGAAACTTAAGATGGGAGACACTTGAATCCCTGAATCACTTTTTGAAGAGAAGCTGCCCACAGACGTGCATCCATGGACAGGCATGTTCTCTATACAGGGTATAAATTAAAGTTACCTGTGTGAGAAATAAACATCTATAACGGTTGAAAACAAACTTCTATGGTCATTGAATTAATACATATTTTTAGTTCCTGTTGCATGAGTTGTTATTGTTTCTTTATTGAGAATAACTTATAAACATTGAAATACATATCCAAGTATGATTTAGAAATGCCCATAATCTAAGACAGCTTCTTTTTTTTTGAATTTTTTAATGTTTATTTATTTTTGAGAGATAAAGACGGAGCAGGAGTTGGGGAAGGGCAAAGAGAAGGAGACACAGAATCCCAGGGAGGCTCCAGGCTCTGAGCTGTCAGCACAGAGCCCTGCTGGGGGCTTGAACTCATGAACTGTTGAGATCATGACCTGAGCTGAAGTTGGACACTTAACCGACTGAGCCACCCAGGTGCTCCTCTAAGACAGTTTCTTTAGGAGTTTTTTTTATCAATCACCTACCCTTCTTAGGAGCAACTGTTCTGGTTAATATCACCATGGCTTAGTTATTCATGTTTTAGAAATTCATACAAATGAAGAAATATAGCCCATATTCTTTTGAGTTGGCTTCTTTCATGAATATACATTGATGAGTTTCACCCATGTTGTCAGTTTAGAAGTAGTACATTCTTTTTTTACTGTTATATTCCATTTAATCAGCATATCCCAATCTGCCTATCCATTTTTGTGTTTATGAACATTTGGATTATTTTCAGTTTGGGACCATTATAAACAAAACTTCTATGAGCATTCCTATACAATATTTTTATGAGTATTTGTTTAATTTCTCCTGTGTAAATTCCTGAAGTGGAATTTCTGGGTCATAGGAAAGGTATATGTTTGACTTTTTTTGGTAAAAACTTGCCAAACCTTTACTCCAACTTTTTGTATAATATTCTGCTTTTCCCAGTGATTGAGATCTCCATTTTTCCATTCTAGTGTGTGTCCTGTCGTATTTCATTATTGTTTTAATTGCATTTTCCTTATGGCTAATGATGTTGAGCATCTTTTAAAGTGCTTAAGGGTTATCTTCATTTGTACATAAGATTTATTTGTGAAGTGTTTTCAAAATTGTGCCTATTTATTTTTATCCCATAGTCTTTTTTAAAATTGAGTTTTAGTTCTTTATATAATTTGAATATGAATTCTTTCTCAGAATGTGTATTGAAAACATTTTTTCCAGAGTATGCTTCATCTTTTATCTTGTAAGCATGTCTTTTAATGAACAGAAAATTATAAATTTAATAAACTAACATCAATTTTTTATAATTTCCATTTTTTGAGTCATAATAAATTTTTGCATTAATAGAGGACTGTAAATATATTCTCCTATGATATCTTCTAGACATTTTAGAATCTATTTAGGCTATTTAGAATCTATTATTTAGTCTTTACACTTAAGTTTATGTTCAACCTCAGTTTGACATTGATGTATAGTGTAAGGTAACGTATGAGATTCTTTTCTATTTTAAAATTATTATCTAGTTGTTTGAAAACTCTTTGTTAAAAATAATTTTCTTACACAATTTAATTTTTTTATACCTTTCTAAAGATCAATTTATCAGATAAGTGTGCATCAGTTTCTGGAGTCTCTATTCTCTTTCACTGATACAATGCCAATGCTATATGGTTTTAATTACTGTGGTTTAAAATAAACTGAATTCATGTCTTGGTACTCTTTTCTGTGATTGTTTTTGCTATTATATTTTCCCTTTATTTCCAGTAGAGAATTCACTTATCAATTTATACACGCACAAAGGAGGCTTCTTATGATTTTAAATGAAATTGTGTTAAATCTATGCATCAAATTTGGGGAAATAATCATCTTAACAATATGAGTCTTTCAGTTTGCACTTAGGTCTTATTTTAAGTTTTCTCTACACTGTTTTTGTAAAATTTTAGCTATGATAGTCTTGCATCCTTTTAATAAAATTATCCCCAAGTACTTTGTGCTTCTGGTGTTAATTGAGAATCTTCAAAAAACTTCCCAATTGCTCATTATTGCTACCTAGAAAGATCATTATTATATATTTACGTTATATATCTATAACCTTGTTAAGAAGCACGTATAATTTATAACAGATTTCTGCATATGTCATTGTATTTTAGTGTAAATAATCATGCCAAATGTGCACAAAGAGTTGGACTTTTCCAGTGTTTATACTTTTGTTGCTGGTTTTTTTTGTTTTTTTATTTTTTTTTTCATTTGTGCTTTATGATATCAGATAGGTTCTCCTGTAAATGACTGAATGAAGATGGTGAAGGAAGAGATTCTTGCCTTCTCCTCGAACTTAGAGGAGATATATTCAAAATTTCACCAGTGTGAATGTTGTTAGTTGTAGGCTCTTTGTGGATGTCCTTCAAGAGACAGACAAAAATGTCTTTCTATTCCTAGCTTGCTGAAAGTTTTTTTTTTTTTTCATGAATGTGTGTTAAATTTGATCCAGTGATTTTTCTGCAGCTATATAGATGATCATGTAATTTCCCAGTTTTTTTTTATGTTAAATGATCTTTGCATTCCTGGCATAAATTATGATGTATTAGCTACTTATATATTGGTGGATTTGATTTCCTAATGTTTACTGAAGGATTTTGCATCTATGTACACAAGGGGTAGTAACTTTTTATTGTATTTTCTCTCCATTTCCTTGTTAAGATTTAGACATGAAGGTTATTGTAACTTCATAAAAACAATTGGGAATACTTCTTCTTCATATTCTGATATAATTTGATAATAATCAAGACATATTGAAAAAGCTTTCACCTGTCAGAGAGGGGACAATTTGAACACCAAAGAGCATAATGATTGTAATGGGTTAAGACCCATTATATGTGAGTTTAAAGATCATTGATAAATTTTGGAGATAGGAAATTATATTATAATTTTGGAGCAATCAATATTCTTTTAAAAATTAAATAAGTTTCACCGCAAAAATACAAAAATACTAATTCAATGAGATACATGCACCCCAATGTTTGTCACAGCATTACTAACAATAGCCAAATTATGGAGAGTCCAGTGTCCATTGACTGATGAATGGATAAAGAAGATAAGATATATTATATATATATACTCAGCCATAAAAGAAAATGAAATTTTGCCATTTGCAATGACATGAATGGAGCTAGAGAGTATAATGCTAAGCAAAAAAAGTTAGAGAAAGACAGACACCATGATTTCACTCATATGTGGAATTTAAGAAACAAAACAAACAAGCAAAAGGAAAAAAGAGAGAGAGAGAGAGAGAGAGAGAGAGGCAAACCAAGGAGTAGACTCTTAACTATAGAGAACAAACTGATGGTTACCAGAGGGGAGGTGGGTTGGGGAGATGGGTAAAAATAGGTGATGAGAATTAAGGAGTGCACTTGTGATGAACACCAGGTGATATATGGAAGTGTTGAATCAGTATATTGTACACCTGAAACTAATTTTACATTGTATGCTAACTAACTAGAATTTAAATAAAAACAATGGGGGAAAAAGAATTGCATGGGTTGACACATAGTAAAAAAAAAAAAAATGGATAAAAACATTTGAACTATATTTTTTATATGAACTATACCTCATGTAAACAAATAATTGAGGAGAGGAAATTTATCTTGAAAGAAGCTTTCTAGCTAATAAAATACACAAGAGAATTAGTATATTGTTATTTTCCAACCCTTTAATGGATTTCCGTGTCTATCCAAGTTCATCAGTGGCTGACATCAACTAACAAGTTACCACACAGACAAATTCACACAAAATATAGTATGTAACACCCAGCTTATATGTCTCATGGGGACTACATGTGAAATACTTTTACCAAAATAAATTTGAACTTCAATCTGACCAAGACTCTAGATCTAGATTTCAATTTATAGAAAATACATGACACAGATAATGATAATAAGACACATCAAATGTATTCAATTAGCAGTATTCAGATTAGGCAAATCTACAGGAAAAATAACCTGGCTTCACCAACCAAAAAGAAAAAACAAAAGAAAAGTTAAAGTATAATATTTGTATTAGAGAGGCTCAAAAGAGATTTCACTGAAATACATAATACACTTTAGAACCCAAACTGCAATTATATAAATAGTTCATATATGCATACAAACATACATGTAAATATATACTTACATAATACACATGTATATTATTTATTTATATTTTAATATGTTTATGATTGTATTATTTCCTTTAATAATAATAAAATAATAGGAAAATTGACAACTAGGTAATGCATTCTTTCTAATATGATTAGATATGCATTCCATGATGATATTTTTAAAAGCTGAATTAATTTTGGTAGATGTTTTGACAGTATTGTGATCATGTAAGAATATATTTTACATGTAATTTTCTAACATGTAATATTCATTGGATGTGATCACAATATTGTGGTCATTTAAGAAAATGTTATTTTTCAGAGATGTATTCTGAAGTATTTAGGAATGAATTATCTAGGAATTACTTTTAAATATCATTTGAGCAAAAAAAAGATAAAGCAAATATGACAAAACATTGATGTTTCTTTAATCTCAGGTTGGGGTTCAATTATGTTATTCCATCAATATATTTATGGATTTTTGAGAAACACAACAAAGCTTTGGTATGAAAGTAATAATACTAATAAAATGCTTTAGCAGTAGATTTATCATCAGTAGTATCCAGGTGATTAATGTGTATTAAAAGTTACTGTATATTTATTTGAACCAATTTTGCAGTATATTTGCTAGGAAATATTTTGGTAACTTTTCAGATCGATGAGTGCATGTGCATTTTTGAAAGTCGTAAAAAGGTATGATTTTTATAATGCCATCTAATTTAATTCACTCAAATTCCAAACAATTTTGAACAAAGATTGACTTTAGTAAACATCCAGGGTTAAGAAGTTACTTTAAAAAATAAAGAAAACAAAACTATGAATTGGTATCTCCTTGTTATTACTGCATTGGAGGTACCTTTTTCATTAAATTATTGCTTTTTCTTATTGTAGATAATGAGGATTTTGTCCCTTGTCTATTAAGGGCTTGAACAGAAAAGATAGAAGAAAATATAAAAGTCAAGGCATCCTGACTCATGTAGTCATTATGGACACACAGTAAAATAAAATCATTTTGATAAGATATCTTGGAAAAGAAGGTAAAGTCACTATGATTGCTGCATCTTTGATAGCTGAAAATCAATATAATAAATTACATATTTTATATCCACATATAAATGCATTAGATACATTCTGATCATTCCTCAGATTCTTGTAAATTTCTCTAATGCAAGTTGTTTATGTTCCTCTATAAATAAATACTTTCCGGATAGCTAGGTTTTTACTTTAGCACATAGTTAACTATAATCTTTTACATGCCATAAATTTGCACCTAAATCATCCCTCATTTATAAAACTCTAGTCACATTCAAAGTTAATTGGAAACTTGAAATGTCCCCTAAAGCGTATCCATATAAAGGTCAGTAAAGAGGTAATAATAATTATTAAAAAAAAAAATAGGACACAAGGTGAGGGTCTTAATAAACCACTTTATTTAGGGCTGTTTATTATGAATATATTTTAAAACTGTAAGTTCAGAATAAACAAGTCTAATAATTTAAGGAAATCTCTAGATAGAGCAAGAAACAGCTAGGTGCTTAATAAATATGTGGCTTTAAACGACTCAGTTTTATTAATGGTGACAGCAACTTTGGGATTCAAATGGACACAAAATTGCATAGAAAAGGAGAGCCATGGAGAGAGAAAATATATACTCATTTGAAATAAACCAACTTAAGTACAAAGAAGTCAGCTTAGTTCCTTCTTCTCATCAACTTGTTTTCAACGGATTACAGTCTTGCATCCAATTTTCCCCATCTGTGTGGACCTTGGGAATGCATCTGTGGTCTTCGAACCATTATTGGATGTGGGATTCCTTGAGCTCTTCTGGGTCTGCTTCATGGAGTGAACATATAATTTATCTTCTAAATCTGAAGATGTTTGACAGTGGCAGAAAGAACTTTGGATAATTACACTGGCATAATAAGCATGGTGGGGAACTGCCCTGGGCCAGCTGGAATATCTGCTTACCCTCCGCATGACCCCTCTATCCTGGAGAATAGACCAGAGCCTTGTATAGCATAGTTGTTTGATCTCCAGTGCCACAGTGTGAGTGTGAGTGTGTGTGTGTGGGGGGGGGGGGGTGGGGGGGCGGGGAGGGTCTTTACTTGCAAGATCATCTGGATCCCAGGAAATCAGTCAGGTGGTCACCAAATTGTGAAGTCTGTAGAAGACACTAGACTTAATAGCAGCTCAGTAGAGCACACAGACAGATTCTTCAAATATCTCCTTCTTGGGATCCTTGGGCGTCTCAGTTGGTTAAGCTTCCAAATTCAGCTCAGGTCATGATCTCATGGTCATGATCTTGCACTTCCAGAGTCGAGCCCCACGTTGGGACCCGTTGGGCTCCATGCAGACAGCTCAGAGCCTGGACCTGCTTCAGTTCTGTCTCTCCCTCTCTCTCTCTCTGCCCCTCCCCTGCTCACGTTCTGTCTCAAAAATAAATAAAAATTAAATATCTCCTTGTTTTCGGGTTCCTTATGTATCCCTTACCTCAATTCAGCTTGCATTTTCAGGGATATATTCTTACCTCTCTCCCCATCTTTTCTTCTTCAATTTGAAATCTTCCTCCCCAAATGAGAAGAAGCTGGCATCAATATGAGGCTGTTCCTGGAATTATCTAACTCAATATGTTTCCTCAAACATCATGATATTTTTTTAGTGAATGAGTGACATCAGCTTTCCTTCCTTTGAGTTCTTGCTAACTATAGGAAGTTCTGTCTAACCTGAGCAGTCCCATTTGGAAAGCTATTAACCCCATGTGTCTACTGAAATTGAAACTGTCTAGTCAAAATTGAAATGTAGTCCAAGTGTAAATTACATACTAGATTTGCAAGACTTGGTATGAAAAACAGTGTAAATACCTCAATAATTGTGTATTGAATCCATCTCAAAATATGTTGGATCTTTGTAGTTAGAATGTATTATTAAAATTCACTTTTTTTTTACTTGCTAATGGCTACCAAAAATTTTTCAGTTACTTATGTGGTCATATTTTTAGCTCACACAGTTCTGGTAAAGTTCTGCTAGACAGTTCTGGTAAAGATTTGCTCTACTTTAGCCTCTCCTGATTTACTAATAAGTGCCTTGCCTTTTTCTTTTACTTTATGTATCATTGCTTCAGACAGCACTGTAGATTATACTTCCTGGTCTACGTGTTTCCTTTTACAGCCTACGGAAAAATTTTGCCATGCAATGGCGATCTCCTGATAACCTAGAACCTCCTGTGTTATGAATGAAACTTTCAAAACAAGACCCCATACTTCCTGTAGTTCGGTTGGCACACGTTTTCAGTAGGTTTTCAGCACAGCTGAACACCCAACACAGCCACTACCACTACCTCCTATTAGCACAGCACATCATAAGTGAGGCAGATAGCATTCTCTGGAACAAGATTATGCTTTTATATTAATTTGAGGGATTTTTACATATAACCTTGATTGGTATTATATAACATACTGTTTTTTCTGATTAAAATTGTTAAGATGCACAGTCACCCCCAACTCACTTTTTGTGTGGATCATGTCAGACAAACACCATCTCTTTAACCGTAGGATATTTTGCTTCCTCCTCAACCCCCATGATCAATGACTAAAGAATATTTCCTTGCTTTAGGAGAATATGACAGTTGTTCCCTATTTACCAGCTATAAGCACCTACAGTTTTGTATCTCATATTCTGTATCCTATATGTTATATAAGACATATATGTTATACATATATGTGTGTGCATATATGTGTGAATGTGTGTTTATGTATATTTAAACTATGTCCTTTCCATCTACTGTTATCAGTTAAAGTTATTCACTAAAAGCTACTTTCATGGTGTTACATACTGTGGGATGACCATTAGTTGATGTCAAAGGAATAAATTATCATCAGAGATAATCTGACAGTTACTTAATGTAACTGCATCTTTACTGAATATATTAATATATGCATCTCACGCTATGTACTCATAAACCTCAGAAAAAAATAAACTTCTGTCCTGATTTATGGATAGAAAATTGACTTCTGAATTTACTACCCACTACCAATAAATAAAATGATTTTAAAACCCTGTTAATTTTTCACTCTGCTTACATTAGTTTTCAGTCAATTTAATCCATCCCAGGAAATACACTTGCATGAACATGACTCAAAATAGATGAATCATTGAAATTCATTCCCCTACAAAAAAGGGAGCTGTACAGACATGACTCTGAATAACTACCCACCATTAGCTTCCCCATGGAACTCATTTTTTGGTTTCATTGTCTGTCCCTAAAAAAGCTGAAAATATCATTCGGAAAATTGCCGATAGCTTGGAAGATGGGAAATCTCAAAATATGTTCTGAAGCCCAAAAGCTGTATAGCAAATGGAGTGAACAAAAAGATGCAGATAGAATGAGTCCACGCGCACAGCTTGTTCACCTGCCCTTTTCAACTGTGTGACGCTCCCATGTGCATTGATTTCACGTGTTTATGTGTTAAGAAAAGATTTCTTAAGCAGTGCAGTATGGTTGGGATTTGGTACAAAGATGAATTAAGCATGCATTAAACATGCTTTATGATCTAATACTTTAAGATGTGTGATTTGACCTGTCCCTAAAATTAACAGGATAATATAATCCCATGCACAGTTCAAGGTGCTGTAAGATTTCAGAAAGCAGGGACAGTTGAAAGTTATGAATATCAGAACAGATTGTTTTTTTTTCCTGTTAGCAGTGGTAATGAGAAGTGGGCACATTGATGGACACAGTAAAATGTCATCCAGATTCTCCAAATACATTTGAATAAATATGGAGGAAAAATGCTGTATGTATATATGTTATATATATATATATATACATATATATATACACACATATAGATATATGTATATACATAACTTTCCAATTGAATTTAATTTTAGTTCTTAAAGAATTTAAACAAAAGTTATAATGACAGAGGTAACATTCAGAAGCCTTCTCTCAAGTTGGTTTGGTTTTTATATTCTTACAACTCTGAACTCTATTAATAAAGAGGAAAATATAACTTGAGCAAACTTAACAGATGATCTGCAAATATGTGTTGTTATTTTTCTACAAGGAATACCATGTACTTATATAAAGAGAAACATTTATTATCTGGACATTTTTCAAGGCTGCAATGAATTTTCCATGATTTCCTTCAAAAACAACCTGGGGAGAGGGTAAAGTACATCATTTACAGAAATGCCTATATTATTTCTGCTATAATGAATTGACATTTACAACTTTATGAGGCCCCAATAAATAGGGGTGTGTTTGGAGAGGGGACAAGGAGGTAATAACTTCAGCACAACAAGAGAGGGAAATAAATAAAAGTTCTTCTTGTCTCTCCTTTGTACCAGTATTTTGGCATTATGCAGACAAAACATGTACACCTGATATAGTCAAGTGTGGTTAACCTCCTTTTTTGCTCTGCCCTGTACCAACTCTGCTGTATTGAATTCAGCTTGGTGAGCAAGGGAGTCTTTAAAAGCTGTACAATTCATAGCCTCAAGGACTCTTAAACTTAAGACATTTGATTAACCACAAAACAGTGGAAATGTAGACAATGGTCAAATCTATTGCTCAAAATAGTATTCAAACCAAAAACCATACAGATTATTTACAGAAGCCTGGGATCTGCCAGTGAACCTAGACTATGTCTGAGAGATGATCATTTTGCTGGAGCCAGGGCTCAGGCTTTTTCTACAGCCAGATTTATAAAATGGACTCCATAGCTTAATTAATCCAGGCTCTGACAAGGACTTCTTAAAAGTAGAAAATAAAAGTAGATTGCAAAGGAAACATGATCACTTGAGGATGAACTACAGTTTGGACCACTAATGAGAAAAATAACAAAATTAGACCTGAGGATGTCTAGAGTGGATGTTGGTTTTACGGTGCCTCTTAATTTATGTCACAGACACAGAGGAACAAGAATGCTATTTTTGCTATGTTTTAATCTTCTGGCCAAATCCTGTTCTCATGTTTGACTATTTGGGTGGAATGCACCGATGCGATCTGGGCATAAATGATATCCTTTTATAGACCCTTCCCAGGTCTCTTGAGAAACTATTTCTGTTCTCAGAGGTTACCTCTTGAAAAATGAAATGAACTCTGGAACATGGCAGTTGGATTCCACCGTATGGTGAGCATTTTATTAACTACGATGCCAGATGATTTGTGAGAAAAGAAATGGAATGTAGGGTTTTTCCCTCAAATATATTGTAATCCATTGAAGACAGAATAAAAATACCACATTAAGGAAATCAGGTTACAATTTGTGTGTGAGTAGGAAATGCTGATTTAAACAGTATTAATTAGTCTATGGGAGAAGCACTGTTTAAAACAATTATTACTCTATTCTTTAATAAATGGCACATTATATTATGGCCCCTTAATTACACAGAAAATATATGTGTATGTCTCAACACAGTGCTGTTTTATTTATGTTTAAATTTTGTCCACTATCTCAAAGCCCTACTGTGTATAAGAATAGATGGGCTATAAATGCAAAGTAAAGTTAGTGAAAGTTCTATGACTTCTATGTGTATTTCTAGAGGAATAGGGCTATTGAACAGGTGGTGTGATATGTTAAATGTACCATGAACTAGAAGTCAGAAAACTTTTGTGTGAGTCGTGCTCTCATTGTTAACCAGTTGAAAGCGCGTAGGCAAATGTAATCACTGACACAGTTCTGGACTTTGAAAGATAAAAAATAAAAAATAAATTGGACTATGTCATCCCCAAAATATATTTTCTCCCAGTGTCCTCTGACCTCTGTTCCTTGTGAAATCTATTCCTTTAATAAATCCTTAGGAGGACCTGTTCTTGGTGTGGGGAAAACAACCAAGAATCTGTCCCACCCTATTTTCATAGACAGAAACAGATGAGATTCTATGAGGAAATGGCATGTATCGTGAAGGAAACAAAGCATGGTGTTTTGCAAAAGAATGTCTGTGGGGTTACAGTAGGAACGACCCTCTGAGGGGTGATACTTCACAGTCAGAGCTGAACCATGGGAAAGACCTAGGAAGAAAGAATTCCAAGCAGAGAATTAACAACTGCAAGAACGAGGGTCGTCTGGCTGGCTCAGTAGAGTGTGTGACTGTTGATCTTGGGGTGGTGAGTTCGAGCCCCATGATGGGTGTACAGGCTACTTAACAAAAAATGCAAGAACTGAGAATTAAAAAGGAAAGAGAGAGGCGCCTGGGTGGCTCAGTAGGTTAAGCGTCTGACTTTGGCTCAGGTCGTGATCTCACGGTTTATGAGTTCGAGCCCCACATTGGGCTCTGTGCTGACAGGTCAGAGAGTGAAGCCTGCTTCGGATTCTGCGTCTCCCTCTCTCTCTCTGCCTCTCCCCCACTCATGCTCTTTCTCCCTCTCTCTTTCAAAAATAAATAAACATTAAAAAAATTGTTTTAAGGGAAGAGAGAACACCATAGTGGGTCTGGAACCCGGTGGGCAAGAGGAGATGCTGGGGTGCAAAAGCCATCAGAGGGCAGATCTTGGACTGCCTCATAAATCAGCATTCAGTGTGTGGATTTTATTTTATTTTATTAACATTTATTTATTTTTGAGAGAGAGAGAGACAGAGCATGAACAGGGGAGAGGCAGAGAGAGAGGGAGACACAGAATCCGAAGCAGGCTCTAGGCTCCGGGCTGTCAGCACAGCCTGACCCGGGGCTGAAACCCACGAACTATGACATCATGACCCGAGCTGAAGTTGGACACTTAACCGATTGCCACGAGGCGCCCCTCAGTATGTGGATTTTAATCTTAGATGTCTGATAATGGCATGAAGGGGTTCATAATTTTAAAAAATAACCCTGGTGGCTGGGTATAAAAAAATCACTGGGACAAGTCTTAGATTGGGCTGCTAAGACAGAATAAACTGGGTTGCTTAAACAAACAAACAAACAAACAAAAATGTACTTTTCACCATTCTGTAAGCTGTAAAATCTGAGATCACGGTGCGGCCAAATTGAGTTATGGTGAGAGCCCTCTTTCTGATTTGTACATGGCCCTCTTCTTGTTGCCTCCTCAAGTACAGAAAAAGGAAACTCCCTAATGTCTTATAAGGGCACTAATTCTATTCATGAGACCTCAGTCCTCATGATCCAATTACCTACCAAAGCTTCCACCTCCTGACATCCATCTCACTGGGGGTTAGGATTTCAGCATATAAATGTGGCGTGGGGTTGGAGGTACAAACATCCCATCTATGAGAGAAAGGGAAGGTGGAAGGTATTAGACTAGTTCATAGACTATGAGGATAACAGCTGATCGGGGTGGTAGTGAGGTGAATAGATTCAACGCAATCAGTTTTGAAGTGAGGAATTGACAGCAATTGCTATGATAGTTTGTTCAGGGGTGAGTAAGAAAGCAAGACTCCTGGCTTTTAAGCCTGAACAATTAAATGAAATGGTGCCACTTACCATAATGGGGAAGAATACAGGAGAGACAGGACATTCATGCAGTTGGTGGGTGGATCCCTTCTAAACTGATTAATTTAGATACGCTTTTAGATATCCCAGTGCAGATAGATGAGTCAAGAGCTAAAAAGTCTTGAGCTGCTGGTAGAGGTTTGGAATAACAGGTTATTAAGAAGCTTTAAAACCAAGAGACTGAATAGTAACTAGTCTCTGAGAATAGATTTCCTATAAAGACAAGAGTTACATGAATGGTCTAATGGAAACTTAATTGGGGTCTGGAAGTTTCCAGAAGGAGCCAGCATACCTACCTTGGGGGTTGGGGGATTTACCTCAGGCAAGACCTGGTGCTCAGATTTTCATGGTCAGAAACTTGATAGGTCTACACAATAAGAAGCAATTCCTTCCTCAGGGACACAAAAACCAATAGTTCACAAAACTGAAATATGAAGCCAAATCATAATTTATTAATTAGTGTAAGGACCAGATAATTTTGAAATGAAAGGCATCTATATTTAAACAATAGGAATTTCTATAAATGGAACTAAATTTTACTTAGGACCCTTCTTATGCTAATCCTTTAAATGCCCCTGTTCTGATGCTGATTCTATTATAATTAGAATTTCCTACACTGAAAGGAATGTGTTATGTTAATAGAATTACCTTGAGGTAGTCTACCTCTCTCCTGGAATGGTTTACCAATAGCACCATAAATACTTTGGTGAATATTTTCTTTCTTAAAGAACCTCTGAATTGTGCTTGAATTGATGTTACAGATACTTGCCTCTGCAAATCATGCTTGAAGGCTCACTTTCCTGACCAATCTCTCTCTCTCTCTCTTTTTTTTTTTTCTGATTGACAAGTTATTTTCTCTGAATATATTAATGGACTCAGTGAGATTTCTTCAGTATTCTTAACAATTCTGTTACTTCAGATGTATTTGCCTATATCTCAGCTGTGCATCAATTTAATAACAAATCTCTAGTTGCAATGGTATGCCTCTTGCATGCAGGTTTCGGGGGGAAGCCTATAGGTGCCCTATAAGATCACAAATCACTCAAGAGTCTTTCAGTCGTACTTAGTTGGCTGTTTTTATTGAAATAACCGAAGACTAAAATTTTTCTCCACAATATGAATGGAAGAAAAATAAAGTATGTTCGTGATAAATTTGAATTATTCATATATTCAATTGACCATATTTTGCCCGGCCCCAATATGCCAGTGAAACAACTCTTGTATGGCATTTCACCTCTTTAATTTGGATATTCAGGTGACGTTATTTAAAAGTTTATTTCTTACAATTTGTGAGCCCAGAATTATTTCAAAGTAACTACACTTCATCGAAGAATTTATAGATTACCTTTGAAACTCAAAGCAATCCTGTATGTGTGGAATTTCCTGGTTAGTAAATATTAAGCTAGGATTTAGAAACTCCTATCTCCTAACATTTAATCTTAGAATATTGATAGCTAAGATTTCTTGTTTTTTTTTTTTTTTTTTTTTTCCTATGAGCAGTATTTTGCTAGGTACTTTAAAAAAATCTCATTTAATCAGCACACAAAGTAGGTCATTGTATTTTGCTCTATCTATAGCAAAATAAACTGAAAAATTATATGATGAAATTTCTGCCTAAATCCTCAGAACTGTGAAGAGATGCCACAGGTTTTGCACAAAGGGAAGCTGACTTCAGAGTTCATAAGCACTGAACCATAATGATCAATTATGGGAACTTTATTGAAGTATAATTAACATAGTGCTGTGTTCGTTTCAAGTGTATAATATAAGGATTCAACAATTCCCTACACACTCAGTGCTCATCAGGATAAGTGTACTCTTAATTCTCTTTCTCTATTTCACCCATCACCCCTACCCACCTCCCCTCTGGCAGACATCAGTCTGTTCTCTATTTAAGAGTCTGTTTTTTTTGTCTTTTTTCTTCATTTATTTTGTTTCTTAAAGTCCACATATGAGTAAACTCATATGGTATTTGTCTCTTTCTGTCTGGCTTATTTCATTTGGCATCGTACATTTTAGGTCCACTCATGTTGTTGTAAATGGCAAGATCTCATTCTTTTCTATGGCTGAGTAATTATAAATATATATATATATATATATATATATATATATATACACACACACACACATATATATACACACACATATATGTATACACACACCACATTATATGTATATAATGTATATAATGTATATGTATATAATACCACATATGTATATAATGTGATATATATATCACATAATTTATATCACATCATATTGTGATATATATCACATTATATATATCTCACATTACATATCTATATATAGATACCTCACATTATATATCTATACTAGATATATAGATATAACACATTATATATCCATTATATATATATATATATATATATATATATATATATATATATACACACACCCATTACACATTTCTTTATTCATCTATGGATAACACTTGGGTTACTTCTATATATTAGCTATTGTAAATAATGCTGTAGTAATCATTGGGGTGCATGTATCTTTTCAAATTAGTGTTTTCACTTTCTTTCAGAAAATACCCAGTAGTAGAATTATTGTATTAAATGATAATTATATTTTTAATTTTTTGAGGAACTTTCATACTGTTTCCCACATGGCCGCACCAATTTGCATTTCTGCCAATAGTGCACGAAGGTTCCTTTTTCTCCACATCCTTGCCAACACTTGTTATTTCTTGCCTTTTTTATTTTAGCCATTCTGACAGATAGGAGGTGACATCTCACTGTAGTTTTGATCTGCATTTCCCTGATGATGAGTGATGCTGGGCATCTTGTCATGTGTCTGTTGGCCATCTCTATGCCTTCTTTGGAAAATGTCTATTTAGGTCCTCTGCCCATTTTTTAATTGGGTTATTTGTTTCTTTGATGTTGAGTCATATACATTCTGTATATATTTTGGATATTAACCCCTCATCAAAGACATCGTTTTCATGTATCTTCTCCCATTCAGTAAGTTGGTTGCCTTGCCATTTTGTTGATGGTTTCCTTCATTGTGCAAAAGCTTTTTATTTTCATGTAGTCCCAATAACTTAATGTTGCTTTGTTTCCTTTGCCTGGTGAGACATATCTAGAAAAAGCATTTCTATGCCTGATGTCAAAGAAATTACTACCCTGTTTTCTTCTGGGGGGTTATGGTTTCAGGGTTCACATTTGAGTCTTTATTCCACTTTAAGTTTAGTTTTTTTGTACAGTGTAAGACAGTGGTCTAGTTCTATTCTTTTGCATATAACTGTCCAGTTTTCCCACGATTATGGAAGCTTTAATGCTCCAAATGGTCTTCATTTTCATGAGACCTCCATAGTTTGTTTTTCTTTAAATTATTATATTAAATAATTGTCCATTTTTATTTGTAACACTGATATAATATAATATAATGTAATATAATATAATATAATATAATATAATATAATTAAGATAAGATAGTAATCACGTGAAGGAATAGTGACATTGTTAATAAAATGACAGACCTAGTCAAGTTTGCAAATGGAGTCCTATAATCAGTCCTGAAATCATTATCAGGTTTATGTAATGTTATCCGAAATAAATAGTAAAGTTTAATACCTGAAATATATTCTCTTTAGAAATACCACTCAGTAGCTGAGATTATGACATGCTAATAATAAAGTCAAGAAAAAAAACAGGCTTTGTGGATTACTTACTAATTTTGTTCAAGAGTACCTTCATTTCATTCCTTTTTTTTTTTTTTTCAGAAAAGTTACTCCAAGCATGAATCTTGCAGTATGTCTATAGCGTTATCTTCTCATGCAAAGAACAGCAAAATATACAAAGGTATTTATGTTGCTTGTTTTTCCTGGTAATTATTGCAAGAAATGGCATCTACTTTTTTGTTATATATACTCATCAATATTTCATTTACAAATGAAGTAGCACTTCATGAATTCTTATATAACCTTCATTCAGCCAGAATATGCTCTCAATATGATACATAATAACCTCAGAAGTCTGGATAATAAATTATCTCAGGTGCTTTCTCTGAGGTCTGTAGAAAAATTGGAGTCCCTAGCCACAGAGGTTAATTGCTGATACTGTCCCCCACCTACCTTTGTTCTGATAAGCTTTCACTTGCTTTAACCATCTATCTCTACCACTTTACCACTTCAGAGATCTATTATATTAGAGCCTTACAATGCCATTCTGGTATTTCTTTCTCTTCTCTCTCTCTCTTTTCCTTCCTTCCTTCCTTCCTTCCTTCCTTCCTTCCTTCCTTCCTTCTTCCCTCTCTCTCTTTCTTTCTTCCCTGTTTGTGGTCCCCTCTGCCATGAAATATGAGGCAAATTTCATAAAGTGAGACTTGAATTTTCCTTTGACACATCACCATGTGCTTCTGCAAAACCTTCCTTCTCTGCAACCCATGGAGTAATTTACTGCCCTGAACAGTTTTTTGCCCTGTGGTAAAAGTCTTCGATCAAGGGTTTCTATCCCTCTCTGGTCAAGCCCTACAATCCTGCCTACAAGTCCTCCCGACTTCTGCCCTCTTGGTATATGACAGAGACATTTCTGACTTGGTGACTAAAAGTTCTCAAGGCAAATATGGTAACAGAATCCTTTCCGTGGCTGAGACAATGCTATGTGTTCATTCGATTATCTTTCTAAGTACACCTACCAACTGCAAAACGGGCTCTAGCTGTTTTCTACGACATGATTCCACACTCACCTGATCCATGATGATTGGACCAGTCATCAACACAATATGGAGTCACCTGTCCAGAAATTAGGCCTGGGCAGAACAACTTCAGGTAACTGACTGCTAAGTACACTGAGGTACAAGGAAAACTAAGTTGGTATTAAAGTTCTGAGCTTCATCAGTCTCTATATTAGATTACTTGACGTGTTATCTTTCTACACATCAGTGTTCTTGCATACAAAATGTGGCTGAACTAGATGCTGCCAAAGGCCCGTTGCTTGGTTTCTTTGAGTCCGTTTCTGTTTATGCTCCTTGATTTTAGATTACTTTTTTGACTATGCATTAAGCCTCCAAATCTAGACTGGGAACTCTCTTTCTCTGCTTCCATGATATCTTGTGTATTGCTCTATCTTATCTATTGCAGCATAGTATTCCAATTATCCGTTTACTTGTGAAATGCCACACTTAACCTATGAGTCCGCTAAGATCAGGGATTTTGGAGGCCAGCACATAGAAGAATATTATTTTTGAGCTAATAATTAATCTCTTAATAACTATATACACAAAAGGGTTGGGCTCCTAAACATAATTTACAGCAAAATTCCAGATAATTCTGTTTTGACAAAGAATTCTCTCTCTTCCCTGAAATATCTGCAATGTGCTACAAGACTACAAGACCTTTACCAAAAGCAGATGTTGTGAAGTCGGATGAAGCCATCATTCAGACATGTGGAATGTCCAAAACTGTCATTTTTTGGCAACCATAAGTCTGCTCTGGTATCTTGATTCAGAGACATGGACTATTTTCTGCAGGATTGTATTATAAATAGTTCATTTAAATCTCAAAATTACAAAGACTATTTAAACTTGTATTTGGGGTCTAACATGAATAATCACTAGTTCTATTTTTCTATTTTTAGTTCTTATCAGATTGGCAAATAGTGTATATTAGATCATATTAAGTTTTATTTAATATTATGAAAACTATTTTATAAGTTACATGTGAGTATCATATATTTTTGGATGGTAAAGTGTGTTAAGTTTGGGGATATTATTATTAGTGTTTTCGAGTAATATCTGAAGCCATACCTTAAATTCCAACTGGCGCCGAGGTAGACTAATTAAAAAGCATAAAGTGGTTTTACTAGTCACTGCGTTTTGTTTAAACAGTTCTATCCATGACTACCATTTAGTTCTGATACTTTATGAGACTGAGGCTTTATGCTTATATTTGAGGAAATACCAGATTTGGGGAGAATATTCCCCGTTTTGCCTGTATATACACCAAAATTACAAGAAAAGAGCAGACAAATAGAGTAATCATTCTAAAGATGCAGAAAATCCTTACAGAAAACAATTTAATTTCTAACTATTGGCATGGTAGGTAGCAAATCCATCCAATTAGAGGCAGTGGGAGTACCCATCACTCTCTGAGATACCCCACAACCAAGGAAATGGACGGAGGTGTGAATGCTGACCGGCTTGGCAGATGACAAAACCCAGAAGCACACCTTCATGTAAAAAGAGTGATGTCAGAAAATTTTGTGAGGCCTTGGGGAGACTTGGAGGCATGTTAGATAAAATATTAGGGAATTAAAATAAGTTCTGGAGAGGGGCGCCTGGGTGACTCAGCTAGTTAAATCGGACTCTTGGTTTCAGCTCAGGTCATGATCTCCTGGTTTCTTGAGTTCAAGCCCCTTGCTGGGTTCTGAGCTGCCAGCAGGGAGCCTGCTTGGGATTCCCTCTCTCTCTCTCTCTCTCTCTCTCTCTCTCTCTCTCTCTTTCTCTGCCACTCCCCCACTCACGTTGTCTCTGTCTTTCTCAAAATAAAAATTAATAAACTTAAAAAAATAAGTTCTTGAGACATGATTAATCACTAAATTGCTTCTTTTCATCTTTGCTGCAGGGTGCCGCTTTCTTCTACCCTCCACCTTTTTTCTTTTTTCTTTTTCTGCTTCTAATACCATATGCATTTTCATTACAGAAATCCTTGAATTCAGAGTCATAAGGTTATCTTCTCAACTATATAATTCTAAACACCCCAAAATTGATATTATCTTTTAATAAAATAATAAGTGGTGTTTTTGATGAGCATGTGAGAAACTACTATATGTGATGTATTTCTCTTTCAGCTAAAACCCCTTTGCATATTTTAAAACATAAATCTTGTAAGGGAAACACTTTCCTGAATCCATTCCTGCCTTTCCATATCTAGTTCAACTGTAGTTGTTCAATGGCATTGATTAGGAAAATACAGGATGATCTAAAGTCATGAATTTAGAAGGCAAGCGCGCAAAATATTTTTGAGCCCTAACATAAAGTGTTTCAGTTTATTGCATCCTGCCAGAGAATTTTGACCAAAACCCTAGAATCTGATGTCTTTATGAAAGGACTCAAATTCTAAGCAACACTAGTAAAACCCAATGTTTCTTACTATCGAAAGAGTGACTATATATAGGGAATTTTCCAAATATGTATCTGTTCTTCTACACTTAAACTCTTCATTTGTGTTCACTATTATACAGAAGATGAATTCTAAACTCTTTGCATGATCCACAAAGTCCTCTATGTTATGACTTTAGACTGCTTTTTTAATATCTCCTTCTTTCTTCCTATAAACAGGTCCTCCTTAGTAAAGAGAGTTGTAACCAATATGCATTTTCACTAAATATGAAAATGTAGATGCTAACATCCATATTCGGGCTTTCAGAAGAAGCCCAATCCTACCATAATGGATAGAATTAATTTCTAGTTTACCAAAATAAACCTGAAATTATATCAAAATTAATTATAGCAGCTTTATCCAAAAATTAGTAGACATTTTTTTTTTTAATTTCACATTATCCTACAAGAACAATTATTTCTGAACACAGTGTCAGCTGCTGGATTATTCCTGTAGTTACTGGACTACACATGTGCAATGTTCAAAGGACATTTGTTTTCCTTTGAGATGGAGCAACACTAAAATGTTTGTTTTGACTTCCCTACCTTGGTACTTAAGGTCGTGGCCTAGTCATTATTTTATCTTTCTCTCCAAGATGACCTACTGGGGTATAGATTTATCACTCATTCATATGCTAGACCGGAAAATATGATTCATGATGTTCGGGACTTTTATTGATGTGATCCCCAAAGTGAAGCTTCACATACTAGGTGACAAAAAGCTTTTTAATATTTTTTCAAGTATGTACCTAATATGATTGTCTCCATTCAACATCTTGTTTGTCTTATTTTAATTTATATTTTTATGAGTTCCACTGATTCATACAGAAGTTGTAAGAAAAATTGTCCTGATATATGGGCTCAGAAGTAGTTGGTTTTAAGGTAATAAAACAATGTTCATGTGCCTCCACATTCATATTATGCATGCTTCCTACAATATCTTTGTAACAGACTGATAGCAGAAACTTTACAGAGAAGTCAAGGAAGATATACTTACACTCTGGATCACATCAGTTCTGGTTACTTGAAAGGAACTGCTTTATATTCAAGTAACCATTAGTATTGAACAATATCAAGAGTGGGAAATCAATTTACAATGTATAATTTTAATCCTTTCTTTTGTTCAAGAATCCTCCTCAATGAAAAACAAAAATGCTCTTCCTTCTTTTAAAAACATTTATGTGAGAATAAAATGGGTGTGATCTAATCTTTCCTGAATGTCACAAAGTTCTTCTTCAGCTATAGGATAAAAAAAAAAAAATGTTGAAAGCAATCACCCATCTTTGTAGTCATGGTCATTAATTCTGTTTCATAAAAGGTGTTCTGTAATTATTTTGTTAAAAAAATCAACTGAAAGATCTACATATAACTTTGCATACTAGTGATCACTAAATCACTTATAGCCAATAACAATCACATGTATACACACACACACACACACACACATTATATTTACTTATTTATTTTGAGAGAAAGAGAGAGAACAAGCAGGGAAGGGGCAGAGAGAGAGAGAGGGAGAGAACCCCAGGAAGCCTCTGCACTGTCATTGTGGAGGCTGATGTAGGACTCAGTCCCACGGAACCATGAGATCATGACCTGAGCTGAAACCAAGAGTTGGACGCTAATGAACTGAGCCACCCAGCTGCCCCCAAGACGTTTTTTTTGTATAGATTTTCTATTATAGAATACTCATTCAATCTGTTTCACTCTCTTGTTAGCCCCAGGAGATCCAATAGGTGCTTATCTCTCAGCAAGTAAATAAAGCAGAAGGAGAGTTAAATTCATCATTTGCCTCAGTCAATCTATATTGCCATAACAAATGACACAGATGGGGTGGCTTAAACACAGAAATGTATTTCTCACAGCTCTGGAGACTAGAAGTCTAAGATCAAGGTGCCTGCTGCTTCAATCCCTGACGAGAACCCTTTCCTGGTTCCCAAGTAGCTGTCCTCTCATTTGATTCTCACATGGCAGACTACAGGCCCTTTCTCTTCTTATAAGGACACGGATTCTGTCATGGAGGCTTCATTTTCTTGACCACATCTAAACCTAATTACTTCCAAAGGCCCTAGCTATAGCCTTATGAAATGTATTTTTTTTAATAATAAGACTTGAAAGTCAAAATCACTCCTTGATCCAGAGGCTGCAGGATAAATATCATGTTAGCAGGCATGAAAATAATAGTAATTTCATTGTGCATCTCCATGAGAGCTCTTGGGTGACCATGTGCATTGTCAATGAGCAATAATATGAAAGAAGTCTTTTTTTCTGAGCAGTAGGTCTCAACAGTGGGCCTAAAATGTTCAGTAAAGCATGTTGTAAACAGATGTGAAATCATCCAAGCCATGTTATTCCATTTATAGAGCATAGGCAGAGTAGATTTAGCATCATTCTGAAAAGCCCTAGGATTGTCGGAATGGCCAATGAGCATTGGCTTCAACTTAAAGTCACCAGCTGCTTTCACCCCTAACGAAAGAGTCTGCCTGTCCTTTGACTTTGAAGCCATACATTGATTTCTCTTCTCTAACTGTGAAAATCTAGATGGCATCTTTTTCCAATATAAGACTGTTTTATCTACACTGAAAATGTGTCATTTAGTGTAGCCACCTTCAGTAATGATCTTAGCTGCATCTTCTGGGTAACTTGCTGCAGCTTCTACATTGCACTTTCTGCTTCACCGTGTGATGGTTTCCTTCCTTAAACCTCATGAATCAAACTCTGGTGGTTTCAAACTTTCCTTCTGCGGCTCCATCACCTGTCAGCCTCACAGAATTAGAGTTAGGGCCTTGCTCTGGATTAGGTTTTGGCTTAAGGGACTGTTGTGGCTCTTCTGACCACCTCTCTCCAAACCACTAAAACTTTCTCCAGATCAGCAGGAAGACTGTTTTGCTTCATTCTCATTCATGCGTTTACTAGAGCAGCACTTATAATTTCCTTCAAGAACTTTCCCTTTGCATTTGCAACGTGGCTAACTGGTTGAAGAAGCCTGTGGCCTATCTCAGCTTTCAACATGACTTCTTCACTAAGATTAATCATTTCTGGCTTTTGATTTAAAGTGAAAGATGTGCGACTCTTCCTATCACTTGTATACTTAGAGGCCATTGTAGGGTTCTTAATTGGCCTACTCAATATTGTGTGTCTCAGAGAAGTGGGAGGTCTAGGAGAAGGAGAGAAATGGGGAAATGGGTGGTCAACAGAGCAGTCAGAACACACACAACGTTTATTGATGAAGCTCACTGTCTTATATGGGCATGGATCATGATGACCCAAAACAATTAACAATAGTAACATCAAAGATCACTGATCATGGTTCACCATAACAAATATAATAATAATAGGGGCACCTGGGTGGCTCAGTCGGTTGAGCGTCCGACTTCAGCTCAGGTCATGATCTCACGGTCTGTGAGTTCGAGCCCCATGTCGGGCTCTGTGCTGACAGCTCAGAGCCTGGAGCCTGTTTCAGATTCTGTGTCTCTCGCTCTCTCTGCCCCTCCCCCACTCATGCTCTGTCTCTCTCTCTCTCTCTCTCTCTCTCTCTCTCTCTCTGTCAAAAATAAATAAACATTAAAAAAATTTTAAAAATAATAATAATGAAAAGGTTGAAATGTGAGAATTACCAAAATGTGAACAGAGACACAAAGTGAGCAAATGCTGTTGGAAAAGCGGTGCCCATAGATTTGCTCAACACGGGGTTGCCACAGACCTTCAATTTGTATAAAATAAAATAAAACAAAGTACAATAAAGCAAACAAAAAATGTGTCTAAATCCTTAGCTCACAAGTTCTACCTTTCACTAAACCCTACGACACAAACACAATTCAGCCAAGTTCTTGCTACTTTCGAACAAAGATCATCTTTATTCCATTGTCCCATATTTTTCCCCAATTCTGTCTGAGACCTCATCAGAATGGCCTTTACCATTTTTATTTCTACCAGTGTTCTGTATGTGATCATTATATTATGTATTACTCTTTTACAGCTCTTCTCTTTTTTTTTCCTGAGTCCTCACCAGAAATCCCTTTTAAATCCCCTTTACAGCAGTATCAGTGATTTCTGTCAAGCATGTTCTTCAAAACTCTTACAAGCTTCTACCCATTATCCAGTTCCAAACCTGCTTCCACATTTATAGTATTTGTTACAGCAGCAGCTCACTTCTCAATACTAGTTTCTGCCTTAGCTCAGGCTGCTGTAACAAAATACTACAGGCTAGGTTGTTTAAACAACAGAAATGTATTTCTCACAGTTCTGGAGTCTAGAAAGTGCAAGATCAGGTTACTAGCCAATTATGTTCCTGGTGAAAGCCCCGGTTCCTGGTTTGCAGACTGCTGTCTTACCATTGTATCCTCAAATGATGGAGATAGAAAGTTCTAGTCTATTTCTCTTCCTGTAAGAATACTTATTACATCATGGGGCTCTACCTCATGATATCTTCTAAAAACCTAATTACCTCCTAAAGCCCAACTTCTTAATATCATCTCATTGGGGGTTAGGATTTCAGCGTATGAATTTTGGGAAGGACACAAAGAAACAGTCCAAAACACCATTAAGACCACCGAGCTGTAAGGCTAAAAAAAAAAAAAAAAGTCTTCTTTTCTATATATGTACAGATACTTGACATTTGCTATAAAGAGGTATTGTATTTTAAAATATCACTATTTTCTGCATAGTAGGGAAAATGTATCAGGAGTGATGTATATCAGTTCCAGGTCAAGCATTTAAGAAATAAGTGTATCTCCTCACCCCTAACCATGCTCTCCTTCTCATTTCCCTGGCTAGAGTCAGGTAATGACATGTCTCTAGGGAAACAGGGAAGCCAAAATATGGAAAATCTGGGCAGCTGAACCACCGTATGGAGGCGAGCCATCTGCTAAGAACACCCTCTGTGAATCAGTACAGGAGTAAGAAATAAACTTTAATTGCAATTGGAGTGTTCCCACACATTTTGGATTATTTTGTAAAACACTCTTATGCTAACCACTTCTTTCTTTTTCTTTCTCACTCTCTAATTAATACATCCATTTTCTAAAGCTTTCGCATAGCCTTTACATATTCTGCATGCTTTATAACTGGAGAAAATATGATTTCTCTTGGATATTACACATGCCACGGAGTTCTTGTGAAATTGTTAGGTGATAATGTTGATACAGTGTTGATTCATCCTCTCAAGATAGAAGAAATCTTCAGTTCTCAAATAGAATTTTTTCCTTAAAAATTCTTGGAGTCAATGGTATTACATGACCAAACATTTAAAGGTTATGTTTAATGTTATAAATTTTAGAACAATAAACACTTGTATAGAGACTAGAATTTTGATACAGTGTAGTACCCATCAATCTTTGCTTTAATTTAAAATTATTTGAATATATTTAACTCAAAGAGGATACATTTTTCTTCCAAAATGTATTGCATTGGGAGTAACTTCTGGTATTTATAGTATTCACCAATCTGTGTGTCTGTTTAACTACATTTGTAGTTAATTAACAGTCTTCATTGTTGGACCATTGATTTTTGCAATGATAAACACACATTTTTATTTCAACTGATATCATTTGGTCAAAATATTTTTAAGAAATTGTACTCCTAATTGTATCTACAATGCTAATAAATTTTTGAATATGACTCTAGATATTAACATTACACCTAGTAGCGTTGCCTAAATGGTATTACTGATGTATTTGGCCTGATTATTATGAGTTTAAAAATGCAATCCTACCATTGCCAATCACGTGCAACGTCAGGTATGACAGAATTGACACTGATGTAGATATTTGACAGTCTCTTTGTCCAAAGCTTGAAGCCAACATTGTACGACAGATTTTTGCCAAATACTAAGGATGAAACTTAAAATTTTGGTATATTATTACCACCTCCATAATATTTTATAATACTTCATACCTTACCACTTTGGCAAATATCATTTCCTCTCCCTTCCTTTACCTCAACATTAGCTTGTCTGTCTGATAAACCTATCCTTCCAGATGCAATTAAAATCTCTCCTCTTTTCAAGAAATCTACCTTGAACATTATTTTCTCAACCTCTCAACCACTATCATCCTATACATCACATATCAATTTTTCAGTTGCGTGTGTATTTTATAGTAGGTCAGTAAATGTCAAAAAATAGTGAGATAGTGTCAATTTATAGGTTTTGGATGTAATGAATATCAGGCAAAAACATTTACAGGCTTCTGTTTATCCAGAGAAAATAAGCCCAGGTATTGTCACACTCCAATCACCAGTTTGCAATGAGATGCCTGACTAGGTACTAACTTGCAACAGTGAGGAAACTTTGCTTGCGTTGAGCAGGTGTGGGACTGATGGGCTCATTGGTGGTCAGAGGCATTTCCTAGGCTTCTGCAAAATAAGAAGTGTGAGGGAGAATATTATCTATAAAAGAGAGCTGAAGAAGCTCTGCAGTAGGGGAAAGATCCCTGTGGCCTGAGTTGGGAGTGTTTTTGTAGCACTGATTTACAAAGTCCCCAGCAGCAACACTGGCTGCTATGAAGAGGTGGGGTGAGTGCTTGAACACAGACCGGGGACACTGCCTGAGAAGCTGCCTGTGGCTCCGTTCTAACCCCATTTCTTCATACTGACTACGCCTTTGCTCCACACTGAGAGCACTGATCACCTGGCCTTTAACCCCTGGGGCCCGAAAAAGGGGCTGAGCAGCAATAAAAATATCAAAATATTTAACCTTTCCAGAAATAGCTTAGACTTCTCCAGTTGCTTTGCCTCCTCCTAGCATTTCGAAGAGGCCCTAGCTCTTCTCGGGCCTTGTGATCTATAGTGACACTCAACAGCCACCAGTTGCTGCCAGGGATCCATTCTGCTTGCAGCCCACCTTCCCACGGGAGAGGGGCTGGCTTGTGGAAATGGTCTGGACTATATAGAGCAGAGAATCCGCAGCACTAGTCTAATCAACCAGGGCTGTCCCAGAGAATACAAAAGGACATCCGCGGAGCAATACCCATTTGAAGAAAATCCAGAGAACAAAGGAAACAACGGAGACTAGCACAGAGGACAACAGGGCAAAAAAAAAAAAAAAAAAAAAAAAAAAAAGAAAATCTACACATGCTCTGATCAATATCTTAAGAGGAATATATTCAAGCCATAAAACAAGAGTCGACAAATAAGAATAAGAAGCAATTAGAGATGAAAAAGGTCTTCTGGGGCCACCTGGGTGGCTCCGTTGGTTAAGCATCTGACGTCAGCTCAGGTCATGATCTCGCGGTTCGTGGGTTCGAACCCTGCGACGGGCTCCATGCTGACAGCTCTGAGTCTGGAGCCCACTTCGGATTCTGTGTCTCCCTCTCTCTCTGCCCCTCCCCTGCTCATGCTCTGTCTTTCATGTGCTCAAAAATAAAATAAACATTAAATAATTTTTTTTAAAGTCTTCTGATGGTCAAAAATACAGGAAAAAAGATAAACATGGTAAAAATGAAGTTGAAGAACTCTCTGAAAAATTATAAAACCCTAGTCATGGGATTTCCAAAAATGTAACGAAAGCAAAACTAAGAGGAAGAAAATAATCAAGGAAACAATAAAAGAAAATGCTACAGAGCCAAAGTAAGGCAAAATGTATTCAGAGTCAAAGGACCAAATGAACAAATAGAATGAATGTAGACAAATCTACACATAGAGTTCTATAAATGGAGGCTACATAGAGTGAAGTGTTGAAGAAAAAAATTAAGACAGTTTACTCACAAAGGGAGGGAAATGTTAATGGGATCAGAGTATCTTGTCATTAAATGATACTAGAAAAAAAACATGGAAAATGGAAAATTATTTAAAAACAAAATAATTTTGAACTAAGGGTAATAATCTGCTTTGAAGATAAAATGAGTATTTTAGGTATGGATAAATAAAAAAATTTGAAAAGTATCTTTGATATTTTGAAGAATATCTTTCAAAAGTATGTTTGTCATGGCCTTCTAATATGTGTGTATTTTCCTGTCTGTACTTCAGAAGTGTCATTTTTGTGAATCTGTTTCTATACCTATTTGTGTTAACTATTTTCTCAACACCCTTTCTATCTTATCTACTAGGCATTTTGGGGTGTAGAATGATTTGGGATCACTAAATAAATTGGGTTAGTGAACACCATATTCAGCTGTTTTTGATATGACAGTAAAAAGTAATATATATATATATGTATGTATATATATATATATATATATATATATATATATATATATGTATATACATATATATTTGTTTTACTGATATACCACCAAGGACCAAGTATTTTATTGATTTTTCCTTAACTTTTATGACAATCCTGTCAAAGATTAGAGACATTTCCGATGTACAGATGGCAAAATCAAGATGCAGGTGGACCCCCCAGTGGCTTCTGCAAGGCTACAGGTTCCATGTGCGATGTTTTATTTTCCTTTTTTTTCCCCCTTTTGTCTCAGGTTGCTGTTTTTGACTTTAAGGTTTATAGCTAGGATTTAAAATCTGAAGGATTTATTTGTGAAAAATTTAGTCTCATTGAGGATACATTTCATCCCCCACAATCTGGGCTGAATTAAACTAAAGGGTACACAACTTGCAACATGTGTTTTCTTCAGATCACATGAGCGACCTGGGAAAGAAGTCCCAGCGGCCCAGCATGCACTGGGGAAATAAATGGTGGCACCACCCAGCCCCAATTCAGTGTGTGTTACAAGTAAGTTATTATGAGATGTGGCATCTTAAGGGATTTCAGTTGACGTTGCTGGTAGAGAACTTGCATGGCGTAGATGCCAGAAAAAAAGAAAAAAAAAAAGCTATTTGGTTGTCATACTTTATGTTTTGTATTTGAGGTTGTATAAAATGTTAGCACAAGGCTACAATGCTCATCGTAAATTCAGTAAATTTACGTAGAGTCTCCAAATTAAAAACCACAGGCCAGCTAAAAAACAAAACAAAACAAAACAAAAAAAGGGATTTTTTTTTCATTACTATATTTGCATCAATTGGTGCAATGGATCCCTGTCAAAATAGCTGAAAATTTTCAACTCCATCTAGCAGCTCATACTCCTAGTGACTGAAGGAGCTACATAATTTGCAGAGACCAGTGCAAAATGAAAATGTTGTTTGTCTTTTTGAAAGTGGTGAAGAATTTCAAGACAATGACAGGAGAGCATTAAAACAAGTGTGGAAGGTTTAGAAGCAGGGGTTTCCCTGTGGCTGCACAGGTCCCGGGCCCAGGAAGGACCTGCGTAGGTAAGCAGTCCAGGTGGTGCCAGGGAAGGTGAGACAGATCATGGAAACGGGGAATGCAGGCTGCTGGGAAGGACAGTAAGCATCCCTTTCTTTATGCCCCAAGCTTGTACGCTTTATCAAAAATCTTTTAAGGCTAAAATTTGTGAGTACTCTGCCACTCAAACTACTTTAGGTAATTCTGCATCTCCATAATCTTCCTTCTGATATTAGGAAATGTCAGTGACGTTTGAGGGACCTTTTAGTTGAGATACCTAGTCCTGCTCCATTCTTACCTTGCTGTCTCCCTCTCCTCGCCCTGTGTGTCCGTGGCCATCTGTCTATTCATTGGTTTCTCTGTCGCATGCCTATAAAGAGAGCTCCCAATTATATAAATTTATTGCCCCATAAACTTAGATCCATGTGTTGTTGTTATTATTATTATTATTATTATTATTTGTAGAGGTATAGAAACTGCTAATTCCAGAGACATCTATATCCTCCTAGTAGCAAAGCTGGATCCCAGTTCTTATTCTGATCTGTGCTGCCTCGCTCCCTTACTGTTTCAGGTGTAAAGATGTGGACACTGAGGCACAGTATGGGTAAGTCACTTTGCAAAATCACACAGTTGCCTGAAGGCAGGCGCCAGCCATCAGTCCACAGTCTCTGAAGACGATTAGTGGTGCATTCCTGCATCCCCAACCTTGCCTTGTTCTATTCTAGCCCTTGTTACTGCATGAATGTTGGGTAAGATTTAGAAGCAAAATTATATATAAAGGGCTGCTCCTAAATTTTTTTTTAACCTGACCCTGGAAAAATGCTTTTTCGATCCTCAAAATCATTCTCTGTGAAAGCAATTTAATGCAACAGATTCCAACGATATTATGATCCTTCCATGGATATTATGTCCCTCCATGGAACTGACATGGAAGACAGGTTTGCTCTGCAAACGGTTTTTAAGAGGTCCGTGAGATATTCTGGCTAATGTGCCGCATTATATGGTGATTCGAAATCATAATTATAGCCACTAATTGTTGTGTAGCACTTCTTCATGTCACTTTTCTAAATGTTTTACGTATGCTAACATATGTAATCCTCACAACGTACCTAAGAAAATAGATATTGCTAATCTCCCCTTTTTACAGATGACTAAACTGAGGCCCACAGAAATTAACTGATTTGCCCAGGTGCTGTGCTGATAACCCCAGTGTTGTACCACTTCCCTTACTATGGATTCACGAATCGTTTTAATATGACATAAGTCTTCGATCCTCGTGTAAATGAAACGTTTCTACTCTTGGTTTGATTTAGAAGATCTCTGGGGTCCTTTCTGTGTCTAAAATTATACAGTGTTAAGAGAAGAAAACATCAGCTGTAAACCACATTCAAATAATTCCCATTAACTGTCAACAATGTAATTATGTGTTATTTTTACGTCACTCTTGCAGGTTTTTTTTTTTACTTTAAAAACTTAAATGATTGCATACAAAATGAGGAAATTCTGTTCTCATTTAATCCTTACTGTGAAGATAGGCACAATGATTTCATTATTCTGAATCTATTGATTGCTCTTGAAATGCCCTGCCTCTGTGATTAGGACATGCCATAATCAACCACATGCTAAATCTTTCCTTTAATAACTTTTTTGGCTTTATTGTTTGGTTGTCCCCCTTTAAAGATAACACTACCTCACAACATTTGAGGTTTTCAGGTAAAGCATAGTTTATTTACATATTCTGTATTAAAGAAGCCTGGCTCAAGGTAAAACGTGTTTGATAATGTTCCCTTTAAGGACAGCTTTTTATATTGTTCATTCAGTCCTCCAAAACACTTCTCTGTTGGATGACACTGTATAAACAGTGCTGATTTGTGTTATAATTAGTTATATGGTACAGTATCTTAAAATAATTTCTCCAAAGAAAATTGCCTTTTCTTTTAGAGAAAAATTGGTTTAAATGTTTTTAATACTTAAAATCAGTTAGCTGAAAAAGTCAGTAATTAAAGGGCAAAATGCCACATGCATACATCAAAGATACTGCTACAAAGTATACAGAAATATGCTTCAGTTCCCTTGAAAGCATGCTGTATAAAATAATAACTTTGCAAAACATTTTAAAAATCCTAAGAGTCCCTTTTAGTTTCTTTTAAGTTATCTATATTCCCTTATTATTTTTTCTAAAAATGATATACACACACATACAAACACACTAATTCAATGAATTAAAATACACATTTTCTAAGTCAAGCATCTATGTTAGAGTTTAATATATTTGGTAGAAAAAGCTGAGGATTGACAACATTTTGCTCTGCAGACAACTTTTAAGAGGAATAAAATGCTAGCTGCAAAGTGGGAGAAAAGATTTGTAAATCACATATCTGACAAAGTACTTCAATCCAGAATGCATAAAGAAATTCAACAGTAAGAAAATGTAGGGTGGCGGGGGGGTGGGGGTGTAGAGAAAGAAAAGAAAACACCTGAAAAGACTCTTTACCATGGAGGATATATAGTTGAAAACTAGGCTCATGAAAATATGTTCCACATCATTGACCATTCTAGAAATACAAATTAAAGACACAACGAGATACCACAAGGTGTAGATTATATGGCTGTGCTGGTGTGGATGTGTGACTCTCATACCTCGCTGGTGGGAATGTAAAATAGTACACTTATTTGGCAGACTCTTAAAAAGCTACACATGTAGTTTAATAAGAAAAATGCTTGATGCTTTCTTGTAAAGCTAACATACAACCTAGCAATCACCCTCTTGAGTATTTACTCTAGAGAAATGAAAATTTATGTCCACACAAAACCTGCACATGAGTGTTTTTTGCAGTTTCATTTGTAATAGCCCAAAACTAGAAGCCAAATGTCCTTCATTGGGTGAAGCAAACTGCCATATATTCATACAATGGAACAGAACTTAGCAATAAAAGAAATAAACTCCTGAGACCCACGGCTTGGTTGTATCTCAAGACATTTTACCGAGTGAAACAAGACACTTGCAGAAGGTTGCACACTACATGATTCCATTTATATAACAGTCTTGAAGTACAATTTTAGTGATAGAGAATAGATCATTGGTCAGCAAGGGTTTGGGTTGGGGAGAGTGCTCTTGTATAGGTTTATACAGGGATGGCAGGATGGTGCTTCTTTGTGGTGACGGAAGAGGTTCATATCCTGATTAAGTAGTGGTTACACAAATCCACACATACGATAAAAATTGAGATTTATACACCAAAGTGAAGTTTCATTTGAAAATTGGTGACACCAAAACAATGACTGTGGCATAACCAATAGTATTGCACAAATGCCAGTCTCCTGGTTTGGGCAATGAATGTGGTGATAGGAGATGTTATCATTGGAAGAAACTTGCTGAAGGGTACACAGAAACTCACTGTGCTATTTTTGCAACTTCTGCAAGTCAACAATTAGTTTAAAGTAAAAATCTTTAAGCACGTAAAATCAGAATATATATTTACTATTATCCCATGCATTATGCATTTCAAATTACAAATTATAACCTATTATCCACAGTGGCAGCTTTTAAAACAGTTAGGTCTGGCCAGTGTTGTCTCTAATGTTAATTTTTTTTTTCCACTGTGAAAAATCTTTAAATAACTTCTTGTTTAATGTTTATTTATTTATTTAGAGAGAGAGAGAGAGCAAACAGGGTGATGGGCAGAGAGAGAGGGAGAGAGAGAATCCCAAACAGGCTCCTTTGTCAGCACAGAGCCTGATGTGGGGCTCAAACTCACAAACTGTGAGATCATAACCTCAGCTGAAACCAAGAGTCAGCTGAAACACTTAACTGATTCAGCCACCCCTCTTTAAATAACTTAAACAATACACAATCTTCAATGTTCAGAGGTATTTGAAATATATATATATCTTCATCTTAGGAATTTTAAGTTTGGAATTTCATGGGTATTTGAACTGAATTGAAAGAAAATTATATATGGAATGGAAAACCAGTTGTTTTTAATTTTTACCTTATATTTGCCCTACTTTATGCTAATGAAACACATTTTTACCTGACTCTTGTCATATAGATTCATCATAAACAAAAGATAAGCATACATTATAATAATGGATTTAATTTATTAATTTAAATACTAAACATTTTGCTTCACTTATGGTAGATGGAAAAATATCCCTCATATGTTTTTGCTACATGTTTTCTTAACTAGTTTTATGGGCTAGATTTCCCAAAATGTAGCAGAGAAAGAACTAGGTAGATAGAGAAGGGTTCATTTCTGCCTTAAGTTCTTCCATTTTCCTGAGATGGTTGATTTCCATAGTAAAATGCATTGTGTTGAATAGCTCTTTTATAAAAATCTATTATAATATATTTTTCCAGACAGAATAATTACCTAACAACAGGAACAGCATGTTATAGAAAACTCACTATTATCTTTTCTGAAAAGAAACAGAACTTTTCAGAAGAGAGAGGAAATAAATCAACAGAGCACATCCAGCAATATGCTTTAGGACAAAGGAACTTTAATGAAAGAGACACCATGATGGTTGGTTTTTGTTAAATGGACTTATGATTACTGTCGGGATAAAAGGCCAAATTACTATCAGAAATTGTAGGTAATTCTTTTGATTTATTATTTCCTTTTATATTGAAGACCATATCTGACTTTGATGAGATTTTTTTATGTGTGCTTCAAAAGATTGAGGATGGGAGTGGGGGGGGGGGAAGCTACTTCAGAACAAGATGGCAGAAGATACTACCCAAGATTTTAAGACAATAGATTTAAGTAGTAAATTCATGATAATAATAACATTCCTGATGATTAAAGTATAAGCTATGACTCACAAGAGAAATCCTTGCTATGTCTTTGGAGAAAACACTATAGAACATTATTTCAGCAAATATTTATTGATTCCCAGGCATTTTCCTGGACACTTGGAACTGAAACATGGGTAAACCCAGTTCTTTTCATTGAGAAAATTATATTTAAGTGGGCAGAAACACAATGCCCTCAGCATACTGTACTAGAAAGAATTGTGTCCACCCAAAGATATAACCAAGTTTTAGTGTATGTGATTTTATTTGGAAATAAGGTCTTTGCAATTATAACTAATTTAATGATCTCAAGATGATATCTCACTGGATTTAGAGTAGATCCTGAATCCAAAAACCAATGTCTTTATAACAAGAGGAGAGGAAATAGACAGAAAAAGGCCACGTGAAGATGGAGGTGGGAAGCTCTACTTCACGTCTTTTCTAGAGACAAGTTGGTCAGTCCAAACATGTTCTCTTGGCAAAGGCAGAGGTACAAGAGTACAAACAGGAACATGCAAATCCTCTTAAGGGCGAAGAATGGAACTGACCCACTGACTTTCCTGTTTTATTCTGGCCACAACAAACCCAAGACATGGACAGGTATACCCCACTCCTTTAGTCAGAGTAAATTCAAAGTCCCATGGAACTTTGGAAAGTCCCATGGAAAAGTCTATGAATACAAGATTCGTTGAAACAGACCAATAATGCAATTGACCATACTTGGCTTCAAAGCATTCCCACATTTTCTGTTGTATTTCAGGACATTTTTTCCTTCAGACTCTTAGCTGTTCTTTTTCATCACTTAAATCTCTAATCAATGGATTGCCATTGGGCTCAGCTCTCAAACCCCTTTTCTTTTCTCTATACTCTTTAAGTTTTCTCATCCAGTTTCGTAGGCCACAAATAATGACATAACATATATTTCATAAGAGGGGGGATTTTGATTTTTTTTCACTGACATGGTTCACGTTTACATACGAGAGCTTGACACATATATGTGCTTATTCAGTAAAATATATTTCTGTGAATGAATGAATCTGTAAATCAGTATGATGATGACTCTGGAACTCCTGCCTTGACCTCTCCTTTGAACTTCCAAACATATATCCATCTGCCTCTTTGAGGGCTCTATTTAAATGTCTTTTAAGAATTTCAAATTAACCTTCCAAATCTTTCCTGCCTAAATCTTCTACAGATCAGTAAATTCAAATTCATCTTTCCATTTAGTCATACCAAAAACCTTGAGATCATCTTTGATTCTTCTGTCTTGCCCACACAGGGTATTTAAAGTGCATATGTATAGATCTGTAACCACTTTGGAAGTTGCTTTGGCAATTTCATAAAGTTAAATATGTTTATAGCAGCTTTTTTCATATTAGGTCCAAATTGGAAATAACCCAAATATCCATTAACAAGAAACCCAAATAAACAGTTTGGATATTCATACATTGGAATACTACTCTGAAATAAAAGGAAAGAAACTATTGATACATGCAACATTAATGAACTTCAAAAACACTACCTTAGTTTAAAAATCCAGGATAAAAAAGAATACATATGATTCCATTTATATGAATTTCCAGAAGAGGCATAACTAATTTATGAGGAAATAAATCAGAATAGCAGTTGCTGAGAGAGAACAGTGATGGACTGTGAAGGGTAATAATGAATATTTCTGGAATGATGGAAATGTTTTTTATATGAATATAGTTGTGTACTTTATAGGTAAAGCAATTGCCAGAATTCACTGGATTCTAACCTTAAGATGTGTGCCTTTCACTCTATACATTTTATAATTCAGTAAAAAAATAAAAAAAAACTATACATAGCATATAAATATATGCTAGACAAATAACCAAGAATAATAGATAATAATAACCACCAAACTTAATGAACATTCGTTTGAACATTAATAACATTTCAGAAGTTCTACACATATTTTTAAATGTGCCATCTACCCTTTTCCCCCAGAATGAACATTACATTGAAATGTGTTGAGGGCGGCCTGGGTGGCTCAGTCAGTTGAGCATCCGACTTTGGCTCGTGTTATGATCTCACGGTTCATGAGTTTGAGCTCCACATTGGGCTCGCTGCTGTCAGCCTGTCAGCATAAAGCCCGCTTCAGATCCTCTGTCTCCCCCTCTCTCTGGGCCTCCCCCGCTTGTGCTCTCTCTCAAAACATAAGTAAAAACATAAAAAACAAGAAGAAATGTATCAGTATTTCCCTTGCTTTTTAAATATTGTAGCATACATATAAATCTATAATTCTTTAAATCTATTCCTAAGTAATATATTGCATAGATTTGCACGTTGTAACTGTATAAAACCATATCACACTGTATCACACTACATAAAACTACAGGTATGACTCTGCAGTTTGCTTAAGTGTCTTTTGATGTTCAGTATTCAGTTTCAGTGGAATCAAATTAATCAATTTTTTCCTTTGTACTTTATAGTTTCCTTTTGGTGTCCTTTGTTTAAAACGTTCAACCCTACCCTAACTATATGAAAATATGTTGAATAATTTTTATCCTCTTTATTTTTTTTATTTATTAAGATTTGTGTTTCCAATTTAAGGCCTTTGACCATGTGGAATTGGTGTTTATGTCTCGTATATATAAGCATCTAATTTTATTCATTTGCTTTTGGATAACCAATTATACTAGTACCAATTACTGAAGAGGTCACCTATTTTCCCTTTGAACCATAGTGCTCTGTTGTGTATCAAGCCTCCATATAAGTGTGGTTCTGTTTCTGGAGTTTTATTTTATTGTGCTGTTTTACTTTCCTATCCTTCTGCCACTCTCTTACTGTCTTAATTTCTAGAACTTTACAGTAAGCATTCATAACTAACTGGGAAAGCCCCACCCTCCCCTGCCCTGCCTTGTTCCTTTTCCTTTTTTTTTTTCTTAACTGCCCTTTTTAACTATCTTTCTGTTTAGATTTTAGAATAGCTAATCACAATCTATTATCTTGAATTCCAAATAAGATCGCATTAACTATACAGATCCAATTGCAAGTGTTCCTATCTTTGCCATATTGAATCTTCCTGTTCATGGTACATGCTTAAGTTTGTTTATGTCTGGTTTAATACAGAAAATAATATTTTATCATTTTCTCAGTATGTTTGTTCAGTTTCTCCCAGACCTATCCATAGCTGCCTTATGTTTTTGTTGTAATAAAAATGACATCTTTTTATATTGTAATAAAAATGACATACTTTTTATTGGCTGGTACATAAATAAGTAATTGCTTTCTCTAAATTATTGTAAAATATACTCTCATTAATTCGAATAATATTTATAGCCACTTTGAGTTCTTGATGTAGTCAAACATACCATCTGGGAGTAACTGAAAGATGTGAGTTTTTTCCATTACATTTATTTCTTTTTCTTGTCTTACAGCACTAGCCACGGGATTTCAGTTTAGTGCTAACTAGAGGTAGTGATCATGAACATATTATTGATTTTAAAAGGAATTGTTCTAACATTTTACCATTAATTATGATGTTTACTAGCGATTTTTCTGGTTATCTTTTATCAAGTTAATACAGTATCCATCAATTCCTGGGTGTGTAAAGTAATTTATCAACATGGGTTGAAGATTTTCTCAAGTGCTTTTCTATTTCATGTTTTGGAAAGATCATACAGCTTTTTAACTTTAATTTGAAAATATCATTGATAGCATTTCTGATTTAAAATCAACTTTGCATTTTGCTCTTCTGGCATAAACCCAGAGTGATTATAAATTCTTTTGAATTCTGGTACCAAACTTATTTCTGGTGTCAACCTTCTTTTTTATTACTTTTTTAGACAGAGAGAGAGAGAGAGAGAGAGAGAGAGAGAGAGAAATGCATCAGTAGGGAAGAGGAAGAGAGGGAAAGAGAGAGAATCTTAAGCCCCACACCCAGAGCAGAGCCTGATACAGGGCTTGATCCCATGACCTTGGGATCATGACCTGAGTTGAAATAAAGAGCCGGATGCTCCACTAACTGGGCCACCCACGTGCCCCTGTGTTGACCTTCTTAGTGTGTGTTGGGTCATATTCTCTCCCTTTTTATTCTCTGAATGAGTTTGTGTAAGATTGTGTAAGATTGAAATTATATGTTTGAATGTTGCAATTACCTTATAAATATTTGAGTCTGGAATTTTTATATTTAAAATATTGAAACCATGTATTTACTTTATTTGATGGTTGTTGTAGACTCTGGGCCTGGAACTCTCTCTTGTCCAGCAAGAAAGCGGACACATGATTAAAATGAAAGAAAGGCTACTGTCCTGGAGGAGACCAGAGCCCTGAGTAAAGGTCCTTGCTCTGTTTTTATTAGGATCAAAAGGCTTACAAGCATGAAGGATGTGCACAAAGAGACAATGAAACCGTGAACATTAACACACGTGTGTGAGGGAAAGGGGGTTTTGTAGATATGCAGCGTTAGGGGTTTGGGCCAATACAAAACAAAATCTTGGCACCTGGCAGATGGTTGTTTACTGCAGGCCTCAGGTACCACATCTTTTATCTTAGCTAGCCTAGGGGATAATACAGAGCTTGCTGCCTCAGGGTCAATAAGGCACCTTTCTTTTGCTAATTGGCTCCACTCCGGGCAACTTCATGCTGCTGTGGCCTATAGCCCTGTTTACCTGTTTACCTATTTTGTTTCTTCCTGTGAAAGCAGCTTTCTGCTATTGTACTAAGTTGGGGGGTGTTTCCACCATGAATACCTAGTCTTGTTTACCTAATCCTGGAGGCTTTCTTCCTGAGGTTTCCTATTCCTATATGCCTTGTTAACCCATCAGTGCAAGTTTAGAGAATTCTTAAGCTTATTCTCCACAGATGGTTATAAGACCATTAAATTATTTTATTTATCTTTCAGTTACTATTTTTAATTGGCAATCCGTGGTTCTTTGCCCAAGATGATAGTTTGAATAGCAGACCTAGGCAAAGACATAGAGATGCTTAGGTTTATGCATCTATTTGATTAAGCTATGGTAGCCACTTATTCAATTAAACATCGATCTAGGTATCACTGTGGAGGCATTTTGTAGATGTGGTTAAATTCTCTTTGAGTAAAGGAGATAATTCATGATGTCAGTGGACCTCACCCAATCAGTTGAAAGGCCTTAGAACAAAATTTAGGTATCCCTAAGAAAGAAAAGATGATTGCATCATCAGCTCCTGCCCCAGATTTCCAGCCTTCTGGACTACTTAACGCTGGACTCGCCAGCCCCTTTAATCACATACGTCAAATGCTCGAACTCTCTTTGTGCCTACTGGTTTTGTTTCTCTGGAGAACCCTGACTGAGACTGTGTCTTACTTAAGATCTCATTTTCTAGGCTCTATCTTTTGTCTTCTCACTTCCCTTAGTCAGAAGGTGCTCTGGGTCATAACTCCAGACTGCATAAAGCAGCAGACTTTTTTCACCTTTTCCTCCAAACTTTGTGTTCTGGTCCAGTCACCTGTCTCTTGAGAAACACTTTTCCTTCTCAGTATATTAGGGAAGCTGAAATCATGGTCCCCATGGCCCTTTATAGAATCCATCCAACTGGTACGTCTACTTCTGATCACAACATTGGGTTTCAAATCCTCAAAATGTTCATCTTGATTTGGGGCTGGATACATCTTCTTTCCAGTTTGCAATAGAGTCTGTGCCTCAGAGTGGGCTACACTATCTTCCTGATTTGCTTCTTTTACCCACAGTTACATGTCTATACATTTAGGGAAAGTTTATTATTTTTGCCCATTTTCTGAAATATAAATCTAAATGAGTAGGCTCTTCAGATTTTCTGTTATAAGTGTTTAAAATGAAATAACAGTTTGAGGTGAAAGCTTATAGCAATGTGCCATTTGAAGAATGAATTTTAGGAAATGGTTGAGCAGTAAGAACAGATAAACCGTGTACTGTATTCTTTCTGTGTTTTAACCTTCTACTTACTTCTAATGTCTTATATACAGAGCATAATAACACAGGCTGCCGATAATGGAAACCAAACATTTAACTGAGGATATAAAATGCTTTGAGAATCCCCAAGGTTAACACTGAATTTGTCTGTAAGCCTGGGTTCTACATTTGGAGAGAAGGAAAATTATAAATATATCCAGTAGCATGACAGTTAGCTTCTGTTGGACTTTTCATGATCAGTTTGTTTCAAAGCTTACTTTTTAAATGCTACTGTGGGTAATGACAGAGGATGAAATAAATACACATTTGGGGCTGACACAAGGAATAAAACCCTCTTCAGGCAATTTAAAGGAAGAATGGAACATAGAGATTTATACCTAAGTTGGAAGCAGCCACAAACTGCTACACAAATGAGCACAAAGCCTGTAATGTGAGGATGTCAGGTTTGCCTCTCTGAAAACAATTTTCAGAAATACTATCCATCCGTATATGAGGTTAAGCTTGTGGTCACTACATACAGAAGACTGAGATATGAGATTGTCCACTCTATTTCACCAGTGAGTGTTTGGCAATGGAACTCAGTACTTGGCACTTCTGCCACTGAAACCCCAGAACAATGTTATCTCTAGTGTATATGGAAATACACAGTTCTGGAAGCATTCATATGAATAATGCAGAAAAGGACCGGCCGGAAGGTATCAAAGTGTCAAGGGCATCACCTTTAGAGGAGTAGCCATAATTTATGACCTTAGGAAACTGGTCTGTATGTTTGCTGCTTTGATTTCTTAAAAAGATTAAGAATTCCAATATTTCTAATAAGCATTACATTTCTCAGGATTTTTTCAAACTTTTCAGTTTCAGCAAATATACTTGCTTTTCTCGAATTTTAATGTATGAGGCCTTTCAACTTACTCATTTCCAATCTGTTTGTAATGCAAGAGCAGCAGTCTTTACAAAATAAAATGTACTGAAATGTGAGACTTATGGAAAGTACTTCTATATTATGTTCAATTAAAGAAAAAAATTTAAATACATATTACTTACAACATAGTATCACTAACTACTTTTCAATACACAGCAAGATTATTTTGTAATTCAGTGCACACAGGATGACTTTCTTGACCAATGAAGAAATTATGCTACCTCTCAATTAAAATATTGGTCATAATCTGTGGAATAAAAAAAGGAAATTCAACAGCAAAAAGTTAAGTATATAACAATGAAACAACTATATTTATAAATCACCAGGGGTGATAAAACATGGAAACCAGTTGTTTCCTAACAGAGTTAATGTACTCAAAGTGGGATTTGCAAAATTTACCACTCTTAAGGTTTGGTATCCATGAGCTCCTTTCAATAATATACCCCTAACCTTGAATAATCTGTCTTACAAAAATTTATAGTATCATTGTATTGTTTTAATTAGTTAAAATCATGTAGTAACAGAAGGGAAATATACAAATTTATTTTAAATATGTTGTATAAGAGCCTGGAAACTGTGCACAACTCTCACAAAAGCCTAAGATTCCTCCTTTCAAGGTTACTCTAATCTACATTTCCATAGAAAATGAGAATCTATATCATCATAATGCGTTTCTATGGTAACTATTTTATGCTGAAAACAAACTAATAAATCTCATAAGAAGATTGCCCTTCATGGGCTTTGGACAAATAACCGTGTCTTTTTATTTATCAATTCTGAAAGTTCTTCAATATCTATTATTCTGTTCTTTGCTCATTCAGAGCAGCTAGAGGGATTGAGATGTTCTGAGGTTCCATTTACCAGGAAGCAACATATAGTTAACCAAGCAGGTTAAGTAAGTGATCTAACTAGGAAAAAGTAGTTGTGTTTCAGGGCATACCAGTGCTAAGAACCAAGGTTTCTGTGGCAGATAGAAATAAGGAATGGGATTAGGCGTGGATGCTAGAAATTCCAAGAAAAGAGAAAGAATTCTCTTAGTCACTAATGATCCATAATTGCCATAACTATGTGTCATGTTATGATATTGATTAACAAGTGCAAGTGAATAAATATATGCAAACAATACACAAGGCAGTTTAGGTTTTAACTATCAATTTCCCAAAAGCCTGGTGCCAAGATGCTAAAGAGTGGCAATCCAGAGGTCCCCGCCTTGAACATTGTCCTGCATTTCCTCTCTCAGTGCCTCAATCATCCAATGCAAGATGAGGACAACAATATTTCCCCTACTTCCTTGATGAGACTATTTTGAAAAAAGCTAATAAAAGATTAAGGCAGAGTCTTCACTAACCAATATCGTCCCTGGTAATCATTTCTGAAAGTGCCTACTGCTTTCAGGTGACCTGAGTAGGTTTCCCTTTCTCTCCAATCTGGAAACTTGATCCCTGGGCACACAATACTGCCTAGAATATGCAAAAGGGATCAAAGCAAAAAGACCTGTAATATTCCAAATTAATTGGTTCTGGTGATGAAGTTGTCTGCATTTTTAGAAACTGAAAGGCGATTGTGGCATAGTTAGACACGCAACTAATGTCTCATGATATTGTGGTAGGCATTTCAGGGAGATAGCAATCCAGTCTTCTCTGTAAAAGAAATGTCCTTCACACCTTCAGAATCCCTTTTTCTCATTTGTTTCATCATATGGCTTTCAAATTCTTTGATGCTGTTCTCATTCAGAGGCAGGCATTATGGCCTTTGGATCAGAAGGCATGCATGAGCCCTCTGAGGGTGGGTGATAAAAGGTGATGTGACACCAAAACATTCAAATGTGGAGTCCTGGGTTGCCATGGAGAATATCTGCCTATCCTATAACCACCTTGTGAGGAAGCCAAGCCACACAGCGATGTGACCCATGGATGCTGCTGTCAGCTTCCTCAGCTGAGCACAGCCTCCACATCTTTTCAGCCCAGCTTCCAAACAGGGGAGCAAAAGGGCCTTTGCATTATTATAGTGCCCGGTTATTGACTGACCCCCCAATCTTTGAGTCTGCCCAGCTGAAGTGCCCAGGCTTACAGAAGAGAGAAAACTATCCACTCTACCCCTCTGCCTCTCTGCCCTAACCTACAGATTCTGTGAGCATGATAAAAAGATTGCTTTTAGGTACTGTTGTAGGGTAATAGTTACCTAGCAAAAGTAACTGCTACATAGATATTGTTCCAGAGGTGAAATGGTGAAGATTTCCAGACTGAGCTGATACCCTAATAGGATGAGACTGTAGGAGTGTGTGTGTGTAGGAGGGTGGGGTATCTTGAATGTAAAAGGGATGCAAATAATTTGTGGTCAGAGGACTCAATGTTGTGATTTCAAAACATGGCCCCCAAAACTTTTGAGAATCATCCCATTGAGAGTGGAAATTTATGTGCCTTCCAATTAATCAAGGTAGGCTTTGACTAATAAAGTACACCGTTAAGTTCTGGGTAAATTGTTATGCAGCACTTTGACTTGGAACATTCTTTTCCTTTAAAAAGTCCATACATGTTTATCAAGAAATAGTTTACATTTCATAAAATGCACATATTTTCAGAACACAGTTTGATGAGTTTTGACAATTATATACACCTGTATAACCACCCCAAGGAATGAAGTGGTCCTTTCCAATTTTTATTTTTCTCTTAACCCCTCTCCATTCAAGCAATTACTGCTCTGAGTTCTGTTAGCATAGATTAATTTATTTTCCAGAGATACTCTTGAATTCCAATTGCACATTTGATGGAAACCCTTGCAACTAAGTGTAGCAGGTGACTAGTTCCTGCCAATGAAATTAGTATACATGTACCTCTCTTCCAATTGGCTAGGTGAATGCCAACTACTCCAGGGCACAAGATGGAGGGAGGTCAGGATTACAAATCCCTACATAGGTGTAGCTCACTGTATTTCACATTGGGCCATTGCCTGAATGAGAAAGGAACTTTCATTATGTCCATTTATCATATTTTATCCATTATGGAATATCATATACCCTTTTCTCAACCAATGCACCATATGTAATTGGCTCTTAGAATCTAGCATCTTATTATTTAAAGAAACAATAAACATCAGTAACCCTCCCTCATAAACTACTGAGAAAACAAATATCATCTTGTCAATCATGGAGTCTCCACAATACTCAAAGTCCATTGATGAAGGAGATCTCCCATTGTCAGGATTCTGACATCATTATCTGCCTGCCTGTGTGGTTATCTTTTCTATGATCTTTTGGTTGTCTAGCCCCAATTTGTGTTAATATATTCTTTATTCAGACATCTCAATACATTAAACTGAATTTTACTCAAGTCTTGGCAGACCTGACTTGTTGATATTTATATGTTTGCCTCTGCTGCTCTAATTTGTTGATCTAAAAGTTTTAACTTTAAAACATGATCTTATTTTCCTCTTTGTGTTTTTTTTAGGAATTTTCCACCATTGCCATTCAAAAGATAATATTGGAGAAAATGATTAAAAACACGAACATTTTTTTTCTTTAACATAATTGATGGCTAATCAATTATATACATCAGAATATAATTTATGGCTAATACTAAGAATAGCAGAGAAGATCTTTCTTACGATCTTTAACATCTACTATTTAGGGGCACCTGAGTGACTCAGCAGGTTAAACATCTGACTCTTTATTTCAGCTCAGGTCATAATCTCATGGTCATGAGATTGAGCCCTATGTTGGGTTCTGTGCCAAGTAGAGTGGAGCCTGCTTGGGATGCTCTCTTTCCCTCTCTCTCCGCTCCTGTCCCACTTAGGTGCCTGCGCTCTCTCCCTCTCTCAAACATAAAATAAATAAGCTTAAAAATTTACTTTTAATCACTACTCGGTCATCATTTCCTGTTTATTTTCCTGTGGCTCAATCTGTCTCAATACAAATGTGTTTGCATTAGCTTGTGACATATATCCATATTTTTCGTACAAGTAGGGCATGGTAAATTTTTTGTATTGCTTTAACTTTTAATTTGTTAATGCAGAAAGAGTTCAAAACTCTATACTAAATTAGTTCTTAAGTCAAATAATATTCCCGCAAAAAATTGGAAGCTTGATTTTTAACTTTAATTTTTTTTTTTTTAATTTTTTTTTTCAACGTTTATTTATTTTTGGGACAGAGAGAGACAGAGCATGAATGGGGGAGGGGCAGAGAGAGAGGGAGACACAGAATCAGAAACAGGCTCCAGGCTCTGAGCCATCGGCCCAGAGCCTGACGCGGGGCTCGAACTCATGGACCGCGAGATCGTGACCTGGCTGAAGTCGGACGCTTAACCGACTGCGCCACCCAGGCGCCCCTTGATTTTTAACTTTAAAAGAAAAGGTTAATAAGTAAAACAGACAATACTTAGTCTCCATGCCAATATGTAAGAATTTAGGAACAATTACTTCATTTAAATATCTTTCTCCATATAATTTCAAAATATTGTTTGATAACTTCATTCTTTTCCTTTTATCCACAGATATATTTTGCTTGATATAAATTAATGGGATTTACGAATGAGGTCTGAATTGGGGTGCCTGGGTGGCTCAGTCGGTTAAGTGACTGACTCTTGATTTTGTCTCAGGTCACGATCCCAGAGTCCTGGGATCAAGCCCCACCTCAGGATCTTCAGGCTCTATGCTGTCAGTGGAGAGCCTGCTGGGGATTGTCTATCTCCCTCTCTCTCTGCCCTTCCCTCACTCATGCACATACTCTCCCATTTTCTCTCTCAAAATAAATAAAATAAACTTTACAAAAAAATGAGGCTCGGGATTGATTTACAAGAAGATAATCCTTAATAACAAAAGGAATCTTTAGATTTTTAGGACCACTAAGAAATATATTATGATTTTTTAGACTTTGATGTCATGAATTATTAACATCACAGACAGCATGCTATCCAAAAAGGATGTGTTTTCCCCTTCCCACTGCGTAGAGTTGTTGCTGTACATCTTTAACTGGATGATCCAATAGCTCCACAAAAACAACATGTCTAAAATTAAACTGGAAATGTTAAAATTCAAGGGGCCCCTGGGTAACACAGTCTGTTAAGAGTCGGCTCTTGGTTTCAGCTCAGGTCATGATGTCATAGTTTCTGGGTTTGAGCCCCATATCAGAGCCAACCTGGAATTCTCTCTCTCCCACTCTCTGTCCCTACCCTGCTCATTCTCTCTCTCTCTCTCTCTCTCTCTCTCTCTCTCTCTCTCCAAAACAAATAAAAAATTTTCAACATAACATATATTGTAGTTGTGAAATCTCTAGGGTTGATTGCATGAATTGTTATGAGGATTAAATAAAATAATACATATAAAACACTGAAAATATTTATGATGATGATTTCTCCCATTTTTCCTCATTGACAATTTATTTTGAAAATGCTAAACCTACAAAAATGATGTAAGAGGTGTACAATGAACCCCATATAATTATCATCTGGAATCATTACTTGTTAATATTTTGTCATATCTGCGTTATCACACACACATACACACACACCTTTTTTGCTGAAACATTTAAAAAATAGACACCATGACATTTCATTTCTAAACATTTGGTAAGTATCTTCTAAGAAAAGCACATCAACACATTCTCCAGTATAAACACACAATTTCTCATACTCAGAAGATAAAACATGAATGGAGAACTATTTTCTAATAAATAGTTATAACCAAATCTACCAGTTGTCCTAATAATTTACATTATAGTTTTTAAGAACCAGTCCAGATGGCACGCAAAGATCACCTCTTGTATTTAGTTTTCTAGACTTCCCAGCTGCTTTTATCTAGAACAGTACTCCATCAATTTGGCATTCATGGTACCATCACATATAGTTTCAGTTATTTCAAAGAATGCAATATCCATCAATTTGATTATTTTCTCCTGGTTAGACTCAAACTACCCTTTCTTTGGCATGGCTGCAAAGACTATACATATTTTATGCATATTAGTCATTGCTTGCATTACAGGACACTAGGTTTCCTTCTAGGTAGAGTTTGGATATCTTTTGCCAGGTGCAGGTGGCGTCTCACTATCCCAGGCCATGGCTCTGGAGTTTTCTGGTCTCTGTAATGAAGGAATAGCATGGAGGTTTTAGCCCTCCTCTTGAGTTTGGCTCTTCAGGACCTCTGCCCACAACAGGTATACCACACAGGACTTCCACTCTGGTTGGCCCTGCAGTCCTACCCTGTCCCTCCAACTACTAGAGTCATTTGAAAATGACTGTGAATCTTTTGGGCCCCACAGCTAAAGCAATGGGGTAAATGCAGAAGAAAGTGGGGGTAATTCAGGTTCCATTCCTCATGTCCTCAGAACTCTGATCCCTATCCCCAGACTTGGTAAGGGAGCTCTTTCAGGTCTGGCTACATTTTGCAGGGGGCAAATGTCTTGGGGCTAGATCCTAATCAGTTTCATTTTTGGGGGGGGGTCCTTACCCTATTCTTGACATTAAACCAGTAATTCTTCATTATTTTATTAAATATTTTATGCTACTAAGATGTGTCTTCTTTTTCATTTCGCCTTTTAAAATATATTTGGAGGGACATTTGATCAAATCACTTAGGCCACCAGTATTAAAAGAAGAAATATTACCGACTTTTAGTCCTTTATTTTCAAATTTACATATGTTTTTTCAGTTTACTATTTATAAGCTACATACTGCTGATTTTTTGCCTTTAGTGCCTCTTTTATTCTCAATTCTCTTCTATTTGAATTTTTATGGTTTTAATCGCTAATGTATAATAACATAATTAAGCATTTTAGCCTCTATAGTGAATGATAAACTATATATATATGTATGTATACACACACACACACATATTCTCTCCCAGTATAACAACTTTATGACATAATACAATTAATTTCCTCTAGTTTCCAGTCACCAAAATTAATTGTCATACTCGATTTTAGTTTGAGAAACCAATTCAGTGGGTCACAACCATTAAAAAAGAAACAGAATAAAAAATCTTAGCATGCAGCACACATTGAAAATGAATTAAAATTTATTCATTTATATATACTTACACATACGTACTCATATCTGCTACATAAACACTAAATATAGAAAAAATATACAAAATATGTATGCACATGTATATTATGGATACAGTTTTTTATAAGTTGGAAAGTCAATAGTTCCGTGTTTTCTTCTGTGCTTTATTATATTAAAGAGCATATCTTTTTACGTCTCTTGTTTTTGAAGAAAACAGGACCATATGCTCAATTATTCTCTTTACATTTCTTTCATATATATAATTATGTCTTATTTATAAATTTTTCTTTTTCTGGGTATATTCTTCAAGGGTTTTTCTAAAATATGATTTTTATGCGATGAACCTTCTGATGTTGTTATGAATTAAAATTTTTTATTGTACATTTTATAATTGAATGGCAGATTTAAATTCTATTTCTGACATAATTTTCCTTCAACACTTTGAATATATTATGCCATTGTCTTTTCATCTTCTTGTCTTCAGTGCTACTACTAATCAGTTTAATTTCAGTGTGATTTTGTACTTTAGCTGATTGTCAATTTTTGTTTCTCTGAAGACTGAAATTTTTTTCCCTTCATTTTCAGGGAGAAAAAATTGTCAGACTGACAATTCTTCTCCACAACAGTTTGCAAGTTATATCTCTCTCTGTAGGAGTTCCACACAGCTTTTAACATCAATTTTTCTGACTTATGTATTTTCCTCTAATTTATTTTTTCTCTCATGAGGTAGTTTTTATGGAAAGGAGTGAACAGTCTATGCTTGCTCACTGTGTTGTCAGCCTGACCAACATCACACATTTTTTTCATGACCTGAGCTGAAGTTGGACGCTCAACCAACTGAGCCACCCAGGTGCCCTGCATGGTTCAACTTTTAGACCTCAACTGATAGCTCGTATTAGCTTATGTGCACTGACAACTGTTTAATTGTCAAATTTCACTCCCAGTTTGAATTCTGAAACCCCATTTAATTTGGGGCCGTATTTTATATCCCTTAAACCTCTGCTTTTTGGATGGAGGGAAAGATGGTGGCACGGGGGACACTGGGCTCACCTCGTCCGGCTTATCGCTTAGATTCCACCCACATCTGCCTAAATAACCCAGAAAACTGCCAGAAGACTAGTAGAACAGACTCTCTGGAGCCAAGCATAGACAAGAGGCCCACGGAAGAGGGTAGGAAGGGCAGAGAGGTGGTGCGCAATACACGAACTGGTGGGACTGGCAGGAGGGAGCTGGGGCAGTGGAGGGGCAGCCTGCCAGGCAAGGCAGAACCCCCGAGTCTGGCTTACAAAAGCGGAGGGGCCAGACTGCATGAGTTCTGACAGCCAGCGGGACTTAACATCTGGAATGTTAAAAGTCAACAGCTCTACTAAGAGTGGGGAGGGTGAGAGGATAGCCAGCGGGACTTAACACCTGGAATGTTATAAGGCAACAGCTCTGCTCAGGGAAGAGAGAGGGAGGGAGAGAGGACACTGGGAGGGAGAGGTGTTGAGCCCTGGAAGACAGAGCTCAGCTCGGCAGGGAACAAAGGTGCTAACCAGCGCCATCTCCCTCTTCCATTCCCCAGCTGAAACCCCAAAGGGAACCAGTTCACCGAACTTGCACCACACAAACACCCAATGCTGTGCTTCTGTGGATCCATCCCTCCAAGGTGTGCCTGCATCCCTCCTGGTGCCGCAGGGTCCCTCCCATAGGGGACCACCTATGGCAAAGCGAGCTAAGCCTGCTTTTCCTGCCCCTGTGCGCCTTGCAGATCCACCCCAGCTAATCCCAGATTAGCTAATCTAATCTGGCTAATTAGCTAATCTGGCTAACCCCTACAGATCCCATCAAAGCAGCACACAAGCCTGGCAGTGTGCAAGTAGCCCAGACAGGGGCCACACCACTCCACAGTGAGTCCTGCCCTGGGAGAGGGGAAGATAAGGTACACACCAGTCGGACTGTGGCCCCATCAGTGGGCTGGGGACAGACATCCGGTCTGACTGAGGCCACGCCCACGAACACAAGTTACTCCAGACAGCACAGGGAAAGTGTCCTGCAGCTTGGAGCCACCACAGGGACTACCCAAAATGACAAAACGGAAGAAATCTCCTCAAAAGAAACTCCAGGAAGTAGCGACAGCTAATGATTGATCAAAAATGATTTAAGCAATATAGTGAACAAGAATTTAGAATAATAGTCCTAAATTTAATCACTGGGCTTGAAAAAAGCATAGAGGACAGCAGAGAATCTATTGCTACAAAGATCAAGGGACAAAGAAAAGTCATGAGGAGCCAAAAAATGTTATAAATGAGGTGCAAAATAAAATGGAGGCGGCCATAGCATGGATTGAAGAGGCAGAGGAGAGAATAGGTGAATTAGAAGATAAAATTATGGAAAAAGAGGAAGCTGAGAAAAAGAGAGATAAAAAAAAAAAAATCCAGGAGTATGAGGGAAGAATTAGAGAACTAGGTGATACAATCAAATGGAACAATATCCATATCATAGGCATTCCAGAAGAGGAAGAGAGAGAGAAAGGGGCTGAAGGTGTATTTGAACAAATCCTAGCTGAAAACTTCCCTGATCTGAGGAAGGAAACAGGCATTGAAATCCAAGAGGCACAGAGAACTCCCTTCAGACGTAACTTGAATCGATCTCCTGCACAGCATATCATAATGAAACTGGCAAAATACAAGGATAAAGAGAAAATTCTGAAAGCAGACAGGGATAAACAGCTCTAACTTACAAAGGGAGACCCATAAGACTAGTGACAGACCTATCTACAGAAATTTGGCAGGCCAGAAATGAATGGCAGGAAATCTTCAATGTGATAAACAGAAAATCCTTTATCCAGCAAGTCTGTCATTCAGAATAGGAGAGATAAAGATCTTCCCAAACAAACAAAAAATTAAGGAATTCATCACCACTAAACCAGCCCTACAGAGATCCTGAGGGGGGTTCTGTGAGTGAAATGTTGCAAGGACCACAAAGTACCAGAGACATCACTACAAGCATGAAACCTACAGACATCACAATGACTCTAAACCTATATTTTTCAATAATAACACTGAATGTAAATGGACTACATGCTCCAACCAAAAGATATAGGGTATCAGAATGGATACAAAAACAAGACCCATCTATTTGCTGTCTACAAGAGACTCATTTTGGACCTGAGGACACCTTCAGATTGAAAGTGAGGGGGATGGAGAACTATCTATCATGCTACTGAAAGTCAAAAGAAAGTTGGAGTAGCCATACTTATATCAGACAAATTAGACTTTAAATTAAAGGTTGTAACAAGAGATGAAGAAGGGCATTATATAATAATTACAGGGTCTATCCATCAGGAAGGGCTAACAATTATAAATATCTATGCAATGAATACAGGAGCCCCCAAATATATAAAATTATTCTTCACAAACATAAGCAACCTTATTGATAAGAATGTGGTAATTGCAGGGGACTATAATACTCCACTTACAACAATGGATAGATTATCTAGACACAGGATCAGTAAAGAAACAAGGGGCCTGAATGATACATTGGATCAGATGGACTTGACAGATATATTTAGAACTTTGCATCCCAAAGCAATAGAGTATACTTTCTTCTTGAGTGCACATGGAACATTCTCCAATATAGATCACATACTGGGTCACGAAACAGCCGTTCATAAGTATACAAGAATTGAGATCATACCATGCACACTTGCAGACCACAATGCTATGAAACTTGAAATCAGCCACAGGAAAAAGTCTGGAAAACCTCCAAAAGCATAGAGGTTAAAGAACACCCTACTAAAGAATGAGTGGGTCAACCAGGCAATTAGAGAAGAAATTAAAAAATATATGGAAACAAATGAAAATTAAAATACAACAATCCAAACACCTTGGGATGCAGCAAAGGCAGTCCTGAGAGGAAAATACATTGCTATCCAGGCCTATCTCAAGAAACAAGAAAAATCCCAAATACAAAATCTAACTGCACACCTAAAGGAAATAGAAGCAGAACAGCAAAGATAGCCTAAACCCAGCAGAAGAAGATAAATAATAAAGATAAGAGCATAAATAAACAATATAGAATCTAAAAAAACTGTACAGCAGATCAATAAAACCAAGAGTTGGTTTTTTGAAAAAATAAACAAAAATGATAAACCTCTAGCCAGGCATCTCAGAAAGAAAAGGGAGATGACCCACATAGATAAAATCAAGAATGAAAATGGAATTATTACAACCAATCCCTCAGAAATACAAACAATTATCAGGGAATACTATAAAACATTATATGCCAAAAAACTGGACAACCTGGAAGAAATGGACAAATTCCTAAGCACCCACACGCTTCCAAAACTCAAACAGGAAGAAATAGAAAACTTGAACAGACCCATAACCAGAGAAGAAATTGAATCAGTTATCAAAAATCTCCCAACAAATAAGAGTCCAGGACCAGATGGCTTCCCTGGGGAATTCTATCAGACATTTAAAGGAGAGATAATACTTACCCTTCTCAAGCTGTTCCCAAAAATAGAAAGGGAAGGAAAACTTCCAGACTCATTCTATAAAGCCAGCATTACTTTCATTCCTAAACCAGACAGAGCCCCAGCAAAAAAAGAGAACTACAGGCCAATATCCCTGATGAATATGGATGCAAAAATTCTCAACAAGATACTAACAAATCGAATTCAACAGCATATAAAAGAGTTATTCACCATGTTCAAGTGGTATTCATTCCTGGGCTGCAGGGCTGGCTCAACATTGGCAAATCAATCAATGTGATACATCACATTAATAAAAGAAAAGAAAAGAACCATATGATCCTGTCAATCGATGCAGAAAAAGTATTTGACAAAATTCAGCATCATTTCTTAATAAAAACCCTTGAGAAAGTTGTGATAGAAGGAACATGCTTAAACATCATAAAAGCCATTTATAAAAAGCCCACAGCTAATATCGTCCTCAATGGGGAAAAACTGAGAGCTTTCCCCCTGAGATCAGGAACACGACAGAGATGTCCACTCTCACCGCTGTTGTTTAACATAGTGTTGTTGGAAGTTCTAGCATCAGGAATCAGACAACAAAAGGAAATCAAAGGCATCAAAATTGGCAAAGATGAAGTCAGGCTTTCACTTTTTGCAGATGGCATGACATTTTTCATGGAAAACCAGATAGACTCCACCAAAAGTCTGCTAGAACTGATACATGAATTCAACAAAGTTGCAGGATACAAAATCAATGTACAGAAATCAGTTGCATTCTTATACACTAACAATGAAGCAACAGAAAGATAAATAAACTGATCCCATTCACAATTTCACCAAGAAGCATAAAATACCTAGGAATAAATCTAACCAAAGATGTAAAAGATCTGTATGCTGAAAACTATAGAAAGCTTATGAAGGAAATTGAAGAAGATATAAAGAAATGGAAAAACATTCCACGCTCATGGATTGGAAGAATAAATATTGTCAAAATGTCAATACTACCCAAAGCTATCTACACATTCAATGCAATCTCAATCAAAATTGCACCAGCATTCTTCTTGAAGCTAGAACAAGCAATCCTAAAATTCATATGGAACCACAAAAGACCCCGAATAGCCAAAGTAATGTTGAACAAGAAGACCAAAGCAGGAGGCATCACAATCCCAGACTTTAGCCTCTACTACAAAGCTGTAATCATCAAGACAGCATGGTATTGGCACAAAAACAGACACATAGACCAATGGAATAGAATAGGAACCCCAGAACTAGACCCACAAAAGTATGGCCAACTAATCTTTGACAAAGCAGGAAAGAATATCCAATGGAAAAAAGACAGTCTCTTTAACAAATGGTGCTGGGAGAAGTGGACAGCAACATGCAGAAGAATGAAACTAGACCACTTTCTTACACCATTCACAAAAATAAGCTCAAAATGGATAAAGGACCTGAATGTGAGACAGGAAACCATCAAAACCCTAGAGGAGAAAGCAGGAAAAGACCTCTCTGACCTCAGTCATAGCAATTTCTTACTTGACACATCTCCAAAGGCAAGGGAATTAAAAGCAAAAATGAACTACTGGGACCTCATGAAGATAAAAAGCTTCTGCACAGCAAAGGAAACAACCAACAAAACTAAAAGGCAACCAATGGAATGGGAAAAGATATTTGCAAACGATATATCAGACAAAGGCTAGTATCCAAAATCTATAAAGAACTCACGAAACTCCACACCCGAAAAACAAATAACCCAGTGAAGAAATGGGCAGAAAACATGAATAGACACTTCTCTAAAGAAGACATCCAGATGGCCAACAGGCACATGAAAAGATGCTTAACGTCGCTCCTCATCAGGGAAATACAAATCAAAACCACACTCAGATATCACCTCACGCCAGTCAGAGTGGCCAAAATGAACAAATCAGGAGACTCTAGATGCTGGAGAGGATGTGGAGAAACGGGAACCCTCTTGCACTGTTGGTGGGAATGCAAATTGGTGCAGCCACTCTGGAAAACAGTGTGGAGGTTCCTTCAAAAAATTTAAAATAGATCTACCCTATGAACCAGCAATAGCACTGCTAGGAATTTACCCAAGGGATGCAGGAGTGCTGATGCATAGGGGCACTTGTACCCCAATGTTTATAGCAGCACTGTCAACAATAGCCACATGATGGAAAGAGCCTAAATGTCCATCAACTGATGAATGGATAAAGAAATTGTGGTTTATATACACAATGGAGTAGTATGTGGCAATGAGAAAGAATGAAATATGGCCTTTTGTAGCAATGTGGACGGAACTGGAGAGTGTGATGCTAAGTGAAATAAGCCATACAGAGAAAGACAGATACCATATGTGTTCACTCTTATGTGGATCCTGAGAAACTTAACAGAAGACCATGGGGGAGGAGAAGGAAAAAAAAAAAAGAGAGAGGGAGGGAGCCAAACCATAAGAGACTCTTAAAAACTGAGAACAAACTGAGGGTTGATGGGGGGTGTGAGGGAGGGGAGGGTGGATGATGGATATTGAAGAGAGCACCTGTTCGATGAGCATTGTGTGTTGTATGGAAACCAATTTGATAATAAGTTTCATAATAATAATAATAAAACCCTCCGTTTCTCTCCTCTCTAAGGACTGTTCTTCTATAACCTTTTAGGTTGTTACTAGGACTACCCATGGTATATGCATAAAAAGTATGTAATGGATATTAAATCTTTATTTTTTTATTAAATAAATTGTTTTAATGTTTATTTTTAAGGGAGAGAGAGAGAGTCAGAGTTCAGGCTGGGAAAGGGCAGAGAGAGAGGGAGACTTAGAATCTGAAGCAGGTTCCAGGCTCTGAGCTGTCAGCACAGAGCCTGACGTGGGGCTTGAACCCATGAGCTGTGAGATCATGACCTGAGCCAAAGCCCGACGCTTAACCTACTGAGCCACCCAGGCGCCCCTAAATCTATCTTTACTTGGAGGAGAGATTCTTCTACTTCCAGATCATGTCCATTTACTTATTACATTTTCTTACTGGTAAATCGCATAGACATTACTACTTTAGCATATTCAAAGCTAATGTCATCATGTATTCCCTAAACATGATGCCAGTCCCGTGTTTTCATCAAAAATGATAAGTTAATCAATTCAATGTCCTAAGACTTAAAATGCAGAGTCTTCCTGGTTTCCCATTGTATTTTATTCTCTTTCCTAATTTTTCCAATCCAACATTACTCTTTGATGATTTTGTCTTCTTCTTTTGGTTTTTGTTTTGTTTTGTTTTGTTTTAGTTTATTTATTTTGAAAGAGAGAAAGAATCTCAAGCAAGCTGCACACTGCCAGTGCAGAACCAGGCATAGGGCTCAATCCCAAGAACCATGAGATCGTGACCTGAGCCAAAACCTACAGTTGCACACTCGACTGACTGAGCCACCCAGGCACCCCGATGATTCTGTCTTCTTAACACCTCTGAATCTGTATCTCTTTATCCATTCTCAAAATCTATTTCCCACTTCTGGTGTGCATTACCTTTGTTCGAACCATTGTAGTATTCTCTCTTCTGGGCTGATTTTCTGGGATTTCAACCCTGTCTAATGTATTTTCAACTATGACAATACAATCTTGACAACTCTACTTAAAACATGGCTAATAGCTCATGGCACAAATTAAAATTGCTTGCCATAAAAACTGACTTCTATCAGCACAGTCCACCCCATCACCCCTTTTGTTTATACTCTCGCATTACCGACACTTGTACTTCCCATGCCATGCCATGGAGCTACAGTGCTTCCATGTTTTTCACAGAACATTCTCCAACACTCTTTGGAATATTCTCACTTTGTTCTGCCTTGCCTACTTGTCCTTCTTCAAATTTCACCTCACATAGTATATATCATGTTAAATCTTCCTTGAATCCCAGAGAACCATAGATGCCCCTGCATTGGTACTCCTCTGCATTTTGTATTTGTAATAAGGCATATTGGAATTGTCTTCCCCTCTGTTTACTTATTAACGTGTCAGGTCTTTTAAGAGAAGGATAATAATAGAAACTACTGCATGTGCTTTTGAAATTAAATTCCTGAAAACCATACCTATGAGCAGCCATGCAAAATTGATGAATGTGAAAGTATCGCTGTAAATTTGATGAAGTCACACTTTGATTCCATGTCAGGTTTTTGGTTTGTGTTTTGTTTTGCTTTGCTTTGTTTTTTAGTATTTACTGAAGTTTTATATCATCCGTAAATACTTGCATTTCCTGGAGCAGACTATTGCTAGAAGGGCCTATAAGAATGAAACAGTTTTATTTCATAACCCCAGAAAAATCTTTCGGTTCAGAGATTTCATCAAATAGCATGTGGGAAAGCTGTACACCACGGACTAGTCCACTCAGTTACATCTTCCACCGCCACCCCCCCAAAAAAAGTATTTCCTTCCTTTTTTGTTGTTAATTTTTGTAATGTTTATTTATTTTTGTATGTGTGTGAGAGAGAGACAGCGCACGAGTAGAGGAGGAGCAGAGAGAGAGGGAGACACAGATTCCGAAGCAGGCTCCAGGCTCTGAGAGCAGAATCTGATGCAGGGCTCGAACTTATGAGCTGTGAGATCATGACTTGAGCCTAAGTCGGCCACTGAACCAACTGAGCCACCCAGTCACCCCTGTGCTTTATAGATAAAACCCCATGTCAAACACCCAGTCCATCATCTACTTATTCCTAAGTTTGGGATAACTACCTGATTATTTGAAAGGACCCTTAAAACATTTTTTTTAATTAAAAGCAGATTGAAACACCAAAATTTGTTCCAGCACTACTCATATTTAATTTCTCCATCTTTCTATGGCTATTTTTCTATATTTTAATGAATAAGTAGATTGCAAGTCCTTCCCTTATTCGATCGTATGTAAATTTTATAAGACCCTGCTAGTGAGGTAAACTAGGTGTAGTTTGCCCTATAGGACTCAAAAAGACAGAAGTTTATGATAAACAACAAAATAGGTGAAGCTTGCCAGAAATCCAGTAAAGACAGGAAGATGTTTTTTACTAAATTTCTACACTTTTATCTACAACTAAGTGAATCTATATCCCCTCCCCACCTTTAGAACACTAGATTTGGAGATACTTTAAAACCTTTTGTTTTGGGGCGCCTGGGTGGCGCAGTCGGTTAAGCGTCCGACTTCAGCCAGGTCACGATCTCACGGTCCGTGAGTTCGAGCCCCGCGTCAGGCTATGGGCTGATGGCTCAGAGCCTGGAGCCTGTTTCCGATTCTGTGTCTCCCTCTCTCTCTGCCCCTCCCCCGTTCATGCTTTGTCTCTCTCTGTCCCAAAAATAAATAAACGTTGAAAAAAAAAATTAAAAAAAAAAAAAACAAAAAACCTTTTGTTTTATTCTTTTGGTTGTTTGTACATCTCAGATTTGTGGTGATTCAGGAAAGCCAGTGTTTGTCTCAGTTTTTTTTTTATTTGTTAGTTTGTTTATGTGTTTTTCTAATTTATCTTAGTGACAAGCTAGTTTTTTTTATTTATTTATTTATTTATTTATTTATTTATTTATCTATCTATCTTGTAATTTACAGAAGTTCCTGATTGTTGGCAATTTATTTTTCTTTTCAACTGTCTTGGCAATGAATCTCCAGCATAACTATTTCTGGGCATCAGAGGGTTAGAAGAGGGAAGTATTAAGGATTCCCAAAATAATAAGTTTCAAAGTCATTTCATTCTGTTTTATTTATTTATTTTTTCCTGAACACTGACTTGGAAAAGCAATAAATATTGTTGGTCTGGAATTAATACTATTCACTTCTCTGTTAAATTTCCTAAAATAAACTTTCAGCAGATTTTTATTAAAGAGGTATAAAATACACTTGCAGCTTAGAGTTTTCTTAGAATTACCTCCCAGGAAGAAGGAAAATTGCAAACCAGAATCTGTAGAATTTTATAGTGCATTAGCATCCAGTTCTTATTGTTATTATCCAATGTAAACACTGGAATAAATTCCCATAGTTCTGATATAACAAAGATGTATGATATTTATTAATACACTAACATACTAAACATTGATTACTGAAAAAAAAAAATATATATATATATGTATATATATATATATATATACACACACACACACACATACATATATATGTTATGGCCTTGGATGTATAGCTAAAGTCAGCAAAATTTTAATGGCTTACAAGGGCTTGAATATGATGCCTGAAGAGCATGAGCTATAGTTTTTCCATTTTCTCTAAAGTCCCTAGACTCAATAAGGTGATGGTTTAAAAAATCAATAATCACCTTGGAAAACAACAAGGGAATCCTTGAGGATAAGAAAATTTTAGAAAATCCTGAGAGGCAGAAGGCAAGCAGGGCCAGAACTGAATAAGGAAACCTCTCTGCTCAAATGTACATAAGAAAATATTGCCGCAAAATAGTACCAAGAAGAAGAGATTCATCACTCTTGACAGATGGATCCCAGTTACAAAGTAATTGATGTGTAATTTACAGGGTGATAAATTGGGGCTTCATAGAAGGTGAATTTACACCCTTGGAACACCTCTTAGCATACACTGATGTCATCCTATTCCACAAGGCAATGGTGGTTGTGTGTACTTTGCACCGTGAGCCGTGGATCAGGGTAAACAGGGCAGTGTATTTAATGGCTAATGATTGCAAATATGAAATGGGAGCATTCACACCCAAAAGATGGGCAGGTGAAATAACCTGCCAGCTATCACATTCTTCCTACCGACCTCTTTATAAAGACAAAGTACCAAAAGACGAACAGCCCTACATGTATACCTTTTCCTCACAAATATCCTGTGGGCAAGAAGATTTACGATTTGGTAAGACAGGGGACTTCAGCTATAAAGATGAGTATACAACCCATAAATTGCCAAATATTTAAGGAAAATTCACACCATGAAGAGTAAAGAAAATAAATATAAGAACAATTATGTGAGGAAACGGAGTACAAAGTGAAAATATAGCACACCTTAACATTTCATTAATTTAATAGTCTAGGAAGATGCAAAAGGGCATTGGGTTCATACAAAGGAATCAACTAGTGATCAGAAATTTGAATTATGAGAATTGAAAAGCAGAGAAAAAGAATTCAGAAAGATATGTTAGAAATCTTCACAAATAGGGAGACACAAAATACAGCATAACAGAATAGGTAAAATAAAAATTATGGAAGAAAATGAAGGATTGATCTAGAAATTCCAAATGTATCTACCATGTTCCAGGAGAAAATAAAGAAAAGGTTAAAGAGAGAACATGCCCAACAAAATAATGGAAGAAATTTTCTCCAACTGATGAAAGACATGAATTACCCAAAAGAGACTTTCTAGTGCCAAGAATAATAAAACAAACACACACAGACACACCACACACCTATTAAACCCATTGTAATAAAATGTAAAACTACCAAAGAGAGAAAGAAAATCCTAAAAATTTCCAGAAAGAGAAGGGCAGGGGAAAAAACAAATCTACAACTGAATGAGATTCAGCTCTTATACAGACTGTTTCCCCCTAAAATCCACAAACTGAAGTCCTAATCTCAATGTGTTGATATTTGAGGGGAGGCTTTTGGGAAGTGATTACATTTAGAGAATCATCAGGGTGGGGTCCCATGATGGGATCAATGTCACAAAGAAGATATCATGTAAATGTCTGACAATTAGGGTTTTTTGTTTTGTTTTGTTTTGTTTTGATTTTGTTTTTTTAGTTATTATGTAAGTGCCTGACATTGAGCTTTCAAGTGTAGGTATCCATTTCAAAGAAAGCCATCTCTCTCAAATAAACATATTACCCATTACACAGCTACATACAGAGCCCCACTGCCCCCCACACCCATGAAGCTGTCATTTTAGAAAGCCTGCCTGACCTACGTCACTGATGTTTTGAGTGGCCCTGCTTTCTCCTTCCTGTGCTTTAATTCCCACCATGGTTTTAAATTCACCAATAGAGTAAACCCAAAATAACCTAGGCACTGCACTCTGAACCCCAATAAAGGCACAACATTCTGGGTCCACACTACCTCTCTCTTTCCCCGGTGGTTGTTGCTTAGCTGTGTCTTGCAATCATAGTAAGAATCACAAGGGCTGGTTCAGCTACAACATGGGCTCCAGCTGGGGAAACATTAGTGGGGACTCAATACAACTAAGACAGGCCCAGGTGAGTGCCTCCTGGGAGTTTCTAGCCAAAAGCATCACTACCTACAGGCTCAGACCAACCCAACACAGAAGAGGAGAGGCTATGTTACCATGCAACTATCACAGCTGCTAACTCAGGAGATGAACAGGTGAACCCTGGTGAGAGGCCATGGCCAACTGCTCTGACCTGGGGGAACGCTAGGGGGACTAGACAAATTGAGAGCACAGCTTCTGGCTGAGTTTTTGCACAGCAAACTGGGAGAAACTTGTCGTAAGAGAAGCCAATAACTCAACAAACAAGGATTTGGAAAAGCGAAAGGGAGAAATTTATTTCAAATGTTGACAGCATGGCAGGCTCAAGCCTTAACGAGTGACCTCTCTGCCCACAAGATGGGCACTTAGAGTTTTGTAGGTAGAGGTTCAGGGGTACATGCAAGGAAGCAGGCAGGAAGCATGTGACCATGGGTGGGGTGGTTATATGTTGAGCCCTTGTTCATGGGCAGGGAAGGAAATGCATGGGGTGTGGTTGTCTAGGCCTCTAGTTACTATTAGGGCTTTTCTGGTCTGGCAGTTAGAATGTTCCAGACATTGTTAATGCCTCAAGGAAGTGTGATAAATAACTGTTGGGGTCTGTAGTTGAGCAAGAGGGCTCGCTGACAACCGGAGAGCTCTTTCTCTTTGTCACCACCATGTGAGGAAACATTAAGAAGGTGATTATCTACAAGCCAGGAAGAGATCTCTCACCAGAACCCGACCATTCAGGCACCCTGATCTCAGACAACTCACCTCCAGAACTGTGAGAAATAAATTTCTGTTGTTTATGCCATCCTGTTTATAGTATTTTGTTAAGGCAGTCCGAGCTAAGACAAACTCCCATCCACAATATTCTCAGCATGAAATCAATAGGGCAACAAATATAAGTTTTTGAACAAAAGTAACTTTAAACCCATCTATAGCAACCACAGACTTAGTGATATGAAGACTTTTCAGACATTCAGGGATTCTGAATTGTAACCTACGCAGATTCTACCAAAAGATGTTACTGGAGGTACACAGTGGTTATGGTTTCACAACATCATGAATGCAATTAATGCCACTGAATCCCAGCGTTAAAATGGCACGTTTTATGTTTTATATATATATATATATATATATATATATATATACACACAACACACACATATATACATATATATGTATATATATATACACATATATATATACACATTTTTATATTATACATATATATATATACATTTTTTACCACAATAAGAAAAATATGTTTAAATGATTACTTCTAATAAGACATAATATGAACTCAGGAGGAAGGAAAGAAATAAAAGAAACAATGGTGGATAGTCAATAGGATAATTAAATACACCGGTCTCAGAATATGTGGAGTGATACGGCAAACGTTAAAGATTGAAGGAGATTTAATTACCAAAAACCATTCCAGTAAATAAATAACAAACCTCCTACCTGTTAAATCATAGTGAACACACTTTTTAAAAGCAGATGAAAGATACAAAATGATCAGGTATTAAACCTCTTCAAAGTTGATTTTATACTGGCCCTGCTCAATGGCCATTATGCAATACACCTAAAGACCAATAATCATAAGCAGCTAAATCTTTGTGTGTATGTGTGTGTGTGTGTGTGTGTGTGTGTGTGTGTGTGTGTGAGTGTATACACACCAAGTTCTAAATAATTTTTGGTTTAAAGAAGAAATTCATTGTAAATTATGACTAAAAAAAGAGAAAGAAAATGTTTTATGCAGACAAATACAATTTATAGAAAATTTATGATCCCCTGCTATAAATTGACAAAATCATCTCAAAATAGAAAACCTGAATGGACAAAAACTGTAGGATGCATTAAAACAGTAATAAAAATTCTACCTCTTAAAAGTAAACAGACACAGATGTTTCAAGAATAAGTGATATCAAGCTCTCAAGGAACAAATAACTCCTACCATATAAAAACTGTTTAGAACAGAGAAAAAAAGGTGGGAAGCTCTCCAAGTCATTTTGCGAGGCATGTATAAAGACAACTTTACTGGTGTCTTGGGACTTCAACAGAGACCATGAAGCTGGAGAACAATAGTTGCCAGACTATCACTGCAGAACATGCTGAGATACTGTGAAAACTCATGGAAGTTTTAGTGCATCTCCCAACTTGAAGCCTTAAAAATGGAGGGGAGTAGACTGATCAGATGTGTTCCTTAGGAATTCTTACTAATTATTTTATCTGGAGAGAGGTGATAGTCCATTGTGGATCCCCAACCCTTTCCTGGCAATAAAGAGCTTCAGATAACCTTTGAGAAGCCTGATATGGGTAGACTGCATACTGCAGCACTCAAGGCACTAGAACTTGCTTCTAGAAATTAGTGGGAAGACGACTCTTGAGTTTCTCTGTGAGTTGAATCACCCAAGACCAAGAGCCAAGCCTTTCCCAGGCTGAAATTAATCCCTTTCAAGCAGGCCAGCAGGAGACTGAGGAAATTGCAAGTGGAAGAGGCTGGGTAGGAAGAATTGATGGAAAACAGAAGCTTCGGGTCCTAAGAAGCCAGCCAGAAGAAGGTATCTCCTGCAGCAGATGACAGATGGCATCTGTGTGGCATCCTGAGTACTGTGAATCTCCAAGAGTCAACAAAAGCACAGCACAAGAGAAAAAGCCAGAACTCAGACATCTATTGCATAGGTAGTCCCGATACCAGACAATAATGAGCAGATGAGTCACATTCGACTTTGTTCATTTCTAGTCCTTGCTGCTTCTTAAGTCTGACTCTTGAGAAACCAAAAAGAGAGGCCAAGTGAGGAAGTGGAGATACAGCAAGAAGAAGAGCAAAAGAAACTTGCCACCTTCGCTTCTCCCTTGCCTTGGCATCCAATAATGGAGGGTAGCTTTGATCGGAGGCCAGACTAAGCAAACAATAAGACTGTGTGCTACTATATAACAATAACTCAGAAAGTTAGGGGCTTCGCACAATCATTACCCCTGAACCATTTTTTACAATCCTGCTCCCTTTCAGATCACTCCTTCAATATAACACTACAAACCCTGGTAACTGCACAAAATTAGGATAGCACACTAAAAGGAAACAGTAAGAATATCTCCTAAATAAAATAACAATAAATCAAATAGTAAAAGAGTAGCTCATAGTAGCAAAGCAGGATGTGTCCCCGGTAACAAAAAGATGTTTCAATAACAAACAGTGCATATATGTATATGTATATTTTATATACACCTATGTTTCCTACATCCATACATTCTTCATATATATATATATATATATATATATGTGTGTGTGTGTGTGTGTATATATATATATATATATATATATGAATACAATTTTATTTTATTTTAGGAGAGAGAGAATGCAGGTGGGGGAGAAGGGCAGTGGAAGGGAGCGAAAACCCCAACCAATCTCCATGTTTGACACAGGAGCCTGATGCAGGGCTCAGTCCCATGACCCCAGGATCGTGACCTGAGCCAAAATTAAGAGTCAGATTTTCAACCAACTGAGCCACCCAGGCACCCAGAGAATATAATTTTTAAATTAGTAAACCAAAGGGGAAAATATAATCCTAGTGCATGCCCAATAAGTCTTAGCTAAAGTTAGTCCTGATAAAACTAAATCCAAAAAAAAAAAATCTTAGAAATTATGAAGCAAGGGAACATCCTTAATAGAAAACATCTTGTGCATGATTACCTGAAATCATTTTATCAATATAAGAAATAAGACATAATGAATTTACCACAGTAACCATTCAGAATAGTACTGGAGTTCTCAGCCAATTGAATCAGATAAGAAATGGATATGGATTAGAGACTAAAAGAGACAATACCTTTATGTTTATTTCACTTGGTTTGATTGTCTACCTAAGAAATCCAAGTGAATCAACAACAAGGAATCAGCAGGGGGCTAGATAGAACTTATATCATAGAAATCAAAACTATTTCATAAATAAACCTACCAATCACAAAAAGTTAACAGAAAAAAAATATCCCCTTTACCAGGTAGCAAGGCTATAGAGTACTAGGTGTTAATACAAACACAATTTAAAAAAGGTACAACTTTTTACAACTTAACTGATGGAAATTTTTAAAAACTCAATAAGTAGTCATGAGGGGGAAGATGCATAATGGTAATTACTTTGCTTTCATTAATCAATTCCCAAATATTATTCATAGAACTTGACAAAATAATTCAAAAATGCTTATAATGTTGTCACTGTTTTTACGAGCCAAACGATTATGAGAATATGAGAGAGTCAAAGGAAGAGAGAGCAAGAGAGATCACCTTATCACATCCCAGAATATTTGTTATATAAATTCAGTCAGTGTGGTATTTTACAAAAACGGACAAGGAGATTAATTGACCAGAACACGTAGTACAGAATTAGACCTATATGGGGCACCTGGGTGGCTCAGTCGGTTAAGTATCTGACTTGGTTTCTGATCAGGTCACCATTTCATACGGTTTGTTGAGTTCAAGCACCACACTGGACTCTGCACTGACAGCACAGAGCCTTGTTGGGATTCTCTTTCTCTCCTCTCTCTCTGCCCCTCCCACCCTCTCTTCTCTCTCTCAGAAATAAACAAACATGAAAAAAAAAAAAAAAAGAAATAGACTACATGTATAGGAATTTGGCAGTGTGTAAAGGGTGTCTTAAACTGGTGAGGAAACATATTCCTGGCAATTAAATATTGCCAGGAAAGTGGGGCGCCTGGGTGGCTCAGTCTGTCAAGCGTCAAACTTTGGCCCAGGTCATGATCTCTCGGTTTGTGAGTTTGAGTCCTACATCAGGCTCTGTGCTGACAGGTCAGAGCCTGGAGCCTGCTTCAGATTCTGTGTCTCCCTCTCAATATGCCCCTCCCCTGCTAACGGTCTGTCTCTCTCTGTCTCTCAATAATAAATAAATGTTAAAAAAAATTTTAAAAATATTGCCAGGAAAGTTTGATATTCATATGAAAACAAAATTATATACTTGCCCCTTTACTCAAATTCCAGAGAGAATAAAAATGTAAACAAAAATAACAAAACTATAAATGTATTAAAAGAAAATATGAGAATATATGTTTATGACTTTGGGGGAAAAGGTCTTTATATATAACATACATAAAACAAACATCATAAAGGAGTCATAAATTCATCACACTGAAAATTTACAACTTCCATAAGTCAGAAGACAAATTAGTTGGAGTCAAGGTAAGCAGTGTACTAGAAAATACATTAATAACATAAATGACTCTAAAACTTATTCTCTGGAATACAAAAAGGGACCCTCCCAAATCAAGAAAATACAAGCAAGCCAATAGAAAAATGATTAATTTTTATGAACAATTTACCAAAGATGTAAATATGGCCGAGATACTAAGAAAAACAGACTACTGTTAGTCATATCTAGAAAACTGCAAATCAAAAACAAAATACAAAATTTCAAATCGGAAATTTTAGATAGGCCTTCATTTTTACCTTCTATCAAACTTACTCAGCATTTGGGGTGATTTGGGGAGATTGTGCAGAATCTTTTAAAATAAGTGCTGATGCTAAAAATGCTCATGTCCTAAAAGCAGCCATTCAACCTTTGAACAGCTACTTTCACATGTATACACAAGACACAAAACATACATACGAACATAATCTTCATTATAGTTTGTAATAGGAAAAGTTGAAAATAAATGTCTAAATACCTATGATTGTGAAATAGTTTAATTAACTGTAGTTCATTCAGATGACCATATCAGTATTCATTACATGGTAAGGAAAAGATTTCAGGCATATAGTGAAACATTACTTATTTATTCATTTTTAAAAAATTATTAATTTTGAGAGATTGTGCGCAAGCAGGGGAGGTGCAGAGAGAAAGGGAGGGAGAGAATCCAAAGCAGGTTCCACACTGTCAGTGTGGAGCCCCATGTGGGGCTTGAACTCACAAACTGTGAGAGCATGACCTGAGCTGAAACCAAGAGCCTTACACTTAATCAATGTAGCCACCCAGGTGCCCCCAAAGCTATTTAAATAAGTTATACAATGATATTCTTTTATAAACGTACATATGTATATATGAAAACGTGTAGACAAAATGCCTGAAAGGGAATATACCAAACTGATGATTGGTGTTTCCTTTAGGAGAGCACTGGAACTATGGTGGTGTGTATAGGGGGAGTAGTCAGTGACATTTAGCCTACTATGTTTTCATTTGGTATAACAATCTGTCACATGGTAGTCATAGTGCATCAAAGGAGAAAGACTATTTGATCATCTTGAGTGATCCACATAATTTATTTTTCTTATCCCATCCCTCTGGTCTGTCATTATAACGTCTACTACGTGTGCATTGCATTTGTAGATCAATTGATATCCCCATGCAGAAGAAAAAAAAATATTTATGCTTTTCCATTCTTGATTATGTGCCCATGCAAGGATACTCTTCACGTTTTTCAGAAAAGTGGCCATATGAGTCAGCTAACCCCTTACAGTTTTTTCAATGATGCTGATATACTCTTATCATCTATCCAACACTCTTTGATTTATCTATAACATTTTGAACAATTTAAAATTTTACCAAAAAAATAGAACTTGTTTATGACTGAAGAAAAGAAAGTTTAAACTGTAGTGAGAAAACACACTATCATCCCCCCGCCCCTCCACTCCCACCCCCACTCCCACCCTGACCCCTCTAAAGGTCAAGGCATTCCACCCCTCTTGTTTCTCACCAGCTCCCCCTGTGTCTTAGCAGAGAAATAGCAATCACTTCTCTGTGTTGGGAGGCAACCCCAGCAGGCAAATAATGTAGGGTATGTACTTCTGCACTCCAGAAAAAAAAGGATTCTAGTAACACTTAAGTCTGTGAGATAGCAATAAAGATGTGGCATCTAATTGCTGCATGGGCAAAGTTGAAATTTTGCTCTTTAAGCCTAACTATGAGTAATGCCCAGAAGGTAGAGAATTCAGCACTTGCTATTTCCAAGGGTGTCTATTTTGGTGTCCAGTAGTTTGGGGCTGGTGATGATTGTAGGATTTAGGATGGGATTGAAATATGCCACAAAAATTAGATGGTTTACAATAAAGTCCAATGTGAACTTATCCCCACCATGCACGGGATTTCAGGCATTATCTTATAAATTAGACTTAATGCTACAATCATGAGAACTGCATATTAATGTTCATCTAATGTGAAATGTGTACATAAAAAATATATTTTACCTATTCAGTGAAAGAGGAGATCTATGAGATTATTCTGTGAAATGGCATAGTATGTGAAGAACTCCAAGTTTGGTTTTGGGGGCATGGGGAGTGATGAGAGAAGATTGATCTAGGCAGAGCCAGAGCAAGGGAAGTCTTGTCTGCCAGGTCACAAGTCTTGAGTTTTGTATTGAGATGATCAGTCTTCAGACAGGAAGAGTGATAAGTACACAAAGACTTTCCCAGTGGTACCCAACACTGTTCTACAGGAATCCATTTTGAGATCCTCAAATTCTAGGTCCTTAATTTCCACATAGTCTATTTGTAAAACTGCCTAAGAGATTTAGATCATGATCCCATTAGTCCTTCCCTCACTTCAGCAAAGTAAGGCATATCCCTAATCTTAGTTGTGAAACAAAGAGATTAAATCTGTTAGTTTTCTAGAAACTGCTTTAACGATGCATGGATATGATTTAAACTTATTGGTCTTCCTATTTTTCCTTGTACATTCTGAAATCTAAAGGTCTTGGGAAGGTCTGGGGTGCCTGGGTGACTGAGTCGATTAAGCATCTGACTCTTAATTTCCAATCAGGTTATGATGTCACAGTCCTGGGATGCTGGGGTTCTCACTAGGCATGGACCCTACTCAAGAATTTAAGAATCTCTCTCTCTCTCTCTCTCTCTCTCTCTCTCTCTCTCTTTCTCTCTCTCTCTCTCTCTCCCCTCTCTCTCCCCCTCTCTCTTTGTCCCCATCTGGTCCTTCCCCTCTCTCTGTCTCTCTAAAACAAAACAAACTAACAAAAACAAACAAACATAAAAAGTCTCTGCGTTAAGGGTAACTGAACTTGATTCTCTTAAACCTAACTGAATTTTTGTCTAAGATGACCAATTTTCTCAAGATATACTAAATAAAATCCAAGGATAAAAATGTGTATGTGATTCTTTAAGATTGAGTGTGTATTATTCAATAGATGTTTAAAACCCATTTTATAAAAGTATGAAAAGTATTTATACCAATTACAGTAAATATTCATTCCATCTTACAAAATATTCAATATAACCAAAAATAAACTTCTGTAATTATGATGAAATATTTGTAATTGGAAACCATTCTTTGAGGGAGAATGGAAGCAAAATATTTTGAAGACTGCTGTATGGTCTTCAAGTGAAAAATCATTAAGGCAGGAAAAGGGTACAAACGAGAACTTTGTAGTCACAGTTACCTACGGGGGGTTTCTGGTAACAGGAAGTTCTATTCTGATACATCAAACATTTGAAAGTACCACAACATTTAAGCGCAAAGCAAATTGCTGTATCTGTCCCTCCTCCTGCAGGCGCACACCCTTCAGGTAGTTGATTAAGTAGAATACTTCTTGAGCTTCTATGAATGGCAGATCTGTGTCTTTTACAAGAAGATAATGTAAATCAGAGTCTAGTGTTTTTAAATAATTCTTTCTAAATTGGAGTATATCAACTTTGAAAGGTTTGTGGGAAATGAAGTTTCATCCAATGTTTTCATAAGAAAGAATAATAATTTTCTGGAAAGTGAGTGCATTATTTTCAGGCTGAAAACAAGTAAACAAACAAAATTCTAGATCAAAAATAGGGTAAGGGGACGTCTGGATGGCTCAGTCAGTTGAGCATCTGGTGTCGGCTCAGGTCATGATCTCTTGGTTTGTGAGTTCAAGCCCTGCATCGGGCTCTGTGCTGGAGCCTGGTTTGGATTCTGTCTCCCTTTCTCTCTACCCTCTCCTCATGCACTCTGTTTCTCTCTCTTTCAAAAATAAATAAATATTTAAAAAACCTTTTTAATCAAAAATAGGGTTTTTCACTGCTTCATGCAAAGTACCTCCCTCCCTTCTCCCTCCTGTCTGCTTTCCTTCTTTGTCTCCTCCTCCCACCCTTCTCCTCCTTCTTGTTATTGCCTTCTTCTTCCTCTTCTCCTCTCTCTCTCTCTCTATCTCTTCTTTCTCTCTCCTATGGTTGTGTCTGAAAACAACCAATGATGCTGGTTATCTCTCTATAGTTTTGCATTCTGAGAATTTTGCCCTTCATTCTGTCATCAGCTAGACCCCCAAACCTGACCTTTACTGCTCACCCACCCACTGAAATTTGTCTCACATTTGTCCTTAAGCTCTTCTTTCTAGCTCATCTTTTAACTAAGGTCAAGAAACCTGTGGACATAACATCCCGTGGTGGAAATCAAAACTACCCCTCAATCAATAGTAGTGCCTGGGGGAAGAGATGTGGTGGTTCAGACCACACAGACAAGTTTGAGCTAAACCCTTGCCTGATGCCTATGCAGATGGACCATAGAGTGACCTCTGGAATGACTGGCAATTACCTTTACCTCATGATAATATTAACATCTATGCTAGCACAAGTCTCATACAAGGCAAATGTTTCCTTAAGGCACCTGCATGACCATATGCCCAACTCTACATAGGATGACAAGGCTTCCTGACAAATATTCATCCTTTCCATAAATAAAAGGAATCCATTTGCCTTTTCTTGGGAGTCATGGCTTTGGAAGTTTTTCCCCATGATTTCCTTATTTGCTGCAAATAAAGTTTCCTTTGTGCAACAGCTCACCTGGTGTAGTTTCTATCAGTGACTCACCAAAGAGCAAACTCACATTGGTTTGATTGCAATTCTCCGACCACCCACCTGCAATATATATGAGGTCTGTCTAGGAATTTCATTCAAGTGTCACGGTATTGCCGAAAATCAGATATCCAGTAACAAGTGTTGAGGCACACAAACAGAGGGCAAAGGGGTCTTTCAATAGCAGCTTGTTAGTAACCACTGAGGAAGCTACTGGACTTCCAGCTTGCAACCTGTAGTGAGCTTTTTAAAGAACTTTCAAAAGACAAAATGCCTGTAAGGGTTGAATAGAACAGCAACAACAACAAAAATGCCAATTTTGAACCATGGACGTCTGAACAAATAATAAAAAATTGTTGTTTTAAAGCTAAAATTGGGAAGCGCTTCTGTGACCAATATCCTCTGGCATAAAAATGGAATGAACATTTTTTTTTTAATTGGAAACAATTGCAAAATCATCTGGAGGCGACTGAAAGAAGAGTGGAAATATTAGTAACTCTTCTATTGAAGAAGTAAACCCATATGTGATTAAGGCATGGCTGCTTTAGAAAATCAATGCTCAATAACAAAGTTTGGCATATATTATATGTACACACACACACACACACACATATGTATACATATGTATATGTATACATATAGGCATAATATATATAATAGGCATATATATATATATGTGTGTGTGTGTGTGTGTGTGTGTGTATATATATATAGGCATAAATATTTTTTGGTTTGGTTTAGTTTGGTTGCTATGAATGTTTCTACTTCTTAAAGCATTTTGATAGTTCATCAGATTCCTTCCTTTCTCTTGGGAAATGTATAATTAAATACACATTACCAGTCATCTTCTTCTGCTACACTTTATGTTCATAAACATAAATTTTTGTGTGAAATTACAAGTTTTGTTGAAACACAGTCAGCATGAATAACCCAATACAAGAGATCAAAACTGGCATTTTTGCTTTGAGAAAAGTCATCATCTTAAATCAAGTCAAAGACATGATGGCCTGGAGTTGCCGGCTGACTTACCTGCCATTTTTGTGGGTTTTTTTTTTTTTTTTTTTTTTTGTATCATGTTGTGTACATAAAATGTGACTTTCTAGGCATAATATCAAATTCAAAATAAAATTTCACTGTCACTTATTGTCAATCAAAAGCAAATTTCCTATTCAAGATGAAAATAAGAAAAGTGTAGAGCTTAGACAAATCCACAAAAAAGCTTTCTTAGCATGCTTAAATATTTGATTAATAAATGTACCCATGCGGCATTTTGGGTGTCAAGGAGAAAAATGAATCTATATAGCAGTACTTGTTCGCCAAATGTGGACTCTAATACAATCATGCTTTGGGGTGTTTAGGAAAAGATTGTGAAATATAATAAATGGCATGGCAGGCAAATTATTGCTTTTTGTATTAGTACTGCAGGGGGAAAAATCAGCCACTAAAATACTCTCTTATTCTGGCAGTGTGGTATCATCAAATAGTTAACTGCAATGTTAATGCAAAATGTCAGCGTAAATTGTCAAGGTTGTAAGGTAGTATATTAATGCTACATAAAAAGCTTGTATTATGTAGCATACAATACTATACTGTCAATTCAAAGGCTTATTCTAAAGGAAGATAATACTGAATTATATTTTTGTCTCTATGCTATGACAGCCTAAACTGAATATGTTCTTTGCTTTTCATTCTAAAAATGAAACTTATGTCAGTTCATCCGAAGGGGAAAGAATGGAAATGGAAAGCATCACAGGGAATTTAGGACTATATTATAGTCTAAATTAAATATCCATTTTGCCTCTAATGTGAGCCATGGTTTCCTAGCTGCACTGAAGTGGAATTCAGCTAAAGCAGAAGCTAATTTCCCTTCTCTGTTCCTGGAACGCCAAAGGCAGAACATTCAGCACCACATCAGGCAATACTCCCATAAAGCTAATAGATTTAGCAGAATTGAAAAGTAATGTGACCTCTGGAATTGAAAAGCTTGCTGGCAAGGTAGAAATATCATAACCCTGGGATTTCCTAGTGTTGGTTCTACAGCCAACTCATAGGAGTTTGGAGTTGGAAAGGACCACCTGGAGAGACACGGGCTTTTCAGAGTAAGAATCCAAGACTCATAAACTTTATCACTTGGTTGGGTTCACAGAGTGGTCTGTGGGATGACAGATGACCTGGGCAAGGGAAGCCAGCTATAGTAGTGGTGACTATAGGAGATTCCAGAGTAAATGGGGAAGAAATGTTGTATCTGATAATTTTCATGTATGTTTATAGCATTCCCCTCTTTCTCTGTCCCTCTCTCTTAGGAAATGTGTAATTAAATACAGTGCTACTGCTGATCTGCTACTCTTTTTCTATGTCCGTAAGTGTACATTTGTGTTTAAAATTTAAACATTTGTTGAATTACAAAGTCACCATGAATAATCTCAAAGTTGACATTTTTGCTTTGAGAAGATCATTATCTTAAGCCAAGTAGACTATTTTGGGAAGGTCACAGGTGAAGTCACAGGGAAGGGGGGGACAGAACTACATGACCCTGCCAGTCACGGTATAAGGAAAATCAGGTCACCACATTTGATAACCACAGACTATTAAGAACAAATATGGAAAGATGGCTCATTTCCAGCTTTCCAAATTAGGAAATGAGTTTAATAATTCCTATTCAATGAATTAGTTATGAATGTGCATATGCATATATTATTGTTACTATAATATTCATATTTGACCATGAAGACTAACGGATTCTAGCTTGATGTGTCTGCATGAGTCAGCATACGCAGGAAGAAACAGAAGATTAACTGTAGCAAAATAGTTGTAAACACATTGGAGAAGCTAGATTATAACACACCAAACCAAAAATACAACCCCAGTCAATATTTCAGCTAACAAACTAGTCAACATTTTAGCTAACAAACTGGTAGCCTAGAAGAAAATCTCCTCTTAGACATTCTCTTCTTTAAAAAAAAATAATAATGTTTATTTATTTTTGAGAGAGAAAGAGAGACAGAGCATGAGCAGGGAAGGGGCAGAGAGAGAGGGAGACACAGAATCCAAAGCAGGCTCCAGGCTCTGAACTGTCAGCACAGAGCCCGACGCGGGGCTGGAACTCGTGAGCTATGAGATTATGAACTCAGCTGAAGTCAGATGCTTAACCCACTGAGCCACCCAGGCACCCAACACATTCCCTTCTTAACATAACACTAGGAGATGTCATTTTCCCCAGCTGTTTAGAGACGGCAGCATCCAGTTATAAAGTGTTTCCCTTAATCTGATTCAGTAGTTTAGTGAGCTCCAAGTTAGTGTTGTTTTAATCATACACCCAGATTATTTAGAAATTGAGTACATAACTAAATTGCAATTACAGAAACCATGCTTTGTTTTGCAAGCCAACATTTCAGATTTTGTTGGTCAATAATTTAGAGATTGATTCTCTAAATTTGCTTCCCTAATAATCACTGTTACATGACAAATTGTTTTGATTGAAAAGCTTTTATGCTATCCATACAGGAAGTACAATTTTTGACTATGCTTGTGACATTTCTTGTGATAAATATCTGACTATAGAGCAGTTAATTATTATCAGGTTCCGATGGGTAAATATAATTATAAGCACATATATATTCTAATCACTTATAGAAGAAATGGATATTAATAATAAAATAATTATAAGGAGCTACATGGAAATATTAGCATAATAATTAGAAAAGGGAGATTAGACACCATTCAAACTATTAATGATCATTCTCTGATTTGTTTTATTTATGTTTCAAATATATTTCCAATGGTGTCTTAATCAGGATACTTTAAATCTTAGTAGTTCAATGTTGGAACACAAAAGCACACACACATATGTATATTTACATTCACATAAACCTAAATGTATTTTTCTCTAAAGATAGAAACAAAAGATTACGCAACCTGAATTAAAATTTATGTTTTATTTGCATACTGTCATAGATGCTATTCCTTAAAAAGGAATTTGGGACCAAGAGTTTTTGTCTTAAAAGTAATAGAATTAAAGTGGAGAAGTTCATGGGCTATAGTTTTAGGGGTGGACAACTTTTTCTTTCTTCCCTTCTAGGTTTTTTGGCTGGTCTAATAATTAAAGTGCCATAAGATAGAGTAACAACAACAAAAAAAAGCAAATTTAATTCGTACATATGGAAACTCATAGGAATATGAGGCTCACAGAAGTAACCAAAGCAGGCAGCTTTTATACATTTTAAATGAAGAAACAATAGATCTGTGAAGAATTGACAAGACAAAGAAGTTTGAGCTCTCAGGCTAGTAAATTAGTAAAGAAGTAAGGAGATTTGTTTATACAAACTTCTCAGCCTTGGATTTTCTATCTTTGGTGATAAGGATATAGCCTCTCCTCGGGGTACCTGGAGGGTAATTTTATCACCTGGAGATTTATTTCCCGTTATCGGAGGGCGGGGACGGGGGGCACAAACGATGGTGAGAGTGTTTTTCTTGCATAGCCTATTTTTTATGTAATTTTAATTCAGAATGAATGATATGCCAAAGTGCCATATTTTGGGGGGCTTGCCCTGAACCCCATCACAGTGTAACTTACAGGGGTCAGGAGGGATGCAGTTTACTATCCTTGATGGTAGAAAACTGGCAAGACCATTAAACAAAAAATTAAAACATTCTTCAAAAAGCTGCAATTGCATGGCAAAGCCATCCAAAGACTGTGCTTACTTTATGCTCCATTAGGTATGTGGGTTTATATGGCTGTCTATTACATTATTGAGACCAGGTCTAATAGCAGCTGCCATTTACGGTACCTGGGAGATACCGAGCAGTTTATTAAAGTGCTTATTTTCGCTAATAGGAAATCTGATCACTAGTTCTTTTTCTAGTATTACTGGGAAAGCAAAAATGCATTTTCTCTAGATTAGATTTGGGGGTAATTTATCTTTGTAGTAAATGTAGATTTACCCTTATTGTTTTAATATATCAAAAGAGTAGGCTTTTAAAAAGTTGTTTAATAAAAAGGAACCTACAGAAAAGTACAAAGAGGAACGTGTGTCCTACGAGAGATAATTTCTCAGGAAACTCAATTAGCATCATGGACCCACCCCCATCCACACCGCCAGATCTCTTATTTACTTGTCTTTTTCATTCCTTGTAAGCAAAAACATTGAAATTGGAAAATACATGTGTGTACAGAAATCTATATTTCTATACCAAGTGTCTTCTGTATGTCTTGTTTTTATCAAGTGTAACACCACTCAGGGGAAGACCAACTTTCTTTTTCTTGGCTAATGGAGAGAAGCAGTGACGGAACAAAACAAATCAGTAGGACTTTCTTTTTGAATACTTTTGGAATCAAAAACTCTGAGATACTAAATATACTTCCAATTAAGCCATGATATTCCAGAATGTCAGACCATACCATAAATTACCGTTATTGTAACCAGGACATAGGGTGCGAGAAGTCCTGGTTTCAGGGATCCCAAACAGACCGGGTTCGGATATTCACCACTGACAAACTCCAGAGGCAGAGAGACAAGCAGTGGTGAAACAAGAAAGGGATTTATTTCAGGGAGGTGGACACCGGGAAGACCATGGACTGATGCTCAGAGTTCTAAAAATACCCCCAGGTTTATATAAGGAAAATGTGGGACAAAGTCGGGAGATACACACAGGTGGGCAGTGAAGGTCAGATTGATCACTGGCTTGGGGTCAATCACTTGCTGGCCTCAGGGCAGTTGTTATTGCTGGAGGGGGTAGTTTGGGTTCCCATCTGGGGACGCATTGCCTGCAGGGTCTTTTGCCTGAGTTATAGGGATAAGCTGAAAGGAAGAGTTTAATCAGAGAGTAGAAACTGAAGTATAAATGGAAGTTAAGTGTTCTTTCACGATCTAAATTGGAATAGCATATCCCTTCAAACGAGTCTCCATAATGCAGGAGATTATATATAACCATCAACATCTATTGGCTCTAACACTAACAAAATAATGATTGGTGATGTTTGCTATTATTTATTGCAATTTTTTTTTTTTGAGAGAGAGAGAGGCAGAGAGAGAGGAGAGAGAGAATTCTAAGCAGAGCCCAGCATGGGGCTTGAACTCCCAAAGGTGAGATCATGACCTGAGCCAAAACCAAGAATCTGATGCTCAACTGACTGAGCCACCCAGGCGCCCCTATGCTTTTTATATGCAAAGCGTTGTGTCAAGGGCTTTAGGTAGAGTCTATTGTCTTCTCAGAGGGCAATCCTGTGGAGTGTATTATAGTCAAGGCCAAGTCCAGTTTCATTCTTTTGTTGATTTCTCAAACTCTTTTTCCTTAACATTTTAACTATCTAATTTTTCCGTCCTGCAAGCGTTCAAAAATCAATTTTTTTTTGCTTTCATTTCCCTAAAACATGATTTACAAAGACAACTGCTTTCAATCTACTTGTCATCCTATTTTGAGGATAATAATGAAGTTACCTTAGTGGTACATTACAGCAACATGGGTCCACGTAATTTAAAATATTCTCGCTTTTAAAATCCTTGTCCATTCCTGCTTAAGCATGTTTTACTGTCCCTCCCCACCGTGCTGCTCTTCTCCTGGCTGTTTTGCCTCTTTGCATTTGTTATCCCTGATCTTCTCATTTCTGACTCAACTCATATCTTTGGTCTTGATGTGTGTCCAGAAATTCGGAAGTCCTTGAAATTTTTGTGCAGAACAATTCAGCTCTCTATCTACAATAATAATTTACAGATACATGTCCTGATGAACTGCTGTATTGTAAATTAGCTTAAAAAAATAACACAAAGCTAGGGGTGCCTGAGTGGCTCAGTGGGTTGAATGTCTGACTTCAGCTCAGGTTATGATCTCACGGTCCGTGAGTTCGAGCCCCATGTCGGGCTCTGTGCTGACAGCTCAGAACTTGGAGCTTGCTTCGGATTCTGTGTCTCCTTCTCTTTCCGCCCCTCTCCTGCTCATCTGTGTCTCTCTCTTACTTTCTCCCTCCCCTGCTCACATGCAGCCTCTCTCTCTCTCTCTCTCTCAAACTTAAATAAACATTAAAAAGAACTTTTTAAAAATAATAATAATAAAAAATAACATAAAGCCAGAGTGTGTGGGTGACTCAGTCGGTTAAGCCATCGGATTCTTGATTTCAGCTCAGGTCATGATCTCAGGGTTCAGGTCATGATCTCAAGGCCTACGTCATGCCTTGCTCTGAGAGCAGGGAGCCTGCTTGGGATTCTCTCTCTCTTTCTCTCTCTCTCTCTCTCTCTGCCTCTTTCCCCAACTGTCTCTCTTTCTCTCTCATTCTAAATAAATAAATAAATAAGATAAATAAAATAACAAAAGCTTTCACTGCTACACTTAGAAAAATAAATGTATTTATTCTGAGTCTAGCATTTGGTGATACGACAGGCTTGATCTGCATCCCTGGTAAAATAACTCCATTTCTACACAAGTAGCCTAACTTAGTTGGTCCCTGTTCCTGGCAACTCAAACAATCTGCAAGAAATGTGGCTCCAAGGGAGAGTGATCAGATTAGCTATTCCAGAATCACGCACCTTCACACACCTTCCAGAGTGGGCTTTCTGAATGCCACTCAGCAATATCTGGGATAGTGACATAGACTTGGGCAGAGTTCCTAAGGGTGTCAAAAGTAGCTCTCTTCCCCTGTTAGGAGCTCTGTGATTATTTAATTGCTAGGTCTGCACCCAGAGGTCAGACTTGTGACCACACAGTTCACAAGCCTAGAGAGTGACTTAGACTTCAAACCATGAGCCTGTGGTACAGTGAAGCTACAGGGTCCCTGGGAAGGGAACTTTTCTCATTTACATAGTCATTTCTATAGCTTATCTGTAGCCCCGAATGTTTTGCCTGTTATGTACCCGTATGTGCTATCTGGTGGAGTGTGTAACTTGTCTCTTGTGCTTGTTTACTTTTAATTGAGGGATGGCACTGGAGATATTTATTTTTTTCATGTTTATTTATTTGTTTCGAGAGAGACTGTGTGTGTGAGCAGGGGATGGGCAGAGAGAGAGAGGGAGAGCCCAAGCAGGCTCTCCACTGTCAGAGAAGAGCCTGACCCCGGGCTTGAACACACAAATCATGAGATCATGACGTGGGCTGAAATCAAGAGTCAGACGCTTAACAGACTAAGCCACCCAGACGCCCCAATACTGGAAATATTTCTTATACTCCTATGGGTTTCCCATATTTTCAAATACCTGCTATACAATAGACACTGAAGATGATAAAATTACATATAATAACTAAAAGGATGAACTTCTTACCTCATAAGTCTCCTCCAACACCTCCTGCATCCCACATATTTTTGGAAGTTCCCGGTAAGTGTGCCACAGATGCCCATCAAAAAGCCCACTAGATGCTGTGGTTGTTGGGTTGAAAGCCACTCTTTGGGAAAAACCTTTTCCCAGAAGCATTACGGCATCTTACATTTTGCTGTTCTGCCACTATTCCTGGGTAATTAGCAAGCTTTTACTTTCATGTCCCAAGATCACACATCAGCATGTTCTCACACTAAATTCTCCATAAAATGCTGTGCTTTTTTAAATTAAATTCTGAGACATGATCGGGAGATATGCTCAGATGATAAAACCACACTTGGAAAATATGGTTCTCTCTAAAAATTCTATCCATGAGAGATGAAATAAATGTTTCCCATGGCAATTTCCTGCCGCAAGTACGATGATACAGAACACTGGTCCTCAGCCCTCACTGCCCATGAAAATCATCTGGGAGCTTTGAAAACTCCTGATCTCAGACCTCATCCCAATTAAATCGGATGCTCTGGGGGAGAGGGAGGCAGAGCAAGGGCACCAGGAGATTGTCAAGCTTCCAGTTTGTCAGGTGATTCCAAGGTGCAACTAAGGTTAAGAATCACTGATGGATGTGCCATTTTATTTGTGACACAATTAAATACATGACACGTACCCGAACATGAGAGTGGAAAGAGCGTATATTACACTTCTGGTATAATTGCTGAAAAAAATTTGACTTTAATTAAGGAATCATTAAATTTGACCCTCAGAGCCTCTGAAAAATTCAACTTAAAGAAACCTGGCTTAGCCATTTATTCACTCTCGTTTAATTAGATCCTATTCTTAAACAAATGCATGATATAGGTACAGCATATATTTTTATGAGAAAATGATCTTTGCTCTTAACAGAGCTCAGTGTCCTGCCGATTTTTTCTCACTTCATGTCATAATCTTCTGTGACATCACAATTAATTCCTGTGGAGATGATTATGGAGACATAGAGAGGATTATGATTTCAGGAAGGTGATAAACAGCAGGCACAGAATAAGACCTTCTTTTACTTCTCAAGGATTACCAGCTTGGTAACAGCAAAAGCCAAGAGGGGGGAGAAAAAGGTTCGTACAGAATATTATAAAATAGCATAAAACTATAGATTTGTCTCTTTTGTGAAAGCCAATTAACTCTTTAAACAGTTTTTTGTTGATTGCATCAGCTTGATTACTTACTTAAACAGGGCATGTTTTGTCAGGTCAATCACATATTTTATTAGTATTGCTTTAAATTAAGATTCCAAATGTACCTTGCGGTTTAGATTTATCGGTATCATTATTGTGGATATTGGCTACCTGTGAATGTTTAGCTTTGCAAGCACCTCTGACTTTAGGACTTTAGAACAGCGATAAAATAAATTTGGCCTTCACAGAATATACTCATTTCCACTAAAGTTATCAAGACTTGAGTGATAAAGCAAGTGATTTTTTTTGTCATTTTCATAAGCCCTGAAAACTTTTGAATGAAGATTCTCCCAGGGCCCTTAATTCCACGGAATGATATTCAAAGCATGATGAGCAAAGGATCTGCCCCTGTGCTTGTACTTAAACATTCATGCTATGACTTGACCCACAAATTTCTTCCGATATTATTCTCCATTTTCAAGTATATAAAGTGAGTACCCTGAGTGAGTGGGGTGTGGCTCACAGTCTTATACCAAAAATGGCAGAAATAGGAAAAGCAGTGGTGAGGATCAAGGTTGACTGTCAAACAAATACCATTCCCACCTGACTTTGCCAGCTACCGAGTGTTTGCCAATAAGGAGGTTTTGGTAGCTACCATTTTTCAGAATTTTTATTTGTCTAGACTTTCATAGAAGATCCAACTAAATAGATAAGGGGACATAATTTACCAGCTCTGCCCAGCAGGAATTTAAATAAAAATCATGTTTTAAGCTCATAGAGGTTTTTGTTTTGTTCTGTTCTGCTTTTCAAAATTTCTCCAGGCAAGCATACGTGTTACTTAATAGTTTTACAAACTATACTCAGGCTTGAAGGATCCAAAACTGTCTACTTTGTCTGTGAGAAACTCTGAGTTATTACTCCTAGAAAGCGCAAATGCTATAATCAATAAATGGTTAATTCTTTTCACAATTTTGGCATTGTTCTTTAGAAAATAAAAACAAAATGGAAAGTTTACAAACAACTTTAAGAACCTGTAAAATGGCATTTTGTGAGGCTATCTTTTTGAATAGGAAGAACTTTCTTCATAATTACCCAAACACAATTTTCACTCTGAAAGCTTTTTAGCTTTGAAAATTTCCTAAATTATAATTAATTGATTTAAATCTTGCCTTGATGAAAGAATCCAAGCAGATAAGATTAATTTCTTAGTCTCTAACTATCTAACTTACCCAAGAGGCTATTCCAAAATGCTCAGCACTCAGACCCCCATCGATTATAATTTATATAAATGATCTGTTTCTCTGCAAAAGTACTGAGAAAGTACAATAGATACACAAATCAGTGGGCTGGTGGGAACATACAGACTCCACGTGGGCTATTATGAAAGCTGATTTAATTATTTCTTTTCAAAGTTTAATATGCAAAAAGTTAACTTCTAGAAATATTCAGACCATTGCCAGATGGCTATGAAAATTGTTTTTCATTAAATTGGACTGTTCAAATTTTCCAGGCCCATGAATCCAAAGACAGTTTAATCATAGTCAAGAGGGAATTGTAACTCTGGAAAACTAAGCAGAACCCTCCAGCCAGGGCTATAATGATAATTATAATGAAATAAGACCACATGATTGGGAATCGGCCTACAGGAAGGTAATTCTAGCCATCCAGAGTCTGACACGAGAGGTTTATCAAAGGCAAAGCTTGAGAAAAATTCCTAGATAGTCCACTGCAAAAGCAGGAAGAATCTACTCTCTTTAGGAGGGAAGTACACAGTGTCATGCTTGGGTTGTGCATGCCATTGAGTTGGGATTATGGCTTCTCATTTAATATTCATTTACCCAATCAAAGGAACATTTATCAAATGCCTCATTCACTACACAAAGTGTAAATACAAAGTAATGTGACTGATGTTGAAAATAATCTGCTGGATGAGTAATGTTTTCACCTGTGTTTTCATACAGAGTTTTCTGGGAGGTTCTCCAATTATCAGGTCATTGGGGAAATCCCTCTTTTTGCAAAGCATCTTCAGAATCAGTTCCTAAACAATGTAAGATAATGTATTATTATTTCAGATGCAGACATCTCAAAAACATTGTGACTGAAGTCTGTGGTTCGATGAGCTCTGAGAATTTATGATTAGCTTGCTGTAATGGGGATATGTGATGGCATTGCTTGGGGTTTATCATGGGATTCGTGTTTGTACAAAAATTAGGGATCCGGGGCATCTGGCTGGCTCAGTCAGTTGAGTGTCCCACTCTTGATTTCAGCTCAGCTCATGATCTCACAGTTTTGAGATCAAGCACTGCATTGCAATCTGCACTGAGTGTGGAACCTTCTTTGGGATTCTCTTTCTTCTTCTGCCCCTCCCCCACTTATTCTAAATAACTAAATAAATAAATAAATAAACAAATAAATAAACATTAAAAAAAAAGATTTTCTCTGGGTACCTGGGTGGCTCAGTCAGTTATACGTCTGACTTCAGCTCAGGTCATGATCTCATAGTTCATGAGTTCGTGCCCTGCCTGGGGCTCTGTGCTGACAGAGTAGATCCTGCTTTGGATCCTCTGCCTCCCTCTCTCTCGCCCCTCCCCAGCTTGCTCTCTCACTCAAAAGTAAATAAACATTAACAAAATATAAAATAAAATAAATTTTAAAAAGATTTTCTCTCTCCCCCTCATCCTCTGCCCTTTCCCTGCTCACACTCTGGCAGTATTTTACAAAAAAAAAAAAAAAAAAAAAAAAAAGGATCTATTTTCACACACACACACAAAGTTCTACACTAAGAAAGGTCTTTCTTTGCCACCAAGAAAAGATTTAAACAGATCTGATGCCTTCCCAACATTTACAACTATTTTTTTTTTATAATTTTTTTTTCAACGTTTATTTATTTTTGGGACAGAGAGAGACAGAGCATGAACGGGGGAGGGGCAGAGAGAGAGGGAGACACAGAATCAGAAACAGGCTCCAGGCTCTGAGCCATCAGCCCAGAGCCTGACGCGGGGCTCGAACTCACGGACCGCGAGATCGTGACCTGGCTGAAGTCGGACGCTTAACCGACTGCGCCACCCAGGCGCCCCGCAACATTTACAACTATTAATCCCGCAGATAGCCTAGAGTGAACTAAATATCTTTGGTTATAAATATAGAGTTAATATAGAGTCCGTTTAATAACTTCCCAGATAATTTCAGAGTTTGGCAGACATTGGAGAGATACACGGCTTTCCACAAACAATTAAGAGTGAATACTTGCAGCCAATGCATTGAATGGCTGCAGAGGGAGACAGGGCTCTGAAGCAAAAGGGGTACATCTTACCTCAGGAATACTGTGACACGTACAAAGACACTTCAGATTGTAACACAAGTATTCTCTTAGGTCTGCCGGTTAAAAGTTGTACCTGATCCTAGTACAAAAGAATTTGAGTCTAACAGAAACTGCTATCTTTCAACATTCCTACATATAAATATGGAACCATAATTCCCATTTAAAAATGATTCAGGGGTGCCCGGGTTGCTCTGCCAGTTCATCATCTGACTTGGGCTCAGGTCATGATCTTGTGGTTCCTGAATTTGAGCCCCCGCATCAGGCTCCCTGCTGACAGCTCAGAGCCTGAAGCCTGCTTCAGATTCTCTGTCTCCCCTCTCCTTCTACCCCTCCTCCATTCACAATCTCTTCTCTCTCTTTCAAAAATAAGCATTAAAAAAATTACCATGTGATTCATTCATTCTCAATACATGACTCTGTGGCAGCCATAAACATCTTCAATCATTATTATAAATATGCCACAAATAGGAGTAGCCACTGTGTTCTCAAGTCATGTTTCTGGGCGTTGAGTTGTGGATAGCCTGGCAAACTTCCGGCTTATAAACATCTGACTAAAGGAGACCTGTTTCCACTAGCAGCTGGACTTTAATGTCCAGAAGCTTCGATTCAAAGGGATTAACTCGGCCCGATGACAATGTGATGACTCCATGCATATGTTTCCATTTGTTCTTTTCTGAAAGAGATTGAAACATACACTTCATTTTCAAATGTAAATGCACTCAATGATTAAATGTCCCATTAGAATTTTCAGAGAAAAAGATAGGGAAAAATTTTCCTCGTGGTGATTTTGTACTTAGAATTGAGTGAGGTCTTGCTTTAACCACAAACAATTGCTCCCTTTTCTAAATTTCATTGGGTAAAGCCCACAAATGGTTTAATTCACTAGTAAGACTTTTTAAAACTATTCTTGCATATGCAAAACACGAGTAAGCAGATGGATTTCATAGCAAGTTACACTATTCTTTGGATGCTTTTCTATTCCCTCAGAGAGACATAGGAGCTACATGTTCTATATGTGAAGAATACTTTATTCCCACAAAAATAACAACAATGAGGGTGACTGGGTGGCTCACCAGGTTAAGCAACCGACTCTTGATTTTGGCTCAGGTCATAATCTCGTGGTTCGTGAGTTCTAGCCCCGAGCCAGGCTCTGTGCTGACAGTGTGGAGCCTGCTTCGATTCTCTCTCTCTCTCCCTCTCTCCCTGCCCCTCCCCACCCACGTTCTCTCTCACTCTCCAAAATAAACAGCCATTAAAAAAACAAAAATAACAACGATGAAGATAGCTAAGATTTACTGAGCATTTCCTAATGTCAGCCTAACTGCATTATAGATATTATTTCATTTAATTCTGACAACCACATGGTGAGGTTGACATACTCATTATTTCCATTCATTCAGAGATGTGAAGCTTATAAGAGATTAAGTGACTTGCCGAAGGACACTGGAATTAAAGTCAGAGCCTTTAAATTCTACGTGCTACTTCTTTAAACTTTGCAACAAATATCAACTTGCATTTTAGCTAGTTTCTCTCGTGTTTCTCTAGTAAGATTAGACTGTCAACTCTCACGGGGGAAGATTTTATATTATGCTTCTTGGCATTCGTAGAACTCTAACAGCTCCTGGCTCTAGTGCTCAATGAATGAATAAAGAAATGATGAATGCACGAATGAATGAAGACTTAAAAATAATTAAATCACCTTTCAACCAAGGCAAAATTTACTGTTACTTTCACTTTTTCGTATAGATTTTTTTAATGCTTTAAATCTTTGCAGGAAAACACAGAAGGCTCATATTTTTGTTTTGAAAATACTTGAATGGTCTCAAAGGCACAGAGCTAAATGTTATCACTTGATTTGAGGATGATTTGTTTTCATTTGATGATTATTTGGAGTCCTTCCTCAGAGACAATTCACAATAACCCTGGCTTCAATAAGCACTAAGGAGGGACTTCTTTTTTTTTTTTTTTTTTTAATTTTTTTTTCAACGTTTTTATTTATTTTTGGGACAGAGAGAGACAGAGCATGAATGGGGGAGGGGCAGAGAGAGAGGGAGACACAGAATTGGAAACAGGCTCCAGGCTCTGAGCCATCAGCCCAGAGCCTGATGCGGGGCTCGAACTCACGGACCGCGAGATCGTGACCTGGCTGAAGTCAGACGCTTAACCGACTGCGCCACCTAGGCGCCCCGAACTTCTTGTAGTTTATCTAAATGGTGGGGGTCATTAATATGTTGACCTGTACGGGAGCTTAAATTTTCTAGTAACATCTAGTTTAAACCAATTTTCTCAGCACAAGAGTGGGTACCTTCATGGCTAAACACCACATCAGGTCTTTGCCCTGCTAGTAATGACACAGATCCCATGGATTCCTGCATCCATGGTCCAGCTGATAGAAAACTCTGCTCCACACTGTGCAATCATGGACATTTGTTCCCAGAAATAATGAAAATGATTTGATCATGAGTAGTTCTCAAATGCTTTAAAAAATTCTTACCTTTTTCTTAGGACCATTAGGATTAGTGACCTTTAGATGATTTAATATTTGCAAAATACCTGAAGCTCCCTGAAGTACTATGTAAATATGAAAATCGCCCACAAGGAAGTCAATATATGTAAATAACCCATAAAAAAAAAGATAGCTTGAATTAGGCACAAGAGAGGCTGTCCATTTACCTCATTTGAATAGAAATTGCAAACACTAATCCTAGACAGGATTTTTAAGTTTCAGTTATTTTTAAATAATCACTTAAAACATGTCTTTTTTTAAGTGTTTTTGAAGAGTTGATGATAAAAATCTACACACAGGAAAAACTGAATCTGCTGTGAGATTAAAATCCAAAGGCTTTCTTTCTCATGAAATGATGCATGCCTTAAACTGATGTAGCACATCACTCAACAGGGGAGGGGACACGGCAGCCACCAAATATCAGCCTTGGTGATGACGGTTTACTTGGTTTATCCCTAAGGTTGTCAATTGCCCTACACCTCTCAGTGTTCAGACTCATTTGTGAGTTACAGTGATGGGAAATACTTGTCACAGCCCAGGAACTGCTTCTTGAAGTCACGCGGAAAGACATAATCAGCTAGAACCGGCACTCAAAAATTTGGATGCTTATCTGCACTCTGCTCAGAAACAATCTGAGTCGTTTTTGATACAATATTCTGACACTTCCCATTTAGATCTTGTTCGAAAGAGCAAGGGCAGAAGCAATCAAAAGTAAAATAAGAATGTGGGCTGGGAAGAGTAAATATTGAAATTTTATGAGCATAAAAGATTCAAATTAAATTTGTGGCGAAGTTCTGAAGAGTGACTTGATGGAAATTCTGGTTAGCTCTCACTGTAGCAAAACCAGTTATCCATTTATCGGGTCGGCCTGCAAGGTGCACGTGTGATAAGGTTGGCGAAGATTCTTGTTGAGTCAGGCTCTCCTGTTTCTCAAGTCTCTAACTAGGTGGATCATCAGAGCTAAAACTCTTTTTCTCTTGTTCATTTGTAAACAAATTCCTGTTTTCACAAGTGAGATTTAAACAGTACAGAACCTACAGAGCAAAGATAAGCAAATTCTCTCCTCTTCCTGACTCATCCTGCCCTCCTCAAATTGCTGATACTCCCTTCCTTGCCCAGAGTGCTCCACTCACTCCTTATTATAATGAAAATAAAGGCACACCTGGGGTTTGGTAAGGGACATCTCAGGATCCAGGCTTTCCTGAAAGGTACCCTGTGGATATGTGGGAATCTTTAAAAGAGGGTTGGTTGTTTCTTCTTCTGCATTCCAGTACCTCATACCAACTAATCTTGATCCGATGGAAAGACCCAGAATTAGGAGGTGAGATCACTCTTTGAAAAGGAAAAATAATAGGAATCAGATCACCATGTATGCATTGACATATTGCAGAAGCATTTAGTTTAAGCAGTGGTTTGTAAATATTATGGGAAAGATTGGGGAAAAATAGCATGTGTTTGTCCCTCAGTGGCTGGAAAAAAGGTATTTAATAAATTAATTAGTTGTCTATTTATTTTTGTTGTCACTGTTTTGTTTTTCTCTGCTCACTCCTATAGCTTAGATGCCAAAAGAGTGGCACACAAGCAGTACTCAGTATCAGTCGTATTAATAGAATCTAACAAATCCATAATAAAATAACAAAAACTAGCATCTCAATATAAATATGGAAAAGTAATAAAGGATACAGTTAGAAAAAAAAGCAGGGGATTAGTAAGAATAGGTATTCAGCCACATTAATAATCAAAGATATCTTTTTTATATATATGTAAAGAAAACCTATTTTCTGCCTATCAAAATACCATTGACAAAAATACTAATATAATTTTGATGAAAATTAGCAAAATTACTGCTTAAAATGTACTTTCTGGGAAGCAATAATATTCATATCTAATGCAAAATCTTTAACATTTGCATACCTTTGATATAAATTATACTTCTAGGAATTTATGATAAAAATGAGAGGGCATATATACATATTCAAGGATATAATATTTAATATCCTTTAATATTTAAAGGAAATTAATGTACCTATAACCTATATTACTATCACAAGGATTGGAATATATAAATATGGACATTGCTGTACACAAAACATAAGACATATCAATCAATGTCACTAGATGTTAATGATCTATCATTTAATCAAAAAGAGACTTACAAGGAAATAAATGTATTTGTACACATTATCATATAAAAAGGTGCAAGGATTTTCAGTACAATCGCAATAGTTTATATTTAAGTGTTTGACTAAAGGTAACTTCACCTTGATATTTTTACATCTAGTAAATATTTGAGAAGGTTTATATGCTACATTTATGATGTGATAACATTTTTATTTTAGAAAAATATATCCTTATAGAAACTTAAGAACTCAAAGTTCAATCAAGTTTACTCCAATCTAAAGAATCTATTAAGAAAAGAAACGCAATTTAAAAACTTACAGAAGAAGATGGGGCGCCTGGGTGGCGCAGTCGGTTGGGCGTCCGACTTCAGCCAGGTCACGATCTCGCGGTCTGTGAGTTCGAGCCCCGCGTCGGGCTCTGGGCTGATGGCTCAGAGCCTGGAGCCTGTTTCCGATTCTGTGTCTCCGTCTCTCTCTGCCCCTCCCCCGTTCATGCTCTGTCTCTCTCTGTCCCAAAAAATAAATAAACGTTAAGAAAAAAAATTTAAAAAAAAAAAAAACTTACAGAAGAAGATTTGAAGAGAGACACACATGCATTTATTTTTGGTCATCTGAATGTCTGAATTGACTCTGACCGTGCACATAATTAGCTTTATATTTTGTTTGTCCCCCAGTAGATGAATGGATTCATCATGGCAACTTACTCAAATATCTTTATCAATAAGGTTTTCTGCTTCTTTTGTTCTGTTTGGAGGTTCCTGCCCAGGATGAGATGGACTGATGAGTCAACCTAAGTGTCCTTTTACACTTGGACCGAATATTATTGGTCTTCTGTGAATTTTGGCAGCCTAAACTAACCAGTACTCTGGATGAACTAAACAAATTGAGTGTCTGATCTATAAAGCTAAGGACACTGGTGGCGCTTTTACCACCAGAAGGCACTGTCAGCCTGAGAGCCCTGCTTCTCACACTGCCAGCAGCTCTTCCTGTAGGCTCTTGCTTCGTTCGTGTGGTGTAACTGGGCTATCCTTGCTGTTTCATAATTATCGGGGGACAGGTAGCTTTTAAATATACACTATCTGTAGGGTACATGGCATAAAAGTCCTCCTATGATGACTATTGCCCAGCCCACCCCTCCAGCCTCTTTCCTGAATATATCCTGCTCAGTTATTACAACTAGTTGAATTTTCCTATTTGCCATTTAGATGATTCCTGCAGCCTGTCCTAACCTCTACTTTCTGCTGTGCAACTTTCTCTGCTAGGTCTTTGTGGACTCCTTATGCCAAGCGATGACTGTGGTCTCACAGTTCACTGCACACAAACCTACTGACATATCACATTGGTACATATTGGTTTCCTTACCTCTCTGTCTACCAGATTCGGATTCCCTGGAAGGAAAAGCACCTATGTCTGTTATTAGCACTTCGTAAGACAATGACAGACACTAACCACTCAAGAAGTGTTAAAACAGGAATGAACGAATGAATGATTGAATAACAGCATAAATGAGTGGTAATAAAAAAAATAAAGAGATTATTCTCTCTTCAAGGATAAAATCATTGTGGCATTTAGTTACTCCATCTAATTCTGCTTTGAAGAAATGGTGCTGTAATTATAACAAAAAATAAAGTAATCACTCTTTTAACAAATGAAATGCAGCACTTTTTGACTTTCAGTGTTTCATAATTACTGTATCTTTTACTATAGTTATTACAAATGTTTTAAACTACAGGAACAAAATTAAAAAGAAAATCAAACAAATCCTGAGCAGATAATTAACACATTACTATGCCATAGCCATTCTCTCTCTTTCTGTTCCTTATGTTACTTTCGTGTCATTTACTGTAAATATTGACTTGGACCCCAATATGTGTCAGGTACTGTTTTATGAGTTAGGGATATACAGGGAACAAGATCAACAAGGTTCATAGCTTCACAGTGTCCATGCTGGGGGAAAAGAGGGAAGCAATCAATGACAAATCAATAAACGTATTAACAGTAAGACTTCAGAACAGAATAAATAATGGAAGGGCCAATATACTATGGTGTACATAACTGATGGTAAATGGTGTTTCTGAACCATAAATGGTGGTTGGGAAGGATCTATCTAGAGAAGTAATAATGAAATTCCTGACCTGGACAACAGTGCCTAGAAACTTCTCTTTGTCTGCATGATCATGACTTGGACTTCCTAGTCCCAAATCCATACCTACTTTGGTAATCTCCCCAAAACAATGCTGTGGCTGATTAAGAAAGAATTCCTCAGAAGATGGAATTTCAAGATTATACTTGCTCCTTATTTTATGGATCTTCCGGATGCTGTCAGATTTCAGGCTTGAAATCTGTCTTGACATTTCCTAGATGCATTTTTGTTTTGCCTTTCCACTAGTTAATTGGTGACATATTTGCTATTTTTCAGTGATTTGCCAGACCCATGGGCACAGTGGGATACTTGTCTTCTACATTTGTACTTCTCATCAACCAACCAACAAACAAACACCAAAAAACTAAAGCTGTTGAAATTGATGAAGCAAACCACAATGTCTCAAGCTTTAGAAAAAATGTTCCTGGCATATCAAATGGAATAGAAAATTATTTGATCTTGTTAGTAAGCATTTTCTTGTTTATTTTGTGTTTAATACAATTGTCTTCTCCAACAAATGGATTATTTTCAAGAGACGTCCTTTGTTGGACAGAGCAACTTTTGACAGTCTAATTTAGTGATGTTGCCATGAAGAAAACTTGAAAGAGAAGGCAGAACCCAAGTGCAGCAAAATGACACCAAATGGCACATTTCCCATTGCTTTCAAAACAGTGTCTGTTGTCACATACCCCTACCAATCTCACACACACACACAAAAGCAAAGCAAAACACAGAAAGGAAAATACGCATAAAAAGAACAGGAAAGGCACACAACCAGGCATGCACACCCACCACTGATCCACAGGTTTGAAGACTTTAAACCATAGTTTCTTATTTTAGCTTCGAGAAAAATGGTAGCCATCTTTAGATGGCTATTAAAGTTTGTAAGTGGTAAATCCTTTGACGATTTCTTCAATCGTTTCTTAGACGAGCCAAGAGCCTCCTGCCATCCCAACTCTAACACTTACAGATTTTTTCTTCTTTCCCTTCATTTGGCAATTAATCACTCATTACCATGTCTGGCATCTCGAGCATTGATACCATGAAGTGTTATATAAATGGTTCATTTCCCTCGGCAGGTCTCCATACTTTGAGCACTCAGAGCTTCTGAGAGGCTTGAGTCACATTCATTAATTGATGCTTCTCTATTTCCTTGTAAATAATTCAATTACTTGAACACAAACATACAAATATGCATGTAATTACAAATTTTAATAATTAATTAATGAGGACAACAAAAGGTCAGGGAAGTCTTATCTGAAGAAGCAAACACTTAAGACCAGCTGAGCGGTTGTAGAAAGCACATTTTAGCAAGGCTGAAGAGCAGGAAGTAAATCCAGGAATCCCAGGATAGCTGATGATTACAAACCAACAGGGAATCTTGGAGACATAATCTAGAAGAGAACACAGAAGTCACATTATACAGGTGTTTGTAGGACTTAGTACCTAAAATTCGAATTTCATTCCAAGTATTAAAAGATAAATGAAGCACATTAAAATTTGGAGGGATTTTATTTGAGCAAGCATTGACTCCAATCAGGCAAGACCAAACAGTAGGTAGGAGAGCTTTACCCACAGAAGCTAGGGGGCAAGTTTTTTTTTTTAATTTTTTTTAAGTTTATTCATTTTTGAGAGAGAGAGACAGAGGGCGAACAGGGGAGGGGCAGAGAGAGAGCAGGAGACAAAGAATCTGAAGCAGGCTCCAGGCTCTGAGCTGTCAGCACAGAGCCCAAAGCAGGGCTTGAACTCATGAACCCTGAGATCATGACTTGAGCCGAAGTCAGAAGCTTACCCAACTGAGCCACCCAGGGGCCCCAAGGGACAAGGTTTTTATAGAGAAGATGGGAGCAAAGCAAGGAAATAATTTATGTGACTATAGCTTAAGTACTTGCATTATTTGGGAAAGTGAAGTTCATTGTTAGTGATTGGTTTTCTTCTTAACCTTGAGTTATTTTTAGGAATTGTCTCTGGCTTAGGTTCTAGTTTACTTATGTAGGTGACCAAGGTGTTACAGCCACCTCAGTGTAATGCCTCCTTGTTTGATTACTTTAACAAAAATATAATGGAGAACCAGGAAAAGATATTATGGAGGAGAGTAAAATTTTATATTGTTAAAATGATGCCACATTATTTTTTTCCTTGACCCAAGGTCTCACGATTCTCTTCTTTCTTACATTGCTTCCAGATTAACCAACTTGAAATACAATTTCTCTTTCACTCTCTTCAGAATTATAATCACAACCACTGCACTAATGGAGAGCTTGCTGTGTGCATCTCACATATATTTTCACATTTATCCTTTATTATCACCATAAAACTCTGGTGATGGAGAGATTAATACTTCCACTTTAAAGATAAAGAAACTCAGAGCTAGAGAAGTTAAATAGCCTGCCATATTTACCCTGGGTTTGCCAACTCTAAAGCTCAGGGTGGAATACTGTCCACTATCTTCCACAAACCACACCGTTCTCCTGTTACCACCTCAATCACGTTTTAGCTCATAAATGTGTCCTATTGGAATACATTCCTAAACGCACATAACTCTCCCTCTATTCCCATCCAACAAACTGCAGTTGATCTGTTTCCTTTACCCACTCGTCCCCATCTCCAAACCACTACAGAACATGCTTATTCTACCACTTTTTGTGATAATTTACTAGAAAGACCATTGGTCAGCAGGAAAGTTGAGTTTTCATTCAGAATTCTCCACTTATTGGGCCTCACTGAGCCTCAAAAAGTTAAAGTTAGAATGGTAATCTAACCTACCCACCAGGAATGGAGTGAAAATTAAATGAAGTGTTGAACATAGAGTTTTTTTTTTGACTCAGAAAAGGACTATGTAAATGTACATTTTATTTTATATATTGTTTTAGACCCTTTCTGTGGCCAGTAATGATTCCCCCTACCCTCCATATATCTAAATGCCCTCTCCCAGACTGAAAGCAAGGGAACACTATGGACGCAGATATTCTCATTGATCTTAACCACCATATTCCTTTTGTTCATTGTCATGTTCATACCTAGTTAAGAACAAATTATTATACTGTCTTGTGTTTTCCATATGTGTATTCATGCTTGGCTATCATTGACGCGGAGTCAGTACAGGATCTTATTTTTCACTGTCTGCACCCTTACCAGGTCCACCATAGTACTGCTAGAAAAGCAAAGAATAATGGTTCAGAGAACAGGTCCTGGCCACAGACAGACCTGGTTTGGAATCCTGACTCAAACAGCTGGAAAACATTGGCTAAAAACTCTCCCAGCCTCATGTTTCTCACCTTTAAAATGGGGTTATTAATTCCATCTTCCTCTTTAAGTTGTTGTGAACTTTAAGTCAAGAGAAGTATGGGTAATGCAGTGGTTGGCTTCCTTTCTGTTAACTATTACTCTTACCTTCCTTCTTGCTATAACTGGTGTAGTGCCTCATTTATTTTCATGTTCCTCAAAATCATCAGTTTCCTAGAAGTTTAGTTAATGTCTGTTTGCTAAATTAAATATATCATCTATTCCTTTGGACTTCTCTATGCAGTGTATCCATGTTAAGCAATTGGACTGACCCAGATTTTCTAGAAGAGCAATTTTCACTCAACCTAAGATAAACCCCAGCCAAGCTTCCTCATGCCTTAGATGAAAGAGGTTGTGCTTTGTTTTGTCAACTGATAATGCCATTTCACACAGACCAACAGCAGGTATAATTTACTTTGAATAAGTCCTATCAGTGGTTATCATGATATTTTTGTGTATTTCATAATTTTAGGGGCACCTAGGAGGCTCAGTAGATTAAGTGTTCTACTCTTGATTTTGGCTCAAGTCATGGTCTCACAATTCATGAGATTGAGCCCTGAGTCAGGCTCATGCTTTGCATGGAGCCTGCTGAAGATTCTCTCTATCCCTCTCCCCCCTCTCCCTCTGCCCCTCCCCTGCTCATACTCTGTCTCCCCAACAACAACAACAATAATAATAATAATAATAATTTTAAAGGTCAGCACTTAAGGCTTATTTTTCATGGAATATAGAAATAGCCCAGCTGAAAAAGTTGAGTTGATAATTGTATTTATTTATTATTTATGTATGTAGGTATGTGTTTATTTATAGATTTATTACTGATAACTAGGGATTGCATGGAAGAGTATGTGTCTTTTTTTTGAAATGGTAAAGAAAGCAAAGTATGGAATTGCTCCCCAGTAACTAAGTGAAGAATCCACCTGCCATCTTTAATGATGCCAAGTTTGCCATCTTTAATCTCTGAATGGTTTTAACTAGATATTAATTAGTGTATCATGTTAAATTCATTACACACTTTATGAATATCTTGAATCCTCTTACCATAAGTAAATAATATAGAAAGTATAAAGGATAAAATATTAAGTAATTTGGACAAAGAAGACTTTGGAAAACACTTTACAATAAACCTATATGCCTTTGGAACTATATTAATAAAATTAATTTAAGAGGGTTTAATCATGCCAATTCTTGTTTACATTTAAGGGATTAAACTCACTGGTGGATTTGAGAATGGAGGTTTTTTAAAGGACAATGTGAACATAATTTGGCCTTTAGCTAATTTGTAATTGAAAAGTTCAATTCATTAAGCAGATTTGTCTTTAAAGCTTATGTGACAGAGCCTATCATTACTTTAGAATTTTGCAGAACACTGAGGTCAACTGAGCCAAGGAGTTCTTTGAAACTTTTAATTTTTAAGTATGCAGATATGTTGCAGACTTGAAGCGTAAGCAGAGGGGAACATCAATTTAACTTCCTCTGCTACAATTCTCTTGTCCCTTTTCCTTTCCTTCTCTCTGTCTCTGCTGTTGTCTTCTTCCATCTTACCTGCAAGTAATTCTAGTACATGGAATAGACTGGTGGAACAGAAATAGAGATCCCAGAGCTTACCAAGTCTGTCTCAGCCTTACAAACATGAGTCTAGTGGGAAGGGTAACTGATTCAGCCTGATACTAGAGTCTGAGACTGAAGGCCAGTGCAAATGTTGTTCCCTGAGAATGGGTTGGGAGGTGGGGTAGAGATGTGGTCTGCTCCATAGCTATGTGACACTGGGCAAGTTGTTTTACCTCTCTCCACTTCCATGTCCTCACCTATAAAGTGAAGATAATATCAATGCCTACTATAGGGATTTTGTGAATGCGTATTGAATAAGACAATCTCGGTAACCACTTAACCCCATGCTCTAAGCAGTGTATGGTCAATAAATGTTTGCTGTTATGAGGACATGCTTTTTTGTATTATTAATATATAAGATATATAGGTAGGGAGTATAAGAGATATAGAGAGGGAAATTTTAGAAAACAAAATAGCCTGGTAAGAAGAGTCAGATTAAAATGGTAGCATCTCTAACCATCAGCATCGCTATCTGGAAAATGGGAATAATTATAGTGTCTACTGTTTTAAGAATTCATTGAAACACTGCACCTAAAGCATTTAATCCGGTGCCTTGCACATGATGAACACTTGAAAAATGGTGGCTGTTATGATGACAATAGTAGTAAATAATATGACATAGAGTCGGGGTTAGCAGTGGAATGACCTGGTTGCAATGTACAGGTTAGAGACAGGGACATTTTGAACCAAATGACAAATGAGTCATTGAGTCTTACAAAATCATAAAGAAAATTGTGATACTTCTTTCTCTCCTGAAAACCCTGTAAGCCCTTCCCATCGCTGTATCTTAGTGCTCCTTAAACGTGTCACTTAGATCCTGTTTCCACATATGTTATTATATGGTATGCCTCCTACTTGATCGTCTCATAAGGAATAATGTGCAAGCAATGACGTGCTGGCACCTGAGTTATGTTTTTTCCCAAACACAGGCAAAAACAAATTTGTAGCTATCAAATTAAAAATGAGATCATCACTAAAATACCCAAATATCGTGTTGTGATAGTGTATGGTCCATTTTCAGGAAACGTTGAAACTAACACATGTTAATTACCACCATTGCTGCTACAAGTCAGGAGGTTCTGGGAGTAAGAAAAGTCACACTGATTTCAGTTATTTCGGTTTGCTTGTCTACTATGGTTGCTTGTTGGTTCTCCTCAATCCCTAATCCCTCTACAGTTAGTCCAATCCTGGAAAGCTTTTCACCTGATACTCATGACAAGGTGATCCGAGAGCTTAACATTTTACAGACAGCTCAGACACTTCAATAGATTTTTCCTATCTCATTTCTTGTGCATATGTGCTGTGTATTTTATTATATTAATGTTACGCGTAGTGTGTGCATGTGTGTTTATTCAATATTATAGTATATTATATTAATTTTGCACAGGCTAATGAAAATCAGGATGTGATATTTCTAAGTCTAAGCCTTAGGTCTCCACAGAAAACTCAGGTAAAGTACTGAGGTTAGTATTTCTAAAGACAAACTTCTACCCCCAGTAGCTTCTTTCTTACCCCCCCCCTTTTTTTCCTCCTCCCTCCTCCCTTAATATCTCTTGAAAATGGAGGTAAAGTTGAGTCATTCAGCTCAAGTGGTCCAGATAATTTACTCACCTTAATACTTCACTTGGAGATAGAGACTATTAATTGTTACAACTCTGAGTAGTTGAGAGATAAGAAAGATGTACTGAGGAAAGGATGGACGTAAAATAGCTCATTAAAGCATCCTCGTCCGCCCTCCCCTCTCTGAGATTCAGGGAGCTTTTATGATCCACCTGTGTGATTCTCATCATCATGCTAACCCGGCGCTTCCAGGATGACAGAACAGTCCCCTAGACTCCCTCTGAGCTTTGGGTCAGGTTTTTCATTTCACACATCATTCACCTCCTCGCTCCAGTGATCCTGAAGAGCCAATAACCCACCTGATCCTGTGTGCACATTAGCGCCAATCATTTAAATGCATACTTTGGAGAGGTGGAGACTATAATACAAATTCCTAAAAAATATACACACTGGGGACTTTTATAGTGGATTCTCTTAGAAATCACCTCAGAAAGTGATAAAATTTCAAGCCAGAAAACAGAATAGTTTATAGGTCCTGACCAACCTTCACAATTACAGTAATGTTTCCTTGGGTGAGCTTCTCTTTTTGTGCTCATAATATGGAATTGAACTTGAGTTTACATTAAACAAACATTATTTTCCTTAAATACAAAAGATCTTCAGTCAAGTTGGCTTAATGTGGCAACCTATCGGAGAACAAGGAGAATCCATTTTTAACTGTAAATTGGTCCTTGTCTCGAAATATCCATATGCTCTAATATTCAAAAGTGAATATTCCCAAATTTGGTATTTTCTACCTGACACCAACACAAATAGCTTAAAATTAAATAGAAACAATACACATAATACTTTAAAGCCAGCAACCTGAAATTGGGTCAGTTTGTGATTTAAAAGAAAAGTAAATTAATAATTGAACATTGATGAGATTTTTTTGCTCCCATTAGAAGCTTTTCTACTCCTGTGTTAGGTTAACAAACAATGATTACATGTTTGGGGCTGCTATAAAATATTAATTAGCTGGAAAAAATAGAAGATTTGAAGAGAAGGTAATATCAGCCACATTTTGACCTTAAAATTGCATTTGTATTTGGGTGCATAATGTTAAAAGGACATTACTCAGTAGCAGAACCCTGTGTTTATTTAGGAATTGGGTGACTGTTTTGTTTTGTTTTGTTTTGTTTTGTTTTGTTTTGTTTTGTTTTTATGGAATCTCTTAACCCTGGGTAATGAATGTTGATTAGACTAGGGAACCAATCCCAGTAAAGCCAACTCAATTATAGCTATTGGTTTAAGCAGGAGAGTTCCACACTTACTTATAAAGAGGGGAGGGGTTATTTTGGAAAGGGGAAATAATAGGAAAATTCTCCTTCCCTTAAAACTGAGACATGAAAATAGAACACATTTCTTCCTAACCTTGGATATTAAAGTTCATAATGTGATGTTTGGGGCTTGCAGTCATATTATGAATACATTACTGAGCTACTATGGTAGAATAGTTCACCTCCTGATTATATTTTCTCATGAGATAATACATTTCCTATTGTTGAAGTCATTTGTAGTAAGATTTTCTGATACCTCAAACTGGGAAAGCATGCTAATATCTTTAACTTCAAGATTTTGGATCTTGTTTGTGTTAATCAGATTGAGCTGAATAAGCCAGTTTATTTCCATCCACATAAATTTTGCCACATTTCAGTGGATTTCCAGGTAAACTCATCGTATTGACTTAGGGATTCTTTATTTTTAACATCTTAAGGTCCTGCAATCTCAACACATGATTTCCAGCGTTACTGAATGAGAAAAAGAGAGAGATAGGGCACTACCTAAAACTTTCTACTGCCGCAAAACGATGGTGACTTTCATTTAGTCCGTTAGCCAGAGCCAGACACGTAACTCAGAACATCCACAAGAGACTGGGAAGTGTAGGAAGCCTCTTGGATATTCAGTGAGCTTTTAAAATCCTCTGTCACAGTGAACATGGTCAGGCTATAGAGATGCTAGATGTCAGGATTAGGGAATTCACTTTTCTTACTATATAAGAACAAGAAGGGACTCTCCTGATTCCCTTTAGTTCTCACTCAGTTGGAAAAAAAATTTAGATTTAACTTAATTCCAGAGAAATAGTTTTATAAGAGCTAGAATAGGAGAAAAGGCAAACTGTAGGGAACCACGCATGTGTGCAGTAGACGGTCCCTAATGGGGCAATGGTCCAGAGCATGGATGCTGAAGTTTGATGGACCTGTGTCTGTACAAAGCTCATTTATGTGCTAAGCTGTGCAACTTAGAGTTTCAGGGTAAGCTTGAATTGCTCAAATGTGCTTCGTTCATCGAAAAATGCACAATGTATGATAAACCTTATTTTGCTTTGTGGTACAGTAAGCATGAGTGTTAAGTGAGTCCATCAGTGACCTGAACAAAATCTTGAGAATCCAGTATGGCATAGTCATTTCTATTGTGTGTTTTCAACACCACCAGGCAATTCTCAAATTCTCAGCGGACACTGCCAAGGTGTCCTATGAATTGAATGCAATTCTGATGCTATCTCCTTAGAGATAGTGTCATATCCTACAGGTTAAGTGCTCGGTCTCACAGCACTGCTCCCACTTCAGACACCAATTCCAAGTCCAGGTGTCTATAAACTGCTATAAATTGGAAGTTCCCACACGCCCCTTCTTTGGGTCCAATTAATTTGCTAAAGTGGCTCAAGGACTCAGAGAAACATTCACTTACATTTAGTATAAAGGATGTGATAAGGGATACAGACGGATAGTTCGATGAAGATATACATAGGGCAAGGTTCAGAGGGTCGAGAGTCCTAGAACTTCCCCCACTCCTGGAACCACAGTGCACAATGCTCCAGACGCATTCACCAACTTGAAGCTCATCTTTTCTCCTTGTTCAAGAGATTTTATAGATCTTTAATCTCCACCCCATTCTCCCTTTCCCAGAGGTCAGTGGGCAGGGTTGAAAGTTCCAGGTCTCTAATCATTTAGTCTTTCCGGTGACCAACCCACTAAGGCTATTTAGTGGTCCTGTCCTAAATCACCTAATCATCATGAGCTAAGGTGTAATTGAAAGGAACTCATTATGAATAACAAAAGATGCTCCTACCACTCAGGAAATTACAAGCATTTTTAGGAGCTTTGTGCCAGGAAGCTGGGACAGAGACCAACTATATTTCTTATTATACCACACTATCCTATGTGAAAGGAGCATTTTCTTTTATTCTCTAAACTTGCTATTCAGTATGCATATATTATAACTAAAGTGCAGAATAAGTAAAACGAATAAATGTGTCATTTTACAAATAAAACAGGGCATTCTTTCTTAAGCAAACTTTTTTCTTTTCGTTGTCCATGTTTGGTATTTTACAATAATGCCACAATTTTGTCAGTGGAAGGAGGATAGAAAAGTCAATTAAGTATATTTAAGCTTATATTAGGCAATTACAGTAAATGTAATGCCATACCAATAAGCATGGGTGATTTTCTTAGGAAAGTCTTAGATTATAAATTCTTCTGCATTGTATTTCCCAACTCTCTGCAGTACATCCATAAGAAATAATGCTAGAGAGATTCTGTGATATTGATGTTTTAAGTGCATTTGGCATAAACAGCACCCCTATTATTCAACCATAATTGTGTCAAAACTTGCTACTGTTAAAAAAGAGACAATATACTCTAAATGGAGTCACTTGTGCTAAACCCCACATCACTAATTTGAGACTTACTCCTTAACTCCATTACAATTTCAGCCCCTCCCAGAAATGTAATCTTAAACCAGTCCATTTAGAATTACCTGGTCAGCACTAGTGAGGTAATCTGTTTGATGGACCCTGTGGTCTTCTAAAGGAAAGTGACCTTGCCACAATCAGTTCTTTGCCAGTATAACTTTCTTGCCCCACCTCCTTCTGCTTATAAAAATCTTTCATGTTGTGCAGCTCTTCAGAGCTCTTTTCTCTTTGCCATATGGGATGCTGCCTGATTCATGAATCCGTGAATAAAGCCAGGGAGATCTTTAAATTTTACTCAGTTGAATTTTTTTTTTACACTGCACTTTTTTATTTTAAATATACAATGAACAAGAATAGCTTGGGTATAAAAGACTATTAATCCTTACATGTCACCAAAAGCAAACTTCGGCCTTTAATGAATTGCATTTGCATCATGGCGTGTGTATGTGCATCCATGTGTGCACGTGTGTGCGCATGTGCACACGTGCGCACATGCACGTGTTTCGTGCCGGTGTGGTGAATTGGAAGAAGAGAGGAAGTAGTGTTTTCTTGTAGCCAGCTCTCCATTCATTCACCAACTCCTAATGAGCACTTACTGTGTACAGAAAATTGGGCTAAGAGAGCAAATGCGTTCTGTGTCTGTAAAAAGTAAAGTTTAGCTGCAAAGAAGGACATTAAATAAATAAACTCAATAAAGTATGATCAGTGTCATGGCATGTTAACATGTTCAATGAATATTTACCTGATGATATGACCTAGTTTAAGTGAGTTAGGGAAGGCTTAAGGGCAGAACAGATACTTAACTGAATAATGAGTGGGAGGTAGATAGGAAAAAAAAAGTGGGAAAACCATACCCATACCTCAATGCATGCCTTCTTTTATTCTGAGATTTTAGTTTCTGCATTATGTTACATATGTGTGTGCTCCGGCCTTTTTTCGGTCACATTGGATTCTGATAAATAAGTACATGTGTGCTAGTTATGGGACCAGGAAAAAGTTTTTAACCAAGCAGATATCCTTGATTCAAACTGTTAAATTGATATTAGTTAAAACATCAGCTAACCGGGTGCCTGGGTGTCTGAGCATCTGACTCTTGATTTAGGCTTAGCTCACGATCTTGCAGTTGGTGAGCTCGAGCTCCCCCATCGGGCTCTGCAGAGACAGTGCATCTCCTGCTTGGGATTCTTTCTCTCCCTCCTTGCCTCTCTGCCCCTCCGCTGTTCATCCTCTCTCTCTCTCTCTCTCTCTCTCAAAATAAGTAAATAAACACTAAAATATTTTTTTCAGTATAAATTAGCATATTGATATATTAATTAAAGGCAATTAACATACTAATTAAATTTTACCTCTGCTTGTGTTCGGTGGACCAGAAGAAGTAGATGCCAGGGAGAATGATCAGCAGGAGCAGACGGACTAGGGGAGAAGCATAGACAGAAGAATGTGGACTGATTGATGAAGCAGAGCATCCATTGTGCACATGTACTGACCCACTGGATTAGAGGGGGCAGAGTGATAAGGGCTGCAGTAACAGTAATGACCACCAACAGCTGGATATTGCTCCCGAGTAACACACAAACACCCATTCACGCCTAGTCTTTGTTTTGATCTTTATGTCAAGACACCTTCAATCCAATATCTCAACCTCTTACACAGCGTAAGACATGACATAATGCATTTCGTATTCCAAATCTACCATTAATTATTGTTGAGGCTTTAGGCATGACACTGAAAGCATCTTTGCCTGGTGCAAGTTTTTCTTCTACGATACAAAATATTCATGTTTCTCTCAAACCAGAAAAATGAATGCCCGTTCCCTTTGTAGAATAAATTATGAAATTTACTTTATCATTCATTCTTTCTAATGGAACTCTGGTTATCTGATGCAACCAAGAATCAATAGTAAAGAAATGGTGAATATTTGTTATAATGTCCTGAGGCTCAGCATTAGTGACAAAGATATTTCTAACTACCAACTAATAAATGGATCTTGATTTAATGAAATTTGTGTATTAAGGGTGAGTCCTGCTTTTTTCTGTTGAGAAGCCAATTTTATTTACTCAGTAAACAATAGTGAGAGACTACTGCACATTGGAACTCCAAAACAAATCTGATAAAACCTTATTCATTCAAAGTTGGCCGCTAGAGACAGATAAAAATTCACAGTCCAGTGTATTACTTTAACTTACATGCACGTGTGATTCTATAACAGCACATCTGATCCTCACAATAAACTTGTGGGTTGGATTAAGGCAGAAAGTTCACGTAATTTGTCTAATTGCCTGGAGTTTGTAAAATTGGTGTTTAAATCTTAATCCTTCACTCCAAAGTGTGTGTTTTTCTCAACAAGTTCTGATTATTTGAAAACTAAGAATCAATGGATACATATGCATGCATCCATAAGTAGACCTGTATAATTCAAACCCATTTTGTTCAAGGGTCAACAGTATTTTTAAAAGTTTCTTATATGCATATTCAAATTCCCTGATGTACTCCTTCAACTAAGGTGCATATATCAATACATACATGTTATCCACAAAACCACAAACTCAACCATGGTATAGGGGGTCTCTCTCCAGAAGGGTTTCACCATAAGCCACATACAGGGTCATATCCAGTCTCTTCTAAGAGCCTACAGGCCCTGGTCTGACCCTGAATCACCAGTCAGGACTCCTCTCTTCCCACTGTGGTTTCCAGTTTTTATTCTGTCACTTTCTCACTCATACAAATTGATGTGCCTCCTTCCTAGGGTCCTGTTCTGTCAACCAAAGGGGATTCGATTCGATCTGTCCTGTTCATGTCATGAAATGCTTCATTTCACCTTTCCTCAAAGCAATTGATGCCAGCTAGCCCTAGACCTCCACAATTAAGGGGACCAGCAGGAAGCAATCTATTAGTGAACGTTGGAAGGAATAAGGATCAGCCCCAAAATGGTATGTGGTCACCAACTCTAGACAGAGAGTTTTGCATAATTTTATGCCTCACCTGCAATGAACTTGTATCATCTATGTCTTAATAGGAATATTGGGTGTTCCTTTATGCTGTAAATGTAGTGGTACACGTGGAAACATCCCAGTCTGAAAATAACACACCTGGGCCAGTCGTTGGCCCGAATAAGATCATCATAAATGTGATGGTAGTCAGGGTGAAGACCAAATATGTTGCTGCTAAAAGCTGTCCCAAGATTTCATGACAAAAGTTCTTTTGTTGACAAGAAAGCAGTTTTGCAACAATATCAGGCTGGTGGTGGCGTAACTTTGCTGCACTCTTACCTTGCCAACCACTCATTCCTCTTCCGACTGAATAGAAATGATTGTGTTTCTTCCTCACGTTTGCCTACTCCTGTTTCTTGCCTCCATTTATATTATGTATATTTTAGTATGCAGTTGGCAATTGACTGCTTAGCAACTATAAAATTATTTTGGAGGAGAATCTATATCAAAAAGGCAACTTTCAATAATGTAGTGCATGTCCTTGGAAAACTAATTTTAATGGAAAGAGATGTTCAGCCAATACAGATATGCTAAAGAGTATGAACATGCATTTTAGTATATCTACACATAATAAAAATGGGAAATTAATCTTTACGGTCCTTGTTTTAATTATTTTTCTGAAGAGGTATCCTATTTATCTATTGTTTGGCTCTTTTCCTAAACCAATACTATTAAGTTAAGAATTATTTCTTCTTAATCATTACAAACAGTTGCTACATTTCCTTTTTGCAGTATGCTTATTTCTTTTTATATGTAGTAAAAATAAAGAGTATGTTGTATTACAATGACATCAAGTCATTCCAAAATTTTCTGGACATGAAGATTCACAATTATGCACATTACAGCATGCCTAAGCATGTATGTGCAGGGGGTGGGGGTGGGGGTGGGTAAGAGTGACAATTCTGCATTTAAGAAGACATACTGGGAAGGTATAGTATGTAATATACAAAGGGAGGAAGGACATGTATATAGGGGAGCAAACAGAATATCCAGTTATTTTAGTTTTCCTGCAGCACCTTTTTTTTCTAGGAATTTAATTTTTCTCCCCAATTTCATTATTGAAGCAGGAGTAGCCATATCACACCATGTCTTCTTTTCTTGGACAGAGTTAATTGATCTTCTAGTAAGACACAGGCTTCAAAATTGGCTGGTAGTAGGAACACCCAGGCCACCAACACCACTGAGCCACCCCAGATGGTTGGTTCAGTGGTTGGGAACCAACCATAAGCTGAACTTGTGAGACACTTCATCAAGATTTCTGCACTTGAGCCGAAGAAGCTGGAGTATTAACTCCTTGGATGTTTGAATCACAATATGTGCAATAAAGAAACCACCCACAGCCATGTTTTCTGCTTCATGAACTTAAATGGGGGAAGATATTCTACAAATGAAAGGGGCTGAGAAAAGAGATGCTTGGAAAGGAGCAGAGAAAAATAGAGAAAAAGTCCTAACATTGTTGGAATCCTTGGATCCTTTAATTTCTGAAGCCCCAATACTTTCCTTTCATTGGTTTCTGAATTCAAGAATCTCCTTAGTACATTCCTCCTTTTTAAGTAAGCTAGTTTGAATTGAATAGCTGTTACTTTGCCCAAACATGTGTTCATTATACCGTATGGTACCGAAGAGTTGCCTGGATCAAAAGTGCAGCAAAGTGGACTCGCCATTGCAGCCTCACCAAAGGGCTGTTCAGGTCATGATCTAATATTGGGAAACACAAGGATCACTGTGAAAACCTCACTAATCAGGAGATTTAATCCAAATTGTGTGACACCACTGTTCTGTTGCACCTGCATTCTCAGGACCATGGTTAGCTGTCCAAACTGCAAAAACACTTTGTATGGCAGAAGCAGGGAGTAGTTCTCAGACTACATTAGATACCCACTTCATTCAAAGAACATACAGGCCAATAAGACAAAAGGCAGACTGAATAATACTAGGTCAAGATGATTGACTTCCCACACTTCCACAGAGCTGGCTGCCGTATTATCCTACACAACTCTCAATCAATAATCTTTACTCTGTTCCCCTCTCTTCTCTGACCCAGGCTTGGTTATCACAAGAGTTAACATTCTTTCCTGCCCTATACATGTAGTCAGGAATATGGAAAAATAAAATGAGTCAGGATCTGGGATTTTCTGAACCATAATACATCACCTTTTAAGATCTATGACTTCAGAGTTCAAGGTAGACAAGGGTATATGTGGGTCCCTGCTTTCCTTCCATCTGCATTAGAGGTAGAATGAGCTTATGGTGGTTGAATCACCAAAACTACTGAGTACATGCTTTTCTTCTTTGAGAGACAGAGACAGTGTCAGTAGGAGAGGGGCAGAGATAAAGGGAGAGAGAGAATCATAAGCAGGCTCCCTGCTGTCAGCATGGACCCCAACGTGGGGCTTGAACCCATGAAACTGCGAGATCATGACCTGAGCCAAAACCAAGAGTCAACAAATACCAGCTGAGCCACTGAGGCAGCCCTAGTACATGCTTTTCAATAACAGTATTTTATATCAATTACCTGAATGTATGTGAGTGTGTGTGTGTGTGTATATGTTTTGTTTTATTATCAGTTTTATGGACTTATTTAAGATGTCTGAGAACTACTCACTTCAGATAAAAAGTATTCTTGACAACTCTTTATGTCAGTCTTTTTCTTATTATATTATTATTATTATTATTATTATTTTGAATTGGTGGGTTTCATTTCAGGGTGATAATAGATGATTTGTACCTTTTTAGTAATCATCTGAAGGCAAACCACCTTTGTTTATTAGCTTGCTATTTCTCCTGGGAAATTATTTTCTAGAATTCCTGCCCAATTGGTCCAATTTAAGGACTCTTAAGCCAAGGTTGAGGAGATCGAATAATAAAAGTCATCATATGACCCTGGTATTCATGACATAACTTGTACTTTACTCATAAACTTTAGTCTAATTTTGAAACATTTTCGACTATAGATGCTGGAGAGGATGTGGAGAAATGGGAACCCTCTTGCACTGTTGGTGGGAATGCAAACTGGTGCAGCCGCTCTGGAAAACAGTGTGGAGGTTCCTCAAAAAATTAAAAATAGACCTACCCTATGACCCAGCAGTAGCACGGCTAGGAATTTACCCAAGGGATACAGGAGTACTGATGCATAGGGGCACTCGTACCCCAATGTTTATAGCAGCACTCTCAACAATAGCCAAATTATGGAAAGAGCCTAAATGTCCATCAACTGATGAATGGATAAAGAAATTGTGGTTTATATACACAATGGAGTACTACATGGCAATGAGAAAGAATGAAATATGGCCTTTTGTAGCAACATGGATGAAACTGGAGAGTGTGATGCTAAGTGAAATAAGTCATACAGAGAAAGACAGATACCATATGTTTTCACTCTTATGTGGATCCTGAGAAACTTAACAGAAACCCATGGGGGAGGGGAAGAAAAAAAAAAGAGGTTAGAGTGGGAGAGAGCCAAAGCATAAGAGACTCTTAAAAACTGAGAACAAACTGAGGGTTGATGGGGGGTGGAAGGGTAGGTCATGGGTATTGAAGAGGGCATTTTTTGGGATGAGCATTGGGTGTTGTATGGAAACCAATTTGACAATAAATTTCATATATTAAAAAAAAAAGTAATTTTGAACCATTTTCTCTGCAGTCCAGAATGAGATGATAAAAAGTAATCTGGCAGTTTCTAATGCAAAGTTCAATGTTCTGAATTTCTGAATGAACAGATTGAAAGTATCAAAGATGAGGAATAAGATGTAAAAGTTCCTAATTGTTGAGGGATTGCAGGAGGAATGAGGAAGAGAGAATCTCGAATGTACATCTGAAGGACAAGTTGAGCTGGGTGGCCATCAGGTAGGTCATTAGCAGCTGCAGCCGAAAGAATTATGTCTATAGACTGCAGCTTGCTTATGGCATGAGATGTGTTGTATTCTGGTGCATCCAAATGGTGATTACAGAGTTGTGGTCAAAACCCTCTAAGGTGGGCATGTCTGTATTCATCAGAATACAGCTTGTGTGAGGACACAAGAATGGGTTAATTGGAAAGAATAAAACGTAGTGCCTCCTGGACACAGTGTAATTGGCTCCCACTGGCACATCAGGGCAACATGCCAGGTTCTGGTGTTGGCAGGGAATGAGTTCTCAATTAGGCAAATCTCTCTACTTCTTAACCACCAGCACTGCTAATGCTCTGCTCTTTGGCCGAGATTATTGCAATAACTGCTAACAAGTCCCCCTGCTACTCCTTTTGCTCCTTTACAGTCTACTTGCCACATGTCAGCCCAAGAGATCCCTTCGATTTGTTAAGTTACATTACATCACTTGTCTGCTCAATGACCTCAGAGAGTTCTCACTCCGTAGAAGCCAAAGTTCTCATGGTTTATAGGGCAGGTGCTATATGTTCTGCTTCCCCCACTCCTTGCTGTTCTGATCTTAAATCCCACTCTTCCTGAGTTCATTTATCTCAAGCCACAGGTGACTTCTCACTGCATCTCCAACGTGCAAGGCACACATCTTCCTCAGGGCCTTTGTACTTGCTATTTCCTCTCCCCAGCATGCTCTCCTCTACATAGGTATATGCATGCTCCAGCACCTCCTCAGGTGAGATCTCAGATTTCAACATTTCAGAGAGGCCTTCTGAGCTTACTGTCCACCTGGGTACTTGAAGTCCATTTCTAAAACTATAATTTTCTGTATGGCAATTACTAACTGTATATACGTATATTTCTTTTGCTTAATTCTCTGTCTTCTGACACTCAAACACAACCTCTGTTTTATTCATGGATTTATTGCTGATATATAGTATGTTCTCAATGCCTATTGCATACTTGTTAAAAGAACTGAGCCCTCCCTTCAATACCCAGAGATACCAGCAATTCCTGTTTACTTCCTTTAGGGGATATATAAATACATGTCACATATGTGTATGTGTATAATTCATTTATGCTTAGTGAGCGAAAAGAGAAAGAGATTAACAAAAAATAGTGTAACGGAGTATAATTAAGAAATAGTTAGAGAAAAAAAAAGTGGAGTGTCAAAATTAAAAAAGTTCCAAAGGAGAAAATTGTAAAGGAAATCCTAGAGAATGGCTAAGGGAGAGCCACTGGATTAAAACTGTAGGGTCATCCATTACCTTTAAGAGGAGATTTTTCATTTTTAGGAGAATGGGAGCAACTCATGAAAGGGTTTAAGTTACATGTACCTGGAAAAGAGACAGAGTGTCTTAGAGAAATAGGTGATTACAAGTCTGGGGCAGGAAATGTACCTGGAACATCTTGTATTATCAGAAATTAAGCATGTTATCCAAAAGTACCTGAGAGTCGATTTGAAGACAGTCTCACTGGTCAAAGATAAGACAATTTGAACATTGCTAAGAATAACAAACGCTATGGATGAAATACATTAAGAATGATTAAATACAAAAATTCATAACAAACACAAAATGAGCAAAGAAAACACACTGGTCATCACTGGCAGATTGTATAAAAACCCAAACTCATTATTTTGAAACTGGCAAGTGAAAGATTAGGCATTTCTATGACCTTTTTGATAATAAGTAGAAAACTAGTAAACCAGGTATGAGATGAAGGTTTTTTTTCCCCTTTATAGAGATTTTAATCTGATAAAGAAGACATTATAAAAAATAGAATTATCATTTTGAAACTTCTGTTTGAATAAATGAATCTAGGTACTGATCATCAACAATTGTGAACACACAAAAAAGTAGACATTATGTGTTTTCTGATAGAAGGACGTACCACCTACCAGCGAAGCAGCCTTGCCAGAAGAAACAAAAATGAATCAGATCAGACCTCTATAAACAGTTAGCAATTTACAGAGGAATATATTAATCTGTGCCATGGAAATATAATCAACACAGTGCAGACTGTGGGGAATGTAACAGGACAAACAACCTTATCTCCAGCAAATAAATCACAAGGATAAATAAGTTGGGCAGAACTTACAAAAGAAACTTAAAGAACCATCAACAAATTACATTATTTGAATTTTATGTGGGCTCTGATTCAAACACATAAAAATGAATAAACATAATGAGACAGTGGAAATTTGAACACTAAATGGGTTTTTGATATTATTAATGAATTATTGTTAATTTCTCTTAGATGCAGCAAGGAAAATGGAATATCTTTATCATGAAATATTTGGGGTCGAAATCATATGATTGTTTGGTGTCTTCTTCATAAATCATTTTCTCTATTTTCCCTCAAAAGTCCTCTCTAATTATTAATTATTTGTGCTAAGTTTGTGTTTATCATAAGCAGAGCCTGAGATGAGGATTGTGTGCAAGTGATTTACTAAGGAAATGCTCTGGGAGAGACCCACAAGAGTTCAGAATCAGGATAGTGAAGAGGAAGAAGCCAAGTGACACAGAGCATCAGCCTCAGTCAGATTCTGCAAAGAAGCGCAAAAGTATTAATTATACTTCAGAGAGTATTTCAACCGGAGATCTGGGAAACACTCAAGGAGTCTGGAAATGGGAAGTCTGCAGGAGTCCTGAGTTGGAGGCAGTTAGTTTCATGGCCACAGGGACACAGAATGGTGAAGAGTATGACCTCAGGAGTCAGAGTTTTAAATTCTAAATCCTGGCTCCTCTACCTACTGTGATTCAGCGTTCCTATCTGAAAAATGGGGATGATAAATAAAAAATGGGAACACTTCACAGAGTCACATGAGACAATACCTTTATAAGTCATTTAAAACAATGCTGGGGTTTTAAACCTGAACATGTATTAGAAATGATTGACCCAACAATAGCGCTGCTAGGAATTTACCCAAGGGATACAGGAGTGCTGAGGCACAGGGGCACTTGTACCCCAATGTTTATAGCAGCGCTTTCAACAATAGCCAAATCATGGAAAGAGCCTAAATGTCCATCAGCTGACAAATGGATAAAGATGTGGTTTATATATACAAGGGATACTTCTTGGCAAAGAGAATGAAATCTGGCCATTTGTAGCAACGTGGATGGAACTGGAGGGTATTATGCTGAGTGAAATAAGTCAGTCAGAGAAAGACAGATACCATATGTTTTCACTCATATGTGGATCCTGAGAAACTTAACAGAAGACCATGGGGGAGGGGAAAGGGGAAAAAAAAGTTACAGAGAAGGAGGGAGGCAAACCATAAGTGACTCTTAAATACTGAGAACAAATTGAGGGTTTATGGGAGGGTGGGGGAGAGGGGAAAGTGGGTGATGGGCATCGAGGAGGGCACCCGTTGGGATGAGCACTGGGTGTTGTATGGAAACTAATTTGACAATAAATTATATTTAATATAAAAAAAAGAAAAGATTGACAATAGATGCTTTAATTGGTAAGTGTCTTGAAATGTACATTCTGCTTTTAAGGATCCACAAAGCCAGTAATAAATATAGATGATAATAAATATACATGAATAGGTAGATGGTGGTTGTGAAAGACTTGGGAGGATGTAAACAGAGGTGGGGGCTGCCCTAGGTAGCACACTCAGCAACACTGATTTGCATGCAACACTCTTAGGAACAGCACCCAGAACTGGAATCTTTAGTAATACAGGGGAGGCAACATAGGATCACACTCCCAGGAGGAAAATATGTGAAAATGAGGCATAGACTCCAAATGCTACTTGAGTAAAGGGGCGATTTGTTGTAGTAAGAGCTTGAAGCTGAGAACCAGATAAGATTCTGATTACTGTAAACGAAGGATTAGGTTCAAGTAGAGGGAACATGCAGCTTGATTTGATGATATAGACTGACATCTCATTTGGTACTCAACCACCCTCATTTTAGAGACGAAAAATCTTAGATAAAGTTTAAGCAATGTGCCTAATTGATTCAGTAATGTGCCCAAGTTAACTCATTGATGAAGTGGAACAGTTGTGACTAAATCTCAGATCTTATAGCCACAGAGCTTGAGTCTTAACTTCAATACTGAAATTTTAGTCTTAAGCTTTTAAGGCTATTTTAGGTGATCATCAGGTACTTGACCATTAAGTTTCATGAAGATGTGATATGGCCTGTTGATGGAATATATCCCATCAAAAAAAAAAAAAAAGTTACAGTGTGCTGTAGTTAGAATGTTGTCCCAAAGTATGAAGCATTGTTAGTGGAAATCCGAAACGGGAGCAAAGGCATTAAAAAGTGTTTTATCTGTGCCCTGACTCAGCCTCCAATAGAGCTGGGAGATGTGAAGCTGACTTTGCTATCAGTAAAAGGATGCTGACAGTGGGTTCCAAAAAGGAAAAACAACATGCAACATGAGACTGATCAAGCCCATCGGTCTCAAGCGTAGAAACAAATAAATATAGCTACGGCAATATTTTTTGCCTCGCTGGTCATTAATAATGTGTCAGCAAGCATGAGACCATTTCCATCCGGCTACTATATTAATGCCAATTTAGGAACAAAATAGGAGTAATTGACTCAACATGTCTACCGTCACTTGTTTACCTAAGAATAAAACACTGAGAGGCATATTGGCAAATTAAATGAAAATGAATCCTGGTCATAATCAAATAAAAATACAGTACATCCAAAGAGTGTTCTAGTGTTGAACTTTCCCCTATGAACTAATTAGCTGGCTGGAATGTCTAAGTGTCATCTTATTCAGCTTTTTGAAATGCAAGATGTTAAAGGGAAATCCACATTTTATTGTAAAGCTGGAATATAAGTCTTTGGCTTTGTTATTCAAAATGGAAGCGGATTTATTTTAAGGTGATTTTTTTACTAAGCATAAAAATAGAAATTCTAGTAAATTTTAAATCCAGGACGAATGCCCAGAGTTCTACCCATATACAGAAAAACTATGAAAAAATTGTTACCATCGTTGTAATCTAAGTGTTAGAATAAAATCTCGTGAAGCTGGTACGTCACTGCCCACACTCAGTACTTAAGGGAAACAAGCTGGATTCATTTTTTCTGAGTAATGATAGGTCAGTATTTGGTATGTATTTTTCCGGGAAGCAATAAGGCTCCAGAGAATGTTTTATAAATGTGTGATGTTGGAATAAGCAGAAAAACAGGTTCAAATCATTTTTTATCTGAACTTTTGTTTCTTACTGAATAAGAGATTTGAGTAAGAAATCTCTACAAAGAAACCTAAAAAGCCTGGTATACAAACTTGGGCGTAATAAGTACTCAGCTAATACTTATTATGCAACATGAACTTAGGGAGAATGTGAGTTTGGCAATCAGATAAGCATGAATTAGAAAATTTATCAGACCTCAGATAGCTTACTTCTTGTCTCTCAGTTTCTGCACTAAGAGTAGAGAATCTATTTCAGGGAAGGAGATGAGAAAAAATGAACCTAATATGTGAAAGAATCTAAAATTATACTTTACATAAGAAGTCCCATTAACCAGTTTCATCCTTGAATAAATAAATGTTGAGGCTGAAATTCTCATTTCTCAAACAACTGTGAACTGTTATTCACAATACTGACAGGTTAGTTAAGAAGTCTACTGGAAGGGGGGCACCTGGGTGGCTCATTTGGTTAAGCATCCGACTTTGGCTCAGGTCATGGTCTCGTGGTTCCTGAATTTGAGCCCCGCGTTGGGCTCTGTGCTGACAGCTCAAAGCCTGGAGTCTGCTTCGGATTCTGCGTCTCCCTCTCTCTCTGCCCCTCCCCTGCTCGCACTCTGTCTGTCTCTCTCTTAAAAATAAACAAACATTAAAAATTTAAAAAAAAAAAGATATCTACTGGAAGAGTGGCTAGGTGGTTTAGTCAGCTAAGCGTCTGACTATTGATTTAGGCTCAGGTCATGATCTTACCATTTCTGAGATTGAGCCTGCGTCAGGCACTGAGCTGAAAGCACTGAGCCTGCTTGGGATTCTCTCTGTCTCTCTCTCTCTGTCTCTCTCTCTCTCTCTCTCTCAAAATAAATGAACTTTAAATAAATAAATACATAAATAAAGATATACATAAATACATTAATAAATAAAAGGAAGTCTGCTGGAGATGATATAAAAGCTGGCATGTTTCAATACTGAAAGACAGTCTTAGGATGAGCATGGCTAAAGGAGGTGAGGAAGAAGCTGGTCTCTGAAAAGCTCAAAAGGCTTACAGAGATTTAGGGACAAAATGTCTTCCAGAATGATTCAGCCTATTTTATGTGCCTTGAAATGTACCAGGTATTTCAATATTTAAATTTAAATATAAAATTTTATTCAATTTATCCTTTTTAAAGTTATACATAATCAAATAATGGCATGAAGAACTGGATGGCTGAATAACTGGGTGACTGAATAACTTCATAATTGAACTTGAAAAGTGAACTTGAACAGTATTATTAGTTGTAAAATTCTCAGGCATTTATTGAAACCATTCCAGCTTCTAATTCTTACAAGACTGAATGTTACATATGCTAACAACAGTACAGGAATCTACTTAAGAAAAAATAAAGTTGAGAAAGAATTGATAGTATAAATCAGCTTTAGTGACACCACCCACATCAAGGTGACATCAATCTTTACTAAGTAGCTACAAGACTTCCTGAGATTTTTATGATGAGAATTTCTCTTTTAGTCAACAAATCATAGAGTTTCAGACAGAACTGTGCTGCACTCCTGTTTGTATAATCAAACATATGCCATAGAATCATAATACGATCTCTACCCACGTTAGCAAAAATTAATGTTTGATTAATGCATTTGATTATTAAAGGCACACTTTTCCCCAGCTCCATATGGCATTTTTCTAAGATAGAAATTTCACCAGAAAATTAAAAAGCCTGGTGAATGTTTTCCAGTTTTCATGTAAGAATTGTGCTGTCTTAATATTCCAATTTTGAGAATATTTCAAATAGTATGACAAACATTTTCTTGTATATATTGTTTATATAAAACACCTCTGTACATTTTTTTATCAGAGGAAAATGAACCTTTACAGAAAAAAAATAAATTTGTAAAGACATCTTGAAATTAGGTCAAAGGGGTTTAGATATGTTTCTATACATAAGGTACTTGAGGAGAAAAAAAACATAAATATATTTTTATTCGATTAAATTAAATATATTTTATTATAAGAAAAAACACCGTTGTCATCCTCAATGTAGATAACAATTGGGATTCAAATATAATTGAGAAATTTTAAATACTTGTATTTCATTCCAAGAAAAAAATCAGAGGAAAAAAAAATCCCAAACTTAATCTCAAGTAGCTTTAAAAGAACAACGTGAGGCTTCTGGAACAGCAAATTGAAGAAAATGACAAAATCTCTCTCCAAAAAGCAATGATAAAAACTGGACAAATTGTCAAAAATAACCATTTAAGGGCTCTGGAAATTGACCCAAAGCATACAACAAATGAGAAACAGGACTTTAAGGATCTCAACTGAGTGTCCATAAACACCTTGAGGGATTGTGGGAGTTTAGTCCGGGGCCGCGTTTTTCTTACCCATCCCAGCTCTGTCATCCCGACATTCTACCTAGGAGTGCAAGCCATGGCCTCAGGACTAGGAGGCTCACTGCCAGAAAGGCTGCATGCACAACACTGTGTGCAAACTTAGAAGAGAGCAGAGGAGCCCTAATGAGCTACTGAATTTTAAGAGATCTATGGGCAAAACGTGAGAGTTCTACTCTTTCAAAGTGTGTGAGCGTAACCTCTGAACAAGCACTGGATGAAAACTAAGCTATGTTGACCCAAAAGCTACATCAAAGAAGCTGACCTTAAAAATAAAAACAAGAATTAAAGAAGACAAAAACAGAAACAAGTAACTGAGCAGAGACATGGCCACAAATTAGTCCAAATAAACAAACATGAAAACAGGAGAAAATATCAATCTTGATGGGACTCAGAGTCTAGAGTTGTTGCAATATTACTGCAGTGTAATTCTACAAGTCCAGCTTTTGAGGTTCCTGGGTGGCTCAGTCGGTTGAGCGTCTGAATTTGGATCAGGTCATGATCTCATGGTCCATGAGTTCGAGCCCTGGTTGGGCTCTGTGCTGACAGCTCAGAGCCTGGAACCTGTTTCAGATTCTGTGTCTCCCTCTCTCTCTGCCCCTCCCCCCCCCTCTCAAAAATCAATAAACACTAAAAAAAAACTTTTTTAAGTCCAGCTGCTAACAAAACAGGATGAGATATGTAAAGAAACTAGAATTTTTGACCCATTAAGAAGTATACTGTAACTCCTAGAGCAACAGCTAAGAAAAAAAAATACAGAAAATAATTCGAGAAAAGAATTTAAATGGAACATTAATTATCTACATAACACCAAGAAAGGAAGTAAAAGAGAGAGACAGAAAGAGAGAGGGAGAAAGAGAGAGAGAGAGATGGAGAGAAGGTGAAGCATACAGGAAACAAATAGCAAAATAGTAAATATAAATCCAGTCATGTCAATAATGGTAGCAAGCATGTATGGATTAAAAACTAATCAGGGGCATCTGGGAGGCTCAGTCAGTTAACTGTCGGACTTCAGCTCAGGTCATGATCTCACCATCGGTGAGTTGGATCCCCACATCGAGCTCTGTGCTGACAGCTCAGAGCCCAGAGCTTGCTTCAGATTCTGTCTCTCTTTCTCTTTGCCCCTCCTCAACTCACACTCTGCCTCTCTCTGCCTCTCAAACATGAATAAATATTAAAAAAACAAAGACATTAGGAAAAATTTGTTTTTAGATACAATATGGACACTTTCTAATTATAAAACATCAATTCACTTGGGAGGTATGTTAATTACAAACACACATGCACCTGACAAAAGATTAAAAAATACATGAAGCAGATTTACACAATGTATAGGAGAAATAAGAAATTTAACAAAATTATTTGGAGAATTCAATGCCCTACTCCCAACAATAGCCTGCCTACCTAGAGTGAAAATCAGCAAGACTCTTAAGGACTCGAGACGTAAGACCATCAAAGACATTACTGATGAAGATGAGCAAATGGACATTTATAGAACACACTATCCAATAGCAGCAGAAAAAAAAGTACATGGAACATTCTCCAGGAAAGGCCTAAGTTTTGGGTCATAGGAATTCTCAATAAATTTAGAATAATTGGATTCCTACAACATATGTTCTTTGATCCCCATGGAATTACATTAGAAATCAAAAAAAGGGGAACTTGAGAAATTCAAAAATATTTGGAATTTAACTAGCATACTTCTAAACAAACAATGAATTCAAGAATAAATCACAAAGGAAATCAGAAGATATTTTGAGTTGAACAAAATGAAAACACAATATGTAAGCATTAACGGCATGTATCTAAAACAGGGCTTACATAAAAGTTTATAACAGAGATGCCTACATTAGAAAAGGAATATTTCAGAGCAATAACCTGTGAGTTCATTTTACAAAGCTAGAAAATAAAAGAACAAATTAAGCCCTACACGAAAAGAAGGAAATAAGATTAGAAAAGAAATAAATGATACCAAATACAAAAAAATAACATAAAAGTGAATCCCCAAAATTTTATTGAAAGAAATCAACAAACCTGTCAAAAATTTTTTAGACTTGGCAAGAAAATAAGACAATAGACAAATTAACAAAACTAGGAATAAAAGGGTGGCTATCACTACTGATTTTACAGAAATTAAAAAGATCAGAGGGAATATTATGAATAACATTTTGCCAACAAATTGGACAATGTGGATAAATCTGAACAACAACAAGAAAAACAATAAGAAAAGAATATGTGAATAGATGTGTAACAAATGAAGAAATTAAATTAGTGAGTAAAAATCTTCTCACAAAGACCAGGCTTCCATGTCTACACTGGTGATTTAATTAATCATTATATGAAGCAAGTAATAACCATGCCTCCTGAACTCATCCAGAAAAAGAAAGAAGTAACAGAAATGGAAAATTTTCTTTAGAAAAAGTAGAGCAGGAGGGAGGGAATACTTTCCTAATTCATTTTGTGAGGCAACTGCTATCGTAATCCTACCAGAGAGGAAAATCAAAAGACATCAATAGGGGAAAAAAGTACTAGCCAATGGATCTCATGAATATGGATGTAAAAATCCTCAGGAACACATTAGCAAATAAATCCAGCCACACACACAAAAATGATTGTATGCACGCCATGCCCACATGAGGTTTATCTCAGGAATGGAAGGTTGGTATAAATATCCCAAAATCAACTAATGTAATGCACCATATTAATAAACTAAAGTACCAAACCTCATGATCATATTGATAAATGCACAAATACATTTTGAAAAATCTTTTATCCATGGATGGTGATTTTCAACAAATTAGGAATAGAAGAGAACTTTCTAAAACTGATAAAGAGTATCTATAAGTGTCCTATAGCTAAAAAAGCTATAGCTTTTTCCTGATTTTAGGGGGAAGCATTTGGTGTTTCACTGCTAAAGTGAAAATTTTAGTTTAAAATGGTAAAATACCAAATGCTTCCCTCTTAAGATCAGGAAAAAAGCAAGGATGCCTGCTCTCAACACTTTTATTCAACACTGCATGCATTGAAGGTGTATAGGTAGTGAAATAAAACAGAAAAACAGAAGAAAATGATAAATAAATAAATGATATCTAAATTGGAAAGAAAGAGATAAGATTTTTTTATTTGCACATGACCTGATTCTGTATGTAGAAAATCCAAATAAATCACAAAAAACTACTAAAGCTTTAAAATAATGTCAGTATCAGGATCACAGGATTTAACATCAATATAGAAACATTAATTAAATTTCTGTACTAGCAGTGAACATTTGCAAATGAAATAAGACAAACAATTCCATTCACAATTGCATGAAAAATGAATAAAATATTTAGAAGTAACGTTAACAAAAGCAGTACAAGACTTGTGTTCTGAAAATTACAAAATGCCTCTGCGAGAAGGAAGATTTAAATAAATGGAGAGGCATTCCATGTCCATGAATCAGAAGACTAAATGTCTTAAGATGGCAATTTGTCACGAATTGATCTATAGATATAATTAAGTCACTTTCAAAACCCCAGCAGGCCTTTTTGTTGGTGGAAATTGACAAGTTGTTTTTAAAGTTTATAGGGAGGGGTGCCTGGGTGGCTCAGTAGGTTGAGTGTCTGCCTTTGGCTCAGGTCATGATCTCACAGTGTGAGTTCGAGCCCTGAGTCAGGTTCTGTGCTGACAGCTCAGAGCCTGGAGCCTGCTTCAGATTCTGTGTCTCCCTCTCTCTCTGCCCCTCCCCTGCTCATGCTCTGTCTCTCTCTGTCTCAAAAATAAAAACTTTAAAAAATATTTTAATGTTTATAGGGAAATGCAAGGGACCCAGAGTAGCCAAAACTACTTGACAGGAGAATAATGTCAAACACTTAACATTTTCCAATTTCAAAACTTGCTATAAATCTACACGAAGCAAGGCAGCATGGTCCTGGTATAAGGATAGACTTATAGATAAATTGAACAAAAATGAGTTCAAAATTAAACTCTTCACATTAATGGTAAAAAAGAACAAGGCCACAGTTAGATTTTATGGGTTTAAATTTTTTGTCCAGTAACAATCACCTGGTTGGTTTATTTTGTTCTTTATGTTTATTTATTTATTTTAAGAGAGACAGAGAGTGAGTGGGGGGAGGGGTAGCCATAGAGGGAGAGAGGGAGAGAATCCCAAGCAGGCTCCATGCTGTCAATGTAGAGCCTAACGCATGGCTTCAACTCACAAAACCAAGAAATCATGATCTGAGCCAAAATCAAGAGTCCCACGTTAAACCTACTGAGCCACCCAGGCGCCCCACCAGGGAGGTTTATAAAGCACATAGTTACCTAGTAGCAGGACCAAACAAAAAGAAAAGCATAAAATTTGAGAGTCTTACATCATTCGATTTATTTCAAAATTACATTAAAGTAATGCTAATTGTAGGACAGTGTCAAAGATAAACACCACCATACGTTAATTTCAAGGAGAACAGATTTTATTCAGTAACTACAGACTGTAGGGGCAAGTGCTGAGCTCCATTCTTATTTGTTCAGAGGTGATGGGATGTTTGAAAAGAGAATAGAGAGGAGGGAGTGGAAATTTCAGGGGCTCCAGCAGTCAGGGAAGTGAAAACTCACAAAAAGCAGAGGGAGGTGGTCCAAGTGAAACCCATCTGGGTTTTCTAACTGGCACTTACCAAATGTAAGCCTCTCCCTTTGCACAGAGACTGGGAAACAGGGGCCCTATCCTCAGACATTGGCAGCAACAGAGTAACTTCTTTTGGCAGCCTTGAGTTTGCTCAAGCAAGTACTTGAAGAGGGTCTAGAGACATCCTAAGGGTACTGACTTGAGCTGTTACAAACTATAGTAATGATTGTTCAGGTCTTTATAGGCTAAGATGGAGGCATAGTTGAAAAAAATCTGACTACAGTTTGGTCAAGGAGATAATCATCATCAGCAAGGATTTTAAAATGTACTCTGTAAACCACCTACACGAGAACTTTGGAGTAATTATTGGAAAAATGATTTTTGAATCTTACCCAGAGTTATTAAATTAAAATATTTTGTTTAGGACCCAAAACATATTAGAAATCAACCCAGATGATTCAGACATAAATGAAAGTTTGAAAACCACCTGTTGAGAGTGACCAAGTTTTGGAAATGGATATGCACTGTAATTTTCACAACTGCTTAGATGAAAACAAACATGAGGATATAATAATGATAGCAAACATACATTAAGAATTTAAATATGTGCCAGGCTTGTTTTAAGAATTTTACATGTATCAACTCAATCCCATATTACGTTTGGAATATTTATTTTAATGATAAAGAAAACTATACACAGAGAGGTAAAGCAATTTACGTAAGGTCATACAGCAGAGCAAGAATTCAACCCCAGAAATTTTGCCTCCAGAGGCTATATTCTAAGTCACTAGATTATATATTTAATTGTGACATGATGATCAACAACCTATTTCCAACATTCTTAAAAAAAATTTCATATGGAGATAGGAATGTGGCGGTCTTGCTAAATTTGACAAGACTTATTTTTGTGAAGTATTTGGGAGAGAGGGTGAAAGGCAGACTGCACCAGCTTAAAGTTAAGATGGTCAAAGAAAATAGGAAGAAAAAGTAAATATAAAAGAAAATGTATTAAATTATAAAGTAAGCATCTTTCCCTCTATTTGTAAAGGAAACCAATAAAGTAAAATTTAATTTTTGGAAAACATAACAAAATAAATAAGAATTTAGTAAGACTAATTAAGGGGGAAAAGTGATAAATCTATACTATCAGAAAGATATGAGAAAGATATTATGCTTGGCTGGCATAGTTGGTTAAGCATGTGATTCTTCATTGCGACTCAGGTCATGATCCCAGGGTCGTGGAATCAAGCCCCATGTCTGGCTCTGCACTGACAGTGTGGAACCTGCTTGGGATTCTCTCTCTCCTCTCTCTGCCTCTCCCCTGCTTGTGCATGTGCTCTTTGTCTCTTTATCTCTGTCAAAATAAATAAACTTTAAAAATATATTAGATATTAAAGATAGAGCTTACAGATATTCAGATGTTAAAGACATTAGAAATGTAAAGAATATATGTTCCACCAGAGCAAGGGCCTAATGAAAGGTGGCAAAAGGAAGCCCAGAAGAGAGTAGTTGATCCATTTTCTAAGAAAGATTGGTATGATGTGAAAGCACCAGCTATGTTCAATGTAAGAAATATTGGAAAAACACAAGTCGTGAGAGCTCAAGGAAGCAAAATTGCATCTGATGGCCTCAATGATAGTGTTTTGGAGGTGAGCCTTGCTGATCTGCAGAATGATGAAGTTACACTTAGAAAAATCAAGCAAATTGCTGAGGATGTACAGGGCAAAAACTGTCTGACTAATTTTCATGGCATGTGTTTTAACCCTGACAAAACGTGTTCCATGGTCAAAAATGGTAGACCATGATGAAAGCTCATGTTGATGTTAAGACTACCGATGGTAATTTGCCTTGTGTATTTTGTGTTGATTTTACTAAAAAAATGCAACAATCAGATTTGGAAGACTTCTTATGCTCAGTTCCAACTGGTCCACCAAATTTCGAAAAAAAGATAATGCATATCATGACCTGAGACGTGCAAATGACTTAAAAAAAAAGTCAATCAGCATCAGACAGCATCAAAAAGAGACATAGGAAAAGCTTATAAATCTACTTATCCACTCCATGATATCTTTGCTAGAAAAGTAAAAATGCTGAAGAAGCCCAGGTTTGAACTGGGAAAGCTTATGGACCTTTCTGGTAAAGGTGGTAGTTCTGGAAAAGCGACTAGAGATGAGACCAGTGCTAAAACTGAACAAGCTGATGGGTCTGAGCCACCAGCCCAAGAATCTGTGGGAAATTCAGACATTTAATGGTGACAGATAAAAAATCCTATTGGCGAAAATAAATAAACAAACAAATAAATAAACAAATAAAATTGAAACTGTATATTAATCTGACAATTTAGATGATGCAATTTTAGGAAAATATAACTTAACAGTACTAAAAGGAGAAATAGACAAATCTCAATAGCATTTTTTTCTTTTCAGAACATTACATTCATTATTTTAATAATCTCACAATAATCTCCCGATTTAGATGATTTCATTAGCAAATCTTTCAAAATATTTAAGAAAGGGAAAAATACAAAATCTTCTATTTAATAAAGATAAAATCATTCTTAGATCCTTTTTTTTGAAGTGAGGATAATCTTTATATCAAACCCTATCAAGGGCATTAAAAGAAAAACTATAGATCAATTTCTCTAATAGATATTATTTCACAAATCTAATTAAAATATTAGCAAATTGAATCCAGTAATACCAAAAGTGGGGTTAAAATGAGCTGAAAGTCTTCATTCTTTTTAGCTGTGTGAGATACTTACTTGGTAAATACCAAGAAAATTACTTACTTCTTAAAAGTTTAAAAAAGTAATAAAATTGGAGTCTTACGCCATTAAAAATTATTTTAATCATTGAATGTCGTTCTACCTATATATTCTTGTTTTTTTGATTTTTGGACCAAGTATTTTCAATTTTCTTTTTTTTTATTACTGACATTTCTTTAAGTCAATTGACTACTCACATTTTTCACATTTTCTTTATTAAAATTTTATATCTAAAGAGTTATGTGTTACATATGCTATTTTTATTCTATTGGTTACAATTAAATCTTTAACAAAATCACTTGAAAAAAGATAAAAACAATTTCATGATTAAGTTTATCTAGAAAGGAGTTTTTAAGAATATTTTATTTTTTAAAGAATATTTTAAATATTATCACTCCTTAACATCATCCATTTCATCATTGTTTAGTATTTTAGTTGCTCTTTAGAATTTATCCGCCCAAAATTAATCATCATTTTTATTATGCACATCACTGTCGATAGTTACTTATGTTTATTACTGTTTACTAATTTTAACTGCTTTTCAGATTCTTTCCTTCCTTCTGGATTTATTTCCTTCTTTCTGAGGTCGAGAGTTTAGGACACTTTTTAACTATGAATTATAATAGCAAAACTAAATTTTAGTTAGGTTTAAAATAACTAAACTCTTGAACTCAATTTTTTTTTTCTGAAAAACAACTAGTATAGTTTAGTTATCATCTACTTTTCTCTTTGGTGTGATTTACGATTTTCTTTTTAGTTGTATTTTTAAATTCTATTCCATAGTGTTCAGACGTAGATTTGCTTTTGGTGTAGTCCTTGAATTGGTATTTTGATTTAATCTCAGGTTGTGAGATTCATCATCTCTTAAAATCTCATCTTTGTACATTGTTTTGACTACTGATTCATTGCCATTTTCTTTGTCATTTTGATATTCCTATAAGACATATTTTGCATCATGCAATGTATCTTTCAGGTCTATTTTTGAAACATTTTCTCATATAGTACATCTGTTTTTAACTGTGCTGTCCATACAAATATTTACACAAATATAGCTCTAGTTAACTAATTTTGTCCTCAGATTTGTACGTGATATGCTATTTTAACCATTCATTGAATTTTTAATAATAAAGACTTTATAGAAATTACATTTCATTTCTTTTCATATGTATACTATTTTTTCATAATAATTTAAAACATACTACTATAACATATATTTCAAATTTTATGACTTTTCTCTTATTTATAGTCCTTGGGGAACAGATGTTTCTATTTAATCTTCTGATGATCCTCATTTAAAATTTTTCTCTCTCTTTCTTCCTTTTTCTCTCCCTTCCTTCCTTTCCTTCTTTCTTCCTTCCTTCCTTCCTTCCTTCCTTCCTTCCTTCCTTCCTTTCTTTCTTTTTTTTTTCTTTTTTTCTTTCTTTTTTTCTTTCTTTTCTTCTTTCTTTCTTTCTTTCTTTCTCTCTGCCTTTCTCTCTGCCTTTCTGTCTGTCTTTCTTTAATTGTAGGCTCATCTTCTGCCCAGTTTGCTTTCTTTCATGGTGGTTACATCTACCCATTTAATGTCATCTTGTCATCTACCTTCCATGATCTTAGACAATGTATATTGCTTCTTCCTAGATCAAACAAATACCGAAAGTTTTGTTCTGGCTTCATTTCTTTCTCTTTAATTAATTAATTAATTTATTTATTTATTTATTTATTAAAGTTTATTTATTTATTTTGAGAGAGAGAGAGGGAAAGCACAAGCAGAGTAGGGCCATAGAGAGAGACAGGGAGAGAGAGAATCCCAAGCAGGCTACACGCTGTCAGCACAGAGCCTGATGCCGGGCTTCAACTCCCGAACCATGAAACCATGACCTCAACCAAAACCAAGAGTCAGACACTTAACTGACTGAGCCACCCAGGTGCCCCATTCATTTTTGTTTAAGTCCTGCCCACACAGACTATATAAATTCAGACACCATTGACAGGCATGTGTGCTGAGTTTTTCAATCTCATGAAACAACTAACACATACCTCCTCCCTCAACCCGGTACACAATTTCACACAGATATTCAGTTAGTTGGCAAACTCTCTGATCCTCTAGTGGTATTTTTAGATGTACTTTCTTGCATCTTATTGGAACTACATGCATAATCTGGATGTATGATATAAATTGAATTCCAACTTCCTAACTCCCTGAGAGCTCAAGCTCTTCTTTTTTATGTCACTAAGGGTGCTAAAATCCAGCCCCGGCTAGTGCCTTTAGTAAGACCAAAACAGAAGTACTTACTGATGAGTCCAGGTCATTTATTTATTTTTTTTCATTTTAAGCATTAGATATTCTCTATCTCTTCCTTTTTGTTCTTCTCTTTCTACTTCTCTTCCAATTCCTCTTTTTTCTTCTATTTTATCTCAATTATTATTGGTTTATTTTATTTTATTTGTGCTAGTAAGTGTTTGTGGTAGAGTTGGGATAGAGTTAGAGCATGCCAACTCATTCCATCATGTTACCTGGTAAACCTCACATAAATATTATTTGATTACATTATTGAAGACATAATATTTGCCTGAGCTAATATTAGAATTTTATTTACTTTTTATTTTTTAATTTATTAATTATTCCACCACTTAAGTTGGGTTAAGAATTGGTGAGAAGAAATTTTCTACCTCCCATAGACTCAAACCATATACATTCTTTCTCTATCAACTCTACCTCCCTTATTATCTCTCCCTCTGTCTCTCTTGCTCCCTGTTTCTCTCTCTCTCTCTCTCTCAGTTGTTCATATATACAATCAAAGTCACCAAAATTTAGTGAGAGAAATAAAGACATATAAATCAGGAGTATGTCCATCCTGGAAAGGTTTGTATTGGCTCTTGGCTGTCTAATGTAACCTGCAGCTATCATAGATACTGGCGTGTGACGTGTATCTGGCTAACAAACACTTGTAAAAACAATATACGCATTAGCACATTACGATTTAGAGCTATTTATAAGCAAATAAAAAATTCCTGAGTAATGTTTAGCACTGGTAAAACCACTTCCTTTGTTGTGGAAATAAAATGCAATAAAAGAATTGGTATGTTCATGTCTCTGATGATGTTCTCCACATTTGAAAGTTCTGGAAAAAGAGTTTTGTAAACTAGTCGGTAAGATTTCTTCTTTCTCCTATTTGAGGGAATTAATGTCATCTACACATGTTCTTAATGATCCCTACTTATGAGTAGTAGAAATGAATCTGCATATGTCTTTTAGCTTTTTGTTCTTTCATCCTGAGGGAATGACATAACAATATTTGGTGTCACTCTAGCTCTATCAACTTAATTTTCTTTTAAATTAGAATTACTTATTTTTGAGAAGTAGTGATCTCCTTTGTATTTTTAAAATATTTATAAATCAGAAATATAAATGTAACTCCATAGATATCATATTTACTATTGATCAAATAATTTTCAAGTAAGTAAACCTGGAGTAACTTCTTAATAACTTTCCTGAAATTTTATTTCACTAACCAAGAAAAATTCACTTAAATTCTATATTTCTCTTTTGTATTTTTGTCTCAGAATAGGTGACTGAGTTGTACAGAAATGATGATCTTTTTTTAAAGGCCAATATTTTTGAACAATAATATGAGATCATGAACCACACTTAACAATTGTCTCAGGGATGAAGCTTTGAGGAAAATCCCAGTGTCTTGGCTGTTATTTATAAAGTAAAAGAGAGTAGAGAAGTCAAGGAAAGACAATAAAAATGATTCTCCCTTGCTTTAAGCATCTTTGATATATAATTTTAGCCAGAGGATTCTCAACCATACAGCTGATATTGATTTGAGCAGGCGATAGGGTAACAACTGCCTTTAACCAAGAAAATTATTTTGTGTTCTGTAATGGAAAAAATGATAGTGGTCCAGGTGATTCATATTCTAGGCCCTGTGGCAAATCCATTGATTATTTTCTATTTTATTGCACTGTGCTGAAAGTGGAAGATTTCTTTCTCATGTTCTCTATTTTGGAAAATAAAAAATGGCACTGTGTTTTTACAGAGTTATAATCATTCAAGAATGTAGGGTGGGTGGTGGGTTTTGTTGGGTCCTGGTGTGTGCCTTCTCTGGTGTTTTGCATGTTAAACACTTTGTAGTTGTCTACCAAATGCCTGCAATAGTCCAGCATCTTTGCTAGGTACTATCAGAAAGTACTAGCAAAGAGTAAGTTTAATTCCAATATGATACGTATATGTTTGTGTATATGTAGGTATGTGTGCAGGTATATGTGCATTTTTCTCCTTACCTAGAAATTCAGGAGACAATCAATACGATGTTTTCTGATAGTGCCTGTGATTAAAACAGTAGGTCACAGTGAGCATCTGTACAACTTTTTTAAAATAAAGTTACAGAAGACTCCTTGAGTTTTCCGATCCATCATGGTGGTAGCGAATGATGGGTTTCATCTGTGCCTTTCGAATGAAAGGCTCTAGAGACATTATTCCATGTTGCAGTAAGTCTTTGCTTTGGGACAAACCAAATCAAATCAGTAGGCAAAAATACAGGTAGTCCTTGAACCCTGAATGATAGACCAAGCACAACTTAATTGTCAACTACACCATTAGCTCTGAAGCTGGCCTGTATTTGCTGTCAGGGGCACCATGCCAGTGAACAATTAGTTCAGTTCAGGATAAGCATACGAGTACCTTTACACACATATGTACGTCTTATAAGTGTGAATAGAATTCATTTTTTCCTCAGTCAACTGAAATTTCATGAATAAAAGTCAGCTAAAAATCACTATGACAATGAAAGCGCAACTATGGTTTTGATTGTGAAAATTCCCTCTGCTGTCATTCCCTTCCAAGAATTCTCTAATTATCTGACTAAATGTTTAGGTTCACCTATGCTTCTGCCTTTACCCATACCCCCTTGCTTATTTTTTCTTCTGTTGATTCTTGCTCAAATCAGAAAAAAAAAAAACTCTGCCAGCTTATCTTAGGAAGTTTGATGTGGTATAAGAAATTATCATAGGCTGGGTGGTTTCAACAACAAACATTTATTTTCTCACATTTGTGAAGACTGGAAGCTTAAGATCAGGGGGCCAATATAGACAGCTGCCCTCTTGTATGGTGAAGCGGGAAAGGCCTATGTGTTTTCCTCTCCTGAAGATACTAATTCCACCCTGGGGGCTCCACTTTCAATGAATTTAATTTTCTCCCGAAGACCCCACACCCTAAAACCGTCTTATTGGAGCCTAGGTTTTCCATATATGTGTCATTGCTTGTGAAAGCGAATGTTTGCAACACCATCTTTGCATGTGTGCCTGAGGGCACCGTTGTGTGCTTGCATACCTGTATGGGTGTGCACATGTGGATTTTGAAGACACTACCTTTAATCAAAGGGGGACCTACTGCATCATTGGCTCCCTTACTGTGAAGTCCTTTTTATTATCACTTAATGAAATGCTGTATCTCCATTACCTTGGGATTCTTAAGGGCTGAGCAAGCAGACTGTGTAAGGCATCATCACTCCCACCTGTTTCACTTTGCTTAGCTCACCGTCTTTGAACTGAAGGTGTATGCCTTGATCTCTCATGAAAATTAACTTCTACAAATCTGGTTTAGAATTTATTTCATATGCCAATAAGATTCGACAGAAATCAGGCTCAAGCTGTTGAAAATGAAAAACATAATCCTGTCTACCTACCTTGAATAGTTTAAGAGCCCACCTGTAATTTATGAAAATAGATGTAAGTTAATGGATTAACTTTGAGAACTTACTCTATTTCAAGCATCTCTTTAAGTGTATATAGACTTTATTTGAAATCTTTACAACAAACATGTCGGATCCTATTATTGTATCCAATTTAATAGATAAATTGTGACATTATAAGGACAAGCAACTTGATTAAATTTATATGGCAAGTAAGGGAAGAATAACAGCCTAAGAAATACAAAGCCAGAAACCACTCTTAACCAATGGGGTGTCTGTTGAAGGATGGTCTAAATGATTGGTCTATCAGTCTTGGAAGTTCATTATAATAACCTGGGTATTCAAGAATTAATTCGATGTAATAGTCTATTGGAGTGCCTGGTTGGCTCAATCAGTTAAGTGTTGGACTTCAGCCTAGGTCATGATCTCACAGTTTTTGGGTTCGAGCCCCATGTCGGGCTCTGTGCTGACAGCTGGGAGCCTGGAGCCTGCTTCCGATTCTGTGTCTCCTTCTCTCTCTGCCCCTCCCCGACCTGTGCTCTGTCCCTCTCTGTCTCTCAAAAAAAATGAATAAATGTAAAAAAAAAAAAATTTAAACAAGTCTATTGATACCATAAACTTTTCCATAAGTTAAAAAAAAGGAAAAGAAAAAGAAAATTACAGTTAATGCGAATGAAATAATTGCATATGTTAGAAGTGCATTTTATAAAATCCATACGTTTTTCTCAATAACATATTTAATATAGGAATACAAATATTCTCCAATAGAATAAAAATATGTCTTTTATTTCTGTAGTTCCTATTTACTTCATGGAGAAATGCAAGATATTCTTTACAAAATAATTCAAAAAGAACAGGATCTTATCACCATTCCTGTTGGGAAATGTCATTTTAGCTGACATTACTATTTGTAATACATTTCAAATATTATATTTCCCTGTTATTATAGTCCAAAAAAATACAAGTATTTCAAACTTGCTAACCAAGCCGATTGAAAAACTGGTCTGCTAACCACAAAATTTTCCAGGAAGCTACACAGCCAACTATATTCTCTTCTCTTAATCTAACCAAGAAATAGTTTCTATTGCTACTTGTAACACTTCAATGACTCACGTGATACACTACGTTGCTTCTTCAATTATATAAAAGGAAAGCTCCATAAATTCAGACCCTGCTCAGGGCTGAGGCTTAATGTGATATACAGACTCTCCTGTGGTGTCAAAGCATGGAGACTTTGCTTACAAACTACTTTCCAGTGTGAACTGGTCATTTCCTCTTCCACAGAAATATGATATAATCTCATTTCTTCTCCAGTTTTGACAACTTTCACCACAGTTTCCAAGAGGAATAAATATTTCTAAAAATTATATCATTTAGGGCAAAAACTAAATCAACTATAAGTATCTTTACAGTAGAGAAATATGCAGTGGTCAAACCACTATGTCTAATATAAACAACGTGAATATTAACCTGTCATATTGATAAGACACGATATTGATGCATGTAGAGACTTAGGATGATTTTATTTGAGTAAATCAATTTATTTCCAAATCAATCGTTATGTATGGTATTCTTATAAAATGTATTTAGAAGCTTTTGTTATTTTCTTAGTTTAACTGAACTTCTATTTCATTGATAGCTTCATTTATCTGTGAAATCTGAACCTATTCTTTCATATAAATGGGAGAGAAGAAGGGAAGGGGGAGGGTTTGACACTTTCTTAGAGTCTTCTAAGGCCTATTATATATTTAGATCTGTTAAATGTCTCTGTGTCAAAAATAATAATTTGTATTTTCTTAGTAAGTCAGCTATTTCATTTAGCATTCCTAATAAATCTGCCCAAAGCTGGATAAAATACTCTTTTATTTCTTTGGTAATACCTTGCATTAATATTATTTTTATTCTTATTAGCAATTTTTTATGGTTTTTCTGTTTTTCATGGATAGATTTTTGAGTTCCTATACTTTTTTTTCTACTTTTCTCTTAAATCAGGTAAATAATACTTAGCATTATTTCTTCATTCTAGTATTATTGGATTTTCCATTGTAATAACTGTTGCTTTTTTAGCAAATATTTTCCATAAATTAATGTATTGTTTTTATTTTATTTTTTTCCCCTAGCACTGAGTTAAATATAGTACTTCATTCATTTACTTTCACTTTTTCTTACTTAGTAATATATGCATTTCAGGTCATGATTTTTTTTTTTCTGAACACAACTTTAATTGATTCATGACATAAAATTGTCATGTTGTTACTCTCAAGATCTGTATTCTGCCCTGTGGTAGCCAGTAGTCACATGTAGCAATTTAAATTTAATGTAATTAAAAGTAAATGAAATTTAACATTTAGTTCTTTCATCATTCACCTTAACCACACAGGTATGCATATACCTAACTACTCTTCTTAATTCTGTTTTGTGAGAGTGAATTCATACTATTTTAATTGTTTTGTAAAATTATTTATTTTCCTCTTTAATAGTGTATCAATTATATCTTTCTATGTCATTGGAGTCTATTAAACGGCTCTGTGTCTGGCTCCAGAGTCAGAATGCTGGTTTCAAATCCTGACCTTTTTTACTTAACCGATTATGTGAACTAGAGAAAGTTACTTAACATTGAAATACCTGTAAATATTAGCAAATTTCTCATTCAGCTGCTGTGAGGATAAATGTCAGAACTTTGTGTATTTCCAGTTAACTATAATTTCTCCATTAAAGTTAACTTTATAATTATTCTATTAACCATGTATCTTTTCCTCAGTTTGTAACAAGTGCAGAGTATTCTATATAAATGTAAGTCACTTGCCCTTATGAGCTTTCATTCTTGAACACAATGTTGCTAGAATTCTTGCCATGAATTTTTAAGAATCTCCTAAGTTGATACATAATATTAAAATTGTTGGGTATATAAGCCCATATCTATAACTATATCTATATCTATATCTATATCTATATCTATATCTATCTATCTATATCTATATCATCTATATACATATAACCAACTCTGTGTGATTTTATATATGTGTGTGTATATATATATATATATATATATATATATATATATATGTATATATGTATATACACATCACATTGGTAATAAAAGAATGCCTATAATTGTGATTAAACTAGTGGACTTCAAACTTCAGTGTTTCTGCACTGTGAGTGCATGAGGACATCCTATGAGGTATATACAATGGTGGGAAGCATATTCTAGTTAACTGACACATGCTTTTCCAAAATGGATCTGATGGAGAATGGGCCTGCACTGAATGCTGACATGCTCCTGTGCCCCCTTTCTTTTTTTTTTTTTTTTTTAATTGATATTTATTTTTGACAGACAGAGAGAGATCAAGAGCTGGAAAAGGGCAAGAGTGAGAGGGGGTACAGAGGATCCAAAACAGGGTCTGCACTGACAGCAGAGAGCCTGATGAGGGCTCGAACTCACAAACCCACGAACCATAAGATCATGACCTGAGCTGAAGTTGGATGCTTAACGGACTGAGCCACCCAGGATCCCTTTTACCCCTTTCCTTTAAAAGCCTTTTTTCTGCCTTTTAAGGAAGAAAGTTACATCTACCACTGTAACAGGATTCTCGCACAGAGGGTCCTGACACTGAGGTTTTACTTTCCAGGAAGCAACTTTATTCCTGCTGGCACTGCTCAGTTGGGTTTGTGCCTGAAGAACTGAGCCCCGAACACCATGTGGCTTAGTTTTTTTATACATTTTCTGTTTCTTTGTCTTCCATATATGGTAACACACAAACATGAGGTCTGATTAAGTGGTCTCATGTTACAAGTTGACTTGAGGGTTGTTTTTTTGTTGTTGTTGTTATTGTTGTTTTCTCTCCTTAGGGAGGGGACCCTACCACACCATCATCCTGAAGTTTACTATAGTAAATTGTCTGAGGATATGAAAGCTTCCATGTGAAACAGAAGGAGAATTTTAAATTTGCTTGTTATATTTCAAATTATTTTATCATAAGTTGTAATACACTTAGTTTTTTTCTTAATTAAGTGCACGTATATTAAAAGATAATTCAATCCTAAAGATTAAAAAAATGGTCTTATTGTTAGGGGAAATTAAAATGAACAAAGTTCAGTATACAGAGATATGACAGATTTCTCAAAAGACTAAGGGGTGCCTGGGTGGCTCAGTGGATTAAGTATCCGACTCTTGATTTGGGCTCAGGTCATGATCTCAAGGTTGTAAGATCCAGCTCTATGTCAGGCTCTGGCCTGGGTGTGTAACCTGCTTGAGATTCTCTCTCTCACTCCACCTTTGCCCCTCCCCTACTTTCATGCACACACAAACTCTCAGTCTTTCTCTCTTAGAAAAAATAAACACTAAGGATAATATATATAATATATTATACTTTATAAAGTTATTCAGGGAACGTGGAATGGAAATATATTTTCAAGAAGATAAACTGTAACATTGTAATAATAAAAGCAAAACTTAACGTATTTTTAAATAGATAGTTGATATATGATTTATATATATATTCAACCAATAAGATAATGATATAGCTATTTTATTTAAAAATATCAAATTTATATCTGAAATTAAGATCTTTATAATTTATGCAACTATGTTAGGTATTTATTTATTTTCAAAAGTTTGAGAGATAAAGTGAGAGAGAGAGAGAGAGAGAATGAACTGGAGAGGGGCAGAGAGAGGAGGAGAGAGAAAAATCCCAAGCAGGCTCTGTGTTGTCAACATGGAGCCTAATGCAGGGCCTGAAGCCATAAACCGTGAGATCATGACCTGAGACAAGATCCAAAGTGGGGCGCTCAACCTCCTGAGCCACCCAGGCACTCCGTATTTTAGGTATGTATTTAAAATGTAAGAGGAGATACTTAGATCTTCAAGAGCCTTTTAGGGCTACCTGTGTGACAACTTTACCAGTTTTTTAAACAATACTGTGGTTGTCCAACGCACCTTTGAATTTACCTATGGCTGGAGTTTTTTAAGTTAATTATACTAAACTTAGTATACTTATACTAAAGAGAGATAGTGGATTTGGAACTGAGTATTCATCTCCCTCGAAGATATGCTTATTAATTACATTGTAGGCAAGCATCCTAGTGCAGGAAGAGTCAGAATGTGCTTTAAGTTCCTGGGATAGGAGCAGGCAAGCGATCCAATTATCCTCTCTTGGACTCCAGGCTAACATGCTAGTCCGTTAGCTTGTATGTTTTGTTTGTTTTACTTCCTGTGTTTTATAGATATCTGAAGCTTCATCAGGGACAACCACCCACCCTTTCATAGAAAGCCTTTAATTGTTTTGCTGATTCCCTGTGGTCCAATCATGCTTCCTGTGCCTCTTCTCCCTGAGTTGGAAAGTTTTCTCAATGGACAGAAAAACTCTCATCTCTGAAGAAACCCACTGGTGTATCTGCTTCGTAATGGTTTCTTCGCTATGAGTTCTCCCTAAACGAATCCTATGGGCATTCTTTCTTAGAGAAATGACTCACAATTCATGCCCCACCTATTTTTCCGTGGCATTTATAGGTTTCATTCTCCTCTGTTGTATCCTCTCTCCGCACTTCTGCCTTAGAAGTAATTCCAATGCAATTTGAGAAAGCAGAAATGTCCCTTGTCAGAGTGTTGAACTTGTAATTCCTGACATTTTCCATAAAATATGTTCAATATGCATCTAAACTTTGAGGCTTGTAAGAAATTTCGCAGGTTTTATTTGGTTAATACAAGCTGATTTAACGGTAGATTTTTGTGTGTGTTTTGCAACATCTCGATAATCTTTACATTTGCTTTTTATATTGTTTTAAGTTGTGGCATATACTGTTTTTTTTTTCTTTTTAGTTTATTTATTTTGAGAGAGAGAGAGAGAGAGAGGCTCGTGCACATGTGTGAGGAGGGAGGAACAGAGAGTGGGGAGGAACATAGAGAAAGGGAGAAGGAGAATCCCAAGCAGACTGCACGCTCAGCCCAGAGCCCAATGGCGTGGGGCTGGAATCCAGGAACCATGAGATCATGACATGAGCTGAAACCAAGACTTGGAGGCTTAACGAACTGAGCCACCCAGGCGCCCCAGCATATACTGTTAGTTTGTATGTAGGACTATTAGAATGACTATATTGACTGTGTTGACTCACTACTTAGGTCAGCTTCCAAGAATTATCACTGATAAATTTTGTAAAATGCATTATTTTGTCCTCCTATTTTCAAAGACTGAACTGGTTTAGTTTTTATCCACTGTTGTTTTTGTGTCGTATCCACATTAAAAAATGGTTACTTCTGCTCAATCTAATAAACTGACAACAGTATCAATGTCATATTCCCCTTTCTCAGGAGTTTTGGCATAAAAAACAATTGCATATGAAAATAATTATTGGCAACATTTTTCATGTGCACCTCTCAAATAACACGCGTGTGGTTATTTGAAGGAAATATGAACATGGCAATTTACAAGTATATACTTAAAGGTACTATTAATGCTCATTTGACCTATAACTAAGTTCCCACATTGTGGCTTCACTCAAAAGTAAGTAACACAATGCCTGAATAAAATAAGTCTCCTGGTGTGATCTTATAAAATGGAGGGCTCTGAAATGCAAACTTCTCAGGTTATACAATTTATTAAAATGGAAGTAATTTCAAACAGTCTGTTTCTTGTTAGTCTTTAAATATGCAAATAAGAAAGGCCATTTGATTTATTCATTTTTATTTATGCCATTTCCAGATGGGACTATAACTACTCATTATGAATTCATTCCCACTGCCAAGCCTCTTGACTTTGCATCTTAGCTTTTGAAAACAAATTGATGCCTAAGTATTACAAATTGAATTTTAACCATTGCAACTAATCCCAACCCAAGATGGTATAAATTTAAAATCCTGACAAAGAGTATTGTTGTCAAGTCACTGCTCTGTGGAGTTTAGCCTTAGGTTTTTAAATGATACCCATATCAAGAAATTCATAATGAATTCAAATAAATGTAACTCGTGGATGAAGAAAGAATTATATTTCATACATTCTCATATTTCACCTTGAGTTGGAAAAGACTTCATGACTTTTTGCATTGTTAAAGTGAAGTTACTCTTTTGTTGTTGTTATTTGTTTGTTTAAGGGAATATCTTCATTATTTTATCAAAGAAGAGATAACTAATTTTCAAAACTAGAGGAATTTTCCAGATAGGAATCTTTCCTTCTTCTTCTTCTTCTTCTTCTTTTTCTTTTCTCTTTTTTTTTTTTTTTTTTTTTGAGAGATGACCTCTCCATATAGTTTGGTATACTAATATAAATGAGTGCCTTGTATAAAATTAACAAAACCCCAGGATTGGAGGGGAATCTAGGTGGTTGGAGAATAGTATGTTATTCTTTCTTTTTTTTTTTTTTTTTTCCAAATCTAACATCTAAGCCTAATATGAAGGAGTCAGATTGTGTTTAGCAATTATGGTTCTTTATGACCAGGAAGAGAGGCACTTCTGTTAAATTCATTCATTTATTTAATCTAAAATCTTTGAGCATTTCCTAAATGTCAAATGTAATTTCTGATCTATATTTTCACAGTACAGAATTTGAAGGTTTGTATGGAACACAAACATATAGCTCCCTGCTCGTCATTGTTCACAACCTCGTTCACAGCCAAACTTTTTGAAAATTATCTTTGTTATCTTTACCTCTTATATATATTGCCCAACCCATTCCACCCTAGAAAATACAGTGAAAATGTTTTAAAAAAAAAACTACTCAGAAATATCAAAGGCTCAATTAAACATAAAGGTCAAAATGGATGTTGCTCAAGTCGGATAATGTCAGTAGACCTGTAAGGGTCTGTTTGTGATAGTTCAGTGAATAACAATGTTAAATACTCTCCAACCACCATGTTTCTCTAATATCTTAAAACTACTTCTTGCTTATTTATGTTTAAGCAAAGGACACCTTTGAGATCAAAAGTCAGTAATTGAGCAAGGAACCAATTAGAACCAATTCCAGTTGGGCGCCTGCGTGACTCAGTCAGGTGAGCGTCTGACTTTGGCTCAGGTCATGATCTCACGATTTGTGAGTTCGAGCCCTGCATTGGGCTCTGTGCTGACAGTTCAGAGCCTGGAGCCTGCTTCGGATTCTGTGTGTGTCTCTCTCTCTAGAAAATAAACATAAAAAAAAAGAAGAAGAACCGATACCAGTTGTCTGAGCTAGAACATAGACCCATCTCTAGTAAACACATTGTTGATATGTTCAGTCTGATTGGAGATGATTCTTTACTTCTGATCTGGCATCCTCAGAAGATATTCCCATATGTTTTCTCCATATTTTTGCCAATATAAATTAGCAAAACTTTGCCCTTGTTTAGTTGTTAAGCTTTCTCCTCTCAAGTCAGACTTTGAGATCCTGCTTTGTATCCCAAACTGGAATATAACTTCATAGGTCTGGGGACAAGGGGGAAGTGACCTGAAAACATTTGTTTTACGCCTCTCAAAGGAACTCTTCAGGCAAACAGGTCCTCCAAAATGATACAATGGTAAATCAATGTATTCTTTTTCTATTACAACTTTTGTGATATATGGAAAAAGTTGTAGTTCACACTCTCACTTAAAGTTCTACATTTCTTTCTTTAAATATATCCCTTTATGAAATATTCAGCAGCAGAATGTGGAGAAGGCAATGGGGATCCACATAATATTCACAACTGGAAAGGGATCTTGAAAGAAATTGTGATGTTTTTCAGTGCACTGTGCTGTTTTATACTTCATTTATAAAACATTTTATGTACTGTAAATATTTTGTAACATTGATTTGTTTTTTTTTTACAGCCTATGCAGGATTATTTTATCAAGAAAGCAACAGAATTAGTATCTGATTTGATGCCATCCGACCGCTGATTTTATGATGATTTGTTATTATGATTTTTCCCAAAGTGGCATATCATTAGTCTTAAAATGAATGTCATTTAACAAATGGGCTTTATATATATATATATATAATAATATATATATATATAATATATATATATATTATATATATATATATATAATATATATATATATATTATATATATATATATATAATATATATATATATATTTTTTCCCTAACAGACAGAAACATATCTTCTGGCAATAAAATATAAAACTTTAAAGTCACTTTGGAAAGAGTCAAGAAGAAAAAGTCTTTAAAATTATGGTGCCGGAGATCCAGTTCCAATGTCTTAGGGCTTCCTGACCTTATCTTTACTCGTTTGCTGGGCATTCCATACAAAATAATGCCAATTTTAATTTTTAAACTGACATGTTGTTTTAGATAGTAACCTGACTTTATCTTGATAGTAGGCTATTTTGGCAATAACTTGTTGCTGGTTTTTACTCCCTGTCATTCATTTGTCTTCCTTGGAAGAATTTAAATGTGGCATGGGTGCTACATGCCCTAACAAACATTCTGTTTAATCCCTGGCATTGACTCCTAACCTTGCTTACCATTGTGAGGTAAGGTTTGAATATTGTAGACCAGGTATGATGATCTTCTAATCCTATTCTCCTTTCAACTGTTCCCTAATGCAATCAATACTGAGGTCAATATACAGCAGCTTCAGTCTTGAGCATTTAAAATTTTCTTCTGGGGCACCTGGGTGGCTCAGACTCTTGATTTCAGTTCAGGTCATGATCCCAGCATCATGGGATCAAGCCCTGCCTTGGGCTCCATGCTGAGCATGACACTTTAAGGATTCTCTCTCTCTGTCTCTGTCTCTCTCTCTCTCTGTCTCTCTCTCGATCCCTCTGCCCCTTCCCTGTGATCTGTCTCTAAAATTAAAAAAAAAATTCTTTTCAATTATTTAACATGATAAATTAAAACACGAATATTAATAATGTCTTACATTTCAGTGTCAAAATTTAGATACATTTGATAATTTAAAATATTATTCTTCATCATCCATATAGTTCTGGAAATAAAAAGTGTTTTATACAATTCTCATTTCATCTGGAGCCATTCTTAATGTAAATTCACAGTTTTCAGTGAAGGATATGTACCTGCCAACCTGACTTGAATGAAAGTATGAGGGTGAAAATGTGGATGCAGTTCAACATTGATTGAGAGAACACCAGTTGATTATAGATGTGCATCACAGAGAATCATGAATCAGCTGAAATCTCTACCAGCAGACAGCTTTAAATCTAGTAAAGGGGATTGGGGTGCCTGGGTGGCTCAGCCAGTTGAGCATCTGACTTTGGCTCAGGTCATGATCTCCCTGGGTTTGTGAGTTCGAGCCCTGCATCGAGCTCTGTCCTGACAGCTCAGAGCCTGGAGCCTCCTTCAGATTCTGTGTCTCCTCCTCTCTCTGCCCCTCCCATGCTCAGGCTCTGTCTCTGTCTCTTAATAATAAATAAACGTTAAAAAAAATGAATAAATCTAGTAAAGGGGAATAGACACACATAGGGATGCTAGCATAAAGTAGACAGTACTGAGATCAGGTCTATGGAAAGAGAGATTGACTGATATAAGGGAACCTTTTTGGATACTTTGAGAGCTGAGCAAGCCTATTAAGAAAAGAAGACACCACTTTAAACACAGACTTGAGTATAAGCAAGATATCATCCCTGCCTTCAAAAAGCATATGCTGTGGTTGTATCTAAATATTTCTATTTTTTTCTTTTTCTGATTGAAATAACAATTAAAATTGATGTAGATATTCACAAGGCTTCACAGGTGTAAGAATAGTATGAGAAAAGCATTTAGGCTTTTCAGTTAAAGGGAACAATGGATTCTCAAGGGAAATGCTCCCATAGCTATGACATCCTAGGACTGGGAAGCATCTGAATTGGCACACTCAGAGTGAAGTTTACACTGGGTACTTCAAGTCCAACTTAGCCTTCATCTTTGAGGTTTTATCATGGAAAAATAAAATAATCAGCATGATAATGCATAGAATAGAATAAAAGCCTGTGAGAAATACAGTTCTGTTATGTTTGAACACTGTTGTTCAACGTGCCGATCAAGAAGGGCGTGGGGTGTTATATGGAGCTGTCACCAAGTAAGAGTAAGTAAGCAAGACTCACTTTCTCTGTAAAGCAGCATGTTAGCAAGATTGATTTTTTTTTTTGCCATAGCCTTTATCCAATAAGCCTTAATTAACCCCCTACTATAATCCGGACACATATGTGACAAATGAATAAATAAACAAATACACTGCAACAAAGTGATAATTCCTCTTTGTGAAGCGAATCAACTTGCTGTATCTCAAAGTAACACTTGTTATGTAAACAGGACGTTCTAGAGATGTATGTGTGTAGCTCCTCTGTAGTTCTTCCACATATGTCCCATGTGACATTAATTGCCATTACCCACGACTACTTTCTGAATCATGAAGGTGGTCTTAATCTTGCAAAACTTCTACTTGATAGACACAAGTGATGAGTGGTACAACGGAAGATCTTTTCTCTGGCATTGTTGGGAATTAATCAACTGATTAATAGCAAATTTAAGGTAGTTCAGAAGGCAGAGAAAAGTGAACTTACTGAAATAAATGTAATTAAATGGTAGACATAGTAAAAATTTTGGTGATGATTCTTCTGAACAGGTAATCAGTATCTAATAACTTTCAGATAATATCCAATATTTTGATTACCTTAGGTCTGCAGAGTTAAGACATCTTAATAAGGAGGTCAAGAAGTACACGGTGTACCAGAAAATTATAGTGATTAGCACAGCACCTCACATACTCGGACACTAAATAAGTATTTCTAGATAGGAACTTGATAGGATTTTGTCTGCCTAATTTATTAAATGAGGAAGTGGAAATGTGGAAAAAGCAGGTTCGTAACTGGGTTTAATCCATTTTCCTTTGTTTAGGCTCAACTGAAAGCTCTTGAATAATATAGTTAGTAATCAAAATCTGAATGCAGGCTTGATTATTCAGACAATTTAGGGCTTTGTCAATCCTTTTCAAGAACACTCTGCTGTGATCATGAAATGCAATTCAATGTACAAAGTTAAATATAAATAGGATATGTTTACAGGTGTAAAAATATGACAATGTCTGGATCAGGGTGCTATTTACATGACTGTGTTTGCTTTGTGAAAGTTAATCAGGCTACATGCTTATGATTTCTGCACATTTTTGTGTGTATACTGTGCTTCCAAAAAGGTTTTGTTAAAAACATTATGGTGCTATTTGTTGTCCATGATTATAATATATTCTTCAGTTATTGTTGAATAAAATTGACTTCATGGAGGTAATATGAGAGATGAGAAAAAATGCATTGAACTAAAAAATAAGCAGATAGAAATCAAGATGTGAAGGATGGTGTATATGAAAAAAAGTTTTGATTAGACAACATGGGAGTTTTATAAATGTTTTAAGTTTGCCAGGACTGTTTCTTAATGGATAAGTCATTTTTCCTTACGTGCCTATAACTATCTATTTGCTACTAATGTGCATAATCTTCAGTAAATGTTTTAGTAAGCATTACATGTATAAGCAGGGGGAATCATTTGTCTGTTGGTGGTTCTTGTTAAATTAAATGGAAAGTAATATAGTGACATACTGACTTGCAAGTCATAAAATTGGAATGTTGACCCATATCTAATGCTACGTAGATGTATAATCTTGCATAAGATTCACAATCCTGGAACTATAATTAAGTCATCTATAAAGAGGAGGAGGACTTTTAAAACCTCTACCATATTTGAATATTTTGTTATTATATTATAAAAAATCACCTAAAGCAAGGGTTTTAATTACTAATCAAAAAACTATTGAATTTTTCTGGTTCTGTCTTTTATTTTTGTTTTTTGTTTTTTTTTGGTTAACATACACATATTCAATGTACATTTTTCTAAAGTATTAAGAGACCAATAAATAAGGCTAATGTGTTCTTTGAAAATTGAGGAATCTTCTCTTTTTTATTTTTTTAATGTTTATTTAATTTTGAGAGAGAAAGAGAGAGAGACAGAGACAGAGTGCAAGTTGGGGAAGGGCCTGAAAGACAGGGAAACACAGAATCTGAAGCAGATTCCAGGCTCTGAGCTGTCAGCACAGAGCCTTACATGGAGCTCAAACTCATGAACTGTGAGCTCATGACCTGAGGTGAGGTCAAACACTTAACTAATTAAGCCACCCAGGTGCCCCCCAAATTAAGGAATCTTCTACCAGTGACCTTCTTAAGTATATCAATTGTCTTGGAGACACATGGAGACTCCATGTTATGGAGTAACCATAATCTACCTAATTTATTTTAAGCTATATGTATTAAAAGCTTTCCCCCCCCCCCACCTTTTTTAAAATTTTGTCTGCCCTGGAGTAAGAGATTGTTCCTAAAAAAAAAAAGCTAGAATACTGAATACAGTGTTTAGGGTTATCTGCTAATTTTCTTTTTTTTTTCATATCGTTTTTATTTCAAGAATAAATGAATTCTAACTTATTCATTAATAATTAATGAATGTTATTATTAATATTATTATTAAATTATTAATAATTTGAAGCTAGTAATAGGAGAGTAATAAAAATACAGAGACAGAGAATGTTTGCCATTAGTCCATGAAAATATTTGAAATCCTCTCTGAATTCATTCGAGTTAAGCTTAAACTTTTTTACCTATTATTTTAATTTCTCATATTTTACTCACAGAGGTATTTAATATTATCAGAGTTCACATATCCTTTTAGTTACCCAGGTATACTGATATACATTTGTCTGGCATATGGTGGACCCAATATGAGACAGGACTTACGATTCATCATGGAAATTAGGAGACCAGAAACAGTATGTTCATTTCATTAAATAATTGAGGGTATGTTTCCTCAGAGAAAAATACTTTTTTCCTCTTATAGAACAAAGATTTGAATATTAAAATGCAAATATATTAAAATCATGCTCTCTTCTGCTGGAGGAAAGGAGGTTATTCAAACGATATAATGGAGGGCTTTAGAAGGAACACACCACGTCTGAAAGGAAAGAATCAAATTCTTCTGAAGTAGTACACTAATTGCTCCTTCTCCAATCACGAGGTGGATTTCTGACTTCCTCTGACATCTCTGTCTCCACAGTAGAATTACTTCAGGTAGGAGTCAAGATGTTATATCCAGAATTCCTTTAATATCTTACCTTTCCTCTGAGATTGACTCTTGGCTTCAGATCTGATTATTGTTCTCACTCCCTCCCTTAGATTTAAGGAATCAAAACAGCACCATTGAGAAGACAAATAGCAGCCCATGCTGAGTACTCAGGAAATGGATATTATTTGGTGCTCCCCTTGAGAATGGTGCATGGTGTCAGGAAGAATATAAACTGCACACTCTTAAGTGATGTTATCCAAATGTTGGAGAATATTGTCAGAAATCAACTGGCTGTTTCTATAGTCATAGAAACCTGGCTATGATTCTTTATATGTTGGTTTCCACAAGTGCATATGTGGGTATGAAAGGAATAATGTAGGGATTGCATACAGGGCCATGGTATCCAGTGGCTTTCAAGGGTTAGAAGGGGTATATTTTTTTCCTTAGGACACTCATTCTGTGACCTTCGTTTAGACATCATGAGTGGTGGCATGTAACAGAGGGACACTCCTGATAAAGGACAAATTGAATACCCTACAGACCAGATTCAATGTTTGAGACAGTTACGGTATTGAGTTAAAATACAGAGTAGACCAGACTCAATGTGTTGGATAGAAACTGGTGGCCAGGCTGGTCAAGGCACAAGTATAACACAGAAATATAAAGCCCGGTAGATACTACCACCCAGTCTCACACTGTAGGCTTTCTCAGTGGTCCGCCATACCCCGGGTCCATTTTCCATCATTCCCTCTCACTTGCCCTCATCCAGTGTAGACCTGGAGCCCTCTGAATTTCAACTGAATGAAGACCTAGTTTTCTGTGCACACTGAACTGTCTGAACACTTGGAGAAAGATGATAAGCTCCATTTCAAGGGATTATCAGAGTAAACATTTTATTTGGGAGTTGAATCTTTAGGCCAGAGAGTCAGGAGAAAGATGTCAGCTAAGGTCGGACTTGATTAGTTTCTATGAATTGAGGTAGTTAAAAACGTGGAAGTAAATGAGTTCTCATAAGTCTGTAGATTGTAGGACAAGAAGATAAGTAATTCACATAATCCTTTTCTCCCTATGGCCTACGTTGGATTTCAATCTGTAGCCAATTCAAAAGAATAAACCAATGTTCATTCAGAAAGTTATCATCAATACAGCTGGGGAAAAAAATATGAAGCCAGAATTTTTTTCAGAGTTATTACAGTTTGGTTTCAATCTTCAAGCAGAATGTGGGGAAAGCCAATGGCTGGCTACTTGGACTAGTCTGTCACTTTAGAGCTGGTAAAATCCAGGAAGAAAGGGCCAGTGCCAACATTTGTGGAGGCTGACTCGTCTCACGACACTTTAGTTCAGACAACATTCCAAGCATAACAGAAATGACATTAGAGAAGCTATTTTCCAGAATAAATCTGCAACACCTAATGGGCTAGATTATTTAGGTAAGCATGGATCAGACTGCAAACTTTACAAGGCTTTTCTAAAGTGGGCTCAGCCTGGAAGCCTAATAATTCAGAATAGGAAATGTTTTGAATTTACACTTGAAAATGGCTATTGTGTTTAATGAAGCATGCATACAATATAATTTTATAGCATTGTTCATACAAGGATGGATCACAACCGATTATAACTGGATTGCGAATACAATTCTCCATAAGTTATAGCCCAGTACATCCATGGGTGTGAGGAAAGATCCATGAGAAAGGGGCCAGTGGACACAGAAACACAACCGTGCTCATTATGCTGCAGGCTGAGAAATGAAGCTGAAAGATACATTTACATATCTAATGAACATTTCCTAAATATTACAGGTTGGAAAGACAATTTTTCATTGTTTCTGTTTTTTATTTAATTGGGTTGGGTCGGGGGCACAAAACCTACTAGCCAGAAACTTGTAATCATCCTGTTTATACAATGCATATAGGACTTTATCTTCATCTTGGGAGAATTTTCTCTGCCAAGGAGAAATTTGATAAAGACATAAACATAAATGGCTTTTGCAAGTGTGTATAAAAAACCATTTGTTAACATTCAGATTTTTAAAATGCTAGAATATTCATTTATTTATTGGTGTGAACATTATTGAATATCAGAAATACTATCTGGTACTGTTAGTAACCACAGGGTAAGCCTCAGGAAAAAACTCAAAGAAAATTTTATTTTCACACCTTTAGTTACCAAGCTTTTATTTAGTATTGACTGTGTAGCATTAACATGGCAAAGAAAAAGGAAGTTATTGGAGGAGGGAGCACTTGATGACGTTTTATTGTTGTCTGGCCCTCAGATTATCTTTAAATAAGAGATATTGAACATAACTTTTAGGGGAGATTTAAATTATCATATAGGAATTAGATTTTAATTAGATTGGACATTTCAGTATTTTCCCCCATTAACTTATAGATTAGAGCTTTGGAGATAAGTCAATTTATTAGAGAATTTTTAAAAATCAAGACTTAATTAACATATAGCATTGTATGTGTAAGATGTACAAAATGTTGATTTTATGCATTTATACAGCAATTAATTGCCACTGTAGCACTCGCTAACACCTCTGTGGTGTCACATAATTATCATTTGTTTTTGTGGTGGAAACAACCAAGATGTAGTCTCTTAGGAAATTTAATGTTTATGATATAGTTTTGTTGTCTATAATCTCTTTACTAAGTATTAGATCACCAGGACTTAGCTACTGATTCTAATATGATCCTTAAACGACATCTCTCCCATTCACCCTAACCCTCAAAGATCTATCTACCATCTATCTATCTATCTATCTATCATCTATCTTTTTGAGTACATGTGTATGTATGTCTATATGTATAGATATTAACTTGATCATTAAAATTATAGTGTGTTTTAAACTTTTTTATTCTGTTATAACATTTTAACTGAAAAAACAAATGCTTACTCTGGAAAGTTTTAGGCACCAAGCAAGGTAATAGATGAGATAGATTGGAGAATTATAGACATGAAGTATTTTCTAGGAACTCACAGATCACACTGTCTTTGTGATTTTCCAATTCTGTCTTAGCTAAAAGGTGGCCTTGCACAGACACTGAATAGAACAAAATAAACAATAAACCATCCCTATATTTATGAAGACAGTATCCTCTCCAATCTCCAGACTATAAGAATACAAAGACTCTGTCTTGCTAAGGACCAGCAAAGATCCGAACCCTGACTAGGTTCCTTGAGTCTCACTGCTGAATTTGTTTTATCATCCTAAGATATGCAACCAAATAGGATTTTGTGTCAGATAACTAAAACTATGCCTTTGTACAATGTCATTAAACCTTTGTCTATAAGTAAAAATTTGTATATTAATTGCACGCTAGTCATATGGCTTTGTTTGGGCCTGGATAGTCTTCTGTTTATTTTGATGTATAAGGGAATATTCTATTTGGAATAAATCAAAGCATAAGCTTAATAAATCTCTATTCCCATACGAAATTTTTATGAGAAAGCTCCCTGTGTTGTCATTTTGTGAAAAAAAAAAGTCTTTTTGTTTTTTGTGTACATTGGATTCAACATTGGCTAGATCATTGATAATATCACCCATTCTTAGCCTCTGCTTGACAAGGAATTTGAGACACCGTGCACAAACACACTCTGCTGAGCAAAAGAAACTCTCTTACTGGCCAAGGTTTTGTCTATGCTAAAGCAGCAAAGTCTTCCAAGAAGAACTCTTGTTTCCCATATACAATTGTACTATAATTCCAACTTTTTGCATTCTGGAAAAATTAAGAGAAAAAGCACCAAACACTCAAAAGTGAGCTTCCTTAATTGGTGTACTGAGTTCTTATAATTCTAATCCCAAGAGAGCCCCAAAGACTGTAACTTTCTGATAAATCAGATTCTTCTTTGTATTTCTATTTCTCTTCCTACTCCACTTTATCTACATGACCCAGGTATGCTTTTATTTCTTCACCTCTTTCTCCTGTCCATCTAAATGAGCTCGTTTTATTTGGGAATTTATCAGAAAAAAATTACATTGTACAATTGCTAGATCAAAAGGTGATCTACAGAATTTGAATGAAAACTTTGGTCAAGAGCCAGGTAAAGAATAATAATGAAGGATTTTCTTATACCTCAGTTACTGTAAAATTCAAGATTTTGTTAGATACTTACTGCCCTCAAGTACAGATCTATGCCAATACTTTGGCTAATTAGTTCCCTCCAGGATGGAAAAAAGTGTAGAAAAGCAACAGAGCAAGAGAGAATAGCATTGGCTAAGAAATGGGCATCTCAGTAACTATTTATATATCACTACATAAGACTAAATTTTCTTCAAATGCCATCTCTTCTGAGACACCTTCTCAGATTGTTGCATCAGTGGCTCTTTTCTTCTTTCTCTGATGCTTCATGTAGCCATGGAATGGTTAAACAGTAAACACCATGTGTAGCTCTTGCCAGAAAGGATGCTTAATGTCACACAGAGAATATAAGGCTGCCAAAGCTGCTTTCCAAGAGAGAATCTCTTGTTGCATTCAACTCTAATCCTCTAGATGTTCTTCTTGCCAATTATGAAAGAATAAATGCCCCCTTTCAATACCACAATAGAGTCAATAGACACAGCTGTCCAGAGAAAGAACAAAAATACTGGACAACTTAAGACAATAAATCTGGAAAAATACCAGCCCAGAGACAATTCTTTCAATGACATTTGGATGAGGGTTTTCACACATTCTTGGAAAAAGAGAATGGAGAGTTCTCCTCTGAGTGCTTCTGCATAGAATTATATCATTTTAGTTAAGTTAAATACATGGTAATAAGCTCTTTGGTGGTCATTGTATAGTATGAAATTAACAGTTCTCAAGTGACATATATGTTTTTGTCTTTATAAATATCAAGTTAAAATCCTTATATTAATTACAAAGAGACATCTGACTTATTTGGACCTTACATGACTTACATGACTTCTAAGAAGAAAACGGTATCCAGTTGAAGAAGTGTTCTCTTTTTAAAGACATTTTTAAAATGTTTTTATTCTTTATTTTGAGCGAGAGAGAGAGAGAGTGCACAAGCAGGACAGGGGCAGAGAGAGAGAGAGAGAGAGAGAGAGAGAGAATTCCAAGCAGGTTCCTATCAGAGCCTGACTTGGGGCTCAATCTCATGAACTGTGAGATCATGACATGCGCCAAAATCAAAAGTAGGATGAGCCACCCAGATGCCCCAAGAAGCATTCTGACTTTTCTGTTTCTTATTGGATGTGCTAAACAATGCATGAGCATATTGCCTCATTACAGTGTTTACCACTGTATTATGATGACATATGACTTTTCTATTATATGTTCCTAGATATAGGAGCTATAGCATATATCTTTATATGTATGTATAAATTAGACCAAATTAGACCAAAGATATAAGCCACTGCCTTGACACAAGTTTATTGTTCTAGAAATAGACACACAAGTTAGGTCAGTGAGTCATTTCATTAAGATTTTGGACTTCAGATAGAATAAGCATATTTGTCTTCTTTTGCCATGGTTAAAATGTGAAAGTTCAAGCCCAGAAGTAGGCATTCGCCACAATTTCTACAAGGTGTTTATTTATTTGCTTGTTTGTTTGTTTTTTAAAGCCTGTCTGTACTGAGCAAAACAATTAAAATGAGATGTAGAGAGAAGTCAAGGCTAGTAACAGGTAGAAAAACCCTAAAGAGGTTTAACTTAAGGGTCATATCATTTTTATCTTTGGGTTTCATGAGACTCAGACTCCTTCTAAGTTAGTCTGAGATGTGTTTCTGTTACTTGTAACCATAAGATTGTTAAATAATATGGGGAGTGGATGGTGAGAAGCAGGGAAGTATTTCCAGTTAGAACTCACCAGGTTGTAAATATGTCCTCTTCACATGAGTTTGTATAAAAAAGTGTCTAACTGGGAAATTAATGAGAATCTATAGAAATCCAGGAAACGAAGCCTTAATTCAGGCAGGCCTTGTGACAACTACAAAGAGAAATGAAATGTCATCAGGCCGCCCTCTCTTGGGAGCAATAATTTCTCATGATACCTGGGCTTCTTTCTGCACATTGAATCCATTTTCCTTTCTCTTTTGCTTTCTGTTTATGCTCCCTACTCTACTGAATTGTTGGATTGCCTCATCGCCCTTATCACACCTGGTACCTGGGATAAAATGAACCCCAATAAAATAGCTAACTATTGCTAAGATGCAACACTTACTGTTTTCCTGTGACCCCAGACAAGTGAGACACAGAAATATGACTGAGGCTCTGCTAATCATCCAATTCTATCAGAGACACTAAGTCAGAAGCTAGTTATGTAGAAGGGCAGGGGCCGTGGACAATCCATTTTGGTGAGGATGGTGGGAGAAATAGTGCCTAGGGGCGCCTGGGTGGCTCAGTTGCTTGGGCATCCTACTTCGGCTGAAGTCATGATCTCACATTCTGTGAGTTCGAGCACCGCGTGGGGCTCTGTGCTGACCGCTCAGAGCCTGGAGCCTGCTTCAGATTCTGTGTCTCCCTCTCTCTCTGTCCTTCCTCCACTTATGTTCTGTCTCTGTCTCTCTCAAAAAGAAGTAAACATTGGGGCGCCTGGGTGGCTCAGTCGGTTAAGCGTCCGACTTCAGCTCAGGTCACGATCTCACAGTCCGTGAGTTCGAGCCCCGCGTCAGGCTCTGGGCTGATGGCTCAGAGCCTGGAGCCTGCTTCCAGTTCTGTGTCTCTCTCTCTCTCTGCCCCTCCCCCGTTCATGCTCTGTCTCTCTCTGTCTCAAAAATAAATAAACGTTAAAAAAAAATTAAAAAAAAAAGAAGTAAACATTAAAAAAATTAATAACAAAAAAAGATATAGCGCCTGCATCCCGTTTCCAACATTTGCGGTCCCCCGTAGCAGTTGTACGGAAAGTGTCAGCCAATGACCATATGAGTGAAACAAACTGTGGCATCCATACAGCAGCAGAGGACAACTCTTCATGCACAAACTCTACTACAAAACTGGAAATTCCTCCAACTGGCGCCTTCAGTTCTGGTCTACAAAACTCCCAGAGTGCCTCTGAGCTCTATGGTGTTTGTAATAATTCCCTTAGATTTTCCAGACGTGGTGTCCATTTACTTGCAACTTATAATGCTGATTGTTACTAGTGCCTTTAGGTCAAGGGTTGGTAAGCTTTATCTTCAATGGCCAGACAGTAAATATGTCAGGTTTGCGGTCCCCATGCAGGCATATCGTTGATTATTGCTGTTGTCCGTGTCTGTTTTGCCGTGTTGTTTGGTTTTGTTTTCTTTTTACAACCCTTAATTCATGGGCTGTACAAAAAACAGGTTGTACTTTGCAAATCCTTGCTCTAAGCTTTTAGCACTCCTGCTCCTTACCTTAATCTCTTGGTTACTCAGTTCCAGCTTGCAGAGAAATTTATTTGGTGCAGTTAATCTCCCTGAAGCAAGTGTTCCTGAAGACAGCCTCACCGTAATTTCTCATAGGGAAGCAGGGGAAGAACTCTGAAGCTAATAGTTACCGCTAACATAAGCACAGCACATGGTGAACATCGTGGGCTTTGCCAGACTGACTGTCTTGTGAGGATGGAATGGAGTGACCACTGATAAAGCGTTGGAGCTTACTGAGCATATACTTTAAACCAGGCAAAATTCAAATGATACGTTTAGCCTTTTCTTCTATTTTATTTAAGTGGGTAAGAAAGTAAGTGACACTGGCATCAGGGAGGTTATGGAGCCCCTGCGTAGACTCTAGGCAAACCAGCAGAAACTACCAATAGCCCCTAAATCCAAAAGATAGATGCATAAGCCAAAACCAAACAAACAAGCAAATAAATAAATGAATAAAATTTAAAAATTCGGAGAAGGTTCCAGATTGTGAAGCCCAATTCTGGCTTCTGCTTACTAATCTTGCTTTCTCTCACCTCAACAACTAGCCCACAGGGTCATGATCTTCTGCTACCACCAACAACACGTATTTGGACTTGGATCATACGGGACATAGTACTGCTGCTGTCTCTTAGCAGGGCTGGGAAGGAGTGGGAAAGTGGGCTCAATGAGTCCCATGTATTTGAAGGAGGGCATTAGGAAGAAGCCTTTTAGCAGGTCAATGGCCTGATGATCAATACCAAATTAACTCTTCTACTAAAACACTGCGTCAATTTCTTGTTGCTTTCATGGTGTTTCATTAACTTCAGTTTTGGGCATTGACTCTAGTACTACTTGAATACGGCAAGTAACCAATAGGCATGACCCTAGTTTTTGAATTGGCCTGACTTTGGAACCCGTACGATTTCAGACTGAAAGCCCATCTTACTTACAGAGATTCAATTAAACCCAGCCAGACTGTGGTGTTAAAGTGCAACTTGAAATAGTAAATACTGTAATTAGTTAGTTCACTGGTATTAAATTATATTTGATTTTGTATTGCAAATTATAGCCCCTCTTTTGTTTTTAAATGAATAGGGAAATATATTTTATAGTTAGCCAAGAGCCAAGAAAGAAACATGGTTGATTATCCTTTATGAGAATCTGTAAGTTGTCTCTTTGGTCTCTGGTACTGAATAATACTTTAGCTTTTTTTTCCTCCATGGTTAGACTAATGTGAACAAGTTTGTGTCATTCCTTGTCAGCATTCATGCTAAATTAGAGACTAATTTGCTTTCAGGTGCTTAAAACATTGGCCACTGTAGAGATCTTTAATTGCCAGGTCCATCATTCACATTTGATTATTATATTTTTCCCTGAATGAGACTTGATTTAACTAGGTCTTAGCAATTTAACGAGAACGTCAGCATTTAACACATTTATGGTTTAGATTTCCAATAATATTACAACATTAGGGGTATGAAAATCTGCAAAGATGCCTAGTCAGTTTTCAGAATTTTCAGGGCTTGAGGAATAATATTAAAATTGTAAAAAAAAATATGAATGACACAGTAATTATTTCTAGTTGGATATCAAAACTTTTAATCTTTAAATTTTGGCATTTGAATGTTCTGGGAGTTAAATTTTGAAAAATAAACAAGAAAAATTAAAAAAAATAAAAAACATTTAGCCCACAGTGTTAATTCTAGGCATAAAATTTTAACTGAAAAGGAAAATACAAATAAGATATGTTAATATCTGAAGCATCTTTAATGTAATGAAGTTGTTAAAATCCTGTCTGTCTGGGTTCAAATCCTGGTTTTGCCACTGAATAGCTATGCAACTTGTGGCAAGTCACTAAAAACATTTAGGTGAGTTCATATAAGCCCAGTTTTGCCAATTACTATGAGGAGAAAACATACCTCAATAAGTGCTTATGTGATTGCTCAATATTTAAGAGGATCAATGTTTTAAGTTATTAAGAAATGCCTTGGTATTTTTTCTACCTCTGACCACTTGAGTGATCATGTTAGGATCACTTAGGATGGCACAACAAAGTGCCACAGACTGGGAAGCTTCAAGACGGAAATGTGGGGCGCCTGGGTGGCTCAGTTGGTTAAGTGTCCGACTTCGGCTCAGGTCATGATCTCACTGTTTCATGAATTCAAGCCCCATGTCGAGCTCTGTGCTAAGAGCTCAGAGCCTGGAGCCTGCTTCGGATTCTGCGTCTCCCTCTGTCTGCCCCTCACTGACTCATGCTCTCTCTGTCTCTCTTTCTCTCTCTCAAAAATAAACACATTAAAAAATTTTTTAAAAAATCAGCAATTTATTTTCTCACAGTTCTGGAGGCTGGAAGTTCAAGATCAAGGTGTTTGCTGGGTTTATTTCCTCTGAAGACTCTCCTTGGCTTACAGGTGGCCACCTTCTCCCTGTGTTCTCACATGGCCTTTTCTCTGGGCACAAGCATCACTGGTCTCCCTCCCCTTCTCCCCATCCCCTTGTCACCCATCCCACCCCCGGTTCTGTCTTTCCCTCTCTCTCTCTTCTTAAAAGGACACCAGTCATATTGAAATACGGCCCCACACTTAAGATTTATTTCATCCTTAGTTACCAACTTAAAATTCCTATCTCTACATAGTAACAGTGGGAATTAGAACTCCAACATACAGATTTGGGGGGAGACACAGTCCATCACTGTGACCTATGTCAACTTTCTTAAACTTCTCTAAGCCACAGATACTTCACCTTGATAAGGGAAATAAAGTTATTATAGGCATAACATGAAATAATAGGCCAGCTCCTGGAGGGATTGGGCATAAAGGGAAGCAGATGGTCTGTCTACAAGCAGCCCTTCAGTCTGATCAAAGTTCTAGTTCAGACTCCATTGCGGATAGCAAACCTGACTAGCAAACCTGACCTCAGGCACCACCATCTTCCTAAGGATATACCTCATCAAATAGCATAATGAAGATGTCTTAGAGTCTAAGAGAGGAAATGAATTGTGGGCCCCTGGGTGGGTCAGTCAGTTAAGCATCCGACTCTCGATTTCGGCTCAGGTCATGATCTCACAGTTCATGAGTTCGAGCCCGCATCAGGTTCCGTGCTGACAGCACAGAGCCTGCTTGGGATTCTTTCTCTCCCTCTCTCTCTCTGCTCCTCCCCTGCCCACGCTCTCTCTCTCTCTTTTCAAAATAGATAAATAAACATTAAAAAAGAAATTAATTGGAATAAACTTTTAAAACACTAACAGTGTGCTATGTATAGTGACTACAATTCCTCTGAGTTCACCAATCTTTTGAATTGTAAATGTGAGAGAGAATATTATGTGAGAATATGTTTCAAGTAGCCTGTGTGTTTTGTGTCATTAAATGAAAAGATACTTGGGTACTCTTCAGATGATACATATTGTGATCACTTGTAGAAAATGTCAATTTCAAGATCTATTATTAGAAGTGTTATTCCATATGGAAGATACAGTGAGTTAATGCACGTGTTGAAAATTTGAGTCAATAAACAAAGTTCAATTTTAAAAAATGAAGTAATTTAAGATTTCCATTAGAAAGACTGACTGCTAAGAGTCTAGTTAATGTTATCTGCTACTTCTATTATTCTTGATTCATGTTACATTACATCCAGAGGAAGGAAAGATATATTTACATTCTTGACCAAATAGCTACCCTTATTTAAATTCTGCTTTGAGCCCCACTTTAATTCAAAACATAATAAAGAAGACTTCAAAGGATTTTTTAAAATGTGACTGTTTCATGCTATGGGTGCCTATCATATTCTCAGGTCTTCTTACTGTTTTCCAAGATCTGAAGAGTAAATAGCAGCCACAATTGATTCAAGTCCTTCGGCTGAAGCAAACCCCAAGTCCCTTTGCTATGTTATGTTTGCTTAATACGGTAGAATTCAGGCATTTAGTTTTCCCCATGTATCCCCTCAAGTATTTTTAAAAGCCATGAGTTCTATCCAAGAGTTTTAAGGTATCATTTTAAAATTGTCATTCTTAGTTTGAAAAGTCTCAAAGGAGAGGGGCACCTGAGTGGTTTGGTCAGTTAAGTGCCCGACTCTTGGTTTCGGCTCAAGTTATGGTCTCACGGTTCTTGGGTTCCAGCCCTACTGTGGGCTCTGTAGTAATAGTACTGACAGCATGGATCCTGCTTGGGATTCTCTCTTTCCCTCTCTCTTGGAGCCCTCCTTGTGCTCTCTCTCTGTCTCTCAAAATAAGTAAATAAACTTTAAAATATTGTTGTGCCTGGGTGGTTCAGTCGGTTAAGCAACCATCTCTTGGTTTCAGCTCAGGGTCATGATTTCACAGTTCATGGGTTCAAGCCCCACTTCAGGCTCTCACTGACAGTGTGGAAGCCTGCTTGGGATTCTCTCTCTCTTCCTCTCTCTCTTCTGCTCCCCTGCTCATACTCTCTCTGTCTTTCAAAGGAATAAACTTATTTTTTTTTAATTGGAAAGAAGATAGTTTCTAGTGTAATTTAGATATTGATATTTTAGGAGCGCCTGGGTGGTTTAGTCAGTGAAGTGTGTGACTTCAGCTCAGATCATGATCTCACAGTTTGTGGGTTTGAGCCCCGCATCAGGCTTTGTGCTAACAGTTCGGACAATTCTGTGTCTCCCTCTCTCTCTGCCGCTCCCTCTCTTGCACTCTGTCTCTTTCTCAAAAATAAATAAACGTTAAAAAATATTTAAAATTTTGACACTTTAAAACAAAACTATTATATTAATCTTTCAAATGTACTAAATGACTACAAATATCACTGTGATTTTACATATGTCATTAAAATATATCGGAACATATTCTCCAAGTGTTGCACATTTAAATCACTTCTTCTGAACCGATTTTTCTATTCTATAACCCACCCATAATTTTGTTCTAATCTAATTTTATGCTTGAAAGTCTTTTATCACAATATTATATTCCTCCCTGCAATAATTATATATGTAGCATTATATGTACACATATAATACATATATTCCATATATATATATATGAAGTGAGAAGGATGATATTTAAAAATTTCGTGTCACTGTAAGTCTGTAAATATTTTTAAAAATCTGGATCCTATCACTAGTACCAAATTGATCAAAACAATGTATCTTCCAAATTGTCTTCAATAATTAGAAAACATTAGAAGCTTTAATTTTTTGTAACGCATTTCTTAATGAAATGGATTATTTTTTCTTAAGTAATTCCTAGATCCCTGGATGAGCATTATATGTTTCTCACATTAGAAAATATAGATCATCATGGGGCACCTGGGTGGCTCAGTTGGTTGAGTGTCTGACTTCGGCTCAAGTCGTGATCTCACAGTTCATGAATTTGAGCCCCCACAGAACCACTTCAGATCTCCTGCCCCCCTCTCTCTTGTGCATCCCCGCTTATGCTTTCTTTCTCAAAAATAAATAAATCTTTTTTTCTTAGAAAAAAGTGCCTCTTGCGGTTTGTTTTCCTCTCAAAAAAAAAATACAAAAAAAAAAAGAAATATAGATCATCAATTATATTTCTACTTCGTATTTTTATAACTTAAAGCAATAAAGAGTTTGTTCAAATAAATAAAATGTAACTAAATTCATTACAACTATGCAAACTATAACTGTTAGATATCAAAATTTACTTGTTATAATCTATGAGCTGGAAACTCATAATCGATCCGCTTTCATTTTTGTTGTAAATACCAATTAAAAGGATTATTCTCCTGGAAGATATTTACTTTTTTAATTTCCATAATCTCTACCAAAAAAAAAAAAACTTTACTGACGCTAAACTAATGATTGTTAATTATACTTATTACTCTTTTACTCAGCAGCATACTCAAAAATATTTGGGAGCATCGACTAATAATTTATTTGAATCTCATTTGTCAATGCAATATCCTTGGTCATAGACTTTAAAGTTCTTGCATGATTAAACATATTTTTAAATGCAGATGCAGATCAAAATGTGGGTGAATGAGGGGAGAATCCATCCATTCTCAGCAAGAATGACCAAAATACATGCTCAGGAGCAGACAGGTCTTTCCAAGCTGACTTTCAAAAACTTTTAGATATTCAGAATCTGAGATATATACTCAGGTCAGCAGCCTTCTTGTGATTTGGTCTCCTTAATGACACAGCATAAAATCACTTTCTCTAATATGTTTAATCAGTGTTCTATTTAACTGGTTTTCATAAGCTTTCCCTGTGGAACCAAATCATGGATTTGAAAACCTAGGGAAAATTCTCATTCCCATGGCTCCATGTATATGTGAATTCATGATATTATCATTTATGAAAAATATTTCATATCTAATGACATTTTCAACTAGTAACAAAAATATTTATAAGACAGGACAGATGTAACGTGTATTTGTGGAGTTATGGTGCTTGGACTGATTGACAATTTCTCGACACCTATATTTTAACTGCTTGGAGACCAGAGATTTGTACACTCTGAGGCTATGCACATAAGTAAGACGTGAGGTCAGTACGGATTATACTTTTATAAGTTGGAAAACAGGAATCATGATAAGAAAACCAGCAATACACAAACGTGGTGTATTCTCAATTTTAGGGGAAAAATGGAAACATATGGAAATAAAGGATCTGAAACGAGCATTGTCAAAATTATCTATGCCCACACACTACTTGGAAAATTTGAATGTTTCCCTTAGGGGATGCATAGCACGTTTTGCAGATCATAGCTTTAACACAGTCAGAAGTGAGACATGGTGGAAAGCACATAGGCTTTATAGTACGTCTGACTTTTTTTCGAACCCTGGTTCTATAATTTACTACCCTTATACACTCCTCAATATCTCCAAGTTTCAGTTATTTTATGTTTAATCTGTCAAAAAGATATCAATACCTAGGGTCAAGGGAGATTTACGTGCCACAATGTGTGAAATACGTGGCATAAGGTCTGGTAGATAAATCGTGCACAATGATGTTACTTCTGTCTATTGTTCCCCTGTACAAAGAATAACATACTTTCCCCCAGAAATCACTTTTGCACTTGATGAGGCAAGGAAGAGATCAAATACTTCAAATCACCAATAATTTCTTTCATACAAAAAGGATTTACTGAATTCCTACTATTTGTAAAGCATCGGATCCTGCATCTACTTTATGGGTGTAGATTATTAAAATTATTTTATGTTGTGATTTTTGTATGAACATTTAGACTGCAAATTTTATGTTTGTAAGTATTTGTCAAAAAGTTCTATGGAAAAAAAAAATTGTGGCTATGTCTAGTATACTCTTACCAGCCTGCTCATTATTTTCTCTTTTGAAGTCAATATTCATATGAAAGGCAAATTGTGCTGCTCCTTGCCAAGAATGGAATTAGAATAAGGAGAATGAGGGCAGGTGTATGAATTTATTGCTTAATGACATCAAATGAAGATATCATGATGAATTTCTCTTACAACAGTGATGGCCTCCCTGATGGGACCAAAAATACTTGAAAACATTTGGCTAAAACAACCTCTCTCTCTCTCTCTCTCTCTCTCTCTGTCTCTCTGTCTCTCTCTCTTTCTGTCCACATTGGAGACAAACTTCCAGATGGGCTTTCCCAGGTGGGCTTTATCTCCCCTGGAAAATGTCTGAATGAAAATCATGGTTTGCCTTTGTGAGCCATGGTTTGCCTTTGTGAGCTATATTCTTTTCCATTGGGAAAACCAATTGGGATGACCAATCAGTATATCATCAGACACGCCCTTTTCATTTAGTCGTATTTTATAGGAAGGCCATTCAAGTCCTAATGCCTTAGGAGCCATTTGTCTTTCAGATGATAAAAATATAGAAATATCACTACTTTGATGTGTTATTAATTGATTTTTATAACTTAACTCTCCATTTAAAAACCCTATTTCTCTAATCTTCAACTTCTTAAATAGTCGCAACTGTATCATTGTTAATATTTAAGACTATCATTGCTATTTTTTCTATTAACAGATGCATTAGAAGCTAAATATAGCAAGGAATTGTATATCTTATATAATTAAATAAGAGAATGTTGAGGCAATGTCAGCAAAAACATCTGAGATTAAAATTATCATAGATTCACATGTATTATATCTTTTTTTATGAATTCCATTGCATTAAAGTAATTTATCTGATTCCATATAAAGGTATCATTTCATTTTTTGTTGACCAACAAAAAAATGATCAATCTAAAATACTGATCTTCTAAGGCCTTACCAAACTTTGTATAGACTCAAGGGAAAATTGTCTATATAAAATGCACTTGGAGTGACTACTGGGTGGTTCATTTGGTTAAGTGTCCAACTCTTAATTTCAGCTCAGGTCATAATCTCACAGTTTGTGAGTTCTAGCCCTGCATTGGGCTCTACACTGACAGCATGGAACCTGTTTGGGATTCTCTCTCCCTCTCTCTCTGCCCCTCCTTGGCTCATATTTTTTTTTCTCTCTCTCTCAAAATAAATAAATGAACTTTTAAAAAAGGTAAAATTTTAGGGGCGCCTGGGTGGCGCAGTCGGTTAAGCGTCCGACTTCAGCCAGGTCACGATCTCGAGGTCTGTGAGTTCGAGCCCCGCGTCCAGCTCTGGGCTGATGGCTCGGAGCCTGGAGCCTATTTCTGATTCTGTGTCTCCCTCTCTCTCTGCCCCTCCCCCGTTCATGCTCTGTCTCTCTCTGTCCCAAAAATAAATAAACGTTGAAAAAAAAAAAAGGTAAAATTTCAAAAAGTAAGACAATAAAATGCACTTGGAAAAAAATATATGGATGAAAAAAATTTTTAAATAGTGAAATATATTCAATAAATTAAATGGAAAGAACAGAAAGGAGGAAAAAGAAAATTACAATCCAATAGCCTTCCAAAAAACACCTCCTTCCTCCCAAAAGGTAACTTTAATTTTGAAATTTAAATGTGTGTGTCAGCTATGAGAGATATCTACTTATTTTTATTTTTATTTTAAGACGAATTTTTATTTCTTCTGAATATATTGGAAGACCAAAAGAGAAGGAGTTGGATATTTTGAAAATTGAAAAATGCCTGCATGGCCCCAACTTTTTGTAAACATTTATTAATACATTTGTTTATTTTTAAACTCTACCCTATTTCACAGAGTATTTTAAGCAGCTGAGAGTTTCGACTTCTAACTAGTGGCAGGCATATCAATATAGCTGAAGTACTTATTCTGGCCCCATTCTGTGAAGCTGCTTCTTGAATGATCTATTTATTCTGGGCACCAGAATCCTGACTACAATTGTCAATATGGTCCATCTGGCTCAGGGGAAGCACTGACAATTGAAAATATAGAGAAAACCACTAAAATTACAGAATCTGCATGATGGAATAAACCATATGCAAGTTGTTAAGCTGTTAACCTAAACACATATTTTAGTTTCAACAAACCATAATTAATAGATCAGTCTACCTACAGCATGGCTGAAATAGTTCTCAGCCAGAAGTTGGTCTGAGATTTATGTATTTTCCTGAATCTATTTAAGTGGGCTTTTTTTTTTTATTCTTTTACACAGTAATTCCTATGATATTCTAATTCTTCATTGCAATTCTTCAAAATTCAGAATTTCGATTATAGAATATTCACCAATGTATTTGTTTCACATCTGTTTGCTTTTTCTTAAATCCATGCAATATATAATTTTAAGTGAATTTATAATTTCCAGTGAATGCTCAATGTAATAGTCCTGGAGAGTCACTGTGCATTCATTTCCTAAGGTTTTCCTACAGAGTCCCACAACCGGATAGCTTAAAACAACAGAAATGTATTCTGGCACAGTTCTGGATACTAGAAGTCTAAAATCAAGGTTGACAGGGCCATGCTCCTTCTGAAGCCTCCGTGGAAGAGTCCTTCCTTGCCTCTTCCAGCTTCTGGAAGCCACAGGTATTCCTTGCCTGATAGAAGCCTGGCTCCAATCTATGCCTCCTTCTCCACATGTTGTCTTCCCATTGTGTCTGTGTTTTCACAAGGCATTTTCCCCTTCTTATAATACATGAGTCATATTGGATTAGAACTCATTCTCATGACCTTATCTTTACTTACCTGCATCTGTAAGATCGTACTGCAGATAAGATCATAGCCACAGGTACCAAGAATTAAGACTTCAACATATCATTTCCGGCAAGAAAAGTCAACCCATAAGAGACTAGAAATGTCCTTTTTCTCTTTGTTTTAAGGTTGAGTGGAAGATACTGACTTTAGTTTAAAAAAAAAAATTCTAGTTTTTGGAATAAAGACATTTCTGTCTCCAAAAGGTGGCATTTTGTTTTGTTCTGTTTTGGTTTGTTTGTTTTGTTTTGTAGGTAATAAAAAAAAGAATTCTCTATTTTATTTTATTAGTCCAGATAGGAAATACTATACAATTTTTTCCCATTTATTATTGACTATACTCAACTGCTTTAACCACTTTGAACAAAGTGACTGAGTAAACAATATTTTAATCTAAAAACGTTAATTTTAATGTTTTTAATTTAAAAACATTAATTATTCCTTCTGGAAAAAAGAAACTGGCTTATTTTGGATTAGTCTTTTTCCTTCAGAACTATGAACATAGGCAAAATGCTTGAAATTACTTTGAAGATATCAGGAAGCTATCAATACTCTGAAAAAAAATGTTCTGAGAGTAAGTAAAGGGAGAGAAAACCCATAGCGATGAGCCCTAAGAGCATTTGCTGATTTAAAAATGGCAGCTTTAGAACCAGAGCTGAGGTTTTGGCAGAGTGATTATAATTGATCAATGTCGGGTCATCCTTGGTAACAATTGTACCATCCTCATGAGTCATGCTGACGTTAGGAGAGGTTACGCATTTGTGTGGTGGGAGGGTATATGGGAAATCTCTACGTTCCTCTTAATTTGGTTGTGAACCTAAAACTATAACAAATCAAAGTCCTCAAAAACAGCTGAATTGTCCAATAAAATATCTTTATTTTTTCTAGTGAAAATGAAGCAACATTTCAAACTTCATATGCTTCAACTAAAATTTTCTTAGATCCAAGTTCACGGTCTTAAATGCTTATGTACAATCAAAAAGAGAGGTTGAAAATCAAGAGTCTACTTCAAGGAGTTAGAAAAACCATAATAATAAAAAAAAGAGTCAAAGAAGGAAATAGAATAAGAGAGAAATTAGTGATATAGAAAAAACATGCACGATGAAAAAGAGCCATAAATTAGTCCTTGGTGTTTGGAAATGATGAAGTCACAATGAGATACCACCTCACACCAGTTAGGATGGCTATTACCAAAAGAAAACGAATGTTGGTAAGGATTTGGAGAAGTCGGAATTCCTATGTGTTGTTGGTGGGAATGTAAAATGGTGCAGCAGCTATGGAAAACAGTATGGCAGATCCTCAAAAATTTAAGCATAGCATTACCATATATTCCAGCAATCCCAATTCTTGGTATATATTCATAAGAATTGAAATCAGGATCTCCAAGAGACATCTGCACTTCTGTGTTCATTGCAAAATTAAACACAACAGTCCAGATATGGAAACAATCTAAATGTCCATCAATGGAGGAATGGATAAAGAAAATGTGGTGTTTATATACAATGGAATATTATTCAGTCTCAGAAAAGAAGGGAATTCTGCCATTTGTAACAACATAGATGAACCTGGAGAGCATTATGCTAAGTGAAGCAAGCCAGTCACAGAAGGACAAATACTGCATGATCTCACTTATTAGAAATATTTAAAATAGTCAAACTCACAGAAACAGAGAGTGGAATTTCCAGGGTCTGTTGGGGGAGAGAAATGGTGGGGGAGGGTGCTGTTTAAAATTTCAGTTATACAAGACGAATAAGTTCTAGAGAGCTGTTGTTTAATATTGTGCCTATAGTTCGCAATACTGTCTCATGCACTTAAAATTTTAAGAAGGTAGGTCTCATGCTACATGTTCTATCACAACAACAAAAAATTAAATATTGACAATAATGAGCTTTGGTAATGATGAGAGAAATTATAACACTTATACATGGTTGATAGGAATGTAACTTGGTGCTTCTTAAGAAATCTATTTGATACTATCTACTGAAGTTAAATATACATATATATCATGACCAAGTTCAATAACTATATATGTACCTAACAGAAATGAATATACATGTGTACTCAAAGATATGTTGAAAATTATACATAGCAGTTCTATATAGTAGCCCCCAAATTAAAACCAAAACCAAAACAAAACAAAACAAAAAACAAAAGACAAAAGACAAAAGACAAAAAAAAAAAAAAACAAACAAACCAAAGAACAGTAAATGTCTATGGAAAGTAAAATGGTTACATACAATTTCATACATTTATTTAATGGGAATCCAAGTAATGACAACAATGAATAATTTATTGCTATATGGAATAAAATGAGTGAATACCACAAACATGGAGAAAAAGCAATACACAAGAAGTATCTACTATAGGATACCATTTTTCAATCATTTATGTTTTGGGGTGGAAAAAAGGGTATTAGTATTAATTATGAGATTACACAAGAGGACCTTTAAAGGGTATTGATAATTTCTATTATTGACTTGCATATTGATTCAAGACTGTGTTCACTTTGTGATAATTTATTAGCCTATAACACCAATTTGTACACTATTTTAAAAAATATATGTATATGTATATATGTGTATATATATGTATATGCATATGCATATGCATATGTATGTATATGTATATGTATGTATGTACATATATGTGTACATATACATATGTGTGTACATATATGTGTACATATACATATGTATGTACATATGTATGTACATCTATACATATACATACATATGCACATGCATATACATACATATATACATATCTGTATATGTACATACATACATATATATGTATGTATATGTGCATATGTATGTGTACATATGTATATATATGTATATGCATATGTATGTATATGTATATATGTATATATACATATACATATATACATGCATATGTATCTGTATATATGTATACATACATATACACATATACACATACACATATATACATATGTATACATATGCACATACACATACATATGTATGTATGTATGTGTACATATATGTATGTACATACATGTATGTGTGTACATATGTATATGTATATATGTATATGTATATGTACATGTATATACACACCATGGGGAATTGTTTCCATGTAATGGAGGTTTGGATCTATCATGTAAAGTCATTAACTTGTTAGACTCTTTCACTCCCTTATTCAGAATCCTGTATATCAGCCGTTGATCTCCACGATTGTTCTAATGGATGAAAACCAATGGTCCTTGGGATTTAGATGTCTCCAACAGTATATGCCTAGGGAATCACTTAGTTTTAAAAAATGGCTATTCCTCTATCATTGTATTTCCCCATCCATCTACACCCTGCTAAAGGGGATTATTTCCTGGTATAACTCAATGAACATAGCATAATAAAGCGTATCCCCACTAGAGTGAACTTAGTATCGCCAGCTCATTTGGTAAAATGGATGCACTTCACTTGTCCCCAGCTTGCAACAAAAATAATAAATAATTAGGCTTTCGTTTCACTAAAAGAAAGCTGGAGGGAACAAGTTTAAGTGATTTGCCTGAGGTCGCTCATTGGGTCGGTAGCAAGTGGGGAATGGAGACACTCAATCTCTTTCTCCAAGTGCCTGTTTCCCCTGCCAGATATGGGCTTCCAGCGAGAACTTTTCCCAGGGTAGCACAATAGAATCCGCTTGGTGGTTAAGGTCCTTGTTATATTTCATACAGGAAGAAAGAAATTGAGCACAAGCTTTCAGGATACACTGTGATTATTGTGATACAGGCTACAGTGGATTTACCCAACAGCTGTAAGATCACAAGTGCAGAGGAAGTTAGATAAAATGACTTTACGTTTAGGGGTTCAAATTTGAAGAGTCATATTTCAAAGTGCATTAGAGAATAACAACCGAAAATAATAACAATAATACCACCACAACCTAAAAGCAATGACCTTTGCGTGGTAGTTGGACTGGTCATCTGAGAAAAATCCGAGCAGCTTGTGTCTCGCTCCAGCTCAACGCGTCATAAACATTCAGTGAGTCAATTCTCCCATGTAAATAGGCTGCAGATGCAGAGTTAAACAATGGGAATAATTTCTGGTGATGAAAGGTTAGGGAACCAGCCTGGATCCCTCATTGTATGCGATTGTCTGTTGCATCTGGCATCAGCTGCTTTACAAGATTTTGGCACTGCCCTGGAGGATTTACCCACCAGCCGAGTCAGGAGACACTTAACTTCTGTGACACTCATAAAACTATATAGGGAAGGCAATGGATTTCTTGTAGCCTTTAACAATATATTTTAAGTTTAGAAAAGTTACAGTTGGGAGCCTTGTTCTCTCAGATTGATTTAAATGCTCTATGTTGGTGTTTATGGGTTCCTGCTGGGTTATAGCCATGAAGTACTCAAATGTAAGAGCTCTCGAAATAGAGAGAAAAAAAACACAACCATCAAACAACAAAGACACCTCATCTCTCACACCTGTAGTTTCCCGGGTGAGGAGTTGGTTTAGGTGAAACAGTCTTGGGCAGGGATTGAGGGAGGGCAGTTAGTTGTGACTACAGGGCTTCTGGAGGTGAATTCCAGAGAAAGAGCAATGCAGGGCAATAGTAGCTATGGAAGTCTGGATAAAAAGCATAAACTAAAAATTGGGCAAATAGACCCCAAAATCCTCAGACAGAGACAAAGGAGAAAATGTCTTCATGTGTTCGTGTTTGGGAAGGGCAAACATGAATGAGGACCAAAGTCTCTACAGCTCTAATTCTTCAAGTTTATAATCAGTCAACTTACCCACTTTGTATGGAACTTTGAGTGTGTGAGTCCGTTGGCCTTTTGGGGAGACTGCATTTTCTTCTGGATGTTAAGACAGAATTCCATTCCGGGCCAGGTGTAAGAAGAATTTGAGGCGAATTTGCTTCCTCTACCCAGTGATAACTATGACACGTATAAATATACACAAAAACACGGGTATGTGTTTAAAGGTCAGGTTTCAGGGTGCCTGGGGTGCTCAGTCATTTGGGCGTCCGATTTCGGCTCAGGTCATGATCTCACTGTTTCATGAATTCAAGCCCCACATCGAGCTCTGGGCTGACAGCTCAGGGCCTGGAGCGTGCTTCCGATTCTGTGTCTCCCTCTCTCTCTGCTCCTCCCCTCTTGTCACTCTGACTCTCTCTCTCTCTCCAAAATAAATAAACATAAAAAAAGTCAGGTTTCAAAGAAAGCCAGAGACATTCTCAAGGAGTCACAGCACTCAAGATGACATGGCCTGATCTTCACCCATAAGCAATGACCTTATCAATCTACCTTTGGTTTTTACCTGTTGAAGAAAAGAAAATTTAATAAAGTAAACAAAGATTTAGGTCTGAAAGCTCTTGCTCCTAATACACCAGAAAATAGTATTCTTGTGGAGAGGTTTGGAAATACTTCTCTGGGAAAGCTGGGATATAATTAGAACTTCAGCATCAGCTCAATCAGTGCCTTCATTTCCCTTTTGGGCATGGCCTCTGAATTACATCGTCTAGTGGCTAGTTACAGCTCCTGTATCAGTACCAAGCTCGAAAAGTTATAACTGATCGGAAAACTGAATCCTATTATTGAAGATGACCCTCCTCCATTTATCCCAATATATCCCAATATTTACCCAAGGTCTCAATCTTCCCACCTAAGCCTTCTCATGCATCTTCCTTATTACAGCTCTCTTCACCACCTACGGCACTAAAGTTTTCATCCCATCAACACACCCATTGCTTGTCTTATTGAAACCAATTGAAATATGAATAAATAACAGAAGGAGAACTAGAAAATCCTCAGACATTTGGAATTTATTTTTGAGAAAGGACACTTTCAAAAAAAATTAAAATTAAAACACAAAAAAATAAGAACACTTTCCAATAGCCCATGATTTGAAGCTATCATAAGGAAAAATTTAAAAAAAAAATATTTCATCTGGATAATAGCAAAAGTAAAACATAGCAAAAATTTGGAGATGCCTCAAATGTGATGCGTTGTGAGAAACCTATAGCTTTAAATGTTTATATCTGAAAAAAAAATAAAGGTTTAAAATCAATCACCTAAGTTATCATCAGAAGCAGCTAGAGAAGGAAAAGCTGAGTAAGCCCAATGTAAGGGGGAAACTACTTGCTTTAAGAGCAGAAATCAATAAAATTAAGAGAAAAATACGAAAAAAAATGAACATTCATGCTACCCTATTCACTAGCTCAAGACTCCTATCATATAGATAGACTGTTGGAGATATTCTCAGCCTTGCCGTGTCCCTATCAGACTCCACACCTCTCTCTATCACACGAAAGCCGCATACCCTACCACCACCTCCCACAGACATTGCTACCATTTTCTATTGTCACATGCATGGATTTGTTCCCAAATGCTTTCAAACCACTCCCTTATTCCCCATGTCCTATTATAATCATTTAACATCATTGTGATTTCTTCTCATGGATAAACTTTCAGATAGCCTCAATTTGACATTTTTTTTGGTGTTTTAATGTTTAGTTATTTTTGAGAGATAGAGAAAGAGAAGGAGGGGAGCAGAGACAGAGGGAGACAGAGGATCTGAAATGGGCTCTCTGCACTGACAGCACAGAGCCTGTTGCGGGGCTCGAACTCATGAACTGCGAGATCATGACCTGAGCCAAAGTCAGACACCAACTGACTGAGCCATCCAGGCACCCCTGTTTACCTTTTTGAAACTGTGTTCTGCTTTGCTAATTGCGTATCACTACCTGGCCAGTACCTCCAGTCAACCCTAATCCATGGCCAGTATCTCTCAATAACCGAATTCACCTTTTGGCCTCTTGTCACCAACTGCAACTTTTCCGCCTATGATCTTTCTTATTACTTGTATGTGCAGTTGAGTCCTGTGGATGCTTCTCTGAGGCTCATGGCCCCTCAGTGTTCTGGACCTCTCCTACCATCAAGCAAACCATTGCACAACTGTCCTGTTTTGCATGAGTATGTTAACCCATATCTACCCCTTCATGGCTTTTTCTCTTTCCAATGCCTGGTCTGATAAATGGCTGGAGCAGCATGCAGTAATCGTTCAAACTGCTTCATTATGAAGTCAATCTTGTAAGTCTTCAATTTGCCTTGATTGATGCTCAACAATCCTTTTAATGGTGGCAAGGGATATTAAAACACCTAAAACAAAGCCCAGTGTTTATGTGCCCTGTAGCTGTGGTCTCCTCTCCAGCCACTTCTAATTTCTCTGCCCCCTGCCGCTTTGTATTACATATTCTGTGCAATCCAAGCTTTACTCATCACAGTAGTACTTGCAAATATTTTCTCTGCAAGAACCATAATTCCTGTTTAATATTCCATTACTCTGGTCATTAATCATTCAATTTTGGAAACACTTCATTAGAACCTCTATGTGCAAAACAGGAAAAAAGTCACTATTTTCTATTCTTTTTGGTTGAAAAAATAAAAATTCTTTGTAGTCTTTACATCATATCAAACAGAGCCTAAAAATAATATTAACAATAATTATATGTTAGCTTAATTGCTTTACTATCTAGTTTACTATTATTATTATTATTAATTATTAAAAAAGAAATGTAGGGGCACCTGGGTGGCCCAGTCAGTTAAGCATCCGACTTCAGCTCAGGTCATGATCTCACGGTTTGTGGGTTCAAGTCCTGCATCAGGCTCTGTGCTGACAGCTTGGAGCTTGGAGCCTGTTTCTCTCTCCCTCCACTCCTGCTCTGTCTCTGTCTCTCTCAAAACTAAATAAACAGGGGCGCCTGGGTGGCGCAGTCGGTTAAGCGTCCGACTTCAGCCAGGTCACGATCTCGCGGTCCGTGAGTTCGAGCCCCGCGTCAGGCTCTGGGCTGGTGGTTCAGAGCCTGGAGCCTGTTTCCGATTCTGTGTCTCCCTCTCTCTCTGCACCTCCCCTGTTCATGCTCTGTCTCTCTCTGTCCCAAAAATAAAAAATAAACGTTGAAAAAAAAAAATTTAAAAAAAAACTAAATAAACATTTAAAAAATTTAAAAAAGAAATGTATGTTTATCTTAAATTTTATTATGTATAGTAAAGCGTATGAGAGATGAAATGTGTCCATCTTCCAATCCTAAATTCATTCTCTAATGACAAATATTGTGGGCTTACAATTTACAATATTGGTATCATTCCTTTTTATACTTATAATACATACACAGGTCACAAGATAATGGTTTTTGCCACTTGATTTTTTTACTCCTAACAATCTAGCATCCTCTTTCTATACACAAGTATATAGATAAAATTATTTCATTTTGGCAACTGGATCATGTGTTTAGGTAAATTTATAAATTGAGATCCAGAAATAAGACAAATACTTACAATAGACACTATTCTTGACCTTCCATTCTGCTTTTCTAGAGAGTAAGGAAGAGGAAAATAAAGGTTTCTCTGTATTATTAACAATGTTTTTCCCCAAATTTTGACAATTATAGCGTGAAAACAGAAAGATATCCACTCAGAATCAGATTGTATTCTCTTCAGCATAGAGCTCTGCCCTAAAAACTTTTACAGAAATCTGGCTGTTGTGAGTTAAATGGCACAATTTGGCCCTGATTGTATGAATCTGTGGATAACAATGAGCTCTAATGGGTCTCAATTGTACTTTGAAAACCAGTCAGATTTCAGAAGGTTGCTTGGTTCTCCAAATTGTGAATCTCCTGCACATCAAAGGTTGATACAATCTGGTATGATTAATGGTCATTCTTATTTAACATAAAAGAGTACAATATATCAGAATGCGTCTGGTCTTGTAAGTTTTATGACTGGTTGTTACAGAATTCCAAAAGCTCACAAAGCATATAATATAGAAGGCGTGAAAAGGAAATGTTCTACTTGGGAAATAAATCTAGAAAAAGTGAAATTGCCAGTTCTCCATGAGAAAGCACACATTGCATCCTTGTAGGAGTTTGCATTTCTGACCAAACCCCATTTTCATCTTTTTATAATGATAAATTGGGACATGCGATGAAAAATGCATTTTTAGTATTATTGTATGACCTTTTGATATCTTCTAAGAATGTCTGGACTGTCTTAATCAAAGAACCAGGGTTGTCAGAGGGAAAGATTTTATTTTCTGGGAGTGACATACTAAGTTATATTTATATTATGCTAATTGCAATGAGTAAATTATGCTTTAATGGGTCAACCTCGGCTGCAAAGAAGTAGCCTACTTTTTTTTTTTTTTTTTTTTTTGCACAGTGTCCATTGTTATGAGACCGTCTTTCATTTGTTATGATTGTGTATTTGTCGTAATTGAGATCATGTTCTTGCTAATGACTAGAATGGAAAAATCCGAGAGAGATACACTATTCCCAGCTAACATTTATAGAATTATTACAGAAAGCCAAGTCATATTATCCGCTTGATCTTTCCAGAGTAGTCAATTTTCTGTCACTGACACAGATTTAAATCCTAACACTGAAAGGTAGGAAAGGTGGTTGCCACAAGACTGCAATAGAGATGTCAGAGTGAATGGAGAAAATGAAGACGGTCATGATCACAATGCTACCAGTGCACTTGGTTTTCTAAGAATTAACATACCCAGAACTGTGCAGCTAATATGAGCATTGTTGCTGTAAGCTTATAGTTATATTTTATACACAGACACTGTCATACATATGTATTTATTAAAAATTATCAAGGTTGGGGCGCCTGGGTGGCGCAGTCGGTTAAGCGTCCGACTTCAGCCAGGTCACGATCTCGCGGTCCGTGAGTTCGAGCCCCGCGTCGGGCTCTGGGCTGATGGCTCAGAGCCTGGAGCCTGTTTCCGATTCTGTGTCTCCCTCTCTCTCTGCCCCTCCCCCGTTCATGCTCTGTCTCTCTCTGTCCCAAAAATAAATAAACGTTGAAAAAAAAAAATTAAAAATTATCAAGGTTTATCAATGCCTAGTAAAAAATATGATAGGATTTCTGGCTGAAATAATGAATACTTTTGAGATCAGTACTGAAGTTTACATTTAATGGATAATTCTTTTCTAATGTCTTCCATCTTCACAGTTACCGACATTATCAACAACATAATAATTACCACTGCGAAAGGTATCGTGTTAAGTGTTTTATATGCAGCATATTATTTAAATTGCTATTTTAGTCAAGCAAAATAGATTTTATGTGTTTATTTTAAAGTTTAAAAAGGAAGGTGATCATATGTCAGTAGGAAAATGCAAATTAAAACAATAATGAGATAACACTACACAACTACTAGAATGGCCCAAATCTGGAATACCAGCAATGCTAAATGCCGGCAAAGATGTGGAGCCACAGGAACTCTCATTTATTGCTGGTCGCAACAAAAATGGTACTGTCAGTTTGGAAGATGGTTTGGTCATCTGTATTACAAAGTTAAACACATCCTTACCACATGATCTAGCAATCATGCTCCTTGATATTTACACAAAATCCTGCACGTAGATGTTAAAAATACCTTTATTCAGAACTGCAAAAACTTGGAGGCAACCAAGATGTTTTTAGGTAGGTGAATGGTTAAATAAGCTGTGGTACATCCAGATTATCTAATACTATTTTGCAGTTAAAAAATAACAAATAACAACAAAAAAAAAGAGCTATTAAGTCATGAAAAGACATGGAAGAAACTTAGATTCATATTAAAATGAAACAAGCCAACCTGAAAAGGCGACATACTGTAGGATTCCAAACGTATGACATTCTGGAGAAGATACAACTACGGTAACAGAAAAATGATCAGTATTCTTAGAACTGGGGCACTGGCAGGATGAACAGGTAGATTAAACGTGGGATTTTTAGCTCAGCGAGACTATTCTGTATGATATTATAATGATGGATACATGTCATTATACATTTGTTTAAACCCCCAAAAGGTACAACATCAAGAGTGAATCCTAAAGTAAACTATGGACTTTGGGTGATTATAATGTGTCAATGTAGGCTCCTCCTAGGTAACAAATACATCATTCTGGTGACTGACGTCATTGATAATGAGGGATGTTATGCGTGTATGGTGGCAGGGGTTATAGGCAAAATCTCTGTGCCTTTCTCTCAATTTAGTTCTAAAATGGTTCTAGACAGGGGACTTCGGAAGATGGTGGCATAGGAGGACGCTGGGCTCACCGCGCGTCCTGCAGATCACTTAGATTCCACCTACACCTGCCTAAATAACCCAGAAAACCACCAGAAGACTAGCAGAACGGAGTCTCCAGAGCCAAGCACAGACGAGAGGTCCATGGAAGAGGGTAGCAAGAGCGGAGAGGCGGTGCGTGCTGCACGGACTGGCGGGACGGAGCCGGGGCGGAGGGGCAACCTGCTGGCCAAGCAGAGCCCCCGAATCTGGCTTGCAAAAGCGCCGGGGCCAGACGGAGTGTGTTCTGACAGCAAGCGGGACTTAGCATCTGGGAGGTCATAAGTTAACAGCTCTGCTCGGAAAGCGGGACGGCTGGAGGACAAATGGAGGGAGAGTTGCTGAGCCCCCGGGACAGAGCTCAGTTTGGCGGGGAAAAAAGGTGCTTGCCAGCTCCATCTCCCTCGCCCATCCCCCAACCAAAATCCTAAAGGGAACCAGTTCCTGCCAGGGAACTTGCTTGCTCCTTGCAAACACCCAACGCTGTGCTTCTGTGGAGCCACCCCTCCGGCAGCGGGTCTGACTCCCTCCCGCTGCCACAGGGCCCCTCCTGAAGTGGATCACCTAAGGAGAAGCGAGCTAAGCCTGCCCCTCCTGCCCCCGTGCACCTTGCCTACCCACCCCAGCTAAAACGCCAGATCCCCAGCACCACAAGCCTGGCAGTGTGCAAGTAGCCCAGATGGCCCACGCCACCCCACAGTGAATCCCGCCCCTAGGAGAGGGGAAGAGAAGGCACACACCAGTCTGACTGTGGCCCCAGCGGTGGGCCAGGGGCAGACATCAGGACTGACTGCGACTCCGCCCACCAACTCCAGTTATACACCACAGCACAGGGGAAGTGCCCTGCAGGTCCTCAACACGCCAGGGACTATCCAAAATGACCAAACGGAAGAATTCCCCTCAAAAGAATCTCCAGGAAATAACAACAGCTAATGAACTGATCAAAAAGGATTTAAATAATATAACAGAAAGTGAATTTAGAATAATAGTCATAAAATTAATCGCTGGGCTTGAAAACAGTATAGAAGACAGCAGAGAATCTCTTGCTACAGAGATCAAGGGACTAAGGAACAGTCAGGAGGAGCTGAAAAACGCTTTAAACGAAATGCAAAATAAAATGGAAACAACGACAGCTCGGATTGAAGAGGCAGAGGAGAGAATAAGCAAACTAGAAGATAAAATTATGGAAAAAGAGGAAGCTGAGAAAAAGAGAGATAAAAAAATCCAGGAGTATGAGGGGAAAATTAGAGAACTAAGTGATACACTAAAAAGAAATAATATACGCATAATTGGTATCCCAGAGGAGGAAGAGAGAGGGAAAGGTGCTGAAGGTGTACTTGAAGGAATAATAGCTGAGAACTTCCCTGAACTGGGGAAGGAAAAAGGCACTGAAATCCAAGAGGCACAGAGAACTCCCTTCAGACGTAACTTGAATCGATCTTCTGCACGACATATCATAGTGAAACTGGCAAAATACAAGGATAAAGAGAAAATTCTGAAAGCAGCAAGGGATACACGTGCCCTAACATATAAAGGGAGACCTATAAGACTCGTGACTGATCTCTCTTTTGAAACTTGGCAGTCCAGAAAGGATTGGCACGAGATTTTCAATGTGTTGAACAGAAAAAATATGCAGCCGAGAATCCTTTATCCAGCAAGTCTGTCATTTAGAATAGAAGGAGAGATAAAGGTCTTCCCAAACAAACAAAAACTGAAGGAATTTGTCACCACTAAACCAGCCCTACAAGAGATCCTAAGGGGGATCCTGTGAGACAAAGTACCAGAGACATCGCTACAAGCATAAAACATACAGACATCACAATGACTCTAAACCCGTATCTTTCTATAATAACACTGAATGTAGATGGACTAAATGTGCCAACCAAAAGACATAGGGTATCAGAATGGATAAAAAAAACAAGACCCATCTATTTGCTGTCTACAAGAGACTCATTTTAGACCTGAGGACACCTTTAGATTGAGAGTGAGGGGATGGAGAACTATTTATCATGCCACTGGAAGCCAAAAGGAAGCTGGAGTAGCCATACTTATATCAGACAAACTAGACTTTAAATTAAAGGCTGTAACGAGAGATGAAGAAGGGCATTGTATAATAATCACAGGGTCTAGCCATCAGGAAGAGCTAACAATTATAAATGTCTATGCGCCGGATACCGGAGCCCCCAAATATATAAAACAATTACTCACAAACATAACCAACCTTATTGATAAGAATGTGGTAATTGCAGGGGACATTAACACTCCACTTACAGAAATGGATAGATCATCTAGACACACGGTCAATAAAGAAACAAGAGCCCTGAATGATACATTGGATCAGATGGACTTGACAGATATATTTAGAACTCTGCATCCCAAAGCAACAGAATATACTTTCTTCTCGAGTGCACATGCAACATTCTCCAAGATAGATCATATACTGTGTCACAAAATAGCCCTTCATAAGTATACAAGAATTGAAATCATACCATGCATACTTTCAGACCACAATGCTATGAAGCTTGAAATCAACCACAGGAAAAAGTCTGGAAAACCTCCAAAAGCATGGACGTTAAAGAACACCCTACTAAAGAATGAGTGGGTCAACCAGGCAATTAGAGAAGAAATTAAAAAATATATGGAAACAAACGAAAATGAAAATACAACAATCCAAAAGCTTTGGGATGCAGCGAAGGCAGTCCTGAGAGGAAAATACATTGCAATCCAGGCCTATCTCAAGAAACAAGAAATATCCCAAATACAAAATCTAATATCACACCTAAAGGAAATAGAAGCAGAACAGCAAAGGCAGCCTAAAACCAGCAGAAGAAGAGAAGTAATAAAGATCAGAGCAGAAATAAACAATATAGAATCTAAAAAAACTGTAGAGCAGATCAACGAAACCAAGAGTTGGTTTTTTGAAAAAATAAACAAAATTGACAAACCTCTAGCCAAGCTTCTCAAAAAGAAAAGGGAGATGACCCAAATAGATAAAATCATGAATGAAAATGGAATTATTACAACCAATCCCTCAGAGATACAAACAATTATCAGGGAATACTATGAAAAATTATATGCCAACAAACTGGACAACCTGGAAGAAATGGACAAATTCCTAAACACCCACACACTTCCAAAACTCAATCAGGAGGAATTAGAAAGCTTGAACAGACCCATAACCAGTGAAGAAATTGAATCGATTATCAAAAATCTCCCAACAAATAAGAGTCCAGGACCAGATGGCTTCCCAGGGGAGTTCTACCAGACGTTTAAAGCAGAGATAATACCTATCCTTCTCAATCTATTCCAAGAAATAGAAAGGGAAGGAAAACTTCCAGACTCATTCTATGAAGCCAGTATTACTTTGATTCCTAAACCAGACAGAGACCCAGTAAAAAAAGAGAACTACAGGCCAATATCCCTGATGAATATGGATGCAAAAATTCTCAATAAGATACTAGCAAATCGAATTCAACAGCATATAAAAAGAATTATTCACCATGATCAAGTGGGATTCATTCCTGGGCTGCAGGGTTGGTTCAACATTCGCAAATCAATCAATGTGATACATCACATTAATAAAAGAAAAGATAAGAACCATATGATCCTGTCAATCGATGCAGAAAAGGCCTTTGACAAAATTCAGCAATGTTCTTAATAAAAACCCTCGAGAAAGTTGGGATAGAAGGAACATGCTTAAACATCATAAAAGCCATTTATGAAAAGCCCACAGCTAACATCATCCTCAATGGGGAAAAACTGAGAGCTTTTTCCCTGAGATCAGGAACATGACAGAGATGTCCACTCTCACCGCTGTTATTTAACATACTGTTGGAAGTTCTAGCATCAGCAATCAGACAACAAAAGGAAATCAAAGGCATCAAAATTGGCAAAGATGAAGTTAAGCTTTCACTTTTTGCAGATGGCATGATATTTTTCATGGAAAACCAGATAGACTCCACCAAAAGTCTGCTAGAACAGATACATGAATTCAGCAAAGTCGCAGGATACAAAATCAAAATCAAGGTACAGAAATCAGTTGCATTCTTATACACTAATAATGAAGCAACAGAAAGACAAATAAAGAAACTGATCCCATTCACAACTGCACCAAGAAGCGTAAAATACCTAGGAATAAACCTAACCAAAGATGTGAAAGATCTGTATGCTGAAAACTATAGAAAGCTTATGAAGGTAATTGAAGAAGATATAAAGAAATGGAAAAACATACCGTGCTCATGGATTGGAAGAATAAATATTGTCAAAATGTCAATACTACCCAAAGCTATCTACACATTCAATACAATCCCAATCAAAATTGCACCAGCATTCTTCTCGAAGCTAGAACAAGCAATCCTAAAATTCATATGGAACCACAAAAGGCCCCAAATAGCCAAAGTAATTTTGAAGAAGATCAAAGCAGGAGGCATCACAATCCCAGACTTTAGCCTCTACTACAAAGCTGTAATCATCAAGACAGCATGGTATTGGCACAAAAACAGACACATAGACCAATGGAATAGAATAGGAACCCCAGAACTAGACCCACAAACGTATGGCCAACTCATCTTTGACAAAGCAGGAAAGAGATAGTCTCTTTAACAAATGGTGCTGGGAGAACTGGACAGCAACATGCAGAAGATTGAAACTAGACCACTTTCTCACACCATTCACAAAAATAAGCTCAAAATGGATAAAGGACCTGAATGTGAGACAGGAAACCATCAAAACCCTAGAGGAGAAAGCAGGAAAAGACCTCTCTGACCTCAGTCATAGCAATTTCTTACTTGACATATCCCCAAAGGCAAGGGAATTAAAAGCAAAAATGAACTACTGGGACCTCATGAAGATAAAAAGCTTCTGCACAGCAAAGGAAACAACCAAAAAAACTAAAGGCAACCAACGGAATGAGAAAAGATATTTGCAAATGACATCGGACAAAGGGCTAGTATCCAAAATCTATAAAGAACTCACCAAACTCCACACCCAAAAAGCAAATAACCCAGTGAAGAAATGGGCAGAAAACATGAATAGACACTTCTCTAAAGAAGACATCCAGATGGCCAACAGGCACATGAAAAGATGCTCAACGTCGCTCCTCATCAGGGAAATACAAATCAAAACCACACTCAGATATCCCCTCACGCCAGTCAGAGTGGCCAAAATGAACAATTCAGGAGACTATAGATGCTGGGGAGGATGTGGAGAAACGGGAAGCCTCTTGCACTGTTGGTGGGAATGCAAATTGGTGCAGCCACTCTGGAAAACAGTGTGGAGGTTCCTCAGAAAGTTAAAAATAGACCTACCCTATGACCCATCAGTAGCACTGCTAGGAATTTACCCAAGGGATACAGGAGTACTGATGCATAGGGGCAGTTGTACCCCAATGTTTATAGCAGCACTCTCAACAATAGCCAAATGATGGAAAGAGCCTAAATGTCCATCAACTGATGAATGGATAAAGAAATTGTGGTTTATATACACAATGGAGTACTACATGGCAATGAGAAAGAACGAAATATGGCCCTTTGTAGCAACGTGGATGGAACTGGAGAGTGTGATGCTAAGTGAAATAAGCCATACAGAGAAAGACAGAAACCATATGGTTTCACTCTTATGTGGATCCTGAGAAACTTAACAGAAACCCATGGGGGAGGGGAAGGAGAAAAAAAAGAGGCTAGAGTGGGAGAGAGCCAAAGCGTAAGAGACTCTTAAAGACTGAAAACAAACTGAGGGTTGATGGGGGGGTGGGAGGGAGGGGTGGGTGGGTGATGGGTATTGAGGAGGGCACATTTTGGGATGAGCACTGGGTGTTGTATGGAAACCAGTTTGACAATAAATTTCATATATTGAAAAAAAATGGTTCTAGAAAAAAAAGTCTTTAGTTAAAAAAAAAAAAGAAATTTAAACCAAGATAAGGCAAAATGAGTAGGCATACATAATATGCCTAAAGTTCCATAGGAACTAAGTCATAGAACAGAACACAGTAACACTTAAACAGAAAACTACAGAACTGGATGTCCTGTAACTCTTGATGTAGAAAACAAGAACAGGAAACATGGAAATCTTTCTGTGCAGAACAAAATTCTCAATAAACTTACATTTTTTTTAACATGACCTCTCCAGTAGTCTGCTGCCTCTGCCCATGTTATTTAGCACTTTGAGTGATTCTCCAGCGCTTTACCATCTGTTACACTTTCCACGTTCTAATAATAACTAATATATACATTTGAAGGCCAAATAATGTCTCTGATGGAAAAGAAATTAGTAGTAACTCAAACTAAATACAATGCAGAAACTTGCCTTTGAAATCACTGGTCATTTCTCCAAACTATATTGTATTATAGTTACAACAATTTAAGGCACTATGTGCTTTCCTGAGTTTACACAGAATGGACAATACTTTTAACTTCTCATAATTATACTTTCTCATGAGGAGAATGATTTTAAAGGTTTATCAAGACTACTCATTGTTCCCAATAACCCTAATTTCAATAATCTCTGAGGATTATTTTCAGATGAGTGTAGTGTTTTTTTTTCCTAAATAAATCTAGAATAAAATAAAAATCATATATCTCCTCAGAAGGAGACATTATCTTTGTAATTTATTGAACAACTTCTTACCTCTTCTTCTGTGCATATTTAAAATACATAGAGATTGTGTTTGTGTGTGTATGGTAGTGAGGTCACTTGTGTATATCTGAGTAGTATATTATTATTTAAAGATAATTTTCAATACCGCAGCACTTCCCATTATTTGTATATGTCAGAATACATTTACCTAAGTCCTTTTATATGATGTAGAGGGTGTTTTTTCAGAAAAAATATGAATAATTCTGCAATTAAATATTTGAAATATATTTTTCCTCACCTAGCCAAACATTTTCTTATGAGACTAATAACAGTAACAGCAACACCAACAATAACATTAGTACAGCAGGTAACATTTTTCAAGAACTTCCTATGTCACTATGATAAATATGTTGCATGCATAATCTCGTTTGATCTCCACAACAGCTATCATATGCAGGACTAGTAGTTTTCACCGTTTTACAGATAAGGATGTTGAGGTAAAAATAAATGGAATAACTTGGTGGAAGTCCCACAGCTAGAAATTGATGGAACTAGAATTGAACTCTCTTTAACTGACCATAATCTATTCAACAGAGTATTTGTAGAAGTAGAATTTGCTGTGATAAAATGTATATTGGATTAAAGCTCTAGGTACCAATTACCACTACTGACATTTTTATCATCTGTATGTGCTTGTATGTGATAACCGTCTGATGTTTTATGTTCATTTGCATGATTTTTTCCCCATAAAGAACATACATTTTCGTTGTCATCTGGCCAGCTAGATGTTGCTTTGCTGTTTCATCCATTGTTTTCTACTTACGGTGTCATGGCATGTCCCAAAGCCATTTTGATTTCAACTTTAATTGTCCCAGAATTGCAAAAAGAGTTTTATTTCTCACTGTCTGTTGAGATCTAGCTTGGCACCAAGTTTAATAATAGTGATTCTAGACTCTCTGCCACGGGATTTACAAAGTGTCATTCCGGAACTGCTGGCCAGTGAAAGCTGGATCCAGATTTCAGGAATTTCTCTGTTGGAACTCTCCACTCTGAACAAATAGCTCCATTCCAGCTGCGAAGCAGAGAAGGCCATCAAAGCTTTTCCAATCTCTATTGTAAAGCATGCTACGTAATTTGTGGGCTGGGTGCAAAGGGAAAAGGTGGGGCTTCTTGTTCAACATTTATCAAGAATTTCAAGATGGTGACAGCAGAACATTAAAACAGGCACAGGCTCCTCTAAGCTCAGGGCCTTATGTGATGGCTCATGTCACATGTTCACCAAGACTAGGATCTTATATTTTCATGGAGGAAGACTCATCTCAGTGGATTTAAAGCCACTGCATTGCCTGTTTATGTGTGTGGCAACCCGGGAAAACAATGTTCCAGTGTCATTACCAACCCCTACACTGATTCCTTTTACTTTCTAGCCTGTTAAATATTTTACCTTAAAAAAATAATAACAAGCAACTGCCATAACTAAGCAGGGATGTCTGCAGCATTCTACCACTAATGCTGATATTGGATTCTAATTTAACATGGTTTTATTATTTTTAATTCTAGGTTGTTGGGTTTTTTTTAAGTCTTTCTTTTCCACAAATGCGTGTTAGATTATTAGTGTTTTTTATTCTATACCTACTTAAATAATCATATGGTTACTGCATATTAGACATATTGATGTCATATACCATATTAATGACTTTAATAACATTAAACTATCTCCGTATTCCTGCTGTGTTAGGAAAATCTATTAATTCTTGAGTGTTCTTGCCGTTGTAGGGAGAAAACTATAAAGGGTATTATCCCTTTTCTCTCCCCATCCTGGAAAGCAGAAGAGCTCTAGAGCTCTAAGCCACAGTCATTTTTTTCATTCCCCCCTCTTGTCTCCCCACCACCCCCCAAATTTCTTTTGGGGGGTTGAGTTACAGAAAACATCTACAAAAGTGTTACTTTGACAGTGGGAATCATCAAAGTGTAAGACCAGAGTGGATCTATGGATAATGCATGAGAAAGGTTGCTATTGGATAAGAACAGGTCAGACCAGTGCACAGAGAAGTAAGTAAAGGAAGGTGATTCCCACCCCGCCCCCCACCGCCCAGGATTGTAGTTCTGCTTCCCACACAAGGGCCTTGGAAGACGTAGAAGCAGAGACAGGAGAGACACATTGTGTTCAATAAGCATCAGGATTTTAAGGGCTGGGGTGGAGTATCCTGAGCTTGAGCTGTGTGTGGCTGAGCATGAGGTGGGTAGGTCTGGGTTGCCAGGAGCATCACCTTTAGATGTCCAGGAATAACCCGTGTGCTTTCAAAGAGAAAATGCAAGAGAAAAAAGTGGAGACCACTAAGAAGGAAGGATTGTGACCATTCCTGCTCTCAGAACATGTCGTCACTAGACTCTCTATGTGACACCTTGACATTGTTAGGGGCGGGGCGGGGCTTATAATGGCGTGGAACATGAAACCAGCTTTAATTTCATTTAGAGAAATAAAGAAATGAGATCATTGTTCCTCCTGAGTACTGAATGTCAAAGTCACATCTGTTTTCCTGGCATATAAACTTCCTGTATTATTATCTCAACGTGTTTTTGAATTGTGCTTGCTGGCATTTTATTTAGAGTTTCTGCATCACAGTTCATGGAGAATGGAGTCGTACAGATTGGTGTGTAGAAGATAGCATATGTAGGTATACGTGGTTTGTGTGTGTGCGTCTTTCTGTTACCTTGTCTAAGTTTCTATGAGGGCAAGGCTAGGTTCATTCAAGTGTCTGAGTTATTTATCAAAATCTTCTAAGCTTTGAAAAATACTTAAATTTTATGAAAATGATTTTTTCCATAAGCATTTACAAGAACTGAGGTGGCTCTCAAAAATAAACAAACATTTAAAAAAATTAAATAAAAAATGGAGCTCCTGGGTGGCTCAGTCAGTTAAGCCTCTGACCTCGGCTCAGGTCATGATCTCATGGTTTGTGAGTTCGAGCCCCGCATCAGGCTCTGTGCTGACAGGTCAGAGCCTGGAGCCTGCTTCCAATTCTGTATCTCCCCCTCTCTCTACCCTCCCCCTCTCGTGCTCTCTCTCTCTCTCAAAAATAAACAAATGTTAAAAAAATAAATTTGAAAGAACCGGGTTGCAAAGCCATCTGAGCCCACATTTATTTATTTATTTATTTATTTATTTATTTATTTATGAACTGTCCCTTTCTCCTCTATGGTTATTGTTCGAAAGAGATTTGCTACTATTTATTTTGTTGCTAATCGCTATTTCTAGAAACATACCTATTTTAGTGAAACAGTCATTTTCATATAACTTTAGGAAGATAATAATAATCTTGAAGTGGTTTTTCCTAGAGACCCTCTGCGCTCAAGTCCTGGCTCTGCTATTTACCTGGGGCAAGTTTGCCTCCGTTTCCTAATTCAAAACAATAATAATAATCACGGCATCTGCCGCTTGCAGATTTTATTAGGGCTACACGAGTTGCTATGTGGAAAGCCTTCAGAATCCGTGTCAGTCAGAGTTCATAATGACTAAATATTAGAAGCATCCATTTCAGTCGTCATACTGATGGCTGTGTTCAAAGTGAAGTCTATCTCCTTATTGTTTTTCTACTTTCCAATTAAATTCAGTTCACCCAAACCCTAGATAAACAAGCTACACAGTTATGCTTTGTTGTATTTTTTAAAAGTAAATTAGAAAAAAAAAAAAGATATGGTGGATTTTTTTTCCTTGTCACTATGGAAAATTAACTCAGTAATTGTCTCACTAAATCACACTAATGATGAAAAGAATTAGGATAGATTTTTTTCAAGGTTACGTGAGAATAAATGCCCTTAATAGAAACCTACAATAATATAAAGGGACCTTTTAATTTGTAGATACATTTTACCCTGTTTTGTTTCTTGGAGCTGAATAATGTTACATGAAAGCTACAGAAAAATTTTTCCAAAATATTTTCTAGCCTTGACCTTTAACATATGCAAGGCACAACTCAAAATTTAGGGTATCTTTCCTCAGTTAACTCTGCTATCAGTCCAAAATAAATATTATATCCTCAATTTAAATAGTGGGTCACATAAGTTTAAGTGGCTAAGCTAGGATGTATAGTCAGGTGTACCTGAATCCGAACCCTTACTATTTTCTTTGCATAGGTTTTCAATTAATAAACTTTGATTAAATGCTTACTATGTGCCAGTGATTTTGATAGGTATGCTAGACACACACACACACACACACACACACACACACACACAAACACACACAGATAAATAAAACGTCTGATAATACAGGAACATATTCTAAAAAGCAAGCGATGGGGCGCCTGGGTGGCTCAGTCGGTTAAGTGGCCGACTTCGGCTCAGGTCATGATCTCACAGTCCGTGAGTTCGAGCCCCACGTCAGGCTCTGTGCTGACCACTCAGAGCCTGGAGCCTGTTTCGGATTCTGTGTCTCCCTCTCTCTCTGACCCTCCCCCGTTCATGCTCGCTCTCTCTCTGTCTCAAAAATAAATACACGTTAAAAATTTTTTTTTTTTAAAGCGAGCGGTAATGAAATCCATTGTAATTTTACGATGTGTGTATATACAAATACTTATTTTCCATAAAGAAATCAGGAAAGTCTTCACAGTGGAGCATGTATTTAATGCAAAGGGGTACAAGGTGACTAGGTCACTGACAATCAGCTGGGAGTGCAGTGTGGGAAGGAAAAGAAATGGGATTATAGGCAAGGGCATTAGCAACAGGGGAGGCATCTAGATGAAAGGTCCATACAGCTTCTCGACTGCAATTGTACTAAAACGAGGCCAATTCCCCTGTAATTCTTTTTGAAGAAAAGCATTGCAGACAGCACAAGATTGCTTTGATTTTACAACACACCTAACCTCTTTCTATTTTATGAAAAGCAGAGACACAGATAGTGAAACACCCATGTTTTTCTGCTGTCTTAGCCCACTCACCCTACCTTCACTCTGGAGGAGCATCCACAGGAAGCTGTTTTCTCACAGTTGAGATGAGAAGTCCTCACTTAGAAATTAATTGCAATATTGCCAGCAATTTGAATCAACAGACATTTCTAGCAAACCAGCCCCAGATTAACTTCCATGCCCTGTGTTCTGCATATTATAGACTGATTGTTCATAATAATGATAATATAAGCAATAAAATTTACCTAGACCTTCACTATTTGTAGAGCTTGTGTGTATTTGTGTATGTGTAAGTGTGTATGTCTCCTTCAATATTGTCCTATTTAGCTCAAATAGTATACTGGAGAAACCAGAAGGTGAAGCTGGAAATCAGATGTTGGCTCTCAGGTGGTCCTAACATCTGCACTTAGAAATCTCTCCTCTGAACATACTAAGGGTTTAGAATCAGATATCAGGACATTTTTTGTATGTGTTAATTCTATGCGACAATATAAAAGAGTTCAGGAAAACAACAGCTTAATGACTATACGCATTTTGGACACATACTTGATTTTCTCTTCTTATCCTCCCTAGCGTAAAGCTTGGATCATCTAAAACTTAGACTTTATCCTTTTACGTGGATAAGTGCAAGATTTTCTGGGTGCCTCATATTTTCCAATTGTTTATTTTATGAATGGTATGAATCTTCATGGAACTATTGTCTCATCTTTTGCCTTCTTTCCTCCCTCATCTGCTTCTGCACAGAACCTGTTTCACTGCCTTTTGGTTTCTGAACATTCCCCTTTTCTCTACTGCCAGGTGCTGGGGACCACAAAAAAGCATAAGTAATAGACGTTGCCCCCAAGAAACTCAATCCAGCAGGAGAAAAGTCTGGCCATTATTTAATCAACAACTACTTACTGGTATTCTTCTATGTGAGATTAACTGCATACCAGAGATGCAAGGAAATATTTACAACTGTCTGATGGATTGAAATTACCCTGATTTCCGTTTTATCCCCCTTTAAATATCATCATTTTCATGATTGGTTTGCAATCGTCCCCCTCTCTCAGAACCTGTCCAGTCAAATAGTGTTTTTAAAATATTTGTCATTTCTATTAGAGTTTTGAAACATTCATCTATTTCCCCGTGGGAAGTATTAGGTAAAGCTGTTCTTTTTCTTTCCGGATTTATTTGCCTTGAGGTCCTGTGAGACAACATTAACTGTGTAATTTCTAGGATCCCCATTTTGAATGTTTGTTGACACTGCACTTGATGGTCTACTTACTTAGTGTCAGGATTTGTGGTTGGTATAGCTCTGTATTTTCAACTGACATAATCGAGAAATTGCTTGCGACACTTTCAACAAGTGTTTTGAAGGTAGAGGTCATCATATCTTATGAGGTTGCACTTGGGGAAATTTCACTACCTAAATGTTCTACCCAAATGCTTTCAGAAAGCTGTTTAGCTCGCCAGCCAGCCACGGTGCCCCATAATGGGGGGAAGGAAAGAACAAAACTTCTCTGCTGCAGATGCAACTACAACTGTGCATCTCAGTCAATCCATGTCGAACAGAAAGATCTAAAAAAATATTACGTTAGAGGGAATAGGGAATTCTCCAGTTAACTTTAAAATGGAGACTTTTGAGCCTGCTGCTGCTTATCTACTGCATTGCAAATCCCCAGCATTTCTCTTAATGGCCTCTGGAAATGTTTTGTAATGAGAAGCAGATTTTGGTAATCCACATTGTGATCAAATTACTTTTGTCAGTGTCTTTCATTTAGCAATTATTAAATATACAAAGCCTAATTTGATCGGTAAAAAATGTTCATTTCCAAGCCGCCATGATTGTCAACTGTCAGCTACTGATATAGAATGACTTGTTGTAGAAACACAATTAGAATCTTAAAATACTAATAGAAGAGTGCATAAATGGAATTCAAGGGGTTTTCAGATCCATTAAATACACTAAAGCTTACTTATAATGTGCCCACACTCAATGCATTTCTATACAATAACTGAAATAACTGAAAATTGGAAAATCCTGACCAATGGCCCAGAAAGTATTATTTTCTGCATTTAGAAATTTTCTCTCTTCTTCACTCATTGCTTTTCAAAAGGCTGCTATAAATTAATCTGTTTCCAACCATTTCATGGCTTTCTGTACAGGGGAAAAAATATGTTAACAGAACCAAGCCGGCAATAAAATTTAGTCTGCTAGAAATGGGAAGCAGTAAGACAAAACCCACAATATACGGACACTTTTACCTCTATTAATCTTGGGGCTAAGGGGCTTCTGTCTTGCATTTCTGCTGAAACCACAAAGATGGGGAAATACTAATGATCACTGTCCCTCACATTCTGAAGAGAGGTGATGTCTTCTTCGTGACTGACTTAAAAGACAGCAGAGCCCATTCCATGACTTTCAGTCTTCATCAATGAACTCTAGACCACAAAAAGAGAAAAGTGGAAATTTAAAAGCCATCCAATAAGCAAAGTCAACAAAGTAATGATTTATATAGACCTAAAGTTGCACCCTCCTTCTCACTTCTGTTTTGGGGAAAAGAGAAGGAAGTGTCTTAAATTCTTTAAGGAATATATTTATACAGATTCTTCTTATAGATGTTTTGAAGGGGATGCTTGCAATGGGGCGGTAACGAAGTAGAAGATGAAACGAAGTTTCCTTTCAACTCAAAAGAGAGAATCCAGCTTTTGTGTTATTCGAGGAGAACACAACTGGCTCTCCAACTAGCTGACCCTTATCACCTTGACATCCCAATTATACATATAGAAAATCCGTCCATGATACAGTATCCTCAACAATAGGTCAACTTTATGAAGTTCTTAAGAACATTGAAGTACACCTAGCAACTAAATCCTCACCCAAACGAAGTAAAACAAGGACATAGTTGTTTTTTTTCAAGATTTGATTTTAATTGGAATATAAATTTAGTCGAAGATACATAATTTGTTTTCATTGTCCGATATCATCCTTATACCTTAACATGTTTGTTATAATGGAATAAAATTTCATAGAAAATCAAGGAAATTATATTTCTAATTTAAGGGGGAAAATCTTTATTATTGAACTCCTTTCCAGTGATATTATTGCATACATGAGTATGCATGTGATGAAACCTGAGAATCTAGGTAGACTCATCAACTTTAATAATTTCCCATCATAGAAACTGAATCTACAACAGGGTATTTTATAAAGAATGAAAGAAAAATGTAAGGATTGTTAAAATTTTCACTCTAAAAGAAACCACATTTACAAAGTGGTACTCTTTCAAAGGACAAGCATTACTGCCCTTAGAGTAACTTCCCTCGTTAACTCATCCAAGAGAGAAATATGTCAGGATGCAACCTTAGAAATTCCAAACAAGTGATGACATAATACATGGCCGGCCACCTCTCAGAAATGTTGTTAGTGAGAAACCGTAGTTCTGTCTATGAGAAGGCTCTCTTGCTGGTTGCTAAATATCCTGCTGGCTGTCTTTTCATACCTCTAGCACTTTAAGACTATTTCCTAGAAATTACGCTGCTAAATGCTTCTTCCATATTATTATGGACGTTTTTTAAAGAAAAATGCTTAAGGTTTTTTGGGGGTTGTTTTGGTTTTGGCTTTGTTGTTGTTTTGTTTGTTTTGTTTTTTGTTTTTTTCTCCCATCCTAATGAGTAATGAATAGAAGCGTGAACAGTACATTTCTGAATCATCCACCGAGGGACTTGAAGGCAGTAAAATCTTTTTTTCCTTCTTCTTCTTTTTTTTACTTAATGCTTATTTATTTTGAGAGAGAGAGAGAAAGAGAAAGTGCATGCGTGGGGGAGGGGCAGAGAGAGAGAGAGAGAGAGAGAGAGAGAGAGAATCCCAAGCAGTCTCCGTGCCGCAAACACCAAGCACGCAGCCCAACATAAGGGTCTATCTCATAAACCATAAGATCATGACCTGAGCTGAAATCAAGTCAGAAGCTTAACTGACTGAGCCACCCAGGCATCCCTTTCTCTACTTTTAAACTTACCAATATCTCCGCACTCAATTGAAACCAGTTTATCACAAAGGTACCACCTGAGATTTTTTTTTTCTTTCTAAGGTTTCCTTTCCCCTGATTCTCTTTGAACTTGACTGTGTGATTCTTCCTCAGAGTCACAGGGCATAGGTGGATCAAAGCTAACAAATACCCCCTGAATTCCTTCTGGCAAGAGTGCATACGAAAACATAAGACCCTCTCCTTTTTCCGCTCCTGAAGAGATTGAAAATCCTCTGTATAGTCCTGTCAGGTGGTACTCAGAAAACATAATAAAAACTTCATTCTTCATTCTACAGTTTTTGTGAGTTTGTTTGTTTGTTTATGATTCCCCCCTCCCACCCTACCCACCCTAGGAGTCAGGAACTTAGAGTGTGCATTATAAAGGAAAAATGTGAACAGCAATAAATATGGGAAAGCTAAAGAATCTTCTTGGAAATTATTTTCGGTAAATGTGATACTGAAATTGTCATTTTAGAAGGTTGGCCTTTAATCTGCTACAGAAAATTAACAAGTCAGAAAGCCAAGAGATCAGTATCTGCCAGGCCTTCTGTATGAATATAAAGATGAACACTGGAAGAACAGAAATCTCTGGGTGCAAGCTCACTGGATATGGGGGCACCTGGGTGGCTCAGTCATCTGGGCATCCAACTTCGGCTCAGGTCATAATCTCACGATTTGTGGTCTCGAGCCCTGTGTCGGGCTCTGTGCTGACAGCTCAGTGCCTGGATCCTGCTTCATATTCTGTGTCTCCCTCTCTCTCTGCCCCTTCTCTGCTCATGCTCTATCTCTCTCTCTCTGTCTCTCTCTCTCTCTCTATATATATATATATATACACACATATATTTTTAATCTTGGATCTATATCTACATTTCATTGGCCGTGTAAGTGACTTTTAGTTTCCTCACCCATCCATTGTGCATAATTGTCTACCTTGATTGTTTTAAGGAGAAATGAATATGCTACTGAGTGCATGTAAGTCTTCTGGGAAGGTAATTGTACAATGTGGAAACACAGAATCGTGGGGATGATATCAGTATTAATAGCAGTAATAGTAGTAGTAGAAAAAGAAGTAGAGGAAGTAGGATAAAATATACGAAACGTCTGGGACCTCCTTCCAATAAAAGCTAATGTCTCTCATGAGGCTTGACCGATCTCCTTTCTCCTCAGCCCTAACACTTAAGTAGCAACCTGTGATCCTCTGTATTCACGATCACATCTGGTACTGGACCGGCAGGGCTACATAGTTCATAATCTGAGGCCCCATGGAGTGGATATGTAGGGCATGTTCTGTGACTAAAGCAACTTTCTACAATCTGCTGTGGGACAAATAAAGTGAAACTTGGTGTTTGTATTCCTTGGTAATGAGCGTGGCCTGAGTAGTTCTCTGAGAAAAACCCTGGAATATCTCCATCCACAGGGTAACTGCTGCCTTTTAAAAACAGCCTCAGGTAATAGCAACCATCTGGTTAGGGCTCTAATCCAGGGAAAGGGCCAGCAGCATTGAGGTCCTAGCAAGAGAAGTTCAGCCAGACAGACATGTAAATAAGAGAGCTCAACAGAAGATAGGGCACTTGAATTGCTCTTCATTGGGAAGAAACTGGTAGGCCCTAAAAAAAGATAAAAGTGAAAGAAAACGCAAAACTTATTTGGAAAGACTTAAAATTGGTTAGTAAACTCTACACGTTAAAAATATTTTTTTTTAAGTTTATTTTTGAGAGAGAGACAGAGACAGAGACAGAGACAGAGACAGAGACAGAGTGTGAGCAGGGGAGGGGCAGAGAGAGATGGAGACACAGAATCCAAGGCAGGCTCCACACTCCGAGCCATCAGCAAGGACCCCGATGCGGGGCATGAACCCACGAACTGTGAGATCATGATGTGAGCTGAAGTCAGACGCTTAATCGCCTGAGCCACCCAGATTCCCCATTAAAATAATTTTTAATTTAAAAATTTAATAAGTATTGAGTCATTTTACCTTTTTATTTATGATTTTTTTTTTGAACACATGCTATCATTGGGTATGTGTGAGCATGGGTGTGCCTTTTATGGAACAACCCATAACTCATCCCTTAGCCGATCTGGATGTTCTTGAGTTCACCTTCAAATGACTGTTAATACCACCAGTGATATTGGCAATCGGTTCAGAAAAACTAAGATGAAGACTCAAACAGTACCAAATTCTTATACTTTCAAAAATGTACTTAATAAAAAAAGTGGGCTAAGACATCCAACTGTGTACATTGGAGTATATGTCTGTATAAGTATACATTCCTAAGGAGAAACAGAGTTTAAAAATACAACATTCCAAAGGGGGGCCAATAAGCCTTTTAAATGTTTAGTTTTGAGAAAGAGTGAGAGTGTGCCAGTGGGGAAGGGGCGGAGGGAGGGGGACAGCTTCAGAAGCTGGATCTGCGCTGACAACAGAGAGGCTGACTGGGGTGGCTAGAACTCATGAACTCACAAACCGGAACCATGAGATCATGACCTGAGCTGAAGTCTGACGCTTAACCAACTGAGCCACCCAGGTTTCCCAAAACTGTGCTAATAAGCCTTTTAAAATGACCCTGGCCAGCTGGAGCTGTCTAAAGTATTCACCAACATTTCTTAGAAATTTTTGTGAAAGAGGAATGGCAAGGTTTAGGGGGTAGCATGTTGATCTGCACAAATCCCATTGCCACGAAAAGAACCATCTTAAAATTTCAGATTTGCAAAACTATGAATGAGTTTTTAATGAAGGTCACTGAAGCTATTTATCTTGTCTCTATTTTTCTCTTGAAGAAACTCTTCCGTGTAATTATCGATTCACTCATTTTTTTTTTTTAACAAATATGTTAGGGGGCATCTGGGTGGCTCAGTCAGTTAAGCATCTGACCTCGGCTCGGGTCATGATCTCACAGTGCATGCGTTCTAGCCCCGTGTCAGGCTCTGTGCTGACAGCTTGGAGCCTGGAGCCTGCTCTGAATTCTGTGTCCCTCTCTCTCTGCCCCTTCCTCTCTCACACACTCTCTCTCTCAAAAATAAAAATGAACATGAAAAAAATTTAACAAATATGTTCGTCATCTACCTGTGACAAGCATCTTCGACTTGCTGCTGTTCAGAAGTGAATGAGAAAGACGATGCCGACGCCCTTTTAGTCTTTATATTCTAGCGAGAGTAACCCAACGATAAACAAAAGAAAGAATTCTGTGTAGTAACAGATGCTGTGTAGAAAGATGAGGAGCGTAAGCAAGCAGAGCTTAACAATGAGGCGAGGCCCATGTTGGGTAGGGTGGCCAGGAATGGCGTCTCTGAGAAGAGAATATTCCATGAGAATGCCCAAGTAGGTATTATTGTAACTGAGTGTTTGAAATTATTTTATTAGTTATAATAGTGTATATCTCATTTGATGCTTACTGACATCCTGTAAGATTAAAAGTCCACATGATTATTGTAATTTTAATGATGAGGAAACCGAGACTCAGAAAAGTAAATGACTCTGTTTCCACCCAGCAATTATTTATAATGTGCTGAGAACTGTCGTCAATGACCAGGACATAAGTAACAAATAGCTAAGCTTGCTTTTTTGTGTGTGAAGCTCATAGTCTAGCAGACAAGAGACACAGATACAAATAGCTCTGAGAATACGGTGTCGTTAGGAGTGATGCACGCAGTGCTGGAGAATACAGAAGACGGAAGGATTCACATTCCCCGAGGGTCTGGAAAGGACATGTGCCTGCACACAGCACTGATATAGATAGCATACCAAATGGAACCGAAATGAAGCGGAAGGAAGGGAAGAGAAGAAAACGTAGAGTTAATTGAGTGTTTAACCATATGCCGCGTATTGTGCTCATTAGCTCTTTGAAACCCTGTAGGTAGGAATTAATATCCCCATTTTATAGATTAGGAAATGGAGCCTGAGAAAAGTTAACAAGCTTGCTCACGGTAACAAAGTTAGTAAGAAGTAGGCGTTTGGATTTTTTCTCCCGATCCTTCTGGCTTCTTGAGTTTGTTGCAGGTTCTCCCATATCTCACTGGGCTGGGACTGAGAGAAAACATCACAGGGGAAAAAAAAAAAAAAAAAAAAAAAAAAAAAGATGTGTGGGGGTGGGATTAGACTAGGTCAGCACCAAGGACACTGCCGGATCCGAGCTTCTGTGGCTTTGACTGATTAATGTCCTAGGATCTGTTCTCAAGAGCACAGCTATTTTTCTAAAGAGGAAGAAAGAAGGCATGAACCATGAAGGCATAACATCATGACTTCTGTTAGAATGTTACTTTTTATCTAATTGTTTGCAGTCACATATTTTTACAGAAAAATAAGCCAGGTATCATGCTCCGGTCTCTTAAGTTTTCCCTCCACGTTTTCAATATTGGGGAAAGTAAACAAGTTATTTTATTAAAAGAGTAAGTTTACATGATATAGAGCTTGGCTCTATACAAAATACAAAACAAAGGTTGGGTGTAAAATAAATGGGCCCTGTGGTTTCTATATGGAAAAATGCAGGTGTGATAGCCAAAAGGAGAAATTTTAGGCATTGAATATAACTCCAAGTAAATCCTACATGTAAGATTCTATATCAGTAAGCACTATCTCCCTGAAGCAAGGTATAATGGTTGCTGAAAACGCAAGTTGTGCAATCTGAACATCTATATTATTTGTGTCTGTATAATGGTTTCATCATTCATAATTGTATGAACTTGCAAAACATAAATTCTTTGGACCTTGGAGTATAGTAGTTAATAAAACAGAGTTCGGGTCCACACAGATCTGAGTTGTTGTTCCACATCTATTTGATAGCTGTATATATATCTGTCTGTGCAAGTAATGTCCCTTTTCTGTGCCTCAGTGTCTTCATCTGTAATACAGGATCATTAGAGTGCCTGATCCACAGTTTGATGAACAAAATACGTGTTAAACACTAAGAAAAGTGGGAGGTACATAATCACTAAATGTCTGCTGGAACAACATATAAATGACATGTCCCTTTTTATGAGAGGGCCACAGAGGTCTCCAAGAGAAATCACAGCTCACTATTAGAAGTATGCCTAAATACATGTAAAATTAATGTGTCAGATATTCTCAGAAAGACAAGACAAAGAAATAGAGGGATGAGAGGAAGGGAAGGAGGGAGAAAGGAAAAAAGAAAAATGTACAACAAGAGCCGAGAAGAAATTTTGTTATCACTGTAATAGGTCTGGGAATATCACTGTAGATGATTTTGATTACAATAAATATTAGCAAACACCACTTCTATATGTTTTCAGTATGGGGCACTTAAGACAGAAATAACTGTGTTCAAGACTAGGAAAGATACGGGACACCTGGGTGGCTCAGTTGGTTGAGCGTCTAACTTCGGCTCAGGTCATGATCTCACAGTTTGTGGGTTCGAGCCCTGCATCAGCCTCTGTGCTGACAGCTCGCAGCCTGGAGCCTGCTTCAGATTCTGTGTCTCCTTCTCTCTCTGCCCCTCCCCCGCTCACGCTTTGTCTCACTCTGTTTCTCAAAAATAAATAAATGTAAAAAAAAAAAAAAGGACGAGGAAAGATGCAAAAATATTGTGAAAAATAGCAGCTTTCTCCTGAAATTGCATGTCTCTCTTAAAATTTCACATTCCCAGGGCACCTGGGTGGCTCAGTCAGTTGAGCGTCCAAGTTCAGCTCAGATCACGCTCTCACAGTTCGTGAGTTCGAGCCCTGTGTTGGGCTGTGTGCTGACAGCTCAGAGCCTGGAGCCCATTTCAGATGCTGTCTCTCTCTCTCTCTCTCTCTGCCCCTCCCCCCCGTCAAGCTCTGTCTCTCTCTCCTTCAAAAATAAATAGAAAATATATATATAATTTAAATTTCACATTCCCTCCCTTTTGAAGATGCTATTACTGTTTTGGAAAAAATATGTCTGATAGTTTCTTTGCTCAAATGGGTGATCACTGGAAGCTATGTAGCCTGACTTAAGTGCTACACTACTGGACAACTAGAAGTTGAAGTAATTTTCATTTCTGTTGTGAATTCCAACTTAGTAAAATGAGCTGTCTAAGGCACTGCTAATGCAGTAAGGTATGTGTCTAATGATGCCACTGAGACCAACCTGGACGTAGTTAATTTTAGCAAATATACCGGGCTAATCATAAGCATTCTAGAACTTAGTGATTATGAGATCGACAAGTGGTTTCAAAATTTCACTGAGCAGAGCCATCTATTGGTGACAGCTCTGGAATGTAGAGATGTCAGAGAATTTTACCAAGGAGAAGCCATTCTTAGAGAAACACTAACTGAATGCACAGAATCCACCTTGCATCTTATTAGAAATCTGTTTAGATTCACAGGGAAAAAATGGGCAAAACAGCGATGAAATGCTATAAGCCATGCTTGCAAATATATTGTGAAGACAAACAACCACTCCCTTGATGTTAAGAAACCAATGTCACTTTATGTCAGAGGCAAGAGAAATCAACATTCTCTGAGGAAGGTTCCTCTTAGAAGCTACCAGGTCCATGGTCGTCTTCATTGCACCCATTTAAAATGAAGCTGGCCGTATATGTAAGAAACGGGTAACGGACTCTGGAGGCATATAGAGCGAGTTGGAGTTATTCAAGATGGGAACTGTGGACTGTTCGTTGTGTCCACTTTCCAGCGTTTGCTTCTGCTCAAGATGGGATTCAGGGTGTGATGCTATGACACTACGATAAGACATTGGCATGGAAATATATAAATGTGAAATATATAAATGTGACTTCTATGAGGGTGTGGTTGCAAGTGGGAGAATTTGCAGGGGAAGTCATGATTTAGGCAACCATTAAAGTTAGGATGGACAGGGTTAGCATGGGCAGAGAAGAGGATATTTGGAGCAGCAGAACTGAACATATGGAAAAGAACTTGGGAGAGAGTGAGAAGGCTGGTTTGTGAAGTGTGGTCATGGCATGTGAGGGAAGGTACAGGAAAACAGCTTGTGGGGAGACGTGCCTCCCACACAACGTCTGGAGTACAATTCTAGTTGGCCAATTGATTATATGACTTTGATTCTGGGCAATGTTTGCGAGCCACTTTCGCTATAAGTGCCATAATATTTCTGTGTACAAGTGTTGCTAACCTTTCTCAGACAAATGGAAGGTATGATTAGTTAAAATGTCCCACGAACAATTTGAACAGGTGCTCAGCCTACAGGACGTGAGCACATGTTTTCCTTTTCAATAACCACCCCTCCTGCTTTTTTTTTCCCGTTTTAAAGTAAAATAATTAGAGCATACATGGTGCTTGTATTTTACAATCTTAAAATTAGTGAGACCAAATGAATCATATTAGAAACATTATACTAAAATGCAATATACATTTTAGCTTAAGGAAATAGTCAAGAGTTTTTACACTCGTCATTAGCTATTGATATAATATTAAGTGATTTCTGATCTGTAACATAAAGAAGATAAACCAGCAGGTTTTTAAAATGAGGAAGGCCAGGGTGCCTGTGTGGCTCAGCTGGTGAAGCATCTGACTCTGTTCCAGCTCAGGTCATGATATCACGGTTGTGGGTTCGAGCCCCCAGTCAGGCTCTGCACTGACAGTGTGGAGGCTGCTTGAGATTCTCTCTCTCTGCCCCACCCCCACTCACACCGTCTCTGTTTCTCTCAAAATAAATAAATAAAAATTTAATAAAATAAAATGGGGAAGGTCTAGCCTTTCTGCTTAGTCTCCTTTATAATTTGGAGGAGTTCTAATTGCAAAGGGACTCCCACCAATCTTTAAAGCAACAAGAAAGGAGATGGGGGCAGAAGTTTGGAAACCTGTAGGGAGACATGGGGTGAAAGCAAATAGTAAATTGCCCTATTCTAGGTGGAAATATGGCAGCAGAGGTGAGGTGAGGAGCTCACCATGACCACGTGCCCCCCCCCCCAGAAGGTGAGATTTCATGCTGTAATACGATTCTGCTGAGGTCCTGCACTGATGCCGTTCCATATTTTGTTCTTCTCACCCTCACTCTAGACAAAGAGAGGGTGCTCTCTGAGAAATAACACGATTATTTAAGAAATGACGGCCCAACTTCTGTAATAAGATCCCTGACTCTTTCCCACCCTTAACAAAGAAATATTTATCCTACCTTTGGGTTGGGGAGTGGGACACAGAGAATAATTCATAAAGACTCAACATTGTGGGAATGCTCTTTTTTATTTATTTTTACTTTTTAGTTTTTTAACGTTTACTTACTTTTGAGAGACAGAGAGCAACAGAGCATGAGCGGGGGAGTGACAGAGAGAGAGGGAGACACAGAATCAGAAACAGGCTCCAGGCTCTGAGCGGTCAGCGCAGAGCCTGGTACGGGGCTTGAACTCAGGAACCATGAGATCATGACCCGTGCCGAAGTTAGACGCTTAACTGACTGAGCCACCCAGGCACTCCTTATTATTTTATTTTAAAGTTACATTGCAGTGCTCCTCAGCCTGGTATGCCTTTGCCCCCCAGGAGATATGCGGCAATGTCTGTGCTTTTGGTCATCACACCTGGGAAATGAGTATTGGTGTCTCGTACATAGGGGCCAGGGATACTGCTAAATCTCCTACAATGCACAGGATGCTAACTGTCAACAGCGTGGAGGCTGAAACGCCCCGAGTTTTAGTGAAGAAATTCTCTACAGGTCAAGACATTTGGACTCAGTGATAGCACTACAATGTGCCCTTCCTGCCTGTCATTCTTGGCTAGATGATTGTGCCTCTCGTTATCGAAGTCTCTGCAAAAGGACTATGTCGCAAGTGCTCCCTCAGCAAGTTGAGGTGTCAGGCAGTTACCGAAAGTAGGAATCGACTTTGACATACTTTGCAGGACCGTGACCGATTTTGTTTGTCACGTTACCGTTGGATATGAAAGTCTAATATGGCATTTGCATTTGTGCGATGTGTCACTTGAAGAAATGGTGCCCGGATTTTGGTGACATCCAGTCCAAAGGTCAGCAGGATGTCCCTCCTAGACATGATGTTCCATCTGTAATGGAGTGCGAAGTGGAAGAGGTCCAAGGGAAACTGGAGGTACTGCCCTGGCCGGATAACTTGGTGTAACAATTGGGTGATGCTTTTCAAATTGGAAATTGCCTGCACAGTTTCTTCTTTCCTTTAAAATTGCGACAGGCTTCCTCCCCTCTCTGTGCCATATTATGATTTTTAGTATGATGTGGTCTACCCATTATTCCACTGCATGTGTTTGCTTCATAATGAGACTCTACTGCATCGAAAAACGACACGTGTGGAAAAGATTCGTAATAAATAAAACACCGTACATACTAACAACAGAAAAGCTCTTTTCCCAATGGCATTGGTATAGACTGGTTGATGGAGATGCTTCGGGATAAATCATTACAAGGAAGCATAGGCACATCCACACAGGGGTTAGCGGAGGATAACAATACATTTACTGCCACACATGCCTTCCTGAAACAATGAGGCAGCGATGAGAAGTGGGAAAGCGGGGCCCTTGATTTATTAAAAACATCTGCCTCGGAAAGACAAAACTAGGGGAATTTCAAGTCATCATGACAAAGTGTTTTTGCCTGGTTTGTGAAAGTAGGGTCTTTCTGAAGTAGGTTGTTTATGCATTTTAATACCCGCAAGAGTGGCAGTATCTTTGTGGTAGTCTCTCTCTCCATAGAGACAGATACAGATAGAGACATCGGCACCCGTACAGATACCCTTGCTTCTGTCAGATGTGTCTCTGCACCTTCATAGCAGAGATGTGACAGTGACACTTGCTCGCCGTTTTTTTCCTAATTGTGTTTTACAAGAAAACGGGCTCTTCTTAACGCTAAGCTCTGAAAATGTCTTAAAGTAGAATTAGGTGTCTTTTTCAGCCAAGGCCATTTAAAAAGCGTTAGTGGTAAAATACACAGGTTTTCCCACGGGAGGGGGGGCAGGGGGTAGAGGTCCTGACAGCAATCGGCTTGACGTCCTTTTCCTGAATTTGGAGACAAGTAGACATTGCTGTTGTTGAGGACAATGAGACCCCTGTTGAAATTATAGTTTCACATGTTAGCCCCTCGCTGTAACCTTGAGGAGAATGGAGTGTGTCGATGAGTGACGCTTCCTGTTGTCCTGGGTGGCCTCATCCTCTCTCTGGGGACTGTTTAGCCATAAGCGTGAAAGGCTGGTGAGAAAGATAATTGGCCTCAAATCCATAGGTGTATTTTTGTTATTTTTTTTTAATTTGACTAGATCCAGTTTTTACCTAAAGAACCCTCCAGGATGAATCCTGGATCCTTTTATAATAAGACATTTTAAATTAAAGGGGCTAGTATATTTAGCGCATATACATGGCTAGCTCTGCACTAAGCAGTGTAGATTATGCTCTGGTTTCTCAAAGTCAGCACTATCGATATTTGGGGCTGAGCAATTCTTTGTTGAGTGGGGGTGGGGGAAGGTGTTTTGTTCACTGTCAGGTGTTTCAAAGCATCACCGGACTCAACCCTACAAATGCTAGTAGCACCTCTTCCCACAGTGACAAAAAAAATTGCTAGATGTTGATGATGCTCATCAAGGACACATTCTGAGAATTGTGCATTAAGATGATTAAGATGTATATAGATGAAAAGAATAGGTTGCATAGAAAAAGAGGTCAGTGTCTGTGTATAGTTAGACCTGAGATAAAAGCGATGAATGCTTTTATATGTATATTCATAATGTAATATAATTAACATAATATAAATAGTACTGATATAACATATTAATATGTTATATAATTATATGTTACATATATATACATATAATATGTGTTATATATATATGTACATATGTCACTGATGTTTATATTGAATACTCCAATATCATACAGCTTATTGCTGAAATATATATTGTTAGCATGAACATTGCCTACAGGACACATGCAATTTAGGTTCTGTGAAAACTAGCAAGAACCCGGAATATTATAGGAATTCAATAAAGTTTGACTCATAAAATTATCTAAAGTTTCAAGGACACGTTCTTTCCTCTGTGATTTAAATTATAGCTTGCTTTCTACATGCTTCCGTGGGAGTATTTTCATTAACGACCCCTTGAATTATCTGTGTTCCTTTTATATGGTAGATAGGCGTACCCCTTCTTCTGTCTTAAACTGTGTTTGACAACTCTAATAGCAAAGAACCTACATCTGCAATTCTGCTTCAAGCTGACCACTACTGGGCAGCAGACGAACTTTGCTTCAGAATTTGGTGGATGGTCTTTTGCCTTCTTGGAATTCTCCTTCTCTTGGTAGTTGTAGATACATTATGATCCCTGGATCGCTTGCCTAATGGCCCTACATCCGCCGGAAAACCATTGAAGTAGTCTGCTCAACGTAAGTCAGCTCCAAGGAGAATTGTCAAAAACAATCACACTCACTTGACATGAAATATTGATAAAAGATTCCTCTGTTTTAGAGGATATTTCCAATTTAAGACTGCTAGTAAGTTTGTGTAACTTTGTGTGGTGGCAGAAGATAACTAGACTTATTGGGGTGATCACACCTGAAATTAATAATGTTATACGTGAGTTATACTGCAAATTTTTTAAAGAATAGAAAATTAAATAAAAACAATACACTGTGGCAGCACCCTGCACAGGACTCTCCTTTCTGGTTTCTGGTTAGTGCTCTGCTTCTTATGATATCAGATGTTGACACATCTGTCCCCCAGTCACCAACTGACACCCGCCCCGTGCCCCGTATATGGGATTATGGCCCTTTTTCTTAAATATCCTGTCCTAGCTATGTTCTGTGAAATTACTCATGGGTCTCTTCATTGACCACAAGCCCCAGACACAATTCTTGTGTTATAACCCCTCGTCTTTATAAAATGTAAACATTTCTCAGGCAGGTTCCTGAGAGGCTATTCCTCTCTATTAATGGAGTGGCCACAGGCCCTATTTTTGTTTTGTTTTGTTTTGTTTTACTTTCTTTGTTTCCTAGTTTTTTTGTCCTTATGGATACCTTTAAGCCATTTATATCGTGTTTATTGACCTTTGTTTCCTAGAATGGGTTCTATAAGACAAAATGACAGCTCCTGAAGGCGCCTGGGGGCCTCAGTCTGTTAAGTGTCTGACTCTTAATTTTGGCTCAGGTCATGATCTTAAGGTTCGTGAGATCAAGTCCCGCATCAGGCTCTGCTGCAGAGCCTGCTTGGGATTCTCTCTCTCCTTCTCTCTCTGCCCCTCCCCTACTCAGGAGCACGCATGTACTCTCTCTCTCAAGATAAATAAACTTTTTTGTTTAATGACAGCTCATCACAAAAGCAATGTCCTATTCACTAATACAGGATTTAGTTTTAACCCTGGATCATACTCTGCTTTGCATTGTTACTCACTGTTTTGGGTTTGAGTCTTCTCTTTCCAAAAGGATTGTTGATTGGTCTTAATCAAGGGCTCTATCTTATACATATCTTTTATAGCATCTTGCACCCTGTAGTTAAGTATTCAGTAAACATTTAGCCAAGCCCTTAACGCAGCTGTCAGCTATATTTGCATAAAACCCAGTTCTTAATTTAAATGAGTCAGGTACTTTAAAAAATTAAAGATTAAAAAATAAAACAAGGGTGGGGGTTGCGCCTTGGTGGCTCAGTCAGTTGAGCCTCAGACTTCAGCTCAGGTCATGATCTCACAGTTTGTGAGTTCGAGTCCCGCAATGGGCTCTGTGCTGACAGCTCAGAGCCTGGAGCCTGCTTCCGATTGTGTGTGTGTGTCTCTCTTTCTTCCCTTCCCCCACTCACACTCTGTCTCTCTCTCCTTCAAAAATAAATAAACATTAAAAAAAATTTAATGAGTCAGGTACTGATAATCATCAAACGAGGGAAGAATTTTTGGATCAGAACTTATTTCTGAATACCACGAAATCACAAAATTGATTCTATTTGAATAATTGGCCCTGGATGCTTATATTCTATTTTTCTGTTGTGTTAGTGCTTACATATTTCATATAGGATAGAGCTTTAATGATTTTTAATTTCTTAGTAGTTAACTTTGCCATCCAGATTACACTCTTCCTTATGTTTTAATATCATTTGCTTGGATGTGTGGGTGTGCGTGGGCCAGCACGTTTCTGAGGTCAATGAAAAATAAAAAGGAAGTGAAAGAGGAGGGAAGCTCAGAAAACATGGAAGGTTCCAGGAGTGTCCAGACTATAAAGCAGAGTCTGAAAACATTTGTGTCATGGAGACTCAGGCTCAGAATAAATGCGATAATTTTCCACCTAGGATTTACTGGCTTTCAGAACCTTGGGGAACTTTATTTTTCAGGCAGTGAATTATCAGACCAAGGATGATTATCAGATTTATTACAAATATTATTCCACACAAACATTAGGAATTGAAGTGGAACATCATCTTGTGCTGGCTTTCTGCTGATTTGGAATGAGAATGATAATGAAGAGAATGTTTAGTATTTCTTGTGGTATACTCACTGTCAAAGTTTACTGAGCAGAGAGCCATAGGAAATTCCATCTATGAACTTCTGTAAATGATTTCTCTGAGGTATAACTTTGGATCATTAAAATCTATCAGTGGCAAAGTTATTTTTAAAAAAAAGGAATTAGGGGCACCTGGATGGGTCAGTCGGTTAAGCGTCCGACTTCGGCTCAGGTCATGATCTTGCAGTTCGTGCGTTCAAACCCCGCATCAGGCTCTGTGCTGACAGCTCAGAGCCTGGAGCCTGTTTCAGATTCTGCGTCTCCCTCTCTCTCTGTGACCCTCCCCCGTTCATGCTCTGTCTCTCTCTGTCTCAAAAGTAAATAACCGTTAAAAAAAATTAAAAAAAAAGGAATTAATATAAGAACTAGTATGGTCTATACAGTTTAAAGACCATAGGTGTAAGAGTATTTCTTTTCCTTATTGGTGAGCGATCTCATTGCTCTGAATCTGCACCTGAATCCTGGGAGAGTCCTAATACAGGTCCTAACAAAAATCACTGTTTTTCTGTAATAGTCAGTGACAACGTCTGTGGCCATGCAAGGCAAAATATGTGTACTGGTAATGTGCATTCATTGATGACTTTGTTTTTTAATCAGGAAGTGATCTCAGTGGACAAAAAAGGCTTTGTCAATTTCTATAGCCCCCTAGGCTGCAGTAGTCACTCTAGCAAAATAAGCAAGAGACTAAGCAAAGAGCTCGCAGGATCCATGAGCTGGGTGCTAAATGCAACTGGGCCCCTGGGTTTTGGTGAAGAAAATCCTCTCTCAGGCACAGTCTGCCAGACAGAAGCTCTTTTGACACGGTCCTTTTTGGATCTGACAGCCAATTTGAAAGTGACTATGCGCGCCCCCACCCCCAATTTAATTACCCCTGCATCTGTTGTGACACCGCTTGTGAGGAACAAGCTGCCACTACTGTGTTGTTATTGAGGTTGTTGCCTCCCTTCATTTATCCTCAGGCAGTGGCTTTGCACGCAGTCTGGTTGGCCATCAGGCTCAAGCTGTTAGATCCCCACCCCATGCTTCAGGGTGCAGCAAATGCCAGTTGCTGACTGTAACAAGCTGAGAGAGCAGTTGTTATCACCCATTCACCAGTCTCTCTGCAGGAGCGGGAGAGGAATGGGGGCAACGATGATTCAGTGACTGTGTCTGCGCTGGTAACTCACAGAATATGCTCAGCTGTCAATACAGCCACAAACTCTGCCCGAATGGTTTCTCCAGTTGCCAATGTAGCGCCGTGATCTATGAAAGAGTTTAGCTCTCTTGCTTTCTCTCTTTTTCTCTATCTCTTTTGCTCTTTACTTTTTTTCCCTTTGTCTCATAGTTAGTTCTTCATTTTCTGAATAAGATCTATCATCTGTCTATAGATCTATCTATCATGTATCTATGAAGAGAGAGAGAGAGAGAGAATGCACAGGTATTGAGGGATTTTTTGACCCCATTTCACACTTCCTGTTACCATTGTTTTTTGTTACTGTTGTTTGTTTGTTTTGACATTAAGGAACACTTGACCACTTAGACCCCTTGACCCTTCAGTCTAGTGTAAAAATCAGTTACTGACCTAACACAACTGATTTAGTAAGACTTTCTGATTCAGTTCAAATCAGTACCCAATTCCAGGGCAAAAGTCATTAAAACTGGAGTCTTCCTAAGATTACCCACTAAGTTATCAGAAAGATTCCTCTTTTCAGTACTACTCTGAAAAGTACTGTAGGCAATGAATGCCAGCACAACACTGCATCATAATACCAGGAAAAAAATAATGGAAGAAAATGAAAGGAAAGGAAAGGAGGGCAAGCAATGAGCCTGCAGGGAATGAAGTGAAAGTCATTCTCAAGGTAACTTTGACACTTTTGGAAGTGTGTCTGAGAAGTAGAAATTTGGATGTCTGTCTTTTGTCCCGGTCATCTAAGAGAAGATGAACTACATATCAGACAGTGAGGTCTTTTGTGTGTATAATTTATATCATGCTCACAGCAAAGCTCCAACATCCTATCGATCATCAATGCCAATTTAGAGAATTGGAACGTGAAGCTAGAGAAGAAAAGTCACTTGTCCAAGTTTACACAGAATACAAATTCGTAGCTGGTGTTCAAGTCTGGGTCTGCTTCCTTTTCCATCTCACTGTCTTTCAGGTATTTTACATGCATGTTGGCATGGGGTTGCATCTATATTCATGTAAACTACATTTTCTGTACTTTTTGAGCTCAAATGGTTTTTATTTCAATTTTTGATGTACACAAAATTGAAAATGCTTCTACTTTGCTCCTTCACTGGCAGGATAACAGAGCTAACCAGGAAAGACTAGGAGTGTAGGTCATGGTCATGGTAGCTGTTGTTCCTGCAGAGTCATAAACTGGACCTCAAATCGTGTATACCAACGTTTAGGTGCTACAAGGCAAGTCAGGGAAAGAGGCAAGAGCAACCTTAAGTCAGTTTTTTCTATTTACAAAAATAGACTGAAGTTTCCATCATGCTGAAAGCATGTTTAGTTTTATCAACTGCCATGAGGAATAAAAACACTTCTAATTCAGAGAACTTCTTACCTCAAACAATAATTTATACACTCTTTTTCTTTACAAATGGGTGCACTCAAAATATTCTGATATTTCCCATATTACCACATTGTTGCCACCAATATGCTGTGTGGTTTTTAAGAACTCACTTGTTGCCTTTGATTATTCTGTCTATGCACCAGGAAAGGCAAGGCAATCGTGTTGGTATCAGGTTAAATACAATGACGTTGAAATGAAATTAGATCTACAAGTTTCTTTTTTACCCTCTTATGTTTGTCCAATAGTGATTAAGCATTTTCTGTTCTTCATGCGAATGCAGTCTAAACATTCCATTTATCTGCTTGTTCTTATAGTCATTTGCCCCCCACAATAACTTGTACACAAAAAAGAATCATCACTTTTTGACGTTTTCAGGATTTCCAACACCAAGATCTCCAGAGATCTGCTGGCAGTCTGCAATGAAGAACGAGGCGAAGCTTCTAATTTTGGTTTTGGATCTTTGTTTTGGTTTATGTTTTTAATCATTAAAGGCCCCCTAAGATTATTGGAAACACGGTATCACTGAAAAGCTCTGAACGAGAAGTTGGAGTCAGGCAGAAATGGAATTTAACTCTTGTTCCTCCACTTAGTTGGTATGAAGTCGTGGACGAGTTACTTTACTCCCTCAGACACACTTCCGTACTTGTCCGACGGGACAATGCTCCCATTTCATATGGTGGCTATAAGAATTACAGGAGATAATATAGAGAAAGTGCTAGGCAAAGTGATCGATATCTTTTATGATAATGGTACAATTTTCTTGAATTAGAGAACTTACGAGAATGTGGTAAAACATACTTTTGCTTGTTGGATCAATGTGCTGCTATTGGCTCAAGGATCTTGAGGATGATTATCCGGGTGAGATAAATCCCCAAGTCACTCTGTTATGCTTTCTTTCGTTCTTCTTTGTTTTTTAAATGTTTATTTATTTTTGAGAGAAAGAGAGAGAAGGAAAGAGCACACGAGGAGGGAAGACCAGAGAGAGAGAGAGAGAGAGAGAGAGAGAGAGAGAGAGGATCTGAGGCAGGCTCCACTCCACATCGACAGCACAGAGTTGAATGTGGGGCTTGAACTCAGGATCTATGAGATCATGACCTGAGCTGAAGTCAGATGCTTAACTGAATGAGCCACCCAGGAGCCCCTCTTTACTTTTTCTTTTGTCTCTCAAAAGCTATTATCCACTATCTCTTTTTTTGCTGATTTTATTGTGATATTTATATGTGGTCTTTTTCTAATATTTCTGTTTATTCATGATAAACAAGAGAATATCAGAATGTAAAACTAATGACAACAAGAAATATAGAGAACTAAACAGACCATGTAGGAGACAGGAGGCAAGAATTCCTAACATCTGTTTCTAGATCTGTTTTGAATTGCAATTTGAATGTAGACGAATCTTTAATTGACAGATGAGAGCCTGTTGTTCAGAAAAGCCATCCCCATTATAAGATCCATTTTTAAACTTATAAAGGCAGTCTTACAACTTCAATAGTTTATATTTTTTCAAGATAACTGCATTTACTGGGGTTTCAATTGCATCCTATATTTTCCTTTCCCAACAGTAATATGGAAACAGTTCAATTACACAATAGCAACTTAAGGGTAGAGTAAAACCTCAGTAATTTTGGGGTACCAGAGAGGGGGCACCGACCTAACAAAACTCATTGTGCTTTTCTAAGAGATGTAGGAGAAATTCACTACACATCACTCAGACTAAGAGTAATAAAGCATTAAAAAGTAAAACATTTGTTCCAAAATGAGACACTCTAAGGATGATAACATACTGTTATTTTACTTTAAACTACACCTCTTTTTTACGAAAATGAGTCCAAACCTATGATTATTCAAGGTCATTGATAATGGTGAATAAGGTATACTTGCAAATGATAAATGGCACATGAGTGAGTCGAGAGTGGGGGAGTGTTGTTGTGGCATAGGAAGATTGAGAGGGCCCAAATATTTCACAGGACAGGTTATAACCAAAAGTTATTGAATCAATAATATCCTTCTGTTCTAAATCGAAAATGGCTGACCTAAAAAGTCTCAGCAAACTGGAAGCACACTGTCTCATTTTTAAATAGATGTGCCATTGAAAATATGTATTTTGACTACTGACTGCCAAGTCAGTTTGAGCTCTGTCTCCTATTTCTATTTAAGCCACCTCTTAAACAACAATATCACTTCTAGGATTCGGCTTAAAGAAGTCTGGCATCAAGTGATCATAAAATATGAACATAGAATACGCTCGCAGAGTAGTCATACTAGCACATATTGTGTAATAATGTAATGATATAAAATATATAATAAAATATACTATAACAGTAAACCATTTGGGCCCTTACTGAAAACCAGGGGCCATGCTATGAACATTTCGTGTGTTATTTAGTTTTATACTGTGGATATGAACATAATTACGTGTGACACGGGATACTGTAAGAAGCATTCACCTTTAGTTGTGTTTTATTTTTTAACAGATATATTGAGATATAACTCACATACCATATGATTCATCCATTTGAAGCAGTTGCTATTTTACTGTTTTATTTATTTTTAAGACAGAGAGAGACAGAGCATGAGTGGGGATGGGGCAGAGAGAGAGGGAGACACAGAATCTGAAGCAGGCTCCAGGCTCCGAGCGGTCAGCACAGAGCCCGACGCGGGGCTTGAGCTCACGAACTGTGAGATCATGACCTGAGCCGGAGTCAGATGCTTGACTGACTGAGCCACCCAGGTGCCCCCCTTTTTGTTTTCAATTTTTTTAATGTTTATTTATTTTTGAGACAGAGAGAGACAGAGCATGATATTTCTTAAACTTGTTTAGTGGGAAGCAGCCGTTGTCAAATGTTACCCTAAATCTGAATCCACTGTAGGCCTTGTTAACACAGACTGCAGGGCCGCTCCCCCAGAGTTGTGGATTCGGTAGATTTTAGGCAGAGGCTAAATTTCTTTTTTTTTTCTTTTTTTCCTTTTTTAGAGTCTATTTATTTTTTGAAAGAGACAGAGACAGCGCTAGCAGGGGAGAGGCAGAGAGGGAGGGGGAGAGAGAGTATCCCAAGCAGGCTCCACGCTGTCAACACAGAGCCCGAAGCAGGGCTCAGAATCACAAAACTGAGATCATGACCTGAGCCAAAACCAAGAGTGGGATGCTTAACCACCTGAGCCACCCAGGCGTCATGCGAGCCTAAATTTCGAACCAGTTCCTAGATTATAATGATGCTGCTGATCTGGGACCACACTTTAAAAAGCACTACTCTGAATCAGGAATTGACTAACTTTTTCTTTCTTTTATTTTTTATTTTTTATTTTATTTTTTAATGTTTATTTATTTTTGAGAGAGACGGAGTGTGAGTGGGAGAAGGGCAAAAAGAGAGGGAGACATAGAATCTGAAGCAGGCTCCAAGCTCCGAGCTGTCAGCACAGAGCCCTACGTGGGGCTCGAACCCACGAACTGTGAGATCATGACCTGAGCTGAAGTCAGATGCTTAACCAACTGAGCCACCCAGGCGCCCCTTTAATTAATTTATTTTTTATATCTTACTGATGATACAACAAATTCATATCTCTGGTATCGTATTGTGGAAGTGTGATTGCTTTATAAGTCCTCAACACTCCATTTGAAAATTAGGAAGACTAAAGGGAAATCATTTTGGGAACTATCTATTAATTTTTAAAAGCCAAAATGCCTCACTGAGATTATCTGTTCTTTAATAACAATTTCCCATTGTAATCAGTTCTCTTGTCTTATTAATATGTCCATTACAATGTGAAAAAAAAGATTGAGGATGGGGGGACTATATTAAATAAAACAGATATGCTATCATTTTGGCAGACTTATAAATGTAAAGACAATGAGATAAATAATGAGAAATATTTGTGGGAAGTGGCTGAAATGAGTGTGACCTCTCGGTTTTCCAGACTTTTCCAGAAAATCACCACGTACAGTTTTCAGGAAGACTGACGACAGTATGGGAGTTTTGCTAGTTATTGATGAATCTATAAAATATGTGGCTTATAGCTGCTTATTACTTTGTTTCAAAATAATACATGTAACTAAAATAGTAAGATGAGCCATGTCACAGGAACACTAATTAAAAAAAACACTGCAGAATTGTACATAATTTGTATTTCCTTTGCATTTTTTTCTGTTTTGTAGAATAAAAGTATCATTACTTGATTTTTTCCCACACTTTAAGATGTGACTATCGAGGCTTCCTTATTTATTTTGCAGACACTTCTTGTGTAGCTAAAGTGCAAATTGAAGAAAAATGAATAAATTTAGAAAAATGAATCACTTTGGTAAAGTGATATCATTTCTCTGAGAGTCAGTTCACAAATTCAAGAGCATGGAATCTGAATTCATCCTTTTAACTATGCCTTGCTGTTTTCCAGGGTACAGAAGAATCTAGTGGCTGTGAGATCACAGAAGAGCTTCCCGGATATATATTAATATCTCCCATGGGTCATATAAACCTGAATATGGGGTGTGGGCCATGGTATCAGAATGTGTTTTTCAGAAAAATAATGTTTAAAACATTTCTATTTAAGTACAAGACATATCCAGGAAAGTGAATCAATCTAAGGCAGAGCTTTATGAATTCTCACAGTGAATACACTGATATAACCATCCCCGAGGAATGAAATATTGCCAACATGGCAGAATGCCTTTGGTAAATGTCTCCCAAATGTTATACCCAGGTTTCTGGCTTGAGCAATGAGGTAGATCGCAATGGTGAACTTTTCTAAGATAGGAAACACAGGAAAAGGAGGTCCATTTGAAAAAGAAGATAATTATTTCTACTTCTATTACTTCATATCTTTAAAAATGTTTGAATATTGAATAACAAATTTATCTTTTTGTATATTAATCATTGAGGTACTGTTTTGGCATGAATGAGTCAATAAAGAGGCATTTATAGAACTCATTACCACTTAGCACAAAGTAACAGTAGGCACATTAAAAATAAGTATGTTCTTGCTTTACCGAGATTGCTATCCAAAGGACAAAATGAAGCCAAATAAATATATGAGAAAATATTAATAAAAACCCCAGGTCTCAGCCCTGTTTTACAGCAACCGAGTGTTCTGAGAGTATTAACTCAGGGTCTCGGTGTTCCTACGATTCCTCCTCTTTTTCTCAACCATATCCCCTCATGTTGGAAACCTTGTAAATCAAGGATTCTATCTGTACAAAGTAGAAAAATGTACTTGCTAACTGAGTAGTAAATGGACTACCTGATGCTATAAATTGTAGAAAGGGGTTCAAAGAAGGGGATCTCCTGAGATTTGGAAAGGTAATTTACTGATTCTTTCCTTTTATGACATTTATTGAGCAGTTACTGTGTCTTCAGATCTTTTTGAATCTAATTAAGAAATCTCAGATGTGAATTAATATCCGAAACCTGAGGAATTGCATGGGTCTGAATTACTTTAGTGGCAAAGTAATTGTTTTGGATGATTAAACTAAAATTCAGATTAACATGATTTTCACATTATTCAAGAATTTGTTAGAGTCTGTTGGGTTTTCCATGTACAGTATCATGTCATCTGCAAAAAGTGAAAGCTTGACTTCATCTTTGCCAATTTTGATAACTTTGATTTCCTTTTGTTGTCTGACTGCTAATGCTAGAACTTCCAACACTATGTTAAACAACAGCACAGAGAGTGGACATCCTTGTCATGTTCCTGATCTCAGGGGGAAAGCTTTCAGTTTTTCCCCATTGAGAATGATATTAGCTGTGGGCTTTTCATAAATGGCTTTTATGATGTTGAAGTATGTTTATTCTATCCCGACTTTCTCAAGAGTTTTTATTCAGAAAGGATGCTGAATTTTGTCAAACGCTTTTTCTGCATCAATTGACAGGATCATATGGTTCTTTCATTTTCTTTTATTAATGTGATGTATCACATTGACTTGTGAATGTTGAGCCAGCCCTGCAGCCCAGGAATGAATCCCACTTGATCATGATCAATAATTCTTTTTATATGTCGTTGAATTCGATTTGCCAGTATCTTGTTGAGAATTTTTGCATCCATATTCATCAGGGATATTGGCCTGTAGTTCTCTTTTTTTGCTGGGTCTCTATCTGGTTTGGGAATCAAAGTAAATGGGAACCCTCTTGCACTTTTGGTGGGAATGCAAACTGGTGCAGCCACTCTGAAAAACAGGGTGGAGGTTCCTCAAAAAATTAAAAATAGATCTACCCTATGACCCAGCAATAGCACTGCTAGGAATTTACCCAAGAGATACAGGAGTGCTGATGCAGAGGGGCACTTGTACCCCAATGTTTATAGCAGCACTTTCAACAATAGCCAAATTATGGGAAGAGACTAAATGTCCATCAACTGATGAATGGATAAAGAAGTTGGGGCTTATATATACAATGGAATACTACTTGGCAATGAGAAAGAATGAAATATGGCCTTTTGTAGCAACGTGGATGGCACTGGAGAGTGTGATGCTAAGTGAAATAAGTCATACAGAGAAAGACAGATACCATGTTTTCACTCTTATGTGGATCCTGAGAAACTTAACAGAAGACTATGGGGGAGGGGAAGGAAAAAGAAACGTTAGAGAGGGAGAGAGCCAAACCATAAGAGACCCTTAAAAACTGAAAATAAACTGAGAATTGATGGGGGGTTGGAGGGAGGGGAAAGTGGGTGATGGGTATTGAGGAGGGCACCTATTGGGATGAGCACTGGGTGTTGTATGGAAACCAATTTGACAATAAATTTCATATTAAAAAATAAAAAAAATAATAAAAAATTAAAAAAAAAGCGTTTGTTAAACTAAATATATTTCAGAATTGTGTTAAGTGTTAAGTATAGATACATAGGTAACGAAAATACAAACTTTCCTTTCATCAAAATGGAAGGAAAAGGAAATCCATCACATATTGATTGGCTCTAAAAACTCAAGTATTTTCTGAGAGGTGGAATCTCTTTTCAAATCATTATTGTGAGTAAAAATAAGGAATATGGAACTAATTAATTACAATATAAATTCTAAGTCCAAATCTACACAATTGCATGGATTGTAATATATATGTAAAGTCTTTTTGTTGACCTTTTCATCAAATTGTTTTAAAATGCAGAATTGGGAGCACCTGGGTGTCTCAGTCTGTTGAGTGTCTGACTCTTGATTTTGGCTCAGGTCATGATCTTACAGTTTGTGAGATGGAACCCCGCACTGGGCTCTGTGCTGACAATGCAGAGGCTGTTTGGGATTCTCTCTCCCTCTCCTTCTCTCTGCCCCTACCCCCTGACCCACTTACACACTCTCTCTCTCTCTCAAAATAAATAAAGAAAGAAAGAAAGAAAGAAAGAAAGAAAGAAAGAAAGAAAATAGCAGAAAAGAAAGAAGAAAGAAAGGAGAGAAAGAAAAGAAGGAAGAAAGAAAGAAAGAAAGAAAGAAAGAAAGAAAGAAAGAAAGAAAAGAAAAGAAAGAAAATACAGAATTGTTCTTAAATTTTAAGTCATTTTGAACATTATTGTATATAACTAAAATTTGAAAGAAAAACAATCTTTTGACTAAAAGAGACGAGGATGAAACTTCCTAGATACCCCCTGACAATAAAGAAAAATGATTCACATAAATCACAGAAGTTAGGAAGAAGTATATATTGAAGTATGTGTCTTCCTGTAGAGGAAGGATTGTTTTTCACAATTTTTCCTTTTGTTGCTTTAATCAGCCTGGTTTAACTGTCTTACAGGATTACACCCATGTGCCTCTCATTTGGCTAAATAATTTTACCACCTTACTAGTTTGGACTCAGTAGTGACCTGATCCCACTGGTGGATGATGGAGGCTAATGGGTTTACCTGCCATGAATAAAGATAAATTAAGTAGCTATCGCTGATAAGACTGACACTGGTAAGAAAATAAAGGAAAACAGGACATATAGTTCCAAGTGTCCATAAGGTTAATTTTAGATCTTTCTTTCTCTTTCTTTCTTTCTTTCTTTCTTTCTTTCTTTCTTTCTTTCTTTCTTTCTTCTTTCTCAAAAGAAGGAGAGCAGCTTTAGATGAAACTGCATAGAACACAGCTCCTTTAATGTATGCTATTCAAAGAGTTCAAGAACCACATCATCCTCTCTTTCCAGGTCAATAAGACAAGAACGCAAACACTCATGCTGAATCCCTGAAGTGTTTCTAGGATCTGAAAATAGTAAGTGGATATCCCTGGTATATAATACTTTCTATTGATCCCCTCCCTATCCTAAGCAACTGTCAGGGGGCACCTGGGTGGCGCAGTCAGTTAAGCCTGTTGGCTCAGGTCATGATCTCATGGTTCATGGGATAGAGCCCTGCATCAGATCAGACTCTGAGCTGACAGCAACAAGCCTGCTTGGGATTCTCTCTCACCCTCCCTGTGCCTCTCCCCTGCTCATGTGCTCTCTTGCTCTCTCTCTCTCTCTCTCTCTCTCTCAAAACAAATGCTAAAAAAAGATATACGAGGTGGGAATGCAAGCTGGTGCAGCCACTCTGGAAAACAGTATGGAGGTTCCTCAAAAAACTAAAAATAGAACTACCCTATGACCCAGCAAGTGCACTACTAGGCATTTATCCATGGGATACAGGTGTGCTGTTTCGAAGGGGGACATGCACCCCCATGTTTATAGCAGCACTATCGACAATAGCCAAAGTATGGAAAGAGCCCAAACGTCCATTGATGGATAAATGGATAAAGAAGTTGTGATATATATACATACACACACACACACACACACACACACACACACACACAATGGAGTATTATTTGGCAATCAAAAAGAATGAAATCTTGCCTTTTGCAATACGTGGATGGAACTGGAGGGTATTATGCTAAGTGAAATTAGTCAGAGAAAGACATAAATCATATGACTTCACTCATATGAGGACTTTAAGAGACAAAACAGATGAACATAAGGGAAGGGAAACAAAAATAATATAAAAACAAGGAAGGGGACAAAACAGAAGAGACTCATAAATATGAAGAACAAACCGAGGGTTGCTGGAGGGGTTGTGGGAGTGGGGATGGGCTAAATGAGCAAGGGGCATTAAGGAATCTACTCCTGAAATCATTGTTTCACTATATGCTAACTAATTTGGATGTAAATTTTAAAGAATAAAAAATAAAATTAAAAACAAGTTATACAAGGTGAATATTAAGTCAGATGAAAAGATACATAATTTCATATTAAATGAAAAAAGTTTGTAAAACATAATGCAGAATGTGAGACAAATTTTGTAAAGGAAGTGCATGTACGTGTGTATGAGAAGGACTCCATTAGAAGAGAAAATTTGGAAAAGTATATCCCACAGAATTTTGCTTGTTATCATCTCCAGGGCAATGATGCTATGGGTGGTTTTATTTTTAATTAGACAATTCAATTAATGACAGGTTCTTTTTTTTCCTGTGATAAATATATTTCACTTTCATAATTCAGAATTTTTTTAATGTTTATTTTTTTTGAGAGAGAGAGAGACAGTGTGAACAGAGCCTGACATGGAGCTCAAACCCATGAACCGTGAGATCATGATCTGAGCCGAAGTCGGACGTTTAACCGACTGAGCCACCCAGGCGCCCCTCACTTTCATAATTTAGAAAAACTAAATAAATTCCTTCCCAAGAGTATTAACTGGTGATTATATACTTGATTGGCTAAGCTCCCAGAATTTAGACAATTAGGTTGGGTTTTGAAATCAAAGCACCAGTACAGATCTTGAATTAGATATTAAAGTTAAATGGATACATAATAAATTCCTTAATTACTCATCAACTTTGGTCTGCAAAGAGTGAGCATTGAAAATTAGGTAGTACCCAAATAGCCTCAACAGACATCACAGGAACAGCAGTTAATGTTAATATCTAGCAATACCTATAGATCAGATGGATTCTATGGGATACATTCACTCCATTAGTGCTACTTAAAGAAAAGTGCCCCAAATGTATCATTTTGTCAATAAACAGTGAATTAGAAATATATACCCTTCTCCTCCCTCCTTTTTTTTTTTTTTTTGATATTTCAAGGAACAGATCCCACCTCACTTCTTTTAAATTTTTCTAATGTTCATTTATTTTTGAAAGAGAGAGAAACAGAGCATGAGTGGGAGAGGGCAGAGAAAGAGAGATAGAGATAGATAGATAGAGAGAGAGAGAGAGAGAGAGAGAGAGAGAGAGACAGACAGAATCATAAGTATGCTCCAGGCTCTGGGCTGACAGCATTATTATGGGGCTCGAAATCACGAACAATGAGATCATGACCTGAGCTGAAGTTGGACCCTCAACCAACTGAGCCACCCAGGTGCCCCCAATCTCACTTCTTTATAAATATATTTGTCATGTTCAACTCAAATTTAACTCCCAGTTTCTATAACAAAAGCATCCCTTGGGATCCTCTGTCTCCCTCTCTCTACCCCTCACCCACTCGTGTGTGTGCTCTCTCTCTCTCTCAAAAATAAACATTACAAAGAAAGAAAGAAAGAAAGAAAGAAAGAAAGAAAGAAAGAAAGAAGGAAAGAAACACATCCTTTGCTGTATTTTGAGACTGTTGGTTGCTTTTTTATGTGTACACCTCATTTCTTCCAAACTACAAATTCACTGAGAACAGAGCCTGCTTTTTACCAACTTTATGTCATAATATAGTATTTTTTATATAATAGACTTAAATATCTATGGAAGGTAGTAGCAGTTAAGAGAATGTAGCCATTAAAACTTGGACCTAAACTGTTTAGGTCCAAGTAGTAGCATGACACTAATTAACAGAGTGACTTTGGACTATTTCCTGAAACTTTCCATCATTTTCCTCACTTGCAAATGGATATAGCAGTTTTGGTTGTTTTGCCGGATGGGAGTGTTTTCTATGTTGCAGAAACTATTTTCTGTATTTACCATGCAATCACCCTCCAAATCCTGATATCAACCCTACAGTCATTTAATTGTTATTTTCACCTTGCTGGTAAGAAGGCTGAGACTCAGGGACGTTCAATGACATGGCTAAAAAGCCTCAGAGTTCTGGGCAGAAGAACCGGGACTCAGACCTGGTAGTCTGCTTGCAGAATCCACGCGCTGAACCTCTGCCCTGATATCACCAGGCACAGAGTAGGTGAACAATAAATATTAACTGTGCTCATTATGGTTTTGTCGGAGGTTGAATTCCCTGCCTCCTGCAATGGTCTTGAGTTAAACTTACATCCCTTCGGTCTTCGTTTGCCGATCAGGTTGCTACAGTCCTCCTTGCTCATGACTGTCTTACATTAATACTCCTATTTACTTGGATCCTGAAGATTTTGGGATGGTATTTTGTAAACTATTCCTCCATCTAGGCTTTACTGATTTTTTTTAAATAATTAGACTTAGATTGTGCATATTTGGCAAGAATATCACAAAAGTGATGCTATGTTTTCATTGTATCCTCTCCCATGACAGACCATGTTGATTTCTCATATTTCTTTTGGGGACTTCACTTTGCTCTTTTGGGTAAGAAGGTGTCTGCCAGGGTTCTTCAATATAAAATTATCTCTCCCTTTGTAACTAATACGTGTGTTGTGTGGAGAGGGAAAATATGTAAATATCCCTCTACTCATCCGATTTCAAATTTATTAATTAATTTATATCAGCATGGATTTAAAAGACTCTTGTGTAATTCAATACATATAGTCCATTTGTATCAATTTTTATCATTATTAGTTTTGTTTGTTTTGAATCATTTTAGATTTACAGAAAGTTTTCAAAGTAATAAAAGCCACCTGACCAGTGTCCCTTAATATTGATACCTTACATTATCATGACACACTTCTCCAACTAAGAAATTAACATACATAAGATTCTATTAGCCATACAACAGGCTGTATCTTGATTTCACCAATTTTAGTTTTTTGTTTTCTATTTTAAGTAATGTAAATTTTCTGTTCCAGAATCCAACCCAAGATAGCATTCAGCTAATTTAGTTGTCATGTCTCCTTAGTCTCTTCTGATCTGTGACAGGTTTTTAGTCTTTGCTTTTATTTTATGACTTTGACACTTTTTTTAATTAAAAATGTTTTTAACGTTTATTCATTTTTGAGAGACAGAAAGAGACAGAGTGAGAGCAGAGGAGGGGCAGAGAGAAGGGGAGACATAGAATCTAAAGCGGGCTCCAGGCTCTGAGTTGTCAGCACAGGGCCTGACACAGGGCTCGAACCCACAAACTGTGAGATCATGACCTGAGCTGAAGTCTGACACATACCAACTGAGCCACCCAAGTGCCCCAACTTTGACACTTTTAAAGATTAGTGGTCAGTTATTCTGTAGAAAGTGGCTCAATTTTGGATAATCCTATGTTTTCTCAAGATTAGACTGGGATTCTTGGTCTTACTGATACATACCACAAAGGAGAAATGTCCTTCTCATGACATTAGATCAGTAGGTATGCAAAGGTATGATGAGTGATGAGTGATGTTGACCTTGATCACTTGGATGGGCTGGTTCCTATAGGTTTCTCAACATTAGGTTACTAGTTTTCGTTTTCCATACTCTATTTACCAACAGTGGATGGCTAACTTCATCTCCAGACTCAAGGGGAAGGAAAGTAAGCAACACAGTATCAAAGTACATGCAGAGAATCATAATTTGGTTTTAAAAGGCCTTCTCCAAGTGAATCCATGTTTTTTTGGTTTGGGTTTTGGTTTTGGTTTGGTATTTTGTCTGTTTGTTTTTTGGGTTCTATTTTTTTTAAGTTTATTTACTTATCTTGAAAGAGAGAGATTGCTCGTGTGTATGGCAGAGAAGCAGAGAGAGAGTGAGAGCATCTCAAGCAGATTCTGCGCTCAGTGCAGAGCCCCACATGGGTCTCGATCTTGTGACTACAAAATCATGACCTGAGCCAATGTCAAGAGTCAGATGCTCAACCGACTGAGCCACCCAGGCGCCCCAGTTTTTGTTTTTGTTTTTGTTTTTGTTTTTGTTTTTGTTTTTTTCTGATACCCATTACTTGTTCAGTGGCAAGGCTTGATTAGTTGTTTCATGTAGAGATTTCCTATCAACCATCTATTCTTTTCTCATTTTCACCTCCAGCATCCAATCAGCAACTGGTCATGTTGTTCATACTTCAAAAATAATTATTTTCTCCATTACCTTTAACTAACTCACACTTTCATAAACTCCGTGTACTCCAATGAGCATTCTTTGAAGCAAAAACAAAACACGTACATTAAGAACACAAATGCATACGTGTAAATGTTAATGGTTCTGCAGAAAGAATATCTTGAGAAATTCTATTTCCGTTAAATTTTATTGTTGTTGACTATGTCAGCGTCTTTTAAAAGTAAGTGTGCGTTGAAATGCTTCAAAAAGTGGACATGTTTGTGATTCCACACTTAATTGTCAATTTTCCCTTTTTAATATGGTTTAATCTTTGCAAACGTGTTCCAAAAAACTCCTGGAAATGCTATGCGTAACTAGATTAACTATAGTGTATTCCTTCTTCGTCTTTCACTGTCTTCCCCCTGGTGAGATCTTCTGCTTGTCCAAAGTCAAAGTTGCCTCTCTAAGAAAGAAACCACCCTCCACTCTTCTATGCTTTGACTTTTGACAAAACTAATCACTTGCTCTACTCAACTCCCATATGGCTTATTTGATATCACTCTTAGAGCACTTAACATTCTTCATTAAGGAGCAATATGTATCTTTCATTCTGTAGTAATATAAAGTCTTTAAAACTAGATGATCAATTTCCTATAATAGAACTTATCTTTATGTATGTTTTTGTTTTGTTCTGTTTTTTATCCTCTGGCTGAGTGTCTAGAAGGCACTCCTTCAATGACCAATATCTTGCTTTCAATCAGATGGCTAGCTTCTTTGGAGCCTGGCCTGATATCCAGGTTCTCTGATTCTCAGGCTGGTGCTTGCTCAGATAAATAAAAGTTATCCCAATTATAGGTAAAGTGCAGAAATGAAATTGGCTTAGGACATTTGACCATTGTACCAATTTGCATATGGCCTATTTCAGAGACTGTTAACAATTTCAAGGGTATGAATAAAACATTGTTGAAATTCTACATGAAACCAAAAAGCTATTTCCAAAAGCTGTCTTTATTTTCACCTTATTTAAAACCACCTGGGAAGGAAAATTAATCTTTCTTTTTTCATCCAAAGAACTTAAGGAATTATATGACAGTCATTTCTGTTGAATTTTCAAGTCACCGTATTGTTTGTTTCACCCATTTTTACTCTGGCCATTGTTTCCAGGCCTTCTAGCCATTGTTTCCAGACCTTCGTGGCTGTAGAAAACACACACTTTCAGCTTTTCCAATAAGCCTTGCAGCTAAAGTATATCTTAATATGTTTTTCCTGCTCACCAGGATTCTAGTATGTTCCTAGTATTTACTAGGTATAGGCCAGGAATATTAAGGACCATAATACACAGTGCACTCTAGTGTAATAAAGACATTTTCAGTGTTCTGTAGGACTTTCAAATATATGACGAGATATACCTTTTAGTGAAACAGTTGTTTGTAATCATAGATGGTAATAGTAATAATTCTAATTCTAATAATATTGATTACAACCAAGAGAAGGTCAGGAACTCAGTTAAGCTGGGAAAAAGCTAGTTGAGCTGTGAGGTTATCAGTTACCAATTAAAGCAACCAGCTAAAAATGAAAGAGGTGAGCCTTTAACAGTTTACTGTAATGGTATAAGCAGAAGGTTAAAAACCTGAGAGCACATCAACTCTTCTCATTTCTTTTTCCATCATTGAATAGCATGCTGGTTGTAGGTCAAGTGGACAACAGAGACATGGAGGTCATCTTACTGTTGAGGGAGTCATGGGCAAAGGGCTCAGGCAGTTTTAGGGGTCCTGAGGCTGGAGGAAGGGCATATGTGAGGAGAAAGACTAGTAGGGGTACTGAGTCAGAGTGGGGAAAAGTGTCTTTGAGATTCCCTCCTTTCCATCTCCCCTTGCCTAAAGAAGACTTCTGCCCAAGGCCTCAGATAAGGACAGCTCGGTACAAGGACTCCTAGGTTAGGAATGCGATTGCATAAGAGCATGACCAAAGAGGGGGCCTGAGTCCTTGATGACATCTCCCTTTAGGAGACTCCAACGGTCTGGCTGTGCACAGAGTCTCATGTGACAATGGCAGCGTTCCTCTGTGAGGCCTGCTGGGTAAAGCGTTTGGAATTTTCTATGGTCGGGCTCCAAAAAACACACTTAAGTTTTTAACCAGGAGCCAACTCTTCAGAGAGTGCTTCTAGTATTCAGTGTGGGCAGAGCACAATTCTAAGTGCTTACCAAATGATAAGACATTTACTCCTTATAAAATCCAATTCGATTATTACCATTGCCATTTTATGCATGAGAAAACTGAGGCACACACAGATTTAAGTAATTTTCCCAAGGTCCCAGAGTTCGAACAAAGCCAGAAAATCTCGTGTGAGTGTCTCTAAATCACCACATGACACTTATTTTCTTCATGAGCCTAGAACCGAACCCTAATTCCATACCAACACTAAACACTGTTGTAGGGTTTTAACATACAGTGAGTTTTCCAGAAATGTAACTACTCTATAAAATGTGTGAATGTTATTATGTTTTTAAGTTTACCAAGAATTGCTTATCATTTCAGAAAGTCAAACTTCTAATGGCAACACGGCTTGTGGAACTTGACCTGTCAGTACATCACACCTGTACCACTGTGCATTTGTAGCAAACTGCAGAAATATAAGCTTCTGACTGTTTTATTATACTCTCTAGAGTCATGCTGAGTACTGGCATGTTGAAATGCATATTATTCTCTAGTACACTCCATTCAGGTTTTTTGTCTGGTGAGGTTTACTGGAATATAATTGAACACACTAAAAAGCAACCTGCCAAATGTATACAGTTTTATGAATTTTGGAAAACACATACAGTTATGTAGCCACCAGGTAAGCAAAGAACAGTCCCATCAGCCTACAAATTTTCCCTTGTGTCCATTTGTAGACTGGAGCTTTATACACAATATACATATATGAGAACACGCTGACAGATAGTAAGTGTATCACTTATAATACTTATTATGGAATCAGTGGGTGTCAGTAATTCACCTACTTTAACTGCTGAGAAGTATTCCCTTAAATGAATGGGCCTCAGTTTCTTATCCATTCATCCACTGAAGGGCACTTGGGTCAATTTCAGATTGGGGTAATTACCAATAAATCCTCTACAGACATGGGCATACAATTTGTGTGTGTGTGTGTGTGTGTGTGTGCTCATGTATGTGCGTGTGTACATCAATTTTCATGTGTGTTTGGTAATGGCCTAGGAGTAAAGTGCTGAGTTGTTTGATAAGTGTATAACTTTTTAAGAAACTGTCAAACTGTTTTTGCAAAGAGACTATATAGTTGTCCTCCATTATATGCAGGGAATATATTCCAAGACCCTTAGTGGATGCCTAAGACCGCGGACAGTACAAAACCCTATATATGCTATCCTCTTTTCGTCTACATACACACCTATGATAAAGTTTAATTTATAAATTAAGCACAGATTAATCATAGCTAATAATACAATAGGCCAATGACAGCAACATACTCTAATAAAAGCTATGTGAATGAAGCATCTCTCTCTCTCTCTCTCTCTCTCTCTCTAAATATCTTACTGTTCTGTACTCTCCCTTCTTCCTATGATGATATGAAATGATAAAATGCCTACACGATGAGATGAAGTGAGGTCAATGACGCAGGCATCGCGATGTAGTGTTAAGTCACTATTGACTTCAGAAGGCGGAATCATCTGTTCCAGCACTGTGGTTGGAACAGGTGTCTGAAGCCCTGGACAGCGAACCCGCGGTGGAGAACCGCGGTCATTTTACATTCCCACCAGCAGCGTACGAGGGTTCTGCGTATTTTGCACCCTCACCAAGATGTAGTGTAGTCAGAATGTCTTTTTTTTATCCCAACTGACATGCAGTATGTCATATCGTGGCTTTAATTTAAATTTCCGTATTGACTTAGAGTATTTAGCGCTTTTTCAGGTGTTAATTTGATTCCTGGAAACCATCACTTGCGAACGGTTAAAAATTTGCCCATTTTTTCTGAGATTGTTTATTTTATTTTATTTGTATTTATTTTGAGAGAAAAAGAGAGAGGCAGAGAGAGAGCATGCGTTAGCTGGAGAAGGACAGAAAGAGAGGGAGAGCGTGCAAGCAGAGAAGGGGCAAAGAGGAGGGAGAGACAGAATCCCAAGCGGGCTCAGTCCTATGAACTGAGATCACAGCCCAAACCGAAATCAAGAGTTGGCTGCTCAAATGCCTGAGCCACCCAGGTGCCCCAAGATTTCTTAATAAACTGTCAATTCAGGTTTTATCTAACATTTGTTTTACTAATATTTTATCCCAATTTGTGGCCTGCCTCTTCATTTTCTTGACTGTGTCATCCTAAGACAAGTTTTTAATTTATTCTTATTACTTAAATACTTATAACTTATTATTATAAGTATTATTATAACTTATTATTATAACTTATTATATATATAACTTACTACTATAAGTATTACCTATATACTTATAACTTATTATTATAAGTAATTGAATTAAATTATTTTAATTTAATTTAATTCACCAAATTTACCAAGCTTTTTTCCTTTCTGGACCATGCTTTTGGTACTAAGTTATTGTGCCAAATCCAATATCAAAAATACTTTTCTGCAGTGGTTTTCTTCTAGCGACTTTGTAATTAGGGTTTATGTTCAGGACTTTGAGGTGTAAGATACGAGTTGAGGGTCATTTTTGCATTTGGATAGTGAATTGTGTCCATAGCATCTATAGAAACCATTTGTGGAAAACTTTAGAATTGATTACCGTGTACCTTTGTCCAAAATGAATTGACCATATTGTTTGTGTTTATTCCTGGAGTTTTTACCATGCACCAGTGATAGAGATGTGTATCCTGGGCAAACCCAACATTGTCTGCATTACTGTGTCTTTGCAGTAAATTTTGGAATAAGGTCATGTGTGTCCTCCAATTTTGTTCCTCTTTGTCAAAATCGTTTTGATTATTCCATTTCCTTTACTCTCCCATAGAACATTTTAAATCAGCCCACTGATTTAAAGAGGAAGAAGGAGGAAGAAGGGGAGGAGGAGGAGAAAACATTTGCTAATTGTTTGGATTGAGACTGTGTGGAATCTGTAGGTTAGTTTGGTGACAATATCTCAACCAGATTGGGTTTTTCTATCCATTCACATGATATATCTCTCTGTGTGCTTAGGACTTCTTGGTTTTTGCTTGTTTGCATTGCTTTTTTTTATAAGTATGTTATACTTTTCAGCATACAGATCTTGTGCACATTGTGTTCAAATCACACTCATGTGTTTCATTTTAAATGGTGCTCTTTTTACTTACATTTCTGGTTTTTCATTGATAAGATGTAGAAATATATTTGATATTTTTAAAATACTCAACTTATGTTCTGTGAAAAAGCTAAAATATCTCATTAGGTCTAGTTACTTCTTATAGATTCTTTGGGATGATTTTACCTACCCAAGGAAGTGAGAGACTGAGGCCTCTGGCAAACAGCTATGTGAGTGAATCATCTCGGAATGGCACTCCTAGCCCCAGCCAGAGGTTCGGATGACGAGAATCACAAAGGATACTTTGATCATCCCTCTGTGGCTCTGGCCCTTTCCCAGCAGTAGACTGTTTGTGACTGCTATTGATTAGCCTGGTGTTAGGGGCAGAAAGTCTAGCCCAGTATCAGTCTTCGGCATGCCCTGAATTCCTGGGACCCTGGAGCAAGTTCTCAGTGATCTCACTGTTCATTCCTGTAGTTATCAAATGCTGCCTCTTTGTCAGTCTCATGCAGCCAATTTGTTCCTGGGACAGGGGACGTCTTAGACTTGGGTACAGCATGATTCCAGGGTCTTTCTTTTCTTTTCCTTTCTCTTTTCTCTTTTTTTTCTTTTTTTTTTCTTTTTCCCTTTTTTTAAGAGAGAGAGAGAAAACGACCAAAGAAGGGACAGAGAGAGAGGGAGAGAGAGAAACTTAAGCAGGCTCCATGCTGAGTGCAGAGCCCCATGTGGGACTCCATCTCATGACTGCGAGATCATGACCCGAACCAAAATCAAGAGTGAGATGCTTAACTGACTGACTGATCCACCCCAGTACCCTGAGGATTTCTTCTTTTCCCCTTTTCGCCAGCCACAGTGAAGTTTCCCTGTGCCTTTGGAAGATCACAGTGGCTGACACTTCCCTAACAGTTTCAAGCTTTTGTTTCCTAGGAAAGTCCATGGGATGGGTCCAGCCCAGATGCTGTGTATTTCCTATGGTGACAGGCATTCTCCTCCTCAAGATATTTACCACTGAAGGAGGTAGATCAGAAACCTAAATATAAACACTAAATTGATTACACATCTGGAGGAAAACACTGCATTAGACAAAAGTTTCCCAGATGTGATATGGAAAGCATTAATCGTTAAAAGTAATAACTGACATTTTCAATATTAAAATATTTTGGCCTTGTAAAGACACTGGTAAGAAAACAGGAAGTTAAAAAACACACCTGCAGAAAATATTCATGATACAATATCTGACAAATGGCTTGTATCAACCACAAAGAACTCTGACAATTAAGAGAAATGACAATACAATTTTAAGAAGTGTGTACAACGTTCGATTTGCCATTTCACAAATAAGATACCTGAATGATGAATAAGCAAATCAGCAGCTTCTCAGCATCATTTTTCAGTTCTCAGAAAAATGCAAAGTGAAATCACAATGAGATACTTATAATTACTGAGTGACTAATAATTAAAAACTGATAATGCCAAGGGTTGGCCTGAATGTACAGGAGCTCTGATACACTGCTAGAAAGAATGTAAAATGATACAGTCAGTTTTATTTTACCTTTTAAAACATTCCTCTGCGAGTTTTTGTGTGGGCAATATGTTTTCATTTCTCTTGGAATGGAACAGAATTGCTGCATCTCATGGTAACTTTATGTGTAACATTCGAAGAGCTGAATGACACAATTACTTTTGTAATTCTTTGGAAGTTTCTCTAAAAGTTAAACATATATTACTTTAAGAATAATTCACCGAGTCCCCGTTATTTATTCAAGAAAAAATGGAAACCCAGTTCCACACATTTTCGATGAATAGTCTTAGCAGCACTTTCATAACAGCCAAATATGAGAAACAATCTAAAATTTTTTAATGTCTATTTATTTATTTTGAGAGAGAGTGTGCACTCGTGTATGCACACATAGAGGAGGGACAGAGAGAGGGGGGAGAAAGAATCCCAAGCAGGCTCCACACGGTGAGAGAGGAGCCCCACGTGGGGCTCCAACCCACTAACTGGGAGGTCATGACCTGAGCTGAAATCGAGCGGGACGCTTAACTGAGCCACCCGGGTGCTCCAAGAAACAATCTATATTTTAAGAAGTTGATTGGATAAACAACATATGATATATCCAAAGAACAGAAAACTGTTCAGCAGCAAAAATGGTAAAATAGCCAACACATGCAACAACATGAAAGCATCTCAACAATACAAAAAGCATTATGCAAAAAACCAAACCAAAGAGAATACCTATACCTAATTCCATTTATACAAAATTTTAGAAAGTTTATGCTAACCTATAGGGTAAGATAACAAATCAATGTTTTTTTGTTTTGTTTTGTTTTGTTTTTTTCCATCTGGTGGTTGAAGGGAGATGGATTGCCAAGGAGCAGGAGAAATCTTTTAGTTAGGAATAAAGGAAATGTGTATCTTAACTATGGCAGTGGGTTCACAAGCATATATATTTGTCAAAACATATTTAATAGCACGATTTAACTGAGCACAGTTTATTTTTATGTAAGTTATACGTCAATAAAGTTGATTTAAAAACATATTGGATCCAATAGGTATGAGAACTCTAGGTGTAAATGGAAAACAGACCTTCAAACAGATGAACAACATTAACCTTGGAATAGAAATACATGCATTCTTGTGCTATTTATTATAGCAGAGTAAAACTGTAATATTCAGAAACTACTTGAACCCCCCCCCCTTTCCCCCTATGTAAGGGAGATAATGTCCACCTCTGAGTTACCCTGAGGCTAAAATGAAAACAAAATATGCAAAGCACTTAATACATGGTAGATATTTGTTTCTTAGGTTTTGTTTTTAAAACACTGTTAGTTTTGTTTTTCTTGAATGTTTCTTGTGCCTAGAATAGTTTCCCATCTTTTAAAATCAAAGCATTATTTTTCATTCAGTTTGAAGCATTCCTTTCTTTCCCATATTTGCCATTTCTATATTTTTATTGACCAAATGTTATTTATTTATAGCATAATGAATCACATTATATTCATGAGGGAGAATACCAAATGTTTAACTTTTGAGTTGCATTTGCATTGCACGAACGAATAAGAATGTACAGGATAGTAAAACTCAAGTGCCAAAAACTACACGGTAACGTAGTGTCTATATGAGAATGTGTGGTCAAGAGCAGAGTTCACCACATATTAAAGAGAGGACATTTACATACCTGGGTTGCAGAAACTGTGACTTTATTTCCTCTGAAATCCTAAATGCATGCTTTCTTTGCCTTTTGATACCTTCAAAATGAGTTCTCAAATCAATTTGAAAATCCAGTTATTAAGGAGGATGTAAGTACTGTAACATGTTAATGCAGAATACATATAGGATTTAAACTGGGAATGTAAACCCCCAAGCCGATCCACATAGAAAGGAAGTAATCCAGGATTCGGCACCATTTAACTTCACTTACGTAAGAGTGGAGAGCTGTTGCCTGAGAAGTTACTAGCAGTCTTCGTACCCACAAGAGGGAAACTTTTCTATCTTGATTTGCTGACCAAGGTGGGGGACTGTGGCATCAGCAGCTGGGACGTGTTCCCTTTGGCAAAACAATTTTGGGTTTCGTAGCAGACCCTGAGGCTTATTCCATCAGCTGAATGAGACATGTCTTTTTTTTTTTTTTAAATCACATCCCATCCACCCCGGTTTTTTTCCCTAGAAATGTCCTCAGTACACAAAGTGTCGTTTTGCTGTACGTCAGTCTTGAGTCGGTCACAGTTCCATCTAACATGAGCATTGAATAAGGATCATCATGTCATAGTTTCTATTTATTGACCACTTTCTCTATTCCATACCTGAATCACTACTATTTTTCAGAGGCTTCAGGAGGTAAATGCTGACTATTCCCTTAATCGCACTTAGGAAAACAAGTAGGGCTCAGACATTTTTTTCAAGAGCCCACAAGTAGCTTGAAAACTTGAATTTGATTTTAGGAATATTGTCTTTGTTTTTACCCCTGCAGGATCCAAAGGCAAAGAGATTAAATGAGTACCAGACGATTGAGAAATTGACTTGGGTGTGTTTTTATAGTAAATGGAAATAGTTCCTCCAGAAACAAAAAAGTCAAGTATGTTGCTCTTTGGAAATCAATGTTTCTCATTCTAGGCATATATATGGTCCGTGTCCCATTTGCCCAAAGCAGAATCAAGCAGTGTAAGAGATTAATAGTTGCCCTATTATTTCCAGGTTGCATACCTGCTGTCTACTAATATCCTTTTGACATTTTGATGGATATGGGTCAGAAAACTAGTGTAGGCCCATAATTTCATTTAGCCATAGGTGGTTTGAGCTTTTTCTAATTCATCACAAGCACATCTGAGTTGATGAAACACTTTCTCCCTGGTGTTCAGTTCACTTGATGTACTTGGTCAAAAGCATATATTTGTGATTCAGGAAATGTACAATTATTCTTCTTTTGAAGTCAGATCAAGCTGGGGTATATGGTGGAAGGACCCTAAAGGCTTTGTATTCTTTCCTCAACTCAGGGATTTGGCTAGGCCAAAGAACACTTATTTGAAGTCTATACAAATACACTCATTTGAGTTAGTTTATAAAAATACCAAAGCAACCCACTGTTACTCAGGAGGACTCTTCGCTTCTAGATGAGAAACCTTATTACGCTCTTCCTCCACAGGAAGCTGCACATTTTGGGGAAATCAGGCTTTCGTCCCCTCCCACAAACCTCAGGTTCTCCTACTCTGGTATGTGAGGTCTCTGGTCACCTTGAACACTAACATCCAGTGATTCACTATTTTCAAGGGAAAAAGCCAGAATGATTTTGCTTCTATCATATCTTCTTTAATGATATGTTTCTGGCCTCCTTTTTTTTCAGAGTAACCCTTCGCTTTTCATAAGCTGTAGCTCTCTGTGAATTAATGTTTCTAGAAAAAGTGCTAGTATGAGGGCATATTAAGCCAGTAGACCTGAAAATTGAAAGAAAAAAGACACACACATGAGCACACACACACACACACACACACAACCTTGTTAAAAAAGATACACTACATGTTCAAAGAAGCCAAAAATGACTGTCTATATCTACCAACGAGTTTCTTTTATTTACTTACTTAGGTTGTGAGGGTTTTAAACAAGGGAAAAGTCTTTTTTTGGTAATGTTTCTTATCATAGATAATTGAATAATAATATCATTGGCGTCATTTATGCAATAATCAATGTTTATTCAGAATAAAAATGAGTCAGGGCGACATAGTAGTTAAAAGCTTGGCTTTGTGGTCAGGTGGGCTGTGTTCAAACTTGGTTTCCAGCAATTACGAGTAATGAAGCCTTCACAGCTTCGTTATTAGACATAAATGAGATAAATGTGTATAAACTACCTGGTGGCTATTTTTTTTTTATTACTCCTACCAGGTCTTTGAATAAGAGCATTGACTAAGAAAGGTCATCAATCCTCTCCTCCCTGAGGGGTTTTGATAGATTCACTGAGACGTTCCACAGACTAATGGTGTAGTAGTGCTATAATTAAGCCAGATTTTATTTGGATTATTATGAGTATCACCCCATTTCCTTGTCTGGAAAGTAGTAAAATAAACCTCACTTGAGCCACATTAAAAGACAGTGAATTTCATCCTGGAGACTGCACCCTAGAGACAAAGGTGCTAAATGCCTAATAGGTTTGAACAGATCATTTTTACAGGTAGAAAACTAATGCTAATAACACATTGTCCAAATAGAATTATAATTATGATATATTCATGGATAAGGCACATTCAACTCTTCCTTATCCATCCAGGAAAAATCAAAAGAAGCAATATCCTATTGCTGTGTGTGTGTGTGTGTGTGTGTGTGTGTGTATGAAATAAAATAAAATATATTCTTCCATTACATATTCATTTTTATGTAAGATTATGTAGTGCTATGCCAACAAACAAGTCCAGCATGCATTATTAATCTCATAAATCAGTGTAATTAAATGTGAGTGTTTAATAAATAGATTAATAGATTCTTTTATTCACTGTAGAGAGTACATTAGTGCTAACATTCATGGTCATTAGAGACATTCACAAATCTCCGCTTTCTGGGCAAAGAGTAAGATTGTAGGTCCCTGCCCCCTTTGAAGTTTTGTGTGGATTTATGACAGGCTTTGGCAAATGTGAGCAGATGTGATCTATCACTTCTGGATAGAAGCTTGAGGAAACAGTATGCCATTTGCACTCCGCTGTCCCTCCACTATGGTGACCATGGGAATACACATCAAAATAAACATTTGCTTCAGTGGCTCAGCCCGGTTTTTGCATAACCACTATGCTCAGAGCCCTCCTGGTGACCCAGTAGGATATATGACTCGCGGAATATATGTTTAGTATATTAAGTCATTGGAATTTGGGATAGCAGAGTCATGTTGTATATAGTCAACAAATTAAATGCCCATATATTTGACTTTGCTAATTTTTTTTTTTTTGAGAGAGGGAGAGAGAGAAAGAGTGAGCGTGCTAGTGGGGGAGGGACAGAGAGAGAGGGAGAGAGACAATCCCAAGCAGGCTCTGCACCCTCAGTGCAGAACCCCATGCAAGGCTTGATCCCATGAACTGTGAGATCATGACTTGTGCCGAAAGCAAAAGTTGGAGTTACCCAGGCACCCTGACTTTGCTTGTCCTCTAATTTTTACAAGTCCTCCATTTGTTCATCATTGCGTGTAGAACCAAATCCATGTTTCTTGTTTTGGCATATGATACTCTGCCTAAATTTCTCTAACCACAACTTTCCTTCCATATTCTCACCCAAGCCACAGTGAGTATTCCCTTTCACTTTGCCAGACTGATACATTAAAAGCAATATCTCCATGTAGTTTTAACCTATATTTCTATCGTAAGGAATGAGCTTGATCATTATTTTTGTATGTTTAAGTGCCATTTATTTTTCATTTCCTGTGTGGTTCAAAAGGAAAAGCTTCAAAACTGTGAATATATTATTCAATTATTTTCTTGTATGTGTATATCTTGATTTTTGTCCATTCACAGCTGATTTGTGGGGTGTCTTTTATTTTTGTAAGGTTTTAAAAGTTTTGTTTCAATATTCCTAGGTTTCGCTAGGATATACTTTGTATGCATGTGTTTCTTAACTTCCCTGTTTGATGCTGAGTAAATAGTATCAGGGGAATATTTTCCAGGTAAGTCTGACATCCTTGGTTCTTATTTCTTGAAATAATTCTCCATTTGTTTATTTTGATCAACTATGAAAACTATTCCAAGAATTATTGACACTTGTAACCTCCTTTTTTTAAAAAAAACATATATTTTATATTTTCTACTAAATCTCTTCCTGAATCATAATGAAAAAATTCTTCAAAAAAACAAAATCATTCAACTCACTCATTTGTTCTTCAGTTGTATCAGTTCCACTGCTCACATCTTTATTGATTTCTTTTGTCAACCACTGTGGATTTATTCTGGGATATACTTTGTGAGTCCTTGCTCCTGGCTTATCCTTCCGAAATTTTGATCTCTTTGAAGATAATTAATTTGTTTCTATAAAAATTTATTTTGTCCGGTTCATTAATTGGTGAGAATACCCGCCATCTGAATTTTCTGTTTTATGAGTCACAACATTTAGTGATAGGTACTTGGGTTAAGATTCTCCAGCCTTGGGGCGCCTGGGTGGCGCAGTCGGTTAAGCCTCCGACTTCAGCCAGGTCACGATCTCGCGGTCCGTGAGTTCGAGCCCCGCGTCGGGCTCTGGGCTGATGGCTCAGAGCCCGGAGCCTGTTTCCGATTCTGTGTCTCCCTCTCTCTCTGCCCCTCCCCTGTTCATGCTCTGTCTCTCTCTGTCCCAAAAATAAATAAACGTTAAAAAAAAAAAAAAAAAAAAAGATTCTCCAGCCTTAACTTATGTCCCTTCTCATGGCTTTCAGGTGGGGTGGGAACATGGCTCAGGGAAAGAGGGCTCTAACATTGCTCTCTACATCTTACTGTGTCTTATTAGTTTTCAAGAACTTATAGCCTCAGCTGTAATTATTTAGTATTTTGGGTATAGAAAAAGGGATCTGGGGGATAAAATTGTTGTAAGAGATGACTAGCCCTCCTTCCTTAAACATTAAATGTTTTCATTACACAGAAGCCTTCATATTTCCCCCCCAGGCTCAAGTTTGTGTCAAGACGATTGTTGTTTTTCTGTCTTCAGTGACCACATTCAAGCACAGGGCCAATCAAGCAAAGTAAAAGATCTAGGGCACGTTAATAAACTTTCTTCCACCTTATCTTTGGGTAGATGCTCAAGTCTTCTTCCATTTGAACCTTGATTTTCTTTCTTCTGTGATCAGGATTTCTTATAGAAATCGACATAGACCACAAGAGCAACGGTATTTGTGATCACATATATTACAGAGTTTTAAGCTTTTTTAAAATTATTATTATTATACAACCAAGTTGTTTCTTGTCTTTAGTTTGAAATTGGCCATGACTGTGTAAAGGCTTACATGTAATCATTGGCATGTATTTAGCGTTTGCAGGGAGGGGTTCTCTTCATCAGTGCAATCTGCCAGATTATCAAAAACTTCTTTCACTGTTTCAAGTAAAGTTTTGGGTATTTCTGTTAGATTATGAGTACAGGAAATTAACTAATGGATTGTAATTACATGTATTACTCCCTACTTCTGTTCACGTTAGCAGAAATTTTAAATTGTTAAAACAATTTAACAAGAACACACTGTTGAACAACATGAAATAAGACCCAAAAAACCAACGGAGAAAATCAATGAAACAAAAAGCTAAGACTTTGAAAAGGTCAAGAAAGTTGATAAACCCCTAGCAAAACTAACAAAAAAGAGAGAAGTCACAACTTACTAACATGAAGAATGAAATAGGTGATACCATTCCTGACTCTACAGACCCTTCAATAATAAAAGACTATTACACACAACTCTGCAAACAAAACTTGATAACTTATATGAAATAGACCAATTTTTTGAAGAGTAAAACCATGGACTAAATACAACTTACTAATAAGAATTAAAAAAAAAAAAACCTGAATATCCCTATAACTATCTAGGACATTAAACATATATATTATAAACTCCTAAAAAATGATATCTCCAGGCACAGTTTTCCCTGGTGATTTTGGACAAACATTTAAAGAAAACACTAATTTACACAATTTCTTACATAAAATAGAAGAGGAGGAAAACTTTCCAACTCATTTTATGGAAGCCATCCTTACCCTGGATGAAAACCCAAGAATCTGTATAAAAAGCAAAAACAAATACAAAAACAAAAGAAACAAAAATAAAGCTACAATAACTCTGAGCCAATATCCCTTATGAATACAAATGCAAATATTTCCTTTTACCAAATATTAGGAATTCAACAATATGTAAAATAAATTATACACCATGACCAAGTGGACTTCATTAGAGAAGTATAATTCAATATTTAGAAATCAATCAATATCATCTATTTTATTATCTGATAAAATAAGACATGATTAGATACATAGGTTTATAAATTATACATATATGATTATATATACATAAATGTTGGAGACTCAAGAAACAGCTACAGTTCAAGTTCAAAGGTAGTCAGCCTGAAGAACCATGAGGCCATCTGTTTACTGTACAATTCCCTTTTATGTTCAACTGATTGGAAAAGGTGCATCCACATTATAGAGTGCAATCTGTTTTGCTCAAAGTCGACTAATTTAAATGTAAATCTTATCCAAAAACACCCTCATGGAAATATCCACAGGCACCTGGGTGGCTCGGTCGGTTAAGTGTCTGCCTTCAGCTCAGATCATGATCTCAGAGTTCATGGGTTTGAGCCCCTGTGTCAAGCTTTCTGCTGTCTGAGAAGAACCCACCTCAGCTCCTCTGCTCCCCTCTCTCTCTGCTCCTCCTCTGCACCCCCCCTCTCAAAAATAAATAAAAACTTAAAAATAATGCCTGGGCATTACTAGCATTTGACCACATATCTAGGCATTGTGATATGCCAGCCAAGTTCACACATAAAATTAACCATCACAGAACTATTTATATTCATTGTGACAGTGACAAAATTATAGTTTTGATATTAAACTATAATTATGTAAGATGTCATCACTGGGAAACACTGAACGTAAGGTAGACCTCCCTACTATTTTTGTAACTTCTGATTTTATAATTATTTCAAAATAAAATATTTAAAAAATACTTTAGATACTTAATAAAAATATAAAGTCCAATTTTGCAGTGAACCTAAAACCACTTTTTTTTTTTTTATTTTTTTTTTATTTTTTTAAATTTTTTTTTTCAACGTTTATTTATTTTGGGGACAGAGAGAGACAGAGCATGAACGGGGGAGGGGCAGAGAGAGAGGGAGACACAGAATCAGAAACAGGCTCCAGGCTCTGAGCCATCAGCCCAGAGCCTGATGCGGGGCTCGAACTCACGGACCGCGAGATCGTGACTGGCTGAAGTCGGGCGCTTAACCGACTGCGCCACCCAGGCGCCCCTAAAACCACTTTTAAAAATAAAGTCTATTTTGGGGTGCCTGGGTGGCTCAGTTAAGTGTCCAACTTTGGCTCAGGTCATGATCTCACGGTTTGTGAGTTCGAGCCCCACATCGGGCTCTTTGCTGACAGCTCAGAGCCTGGAGCCTATTGGGGATTCTGTGTCTCCCTCTCTCTCTCTTTGCCCCTCCCTGCCTCACACAGTCTCTCTCTCAGAAACAAATAAACATAAAAAATAAAATAAAAATAAAGTCTATTTAAGAGAGAAAAAGTGAATTGGAAATTCCCATTCCTACTACACAATATTTCAGTGGGTTAATTTCCTATTGAGGAAACATGGAGGTTTCTCTGCCTGCAGAGTTATGTTCCTCTTTCTCACACCACTCTTACTCATTGGATTTCCGTCCAAAAATTTAAATGTCATTTCCTAAGGATATAATTCTTTGGCACTCATATTTGTTCAATTTTCCTGACAAATCATTTGCATTGCATTATGCAATTTCCCTTTGTGACATTGATCATAGTGGTAATTAATTCACAAAAGCTGATTTTCATGATACCTGGCTAAGATGGCATGAGCTGTATTCATTTTCTTAGGTAATGATGAGTGCTTGTCGATATGACAACTAGCACTTAGTAGGTATGTGTTAAATGTTTGCTAAATAAGTTATTTGCCCCGAGTTTCATGACACAGAATTAAATGCAGAAATACTTCGAGAACTTAATAAGGAAACTCCAAGACACTCATATAATGACTGATAACTACAAAAATGGAGCACCCTCTTTTCCGATAAAGGTCATGTAGCAAAACAAGAAAGAGACAGAAGAAGGTCTCGAGTATTGCTATAACACGATGCTTCCATGTAGTTGGATATGGCTTATTGTCAGAACATGGCAGGGGAAGAACAATAATTTAGGACCTTGTCTTTTGTCTTAACATACAGATGAGAACGCAGGAATCCTAAGGCAAGCTGACCTTGTAGACCTTTTAAGTTCCTAAGGAAGTGCCTGTTATATATTTACTGTCCTATTCACAGAAACCCACACAGTACTTGCCCAGAGGTGGTATCAATAAATATGTGTTGAATGAATACAGGAGACTATATTTATAGACAGCGCCAGAGATCTGAGACTTGAACCAGGATTCTGGCTGTGAAACTATATTGTAAGAGAGGGCAGTGTGGGCAGAATATTAAGTAGCTCTTACTAGAGAACACTGTGTTCTCACTAAGCCCAATGTACCAGGGCACATTCTTACTAGAGCACACGACTGCTTCCGTGTGCCTACATTCAGGGAACATTTGCGCTAAACCAGTCTGACAAATAAGTCAGCTTCCTTACTAACTTGAAGACCCATTATCAGCTATACATTGGCCTCCCGGAAAGGCAAGCATCCTTGAACTTTAAAGTGCCATTAGGCTAGCATTCAACATGTAATAAACAAGCCACCCCTTTCCAAAAATTTCACTGTGATTTGCTTTGCTAGTGAGCTTTAGGAGTGATATTCAAAGTGTTATCAACAACTTCACACTGCCCAGGGCTTTGTCTCACTCTGTGACAAAGGATCCTTGCTTTTTTTTTTCTTTCATTCCTTCCCCAAATGAGCAAGCCCCCTTTGAAATAAATAGGTGATGCAACACTGTAGTTTTGGAATTAGACTCTCTTTTCTTTTTCTTTTTTTTTAATTTTTTTTTTCAACGTTTATTTATTTTTGGGGGGACAGAGAGAGGCAGAGCATGAACGGGGGAGGGGCAGAGAGAGAGGGAGACACAGAATCGGAAACAGGCTCCAGGCTCTGAGCCATCAGCCCAGAGCCTGACGCGGGGCTCGAACTCACGGACCGCGAGATCGTGACCTGGCTGAAGTCGGACGCTTAACCGACTGCGCCACCCAGGCGCCCCTCTCTTTTCTTTTATAAGGAAATAAGACTGTAGTTCCGTTGAATAAACCTTTATTTATATTATTTGATATTTTTCTATTTGCCACTCTCCTAGGAGGAAGAAAGAAATAGGAAAAAAATTCTACTAATTAAAGTTTTTAGGAATTATAGTTATAGACCTCAGGATTAAAAACTTTCTTAAAGACAGAAATCTGAAACATCAAGAAAATAACACCAGAATTTAAGAAAAGAGGTCATAAATATATATTGCAGTTATAATTAAAAATAAAAGTGAAAATAATGGACTTTATATCCATGAATTTGAAAATTTAGACCGCAGGAGCAATTTTCCGGAAAGATAACCAGAATGACACCTGAAGATGTAAAACTTGAAGGGCTGTAAGATCATTACACAAACATAATTATAATTAGTAATCAAACATTCATTCCTCTAACAAATCAGGTCCAAATGTTTTTGTAGAATATCATAGTTAAAATACAAGAAATTTTTGTCATATATAAACTCTTTTATTTTATCTTATTTTATTTTATTACCACTTTTAGTGTTTATTTTTGAAAGAGAGAGAGAGAGAGAGACAGAGAGAAAACACAAGTTAGGGAGGAGGAGAGAGATAGGGAGACACAGAATCTGAAGCAGGCTCCAGGCTCTGAGCTGTCAGCACAGAGCCCAACGCAGGGCTCGAACTCACAGACCACGAGTTCATGACCTGAGCCAAAGTCAGATTCAACCACTGAGCCACCCAAGTGCCCCTATTTTTTATAAACTTTTTTAAAGATTGAAAACAAAAGAGGTTGATTTCCTCTTATTTTGTGAGACGGGAATAATTGTGAACAAAGCTAAGAAGAGAGGCACAGAAAAGCAAAATCCCACCTCACTTTTAAAGAAAAAGGTAAAATGCATAAAGCATATATTAGCAGATGAAATTTAGCAGCATGTAAATGTTAAATCATTATGAAATCAATTTAATTCCAAAAATCTTAAGAATATATTTTATTAAAATATCTCTTAATACAATTTGCCATATTAACTTTCAAAAGAAAAAATATGATTATTTTGATAGAAAAATAATGAAAATAATTAATTCACCAAAAGATATTTAAGGAAGAGCTACTATATGCCAGGTATTCTGAGGTTCAAGAGATATAAAGTGAAAATGATATCTAAGTTTTTTGTTGTGTGGGACTGTAATGGAGTATAGAACTTAATGAGATTTAACAGCCAGTTATGAAAAAAAAATTAGTAAATAAGGAATAGAATGGAAAGCCCTTAACCCCCAAAAAGTCAGATTAAGGACATATAACAGCTATAATTTTAATTTTGAAATATTGGGTACATTTTCTTTAAATGAGGAATCTGGTCAGAATGGTAAATAGCATCGTTCCTATTCCACATTTCTTTAGAAATCCTATCAAATTTTGTGAGAATAAAAAATAAGGCATTAAAAGAAGCAAAAATATAATATTTCATGCATTAGGCTTAGTCAGTAAGATAATTCACTAAGAGTTTTAAATATAAGTACAACATAGTCAAAAATATATTTCAATCCACCAACAACAAAACTTAGGAAATAAAATGTTCAATAAGATATCATTTCCAATAGATACATACAAAAATTGTAAGTCACTTAGACATAATAAAACAGCATTCTCAAAGTGGAGTAAAGACCTAAATATGAAACCTGAAAAAATTCTAGAAGAAAACATAGGTGGTAATTTCTTTGACATCAGCTGTTGAAACATTTTTCTAGATAGGTCTCCTCAGGTAAGGGGTACAAAAGCAAAATTTATTTTTTTTAATTTTTTTTTCCAACGTTTTTTTTATTTTTGGGACAGAGAGAGACAGAGCATGAACGGGGGAGGGGCAGAGAGAGAGGGAGACACAGAATCGGAAACAGGCTCCAGGCTCTGAGCCATCAGCCCAGAGCCTGACGCGGGGCTCGAACTCAAGGACCGCGAGATCGTGACCTGGCTGAAGTCGGACGCTCAACCGACTGCGCCACCCAGGTGCCCCAAAAGCAAAATTTATTAAGACTACATCAAAATTTTAAAAATTGTACAGAGAAGAAAACATCAACAAATGGCAAAGCAACCTACTGAGTGGGAGAAGATATTTGCAAATGATCCAATAAGGGGTTAGTATCCAAAATATATAAAGCACTTATGGAACTCAATGCCAAAAAGAAACCAAATAATCTAGTTAAAATGAGCAGAGATCCTGAATAGACATTTTTCTTCCAAAGAAGAGATACAGATGGCAAACAGATGCATGAAAAGATGCTCAACATGGCTCAACATCAGGGAACTACAAATCAAAACCACAATGAGATATCACTTTACACCTGTCAGGATGGCTAAAGTCAGAAACACAAGAAATAACGAGTGTTGGTGAGGGTGTAGAGAAAAAGGAATTCTCTTGCACTCTTGGTGGTAATGCAAAATGGTCCAGCTACTATGGAAAACAGCGTAGAGGTTCCTCAAAACACTAAAAATAAAATTACCATGTAATCCAGTATAATCCAATATTGGGTATTTACCCAAAGAAAAAAGAAACTCTAATTGGAAAAGATATATGCACCCCTATGTTTATCATAGGATTCTTACAATAGCCAAGATGTGGAAACAATCCATGTGTGTACTTTTAGATGAAGGGATAAATAAGATATCATATATATATATATGATATATGATATATGATATATATAGGTGAAGGAGATCAAGAGTACACTTAATCCTGATGAGGACTGAGTAATATATAGAATTGTTGAGTCATTATATTGCACACATGAAACTAATATAACACTATATGCTAATTATACTACAATAAAAAATAACATGCTTTGTTCACAATGAGAAAAAAATCAATAAAAGACCAATAGGAAATGTTTTTTCATATTGAAATAAAAATAAACTCCCATGATATTAAAAACTCTTAAGTCAAAGGGTAAATATAAAGGGACTTTAGAATTACCTGAATATAAGGTTTATAAAAATAGGGTCTGAAAGAATTTGTGGCATATAGTTAAAACAGTTGTCGGTAAAAAAATTATAGTATTGAATACCTGTATAAATACAAATGAGACAAAAATTAATGAACTATCCAACTTAGAAAGCTAAGAAAAGAATGACAAAGTAAATGAAAAGAAGGCTGATAGCTCCATAAAGATAAAAGCAGAAATAAATGAGTTAGAAAACTGGCACACACTAGAACTCATAAATAAATGCCAAATTTAGGTTTTTTTGCAAACTCTATCATGATCCCAAAGGACAAATTTACACCTAGATCAGGTAGATCATTTTCTCAAAAAACTTGATAAAACCCAATTCAATATACAGATAATATAAGCAGGTTAATTACCCTGAAAGAAATGCAGAAAATAGTTAAAGAGCCCCTACCACAAAGCATAACTCCCAGTTGACTTCATCTAGGAATTTTACCAAGTTTTTGAAGAGTCTGGTAATCTTAACACTACATAAAGTGTTCCACTGCATTGAAAAGTAGGACAGCCTCTAATTTTGCTTTATAACATGAATTTATCTTACATATTTACTTTAAACATTGCATGAATTTGATATAGCATATGTACATTTTATTTGTAAATATCAATGCAAAATCCCAGATATAACACCAGCAAATAAAATCTAATAGCACGTTAAAAATAATACAAGATAAACAACCGTGGTTAATTTCAGTAATGCAAGTGTTATTCGGTGTTAGAAAGGCCATAAATACAGTCATAAATAAGACCATATAAATATTAAAAGAAAAAATATGTGATTATGTTCATAGATGCAGAGAAGGCATTTGCCAAATATCCGCACACATAACTATAAAAACACACTTAATAAAATAAAACTTAATTGACACCTCATTAACATGATAAAGTATATATCTTAATCAATAAGCAAGCACTCTACTTAAAAACTAAACACTAGAGGTTTTCCAACTGTAGTCAAGAAAAGACAAAGGTGCCTTGGCTGTCTCATGGTGCTAAGGAGAGACAAACAAAAAAATCAAAGTATAAGATCCAAGGCTTTGGGGCACCTGGGTGGCTCAGTTGGTTGAGCCTCCGACTTTGGCTCAGATCATTATCTCGCAGTCCAGGGGTTCAAGCCTGCTTCGGATTCTGTGTCTCCCTCTCTCTCTGCTCCTCCCCTGCTCATTCTCTGTCTCTGTCTTTGTCTCTGTCTCTGTCTCTGTCTCTCTCTCTCTCAAAAATAAATAAACATTAAAAAAATTAAAAAAAAAAAGATCAAAGGCTTTGAGTAAGGAACCCCAAAGAGCTATACTTTAAGACTCTGTATGCACCAGAAGTAAAGGAGGTTTTGCAAAAACCACAAACTGCCTTAGAGTCAATTCAGGCCCTGAGTGGATTAAGGTCATCTGCTATCACTTTATGTGCCTGGTAGCTGGTATGCTGAAACCTCTAGGGAAAATAATAGCACCTGAAGTCTGCATAATGTTCTTGCCCAATATCTCATGTCCTGCTTTCAATTATACGTATATAATATATTTCAAGTATATATATATATACATATACACACACACACACACATACATATATATATGTATACATATATATGTGTGTGTGTGTGTGTATATATGTATATATATATACACTCATATTCTCACATACACAAAGGGTCAAGTGAAAATGGAAGTAGAAGCAAATCTACAGGTATCTGAGTAGTTCTAGGTATCAAATATAGATATTAAAAGAACTGTGGTTAAAACATTTGAGAAAATAAATAAAAAGAGAATTCACCAGTCAGAAATCTTTTAAAAAAATAAATGAAATAGAATATCTAGAATTAAAGTACAATCTAATAGTAGGGTTTAACAGCATACAGAACAAAAATAGAAAAGATAATTAGTTAAAGAGATGATAGTTGAGTAGAAAACATGCAAGCAGATTCATAGACATTGTAAGATCAAAGAACATGGATGAGAGCGTGAGAAACACATGCAAACGAACATGGTGAAAGGTCTAGGGTCCTTGGTGCCCTGGAATTAAAAACAAAGTGAATCAGGGAGAAGCAATATAGTAGAAGAGGCAATGTTTAAGATTTTTCCCAAACTGATGTGTGATATTAACACAGTAAGAAGATGTGGGATGAATAAAAAGAAAATCTGTGGATATGCATATAGGAACATCATAGCAACATTTCTGGAAACCGGAAAACCCCAAAAGCAGCCAGACAGAAAAAGGCATGTGCATACTAAAAGCCATATTGAAGTAAGTTCTTCAGGTGGAAGGAAAATAATAGAGAAACATGGAAAATGAGGAAGAAATAGAAAATGTAATGATTATGGGGCTATAAAAATATTAAAATGCATCACAACAATATCACAGAAAATAGGATCACAGGGCGATAAGGAAATTCTCTTAGGTCCTAGCATCATCTGGCAAGTGGAAGGCATAATGAAGAAGATGTGTGAAATCAAGGATGCAGATTGTGTTAAGATAAACAAAGACCAGTAAAAGAGTGTATAAATTAGGTCCAAAATATGTGGATCTTGAGAAACTTAACAGAAGACCATGGGGGAGGGGAAGGGGAAAAAAAAATAGTTACAAACAGAGAGGGAGAGAAGCAAACCATAAGAGACTCTTAAATACAGAGAACAAACTGAGGGTAGGTGGGGGTGGTGGAGAAGGGAAAGTGGGTGATGGGCATTGAGGAGGGCACTTGGGATGAGCACTGGGTGTTGTATGGAAGCCAATTTGATGATAAATTATATTAAAAAAAGAAAGTTGTGAGGAAAATGAAATAGGTAGAAAAAAATTAAAAGTAAATAGTAAAAAACATAGCTATTTAAATACACTACATGTAGGCTAAATAATCCAATTAAAATAGAGATTGTCAGAGTGAAATAAAAAATCATCATACATGTGTGTATTTATACTTCCTATAAGAAACACCTCTTTCAGTGTTTCTTATAAGGTAAATAATAGTTAAAGGCAAAAAGATGGTAACAAACATCAAATAAATACTGATCTAGCATATTATATACATATAACATGCCCATATGTATGTAATTACACAAATATATCAACATAGGCTCATATGTATATGAATATATGTACCCATGTGAAAATGTATACAAATATAAATGAATACAAAAAATAGACTTAAAAATAAGAATCATTACTAAAAAATAAGGAGCTTATTTCATGATGTAAAGGTCAGTTATCCAGGCAGACATAACAGACATAACTGTTTTCAATTTATGCACTTCTAATTACATAGCATAACCTGTGTCAAGGAATAACTGACAGAACTAAAAGCAAAAAAATGACAAATTACAATCATAGAGGAAGAACGGCAATCCCTCTCAATAGTTGATAGACCGAGAAGACAAATTAATCTGTATGAATATCAATAAGTTGCATAACCAACATATTTTCTTCACTGATAAAATTAATACAATACACCAAACAATGACAGAATATACATTCTTTACAAGTTCACACAGACTGTGTGTCAAAATTGACCATATTCTGGGACAAAAATATGCCTCTGTGCACTTTAAAAAAATAAAATAATTTAGAACATGTTCTATTGTCAGAACAAAGCTAAACCAAAAATAAGATCAAATAAGGATAACTAGAAAATAACACAATGTTTGGAAGCTAAGGTGTGTACATTTTTTTAAGTTTATTTATTTTGAGAGAGAGAGAGTGTGTGTGTGTGTGTGTGTGTGTATGTAAACAGAAGGGCAGCGAGAGAGGGAGAGAGAATTGCAAGTAGTTTCCACACGGTCAGCACAGAGCCTAACATGGGAATCGAACTCAAGAATTGCGAACTTCTAGATCATGACCTGAGCCGAAATCAAGAGTCAGAGACTCAACTGACTGAACCACCCAGGTGCCCCAGGGTAGGTACCTTTTAAATAGTCATTGGTAGAAAAGGAAATCGCAGTGGAAATTAGAAAATTTAAAATGATATATCCAATTTGTGAGATGAAACAAACATGATGCTTACAGGTAAATAACCAGTCATAAATGAATATATTAGAAAACATGAAAGCTGAAAAATCATTGAATTGAGCTTTAACTCAAGAAGCTGGAATAAAACTAAAATTTTTAAAATCTTAAAAACATTACAAAGAAGACAATTTATTTTCTTATATATTACTTTGTATTTGTTATGATAGATTCAGTAAAACAAACAAGAAAGCAAAAAATTTTTGAAAAGAGTAATAAACATGAGAGACCTCTAACAAGAATAATTAAGAACCAAAGAGAGAAGATACAAATTAAATATTTCAGAAGGTATGTATATAAATTTAAAAAAAATTGGGGCACCTGGGTGGCTCAGTCGGTTAAGCGTCTGACTTCAGTTCAGTTCATGATCTCACAGCTCTGTGAGTTCAAGCTCCGTGTCTGGCTCTGTGCTGAGAGTTCAGAGCCTGGAGCCTGTTTGGGATTCTGTGTCTCCCTCTCTCGGCTCCTCCCCCGCTCACACTCTGTCTCTCTCTCTCTGAAAAATAAATAAAATTTTTTTTAAAAAGTTTTTAAAGAAAAAAACAGGAAACTTCACTATGGACTTTAAAGGTATTAATGATAGGAACATATGAAAACAATATACATTGTTTCAATTGTGTATTCATCTAAAATTGGGAAGAAGAAAAAATCTTACAGCAAAAATTCCAGAGATTTAAAAAGGATGGGATACATTGCAACTCATTTTTTTGAAGCCAACCTAAACTTGGTACCAAAATATGACAGAGACAAGAAAATTACTGAATAAGCTTTCTCAAGAAAGTAGAAATAGTTTTTACAGCAAATCAAACCTAGTAGTACATAAAATAAGTTATATGCCATAATTGAATTCAACCTATTTCTGTAATTAATGACTGGTATAACATTAAAAAATATGTTAAAGTTGTAAAAATAACAGAAAAAAAGAAAAAACAGATAATCTAAAAAAAGATGTTGAAAATAGCATTTGACAAAATTAAACACATTCTGATACAAATATTTGCAGCAGACTAGAAATAGAAGCCTCTTACCTATTTAATAGAAAACACAGACATTAATATTGAAATATTAAATCATTCCCTATGATTTCTGAATAAATTGAGTGACCTTTAAAACTATTCTAGGGGCACCAGGGTGGCTCAGTCGGTTAAGCCTCTGACTTCGGCTCAGGTCATGACCTTGCAGTTTGTGGGTTCGAGCCCCGCGTCGGGCCCTGTGCTGACAGCTAGAACCTGGAGCCTGTTTCCGATTCTGTGTCTCCCCCGCTCTCTGCCCCTCCCCTGCTCACGCTCTGTGTCTCTCTGTCTCTCAAGAATAAATAAACGTTAAAAAATTTTTAAAAAATAGATAAATAAAACTATTCAATGTAACAGACAAGAATAAAAGTAAAAATGGTATAAATGCAAAGAATGAACTCAATAGTCATTTTTTGCCTATAATACATTTATATATGCAGAAAACACCAAAGAAAATACCCCAAATACTAAAATTAATATGTAACACTCCCCAGATTTAGGATCGTATAAATAAACATAAGACCTCTCAGCTGAAAACTACAAACATTGAAGGAACTGAAGGAAAACTTGAAGGAACAAAGACATACATCACAATCTAAAATTGAAGAAGTCAATATTCTCAACATGTCAATTTTCCCAAAGTTGAGCTCGTATAGAATTTCATTCAAAATTGAAACTGTGCAAATACGTGTGTGTGTGTGTTTGTGTGTGTGTACATATATAAATGTTAGCAGTGATTCACAATTTAAGTGGAATTTTAAAGGACCAAGCTAAGAAAATGTCAACAAATAAAAATAAACACAAGACTTACACTATCATTTATTAAGAGAGGAAAATTGTGTGCGTACAGATCACACTTATAGGCACTTGATTTATAACAATGGTGAAACCAAGCTAAAATTTCCTATCAGTAAGATAAAAAAAAATCAAAATTTGGTGACATATTTGTCAGTGAGGCTATGGGAAATTGACACTCTTTTATATTGGTGATATGAATGGAAAATAACAAAACTTACATGAGGGGAAATTTGGCTATATCTTCCCCAAACAGAAGTGCATTTAACTTAAGATCAAGAAATACCAGCCCTAGAAATCTTTTCCAGGGATAAATTGGTAAAAAAATATAGAAAGCTACATAAATGGCTAGTATTTATTGAAGTGATAGCAAACAGAGTGAGACACAAAACCTGTATACCTATCAATAAAGGAATTTTAAATTAAACCACAGTGTACTAGTAAGTTGATTACAACGCAAACTGCTGAAAACAAAGAGCAATGAAAAAATATTTCAAAAAGCCAGAGAAAAGGGGAACATTACTTTTAGAGGAGTTATGATAAGAAGCATGGCTCACGTCACACAGGTAACAAATATCAGAAGAGGATACATAAGTAAACCAATAACGGAAATTTGGAAAGTTGGAGTCTGATATATCAATATTTGAAAATTGGGCAAGACACATTTGAAAACTCATGAATGAAAAAGAAAACATTGTGCTACCTGGGTGGCTCTGTCAGTTAAGCGTCCAACTCCTGATTTCAGCTCACGTCATGATATCATGGTTTTTGAGCTTGAGCCCCAAGTCAGGATCTGCACTGATGGCATTGAGCCTGCTTGGGATTCTTTCTTTCCACCCCTCCCCAACTTGTATGTGCATGCTCTCTCTTTCTCTCTCTCTCAAAATAAATAAATAAACATTTAAAAATAAATAAGTACACTAAATCTCAATGATCAGGGAACTCCATTTTAAAACCTTTACGATATTATTACAGATAAGCAAAAATGCAAAAATCTGATAGTACTAAGTGTTGGTAAAAAACTTAAATGAACTATCAGTGTTTAAAAAAAGAATATTTTGTGCTATCTCCAACTCGGCAAAGTCCCTAGTCTTTGATGGGGAGAAGGTGTCGTGTCTAGATAAGGATGAAAAGGAAAGTCAACATTTATATACCTCCCCATCCGTCTCTTATCAAAAGAATAAGGATGTCCCATTTGGAACAAAAGCTTCCAATCACTGTATTTTTAACAATTGTTTTTCACATATGGGTGACCACGTCAAAGGGAGAAGCAAAACTGGGCTCAAGGTACTTTACGCACATGAATAATGTCTCTAATTCAAAGAAACCTTTACTGAACACCCCTTAGATGAAATGCCAGAGATAACAGAATGCATGCTGTGACCTCTATCTCGAGGAGTTCACAGGCTGATCAAGGAGAAAATTTCTAAACGCATAATTGCAACATCCATAGATAGAGTCAATGAAGTGTGTGCTCCATGCAGGGACACCAGTGGTAAGAAGTAACAGACTTTATTCAGAAAGGGGAATTATGAGCCAGTCTGAAACAGGATCCATTAAAAATTTCCCAGGTGGGAGAATGTGGCATTGCTTGATAATATTACAAAGATCATAATATAACTCTTAGTAAAGATGCCCATGGCACTACCACTAATATAAACATCATAATATCAACAATTGCAGAAATGTGTTATCATTTTCACATTCTTTTTCAGTCATCAGTTGTCAAACATGAACATCGCATCCTGAAAAATGCCAGCTTCTTCCATTCGCTCCACAAACATGGAGGGCCATCTGGGTACTTCAGCTGAAGCCGTGACAAAATCATGGCTCCTGGCCAGCCTCGTGGTGCTCACAGACCAGTAGGAATGACTCCATACATTTTATTGTCAGTTTCCTCATACTTTTTTTTTTTCTAACTATTCACCCTCTCGCTCCATTTACATCTTCTCATTTGTACAAAAGACTCCATATAAGTAGCGTGTAGAAATTCCTTTGCTCCTGGGTAGGTTCACAGAGGCTACAAATTAGCCTTTCTTTATAGAAAATTTGGCCTGATAATAATAACTCCCTTTATAGAGGCCTTGCAAAGACTTTTTTTCCTTTCCATGTGGTGTTCAGAGATTAATGGGAATGGTGTCCACATATTTGTGTTCCTGCCAGACTACCCCACTTATCTGAAGCCAGTGTCAGGGCCCTATGACTATTAATCACCTGGCAGTCCCTGAAATAAAATCTGCATTGTACACTTCTTGGACTGAGGAGGGGGAAAGGGAATGGTGTGGTTTGGGGCTGCTTCTCATCATTAATTTTCAATTATGACTGCAAGAACCATCCCAGCTAAGCCTCAAGTAGGAGGGCAGGGGGTAAAAAAGCCCCCAGGGAAGAGTAATAAGGGCCACATGGAAGGGGAGAAAATCTGGGATGTATAAACTCTTTTTTTGGAAAAGAGAAATAATAAACAATTTATAAAATTCCTCACAGGGCAGTATAAAATATATCCAAACTAATTGGGAAAAGTCACATAAAGGACAAAACAAGAAGGCCTTTTATAGGCATAAATAAAAATGAGCAAGCCACACCTTTCCTTACAGCGAAACTTGTGAGTCCAACTTTCTTCACCAGTTACAATCATTGTTTCCACTAAAAAAAAAAAAAAAAAAAGAGAGAGAGAGAGAGAGAGAGAGATTTTGTGACCGCTTCTTCAGTTTGACTGACACTTCTCTCTCAGCCAAAGGAAAACATTTCATAGTCTTTAGAGGCCTGTTGAGGAATCCTTCTGGTGTGAAATAAGCAAGCACAGAAAATCTGTTCGTAAAAGGAAGGGGGAAAAAGGATTCAGCCTCCCTAGTTGGACCCAAGGAATGTGAATAATGAGGAATTAACTTTATGTGTGGTGTTCCGTATTTTAGAAATGGCTTTTACACAGAATATTCTCATCTCACCACATTCTACATTTTCAGTTTTACATAAATTCCATTTTTTCACTAAAGTAACTAGTGATCAAGAAGCAAAATCACATGCTTTGTATCATAGGCTAAAAATGCCATGTTTAGGACTCCAATCTCAGTCTCTCGGCTCTACACACACACTTTACCTGGCATCTTGATGCCTTCAAATCTTTAGGGATTGGGTATTGAAGTTCAGCATTTATATGGAGTTGTTATTTTATATAAGCATTCATATATTATTCTTGTCAATAGAGAAAGCCATCACTCATGTGCACACACACACGCACACACACACACACGTCCCACATCATATTGGATGTTAGTCACTTTTGGATGGACATTCTTCTCATTCAATCTCCATCCCAACTTTCTTATTTCACTTTGTTCTCCCTGGAGGCATAATTCCTTATTATGAATGTTGTGGATGTGGTAGGTCCTACATCCCATTCCCAAAGCTCTATAGGTCAACTCAATCCATTCCTACTTGGACTTAGCCAATCACACATCTTCTCCGACAATGAATCCTGAATGAGCAGAAGAAAAGCAGTCTTTTTAAAAGAGGACACCTTGGCTATTATTCTCACTCCTTTACTTCTAGTGGAAAATCTTGGTTCTTTCACTTTCACCAAGTTTACCTTTCTAGCATCTTATCAAACCAGTGTATCTGAAATTCCCAATACAGTCCTCGGTTGTCTGAAAAATCAAGACTCAGTTTCTGTGACTAACAACAACAACAAAAAAATGTGACCGATCCATGGTCTTCTGTAGTCTTGAATATCCACGACTTATGAAGACACAAGCTTGACTGTAGCGCCTGTGATTTCAGATTCTCATATAAAATTTAATTTCTTTCACATATGAAGTTAAGTCTTGACTCAAGACGTGAGAGGTAGACTAGATAAACTTCTAAAACATCTCTTGGAACTAAAATGTAAGGCTCAGAGTGTGGATGGCATTAGAAGACTTTTACGTGGTGTTTCCTCTGTCTCTGACTCATGGCATACACAGTCTATGTATGTATAGAGTAATTGAATCTGCAGTTAAAATTGGGTGAGTGAGGTAAAAATTCAAGAATGATCATATGTCAAAAGTTTTTAATGCTCTTTTACACCATTATACGGTTCATCTTACACAAATCTATTTCTCAGATTTTTTTAAACATATCAGACACGAGAAGTTTTCCATTACTGAATTGTAATTACATGTCTTTTTTAGCTGCACGCTGGTTAGAAAAACTTATCATAAAAGCTATTATACTTTGTTATTTTTATTTATTATTTTATAAATTATGTCTTCAGAAAAGTTCCCCTGATTAACCAAGAACTTGAAATAAATTTTAGGAGTGAAACTGTCAACTTTATATGATTTTCCCATTCCAGATTTCAACTTGATCTAGGTGTCTGATTTCTGAGTCATAATTTTGGCTTGGGAGAGGAAAATGGCAAATTTTATGAAAAACAATCCTGTGTTTGGAAATTTCAGACTTATTTTCAAGGTTCATTATTACTCTTTTATATTGTTAAGTCTTTGTCACCAAATAGGCTTTTATAGCAGTATAATACCAAAGTGAAACCACTGGAGAACAGGAGATTTACATGGTAAGTGTGTTAGAGGAAATCCCTCATTGAGTGGCAAAACGAGTGTTAAATTTCAGGTTTGATGAAAGTGACACTAGCCTTTATTTATAACGACAGCTGCTTGTAAGCCATGGAGACAAACTAGATTAAGAATTTCCTGATATTTTTTGCTCTGAAGATCATGTGACAGAAAGGACTCTGCCTTCAGATATTGAAATAGAAAATATAAATTTACTTTCCCACTTCCCCATAGGGGTTAAGAGTACAGGTTGACTGGTCAAGGCATTTGATCCAGTAAAAATTGGTCTGGATAGGAAATCAAGGCAACTCACTAACATGGAGTATGCCCTACCTCCATCTCTGGAGAATATGTCAGCAAGAAATGACTTTATTTACCTTGAGTATTTCATGTGGATTTGCATCAGCATGGATTAAGTTGTTCAGTTGAAAAAGTGCATATAAAAATGGAAAAAGTTTTTTTTTTAATATTTTGGTTTTACTTCTTGATTATAGAAAGGGAAAAAGGAAAAGAAGAAGGAAAGGAATGAAAAATAAGTGAAGAGAAAAGGAAGGAATTGAAAAGAAAGGAAAGGATGGGAAGGGAAGGAAAGAAAAGGAAAAGAAAGGAAGTAAATGATTAAATGAGAAGTGTCAGGTGATAGGGAGAAAAGACTGGATCCTTGCTGCCGAGATTCAAATTGTGATCTGAGATCACAAACTGTGTTATCCAAAGCAAACTACCTAACTTCTTGGTGATTCGGTTTAATCATGTGTAATATGGATCTAACATGGCACCGACTTCTTAAGTTTGTATTAAAGATCATAAACATTGAAATAAATAGAATCTTTGGAACAATACTTGGAACATCATAAGTATTTTAAGTGTCTGTTATTATGAATGTAGATTCCACAACTTTGTGCCTGTTCTTCAGTTTGTGAAACAGATTCATACTGAGTGCCCTGACTCTTCTATACAGACAAGATCCGTATGAATCTACTTTATATGGAATAAATAGGGGAAGGTAATGGGACCTGTAGTCTGGGTTTGTCAGTTCTACTACTCGTAAAAGTGTAAACTTGAACAAATTATTTAATGTCTTCCTTCCCTCACTGACAAATGAAAATGCAAATAAGTAGCTAATTTTTCCCCAGAAATGAAAAGATAAATTTATTACTCATGCAAGTAGCAGATATCTATTGAGCATCTTCCAAGAGACACTAAGCCAGGCATTGAAATTACATTATGGGGCCCCTGGGTGGCTCATTCAGTTAAGCGTCCGACTCTGGCTCAGGTCATGATCTCACGGTTTGTGGGTTTGAGCCCCACGTCGGGCTCTGTGCTGACAGCTCAGAACCTGGAGCTTGCTTCAGATTCTGTGTCTCCTCTCTCTGTTCCTTCCCTGCTCGCACTCTGTCTCTCTCTCTCAAAAACAAATAAAGATTTAATTTTTTTTTTAAAGGGCATGAAGAGAGCCGATTCTGAAGGTGTTTGAAATGTAGAGAAGGAGACACACACATGCACGCATAATTACAATATGCAATGAGTGGTGCTTGTTTAGAACTGTTCCAAGTTTCTATGAGAACTCAGAGGAAGGTATTGACATTATCTAGGCATTGGTGAGGGAGGCAGAAAGTACCTCACTTAGCAAGCATATGTAGCTTAGGGAAAACTTCACAAATACCATGACATTTGAACCAAGACTTGAAGAATGAGTGGCAGTTTACCAAATGGAGAAATAGTGGTAGGCATGATGCCCAACATGTACACAGTATGGTTATCCTTGCAGGGAGGGTTGTCTCAGTTTATGTGGCTAAATCATATGATGCTTTTATGAGGAAATTGGTGAAAAAAATATATTTAAAGATTTTTCTAACCATAAAGAGTTAGATCATCAAGAAAAAACGTTCGTATCCTCCAGGTTCAAGGAGAGTCATGTTCTTACGCCTTCATCAGAGCCATTTTAAACCCATCTCAATCTTTCAGTAACAATTTGTCTTCATTAACCTGACTTCTCAGCCAATCAGCAACTGTTTGGCTCCAGGGACCAGGTTTGTAAGCATCTGAGAGGTTAGTCCATCTTTAAACATCCTTGCTTCTAAATTCTTGCAGATCCCTGAACTCCATACTTCCCCAAACCTGATATAAGATCAATTTCTTGTTTAGTTCTTTGTTTCTTTATTCAGAGATATTATGCCTGACAACTATAGCTATCCCTTGCTTAGCAAACAATATATTCAGCTTTGATTCCATATTTTGATACTACTTAATGCTTTTACTATTATATCTCCCCACCTCCTTTATTTACTAAATTTTTAAAAAAATTTTCAGTGTTGATTTATTTTTGAAGGAGAGAGAGAGCACGAGTGGGGAAAGAACAGAGAGAGGGAAACACAGAATCCAAAGCAGGCTCCAGGCTCTGAGCTGTCAGCACAGAGCCCGATGCAGGGCTCAAACTCATGAACCATGAGATCATGACCTGAGCCGAAGTCGGACACTTAACTGACTGAGCCACCCAGGCGCCCCTATTTACTAAAATATTTAATAAGCACTGACCATATGCCTTCCTAAGTGTGGCCTGAGGTTGCACAGACTTTGTCTTTGACCTGGGGAATAGACCCAGGGATTTATCCAGAATATGGATGCTAAAATACTTTAACTAAACAGCCACTCTATAAATAAGAGTGGATACAGGAGAACAAACAGCTGTTGATTGTCTACAATGAGACATGCATTATTACTACTTGCTTCTCATAGTTTACTTTTGTTAAATACTAGAGCAATATCCCAAGGTGGATGTTTGCATGCCTGTTTTCCAGATATGAACTAGCATGTCGAAAGTTTTAGCAACTTTCTCAAAGAAGAAATAGAGCACTATATGATACCAATTTGCTCTGTCTTCAAAACTGAAGGTCTCATTCAGAGAGAGGAACTGTTTGCTCTGTTGTAAAACATAAAATTGAAGTGTATCCATCTAATGATAGTTGGAATCAAACCTCACTCTAGAGCATGTATGTATATTTGTTGATATCACTAAATACTTAAGCCAAGAATTTCCTTCTAATGCTCCGCTCTTTAAAAATTCTGTTCTGCATACCTCAACATCATAAGGGCCATATATAAAAGACACATAGCTAATATCACCCTAAATGGGGAAAAACTGAGCCTTTCCTCCATGGTCAAGAACAAGACAAGGATGTCCACTGTTACCATTACTATTTAACATGTACTGGAAGTCTTAGCCTCACCAATCAGACAACAAAAAGAAATCAAATGCATCCAACTCAGCAAGGAAGATGTCGAACCTTCACTATTTGCAGATGACATGATAGTTTATGTAGAAAACTCAAGACTCCACCCCAAAATTGCTAGAAACAATACAGGAATGCAGCAAAGTCACAGGATACAAAATCAATGTGCAGAAATCTGTTGTATTTCTATACACAAAAAATGAAGCAACAGAAAAAAGAAACCAAGGAATTGATCCAATTTGCAACTGCACCAAAAACAATAAGATACCAAGAAATAAACCTAACTAAAGAGGTAAAAGATCTGTATGCTGAACATATAGAACCCTTATGAAAGGAATTGAAGAACACAAAGAAATGGAAAACTATTCCATGCTCATGGATTGGAAGAATAAATATTGTTAAAATGCCTATACTACCCAAAGCAACATACACATTTAATGCAATCCCTCTCAAAATACCACCAGCATCTTTTGCAGAGCTAGAACAAACAATCCTAAAATTTGTATGGGATCACAAAAGACCCCAAATAGCTAAAGCAATCTGGAAACAGGAAAACAAAACTGGAGGCATCACAATTCCAGATTTCAAGCTATATTACAGAGCTGTAGTCATCAAGACAGCATGGTACTGGCACAAAAACAGACTCCAAGATCAATGGAATGGAATAGAAAACCTAGAAGTGGACCCACAATTATATGGCCAACTAATCTTTGACAAAGCAAGAAAGAATATCCAATGGAAAAGAGTCTCTTCAACAAACGGTGTTAGGAAACTAAGAGTGAAACTGGACCACTTTCTTACACACTACACAAAAATAAATTCAAAATGGATGAAAGATGTAAATATGAGATAGGAAACCATCAAAATCCTAGAGGAGAACACAGGCAGCAACCTCTTTGACCTCGGCCACAGCAACTTGCTAGACACATTACCTAAGTCAAGGGAAACAAAACCAGAAATGAACTATTAGGACTTCATCAAGAGAAAGAGCTTCTGCACAGTGAAAGAAACAATCAACAAAACTAAAAGGAAGCCTACAGGGTGGGAGAAGATAATTGCAAACAACATATCTGATAAAAGGTTAGTACCCAAAATCTGTGAAGCAATTATCAAATTCAACATTCGAAAAACAAACAACCCAGTTAAGAAATGGGCAGAAGACATGGATAGATACTTTTCCAAAGAAGACATCTGATGGCTAGCAGACACATGAAAAGATGCCCAACATCGCTCATCACCATGCAAATACAAATCAAAACCACAATGAGGTGCCACCTCAGCTGTCAGAATGGTTAAAATTAACAACACAAGAAACAATTGTTGATGAGGATATGGAGAAAAGGGAATCCTCTTGCGCTGCTGAAGGGAATATAAATTGGTGCAGTCACTCTGGAAAACAGAATGAAGCTTCCTCAAAAAACTAAAAATAGGGAGCACCTGGGTGGCTCAGTCAGTTAAGCAGCCAACTTTGGCTCAGGTCATGATCTCGCGGTCCCTGAGTTTGAGCCCAGCGTCAGGCTCTGTGCTGACAGCTGGGAGCCTGGAGCCTGTTTCAGATTCTGTGTCCCCCTCTCTCTGACCCTCCCCGTTCATGCTCTCTCTCTGTCTCAAAAATAAATAAAAGTTAAAAAAAATTAAAAAAAAAAACAAAACTAAAAATAGAACTACCCTATGACACAGCAATTACACTATTAGGTATTTACCCAAAGGATACAAATTTACAGATTCGAAAGAATACATGCACCCCAGTTTTTATAGCAGCATTACCAACATAATCAACTAGAGCCAAACTATGGGGAGAGCCCAAACATCCACTGGAATATTACTCAGCTATCAAAAAAAAATTAAATCGTGTCATTCCCAATGATGTGTATGGATGCAGAATGTACTATGCTAAGTGAAATAAGTCCATCAGAGAAAGAAAACTACCATATGATTTCACTCATACGTGGAATTTAAGAAATAAAACAGATGGACATAATGAGATGGAAGAGGGGGAAGAGGAGAGAGGGAAACAAACCACAAGAGACTCTTAGAAAAAACTGAAGGTTGATGGAGGGAGAAGGGTGGGAGACCAGATAAATGGGTGGTGGGTATTAAGAGGTGCACTTGTTGTGATAAGCGCTGGGTATTGAATGTAAGTGATGAATCACTGAATTCTATTCCTGAAACCAATATTGCATTGTATGTTAACTCAAATTTAAATTATATATATTGTAAAAGAAAAAAACTTGTGTTCCATTATAGAACTATAAATTATTGTTTTTACATTTTAATTTATAAAGAATATATCTAAAAATAGTTCATAGTTGGGGTGCCTGTGTGGCTCAGTTGGTTAAGCATCCAATCCTTGATTTTGGCTCAGGTCATGATCTCATAATTGGTGAGTTTGAGCCCTGCATTAGGCTCTGCACTGACAGCGTGGAGCCTGCTTGGGATTCTCTCTCAGCCCCTCCTCTACTTGCTAGCTCTTCACCTCTTTCTCAAAATAAATAATCATTAAGAGAATAAAAAATCATAAAAATAGTTAATACCTAAGGAATACTTTTAACACTGATATTTACTAAGCACCTTTCGACCATTTATACATTTTACTCCAATAACTCTTTCAAATTAAAAATTATATTATTGCTGCTTTCCAGATGATAAAACTGAGACTTGAAGAGGTTATGTAAATTCCCCAAGGACCTGTATCTAATACAGGGCAAAACCAGGATGATGACATTTGCTCTCAATGATATTTTTTAAAGTTTATTTATTTAGTTCAGGGGAGGGAGGGGCAGAGAGAGAGAGAGAGAAAGAGAGAGAGAGAGAGAAGGAGAGAGAATCCCAAGCAGGCTCTGTGCTGACAGTGTGACTTAGGGCTTGATGCTGAGCTGACTGAGCTTCCCAGGCATCCCCTCAATAATGACTTGTTTCAAAAATTCTTGTTTCAAAAGTTAACATATAAAAATAATACTTGTAAACAACATAATAAACAAATATGTAAAATAAGTCTTGTCAAGGTTCTAAACACTTACCAGTGATACTTTCCTACAGTTAGAAGCTATTGAATTCTCTCTTCTGGACAAAAAACACAATTAATTGAAAGATACTACAGATTTACAAGCATAGTGCAAATTTAAGCTTCATGGATCCACTTAAATGTGAATTGGTTTTCCTAGAGAGATTACAGCACTGAAAATGGATTTTCCCTTCCTTATGAGTTTTTTAACAATATTTTCTTTTTTCTGTCTTACTTTATTATAAGAATACAGTATATAATAATATAATATACAAAATATGTGTTAACTATTTATGTTCGTGGTAAGGCTTCCAGTCAATAGTAAGCTATTAGTAGTCAACGGTATACATGGAGTTTTGACGGCACAGAGGGTCAGAGCTCCTAACATCTGTTTAAGGGTCAAGGGTATTTTCCTCAATTTCCAACTGAAAATATGTCTTCTTCATGATTTGTCATTCAGATAGGTAAGCCACATTCTACATTTCGTGTCCATCCTACAGAGAGAGATCTGAGGATGAATAAGTCAATTTAATGCTCCACACAGTCAGGGAAAATTCTAATTGCTAGGCAGAAGTGGTCTCCTCTAACATTTTCTTTCTACCTAGGAAGGTCCAGTAAAATCTTCGTAGTTTATAGAAAGCTCTGCTACCTTTGTAAGGCACTATGTGAAGGTTCTGAATGATTGTCATGTTTACTTTCTTATCTGTGTCCTGAATTCTGCGGTTCCACTCTCAAAGAACTACTTGCCGAAACTTGTAGGAAATACTACTCACAGCATCGATAAAACAGAAAACTAAATACATAAATAAAATAATGTGTCCCTTTCTTGCTCTGGATCTTTTGAAGTAATTCCGCTGAGACACAGCCATAAGGAACGACTTTGTAGGCCTTTAATATGACAGGATCAAAGAGCTTATTAGAATGAATTACTTGAGGGGACTCCGTGATTACATTTCCCTGACATACAAAAACAAACCAAAACTAAGAAAGACAGAAAACAATCTCTAAATCATACAGGAACAGATTAGAAGGCACCAATGCCCTTGCTTCTTCTATCAAATGGCAGGACAATATGTTGATAATTCTAAGCTCTCACATATGCTCTACCTCATTTAATTGTTAACAAACCCTCTCCATATTTAGACAAACTTGACAGCTTTGGTAACGAGTTTTAACAAACAATGAGAATACCATTTGATTCTTTTTATTTTGAAATAATTTTAGATTGACGGAAGAATTGCGACGATAATACAGACAGTCCATTTAATAATACATAATACAGATCCAGCGACGGCTAATATTAACATTTGACATAACTGTGGTATATTTATCAAAGCTAAAAAAGGAGAATTGTAGGGGTGCCTGGCTCAGTCAGTTAAGCCACGACCTCTTGCTTTCTGCTTAGGTCATGTTTCATGGTTCGTGAGTTCAAGCCCTGCATTGGGCTCTGCACTGGCAATGCAGCACTTGCTTGAGATTCTCTCTCTCTCCCTCTCTTTCTCTGCCCTCCCCTGTTCTCTGTCTCCTCTCTCAAATAAATAAACTTCAATTTTTAAAAATGAGAACTATATGATATTTATTAACTAAACTATAGGTTTATTTTTAATTTCACCAGATTTTGTACTAATGTCCTTCTTCCTGTTCATGATCCTACCTAGGATAACACATTGCATTTAGATGTCATGCCTCTTTAATCTCCTTCGATCTTGGAGAATCTTATTTATTTATTTATTTATTTTCCCTTCCTTCCTTCCTTCATTCATTCATTTATTCATTTATCTTATGTCTTCCATGGTCTTAACAGTTTTGAAGAGTCCAGATCAATTATTTTATAGAATGTCCCTCCATTTGCCTTTTTGCCGTGGTTCCTCAAGATTGGATGAGGGTTATAAGATTTGAGGGAGAATACCACAGCGAGGTGCCTTTTTCAGGGTGTGTCAGCAAGAGCATGACAGTAACAACTGACTTATTTCTCATGTTAATCTTGATCACTTGGATCAAGTGCTGTCTGCTGGGTAAAGTAAGTGGTTCTTTCTCCTTTCCAGACTCTATTAGATTCTAGTCACTAAATCCAGTCCACACTCAAGGGGAGGGCAATTAAGCTCCCCTTCTGGATGCAAGAGTGCAAGCTGATCTGTGGTCATATGTTGCCACGGCCAGAATTAATAAATATTTTGAAGGAAATAACTTGAGACTGGCCAAATATCCTGTTACCCTTCAAAGGTTTGCCCACTAACTTTATCATTCATCAATTGCCTACAAGAATTATTACGGTGCTCTTCTCATAGTTATTTTCTATTTCTCTCTTCCTATTTGGGCTTCTTATTTGAAATTCTTCTCAAATATCTGTCTTGTTTCTCTCATTTATTTACCTTTTATTTGCTCAATGCTTTATTGATGTCAGTACAGGCACACAGTGCTTAACTCGCACATCAGTTATTTTTTGTGTTCTATATTAGGACTTGGAATGCTATAGCTTTATTGCTAATTTAAACCATTTAAAAAATAGCTATGATGTACTTAACATTACACATTGTCCAGGAAACCGGTTCTAGTTTCAATGGAATTACATTAAGAAATTCTGGCTTAGAAACAAAAATACCATATTGAGTTATTATCTTCCACCCCTATCAAAAGTGAAACTCACCAGTGTCTCACTGTTTTTAAATATTTCTCTAACTCCCTGAAGGTACATAAACTCTTTTTTTTTCTATTTGGTGAAAAAGGAAGGCATAGATGGAAAACACAGAAAAGAGACAAAGAATCAAACTTCGAGGTGAGGTGATATACATGAGAAGTTTCAAAGAAAGGAAAGGATTAAAACATAAGAGGAGAACGATAATCAAGATTCACTTCATTTTATATATAATGTAAATGCCCAAGAATGGAAATTCATGAAATAGGTTATAGGAAGAGATTGTACATAGCCATTCGAGCAATGGCCTTTGTTTTTTTTTTTTTTTTTTTTTTAAGAATGTGCAATAGCATGGGAAAGGTCACAGAATAAAGTAGAGCCAAAAAAAAAAAAAAAATGGCAGGATACAAAACTAGACATGCACCATTATCCTGATTTTGTTTTAAAAAAAGGAAAGGAAAATAATATGAAGAAAATAAATATTATATGTATAAATATGTAAAAAATATTTTAAAAATTAATTGCTAAATGATACACAAAACCAGTGGGATAGCAAAATGCCTAATAGCCTACCAGGCAGCTACTGAATTAATTATTGAATACAAGAACATATTAATAGTAGTTATGGCTGGGTGGTAGAATATTTGATGACAGTATTTCTTCCTTATGTTCCTTGTGTATTTTCCAAGTTTTCTATTCTAAACACACATTATTTGGAGTTTAAATAAGAACCTGCAATTTAAAAAAAAAAGATAACAACTGGTTTTCAACTGTCCTTAGGCTTTCAAAAGTGACCCTTGATGAACAGTGTTCTGCTACTTTATCATCTAGCGATTATTTTTAGAAAGAAGCAATATTTAGGGGAAAAATCCTAAATTAAAATAGTTCCTTTCTAATTAATCAACCCAAGAACTTGGCCGCTCAATACAAATGGTGTAGGTCACCTGAAAAGCAAACAGAATAATCGTAACTGCTTTAGGAGTCTTTGAAGTTATAGATTAAGCCAGTGGGAAATTAGCCAGATTGCCATTATAGCTGAAAAGTGCCGGAAGGCCCCGGCAGCCAGTGTAATTATGCAAGCTTTGTGAGCCTTGAAAATTTTGTGATTGTAATGCGTGCTCTCAGCCTTCATAAAGTTCTACACCAACCTGCATTCTTTAAACTGCTGTCTGGCCCAAGGCTGAGTGATAAATTAGAAGAGAAAAACAAATATTGCAGCAAACCCTTCTTTTCATATCAGAAGTTTCTTTACCCATTACGTTCCTAAGGGATGCTGGGATAGGCATGTGCATCGTCCTCCAGTGACTAACGCCACTGGGGTAGGATGGAGAAATTGACATTCCCATGAGCTTTTTCTTACAGGGTAGGCAGCGGCATACACACAGCTGTGTCTAATTATGACTGGAATGTCAATTATAAAAGAGGCCATCGGGGTGCAGACAGAGGTCACTGATAAGCTTGGGGACTCACCATAGCGTGGTAAAGTTTCAGAGCTCCGCTCTGAGGCCCAGAAGAGCCCAGCCTAAAATGATGCTCTGATAATCTCAGGTAAGTACATTTGTTTTGGCCTCTCTTGCATTTGAAAGCTATTCTAAACTGAAATGTCATTCAGATGCAAAGTGCGTTGAGAGAAAGGGAGGTCTGCTGCCCCGTGAACATAGGCCTTCATTTAAGTAGAGAAATAATTAAGGGAAGGGGTGGAAGAAAACATAGAATCAAAATGTCTTCACATTCGCACAAAGACAGAACCAGAAGTCAAGGGTAAAAGGGTGACCCGGGAAAGAAAGTCTTCAATCCCCTTTGAAGATGTACCCTCTGAGAATAACAAGGCTTGAAGGAAGCCTCCAGAGAGGAGTCTCTGCTAAAGAGTGTATTCCATCAAACTGGAGGAGTAAAATCTTTCTTACGGGTGACCTTCAGTTCTTTTGCAGATTCCTTGCCAAAGATAGCATTTCAGACAAGTAGCATCTGGTCTCAAATGTCTGGCAATAATATTGTGCGGGACAGTGGCCTTAAATTTCAGACGCACAGATCACATTAGGAAATTATTAAAAACTAGTGATTCTTCCTCCCACACTTATTTCTTCATGCATACAAAATGCATTATTCCACGGGTTCAGAGACACCCCCAACAATCTACTAAAGCACATGAACCTGTGAGCCGTTGTAATAATCTCTGATGTAAAAGTTGATGACAAGTAATTTCGTGTAACTTATTCTCCTAGGAATTGAGTAGATCAAATATCTCAGCTAACCTAGCTTGATTCTCTAAGGGAAGTATCCTATTTTATTTGTTTTTAACAGATAGGGACACTGAGACAAAGAAAAGTTGAATGTCGATGATGGTTATTTGGATATGAATCAAAGCTGAGAAATGAGGTTATCAATTTCCTATTCTCTTGTTCATAAGTCTATTGTTCACATCCAATCTATCAGTTGGTTTGTAAAAACCAAATGAAATATTTCTGTTGAAGCCAAAAATTCAGAGAAACTATTCCTTAATGTTTTGATACATTTTCACATAGTGCAACCACAAAGCTACACAGACCATTTTGAACCATTTCTGTAATTAAAATTATTTAATAACTGAAAAGATTATCCTCAGAATTACAAAAGAAACTATTTAAGACAGTTCATTTAGAGCACCTGGGTGGCTCCGTCAGTTGAGTATCTGATTATTGATTTCAGCTAAGGTCATGATCCTAGGGTCATGGAATCAAGCCCCACATGGGGCTCCACACTGAATATGGAACCTGCTTAAGAGTCACTCTCCTTCTGGGACACCTGGGTGGCTCAGTCAGTTAAACGTCTGACTTCTTGTCAGGTCACAATCTCGCAGTTCGTGATTTCAAGACACATATCAGGCTCTGTTCTAAGAGCTCTGAACCTGGAGCCTGCTTTGGATTCTGTCTCTCTCTCTCTCTCTCTGTTCTTCCCCAACTCATGCTGTCTCTCTTTCTCTCAAAAATAAATGGACATTAAAATTTTTTTAAACATTCTCTCTTTCTCCCTCTGCTCCTTTACCCTATTTGCATACTCTCTTTCTCTTTCTCAACAATAATAAATGAATTAATTAATTAATTAAAATAAAACCTCACTTATTAAATTCGAGTGTTTGTGTGAGAAATTATGGACAACTATTAAAGCAAAATCTTGGGGCACTTGTTTGGCTCAGTTGGAAAATCATTTGACTTGATGTCAGGGTCATGAGTTCAAATCCCACGTTAAATGTAGAGATTACTTACATAAATAAATATTTTTAAAAGTTAAAAAAAATAATAAGAGAGAAAAACAAAATCTAAAACAATCAAAAAAATAAGGGCTCTCAAAAATAATCGCGTCAAATCAAAATTTAAAATAAATAAAAGTAATATGCTTACCCTACCCTTTTTACTGCATTTAATTGTCTTCCTTTATAACTAAAGATGAATGTCCATAGTAAGCTCCCTAAAATCCCTCCTTGTATACTCCTCCCTATCCCTAAAGGAATTGTTGAGTTTACAGCATATCTATTTAACCTTGGAACCTGAGGTGTTTTACAGATGTGTACACACACACACACACACACACACACACACATTTTTGTTAATATTGTTATTTGGTTTTACCATAATTATCATTTATTTATCTGGGCATTTCATTTTGGTCCATAGACGCTTGGAGATGGGAACCAGTTTTTGATGTATACAATAGACACAATGGTGTCTTCCCTCACCACCCCTCAAGCTTCCCTCTTAGGGCCAAATCCTTCCCCAAGGCTGAGTGTCAGTGGTCGGCTGCTCATAGCTGAGCCCCTCCCAGCAGTCAGCTTAGCCAATGACTGACTGAGGCAGAAATGCAGAAGCCCAGATCCTCCTTGACTCATCTGGTGATAATTCCAAAGGGCCATCTCAGTCTCAAACTCTTTGTAGAATCAGTGGAAACCTCAACTACAAATTGAATTTGATGACCTTCCAGTGTCCAACCAGTCTTCCTCACTTGTGGGGAGGGTATTCAATTCATTTGTATATACTTTTCTTACATATCTACATTTATGAATCTTTACCTTCATCAAAATAAAACATTTTGAAACTGACATACAGACTTCATTTGGATTCCATGAGTTTTTTCCACAAACACTATTTTTCTGTTCCATGATCCAATCGAGGATGCCACTTTGCATTTACTAGTTCTATCTCCTGAATCTCCTCAAATCTATGACAATCTCTCAGTCTTTCCTTGTTTTTCATCATATTGACAATTTTGAAGAGTCTTCAGCCAGGTATTTTGTGGAATGTGTCTCACTTTGGGTTTGTTTGATGTGTGTTCCTCATCTCTCTGGAGTTATTGATGGGGTAAAACCACTTCAGATATGAAATGTTCTCATTGCATCATATCAGGGATACATGGTATCAACATGACTTTTCACTAGTGACACAAACCTTGATTATTTGATTAAGGTAGCATCTGACAGGTTTGCCACTGTAAAATTGTTATTTCTCCTTCTTCTATCTCTTTCCCAAAGGCACCTAGCCATACAACTCCTGCATGAAGCTCTGTTTCAAAGTCTGTTCCCACAGGATCCACCCTAAGAAAACATGTAGAATCACCCATTTTACTTCAACCTGTGTCCTCAAAAATTCACTGAATAATTTGGTCTGTGAAATTTAACTTTGTCAATACCCGTAGAATAGAAACAAGATAATCACAGTTAATTTGGCCACCATGCCAGTGTTACACCAAGAATTACACGTTTACAAAGTTACTGGCTAATTTACTTTGTGCAATAGCCTTAATTCAAGGAATTCACAGAAAGAGCAGTGTACTGTCAATAGATACACATTAGCACTCTTATGTTTGTTGTCCCTGGATATGATTCGATGTGCAAAATATTTGAAGCCCCCAATCACACACAATTATAGCACAAGGATCTAAACCTCTATCTTCTCCAATCACTAAACTACTGCTTGACCACATCAGAAATGCACACGTTCCTCTCTGAATTTTTGGAACCGGTTCAGTGACATCATATTTTATGAAAATCAACAACATCTCATTGAAAATTACTGGGCCTAAGATTCTCATCGTTGCTATGTCAAGATCTCCATTGGAAAATATCTCCACAAGGGAATTGGGGGGGAGGAGCCAAGATAGTGGAGTAGCACCGAAAGTCTTTGCTTCTCTCCTCCCTTGAAATTCAGCTAGATCAGCACCAAACAATTTTGCACACCTAGAAAATTGACCTGAGGACTAACACAGCAATCTGCATTACTTGAGTCGCAGAACTTAGCAGGTGTGTGGCTCAGAGAGGTGAACTGGGGGAAAGAGAAGCTGAAGAGGCTAGGGAGCTGTTTTGGTTTGTGAAGAGAGGACAGAGACAGGGAGGAGAGTACAGGAAAAGCACTCCTGAAAGCAGCTTGAGAGAAAGAGAAAGAGTGGAAACACCCACAAGGACCTGGACAAGAGAGGTCGAAAGGAAAGAGATTCAATACCATTAGGACTCCATAAACAGGGGAGCGCAGAGTCAGAAACTCCACAGCTCATTACCTGGCAGTGTTCTGATGGGATGGATGAATCACCCCCAGAGCAGAGAGGGAGATCCAAGGGGTCTTCCGGCCACACGGGAGAGGCAGTTCCCCTGCTTGGAGGACATTTCGTAGAGGCCATGCAGCCTTCCCACAGGCAAAGGTCCCAGTGGACCCCAGACTACAGCCATGTTTGTGTGTGTTGGAACAAAGATGCCAGGGTGCAGTGAAGCCTGGCAGGTTGTGATTTACCATAGTCACTGAACTGCTGCTGCTACACGATTGCATGAACATTTTCTGGGGCAGGCTGGCACCTATCCCCAGTCTCTGGGCCTCTGTAGTGGCACAGTCATGTGAGCATTCCTGGGGGTGGGCTGGCACCTGGCCATTTCGTGGTGAGACCCTCCCCAGAGGGTCAGAGCAGGCTCAAGCTATAGGTCCTCAGAAGTGAGAGGTTTGGAAACACAGCCCCATCTGAGATAAAATTCAGGAGGGAAGTGCCACTCAGCAAACTGCCAGCTTGGACATGTACAGTGTAGAAGCAGGGAGTACACGGAAGCCAGAGACAAAGGAGGGGTGTTTGATTGCCAGTTGGCAAGAGCACAGAGTTCTGATGCTAGAGACTGGGAAGCTGGTGAGACCTTTTTCACCTCTCCTGCATGAGCATACATGTGTAGGTGCACCACACAGATCTACCCCAGTAAGCTAAGCAGCACCACCTAGTGGAAAACGGAGCTGTTACACCAACCCCCTTCCAACTGCACCAACCAAGCCCTAGAGGAAAACCACAAGTCTCTCCACCTGTAATGTGCTTCCTAGTTTGACTTCTAGGGGAAACTGGGTGTAATTTCATTCAGATTTCATTCTGTTAACTGGTCCATCTATTGATTATTTTTTCTTTTCTTATTCTTGGATACAGTAAGAAAAAAATTTATTTTTATTTTCCATTTTTTATAAAAACGATTTTTCTTTAATTTTTTTCTACTATATTTTTTATTTTTTTGTATTTTTTTTTCAACGTTTTTTATTTATTTTTGGGACAGAGAGAGAGACAGAGCATGAACGGGGGAGGGGCAGAGAGAGAGGGAGACACAGAATCGGAAACAGGCTCCAGGCTCTGAGCCATCAGCCCAGAGCCCGACGCGGGGCTCGAACTCACGGACCGCGAGATCGTGACCTGGCTGAAGTCAGACGCTTAACCGACTGCGCCACCCAGGCGCCCCTGTATTTTTTTAAAAAAAATTGTTTAATGCTTATTTATTTTTGAAAGAGAGAGAGAGAGAGAGCCTGCAAGTAGGAGAGGGGCAGAGAGAGAGAGGGAAACAAAGAATCTGAAGTGGGCTCCAGGCTTTGAGCTATAGGCACAGAGCCTGACATGGGGCTGGAACTCACAAAACATGAGATCATGACCTGAGCTGAAGTCAGTGATTAATCGACTGAGCCACCCAGGTGCCCCTTTTTTTTTTTTTTTGTAATTTTTAAGTCTATTTTACTTACTTCGTTTCATTTGAGTCTATTTTATTTTATACATTTTTTTAAATTTTTATAAACATTATCTTACCTTTTTTCCTTTTTAAAATTTTCTTTTCTTTCTCTTTTTTTCTCTATTATATCAAGCTTTGTTCAACAACCAGACCAAAACACACCTAAGATCTAGCTTCCTTTATTTGATTTTTTGTGTGTTGATTTTAATTTTTTAATTTAATTTTTATTTTATTAATCCTTTTTCCCCCAAAATGAAAAACCAAAGGAATTCACCCCAAAAGAAAGAACAGGAAGAAATGACAGCCGGAACTTAATCAACACAGACACAAACAAGATGTCTGAACCAGACTTTAGAGTCATGATAATAAGAATACTAGCTGGAGTTTAAAAAAGCACAGAATCCCTTTCTGCTGAGGGAAAATTTTATCTAGTCAGGACAAAATTAAAAAAGCAATAACTGAGATGCAATCTCAAATGGAAGGCACGGCAGCAAGGATGGATGAAGTATAGCAGCAAATTAACAATATAGAAGACAAACTTCTGGAGAATAATGAAGCAGAAAAAAAAGGAACACTAAGGCAAAAGAGTATGATATAAGAAGTAGAGAACTCAGTGCCTCATTAAAAAGGAATAACATCTGAGTCATAGGGGTCCCAGAAGATGAAAAGAGAGAAAAAGGGGTAAAAGATTTATGTGAGCAAATCACAGCAGAAAACTTCCCTAACCTGGGGAAAGACACAGACATCAAAATCCAAAACAGTAAATAAAACCCCAAACCAGCAGAAGATGGAGAAAAAAAAACACACACACACAACAGTAGAATGGATCAATGAAACCAGGAGCTGGTTCTTTGAAAGAATTAACAAAATTGATAAACCCCCTAACCAGTTGATCAAAAAGAAAAAGGAAAGGACCCAAATAAATAAAATCAAGAATGAAAGAGGAGAGATCACAACCAACACTGCAGAAATCCAAAAAATAAAGAGCATTATGAACATATAATTGAACAATATGAACAATAATTATATTGGCGTATAATTATATGCCAATAAATTGGGCAATCTGGAAGAAGCACAGAGAACTCCCATTAGATTCAACAAAAACCGACTATCAACAAGGCATATCATAGTTAAATTCACAAAACACATAGACAAAGAAAGAATTGTGAAAACTGCAAGGGAAAAAAGTCCTTAACTTGTAAGACAGGTCAGGTTCCCAGCAGACCTATCCACAGAAACTTGGCAAGCCAGAAAGGAGTGGCTGGATATATTCAATGTGCTGAATCGGAAAAATATACAGCCAAGAATTCTTTCTCTAGCAAGGCTGTCATTCAAATTAGAAGGAGAGATAAAGAATTACCCAGAAAAACAAAAACTAAAAGAGTTTGCAACCACTAAACCAACCCTGTAAGAAATTTTTAGAAGGACTCTCTGGGGGGAGAAAAGATGAAACAAAACAAAAAAGACCAAAAGCAACAAATACTACAAAGGACCAGAGAACACCACCAGAAACTTCAACTCTACAGGCAACACAATGGCAGTAAGTTCATATCTTTCAGTTCTTACTCTAAATACCAATGGACTAAACGCTCCAATCAAAAGACATAGTGTAACAGAATGGATAAGAAAACAAGATCCATCTATCTGCTGTTTACAAAAGACCCATTTTAGACCTAAAGTCACCTTCAGATTGAAAGTAGAGGGATGGAGAACCATCTATCATGCTAATGGTCCCCAAAAGAAAGCTGGAGTAGCCATACTTATATCAGACAATCTAGGTTTTAAAATAAAGACTGTAACAAGAAATAAAGAAGGGCATTATTTCATAATTAAGGGATATATCAAGAAGATATATCAATTTTATATATAAAAATACATAAGCATATAATATATATAATTATGACAATATTTATATACACAAATATATAAATCAATTAATCACAAACATAAAGAAACTCATTGACAATAATACCATAATAGTAGGGGACTTCAACCCCCCACTTCCAGCAATGGACAGATCATATAAGCAGAAAATCAACAAGGAAACACTGGCTTTGAATGACACACTGGACTGGATGGACTTAACCGATATATTCAGAACATTTCATCCGAAAGGAGCAGAGTACACATTCTTGTCAAGTGCACATTGAACATTCTCCAGAATAGTTTCTCCAGAATGTTCTCAAGAACATTCTCCAGGTTCGAGCCCCACGTCGGGCTCTGGGCGGATGGCTCAGAGCCTGGAGCCTGTTTCCGATTCTGTGTCTCCCTCTCTCTCTGCCCCTCCCCCGTTCATGCTCTGTCTCTCTCTGTCCCAAAAATAAATAAACGTTGAAAAAAAAATTTAAAAAAAAGAAAAAAAAGAACATTCTCCAGAATAGATCACATACTGGGACACAATTCAGCCCTCAACAAGTACAAAAAGATTGAGATCATACAGTGCATATTTTCAGACCAGAACACTATGAAACTGGAAATCAACCACAGGAAAAAAAAAATGGAAAGACAACAAATACTTGGAGTACTAAAGAACTTCTTACTAAAGAATGAATGGGCTAACCAAGAAGTTAAAGAAGAAATTAAAAAGTACATGGCAGCCAATGAAAATGATAACACTACAGCCCAAAACTTCTGGGCTACAGCAAAGGTGGTCATAAGATGGAAGTGTATGGCAATCCAGGCCTTCCTAAAGAAGGAAGAAAGGTCTCCGATACACAACCTAACCTAATCTGGAAGAAATGGAGAAATTCCTAAAAACATATAAACAACCAAAACTGAAACAAGAAGAAATAGAAAATTTGAACAGACCCATAACAGTAAAGAAAATTAATTATAATCAAAAATCTCCCAAAAAAACAAGAGTCCAGGGCCAGATGGCTTTCCAGGAAAATTGTACCAAACATTTAAAGAAGAGATAACACCTATTTTTTGAAGCTGTTCCAAAAAATAGAAATGGAAGGAAAACTTCAAAACCCATTCTATGAGGCCAGCATTACCTTGATTCCAAAACCAGACAAAGACCCCACTAAAATGAAGAACTACAGACCAATTTCCCTGATAAACATGGATGCAAAAGTTCTGAACAAGATACTAGCCAATCAGATCCAACAATACATTAAAAGAATTATTCACCACGATCAAGTGGGATTTATACCTGGGATGCAGAGCTAGTTCAATATCCAAAAAAGTCAATCAGTGTGAGACATCATATTAATAAAAGAAAGGGTAAGAACCACATGATCCTCTCAATAGATGAAGCGCAGTAAAGGAAACAATCAGCAAAACTAAAAGGCAACCGACAGAATGGGAGAAGATATTTGCAAATGACATATCAGATAAAAGGTTAGTATCCAAAATCTGTAAAGAACTTATCAAACTCAACACCCAAAAAACAAATAATCCAGTGAAGAAATGGGCAAAAGTCATGAATAGACACTTCTCCAAAGAAGACATCCAGATGGCCAATTGACACATGAAAAAATGCTCAACATCACTCATCATCAGGGAAATACAAATCAAAACCACAGTGAGATACCACTTCACACCTGTCAGAATGGCTAACGTTAACAACTCAGGCAACAATAGGTGTTGGCAAGGATGCGCAGAAAGAGGAACGCTTTTGCACTGTTGGTGGGAATGCAAACTGGTGCAGCAACTCTGGACAACAGTATGAAGGTTTCTCAAAAAATTAAAAATAGAACTACCCTACGACCCAGCAATTGCACTACCAGGTATTTATTCATAGGATACAAGTGTGCTGTTTTGAAAGGGCACAAGCACCCCAATGCTTATAGCAGCACTATCAACAATAGCCAAAGTATGGAAAGAGCCCAAATGTCCATCGATGGATGAATGGATAAAGAAGATGTGGTATGTATATATGTATATATACATATATATATACACACATATATATATATATGTATATATACATATATATATGTATGCACACACACACACAATGGAGTATTACTCGGCAATCAAAAAGAAGGAAATCTTGCCATTTGCAACAATGTGAATGGAACTAGAGAGTTATGCTAAGTGGCATTAGTCAGTCAGAGAAAGACAAACTCATGTAACTTCACTTATATGTGGAATGTAAGATACAAAACAGATGAACATAGGGGAAGGGAAGCAAAAATAATATAAAAACATGGAGGGGGACAAAACATAAGAGACTCTTAAATATGGAGAACAAACTAAGGGTTGCTGAAGGGGTGTTGGGTGGGAGGATGGGCTAAATGGGTGAGGGGCATTAAGGAGAACACTTGTCGGGATGAGCACTGGGTGTTATATGTAGGGGATGAATCACTGGATTCTACTCCCGAAATCATTATTGCACTATATGCTAACTAATTTCGATGTAAATTTAAAAATTTTTTAAAAGAAAAAAAAGAAAAAAAAATCTCTACAAGAAAGCTTACTCGACTGTGTGAAGCCACTGTCATTTCAGTTTCAAGGATTTTTCTTTATTTTCAAAACCAAAATATTTAATCAAAAAGAATAAAATTGGTTATTTTTTCTCTCAATTTAATTTATCCAAACTGGAAATTTTCTAACAAAACCCTCAAATTCTCTTTGGCTCATTTCATCCTTGCATTGTACTATTTGAATATATCTGTCAAATTTTGAAGTGTGGCATACATTTTCTATTTTCTGCCCATTAACTACATTACTTACTTTGTGAAGAAAATGATATTTTTTTTCACAGATTTGAGAAGTGCAATAGTATCTCACCAAACAAAGAAACAAACAAAAAACACTTCCTTTTCTAAGGAAAGGAGCAGTGGACTTGGTACTTTTTCTTAAAAATATAAAAAAAATACAAAAGCACAGGAGAGGTGATGATTTAGACCATAGGATCTGATGACGTTTTACTGCAATCAGAAGACAAAACATCCTTCATTTTTTGTAGGCAAAGTCTTCGAGAAAAGTGCATGCTGGTTCAACATATCATATGTGATCATGATACCATATTATTCTTTGTTGACAGAAGACACAAATCCTGAATTCTCTCCCCCTGGCATGGCGGGGTCATCCTTGCTATAAATTGAGCCACACATGTCAAGTTAAGATAAAAGTCTCCTTGGGGATTGAGCAGACTGATTTCCTTCATAGTTCAATGAAATTGTCCAGACCGCTATGTGGTTTTCTTCCCGCCACTGCACAAATGTTAGCATATCAGTAAGGACAACCTGAAGAATATATTCAAAATAACTGACTCCTGGGGTGCTTGGGTGGCTCAGCTGTTTAAGCATTCGACTTTGGCTCAGGTCCTGATTTCATGGTTCATGGGTTCAAGCCCTGTGTCGGGCTCTGTGTTGACAGCTCAGAGTGGGAAGCTTGCTTCAGATTCTAATGTCTCCTTTGCTCTCTGCCCCTCCCCCATTTGCATTCTGTCTCTCTTTCTCTCAAGAATAAATAAACATTAAAAAGATTAACAAAATAACTCACTCCTGAACATTATACTATCTCCCTTCCCGGCTTACGTTTTTCTCTCTAGCAGCCATTAGTATCTTACTAAGATCTGTATTTTGTTTGCTTTTGAAATGTCTGCCTCCTTGTTTTAGAATGCCACTTACGTGAGTAAAAAAGATTCTCTTCTCTTGTTCACATTGTAAGCTCTAGAATATTCTCTGGCTCCTAGAATAGTGCCTGACACATAGTAGATAATATTTTTTAAATGTTTATTTATTTTTGAGTGGGGGGAGGGGCAGAGAGAGGGGGACAGAGGATCCAAACGAGCTCTGTGCTGACAGCAGATAGCCCATTGTGGGGCTCAAACACACAAACAGTGAGATCATGAGTTGAGCCAAAGTCAGATGCTTAATGATGTCCCTATGCTTAATGATTTTTAATGGATACATGGATTAATACATTTGTTTAACAAATATAGGTGGATTGTTTGCTATTCTCAATCCATACAGGGAAAGGCAACATGTCATATTGACCTTTATGTTACTTGAAAGAAAAAAAATTAACAATTTTAACCTACTTCTCTCAAATTTGTTGAGTATTATATTACAAATAACCTCTCACTACTATAAAACTAATAGCTTATCATTCTTTTCACCACATTTCCTAGATTTATTATGAATAAAAGATCAAGTATAATATTGTGTCTTTGTCAGACCTTTTTGCCAAAGTATCAAGTTAATTTCTACAATTCAAATAGTAGATACTTTGAAGGGTCCATTTTTTTTTAGCAAGATTCATAACCTATAAATAATCAGTTTTACTTTCTCTTGTCAGAGCCAAGATGTATCATTACTTTAGGGTCTATGAATATGTGCATTTCTACCTAAATGTGTTGACCGTTACCACAGGGTTACTTATGGCCTCCAGGGTTACACTATGATTTTAACAGCCTATTTCATTCATTCTTTATCCATCTCGTTGCATCTTGCTGGATATGCTGAGGTTTATCCTATTTGGCATTTCTTAAAATCTTAAAACTACAGTAGACAATTAAAAGGAATAACTATTTCTTTTATCTTTTCCCAAATAGCAAGTTTGAATATGTCACAGAATGTATTCTACAAAGATAAATGTTATCAGGACTTTAAAATATCTGCAGATCTTTTAGAAAACCTAATTCTTCTAAAGAATTAGAAACTGGAAGCTAATTCTTCAGAATGTTATCCTAATTATTCATGATTGTTAGCTGAAGTTTATGGAAGAAAATATTGTAATGTGTGCCATCATCCTTAATAGGCCAGGTGAGTCTTAAGGATGATATTCATATCTGAAAGGTCATTTTCGCATGAAGCAAATAGTAATGCCTCACCAATTTCAGAATCTCAACATTACTGATATTCTTAAATTGTCAAAACTATCAACTTAGACCACTTTTTTAAAAGCTGTGATTTAAGGGCTTTCTTCAGGAAATGTGAAACTAGTGAACTTGCCTTTGCATATAACTTTGCAAGGGCCATCTCAGAAAGGATGTGTCACAGGTAATTAAATAGAGCAGACAGTAAAAGGAAGTTGAAGCGACAGACTTATTCATCATTTGTGCTACTGAGACAGTTACAGGTTATGGCAGTTGGTTCCATGCATATACTCCCAGTCTCAATCCTTCTAATGTGATTATGAAAATTGTCTTCAGATTGAGATGGCACACAGATTTTTCCTGTGACTTTGATGGTAGTCATCACCTAAAGAGACAAACAGCAGCTCTGGATTACCCTCATTGGGAACATCTTCCTTTTGGTTGGATTATGTTATAGTTAATTTACCGTGTTCCCAAAAGTGCCACACGTTCTTCTTCCCCTTCCAGGTTCAATGGTTTATTATTTCAACTAGACTTTCTTATTGCAGGAAATTTTCCATTAGAGGAGATTTCAGTTTATGCTCATTCACTTTTAATGTGTTTTCATCACTTTTCTTGTCAGTTTTCTTCATTGTCAAAATGAAACAGGGACAAAGCCTGCCCTTTTTGACTAGCACAACCCAATCAACTCTCTCAAAGATAGTTATTCCTAAGACGAGGAGGACGAAATCCATTCACATTGTTTGACAATGGCATCTTTTCTTGGCCAATCCTATGTTGTTTCTAAAGTGAGTTGATCATATTAAATACAGTCCTAATATGAGCGTATAACTACGTTCATTGTAGTATCAATCAGCATTAGAGTAAAATATTTTGTGGCTTGGGAATAAGTTAACTTTTACTGTAGAAAAAATGTATTAAAAGTGCTTGTACTATATATTTCTCCTGTAATTTAATAAATTTTAGCATATAAAAAAAAGTCTAAGCCAAAAATACATTCACAGAAATAACCACAAAGCTTAGAGTGACAATCTCAGCTTACCTAAAAAATTGAAATATCTATCCTAATGAGTTCTCCAAAAAAAGGGGGGGTTGCATTTAAAATACCTAGATTGTGGCACGTAAGTGGCTAAATTGGTTAAGCATCCGACTAAATTTCAGCTCAGGTCATGATCTCATGGTTTATGAGTTTGTGTCCCATGTTGGGCTCTGCACTTACGGCTCAGTGCTAGGGATGCTTTCTCTCCCTCTCTCTCTGTCCCTCCCCCACAATCTCTCTCTCTCCCTATGTCTCTCAAAATAAATAAATAAACATTTAAAAATAAAATAAAATACATTGAACTTTGAGGTATGTATATTTTTAGAAATTCTCCTATGTTGGGAAACATGCAGAGAAGTTAAATATTTTCTAGTGGTGTATTTTTCCTTGTTTTATAAGTTGCAATAAAAATTCCACTAGAATAAATCAAATTAGTTCCTTCAGGTAGGAGTATTATTTCTCAAGGGAACATTTAGCCCAGGCACTTTTCACTGTCTCAAATATGTTAGATACTCAGTGAATACTGAATGAATGCATGAATGGACCCTAATTTTTCTAATGCTCTTTTATCCATTGCTTTGTGTCTCTTTCTGACTGTCATTCATTTATTCAACCAGCATTTACTGAGCACTTACTACATGCCAGGTTCTTTTCTAAATATTTATTATTTAGTACACCATATAGTCCACCATAGTAAATGATCCCTGTATACAATATAGCACACAATATAGTAAATGATCCCTGTCTCGTGATACTTATGTTCTGTTAAATCACACTTGATGAAATTAATTGAATTTACCAGTCAACACATTTTTTCAACTCTCATATATTATTCTCTGCAGGGGAGGAGGTGAGTAGGGCATATCTGGAAAAGTTATAACCTGAGCTGAAATTAGGAGTTGGAGGCTTAATTGACTGAGCCACCCAGGCACCCCTTAAGACTATCTAATATTTTAGGTTATTGTGATGATTAATTCAGATAATCTACATCAAGCGGTAAGCACTGTAACTAGCATATTACTAAGATAAGTAAAATATATTGCTATGTTACTGTACCAATTTTGGACAAGAGGAAAAGGAAGAAATACCTTATTTTCACCTGACTAAAATGATTATACCTGCTGGTTGGAAACAAGAGAATACATAAAAGTGTAAGAAGAAAAAGAAAAGTACTCTGAACATTCCACTGTTGACATCTTGATATATTGAATGTTTCTACTACTTTTTTTTCCCGGATAGTTTGTTATTTTTAAAAAGGTACAGGTCAAATCATGACATTGTACATACGTGTCTCAACTCTACTTCAGTAAAAATTAGTAAAAAAAAATGGAAAGAAAGAAAGGGAAATAAAGAAAGAGCAGAAGGCAGAAAGAAAGAGCAGAAAAGAATATCTTAGCAACTAATCTTCATTTTGTTTCTGATTGTGCCCATAGTAATAGATTCTTAGATGTAGGATTGAGTTTATTTTTAAAGTCAACCTTTTAAGTTTTTGAATTTTTTTTTACTGCATATTATCATATTGCTTTATGGAAAACACTTTATCATAGCAATATGATAGTTCCTAGATGGTCTCACCCTGACTAATATCTCTTAATTGGTATCCATTTTTTTAATTAAAGTTTATTTACTTATTTTGAGGGGGAGGGCAGAGAGAGAGGGAGAGAGAAAAGCCCAGGCAAGCTCCACACTGTAAGCTCAGAGCTTGATGTGGGACTTAATGCTAGGAACCATGAGATCATGACCTGAGCCAAAATCAAGAGTTGGACACTCAACTAACTGAGCCACCCAGGTGCCCCGATTGTTATCCATTTGGTAAAGGGAAATTGTATCCTGGTGTGTGTTTGTTGAATTTGACATCCTCAAATTATTAAGGCCACCTTGACTTTATTTGAATCACTTTTGGCAGAAATATATTTTTCTATTGGAGTTTAAATATTCTCTTCCACAATATACATGAACTTAGTTTTTATTTTGGGTTCTAATCACTTGCTTACAATATTAGTGGAAAATATATTTTCCAATTTGCTAACCTCCTTTTACTTTATTCAGTTTTTGATAAATACTAATTGCTTGGTGTTCAAGATTTCCTTTATTTTCCTTTCATTTTTTTCTACTATACTTACCTTGTAGAAGTCTTCTGAATAGGAAGTTCAAATACATTTTAAGCTATATTTTCCTCAAAAAATGTTTTAGTCCTTTAACTTTTTTATATTTAACTCTTTAATCCCTCTACTTTTATGAATGTAAGAGAGTGTATGTGTTCTTGCACCTGCTTGTTATTCAATATGAAAAGAGATATTAATGTAAATTTTTCCAAAAGGCCAAATTTCCCAACAATATGGTCTTTGCTTTGTTTGCTTCTCTCTTCTTTAGTGACTGGAAGATTTATGTGTTATTTTTAAGTCCAGTGGTAATTCTTGTTGTTTTTCATAAGTATGCATTACCTTTTCTCTTTCTATTATAACTAAATGTTAAACAGGATACCTTTAAGCTTCTTTTTTTAAAATCTGAAATGTAGGGACGCCTGGGTGGCTCAATTCGTTAAGCATCCGTCTTCAACTCAGGTTATGATCTCAAGTTTGTGGGTTTGAGCCCCATGTCAGGCTCTGTGCTGACAGCTCAGAGACTGGAGCCTGCTTCAGATTCTGTGTCTTCCCCTCTCTCTGCCCCTCCCCAGCTTGCACTCTGTCTCTGTCTCTCTGTCTCTGAAAAATAAATAAAAATTAAAAAAAAAAATTTAAATCTGAACTGTAATATTCAATTCACCATTATCCTTTTTAAAATTAGGATATAGATTCTTAGCATGATTATGATAATATTTTTGTTCATTTTATGTCTTCCCTTTCAAGTATATAAGCTGACATTTATAATTAGTTATCAGCCCTGGATGACACCATTGATCTTGGTAATCAACAGCAGGTCTTGAATTTAAAATTTTTATTCATTTTTATTTGTCCATATTGCATAATTTAACAAGCATTTCAAAAAGGGTTACGTGCTAGAAGTAATTCCCTTAATTTTCCTTACGCCAATAACCTACAACATTAATTATAAGCACAATTTCTTGACCTCTTTAAGTCTTACATCGCTCCCTTGGAAAAATGGGATAATATTACCTAACCCATAAAGTTGGTGTGGGAATTAAATGCACTGAAGCTAGGTAACAGTTCACCACTATGTCTGACACTGTTCAGTTATTATCATTGTCCTGAGATTCCTTTAATTTCTTTACAGTGCAACTTGGCTAGTAGGAAAAGTCTTTTAGCCACAGAGTTTGTCCCTCAAATCTCTAGTGTCTTTCAGCTTTTAATATTCTATAGAAGAAAGCTGCAGCTTGTTTGAATTCTATTTTGCTTTTGTTGTTATATTTCTGGTATTGTGAATAGATATTTACAAAGAACCTTATTTTCACCTTTCATGAAAGAAGTGGTTTTCTCCAAACCGATTCTTCCTGACTCACAAGAAGGCATTTCAATCAGCATAGCAACAGTTAGAAGTCTTCCTCAACTAGGAAAATTCTTCAGCTCTGTCTATGAGGATCATTTCTGTTTTGATCGTTTTGGGTTTTTGCACTCGTCCTCAGATCCTCCTATAATTCAGTGGCTGGCTTTCCTTTATGGTTATTATTATTGTTATTATTTTGTTTTTTGTTCTTTCTTTCTTTCTTTCAATCATATTTAAGCTCCTTGTCCTTTTCCCTCCTCTGGGAGAACTTCTTCTTCCTTTTTTTTTTTTTTTTTCTTTTTTAATGTTTATTTACTTTTGAGAGAGAGACACACACACACACAGTGCAAGTGAAGGAGGGGCAGAGAGAGAGGGAGACACAGAATCTGAAGCAGGCTCCAGGCTCTGAGCTGTCAGCACAGAGCCCAATGTGGGACTTGAACTCAGGAACCGGGAGATCATGACCTGAGCTGAAGTATGACGCTTGACCGACTGAGCCACCCAGGCGCCCCTGAGCTTCTCTTATTCATCATATGTTCACTGATGCGATCTCCCACTGTATCTAGCTGTTTTCTGCCTCAGATGCAGCTTTAAATTCTGTTACTGTATGTATGTTTTCATGTATCTCTTTTTGATCCTAACTCTTGTAGTGGGTTGAATTATATCCCCCTGAAAATTAAGTCAAAGTCCTCAGCCTCAGTACCTGTCAATATGGAAATAGGGTCTTTACATACGTAACAAAGTCAAAGATTTCAAGGTGAGATTATCTTGAATTTAGACTGGACCCTAAATCCAGTAAGTGGTATCCTTTGAGTAGAAAAAAAGAGTGATATTTGAGATACTGCAACTCAGAGATGAAGCCAAGGGAAACTGAGGCAGGCATATAAACCAAAGATCACCAAGGATCACTGGCAACTTCTAGAGGCGGGGAAAGGGGCAAGGAAAGGATTTTCGCTCAGGGCCAGAAAAACGCCAACCAAGTCGACATCTATTTTGGACTATAAGAGAATAAATTTCTATTGTTTTAAGCTGCGAAATTTGTAATAATTTTTTGTATGGCAGCCCTAAAAAACATTTTTATTGTATTTTTAAATTCATTGTTATGTTTTGTACTACATGACAATTTTTCTAAGGGTCAGGAAGTAAGTAAAGTTTTGTCCTTTGCCATTTTTTTAAAAAATTTCTTATGTCCTTTCTTTTATTTTTTTCTTTCAAAGATAGTTTAGCAGTTAATTAGGAAAGTTTCACTGGAGAATGCCAACCAAATACTATTTGAAACAAAACCTTCACTTATATTGATAAAAGAATACTTACACAGCAAGATAACAGTGAAGATGAAATCACACCAAAAATGATATAAGGAGAGGAAATCTAACATATTGTATTATATATACTATCAACTCCTAGAATAATCCTTTATAATTCAACAAAGAAAATCAAATTGAAGATGTGTATCTTTTACATTCAATTCACATAAGCTGTCTTAGTTTGGATTTTCATAGAAACAAACCCTGAAGCAAAGATTAGAGTATGCTTAATTTATTTTGGAGGTGATCCCAAGAAACACTAGTAAAGGAAAGCAGATGGGAAGATGGAATGAGCCAATAAGGATTGTTATCAAGCAATGATACCAATACGCATCTCTGGAGTTTAGCCACGCGGGGATCTCTGGGTACTAGCGTAAACCATGTTATTCACTCAAGGAGGGACATATTTGTACACCAACCGCCTTCTGGCTTTTTGGTGGAGGCTTGTTTTTATATAGGTGGAGATAACATTGCTCTCTGAATACTTCTGGTTTGTTAATTGGTGGACAAAGCTGGCTCTGGAGGACTGAAAAAAATGCTAGGGGGGGAGAATACAGATGCAGTCAATTACAAGTCAAGTTGCTGCACTCTGAAGTAGAGAGCACGGGCAGGGCACCAATCACATTCGCTCCAGTGGCATTAAACTTCAGGGACCCTCTCAAAATATCTGAAAGCCCAACATTAGCAGTTGCTAGCACTGATTCCCACGGACACAGTACTGACACAGTAGGAGCTCTGGATGGCCTTTCTGTAGTTCTCTTGACCTTGCCGTGGAGCTTGCTAGTTGGGTGTCTATCTCCAAGTCTTGTGTTCCTTTAACTTCAATCAAAGAAGAAAGAAAAGGAGTGATCTCAGCAGAGATTTTCTCTGCATGAGTCTCTTTTATCAGGAAAGAAAAATCTTCCCTAGAATCTCTCCAGCTGACTTCTTAATACCTCAACGCGCTGATAGAAAAAGGGAAGGGCCTATTTTTATTCAGATAAAGGACTCTCAGCCTAGTAACTGAGAAAAACTGAGGTTTATAGCAAGGAAGACATGGGGAGTGGAGATGGTCTGGGAACCAACAGCCTAGTCTACCATAAGATGTCAGAGAAAAAATAAATCTGAAGGTGTCTTAGGAGCAAAAACACTTCAATCTTATGCCTTTGATTATTTGTATGTATAATTTATATATATGACTATATAAAAATCATTTATAATTTTTATTTAAATATATAATCATTATATGCATATATTCTTGTATTTATTATTTTTATTATAATATACATACATATATATCTGAGTAAGTGTGCATATCTTTGAGTTAGCTTCAATGTGGTGAGCTAAAATTTTTCACAATGTTTTCAAAATGTAGTAGAGATTATCTTCATTATCTGGTGGTAGATCCTCCAAGTAATCATAGATCTTAATTCCTATCCTTATCTAGAATTCTAAGCCTCTTGTCATGCAATATATATATATATATATATATATATATATATATATAAAATTAAAGTGCATGCATTACTTTGAAGATGCTAAAAGAACAGTGAATCTCTCCTTCCCATATTATTTTGGCCCCATTTAAATAGGAGAAAATACTGTAAATATCGATGGCTTCAGTTATCTTTCATAATATTAACATTGATGTGCATCCTACCAGAGAGAGGTCATGTTTTTCCATCCCATTTCATTTCAGCTAATATTTCAGTAAAACTTAACAGAGGTTTATAAGCTTAATTTAAACTGAATTTGGATTAGATAAAGGAAAACACATTTCAGAAAATCATTAATCCTGGCTTTTTACTAACTTACTTTCAGCTCTACAAAAAACCGCAAAACATTTGATTTGGGACTTGCTTACTGCACTACCAGATGGAACCTCAAATGTCAGAGGCTTACCACGTCTGTTTACTTCTTACCTCACCCAAATGATATTTAACTTAGGTTCCTAATTAGTCCAAGTGGTGATTCCAACATTAGATCTTGACTTAGGTTTTGTCTTAACAAATGGTTTCCAAGATCACCAAGCTAGTGAAGAAAGAAAGGACAGGTAAGGTAGTCCCAAGGGACTTGGGAGATTTTTTTTTTTTTTTTATGAGAAAGTCCTAGAAACAGCACATATAAACTAACCATTGAGTAGACTCAGACACATGGTTAGACCTAATTGCAAAGGAGTCTGGGAGACATAGTCTAATTCTGGGACCAATAAGAAAAAATATAGGCTTGCTGATCAGCTAATATCATTACCATATTCTCTTAAACTCTCCAAGGTCCTCTTCCTAAAGTCATAAAATGCAAGAAAATAATAATCTCATTTATTCATACAACAACAAATTAATATGCTTTCTAAGGTTTAATTCACCAAATAATGCTATTGTCATTGCAGTTAATATTGCATCAAATTAACACTGGATTTGGAAGTGATTTTAAAATAAGAAAACAAATTCAAGATTTTTTTGAAAAAAAAAATCATTTACTTATTCCACAAATATGTATCGGTTATCTGCTGTGCACTACAACTTTGTACTTGTTTTTAAAATTGTACATTAGGGGCGCCTGGGTGGCGCAGTTGGTTAAGCGTCCGACTTCAGCCAGGTCACGATCTCGCGGTCCGTGAGTTCGAGCCCCGCGTCAGGCTCTGGGCTGATGGCTCAGAGCCTGGAGCCTGTTTCCGATTCTGTGTCTCCCTCTCTCTCTGCCCCTCCTCCGTTCATACTCTGTCTCTCTCTGTCCCAAAAATAAATAAACGTTGAAAAAATAAATTTTTTTAAATAAAATCGTACATTAACATTATTTTAATCGTTTAGCCTTACCACATACTGAAAACAGTGAGGTTTTATTTTTATAAATGATAACTTTTTATTTTGTCTAAAATACAGGAAAGTAGTTGGTGCTAACTTTGTTTTCTATCACTGAGGGACTTTTGTCTTGTGATATCTTAAGAATGACAGTTGGTCGCAATTAATGTACAAAGGATGTAAACATGTCAACTTTAATGGAAAAATTTCATCCTTTGTTTTTATTCCAAATTGTGTCCAATGAAGAGTACCATGTATTACAACATAATGTAATTCACTCTTAGAGTTTAAAATTTAGGGTCCATGCAACATATTCCTGACTTTTGAAACACTTAAAACTTACCGAATTACCAAAACATACATTTTTAAAAACAGAGTTATTTACATGCACTGATTTTGCTTATGGTGGTTTTGTTTACTTTGTTTTTTTGTTTGTTTAAAGCATAAGATCGTGTAGTAAATACTTAGTATTGGCCCTAAAATATTTTCACAAAAATATAATGGCATTACAAAGTTCTTTTCATTGTTTTTGTCACCAAATGACATGTAACTTTAGTTTTTAGTCATCATAATTTTTATTTTGTCATTTTCCTGTTGGAATTTAGAAATAGTGATATCTTATACCACATAGAACCGGCTACTTCAAAGAGCTCCCCCGTGATTAGCAAGAGATCAAAATTGCGGACCCAGATAGATAGAGACTGTTTCTCCAGAACAAGGAAGATAAAGACTTAAGAATTACAGATTTGTTGATTGTTTCTTTCACTGTGCAGAAGCTTTTTCTCTTGATGAAGTCCCAATACTTCCTGTTTGCTTTTGTTTCCCTTGTCTCGAGAGACATATCTAGTAAGAGGTTGTTCCACCCAAACTCAAAAGGTTGTTGCCTGTGTTCTCCTCTAGGATTTTGATGGTTTCCTGTCTCATGTTTAGGTCTTTCATCCAATTTGAATTCATTTTTGTGTATAGTGCAAGACAGTGGTCCAGTTTGGGGGCACCTGGGTGGCTCAGTCAGTTGAGCATCTGACTTCAGCTCAAGTCGTGATCTCACAGTTTGTGTGTTCGAGCCCTGCATCGGGCTCTGTGCTGACAGTTCAGAGCGTGGAGCCTGCTTTGGATTCTGTGTCTCCCTCTCTTTCTGCCCCTCTCCTGCTTGTGTTCTGTCTCTGTCTCTCTCAAAAATAAACATTAAAAAAAATTTTTGAAAAAACTAGTAAGTGGTCCAGTTTCATTCTCTTGCATGTTGTTGTACAGTTTTCCCAACACCATTTGTTGAAGAGACTATCTTTTCTCCATTGGATTCTTTCCTTCTTTGTCATAGATGAGTTGACCACACAGTTTTGACTTCCTTTCTGGGTTTTCTATTCTATTCCATTGATCTATCTAGGCATCTGTTATTGTGCCAGTACCATATTGTCTTGATCACTATAGCTTTGTAATATAACTCGAAGTCCAGAAATGTGATGCCTCCAGCTTTTCTTTTCTTTTTCAAGATTGCTTTGGCTATTTGGAGTCTTTTGTGGTTCCATGCAAAATTTAGGCTTGTTTGTTCTAGCTCTGCGGAAAATGCTAATGGTATTTTGATAGGGATTGGATTAAAGGTGTAGATTGCTTTGGGCATATCAACATTTTAACAATATTTGTTCTTCCAATCCATGAGCATGGAATGTTTTTCCATTTCTTTTTTGTCATCTTTTATTTATTTCATTAGTGTTTTAGAGTTTTCAAATTACAAATCTTTTACCTATTTGGTTGGATTTATTCCTAGGTATCTTATTGTTTTCAGCAATTGTAAATGGGATTCCTTGCTTTCTCTTTCTACTGCTTAATTATTGGTGTATAGAAATGCAACATATTTCTTTCTATACATTGATTTCGAATCTTGTGGCTTTACTGAATTCCTGTATCAGTTCTAGCAATTTTTGGTGGAGTCTTTTGGGTTTTCTATATAGAGTATCATGTCCCTTGCAAATAGTGAAAATTTGACTTCTTCCTTGCTAATTTGGATGCCTTTTATTTTGTTGTTGTTGTCTGATTGCTGAAGCGAAGATAAAAACCCTCTGCACAATGATGGAAACAATCAACAAAACTAAAAGGTAGAATGGGAGAAAATACTTGCAAATAACATCTCTGATAAAGGGTTAATATCTAAAATATACAAAGAAGTTATCCAACTCAACACCCAAAAAACCCAAATAACCCAGTTAAGAAATGGATGGAAGACAAAAAGAAAAAAAAAGAAGAAAAAGAAAGAAATTGGTGGAAGACATGAATAGACACTTTTCCAAAGACATCCAGATGGCTAACAGACACATGAATGCTCAACATCACTCATCATCAAGGAAACACAAATCAAAACCATGATGAGATATCACCTCACACCTGTCAGAATGGCTAAAATTAACAATCCAGTAAATAACAGGTATTGGCAAGGATGCAGAGAAAGGAAACCCTCTTACACTGTTGGTGGGAATGCAGAGACTGATGCAGATACTCTGGAAAGCAGTATGGGGATTCCTCAAAAAAGTTAAACATAGAACTACCCTATGATCCAGGAATTGCACTACTAGGCATTTAACCAACGGTTACAGTGGAATATTACTCAGCCATAAAACAGAATGAAATCATGCCATTTGTAACGACATGGAGAGAACTAAAGAGTATTATACTAAGCAAAATAAGTCAGTCAGAGAAAGACAAATATCATATGATTTCACTCATATGTGGAATTTAGGAAATAAAACAGATGAACATAGGGCAAAAAAAGAGAAGCAAACTAAGAAACAGACTCTTAACTACAGAGAACAAACTGAGGATTACTGGAGGGGAGGTGGGCATGAGGTGGGTTCAATAGTGATGGGGAATAAGGAGGGCACTTGTAGTGATGAGCAATGAGTGTTGTATATAAGTGATGAATCACTAAATTGAACACCTAAAACTAATATTACATTTATGTTAGCTAACTGGAATTTAAATAAAACCTTGAAAAAAAATTACACACAGAAACATACTAAAGAACAAACAAAAACGACTATATAAAAATGCAATACATGATAAATTAGCATAAGGCATATGTTTCCTGGTCTGAAGTCAGATTTTTTTTTCAGTAATTTCTTCCTGATAAAGAAAGAGATACTGTATCTATTTATTTTTTCCTGTTAAATGTAAAATTAAATACCAGACTGACAAGATTTGCCCCCTGTTCCTCTTTTTTTTTTTTTTTTTAAATTCCCAATACTCAAGTAGTCTCTCTTGTATGGTCTTTATCACATTAAAAGGAAGATAATTATTCTTATGTGTGTATATATATATATATACACACACACATATATAATATTTATGTTATAAGATTTTATATATATATATATATATATATATATATATATATACCATACACCACAAATCATTGAAAAGAAAATATCCCTAATCATCTTTCTTTATATTTTTCAAGAGGTGTTTTTTGTTTTTTGTTTTTTGTTTTGTTTTGTTTTTGGTAAGGGGGAGTGGGACTGGGAGCTATAATCTACTCATATTTTTATTTTAAAATAGGATTTTAAGTGAAAATGGTTGATGAATTACATAGTGGGATAGTTTGCATTTTGTAGCAAAGTTATCCAAGCATTATAACACACACATATACACACACAGGTAATTACCACATGTACAGAGTGTAAGGTCAATGATAACTTACTGACCAAAAGTTTGTCTTAATGCAAGTATCTATGTGTACTCTTTTGAGTACTGTATTATTATTATCAGGAAACTAGTCAGTAAGTTCTATATATTTTTAAAAAGTGCATATGAACAGAGTTGAGTTGTCTTACTTTGAAAAAATATCCTATGTATACACTTACCATGGGAACCTGATGTGTTAACCCATTGTGATATACAGGATCCAAAATGGCCCATAATCATTCTCACTCCTTGTTATTCACACCATGATGAGGTCTCCTTCACAATGAATACAACTGACCTGTGCAACCAATAAAATATTGCAGAAATTATGGTGTATGACTTCCTAGGTGAGATCACAAAAAAATATTGTTACTTGATTTGCCCTATATCATTTATTCTAGAATAGGCCTACCACAAAGTCAGCTCTCAAGTAATCCTATGCAAGGTCCCCATGACAAGGAACTGAGACCTCCTACCAATAGCCAATACCAACTTGCTAGTCATATAAATAAGCTAGCCATTGAAGGAGATGTCACCCCAACATATTCCTCTTTGGTATAAAGATTATCTTGAGCTGGGCGCCTATGTGGCTCAGTCTGTTGAGTGTCTGACTTCAGCTCAGATCATGATTTTGTGGTTCATGAGTTCGACCCCAGCATCTGGCTCTGTGCTGACAGCTCAGAGCCTGGAGCCTGCTTCAGATTCTGTATCTTCCTCTCTGCTCCTCCCCTCTTCACATTCTGTCTCAAAAATAAACATTAGATATCTCCTCTTTGTTTTTGTATTTTAAGAACTTTCTGGATTGAGGGGCACCTGGGTGGCTCAATCAGTTAAGTGTTCAAGTTTGGCTCAGGTCATGATCTCGAGGTCTGTGAGTTCGAGCCCTGCATCGGCTGTGTGCTGATAGTTCAGAGCCTGGAGCCTGCTTCAGATTCTGCGTCTCCCTCTCGCTCTTCCCCTCCCATGCTCACACTCTGTCTCTCCCTCTCTCTCAAAAATAAATAAACATTAAAAAAACATATATTATCTTGAGCTGATTACTTTTAAGAAACAACAGCCATAGAAGAATCTCTCAAAACCCAGTAGAAGCTACTCTTCTGAAAAAGACATGTACTTGTGTAAGGGAAATTTCCATTTGTAGGGGTGTTTCCCTCACTGTTTCGGGAAGAAGGGGGTGACCAAATCTCTAGAAATTCTTATCAATGGAGAAGGCAGCTGACTTATATCTCTATAACAACCACACCCTTTTTTTTTTTTAACGTTTTTATTTATTTTTGAGACAGAGAGAGACAGAGCATGAATGGGGGAGGGTCAGAAAGAGGGAGACACAGAATCTGAAACAGGCTCCAGGCTCTGAGCTGTCAGCACAGAGCCCGACGCGGGGCTCGAACTCACAGACCGTGAGATCATGACCTGAGCCGAAGTCAGATGCTTAACCGACTGAGCCACCCAGGCGCCCCAACCACACCCTTATTTACTGTTTTTTTCTTGATAAGCTCCCATAACTATCTTTTGTACACCATAACCCACAGCATCTTTTGTCTTTAGCTGGACCAGGTATGTAAGGTGGTGGCTTGGGCCAGAGAGTTAGCCAATTTTCCAGAGTCTCTCCCTTATATAAGGAAGTGTACATGTTACTAAACTTCTGTTTGGTTTTCTCCTGTTGGTCTTTTATTACAGAGTGGTATAAAAGCCAGGAGTCTAAAGGGGAGAGGAAAAATGATTGTTCCTCTCCTTCACCATTTTAAAAGAAGATTCTTAAGATTCAGTAATCAAGCCTCCAGATACCTGTTTTCTCTGCTGACATATTTAATATAACCTCATGATAGACCTTGAACCAGAACCATCCAACACCACTATGTGCAAAATCTGGAGATAAGAGAAAACATTTCAGAACTAAAAGGTATTATATTTGCCTTGAATATAGATTTCACTCTGTGGCTTCAGGTTAAGAACTCCTGGAAAGATCAGAAGGACATTCTACATGAATAGATAAGAAGGTAGTCTTGCATGCAGTTCATGTTTCACAGGCTCTTCAGGAGATGGGACAACAAAGACTCTCACATGCTTCTCTTCCCTTTGACCTGTTTCAATTTATACCTATATGTTTAGCACAGATTCAAGTTGGGTTATGTCTTTGAACAGGATGACATAGGAGATGCACTGCTTTAACATTCACTTCACATACAGAAATGACCCCATGTGAATTCTCAACTTCCCTCTGTACCTTCTTTTAGAGGCTAGTCTCTTTTGTAAACATTTTCCCCTAGTTCGAATGTCTGTTTTCTTAATCTAAATGCATTATTCTCGGTAAGCCTTAGAAATTTAGTTGCTGTAAATGACTCCCCCATACTCTGCCAAAAGGTAAGCTGACTTGAATTAGTTTAAACAAAAGTGGGAAGCTTGTTTAAAGGTGTCTGTCCAACTGTGACTAGAAGGGTTAATATTACGCTGTAAACAAGCCTTCCAGGTTATTGCCTCTGGGGGCTGGGACAATTAACAGATTTGCTGTGACCTTTGTAATTACCCTAAATTACTGGGTTTTTGCCCGATAATCATACAATGCAAAAAAAGAAAAGTCGGTGACAAAATGTTGAGATTACTTTTACACGTCTGTTAACATAACAATGAGTTACCATAGTTTAAGAAAAGTTATTTGCAGAATTGGCAAATAGAGGATATATCCACTTAAATATGATATAGTGTTAATATTAGACTTTTTTTCTAAAAACAAAATTCAGGGGCGCCTGGGTGGCTCAGTCAGTTGAGCGACCGACTTCGACTCAGGTCATGATCTCACGGTTTGTGAGTTTGAGCCCCGCATCGGGCTTTGTGCTGACAGCTCAGAGCCTGGAGCCTGCTTCTGATCCTGTGTTTCCTTCTCTCTCTGTCCCTCCCCCACTCATGCTCTGTCTGTCTCTCTCTGTCTCAGAAATAAACATTAAAAAAATAAAAAATAAAAACAAAATTCAAAGAATTATTGTATGAAAGTCCATGCTACATTTCTCATACATTTTACTCTTCTGTTGGAAATGTAGTGTTCTATTTGAAATATTAAAACTCAGTAAATCTATCAGCCTTCATTCTGTAAATTTCTTAAATCCTAATTGGAAGTTTTGGTCTGGTGAAAAGAAATTATCTTTATTTATATTGGTGCAATCTGCACATTTTTTAGTTCACAATATCAGAGAATCTACAGACACAGAATAAGTAAGAAGGCTTTCAAACTGAACACTGGCAAGGAGCCAAATATATAAAAATCATCTATATATCAATAAAAATATACATCACACTGTTACCACAATCTGTCCTATGATCGTCTTAATTCACAAAGTGGGACTCTCTCCCCTTGGAAAACTCTATAGTTACTGAATGTACTAACTGCTTGTTAGATCAAAACAATTCTTAAGCAAAAGGCTTACATGATAAATTGGTAATGGAATATGCACAATCTTTCACTGAGACCTAATCAGAAAATAGAATCTCTTTCAAAGCGTACTTTTAGTGGCCTGGCCTGAATTTGAACCAGTGATATGAGAGATACAACTCTTCATGTTTTAAGTTTCAGAAAGTATATGGGAGGGGGTCAGATTTCCCACAGAATGTTATCTGAAGGGCTCTTCGTGATTTAGGAGAGATGGCCAGACTGGGAATAATCATTCTAGTTTAATGCCTGCATATTTGACCTCCAGTGTGTCCTTGCCTATTGTGATTCTATGCTGCTCCCATTTTAAGATCTGTCCATAATATATATCCACATCAAATAAATATAATGCCTAGATAGTGGTACCTACCTCCTCAGTCACTCCCAGCTTGGCCATTGGTCACCTCTAGAGCCAAAATACTCTTGTCTTCCTCCCTTGTCCCCTGAAACTCCAGGAACTCAAGCCCGTAATTTATAAAAGAGGTTAATGAACATTTGGAGGAAATGGACAATAGACCATAAACAGCACACAGCTTTCAGATAAACGTCAAATATTATAACTTCTGGAAAGTCTTGGACCATTTCTCACTGCAGGCAGTTTCTCAATGGTCATGTCCCTTCCTAGGCCCCGGCTGGCACCAGAATATTCATGACCCATGATATCCCAAGTCCTCCCCTTCATTTTCTATCTCAGATTCCCCGTACACTTCTTGGGAAATCAGAGAAGTCCACATCCCTATTACTGAAATATGCAGGGGAAAAAAGAACTTGGAGGAAACTTTTTCTACCTAGACTATAACCAGAGACATTTTCTTTCATAGCCATCAATTCTAATTAAAATCCTTAACAAGAGAGTAATTCCCTTTTATTTGTTTGTTTATTTACTTGTTTGTTGAGTATTTCGCAGCAAGATGGCTTGGATTGTATCCTTATGCTAATAAAACTTGTGTAGTCCTAATTACATCATCCAGAGCGGAGGATAGTGAAGTAACATGTAACGTGGACATGGTTGCCCAAATTCCAAGGTGGCCAAAATGAAAACCAGAGACATACAAAAAATGTCAGATCTATTCTAGTTCTGAGGGGGAAGAATTTGTACTAAATATCCTCCTTATCCTGGAAACAACCATCTTTCTTGGGGGGGATGGCATCCATTTAATTTGATAAATATAATGCCAACTTGCAAAAAATTTCTTTTCAAGGTATCTAACATTTCTTGGGTTAGCTGATGAGTTGATGTCACCTGACTAATTTCATAATCATATTTTTATGTTTTTCTATGTTTTTATTTGTGAATATTTGACAAATTCTTAATTGTCTCTTGTGCGATTATTTGAATGTTTCTAAAAGAATGCTAATTTTCCAAGGATTTGAAATGAAAATTTGGTAACTTACTTTGGATAGAATGCCACCATTATCTGGGGGCATAAATAGGATTAGATATTAACACTATTGACTTATTGTTTGCACATAAACACGAGGCTAAAATCATCTGCAGATTTAACTCAAGGAAGCAATTTCTTCCTCGGGGCATTTTGGCATTTTGGCAGGGATCTTGAGTAGCTTTTTCCTCTCCTCTTTGGCTGTTCTCCTTGGGGCTCAGAGCAGGGACTATCCATTAAGATCAGATGCATGTAATCATGGTCAATTTCCTGCAAGAGAAGAAGGGGCGGGCACTTGGATGCTTGGCCTTCATTTTTTATTCTGTTTCCACGGGTGGTGTTTTTCTATCTGTAATAGCAGCTGGAATCTGACTATGTGGTGGAGAGGAGAAGAGAGAAAATGAAACTCCTCTTAGGTATAAGAGTATTCCCTATTTGTCTGGTTTCTTTTTCTTTAAGTGAATTTTCTGTAGTTCCCAGTTTCTCTCCTACATGCAATGTGATGAAAGCTAAGGAAACCCAGACTCTCCTCAATGTATACTTAGTTGATGCCAGAAACCTGAAGAAATGTCACTTTATTTCAAATGTCAGTATCCAGTGCTTCATGAAGAACAAATCTGCCTTAGAAAGTCCCCAAAGTACCTATTACAGGCTGTTGCTTGCATAAAGCCTCAGCTGTGAAAAGGCATTTTCATTTTTGTTGGCACTCAATATATTTGGGGCTGTAAGGATGCCTAATACATTGGTAAATCTTGTACTGAATAACAAAAAGAGAGCAGGAAGGGCTTTCTTTTTTTCTACAGTAATATATATGTATATCTATATACCTAGATATACATATTATCTATATTCAATGTCTATATACTATATGTGTGTGTGTTATTATATACACATAATACATTAGCTCATTTTACTCGTGAAAATAAAGATTCCGACAAAAAGAAAGGTTCTTCAAAATCAGATATTTTAATACCTCGATATCATTTTTTTCAGTTCCCTTCAAAATACTTTCCTAGACCTACAATTTTCTGATTACGCTCTCAGCTTTATGCCAAGAATAGAGATTTAGAAATATTTCACATGAACAATATTCTGCACCTTTTATGAAACTGTTCCTTCAGAAATTGTTTATTATGTTATTCAACTTCTCTACTGTGTAGACCTACACAACAGTAGCACTAGGAAAAAGCATCTCTCGCTATGTAATTGTTATTATTTAAAGAGAGTATAGAAGACTTCTCATTTCATTCTTGTTTGGCAGGACGCTCCTTGCTAAAGTTTAAGCTTACCTGCAGTTATTGTCCTTAGCTCAGACATTCTGATAAAACTTTCCATCTCATCTTTAATAATTAATGATAAAAACAATTATTACTGTAATCGAGAAGCTTACTTCCCTCACCAAACTTAGCTAGACTTCAGGGCAAAGGTTGTGGTGATGTCATAGTCATTCCAGAGCACTGCAGGGAAGCATCTTCATGGAGTAGCAGGAAATCGTCAAAATATGACATGACACGGCTTGGACCACACAGTTCCTGCTTAGCAGCTGGACAACAAGAAGATGGACCCCTAGATGTCCTACTCACATAAAAACTGGATGGTTTACTGACCCAGGTTCTTAGGTGGTATTAATTTTCCACTGATGTACAAATAGCCCAGTTATTTGGTGAGGGTTCCGAGGGAGCAGACCTTCTGGGAAGGCAACCAGTTACCTTCAGGATGGACTTTCTCTTGGCCAGACTTTTACTGGCACCTCCTGGACAGCTGTCATCTCTCACAATTTCCTAGCTGAGGCTTCTCATCACTGCAATGTCCCAATCCTTCCTCCTGCCTTCCAAGCATCTCTGTGGTAATGTACACATCTCTTTATCCTCACAGGCCCTATTCCCCTCTCTTGATTGGTCCCTGTCACTGCTCAACAAGAGCCTACATTTTCTGTGAAGACTAGACCACAAATTATTACGAACAGAACATCTTCCTCTCCAGTCTTTGAATCCAGAGAGAAGTCAGTCTTCAGGAACATGACCAACAGACATCCATTCCTGAGGGGAAGAATGCATTTTTCCACGACAAAACCGTCTTTCACTGTAGAATGGTCTAAATCAATTATTATAATGGAGCAAATAAAGAAAATTAGTTGGACCTTCATATGCAAATAGTTTGAAGATTGAAATTCTGCTGATTTCTAATGATCATCGGTGCATTACTGTTTATAATTAGATTTTGCATACATTCTCTTCACCCTCATAAAAACACGATTAGGAAGATGATATCATTATTTTCAATATGCTGATGAGGAAGTAGAGGTTCAGAAAGATGGTAACTTGTCCAGGAGAGCAGGGTAGAGATTGGAAAGTGAGATATCACAGTCAGTTTTATTTTGGTTACATGTCTAAACCCCATAGTAGCCTTTTCTGGAAAACCCTCCACTCCTCTCATTTTGTGTCACTGATTTTAGTACCTATTTGCTCCTTTTTTGGTTTTTCTTTTTATGGCAACTCTTATTATTTTGAAATAAGATAGAGTAAAAATCTTAAGTACAGGAAGGAATGGTGTTTTATATTTAAAGAAAATTCCATTGATAGTGTTAGTCCATTAAACTTTCAAACTACAAAAGAGGAGATTTTGCAAGGAAGGAATGGTGATACTATCCAATTTGTGCCTTGACTGTTTTAAATATAATCCATGGTTAAAATTTGTTTTTAAGTATTGGCCCCCAAACCCTGCAAAAATCATTGTACTTTGTAATGCAGGGAATCAGCCCCAATCAACTCTTATCTTAATTCTAGCTCTCTGTAAGGATTTCACTTATTCGTTTTAATAGGATGGACTTTTAGCCCCCATCACTCACCTTAAGAGACTTATGAGAGACTCAAATTAAGTAAATGACTGGAAATGTCAAGTAATTAAACATCTGGTTTTTAATATAAAACCAATCACTTCATGCCTGTGGTCTCCGTCACTTGATCCGTCCCAGTGCTGTCTTTAAGCTGCTCCTGGCTACATTTAACCTCTTAGTCAAGCCAAACGTAACTCCATGCTTCCTATAGTAGCCCTTGGACATTCTTTTCCCCAAAGCCTTCATCTGTTTTGCTGAGGCTGTGGCTCAGGCCTGTGTTTAGAGTCTAATTGCTCTCGCACTCTACCTAGGTTAAAATATAGCTTAGAGAAGCAGTACTTATATGTGTTGAATTTCAACTGAGACCCTTCTAATTTCTCTGTGAACGAACACAGTCATGGAGGACACCTCTCCTCCCTCCAATCCCACTGGGTCCCTCTCCTGAGGAAAATAGTCCCTCATCTGACTTTTGAGATGGTTTATTTGGACCTCTTGTTCCTGCTCTCTTCAAAGCTCTTTAACAGGATCGATTTTGCAAGGTTTCCACTAACCACTGAAAAATAAATAGTTTTTTTTTCACCCGTACTTACTTCGAATGAGGAAGATACGGATGTTCCTAGGCTTCCCCATACAAGTTGAAAAGCAGTGGAACATGTATTAGTCTCCATGCCATACATCCGAAAGCCATCATACCTACAGGGTGGGTAGCTAACTTTTGCCCCTGATAGTGAACATCTGTTTTTGTTGCTGTTGTTGTTTTCCCAGAATCCGTGATCCTCTCTAATTTATCTTTGGAGGCCACCTCTTCTTCAGTCACACTCCATGAGCTCTGTAGGGCCATCTCCCACCTTGTTCCGGGGCTAGACCTAGCAGGCAATCAGCTTGTTCCATCCTTTAGACATAGTTAACTAGGTATGAGGAAGTAATTGACCCATGTCATTTCCATAAGGTTAAATCTTGGAATTTTCCAGGAACATTAAAGAGAAGAAACTCTTCTTCTAAAAGAAAAGACTATAAGCAAGAAGTTTCTGCTGGTCATTTAATCTACCACAGCCACAAATATGACAAAAATAAAACTAAAAAAGACCTAGGAGAGAGTGCAAGCCGGAGTAAAATCTAGCCACTGCCAAAGGCTCTCCCTATGCTTTTCACTACAATAAGTCAATATATTACTGTTTTGTTGAAATCAATTTGATTTGGCTTGACGGTCTTTGTCAACTCAGCAGTTTTTTGATCAACTTGACTCCACTTTGAAAGTCCAGATAATTTCAGTTCAGACACAAGTTCCATTTTGGCACTTGTATAAATTGTGTTTTCAAAGTCCCATTTTGATCCCTGTTTAGTTTCTTGACTCTGTTTTCAAATGAAACGGTAGAGAAGAAATTAATTAGGTTTTCTAAAACTTCCAATATCACATGACATTTGATTCTTCTTTTGTAAGGAATGACTAATTAAAATTCTTCTCTCCATTGCATAAGCCCATAATCTGGGGTCCATAGTGGCTCACCTGGGGTTACCTATTTGCTTCACTGATTGTCTCATGTATCAGGTTGCCAGATAAATCATAGGCCATAGTTAAACTAAAGAATTACTTGTTATCTGAAATACAAAGGTAACGAGTGTCCTCTGTACTTATTTGGTAAATTTCTTAGTGCTACTAATTGTGCTCATACAACACATGAAAGAGTTGTCACTTACTCTGGTTCCATTTGAATTAAATGCTAAACACCACTTAATTATAAATCTAGTCCCACTATTATCTGTGTAAGCAAGATGTTATCTGTCTATTGCTTCTATTTCTATTTATCGTGATTCAACCAAGCCATCACTGTGGAGCATCCAGGACCCAAATGAAAAGGATAGTGAAAAACAGGAAACTCTTTGACATTGAAGGAGTGGTTAGTTTGGAGGAAGGCAAAATAATTGCTAAGGGTGGAAGAGAAATTTCATCAGACAACCAAATATGTCTTTAATGGAAGAGGTGGCCAATACAATCCCTATTTTTCCAGAATGTGCAGCTCACATTGCAGGGAAGTTTACAGGATAGCATGTAAGGTTTCATTGTAATTCTCACCAGAAAGAACAGAAGTGTTATAAGGGCATTTACTGTGGTATGAAATAGGATAGAATTCTGCTTATAGAGACTGCTGGTATTTGAGGAAGGAAGTTGTCTGTCGAGAACATTATAGAAGACATCCTTGCATTGTTTTCTGGGGGCAGATCATGGAAAATACTTTGGGGAGGTCCATGGACCTGAAAGAAGAGAGATGGTGAAAACTTCTGGGCACAAAGTAAGTGAAAATCGTTCCCACAGAAAAGCATGTGTATGAGATTATAGAGAAAAATGGACAATAAAAAATTTGTCACAGCAGGATAGCCAGAGAATTTTAAGAAAGAGGTAGACTAGTATTCAATTCAAATTGCTTCCTGCTCTTTACTGGAATGTGGTTTTCCTCTATTATTTTAAAACCATCTCTTAATGAGGTGCTTGCAAAAGTATTGTGTTAGGGGAATTTGGGGGATCAAGGGAGAGAGGCTGTGGACAAACGGAGAGTGAAACTGATGAAAGGGAGTGGCAATCATAAGCCTTGAGACAAGGGAAGAGGATGGAGAAGCTGGCAGAGAAGGAAAGTAAGGAGGGATAAAGTTCAGAAAATTCCAGATGTCACATGAAACCTCTGAAATTTAAGGTAAAATGATATACATTATGAGAGATAATGATCCAAACCCCCTACTCTTTTTTTTTTTTTTTTAAAGATTAAAATGTTTATCTCAGAAAGGAACAGCCCTGGGATGTGTGGGGATATGCTAGTGACGTGAGAATAACCTGTACAATTTTTAGAACTTTCCAACAATGGAATGGGTTGCTTCCTATTACAGAGGAAACCTTATAATTATTTATACCTTCCAGAAAGTATTAGAGACTGCATCCTTGTAGTGAATGGGGAAATAGTTGGAGAACCTCTATCCTTTGCATTACAAATTTTTAGAATTCCCTACGACTTTGTAGATAGCTCTTTTTTGATGGTTCACCACACTGTGGTCAAATTCTCAGAGCACGCTCAGATGGATTTCAAGCTTACTGAGAAATTATTTCATATATGACTTCATAGCACCTATAACACAGTATTAGAAATCATGTGCTAGAAAGTTAATGAACAACTTACTGATTAAATATAGCTTCTTACACCTCAAATTGATGAATAAAGTAAATGTATAGGCAAAGACAAAACAAGAGGGCAAAAATCCGCATTCAATTTTCGAGTTTAAAATAGGATCCCATAATTCTAAAATACGCTAACAAATTTTTAGACTACCACCAGGATAGTAAACAAGATAGGAAGATAATAACTTCTCTGCCTCAAGCTGCAAAAACTATATCTGAAATATTATTCTCAGTTTTTAGCTCCACTTAAAATTCAGGTAATTTAGGGACACCTGGCTGGCTTAGTTGGTGGCATGTGTGACTCTTGTTCTCAGGGTTGTGAGTTCAAGTCCCACGTTGGGTGTAGAGACTACTTAAAAAATAAGATCTTTTTAAGAAATGAGGTAAATTATATGTCTTGTAACAAAAAAATACAATTCAGAAATTCAGGAATATTGAATTTAATAAAGGGAAAACTATTCTTACATCCATCACGTCAGTTAACCAACTTCCATTTTATGTATTTCTTCAGGATGTGTATTTTTTAGTATGATTACAAATGTGTAAAATGCTTTATATTGCTTTTTTTCCCTACTTGAAGTTTTCTAAAGTCTGTAAATTTTCAAAAGTCTTACAATTGTAATGACCATCTCATGTTTCATTGTGTGCATATAATACTATAACAATTCTCCTACTCTGTTTTTGAAATTATAATTGTGATGAAATTAAATTCATTTGTAAATCAAATTTTTCTACATTTTAAATTATATTCCTTAACTGGATTTACAGGAGTAGAATTTTACATAAATGGAATGGACATCTTCAGGTTAATATAGATATTTTATGCTATTTTAATTGCTTATATTAATATACCACATGCTTTGATTGTTATTATTCTGAGCTTTTATAATTTAAGACATTTAAAATAGAAATTTGTATTTAAAATTCTTTTTTAATTTGTATTTTTTTAAACGTTTATTTATTTTTGAGAGACAGCATGAACGGGAGAGGGACAGAGAGAGAGGAAGACACAAAATTCGAAGCAGGCTCCAGGCTCTGAGCCATCAGCACAGAGCCCATCGCAAGACTCAAACCCAGGAACAGAACCCATGAACCTTGAGATCATGACCTGAGCCAAAGTTGGATGCTTAACTGACTGAGCCAAGGGGTGCCACTAGAAATTTGCATTTGTAAATATACGGATGAGTTCTAATAATTTTAATGTATAGGATACTCATATTTCCCCCTTTTCTCTCCTTTTTTCCTTAGTTGTTTCAAGTTTTGCGTGTATATTTTGTGGATTATAACATTTCACATCAGTCTGTAGAATACCTTCTATCTAGAACATATTCACTTTATAGTTTTAATTTACTGCACTTACTTTTCCTCTTTTGTATTTGTGTCTCCCTCAATCCCCACATGTTCACCAACCCAGAAACTCTCTAAATCCTGCCTTTCTGGGTTTTTATGGAAGTTTCATTACACAGCCACAGTTGATTAGATCATTGGCAATTGGTGATGGTTTCAGCTTCCTGCCCCTCTCCCCACCCAGAGGGCAAGGGAGTGGGACTGAAAGGGTCAAACCTCTAGTCACATGGTTCCTTTTCCTGGCATCCAGGGCAATCAGCCCCTATTCTTAGGAGCTATTCAAACATCAGCTCTTTAACATAAGAAAAGACACACCCATTTCTCTCCTCCTTTAGAAACCAGGGTTTATAGGACACCTGTGAAAGAAAAGAGGCTGCAGACCAACTACATGTTTCTTATTATGAATTATAATATCATAGACTTGTTAAATAAAAGTCAACTGAGCACATGTTTTTTCCACAAATATTTCTTTTCTTTGTAATTTGTTTATTGTTTTATCCTTGAGAGAGAGAGAGAGAGAGACAGAGCATGAGCCAGGGAGGGACAGAGGGAGAGAGGGACACAGAATCTGAAGCAGCCTCCAGGCTCTGCTCTGTCAGCACAGAGCCTGACATGGGGCTCGAACTCACAAGCATGAGATAAAGACCTGAGCTAACGTTGGACTCTCAACCGACTGAGCCACCCAGGTGCCCCAACAACAAATATTTCTTGAGCTCCTGCTGTGTACCAGGTATTTGTGGATCCTACATTGGCAGGAGGAAGAGAAGGCAGGGACATCTTGGAAGCCTATATCAGCTAAATCACAATCATTTTCATAGGGTCAATATGTTTCAAAAAAAATGTCCAAAGTCACAGGGGACGGGCCCTGAATTCAGAAATCTCACCAATTTCCTTTTCCTTCTTAGGAATTGTTTGCTTCATACATAGAGAATTATGAACTCAGTGTTTTAATTTTGTTCCTCATGCGGTTGGCGTGTGTGCTATATCTGTGGCTTTTTGATTCCACACAATTAATACTTCACTGAACAATTTTTTTTTCCCTCCACTATAACATTGTGGTGGCTGCTGTGACTAAACCAGTAAATATAAATGACGCAATTCTGCCTTCGCTGAAATGAAATCTGTCCCAGGAAACACGTTTCTCAATAGACAATGTGAAGACTGCCATAATATTGAAGAACATGGCATTATGTAACAGCAACAATTTACACATAAATTTATATTCAGTTAATTTCTTAATCCACATTAATTATTCTAGAAAATGCTTAACAAAACAGGCAAAGCTCTCCTTTGTCTAAACCTACAATGCGTTTTATGGTACTGGCTGGAACAATCCACTGTTAATTTGAAGGTATTAGGAATTTAAAAGAAGGCAAAATGAGAACTCTCCTGGAGGCTGACAATTGTGAATCTCATCTCTAAAGCAAAGCCTGGGAGTCTAAGGACATTTGAAAACAGAAACATTTCAAATGTCCTGGGACAGGAGACCCTCCTCACCCAGACATACATGGTGAAAGCAACTGGAAAGCCATACTATCTACACATGTATACCTATGTATGTTGCATGCACGTGTATTTTCCCTAAAGAGGCGGTAATGACAGCTTGCTCAGTGTCTTTCTGTTCTGAGCCTCTTCTAAAAATTGTTTTTGGCTTCCTGACAGCTAAGCACACTGAGAAATAAGATGTTCAGCTGATTATGTAAAAGCTGGCAAGCTAGAAGTCAAGTATATCCAATTTAAGTGACCTTTGTAATAAGACTTTCACCAGATCTTTCCTTTATGTGGGAATCAGCTGCATATTGATAATGATCTACTTAATTAGTTTACCTTTTCCTGTGAACTGGCACTGATCACTTTGCTTCTCATTCCCCTCTCAATCTAATATTATTTTATTAAGAATGGTTATTAGAAATAATTATTCATGCTTACATCTTCAATTTGTTGATTTCAAAGGATTAGGTGTGGGCATTTAAATCTAGGCAATAGACTATGGAAGAAGAAAGATAATTATGAAGCATTTTGATAAGTAGTGTTTATGGGTATGGCAAAGCATGCAAACTCAATCACGTGCTTTCCCAGAAATTTTGAGTTGGAGACTGAGGTAGTGGGGAGAAAAAAATAATACCTTTCCCCTCTACCCTCCTAAGCTGTTGCTTATACAAAAGCATACAAAAAGAGATCCCCATACAAGAAGACTGAATAATGAGGGACAAGCGTATACATTTATTTAATATATAAGTTTTCTATGAGATGGCAGCCTTCATAAGGAAATGAAGACTTAAAGAAATGAAATGCTTAAACCTGAGGGTTTTTAAGTTCGGTTTCATGAAAAGTAGAAAGTTGTGGAAAGATATGAAAGACAAAGAATATGCACTTAGCAAGCCTGTTGTTCAGATTCTGGTCTTGCATTTGGTGTTTAATTTGCATGCCTTTGTCTTCAGAGAGAAGGATGCTCCTCTCCTATGGGTCTAGGGAGGGTACCTCTCACATGACGGTTTTGTGACCTGCTTCAGAGGAAGATTGGAAAACCCTTCCTGCGCCTGCCATTCCTCAAATTTCTTTAGCTTGAAATATTGAATATACCAAAGTATCATATTTTGGGTTAGCAGCTCCCAAACCCCATCAGACAGAATCAGGGTTTTGTGGACACCCACAAGAGGTTTTATGGTCTACTAAACTCTACACCCACAGAACCCAAGTCCACCAATTAGCTGAAAATGCATGAATTATATCATCATAGATCTATATGGAAAAAAAAATGGTCCTGATATTGAATACCTGATGATGTAAATGATGTTTCATTTCACAGCAGGTAGGTAGAATAAATCATTCTACTGATCAATGCATTATCCTTTTTGAAATCCTTCTGTCATTATGTCAAGAATATGACATATGATTTTATAAAAAACTAAAGTATTTTTTTCTAAACATGTATGTGTACCTGTGTTCACATGTATGTGTCTGATTCTCTGAGAGATATAGAGACCCCTCTATGTTATAGACATTAAGTTATGAATGGGTGTTTTGAGATGGTATCTGGAGTCTACTGACTTTAGCCATCTGAATCTTCAGGTAGCTTGTTTTGGTTTCTGCCTTATTGTGCATGACTGGATTCCCTATTGCTTTATGTTGAATATGTTCTGCACCCAACCCACCACATGAACTTACCACCACCTTATTCCTGTAGTGTGTGTTTCCACAGTGGATCGATCTGGTCACAGGGTCAGGGCACTCTAGGTCAGCTCCATGACAGGAACTGGAACAGCATAGGGTAAGCTCTAGAATTCAGAAGTTCTAACAGTGTTAGATCAGGACACCTCTCCCCTCCCTCCCCGCACCCCCCCCCCCAACGCCATAAAGCTGATTTTCCATCCAGGTTTTTCTAACGTTTTGGTGGTGGAGATTTTTTCCTAGGGAAAAAAAAAAGAGAGAGAAGCCAGACAGAGGAAACACATAAAGAACTTCTCTAATTGAGTCAGAGTAAAATCTTCCCCAGCTCCAATCCTAAGTACAGTGAATACTGAAGTTCTGTATCCCCTTCATAGAAATCCACCCATATGTTTTAGCCCCAGAATTTTATAAATGACTAAATTAAGTCACAGAGCAGTAAAAATGACTTAGAATTAAAATATTTCAGAGACAGACCTGAGGCTACAATCTGGGGCTCTAGTAGGCTTTCTTGCCTGTGTCCATGGCAAACTCTATGGGCAATTCACATTCTTAGATTGACAAAAAATCCAAAAGTCCATTTGACTCATGAAATTACGCAGTTAAGAGTTAAGAGTTTTTGCTCATGGTGTTTGAGAGACAGGTTTTACTTCTTTTCTGGAACTTAATTTGGTGGATAAAAGATGTACTCATCCCAACCTTTTAATTATAATTAGAGATAGGTTCATTTTCATGATGGTATTCATGCTAAATGGGTCAATACTTGTGAGGAAAGTTTAGCCCTGCATCGTTTGTTTCTCTGGAATTTGGTGGTCTGCATTAATAACCTCCAAGGAAAGAAATTTAGGTGGGATTCTTCTTAAGTTAGCCAAATGTTAAATAGCATTTATATAACATACTGACAAATTTAAAACATTAATAACTGAAAATAAAATCTGGTAATTCTCAATGGATTAGAAAATATAAGAAACTATATTCCAGAGAAGTTATATAATTATGCTGATCACATTTTGTATTCTTATAATTTTATTGGCTTATAAATTATTCCATGTAGTTTGTTCAATAAAATTATTTAATTGGTAAAAGAAATTACAGTTTGGATAAAGATACAATTTAGCTCACTTTATGCATTTTGGCATATTATTCCTTTGTGAAATTTATAAATTCCGATGAATGAGGTCATATAAGTGGCAGTGGAAAATAAAATGCATCAATATACATGCATTTTTAATAGGATTCAGCACATTTTAAGAGCACAAAAGCAATGTGAAGCAGAGGCTTTTTGTAAATATTGAAAAACAGCATTTAAGGAACCATATTTCTAAAGTAATGTTTTCCTACTCTTCTCTGATTCCATACTGAGAACTTTTCTTGCATTTGTCTTTTAATTTGCATCCTAATAATAGGTTCCCATTGGTTTTAGGTATACTTAAAAAGAAAGTCTAAGATGATGTTATTTGTTTAAAACAAAGTGTCATTAAGATATCATAGATAAATGGTAGATGATAGATACATAGATAGATACATAAATAGACATAACACCATACAATCGCACACACGCTCACACACACACACACACACACACACACACACACACACACATAGCTATAGACATTAAATCTAAATCTGGAAAAGCACAATCTGCCTCCACTTTTCCATTACTTTTACTTCCCAAATCTAGTATTTTGTACTGCAGACATAGTAACCAACCTGGTTTCCAAAACATTTTATGGCTTTTATCTTCCAGTCTTTGCACCTACTCTTTTCTCTGACTAGATTGGCTTTCCTCCTTGTTTGCCTAAGCAACCGTCCAGGATACATATTCCCTCCTCTCTGAAGCTTTCCCTAAGTGACATTGCAAGAGTTTCTTATTTTCCCCTATACCGTTTCTGGATTTTGAAACATTTTCACATGTCAGATCTTAGTCAAAGTACATCCTAAAGTGGCATCCTCACAGAAGACAGAAAGCACGATATCTGGGAAAGCAGTTACCCTGAAATCGAATTTTTTTTTTCCTGAATAAAATCTTTCCCACTGGCCACAATAGTAATTTTTATTTTATCAACTTACTTCATGTATATCATTATCTCTCTCTTCCTTCCATTGAGTAGAAGTCATTGCCTCTTGTGTTCTAGGAAAAAACAAAGCCATCATCAGGAAACTCCTGGATATTAACACATTTTTTTTACTTTTTTTTTTCTCTATTTTTCTTTTCCTTTCTCCCTCACTCAAAGGGATTTGTATTTTGTTTATTATAAGATAAATTTCAAAAGTAATCTAAAGTCCACCCATGTCTTCCTGTCTCCTCAGGCACTTTTGGTCACCAATTACCCCTTCTCTCTCTCTTCTTCTGGACATCTAGGTCTCACTTTTGCTTTCTTTCAACTTTATATTCATTTTTAGGAATTCCTCCTATAACTGAGGTATAAAATATATGAGACTTTTAAGGATGGCAGATGGCTTTTTCCAATTTGTCATTTGTCACCATTTGTTAATTTGGTCTAAGGCAGTCTCTTTCAATAAATGATATTTTTTTCCCCTTTGGAATTTTGAAAATGTACGGGGGCATTTTTGGTTATCTCAATGACTGGAGAGTTTATCTTGACATATTGTGGGCTAGGGGGAAGGAGAGATGAGGAGTGGTTCTATGGGTGTATAATTTCAGTTAACACAGTATATGTAAGATCCAGAGATCTGCTATTCAACATGGTGCCTGTAGTTAACAATACTCTATTGTCCACATAAAAACTTAGTGAAAGGGAAGATCTCATGTTACCTGCTCTTAAAACACAATAACAAAACAGAACAAAAACCAAAGTACACAATTAAACCAGATACACAAGGAAACTTTTGGAGGTGGTGGGTATGTCTGTTGCCTTGATTGTGGTGATGGTTTCACAGGTGAGCACATACCCAAAGTCATCCAATGTGTGTATTAAAAAGGTTCAGTTTTTTATGTCAACTATACCCCATTAAAACTTAAAAAGATTGTATCATTTATGCCAACAATCCTCCTGGTGTTTGAGGACCTAATGAAACATTCTTGCATAATTTACACTGTAGCCTTCAAGTCATAATGAGTCTATGTATAGATCCAATATAAGCATATATCATTCAAGCATTGAATAGTTTATTTCAAATTTATTTATATTATTTCACCTTATATTACACTAATATATTATGATTTTTAAAATGATATGTGATAGAAGATTATAGTATCACGTTTAAACATTGAAAGGAGACCTTTACACAACATTTATTATAAAAAGAAACCCTATTCTCTTATACTACAGCAATTTCTACAGTAACATTAATGTGAACAGTAATCCTAATTTTTGAGAGAATCACATACACATCACAGTTTTCCTTATGATTATGATACCTGGATCTTCTTGAAGAAATTCTCTATTACCTATTGGTCACAATAATTTTCGCATATATTTTCTTCTATTAACTATTACATGCAACAATCATATTTAAATTTAATTAAAGTGGAGTGTCTCATACAAAAAAGAGATAAGTATTTAGTTTGATATTTTTGTGTGTGTGGTGATTAAGTTTTCCTAATATCATTTGTTTGCCATAAGTTCACACTATACTGCCTTTTTCTGTGGTGCCACCTTATCCGATATTAATTTCCCACCATCCAGGGACCTCAAAGATCTCTAATTATTATTTTTTGTCTGTTTTCCAATTCCTGCAGGAATATTTTGCATTTTGTGGTTTTGTATGTTATGATATCTGCACCTGCTATTTATGGATCTACATACTTCTTTATAAATTTAAAGTGAGTTTGATTTATTAAAAATATCTTGAATATTACTGAGATTGTTCTGAATTCATATATTTAATTTGTGTATATTGACATCTTCATACCATTAATTTGCTGTATTCACGAACATATTATCCCCATCTGTATATAATTCTTTATGTTATTTCAATTTTATTCTCCATGTACATATTGTGCTTACCTTGTTAAGTCAATTATTCTGCATTTGAACACTTTTGTGGTTACTGTAAATTACATATTATGTCTTGATTTTTTTTGATCATTGTGATTATAAAGAACCATGAGTAATTTTTTTTAGGTTATGTATGAATCTGGAAATCTTGTTGGATTATCACGCACTTGGAATAATTTTTGCTTTTTCTTGTAGAACATAATATTGTATGTTTATCCTGAGAATTTTAATCTCCCTTTTTGTACATCTCTCTCTTTTTTTTTCTTGTGTTGTAACGTTAGAGGAGTTCCAGTAAACTATTAGATGTTGATGATAACAGTCAGCCTTGTCCCTAATCTTAAAGGAAACACAACTAAAGTTGCTACATTAAGTTTGATATCTGTTGTATGTTCTTGGTGAATAACTTTCATCAAGTTAGCAAAATACACAAATACAATTTGATCCTTATTTTCTAGCAAGTTCAATCATTGATTGATTCATTCATTCATTTATTCATTCATTTAGAAAGACTGTTTATCACAGCTAAGAGCACTGGCTCATGGCAGGTGGAGTTCAAGTTGTGGGACCATTATTGCCAAATGTGTGGCTTTTGTCTTCCTTAGCTCTCTGTTATGTAAATGTGGCGAATAATGCTTCCAGCACATGGATTTTTGAGTGTTAAATGAATTAACATATGCAAAGTTCGTAGAACAATGCCCAGGACAATGCCAACTAATCGCCAAATACTATTTACCAAATTTGAGGACATCTTAGTTATAATTTATTTAAATATTTTCATATATTTATATGTGCATATATATTTTTTTTCCTTTCTGGGACTCACTGAGTATGTTCTCAGTTATTTATATGTAATCTCTGTATCTCCTAAGTTTTATATTATTTTTCATCATCTTATAGACTGCTCAATTAAGTCTCCTACCAAATTTTCTTGCTCACTAATTTATACTTCTTTTCTGTACTCTGGTCCTTTGTGTTTTTAATTTAAATTAAGACTTATCCATGCCCCAGAGTTTGACATTATTTTTATTTTTGGAGTTTTTATATTTGGAAGTACAAGGATTATGAAATAATATTTTTAATTTACATATCTCATTAATTCTTATTTTAACAGTAAAACATAAAAAAATACTTAAAATATACAAAAGACTGTAAGTTTTATAAAATGTATAAAGAATATCATAGTAAATTACTATATTCCCTCCACTAATGTACATCCTCCACCTAGTATAGAATACAGAGAGGTACTGAATTTATTGAAGCTCTATTTACATACTTCTTTGATATCATTTTTTGTGCGTGTGATAGCATTTCTTGTTCCAATGGTGAATTTTAGGCTTGTATTCTGTTGTTTGTTTGTGTTGGTTTTAATGTGTACAAGTTCATACACAATACAGTTTCTCATTTTGAATATTTAACATACCTGGCTTATGTCTCCTAACATGATTTGCTTAGTTTGCTAAACATTGTATTTGCGACATTTGTCCATGCTGATATATGTGTGGTTCTAGTTTATTTGCTTTCACAACTGTGTAGCATTTTATTGTAGCAATCCACCACAGTTCATTTTATTTTTAGCTTAAGAGACAACAGAACTTTTTCAGGAAAAAACAATTCAACTATAAACATGCTTATGCATGCCAGCTGGTACACATTGTTGCTACTGTCTTCGCAAACTCACTAGCTCTGGATATTGTAGCTTTTTTCTTTTATTCCGATATGGTAGGAATAAAACAGTTTCATTGTGATTTCAGTTTGAAAATCGTTGAATTCTTATGAGATTGAGTTTTCCTACTGTGTTAGCTATTCCTTTTGCCTCTACTGTGAAATACCCATTTATAGCTTTTACCTGTATTTCAACTATTTCGTGATTTTATCCTAAAAATCTATAAATCATTTATTCTTGCTTCTTTTTAGTAAATTTTTCCCAAATGTATTGATACAGATTACAACTTATTTTTAAACATTTTTATTTATTTAAAAATTTTTTTTAATGTTTATTTATTTTTGAGAGAGAGAGAAAGAAAGAGAGAGTGAGAGAGCACAAGTGGGGGAGAAGCAGAGAGAGAGGAAGACACAGAATTCCAAGCAGGCTCCAGGCTATGTCAACACAGAGCCCCATGCTGGCTGGAACTCAGGAACTATGAGATCATGACCTGAGCCAAAGTTGGACTTTTAACCAACTGAGCCACCCAAGCACCCCTAAACATTTTATACAATATATTTTGCTACATAGTTTTAATTTTATTTGAATTAGCTTAACCTTTTTGATTTCTGAGTTCATAAATACATTTCTCAAAATATCCTAACTTTAAAAATATTTAAGTTTATTGATTTATTTTGAGAGAGAGAGAGTGCAAGGGAGGGACAGAGAGAGAGTGAGAGAGGTGGAATCCCAAGCAGGTTCCGCACTACCGGTTCAGAGCCCAATGTCAGGCTCAGCGCCACAAAGGAGATCATGACCCAGCAGAAATCAAGAGTCGGAGGCTCAACTGACTGAGCTCCCCGGGCACCTTCAGAATTCTTAACTTTTAAACCCAATTTATAATACCATTCTCTACAGTAATGTCAGTTATTTCACTTTTGACAAAATAAACTTAACAAAAGTTTTCTTTTGGTTTCTTGAATAGAATGTAAAAAAAGGAAGCCATTGTTGACATCAACCAACTTTCTCTTTAAAATGTATGACACTGATATCAATATGGAAGAAATGAACTAGTTTTGAATCATTTGTTCGACCAGTGGAGCCAATACTATAGTAGCTATTTTTTTTTTCAACTTCTATGTACAAACTTAAATTAAAAAGTGAATAAAATTAATCCAGGAGCACGCCTTGGGATCTGAAAAGTCATGCTGTAGAGAGTAATATACCCCCTTATTGTCTGCCGCTCTACATATATTTGGATACAATCTTCTTGTATCAACTACTAACTTTTAAAATAGATGCCAGTTCTTTACAGATTTGTGTGTACTAGTTTCCGCCTTAGCAGTCTAGTAAGTACCTTCCATGATGAATGGTCAACATCAACAAATACTTGTATAAGTTATACATTCATTTGCAACTTTCTTGAAAGGCCAGAATTAAATACCTCGGTTTTCATGAAATATCACCATTAGCTTTTGAGCACATTCCTCCTAAGAGATGTATTCCAAATCCTCAAAAGCATTAGCCAGCAAGTTTAAAAAGTGGTTGTAGATGGTTGTTTTGTGAATTCGAGCCCACCTCTGGCTTTCTGCTGTCAGTGCGGAGAAACATTTGTTAAAAAGTGGTTGTAGATATTTGCTATACAGTACATGATAACACCATAGCAAAAGCATTTGGGATATTCTGTATAGGTTCTGGAACGGGACTGGTCAGGCTCTGTTTCACACGTGTATTCCATGTACATCCTACTTATAATTTCTTGTGTTTCTACTGACCCAAACATCCAGTGCATGATGCCTTTGTGCATCTCACAGGCCACAGTGCAGGCCCCTGCATACCTGCCTGGTACATTCAGTAACCAACAGGAATGGTCTAATACTACTCTTTAGTATTCAAGGCCTGAAGGGATTAGGTTTGCCTAGATACTTCTTTCAGAGAATACTTGATTTATTGATGAGAGCCCATCCTGATGCTCTGGAAATGGAGGTCCTATTTTGCACTTGGAAGGGATGTTCAAAGGAATGCAGGTGGTTTGATTTCACATTTAAGCATGGATTAAAATAATAATTCACTTCCCATGTGTTCACTATTAGTTGAGTCCATGGCAGAGGCTGGAAGTACCAAGTAGAGGTCTACCAAACCCACTCTGGTTATTTCAAAGCAATAATTTAAAAAATGTTTTGTTCAAATGATGACGTTCTAAATGGAACAGGAAAATGCATACATAGATAGATATAACCTAAGATGTCCAGAAAAATGGGGAGATAAGGGGCCTCCTATCTTTAAGAACCATTCTGAAGTTTTCGACGCATATCATTTTGTTTGTGTAGTGACCAAATGTATGCCATTATGTTGGGTACAGGTTTAAGTGGTATGGTATTATCTCCAGCATCATGTCTCTTTTTTGTTTCTCTCAATTTACTCTGTTTAAGATTCACCCATGTAGTGAGGTTCCTGGGTGGCTCAGTCGGTTGAGAGTCCTACTCTTGAGTTCGGTTCAGGTCATGATCCCAGTGTCAGAGGATTGAGCCCCTCATAGGGCTCTGCACTGAGTGTGGAGCCTATCTGGGGTTCTCTCTCTCCCTCTGCCCTTCTCCTGCACTTGCACACACTCTCTCTCTCTCTGTAAAATTAAAATTAACATTAAAAGAGAGAGAGTTTCACCCATGTTGTTATATGGCCATTTAATGCATTACTTTTAGCTGCTGCCTAATGCTTATTAACAATACCCCAGTAAACATCTTTAATTGAATCTCCCTGTGGACATGTGTGAGAATTTATTTTACGAGTAAGTTTGAGGCATAAATATCTTTTCCCATTCCATTAACTTAATGACATTATTGTATAATTGGACATATATCTTGATTTGGATCTAATCAACTTATCCCATTTCCCATTTTATGCCTTATTTTTTGTCATTTTGAACTTTTGTTTGAGAAACTCTTCTCCACCCCTGGGTCACAAAATTATTTGTTAATGGTCTATTGATGTTATACTTAAATTTTTATCCTTTAAAAATTCTCCCCTTTATTTGCTATTGAGCAGGGATCAAACCAAGTTCTGGGTTTGCCTTTTTTGTTTAGTTAGTTTGTTTTTTTTCCCCTCCATGTAATAGACCATATTTTCAATACCATCTATTAACAATTCTTTCTTTCCTCAACATTTGTGGAACTACTTTTATCATATAAGTTTCTATGTATACAAATTCTGACTCTGAGATCTCTGTATCTTCCATTTATATATTTACCTAATAATTTTCAAAAACTACAATAGTTTGTATTTATTTTTAATATCATTTAAAATATGTCAGTATCTGATAGGACAAATCCCATTCATCACTCTTCTAAATGACATTTATTCAGTTTTTTGTAGACTTCCTGTCCGTTTGGTTTATGACACACAGAAATTGAAGAATTGCTTATTAATCCTGGTGTGCTAAGAGTTTTTATTATAAATAGCGGTTAAACTTTACCAAAGTATTTTCATTCACTGATTTTGAAAATTCTGATCTTTGTCTCTCAGTTAAATGTGATAAATTACCCTGATAGTACTTCTGTTTGATACAGAAGGATGTATCGTTCCATGCCTATTTGCTCATGGTACACATTTGAATTTAAATATTTAATATTTTATTTAGGATATTTGTCACTTAGCCACTCAGTTAAGACGTTGAGTGGTGTGTATGCGATTTTTATATCCCTTCAGCCTCTTTTGGCACAGTCCCCATTTTGTCACACTCTGCTGTGTTGAAGCCATTGGGTCTATTGTTCTTACAGTGGCCCATCTTTGTTTTGTCTGCTGCTCTTTAGCTTGTTCACCAATATGACATGTAAATACAAAAAAAAAAAAAAAACTTAAATGGGAGTATTTTCACTGGGTAAGCATGATTAATTCACCTTCATGCAATGAATTGAATAGCTTTTTTTTTTTTTTTTTTTTTTTTTTGGTGACAAGTTACTTATTTCTTACAGAACTGAAGCGGTTTCTTGAAAATCAAATATCCCCTGGCCCTGGAGATTTGGGGATGGAGAAGTCTGACAATTAACAGTTTCTGATAATCATTTGTTTTTCAATGTCTCTACTGCTGTTTGAAGATATTTTATATTTTCTATCAATTTAACCACTTTGTCTAGATTCCAAAGCATACTGGTTGTATTGTTCCAAGATCCTTTTTAAAAATAGCTTTTAAGTTTTTTTAATGTTTATTTATTTTTTTTGGAAAGAGGCGGGTAGGAGGCGGGGTAAGAGTGAGAAAGAGACGCAGAATCTGAAGCAGGCTCGAGGCTCTGAGCTGTCAGCGCTGAGCCCAAGGCGGGCCTGGAACTCGGAAAGACGAGATCACGGCCTGAGTCCAAGTCGGACTCCTAAGTCAACCAGGAGCCCCATTCAATGATCCTTTTTTTTTTTTTTTTTCCAACGTTTATTTATTTTTGGGACAGAGAGAGACAGAGCATCAACGGGGGAGGGGCAGAGAGAGAGGGAGACACAGAATCGGAAACAAGCTCCAGGCTCTGAGCCATCAGCCCACAGCCTGACGCGGGGCTCGAACTCACGGACCGGGAGATCGTGACCTGGCTGAAGTCGGACGCTTAACCGACTGCGCCACCCAGGCGCCCCTCAATGATACTTTTTAATGTTTGTTGTGTTTATAGTTATCGCCCTTTTGAAATCTATACATTACTTAGACGCATCTTCTTTCCTTTTTTCTTAATCAGTCTTGTTAAAGGTGTGATGAAGTATGTTATCAGAACCTACTTTTATTTTGATTCAACTTATTTACAATGTTTAGTCTCTATTTTATTGAACTGTACCCTTTGTTGTTGTACTGGTGGTTTCCTTTTGTTTCTTTGGGGGAAGGATTTACCCCCAAGTCAAAATGTTCAGCTTATTTGTATTTGTAACCTTTTCTATTTCTTAATAAATATATTTAAACCTGTAAACACTGTGTAAGATCTCTATTGTCACTTAATTCCAAATGTCCCTTAATTGCGCCTTTGAATACATTTAAAACCACATTTTATTTAAAATGCGTAATATAAATTTCTTATGTATGAAAACTTTAGCTACTCCTTCTTTTCTGATTCCAAACTTTTTGCAATATTCTCAGGATATATCATTTCCATGGAATTGATTCTTTAGTGTCCATTGAGGTTTCCTTTGTCACCTTAAACATATTCGAGTTTCCTTAGTAGTCTATGTGTTCTTGAAAAGAATATTTCTGTATGTTGTGTATGCAATAGCCTGGGTTTATTAGTGTTATTTTTCATATCTTCAACATTTCTGCTTATATTTATCTGCTTCATTGATTAAATCTGATGACTTATATGTTCCTCTCTGTATGATATATTGTAGAAATTTATTATTAGTTGTATATCTGTTTATGATGGATATATCTTCTTGCTCTGTTGTTTCTTTTACCATTATATATTACTGTTCTTTTTCCCATGTGATATAGTTTTGCTTCAAATTTTACTTGAACAGATTTCGAGACTGCTATTTTACTGTTCTTTTGTTCATATTTGCCTAGTATAACTTCCTCTATCATTTTATTTCAATTTTTTTATTGTTTAAAGTTTTTCTCTTATTTATCATAACTCCGCTGGAGACCAATTTGTGATATCTAAGATTAATGGAACACTGAGATAGTGGAATATTGGAATGAACTAAATATCCAATAGAAGGACAGCACAGTTTCATATAAAGCAAAGTTACAAAAGGACTAAATGAAATGACATGACAAAAACAAAAAGAATAGTTTTCAGTGAAAGAGTTGCCTAGCAACATATATATGGTAAAACATATATGTTGTATATAAATTTTATGCAAATTCTTTTTTTAATGTTTATTTATTTTGAGATAGAGACATAGAGACAAGGAGATGAAGACAGAAGGGAAAGGGGCAGAGAGAGAGAGAAGGAGACAGAGAATCCCAAGCAGGCTCCTGACTGTCAGCCTGGAGCCTGACAGGGGACAAGGGAATTGATCTCAGGAACAGTGAGATCATGACCTGAGCTGAAGTCAAGAGTACGCTTGACTGAGTGACCCACTGAGCCACCCAGGTGGCCCTGTTTTATGTAAATTCTTAAATGTTCTTTTTAAAGTACTAAATATAGCGAGCATGTGAGTTCACTGGCTGAGGACCAAAAATACCTAAATTTTTGTACAGGTAATTATTTTCTTTTAAAACTCTCTTAAAATACTGTTGGTAAAATGTTAGCATGATTTTAAGTATGCAGTGGTAATATGGACGTTTATTATGTTATTTCTTGTGTCTATGTGTTTTCAAAGCTTTTAAAAAATATGACAGCTCCCAAAACTGAAGTGATAAAACCCAGCACCAGTCAGAATTTAGTTGTAAACACCATAAAGAATCTTTCTAATCAATTTAAAATATTTGACTCAGAAATAGTATACAAGTATAAAGACTTTCCCTTGGTTATAAAATAAAAAGTAACATTGTCAGGGAATTATATGCCATATGCTACTAGAGACACATTCTTCCCACCCCCAAAGTTTAGATATCCTAGAGGTCTTCTTATATATTAATAAGTAGACAGGGAGCAATCCATGGTTAAAAACGCATTTTTTCCTGAAGTAAAGGATCCATTCTAGTTGCAAATTTGAATTTAGCACTCACTAAGGACAAGGTTCTCTAATGAACTAGTTTTAGACAAAGAATTTATCACTAGTCCAACAATGAAATGAAAGACTGCCAGGCAAGTTTTCACAACCACAGCACAGTTGTTTGAATCACTTTTACAATTAAACCTCTAGTGTCAATTTCATATTGTCTAATCGTATGGGTTAAAAACTACGAAAAGGTGGGGCACCTGGGTGGCGCAGTCGGTTAAGCGTCCGACTTCAGCCAGGTCACGATCTCGCGGTCCGTGAGTTCGAGCCCCGCATCAGGCTCTGGGCTGATGGCTCAGAGCCTGGAGCCTGTTTCCGATTCTGTGTCTCCCTCTCTCTCTGCCCCTCCCCCGTTCATGCTCTGTCTCTCTCTGTCCCAAAAATAAATAAACGTTGAAAAAAAAAAATTTAAAAAAAAAAAAAAAAAAAAAAAAAAAACTACGAAAAGGAAATTTGGTGCAACTGAAGTTAGGACTACGATTTCAGCTTCAAATTGGCCATTCGATTTGGTAACAACGAAGCTGGCATTCACCTTGACATGAGCCGTTTTAGTGGGGAGACAAAATTGCTGCGTTTAAAGACCAAATGGAAAGAAAGTGGAAATACTGGCTAAAGACAATTCTTACAACAAACTCCACTCTAAAGGCGTGGAGTCTAATACCTAAAGGTAGATATTATCTGTTTATTTCAGGATAATTTATTTATTTGTTTATTTATTTATTTAGAGAGAAAGAGAAAGAGAGAGAGAGAAATAAGGGGAGGGACAGAGAGAGAAGGGGAGAGAGAGAGAGAAAAAATCCCAAGCAACCTCTGAGCTGTCCGTGCAGAGCCTGATGCAGGGCTCGATCTCATGAAGTGTGAGATCATGACCTGAGCTGAAATCAAGAGTCAGATGCTTAACCAAATGAACCAACCAAGTGTCCCTGTTTAAGGATGTTTTAGTCTGGAGAGAGTATGTTCTTTTAGTAAGAGTAAAATTTAGAAAGCAATGGGGAAAGGAGATCCTTTTCAGGGTCAATTCTTGGAGCTGACAAGACAGAATGGGATATGAATCTCAAATATAGATGGTTTCTACTAGAAAAAGGAATAGTTTATCTATTGTGATAGAGGAAATATCAAACTGTGTCAGGTCAGATAATTATAGGCTAGTTGATTTAGTGGCAAGGGTATGAGATATTTTTCTTCTGTCGCTTCTGTTTTGTCAATAATGAAATAAAGTGTTGAAATTTTGAGAAGATGCCATAAAAGAAAATGTAAAATAATTGTCTCAATGATTGAGAGAGCCATTTGATCAGAAAATTTTAGTAGGATTGCTTGACATTGTTGAAGACCCATTTGAGATTTGTAGATACAATTTTTTTTATTTTTTTTTCAACGTTTATTTATTTTTGGGACAGAGAGAGACAGAGCATGAACGGGGGAGGGACAGAGAGAGAGGGAGACACAGAATCGGAAACAGGCTCCAGGATCTGAGCCATCAGCCCAGAGCCCGACGCGGGGCTCAAACTCCGGACCGCGAGATGGTGACCTGAGCTGAAGTCGGACGCTCAACCGACTGCGCCACCCAGGCGCCCCTGTAGATACAATTTTAAAATGAAGTTCATATAATAAATTGTTACCCAAATATCTTCAGTTACTTGGGTGTGGCATAACATAGAGATTTCATTTCATCAAAGTTGGCAGATTGGCTGGAAAACATAGAGGGAGAAAGGGATAATAAAGTTCAGTATGCATACCAGGGATGTTTAAAGGTCTGGAGCACAGAATAGAACAAGTTCACACATGCTCTAGAATGCTCAGTTTTTCAAGTTTCCACTGACGTGTCAGATCTATTCCAAAATCCGGGTTTAAGAGTGCACTGTGTCAGGTCAGGAACTTCAGAATGGTAACAAGTGGAGCCATTGACTGCAATGAGTTCATAATATGCATTGACAATTACACCCCAAATTTCACAAATTAACATAGTAGGAAAAAAGTTATTGGTAAAAATATTTAGAAAAAGTAATAACAAAGAAAAGGAAGCATTAGGACTTTATGATTCTTAATGTCGGGGTGCTTTAACGTTGTTCTTTTGGTGGAACGCATTTTTCACTACGTATCTTCCTAGACTGAACAAAACAATTGAATATCATGAAGGTGACACCATCAGTCCTGAGGAAGTGAATCAATCATCCGTCTTCCATGATTTCATTCAGTGATTCATCTATTAAGTTTGTACATATTATCTCTTAGTGGTGACTGTGTTCCTGATTTTAAGTTGCTGAGGGTAAATAAAATTTGAAGGGATATTTCCTTAGTTTAGGCTACTATAAAAGAATACCAGGGACTGGGTAGCTTAAACAGACATCATTTCTCACAGTTCTGGAAGATGGAAAGTCTAAAACAAAGACTCCAGTTCATGTGGCGTCTGGCGAGAGCTCTCTTCCTGGTTTGCATGGTGACTGCCTTCTTGATATATCCTCACATGGAAAGAAGAGATGATCTACGTCATGTCTCTTCTTATAAATGCACTAATTCCATTCATGAACGTTCCACCCCTATGACCTAATTACCTCTCAAAGACCACACCTCCAAATACTGTCACATGGGAGATTCAGGCTTCAACATGAATTTTGGAAATACAAACATTGAATCTGTAGCAGATACTTCAGCAGAAACTGTATATCTGGGGAAGAAAGGTATTGCAAACATCTTGTTTTAAAATTGGCATCTTCTATTAGCCCTAGAAATCTTATGAGATATTTTGTTAAGGAAACTCTCCACAGAAACATTTTCTTCAAAGCAGTAAATCAGTATATTCAAGTACGAAAACAACATTTCCTCTGGTAGCTGAGACTTACTCTCTTACTTTTTCTTACCTTACAATTTAACTGGGAGGTGTGTCTAAAATGCCTCTGAAATTACTGGGCAAGATTGTGGCATTACTTAACAACTGTAAAAGATTTTTCTCCTGAAAATCTGTCATAAATCTCCAAACAAATAGTGGTTATTACGAAAATTTTTGGATAAATTTACTGCATCATTAGTGGTATTTTGGGGTCACTTAGACATAGACAGCAGGGGAAAAAATCCAAAAACATATAACTAGTCAGGAATAGCTTATGGACACAGAATTTGGTCCTCACACAAGCTCAGCGGAAAAATGTTCTTCAAAAGAGTTCTGTCAGCATAAAATTAATGCAATTTTAAGAGTCTGTCTTTCTTTACCACTAATTTGAGTTGAATGAATCCATCTGGCTGGGCCACTGCTGATGAAAAGATACTGTTGTGAGAGAATAATGGGTGTGCGTGTCTATGTGTATGTGTGTGTGTTGGAGCGAATCATATGAAATTATCATTTTTATATATTAAAAAAACAAATGCCATTAATTTAATCTTGTTCAAACTAATGAATATATGCATATATTTCATATATACAAAATATAACATTTTGTTTGTTATTACACACGAATATTTTGTGACAAAGAATGGTTTGCACATATACAAAATGTGATCTTTGACACGTGCACTCTAGTTTGTAACTTAACTTTCTCAGCCTTTGCAAATTTCTTAGTTCTCTTACCCTATTCCCCTCATGACATTATGATAACTGTCTTGAAAAAGAAAATTAAAGCCAGTACTCAAACTTTTTGATTGAGCCAGAATGAAACAGACTGTATTTTTGGAGATGAAAAGATGTGAAGCTGGTAAATTTCCAAGATATTTTCCTACAGGAAGAGCTCACTCCTTTAAAAGCATTCTTATGCTATGGACCCTAGACCGTGCCAGGTTTTGGAGGACTACATTGACATCAAGTCCTGACCATATGTACAGAATATCTGAAATAGAGGCACCAAGACCAGCCTTCAGCAAAATGTTAGCAGCTGAATTTGTCATTTTTTTTTTCCCTTCCTTCTTCTCCTCACATAATGTTGTTCAGTGATTGCTAGGTAGAGAACAATCAGCTCCAAGGCACATTCCGTGGAACAAACTTACTTAAATCTCTTCTGACTTTGCTGTTTTGTCCACTACACTCTCCAATCCGGAGGACTTTATAAACAATCAAGGCAAAAGATTGAGTACATTTTGAAAAAGTTTACTGTTGAAATCAAATCAACTTTAGAGTATGTTAACTCGTGTCGTGTATAATCAAACCCTTCATCTTTAGTTTATGTATTAATTCGACATAAAGGTAAGTTATACACTTAAATGTCAAATAACATTTCTTTGTCATAGCCAGTCCGCATAGGTCTTTATTTTAATTTTGTTCGCTGTGTACTATATGCCAATTCACTGAACAACTTTTTGTGATGTCCTGCTGTGTGTCAGTATAGTCACAGGTATGGATCGAGTAGTTCAAAACAGGGCAGCTTATCGGTGTATATGTCATTTCTTCTTTAATTTCACCAGTATCGTAATAATATAGTGTAAATGTCCTCTTATCTATAAATCACTGGTTCTGAATCAAAAGCCTGCTTATATGGTTTTCCTTTGCTTCCACCTCTGTTGCTGTCCAGCCTATCTGAATACACCAATATATGAGTAGCTGGAGCAGTCTACAAACTCATTTGTCTTTTTCCTAGACACACAGCCAAATTATTTCCTGATCTCTTCTTTTTTTCTGGAAAAGTGAGGATGTGTTACTGAGTTCTTGGCAATGGAATGTGGATAAAAATGATGAATAACACTCAGAAAAACTGTTTTTGGTCTAGATACAGTGAAAATTATAAAGAATTATAAAGCACTAGAAGCTGATAAAGGAAGTGATGAAAACTCCTGGGCTCTTGAATGACCTACTGGAATATCGTTTCCCCCGCCCCACCCCCCAACCCCAATCGTACTAGACTTGTGTCCTGAACAAGAAACAACTTAAAATACTTAAAAAGTTTTTTTTTTCTTAAGCTATTAAGATGTTGAGGTTGTTTGTGTTAACTATCAGCCAGCTCTGACAAAGACATCTTTGGTGGAGGTTTCTGGCTTTGAACATACCTGCCCATTCTATACTGATATTCCACTCTTGGAGATAGTTAAAATTACAAAATGGAAGAAACATCTTAGAGTTTCTCATTGCATTGACTCCACAAGTAACAAAAATAGAGTCTGAAGAATATAGAGACATGGATTATTATCGCTTTCAAATCCTTGTTCAACTAGAATCAAAATTCATTGCAAGTGTAGTGGATATAATCAAATCCTCTTCTATGGTAGAGAGAAGATGAATTCAGAGATCAGGAAGATGTGGGATACATGAATGTCTGGTAGATTGTGAGAGATCACTTAGATTAGAAGAGGAGAGCGAGGCAGAAAATAGAGGGACAAAATTGAGGGAAGTTCACTGATTTCGTATTTGAAACACACAACAAAATCTATTTATGAATTTTTGAAGAAGGCATTATTTATTCACTATAATTCCAGAAAGCATAGTAAAGACTCACGGATATGTTTTATGGAGGGAGAGTCATGCTTAATACCAGAAGAAACATCACTAACTAGAACTATCACAGTCAGTTTTCCATTAATGGAAATGTCTAGTAATTCTGGATGACCAACACTCAGGTAGACCCCCTGCCCCGCCCTCTCCTTGATCATTTCTTAACCTGGTTGCTGTACATCCATTTCTACTGCTGTGACTGTCATTTTGGTACTTTTATTAAAGTCCTCAAATCTTCCTGCTTAGGATGATATGTGCCGTGTTCCAACATCTTATAGCTTGTTGACGTCTGATTCCAATGCCATGGCCCCCATGCTTTATTCTGGACTTTCACTTTATATTACCTCAATGTGACATTCGTCATTTTCCTTGTGCAAATATAGTTGCCTTAAGATATAAACAACAAAACATATCTTTATTTTAGAATTCCCTGTAACTATACTCACAAAACAGTTGAATAAATCAATTATTTTCTGACCTTGCAGATACTGCAGACAGGATGCCTTGGGGACACGTACCAATTCTGAAGTTTCTTCATTCCAAGGTGAAAAATAAAAATTTAATCAAGATATTTTTATTGGGTGGTTGATAGACTTGAGAGAATTTTCAGAGCATTCTATACTTCTCAGAGGCTGGAAAACTCAATAACATCTTTTAGGTTATCATTTTCTCCTCTAGCTTGAGGCATTTCTTCTCTTCCACCACCACACCATGCTTAGTTTATTTTTCGCACCACCAGCTTTTATCTGAATTTTCTCGGCATAGCAATGTTTCCTCCATGCTGTCCTTTTCAATGTTCATCCCAGTTTTATGCTTCTAAAAGGTATTATTTGCCTCCAAAAATGAATTGATTCTGTCTCTCTCTCTCCCTCTCTCTCTCTATATATATATGTATATACATATGTATATACTCTCCATATATATTTGTATATAGAAATATGTATATATTTCTGCCTACATCATGTTATGATATATATGTATATAAATATTATTATATATGGCTATATTGGACATATATTTTAGTGATGGAAGAAAATGGTGCTTAAAAATAGTTGTTGAATGGAGGCAGGCCATGTGTCTTCACTAGTTATAATTCCACTAAAAATAGACTATATTTCAGATCTTACTATTCCAAGACAAAATTTTGCGGGTATCTCATTTCCCCACGTATATATTATGGTCCAGCTTAAGAGGTCAACGAACATCACCATATCCATAGAAGGTGTTGTCAAATTGCTCAAGAAGATCTCAACTTCTGGTTAATTCAGCTTTTGTGCCTTCAACAGAGGTCTCATTCCAAACCTACGTGATGGTTATACCTATTATTTCTGAAAAAGTGCAGGACAAGTCAAAATAGAGGTCCTCTCTTAAAAAGTGTCTCTGAGTCCCATAAGATTGACACCTAATAAAACAGCTTACATATCATAACCAATCCCTATCACAATGAGTAATGAACCATACACAGCTCACTCATTACCTACTCAAATGAGGCTGCCAGTTGTAATTTCTGGTCTCTCACCTTGTAGCTCAAACTGGCATACAACACTATGACTCTCCTGGGCAAATAACATTGTTTAATTCATTAATCCCTCTCCCGAACACGGATGTTCATCCTCCAGCTGAACCATGAGCAAATGACCTGGGACTAAAAGACCTTCCACAGAGCTCCTCTGCTCTTTCTCAGCCTGGCACATATAACAAAGGTTTACGGTGCACATATGAGACTGTTTATTGAGTGTTATAAGGAGAACATTTTCAATGTAACCTGATAGAGAGACTAATACGGTAGATATGTTTTGGCTTGATGTGGTTACCAAATCATGTGTGTTGTCAAGAAAATCATTCTATAACTTCCTTGTAAAGAATGAAAAGATACATACACTCTTTAGTTCTTTCTTAGGGAGTTTGTAAATTAGTACATGAAAATCCACATAACTTGTCAGTGTGTAGGTTAGCATAACTTGGGAACTGGTCTATAATACACACTGGGATATTTAAATCATTTAAAACATTGTTTGGCAAACGGTTACATTGACTTGACAAATTAGGATTTCTTATTAGTTTCAGTGTTGCTTTTGGCTCCAGGCCCCTCGACCACCCCCTTTACTCTCAATTTCAAACTGGATAACGCAGCCTTGGACATACAAAAAAGGTTGTGTGTGGTGGAAATAAGGGGTGGGGTAAGATAAGCAAATTGTGATATATTAAAAGTTTGAAAGTATATTAAAAATCTCTTTGAATAGTATAGAATATGCCTTCTCTGAACTTAATTTCAATTTTCTGGAATTCTTGCAAACATGGAATTGGCTTACATATTAAGAGGGAATTGCTGACAATTGAGTCCTACTTTTCCTAAGGGGTGGGATAGCCATTTATGAGCAACTCATACAGAAAGTCTCCAAATATGGCCCTACTCCCAAGGGCACTCAACCACAGGGATGGGATTTTGCAGTGACAGCCATCCCATTATCAACCAAGCCAGGTTCTGACATCAGCAAGTCAATTACGGTCAACCATAATTGGAGAGTTTCTAGGGTACTGAAAGGAGAGAATTTTAGCACAGAGGAGGTCTTTAGAATTCATGGTGTCCAGATTTTTTTTAATTATTTTGTAGATGTGGAAATATAGGCTAGATGACATTAAGTAACTTGCCCAAAGCCAGAAAACTAGATGAAATGCATGTAAGAGTCTTCCAAAAAATGTTAATTAAGTTTGAAGTAAGCTTTTCTGGGACGAGAATTCAGACCTCTTAATGGAATTATACTAATTTATTTTCCTTATGTAACGGAGTTTCCAGAGATTAGAAAGCAAACGCTTTCTGAGACATAGCAGAGCCTGGCTTTCTATTATTTTCCCCCGTATGCCCTACTTAAATACTCTACTAAAATTAAACAATCAATATATGTCATAGTACTGCTAATTGTACATTAGCCAACAAAAAAGTATAGAGATAATCATATTCCTGGAATGTTAAAAATCTTAAGGAAAGATATAGATTTTTAAAATTATAAGACAAAAGTTTAAGAGATTAAATATATGAAATATACTCACCATCTTATGAAGACACAGACATATTCTCAAAGGCAGCTAATAGAAAATGGAGTACCTGGAAGAATTTGTAGAGAGAGTGAATATGTAATGATAGTCTAAAGAGAGAATAATATGCCATTAACCTTTTAAAACGCTGACAGATAGAAGAGAGGAAAAATATGTGAACAGTTTATTTTAAGTGAGCAATTCAGAATACAGTGGCACTTTAAGTATGGAAGAGAAACAGATGTATAGAGCAACTTAAAGGCTTTGAATAGCTGTTCTTGTTTTTTTAGGTTAGACAGTTAGGGAAAGTGGTAAATTTATATGAGAGCTTATATGCTTGGAATGTTTAACGTGGTGATTTTCAATGTTATGCCTAAATCAAAAGGTAATCAAGAAAATAGTGGAGGCCGTGCAGTCCACATAGCTGTGTTTGGATTGGTTGAGGTATACAACAATTAAGACCAGGAGAAGGAGAGAGATTCCTCCGGATCATATGTGATGGGCTCAGGCAAGAGATTGAGTGCTATGTGTAAAGATTCAGCTTTCCGGGTAGGTCATGGAAGGAATATGCACGGCTGACTTCAGGTGGTGTTGGTGCATGTAAGGGATGTAGTTAGGAGAGCAATGGAGAAAATGGCTAAACCATAAGTCTCTTTATCAACATGTTAAAAAAAAAACATTCAGAAGATGAGATTTCTGAATAAGGAACTTGGTAGACCCTCTACCCACCAAAACAGCAATTTAAATGGTGAAGATGTTTTAAAACAACACTCAAAGTTCAAATTGTCCAAATAGAGAAGCATTCATTCAAGGAAATCTACTAAGTCTTTGTAAGAATGGTGAAATAAATAATATACTCTTCAATATGCTCCGAGGCCAGTTCCATGTGACAGAAGATCTACCCAGGTCATGTACAGCCAAAGCTCCAAGTTTAGGATTACAGTTTCATACCAGGAGGAGCACTGTTCGCCTACCTTCCTGCTGTATCCAGCCCCCAAACATGGTTCCCCTTTTACTCATCTCCAATCATAGGGTGGAAACTATCTCAGTAGCTGCAGGGCAATAACCCTTAGGCTCTGATCACTCATACCTCAGCTGTCTCTCAGGGTGAAGATTCCAAGTGGAAAAGGCAGACATTTTTTCTCAGCAGCCTTCAGGTAATAAGGGTGTCAGTCTAGGAAAAGTAGGTTCTGGTGTGGTCCCCAGCTCCAGACAGGAGCTTAAGGATTTTGCCCAGGGTGTAAGCATGTCCTTAGGAATAAAAGTCTCCAGGACTTTGCCTGAGGGGACTGATTTTATTTATTTATTTATTTATTTATTTATTTATTTATGTATGTATGTATTTATGTATTTATTTATGTATTTATTACTGTTTTATTTATTTTAAGACAGAGAGACAGAGGGAAGGGGAAGAGAGAGAAGGAGACACAGAATCCGAAGCAGGCTCCAGGGTCTGAGCTGTCAGCACAGAGCCCTACGTGGGGCTCGAACTGATGAACCGTGAGATCATGACCTGAGCTGAAGTTGGACTCCCAACCAACTGAGCCACCCAGGCGCCCCAGGTCTGATCTTATTAAAACAGAGATACACATGTTTCAGGGCATTGTTGGAAACTAGAGTTCTTTATGGAAAGCAATTAAGAAGAAACTGCTTCTCAATACCTGCAAAATAGTAAAATAGCAGAAGTTTAATAGAGAGAACCATGAAAGGACATATCTAAGAAGAGCCTTCCTCACCTTTTGGGATGAGCACTGGGTGTTGTATGGAAACCAATTTGACAATAAATTTCATATTAAAAAAAAAAAAGAAAAGAAGAGCCTTCCTGGGATACCAGTTCACCCTGGGAGTCAGGAAGACTGCACACCTTTGGTAAGCTGCACCTACTCAGGAAGAATCACAGCTGGTCATGCACAGACTTGAAAGCATTACCCAACTGCACGTAGACCCATAAACACAGGGCAGAAGCTTCAAGGACAAAAGGGGCTTAATTGCAACCTCCAACCAAACACTGGCTCAATAAACTACTGTGGTTCACAGGTAACTCCTAGAAAACCAAGTTCAAAAATAAAATTACACGCATCTGGCGTTCTAGGAAACTGTATGTGTGATCCAGATCCAGCTTCTCGAGAGAGATCAGAGAGTGAACACCCAACCTAAAAGTCCCTGGCTAAATCCGAAGCATAAACAAACACATAAACTCGCTGCAACTTAGCTTACAAGCCATCTATGTATTTATAGACGATGCTAATAGGTAAGTACCTGCTTAAGCTGGCTTAAGCACAACCTTTGATCACTAGGTAGATTATACTGGCACAGGCAATGCCGAGGTAGCTAAGTTAAAAGATAAAAACAAAGGATGAGAATCTGAGCAGGAACATTTAGAGATGGCACATTTTGTGAGGAAAAGAGTTCAGAGGATTCATTTAGCTAAGTCACTAAACAAGTAAACAAATGATCAAGCAAAGTGCAATAGCAACCTCTGGTAGAAGTGGGAGGTCTACCTCCAGAGTTTCTTAGTATAATTCCTAAAATGATCAAGTTTCAACAAAAATTATGATTCAGTAAAAAAAAAAAAAAAAAAAAAAAAAAAAAACAGAAAAGTATGACCCATCCACAGGAGAAAAGGCATTAGAAACTGCTTTGAAGGGAACAAGATGTTGGAGTTGGCAGACAAAGACTTCAGGGCATTATAATAACACATATATTCAAAGAACTAACAGAAATCATGCTTAAAGGATTAAAAAAAGGTATGAAAATAATGGTATTTATAAAAGAGTCAGTCCATTCGGAAGACGTAACAATTTTAAAAATACATTCACCTAAAAATAGGCCCAAAATACATGAAGCAAACCTGACTGAATTGCTGGGAGAAACAGCCCATTTAGTAACAGTTGGCAACATCTCTATTACACTTTTAGTAATAAATAGAACAGTTAGGTGGACGATCAATGAAGAAATAGATGTGAACAATGCTACTAATCAACTAGAATGAACAGACATCTAGAGGACACTCTATTCAACTGCACAGAATACACACATGGAACATTCCTCAAGATAAAACATATTCTAGGCAATAAAACAAGTCTCAATAAACTTAAAAGGGCTTATATAATACTCAGGAATCAATATAGAAATAAATAGCATAAATTAGTAGACTCAAATTAGAAGCCAATAACATAAAGAAATTTTGGAAATTCTCAATTACATGGAAATTAAACAATATGCTCATAAATGCTCAAGGGGTGAAAGAATTCACAAATAAAATTAGAAAATAATTTGACATGAAAGGAAGTTAAAACACACATACCAGGGCACCTGGGTGGCTCAGTCAGTTAAGTATCCTACTTCAGCTCAGGTCACAAACCCCAAGGTTTGTGGTTCAAGCCCCACATCAGCTCTGTACTGATAGGAGAGATCTTGGAGCCTGCTTCAAATTCTGTGTCTCCCTCTCCCTCTGCCCCTTCCCGCTCACACTCTGTATCTCTTTCTCTCTCCCAAAAATAAATAGATATTTTAAAAAATTGACAAAAACACACATATCAAAACTTTCAGGATGCAGGAAATCAGTGCTCAGAAGGAAATTTTGATTTATAAGCACCTACATTTAAAAAGAAGAGATTTCACAAATGAATAAACTTCCACTTAGTTTATCAAAACTAGAAAAATAAAAGTAAACTAAACCTAAAACAAACAGAAGTGAGGAAATACAAAAGATTAGAGGGCAGATAAATAAAATAGGGGATGGGGAAAATAGAGAAAATCAATAAAATCACAGTTATTTACTTCAAAAAGTTAACAAAACTGATGAATTTAGTTTGAATGATGAAGGTAAAAAGAAGACTCAAATTAATAAAATAAGAAATGAAAGAGGAAACATTACTACAGATCTCACAGAAATAAATAGATTATTAGTCAATACCACGAGTAACTGTTGGCCAACAAAGTAGATAACCTAAACAAAATGGACAAATCTGTAAAAAGAGAAACTACTGAAACTGACTCAAGAAGAAATAGAAAACATACATAAACATACATAAACATAATAAGTAAGAACATTTAATTCATAAACAACAAAATTTCCTAAAAGAAAAGCCCAAGGCCTTTTCTTTTACAAATTCGTCATTGGTGAATTTGTAAATTCTACCAGATATTTAAAGAATTAACACCAATCCTTCACAAACTATTCCAAAAAATAGAAGAGAAAGAAACAGTTCTCAATGAATTCTATGTGGCCAATATTACTCTGATAACAAAAACAGATAAAGGCACCACGAGAAAACTACAGATTGCTTCCTCTTATAAATATAGACACAACAATCGTCACAAAATTCTAGAAAAATTGGATATTGTGGTATATTAAAGATTGTACACCATAACCAAGTAAAATGTATACAAGAAACATAAGTCATACAAAAATAAATCAATGTAATATGTCATATTAATAAAACAAAGGGAAACAATGTACACAATTATCTCCATAGACACAAAGAAAATATTGACAAACTCTAACACTCTTTTATGATAAAAACACCCAGCGAACTAGGAATAGATGGAAACTTCCTCAACGTGATGAAACTTTTATTAAGATCATAATGGTGAAAGACTGAAAACTTTCCCTATAAGATCAGGAATGAGACAGAACATCTACTCTTGCAGTTTCTAATACATAAGGCAATTAGGCAAGGAAATAAAATCAAAGGTTTCTAAGTTGGGAGGGAAGAGGTAAAACTATATTTATTTGCAGATGACATGATCTTGTATATTAAAAAATTCCAATAAACCCATATACAAAAAACAAAATTACTAGAGCTAATGAAAAAATTCACTACGGTTGCAAAATACAAGATTAATGTAGGAAAACCAATTGGCAACACCTGGGTGGCTCAGCCGATTAAGCATCCAACTCTTGATTTCAGCTCAGATCTTAATCTCATGGTTTATGGGATCAAGTTCCTCATCAGGTTCTGTGTTGACAGTGTGGATCCTGCTTAGGATTCTCTCTCTCCCTTTTTCTCTGTCCCTCCCCAACTTGTGCTGGTTCACTCTCTGTCTCAAAGTAAATAAATAAACTTAAAAACAAAAACAAAAAACAGTTGTATTCCCTAAACTATCGAAGAACACCTGAAAACATATTTATGAAAACAATTACATTTAAAATAGCATCGAAAATAATAAAATACCCAGGAATAAGTTTAACAAAATAAAGGAAATATATGTAGATGGAGAAAAATAAAACATGTTGGGATACACTAAAGAAGACCTAAACAAATGGAAAGATGTTCCATTTTTATGGATTGGAGAAGACTAAAAATTGTTAAAATGGCAATGAGCTCCAAATTTATCTATAGGTTCAATGCAATTCCAATCTCAATGCCCCCTGTCCCTTTTGCAAAAATTATTTCACTAATCCTAAAATTCATATGGAAGACCAAGGATCCAGAAGAGAAAAAAAAATCTTGAAAAAGAAAAAACAAATTTGGAGGACTCACATTTTCCCAATTCAAGTTTTAGTACAAACCCGCAGTAATCAGTACAGTATAGTACTGGCAAAAAGATAGACTTACAGGTCAATGGAATAAAATTGCGAGTACAGAAATAAGCACTTAAATTTATGGTTAATTGATTGACCACATGAAGTAAAAAAAAGTAAAAAAAAAGTAACTAAAAAAATAAGCCAGGTGCAAGTGGCCACAACATATAAAATTCCATTTACATGAACAAGTATGGTGCTGGGAAAACTGGATACCCATACTGGATATCCACACTTGAAAGAATGAAGATTAACTATACTTCACAGCATAAACAATGTTAGCCCAGGTAGATTATCAATCTAAAAGTAAAAGCCAAACTTATAAAACTTTTAGAGGAAGAAAAAAACAAAACTTAGGAGTTAATCTTCGTGACTTTAGGTTAGTCAATGGTCTCCTAAATAAGCCAAAAAAAGACAATTGACAAAAAAAAAAAAGCTTGACTGGACTCAATCAAAATAGTAAACTTTTGTGTTACAGACAATACTATTTTACCAAATGACAAGGGAACTCACAGAACAGGATAAAATATTTGTAAATCATATATCTGATGAAGACTTTTATCCAGAATATATAAAGTACTCCTTTGATTTATCCAAAGATAAGATACACGAATCAGCAATAGGCATATGAAAAGACACTCAACATCATAAGTCATTAGGGGAATGACAATCAGAACCATGATGAGATATCACTTCACAGACATTATGATGGCTATAATCAAAAAGACAGAATAACAACAAGGTTGGTGAAGAAACTGTAACTCTCATACATTACTGATGAGTCTGTAAAATGGTGCACCTGCTTTGGAAAATAGTTTGACTGTTTCTAAAAATTTAAACAAAAATTATGATAGGCCAAGCAATTCCATTCCAAGAGAAAGGAAAACATGGTGACACAAAACCTTGTATATCAATGTTCATTGAAGCATTAGTCACAATAGCTAAAGGTGGAAAGAACTCAGATGGCCATTAACTAACTGAAAGGATAAATAAAATATGATATATGGATGCAATGAAATATTATTTGGCAGGAAAGTAAATGATTGACTGATACACACTACAACATGAATGAACCTTAAAAATAGTGTTAAGTTGGGGCGCCTGGGTGGCTCAGTCGGTTAAGCGTCCCACTTCGGCTCAGGTCATGATCTCATGGTTTGTGGGTGTGAATCCTGCATCAGTTTCTGTGCTCGGAGGCTGGAGCCTCCTTCAGATTCTGTGTCTCCCTCTCTCTCTCCCCTTCCCCCACTCATTCTCTCCCACTCTCTCTCTCTCTAAATTAAATTAAATTTTAAAAAATTAAAAAAAAAAAAAAACATGGTCCTAAGTAAAAAAAGAAGCCAGGTGCAAGTGGCCACAACATATAAAATTCCATTTACATGAAATATCAGAATTATATATCAATAAAGCTGTTAAAACAAAAGATGTTTTACCAGAAGAAACTAAACAAGGAATTATCTAGTTAAATTCAGATGATGAATACCATTTACGAAACAACTTTTATGTAGTTCCTATGCCTGCATCTATTTAAATATCATATCTACTGAACAAAATTAGTCAACTCATTGTAATCGAGGCTCCAGAACACCACTGAGTTTATTTATCAAGTAGAACTTTTAAAATAAAATGCAGTGTATATTTTTATATTTTTCTCTTCTCACGCTTCTAGCTTTAGGTCTCTTATAACCTAGCCCAGTTTTTGCCCAACCATTATTTGAAACGGAATTGCTAACATTCAACATCAAGCTAATATAATCAGATAAAATTCAAAAGTGAGATGTTCTGCATGCTCTAAAGAGAAGTACATAGCTGTGGCTACTTGGGATATATTTTGTCTTGTGCCTAAAATGTTGCTATTCCAGTTTTTAAATTACAGAATATGTATTAGGTGGATGGTGGAGTTGAAGAGCTTTAGCTTGCTTTCTCTGTTTCTCGACAAAGATGAGTGGTCACTTTAAAAGAACATTGTAAAATCCCTTCTATTGAAAGTGCTTCTATTTAAATGCTATGACAGTTGGAATTTTCTTCATCACATGGGAACTGAACAAAATGAATTGGAGAATGGATAGTACCAGACTAACTGTGAGTCATATGTTGTTAGATTGAATGTGGGTACCTAGGTGCTTATTATTCTATTTTGTCTTTGTGTGTGTGTGTTTTTAAACAAAATTCTCAAAAATCTTTTTTTAGTATAAAAACCAAAATCTGTAACAACAAAAAAAAGTAATGAAGGACTCAGGTTGAGTAGAAATAGCATGTGAGAAGATGAACCTGTTGGCTAAATTAAAGTTAGAATTTGAAAGAGAAATACCATTTTTACATTTAAGAGAAATGCTGTTATGTAATCTAATTCCAACTGATAAATATCTTATGTGAAATATAAGATGATATAAAAGTCATATTTTGTTTTAATCAGAGGATAATAGATGAAGCTGTTATTATAATGATACACCGCCAAAACAGATAAATACAGATGATGATAGAGAAATGATTAGATGATAGATTGATAGACAGATGAATAGATAGATGATAGATAGATTGATAGATGATAGATAGATAGAAGATAGATGATAGATGAATAGATAGATGATAAATTGATAGATGATAGATTGATAGATGATAGATATAGATAGATAGATAGATGATAGATAGATAGAAGATAGATGATAGATAGATAGATAGATAGATAATAGAGATACAAATTTCTTCTACTACTACCATGATTTTACTTATGTCCCTAAGCCTCTTTATTGCCTATGTTAAGCTCCTGTTGCCATGAGGTTCCAGTGGCACAGATGGTATTAACCCTTTTTAAAATATCTAAGATCACGAGAAAATAAACATGGATATGCAATATAATGTAGAAGATAAATGCATTTATGGAAAAATAATATTCCTTACTTTTTTCATTTTCTTTCTCCCACTCAAATGTTGAGATTTAGGTGGCTGAGAAAGAACAAGATGGGGAGAGGAGCATTCGATGACTCGGGACTGACTAGTGGCAAAGCAGATAATATTTGTCACAATTGAAGGCATTAGTTGAATTCTAAAGAGGATCAGATTCTTGGCTGAAATTTTTATTCAGAGAAATCTAGAATCATGCACCTTCTAATCTATTATCGAAGGACTTCTGAAAATAACTTTCTTTTCTGTAAGCATTATACTATTTGAAAATAGGCAAAATAAGAGATCTTCATTATTTCGTATACCTGAACAAATTGTGATGTAATATATGAAAAGGGATCTTCCAAGGAGTAGCTAGAGTGAGAAAAAAAAAACAATTAGAAAAGCCAGTGATATCTACAATAACGCTGTGTAACAAACCAACCCAAAATTTAGTGACTTAAAACAATTATTCATTCTCATAGCCACAGGTTAGCTGAGACGGCTCTAACTCAAGAGGTTATGGCCCTATGGGTCAGCTGGTGTTTGGCTGATTTAGGCTGCTTTTGATTAAACTCATCTTCAGAGAGTGGCTTCAGGAAGGTTTTGTTCCATGTCTCTCATTTCACTGAAAACAAATTTACCAGGTCAAATTAATCATTTGGTGATAACAGAAGCAAAGATAGCACATGATGCTGGTTAAGTCTAGGCTCAAACTGACATGTTGCTAGTGGGGGCCCAGAATTCATTGGTCAAAATGAGTCTCATGGCAAATATCCCTATATTCACGGGGTGGAAAATACACTCTGCCACTCATCGTTAGACTGAAGTCTTGCGAACGTTAAGTTAGTCTCCCACACTATGGAGGCGGGGGTCATATAACATTCTCTCCATAAATATTTATCTAAGGACATCCAGTCTGAAGTTTGCAATGTCTCATTATTTCTGCTGAGGACCATTTCCATTTGAAATGTCTCTCTTTCATTTGCCTGGTATTATAACAATCATAATAATAGATTAGGTCATATTTTCTGGAATTTTATGAAAAGGAAAAAGACTGAGCAAATGGAAAATCATATTCCGAGCCCGTGTTTTTATTGGTTATATATTCAACATAATTTCTATATATTGGAAATAAGCTAGTGGATTGTTTTTCAGCAAGGTATTAACTTCCTTCAATGCTCAGTTCAAGTTTCGAAATGTCTATTCATCTTGATTTCTAATAAGGACTCTTTTTGTTAATACTATTCTTTTTCTAAGTTTATTTATTTTGAGAGAGAGAGAGAGAGAGAGAACCAGCAGGGGAGGGGCAGAGAGAGAGGGAGAAAAAGGATCCAAAGTGGGCTCTGTGCTGACAGCAGAGAGCCTAATGCAGGGCTTGAACTCACAAACAAGAACACAATGAGCTGGGCCAAGGTTGGACACGTAACCGACTGTGCTGCCAGGTGCCATTTAATAAGGACTCTTATCTGTATTGCTTTTTTTTTTTTTTTTTAAATTTCTTAATGTTTATTCATTTTTGATAGAGAGAGACAGAGTGCGAACAGGGGAGGAGCAGAGAGACAGGGAGACACAGAATCTGAAGCAGGTTCCAGTCTCTGAGCTGTCAACACAGAGACCGACACAGGGCTTGACCCACCAACGGTGAGATCATGACCTGAGCCGAAGTTGGTCACTTAACCCACTGAGCCACCCAGGGGCCCCTTATCTTTATTGCTTTTTAATAGTCAATACATACTGGTATGTTGCACAGTAACTAAATGTCTGTTGCTTCAGTGCAATGTGTTTACAATGAGAATCAGGCCATTTTTGTTAATTAATAACATGGAGAACTTATACAGTCTTCTTCTGCAACCTGAAATGACATCAAAAATTTTGACCTACATTTTACAAGCTTACAATAAATGTATGGCATCATTATCACATTAGAAATGAAGAAAAGGCAGCTTGGGTAGCAAAGCATGGATTAGCTGTGTCCTCTAAGATATCACCAGGCTGAAATCAAGGTGTCCTCTGGGGCTGCTCTCACACCTGAGGCTTGGGGTTACCTTGCAAGATCACCACTTCTTGGCAAAATTTCTATCGTTCTAGCTATGTGTCTGAGGTCCTTGCTTTATTGTTGCTGTTAGCAGGGGCTGCTCTTGACTCCTCGAGGCCTCCCTTAGACCACTATGTGGCCTCCTTCTCTTATAACATGGCTCTTTACTTTCTTCCACGCCAGTGGGAGAATGCTAAAAACCTCAAAGGATTAGTCAGACAAACTCAAAATAATTTCCCTTTTGATGAACTCAAAGCCAACTGATTGGGGCCCTTAATTATATATGTGAATTTCTTTTGCCATATAACTTAATATAATCATATGAGTGATATCTCATCATGATTCCATATATGTATGTGTATACATATTCCATATATATACACTATATATACACATATATGTGATATATATATATATACACACAATAAGATAGATACATTTATATGACATATACACATATATATCATGCATATATACACATGTTGTACTTCATGTACATAATCAGCTGTAATCATGTTGCTAAGTCCAAATAATAGATTCATTTCTTTGGCTTCATAAACTAACAAATGTAGTCATGAGCCATAGAAGTGGCCAAGTAATTTCGAGCAACCAAAATATCAGACATTCAGTAGGAAAACAAATACTGAAAGGATCTTCAGTATGTTTTTTTTTTCTTTTAATATTTTATTTTTAAGTAATCTCTCTACCCAACATAGGGATCCAACTCACAACACAGGAGATCAAGAGTCCCATGCTCCACCAACTGAGCCGGCCAGTCGCCCCCTTCGGTATGTTTATATATCAGCTAAAGGATAAATTAGCTGGCATTCCCTTACTTACCAAAATATTAAACATGGGTAAAGAGTAATTTAAGAAATATTAGTATGTTAGAGATGTAATGACTTTTCATGTGTATTCATCATTTTATATTATATTTAAAATAATGAATGTTTCCAAACAATGGTAAGTAGTTATTTAACATTTGGATTATATATATAATTTTTACCTCTCTCTCTACGCCTGACATATTCCCAGCCTGGGCCTGTACATTTTAATAATAAATCACACACTTGTTCAAAACCATGGAAGTGCCCTCTCAACTTTATAATTCATTATGTCATTAGGGGAAATATGGGGGGGCAGAAAAAAATAAAGAAGCAATAGAAGAGATAAGATGGAAGGAAAACTAAGGAGGAAAGGCTGAAACCCAGCTTATAACTATTTAGAAATTGCTCAAGTTTCAAGTCTCAAAACCCTTCAAAATTCTTTGCTCTTAGATATGTGTCTCTACTGTGCTCTTCTCTAAAAAAAAGAAGTCCTGACTTCTCTTATATTTATTCTAAATTGCCTCACTTATGAGAACCATTCCTCAGGGTATTGCTGACCTTTTCTAACCTACTACTAGTGAAGATCAATTCAGCCAAAACCTCTGAATCATCCAACGCTTGCTTTTTAATGCCTATTCATCTTCCACATTCAGCATCCTTCTCTTGTCTTTTTCTGTCACTGGCCCTGGATTCCCACTACACTGTAGCAGCTTAACTACCATCAAATTTATAGACACCACTGAAGTACCAGATGTTTTTCCGGGTCTTAGTTTTTCTGTTCTCAGTGCAAATATGCCTGGCCTGATGTATTTGTTGTACTTCACGATACCCTTCGGGTGATTAGTAGACCCCAGACCGATGAAGTGCAGACCACTCAGGTCTTCAGATACTTTTTAACGTAGCTCTGGCATCTCCCGGCATGATTAGAATATATTTCAGAAGATACAGGCTGAGAAAACCCTTTCCATTGACTCCCTCCCACTAGGAAGGTCGTCTCCTGTCACATTCAGGACTAGGTGATTCCAGGAATTTTTGTGGTTATTAAAATTTGAAGAAGAAATGAAGACAAATATATGTGTATAGATGGATGGATATAAAATGCATATCCATACATGAAATATTTATGAAATTTATATATACCCATACATAAAATATATAATAGAATATAATTAATATAATATATTATAATATAACATAATATAATATGTATACTTCTCATACATCTATACGTATATACCTATAAACACCTGGATTTAATAATAAAGTTTTTAAAAGTGTATCTGAGATCTCTGCAAAAATTCGGTGTAATTTAGCTGAGGGATTATTAGCTATACAAACCTTAAAGTGTTTCCCTTCTGTTCAGGTGAAGTATTTGAACTTTTCCGCAGATAAACAGTAACTTTATAAAAGGAGACATTGTAGCAGGGTTTTGTTTTGTTTTGTGTATAGATGGGTACTCCACCTGTTTCTTGAGATTCCAGCTTTCTCCTTCTCAGTACAGATCAATGCAGGCCTAGAGAATGTTTTTATAAACACACCAGGGGAGCAACAAACCCTAGGCATCAGGACAGCAAGGGCAGCGCTTTAGAATCTGAGGCTGTGGACATCTACAAGGTGAGTAGGTTTCCCTGGATGACCAATAGGGAGACTCCACATAATGAAGTACATTTGCAACATGGCATTCTCCTCCCAACACTCTTTGTGTGCAGTGTGTAATCACCATGCTTATCTGTGTGCTCTATTATTTTCATGGCATACAGAATGGTCAATATATGGTGGCCAATTTTTTAAAAATAATGTCAAAGTTACAAAAAAAGTTGAAGGAGCAGTGCAAATGATTTTCTTCACCCAGCTCTCCCAACTGTTAACAATGTACTACATATAAACTATATACTATATATATAGTATAAACTGTAGATAAATATATAAAATATAGTATATATATATACATATGCATGTATGTGTGTGTTTATATCTATATTTATAGATATATATTCATATATGTATTCATATATGAACTCATATATGAATACATATATGAATATATCTATATACATAGTCATATATATATACAATGAAAGAAGTCATGGCTTCTTTTAAGGGAATATATAATATTCTCCAGCATTAATGTAACTACTGAAGTTTCCATGCCTTGAATTTACCTCTCCTTTACTCCCTTAAGTTTTAAGAATAGAAAATAAAGTGCACTATGTGGCTTCAAGCTGTAATTTTCATTGAAATTATTGAAATCATAAATTGCAAGTGGGAATCAAAAGATGAAATTACAACTTTTCTAATACCCCAGCCAGGTACACTTTATTTTTATATAATGGATGTTTCTGCCAACTCCACCAACGCCAAATTTGCACACAATTGCCATTAAAAATAACTTCTTTTCCCTTTATGTAAAGAAAAAGACAAGAACAAGCACAAAGTTTAAAACTTTTTCCACTTTCAAAAAAGACATTTAGGCACAAATGATTTTTTCAATCATTAAAGTTAAAAAAGGAAAATAAAAATTAATAACAAGAATTAATCAATTAATTAATTATTCATTTACCACACGAGAGGGTCTAAGTAGATGCTTCTTCCTTCTTTGTGCTTCAGAGGAATCCTTTTTATTTTATTTACTTTTTTTTAAAATTTTTTAATGTTTTTATTTATTTTTGAGACAGAGAGAGACAGAGCATGAGCAGGGGAGGGGCAGAGAGAGAGGGAGACACAGAATCCGAAGCGGGCTCCAGGCTCTGAGCTGTCAGCACAGAGCCCGACACGGGGCTCGAACTCACGGACCGTGAGATCATGACCTAAGCCGAAGTCGGATGCTCAACCGACTGAGCCACCCAGGCGCCCCAGAGGAATCCTTTTTAAATGACAGTGTTGGGGCGCCTGGGTGGCGCAGTCGGTTAAGCGTCCGACTTCAGCCAGGTCACGATCTCGCGGTCCTGAGTTCCAGCCCCGCGTCAGGCTCTGGGCTGATGGCTCAGAGCCTGGAGCCTGTTTCCGATTCTGTGTCTCCCTCTCTCTCTGCCCCTCCCCTGTTCATGCTCTGTCTCTCTCTGTCCCAAAAATAAATAAACGTTGAAAAAAAAATTAAAAAAAAAATGACAGTGTTATATAAAGAAAGAAGATAGAAATGTAAATGGTTTGAAAGTATATTTTTAAAAAGACTTTTCAAAACATTTTACAATAGACCTGATATAAGTATCATTTACTCGCTAAAGATGACAATACTTTTAAAATCATGATTCCAGGAAGCCTTTAAAAAACCACAGTATAAATATTCTAGCACCTGACCTGCTTTTAGTTAATATTCTAGTAATTATTCCCCACGACTGGATTTCATAGGTAATACATGGGAAGTTGAGTATGAATATACTTACGTCACTCAAATAAAAATTACAATTACACTTTGGGAATGGATAAACTGACCAAAGGACACATTATATTAAAATGATAAGTAAAAGACATTGGAGAACATCTATATTTAAAAGATTGGCATAGACAGACACAGACTCCAAGATAATCATACTAAAATATCACATGACACATGACGCAGAAAGGAGAAATCCAAAGTTGGGATTCATAGGTATCCATCCACTCAAGATAAATTAAAATCTATGTTCGCACAAAGATTTGGATGTGGGTGTTCACAGCGGCATTCATATTAGCGAAAGAAGTGTGGAAACAACCCAAATGTCCATCAATTAGTAAATGTATACACATAATGGTGTACCCATACAACAGAATACTATTTAGTAAAAAAAAAAGAAGACAGTATGATACAGGCTCCCACATGAAGAAATCCCCTCACGTATGACTGAAATAAATCAGTCATAAAAGATCACTTACTATATGAATCAACTTACATAAAATGTTCAGAAAAGGCAAATGTATATGTATACAAAGTAGACTGGAAGTCGCCTAGGTTCGGAGGAGGTAAGAATAAGGAGTGGGTGCTAATGATTTCTTTTTGGAGTGGTAGAAATGTTCTAAAACCAGATTGTGGTGCTGCTTGGCGACTCTCTGAACCTTTAAAAATGATTAAATTGCACACTTTGAATAAGTCAATATTGTGATATGTATGTTACAATCAATAAAGTGGATATAAGTTTGGTTGGGATTCAAAAAACAGAAACATCAGTTGTAGTTACAGGAAGACTTCATGGAAGAAAAAGTATTTCAGAGATACTTTAAAGCTTAGCTATGATTTCATTTTATCTATTTGTCATAACTGTCTCCTTATGAAAGGAACAAAAGTAGCATAAGTAAAAGTTATACTTGAATTTGAATTAAATATCAATATAATATGAAGATAAGCATCTAAGTATAAGGGATGAGACAAATAACAAAAATATCTAAGTTTCAACTGCAAACCTTTGCCTTGGATAATTGGACCCTAGGAGCAATGTGAGATATCACAAGATTATACAATTCTCATTGTGTAAGCAATACAGGACTTGGTTATATAAAATTGTAGGAGGATTAGTGATGTCTCATAAAAAGCAATGTAATTCAGAATGGCATCCAGCTTCTCAAGAATATGACTGGAAGCCAGAAGATAGCAGATTGAATCCCTTTTAAATTCAGAGAGGAGACAATATACCTAGCTAAACTATCAATAAAGTGTGTTAGAACCAAAACATTGTCAGGTATACATGTTTTTTAAATTTTACCCCATCATGTGTCTTTTCTTTTCTTTTGTTTTCTTTTTAGGTTTATTTATTTGTGAGACAGAGAACACAAGTGGTGGAGGGACAGAGAGAGAGGAGACAGAGAATCCCAAGCAGGCTCTGTACTGTCGGCCCAGAGCCCAATGAGTGACTCAAACTCAGGAACCGCGAGATCATGACCTGAGCTGAAGTCAAGAATCAGACGCTTAACTGACTGAGCCACCCAGTTAGCCCCCCCGCCCCCATCATGTGCCTTTCCTTAGAAAGCTACTAGAGTTTCTAATTCTGAAATGTTAACTCAAACCAAGAAATAAGAAGATAACTTATCCAGGGAATATAACACAACTGACTGCTGATTGAAATAACCAGATGAGCAACTGTGCATTTCAACCAGCAGCTGGTAACTTAGCAGCCAGACTAGACGGGAGCCGAATAGGATCCTAAAGAGGGAGATCTCCACCTAAAGGGCCGGTGGGAGGGAGAGACAAATTGCATAGATAGAAATGTTTGGAACTGTGTTCAAGTTTATAGAAAACAGAATGTTAGGTGACGTAATAATAATGTAAACACTGACTGTTGATTTAACAAAGTAATGGAAACACAGACAATGAGAGAATATCGAGAGGGGAAACATTGCATGTGATAGAGCAAGTGTAAGAAAGCTGAATTATCAACTACCAAAAAAGAAGTGAGCAGATAATGTCCACACTTGAAAAATCAAGAAATAGTAGTATAAACATGGATTTAACGATATAGAAGTGAAGATTAGGAAAGCGTATCTGAGAAAGTCGTATTTTGGGACCTGATTTTGGACAATAGGGAGAACTAAGCAGCTGAAGAAGTTATTTTACTGTGTGACGAAGAGTGCTATTTAATTTCACTTTACAATATTTATATAATTCTATTTGATATAAGCAAAAAATTAATTATAAGGAATTAAAAATACACTACAAGAAATCTCAGTTTTGTCGACTATATTATAGCAGGCAAAATGTGCGTTGACAATATGGATTAGCAGTTTTCATTCACATTTATGTAAAACTCCCACACCAATACCAATAATGCGAAATCAAAGGGGACATTAGTTCTACAAGAATTAATGCTTTTTCATTTCAATAAGTGAGAAAATTCTGGATGAACAAGAACAAATGCTACTATATTTTAATGATACACTCAATTTCTCAGTAATAATGTGACTTCAAAATTATATGAGGCTATATAGTTAAAAAACAATAAACATATATATTTATATATAAATTATATATAAATTCACATATTTATATCTGACATAGATAGGGACATATACTATTTCAGTAAGGGAGTTTCATTAAAACCCTATGAAGTGATTTGGGATAAAAATTTGGCATAGTATCAACAAGGTCACAAAGATTTAACTTAGAGTGGCTGAGGGTCCCTATTAAATGTAGTCAAATGGTCAGGATATAATCAACACTTATATCGGGGTTTTTCTACTCTTATCAAGTTCATTGATAATTTACCTTAATATCAAGTTGGAAAAGTAAATTGTGTCCAAAAATTTTAGATAGTTAAACTATAAAAGATGTGGCATAACTTGCTTTGACATTTATTTTTTTCCTCTGATGGTATAAGAGATGTCTGGGCCTCAAGAAAGAGAATGTCAGTCTTTTATCACAATGACGCTACAAATATATATACAAATACAGACATTTTATATTACCAATTTTATATTGTTTATTATTACTAAGAAGCATTCTTTTTCATTTTGCATAGGTCATATAGTCACATTTATAAATGTTGAAAATACAGAGAGAGAATGGTTTTCATGATGTAAATAATTAATTGATATTGTGTTTCTTTAGGAATAAAATAAATAAATAATGTTCACGGCTTTAAAAAAAAAAACTGCAGGACAGTTCTTTACCTCTTTCCACAACTCTCTTCTGAAACAACCACCACAAAAATCATCCACTATTGTGCATTTCACACACACACACACACACACACACACACACACACACACACAATGTCAATGATAGATTAAAGCAAGAAGAAAAGATAAAAATCTCACAGTTTCCCATTCTTGGTAGTACATCCCAATGATGTTTCATATTTTTCTGTATGCTTGTGTTTGTCAAGAGGCTTAGCTGCAACATTTGTGATGTAAACTTGTTCCTGCCAAATTAAACAATTCCATTAAATATTGGTATGATACATAATACACTTATTTAAGAGACAAGTAAGTAAGGGTTATGCCTAGCATGAAAAAAGAAAACTTCACCATTGTCTTAAGGCATACCTGTAAGTATATATGTATATTTTTAATTTACATGCACACATATATAAGTGTATAATTATATTGAATATGTATATCTTAACTGAGTATAGTATCCATTCCCTAGGAAAATGTTAATTTCAGTACCTTACCATTCAAATCTGAATATTTTAAATGTTTCAAAACACAATTAAGAATTTAGCTAATAGACAAATTTTAAAATGTTAAGATTATTACCTGAGACTATTACAATATTCGTAAATAATGACAATAACGCAAAGAAAGATTTTCGTTGCACACTTATTAAATGTCAAGTATTATTTTAGCTCCTTCGATGCAATAATGCTTTATAGACTTATGGCATTGTCACTGTTTGTATCTGCCTTTCATAAATGAGAACTTGAGTATGACACATATGATAAATTCCAGAGTTAGAATGTGTATCTGCTACACAAAACACCCAAGTATCTAATCAACATTTGCATATACTAAGAGTACTTTTATTTTGCATACTAGAATTACATAGGAAATAATGTCGTATTTCTAAGGTATATATTTCTTATCAGATCAAAACTTTCAAGGACACCCACTGTCTTCATGTCAGGATTTATACTGACAATCTTTTTCCTGCTGGAACTTCTTTTCTCTGTCTAATATCAGCTATTAAAACACACCTATTAAAACATTTTTATTGAAGGCAAATTCGTGCGCCTGGCCAAAAGATATTTTCATTCAAATGGGAAATTGTTATTTTATGCTATTTGTATTGTCTCAGAAAGCAAACACAAATATTGTTACCATAACAACATCTGGGCTTCTGATTTATTTATTATTAGCTTTTTAGTAAATACTGTGAAATGAGCACAGTAGTTGGATTTATATCTCCAAAGAGTAATAAGCAGGAGACAATTAACTGGTAATTATTTCCACCTGCTGAACTCTATTTTGAGGAGATTTGATTAATTAATAGCAAAGATCTGTCATCATTAGATCCAGAGTCTTTTATTTTTCTTTTTCAAAACACCAAAATACTGTTACCATTAGTTTGGAACAGAGACTCCCGTCTATTTTCTGGGTCATTTCTCCTGAACTCATTACCCACCTAATTGGAAAATGTGGCTACTGTTAATCAACGTGAAAATGTGATTTTACTTAAAAAAGTTTACCGTAGTTTTGAAAAATGGAAAAACATATTTTAAAAAAACAGGAAAATAGCATTTGAGATGGCTATACCCAATATTTAACATTTTTTCAAGGGTGGGGGTACTTTTATTAAGATCAAATATATCTATAGAAGGAAATTTAGCAATGTATTGAAATTCGCTTGTGTCCTACATGGACTTTTACTGTTGTTACTTCTGTTTGTTGTTGTTGTTGTTGTCTGTTTTTAACGTTTATTCGTTTTTGAGAGACAGAGAGGACACAGCGTGAGCAGGGGAGGAGGAGGGAGGGAGGGAGGGAGACAAAATCCAAAGCAGGTTCTGGGCTCTGAGCTGTCAGCACAGAGCCCGACGTGGGGCTCGAACTCACTGACTGTGAGATCATGACCGATGAAGTCGGACACTCAACCGACTGAGCTTCTTTTGTTACAAGAATAGTACATGGCAGTCTTTTAGGTCAATTAGATCTGGAGTTCTTCCTGATTTAAGATTGTGTAGAAACGAATAACTCTATTTCTTGGCTCACCTTTCTTTCTTCCCAGATTCATGCGTTGCAATATTGTATGAACTTCCTAATCATAGCATACAACCCGGGGCGCCTCTCCCATGTTTAATCTTCATTATGTATGTTAGGCAATAAACAAAGGCCAGCATGAGGGTTAAAAAGTAGCAAAAATGCAGAGGATTGTTTTTTTGTAAAAAATTCATGAACGTGCTGGCACAGTAGCCCAACTGTGAGTGTTAGGAAATTTCATAAATTTCATAAATCCAAATTGACAAGTTCAATCTCGCAAATGCTATGTGAATCAAGTCGAAGGAATTCATCATGCTTTCCATGTCATTCGGAGGAAAAAAATCATAGTCTGAAAAAGTAGAAAATATACAGTAATGAGCATTTGCATTTCTGAAAGCTTAATTTCCTTACTTTTGGATTCAGAGCATAAAACTTGCCTTTTGTCATTGTAAGTGCTGGCTGGAGGAGAGGAGGCAGAGACTTCGTCAATCCTTCTTATGATTTAGTTGCTATATTTTATCAGAATTCATGCTCTGCTTGCCACAAGTGTGCCATTTTGATATGTATTTAGCTAGCGTGCTGGGAGGGCAGTTTGGGAGAATGTGAAGAAATAACCCATAGCTCAGGTGTGTTACAGGCGTGATGCAATCTCTCTGTTTCTTTTCTCTTTTTTAACGTTTATTTATTTTTGAGACACTGAGAGACACAGAGTATGAGCAGGGGAGGGGCAGACACAGAAGGAGACACAGAATCCGAAGCAGGCTCCAGGCTCCGAGCTGTCAGCACAGAGCCCGATGCGGGGCTCCAACCCACAAACCATGAGATCATGACCTGAGCGAAGTCAGGCGCTTAACCGACTGAGCCACCCAGGCGCTCCATCAATATCGCTATTTCAAACAAGCATGAGACAAATTTTTCAAATAAATTAAAAAATATATAAGCCCAGTTCATAGGCAGATAAGTTGCCCCCCTTAATAATCTCTTTCCTGTAAAGGGTGTTCATCCACCCCACTGTCATTCATAATTTAAAAATGTTAACTTGAAACCACCTCCAGATAATGTCATCTTGTTTTACATTTTCTCCTGAACAAGGAATGTTCAGAACTGAATAAATATTGAGATTTAGTGTGATTATCTCTCAATAAAGGAGGCGATAGCATTGTTATCTGAATTTGGAATATGCGTACACAAACATTTGAAGTCACGGTTTAAAGAGAAATGGACAAATGATTATTTTAAATGTTCCTGGATCTCACAGCGCTATGGTTGGCAACCTTTCCTGAAGCTGCCAGACAATTTCTCAGCCACAAATAATTAGTAGTGAATTTATTTTAGACACTGACGTTCCCAACCTGATTTGAGCCCAACAGAAATTTCAGTTTTCCCGTCTTCCCTGCAGTTTCGTGTGTTGGTAATCATTCTTTCTCCAAAATGTTTATTTTTTTCAATGATATCATATTCAAGATTTTAATTTTAATTTATTTTCCTTGAAGAAATAGGAGAAGAGAGAGGAGGGGGAAGAGGGAGGGGGAAAGAAGAAGGGAGGTCCATTCGTGTCTAAAGCAATATGGTTTTTAGGATTTAAAAGTATGGGATGTGGGATCTGACCACCGGCGTTTAAATCCAGATTCTGCCGGGTTAGAGGTGCCTGACTTTTGGAAAATTACTAATCTCAGCCTGTGGCGCAGTTTCCCCGTATGATAAAGGAGTGAATTATCTACCCTTTGAGCTTTCTGTGAAAATTATATGGATTAATTTCATGCCAACTTCTAATCACGGAGTCTGGCATATAATAAACTCAGTAACTCTTAGATCTTAAGTAACAGTGATTCCGTGGTCCTTGCAACTAACCTTGGTCAGGCTTAAATCTAAACCAAGCCCAACTCAAAACTACTTATTCCATAAGGAAATAAGCCATCAGATATTAATGCAATTTGTTGTTCTGGAATTTGGGCTCAAGGTAAAGCAATTTTAATTTAGGGAGTCATACTCTGCGCTCGTAATGAAATTCAGTTCTCAAGGTGCCTTGATGACGCATCTGGAAAAAATGGAATTCCTTGGCACAGAAACCATTTCACATAGTCATGTCTGATTTGTGACACCGCGGTTTGGCTTCACAGTCGATGTTGTGATAGAACAATCCAGATGTGCAGCAAGCCCTGTGTCCAATGTGGTCTTACTAATGCACACGGTGATGGGGCCAGTCCTGGTGACGTTGTGGATAACCAGAACAGAAGAGGGAAACAATGCAGATGGTGAGTCAGATGTGTGTCTGCAGCGTAAAAATGCTTGCAGACCACGGATGCTTTGCAATTGCATTCTATGGCCTTTCCATAATATTTTATTTAACAAGGTGGGGGTGAATAATCTAAACAGAAGTGATCCGTATCTAGCAGGTGCACCTACATCTGAGACTGGAAATTGAGTCTGAACAAGAAAACGTTTTCAGTGGGAAAAGGCCAGCAGGGCTTCGGGAGTGGGTAAAATGAGGGTATCATTGGAACTCCCTAATCCTCAAGGACTTGATTTCCTACCTCAAAGCCCATTTATGATGTGACTTGGAAAACTTAAGTTCTCCTGTTTCCATCTTCTCATCCTTGAGAAGGGATGATATTGTACCCTGGCATGGAGGTCTTATGAGAATTTAATGAGTCCATGTACGTAAACCACTTAGAATAATGCCTGGCAATGATAAACCCAATTCAATAACTGGAACAGATGCAGAAGGCAAACAAAGTATGTAGAGATTCGGAAGAATGGAGAACTAGGAGATCTTAGTTCTCTAGGGTGGACCAAGCACCTGGCATACTATCTTATCTGACTCTGTTTCCCAGTCCCACCTTGCCAGCTCAAGGCTACCTTGTTGACTTCCATGGGCCCTTCCTCTACAATTTTTGAATTATATTTTATGGTAATATTTATAGAAAGGCAAATATACTAACATGATTAAAACTTTTTTTTCAACCTAAAAATTCAGATTCTTGTTTTCCCCTTATTTTACAAGAAATTAAAACATGTTTGTTAGCCCCTGAAAGGACTGTGGGCCCTAGCCATTGTGCCTAATGGAGAAGTCAGCCCTGCACCAAAAGCTGTCATTGCCATTTAACTGTCGAAAATCAAAAAGGTTAAGAAACTGAAGGAGATTTACATATTTAGTATATGGCAGAACAGGGACTTAAACTCAAGTTTAATTCCAAAGTTCACGTTCTTCGTCCCTTCTCACTCAGTGCTTCTCAAGGGATGTGCATCCGAAATGGTCTAAGTTTGTCATTAGCCACAGTCCCTCATTCCATTCACAGGGCCACCTTCTTCCTGTTGACTTTCTTTTGCTAGCATCCCTGTTCTTTCCTCCGATTTCTGATCTCTTTCTTCAACATCCCTCAAAAATGTCCTCTTTTTTCCAGTAGCAAAACATTCATTCTCTCCTAGTTAGTAACCAGTTTTTAAAATTATTGAAAACAATCCAGTAGACTACATTCCCCAAAGATATTAAGGACTGAATAATGGCACATGTTTCTCTCTGAAGAACATTCTCATTTTAACTTGATTGCATCTGTAAAGGCCCTGTCTCCACATAAAGACGTGTTCTAAGGTACTAGGAGGCAGGACTTGGACATAAGAATGTAGGGTGGCCCCAATGAACATACAACAAAATATTACAGATTGAAATACCGTAAAACCAATCATGGAGAAAGTTTTGGTTAGAAGATATTTTCTGATACCACTCTATAAAAACAGTCCCCTCATTTCCAAGGACAATGCATACATTCAGACCCATACATTCTTTGTTTCACTATAGCACCACCTTTTATAGATAAACACATATTAATACTATCAAGCACTAGATAATTATGCACCTAAACAAGGATTTTACAACTTTTAAAATATTGGCACTTGGGGCCAGAAACGTTTTAGTTGTGGGAGGTGTCCTGTGCATTGCAGTACATTTAACCACATCCTTGGCCTCTGCCCACTCGATGCCAGAAGCTTCCCCTTCCCCGCCACGTTCTGACAACCAAAATTTTCTCCAGATATTACAAATGTCCCCTGAAGGAAGGAAGGGCAAAATTACCTCCAGGTGAGAACCAGTGGTTTAAACAAATGTAATTGAAATGCTTAGGCCAACAAGGTATTATAAAATATATAGAAAAAATTCTAATAATTGATAGTGATAATCTTAAACGAATTGTAAAATCTTTTAGAAAAAAGCTATAATCTTTTTTCCTTTAAGACACGGTTGGAGCTAAAAGAGATCAATCATTAATGCCTAGTAATAAGGCAAGGATAGAGACTTTATGGCAATTAAACAAAAAAGCTGACTGTAATTAATGATTGATAACATGGGAATTGTCTCTTGGCCTTATTCCTTACACTGGGGGCTGAGTTGTTTGCTCCTTTGCATCTCAATAATCTTTCAGAAATTGTTTGTAGTATTGACAGACACAATTCATTATAGTGTATTTGTGTGAAATGTCAAGGAAATCGTGCCATTTTGGAAGCCAAAAGACCTTAGGTCTCTTACTTCTGTCCCTGGTCTGCCATTATTTATGATACACATTTATTTTTGCTTGCCTCCATTCATGTGTTCATTCATTCATTTGCTCATTTATTCATTTGTCAAATTTGGTGAGTACCTACTGAATCCCAGATGCTATGCTAGACATCACGGAAGCAAAGTCAGAGCTACAGGTACATTCGTTATGTGCTATTATTTAGGCAAACAAAGGATGGAGAGGGATCTGAGAACTTGTCTAGTAAAATCAATTATGCTGTAGTCGTTGGTCCGGAGAAGAAGGAAAAGTAACCCAGGCTTATGTAATATGAGTGAAGGTCAAAGATTTTTTTTTGTCTGATGATTGAGGGAACACTTTTGTTCCTGTTGGACATGCATGAGGGTGCCGATAGCCATGGTTGTCACCGGCATCTGACCCACAACCTCAGAGAGGATGTGTCTTGGGTTAAGGGAATCAGAACTGCAGAGCAGAGAGATGAAAGGCAGCTTGGTACTTGGTGGCATCATTAAGTAACCAGACACATTTTTTTTTTTGAAGCTTGAAACGCTGCCGCTATTTTCTGACACGGTGTCAATTATCTCACTTTAAAAAAAATTGTATAGAGTGTTTATAATTTGCTACTAAAAGCATCTATCCAATTCAATCCTCCTTAGACAAAGATAGTAAATTGGAGGTGGTAATGTCTTTTTTTTCAATTTCTTGAAACTCTTTATTTAAGTCGGTTAAAGATAGACCCTTGGTTGATGTAAAAAACAGAAAGTTTATAGACGACCTTTAGAGTAGAAACCACATTGATGTGCTGTGGGTTGAGCTAATCCCTTTCTCTCCCTATCAAAGCAGAGTTCTGTGACTTCTGTGCAGTTTTCTTTTATTTAGTGCAAAATGAAGGGACGGCCTTGAACTTGCCTGACAGCCTTTAACTGCACCACATTGATGGTCCGATCGTTCTAATCAACACCTCGTCATTTCCATACCTCTTACATTTACACCTCAGCTCTCACACCTCAGAATGGCTTTGATTGTCGGTCTTCTTTGCGAGCTAAGGAATAGAAATATTCTTTAAAAATAAAATGCATTTGTTGGTCTGGAAAATATTGTTTCTTACAGATTAAAATTCAGAGACTTCAAGCCTTTGAGGAAATTGTAATGCACAAGGATTCCTGCTTTTCCTGTATGTATGGTCTGTCATACAATGGTATTGATCCTGACCCAAGCAGGACCCAGTGAGACCTTTATGATGCTCCTATGTTCCCTCTTCATCTGTGTTCCCATCTTTTTTTTCAATTCACCTTAAGAATCTGTGAAGCCTTCCTCATTCCCGTCTTTCAGCCAGCCTGATGAATGACTTTTCAAACATTACCATATCATCCCCTCAGCATCAATTTTCAGATCAGCAAGCTCTGCAAATGGTTTATTGTGATCAAATATATCAAGGTGGAAGACTGTATTTGATAGAAGAAGGTGGAAATTGTAAATTCCTGAAAATTGTCACATTTTTCATTGATGGTATTCGTTGACAAAATGCAAATGTAAATAGAACCAATCCCCAAGGTTTGTTTATCTTTACAGGGTATCTATCTATCTCTCTATCTCTCTATCTCTCTATCTATCCATCTATTTATCATCTATCATCTGTCTATCATCTATCTATTGACCTGTATATCTAAATGTCTGAAAGAAATTTCAGCTCTCAATCGTCTCACTAGACCGGTATTAATTGAGCTCTGCCTGCCATGTGCCTGGTGGCAGTGTCTTTGATGTGTTGATGAGCAAACCAAAGATATGAAGTATGTTTGTACCACAAGTAGCTTTGAGTCTGGATCAAATAGTAGCAGATATAATAACAGCAGATGTAATCATCTGTGTGAAACATGATGCTGATTCAACAACATGCATCTGATGAGAGATAGGGCAGTCAGGAAAAGCCTTGTGAGGGAGGAGAAATTAAAGCCGAGTCAGAAATGAGATGACAATTTCAAATGGATAGGAAGGATTGCCAGAGAGTATTATTAATCAGAGCGGGGAAGAGGGAACCAGACCAAACACACAGCCATTAGAATAAGCACACAATAAGTGTATAAACTAAGAGTAATCATAATTATAGTGGAGATTTTTAGGGGTGTTTCCCTTTCTCTACAAGGCATTTTGCGTGTTGTATATCAGACAGGTTATACTATCCATATCTTTTCCATAATAAAAGAGGTAGTTTTTCTTAAACATAAATGATAATGTTCATTGTAAAAGACGTATGACTGTATATCAATACATTATATATATGTATGTATATATATACATACAGATGCAAATACACACACATGTGTGTGTATGTGTTGATAGATGATAGATGCATAGATACATAGATACATAGGTAGATAGATGAGTGATAGATAGAAATATAAAATCACCTGGTCTCACCCTTGAGGTAATTACCAAGCATTCTCACTCATGAATTCATTCATTTCATAAATTATGAACAAAGTATAAATGAGGTTTCACCAAATACTCTGGCATACAGGTGTGTGTGTGTGTGTGTGTGTGTGTGTGTGTGTACCTTTTGCAAAAGCAATCATTTTAAGGATCTGGGCAGGGACACAGGACAGGACAGTAAGAGTGGTTTAGCTTCCCTGCCCCACTCCTACCCTATCCCCTGCCCAGGTAATTTTTGTTAAAAGGTTTGATGGGTTACTTTTCAAATCTTTCTTCACATCCATATAAACACACACTCACACACACACACACACACACACACACACACAAACTCACAAACATACATACATAAAGAAAATAAGAGAAGGTCATTTTAGATTTTACTAAAAGTTGATCATATAAACTTCACAACATCTACTGTTTCCATGTAATATGTAAACCTTGGAAATCTAAGTCACCTTATACAGATCAAATTCATTTACTCATGGCTACCCTCAGTGGTATGGATGGACTGCAGTTTTTATAACTGTGACCCTACCAATAGATATTCACACTGTTCCAATTTTTTTTTGTAGTATAAACAGTACTATGAAAAAACATCCTTACATTTGAATTCTTTCATGTTGGTGATTTCTATTTAAATATCATTTAAATATTAAAGCATATACTGACAAATTGCATTCCAAGAATGCACTGAGGCTCTAGGGTGCAGAGTGCAGGGCAATAGGAGTGCAACACTAGTGATGGCAGCTCGTATCTGTGATTCAGGACCCTGAGAACATGGCAAAGCACCAGCGTGGCCCCAGTGACGGTGAGTCAAAGCTGGGGCTTAGGACCCAAGGGGGGAGGCACAATGTCACGGCAGCTCTGGTCCTGTAGATGCCTAGTCTTCATCCAGTGAGCGGGTCTCAGCAACAACTCAGGTCCCCGGGGGCAGATCTCACTGCAGCGAGAGCTCCAGCCTGGCCACTCCAGGCAGTTTTATCAGCTGGGCTCAGCAATGGGGAAGTCTAGAAGGGTACGTGGTAGCAAAGGCTGTGGATGTTCACAGCAGCGATGAGGTTTTGTGGGCTGTTCCCGTTCCCCTTTACTCCAGGGGATGAAATCTCACCGAGAGGAAGCTTCTTGGTGCCACACTGACAAACCGCCAAATAAACCACAAGGAAATATTACTCCACACCTGTTATCAAAAAGACAAGAAATAACAACTATCAATAAACTTGTGAGGAAAGAGAACCCTTGTGCACTGTTGGGGGGTATGTGAATGGGTACAGTCACTATGGTAAATGGCACTGAGGGATGCTGAAACGTTTTCTGTGCTTTTCTATGGGGTCATCCTGGGTTTTTATGTTCCAAAAGGCTTCTGCTGTTTCTTCATTGTAATCTAGAGCTTTCCCTAAGCCAGTATCATCACTTTGTAGTTGTTTATTCATTGTTTTCGTTGCTTTGGGGGGAGAAGATGAGTTTTGGGACCTCCTAGTCTGTCATCTTACTGATGTCACCTAAGATCTTCCTTTCAAAGTGATCTTTCTCTTTAGTAGAAGAATCCAGAATATTTTTATTTATGTAAAATATAATGTGCTCTACTTTCATTTTAATTGTATTTGTTCACACTTCCTTTACCCTATTTTTCCTCTTTTTTGTTGCTCATTTATGTTGATTCAAACAAGTTATTTTGTAATCCGATTTTTCCTTCGTCTATTTAGATGTTCTGTTGCACGTGAACTGACATGCACATCTCTCTTAACCTGGTAATCACTCAATCAAACATATTTATGAACTACTATATGAAAAAAGTGCTTCATTTTCCTTTCCAATTCACTAAATTTTCTCACGATCTTGCATTTAACTCAATAAGATAAAACCATTAGAATTGTTTTATTTTATTACTGTGTTAACATCAGATGAAACTTTTAGAATATTACACTCATCTTCATTAAATAAAAAAAAACATTTTTTAACACTTAGTAAGGGGGAATCCAGTGGTAAATCAGAAAATACCTTATACAAACTAATAAGAAAGGACTCGTGGAGGCACAAAAGAGGAGGTGAAAGAACCAAACAGAAGTGGTTATGATTCAATGTGTATATTTATGTTTAAAAATAGAACATTTATTTGGGCATATAGCTAAAAAGTAATTATTTCAAGTCATCAAAATCTAAATAACACAGATGAAACAAGTGACTATTGCTTATATAAATAAAAATGTGGCTTTAGATATACAGGTAAGTCTATATCAAGTTGGACCCTTTCACTGTGTGTTCCTTGATTATTCTTCTTCACCGGTTGGAAGTACAAATAAGTTACAATCACGTACATTTCTAATTAGGATCCAAGTTCTAACCACCTAACCTATTAAATAATTCAGAGTCTCCATCTCAAGGCTGTGTCCCACTACCCTGGCCTCGCCCATCTGATCATTCACATCCACATTTATAAAGAGCTCTGAAAGCTTACTCTGGCCTCATTCCAAATTCCAGGGAGCATGACAAATGGAGAGTCTGGCAAACTCACTATTGGTTTCCTCGCTTCTGTTACTCTCCAGTCTTACTGTTGAAACATAGTAATGACATTCATGAGGAACACCTGTCTACCAGTGAAAGTGAGCTTTGCTCATTCTGATACCTGTGAATAAGCCACAGTGATGATCAGCCCTGGATCATGTTTATGCACCTTTTGTGTGATGCTGATGCAGTCAATAAAGTTTTGAACACACCATCGCTATCCCAAGTGGTCAAATTGAAGAGAATTCTACTCTTATCTACATGAGCTGGAACTTGTTCTGTGACCATAACTGCACACACACACACACACACACACACACACACTTTCACATGGTCCACTGACACCTGTGCCAGTTACCCTGCTCTCTCTCTCTCTCTCTCTACTCTCCTTGCTCAGAGTCCCCCACCGACTCAAACTTTTCACAGCCAAACTTCACTTCTTGTCACAAGTTCAGACGTCATTCCCCGAGCAAAGTTTCTCCACTCAGGTTTTCTTTAGCTTTTCCATTTTAGAGAATCTCAGGAAGTATCATCCTGTTTTCTAAGAAAAGCTCTAGTAATCCCGAACCTCAAAGGGACGAAGGTCAGAAAAATCATCCCTTGCCTCCCAAGAGGTAACTGGACTTCATACAAATACACTAGTGTCCTCCCCAGGGATCAGTTCTACTCTCAGGGGTCTTTGGGGAGTGCCTTTCATCAGATCACAACAGGAAGCCTATTCACCTTCCCTTTACATAATCTTGAAGAGCCATTTGGGTATTCTAGAAAAGGTAAAGGAAATTCTAGCTAGGCACCTTCTGAGTTCCGAAGAACTAAATAATGTGTTCTTTTCTCAAGCTATAGGGTTTTAAATTCCACCCCACAGGCAATGAGATGACTGCCTAGGGCGGGCCGTCTTCAAAATTCTCACAGAGGTTGCAATTCATGGAAGCATGCAGTCATACCTTTCCTAAACAGAGGGTAGGACTGGAAGAGCTTTTAGGTGACCTATGATTTCAGAACATACAGTTAACAAAACCCAGAAATAATTTATAATCTGTTATATGAGATTTGTTTTACCTAATCTTAATTTGTGAATTTTGATGGTACAGGTTTTTCATAAAAGAAAAAATTGTAAATGTTTCTTCCACCAACTTGGTCCTAAATAAGGGACTGAATGAAGCCAAACAAAATAACTGATTTCAGGATACATTCTGAGAGTAATTTGGGCTTGTATTTATTGCTCAGAAGGGAATTCGTTTCCAGAAGCTATTTAAACACCCGGGTTTGAAATATCTGTAGTGATCAGGAATAGAATTTATCTGTGTATGTGTTCATGGCTGTCAAGAAAAGTAACTTTTAGATATTTGGTTGGGGGACCATTCTTCTCTAATACTTAGACATCCTTTAGAGATACATGGAATAAAACTTGTAAACACTATTTTTCCTTATTGATGACCTACAGGGTCATGAGTTCTTGGAAATAAGCACTAACGTTTGGGTCCTTAGCTCGCATGAATCTGTTTTTCGTATGTTAACATGGGGCATCTTTTTTTTTTCTTTTTTTTCTTTTTTAAAATGTTTATTTATTTTTGAGAGACAGAGAGACAGAGCACAGGAGGGGGAGGAACAGAGAGAGGGAGACACAGAATCCGAAGCAGGCTTCAGGCTCTGAGCTGTCAGCACAGAGCTGGACGCAGAGCTCGAACCCATGAACCGTGAGATCATGACCTGAGCTGAAGTCAGACGTTTAACTGACAGAGCCACCCAGGAACCCCAAGGCATCTTTTTCTAAATGCCGTAAGACAATTGAGAGAAAAGAACATGGGTTTCCATAGATAATTCTGGATTCAAAAGCTGGGAAACCACCTTATATCTCTAAGCCTTGATTTTTTCTTAAAAAAAAAAATAAGGATTATAATCCTATTTACAAGCAATTGTGAAGGTAAAACTATACCAATTAGGTGCACTCATCTACCATAATCCCTGTCACACAGGTGACATTTGATAAATTACTTCCCAGATATATTTCTTGCCATGTAATTTGATTTAAAAAACCTTAAGAGTCCAATTAGCTGTCTCATATTTTTCACTTTAAATGTACACAGAGTCCCCTGAAAAGGTAAAATGAAACAAAATTTAGTTTACTTGGTGACTGTCTTTCCAAGAATCAGAGACGGCAAGGAAAAGAAATGGATTCAAAATAGTTTTGTTTTTTTTTTTAAAGGACACAGAGGACAGAGGATGTGGTCAGGCCTGGGAGGGGCTGGTCACAGCATGGGACATGCCATGGGATAAAAAGGTAACATTGTTTATCCTTTTAGACCAGCACACTCTGTTCACTTACGGCTTGACCTTGCTGCCCCGGTTAGCTTCATTTCTCAATGCCCCAAATTAAGTGGACATGTTGACCCAAAGACCACAGCTAATTTATCTCGCTGCTTCTGGTACAATTTGTCTGCTTGATTCAGACTGTCTGGGTTAAAAGTCCACCCCTCTGGTTTCATTTTCCCTGGGGGATTTGGGCAAATGAGGGGGGAGGGATAAGAAAGAGGTAGCCCAGGGCTGCATGGTACAGGAACCCCCTCTCTAAGACAGTGAGTTGGGCAAGTTCTTGCTGAAAAGAATTTGAGACAAGGAGGAAATGTCGACCACTTCACGTACAAACACCTCATGGGAAGGCAGATGTACAAAGAAGGCTGCCAAACAGTAACTCACCTTCTCAAAGTAGTATGGTCACTGCTTTAAATTTTTGTAATGTGTGTTCACTTTTGAGAGACAGAGAGCAAGCAGGGGTGGGGCACAGAGAGAGAGGGAGACACAGAATCCGAAGCGGGCTCCAGGCTCCGAGCTGTCAGCACAAAGCCCGACGTGGGGCTCAAACCCACAAACTGTGAGATCATAACCTGAGCCGAAGTCAGATTCTTAAGTGACTGAGCCACCCAGGCATCCCGGCATGGTTTATACGACCCATCACTAGGCTTGTATCTCAGGGTATGGTAACTAAACAAATGATCAAAAATCCTTGGAGGTTGTAGACAAGACCACACCTTACTCATTTTTTCACCTTCCCCCAGCCCCTGCCACTATTTCTTTTAACCCAGCTTTTTAAACTTCAAAACCAATTTATCTAAGAAGATGCAAAATATAAATGACATGGTCAGTAAAAGTATTCACCTGAGCCCAGTGATCTATGTGGAAAATGACGAAAGAAAAACAGATCCACTCCTATGATCCTAAACCCCTTTCCTCCTTCTAAGAAATAAATATAAATATCTTACCTCTATTTATATTTAAATAAGGGTATATTAAAATGCATAGTATGAGGTGGGGTAGCCAGGACATCCTGGATGGTACAAATCAGACATCTTCTATGTCATTTCAAGTATATTAATTCAAAATCTAACAAAAGAATTTTTTTTCCTCTTGCACCTCAGCGTTGAGCTAATCTATGGGGGAAAAAAGCGCAACATCTGCTAGAGCTATAAAACAAATGAAAAATTAATTAGGTATTTGAAGGTCTCCTTTTGAGACAATGGAGGTTAGTCGTGTCTTAAATCCTCTTACAGATTAAACTGTGTGTTCAGTCTGGAAAAGATCTTTCCTTGCTTCCTGATTATTGTGTTTTCACATCATTTTCTTCTTCTTGGCTGGCCTAGGAGTTTTGGTTGGAGGAGCTGCAGTGTCCTTCATTAAGTTACAAATGCTTCCTCAGCATCCAGAAAGCCAGCTAAGACTCTCTCCAGGTCTTTAACTTTCTTGTTTTTAAATCCTGCAGTACTGAGCTAGTTAGTGAAAAAAATATACACATATATAGACAGTGTTTGGTATTTTGCACCTTGTTTATGTCTGCTTTTCAAACTTCCTCTTGCCTTCCCGTTGGTTCTCTTAATTCTCATGCCATCACATTTCTAGGTACTTGCTAATGAAAATACATAGGGTAAATATTTTTTACTGTTTATTTATTTAATTTTGAGAGACAGAGAGAGCACAGGTGGGGTTGGGACAGAGAGAGAGAGGGAGACACAGAATCCGAAGCCGTCTCCAGGCTCTGAGCGGTCAGCGCAGAGCCCAACGCGGGGCTCGAACTTACGAACTGTGAGATCGTGACGTGAGTCGAAGTCGGATGCTTAACCGACTGAGCCACCCAGGCATCCCCATACAGTAAATATTTTAAGTACCAAGTGACGTGCTAGGTGCCAGGATTATATAAATCAATTAAAAAAAAAACATGCTCTGCCTTCTAAAAAGTTTGCACAATAGAACTTAATATAAAAACACAGTGCATTGAACAGTTTGATGAAAAGTTCCTTGCAGCGTGTGGAAGCTTTTGTCCCCAGGGTCATTAACTCGTTTGTGGATGTAGTGAAGTTTTCCGAGAGGAGAAACCCCCAGTATGTGTTTAGAAGAGTAAGAAGTTAATGTATCAGAGTGGGTGGGAGATGTTCCAGGTAGTCAAAGAGAATGGACAAACACCTTTGTCGTGAATGTCAGGAGTCAGTTTGGACATCAAAGTACTTTATACATTTGAAGCATAAACAGTGGCTGTCACACAGTGATCTCTCTCTCTCTCCCTCTATCCCTCTCTCTCTCTCTCTCCCTCTCTTTCTCTCTCTCTGTCTCTCTCTCACGCACACACACACACGCACACACACACAGGAAGAGCAGTGAAGAAAAAATAAAGACGTCTGAACTTTATCCTGACAGAATCTCTCAACATAGATCTGGGGGCTTGGAGAGGGAAGATTAACTTTCTGGACAAAGTCCTAAGAAGAAAACCTGCTTGTTGTTCAGAAGTTTGAAGATGTGTTCCTCAAGCCCTATGACACTTCCTTCCGTCCACCACTGTAACCACAGCGGCACCTCAGTGGCAACTTCCCAAGATACCCCCAGATTTTGCTACGCCTGAACAATCTTCAAACCGAGAACCACGTAAGCCTTTACTCTGGGCAACTAAGAAGACAAGTGCCATGCAGCAGGGCAGCTTCTGGGCAGTTTTCAGGTTCATAATTAAAAAAAAAAAAAAGATTGATTACATTTCATGAGCTCATCTCCTAAGGCTGGCCATCACAGAAGGGTGTCTGGCCAAAGCACAGAAAGATTGTCACAAAATTCACTTTGTTTCCTTCTTTTCCTGCATCTGGTAACCCCAAATGTTTATCCTCAGGTTAGTCCTATAATCCCTTCCTTCCTATATTATATCAGAAGGGGGATCCTGGAAATAACTGAGTTGGCAGGTAGTAATTTTCTATGAGGCTGAGCTCAGGAGATTTAAAGAGTCTGTGTTTCAAGCACTCTTTCTTGAATGAAATGTCCTGCCCTTATGGCTGATCTTTCTTGCCAAGCCCAGAAAGTGTTCAAGATTTAGGTTTTGCACATTTGATATTTGAAAAATATTCTTTTATGTACCATATGTTACATACTCATATGTTCTCATTATAGAAAATTTAAGAATTATAGAAAATTACATAGGAACAAATACAAATCAGGCATAATCATTCGGCCCCCTGGTGGTTAACCATGTTGATTCTTTTGATCCATTATTTCTAATATTTTACCTATATCTTAGTTTGCTAGACTGTTATAATGAAGCACTACAGTTAGGTGCCCCAAACAACAGAAATGTATTTTCTCACAGTTCTGGAGGCCAAAAGTTCAAGATCGGGGCAGAGTTGGCCCCTTCTGAGGACCGTGAGAGAAAGGCCTGTCCCTGGTCCTTTCTCGTGTGCTTATAGACCACTGTCCTCTCTGAATCTCCTCATCATCTTCCTTGGTGAGTGTCTCTGTGTCCAAGTTTCCTCCTTCCATAAGGACACCAGTCATGTTGGATTAGGGCCCATTCTGATGACCTCATTTTAACTTGATTACCTCTGTAAAGACCCTATCTCCAAATAAGTCGCGCTCTGAGGTAATGGGGGTTAGGACTCCAACATACTAGTTTCAAGGGGACACAATTCAACTCATAACAACCTAATTGAGATCAAAAGGGAGTTTGACAATTCTGTGCTTATTTTGTATCAAACATTATAATGAGAACATTTTTCCGTATTATTAACAGATCTCCAAAAGAAGAGATTTTTAAAAAAAAAAGTAAAAGGGAAAAAAAAAAAACTTTTGTGATGGCTTAAGAAAGTTTTAGAATAAGATTACACCAGTTGAAAATAAGTTTACAAACATATCTGTGTGTGCATGTATATATATATATATATATATATATATATATATATATATCTTCTCTTTTTAAATATGTGTGTGTATCTGTGTGTATGTATGTGTGTGTGTGTCTAGGGATACATGTCTGTGTGTTTGTGTGGGAGTGTATATGTGTGTGCTTGTGTGGGGGGGGGGGGTGGGTGTGCCTGTCTGCGTGTGTGTGTGTGTGTGTGTGTGTGTGTGTGTGGAGAACTATGGCAGGGCAAGCTTGGACGGAGCAGCAGAAAGGCATGTGTGTGACTCTAGCACCAGAGGGGTTAGGGCAAAGTCCCTTCCACTTAAGAGGAGAACTTGCATTCTTCTGGCTTTCTTAGTCCCCACACCCAACAGGAAAACAAAGCGGGATGGAAGGGGCCAAATGAGGGGCCCAAGGGTTCTCTTCTCACATTCTCTGAGGTTGTCTGTGCGGTCTTGTCCTGAGACACTGAGAGATGACCAACATCAAGTTTGTTCTCAACCCATCTTCAATGCTGGCAAACTCGAGTATAGAAGTCCAGCCCCGTCTTCAACACAGTGTCTTTAACCAAAGTTCAATCTATGGACTTCTTATACCGTAAGTTCCACTTTATATTTTAATGTGTATTATGCAGCTTCCTCCAGGTTCCGTTGTAATGAAAACCAACCCCCGGTCTTCAGTGATGTGCAATATAAAGGTGTATGTATCAGGGCTGTTATATGTTCTTTATGTTCCTGGGATTGAACCCATATTGTCTTCGCTTAGAGACCTGGGCTGAGGAAGAAGTCCTTACCAGGACTTATGTCCCTCCCTGAATATGCCACTCCTGTGAAAGATGGACTGGTGACAGGGAGAGAGAGGGAGAGAGAGTGAACACAAACAGACTCTTGTGATCTTCAGCTCTGCTGACGCATGTCACCTGTCACTGAGGTAATGGGGGTTAGGACTTCAATATATAAATTTCAAAGGGACACAATTCCACTTCCCTGTGGAATTCCCTTCCCTTCATATTGCACCAACCCTTTCCATTCCCTTCATATTGCACCAACCAAAGCTTACAGCTAAGGCTTCTGAGCATGGTCAGGTCTATAATCATTTTGCAAAGAAATACTGCAATTCACGTGAGATTAGGTGAGGGTATGTTAATTAACCTCTCATAGGAATGATAGAAATTGGAAATCAATAATAATAATAATAATACAATCTACCACAGTCCATCTTTTTTTTTCTTATCATAGAGATTCCTTCCCTCTTGGACATAAAATATACTCATTTATTCCTGAAGGAAAACATCACAAAGATCTCATCCAGTCACACCATTAAGCTCAGAGTCCAGAGACTTGTGGCACTTTCTGCATAAGATGCAGCTGAGTCTCCTGTTGGTGCAGAAATTGATGGCCTGTGGAGGTAAATCCTCTGTTCCCTCTCCCCACAAACACACTCGATGCAGCATGGTGGATGAAAAGCAGAGGAAGCACAAGTAACATTCCTACTCAGAAAGGGGGATAACGGGAGGCATACTGCAGCCTCCGGGTCCAAGCAGTTCCGAAACCCAGTTGTGCAGCTGTGTGAAGGACTTTCAGCCCTGGGAGTAGAGAATGCGGGTTGGTTAAGTTCTGACTCTCCTCCCTAGAAATCGCAACTTAGTCCTTTTCAACCCACGGTTATTGTCTCAGAGGAAAAGAGAGAAATAGTAAAACCAGGATTTGGCTCTCAAAGTTTCAGGCATTTGCCACTTTGTGCTTGTTGAATCATCCAAGGCAAGCCATAGGGGCAAACCCAGCATGGACAGGACAGACAGATTTCCCTTCTCGTAGGGAAGTTTGCACATCACTCAGCAGCACTTTGCATATAAGATCTTCTGGGGTGGGGGTAAAGGAGGGAGAAACAAAAATATTTGGGAACCTGAATGGAATCTATGCCAGTGTGTATTTTAATACAGAGTTAGAGACAAATTGGCCTTTTGCTCAATGAGTTAAAAAAAATCTTAAATTATTAGTTTCTAAACTTCAAGATGGAATAATAACATCTTGTACAGGGATGGTACAGGGAAATAAATATTCCTTATTTCTTAGCAGCTAATAGTATTCTTTGGCCCTTTATTCCTCCTATAGATAAAAAAAAATAGTAAAAAGTTTATATTAGAAGGAAAGCCCATTGAGAGTCAGTTAGATCTAGTGTCGTTTTTACTGTGGAAGCCAGTTAGCTATTTCAAGTTTGATAGTACTAAGTGAAAATTTATGCAACTAGGTTTTATATGATTTAAGCAGTAGCTAATAATAAAAAATAGTTTGAGAAAAAAGGAAAAAAAAGGTGTTTTCAAACATTGCAGTTCCTCCCGTCTTGCACGAGGGTCAACTCCTGTGCTCCCGTAATAAGAAGTTATTTTATTAGTCATGCCCCCAGAAGATTACAGTTATTTCTTCCCATATCCAATTTTGCTTCCAAAATCTAAGAAGAAAAATCAGAAGGTTTTTCTGTTTGTGTCTTCAAAACCTATGGCCCTGCACTCAATTTTATTTTATTGTTATTCTGAAAGATAGGGATGGGTCAATAAAGAACTTGAGAAAACTGAATTTCCTGGAACTCTCTGTGGCAAGGACACAAAGCTGTGCTGACTCACAGTATACTAGTTTTAAAACTATAGAGACTGCTGTTGGTCAGCAATAAAACTCAGAGGAAGTTGGGGTCAGAAGGAAAGACAACAGAAAAGAAACTCTATTATCTGATAGTAATAAAACATAATCCCTCAAAAGCTAGCATTGGTATCAGCCATCGGATAAAACCTGTCATGTTCTGAATGGAAAGAAATCGCCTTTCACTCAGAGTTTGCTAGCCTTTGAGCAGGTGTCTGTCTACACAACAGACAGTACGGAACCACTGCAAACACAGAACTATTTGCTCATACATATTGCTGCTTCTCTAAAGTGAACTTACAACATTCATGAGGGCTCCACCCTGATGACTTAAGCAGGGGCCCCCAAAGGCCCCAACTCTTAAAATTATTATCTTTCAGGGGTAGGATTTAGACCTATGAATTTTGGAGAATACAAACATTCAGGCCATCGCAGATGGCACAAGAAAATATGGTATACATAATGGAATATTATTCAGTCTGTAAAAAGAAGGAAATCCCACCATATGTGACAGCATGGATGAATCCTGAGGACATTTTGGTAAATGAAGCCAGTCACAGAAAGACAAATGGTGCATGATTCCACTTACACGAGGTACTTAAAATAGGCTCATAAATCAAAGAGTGAAATGGTGGTGACTAGGGGCTGGAGGGAAGTGGGAAACAGGGAGTTGTTTTCAACTTGTGTAAAGTTTCAGTCACATAAAATGTACAAGTTCTAGAGAACTTGCCGTACAACCCAGTGCCTATAGTTACCAAGACCGTATTGCACACTTAAAATTTTTGCTAAAAGGGTAGATCTCATGTTATGTGTTCTCGTTACCAAAACCAATACAAAATAAGGCAAAGGGGCAGAAGGAAACTTTGAGGGTGATGGTTATGTTTATTACCTCGAGTGTGGCGGTGGTTTCATGGGTATTTGCATATGTCAAGACTCACTCAATTGTACACATTAAATAAGTGTAGTTTTTTATATATCAATTATACTTTAATAAAGCAGTAAAAAAATAAAATAAAATAAAACAAAATTAAATTAAACTAAACTAAACTAAACTAAAACAAAATAAACTAGAATACACTAAACTAAAATAGAATAAAATAAAATAGAATAAAATAAAATAAAATAAAATAAAATAAAATAAAATAAAATAAAATAAAACAACAGAAATGTCATGATGAGGATTTTGAAAGAACCAATGGCAGAGTGAAGCAGTGCCTCACTTACTAAGGTGTATCTAACAATTAATTAGAAAGATGGCATAAAAATTCATTCTCAGATTCATTTTTATTGTGAAACCTATCTGAGCAGAATGGATAAAAGCCAAGAAACATTTGATGCTACAAATGTGCTTATTGATGTTTACCCTGCGCTATCCTCATCTTTAAAATGTTTAAATTTGAGATGTCATTCCTATACCATGAAATTCCCCCATGTAAAGTGTAGGATGTGTGGGTTTTTGTTTATTCCTGGAGTTGTGCCATCATCGCCACAATCTAAGTTCAGAATATTTTCATCATCTCCAAAAAGGAAATATACCTATGGCCGTCATTACGCCCGCCCCTACCTCTAGCCAACCACGAATCCACTTTCTGTCTCCCTCTATTTGACCTTCCTGGACACTTCATTAAAGTGGAATCATACAATATGTATCCGCTTATGAGTGATATCTGCCACTTAGTATTGCTTTTTCGAGGTCATGCATCATAGCATGTGTCAGTGTTTTATTCCTTTTCATTGCCAAATAACAGCCCATTGAATGGGTATGCTGCATTTTGTTTATTCTTTCCTCACCTGATGAACACTTGGATTTGTTCTGCTTCTATATGAACCACTGTTTTTGTGTGGCCATGATGTTTCTTTTTTGTTTCTCCTGTGTATAGATACCTAGAAGTGAACTACGGGGTCATATAGAAACATTGAAACTATGTTTCAGCTTTCCAGGCATTGCCAAATGGTTTTCCAAAGAGACCGAATCATTTTGTGTTCCTGCTATCTGCATTTTTACATCTACATTTAAACCTCTCATTTTCATAATCCTTACTCATAACAGGTGTGCTGGAATGCCAGTGGGCTATCTATAAGGAAGGGTCAAATGCTGGTTGATTATATAATAAAGTGAAGGTCAAATTAAATTAGCCCTGAAATCCCATAAGCCTCTTTTGAACGTGTCAGTAAATAGTCTTCACAATAGCCATCATAACAATAAGCTGTGTAATTATAAGTTTATGTCCAAAGAGATTCTGGCTCTCATTAATACTTACAAAACCCCTGGGATTCAGGGAAGGAGACTTCACACTTTTAATTACAACAGGGCAATAATGTAGGTGTTGTGAGTTTTTATGGTCCTAAGTCTATCCCTGGGGAAGAAGAAAAGAGATTCCCAGAGCAATGACAAGTTGTACCAAATGGGTGAAAATGCTTTACTTATCACAGATCAAAAGGGAAAGTCTTTTCTTTGTAGAATGTGCCAGCATCGTGATAGGAAGGGATTCTCCTGCTCCGGTGCTAACTTAGGATCCAGTATAAATGAGTTGTTAATTCACTTTTGGAGATGGATCTAAATTTAGAGACACTGATTTATCCAGCTGAGGAACACCTCAAGGGGAGATTAATTCACATTATTAAATGACTTAAACAAGTTCTAGGAATATTAGCCCTTTAAATATCACAGTTGCCGATAAAAAATCAAATAGCAAAAAAAAAAAAAATCAAATAACATTAGGAAGGTTCCCATTTAGTTGTATATGTTATTTGCCTAGATGCTCTTTATCAACGGGAAGGGTAGGGGATGGGAAAGGCAGGAGTTTGGAGGACCCACACTACCTTGTGCTTTTTCAATAGACTTTTTTATAGCTATGAACAATTGACAATCCCACTATGCACTGTAAAGAATATATATATACTCCATTGGCCACGTGGAAATTTTGGGATTGGTCCCAATGAGTTAGAGTCACGGCTTTTACAAAAGCTCTTGGTTTTGCTTCTATTTTATTTGTCTTGGTGCCCTACATTAATTTAATTATTTTGTTTCTTATTATTGGCTTGATCTGTATTTCTATTCTCATCCACACCCATTTTCATCTCATCCCATTGGATTTCCTCCTCCCATTTACACGGAGGGCTAACTCTTAACGCATAACTTACTCACCGTTGCCTTCTGTGTGACTCCCCAGAAATGAAATGGCTACACTTAGTACAGGTAAGTCACAGACTTTCTGCTTGTTTGTGTGTCCACGCCTGCACATCTTTACTCAAGCTCTTTCTACCCTTCTATTTTTCTCCATATATAACACTCCTTTAGGTGTAGATCTCATCCTGCCCATTATTTAGAACGCCTAGTAAAAGCAAGTGTTGTCCTTTGGAAACAGTCATTAAAAATGGATGGGTTTTTCTCTCCTGGCAGTTATCACTTTTTCTCATATCTAAACAGAATTGAAGTGCATGTTTTCTCTATTGGATGCCTAGAGCTGGTATTTTATTTAAAGTGGATACCCTTCCATACATTACATTATGCGCTTGGGATTATAGCAGGAACTCAAAAGTGTTGAATGAATGACTGAATTTCAATTGTATGTATTTTATTTATAACCTCAGTATAATCCAGAAAAAAAATGGAGGTACTAATAAAATAACTGATGCTGTTTGAAAACAGAATATGATAGACAATGGCTCCTACTTGAACCATCTGTAACGTACCTAGTGCCCAGTGTTCTGTATTCTATACCCAAACCTACCAAAATCTTTTCAGGTCTCTTAACCACGTTTAGTTGTGGAAGCTTTGTTTGTGGTGGGGAGGTACATTTTATTCCAGTTCTGCTACTAATTAATAAAGAAAACGGGGCACCAGGTGACTCAGTCAGGTAATCATCTGACTTCAGCTCAGGTCATGATCTCATGGTTTGTGGGTTCAAGCCCTGAATCAGGATCTACGCTGATAGCACAGAGCCTGCTTGGGATTCTCTCTCTCTCTCTCTCTCTCTCTCTCTCTCTGCCCCTTTCCCTTCCCTGAAAACAGATAAATAAACTTAAAAAAGAAAGAAAGAAAACTGAGCCATCTACCATAATAACGGTATATTTCAGTGTTTTCATTTTCAAATGGACTTGGTAATTAATAAATACTTTGATGATATTACATCATCACCATTAGCCTTCAGTGTACTATCTGACCCAGATATGAGTATGTGTTCTGGATTGCCAAGGACACCAGAGTATTTCACTTCTTATGGGGGAATTTCACACTAGGCTTCTTGCTGCTCTTGACCTGTGAACTTGCTGAAAGGTTAAGACCAAATTTTTAAGTTAATATCACTTTTAAATATCGTTAATATTTTAATGTGAAATATGTCATACATAGAAAACAATGTATTAATCATACATGCATATTTTTGAACATAATAAAATGCACAAATCTATGCCTACCACCCAGCTTCAGAAATAAATAATTACCAGGGACTCAGAAGTACTCTGTGCGACTTCCCTGGTTTTTGTTAATAATTTTATTTGTGTTTATGGTGCTACCATCCATGTATGTATCCTTTGACTTCAATGATTTACTTCATTTTATAAATTATTCCCTGTGTATTCTTCTGAGACATGCTTCTTTTGAACGGTATATATTTTGAATTCATTCAAGCTGATGTGTAGAATTACATATCAGTAGTTCACTCACATAGTAGCACATTCACATCTGCCACATTGAGTATACCACAGTGTGTTCATTCTTTTCTGCCAATGATGGGCGATCTCCAGGAGAAGGAAGACTAGACAAGTCTGCCTTTACTGGCCAAGTAGGCTACTTGAGGGGAATGAAGCAAGAAGAAAGAGTGGTTCCTAGGCCAGGGTAGCTGTGCTTCAAGGACCTGCAGGTGACGGAGACTCAGCCGCACGGTGGCCAACACTCAAAGGCTTGGTTTCCACCTGACTGAAGGTCTTGCCGTTGTAGACGCCGCCATGTTGCCCATCCTCTAGGGTAGGTTGATGAAGTCCTGCTGGGGCAGATTCTGCTTCTTGGCTTCGCACAAGAGCTTCCCCCACAGGCTGTGATTCTGCAGCTGCTAGGCTTCATACAGCTGCCTTACTGCCCCTACCACAGGCCCAGGAGGTGGACAAAGTCCGCACCACGGGAGAGCCACTTCTGCCATCTTGTTTCTAGGTTGATGCTTTAATGAACATCTCAGCGTGTATTGTCAAAGGCACACATACAAGAGGTTTTCCAGGGTATATACAGCCTGTCTCATCAAGCCAAAGATGCCATCAACAGTAAGATACAGACCATTGTTTCACACAAGTAGGAAAGAAAAGGATTCCAATTAAATTATATTGCACTGCTTTCTTATCGACTGTAAGAATACATTTCATTTCAGAAATATTAAACTGTGAAAAAAGAATCCACTTCAAAATCAATGAAACAGAGTGCCTTGGAGTGGAATTGCTAAAGCACAGAGAATGTACACCTTCAAATTTACTAGGAATCATTCCAGGGGCTTTCAAATGTGGTTGTGGGGATGTACACATCCTCCTGCAGAGTATTAACGTCCCTATCACCTTGGGTCCTCTTGTTTTCACTCTGTGTCCACCACCACTTCTTCCAGGACATTAATGGATCGAAATGTGTATTTTAAACATTACCAGTATTTTAGTGCTTCATTGCAAAACGTCTCATCTGCAGTGTTGTCATAAATAGAGATCACCAGTAATTTTTATTGGGTAGCATATCCTCTTTTGGGCATTGGATGAGCCTTGTTTAATTCATTTTCACTCTCTGTCGTATTTTCTCTACTTCCACTCTACAGGCGAATACTTGGGGCGTTTTGTGATCTAGCCAAATTTTACCTCCTCTGTGTTTCCTTTCCAGATGCCTCCTGAAAGGGTTGAGAACAAACTCCTCTGGCCTCAAGAAACCTCTTTATCCCATTGGATTGTATTCATATGTTTACATATTTATTGCACCCAATAGATTATAGCTTTGTAACTTTGATTACCATTTGATATGTACTATAGATCTATAGATTAGTTTATTTGAGATTTAAAAGGGGAAGTCATATTTCCCACTCAAGAGATTTGAGATCCGGTGGCCAAGATTGTGAAAATAGCCTGACTTTCCTGTTTAGCTTTCAGCTTCATGGCTTGCTTAGATTGTAATTACTCCTCTCTAGCCTCATCCAGGTCCAAGAAACTGCAGCCTTTGTATTCACCAGCTACAAGTATGCATTGACCTATAATTATGTAAGCTGGTGATGAGTAAGAAAAAGAACAGGTATCACTACGTGCATAAAAGGAAACACACACACGCCCGTCACACAATTAATTATAGATTTTGCCCCTTCATATTTTTCAAATCTGTGTCAATTCTGCAATTGTGTTAGTTTAAAACCCCTTGGATTTCTCAAGGCGCCAGGGTGGCTCAGTTGGTTAAGCATCCAACTCTTGATTTCAGCTCAGATCCTGATCTCACCGTTCAAGAGATCATGTCAGGCTCTGCACTAATATTGTGAAGCCTGCTTAGGATATTCTTACCCTCTCTTTCTGCCCCTCCTCTGCTCACGCATTAGAGTTCTCTCTCTCAAATCAATAAACAAACTTAAAAAAAAAACCATGGATTCCTCTTGAATGACTGTGAGAGCTCTAAACCAGAGCTAATTTTCACAAAATGAAGTCTCTTTCATTCATGGGTTCCTTGTAAGTCTCTGAGAAGGACTATGGCATGCTGGTCAGGTGTTTGTTCAAAATCGGCAAAAGTAAGCTGTATGATCTATAATTTGTTTAAAACATTGTCTCTTTTCCTTCAATTCCTCCATCACACTTCTAAGTTGCTTCATTTGATTTGCTTATAGGCATTTTTTTAAAATCTAGCTAGATGAGGATTAACACTAAATACAGAAATTAATGAACATAACACAAAACATGAAATAAAACAGGGTAAGAGAGACATCAAGGACCAACAGATTAATGAGTCACAATAATTTATACAGCATTTGACTTCTGCCAGTGCACAAGAAAACTTGAAATGCTAGGAAATATGAGAACTTATATATGAAAGAAACTTGATAGAGATTTCATAAAATTGTACATCAAACCTAAAATATTTTTATGGCATTACTGATAATGAGTTACTAGGCTTAAAGTAACTTTTCTGAATCATCAGTTTAAAAAGAAACAAATCAAATTTTAATCATGCCAGGTGAAAGACTAAAGCATTTTTCCCTTCTCTGTAAAGAAATATCACATGAAGAGTCAGTCAAAGAAAATGTAGTCAGATGGAAGGAAAAAAGTATTACAGAGGAGTATAAGCTAATTTCTGTAAACAGTATGTACTTTGCATGTATTGAATGATATTTGTGTATAATATGTCAATTAAAAGATTGTAATTCGTTGTGATTTCTTTTCATATTTGAAATACTTACTTACGGACAGGATTTTTCATTTTTTTCTTCAATGGTACTCCCCCCTATATAAATATCAGGCCCCACACAAAGGCAGTACCAACAGGTACCTTGTACCAACAGGTAGAGGCACTGTTGGTACTCTGGGGCTCTAGCTGATTTCTCTCCCCATACTCACTGCTTTCGGTACATTCTCTGTGCTCCACTGACCATCTCTATAAAATCCAATGTTCTCCTGCTACAGGTATGTAATACATATTATAGAGAGTTCAGGAAACATACTTGTAATGATGGAATGAATGACTTAATTAAGCAAACTATACATTCTCCAAACATTGACTTTTCTCCCTCCCCTATTAGACCATTTGCCTGTTAAGGGGTTGCACAACAAAATACACATTATATATGGCAGGTCCTCGATAAGCACTGATGGATTCGTGAATCAGTCAATAAATTAATAAATCTATACATTGTGGAGTTATCTCTGTGTTCCGGTTGCTTCATTTATAATTTTACTTACATACGCATTATAATTTTTCTGTCTAGGATACTTGTAGACGTTCTCCCCCTCATGATTACTGTTTTTACTCTTAATGAAATTAAAATTTTTACATGACATCTCTAAATAACAACTTGTTACTAATTAAACAAGAGACAGAATTAAAGTAAAGAGCTATTTCCCTTGTATTTTTTTTCATTATAACAAAGAAAGTGTATTCATCTTTCTTCCCTTTATTAGTGACAACTTCGTTCACATGCAAGAAATAATAAAATTATGTCAGACCTAAAAGGTATCTGTCTGCCTGAGGTAAGAAAGGTAAAAATGAGTTTAAAACTATTGCTCCGACTGTTCCTTGGTACAAGAGAATAAGATAAGCGACAGCCAGTAATGATGAGGCAGCTGATTCCAGGTTTTAGAAAGGTTCTGATGTCAGTAGGTAGATTTAATAACTATTGTATGTTGAAAGAATAAAAAGAAATTGAATTCTGTTTTTTAGAAAATTTTGTTTCTCAGGATGGCTTTTCTTTCATGAAATCACTAATAGGCACAGTATGGTGCCTACAGTCAAAGAAGAAAAAGAATAATAGTAATAATAAAAATGAGGAACTCTATGCTCACATCCATTTCCTTGGCCCTGGCTGGACTCTCCCTTTCCAAATAATCTAACAAAGGATCAAGGCTATAGGTAGAATAAATAGAATAAACCTCTTCTGGAGAAGAGCTCATTTCAGAATATTTTCTTGTGTATATTCACATAGTTCAATTCAGCTGTTTATTTCTCTCCTTTTTTAAATTTTTTTTTCAACGTTTTTATTTATTTTTGGTACAGAGAGAGACAGAGCATGAACGGGGGAGGGGCAGAGAGAGAGGGAGACACAGAATCGGAAACAGGCTCCAGGCTCCGAGCCATCAGCCCAGAGCCCGACGCGGGGCTCGAACTCACGGACCGCGAGATCGTGACCTGGCTGAAGTCGGATGCTCAACCGACTGCGCCACCCAGGCGCCCCTTCTCTCCTTTTTAAAAAAAAAAATGTAATGTTTATTTTTGAGAGAGAGAGAGAGAGAGAGCATGAACGGGGGAGGGTCAGAGAGAGAGGGAGACACAGAATCTGAAACAGGCTCCAGGCTCTGAGCTGTCAGCACAGAGCCCGACACAGGGCTTGAACTGAAGAACGATGAGATCATGACCTAGGCTGAAGTTGGGCACTCAACCAACTGAGCCACCCAGGCATCCCTGTTTATTTTTCTTATAAGAATTGTTCCTTATTAAAGGTTTTAAAAGTTAGTGCCCTAAATAGACTGGCTTTTAAGGTTTCACTCCAGTCAATCGTCCCTCCAGTACATATTCATATACAACATGAGCACATTATAGTGTCAGGTTGTTGATGTTAACAAAAAGAGGGAAAGTGCTGAGAGCCTGGGGGAAAATAGCTCCAAATGGAAACTCCACTGGCATCATCCAATAAACAAAGCACTGAGTGTTCTGGAGAATAGAACAGAGTCCATGTATTATTCTTGGCTATATGAATTAATACCTTCCAGGATTCTCCCCTTCCTATTCCTCCATATTGCTCCTCACTTTTCATATGCCAGTTCTTTTCGTTCTTTGAGAGATATAGAGGGTCATTTCTGAAGGTCCAAGGACTACAACACCATTTTTATTATTTACAAATATGGAGCTTAAAAATGAGGCTGAATATTGCACTTTTCAAAAGTGCTTTTGATATTAAACAATGAGCATATTAAAAATCTGAAATTAGGAAACGCCAAGATTATTACTCTTCTCCAGTCAGTTTATTTGAATGGAAAAGCTTGTTATCTTTAGCAGTTTTACAACTGAAATGATGTATGTGAAGATAAGGTAATTAAAGCCTAGAAATATGCAAACGTATTACTGCTGACGAGTTCAAGTCTTACAAAAACAATGTGAGAAAGCATTATCATTATTCCCATTTTGCTCATGAAAAGAAATTACCAGTTCACTCTTCCTAAGCTATTACATTACGGCACTAGAAGTGGAATTCAAAGCCTCTTTCTCATATGCCAATCTATATCAGTTACCAGCTGGCAACAAATTCAAAGGCAAGAGACATTTTCCATGAGAGTGGCATTAATATACTAATACAACACTTCCTATGTTTTCTTCTGCCCTAGAGATGATCTTTCCAATCGCACCACCACTGTACTTTTTTGCTGTTGTTTTGCTTTGTTTTGCTATAGCAATGTATGTATTTTTAATTCATCCCTGGTTGGGAATATTTCTTTCAAGAGAGATGCCATTGTTTATTGGGTTTTTTTTTTTTTTTGCTTGTTTGTTTTTTCCTATGGGAGTAATGTCCTTTCATCTTGCCATCCTGTCTTCTCTTAATAACAATAACCTGGAGAGTTGATAAAACAGTGAAAAATATTTTCTCTTGTGTTTTCTCCTCTTTCCAATCTTTGCAACGCATGCTTGACAAATGGCTGCTTTTTGTTTAGTTAAAAAAAGAGAGAGAGAGAGAGAAGAGAGAAAAAGAAAGGGACAATTTGAGTACATTGTTCACCTTTTAGCTTTTGCCATTTGACAACGGGGGCTATCAAATGGGTCCTGGTTTCCTTGAACGTGCCTTCCCGTTGCTATTGTGACAGTATGCTTCCTACCTAAAAAGCCCACTGGAGTTTGGGAAGGTAGAACAAGGGAAAATTCAAGTTTTTGAAAGACAGAATTGTCTCGCATTCTTCCCCTTTCTTACAGATGCTATTTTATACACGAGATATTAACAAACCCTTTTGGCATTAAACATCATTCTACCCACCAATGGAGTCTCCCACACTCACTCTGAGACAGATGAAACTCTGATAGAAACAGCTGTGGGACAAAAATGGTACCAACAAGGGCACAACCCTGTCATTTTAAGGAAAAAAAAAAGGAGATACAGAAAAAGCATTTGACTTCCAGATTCTGTATATGTGTGGGCAGTAGTAGTCGGGGAGGCTGACTGAGAGCCTAAATGTATTTCAGTCACCTAAATTTATGAAGAAAAAAAAATTTTAATGTAGGTGTCCTCAAATCTGTTCATCTCTCCCATGAGCTTGCACGGTATTGATAATAAAAGTAGTATGGCTACTATATTGATAAAACAAATAGTTTCTAATTTATCCAGATAGTTTACACACATTTGTACACCATAACTATTCAAAATTGACAATAATACAAATATGCCTAAGATTTTCATATGCTTATGCAACAAGAGACTTCTCAGGAAGAATCAATTTAATTATTGCAAGATATGACTGTTAATGTAGCCTATGCAATGCAACAATACTGCCATATCATAAAGTGAGCATCATGAGTTTTTTTACTCAAGTGAAGTAGCAAAAGGAAAGCAAAATATATTAAATATTTGTTCCCAAACAATGATACCTCTACTGCACTTTTTTCCTCAATTTTTAGCTACTACTGGAAATTGAGTGATTCTGAAAAAATGATAAAAGGAGTGAAGGGTGGTAGTGGGAAATAGGTTTTCTCAGTTTCCTGAGCTATGAATCAGAATAACAAATCATCCAAAGAAAGAATATATCAATTGTTTCATCTCTTCCATCCCATACACACTAATTTTTTTTGCAAGTGAAATGGTAGGTGAAAAGAAAGAAAGAAAGAAAGAAAGAAAGAAAGAAAGAAAGAAGGGAGGGAAGGAGTGAAGGAAGGAAGGAAAGAAGGAAGGGAGGAAGGAAGGAAGGAAGGAAGGAAGGAAGGAAGGAAGGAAGGAAAATGGTGCGTTCATAGAAGAATATGGTTTACATGATGGACTGAGTAAGAAAGAACTAGGTTGGGTGACCTCAGAAGATATTGAGAAAGCTAGCTTTCAATGACTTATACCCAACTCAATCTTTAAAGAAACTTCATACATTATTAGATTGTAATACTAAATACTTTCCAACCTGTTTCATAAAAGAATAGGTACATTAACTCAAATACTACTTGTCAAATACTACTTGCCTGTCACCTGGAAGTTGTGTAAAGCATGGATGGAAGAATTGAGACCTTTTCTTTATAAACACAGGTGTTGATTGAGTACCTACTATATACCACACATTGTAACTGTGAATAAAACATTCAGTGATGCCAACAGCATAGGATTTCCACTCTAGTTATTTATTCTGAGACCGTGACCTCTCTGGATTACATCTTTCATTCTTTCTCAGATGTTTTTAATGCCATAGGTGACAAGAACACATAATTGAAAGCCCCCTTGAATTGAGTTAATCACACTATGAATAAAAATTAGGGTTTGATAGAAGTAAGTGATGTTAGGTCTCTCTAAGAACAAACTATTTTCTTGTATTTCAGTAGATATAGAGATAACTATATCTCGAAGAACAAATATTTTGTTGTATTTCAACAAAATAATACAGAATTGTGTATTTTTGCTCACACCTTTGTCAAATGTAGCTTTGGTGGTAGTGTCCATCTTGAAGCTCTACAATCTGGACTATGTGGCTTCTAAAAATTGCTTCAGAATGTCAAGAAAGGACTATAAGATTATAATTAATGTTTTTAACAACGATCTCTGCAATCCATGCTACGGTCGCCTCCATTTTATTTTGCACCTCATTTATAGCATTTTTTTTAATTCCTCATGACTATTTTTTAGTCCCTTGATCTCTATAGCAATAGATTCTCTGTTGTCCTCTATGCTGTTTTCAAGCCCCACGATTAATTTTATGACTATTCTAAATTCTTGTTCCGTTTTGTTGCTTAAATTGGTTTTGATCAATTCATTAGCTGTCGCTACTTCCTGGAGTTCCTTTGAGGAGAATTCTTCCATTTCGTCATTTTGGCTATTTTTCTGTCCCTCATGCATTTTAAAAGCCTGTGTGCTGTGCACCTGCGAGCACTGCTATATTAAAGGAGGGTCATACACTGTCCAGGGCCTGGCCCTTCAGGAGGTGTTTTATCGGGGATTGTTACTTGCTCTCTGTTGTTGTGACTTTGGTTATTTTATTACCCTACTTGTAGTGATGTTTTGGACCCTCCACCAGGTGTGCTTTGATTTGTTCCTTGGAGTAGCCCTGGAAAGGAAAACAGACAGACAAACAGGAGACAAAAACACACAAACACACAAGCAAATAACACAAAGAAGCAAATAAAAACAAAAACCTAAAGACTAAAAACACACAAAAAAACAACAAAACATCGACTACAAGTAAAGAAGAGGGTAGAGGCTGTGCTGATGGAAGGCACATACAAAGAGAGAAATGTCAGGTGGGGGGGTGGATAAACGTTGATTAGGCAGAGAGACTAAAAGTCTTAATCCAGAGAGAGAGAGAGAGAGAAAAATAAAGATGGAGGCGGAGAAAACGAATTGTTTTCAGGATGAAAACAATGAAGATAAAATTACCCAGACATAGAAACTATAAATCCTGATTGTTCCAGAGAGAGAGAAAGGAGTTTAAAGATGGAGGTGTAGAACATGTATCAAGACAATTGATTAAATATGCCTGTTTAGACAGACCAATAACCAGAGTAACCAGCCTAGGGGAAGGAAGAGATAAGGAGGAGAAATGGGGTGGATTGGGGGTGGGGGAGAATATATCTACATATTCAGAATTGACCTAGAGTTAATCCAGGCAATGCTGCCTCGCTTGTGGGGAGTAGCTGTCTACAGCGTCTGTGCCACTCCAATGGATACGCAGTTGCCCAGTGCAGGGGCATGGTTTGGCGTATTCTGAACCCACCTCCACTGTGGGCCGTGGGAGTGATCCCTGAGGCTCCGCCTTGGTGGTGTTGGTCTGGGGGAATGGTGACTCCCAGTCTCTTCTCCACAGAGCTGGACCCGGTGGACTCAGTTTGAGTTGTCCTCACTGTGCCGTGGGCACAGACAGGGTGGTCCTTCTCTCTCTGCCAACTCCCCTGACCCTGTGCTTGCCTAGGATTCAAAGTCCTGCTCCATATGCTCCAGCGCTGGGGAAGTGCAGGATGATATGTGGTCCCTCATGAAGATAAAAAGCTTCTGCAAAGGAAACAATCAAATAAAACTAAAAAGCAACCGACAGAATGGGAGAAGATATTTGCAAATGACATATCGGACAAAGGGCTAGTATCCAAAATCTATAAAGAACTCACCAAACTCCACACCTGAAAAACAAATAATCCAGTGAAGAAATGGGCAGAAAACATGAATAGACACTTCTCTAAAGAAGACATCTAGATGGCCAACAGGCACATGAAAAGATGCTCAACATCGCTCCTCATCAGGGAAATACAAATCAAAACCACACTCAGATATCCCCTCACGCCAGTCAGAGTGGCTAAAATGAACAAATCAGGAGACAATAGGTGCTGGTGAGGATGTGGAGAACCGGGAACCCTCTTGCACTGTTGGTGGGAATGCAAACTGGTGCAGCCGCTCTGGAAAACAGTGTGGAGGTTCCTCAAAAATTAAAAATAGACCTACCCTCTGACCCAGCAATAGCACTGCTAGGAATTTACCCAAGGGATACAGGAGTGCTGATGCACAGGGGCACTTGTACCTCAATGTTTACAACAGCACTTTCAACAATAGCCAAATTGTGGAAAGAGCCTAAATGTCCATCAACTGACGAATGGATAAAGAAGTTGTGGTTTATATATACAATGGAATACTACTTGGCAATGAGAAAGAATTAAATATGGCCTTTTGTATCAACGTGGATGGAACTTCAGAGTGTTATGCTAAGGGAAATAAGTCATACAGAGAAAGACGGATACCATATGTGTTCACTCTTATGTGGACCCTGAGAAACTTAACAGAAGACCATGGGGGAGGGGAAGGGGAAAGAAAAGTTACAGAGAGGGAAGGAGGTAAACCATAAAAGACCCTTAAAAACTGAGAACAAACTGAGGGTTGATGGGGGGTGGGAGGGAGGGGAGGGTGGGTGATGGGTATTGAGGAGGGCACCTGTTGGGATGAGCACTGGGTGTTGTATGGAAACCAATTTGACAATAAATTTCATGTTAAAGAAAAAAAAGACGATCTCTGGAAGTGGCTGGCAATACATCCATGTACATCTCTCTGTTAAATCCTATGACCTGGTCCCCACCACCTAGCACAGGAGGCCACCAAAAGATTTTTGGTGGTAAAGTAACAGGTTCTGTCACAGTGTGCTCTCCTAGTCGTTGAGTTTCCTTTTGCTCCTTAGCTCCTCTGCACAAAGGTCCATCCAGCCACTGCATCCAGCTCAAAATCAAGTCTCTCTGGGTGAAACACAGTTTTCTCTTGAATTTGGATGTGGCTTTTCTTGATGTGATAACTTATCAACTAATAAGACTGTACTTATCATAACTAATAAGTTATCCGTACTTTCTACACACACACACACACACACACACACACACACACACATCACAAAAGCACAGAGGGGTGAAGTAGGAGCAGGATAACGATAGTAAAATCTCGAATTCAGAAAGAGGAATAGAGACACATAAAAGGCATCGGGTCATGGTTATGTGAAAATCATGTAGGGCAGGAATAAGATTGCTTTTCTTCTAGAGCAGTGGGGGAAGCTTGATGGTTTGATTCTTGATATTTTTCCCTAATCAGTTATATGGGCATATACTGAATGACCATGCAAATTAGGATAGCTTCCAAATGGTAGGGTACGTCTTCCATTCTTACAACCTCTTATTTTAACAACGTAGGGGCATGCATACTCACTGTCACAATCACCTGACCGCCATCCTAATAAAGGGTCACAGAACCATCCTATTTACAGCACATTAACCTCCAGCAAGGTCTCTACAGAACTCTCTTCAGCACAGGTAGTTACTCCCTGCCTCCACTCTTTGGGAGTTTTATTCCTAGTGGCCTATATACCACTGCCTACATCTCCCCCTCAGTGTGGCCCACCACAATAGGGAACTTTAACTGAATTGTTGTAGTAACCACAAGAATGTCACATAGATTTTGAACCGGGTAGAGTGCAGTGGCACTGTATTACATAGTGGGTGTCTAAAGTCAGTGCCAAGGCAATCAGCAGATGTTGGTTAAATTACTCTTGGAAAATCTCTTGGCAAATCTTAGTGGGGACTACCAAACAGTCTTTCAAATTAGTGACTCCAATAGAGCAATTTTCCTTTAGGTTTGGATTGGACCATTGTTTCACAGGTTTATCATCAGATGTGTTAGATGGATTAAGATTAGGGCATGTGTTGAAAACAAAGAGTATGTATTTTTAAACACTAGACCACTATTCGTCCAGTTAAGAATCTCTCCCTGTGAGGAAGTTCAATCTCATTCAGAGAGAGAGAGCAGACAGAATGGCTTGCACAACTTAAATTTGTATTTGTTTTTTCTCTGTGTTTCTTTGCAAAGCATATAGAGTTGATTTTATGTAAGTTAAGCACACACAGCATGATACTTCATACAGATTAGGCTGTCTGGTCCAGCATGATTGCTGTTTAGAGACAATTTTGAGGCACACCATCTTCCTGTGGATGCAAATACCTTTCCATGTCTCAAGTCGTCTGGCAACTGCATTCGGACCCACTGCAAAATTTCAGGGAATATGTTATATAAAGAGTCAAGAAAAACTTATATAACACTACATATATATATATATATATATATATATATATATATATATATACACATATATATATATATTTAATGGGCACACATGTATTGCTTGCTATATTTAACCATAAGCACAATTGAATTGGAGAATGAGGATATAATGGTTCAATGGAAGAAAAGTGCTATATAAATCAGAGGCTATAAATGCACTACATATAAAAAGTCCTAGTGCAATGTTAAAATTTAATAACTTTGGATGAACCTATGACAGAAGCAAACGGCAAGTATCATGTGAAAGCATATTTCATAGACTCTAATGCGAATATTTAATGCCCTTTCATTTGGTGCTTACTGGGCTCTCAGAAAGTTATGCATTATTGGCCCATTAGTTTTCCTAAAAGCAATGGTCAACATTAAACTTACCTTCCTGTAGTTTTGCAGCTTTATATTTTTCCTGATCTTTGATGGTGACAATTTCTACCAGTGCCTTCTTCCAGCATAATGTTGGTTTTGCTATTCTGTTCTGAATACTTGACAGGGCACTTTCACTTTCAGATCAATTTGCATGTTGACCAATTTCTTGCCGTCTTGTTCACTTATTGCCAAAACAATGCAGCTATTTGAACTTTAGTAAAATTTCACTTTGTTCATCAGAGGGCATTATTCAGCATGTGTTGAGTACCCACTATGACTGAAAACTAAACTAGATGGCAAAACTGATTTGTATTTGTGCTACCCCTTCTAAACTATGAGGTTATTCTTGTCCTTGAAATTTAAGCAGAAATGATTATCATCTCTATTAACTCCTAACTTTCTGGTAATCTATCTGTGTTGGTCTTTTTGGTTTTTATGCACTGCAGTGCTACACTAATCAATCTAATTCCTATGACCAGGACAAATCCCCCCAGTATACTCCTTTTAGCCTTGTATGTGAGGGCAAAGGTTAAAATGTACTAGCAAGAGGAACCAGCAGAAAAATTTTTCTTTTATTTTTCCATACAAAAAGAGATAGAAACATTAATGAAAGCCTACTTTACAGAGGTGTGGGTGTTTGTTAAAAGAACAAACAAAAGATGGTAGATAGCAAGGGATTAGTGACAGAGGAAAGTAATCCCCACCCAAAGCTGAAGAGATAATAGAAGGAAATAGAATTACCAGAGTCTAATGAGAATAGGACACTGTAATCTGTAGTCATACAAGGCTATAGCTATTGCCAAAAATGTAATTTTGATGTAGAAAGGGAACAAGGAAAACATAATCCTCCTTTGTCTCACCTGCCACTCCTATGTCTTACTGGTATTTTTCATGGGATGAACCCAAAAAGAAATCTGCAAGCAAGGGTACCTTGGGAATGCAATCTGTAAGGTTCGCCCTCCTTGATATTAAACAAGGCAGAAAAGTATGGAGAAGACTAGAGTAGGACAAAAGGGAGGATTACCTGGCAATTACAGGGACCCCCGGCGTAATTTCTTCACTGACAGCTTCACAGGGCCTGTTTTCTTTAGGATATCTTCCCCATAGTTTGCAGTCATCTGGTGCTCCTAGAACCTGAATGACACTAGGTCTTAGACTCACCCAATCACCATGTGAGGGCCGTAAAAGGGGCCCATTTGTCAGTCCTCTTCAAATAAGAACACCCAAAAGGCTTTGCATAAATGGCATTCTGTCATGGAGCACTCTACTCATTATCTTTTTCAGAAAAACATCTATAAAGTGGAACATTTCAGCCATTTCCTTGGTAGGAGTCTACCTCCTCCTGGGTAACCTCAATGAGGCCATCAATTATAGCTATGTACTGCTTTCTTGAGGATTGTAGTCCTTTCAGGTTTCAAGGTCTTTGGATTTTAAGAGGCTATTTCCCATGACCAGTCAATGATCAGTCATACCAATCCTTAAAGAAAACTGGCTATACCACCCCAAGCAAATACCTCCCACCGTCAGGATGAGCCATTGATCTTTGACCTTTTGACTCATGTCTGAAAAGCCATGGTAGGTGCTAGACCAAGTGACTAATTCATCATACCAACAGTCAAGCAAGCAAAAATGCATGACCAACAGTGCACACACAAGCCTTCTGGAACAGACTTTACTGGGGGTGTTGCTTAAAGACAAGCAGGTTTTCCACTGACATCTGAGAGGCAGCTTACAGGAATCTAGCAGGGCCAGACACCTGGCTCTAGTAAAGGAAACTACCTTGCATTGTACATTTAAGATGCGTGATGAAAGAAAATATCAGCTTCTCCCCTGCAGGGACTGCCACACGTCAAAACCTGGGTCGCGTGTCTATCTCATTCCAATTATGGCTGATAGAGCGTCAGCCTCTACCTGGCATTATCTGAGGCCAGATACAAGTGAACAACATATGAATTGGCCTATCCACCGCCTCACCCTTTATCAAGATGAGCTGAACTCAGAGCTTTATCAAGATGAGCTGAACTCAGAGATAGCCACTTTCTAAAGGAACATTTCAAGTAGCCACACTCTATCAAGTCAGTCTTCGAAAAAGTAGCCCTTCACGCTTGTTTCTTTATGGGCTATTTTTTCTTTTTCTTTTCTTTTTTTTTTTTTTTTTTTTTTTTTGGAGGGGAAAGGAGTTTTATCCTTAAAAGTTTAAATTCCAACATTAAAATTTTTTTTGGAAAAGGGGGGCACCAGGGTGCCTCAGGCAGGGTTAATTTTGGGTCCAATTTTGGACCCAAATTAAGCCTCCTGTGAACCCAGTGCCTGCGGCACTGGAGCCTCCTGTGAACCCAGGTTAATTTGGGTCCAATTTTGGTTCAGGTCATGATCTCAAGTTGGTGAGTTTGAGCTCTGTGGCAGGCTCTGTGCTGACAGTGCAGAGCCTGGAGCCTTCTTCAAGTTCTGTATTTCCCTCTTTCTCTGCTCCTCCTCCACTCACACTGTCTCTCTCTTTCTCTCTCTCTCTAAAAATAAATAAACATTAAATAATTAAAAGTTTAAATTCCTTTTTTAAAAGTCTCTAATATTTATATTTAAACTGGTATTGATATTTTATTAATGTTTATAAGTATACAAAACAAACATATTTATCCTGTTATAAAAACATTAACTACTATTTAATACGATAGTGATTATATGAGCTTACAATAATCACATGAGCTTACTTATGTATCCCCCAAAGATTCATGTCCAAAGGATGGATTTTAGTAATGGCTGGAACTCACATATATTAATTGAAAGCATAATTTAGGTCAGCGAAGTCAACATTCTGTTGTTATTTACCTATGATCATCATTTCCTGTCAGTAATGACGTGGTTGAATCTCACCAGTGTGTACGTTTCATAGTTGTATTCCATATGTTTATAATTCGCTGCCAGTCAAAAGGATAGGCATTCTTATAAGCAATTACCCTTTATGATAGGATTAGAGATAGGACTTATGTGTATGGATCTAAGAATAATGTTACCTATTTAGGGATACCTCTTACGTGGCAGTTGATGATGATTGGGGAAATGCCTGTACTTTCCCTTTGTATCATTCCACTTGGTTATATCCATTCATTTCAGTTTGGCTTCATCATCCGTAAAATTTTAGGCTAAATCCTATAGATTTAAGATATAGGTAGAACGCACACTCCTACTTCTGTACTCATTCTTCCATTTGACGAATTTTTATTGAGCTAGTATGAACAACTGTGTCAGTTCGCCTGGAACTCAGAAGCTTCCTGAGATATTCATCTTTTAGTTGTAAATAAGGGCTAAGCAAACAGGGAGGAGTCAGTCATCCTATGAACTTATTACGTACCAACCATAAGAAAAGTCCTATTCCTTGCGCAGAATACATGAATAGATACTTTTCCAAAGAAGACGTCCAGATGGCTAACAGACAAATGCAAAGGTGCTTAACATCACTCATCATCAGAGAAATACAAATCCAAACCACAAGGAGATAACACCTCACACTTGTCAAAATGGCTAAAATGAACACCAAACAACAGATGGTGGCAAGGATGCAGAGAAAGGGGAACACTTTTGTACCATTGGTGGGAATGCAAACTGGTGCAGCCCCTCTGGAAAACAGTACGGAGGTTCCAAAAAAAATTAAAACTAGAACTATCCTACGGCCCAGCAATTGCACTGTTAGGTGTTTATCCAAAGGACACAAAAATGCTGATTTGAAGGGGCAACGTGCACTCCAATTTTTATAGCAGCATTATCAATAATAGCTGGATTATTTATAGAGCCCAAATAATTCATATATTGATGGATGGATAAAGAAAATGTGGTGTGTGTATTATGCTAAGCAAAATAAGTCAGTCGGAGAAATACAAATAGAAATGAGAGATTTCACTCATATGTGTAATTTAAGAAACAAAACGGATGATCATAAAGTAAGGGAAGGAAAACTAAGATAAAAATAGGGAAGCAAACCGGAAGAGGCTGTTAAGTACATAGAACAAACTGAGGGTTGCTGGAGGGAAGATGGGTGGGGGATGGGTTAAATATGTGATGGGCATTAAGGAGGGCACTTGTTGGGATGAGCACTGAGTGTTATATGTAAGCCACAAATCAATGGCTTCTACTCCCGAAACAAATACTACACTGTGTGTTAACTAACTTGAATTTAAATTAATAATTTTGTTAAAAACAAAAAGTCCTATTCTTATGCGTCCATGTGCTAGTGGATAGAGACAATAATATGTTGGATACGACAAGTCCTAATTAATAATACAATGGCAAAAAAGGCTTCTAATTTTGGTTAGGGTGGCCAGAAGATGCATTGAGAAGAGGGAGTATAAGTGAAAGAATTAAGGAAATGAGGTGACATACATGTGACCATTTGGGGAAGAGATCAGAAGCCAAAGAAACCAGCAGTCAGAGTCCCCGAGATGAAGGTGTGTTTTCAGTGGTCTGGTAACACGAAAGAGGGTAATCTGGAATGACTTGAGTGACTGAGGAGGTATCACCCAGAGGTGAGGTGAGGAAAGTAATGTGGCCAGAAAGCATTCAAGCAAATGGACCATTGTAAGGACTTGGACTTTGGAAACTTTTAAGCAGAGAGAGAATATGCTTTCACTTACACTTAAGAATCATTGTGCTGCTCTGGGGCGCCAAGTGTCCGACTTGGCTCAGGTCATGATCTCAGGTTTTGAGTTCAAGCCCCGCATTGGGATCTGTGCTGACAGTTTAGAGCCTGGAGCCTGGAGCCTGGAGCCTGCTTCAGATTCTGTGTCTCTGTCTCTCTCTACCCCTACCCTACTCTCTCTCTCTCTCTCTCTCAAAAATAAACATTAATTTTTTTTAAAGAATCATTTTGCTGTTCTGTTGACAGCAGACCATGGAAAATGGGCAAGAATTAAGAATGGAAATCAGTTTGGGGACTACTCTAATAATCCACATGAAAGGTAACAATGACTCAAACCAGAGAAATAAATGTGGAAGTAATGGGAACTGCTCAAATCCTGGACATATGCTGAAGGTAGAGTGACCGTGTTTCCTAAGGGATTGGACAAGATATATGGAGGAAATAGAAGAATCAAAGACGGTCTAATACTTTGACCTAAGCAACTAAAATAATTGAGTTGTTTGTTATGGGAATGGGAAAACTGAGCAGAGTAGCACTACGAGGAGTGGGGACCATCGGAAGTTCTGTTTGGTGCATATTATATTCGAAATGTCTATTAGCCCTCCAAGAGGATATGTTGAATAGGCAGCTGGCTATGCAAGTCTAGAGTTCAAGGGAAAGGTATGAGTTTGTTAGTGTTTAAAACCATGAGGCCAATTGAGTAAAGATATAAAAGGAAAGAGATACAACGACTGATCCCTGGGCCACTCCAAACTTTAGAGGTCTGGAAGAAAAAGGGGACAAAGAGCAGCAGAGAAGGAATAAAACGGGAGTATATGCTGTCCTACAGGCGAAGGCAGTATTTCACGGAAGAGAGAGCCATCAGTTTCATTGTAAGCCGCAGGTAGGGGGAGCTGGGGAGGAACACAGCGTGGCTTAACCATGAGGTCAGGTTAGTGATGCAGAGGTCAGTGGGGACTTTGGAAAGAGCGGTGGCAGTGAAAAAGCCTGATTGAAGTGGGTTCCGGACGGAATGGCAGGAGCTACATTGGAAAGCATGAGTATATATGACACTCCTAGGAGAGTTGCTGAAAATGAAGAGAGATAACAGAGGCGGAAACTTGACGCAGAAGCAGGGTGAAGACAGGTTTTAAGGGAGTTTTTAAGGCTGGGGGAAAAAAATAGCGCATGTGTGTGCTGTCGAGAAAGATTCAGAAAGGAGGAGAAAGGTTGATGGAGAGGCAGAGAGAAGGGAGAGTGAAGTCCTTAAGCAGGAGTAGGAGAGAAAGCACAGGGGGTACAGCATCGTGACGCTCAATGTTCTTAGGAGCAAAAATAGAACCTACTTAGTTTCCGAGAAAAGGATTTACCAGAGGTGTGAAGCACTCATAACAATCTCTAAACAGGACTGCTCCCTTAGAGACCTGCCTTCTCCTGCTCTGACCTCTGCACCAGCACCTGGGTGTGATGGCCAGCACAGTGGCCGCTGTGACCCAGACAAAGCTGTCTGCTTCTGCCACCGCTTTTGGAGAGAGGAAACTGCAATACCTGTGTCACTGCTTGAAGCATGGTGTGGCTGGATGCGCTCATGTCCCGTGCAGGTGCAAAGCACCAGAGAGGAAACGGAAGCCCTATGTCTGGCTTCTCATTTGAAGAAATTTTTCAAAATAAAGAAAGATGTTCAAAGATATCAAGTGGTCAAAAAGACATGGCAAATGTCTCTGCTAACATGGTTCTCGTATTGCAAAGTTTAAACTTTTCTTGAATTTTTAAAGAAGACAGAAAAGAATTCAAAACGTATTCCTACAGGGGCACCTGGGTGTCTGTGGGTTAAGCGTCTGACTCTTGATTTCGGCTTGGGTCATGATCTCTTTCTTGGTCGATGAGATCGAGCCCCATGTGGGGCTTCTCACTGAGCTTGGAGCCTTCTTGGGATTCTCTCTCTCACTCACACTCTCTCTCTGTCTCTCTCTCAAAATAAATAATAATAATAAAATAAAATGTATTCCTACATAATACATATTCATAAAAAATGGATTAGCCAATGTTAGAGATCTTCATTTTTTTGGTCACCGATTTGTCCCTCCCTCCCTTCACTTTACATGTGTATATGTGGATCATTATGTGTATATATATTATATGCACATATAGAGATTTTATATATATTTATACCTCTATATTTACATATAGGCATGCATGCACATACACACAAATTTTCTTATCTTCGTAAGACTTGAAATGGAATCAGCACTCACGTATGAATACAAAGGAACTTAGTAAAATTTTATTCTGTCATTCTACATTAACGGACTCAGGCAATTTGTGTTCAAAGTAAGCACATTATGTCAAACACATTTTCAGGTTCAATGTTTGTGCTTATTTGCTTACTTTAGCTCTGAATGATGATTCCTATTTCTAAAGCAATTGGAAGAATTTGTAGTCACAGGACACGGTTTGCACAAACAAATATATATTAAAGAGATTTTTTAAACCTATATGCAACCTAAGCAACACCAAATAGCTCATTATTTTACTCAGTAATCCCTTAACATAAAATTCCTTATTTAAACTTATTTCTATTTAAAGTCTCTATACCAGAAACTGAATTAATATATTTGCATAATAGAATGTCTCTCTTTGGGATAATAAAACCTTATGTTTTATGCATTCAAAACTTTTAAGGAGTCATATCTTATTTTTTTCCTCCTAACCTAAAATAAAACTCTAATTAGAATAAAAGTATACTTTTTGGTAGAATATTTAGCATGATTTAAGCAGGGAATTTATCAGATTCTCAAACAGAACTTTGAAGAATCAATATAACATTCTGGGTTCCAACTTTATTGTTAATGACTTTTCTTTTATAGACAAATTGAACTCAGCAGCTTAACTTAACTCCAATATTTTTATGCAAAAACACTTTGGGAATGTATAATCGAAGAAGTCACATTAGCTCTGTAAAGCCCCAGACCCATTCCATGCACACATTTTGGGGAGCAACTTGAACAGGTTTTAGCTACTCTGATAACTAGTCACCACTGAGGAAATTTCTGTGCCCAAAGACAAACCAACATCCACGGTGCCCTTGGCTTCTAGGGTCTTTGTAGCTATGGTTACCCCCTAAGCACCATAAAGCAAATAACTCTGGGAAAAAGCCTAGAGTAACAGGGACTAATTATCACTTCCAAAATTACCTATAGGAGATAAAGCTCAGTAGACCAAGCACCTAGGTAAGATATGGTCTAGACTGGATAAGTGAATGAAAAAATATAGCGATTGAAGTATAAGTTTACTAGTGTCAGTTGATGAACAAAGGAAATGAGAATGATTAAGTGGGCTAGTGACCACTCAGAACTCTGAAAACTTCAGAGTCTACAAAACTACGGAGATATGTTTGCCAGAAATTTCTGTTTCTTTATTAGAGTGATAAAAAGGTCTTACTACTCCCAATATTTTCTAACTCTAACTTACACATACACACATATGTGTACGTAGACACTCTCCACAGGTTTATCCATTGATATTTGGTTTTGGTTACACACACACACACACACACACACACACACACACACACACACATATATATATATATAATTATGAATGTCTTCAAAGATATTTAAGGCACCTGAGCATCCAACAGTTAAGGTTGGCTACTGGCTGTAAGTAGTAAATTATTGTTAACAGATGGCTTTTGTTTGTTCATTTTGCCACATTTATTCATAATAAAGTTCAAGTAACTGTTAAGAACTTTGCAGAGTCTTAGGAATGCCGAAATGAAAACACACAAGCAAAACTGAAGCCTTTAAATTCAGAAGTCCAGGTCTGAATCTTGACTCTGCCAGTACTTATTTGGGCAAAATACGTAATCTCTCTGTGTCTGAGATTCCTCATCGGAAGCATTAGGAATAGTGATCTCTCACCCAGAGAGTGGGCAGAAGATGACATCCAGTCATGCAAGTAAGATAACTGGAATGTAATAGGGGCAAAATAGAAAGTTAATTATCATTCATTAGATCTGTCCTCTGGGTAAGAAAACTGTGGGGAGGGTATGGGACATGCAAAGAAAGCTTTTAATTAAAGTATGACAATTTCTAATATGGAAGTATGATATGGAGGAGAAAAAAAGTGCAATCAATTTAGAATGACCATTTTCCCTGGGAAGAAGTTGTTTATCTGCCTTTTGAGATACAACAAAAGTTCATCTACAAGATGAGGCTTAGTTGGGATTTTTCATACCTTAGGAATTACAGGGGGCGCCTGGGTGGCGCAGTCGGTTAAGCGTCCGACTTCAGCCAGGTCACGATCTCGCGGTCCGTGAGTTCGAGCCCCACGTCAGGCTCTGGGCTGATGGCTCAGAGCCTGGAGCCTGTTTCCGATTCTGTGTCTCCCTCTCTCTCTGCCCCTCCCCCGTTCATGCTCTGTCTCTCTCTGTCCCAAAAAAAATAAATAAACGTTGAAAAAAAAATTAAAAAAAAAAAAAAGGAATTACAGCATGTTGGCTCTCCTGAGGCTTCTGAAATGCAGATGGGAAAGATAAATACTGACGTGAAACATTTGGCAAGTATCTTGGGGTGGGGTGGGGTGGCGCTGGGAGGAGGCATTCTATAAATAGACATCGGGACTGAGAACACCTTTGCCGATTCACCCTTTCTGTAATCGGGCATCTCTCACGCCCCTATATATGTGTTAGAAGCTGGGGTTCTAGAAGAATGGAGAACATTAAGGATTAATTTAATGAATCCAAGTCTGTTTAATGCCCAATTACCTGCACCCTAAAGCTTGGAACCTTGCAGGTGAGCATCGGTTTACGTATACAACACCCATCTGTCCTACTCCACATATACATACGCATTTTTTGAATTAGGATGGGGATCAAGGTCTCAAGAATAGAATATCAAGTACCGAGCTTTCATTATTTCTGTATGTAGGTCTAAGAACATCAGAAGATGTCATGGCATCTGGGTGGCTCACTCGGTTAAGTGAACGACTTTGGCTCAAGTCGAGATCTCATGATTCGTGGGTTAGGCCCACATCGGGCTCTCTGCTGTCAGCAAAGAGTCAGCTTGGGATCCTCTGTCCCGCTCTCTGTCTGCCCCTCCCCCACTCATGGTCCCTCCCTCTCTCTCTCTCTCTCTCTCTCAAAAATAAGTAAACATTAAAAAAAGAGATGTCAATTCTTAAGAGAAGGCATATAATATAATATAATATAATATAATATAATATATAATATAATATAATATAATATAATATAATATAATATAATATAAAATGCTATCATTGTAAAGGGAGAAAGGAAGCAGCCAAGGAATTAGGAAACGGTCCTAGAATAGAAAAACACTACTGAGATTGCCTGTCTACGATGAGATAAAAAGCCATACTAGAATTAAATCAACACACTCATTTCTTCATCAGGATAGTAGTGCTACTAAAAGCGACAGAAGGAAAGCAATCAGCTAAACAGTTGATTTACATTCTGGCACAAGCCAGATGTCTCGGGATGGACCAGTAGCAAAGACCTTGCAGACCTTACAGTCCACTGCTGGCTCCATTTTGAGTAGCATAGCCATGGAGGACAAGAAAAGAGAGAATTTTTTTAAAAAGTGGTAGAGAGTGGTTAGCCAGGTAAAATGTCACATAATTCAGGCAAGATAAAGGCTGTACAAAAATATCTCACCTTATGTGTTAGATCGTGTCTGGCAATCTTTGAAAGAATAGTTTGGGGAGAAAAGCAACGTTAGCAGGTTGGTTATTGAAAAGAATAAGCATGTGTGTCATTCAGCTCTGGACTGCCTGCTTCTCGCGTGATACCTGATGGCTGGTAAGCCTGAAGTGGGAAAGTTCGAGGAACGGAATGAGATGATTATGAGGTCATTCTTATTCTGCATCGGTCATTTACTAAGCTACTCAAAGGAGGTTAAAGAGAGTTAGCCAACCATTGATTCTGCATTCCCAAAATATTATCAGATAGTTTTGAAATACAATAATAGGTCAGCTATCATTCTCATAATTTTACTGGTCACAGGAGGAACCATGACCACTCTATCCTTCACTGCTGCACACACCTGCACACAAATCTACACGGGTAATCTAGAGTTGGTAGTGGGGCCAGAATAATGCGTTCAAAGTACAACCTCAACTGAATAGAGCAAATGGAAAGGACAGACTTTGCGCTCCAGGGGGTTTATCTGTTCCCCACAGAGCGTGATGAACATACAAGTGAATAGCTAGAATTCCCTGTTGGCTTCTGAGTAATTAATGCGTCTTACATTCGTGAATGGACACCAAGAGTACGCTTATACTGATGAGCACGGAGTAATATACGGAACTGTGGTATCCCTACAGTGTACAACCGAAACTAACAGAACACTGTATGTTATCTGCCCTGGAATTAAAATTTTTTGGGGCGCCTGGGTGGCGCAGTCGGTTAAGCGTCCGACTTCAGCCAGGTCACGATCTCGCGGTCCGTGAGTTCGAGCCCCGCGTCGGGCTCTGGGCTGATGGCTCAGAGCCTGGAGCCTGTTTCCGATTCTGTGTCTCCCTCTCTCTCTGCCCCTCCCCCGTTCATGCTCTGTCTCTCTCTGTTCCAAAAATAAATAAACGTTGAAAAAAAAATTTTTTTTTAACAAATAAATGGGGCACCTGGGGGGCCATAATTGGTTGAGCAACCAACTTCGGCTCAGGTCATAATCTCACAGGTTCCTGAGTTCGGGCCCCACCTCGGGCTTGCTGCTATCAGTACAGAGCCCATTTCGGATCCTCTGTCCCCCTCTCTCTCTCTGCTCCTCCCCTGCTCACGCTCTCTCAAAAATAAAAATAATAATAATCATAAACAATTAGAAATAAATAAATAAAAAGAATAAACACCATAACTCAATCAAGGTATATTTGAATGATACAGTCTTGGCGCAGTCAAGCCTCCAAAATTTGATCCTGAAATAAGATGAGAAGAAAAGTATAGTAGTCTAAGGACACAAAGAACTTGATTCTGGATGGAAACCTGTGCCAATAGCTCACCTTGCTAGCTTTCCGATCGTGTTTTCTTTTAGCCTATGCCACAATGAGAATGTGGCAGGGTTGTTTGCAACAGCATTCTCTGTCGTGGCCTCAGAGCAGAAGTAGTAAAGGGCTATAGGGCACATAAGTGAATCCATAAGTGACGGTGTAACCTCTTCAATAAAAGAAACCATTCTAAGAATAGAAGAAGATTATGGACTCAGGAAAAGAGGGTCAAGAGCTGCTTTAGAAAAAAGTGTTACATAGTTAGTCATGGATTTCCAGAGTCTTTTTGAAGTAAATTAAAAAAAAAAGTAGTCCCCTTCAAATAAGAAATATTTCTGAATATGCTAGTCTGTTTCTAAGACCTAGGTTGTCCAACAGACCTTACTGCAATGGTGGCTATGTTCTATATCTCTGCTATCCAATATAATAAACCACTAACCAAATGTAACTCGTGAATACTTCACATGTGGTTAGTGTGATGGAAGAACTGAATTTTAATTTTATTTAATTTTTATTGACGTAAATGTAAACAGCTATGTGTGGCTGGTGGCTACCATACTGGACAGCAGAATCCAAGACCTTAAAAAGAGCTGAGCAGGGTTTGGGCTTAATCATTTTGATTGTAATCCTGCCAGTCCTGTCTTCTCACTGAGAAATGAGAAACCACCGATAAAAAAAGATCTGTTGCACGTAGGGACACAATCCTAGAGCAGCTCGATAGCTGCCTCATGGGTCATAAGGACCTAGATCTCAATATTATTTGGCCAAATGGAGAAATCATTATCCCTTGGTCCTAAATTAAAAATAATCATCTCAAGTTTGTATTTTTTAGCTTTTTTTATGGAGAAAGTTTAGACACAGAGTTCAGTCATAGTCAGAGAGTACAGAATTGGTGGGAGGGAGAGACGTTAAGTATAAAGGGAATGCTAAGTGCCATGTGGGGACAATTATTTGTCAGTCTCCTGTTTATCTAGGGGTTTGTATCTTTTATCCTTACTTCTGGCTTTCTAATGAATCTCATAATTTGAATTTTAACAAACAACATATGGCCAACATGCTGCAATACGCTTCACAAGCAATAAATGGCCATTTTCTTTGCCTCTTTAAGCAGATAATATCCACATGGAGCTTCCGTGGGGTTCTTCCCCATGCTGTTTAGCCTGTGGCTTTATTGCTATCTTCATTATTACAAATGATAAACTTGTACATTAAATTTTTATTTTTATTGTTTTCACAGAACCATGCTGTAGCTACATTCACCCTTTGTTTCCTTTTTAAAAAAATTTTTTTTGTATTTTCGTCAACTCTCATATAAATAGAACTCGGATTAAATTAGGAAGTATTGGTAAAATTAAAGAAAAAATTAAAAACTAAAAACATCTAAAGTGTAAGCTCTCAACTTATACATAGTTAACATTTTACCTAATGCATATATTTTGAATGAAGCTGACGCTTATTTTTGGTAAATCTCATTTCAACATGCTCTTTAAAAGCTGTGGAAAGAAGCTGTTTCTACCTATTTATTCAGTGGCCTAAGAAGTAGGGTAGAGAGAAGCACGCTAATAGTCAATAGAATATGTCAGCAGACCCAGAAGATACCCACACACTCTCATATGGCTCTGCCACCCAAGGTGGAATGGCATTAAGTTCAGGAGTTGGTGCAGTCCATTCATCCTGAAACTCTTCTTGATTGTTGCCTATTCAGAAATATTCTGCTCTTCCTTTCATTCACTTCCAATTTGCATAGAAACAGAGATCAGGAATGACTGTCTGTGCACTCCCTGAAGAAAAAGGTGCTGGAAAAACACATGAGTCAGCATGCACCGAACACCACACAGACCCAGTCACTTCCTGGTCGATTCGTGGAAGGGCACTATGTAATACAAAGGGGAGTCTGGGTTACTCAGAAGTCCTATAGAAACTGCTCCTTTGAGAGGCTGCTGACCAGCCCCGGGTCATTAATCACAACAAATAAGGATTCTGAAAGGGTGCCTAGAACTAGTGAATGCAGTTACTCCAAGTAAAATGCCCAGTAGTCACACACAGAGTAGGATTCCAGTAGCAGCAACAAATTTCAATAGAGCATACTGTCCCTAGAGGATAGGACAGTCACACCAGGGTGTGTTTAATGGGAACAGTGGGTTAAGTCGCCAACAGAAGCTCCTCCTAGTTTCTCTTTAGATTTATAATAGATACCATCATTCTTCCTTTCATAGATGTACCAATCCATTGAGAGTTCAAGACTGATGCCATCTAAATGGGTTCTTGTAAGAGGAATTTGAAAACAGTCTTCTATATTTCAAAGGATCCAAAATTTGTGAAGATTTTCCTCTAAGTTACAATAGGAACCAAAGCAATGTCATGTAGACCAATCTCTTGGAATTATGGAAAACCTGATGCACTTGCTTTAAAAAGTCAATGGAGTCTGATAGTGAAAGATAAGGATCACAATAATGAAGTTAAATTCTCAAGATGCTAGCAATAATAAGATTTATAAAACTAGATATTTTGGCATCCAGTCTTCATGTTTCCAAATGAAATTAATAAGAAAAATGGAGATGGGAAATTAAACCCTTATTTGGCATTTCCATTATATTACAGGAAGGCAGTGAGGTATTACAGTTAATAGGACTCTAGAGCCAGACTACTCAGTTTCAAACCTGCAGGCTTAACCATGTACTAACCTTATAGGACCCTGGGCATGATTTAATTTATAAAAGCCCTTATAAAAAAAAAAAACCTCCTTCTTAGGATTAATGCAATTATTAAATGAGTTAATACATGTAAACACTTAAAAAGTAACTGGCAACGTATAAAAACAGTTAACAAAATATTCATTATTAATATTATAAACATATAACTTTATGAAGTCAAACTAGTCTTAATTAGCACTCTTTCCAGAACCTGACAAAGATGTGTAGAAATAAAGCATGATTAACCAATTCCTTGATCACACTGAATGCTTTTGAATTCTTCATTTATATAAGTCACTTATACCTTCTTGAAACCATTTCAGAAAATGGCACATTCCTTTTATCTCGTCTCCCATTCGATTCTCCAAAGATCTTAAAATTTATGGAGTTTCCTTTAAGAATTAGTCTTATTGCAGCTATGTAGCCTCATTCAATAACTTAGATTTCATATTATCTTTGTGTAGAACAAAAAAACTAAGTATTGGAAAGCTATGTATTGAACTCACATGCTTTTTTATGTGTTTGTTTGATTTGCCTTTCTCCCTGCCATTGTACAAGAATGGACATATGTTCCTTAAATTCATTTATTAGAGTAGTTTTTAAGAGGAGACTTTCAACATCAGATGAACACAGGCATGAAAACAGCACACACACACACACACACACACACACACACACACACAGATTAATCTTCTTTTCGTAGCACTCAGACAACACCAGACTAGAAAAATGCTGGTGGTGGGGCAGGAGGCATCATAGATGTAGTCAATGAATACATCATACAGTTTCAGCTTAGAAAAGCTATTTTAAAGACTTCGTAGAAGCAAACTCATTTGCAAAAAAAAAAAATCAAGAAAATTTCATAGCTTTTATTTTGTGTTCTGTCATTGGAATACAAATGGGATCAATGTTCATATTCTTGCCTGAACTGGAAAACTTAAAATCAAATATAGCAACAGTCTGCAGTCTTGGAGTGATGACTCAGGGTCAGTCTTACAGGCCAGGTAACTCGTGATCACAGAGCTTTCCTGAGAAGAGTACTCTGGAAAAGACAAAAAAGCCATCTATGTTCATGGGACTTTAAAATATTAATTAGTACTTTAACATCACTGAGAGAGACATGGCAGCTTTTCCCAAAGGGAGAGCCCAGAGACACGACGTATTAGATGATTCGCCTCAAGCCTCAAAGCTATTTTATCAATAGAAGCACAACCGAAACTTTTTGACTCTTCCACATGAACACCTGTGTAGGGTCTCCCTTTAGTTTTTGTCTTCCAACGTTCTGGAGATTCATCTTCATCACCTAAAGAGCTAAGTTTGTAAATTCATCGTCTTCTGTAGATTCCCTGCTTCACACATCGGTTGCTTTTAATCATTCTGAATATGGTTTCTTTGTAAGTGGTAGGTTTTTACTGACTGGATGCTTGAACGATTAATTTTTTGATTTCCCCTACAATTCAACAGATTCTCCGGGCCATAGATGGATGATGCGATTGTTGCATTAAGTTTGATTATGCTCTATGAGCTTTTTGGTCTGCATGTGAAAGATTCACACCAGCTCAGGAAAAAAAGGTGTTTTCAGTATATGTTTGAGTGATGCTTCTCTTCCAAATGTTTGACTGATGCGTCATTATATTTATGATTATTCGATCCCTGTTTTTCCTCATTTTCTGGGGGAGTACAAGTTTTCCTTTACTTTGATGATACGTGCGTCATCTCTTTTACTTCTGTCTTTTGCTCTTGGGGGTGAAGATAAACTGTGTCTGTCACTATATTTTAACTTCCCCTTTACTCTTTTCTTAATTTCTTCAAAATATATTAACTAATTTCGACTCCTCGTTTTCTCCTTATAGCTTCTCCAGTTTATGTGATTATATTCTGTCCCATCATTTTTTTAAGGATATCAGGCATATCAATCTTCTCAAGGTTTCATCAGATTCCTGTAGCAAATCACTTACAGTAATATGCTCTTCAGAGAGGCATTCTTTGGTGGAAACATCTGGAGAATACTTGTTTTCTCTTTTCGTTCACTATGATTTCAAAGACCTAATGCAGCTCTTGTTTTCTGTATATCCATCTTTGAATGGCATGAGAGCTATTCAGCATTTTTTTTAGTATATGAGCGATGGAATGTCCTTGCTTCTCTTTAGTGTTTATGTGAAAATGAAAAGCTTCTCTTCGTAAACTTCATCTCCTAAGATAAGGCTGTTATGCCTAATAATCATCAATTCACATCGGCCATCCTTTGGACTTTCTCCAGTTTGAATTTTTCAGTTCTCTGACATAGCCTTTTAGACAGGTATAGGTGTTCACTATCCAATATGAACCCCTCCTGGTGTCCTATCTCCGCTCCCAATTATAATGCTTTCATTCGCATCATAGGATAGTGTGCTTACCTCCATCCATTCTAATTTTTAATTTGTGTTGCGTATAAAGAGCATATAATTTGTGTTGCGTATAACCTGGAGGAACGAGGAAAAGGTAAGCTTACATTTTGCATCCTCTCCTATTGATTTATTTATTTGTATCAGTGTAGTATCACCATGCTTATTTTATAATTGGGTTCCATTACAACGCTACATTATTTCCTTTGTTGCTCAAATTATTCTAGCTTTGTCCATTGGGAGCTCTTTCTATGAGGTTTCTATGTGCCTTTAATAAGCCCCCTATCTTTTGTTTATTTGAATACTTCCTTACTTTCTGGCCCTACAAGATTCCTGAGGCTCATTTTGTATATTTCCAGCCTGAGCCCTGGAATCAGCCATTTCCCTAGAGAACCCTGGTTTCTTTTATCGGAAAATGCTATTTAGAATCAAGATACAGGTGCTAAGTATGATCTTTCTTTAAAACCAACAAACGAATGAACAAAACCTATAATAATGAACTGATGTTTACTTTCACAAATATTTGAAATTCAAGTTTGTTTATGCTCATAGTTTGTTTTGCTTTTGGGCAAAACCAGTCAATATTATATCTCACAGAACAAAAATGATGAGATGTCTAGCTTCCAGTTTAATGTTTTTCAGTAGTATTTGATATTTTACGACTTCATCTAATTCAATTGTTAGCTTTTCATATTGTGACAATTTATTTGAACAAAATAACAAATTTAAAATGTTTACACAAAGTGAAATTAAAGAGAGTCTGCATGTTTACTTTAGGGGCGCCTGGGTGGCTCAGTCATTTAAGCGTCCAACTTCATCTTAGGTCATGATCTCGCGATTCGTGAGTTTGAGCTCTGTGTTGGGTTCTGTGCTGACCGTTCAGAGCCTGGAGCCTGCTTCTGATTCTGTGTCACCCTCTCTCTCTGTCCCTCCCCTGCTCACACTCTGCCTCTTTCTCTCTCTCTCTATCAAAAATAAATTATTTTTATTAATATAAATATATTTAATTAATTATATTAAATATATTAAATTAAATATAAATTATTTTTAAAATAATAATAAAATTATAAGCCAAGAGATGATATAATTTTATTTATGAAATATATGTCTTTAAAATATCTTTCCTTCTTAGTTTTTAAATAAAAGATTAGAAACAGAAGCCTTGAACTGGTAAGAGAGAGGCTAGTTTTGTTATTGTTGTTGCTCTTTTTAATTTAGGCACTTATAGCCTGAAAAGTATGTCACAAAATAATATAACTCAGCATATTTGCTATCTCTTATAAAGCCAATAACAGGCTTGGGTGGCTAAGTCAGTTAAGGGTCCAACTTTGGCTCAGGTCATGATCTCCCGGTTTGTGGGTTCGAGCCCCACGTCTTGATAGCTCAGAGCCTGGAGCCTGTTTCGGATTCTATGTCTCCCTCTCTCTCTGCCCCTCCCCCGCTCACTCTCTGTCTCTGTCTCTCTGTCTCTCTCAAAAGTAAATAAACTTTTTTTAAAAAGCCAATACCAAAATAAGCAATGCCATTAAACAATAAGCCATAGTTTCTGGAGCAGACAATTGAAGTGGAATCAGTAGAGGGATAAATACTTTCACATGAACTTGAAAAGAATACAAAACACAAAATTCTAAGGAAAACTATATTGTGTTTGGAACCTGGATATATGGATTCAATTCTGAACCCACAGGCAGCTGTCTGTGTAACCTTGGGCTAGTTAACAGATCTGACTTACAGTTTTCTTATTGAAAACTGAAGGGAATTTCCCACTGAGCTTATTTTCCAGCATTCTTGGGAGATCAAATAACATAATGCACATGAGGGCTATTTTTAAATCGCAAAATGCTATGTAAATCACTTTTGTTAGTCTTAATGAATATGCATCATGACATTGTAAATAGGAGCTGGAATTCTTGGACTGAAAGGAAAAGCATAGATAATGAAGTGATTTTAATGGGCTGCCCTACGAAACCCAAAGCTCATCTCTGTAATCCTAACAGCTAGCAGGGTACAACACTGATCCCAGTTAGTAAATGCTTGAATAAATGTGAAGAACATCAAAAACTCTGACTCTTCTCTCTCTGTTTCTACTGCCAGTGGTCTGGTTCAGCATGACCAACTTTGATGGCCTTTGGATCAACCAGCTTCTCTTCGTATTCTAACCAATTAGCCTAAATAGTACTGCAGGAAGTTACCCTTCTAAAGCCCGGTATCGTCATGGCATTCCACTGATCTGAAATAACTAAGGTCTCCTCATTGCTATAGAAAAAAATATACATTTCTCAATACGATATTAAAGCCTCCAACTGACCTTTCCATATCTATTTCCACTATTCCATCACACAGAAGTTATTTATGCCTCAACTAAAGTGGAGTGCTTTTTTTTGATAAATACACGCTACTTTTTCCTACTTCTACTTAAGAATGATAGGTAGTACTTATCACAAGCAAGTGACAAGTGTGTCTTTACCTCTTGCTAAATAGTATTGCATTGACAACCCTACATAAAGGAAAAGGAAAGGAAGTTTGGGTAAATACAAATTACTAACACTTGTGTTCAGCAGATGAAAACTACGCAGAAGGAAGAAAAGACCATGAATAATCATAGATAAATTAATGGTTTAGAGTATCAGGCTTATTAGGAATTTAAAGAAAAGGATTGCCAAATAGTGAGAGGAAGTTTTGAAGAATAAGCAGGACTTGAGATGGCTCTTGAATGATGGCAGGAACATACCTCTATGCTGTCTGCACATGAGGGAACATTCTCATTCAGGAGAAAAATTGGAAACTACCTGATGAGTGCAAATATTGTGGTCATGACTATCCCATAGTCTTACATTGATTTATCCTTTTATTTATTCATTAATTCAGCAAATATTTATTGAGTACCTACTTTGTGCCAGACCCTTTTCTATCCACTAGAGACAAAACAGTAAACAAACAAGCCCCAGGTCTCTAAGAACTTCCATTTTAGCAGGAGCAGACTGACCAAAACAAACAAATAAATGAATGTATTATGTCAGGTAGCAAGAATGAAGAAAAATAAGGCTGAGGGTGGTGATGGACAGTGATGGGGTAGGATGGTAGCTGTTTTATACGGGAAGGTCAGAAAAGACTTCCCTGGTGAGTGTGTGTCTGGACAGACCTGTGTACTTGAGGGCGTGAGTCATGCGCATACCCAGGAAAAGGCCAGTCTAGAGGAGAGGAAAGGCAGGTGCATGCTTGAAGACTTCTGGAACAATCACAGGCCTTTGTAACAGTCGTAGAGAGAGCCAGGGCAAAGAGGGTTGGGAGACGAGGTCAGAGAGGTAGCTGTGAACACAATCATCCGGGCCTTAAGGTCAGCAGATGGACTTTGGATGCTATTCTGGGAAAGACAGGATGTTAGTAATTATCTGTGGGCAGACAAGTAACTCGATCTTACCTGAGTCTAAATCAATCCTTCTGGCGGCTGCTGAGAATAGACCTTGAGAGAAATCAGAAGGAAAGTGGGAGGCTGAGGAGGCTAGAGTCACATTCAGGTGAGGGAACCCAGGGTTGACCCAGGGCAACACAGCAGATTTGCTGAGGCTTGCCCTCCTTGGTTTCCTGCTGCCTTTGGAAGAGCATACCTCCTTGACTTGTCCTCAAGGCCAGCGTGGTGCTGATCTCTCCTTTGGTCACCAACTGCATTTGCCTCTTTTTTGCTTTCTTTCCACCATTTTTGACTCTAGCTTTTCTTCCCAGTGTTTCAATGCAGAATCTTTGTACAGATTATTTCCGCTGCCATAAATATTTTTTTTTCCTATCCTTATTCACCTAGTTGATTAGTCTCACCTTTTACATTTTACTTCTTCAGAGAAGTTCTGTCAATTTAACTCATAGGGTCAAATTCTCTCAGTAGAGGCTCTTGTCACATGCTGTATTCGCACACCAAAGCAGTGGATGTGATTGTAATTTTACACCTATTTATGTGACTTTCTGGTCATTATCTGTCTATCCCATCAGAGTGTGGGTGCAGTGAGGGAAAAAAATCAGGTGGATTTCTTTGTTTGTTGTGACCCACATCAGAGCCTAATATAGTGTTTTTATTTGTTGAGAAAGAAGAAATGAACTTCATGTAGGTAGTTGAACTGAAGTTTACACAAACAGACCTGTATTTGGCATGAGAATCCATGGGTTAAGATCAGATTTTCATGTCAAAACTGAAGGACTTTCGTTTGTCCATATATAAAATTCATAGTTTGGGGGTCACTGGGATAATCGACTATAAGTTTTCCTCAGGCTTAAAATTTAACACAAGTAAGTATTCTTATTGACAGCATTAATTTGCTCTTCTGAGTATAGCATTTGTGATATTTGCATAATGCCAAGAAATTGAGTAACTGCAATTACATTTTTGCTTTCAGATTAAGAAGAATGAGTCTGAAAAACTGTAAGGACGCACAATAGTAGAAGAGGTCACCTGTTAAAATGGACATGAACTCTAGAGCGAATTAAAATAGGAAGGCTTGAGAGATGAATCTCATGAACATTTCCATAGCTCTACAAACAGGCAGAGGAGACTGGTGCCTCCGTGTGGTAACTTGAGGGATGTGTGCTCAGCACCAGCATGTAATGGCCTAAAAACTGTTGTTAGTGGATGGGGCCTCGGGAATATCCATGAGTTAAACAGGTTTCTCAGTAGCCCCGAGACAGGAGGCTAGATCACTCTCTTGTAGCTAATTTGGTACCCAGGTAAGAGGTCAGTGTAGGGGCTTAACATCCATCCATTTCCTTTTTTTTCCCAATATATGAAATTTATTGTCAAATTGGTTTCCATACAACACCCAGTGCTCATCCCAAAATGTGCCCTCCTCAATACCCATCACCCACCCTCCCCTCCCTCCCACCCCCCCATCAACCCTCAGTTTGTTCTCAGTCTTTAAGAGTCTCTTATGCTTTGGCTCTCTCCCACTCTAACCTCTTTTTTTTTTCCTTCCCCTCCCCCATGGGTTTCTGTTAAGTTTCTCAGGATCCACATAAGAGTGAACACATATGGTATCTGTCTTTCTCTGTATGGCTTATTTCACTTAGCATCACACTCTCCAGTTCCATCCACGTTGCTACAAAGGGCCATATTTCATTCTTTCTCATTGCCACGTAGTACTGCATTGTGTATAAAAACCACAATTTCTTTATCCATTCATCAGTTGATGGACATTTAGGCTCTTTCCACAATTTGGCTATTGTTGAGAGTGCTGCTATAAACATTGGGGTACAAGTGCCCCTATGCATCAGTACTCCTGTATCCCTTGGGTAAATTCCTAGCAGTGCTATTGCTGGGTCATAGGGTAGATCTATTTTTAATTTTTTGAGGAACCTCCACCCTGTTTTTCAGAGTGGCTGCACCAATTTGCATTCCCACCAAGAGTGCAAGAGGGTTCCCGTTTCTCCACATCCTCTCCAGCATCTATAGTCTCCTGATTTGTTCATTTTGGCCACTCTGACTGGTGTGAGGTGATATCTGAGGGTGGTTTTGATTTGTATTTCCCTGATGAGGAGCGACGTTGAGCATCTTTTCATGTGCCTGTTGGCCATCTGGATGTCTTCTTTAGAGAAGTGTCGACATCCATGCATTTCCAAAGCAAAGGAAGTATCCACCTAGTTGCCATTAAACATATCAGAAGCATCCCCAAAATATTCAAGAGAAGGAAAACAAGGGGAAGACAAATATACTGTAGGTAATTGTCAGATTAACCTGCTTGAAACTACACATTGTGTTTGTGTGTGTTTGGGAGGGAGAGTGATAATGCTGAACACGGGAGCAAACCAGTATTTTCTCTGAACCAAAATTTGACAAGTGTCAGGACAATGAGAGTAACAAGAAGAAAAGTGTTTGAGAAGACACACGCATTGATTCTTTTATCTTTCTGTCCGAGTAAGGAAAATAAAATTTTGATTGACACAGTAATTTATACTCTAGCAACCTTAGGTAGAAACAAAACATTCCCTTTCTCATACAGACCTAAAAATTCCTGTCTCATCCACGTCCATTCCTCCTCATACCAGAAGAACTCACTGGAAACACCTGTAATATGACAGCATGTTCTCTCATTTTGAGAAATAATCAATGAAGTTGTCTGAAGATAGACAAGGAAGTGGCATCAGGATAATTAAACACACACATTCATCATGTGTCACACTTGAGAGGTAAGCTGTGTATAGGATATGGGGGTATAATATTTCTGAGTGCTACATTAAAAATGTGATAGTTTTATGAGCAGCACCAAGTCTGGCCTGGGAGTAAGAGAATCTATTTATGCCTCAGTGATGGCAAACTGTCTATTTAATGAAAAGTCTACAAAACAAAACCAATAGCTAACTGTTTAGTTTATCAGCTAACAGTCTTAAGGAGACAGATCACGTCTTACCTCGGACTCTGTCATAAGTAGCAACAGCTTTTAAAGAAGTAAGTCCATCCACTCACGTGGCTTGAATTGGATTTCATTTTTCTATTTGTTCCAATGCCCAGCCTTCATAACTAGTCACTGTTGGAAATTCGGGAGCATAAACCTCAGAATCAATATCGGTGACATTATTTATATCCAGAGAAAAGAAACGCCTTTGGAATAGTGCACACCCTTATGAACTGCCTTCCGTTTCTTTTTTTTTTTTTTTCCCCTCTGTCTTTCAAATGACAGAATTATTTCAATTCTACCAAATTTCCTGGGTAACAAAAATTCAATGAAATTCTCCATCTGGCAGGATAACATTTTGAACCATTAAGCAACAAACCATTTTTAGTTTCCAAGCATGTACTATTTATTCTTGTCATTGATACTTTGCTATTGATAATGATAGCATTAGCCACATGAAACTTAATATCATCCAGGACAATAAGGCATAGTTAGGGAAGGAAATGACTTTAGCTAGGGGCCAAGAAGGGCTTCCTCTGTTTCTTTATAAGCCAGAATCAAGCACACGGCACGCATATTGACTCTAGTTCAGGAGGCATTTACCATTTTTTAAGACTGTCTTTTTTTTTTTAACAGTAGAGCAGTTTTGGGTTTGCAGAAAATTGAAGGGGACGTACAGAGATTTCCCATATACGTTCTGCCTCCATGCACACAGTGCCTGCCCCATCATCTGACCAGAGTGGTACATGTTTTACAATTGGTAAACCTACATTGATACTTCATACTTACTCCAAGTCCAGAGTTTACTGTAGGGTTCACTCTTGGTGTACATTCTATGGGTTTGGACAAATGTATAACGACATATTCCCACCCCGATGATACTTTGGTGTGATCTTTTCACTGCTCTAAAAATATTCTGTACTTCACCTATTCACCACCACCCACCCCCGCCCCCCGCCACGTCTGACAACTACTGATCTTTCCAATGTCTGCATAGTTTTGCCTTTTCCAGAAGGCCGTAGACTTGAAATCATACTGTATGTTGCCTACCTTCAGACAGGCGTCTTTCACTTACTCATATGCATTTAAGCTTCCTCCACGTCTTTTCATAGCTTGATAGCTCATTTCTCCTCACATGGTTAGCTTTTCATTGTCCGGATACACAACCATTTAATTTATTCCCTCACCTACTGAAAGACATCTTGGTAGCTTCCAAGCTTTGGCAATTACGAATAAAACTGCTATAAACAAACATTCATGTGCAGGTTTTTGTGTGGCTATAAATTTTCAGCTTCATTGTGTTTGGACAAATGTATAATGTATACATTTATACTTGTATAAATACAGAGGAGGACAATTGCTGGGTCCTATGATAAGTATATGTTACGTTTTGTAAGACATTGGCCAACTGTTTTCCAAAGTGCCTGTAGCACTTTGCACTCCCACCAGCAATGAAAGAGAGTCGTTCCTGTTCTACATCTTTGTTAGCATTTGGCATTGTCAGTATTTCAGGTTGGGGCCGTTCTAAAAGATGTATAGTAGGATATCATTGTTCTAATTGGCATTTCCCTCATGAAATATGGTGTTGACCATATTTTCATGATTATTTGCCCATCTGTATATCCTCTGTGGTGAGGCATCCATCGAGATCTTTGTCCTACATTTGGATGAGGTTGTTTGTTTTCTTACTGTTGAGTTTTAAGAGGTTTTGTTTTTTGTTTGGATGTATTTTGCACAGTCGTTCTTTATCAGATGTCTCTTTTGCAAGTGTTTCCTTCCAGTCTGGGGATTGTCTTCTCATTCCTTTTACATCGTATATAGGAAAGCAACTTCACTTGAAGGAGTGCTAATGGAAATAGTAATGTGTTTTTAATTTCAAATTCTACTTGTTTATTGCTGGTATATAGAAAATGTACTTTTGTACCTTAACTTTGTATCTTACAATCTTGATATAACTGCTTATAAGTTCCAGGAGGATATTTTTTTGTTGGTGGTTCTTTTACATTTTCTACATAGATGCTCAAGTCATCTGTAAACAAAGAAACAAAGGAACTTTTGTTTCTTTTTTCCCAATATGCGTGTTTTTTATTGCATTTTCTTGTGTTATTGTATTAGAGCTTTCAGTACAATGTTGAAAATAAGAGGTAAGAGGGGACATTTCTGCCTTGTACTTGATCTTACTGAGAAAGCATCTAGTTTCTCACTATTAAGTTTAATTTTTTTTTTAATCTTTATTTTTGAGAGAGAGACAGAGTGTGAACAGAGGAGGAGCAGAGAGAGAGGGAGACACAGAATCCGAAGCAGGCTCCAGGCCCCGAGCTGTCGGCACAGAGCCCGACGTGGAGCTCGAACTCACAAACCGTGAGATAATGTCGTCAGCCAGTCAGGTGCTCAACCAACTGGAGCCACCCAGGCGCCCCAACTCTCACTATTAAGTTTAATTGTAACTGGGATTTTTGTAGATATTCTTTGTCAAGTTGAAGAAGTTTCTCTTTATTCCTAGATTACTGAGAGTTTTTATCATGAGTGAGTGTTAGATTTTGTCAAATGCTTTTTTTTTTTGCATTTATTGCTATGATCATGTGATTTTTCATTTTTTAGTTAGTTGATGCAATGAATTACATTAATTGGTTTTTGGATGTTAAACTAGCCTTACATACCTGAAATAAATTCCACTTGGTCGTGGCATACAATTCTTTTTTAAATTGTTGGATTAAATTTACTAATATTTTGTTGAAGATTTTTACACCTATGTACATGAGAGATATCAGTTTGTAGCTTTCTTTTCTTGTAATGTTTTTGTCTGGTTTGGTATTAGTTTAATGCTGGATCCATAGAATTTTGAGTTAGGAACTATTCTGTCTGCTTCTATCTTCTGAAAAATAGTGTAGAAAATTGGTATAGTTTCTTCCTTAAATGTGTGGTAGTATCCAATAGTCAACCCATCCAGTTCTGGTTGGTGCTTCCCATTTCAGAAAATTATTAGTTATTGATTCAATTTAATAGTTTTAGGTCTATTCAGATTGTCTATTTCTTCTTGTGTGCATTTTGGCAAATTGTGTCTTTTAAGGAATTGTCTGTTTCATCTAGGTTATCAAATTTGTGGGCATAGAGTTGTTGATTCTATTCCCTTATTAGCCCTGAATGTTTATAGGATTTATTGTGATGTCCCTTTTTATTTCTGATATCAGTAGTTTGTGTTCTCTCTCTTTTTTCTTAGTTAACCTGGCCAAAGGCTTACCAATTTTATTGATCTTTTCAAATAACCAGATTCTGGTTTTACTGATTTTCTCTTTTGATTTCCTGTTTTCAACTTTATTGATTTCTGTTTTAATGATTATTCTCTTTTTTCTCCTCTTTACTTTGAATTTAACTTGCTGCTTTTTTTCTAGTTATCCAAGATGAAAACTTAGATTTTTTTGATCCTTCTTCTGTCATAATATTTGCATTCAATGCTATAAATTTCCCTCTAGGCGCTGTTTTTGCTACCTTGCACAGATTTTGCTAAGTTGTGTTTTCATTTTTATTTAGTTTATAATATTTTGAATTTTTGTGAGATTTCTTCTCTGCCCCCATGAATTATTTAGAAGTATGTTACTTAATCTCCACATATTTTGCGATTTTCCAGCGATCTTTGTGATATGATTTCTTTCCTTGGTAGTCTCAGAGACTACAATGTCTGAGGGACATTATATGATTTCTTTCTCTCTTTTGCTTTTCTTGTTATTATAATTTTTAATTTGTTAAGATGTGTTTTATGGCCCAGAATGTGGTCTGTCTTGGTGAAAGTCCCCCGTGTCTTTGAGAAGAATGTGTATTCTGCTGTTGTTGAATGAAATATCTATAGATGTGCATTATTTAAAAAAAAAATGTTTATTTATTTATTTTGAGAGATAGAGTGCATGTGTGTGGGAGTGGGGTAGGAGGAAAAAGAGGGAGAAAGAGAATTCCAAGCAGGCTCTGTGCTGTCAGCACAGAGCCCAACACAGGGCTCAAACCCACAAATCACGAGATCATGACCTGAGCTGAAATCAAGAGTCAGACACTTAACCAACTGAGCCAACCAGGTGCCCCCACAGAGGTACATTATATCCAGTTGATTGTTGGTATTGTTAAGTTCAACTATGTCCTACCTGGTTTTCTGCCTGTTAGATTTATCTACTCTCGGAGAGTGCAGTTTTGAATTTTTCATAGTTTATGTATTATTTATGGCTGCTTTATACTACAATGGCAGAATTGAATAGTTTTAATAGGAACAGTATGAAGTCTAAAATATTTAATATCTGGTCTTTTGCATAAAAAGTTTTCAGACATTTATCCTATTTTTTTGTTTTTTATTTACTTATTTTTTTAATTTTTTTATTTACTTAAATTAACACCATTATTTTCTTACTAACTTATTATATTAAATACTAAACTCATTAATTTTAAATATTTTTGTAAGGCATATTTTATAGTTATAAATGTCCCAGTGAGTATTATTTAGCTGTGGCTAAATATGTAATGTTTTCATTGTCATATCCTTTTATGTACACTTTATAATTTTGATAATTATTTCTTCTTTGACGTAGAAGCTACTAACAAATTTTCTCTCATTTATCAGCTTATTTGAGAATTGGTTATACTTTTATCAATGATTTCTAAATTTACTACTTCCTAACTAGAGATTATGACCTATGGGATATTGATTCACTGGCATTTGTTGAAATTGTTTTGTGGCCTTTTCCATGATTGACTTATACACATTTCATGAGGCCTGAAAGAACAATACATTCCTTTAATATCGAACATCAGATTCTGTGCACATTCACTCAATGGAGCGTTTTTCCCTAGGTGTTATCAATTTTTGAGAAAATTGTTTTAAAATCTAGCCCTATCATTGTGTATTTAGAAAATGATTTTGTAACTTCAACTTTTTGTCTTATTTACATTTTGGCTTAGCTTTTAGGTAAAAACATATTTAGTCTTTTGTATTTCATGTTGAATTATTTCATTCTCCTTAATTAATGAACTCCTTTACCATATTATCTTTCCTCAAGATCTATTGTGTCAAAAATTAAAATTAATACAACAGCTCTCAGTTATTATTCTATAAATATTCAATAATTTCCTAACTTTTCTTTAATCTTTCTCTTTCCTTATGTTCAGATGGATCTTTCATTATTAACAGACCTGGACTTTGTTATTTTCTTGAATTGGAGAAGTTTTGTCTTTTAAATGTGTTTATTGACAGTGTGCTTGGCAGTTTGGATATTTTCCTACCATTTTATTTCATGTTTTACAGTTTCCAACGTGTATTTATTTTTGGGACAGAGAGAGACAGAGCATGAACGGGGGAGGGGCAGAGAGAGAGGGTGACACAGAATCGGAAACAGGCTCCAGGCTCTGAGCCGTCAGCCCAGAGCCTGACGCGGGGCTCGAACTCACAGACCGCGAGATCGTGACCTGGCTGAAGTCGGACACTTAACCGACTGCGCCACCCAGGCGCCCCTGTTTTACAGTTTCCCTGCTTTTTCTTTGATTCATGTATATGTGACTATATATGTACATATGTTCAAATGTTCATATATATGTTAAGTATATGTGTATACATAGGAATATATATTTTCCCTAACTTAATAACGTTAATTAAATTCTCAAGTTTGGTTTACACTCCCACTAGATACTATGTGTATATAGTTCACATTTTATTAGTTGTGTTTAAATTTTTAACAAAAACAATATTTATTTAACGTCTCTTCTCCCCACCTAAACAAGAATTGTAGATTGATTTAATCTATTCAACTCTGACTCATCTTCCTTCATGATGAATGTGTTTAAAATTTGGGTTACCAAATTTGGCTTTCCAGTTTAAACATTATCATTAGTGTCATCATCAATGATTACTTAGAACTACCTAAACATTTGCCAACAATTTTCTCGAAATTGCTGTTTGCATGCCAATCCTTCCATACGTCATTGTTTTAATATAAGTGGAAATTTCAGAATTATCTTTTCTAATTTGTTTTTATTTTGTATTCACAACAAGAATTTAACTGGGCACAGAAGCGGAGGTAAATAGATATTCTCTCTCAGCACTTAAAAATGCCATTCCATTAATATCTGGCCTTTATTATTTTTGATGAGACATTTCCTTTCATCGAAATTCATGTGGTGTTTGTTTGCTTTTAACAGATAAACTTTCATGTTTAGAGTATTTAACTATTTTTAGTGATTTTTGTATTCTATATTTCCATATGGTTTGTGTAAAAATGCACTATTACTATTTATCCTGCTTTGTGGTTGGTGTCATTCCTTAGTGTTTTTTTTAATATAATTTATTGTCAAATTAGTTTCCATACAACACTCACTGCTCATCCCAGCAAGTGCCTTCCTCCATGCCCATCATCCATTTTCCCCTCTCCCCATCTCCCCCATCCACCCTCAGTTTGTTCTCTGTATTTAAGAGTCTATTATGGTTCGCCTCCGTCCCTCTTTGTAACTTTTTTTCCCCTTTCCCTTCCCCCATGGTTTTCTCTTAAGTTTCTCAAGATCCACATATGAGTGAAAACATATGATATCTGTCCTTCTCTGACTGACTTATTTCACTCAGCTTAATACCTTCCAGTTCCATCCATGTTGCTGCAAATGGCATGATTTCATTCTTTCTCATTGCCAAGTAGTATTCCATTGTATATATAAACCACACCTTCTTTATCCATTCATCAGTTGATGGACATTTAGGCTCTTTCCCTAATTTGGCAATTGTTGAAAGTGCTGCTATAAACATTGGGGTACATGTGCCCCTATGCATCAGCACTCCTGTATCCCTTGGGTAAATTCCTGGCAGTGCTATTGCTGGGTCATAGGGTAGGTCTATTTTTAATTTTTTGAGGAAGGTCCTCACTGTTTTCCAGGACGGCTGCATAAGTTTGCATTCCCATCAACAGTGCAAGAGGGTTCCCATTTCTCCACATCCTCACCAGCATCTGTAGTTTCCTGATTTGTTCATTTTAGCCACTCTGACTGGTGTGAGGTGATTATCTCAGTGTGGTTTTGATTTGTATTTCTCTGATGATGATCCTTTGTCTGAATACTCATGTCTGTTGTGACATCTGGAATATTTTTTGTTAGTTAAAAATGACTCTTGGGGCGCCTGGGTGGCGCAGTCGGTTAAGCATCCGACTTCAGCCAGGTCACGATCTCGCAGTCCGGGAGTTCGAGCCCCGCGTCAGGCTCTGGGCTGATGGCTCAGAGCCTGGAGCCTGTTTCCGATTCTGTGTCTCCCTCTCTCTCTGCCCCTCCCCCGTTCATGCTCTGTCTCTCTCTGTCCCAAAAATAAATAAATGTTGAAAAAAAATTAAAAAAAAATGACTCTTTAAATTTTACACTTGCCTATTCTATTGGGTTCCTCTGAAATAAGTTTGGAGATACTTAGCCAGTCTTTTAACTGTGTCTTCCATGTCTTTTGATGTCTTTTCTATGTTTAACAAAAAATTTTATAAATGCATACTTCCACATGGGTAATTTCTTCATTTAACTTTCAATCAATCCATAGTGTATTCAGCTACGTCTAACTTTCTTCAAGTTTATTTATGTATTTTGAGAGAAAGAGACAACGTTCACAGGGGAGAGGCAGAGAAAGGGGGAGAGGGAGTGCAAGCAGCAGAGGGGCAGAGAGAGAGAGGTGGAGAGAGAGAACCCCAAGCAGACTCTGCACTGTCACTGCAGAGCCTGATGCAGGCCTCTATCTCACAAACCATGAGATCATGACCTGAGCTGAAACCAAGAGTAGGACTCTCAACTAAGTGAGTCACCCAGGTGCCCCCAGCTATGTTTAATTTTACTTTGAACTCATCTATTGATTTCATGATATCGAAGACTATATAGTTTTTGCTAAATGTTCTCATATATTTAAAAAAATTTTTCCCTTTTTTTCCACTTCCTTCCATCTTTTGTTTTTAACTCTTGGAATCATGTTATTTGTCTTCCAGATTTCTTATAACATCAGTTTATTTTATACTATACTTAGCATTATATCTTTTGACTTCCTTACCTTCATGTACATTATTTCCTCGTGTTTTTGTTCTTTGATTCTAAGCTCACTTTTTCTTCTTGAGTTCCCCTCCACCCCCCGCAGAAGTTTCCCATGAACCACGAGTTGTACAAGTATCCCTATGTAGTAGTATTGTGCATTTTTCCAAACTAATGGCATTTTTACATGAGTTTCTTAGCTTGGAATTTCCAATGCCCTCAAATAATTTAAATTTAGAATCAACACATACATGTGCTAACTTAGATTATTTTGTTCTCATAAGATTTTTTTTTCCTTTTCCATCCAGAACCTAAAGCAAAGTGTTATAGATTCAATGGCTGAAGAGAAGAATTTTTCTCATATTGCTCAGTGGAAGGGACAGTTATTCCAAAAATCTTAGTTAAGCAGGGATATTGTATAATTTTGAGGGTTTACACATGTAGGTCATATTTCTAATTGAGCTTTTATATTCAGAGAAAATACCCCCTGTTCATCATAGTATTGGCTCTTGAGCTTATTTCTATGAATTCTGTTCTTTTTTTCTGTTATATATAATATATATATATTATAATGTATATATTGTATATATATTGTTTTGTTTCTCTCTTATTTTATCAAGCATATCTGTGTTTATAGCAGAAAAAGATGTCTGCACTTGTTTGGACCACATGTTGCAGAGATAAGAATTTCAACTAGAACTTCACCTTGGCAAAGTTATTTAATTCCATTTGGTAATATTTTTTTCTTATTTTTACGAGAAAATCTTTGAATTATATGTGGCTTAGGAGCCTTTCTGCAAAAATACTATAAAGTTATAATTATCTCATGGATTAACTAACTGCTAGAATAAGGAGTACATGCTTGAGTAGAAACAAAATTATAAAGTATGTTAGCAATTGGGAGTACATTTTAATGCCTCTTGCCCTTGGAATATTATAAGAGTTTTTTATACACATATATACCTGATTTTAACAGGTAGTTTTTTTTTCTAAAATTTTTTTTTCCAACGTTTATTTATTTTTGGGACAGAGAGAGACAGAGCATGAACGGGGGAGGGGCAGAGAGAGAGGGAGACACAGAATCGGAAAAAGGCTCCAGGCTCCGAGCCATCAGCCCAGAGCCTGACGCGGGGCTCGAACTCACGGACCGTGAGATCATGACCTGGCTGAAGTCGGACGCTTAACCGACTGCACCACCTAGGCGCCCCGTTTAACAGGTAGTTTTTTAATAAATTTTTTTTTTCAACGTTTATTTATTTTTGGGACAGAGAGAGACAGAGCATGAACGGGGGAGGGGCAGAGAGAGAGGGAGACACAGAATCGGAAACAGGCTCCAGGCTCTGAGCCATCAGCCCAGAGCCTGATGCGGGGCTCGAACTCCCGGACCGCGAGATCGTGACCTGGCTGAAGTCGGACGCTTAACCGACTGCGCCACCCAGGCGCCCCAACAGGTAGTTTTAATGGAAGAAGTTACCGAAAGAAAGGCATGGAAGCAGAGAGAGAATTTTTCAGGAAATGCAAATGTATATATATGTACATAATTATATGTTAAGGATTTTCCCTCTCCCAACCTCCACTCTGCCACGTAGTGCCTTGTAAGTTCTTTTCTTTTCAGCAAAAGTTGATGAAGTTAATGCCTTGTGAGGTTCAGTTGGAAACACCATTGTAATAGTTGGCATTGCATTTAATAAGGTATAAAAGCAGTAAAATTTTTAATTGGCTTCTGTACTTTTTTTTCCTAGTGATTTTCATCACATTGGATATAAATGACCCAATTGTATTCTGGCCCAGAGAAAGGAAGCAGGTCTCAATTTGACAGATATTAAGTCAATTATTTAAAAATAATTAAATTTATACAAGGAATAAATAAGCAATAAGGCAGGTTAGTTAAGTCCACCATTTGGAGCAGGTTAAAGGTTAATGTGAAGGAGTGGAAATTTTGTTCAGCAGGCAGTGCAAATCCATTGAAGATTTGTTGTACAAATGAGCAACATGAATTCTGCTTTATAAAAATTAATCTAAAACCAAATGCAGTGCATATAAGAAGTTTAAGTTCCACATTATCCATATTGACATAAAACTAAATGTATCAATTAAAAATTATTGGTTCAGTTACTAAAAACCTTCTTATTAACTTAGGCTGCAGGACTCAGATGCTTGAGTCAATGGTGAATCCAGTGGTTTTGAGTATGTATGTATAACTCAGATTTGATTTTAAATGTTTCTGTTCTGTTTAAATTGTTTCTGTTCCAAATGTAGAATTTTAATTTTTCAGTTCTTTTGTTTGTTTTGAAACTTGGTTAGTATTCTTATTATATATAATTGAAGTGTAAATGTCACAGTATTTCTTTAAAAGCAAATGTCAATTAAAGTAAGAGATGTTGGCAATAGACACAAACACACTTCATTTATTATAACATGTTCTGACCTTTTCATTATTTTGGTGGTAATTATTCTATGGCTTTGCAACCAACAAAAACTCAGCTGGATTTTTTGATACAGTTATTTCATTTGATTCAGAGTTCACACTTTTCCTTTTTCTCCTACGGATTGCTGGTGAATTTCTTGCCTATATTTTGAAGAACTCGAACTAGCCAGTATATTGTATCATTAAAGCAGAAAGACTCAACAAACAAACAAACAAACAAACACAAAACAACTCCTAGCTATTGGTTCATGACTTCTGCATGCACTTTTCGGAAAAGGTGATGCAGAGATTCTCACCTCTAAGCCAAACAGAAAGCCAATATTGCTAGGAGAATCCAATATGAATAAATAATTCCTCATGAAAAAAAATTAAATCCAGAGAGAAGGAAGGAGACACAGATGATTACAGATAATAAGTAGATTATACGGGTTCTGTGTGTGTGTGTGTGTGTGTGTGTGTGTGTGTGTGTGTGTGCGTGTGTTTCTGGTAATGTGTGTATCCAGAAATAAAAGCCATATATAAATGACTGGAGGTTTTCTAATGACTATAACATAACAGAGGCTGTGAGTAATGAATTGGCAGGTGCTTGTCCAATGACAGTTAGGGGGTAAATAACTCATTTGGCCACAGAAAAAGTACAACGGCTGAGAAATGACATCCGAGAAGGAAGCCGAGATCTGGCACATGTGTGGAAAATGCAACCCCACTCAGAGCTTAAGACGAGAGATTGCTAACCAGTAAATGACAACTTTTTTAAACCGGTTGGGGAAAAACCTTGAATTACTATATTCTTTTTTTTTTTTATTTTTTTTAACGTTTATTTATTTTTGAGACAGAGAGAGACAGAGCATGAATGGGGGAGGGTCAGAGAGACAGGGAGACACAGAATCTGAAACAGGCTCCAGGCTCTGAGCTGTCAGCACAGAGCCCGACGCGGCACTCGAACTCACGGACCGCGAGATCATGACCTGAGCCGAAGTCGGCCGCCTAACCGACTGAGCCACCCAGGCGCCCCTTGAATTATTATATTCTAAGGTGTGTTTAGAAGCAGATGTGACCTGAGAGGACCCAGATTCCCACTTAAGTCTGTGGCCATCTGTGGCAACCAGGATTGGACCTGAGTGGGTCTTGGGCTCCACACTTCATTTCTTCACGTTATATGGGGAAGCACCTCAATACAAGGTAAAGGCCCATAATCTTTAGAAAAATGGGGATTATTATTTCATTATTCTTTCAGTCTGACTGGGGCCAATCTCACAGCTCATCAAAGGAAGGAAGATCCACAAGGATCCCAGTTGAGCATATAAACTCAGACGCTGAATTTTGTACTTTGCAGCTTTATATCAACCTACTCTGAAGAAATGAATGAGCAAACAAAGGAGGTTTCCGTGATTCAGATTTGTCACCAACATCTTGGGTCAGTTCATGACCGTTGTGACAGAAGTTGTTTCATGTTCAACAAACTATGCTTTCCTCTTTAAGCTCAGACTTAAATGGAAGTTAATCCTCATGGTGATTATGCCACTACTTTATCTTGAAGTAGGCAAAATCGAATAATGAAGCCAACTGTTTGCATGATCTAATGCGGTCTAATATTTTACTATATATTTCTAATTTTTGACCTAAAGGTTCTAAAAATTTGACACATAAAAACACATATCTCAAAACAGGAGTTGGCTAACTTTTTTCTGTAAAGACACAAATACTAAATATTTTTGGCTTGGCAGGAATATGGTCTCCATGGCAACTACTCAATTCTGCTGTTTTAGTGAGAAATCAGCTATAGGAAAAATGCAAATAAATCAGAAGGGTTGTGTTCCAATAAAGTGTTATTTACAGAAACGGGTAGTGAGTTAGATTGGCCCAAGGGCCATAGTTTGCCAAACCTTGCTCTAAATACTTACTACAATAAGCCATTCCCATTCACAGTCTTGAAATCTTTTGTATTTCTAAGGAATCACCTTCTACTGCACCGTTTTCTCCAAGGCCATGACTACCTTTAGGTCAATGCTTATTCTCCCACAATGGGAAGTTTAAGGGTGATCATTTAGGCTGTCTACTTCAGATCGTGTGTGTCTCCACAATTTCCCAATGAGAAGGAGGATGTAGAGGAAATTCCATGCTGAGTTAAATAAGGGAATAAGGAAGGAGAGGGGACATTGGTATCCCAGGGCATGCCCCCACTTCTAATGAAGCCACCTGATTTAAGTAAAGATAATTTCATTCATTAGTCATAAACCCTAGCATAAATTACTATTACATTTTCCATCTCATTCTTGTAATATGTTCTGTAACATAGATGTGTCAATTAATAAATAATATCACTTAAATAAATAATGCCTATACAATGGATCATTTTAATAAAAATAAATTAGACCATCATTAGCATTTGATTGTGTTCACAGAAGTATGCTTGATAAAGAGAGCCTAAGGCATATAATTGTGTTTAGTATTCAGGCAGGTACTCTTTCTTCTAAGTGTTAAAGCATATAAAATTTGAACCACATGAAATTGCTGTTTTTAAGTCAAAAACAATAGAATAGCAGCAGTTTCATGAACCTAAAGAAGCAGTGAAGAAGATTGTAATCTTGGCTGCAGATTTTTCCCGTTCAGCACTTTGAATCTATCATGCCACTCCTGGTTTGCCAAGTTTCTGTTGAGAAATCTGCAGCTAGCCTTATGGGTCTTCCCTTTCAAGTTAAGGTCTTCTTTTGTCTTTCAGCTTTTAAGATTTTTTTCTTTATCATTATATTTTGCAAATTTAATTATAATATGTTTTGGTGTTGGCCTGCTTTCGTTGATTTTGATGGGAGTTCTCTGTGCCTTCTGTATCTGTCTGTTTCATTCCGCAGATTAGGGAAGTTTTCAGCTATTATTTCCACGAATAAATTTTCTGCCCCCTTTTCTCTCTTCTTCTTCTTCTGGGACTCCTGTAATACAAATGTTATTACATTTTATGCAGTCAGCGAGTTCCCTAAGTCTATTCTTATGCTCCATAATCCTTTCTCTCTCTTGTTCAGCTTTACTGTTGTCCATTATTTGGTCTTCCATATCACTTATTCATTCCTCTGCTTCTTCCAGCATTGCCTTCATTGCATCAGTAAAGAAGGCTGTGATTAACTCTTTCCCCAGGGAGTATATAACCTATCTTTGGATAGTTAATCACAAGTGTAATGAATGTTACCAACAGGGAAATGTAGCGTACAATAGGAGCTTAGAGTGGCAAGATTTGACTAGTGGAGGATATCAGAGAAGGGTAGGGGGTATGTATGTGGAGACCCACAAAATAAATAGGATTTAGAAAAGTGAAGTTGGAGATGGGGAAAAGGGCAGGAAGTGCTACAAAGAATGTCTCAAACATTGAGAGTCAATGAATGGCAGGAGAAGGTATGGATGTATCTGGTAATGGATGACACAGTTTCAATAAATTATGTTTCATAAATTATGCTTCATATATATGCAGTACATATATATGTGTATGTAATATATATGTAATATATATGTAATATATATGATCTATCTATATATATATCTTAATATATATGTAATATATATGTAATATATATGTAATATATATGATCTATATATGTGTGTGTGTGTGTGTGTGTGTGTGTGTGTGTGTGTGTATTTTTTCCCCAAAAATATGTTAGTGTTGTTAGATCCAGAATCAAAAGGTAGGGTTAAATTTTGAGTGCTGTGAGAAGCAAGAACTCACAGCCTAGGTTGTTCACTCTCAAAAAGTCTAACATAGAAATGCGTAGATAAATCTTCAAGTGAATGCAACTCCAAGGTATCCTTCAAAATCTTTCACTTCTGGTCAAGGGTTCTATCTCTTCCACCCTCATCTATCAATTACAATATAATGACAACCTCTTTTTCTGACATTCCACCAACACTGTTTTCATGACACCACCATTTATACTTTTGCACCTCCTTGCTTGTGTACTAGAAGTATATTTATGTGTTCCAGTTTGTAAGGTTGTTTGACAATGAAAGTGCATTCAGGACATGTCTTTATGTGGAACACACATGGTGTGTGTGAGTCTGTGTGTACATCTTTGTGGAGATCTAATGAGCACTGCAGCATGGAATGTGTTTGTTCTCTCCAGGTGCAGGGACTTTCTCTAGTCTGCAGAACAGCTCTTATGAACAGTTTTCATTGCATGCATTTACTAATGATTTTGAGAATAAAAATTAATATTAATAATTATAATATTATAATAATATTATATTATAATTAAACATTTGTATGCACGATATGAGACTTTCTTGCACTATAACCTGATAGTGATATTGTGGGAGACGTAGGTGATCCTCTTTCCCACAAAATTTCGGGCAGCTACCATTTACCACAAGTAATCTAAGAAATGTGCATAAGCAAATTGAGTTGAGGACAATTTGGAATCTGTGATTGTAGTGTTCCGTATACCAAAAGCACCTACCTTTTATTTGGAGAAACAGAAGTTTGGGCAAAGAAACGTCATACCTCTGGAATCCTTCCAAAACAAAACATAAAATAACTTCTTTTTAAAGCATCTTCACTTTGGAGGAATGAATGGTAACAACTCCTAACTTTCAGTTTCCCTATTTTCACACATTCCTTTCCTACAAGCCCTTTCACACGTTTCCCTCCATTTGCACCTTGCAGTAAAGATGCGGCATTCACATAATCTCTGCATTTGCCTAAGGAGGAGCCATACGCAGAGATGTAGTAATTTACTGCTACCCCACTCCTTTCCTTGATTCCTACTCCTATCTACTCCCCCATAATTTCTTTAGGAATAAAGGCTTGATTGGAGATGCCTCTTTCTTGGAATTAGTACCTTCTGACGAGTTGCTTTGGGTTAACAAAAAGTCCAGGGGAGACAGGACAGGAAATCTATTGTCACCTTGCTCACTGGTGAAGGGAAGTGGTACCTGCTCTAAGGTTAAATCAAGGACAGCCAACGCCTATTTGTTTTCAAGAAGTTCAAGCATTGAGGGAGTTGCTAGCATCCTATTCTATTTGAATCAACACCTGCATTTACTTGCCTTGGATAATGAGGAAAAATGGGGTCTCTTAAATAGAGCCCTTTGCTATAAATAGACCATCCATCTTAAATTTAATTATTGTCATTGTCAAAGCATAGACTCGGAGAGGCAGAGTGGTGTCGCAGAAATGTTCCTTGACTGGAGGTGGGCACCTGGTTTCAATCGCAGCTCTGGTACTCATTAAGTGTGTGGCCCAGGTTGATTAATTTCACATCTTTAGGCCCCTCTGTCCTCTGGAGTATCCATTTTCTCGCCTTAATGGTTTTCAGTGCATCTTGACTTTCCACTCTTACGGAGGCTGCCTTGACTCAGGACCTCATCTTTTTTTTTACTGGGTTTATTATAAGAAGCTCCTCTCTGGTTGCTATTTTTCTAGTCTCACCTCTCTAAACACCCCAACCTCTGCCAAATTTATCTTTTATATTGCGATCAGCAGCAGCTTACGAAAACGTAGCCTCATCCTGTTGCTCTCTGAGTTAAAGACTTCCAAGGGTTTCCTGTAATTTTCATATGAAGGTCCAACTCTTTAGCTTGGTGTGGAGCTAACTACAGGAATGGGAGATGCCTATCGTCCTTTCTCAAGAAGTCTCCGGCAGCCCAGCCATTCCAAAACTATATTTTCCTGAACGTGCTCCTTCTACTAAGCTCTGGATTTTATAATTGTGTCTCGTATTCCTCTCTGCCCTCCTTCTACATGTTCACCTGGCTCACGTCTCATAATTCTCCAACAGGCTCAGACTTTGCTTCCTTCTGGAAGCTTTCCCCGAATGGATCTGGGTCTGCCCATTTGCAGATGTTGCACACTGAGAGACAACCTAGTATGAAGCTTCATAGTGGACAGTGACGGTGATTATTCCCTTTTCTGCCTCCCGCCACTCCTAATAAAGTGTGAATTGTTCATTCAAAGGCCTGTGCTTTCATCTTTAGTTCTTCGGCAAGCAACTTGATAAATGCCTGGTGTGCAATAAATGAAAACAAGATGGATAGATAAGAAGACTGAACTCTAATAGTCCATCCATTTATGGCATTCTGTGAATGCATACTCACTCAAAGTAATTTTGCATTCTAGAAATTCACTGTATGGTGTTCTATCTTCCTTTCTGGTACAAAAAATAGAAGTGTGAATTAAGTCTTTGCAGAATACAAAGGAATGCTAAATTCTAAATCTGCGCCTGATATCAAGAGGCAACCAACACTGAACTCTCCACCCCCACCCCCCACCCCTGTTCCACGTCAGTTAGAGTCAACATTCAGCAGAGTCATATTGCACAGGGATGGAGGTTAATAAATACCAATTGCAGTTCAGGGAAGATAAAGGGTGGAGTTATAAGCTTGAGAGCAAAGAGGAAAATGAGAAATTGACAAATAGAAAGTACTTGGGGTTGACCAAAAATTAGATTCATGAAATACTCATTAAGCATATTTTTCTCAAAGCCAATATCAATAAACAGAATGCTTTAAAAAGCGGAAGCATTAAAGAGGCTCCCAAATTTTAATATGATATTTGAGAAACAAGGGAGACTAGAATATAATTTGTGATAAGAAATTAACCACATAGTGGTGAAGAGGAGAGTTAATGGTTTGTAAGCTAAACGATGTGGAATCTTCCTAGATCTATTGGTAAAGACTGTGTGGCTCTGAGTTGGTTCCATAATGTCTCTGGGCATTTTATTTTTTTTTTTTTGGCTGTGGACTAAGGAAACTGACTTATGTAATTCTGATTTCCTGCTACTTTATCATTCTATGAGCCTACAAAACACCATGCCAGAATAAACAATGATTTTATGCACCTAATCAGAGAATGGCTGGTTCTCTCTTCTCAGAAGAAAACCAATTACCCCAAGGGATGTTTGGGGAAGAATGAGAATAAAAGCCATTTTTATTTGGGGATGCAGGAAATCTAGCCAGCTTCCAAACAGAATGGACAGAAATTAACAAAGAAAGCCAAGACCTGGGGCGCCTGGGTGCCTCAGTCCTTTAAGCATCCAACTTTGGCTCAGGTCATGATTTCTCGGTTCTTGGGTTCCAGCCCCCTGTCAGGCTCTGTGCTGACAGCTCAGAGCTTGGAAACTGCTTCAGATTCTGTGCCTCCCTCTCTCTCTGCCCCTCCCCTGCTTGTGCCTCTCTGTGTCTCTCAACAATAAATACATTTTTTAAATTAATTTAAAAAAAAGAAAGAAAGAGAGCCAAGACCAGCAACTTTCTATCCAATCAGAAGTCATGGGTCTATCTAGAAGCATGAATTTTCCCTTTGACACAAATTCCTCCAATTTGGCAGCTGGTAGAGACCTCATAGGTCATCTGATACCCTTGTTGAATTTATCTGAGGCCAAGACGGTAAATGATTGGCATTAACTCAGGGGCAGGCTGATCTGTTTCCTGGTGACAGCTTTCCTCCTGCCTTCTGCTGGCTCCTACTTTATGCTCAGTGGCTATTTCTCCCTCCTCATACCTTCCCACACACTTGTATATTTCCAATACACCCTCTGAAAGGGGACAAAAAGAGTTCTCTGCTACCTTGGATGGCGAATCTCAGTTCAGTTTCCCCTGCCTTACCTACCCAAATTCTTTGCTCACTCTTCTCTCCCCTAAAGATAACAGCCAAATCATACAGCACAAATTTTCTTAAATCCAGCACCAACAAGAAATGAATATTTTTGCAGAATTAAGTTTCTCAACCCTTTTAAGGCTACCATTTTTATTTATGGGAAATTTTTATTTTATTTTTAAGAAAGCAAGGGATGACTTAATTTGAACATGCCAAAAGATTGATTTTTTTTTATTTCCCACGATTGTAGATAAACATTAGTTATCATGTTAAGATCTAAATATAATCATGTAAACTGTAGGCAGAGTCAGGATAGCATCATTTGAACCTCAGTTATTTACCCTAGTTGAGCTACATTTTCTCTCAAATAATTTTTCAGCCTACTCTCTTGTAAATCTTCTCACCATCTGTGGTGTGTGTGGGTAGTTCTTTCTCTGGCTTCTTGCTTTTGAGTACTGAATGTTGTCACAGCAGAAAAAATTTGATTTTTTTTTTGCCAGTTTATCTTTCTATGATAAACTATGAGTGAGATGTGCAAGCTTTGGTGTAATGTTCCTTTTAGTACTTGACGCATGCTTTTTATTCATACCCACTTTCTAATAAAAATTTAAATAAGAGGTGTGCCTGGGTGGCTCAGTCGGTTGAGCATCTGTCTTTAGCTCTGGTCATGATCTCGAGGTCCATGGGTTCGAGCCCCACGTCAGGCTCTATGCTGACAGCTCAGAGCCTGGAGCCTGCTTCAGATTCTGTGTCTCCCTCTCTCTCTGCCCCTCCCCTGCTCACACTCTGTCTCTCTCTGTCTCAAGAAGTAAAAATAAACATTCAAAAAACTTTAAATAAGAATAAATAAATAATAGTAACCACCCAGTACCATTTTTTTTCATGTTCTAAGCACCTACCTGGAAGGAACAGGGTTGGGGACATGGTCTGCATTTACCTTAAAATAATAGGTAAGTTGAAAATAACACTGCAAATTGAAGTCTAAGACGAAACAAACAAAGTGAAGATTAAAAGGTATGGGAAATAACAAATAAAAAGAAAATAAGAGATTAACATAAATGTGAAAAAGGCACATAATTTGGTTTTATTGGCCTATGTTCACTTCTTGAATTAGTCTCATCCAGGAAGTTCTTCCCTCAGCTACAATGTGCTTAGGTCAGCATTTTGAATTCTGTTTTCCCCATGTGCAAGGAAAATGAAGTTGTTTTATTTCTCCAGTTTCTTAGTTATATTTGATTCCATCTGTCTGCAGCTACGTAGCACTCTGTTTAGCTTGATACTTATACCACCCATAAAACTAGGAGGAGTGATTTGTAATTAAGGACTTAAATATTTTAACAGGCTACCCCAACATGCTTCTTAACGAGTGCTATTGTACTGGGGCTGTCATGGAGCAGGCTTTTTGTTTTTTATTTGTTAAATAAATTAGCATATATTATTTTATGTTATATTGTTAAAGAAGACAGTGTAACTATTGAAATTAGATGCTGCAAAGTTGGGATGGTTTAAGTGTTATTTTAAAATTAACTTTACAGCACATTTTACTAGAACTTTGACAGAATTTACTTCTAGCTGACACTGAACTATTTTTGTAATAAAAATCCTATATAATTACAAAGCACAAGTTATTGTAAACTTTCCATGGGAAGAAAGAAATCCCTGTTGCTAAAATAATGGTGCAATTACAGAGGATTTGCTGAGAAAGACACTGATGTTGAGACTTCACATGCTCTGTGATCATCAAGAAACTTCATTCTCTGGACATCTGTACTAAAAACGATCTAACAGGGGCACCTGGGTGGCTCAGTCGGTTAAGTGTCCGACTTCAGGTCATGATCTCGAGGTCATGATCTCGAGGTCCGTGGGTTCGAGCCCCACATCAGGCTCTGTGCTGACAGCTCAGAGCCTGGAGCCCGTTTCAGATTCTGTGTCTCCTTCTCTCTCTGCCCCTCCCACGTTCATGCTCTGTCTCTCTCTGTCTCAAAATAAACATTTAAAGAAAAAAAATTAAGGGGCGCCTGGGTGGTGCAGTCGGTTAAGCATCCGACTTCAGCTCAGGTCAGGATCTCGCGGTCCGTGAGTTTGAGCCCCACGTCGGGCTCTGGGCTGATGGCTCAGAGCCTGGAGCCTGTTTCCGATTCTGTGTCTCCCTCTCTCTCTGCCTCTCCCCCGTTCATGCTCTGTCTCTCTCTGTCTCAAAAATAAATAAACGTTAAAAAAAAAAAATTAAAAGAAAAAAATTAAAAAAAATAAATAAAAACGATCTGACAATTTAGATTGGGCCCACAGGAAATTTATGTTTTCATTCTGTTGGGGTTGCTAAATGAATTAATGACATGATAATGTTGCAAGGGGAACAGTAGAGCTGGTTAAGGGATCAAGGTTGAAGAATATAATTAATATATATGAGCGGTTCCAAATCCTTTTTAAAGAAACCATCACACATTTCATAGCTACTTATTTGTTTCTGTATGCAGTTGGAAGTAAACACTGAATACACATTATATGCTAGAGAGATTTATGAGAATTTTAATGAAAAAGTGCAGCAATGTCTAAGTTTAAATATTGGTTTTGCCATTTTCAAGTTGTACTATCCTTGACAAGTTACTTAACATCTCTGTGTTTCCGTTACCAGTTGTAAAACGGGGCCCAAAACAGCTTCCTTGCAGGACTTAAGAATTAAAGTTAATAGGGGAGCCTGAGTGGTTCAGTCAGTTAAGTGTCCGACTCTTGATCTCAGCTCAGGTCTTGATATCTGGGTCTGGAGTTCAAGTCATGTTGCACTCTGCACTAGGCATGAAGCCTACGAAGAAGAAAGAAAGAAAGAAAGAAAGAAAGAAAGAAAGAAAGAAAAGAGAAAGAAAGAAAGAAAGAGAAAGAGAAAGAAAGAAAGAGAAAAAAGAGAGAGAAAAAAGAAAGAAAGCAAGCAAGAAAGAAAAGAAAAGAAAAGAAAAGAAAAGAAAAGAAAAGAAAAGAAAAGAAAAGAAAAAAATGAAAGAAGGAAGAGTGAAAGAAAGAAAGAAAGAAAGAAAGAAAGAAAAGGAAGGAAGACAGAAAAAGAAAGAAATACAAGTATATAGAACAGTGTTTGACAGGTAGTGAATATTTAATAAGGCTTGTTTCTTTTACAATAATTCCTATCATTCTTTATTCAGTATGTCTAAATTACCTTGATTTGCATGCATCATATTTTCTGTACTGAATTGTGTTATTCAGGGGACGGCATGTAATAATGATCTACATTTTTATATTATCATTCAGTTTACAAATCATTTTCACAAATGTTCATGTGAAAAATATCATACTATATATCACTTACCATTGATTATTTTGATAAAACAAATTTTATATCAAAGGCATAGAAGAATCCAAGGGTTTTCCTAATTTTCCCATATTATGTCAAAATTATTTTCAATGTAATTTATCATTTTTATTTTATTGAGAAAAAACTAACTTCGCTTGTTTAAAAAATACTGATTATTTTTTGTTTTGTTTTGTTTTCAGTGTAGGAGAGCTTTGACCCGGGCATTGAAATGGATGTATTTCCTAAAGAAATCATTCTCTCAGAGCTTTACTTTTAGGATCTGGTATGTAGATAAATATCCAGGGTCTGTCACATAATAGAGATTTAATCATTTTTAAAAGGAATTTTAAAATGGATTCCATGTGGTATAGTGGGTAATTATTGTGCAAGGGGTACCCGGATGGTTCAGTCAACTCGTTAGGCTTCCAACTCTTGATTTCTGCTCATGTCATGATCTCACAGTTACTGAGATGAAGCCTTCTGATGAGCTCTACTCTAATGGCACGGAGCCTGGTTGGGTTTCTCTCTCCTTCGCCCTCTGCCCCGCCCCCACCCCCCACCCCCCCCCCAGCTTGCACACATGCTTTTTCTCTCAATATAAATCAATCAACATTAAAAAAAGATAATTGTTGTATCTATACAAAATGCCCTAGATTTTTAAATTTCAATATTCCCCAAGGATTTTAAACTCTTAAATCCTTAAGTGAAGCCCTTTGTGTTGTTAATGGGCATAACAGGAAATTTAATTTTGTTATTCTTCCATAGATGGTTTCTTTCATTTTCAATATATCTACCAAACCCACCCCCACCATGAACTGATATTGATCCTAACCTTAGGTCACACAAGCATTCACATGTATCTCCTGTCTTTACTCAGTGACGATCAAGTTCACCATCAATGCATTTCCCATCACAATCAAGGGACTATAGATTGTCAAACACCTTCAAAGATGGAAACATTGACTTAACATCAGCCCCATTTCAATTAAGCTTCTGTATTCTCCAAATCCTGATGTTCCTCTCTCTCCAGCCTGGACTTCCAGGCTTTTATTTTCAAGATACTCAAAGCAGATCATTTTGCAGTGGTTCTCAAAGCATTGCTTCTAACTCCCTACACCAGAGTTATCTGTGACACTTATAAAAATGCACATTTCTTGGTCCCCTGCCATAACCTAAATTAGAATCTTTAAGATTGTTTAAATTTACATATTTGGTGGCACCTGGGTGGCTCAGTCAGTTAAGCATCTGACTTCAGTTCAGGTCATTATCTGGCAGTCCGTGAGTTCAAGCCCCACGTCAGGCTCTGTGCTGACAGCTCGGAGTCTGGAGCCTGCTTCAGATTCTGTGTCTCCCTCTCTCTCTGCCCCTCCCCCCCCAAAAAGTAAATAAACATTTAAAAAATTACATATTTGATGAACTCATGTGCTTTCATTATGCACAAACCACTGAAATGAGAGGGGATGCACTTTATACACCAGTTTTTAGAAACCACCACAAAATAGAAAACTCTTCTCCTAGTTGCTGGCTCCACGAGAAAAATATCAGAATCCAGGGCTCTTGTGAGCATAAATCACAAACCTGTGCAATTCCACACTTCTCCTGGGATAACTGCCAAGTTGCAAAGAAGGCTTAATTTTGAATTAAATAGATTAAATTTCAATTAAGTTTACGTGCTCATTTAACATACTACTGCAGTATTCAATACACGAAACAAACCCATTTAAGCTACCATTTTTATTAATTTTTAGGTATCCATTATAATCACTTGTATATGTTTTCGATATTCTCCATGAGTTTTATTAAAGAATAATGTAGTAAGCACTTACAATACACAGGCACACCGCTCTTTGAATTTTACATGCGTTATCACATTTGATTCTCCCAGTGAATTGCTGGGAGAATCAATAATTATTCCCAGCTTTGCATATAGGGAACTGAGGCTTAGAAAAATCCAGTAAATCATAGTTAACACATGTAGAACTAAGATTCTAACTCAAGTCTGTATGATTCCACATGTCATGTCTTATGTTTTTATGCATTCAGTTACTATTTGCTCTTCCCATGGCAAGTTTCTAAAAGATTTGTCTTCCATAGCTGCATACGGTCTTTACATTTTTAGTATTAACAGGCAACACAATCATAAAGTCAAGAAGGTCAATATTTTCCAGTGCTATCCAACATATCCCCCAAGTCATACCGCATAGATGTAATCAGATGACAGTTTCAGGCATTATAGTTTGTGTCTATAAGTTTAGCCTATGTGAATGATGTTATCAACCTCATTTCTTTTCCCAGTATAAATCATCCAGTAATAAGAGTGACAGTAAGTTAAAGGCTGATACACTCAACCCACAAACTAGCATTCTTGTTTAATTGCAGTATCAGTATAAATGTTCATAATAAAGTGAAACCTAAGTCGATGGATTCAAAATCATTGAATTAGTTGTGTGCTTAATGCTCCAAATCCCACATGTTTTCTCTCATTTAATTTCTCTGTTAATATTACATCTAGAACCACGTTGCTTCAACAGATAATTGATTAAAGTAACTAAGTGATTGGAAAGATATACTCAGGAATCAGATGCAAACAAAAGTGAGTTCAATCCACCTCAATTGTAACTGGTGTTCATTTAGTGAAATTTGCCTAGAAGCAAAGCTTTGTTATACTGATTCAGAGTTGGAAAGGAACACCAAAGTCAGAAGACACAGCCCTAAGCCTTCAAATCACCGTTCAAGATATTTATCAGTCCTGGTGTTAAACATGATTTTTTGACTCATTCAAGAAAATAAAGAAATGTTTAAGTGCGCAATACCTTATTGTTAACTATAGACAATGTGCTGTGCCACAGATCTACACATTGGACAGCATCTCCTCCTCCATGCCCTAATAATCACCATTAAATCATCTATTTCTATACCTTTAACTACTTCAGATGCCTTATATAGAGGAATCAGGAAGTACTTGTCCTTCTGTGACTGACTTATCTCACTTAGCTTAGTGTCTCCCAGGGGCATCCAGCTTGTCACAAATGATAGGATTTCCTTCCTTTTGAAGGCTGAATAACATTCCACTGTGTGAATATGCCACATTTTCTTCATCCATTCATTTGTCAGTGGACATATGGGTTGTTTTGATATCGCGGCTATTGTGAAAAATAGTGCAGTGAACTTGGGAGTTCTTCAATATCCTGATTTCAGTTCCTTTGGAAATGGGATTGCTGGATTATTATAATACTTGTATTTTTTTTTTGAGGAACCTCCATACTATCTTTCATTGCTGTAGCAATTTACATTCCCACGAACGGTGCACAAGGCTTTCAATCCCTCCACAACCTTGCCAACACTTGTGTTGTTGTTGCTAATAGCCATCTTCATAGGTGTGAGGTGGTATATTTCAGTGTGGTTTCGATTTGCATTTGCCTGATGATTGATGTCGAGCATCTTTTTGTATACTGACTGGCCATTTGTATGTCTTTGGCAAAAGGTCCTCTGTCCATTGTTTAATTGGGTTATTATTATTATTGCCATTATTGCTATGAATTACTTATATGTTTTGGAAATTAACCCCTTATCAGATATACGGTTTGAAAGTATGTTGCCTTTGTTGCACACAAGCTTTTTCCTCGGTTGTAGTCGCACTTATGTAGTTTGGCTTTTGTTGCCTGTACTTTTGGTGTGCCATATCCAAGAAATCGTTTATTAGGAGGAGAGTGGTGAGTGTCTTTACCACACAAAAAAACCAACAAATAGCAAAAACAATAACAACACCAACAACAAAAACCACAAAGAAACACAGGACAAATCTGAGCGCTGACAAGTATGTTTTCTTACCTGGGCTGCAACAATGGTAACATGAATGTGTACGTTTGTCTACACTCACCAAATTGCATACATTGGTTACGTGCAGTTTCTGTATGTAAGGTATCTCCTAATAAAGAAGCTGGAAAAAAATGAAGAAAATAGCCATTAGAAAACAGTCACACATACCTAAAAGTACTCCTAGGGTTGACTCCCGCCCTTCTTTCTTCACTCAGATGTTATCTAGCCTACCAAGGTGACTCATGATTCCAACTGCTAAAGCCGGTTATATGTGCAGTAATAAGAATAACAATAAGTTGCTGGTCAGCATTAAACTGCTTATAAATACCATCAGACTTTAGCCAATATAATACACACTTTTATTAACCCATCAGATATTTGACAACATCTTGCACAATAATTGCATTGATGGGTTCTATCAATGACCTCCCTACAGGGCACTTGGGTGGCTCAGTCAGTTAAGTGTCTGACTCATGATTTTGGCTTAGATCAAGATCTCACAGTTTGTGAGTTCGAGCCCCACGTTGAGGTTCTCTCTCCCTGTCTCTGTCCCTCCCTCACTTGTGCTCGCTCTCTCTCTCTCAATTGAATAAATAAACTTTAAAAAAAAATGACCTCCCTATAACCACACCCTTTGCCCTGTAATTTTTACCCTATAGTCCTCTCTGTCTGACTCTGGCTCAATATGTTACCTGATTGGCCAATAGACTATTTGGAGGCTTGATATAAACCAAGGCTTGAAGAATCTCTTGCACATTTACATTTCTTTTTCTTGCTTCTCTGCAATAATTGTTAGAACAGATCTGAGCTAGCCTGGGGACAAGGCTGGGCTAGCCTGCTGGAGAATGAAAAAACATACGGAACACAGGCAAAAATTTTAGTCAAAGCCTGAGACGTGTGTGAGAACACAAACATCATCAGCAAAACCTTATAACCAGCCCTCAGTTGATTGTAGACAACAGTTCAATTCACCTAGCCACTAGGATCATGAGAAGTAACAGATAGCTGCTTATTTAAGCCAGTAGGTTTTCAAGAATTAGCAGTAATAGCTAATTGATATACATGGAAGAATATTTTATGGAAGATATTTGAATGATGCCAGTTATATAATTTCTATCTTATTTGTAAATGTATATACGGAGGAGAGCACCTAAGTGCATATACTTTAGTATAAGATTGAAATTGTCAGTGCACCCAAGGGGTTGTGAAGGATTGTTAAGGTGTTATATCAGAAAAACCAGGTTAACTAAATTGTTGAGTTGTATCACCCCCTGTAGCAGTCATAGATATACAGGGATTGGACTTATAAGTCAAGTCAGAAAACATCAATTTCATCATCGAATCTGTTCTTTATTAAAAATTTTTTTTAATGTTTATTTTTGAGAGAGAGAGAGAGCATGAGCAGGGAAGGGGCAGAGAGAGAGAGAGAGAGAGGGAGACACAGAATCCAACGCAGGCTGCAGTCTCTGAGCTGTCAGCACAGAGCCTGACGTGGGACTCGAACCCATAGACTGCGAGAGATCATGACCTGAGTGGAAGTCGGATGCAGACCGACTGAGCCACTCAGGCGCCCCATCAAATCTGTTCTTAATGAAACAATAACACCATCGGAATAGACTTGTGTATTACCATTAGCAATACGAAAATAATTTATGTTCATATTCTGCAGATAAATGATTTTGCATAATTCTTTCCACCTTAGCAACAACAACAACAAATTATTCTTTTTTTGAACCTCCTTCTCCCCTGCCCTCTACTACTAAAAACAGTTGTTGTTGTTTTTTTTCTTTCTGGTTTTAAGCCAAGTTGAAAATAGATATTTAATTATGCTTCTGCAGTTTCTATGTCCTGTGGCCAAATGCAAACGTGGCATCAGATTTCTTATGAAAGACTTTAGCCACACCTGGCAAAATGCTGCTTTGCTTCAGTTCCTCGTCTTGATTACAAATTTATGGAAGAAGGCACGTGCAGAAACCCGGTTGCAAGCCTTGAGGAAGTCAGGGATGAGTTGCATGACCTTGGGCAATTAACCTCATACCTGCTTGACTCCAGTTACTCATGAGGGGGACAAGAGACCAAGAGCCAATCATCTTTCGTGACAGTACCTTAGGAGGCAGACTGGAAAGTTCAGAACATGGGACTTAGAGACAAACAGATTTTCTTCAGATCCCTGTTAACCATTTACAATATGTCATTGAGTATTTTAATCATTGAGCTCCTGCTTTGTCGTTTGCAAACTGAGAATAAGAGACATTTTAAGGGCCATTGAGTGGATTCAATGGATTAACACACTTTTGTCCTCAGTGCTGCAAACCTCAGGTCTTCAAAGGGGCCCTCGGTGAATAGCATCTCCATTCTCTACCAGGTTCTGAACACTTTGAGAGAGAAGAGAAAGAGTAAATATGGAGGCCAAAATGTCCTTAACGTCAATGGGGATAAGGTGGCTTTGAGCGACAGCCGAATGAGTCTCCCAAGTAAATTCCAGAATTGGGCAATTTTTACCCACCAGGCATAGGCAGAGGTGGAACAGAGCACCAGTTAACATCAAGGGTCTGGGCAACATTCAGCCCAGGAAGGAGCAAAAGGGAACTCACACTTTTCAGGACCAATCTTGCTCTCAAGCCAAATAAAGGGCAGAGCTGCGCCAAACATGAACTTCACAAATTACTGATCAGGTAAGTCACTTCATCTCCCCTCGGTCAGGATGAGGGAAACAGCAGAGAGGCCAGTGATTATGACTGAATTCCCTTTTCAGGAAGAAAGCTTTAGAATGGGTTAGAAATATGGCCAGCCAATAGCAGGCAACCAATATCCAGTATTTACTGTAATTACTTGTTTAAATGTCACATTGGCTTTCTTAGATCACTAGGATTTTATTTAGATTGCTTTGACATTCAATTACTTTCACTTATACGCAAGAACGATCATTTGAGATGTAAGGAATTAATTCCTATGGTGAATTGTTTCTTTCTATATCTACTTGTTTCCAGAATACTTGGTAAAATTCTGTCCAGAGTATTAAATCTTGCCTCATGTTACTCCTACACCTCCAATTTTATTAGAAAGACAGTCATTATGAAACTACTGTGATAGGCATCATATGTTAGCATATCTCAAACATTTATAACAAAAATAGAGTGAGTGGCCCTTGGTTGGGATGGTAATGAAACGTGGTCAGGATCAACAGATCACACAGCTTAAAAACTAATAAAATTTAATGTGTGTTATCCTTGTACATGAGAGCAAGACTTACGTGTCTTTTAAATTTTCTGAGACGCATAAAAATTCTTGAGAGCTCACATTCATAAAAACATCATTTAAGGCTGGCGTTAGTGATTTGCCCAAGAAGAATCCTGAATTTTCTGCATAATTCCTAAACACAGAATTCTCCCTGAAGCTTTACAGCTATATTCATTATTTTAGAAGAAACCTCACATCATTGAGCCCCTGACTTAAACTCTTAGTTTCTTTCCTGTGAAGTTAAGGAACATCTTCTTTTCCTACCGCAACAATGTAACATGTGGTTACACTAAGACACCGAGTAGGAAAGTGCTTTAAATAGTACCAATACTAACAAACACTTGAAATTACTTTTAGATGTGTCTTTAGTCTTTTTCTGAATAGGAGTCCCATGTTTCTGGTGTCCTTCATCGGCTTTTCCCTTCTGTCTCTACTTGAGGAAGATGATGTAAAGAGACCTTACAAATTTTCACAAAAGTATGCTACAAAAACTGACTAATGGTGCATACTAATGGGAAAGCTACATGAAATTGATTAGGAAAGAGGGAGCACTTCAGAGAGCATTGTTGCTGCCTTGCCTGCAGGGCATGTATGTGCAGGTTTGAGGGAGTGGGAAGGAAAGTCCCCCATACAATGTCTTAAACATTGGCAACACTAAATACACTGATGCATAGAGACAAAATAAGTTTCATCATCCTGAAATGCCCAGGTGAGCTTCCTTCCAGTGAGATCCCATCAAGAAAGTGGAGAATGTGGTTCCACTGTCTCTGTACACAATTAATTTGTCCTTAAATACTACAAGGACTGCCCTAAGAAGAAAATGAATGTGCAAGCGAAAAGAGAATTGAGTCATCCCAACAAGAACGATTTGGGCAAGAACAGTCCAGGGCATCTAGTCCCACAGAGCTACAATTGCCTCGGGCAGAAGAGAGAGGGAAATAAAGCTCCCCCCCCCCCACCCCCATTCTGCATTAAAGCCACAAAGATGCCTTCTGATAGGAGGACATGCTGTAATTTTGTTTTAATGTCTTCAGTAGAATGGTGCCATTTAGTTCAGCTTTTAATGCGGCCTTAAATTGCTGTTTTATTACCCTTGTTGACATTCTGGAAGCATGAAATTAGCAAATCACATTAAGGAAGCAAACAAAAAAAGCAAGAAACCTCAGCCTAGTTAAACAATGCCAGCATAATCCACGTATTTGAATAATGTTCTTACCTTAAAACACCAGGCATATATTTATTTCAAGGTTTCTTTTCCCACAGCCAATGAATTAGTTTTATGAATAATTGCATATTCCATCGCATCTCAAATGCATGCACTCATAGCGACCTTGAAAGATGCTCTGTGTTGTGTGGCAGAAAGAAGATAGTTTGTAACTCTTTTTCCTTTTCAGAAATAACTCCTCTGGACTCTCCTTGAGGAAGGCCTCCTGTTCTTAAAACAATCCTTGTCAATAGCTTTGCTGCTCCAAGCGGCGGACACTTCCCTCGGTTATAACGGTGATCATTTTATTTGGAAGATAAGCAATTTTACAGTTACAGAGTGAAAACCGTTTCAATCAAGGTCTCTTTATCCTGCTGTACGGATCTACCTTGACTTGCAATGGGGTTAAGCGCTAATAAACCTACCTTCAGTAGGAAGTGTCTGAAGTCAAAAATGCACCCAGCACGCCTAACATACACATAGCTTAGCCTGCCTTAAATATGCGCAGAACGCTTACGTGCGCCTACGGTGGGGAAAATCATCTAATGCAAAGACTAATTTATAATGAAGTGTTGAATAGCCATGTAATTTACTGACGCCTGGACTAAAAGTGAAACCAGAATGGGCGTATGGGTACAGAATGGTAGGGAGCCTGGTGATGGCCTGGCTGGCTGGGAGCTGTGGCTACCTCCCCCTGCCCAGCAGCATGAGAGAGGGTTCTCCTGCACATCCCTCGCCTGGGAAAAAGATCTAAATCCAAAATCCAACATACCGTTTTCACTGAATGCCTCTCACTTTCACACCACTGTAAAGTTGAAAAACTGAGAGTCGAAACTTCGTAAGCGGAGGACGGTCTATAATCCAAATGTAGCTACCTATGCATCTTTTTTCTCATCAAACTAAAAGTAGCCATGTAAAATAAATTAGTATCTTTACCTAGTCTGGTATTATTAAATAAAGGAGGCAACCTCAAGTATTCATTTCAGTGGAGTGCATGAAGGACAGGCTTTTTATAGCACACCTCTTTATTTTTGGCTCACAGACATGCATTTCCCCTTTCTAGCAGTGCCTTAATTTCATTATGAGAAATTAGCCCTTCCTCATTGGAATTAGGCTGGTGAGACTGTAATTAGAGTTTCTTCCTCTGCTGGCCAGAGAGTGGAAAGAAAACTCAAGCTAGGCTAATCTGCTGACCTTGGCATTAGATTTGAATTTTGAGAAGATCAAAGGGACTGAAAATTCTTAGAGTTCTCTTACAAGAAGTGACATACGGATGCCACTTGAATCCTATCACTTAATAGGTGTGTGGCAGTAAACACGAAGCTTAGGTACCCTGAGTTGGCTCCGTTATAATTGAGGAGAATGACAACACCGAACTCAACAGTTCGTGAAGAGGACCAATGAGCTAACAGATGTGAACGCATGGCAGTGGATGAATGTTGGCTACTGGTATTATTCTTGCACCTTGGACCAGATGTAGCAAAAGTGCTACCTATCGTGGCAAATTTTGTGGCTCCTTTTCCGGTTCACCAGCCTCCAGAGCTGCCTTGGTACTCCTTATTTCTAAGTTGGTGGTCCATTCTCCTGTGGGTTGAGAGTCCCTGGGGAACTTCCAATAAATTATCTTAGGTTTAACCTGCTCAGGGTCATTTTCTTACGGTCACAACCAGGGAGTCTTTCCTGACACACACTCATATCGACATGCTGTAGTTGCTAGACAAATTCAGAACCGATCACAAGGTTTTAACTTTAAAAAGCCAAGCTAGAGAAATTGGCAGATAGAGATATGGGTGTTCGATGCCTCACACGAAGATGTATAAGAAGTCCAAATAAAGAAGTCCAAATAATTACGTTAGAAGGTATTCCTTTGGTTACGTTGTCCGCAAAATGATTCAATAGTTATCAACCATGATCAGCAATGTAGCGTGTTTCTTTTATAACAAGTAAATCTGAATCCGTGAGATGTACACATAGATCACTAGGAACTCTCTTGGGAATAGCGGTGCAATTAAGGTTATAAAGTGTTCTTTCATCTTTGGGGTTCTATACTTAAAGCAGGAAATTAAGACTTTAATGAGGGCCCAGAGGAGAAGACAGAAAATTATTAAAAGAATGTGGAAAATATTATATATGAAAAGACCAGAAGAACGGAGAATTTTGAGCTGAGAATTTTCACAACAGAAAAATAAGGTCCTGGAAAGTGCTGGCTTTCGATCCATGCTGCAGATTATTGTAGGAATGGTGATACATGACTCTTTAGGGTATATACCAAGTAAGCTTGCTTGTGAAATAGAGGCTAGATGGTACAAAGACTCTATAGACTCCACATTTTATAAGAAATAAAAATAAAGAATCAAAAAAAGCTTAGAAAATTTGGAATCCAGTTCTTTCAGAATTTCTTAGGGCAAAGAGGTTAGGATGTGGTTGGACTCAGAGTAACCCAAGGTCCATCCTTGCTGGAAGTAATCCGTACATGTGGCGGACGAGATTTAGGTCCACCTGCCTCCGCACCAAAGCTTTATTATTTAAATATCTCTGCCAAAAATTTGAGGACTCTTTTCCTCACCAATGCCTCGTTCAGGTCAGGAAAGAGAAACTTGAAAGAGAGTGAAGGGCTCATTAGCCTCTTCTGGAATTGGTACAGCCAGTGGACAGAGCAATATTCCAAATGAAGGTCCGCTAAGCCAGAAGTTTGGTGATGTTTTGTGCCGAAATAAACAGTGCCACACGTTTGGCAGCTCGTGGACCCTCCACCAGCCAGATTTCGTGCGTGTGAGACAATTTTAGTTGGCTTTAATTCCGAATGTCTCTAAATTAAAGTATCTGTTCTCTACGCTGGTATCTTCGCATTCCAAAACCAAATTGTTCATTTTTGTTTTTAAGGGAAATAGAGCACCTGGACAGATTTTAGTATAGATTGATAGAAAATGAAGGAACAGTGCTTATAATCCACATTCTACGGTTAAACGGCTCTTAAGATTTGGGGAATGGTCTGAAGTGTCTGCTTCAGCGGCATCTTCTGGAAAATGAGGAGAGTAATAAAGTCTTCATCTGTGTCACCTCCTTTAGAGAGTGACTGTGAGGGGTGCCTGGGTGGCTCAGTCGGTTAAGCATCCGACTTCGGCTCAGGTCATGATCTCACGGTTCGTGGGTTCGAGCCCCACGTCGGGCTCTGTGCTGACAGCTCAGATCCTGGAGCCTGCTTCGGATTCTGTCTCTCTCTGTCTCTGCCTCTCCCTTACTCACGCTCTGTCTCTGTCTCTCAAAAATAAATAAATGTAAAAAAAAAAATTTAGTCTGTGAATAACCAGAATACTAAGGTGCCCAAATCTCCTAGTCTCATCATACACGAAACCCCACATATAAGATAAATGAAATTCACAGATACATTTTTAGAATAGAATCTTTACTTCTGCCAATGAAATAGATTTTAAGTCTGGAATAAATGGTTATGTGGGTTTTTTGTTTGTTTTGGTTTCGTTTGTTTTTTTGTTTTTTTTTGTTTTTTTGTTTTTTTTGTTTTTTACAAATACTTATATAGTATTTCTGGCCACCTTGAAATATTTAATTTAATCATCATAGCGATGGGCCTTAGGTCTTATTATTATCATCTGCATTTTACAAATAAGGACACTGGGACCTAGAATTGTTGAGTAGCTTGTCCACGTGTTACACAGCTGTGTTAATGAGTTGGAGTTGAATTTAAACTCAGGAATGCTGGTTACACACTCTGTGCTCATAGCTACCGTATATTCTGCTTCATTGGAACATCCTTGTGAGCGATGTAAGTCCCAAACTAGGGAAGTTAATCCCATAGATGCAGTAAAGTTTTGACCTAGTGCACATCTTTTCTAGAGAACTTCTTAGAATTTCTTCCAGTGTGATGCTCCACACTTGACTGAGGAGATGCTGAAAATACTATAATGGGTGTCTGATGTGAGTAAATCGTGTCCCTAAAGCTCTTTGAGGGCTTTTTCTTCCAGGTGTTCATGGTGTTACATGTGCTTCTATCTCCTGGAAAATAAAGTCAAGATGGTCTGATATTGCAGCTGAGTATTTGAATTGTCAAGTTGTAAGTGACAAAAATGTTCTCTCATGAAGTCCGTTACAGCTATTGACATTATAAGCCACAAATCTAGGTCATTGTCCAAAGTTTATAAGCAGAGACTTTTTAGATCAAACAGGTATGTGATGGGGATGCAGAAAGCAACCAAAGAAACACATAGAAGGAAGATAAGTCTAGTGGAATATGTCTATTTCTAATGCTAGAGTATGGATGAAGACCTTAGGTGAAAATAACAGGATTGAAGAAAATCCAACTATGGGTGTAGTTGGGTTACATCACAAGGCACTCTTAAGATGCTGTCCTAATTATTAACTAATACTCTGAAGAAAATGTATACCCAGTGCCACTTGATAAAAGTATTTTGTGCCACCTTGCTGAGAAGGGCTAAGAAAAGTAAAACTATGTTAAGAATATAGACTTCTGGGGAACTTTCCATCTGAGAAGAACGGGCATCATTGAAACTAGTAAAATTGGTTCTGCAAACACATTTAGACCACACTACAAACAAAATACTACTAGGTATTATATACACCAGGGCCTTTCACACATGAATTTAGGGGAACAAGCATTTGAGATGTTTGGTTCCATTTTCTGCCTGTACTCTCTATATAGATGGTATTCAGGACATATGACCAGCCATTTATTCTGACATTCAACACATATTGACTAAATAGTCTATGTTAGATATTGTGCTAAAAGATGGGATTTATTTATTTAAAAAAAATTTTTTTAACATTATTTTTGAGACAGAGAGAGACAGAGCATGAACGAGGGAGGGTCAGAGAGAGGGAGACACAGAATCTGAAGCAGGCTCCAGGCTCTGAGCTGTCAGCACAGAGCCCGACGCGGGGCTCGAACTCATGGACCGCGAGATCGTGACCTGAGCTGAAGTCGGCCGCTTAACCGACTGAGCCACCCAGGCGCCCCTAAAAGATGGGATTTATCAGGGAGCACACAACAAGTCTGTGGAGCTCATAGTCTAATGAGAGAAGAGGGATATTTATTTATTTATTTATTAATATTTATTTATTTTGAGAGAAAGAGAGCACAAGCAAGGGGAGGGCAGAGAGAGAAGGAGAGAGAGAATCCCAAGCAGGCTCTGTGCAACAGTTTGCAATATTATGACCTAAGTCGAAAACAAGAGTGGGACACAACCGACTGAGCCACTCAGGTGTCCCGAGAGGAGGGATATTTAATAGAATTAAAATCAATTGAAAATTATGAAAAATATTATAAAATAAGGTGGAGTTTTACTTTGGGGTAAAAAGGCACTAATGGAGGGCAAGGAAGGTCACTCTGAACAAACAGCAAGTTTCTATTCTTGAATAGTTCCTAGCTCAGACACACTCTACCAAGTAATTAAGCAATATGACTTAATTGAGGAAACACAGGCATTAAAATTGAATAGCCAGGAGATAAAAACAAACTAAATAGATTTACACATTATTTTACCTCTTTGATCATCAGTTTCCTTGTCATTAAAATGGAATCATTACTACCTTGAAGGGTCATTTGGAAAAGTACAATAAGGACAAGTATCTAGTACACAGTAGGAACTCAATGAATCATAGAATTATATTGTTGTTCTTTTTTTTTTTTTTTTTCTTAAGAGAGAGAGCAAGTTGGGGGAGAAGGGCAGAAGGAAAGAGAGAATTTTAAGCAAGCTCCATGATCAGTGCAGTACCTGAAGCAGGGCCACAACAGTGGGACCATGACCTGAGCTGAAATGAAGAGTTGGACATTCAACCGACTGAGCCAAGCACCCCTACCTATTATCATTTTTATTGCTGTCAATTATAACAATAAAAATATATTTGTCAAGTATTGCACTACTTGCCTCTTTAAGGATAAAAACATGAAAATCTTTGAGCTAATATATATAAATTTATACAGGTAAAATTGTATTCATTACCAATTACTGTAGGGGGTACACAAATATGGAAACTTCCATTGATGTAGGCCGTTCGTTGTATAATATGAAAAAAAGTCAGGAAGACTGACCGTTTCAATGGAAAGTTAGAAGACAAAGTAAGTTACTCTGATTTCAATACTTTATTAGGCTCTGTGTTAATTGTCTGTGAAAGTGTGGCCATGAAAGATAATGTGGTTGTCATCACATAGGTCCCCATGTGATTTCGTGAACAATTTCATTGAAATAAAACATTTCAATCAAGCTTCATTCATTGATCTGTGCACAAAAGAATCCAATGTAGCTATTTTCGAAAATTTCCATCAGAGAAACAAATTCTGGCAACTTCTCTGGGTAAGCATAATTCAAAGATGTGAATTCATTTTTTTTTTAAAGTACGCAGCACTTTTTAAAAAAATGTTGATTTATCTTTGAGAGAGAAAGAGAGAGAGAGAGTACAAGCAGGGAGGGGCAGAGAGTGAGGGCGCAGAGGATCCAAAGTGGGCTCTGTGCTAACAGCAGAGAGCCTGACATGGGGCTTGAACTCACAAACCGTGGGATCATGGTCTGAGCCGAAGTCGACAGTCAACTGGCTGATCCACCCAGGTGCCCCCAAGCATCCAGCCTTTTTAAGCAGAAATCTGTAGATTGCTCCAGTCAAATGTTGACCTTTAGGTTTAGAAATTAACTTAGGAAGATTCAGAGCAGGAATTTCAAGAGTTTTAACTTAGACCAAAGTATGAGCTACTAAATGTTCAATCCCCTTTCTTGGATGGGACAGAAGACCAAGGTCCTGGTTACGATTGATCTGAAATTTGGGCTGGTCATGAAGCTAGAGATTTGTTTGAGGGCGATCTTGTAAATAACTGGTGTTAAGGAACAATTACCAGGGGATGAGTTCGGAGAATATGGACTTCTCACGAGAAATCTAATGGGAATTTCTTAAAGTATGATCCATGGTAAACTGCTCCAAAATAACTTATGGAGTTTCTGAAAATTTCCAGAGTCCCACCAAAGAACAACGGGATTAGACTCACTAGGGTTAAATTCCAGTGATCTGCTTTGCAATAACAAGTTTTTTAGGTCATCTGTATGCATTGCAAAGTTTGGGTGGTACGTACTCAGGTAGACAATCGGGGCCTGGGTTACCAAATCCATCCTGTGCAATAATATATTACCCATGGATCATAGGGCACAGATATGTGATGGTGTTTGGAGCAAGTTTTAGAAAGAAGAAACCGGGGAGATTTCCCTGAGCTCAAAAGCAAGCAGCTTCCTTCTAAACTTACACTGCTCTGTACTCATGTTCACATCCTGGGCGGTTAAGGGTCCAGGCCTGGAAAGACAACAGGAAACTATGAAAGTTCCACCTACATGTCTTTTCCCCCGCCTTGCACATGTATTAAAATCTGTCCAAGCAGGATACTAATGGAGTAAAGGATTTCAGCAATTCCTTCCTGATACGCAAATATACATATTTTATTAAACTCTATATTTACTAACCTGATGTTTCTAATTGCAGATACAGAAGAAGTACATCAGATATTTGTGAAACATGATGAGGAAGACTTCGTTCGAAATGATCCAGGTAAGGGTCAAGACTCGCAACAGGGCAGAGACTGAGCTCATCTTCCTGAAACAAAAGGCAACGTTTTTAAATGCAATATTCACACGCTAGTGAGACAGTACTGGATGACTTTAGCAGGGAAGCAGCTCACAGTGATCAGGCGATCTGTACTTGCTAGTTGGTACTTAGGGAAGTCGGGCTTCTAACCACCCACAGAAAGTAGGAGACCATTCTGAGAATATCCACTTCTCACAGGAAGTCTAATGGGAATTTGTTAAAGTGGGGTCCATGATAACCCACTCAAAAATTACCCACGGAGTAAGATAGGGGCCTTATCTTTCCTGATTATGAGGTCTCAAAGGGACGTTTCCTATCCCCTTTTCTTTGAAAAAGACATTTCTGCATGAAAGTAGATCATACATTTCAAAGGGGCAGAGAAAGAATTTAACCTGCAAGTTTCCTGAAGCAAATGTGCCAAGAAAAGTGAGGTCAGGGGCTTAAGAAGAGGCTCATCTAAAGTTTAATCAAGATGAGGGGAGAGTTAAGGCTATCTTGGTCCTAGGGTGTAGACTAGGAAATGTCCCTTCCTTAAAGATATCGTCCGTGGAAGATATTCTGTGGTTCAGATTTCCCTTGGGGTGGTCCTGGCTTCAAATGTATTATCCATTTTCCCCTTTGTCAGAAGAGGGACCCCAATTCTATGATCACCCCTCTATAACAGTGACATACAGGAATACTTTACTTAACATCTGTCTCTTGAGTCTTTTTGGATCTAAAATTGTTAAACATAGAGACCAAATCGAAATTCTAAATCATCTTGAGGTTCAAATAAAACACATAGTGAGTTTCGTACAGACTCATGCTGGAGGTTTTCCATTTTCATCTGAAAGTTTGGTAAGATATGTACCCAACGGATCCCTTTTTTGAATTTGTGGACAATGACCTATTCACGCGGGTTCTCTGAATTTGATGATTTTCACATCTCATAATCACCGACTTGCTTGTGGGCATCGCGTTTGCTTCCGAAGAATCTGGCGCCAAGTGTGGGCAGGAAATTGACATTTAGAATTAATAGAAGGTGTGTTTTAAATCAAAGCCCCTCATACTTCACTAACATTAAAACTATGAGTCCCGACTGTGTTTTGTCTTGTTTTTTTCCTCCTATTTTCTGATAGTGCTCTTTTCACCCCTACCGCTCATGAATGCTGTTATGCTCTACTCCTTTTCAACTGTTTGCATGTAACGACACCCTGGGCACTTCGTGTGAAATGCTGTCAATCCTACAAGGTGCTCTATGCCTGCTCCAACTTTCCACAACATCCTGCCGAAATCAATACAAAGCCGCCAGTGTGTTAATAAATCTGCAATTAAGATGCAATGAATTTTGAATGAGAAATGATTGCTTTGAAGTGTGACTAAGAAGCATGCATTCATAGTGAAATGAGAGAAGGGCAACTTGACTTCAGGCTGCGCCAGCTCCTGGCTCTGTCTTATAATGTCCATGATCCTGGAATTTACAACTGTGAATCCAGGATAATGCTCCCCACGCCCGCTTCATCTGCGCAAGAGATACCTGGTGGATTAAATACAGCATGAGCTGGAGGAAAGTTTTAAAGGTCAAAAGGTAAGTTGAATTATTGCAAAAAAAAAAAAAATGTCTTGGGATACTTTATAAAGCTGAGGCCTAGTTTATCTCCATCGGAGACCAGTCTTAATTAAGGTAATTTTATTCTTGTGTCCCTCTACTAATTTTTCTAGGAACAAAAATCCCAGCCCAGTCTTTAATTAAGGCATCAAATGTTACTGATTATTTTCACAGCTTAGCGAACAGTGCTTAACATTTATATCCTTCTATAAAAAAAGAAAAGACAGGAGAGGATTTTCACGTCTCTGGAGCATAATGTCATTTTATGGGTCCAAGAGTAAGTGCTGTCCTCCTCAGCCACCCTGAGAAGAGCTACAGTGCGTCTCATTCCAGGGGCCAGGGGTTGTAGTCCCAATTCTTCCACTGCCTCTCCCACCCCAGAGCAGTCATTAAAGTAATTCAATTCTGTAATATTAACACATCTAGCTGCCATCTCCTATACTCCCTCAGTTCCTCCTTGTGTTTTGTGATTCCTAAAATATTACCAGAATCTCCTCATTAAGCCTTTTTATACATCTTATGCCACCCAAGTCCCAACTCACCGTGCCATTCAGTTTCCTGGACTACCTTTCATTCATTCTTCTTATTCAAAACACTCAGAAGCTTCCCTGAATCCAGTAGGTAAAGCTGAGCCTTCAAATCTCTCTTCCCTTGGCCCCAGCCCCCTATGCCCACAATTTTACCGGCCGTTGCCTTCAATTAAACCACTACACAAAGAGCCGCCCCCTGCGGTCGTCTCCTGTGGCACCCTTCGGCTTCATTCTGGGCAGGTCTAAACCACAGCTCTTCTTTAATTTCTCAAAGAAGTAGCCTCTGACCCCTTCTCGGACGCCTCCACCATGCTATTCCGGGCCCAGCTAGAAGCCATCTTCCTTCCCGTGAATCCCTGTAGAATTTGAGCTGTCGTTTCCTTGATGACGCTAGCATTTTGTACTGTTGTTAGGAATGTTTTCCTTCCCTTCGTAAAGGGTAAACTCCTTGAAGAAAGGACCACGGCAGATGCAGTTTCCTTTTTTGGATTCCGTGACGTGTTGGACTCAGGGTCTTTGACATAGGAGGCCTTCAATAAATTTGAATAATTCTCTGGGGCATCTGGGTGGCTCGGTCAGTCGGGTGTCCGACTTCGGCCCAGGTCGCGATCTCACAGTTTGTGAGTTCGAGCCCTGTGTCGGGCTCTGTGCTGACAGCTTGAAGCCTGGAGCTGCTTTGGATTCTGTGTCTCCCTCTCTCTCTGCCCCTCCCCAGCTCTCTCTCTCTCTCTCTCTCTCTCCCTGTTAAAAATAAATAAAAACTTTAAAAAATTTTTTGAACAATTCTTCAATGAAGTATTGATAAACAATAAAGTAAATGTAAGAAATGTTGGTGTGTTGCTGGTGATAAGCCAATCATCCTCCAATCACGAATGTTACTTATCTGCTAACTCTAATTCCTCATTTTGGTGAGCCTTGCTTTTATAATAAAGTTCATCGTAGTATTAAATAAGATACACGGCATGACCTTAACGCTTTAAGGATTCTTTCTAGTCCTGTCACTCTCAAACTGCAAATTCTGTTTCCTCAACAATTTCCAAACTTAAGTTTCCAGCATAAACCACTGGAGCTTGTATCACAATTCAAGAATGGCAATACATAATTCTAAAATATTCTAGTAACGTTCCACCTGATATCAACCCCAGTTACATCTACTTAGGAGGATGATGGAAGTATATCCTTTCCAGAATGGAGATCTACTCACATAACTGAAAGCATTGACTTCTCCCATTCAAAATGTTCACTAATATATAAATAATGAAAGCTAAATTTGGGAAGGACCAAAGCTATTAGGCAGGGATCTTCAAGATCCCTGTCATTCAAAAGGAAATGTCAGTTTCTCGTGGCTGTGATAGAATGGGTAAATACAAAGGAGATGATTTATCCTGTCGATTGCACCACCATATTGAATCATTTCTAAAATATAATAAACGGTAGTTAAGTGCAAACTTCCAGTTGCTGACCTCTTTATTACCTGATTCATTGGGCTACACACACTTGGGAGGGAAAATGAGCTCATCAATCAGATGATAATGTTTACCAGTGGAGAGCTTTCTTCTGAGCTTATGACATTCAGTAGCAAAAATACATGAATAGTTTTGTAAGCTTCTCTGGGACAAAGACTGCCATTTCTGTATGATTCAGAGGCCAACAGTCTTTCATTCCAAACACCTAACCTTTCTGCTAATCCAATCTGACCAATCATAAATGCAGAAGGACTTGAATAATTCAAGGTCTCCAAATGTATTTGAAGTCAAAAGCTCTTGTGGAGAAATTTGCCCAGTTCTATTGGTGCAGCAGGCTGTACTGAGCTGTGTAATAACTTCCTTTTAGAAGAGTGTTCCTTTTGAATTAAAGTAGGTGCATGCCTTTGATTTGGAGTATTACCATTTTGTCATATCCGAAAAAGAAAGTGTTTCTTATGAAAAGAGAAGCTCTGAAGATATATCCTGCGTTGTCTGCCCTCAATTCAGAAAAGGTCCCAATTAGAATGTAACTGTTCAGTAAGAATCTGTTCTAGCCCTCCTGGTCCATTCTCTGCCTTATCTGGCGTTCCAATGTTTCTCTAAAAAATAAATAGCTCCTAGATTAATATTTCTATTGAATTATTTTTCATGTTGTTCCTTCATTTCTTTACCCTTGCTCAAAAAAAAAAAAACATTAATAGTTTCCCTTGTTTGAAAAGCAATATCCATATTACATATCTTGGCACTCTAGATCCCCTTAAAACCTTTCCTAACTTCATATATGACCCTTGTACTGAAAGAACCGGAACCTCTTTCCAAGCTAATTTTCCAAAATAATTTACATCAATTTGCACCTACCACTGTTCTCTCAAACAGGCACTTAACCTTTCTTTTATCCCCGTTAGGTCTGCTTTCTCTCTACATGCAAGGCTTGCATCCCGATTTAGACTGTAATCCAAGGCTTACCCACCTTGGAACTTCACCCAGAAGCTGAGGGAAGCCCTTAATGAATATTCAAGGTCATGATGGTAGAGTCGTAAGGTCAATTCTTCTTCCAGAAAATGCAAGGTGAAATAATCATCTGACATATCATTTTATTTTAGACCATAACATGTATGTGTGTACGTGAAGGTGGCAGTGGGAAGGTGGGAGGGACATAGTTTTCAACCCAATTGAAAATATGTAAGTCAACTGCTTAACACAAAGCCTAGAACTCAATAAGAATTTGGTATTTGTTACAGCAAACAATGCAGGTTGGCACCATTGCTCTGTTGCTGCCTTCCAAAAGATTTGGAAAACAGAACACTTTGCAGACCATTTCTTTTGGAAAGGTTTTCTGGGGTGTCTGGAAAACTGACTTTCCTCTCTCTTCCTTCCTTCAACTTAAGAGGAGGCAGAGCTGAGAAAGCTAATTTGTGATCCTCTTAGGCAGGCCAAGAGACACAGAGAAGGGCATCAATGCCAGCATTTATCAAAGCTATCGTTGGTGGTATTTTGCGTCATTTTCTGTCAAAAGAATATGTATCTGATGCAAAACATAGCTATTCTATTATTAGCTATTTCTCTAGCAACAATTTTTGGCCTGTGTCATAACTAGTGAGCTATGTACAGACCAAAGACTAGCTAACACGTTGATGTTTCATGAACACATTATCCACATGAGATTCTGCCTTGAGCCCATATATCTATTGGAAGTGAAAATCATTCATGCTTCAGAAACTTATTTGAATACCATACAAATGGAGCCTTCAAATATTTTAATGTGATAAAAGGAATTACCAAGTTGGAAGACATGGTTTTGGAAGGATTTAGCTTAAATATATCAATAGCTGGTATCATTGAGCATTAACTTTGTGCTAGGTAAGCAGTAAACCAGATATTTTTGGCCATCACCGTATTTCTTTCTTTCAACTACACCACATAGTCAGTAGTACAGACTTCTATCCCAAAGAAGAGAATACTTAGAAAAGTAATTGGTTCAAGGTCAAACAGCTGAATAGTGGCAGAGGTGGGAATTAAACTTGTGTTTGTTCGATTCTAAATCTGTAATCTTAAATATTTATATATTCTCTCACAAGACAGTCTAATCCAGAGAATTGAAATATACAAAAAAACATTTATAACTTGAGATCTGTTTTGTCTGGTATTGTTAGCTACAAAATAAACTATTTCAAAGGTGTCATCCATTCATTCATTCATTCAATCAATATGTATTTTGTGATTACTCTGTGCGTATGCTAGGCCCTGGGAATGCAACATTGGACAATATAGCCATAGTTTCTGTCCTCAACAAATATACAATTGACTAGGAAACACAGATGCTAAGATAAACAATAACTATTAACATAGGTCTTATGTGAGAAATTGGAGGTCATATATACATACCTATTTACTGTCATCAGAAATTCTCCCCAGAGTTATCTAAGCTGAGATACAGAGGATAAATCTTTAGGGGGAGGCAGCCTAAAGGAAAAAGCTAAGATCATTCCTGGTAGGGTATAACTTTGACATTTAAATGAAAGAGCAGATATAGATAAGACTTAGGAGTCAAATCATAGTAGGACATGAGAGCTTTAATAAAGAATTATTTATTTATGTGCTTTTTTAAACTAAAAAAATAGAAGTTATTGAAATAAGCTTTAAGTGTCAGAATAATATGATCAGATTTGCATTTTGGAAAGGTCACTTTGACTTATGGTGTGGCAAATAAATTAGAGGCATTTTCCTGAAATCAGCTAGAGTTTCCACTCATTTGAATACATTTCTCAGATTGGCAGTTCAGAGGCATTTGCAATATCCCATGTAAGAAATGTGGAAAAGCCTTGACAAAAACAGTCTGGAAATACTAGTGTCCGTGGATACCTTCTGTAGTTCCCAGATCTTAGGTTGGAAGAAGTTGACAGATCAAACAGCCTTTCTCTCTGCCTGTTGCAGTAGATGTGATAATTTAAGAGAAGTTTCCATTCAAGAAGGTGGTGAAAATATTTGATGAAAAGTTTGAAGATATTAGGGTGCTTTTTAATCATACGAGTTTGGTTGTGTAAGAATGGAGGCAGGGCAAAAGAGAAAAGAGAAAGGTCGATGGAGGGTAGGTCAAATTTAAACACCCAAACTGCAGTGTTGTGGAGACGAGGGCCTAAGAGAGTTAGGGGTTTAAGATTTTCGCCAGTAAGCTTTGGGAATTAGACAACTTCCTGATGAATGGATTTATGATCATTTGAGGTTGGAAGACAACACCCTCAAGAGTTCCTTCTTGGATGAAAGATGCTTTAAGTCCTCCAGGGTTTCACTGTGACGTCCTCAGCAGGCCCCACAGTGGCACCTATGCCGGACCTGGACACCCTCATGTTCCTTGGGTTGGTCATCTCTTGCAATGCTGGCAAGACTGAGAGGTGCAGGGAAGGAAAAGGAAAGGATAAAGGGATGAGTTATAAGCACAGTACGTACCTTCAGAAATTTACATGTGATTCTAAAGGCTGGGGACTCTTTTTGTCTAAATTATCACTTGCTCCCTTCAAAGGTGTTATGATGCATTTTCTTCTCTTATTTCATATTGCTGATTAGCTGGATGTTCTTTGTTTTTCTTTTTAAGTCATGGCCGGGGAACAATTACATAATGTTCTAAAGTGAACCCAAATGTCTTGCTGTGTCTGAGGATGCAGCAGAGGGCAAGAGGTCTTGATCCTTACGTCGACTGAGAATACAACAGGTTTGGAAATGAAAACCAGGAACAGGGTCTGGAAGAAAGGGCCCAATTCACAATAAATGGCAAAAATATCACAACCAAGAAGCCCGCATACCTGCGATATGTGGAGCACAGTTTGGAATCCTCTAGACCGATGCTGTCTGGGAGAAATACCATGTGAGTCAGAAACATAAGCCACAGGTGTCATTTTATATTTTCTAGTAGGCACATTTTTAAAAAGTAAAAGGAAATACTTTTGAATTTGATTATAATACATCTTATTTAACAGAACACATTCAAAATACTATCCTTTCAATGGATAATTAATACAAAACAATTACTAAGAAAATATTTACATTATACAGGCAACATAATGGCAATAAATTCATATCTTTCAGTATTCACTCTAAATGTCAGTGGACTCAATGCTTCAGTCAAAAGACATAGGGTAACAGAATGGGTAAGAAAACAAGATCCATCTATATGCTGTTTACAAGAGACCCACTTTAGACCTAAAGTCACCTTCAGACTGAAAGTAAGGGGATGGAGACCCATCTATCATGCTAATGATAGCCAGAGTAGCCATACTTATATCACACAATCTAGACGTTAAAATAAAGACTGTAATAAGAGATGAAAAGGGCATTACATCATAATCAAGGGGTCTGTACACCAAGAAGACCTAACAATTGTAAACATTTATGCTCCAAATGTGGAGCACCCAGTATATAAATTAATGAATCACAAACATAAAGAAACTCATTGATAATAATACCATAATAGTAGGGGACTTCAACACCTCACTTACAGCAATGGACAGATAGTCTAAACAGAAAATCAACAAGGAAACAATGGCTTTGAATGACACACTGGACCAGATGGACTTAACAGATATATTCAGAACATTTCAGCCTAAAGCAGTGGAATACACATTCTTCTCCAGGGCACATGGCACATTCTCCAGAATAGATCAAATACTGGGACACAAATCAGCCCTCTACAGGTACAAAAAGATTGAAGTCATACCATGCATATTTTCAGACCACAACACTATGAAACTCGAAATCAACCACAAGAAAAAATGTAGAAATGTAACAAATACTTGGAGACTAAAGACCATCCTACTAAAGAATGAATGGGTTAACCAGGAAGTTAAAGAGGAAATTAAAAAGTACATGGAAGCCAACAAAAATGGTAACACCACAGCCCAAAACCTCTGGGAAGCAGCAAAGGTAGTCATAAGAGGAAAGTATATAGCGATCCAGGCCTTCCTAAAGAAGGAAGAAAGGTCTCAGATGTACAACTTAACTTTACACCTTAAAGAGCTGGAAAAAGAACCGCAAAAAAAACCCAAAACCAACAGAAGACAGGAAATAATAAAGATTAGAGCAGAAATAAATGCTATTGAAACCAAAAAAACAAAAACAAAGACAAAAACAGTAGAAAAGATCAAAGAAACCAGAAGCTGGTTCTTTGAAAGAATTAACAAAATTGATAAACCACTAGCCAGTTTGATCAAAAATAAAAAGGAAAGGACCCAAATAAATAAAATTAAGAATGAAAGAGGAGATATCACAACCAACACAGCAGAAATAAAAACAATAATAAGAGAATAGTATGAGCAATTATACGCCAATAAAATGGGCAATCTGGAAGAAAGGGACAAATTCCTAGAAACATATAAACTACCAAAACTGAAAACAGGAAGAAATAGAAAATTTGAACAGACCCATAACCAGTAAAGAAATCGAATTAGTAATCAAAAATCTCCCAAAAAACAAAAGTCTAGGGCCAGATGGCTTTCCAGGGGAATTCTACCAAACATTTAAAGAGTTAACACCTATTCTCTTGAAACTTTTACAAAAAATAGAAATGGAAGGAAAATTTCCAAACTCTTTCTATGAAGCCAACATTACCTCTCTTTCAAAACCAGAGACAGACCCCACTAAAAAGAACTATAGACCATTTTCCCTGATGAACATGGATGTAAAAATCCTCAACAAAATATTAGCCAACCGGATCCAACAATACCTTAAAAAAATTATTCACTGCAGCCAAGTGGGATTTATACCTGGGATGTAGGGCTGGTTCAATATCTGGAAAATAATCAATGTGATTCATCACGTCAATAAAAGAAAGGACAAGGACCACATGATCTTCTCAATAGATGCAGAGAAAGCATTTGACACAATACAGCATCCTTTCTTGATAAAAACCCTCAAGAAAGTAGGGATAGAAGGAACATACCTCGAGATCATAAAAGCCATATATGAATGGCCCAATGCTAATATCATCCTCAATGGGGAAAAACTGAGAGCTTTCCCCCTAAGGTCAGGAACAAGACAGGGATGTCCGCTCTCGCCACTGTTATTCAACATAGTATTGGATGTGGTAGCCTGGGCAATCAGAAAACACAAAGAAATAAAAGACATCCAAGTGGCCAGAAGGAGGTCAAACCTTCACTCTTTGCAGATGAGTTCGTGCTCTTCCTCTCTCTATCAAAAATAAATAAACATTAAAAATTTTTAATTTGGGATTGCAGAATTCCAGGTGTTTCCCAGCCATCTCCTCTGTCCTGTCCTCTGTCGTGATGCTCACTGGGGAAAAGTACTCCTCTGAATTTGTGGCTCCTGTGATTTCCTTCTCTCTGCCCCTAACGTTGGCCTTCAGAGGTCTCTCCTCTAAGTTCCCCTCCCACATCTGTGCCCTCTGCCTGTGGTCCCCTCATCTTCCACCAGTGGGCAAGGTGTCATCCAGCCCTCCTCCCTCCATCATAGTTGGAGTTTGTTCAGTGTTCCTATGAGCATAAGCAGGCCTCATAGATAGGTTTATGGCCAGCACCTCATCCTTCATTTATTTTGTCATTCATTTTTATTATTTATTTATTTATTTATTTATTTATTTATTTATTCATTTATGTTAGAGAGTGTGTGTAAGTGGGGTAAACAGAGACAGAGAGAGAGAGGCAATCTTTTTAAAAAATTTTTTTTAAATGTTTATTTTTGCGAGAGAGAGAGAGAGAGAGAGAGAGAGAGAGCATGAATAGGGAAGGGGCAGAAAGAGAGAGACACAGAATCCGAAGCAGGCTCCAGGCTCTGAGCTGTCAGTGCAGAGCCTAACGTGGAGCTCGAACTCTTGGACCTTGAGATCATGACCTGAGCGGAAGTAGGATGCTTAACCGACTGAGCCACCCAGGCGCCCTGAGAGAGAGAGAGAGAGAGAGAGAGAGAGAGAGAGAGATGATCTTAAGCAGGTTCCATAGTCAGTGCATAGCCTGATGTGGGGTTGAATCCCATGCATGACCCTGGGATCATGACCCGAGCTGAAATCAAGAACCAGACAGATGCTCAACCAAAGGAACCACCCAGGCACCCCAGGATCATTTATTTTTAAAATGCATTTAATATGTTCATTCTGTGTGGCCAGGCACTGGGTACAAATAACATTGATGTGGCTTTAATTCTCATGGTGATTGCATTTAAGAGGGAGCCGGAAATTAACCGAATAACCAAACCCATAAATACATAGTTATAGATTATAATACTTGATTTTAAGCAAATCAAAGACCTAATTCTCTAATTTTAGATCATGAGTCCTTTTAAGGAAATGTAAGGGATAGGATGACTGGCTATATCAGGGGGTTGAGGGATTTGAAGTAGTTTGAGGTTCAAGGAAGCTTCCAAGGAGGAGCTGGTTAAAGCAAGTGGTACAGTTCCAGATAGAGGCAGCAGACAGGAAAGTATGCGGTGCTATCATTCAATTACAAGATGATCGGTGGTTGTGGCTGGACAGAGTGGCGAGGAGAAGGCCAGTACTGCGGAGAGAATGGAGAAGTGCACCCAGGTCCCTGTGCACTTCTTATGGATCCAGGAAGCCACACAGTCAAGTTACCCGGGAAGGGCCCCATCAGGTCAGATCTGGCTTTTCAGTGGGTCACTTGGGCTGCCATCTGCAGGATGGACTAGAGCAGCTGAGAGAGGAGGCAGAGGGGTGAAAGGCTGTCATGGAATCCAGGTGAGAGACCACGGTGCTGGGGCCAGATCCCAGTTCTCCCCCTAAGCACTATGGATATTTGGGGCCAAAACCACCTATGAATAAATCTCACCAAAGAGCTGAAAAATCTACACACTGAAAACTATAGAAAGCTTATGAAAGAAATTGAAGACACACACAAAATGGAAAAAGATTCCATGCTCCTGGATAAGAACAAATATTGTTAAAATGTCAATACTACCCAAAGCAATCTACATATTCAATGCAATCCCGATCAAAATAACACCAGCAATCTTCACAGAGCTAGAGCAAACAATCCTAAAATTTTTACGGAACCAGACGCAAATAGCCAAAGCAATCTTGAAAAAGAAAACCAAAGCTGGAGGCATCACGATCCTGGACTTCAAGCTGTATTACAAAGCTTCAAGACAGTATGGTACTGGCACAAAAACAGATAGATCAATGGAACAAAATAGAAAACCCAAAAATGGACCCAGAAACATATGGCCAACTAATCTTTGATAAAGCAGGAAAGAATATCCAATGGAATAAAGATAGTCTCTTCTCTTCAGCAAATGGTGCTGGGAAAACTGGACAGTTACATGCAAAAAAATTAACCTGGACCACTTTCTTACACCATAAACAAAAATAAACTCAAAATGGATGAAAGACCTAAATGTAAGACAGGAAGCCATCAAAATCCTCGAGGAGAAAGCAGGCGAAAACCTCTTTGACCTTGGCCACAGCAACTTCTTACTCAACGCATCTCTGGAGGCAAGGGAAACCAAAGCAAAAATGAACTATTGGGACCTCATCAAAATTAAAAGCTTCTTTCTGCACAGCGAAGGAAACAATCAGCAAAACCAAAAAGCAACCAACAGAATGGGAGAAGATATTTGCAAACGACATATCAGATAAAGGGTTACTATCCAAAATCTATAATGAAAGCAAACTCAACACCCAAAAAAACAAGTAATACAGTGAAGAAATGGGCAAAAGACATAAATAGACACTTCTCCAAAGAAGACATCCAGATGGCCAACTGACACATGAAAAAACTCTCAACGTCCCTCATTATCGGAGAAATACAAATCAAAACCACAATGAGATATCACCTCACACCTGTCAGAATGGCTAACATTAACAATTCAGACAACAACAGATGTTGGTGAGGTTGCAGAGAAAGAAGATCTCTTTTGCATTGTTGGTGGGAAGGCAAACTGGTGCAGCCACTCTGGAAGACAGTATGGAGGGTCCACAAAAAATTAAAAATAGAACTACCCTACAACCCAGAAATTGTACTACTAGGTACTTATCCAAGGGATACTGGTGTGCTGTTTCGAAGGGACACATGCACCCCCATGTTTATAGCAGCACTATCAACAATAGCCAAAGTATGGAAAGAGCCCAAATGTCTTTCAATGGATGAATGGATAAAGAAGATGTACGCAATGGAGTATTACTCGGCAATCAAAAAGAATGAAATCTTGCCATTTACACCTACGTGGATGGGACTGGAGGGTATTATGCTAAGTGAAACTAGTCAGTCATAGAAAGACAAAAATCATATGACTTCAGTCATATGAGGACTTTAAGAGACAAAACAGATGAACATAAGGGAAGGGATGCAAAAATAATATAAAAACAGGGAGGGGGACAAAACGTAAGAGATTCTTAAATATGTAGAACAAACAGAGGGCTACTAGAGGGGTTGGTGGGGGGGGATGGTCTAAATAGGTAAGGGGCATTAAGGAATCTACTCGTTAAATCATTGTTACACTGTATGCTAACTAACTTGGATGTAAATTAAAAAATAAATAAATTAAAAAAAAGAAAATATTTACATTACATTTTATTTCACAACAGGTCTTTGGAATCTACTGGGTATTTTATTATTTTATTTTATTTTATTTCATTTCATTTTATTTTATTTTCCTATTTTGTTTTATTTTATTTTATTTTATTTTATTTTATTTTATTTTATTATTTTACTTATTTTTTGGAATCCAGTGGGTATTTTGGATATCTCAATTCCGACTAGCCACATTTCAAATTCTCAAAAAATACACCTGCCTAGAGCTTACCATATTGGACAACTCTTGTTTTGTGTAAGTTGTCAGAATACTAAATCCAGAAAATATTTTATTGGTTTTTGAATGTTTTAAAAAGATTTGCAGGTACACATATGCTGTTTCATTAATAAGGGAGTTAAAACAAAATACATTAGTTTCCTTCTCTAGATTTATTTATGTAGAACAAGTCTCATTAATTTCTGTAGACAAGGAGTAATTGGTAGGTATTCAACGAGGATACCCTAAAGGATTTTATAGTCTAATTAGGAAAATAGAAACCAAAGCATGGTAAGTGCTATATTAAGGGCACCAGATTGATACAAGGGCACAAGGGGTGAAACAAATCCAGGCTTGGGTGATCACAGGTAAAATTTAAAAAGCAATATTGTCAATATCGGATTGTAGTTCATACAAGTCAGATCATGTTACTTACTTCTTACTCAGAACCTAAAATTCAGAATTCTTGAGTGGCCGATGAGGCCAGAAAAAGTTTACCCTCCTGAAACTCTTCAACTTTCTCCCTTTCCTCCCTCCATCCTCCCCCCACCCCACCCCTTGAGTTTACCCCAAGTAGCCAGGCTGGTCCCTCACTTGAACTTCATTCATATTCCCACCTCGGGGTCTTTGCATGCACTCTTTCCTCTTCCCACAACATCATCCACCTAGTTAGCTGAAAGACTTCTTTCTGAAAGTCTCTGCTCAAAGGCTATTTTATTAAAGAGGCTTCCCATAATCACCCTAGTCAAAATAGCACTTGGTTCCACACTTTACCTTTTTATCCTGCTTCATTTTTCCCCATCCCACTTAATACCAATGTAATAGTGAATTTTATGTGTCAGCTTGGTTGGGCCATAGTGCCCACATATTCGATCAAACACTACTCTGGATGTTTCTGTAAAGATGCTTTTAGGAAGAAATTAATATTTAAATCAGTGGACATTGAGCAAAGCAGATCACCCTCCATGGTGTGGGTGGGCCTCGTTTAATCAGTTGAAGAACTGTATAGCCTGAAGAATAACCTCCCCCAAACAACAGGGAATTCAGAATACGGCCTTTGGACCCAGACTGAACTCCTCTCTGGGGCTCCAGACTGGTGGCTGGGCACATTTGAATTTATGAAACCTCCACAATAATGTGAGCCAATTTTACTGGAGGACGCTAATACAACCACCTAAACTACTATATTTTTTTAAAAGAAATTGTTTATTTGCTGTATGTATTCCCCTACTAAAATAGAAATCCATGGGAGTGGGAAAGCATCTGTTTCCTTCATACTCTTCTCCCAGCATGAGGAGCTGAAGGTGCTCAATAAATATTTGTTGAGTTATTCAATACGTTAATGAATAAATTCTGTTCATGTTGACTGATTTGAGTGGAATAATTCTGAGGAGACAGCAATGGATAGGACCAGCTAGACTGTAATAATAGATTCTACGGAAACTTAGTATCTTCCCTTTTCTAAGACTCATAAAAGAAAGAACATGTTTCTTTAAATGTGGTAACTTTACCTAATCACTAATCTTTTAAATAAGTGCTAATGGTAATTATACACCGTGCTCCAAAGAAATGATCCCAGTAACACATGTTCACTCCTGAATGACCATATCTTTCTGAATCTCAAATAGAATGTAGCAGTTCAGCATATGTCCAATAAACATTAGCAACAATCCATAAACTGCGAGGCTAAGTAAAAAAAAAAAAAAAAAGCAGCAAGGTATCAAAGCTTCAAGTGACCATGACACCAAAATTTCCCTTGCTGATTTCATCTCCAAGAAATAGAATAAGAACTTGACTAATGATATGTTTGTATGTATTGTGCCCATGTAAAGAAATACATTCACTTAGTTACTAATGTTATTTTTTTCTTTTCTCCCCATCGCTGGAACTCAGTTATTACATCTCTCATCTACTTCAGAAGCTAATGACTTCATCATGCATTTTTTTTTTCTCTCAAATATAGGCTACATTTACACATATGAGAAAGGGCAAACAGACACATTTGCAAATACACACACACAAAGTGTGACTCACATGGCGTTTATGGAAGTGTTATTGTACAATCATTTGCATATGGGATGGGAGCGGGAAATGCTAACAACACAACAAAACAAAGACATTGCAAAAAATTAACATTCTCATCTTAGTTTGCTGGTCAGAATCAAGTGGGTAAAGCTTGTGGAAGGGAACAGAACCTTAGCGTCTAGAGAAGAGGACTCAGGTTCTAACTCTGCCAATGACTGAGATCTGACCTGAGGGTCATTGTCATCCGAACCTTAAATTCGAAGTGAGAGGGTGACTTCCAGCTCTAAGATGCTCTTTGATTTCATGAAATAAATAATCTAAATACCGATTAGGAAATGCTACTTTTTGAAGATCACCCTTAATATCAAAGTCACAATGGGCTAATGATAAAAAAAAATCATCAGGAACAATTTCATCCAAATATTTCCTTTGGGCAATGAAGAATTTCAAGAATGCGAATATTTAGCATGTGTTTGAAATCACATAATTAGCTTCCCAGAGCCCTTGGTTTATAAGCCAGAGCTCCTTGCACATGGACTCTGCTTTCTAGAAATAAATCTTTACCTATTTATTTCATTCTTCCCCAAACTTTTTTGAATGGGGAAAGCCTTATTCCAAGACCTTCAACTCGTTGTAAACAATTTATATTGTGGAGAGCCCTGATTTTTTAAGCCCTGGGTTGTCAGACTATGACACCTGGAATGGAAAGCCGTGAAGAGTCACTTGTAAAATTGTCAAATCAAATCAAAGTACAGACAAGGCTATCAATTCCTATTTGTATGTAAGCCTGCATCTTAGAAATAGTTTTTCAGGAGACAATGCTTAATGATGAAACGTCTCCTTCTGTGCTATTATCAATTTTAAAATCTATTTAGTTAGTCGTTAGTTCCGTACTTCTTTTAAAATATAAATACATTTTAAAGGAGTGGTTCTCAGGTTTAACCTAGCTCGTTCAAATACAGGGAACACTTGAGACGTTATTTTGGCCAAGGGGATAAGAAGAAATGCAATGTTGATTTCATCTTTTATGCCCCTTAGTATAATAAAACCTCTTAATCTTTCTACTGTTTATTTATGATAGAATTTTACAGCAGAAGAAAGATTTTAGTATATTTGACATGAGCCATTCATCTGTCTACCTAACTAGTTGGCCATGACTTGTTGCCTGTGATTTTGAATAACTGACGCCATCGATATAAGAACTTACGCATTCTAAGGCAGTGCTGCCCAACAGAACATGAAAGCTATAGCATCACCAACGTACACATGTAGTCATCTCCATACTTTCCCCAATAGGCCTTCCTGAAATGGTGACCCAAGGTTGAGAACTGGAAAGAGAATCTATAAAATCACTGAGTAGAAACGTAAGTGTGTAAGAGATGATGAAAGACACAGATACATATACCCAGAGGCACAACTTTGTGGCAAGACTAAAAAAGAGAGCTAGAAAAAATCCATCCATTCATCGGTCAGATAGTTATTCAGTAACGAATGTAGGATGGGTACTACACAATAAGGGGAACCCGCACGAAGGTATGATGGACATGTAAGATGGGAGTTTTGTGGATGAAAACCCCCACGTCCTGCTGTAAAGGTCTCTGTATCTTTCACAAAAGCGATGATGTGTGGACAGTTGACAAACGAGATGTAGATATAGGTAGATAGAGGATACTTGAGGGTTAAGCGTTTCTAAAAACTGATAGTAGAATTAAACAGGAAGGTGCCTTGTTTGGGTGGCATGTTCCATTTGTTTAAGAATCAATGCCAAGCATTGGGTCAGAAGGCAAAGGGGTCCGGGTCCCAAGCAGTAGACTATCCACGGTAGCTGCGGAGCTTAGAAGTGACACAATCGGGTATCTTATTTAATAATCGAAGACCAGGTATGAGACGGACAGACAACACAGGGACTAGATAACAGGGTTTTGCAGTAACGGGGAAAAGTTATTCATGGTGTCAGTAAGGGTATTGGTGGTGAGCATAGAGAGGAGGTAAAGATTTGGGCATTGGGAGCAGACTATGCTACATCATAAGTCCCATAGACTTTCAGTGCACCACGGACACCACACGATGCACGTGTGTCATGACGGAACATTAGACATGACTGACACTTCCCTGAGCCAGCATGTGGCCCTCATTAAGGGCCCCCCAGGACAGTTGACTGACATCAGTGTAAAACATTCCCTGACATCCCTCTCCCCCCTGACACGTTATTCCTAGTCTTGTGTACTCCTCCCTATAAAAGAAATTTTCTTCCTGCCTGACATTTGCAGATCTTATGGTCAGAGTGTTCTTCTTGTTACCCTAGTCTCCAAAACTCCTTTCCAATAAAGCCTCTACTTTGTTTCCTTGTGACGGTTTAGTGATGCTTATTTGTTCAGGTTTCAAATTGCTCCTTCACCCCCCCTCCTCCCCAGCTCCTTTGCGCGCTATGTATTATGCCTCTGGAATGTGGATTTACTTTAAGGAAAATATTCCCTTCAGCATCTATTTAAAATGCCAACATTTTCAAATGGTATATCTGTGTCAAAGCAGAAGTTGCAAGGTGTGAATGAGACGCTGTATGTAAAGCAGTTGGTACAAGGTCTGGCATGGAACTCCCAACAAGCGTTGGCTGGTTGATGTTATTGGGACTTTTGTAAATGCCATTATAGAATACAAATCTTAGGTCATCATTTTCCACGGACAAATTCTTCCTTTTGCTCCTAACACGGAAGATAAAAATCCAAGCCCCTTAACATAACTCACGTAGTCTTTTATGATGAGGACCCTATCCACAGATGAGCCCCGTGGTGGATTGGATGCTTCATTTGCTTTATTGAGTTTCCAGGTCCTGCAAATAGGGCTTCCTATTCTCACATATGGTATTTCAACGGCCTCACATGCCCTACCCTCTCATTTCCCAATTAATATGGACAATAATTTTTGTGTATTTTCAACTGTCACGAGGTATCAAGAACAAGTCTAAAATGACCCTTCTTAGAGAACATTTTTTTTCTTTTTTTTTGTTTTAGCATCTCTGTAGTTGGGATCCCTTTCTCATTTTATTATAAATACGATACTATTGAATAAGCATTTCTATGTAATTAAAGCATTTTATAAACATACTTATCAGTGGTTGCGTGACAGTTCATTTTATGTGTAATCTATAATTTATGTGACTAATTTAATAGTGTTTAGCTTTTTATGTTTTATCTATTTTCTGGCTATTATGAATAAGAGTATGGCGAGTCTATGTACATATACATTTATCAACATTTTTGGTAATTACCCATAGTTTCAATATGTTCATAGAATCATTGGCCAGAACCAGATCCCTAGATCAAAGTATATAAATATTTTAAAAGTTTATACTCCCAGGAGTGCCTGAGAAAGTTCTGTTTGCACCGCCTACTCAACAACATTGCATTGGATCTTTTTTTCCCTTTTTAAAATCTTTGGCTGATTTATTATCATTCTGTATCCACTAAAAACAGTAACAGTAATGATTTTTTGAACACAAGCCATATGTCAGACTCAGTAGGAAACGGATTTTTTAAATTATTTATGTCATTTTCAATGTGATGTTTTAAATCATTATTTAATTATGTTGACTCTCTTTTTGGAAATCTCAGTTCATATCATTTCATCATTCATCTACCTACGTCTTAGTATATATATTTTTAACATTTTGTATGTGAGCCTTATATAGTAAAATGCATATCTTTTGTTTCTCTTTCTACTGTTGCCATTTTAATTTATTTAGCAGCACTTGAATGCTTTATTTATGCTTATAATTAAAGCAATTAATGCTTATTTTAGAAATTTTTAATATATGTAATGTTATTAGCTAGATAATTAAAATTATCTGTAGACCCCAATTTTTTTCACTTTATTTACTTAACATTTAGAAAATAATATTCTATCATCTTTCTAACATAAGAATCTAGTATATTTTCTATATTTTCTTCGGTATAACATATACATCATATGAGAATAAATAAGTGAGTATTTTGCTTTTGTTTTTAGCCTATGACTACATCTTCATTTTCCTTTGAAGAGCTAACTGAATGTAACTTCATTTTTATATTTAATAATTACCTTGTTACTAGGCATTTGTGCGAATCCATTTGTCTCATGCGTTTTTAAACCATCTTGTGAGAAATATCCTTGCATACAAACATTTGTGTTCTTTTCTGATTATATCTTCAGGTGAAATTTGGGGAGACTGAATTATGAATTTCTATGAAGGGATTTGCCACAGAGATCTGGCCTTGGGGCGATTGTTGGAGCTGGTTTAGCGGTCTCTATAAGCCTGTTGTCTGCGTGTCTGATCCTGGAGCTTGGAGTTTGCAAGGCAGGGAGTTAGGAAGGGAAAACGGATACACAGAAGCGGGGGAGAGCAAACCCAAGCTGAGAGCCAGAAGCACTAGGATAATAAATATCCAGTGAGTCTACTTCTCTGATTAAAACCTAACCTTCAGAGAAAACAGAAATGCAAGAAATATTATGACAAGAACGTTAGCTAATTCTTGCACAGATCCAGGCCCTGTGGTAAGTGTTTAATAAAGAATAAAACTTCAGATCTGCGTAGTTAACAGCCTTAAGAGTTCTGATCTGCATAGTTAACAGCCTTAAGAGATCATTACCACTATTCCCCTTTCATCCATGAGAAAAATTAAGGCACAGAGATACTAAGTAACTACTAAAGGATACTAAGAAATACGCTTGTCTCGTAGAACATTTTGAAAACAAAACAGAACAAAAGAGTGATACCGTCTCTATTGTTATATTTTTTGTTTTGTTTGTGTTTGTTCTTGGTTCCCTCTGCACCCCCACAGCCCCTTCCCCGTTGTCAAAATTTGATTGCAGGTGAAGATTGGCTGCGAGGCAATCTGAAGCAGGGTCAGAAGCCAGAGGCTGGAAAGGTTTATGGTCATTGTGAATTTGCAATTTCTAACCTGACCTCCGGCACCCCGACTTGCTTGAGTTTTGTTTTCCTTGTTGTACACTGAGTGATTTAACATATCGGCTCCATGGTGTATTTATTGTGTATGTGTTGTTGTCTTTGAACATTTGAGTTTAATCTCAGATCCTGGAAATTGTTTTCAAGATGAAGAAAGCTGCATGGTTAAGTTGTAAAACTTGAAAGAAAGTGGGTAAAAGGGGAGAAGGAAGTCTCTTTTTCACAGGCATAAAAGTAGTCGTTAAGCTTTAGTAGATATATTTGGACCCGCCTTATCTCAAAAAAGACCATCCACAGAAAGAGGGTTAAAACAATAAAAAACAACTTACTGTTACTTAACACAGAATAATAAATTAATTTGTCTTGAATGCAGAGAAGCAGCTAGACTAGAAAGAACAATACGAGTGTAGAGGAATTCGACATGATGCCTGGACTTTCTAATTCAATGGATTGGGGTGAAGGTCAGGAAATCTATATTTTCCAAATGCCCAGATACATCCAAAGTGCAGCTGAGTTGGGAGCTATCACCAGGCTCTGAAGTTTTTAATCAGATTTATATTTCAGAATAACCTCTTTTTGCCATATTGGAGAACGGATTTGCATGGAAAACAGAAGAAAATCTGAACAACCTCACAAATGAAAGATTTATAATATTTCCCAAGGAAATGAAACAGAGCAGTGTTATCCAAATTTTCAAAAAAGAAATAAAACTAACATGTGAGACTTAAATCTGTTAGAGTTGATTCTCAAAAGTGTGCAAAGAATGTCTTCACATTAATCTCACTTGACAAATGAAGAAACCCAGGCTTTCTGCCTCTGAGATTTACCGCCCCGTGGAAAACTAGGGACTTCTTCCTCAGTGGGAATGCTGTAGCCAGAAAACCCAAGTTTGTGCGTATGCTAGCATGACAATGAGTTTTGTGTTCTAAGGAAAGGCACTTAAACCTCAAGTCTTCAGTTTCTAATTTCATGGAAAAGAGATGATAAAATCATCTCCTTTAGATTACATATAAAGACTATAGGAAATTAGTTCAGCAGGGTTTTGATACGTGAATTATGATGATACTTTAGAGTACATCAGATGGTCACAAAAAAAAAACAACAAATACAATTTTCAAAGACTTTATTTTTTACACCAGTTTTATGTTTACAGCCAAATAGAGAGGATGCTACAGGGATTTCCCAGATACTCTCTGTGACCCCCCCCCCCCCGCCCACCATCAGAGCCTCCTCCTTCTCCAGGGTCAACATCCATCCTCTCCCCCGAGGGTGCGTTAACACATCATAGCCTAGAATTTACCTTAGGGCCCACTCTTTCCGTTGTACATTCTCTGAGTTTGGACAAATGAATAATGACATATATTCATCATTATAATATCATACAGAGTATTTTCACTGCTGTAAAACTTCCGTGTGTACCTATCCATGCCCTTTTGCCTTCAACCCATAGCAACCCAAGGCAACCATTGATCTTTTATATTTTCTTCATAACTTTGCCTTTCCAGAATGCCGTAGAGTTGGAATCATCCAGTAGATAGTCTTTTCAGATTGGTTTCTCACTCAGTAATATGCATTCGAGGTTTCTCCATGTTTTTTCATAGCTTGATAGCTCATTTCTTCTCTGTGCTAAATGATATTCCAACGTTTGGTCGTACCACAACTTATCCATTAACCCACTGAAGAGCACCTTAGTTGCTTCCAAGTTAGGGCAATTACAGATAAGGCTGCTCTACACGTCTGCGTGCAGGTTTTTGTATGGACATAAGGTTTAACTCCTTTGGGTAAATACCAAGGAGCACATTGCTGGATCATATAGAAAGAATATGCTTACGAAATTGCCAGATTGTCTTCCGAAGAGCCTGTGCCATTTCACATTTCCCACCAGCAATCAATGAGAGCTCCGTTGTTACACATTGTCACCAGCATTTGGTGTTTCAGCGTTTTACACTTCGGCAATAGAATATACACATAGAATGTACAATACCAAGCGCGAAGCCTAATGTAAACTATGGAGTTTGGGTGATAATGATGTATCGATGTCAATTCATCAGTTGTAACTAATGTATCAGGCTGGTGGAGGATATTGATGGGGGGGGGGGGAATTGAGCGTGTTTAGAAGCAGGGAATACCTGGCAAATTTCTGTATCTCTGCTCAATTTTGCTGTAACCTCAAAATTACTCTGAAAAATAAAATATATTAGAAAATAAGAGCAAAAGCGGGAGACATAAGGACAGGGTCAGAGACGTGGAACTAAGAAAAAATACATGTGAAAATAGATGAGCGTTGGGGAGCCTGGATGGCTCAGTTGGTGGAGCATCTGCCTCTTGATATCAGCTCAGGTCACGATCTCACCATCTGGGAGTTCGAGCCCTACATCGGGCTCTGTGCTGACAGTGTGGAGCCTGCTTGGGATTCTTTCTCTGTCCCTCTCTCTCTACTCCTCCCCGACTTGTGCTCTCTCTCTCTCTCTCTCTCTCTCTCTCAAATAAATAAACTTAAAAAAAAAGACAGAAAATAGATGAATGTGGTAGCATATGCATGTGTCTGTGTTAGTATTGTGAATGTGTACACATAATATATGTATACATATGTGTGTATATGAATAAATTCTCACACTTTGTAAAGAAATTATATAAATATCACTCATTTTGAAGTGGTCACTCTATCTCTTTGACAGAGCTTCTGCCAGCAGATCAGCCAGCTCTATTTTGATCTGTTCTGGCACCAGAACTAAACAGAAGCCAGTTTTCGTTCTTACAATCCTCTCATTGTAAGAAACTCTTGATTAGTGCACTATCTTAGAGCTTCTAATGGCTCATCTGGTTCAACTGTGGTGTGATTCAAGAGGAAAACATACACTGAGAAAGGGGGAAGAGGAAGGAAGGGGAGGCCAGAGAGAAGAGTAAAGGAATAACATGGAAGGGAGTGGAGACAAAAGGTGATGTAGAAGGGATTTTACATCGCCGGAAGGAGTGAACCAAAAACAAGGTAACTTTGTTTCCACTTTGTCCTTGACCCACAATGGCTGTTACCAACACAGACCACACGGCTATCATCTCATTGTATTACAGAGATGTCGGTATTACAGATATGTTGTATTACAGAGACACAGAGATGTTGGTGCCATTGACTTCTGAATCACAAATTTGCATTTTCTAGAAAATAATAAATGAGCCTTAAACTGAAAAGTGAGAAAAACTCAACATCACACAAGACATGATTTATAAATATGCATCCTATACAAAATTTGAATTAGTAACATAAGCATTGCAACATCCTTACTCCAAAATTCCCCTCGGACCTTACAATGTTGCCCTTTATCTGAGCCATGGGTTCCTAGAAAGCAGGACAGATCTAGAAATCTCTCCAACGTTTTTTTTTTTTGTTGTTGTTGTTGTTGCTAATTACAAAGGTTGGCTCTGCTGTCCCATTAGCAGCACTGTTCTTCCTCAGTGACTCCTATAAAACTCACAGATGAGACCCACCTCTACCCTTCCTCCTGACTCCCATGAAACTCAGTGTTAAGCTTTTTGTTTACTTTCCTTTATAAAACCCCAAGCCTCATTCCTTTTCTCTGAAGTGGTCCTCACTGATGAAAATCGCCTCTATTGCCATAACCTGATGACAATCACCACCCTAATGTGGAGATAAATTTTGTCTTCCACACTTTCTCATCTGTCTCTTCAGCTTAGCATTTTTGGACCTCCTTACAGTGTCTTACTGCACCACTTGCCACTTTATAGCTGCTAGTTTCTTCAGGGGACAGTTTGTGGTATTTATTGTGTTTTAGCATTTACTTCATTGTACCATGCACTGTTGCATGATTTTTTTTTTCCTCCAACAGAATCTGAACTCTTATTTCAGGATCCAATGCTACTTTGTATCTTTACAAATAATCATAGAACCCCAAACCTAGGTGTTTTGTAAATGAATGAATGCACTAGGGCAGTGAAGTCAATCAGACCATCTACGCAATTGATGTGAAATGTTTGTCTACAAGACGTGCAGTGTCTATGGGTTTTCTTGTCTCTTTTGGGAGTTTTGGCCAACTGCAGAAGACTTGCTACCCCAAACAGACTTCGTATTGATGAATTTTAATTAAAAGCATTTTTATGTTGTCTGTAGTTACTTTAGATAGTAATTATAGTTGCCTTCCCAACTCGTAACTAAATTGGTAGGAAGTTTGTAGACGACAGCCTGAAACCATACTCCCATTTTTATACATCAGTTATATATCGCTGCATAATGAACTAAGGCAAAATTTAATGGCTTAAAATAGTCATATTTATTCAGCTCAGGCATCTATGAGTCTGTTGAGCAGTTCTTTTTATCATGTATAAACTCTGTCACAAATCTGGTCCATTCGTCACTTCAGCATCTCTGCGGGCGTTGGCTGGGCGTGACTGGGCAGTTCCAGCTTCAGCCACAGCTCATCGACACGTCTGGTGATTGGCTGGCTGCCATCCCAGCATGACTGGCAACTAGGCTTCCTGTCTTGCATCTTCCAGGAGGCTAGTTTTGTCTTGTATTCATCACGTGACAGGAATATAAGAGGGAGACCAGAAGCACGTAGATTTCCTGAAGCCTAGGCTTAGAAATGGCATACAACTCTACTCTATAAAGTCATGAGGCCAGCCCAGAGTCAAGGGTGGGAAAAAAAAGAACCATCTTTTAATGGAAAGAGCTACACATACAAATAAGTGGCTGAATCATGGTACCAGTTCCGTTGTCAAATTCATGTTCTTTACCTGGTCACAACTGTTGCTGAAGCCACTATTCTTCCATCTGTGTTTTCCTTGTTTATTTAACTCCCCAACAGTACAATAAGCCTCAGAAGACAGAAAACTTGCCTCCTTTTCCAACCATTCGTTCTAGCAGAAAGAAGCTATTGGTTTACAATTGTGACTATGTTCCAATGTCTTATTATTAAGAGTAAAAAAAAAAATCAATTAATTGGACTCAATAGAAAGTAGAAAACTCTGTGGCAATGGTACTAAAAAAAAATAATGGAATATTCCTGGAATCAACAAGGACACAATGAGAATTTTTTTTCTTCATGATTATAGTTCCAGAGCTCATTAACTCTCCTACAATTTCCATGAATAAAAAGCAAAGGCAGTAACAGGGAGGGGAGAACGGATCCAGGCTTCCCACGTCAGTCCCACACTGAATAATTCTGTAATAAGACAGTGAATTAAAAAAATATGTTTCCATCAAGTAATCCTATCCACAAAAGACAGATCTGCTCAGTGTGGTCCCCAGGAGGATGAGTAGCTGTAGGGAATCTCAGCTACTTCTGCTTTTTCTGCCTTTTGTTCAGGAGGCAGAAACAAATCTTCCCAAAATGAACCCTTTCAATATGAAATGATCACCAGAGGCTAATTGAAACAACAGACAATTGAAACAAATTATGCATTCTTCCCTGAGATAAGAGACTTAAATTATAAATCCTTCAAGTCTAGAAAGTGTGAAATAAATTGAAATGCAATTAAATGTCAGCATTAATGACATCTCCAAGTTATTTCTTATAGGATCTCCTGAAATGCTTTGAGGTTTTGGGAACTCTGTATCTATCTTAATCAAGCTTCTCTCAAGCCTTGTTTAAAAAAAAAAAAGGAAAAGAAAAAAAGTGGGCCTTAGGATCAGCCCGTCAGTCTCTACCTAAAAATGCAGAGCTCTTTTTTTTTCTTTTTTCTTTTTGGCTTTGCTTTGCCTCCGCCAACCCCACTCTTCCTTTACTAGCATTTGGTTGGGCTGTTGGCAGTTATGAGTTGTTTCCAATCATCAAGTTAGTTCTAGCTTTCTTGTCTATTATTAACGTGAGGTTTCTTGAAACAGATGATTATATTGAATTATAGAGTTTCATGCTGGAAACTGTACAAAATTGATAATTTTGTGAGCACAGTCCCCTCCATGAGCTGAGAAGGTGCGGTTGATGAATTCAGTTTGAATGGATATCAACGTGATTTGTTGGCTGGCTCTTTGTTTTTCTGGATAAGCCTATGAGTGGTTAAAATGACCTAATTAAACCAAGGGCAGAGGTCTGGGTTAAGACCCAGTGAGGTACATTGTGTATGTGTCCCCAAAGTCCTATTCAAGCAAGGGACCAATTGTTCCCTCACATATACACATACTGGTTAAATAAACTGATTTCTCTACCACTTAGGAAAGTGTCAGGGTGAAATGAATGACAAAGGGCCAATATCTTCCTAAACAAATCACACTTTATGCTACTTTCATGAAACGTTGGTTTGAATGGGTCTTACATGGAGACAAAAGAAACTTAAGTATGCAGATGTCAAAAGCTCTGTGGAACAAAATAAGCAATTATAAAAGGAAGAAATATCATCTGCCTTTAGAATCTAAGAATCATTGTCATGACTAACGACTATGTAAAAATAAACTCTAACTTATAACAAATGAGAGAAATAGCATAGAATAGTTGTCTCCCCAAATTTCTGGGAAATTACATGAACTCTTTTCTTTGAGAAAGCATGAGATATACCATGTGGTTTGTTTTTACTTATTGCAAATTAAAGAGCTCTGATCCCAATGTTACTTCATAGGAATCTAATTATCCAAAAATACTAGAAAGAAATAAAGAAACAAACCATATAAAAAGGAAAGAGTTTAATTTAGGGCTGGAAGCAAAGAATGTAGACTTCAAGGTCTAGACTTAAGGGAATTCCTGTATTTCCATTCAAACATTGGGCAAGAGTTCTTTTGAGATAAAAGCTGTGACTTTTTATGAACTAATGTCATGTCACTCTATGTGTAAATCCACCAAATTAATGTCATAATAAAGCTGTGTAGCCTCAAAGGAATTACATAAATAAACAACATCACTCAGAAATGCACTTCCTTACACATTAGTCAAGATCAAGTCCTGTGGTTGGAAAAAAATCAGTTATTTTCCATGTTATAAAAACTTGAAATACATTTTTTCACTAAATCATACTATTAGGAAATGTCTGAGTGGGTCTGGCTGGCTGGTCGATCGTATACTAAGCCATCTTGACCTCCTTGTGTGCATTGTCTAGACTAGATTATAAATTCTAGAAGAGCAGGGACAGTATATTATTGCAATTTGAAATTATAGGCCCTTCTTCAAAAATGTAAAGAAAATCTTTCGTAATTACAAAGTAAGCAAATGTCTCACTGGCATATCTAATTTCATGTCCCCCCTTCCCCCTTACTTCCATCACAGACTCTCATGTAGGGAACGACTGAACAGCATCTTTGGCTCACGACCATCTTACTCTTTAAGAAGTCACTCTTACTATTACAGCAAAGCAAAAGGAAAACAACAGAATAGAAGCTTTGATGTTATGACTTCATCTAACATTTACTAAAACCGTATGATGAGTTCCTGTAAAATCTGTTGATATCCAAGCAAAGTATACAGTTTCGTCAAGAGCCTTTACTGGTTTCAAGTCCTAGTTTTGATAATGCAAATTTTATATTTGGAGCAATCTGGGTGAAAGGTACAGGAGAACCCTCTGCTCAATTTCTTGTGAGTCTTAATTACTTCACAAAAAAAAATCTAGGGGCGCCTGGGTGACTTGGTCGGTTGAGCGTCTGACTTTGGCTCAGGTCATGATCTCGCAGTCTGTGAGTTCGAGCCCCGCATCGGGCTCCGTGCTGACAGCTCAGAGCCTGGAGCCTGCTTCGGATTCTGTGTCTCCCTCTCTCTCTGCCCCTCCCCTGCTCATGCTCTGTCTCTCTCTCTCTCAAAAATAAATAAAAACATTAAAAAAAATTTTTAACAAAAAAAATCTAAAAAAAAATGAAAAATAAACACAGCCGGACTATGTGTCAGACTTGGTGTTAAATGTTCATATAATATTAAATCATGTAATTAAATTCAGGAAAAGTGAAGTGCAATTATTTCTGTGTTCAGACAAATTGGCTTTATGTGTGTATTTGGGCATCATACTTGAACATCTAAAGATCCTAAGCGGTAGATGAAGGGAAAGAATCTAAAGATCTATGTCCATTCTGACAACAAATCTAGTATATTCCAACATAATATCATCAAGCTAAAATTAGACCAAGTATTTCCATTCAAATCCATCTCAGCCTGTGCCAAACAGCACAGGTCTGTGCTAATCTGTGATCAATTCCTCTTGATTTCAAAAGTTACGATTTTTCAGACCCATCCATTTCTTCACCTTCTCCTTAGCTACCATCTTACTCTATGTTACCATTAGCTTTGTCCAGAAGTGGCCTTTGAACTGACCTCTATGCTTTCTTTGTATCGTTCCCCACTTTATAACTGCCCCCTTCTTCACTACATGGTAAAGGATAAGAGTGGTGATTTTGTATTTAGTTTAGACTGGACTCCTCCAGAAAGAGGCCTTGAGACAAGAATTTGAGTTTACGGTGCTGCCCGGAGCCATAAGTAGGAAAGTGGACAAGCGACATAGGTAAGGATAGATGCTGATAAAGTGTCCATACTTCAATCTCTCTGTGGAGGGAACAGTGCAGAACATACTTCCGAGCTCCCCCTGGGAAGAGAAAGCCAGAGTGTTTATTTTTTACAGTTCATCCAACATTTTCTGAGAGCTATTCCTGGGGAGAGAGAGAGTGGCTCCTGCCTGGCACCCATAGCCGGCTACTCAGCAGGCAGGATGGACAAAGGCCATCGTGTTCCATCTCGTTCTTACAATAGATTGCTATAGGCAAATATTTGGCAGGTGGGGGGAGGGGGAAGGTTCACCAACGACAGTGTTGGCTTTCGATCGCTGTTGTCTCTACAACACCATGCCTAACACAATGCATGGCATAGGGGGCAGGAAAAAGAACTGCTTAAATAATTATCACAAATAGTAATCCTCCTATAAAAATAGCTTAGAACACACTGGAAAAAATAATCCCCGTGGATTGCCAGGATAAAGTAGACTTATTACATTGGCCCTCATCATTAGTAGATATATTTCTTGTCTCTAAAATAGCTAACGTTCATAAATTTCCCTCTTATTAGGAAGATAAACGTTTCCCAAGATGGATGAGTTTGAGCTTTTTTCAAAGTATGGGTTTTGAAAAGAATATAAGTAATATTTTTCTTAATGTATCTCTTTTCAACTTCAAGCACTATTGCTTTTAATCATGCTTATTTTTGCCTCCAGTTTTATATTGAAATGCAATTGTTGACAAAGAGCTATGATGATATATTATACCTTTCTAACAGGTAAAGATTGCATCCTGTTCCTTTAAATCTTCAGTGTCTTATATACACTGGGTGTTCAAATAAATGTGCATCAAACTAAGTACTTGTTAAATGTGGTTAACTCTGTATGTTTAACTTAAATTGGCTTCAATTCAATAGAAAGTAGCTATGTCCATCAAAGACATACAGAAGAAAACTAATAGTTTTCTGTCTTCTTTTTTCATTCTTATTACTGTAGGACAAACGAACCACTTTTTCCCCAAATACCGAAAGATCCTTGCTTCTGGAATGTATGTCTCTCGCCTGAGCTTTTCATCTCTTCACAAAGCCTTCTTCTATTCCTGACAGAAGAGAGGAGATTCTGGAAGAATTGGCGAGTGATGTGCCACAGAAAAAGGAAGTTCTGAGTCATCCTGGTATCTGGTCAGTGTGACTAAACCAACCCAACCCAGTTCCAGAGAGACTTTGACTCTGTTGCCTCTTGTTAGAGGTCAGCTCATGTCATAGCGCATTAAGGTCAGTGGGGCAGGGAAGGAGGGACATGGGCTCTGTGGTAGATGGTTCTATCTTCCACACTGTCTTTGCCACTTAATTCTTGTAGGACAGTCACAAGGATTTCTGGCTATCGGTAAAGAGTTGATCTCTCTTTTCTCTTACACCGAATTAGCTGTCCTCTCTCCCTTAGTGTAAAATCAGAAACCAACCCTCTTTGGTGTGAATTCTCACTGCAGTAACTCCCTACTCAAGGCACCTGTGGGTTTCACAGACTCCACTCAGGATTTGGGGTATTTGAGGGACTATACATTACCATTGGACTTCCTTCCTTCTCCCTCTAAATATTTTGCACCTTCTGATTTGCTACATCGAGGCTTCCCTGGGAAACACAAATCTCAGGTCTTATTCTGCAAACTAGTTCAGCTTTGCACTGTCCATGGCCTGGGGCCTCCCTTTGTGTGTGTGAGAGTCATTAGGGAGCCCTTACACACTATAGATCGCTTTCTCCAACTTAAGAGATAAATGCAGGTTTTATGGAACTTACATAATTTTTATCAGTCTTTTCTTAAAAAAAAGTAATTTAAGAAATACTATTTTTGCAATTTTTTTCGAAAACAGAAAGACACGTAAACACTGTTGCAAGTCCTGAAGCTTACATTTACTTTATTTCATAATAACAATTCTCGATCCAAAGCCACCCACTATCTAGTTACACAGGAAAACCGGTAGAGCGTTTGAAATTTTCAACTGACCCTAATTCTCCTTTGGCGATAAGCAGAAGTTGGTAGTATATTTATCTCACCTTTGATGTGAATTGCCATATACACTTTGGAAAAAAGAAACAACTGTGGTCAGTATCATTTCTAAATTATAATCATGCTTACTTTCCTTATTTCTCCTTTCAGTGACTTCAATATCCTCAAGTATGTGAGCATAATTCAAAATCTCTCCTATTTCCTGCACCAGCTCCTTGGAAACTCCCATGAGTCACCTTTGATCTTTAAATCTGTGTACATATTTGTCATGGCACAGACTATAAACTGGTAACATTTTGTCAGTGCTTTTCTGTGGGCATAAGAACGTCTGAGGATCTGATTTTCATTCCAGCAGACCCCACCTTGCTCTTGCAGTGTCCAATTCCTTCCCTTTGTGCTCCAGAATTCTGGGATAAAATAAAGTCTCCTGATGGGCAAGGATTACACAGATCCCCTGATCTGTGGATGAGCTATCTTAAAAATGTAGCTGACATATGCTAGGGGCATTACCCTTCTAGGGAAGAGTTAAGAGTCAATCACTGAGCTCCTGGTTAAATGCCTGTGATTTCACATTCTCCATTTTTCTGCCACTATCTTGGTTTACCTAAGTCCCTCAAATTAAAGCAGATATTCCTTTCTTTCATTAACGGTCCCAGGGCTCATTAGGGAGCCTGTTGTAATGTAACTAACACTGCACCCAGGGTCAGACACCTCTCGGTTCACTACTTTCTTCCTATGAGCCTTTGGGTTTCTGCCTCTATTTTTTAATTAGGTCAAATATAAATAATAATATTAACTCTATAGGCCAAGAAGAATTACTGTGGGAATCAAATTAGATAATTTATAAAGGTAATTTTAAACATCAGTGATCAAACTTCACATGCATAATCAATTTTTCTTTTCCTTTTTTTCTCATTAGTTTATTTTTGAATAGTTGATGCCAGTGTTTATTAAAAATTGAAAATAAATAAAAGTGAATGTACTATACTGTATATTAAATATATAATATATTGTATAAATAAATATATGTTATATATTTAATGCATATTAAAATATATTTTATTTAATGTAATATAAAAATATATATTAAAAAGTAAGTACGTCACCATACCTGTTCTCTGTTCTCCAGAAAAATCATATATATATTTAGAGATTCAGTGAGAGAGCACGTGCACAGAGAGGTGATTTATTTTAAGGAATTGAGTCGTTGATTGCAGGGCTGACAAGTCTGAAATCTGCAGGGTGGACCAGGAGGCTAAGAAATTCTGGCAAGAATTAATGTTGCAGTCTTAAGTTGAAAATGATCTAAAGGACACAGAATTCCTTCAGGATTTTCTTTTAAGTCTTCCTTAACTGATTGGATGAGGGTCACCCACAGTATGGAGGGTAATCTGCTTTACTCAGTCTACTGACCTAAATGTTAATCACATATAAAAAATATCTTCACAGAGACATCTAGATTGGTGCTCAGTCAAAAACAACTGAGCACCATAGACTAGCCAACTTAAAACAAAACATTGTTACACTTTACATAACTTTTTTTTTCTTAATAAACTTTACATTTTAGAATAGTTTTAGATTTACAAAGAAATTTGTAAATATAGTGCTGGGAGCTCCTATATATTCCAGATTCAGAATTCTCCCTTTATTAACATCTTAAATTTGTATGGTTCACTTGTCACAATTAACAAATCAATGTTGACATTACTCTTCAATAAACTTTATACTTTATTTGGATTTCTCTGGTTTTACCTATATCCTTTTTCTACTCCAAGATTCCATCTAGGATGCCACATTACGTTTAAGCATCATGCCTCCTTTGGTTCCGTTTGACTGTGACAATTTCTCAGGCTGGTTTTTTTTAATTATCTTGACAGTTGCCAAAAGTACTGGTCAGATTTTGTAGAATGGATTCAATTTGGATTTGTTTCATGTTGTTCCCATGATTTTCCTGGGATTATTGTCTTTTGGGACAAAGGTAAGGTGCCATACTCATCATCTCAAAACAAGGGGACGTATTTATCGCATGACTTATCGCTGCTGGTACTAACCTTAATCACCAGGCTGAAGTAGACAGTAGTACCACAAGCACTACTAAATGTAGTTCTTGACTTTTTTTTTTTTTATGTCTTTGGAGAGCTAGGCTATAAATATAATTGTTAACGTGTGTGTGTACCTATGTGTGTTTTCATATATATGCATATATGTTATATATGCATATATGTTTTATGCATAAATATTTAACTTAGTATGTAATGGTAACCATAGAATCATACAGAGAGGACTTGTCATTTTCAAGAGTTACATACTATTTCCTTAGGCAGATGGACTCATTTTTTTAACTATTCCCTATTGAAGGCCATTTAGCTTGTAGTCACTTTATGACTCTTGCAAACAAGGCTGCAATGAATATCTTTGTATATATTGAGCTCATAGAGAAAATCTCTAAGCTGAATTCTGAGAAATGGAATCCTGAAACAGGTGCACATTTTAAATTTGACGGATATGGCAAAATTGAACTCCCTAAAGGCTGTAACAATTTACACTTAGTGTGCCTGTTTTTTTTTTTTTCTTACATTTGCCAATGCAGTAAGTACATTATCAGCCTTTTTTATCGTTTCCAACCCAGTGGGTTAAAATGCAAGGTTTGATCATAGTTTAAATCTGCTGTTCTTATGAATGAAAGAAAGTATCTTTTCATGTGTTTGAAAGATATCTGGTTTTCCTTTACTAAGAAATGTCCTGGTTTTTTGCTCATTTGTTGACTTGCTGATAATTTTCTCATTAACTGGACGTAAGAAATCAACAAATTATAACATAATTTCAAATATTCCCCAATGTGTCAATGTCTTACTTTTTAAGGTCTGTTTTGAAATGCTACGCAGATTTTTTATGTATTTGAATTTCTTAATAATTTCTTTCACATTTTCTGCATCTTTCATTACATTTTGAATGATTTTTGAATGTTTTCTCTTAGAAATTTGTTGATTTACTTTTTAAAGATAAAGCTTTGATCTGACCAAAACTTATCGCTACCAATGTGCAATGCCACATTTATCGTATTGTTATTTTTTCAATGCTTGTTTATTTATTTTTGGAGACAGAGAGAGAGAGAGAGAGAGAGAGACTTGGGAGAGGGACAGAAAGAGAGAATCCCAAGCAGGCTCTACGTTGTCAGCACAGAGCCTTACATGGGGCTCGATTTCTTGCATCCCTGAGCTGAAATCAAGAGCCAGAGGCTTAGCCAACAGAGCCACCCAAGCCCCTCTCATGTTATTTTTAATTTTCCATTCCGTTTTGTAGTGTTTCTATCACACAGGTTTTTTTTGTTTGTTTGTTTTGCCTTTCTCTTTTAATGCCCTCCCTGCTCCAACTCTCAAAAAAGTACCCAGAAATTAACTATAAGAAAGCTCCAAGAGGCAAGGCAAGTCAGCCAGAGATTAGCAGGCTCCCTCCCACAGGGGCCAAAGTCCGGGTGCTGGGGTTGCCCCCACTCAGTCTGGTAGTAAAAGCTGGTGCAGAGTAAGGTGGTTCCAGAGGCTAGAGATAACCCAGATCAGAGTGCTTTTCTGCAATGGGACACCCTTAACAGGGCCAGGCTGTGTCAGAAGTAATGTTTGTTCATCTTGTCCAAGAGCTCTTTCCCATTGGCATCTGGAAACTGGGTGCCAGGCACCTCATAGGAGGCCAAGTCTAAAGCCCCAGCTCCGGACAAGGCAGCCCCTGGCCACACCATGGCAATGGAGGTCTCTACCATGCAGTTTTAATTGCTACAGTTATGCAATATATTTTGGCATCCTGTAGGACTAATCTCCACATATTTAAATTTTTTTTCAGTGTCCCAGAAAACATTTATTTAATTTTCAACGTTTATTGAATTTTTGTTAAATACTTTTAAATGATAGCATATATATCAAGTATCTATTCTGATTCTTTGTAATGATACCAATAGAAAAAAAAAATGCTCAGATTTAGAATCAATCAACAATTAATTATCAACAGCTATAAAGCTTTGAAACTTGCCTCATCCTTCTTTCCAAAGAAGCATACTGAGTCACGCACTCTCTGCCGTGCAAGCTATAGATTTGGGGGGCTTCTAAAAGTTTCTTTATTCTGAGAAAGAGTGGGGAGAGGGGCAGAGAGAGAAGGAGAGTGAGAATCCCAAGCAGGCTTTGTGCTGTCAGCATAGAGCCTTACATAGGGCTTGGGCCTCCATCCCAAGACCCTGGGATCATGACCTGAGCCAAAATCAAGAGTCTGAAGCTTAATCGACTGAGCCACATAGGCTTCCCTAGATTTTGTTTTGAAATCTGTTTTCTTCTCATAGAAAAATAACTGTATTTCACAAGATTTAAAAACGAAGACAAAGCTAGTATTTGTTTTCACAGGCTTTGCATCAAACTTTAAGGGGTTGGGGCGCCTGGGGGGCTCAGTCGGTTAAGCATCCGACTTCGACTCAGGTCACGATCTCACAGTTCGTGAGTTCGAGCCCCGCATGGGCTCTGTGCTGACAGCTGAGAGCCTGCCTGCTTCAAATTCTATGTCTCCCTCTCTCTCTGCTCCTCCCCCCCCCTCATGCTCTGTCTCTCTCTCCTTCAAAAAAATAATAAATTAAAAAAAACAAACTTTAAGGGGTGGTTGTGAGGGAAAGTCGTGTGGCAAAGTCAAAACAATTATCTAGTCATCCCACTTGCAATCATGCAAGCAAAGGCATCTGACAAAAGCTAAAGTATCAAATAGAATCTTAAGTTCATTTTTAACAGAGATCGTAATTTAAAGAATTTGCATTCCCCCCTCCAAACAAACAATATGTTTTAGATGTATTTTTTTCTTCAAAAAACATTCAGCTATGTAACATATTGCTATCAAATAGTTTGGGATGCTATTTTTTTTTCAGACTACCCCTAGCAAAATAAGAATGATCTGTATCCCTTTAAAAAAAAAAAAAATTGGATGCTTTATCTGGAAACCTGCCTGATCAGACATTTTAGAGGAGGGGCTGGGATATGTGTGTGTGTATATATATATATATATATATATATATATTTTTTTTTTTTTTAAGTGGGCTTCACATGCACAGTGGAGCCCAATGAGGGTGTTGAGCTCAGGACCCTAGATCAAGATCTGAGATGAGATTAAGAGTTACATGCTAAAAAAAAAAAAAAAAAAAGAGTTACATGCTTAACTGACTGAGCCACCCAGGAGTCCCTGGAATCTATATTTAATTTTTTTTTAACCTTTATCCATTTTTTTGAGAGACAGGAGAGTGTGACTGGGGGAGGCGCAGAGAGAGAGAGACAGAGAGGGAGATAGAATCCCAAGAGGTTCCAGGCCCCAAGCTATCAGCACAGAAGCCTGAGGCAAGGCTTGAACTCACGAGTATCTAGCTGATTTTTGTGGCAAAAGTTTGGAAAATAATGCTCTAGAGATGCCTCATCAATAATGCCAGATATTTGATAAATTATCTGATTGGCTATCACTGAAGCAGTTGCCTTATCGAAATGAAAAACGAACTAGTTGTTTGTGTTTGGTTAGCCATAGGTTTCCATTTTTTAACCTTGAGACACTTACAGACTTAGGTTTTGGTTTGGTTGGCAGGCATTAGAACCACCTTAGTCTAATGGGTTCCTTGTTTAATTAATTTAACATTAGTAGGAGAACCTGCTGGGATTTGAACCAAGGCGGTTGAACTCCCAAGACCTACATTCTTAACCATGAACTGCCATGTATGAAATCCAACTTCACTGAGATATTAGTTGGGGACATATGAGGATTGTATGTTTCCTTTCAGTGTGATACTGACTCTCTACTTTTTGTTGTTGCCCTTGTGTGAATGCCTAAGAAAGTGATAACAATGACAATAAATGCATCTTTATTATACAGATACTTGAGAAGAAAACAGAAAGATCTTTATGCTAGATTATCCAATAATTTACATTTATATGGCTTCTATCAGGGATAGTTGCTAACAGAGAGAAATATATATCACATATATATATGAAAAGATGATAATTCTTTCAAGTCTGATACAGCAATCAGAAATCTCTCCTATCATTTTCGTTTTGTGAAACTAATTAACTTATGTTTTCAACTTGTGGGCTGAGAAGGAATTGTGTGGATGGAAATTTTTATGACTATACCAGCCATGGTCTTTCCTCTCTTGGGTACCATAAATAAAAGGATAAAATGATAGCACACACATTTCCAAAATTGGACACCGATCTCACTGAAAATGCAGTGAGTTTACTCCATTTTCATCAGAGAGATATCACTAATTTAGCAGTTCTTTTTATATTTAAAAACATGCAAATAATTTCTAAACAACAACACTTAAATATCCTTACATAAGATTGGAACATCTCCTTTGTTCTCTGCTTATTGAATACCCTGTCAGAAATAAGTGGTTACCTATGAAGGCAAGAGATCTTACCTGCAGTAGACAGACAGCCATATAAAAGAGATTATGTGGTTCTTCACAAATGCCCCAAGCCACCTGCATCATAGTCAAAAACCTTTCATTTTATTTCCTTTATTTGTTTTAGTAGGCTCTACACTCAGCATGGAGCCCAACATGGGCCTGAACTCACGACCATGAGATTAAGACCTGAGCTGAGATTGAGAGTCGGACACTCAACTGACTGAGCCACTGAGGTGCCCCAGAAACACTTCATTTTAGCTTTATATAAATATTCTAATCAACCCGGTACTTGATTTTTCTTAAGGAGCCCATTTATTCTGGAATAACAGCTGTGCACACTGTAAATTAAGTAAATTAATCTTTTAAGCTGTTGGTGAAAGTTCAAGATCTTACGGTCCGCATGGAGTATGTACGATTCTGCTCACTCCTGTCACATTCATGTGCTCTGTTCCATTTTAAGCAAAGCTGAAAATGTGGTTACGGCCCAAATTGGCTTTATGTCTTTTTCCTTTCAGCATCTATGTAAAATGAGCCCCTTATTTAGCAGATATCTTCTTGTATTCTGTGTTTCAGCTCAAGAAAAATAAAGGGCTTATCTATCATTAGAACTTTGGGGTATTGAGGGTAGACGAAAGACCAAATGGCTCCAATTTGACCACATGCATCATTAAAATATTTGCCAACTACAGACACTTTCCCAGCAATTGCCTTCCACTGCTTCACATGCTGATCTGATATGTTAGAGACGTTCACCACTGGGACTGCCAAAGCCTTCCACAGATGTGTGCAATGCACACCAAGGATTACATCACCCGCCACCAAAGGGCAGCACCTCCCTGATGAGACACAGACAACCGTGCTTTTAATGGGGCATAGCAAGAATATGGGACAGGTATGGCTTTCAGGAAACTAGCTCAAGTGTAGAATAAATTTAAGCAATAAAATGGAATTGTTGGCACTCTAGGAGACAGAGTTTTATATTCTGTTTTCTTTCATGTTGTCTTGTTTTCGTTTTTTTTTTCTCTAGGTCTTAATAGGAAATATTCTTTTTTTAAAAATCAATGTCTAATCAGTTTAAGAATGAGGACAGCATTCCAACTTCCACATAAGAATGGATGCAGGGAGTAAAGAGAGAAGGAAAGAGGAAGAAAGAGGCTGGGAATTTTGATCTCATATGTTAGTTTATTTCAGCAACTCTTGTTGATAACCCCTTCGGACACTGTAACATTTCCTGGTACCACTGAGAGGCAAAGATAGGAACTATCCAGATAATCCATCAGGAAGTTGCAAATGAATTCAGGTAGTGAACACAAGAACTTGAGTTTACTAATCATGAATAACTTTTTTTTTTTGAAGCTGTTTCCCACCTTACTAGTGAATCACTTCAGCTTTTAAATTTTTTTAATGTTTATTTATATTTGAGAGAGAGACAGAGCATGAGCAGGGGGAGGGCAGAGAAAGAAAGAGAGAGAGAGAGAGAGAGAGAGAGAGAGAATCCAAAGCAGGCTCCAGGCTCTGAGCAGTCAGCACAGAGCCCAACACGGGGCTTGAACCCATGAACCCTGAGAACATGACCTGGGCCAAAGTCAGATTCTTAACCGACTAAGCCACCCGGGCACCCCTCACTTCAGCTTTTAAACTAGTTGATCATAGGTGTCCACTCTCCCCTCAAAATGTTATGTTTAAGTATCAGAAGTCATAGACAAGTTTTATGTTTCCTGCAGTAGGAATGCTTTTTAAAAACAATGTGAATTTGTGGGCCACCCAGATGGCTCGGTTGGTTAAACGTCTGACTCTTGGTTTTGGCTCAGGTCTTGATCTCACGGTTTGTGAGTTCTTCCCCATATTGGGCTCTGTGCTGACAGTGCAGAGCCTGCTTAGGATTCTCTCTCTCTCCCCCTCTCTCTGCCCCTTCTCACCCCTCTCTCTCTCTCAAAAGTAAATAAAGAAACTTAAAAAATCGCCACAATATGAATTGTGATTTTAAGTCGGCATTATTGCCTGTCTCCAACCTGGCAGCAAGATTCATCACTGTTCTGCAGAGAAAAGTAGACTTGCATTTCAGCTTTGAGTCAATTTTTTCACCTCTTTGAATCTCACTTTTGCCATTTGCAAAGTAAAGAAAAAGGAAAACTTCTCTACAAGACTGTCGTAAGTATGATAGATCATGCAGGTAAGGTAGGAGGTACAACGTGATGCGGGGATTGGGGGAGTGTCTCTCATTAAGGGAGGTCTTACCTTCATTATCAGGACTTGGCCTCATCTGCATTCCTGTTTACTTTCAGTGACCCTCGGCCACAATATGGTGATGAATGCATGGGATGACTTCTTAACTTCCCCCAAATATCCTGAGAGGACCAATCGATTAGATAACAGCCATCAAATGGCATTTTGCCTGAGGTAAATTTCCCTGATTTTCTGAGTGGTTGGCATGATAACAAGAGGTACAAGTATTCTACAATATGGTCAGTGGAAGGATATGTGCTGGGATACCTAGCTATGCAATAAAATTTTGCATGTTTTTTTTTTAATGTTTATTTATTTTTGAGACAGAGTGAGACAGAGCATGAACGGGGGAGGGTCAGAGAGAGAGGGAGACACAGAATCGGAAGCAGGCTCCAGGCTCTGGGCCATCATCAGCCCAGAGCCCGACGTGGGGCTCGAACTCACGGACCGTGAGATCGTGACCTGAGCTGAAGTCGGATGCTTAACCGACTGAGCCACCCAGGCGCCCCAAATTTTGCATGTTTAAGAGTGGTTTCTCAAAGATTTTTTTACATTTTACAGTTGGAGATAAACTGTGACATCCAAAGGAAGCCTGGTGTTCAATTTCCACCCCGTTCCCCAGGTTGTCTGTCACGGGCATGCTCCCCAAGTTTCCCCGGGGAGAAATGAGGGGTAGACCATTAGATCACTCGCTGAAGAGAATGAGTAATGATTCTTAATAACAGAATTTTGCCAACTCTTTATCATTTGTTCCTTTCATGAAGAGTGAAATCCCCTCATAATTACAAAAATTATTTACTCTTGTTTTTCCTGTTGCCTCCTCTGAAGAAAATGAGACTATTCAAGTTTTATTCCTTTGTAGGTCATCCCAACTCCTATAACTTTCACCTTAGAACATGAGTTCATTTTTTTTTTAATCTTAAATACAAAAAAAAAAAAAGTTATCTTGGCTATTGGTTAAGACTGGGTGGAGACAGACGAGAATTCAAATACGCGACATCTTGGTTCAGGAAATAGTCAATTGCTCTGCCCATCATTCCCGTCTTTACTATTCTGTGCCTCAGAGGCCCAACAATTAATTTTGAAGAGATGGTGAAATTTCACGTAATTGTGGTTTCATTGACCATCAGTCTTTCCTTTCTTTCTGTCCAGGGACCCTTGTGCATTCTCCCTTTCATCATCCTCTGCAGTGACCCGGGACCAAATGACTGATTATATTTTAGTGAGCTGGTCCCTACATTTCTGGAGCTACTAAATACTCCATTTAAATGGCAGACTCTTGCCCCATTTTTTATCTTCACTGTGCTGATGTGGGATCCCTCTACGTGTATCTCATGAACACTTTAGCATCCTCAGGAGTAAGCTGAATTTCTGTAATGCTTCATGTGTCATCCGTTCCTTTGTCACACACATGGTTCCAATTTTAGTACTTTATTTCTAGTTGGCCCAACAATTTAGTTTATTTTTCCCTGATTGTATCAATTTATTTTAAGTCTCCTATTTCTCTGTTTGGATTTCTACCCCTGTCATTCCCACACCCTTTGGTTTGTAATTTTGTTTTTCTATCAAAATATTTGATCTGATTTCTCCCTGTTCTTTTCATCTTCATCTGGATTTCATCTTAATATTTCTTCTTTTTTTTTTTATTCGTACAAAGTATTTTCAATGCCTCATAAACATCAACCGACTCTTTTTGAACTAGCCATTTTGAAACAGGCTTTCAGGTTTTCACATCACAGTAACTCCTTGTAAAAATTCACAGTCCTTGTAATGTAGGCTTGGACTAGGGAGGAGGACCCTGGTCAGTCTAAATTAGAGTTAGCCTTCAGCAGTGGCTGTTCTTATATTCTGATATTCTAAAGAGAAATCCTCTCTACATGGACATCAGTCTCAGGATGCTCACGCAACAGAAACGGGCGCAAAATCTGGCAAGAGGGTCTCTGCTTAATAATTTTTGGACTTTGTCTTTCAAAATCTTGACCCAGGGTGTCTTTGACCCGGAGAAGATTTTACACAAATGTTACCTTCCATTCTGGCATCAAATATAATTCAGTTAAAATTACAGACCAATTGGAATACTGATGTTCCATTTGCTTGAAGATAATAAGTAAGAATAATACCGTTCTTTAGCTGCTGCTGATCATGATCTTACTTATTTATTTCTTATCAGACGTAGGCTTTCGGAAGTTGTCAACATATGAACAGAAAGGGACTGAATGGGAATTATTTATTGTCTATCACTCTTAACTCCATCACTCATTCTCCTCACGTAGAGCTTTTATGGACGTAAACTACTTCCCTATGTTTTCAAAGCATTCTGCTATTCCTATTGTTATGTTAAATGTATTTAGCAAATGCTTTTGTTGTTATATGTACCATTAACTCTTAATTTTAAATAATGTGACTTTTCCCATTTTGGAAGACACATAGCTAAAGTAGATTGAAATGTAGCTCAGATTAGAAAAAATGCAGTCTCTCTCCCTCTCTCTCTCTCTTTCTCATACACATGCACGCACACACACACGCACACACATACACACAAGTATATTCGCTATTCAGTTACAAGCAAAGTCAAAAGTTCTGAGGCAGAGTATTGACTCATTTAGCCTCACTACAAAAAGGACGCAACATGTGTTTGGTGCTTAGTGTCACATTCTATGCTATATGTTGGCGATCCCCAAAACAATAAAACAACTAGTCCTTGCCAGTAATGAACTTTCAGTCCGACTTGGGACGTATCCCGGTACATTAAAATCATCTGCCTGTGTGTCTAAATGCTGTAGTATTGGAAATGGTCAAGTATCCAGAGAGCAGAGGGTACACAATGATTCACTCATTCTCTTCAGGGGATTCAGGTAAAGAACAAAGATGTACAATTCTATAAATAACTTAGGCATAGAATCAAATTGACCTAGGTTTCAGTCCAATCTTTGCAATCCAACATTTGCATGATCTTGAACAAAATATCTCAATCTCTACCTTAGTGTTCTCATCTGAAGAACACAATAGTAACCTCCTCCAAAAAGTGAGTTGCTTTGGAGTTGAAGTGATATGATGTAGAGAAAACTTCTCTGAAAGTTTTTTTTTTTAATTTTTTTACATTTATTTATTTTTGAGAGGCAGAGTGAGACAAAGTGAGAGTGGAGGAGAGGCAGAGAGAGAGGGAGCCACAGGATCGGAAGCAGGCTCCAGGCTCTGAGCGGTCAGCACAGAGCCTGACGCGGGGCTCCAACCCACAGACCATGAGATCACTACCTGAACTGAAGTCGGACGCTCAACCGACTGAGCCACCCAGGCACCCCTGAAAGTTTTTAAACATAGTCTCTTTCTGTCTTCCCTTCTCCCTTTCTCTGTCTCTCTCTTTCTTTACTCTTTCTGTCTTTCTTTTTTTCCTGTAAAAAGGTGAGCATGTGAGAAAGCACCTGGTTAGGGTGCAACATTCTACTGGCTGGAACAGAGAGGGACCAGGCCTGGTAGCACCTGCACATGACAATGACAGTCCGGACATGGCTAGATTACCCAAGTCTCACCTGTCATATTAGAGACTGTGGATTTAGGAACTGAAACCATCTACAACCATTCAGGTTATGATTTCCTACAGAAGCATGACTTTACTGTTTCAGTAAATTCTTGCCTGGGAAGATGAAGTTACAAATAACTCTGTGATTTGCTCAAGAACTTCCTAAAACCTCGTTTATCTGAACGACGTGCATCCATTAGGGGAAGTGGCACCTTCTCAAAGTACTTGACTCTCAGGACAACCATTTGCACATTTCAAACTCACTTTAAAATTTGTCTCCAAAATATCTTCCAGTCCTAAAGTATGGTATTACGAACTTTGTTTGATTCCAATCAGATCTCTGATTTAGATTATCTGCCTTAAACTCTCCCCAAGTTCGTAAATACTGTGTCTTGACCTCCTACTTTTGAGAAGCTACAAAGATAGCCAAAATAGTGACCTCCCTTACTGCAGTAAGCAAGAAACTCGGCTTGTAGCAAGAAATTAATTTGGGTTTTTTTTCTAGGAATTGGCAGTCAATAAGCTTTATCTTTCATTGCTGTTAATATTGTTTTGTTTTAAATTTGCATGGTTTCATGAAACTTGAATCATTAAGAGCATACGTTTGGCAGGAGGGGAGTAATAAACTAGAATAAAGAAGAAAGGCAAAACAACCAGATAAAACCTATTGAAAGCATCTAGGTACAAGCCAATAAATTAAACCGAGGCAGTGGAGATGCAGGGGGAAAGACGTGACCGGGTTAGAACACCATGTCTGATGGGAGATCAGTAGGGCTTTCTGAGGGATAAGGTCCACAAGGAAGGAGGAAGTAGGATTACGTGACTCCAAGGTTGTGAATCTCTGAGATTTTGCAGGAAGCCGCTTCTATCATTAACTCTAATAAAGAATAAAGATGTAAGAGTCGTGGGGTGGGGTGGGCTGGGTAATGGGATGGGTGTTTAATTGCTGAATTTGAAAAATCTGTAGCAGTGGCTCTCAACCGAGACCATTTTCCACTCCCAACAGCCCCAATCCCAGAAGGAGCATTTGGCGATGTCTGGAAACAGCTTGGGTTGTTACAACTCAGGATGTAGTGGTCACTAGGAGATCAAAACTTGAAGTGCTACTAAATATCCTACAATGGACAGGAGAGTGCCCCTCTCCACAACAAAGGATTTTCCTATCTGAAATGCTAATAATGCCATGGCTGAGAAACACCAGTCTGCGAGGAAAATATGGGTAGCAAACTATTTGTTAAAATACTTACTGAACTGGGGTGCCTGGGTGGCTCCTCGGTTAAGCATCCGACTTCAGCTCAGGTCATGATCTGGCAGTCTGTGGGTTCGAGCCCTGCATCGAGCCCCGCATTGCGCCCTATGCTGACAGCTCAGAGCCTGGAGCCTGCTTCGGATTCTTTGTCTCCCTCTCTCTCTCTGCCCCTCCCCCACTCACGCTCTGTCTCTCGCTCTCAAAAATAAATAAAACATTTAAAAAAATTTAAAAAAACCTTATTGAACTAATTACTTCCATACCTAATGGTAAATTCAAGGCAATTCATTATACGTAATACAAAAATGATGTCAGGGCAGCTGGGTGGCTTCGTTGGTTATGTGCCTGACTCTTGATTTCAGCCCAGATCATGATCTCAAGGTTTGTGGGATCGAGCCCTGCGTTGGACTCTGGGCTTACAGCATGGAGCTTGCTTGGGATTTTCTCTCTCCTTCTTTCTCTGCCCTTTGCTACTCTCTCTCTCTCTCTCTCTCTCTCCCTCAACATAAATAAGTAAACTTAACCAAAATGGTGTCAAGGAAGAGCATAGTTTTTTCAGGAAAAAAGAGCATATAATGTGTTCTCTCTGAGCGTATTCTGCGGCCCTTCAAACCAACCTGTGCCTGATTGCTTCTGTTGCTCAGGTGGCATCTTTATTTAAATACTACCCGCTGAAATCCTGCCACCTCCCAAAATCCAAATCAAGGCCATGCTGTTTATTTAAGAGTTCCGTTCACATACGACGGCTGTGCCCCATGGGAAGTAATAGTTCTAGTAGTGCTTTATTTAAGTTCCTAGGAATCTTCTTTTGGAGTATAACTAAGAGCAGTCCAATCTCTAGTCTAGTATATTTCCCATTTCTTACATGAGGCACATTTGTACCTTTTCATCCTGTCCCGACTTTTGCCCAAAGACTAGACGCACAACAAACACAGGCAGGAGTGAATTCCTCCTCGCCAGTTTGATATCTGGCAAACCTGTGTTATTCATCCCCTGTCCGCATAACTTATGATCTATTTTTCAAAAACAGGTGAAATTATGATTTGCACACAGATCTAAAAAGAGCCTGAACTGAAGATTTTATTTCACTAGCTAATCATATGAGAGAACCAGGCCAATAGGAAAACTGTTTTAAACAAGTCAAAGAGGGGCACCTGGGTGGCTCAGTCGGTTAAGCGTCCTACTTGGGCTCATGTCATGATCTCACAGTTCATGAGTTCAAGCCCCACGTTGGGTTCTGTGCTGACAGATCCCAGCCGGGAGCCTGCGTCGGATTCTGTGTTTCCCCCTCTCTCTGCCCCTCCCCCACTTGCATTCTGTCTCTGTCTCTCAAAAATGAATAAATGTTAAAAAAAATGTTAAAAAAAAGTCAAAGAAATATAAATTCATAGGGAGAAAAGACTATTAAAGTAAATTTACAAATAATTGAACACTGGTTTCTCCTGGAGAAGAAGGGGAAGGAAAGGCGACTGAGCCTCCCCTGGGCACAGTATATTTGCATGTCTATAGACAAAACTAAGCCTGAATTGCTTTCTGTTATCCACAATATAGAGTCATAAAGTACCTCCCAGAGAATCTAGTCCGAATACCCTGAAGAGTTTGCTCTAGACAATGCATGGTTTTCCCTTAAAATACATTTTTTCCTTGCAGTTTTAATAATGTACCCCCATAAACATCTAAACCTTTTAACTTAAAAAAAGTTTCCAGAAGAGAGTAGCAATTAGATCTATTCTAACGTCTCCTGCGGTTTTCATCTGACTCTCCCTTTTGATTGCATTATGATCTTGTGCAACGGAACGACTCAAAAACCCATAAAATGCCACTTTAGGGTTTGATGTTTGCATAATAGATTATGTAAGCTTGTGGCATTTAAAAAATGTCCCTATTAAATGATATAATTTCACTTTATTTGACACATTATCTTACGGTGCATAAAAAAAATGGTTGCTACTCATTTCTTCAGAGAATATTTTCTCAGAAAAAAAAGACCATTGGATATGAAAAAAAAATATTGGAATATATATATATATATGTATATATATATGTATATATATATGTTTGTACCTGTACGACTGTTGAGCCATACCCATACCTCCCATTATAGAAATCAGTTTGAAGTAAGTTAAAAAAAAATTAGTGGGTGAAACTTCAAAATTATTTACAATGAAAGTATATTCTCTGTAGTTTCCTAAGACACTTTAAGTTCTGCTTCAACAGATTTCCCTTCTCAATGTTCCCAATTAGTTTTTGGCCTGACAGTTTCGTCCATTGCCTACATTAATTTCTAATTTCCCAGACTGTGTCAGACAGAGCTCAGATCCTACTGTTTACTCCAATGGTAATTTCCTCCAGATTTTGTGTTTTAAGCCAGGGACCACACAAAAGCTTTATTTGAGTTTTTTTTTTTTTTTTTAAAGCTTCTGGCACTTGCAAATTTTAGTTTTAAAAATTCTTTTCCAAGGTTGGTATTATATCTCTCTGCACAGTAATCCTTCTTTTCCCTTCCTACATTATGCTTTTTTTTTTTAGCATAAACCAAAACACTGGGAAGATTATATTTAGGCTCTAAAAAATGCCTTTCTTTTATTTCAGGAGGTGCCAAACCCTTTTAGGTGATTATACTAGTTTATGATCAAAGCTCCTAGCATAAGTAAGTTTAAAAATAAAGAAAAGGAAAAACTTTGAAAGAGACTGTGAGTGAAACCAAATTACCTAAAATTCCCCAACGAGTAAAATATTTCACAAAGATGATGACAATTGTCAAGACAATAATAAAAGTGAAATTTACTGGGCACCTCTTACATACCAGAAACTGTTCTAAGTGCTTCACATACATGACCTCATGAAAACTTCATGTGATAGGAAATATTTTAAAAATATTAACCTCTGCTTCTTTTTAGCCATTACTCATTCTTTTATGCAATTGGGATGGCATTTGATATTTTCTTCCCTCTGGATGGGGTCTCAATGACAGACATGCAAGAAAGGAGACTCTGCTTTATTTGTAAATTTCAAATACACACTTACATTCTTGGCCCAGTTTGTATGAAAGAAAGGATTTTAGAGGCTTTTTTTGTTTTTTTTCTTTTTCTTTCTTTCTTTCTTTTTTGTTCTTTAGAAGCAAAATCCAGAGCCTGCAACGACTGAAGGCATAAAATTTATGTCATAGACAAACAAGAGACATCTGAGAATGTATATCCGTGATAGCCAGTTTCCTTACTCGGTAAAAAAGATGAAAGGTACTAGGCAGTTAAGGAGATTGTTTTATTCAGGCCATTGCAATAGAGAAGTTCATTAATGGAGAACAACTTAAAGAAAGAGGAGGCTTGGGGTTTTCTAGAGGCAGATACACAAAAGAGTCATGGGGAAATGTGGAGACCCATCTTATCTGATAATATGTGAGAGTATGGTGGTCTTATGCATTTGACTTTTCTGAAAAAGAAAGGAATAGAAAATCTCTTAACCTTAATTGCCTCCCAGAAATACAAAGTTCAACATCATCACCGCATTGGAAAAATTCCCCATGGGCTAGAACTAAGTAAGGTAAAATCAGAGAGGTGAGCAAAAGAGTTAAATGCTGTCGCGGACTTTGTGAAGGCACCTTGTATCTTGACCTCACACCCATTCCTCGGGTAGCATTTGGTTAAAATTGTAATTTGGAATCTGGGAAGGATAGTACAGAGATTAGTGTGAAAATCTGAGACCAGAGGAGATGTATATGTTCCTGAGTGTAGCCTGGGAAAGCATCAGGTTTCAGATCTATCCCTTACCCTGCCTATTCCCTTCTCCTTCCCCATTCAGCAACCCCCCCCCCCCCCCCCACTGCGAGTTCCTGCTGGGCTTGGCATCAGTAGAAAGAACACAAGAACATGCATCATAGTGCATCTGCCTGCAAAGCCAGACACAGCCTCAGTAGCTTCATAACATTTCCATGGAGGTGCCAAAGGGCATGCAATTTCTGGGCAAATGCTAGATGGGAGTCTGGTCTCAGATCAATAATTCTCATCGGACATCTCCTTTCTTGCGGCAGCTCAGAGGGACCTTCTGGGCTACTAGCTACCTCTAGCCTCTTAAGGAAGACAATAACGCATTCATCGTTATATGTCAATACAGCATTAATATTCAATATATATTTGAATACAAAACTCAAAAGATCTCCGATAATGTCCCTAATTCACTTTGGTCATGCTTTCTCAATCTCAGCATCACTGATGTTTAGGCACGGCATTTCGTTGTTGTTGAGGACCTAATTGCTGTCCATACATTGCAAGATGTTTCCTAAAATCTTTGACTTCTACTCACTAGATGCCAGGAACATTTCTCCCCTCCTCCTGCATTGTAAGTTGTGACGATCAAACATAACTTTTCCAACCACTGCTAAATGTCCACTGAGGACAAAATTACTCTTGATTGGGTGAGAACTACTAATTTAGGCTATGGCCTTTGAAAGTGATGCCATAGAAGCAGTAGGCATGTGACGCTGTCCTTGCCAATGGGAATAAAAGAGAGTCATCTAGAAGTATTACCTTCTGTCTTCATTTTCTCAGGCTGTTATAACAAAATATTATAGCCTGGGTGGTTTTAACAACAGAAATTTATTTCCTCATAGTTTTGGAAGCAGGAAAGTCCGAGATCAAGGTGCCTACTGATTTGGTTCCTCATGAGAGCTGTCTTCTTGGTTGTAGGAGGGCTGCTTTTTCCTTGTATCCTCACATGGGAGTGGGAAAAAGAGAGAGAGAGAGAGATTGATGATTGATGGTCTCTCTTTTTTCCTCATTTTATAAGGCCCCAGTCCTATCAGATTAAGGTTCCAACCTTCAACCTCATTTAAACTTAATTATCTTCCAAAGACTCTATCATCAGATAGAGCTCCACTGGGGGTTAGGGCCTCAACATATGAGTTTTGGGGGAACACAGTTCAGTCCATCATACCTTCTGAGAAGGTATTTTTCCTTTATTATCTCCTTCACTCTTATAAGGGACTGCAAACAAAGTGATCTGCTCTCGTTTTCTGCCTTTCAGCTGGCCACTTGAGGAGTTGTTCATTGGTCTACCTACTAATGCCACCTTGAGAAGAACAACTAACCCACTGATGATGATCTTGAGGAGTAGAAATAATTTTTAATATCTCTGCTCAAATAGATTTAATTTCTCTGCTCAAATAGATTATTCCAACCCACTACCACTTATGCATTTCTCAAGCTTCACTGGTAACCTGCTTTGGCTTTCTGATCAATAATTAAATCCACCAGCTCCCAATATACATTACTGGACAAAAAATTACACCAACAGAGCAGAGTCTGAGTATCCTCCAAATACTTGGCTCTAGATTTATCTTTAAGAAATTCATGGTTTATTCTGTTTGGCTGCAGGAAGAAGTCTACAGTCTATCGTCATCCATCAGTAAGGAGAAGAAGAAGGAAACTTCATTAGGAAGGGATGAAAGGTATCCTGTGTATTGCAAGGACAGATGCAGAATAGATGACCTTTTTCAAGGGTCAACATGTCTTATTGTGTCATAAAAGAGACACAATGATAGAAAATCCATAGGAGAGTGTGTAGCCCTTTAGAAGTACCAGATTTTCTATATAGGAAGAGTTTAGGGGACATGATTTGCTGGGAAGGATGTTAAGAAAGAATGGAGTGTGGAATTTATCTTGAAGCTGCACTTTGGCCCCACAACTGAGAAGACTGGATATCTAGGGAAAGACCACCATAAGCAACCCTACATGTGGATCCAGAAGTAAAGCTAGACAAAAGTCCAAATTTAGCACAACTTAAGAATGGCTCTGCTGACTCAGTTTTTTAGTAAGGAGATCTCACTGCATAGGATCCAAGACCCTGCAGACTCACTTGTCCTATCAGCACAGAAGATTATTTCCAGCCTTTCCGTAGGATGGTCGTGAGGTCAGGAGACCACTGTAAATCTAGAAGGATACACATATATACTGGTGTCATGTTGGTGTAGATTTGTAAATTATTAAAGATGGACTAAGCAGTGTTTCTCTTGTAAAGAGATTATGACCTCCTGACAGAAAGAATTCTCTCTCTCTTATTTTTGTGTCCTCTCTACTTAGCAGAGCAAATGAAGAATTAAACATTTCTGTAGGAAAATAAGAAACTATCAAAACGTAAATTAGTCACTCTTAGTCAGGTTTTAGATAGAAGCACCAAACTCAAGCCAAAGGAGGAACTAAACATTTGGAAGAATGAATATATAAGTTCCATACAAGACCATATCTGTCTTGGTCATGACTGTATCTCTGCTGGTGTAACCAGAACCTGGCTGACATACAGCTTCATTCAACGAATATTTGTTAAATTAATTAAAAATGAATGGATTTATACCTTTGTCCTTTAATCAATGGCTGCTAAATGTGGGATATTTTTATTTTTAGCATTTTAAAAATAGTTTCAAGGTTATTTTTTTTTTCATTATTTACTTAGACTTGCCCATGGATTTAACTTTTTTTCTCATTCTCCTTATTTGCCAATCAACAAAGGCACCTGAAAATCTTCTGTGGCAAAAACTTCATGCATTCAGAAGCAAGGAAGGCAAAGCCCTTAGGGGATCTGGATTCTGGATCAAAGGCAAATTTAAAAGAAAGCATAGAAGCCTGGTCCAAAACTGAACCCCAAGGTAAAACATATAACTCTCTGACTCCTTTAATTGGCAAAGTGAGCAGATAGTCAATATGGGGGATTGTGGAGAGCAGGACATTCATTTCAGAGCTGATCAGTACCAGACCTGCCTCAGGGGAGAGAGATCCCACTAAAGCTGTGCCACCTGCTCCTAAAACCACTTCAAAAGGAAAGGAGGAGGGACATTTTCTTCACACAGTACAAAGCCAATTTCTGAGAAGGTAAAAATATATAAATTGAAACAAAAAAGACATATGAATATTTTCCCCTAGGAATCCTAGCAGATGAGACTCACTGCATTTTATCTAGAGGTTTTCTAGAAAGCTAGATGCATGAAAAACAAAATAGAAAATACGATCTTCAATTCAATTTGCAAAATTAAAAAAAAGTTATTTAGGCTGCTTAGAACTGTGAAAATGACCAAATACAATAATAGCATACGCTAAATACAATAATAGCATATAAACCCATAACAGTGTTCAGCCTTTTTGTCATACATTATCATCATTTGATTCTTCAGAGTTTTGTCAAGTAGATTTGGTGATGGATCAGACAACTGATATTCCCATTTGACGGGTAAGGGAAATAAAACTCAGAAGTAAAGTTATTTCAATGAGGTTGCAGCAATAAAATTTTAGATGTGGGACAGAAAAGTAATGTTTTCTGCTTCTATTAGTTAATAAAAAAAGCCTCAATTCAGCGATGTCATCTTCAACCAAAATAATAATAATAATAATAATAATAATAAACCACACAAGACCTAGAAAGAGAAAAGCAAATGAAGTACAAAGTATATGATAAGAAATAATATAGATCAGGGCAGAAATCAATGAATTAGGAGATGGAATCAATAAAGAAAACCAATGTAATTAAAAATTGACTCTGAGAAAATCAATAAAATTGGTAAGTCTCCAGTCAAATTTATCAGGAAAAAAAGAGAAAACACAAAGTACTGAAATCAGGAGTGAAAGAGGTGGCATCACTACAGACTCTACACGTAATGAAAGGGTAATATTTATTCCTTTAAACAATGTTATATCAATAAATTTGACAAGTTAGGTTAAATGGGAAAATTATTTGAAAGACAGAAATTACTAAAGCTTATTCAATAAAAACTAGATAATCTAAAATGCACTATTTATTAAAATAATTGCATTTGTAGTTAAAAACCCTTCCCACAAAGAAAATTCCAAGTGCAAATAGTTTCACTGATAAATTCCATCAAACATGTAACAGATAAATATTATCAATTCTATGAAAACTATTCCAAAAAATGTAAGATGAAAGAAAGCTTCTGAATTTATTCTATGAGACTATTATCACTCTGATACCAAAATCAGACCAAAACATTATAAATAAACTATTGACCAATAACACTCATAAACATAGATGCAAAATTTAATTAAAATGCTAGCATATAAAATTCAAACACATACATACATGTCTGTGTGATATGTATATATGTGTATACATGTGTGTATACATATATATGTGTCTACATATATGTTTATATGTGTATATCATGACCAAGTGGGTTTTATCCAAGAAAGGCAAGGTTGGTTTAATGTTTGCATCAATCAATGTAGTTCATGTTAACAACTAAAGATGAAAAATAAAGTGATTACTTCAATAGATAACATAAAAGCACTTGACAAGAGCCAGAATCCATTGAAAAATATCTCAGCAAACCAGTAACAGAAGAGAACTTCTTCAGTTTGATAGAAGCATGCATCTAGCAAAACCTTTGACCAGTGTCATACATAATGGTGAAAAACTGAATGCTTTTCCTCTATGCTCAAAAACAAAACTAGAAGGTCCACTTTCACTACTTGTATTCAACATTGTACTATAAGTTCTTGACAATGAAATCAAGCAGGAAACAGAAGTAAAAATATCTCATTTTAAAGGAAGAAGTTAAATGCATTTACCTCACATAACATGATTATCTCTATAGAAAATCTGATGGAACCAAAAAAGAAAAAAAAAAAACAACAACAACAACAACAAACTAATACGTGAGTTTGACAAAGTGGCAAGATGTGGAGAAATAGAATTGGGCACAATAAGTCTGCCCCAACAGAATACTTGGCCAAGCTGTTAGCACCTAACAGGATGGTAACTGCTAGGACTCCAGCTACCTTTACTTCGTTCTGTCCAGTAAGTACCACACATGGTAACCTGCCCCTTTCATCTTTCCCTTTTGAATTCTTCCAAGTGTACATTTTCAGCTGAAATGGAACAAGGTGGCCCTTTGTCTTCCTGTTTCAGCTTTTTTTTTTTTTTAACGTTTATTTATTTTTGAGACAGAGAGAGACAGAGCATGAACGGGGGAGGGGCAGAGAGAGAGGGAGACACAGAATCAGAAGCAGGCTCCAGGCTCTGAGCCATCAGCCCAGAGCCCGACGCGGGGCTCGAACTCACGGACCGCGAGATCGTGACCTGGCTGAAGTCAGACGCTCAACCGACTGCGCCACCCAGGTGCCCCAACAGCTTTAACACTATAAACCAGCATCCTTTTTTGTGGTACATTTGGTGCCACATTTTTCACCAGGTTGTGTTCTTGGGTGGTGATTTTGCTATTCCAAATAGCCTCCAAAATAGTGCTGAATTTCTGTTTAGTCTTCCTAAGAACAAGAAAGTTGTGCTGTGTCCCAGAGAGAATCTATGTGTCTAAGAGAAGCTTTATTCCAACATGTGCCATTGGCCATGGGTTAAAGCTAATGAATCAACAATATATTTTTTCAATAAGTTTCCTTTAAGAAAAAAATATACATAAAACAAAGGTACGTACTGATCAGATGATAAAAATGTGACTAGAGGCCGGTAGTTATCTAACCCTGTATTTTCCCTAGGAGCAATGATACAGCATTAACTGATTCAGTATTTGTGGTGACCATAGAACCCAACTACCAAGAATAATGAGGATTAACTCTATCTGATAAAAGATTTGTATCTCATTTACTGAAAAATAAGAAACTCAAATTTCAATTTAAAAAACTCAGTTAAAATCACTGAATTATTTTAGCACATGCTTTTACAAAAAGGAAATATGGACAGCAAATAAGCATATGAAAAGGTGAATAGCATCATTCCTCAGAGAAATGGAAGTTAAAACCACAATAAGATATCAATGCACACCTATGAATATGGCTAAAATTAAAAGGATGTGGAGAAACTAACTCTCACACACTGGTGGTGGGAATGTAAAATAGTACAAGTTAGGAAAATAGTTGGTCACTCTCTTTAAAAGTTAGACATGTACCTGCCATATGATCCAGCCATTCCACTCCTAGATATTATCCCAAGTGTAACGAAAGCGTATGTCCATACAAAGGCTTATACATGAATGGACTGTTCACAGAAGCTTTACTTGTATTAGCCCTCCAGTAGAAATAACCCAAATGCCTAGCAACAGATGAATGGACAAACTATCCTGAAATGGAATACCACTCAGCAATAAAAAGGAATGAACTATTGATTCATGGCACACTTGTAAAGCTCAAAGTGATGCAGAATGAAAATAAGCCAGATGAAAAGGACTGCATGCTGTGTGATTCTAATTATGTAAAACTCTGAAAAATACAAGCCAATCTACAGTGTGGGAAAACCACTCAGTGGTTATCTGAGGACTGGGATGAGGGAACGAAGGGCAGGAGAAGGGGAAGGATGGGTAGGAAGGATTACAAAAGGGCATCAAGAGATTTTTGAGATGATGGATGTGCTCATTATGTTGGTTGTAGTGATGATATACTTCTGTCAAAAGTTATCAAATTGCACACCCTAAATGTATACAGTCATCTCAATTATAACACAGGTAGTTATTTTTTAAGACACTACAGCCCCGAAAATTAACGCGCGCGCGTGTGTGTGTGTGTGTGTGTGTGTGTGTTTACCCCTGGTTTGACGCTCTTCCTACTACATCATTTGTAAAGTAATGGCTAAATAACCACATATTATAATTTTTTAGTCATCACATTGTAACACATTAGCTACTGGTAACACATGACCATGATCACTTGTTCAGCATATTAGATGTGTGGAGGCAAGGAAGATGTACTGTAGCAAAAATAATACTTGTAGAGCAACTATACTATCAGGCAGCAACAATATTGAGTTCTTTACATATGCTATTGTATTCTCTCTTACAAAGCGCTTTAAGAATGAAAGATTTGGGGGGCACCTGCGTGGTTCAGTCAACTGAACATCCAACTTCGTCTCAGGTCATGAGCTCGTGGTTTGTGGTTTCAAGCCCCACACCGGGCTCTGTGCTGACAGCTCAGAACCTGGAGCCTACTTCGGATTCTGTGTCTCCCTCTCTCTCTGCCCCTATCCTGCTTGTTCTCTCTCTCTCTCTCTCTCTCTCAAAAATAAATAAATAAAAACTGAAAAAATAAAAAAAAATGGAAGATGCTCTCATGTTATAATTGCTAAAACTGAGGCACAGAGAATTAAATAACTTTCTCCATGTCACATGATTCATAAGAGCTTGAGTTGCAATTTAACCTCAAGTTTTGGTGACTCCAGAGTTCATGTTTTTTACCTTATGTAATATATATCACATTACACTATATATATCACATCACACTAAATACCATATCTATATTACGTTATATTGTATTATATTATTATATATATTATATTATATTTAGATATTATAAATATCATATTCCTGTGGTCATAACTCTGAAATGATTGATCTGAGGACCTTTCAAATCTAAGCTCTTCTGTATCATGATTCTATATGTAATCTATCTGCTTCCCCCATTTAAATCATTAAACCCTCCTATAATGATATAATATGCACAATGCTTATGTGGTAAATTCACACTTACACATAATTTTGTCAATACAAAATGTATATTTTGGGAAATGTGCAATTTTCTGTGCAATAAGCTGGGAAAATGTGCAATTTCACAGTTAAATACCAACCTCCAGCTGTCTGCATCAGTGAAGAATATGTTTACACTCCAATTGTTAAAATTAATTATTTGTTTATGTAAGACATTCTGCCTTCATTAAAGCACATGATTAAATAGAAATGCTTCAGAACACAGTAATCGTTAACCTCACTTCAGCAAAAGGAGTCTCATAGTCAGTCAAGAGTCTTATAAGTACAACTACAATAAAGACAAAGGATCTTTTTTAAGCTATTCAAGGTTTGCCTGAAAAAGAGAAGTGTAAACTTTGTTGATGTAGTTGCTCATTGTTTTCATTTGCAAAGACTTCAATCAGTGTACTATCTTCGATTATTAAGGCATGTATAGGCACAAACATACTCACATATGTCCATATATGCATATGAAAACCAAAGCAATATCAGGTATTAATTTAAAGTGGATTAAGATTCTTGCCTTTGGGCGTAAGGCTGTGAGTCCACTATAGCCATTCCTTGCAGAGAAAAGGTCAAGTAACTGAATAACAATTCAAATGTGGTTTTGTCCAACAATACTGACCAATCAATCTTCACCTAAAATGCTACACATCGTTAAGACCTTATTGAACTAATCACTTTTAAAGACAATGTCTCAATCTTCCTACTAGGTTGATAATCAAGTAATTAAATTGGATTTGGTGTTTCAATTGCAAAATATTCATATAAACATAACAGTGCACAACAAGGAAAGTAGACATAGCAATTAATTAATTTCCAATGTGCAGATGGCTTGAAACTGTTGCTGAGAACATGAGAAGAGCTGAGCACAGGATTTATATTACCTTTGGAGAATGAACAGATCATCTCTGTATTTTGTTACCCCCAAAATTATGATGAAGCGATGGGAAAGTTTTTTTTCTATTTTACTCTAAGTGATGATTATGTTATTACGTTCATCTGAGAATACAGTTATGTATGTATTTAAGATAGTAAGTAGTCAACTTCTTTTCACCTGATGAAATGAGGAGACTGTTGCCAATCATGAATTAAGATAGTGTGATAGTTCCGACTGTATGAAAGTTGGCTTATTGTTAGGTTATGACAAGCCCCCCCCTTTTTTTTAAATGCTTATTTATTTTTGAGATACAAAGAAAGACAGAACATAAGCAGAGGAGGTGCAGAGAGAGAGGAAGACACAGAAACCAAAGCAGGCTCCAGGTTCTGAGCAGTCAGCACAGACTTCGATGCAGGGCTTGAACCCATGAACTGTGACATCATGACCTAAACGGAAGTCGGATGCTGAACTGACTAAGCCACTCAGGCGCCCCATGACAAGCCTTTTGATGGACTGTAGAACTAACCCAAAAATATTTGTCCTTTTTTGCTATTCTTATGGATCTATGACACTACATTCCATAGACTTTTTTTTTTTTTTTTTTATAAATAGGAACTACTTTATAATGGACAAAGTGATTATGGAACATTATTAAGATTTTGAATTCACAAAATTATATGAGGAATTAAAGAATTAAAAGAATTATATTGAGGACAATAAACATTTTGCTAAAGAGTATGGCTGCCGTATAAAGATGGGAAATGCAGCAAATCCCCACTCTAGATTTGGGCACAGAAGACCTTCTAGAAACATCAGTGTTGTCCTGAGTTGCCCTGCTCTTCTCCTTCTCAATAATTACTGTGAGTATATATTTTATTTTGCTATGGAGTCTCAGTGAGTACTGATGGATTTTCCTTTAGCTAGTATTTTTATTCAGTGCTTTTCTAAAAACCATATATTAGTATGTGTGGATAGATGCATATTAAGCATGAAATCATCATAACTCGGTCATTTTGTACATAAAATACCTCTTAAAATTTCTCCTTCAGAGATGATTCAGTGGGAAGTGATGATGTAGATGAGCCATGGATTAAATTGTCCTCCACCTGAATAGGTTTCTGTTAAAAAAAAAAAAAAAAAAAAAAAATTGAGAGGCAGTGGGATGAAGGTTGCAAAGCAACATGTAGTCTGAATTTAATTTTGTTTTACATTGTGTTCTTTCTGTACATACTTTCTGTATACCTTTCTGTTCATACTCTATGGGAGGTGCCTCTCTCTAAGAGAGAGAGAGAGAGAGGGAGAAAGAGACAGAATCCAATGGACAGACTCTAGAATAATTATATCACTTCAATCCCTACCCATGTGTTCATCTATCTGCAAAATATTAGCAAAATGCGAACAATAGTTATCTCTAGATATGAAGATTATAAGTAACATTAACTTCCTTTTCTATATTTTTAAAAAAAATTCTTCCTTTCATATTTATTATTATTAAAAAGAAAAACTCAATAGGGGCGCCTGGGTGGCTCAGTCGGTTAAGCGTCCGGCTTCAACTCAGGTCACGATCTCTCAGAACGTGAGTTCGAGCCCTGCGTCGGGCTCTGGGCTGACGGCTCAGAGCCTGGAGCCTGCTTCGGATTCTGTGTCTCCCTCTCTCTCTGCCCCTCCCCCGCTCATGCTCTGTCTCTCTCTGTCTCAAAAATAAATAAACGTTAAAAAAAATTTTTTTTTTAAAGAAAACTCAATAGAATACCTTTTCTTTGATTAAGTGCGCTCAAATTCCTGCTCTGGGCATCAGAAAGCTGGGAGTAGAGGAGGTAAAAAGAGATGTCAGTGTATTTATATCAACACCTGAGCACTTCCTGGGTGGGGTTTCAATGATACACGTGAGGATCGACTGAGCATGATAGGACCCCCATTTCAAAATGAGGACATTATCTATATTCCCTCCTTAACATAAAGCACAGCTATGTTCTAAGCAGTGGGATTCAGATATCAACTTTTGCCTTCTCCTAATAACTTACACATATATTTTTTTTTATCTGTTTTGAGAACAGGATCTTCTTTCCCTAGGTCCTTCACATCATCTTCTGTATTTCCTATGCATCCTGTACAGACGGACTGGTTGTTGCTTCCGTAAGCATACTGATTACACTTGCTCAACTCACTGTCTTTCCATCAAAAGCTTCTGTCAATCATATGCCTATTCTCAATAGCTCTGTAAAATGCGGCCTTTGAAGCTACTTAACTTCTCTCTCTCACTATCAGAATTACCGGATATTTACTTGTATGTTCCCTCTCAGTGGCTTCTCCTTCATGATCATTGTCCACACAGTCATAGAGTAAGTGGTATAGTAATATTTTCAAAGCAGGGGAATCACCTCCTTGTGTGGGATCTGAGCTAAAAAGAGATTATTTATTGGGCACCCTGTGACATCTGCCTTGTAGCACCATTACATGACGGACAATACAAAGTTATTAAGAATAGCTCAGGGAAATTAGTGTTTACCTACCTCAAGTCCAATTTTGATGTAGCTACATGGGGTCCTGGAATCTGTATCTTCCGTATGGCTCTATAACTTTTTTTAACGTTTCATTTTATTTTTGAGAGAGAAAGACAGAGCGTGAGCACAGGAGGAACCGAGAGAGAGAGGGAGACACAGAATCCGAAGCAGACTCCAGCTTCTGAACTCGATCCCATGAACCATGAGATCATGCACTGAGCCGAAGTCGGATGCTTAACTGACTGGTGGCTCCATAACTTTCTATTTGTGATATATTCACAATCCTATTGTTGAATAATTGTTGCATAAATGTTAGATGTTTGGGGAGCACTTCTGAACTAGTACGGACACCCGGAGCATGGCCCTTTGCTGATCTTCTCCACTTACCTTAGAACACACACCATCATTCAGAGTGAGTAAAGATGACTGACGATCTGGAGTTTACAGGAACCAACTTCACATGTATGCAGTAGATGTTAGAGTTCATTTAAATACCCACTTGTTAACTGTAGATCTTTTAGAGTGCTCTTGTAAAAAATAGTACAATGATGTCATCATGATACCTGAAACCCTTCAACAATTTTCCAGCATTTTTAGAATGAAGACCGAAACCATTATGACCTTCTCCGGCCCGTATCATCTAGCTGGCCTCTCACGGCATCATCTCATGTGATTTCTCCCCTTACTGTCTCTCTTCAAATCACACCCGGTTTCTCTCTAGTTCATGAAAGATACATTGTGTTTCTCATCTCAGGAGCCTTGCGCATGCTGTTCCCTGTACCTGGAATAATCTTGTCCTCCTCCCCTTTTTCTAGCCAGTTCCTACTCATCTCTCAGGATTTACCATGAATTTCAAATCTATGACTCCCCCACTGATCTTCTGGTATGAGTTCAGGATCTCCTCTACTTTCTCAAATCGCTCTGTATTTTATTGCTTTTTTTTTAATAATAATTGGTAAAAAATAGTTGGATTAAAGCAATGGACTTGGATTATAAGAATCTATCAATATTGATTCTTTTACTGTAACAAATATGCTCCACTGCCATCACCATAAGAGGCTGACAATAGGGGAAACTGGTTGGCTAAAGAGGAATTTTCTGTACCACCTATGCAATTTCTCTGGTCATACAAAACTGGTCTAAAAATAAAGTTCATTTAGAAATAAGTGGTAGTTGCATAATTAGTTGCTGAAGGTCTCTCCCCTACCATTCTGTGAGTTCCATGAATGAAGGACCTCAACTGTCTTGTTGTCCACTGTATGTCCAGTGCTTACACAATGTCTTGCATATAGAAAGCATTTAATATACATTTTTGTGTGAATAAATAATAAATGCATAAACATACTGAAGCCCATCAGACTGTCAGGTAACCACAACACTTCCAGCAATTCATTTAATATCATCATTTTTCAGATATCCGCTATCAGCCCCCCCCCCCCTTTGGGTTCCGCTAAGTCATGAACCAAACTGATTTGTCTGTATATCTTCAGAATTTAATCCGTCCTGGTACACCCAAGGCCCTCAAAAACAGCTTGCTTGTAATAAAGAATAGGATGGTGTATATGCCATATGGTATTTATATGGGAAGCTGTGTAAATAACACTAAATCTGTTCTATCGGAGGTAATTTTGTTCCTTTGCATTCAACCTCACATTGAGGTCTACCTTAAAAAAAATGAGTTTCATTTGTGGGAGAGAATTTTTGGAGGCTATTTACTGATGACCACCATGCTCTCCATAATGTTTGTAACAATGATCATGAAAAACTGTATTTCTCAACATCCCGTAAACTTTTCTTATTTTATAGAAAACAGCTTATTTGTTTATTAAATATATTGACTTAAAGGAGAGCAATATGTAGATATTCTATTCCTTGGAGGACATGTTTCCTTTTCTTGTATTTGAAGTTTTACTTACGCTGGAATATGTATCCATATCTGTTTTGTATATGGATACCCAATTTTTAAATGAGGAATTTGCAATATAATAATAATAGCCACAAAGGATTTAAGAGTAAATGATATTTTTAATTTATTAAAGATCTTAAAAATAAATGACGATCCCTGTTTCTCCCTGTACCACATTAATACAAATTAAATGCATTTACAAAGTAATATTTAAATGCACTCGAGAAACTCCAGGAAAGGAACTTTTAGAAATTAGTCTTAATACCTGACAAAATTATGAAATCTTAGAAGATAAATTTATGTATAAAAGTTGCTCTTAAAAAAATATGAAGAATTCAAGGGGAACTTCTTGCTAAGTTTCATGGAAAAAGACTTCCCAGTCCCATGCAAATTGTTAAAAAGTAACCAAATGTATAGAATCATCAGAATGTGGTGTTCATAATATCAATTCCTGCTAGATTATTTTCTTTACTAATAATCTATCTAATACATTAGGAAATTAAAAATGGTCTCATATTTTATACCAATTTTTCATCCTTCTCCAGGCTAAGCGGGCATTGCTCAGTTAAGCATGGAGATCCCATTGACCTCTGAAGGACCCTGGGCTTTGGTCATGTCCCCAGGGTGTACTGCAAAATGAGAAATTATGCCTCTTGACACTAAGGTCGTAGGAGAGAACAAAATTCTTTAGCAAACCAGTGGGAAATGATCTCCCCACTGTCAGAAAGTAACAACAGAGTTAGATATATTTCTAACTGTTTTTTGAACTTGGTGGGAAAAATGTTAGGCAGAGTAAAAGAAATGCAGTAACAGAATTCTTCCTGATGTCTAACTATGAATGTTTATCTGGCCCATAATGCAATCTGCAGAAATGTTACATGTTGAATTGCGAAGTTTTAGACTGGGAAGAAGAACTCAGAAAGAGATTTTTAATCTCAACTTTTAATCTTTGACACAATGGACAATGGTAGCTCTGTGGTCTTTATACCATTACTTTAGAAGAGAAGTTGACATCGGGTGCACTATGAAACCAACTTGGAGAACCTGGGGAATTGTATGGGTTTTCCTGATAAAATATGTCGTCACGTTATGTTGTTGGTTGATACCAGTTCCCGCATACTACCTCAAACTTAACTTTCTTCATGTCTGAATCTATTACCAGGCTGACAATTTCTTGAAGGCTATCACTAAATATTGTTCTTCATATTCCTGGCTCTTGGCTTGAGGCATGTAGACCAAATAAAGCCTTGCTAAATCAACCATAAAAGAGTGGCGAAACTCTACTCTGCCTCCCTCCCCTTTGCGGAAAGGGAAGTGGCTGTATCTACCTTCAATATCCATCTGAGGATGGAATTGGGGTGACCAGAATCTAGAGGCTCAGAGAAAGAAGCCTGAAAAGCACAGCACCGGCCTCTGAGGAACAGGAGTCCTTTTTTACAGCTGTCGTTTCTGATGAGATATGATGAGTTGGGACCTACCTTGGGCAGGAAGCACTTGGAGGCTGAGCCACTGGGATGGCTACCATGTTGTGCTTTGCTGGGACAATACACCCAGGAACAAGGAAGCCAGAAGAGGGAAAATTTGTTTTTAGCTCTTCTTCCTGCCTTCCACTCCCTCCAACAACTCCTTTGGGTAAAGTAAGCCAGGAAGCCAGGTGGCAAAAAGAAACTTATTCTGTAAAGTCCTAACTTCAACATCAAAAGCAGCAAGGAGAAGAGCGGGTATGAAGTTGAAGGGAAATAGCTTAATAACCAGCACATGATGCTATATTAGATTACAAACTCGATTACAAACTTCTTGAATGCTAAGGCTTTCTCTGGTGCCTATGAAAATGAGTGGAAAATTAAACGTGCTTGAAACTCTTTGTTGAATCGAAATAATTTATTCACTTTTAAGTTAATTTTACAAATATTTATTGAAAACAAATATTTATTACAGGCACTGCTGGCTACTTCAGATAAAAACATGATTAAGACACCATCTCTCCTCTCAGATAATTTACAGCCTAACGAAGGAAATAGATTGTAAACAAAAGCAACTGTAGGTAGTCAGTGTGGGGTTTGTACCACGGGGACTGCGATATGGGGAAGGAGGGAGAAAAAGACGCAGCTACCGAAAAGATGGATATTTATTCCATTCGGCCAACAACGAACATCATCCCAACTTCTGCTCTAGACTTGGGGAGCACAGTGGGGACCCTGGTGAGCACAACCTCTGCCTGTCCTCTGCTTACAGACTAGTAAGGAAGAACTTAGCCCCATTGACCACAGAGTTGGTTTCCCAGGTCGGTCTAACCGAGCAGTTAATCTTCAATGCCCTTTGGTCCTGTGTGAAGGAGAGGGCATCCTCAGACACTATCCATGCTTTCAATCTGGCTGCAAGCATAGACGGCAATGGCCCAAAGGACAGTAAAATTAGATCCCTTGAAAGAATGATACCCTGTACCTCAACTTATCCATCAACGACGCCACCAGTCTGGACCTGGCAAGGGAACCAGAGAGTTGCTGCACAGGTGGGTCACATAGCACAGCACTGTTCAAACCACAGCAATTGTAGTGCCAGTATATGGTGGGGAGAACACATCTGCCCTCTGGATTTAGACAGATCCAAGTCAGAATTGTGAATCTCCCATTTACTAGCTGATATATACCACAGGCAAGTTATTTAAATTGTCTACGTCTCACTTTTGTGATCAGAAGCCTGAGTAATGTAGCACCCACTTGGTGTGCTTATTTTTGGAACACACGGACACTTTTACAGCCCCTAATGCTTCGCCTGGCAAAGATGATATCCCCCTGCCATCTGGTCCCTTCCACTCTTCGGATTGTGTTAAAGTTGAATTCCACCATCAGCACAACTCCAAGAGTTACATGTGCGTGGATTAGTTCCTAATCCCTCCATACAGTTACAGGAAAGAAATAGCAAATGCTTTTTCCTCCTACGTTTTCTTGCTAATATCATATTACAAATCAGTGGCAGAATGTAGTCTACAAACTGGGCTCCAGATTACCAATAGCATTAATTATAAGTGGTAAAGGAGAAAGGCACACACATTTGACAACAAAAAACGCGTGAACAGAGAAATAAATAAATAGACAAATCAATAAATGAGTGAATGCATCAATAAGCTGGTGTGTATTTACTAGAGAAAGCTTAATCGCTTTGATTAATAGTATGTGAAATTATAAAACCTTAAAAATAAAGCATATCAGTAAGGTAACTTATACAATTGCTACCAACCAGTGCATGCCGGCACCATAAAGTAAATGTATTCAGAATTTACAACAGGCACTCTGACTTTTTAGAGGTATCTGTAGAGACTGAAACACACACCCACACTCACATACACAAGGTGAAGATCTTCCAACACTAAAGCAACCATCATGCACATATTCTCAGAGAAACAAAACAGAGACCAAACCAAAAAGAAGCGTGATGTCAGGGAAAGCCGGTCCTGTACCTCACGTTGCCTACAATTACAAATAGAGAGATTTGAGCCTCCAGGGGTTACTTGGTTTAACTTTTATTTTTTAAAGAAAGGAATAAAATGCAATAAACTCTAATAGAAACCATGTTTCTCTTCTGGTTCCAGAAGGGATTACAATATTATTCATAGTTCTATATACCTCACTCTACGAAAAGGGAATATGAGTAAGAGAACAAAAAAGGAAAACAACTATAGATTTGTTTCAACATTTCAGAGCAGAAAATGGTAACAAAGAAATCCCCATTTGAAAAGAAAAATGCATTTTTCTCCCAATGGCTAAGGAAAACCACATTATTGAACTTTACAGTCATAGAATGCAGTTGCAGAAGATTCATTTGGTGGAAACTTTTTAACCTGCAACTACAGGGTCTTGAAAAGTCCAGGGAATAAGTAGGGGTCATGATTTCTTAAAAAGGAAAGAATGACAGGGACATCTGATGGAGGTTGGTAACCTTGAGTGAGGGCCATTACATGACCTAATGAGGAAAATTTACATACATGCAAAACCGCTGAACTTTGCAAAGGAATCAAAAAACCTTGAATTGTGTGAGGCAAGGCTTAGTTTTTGAGAGGCTCACTGTAAATTGTGCAATGCTACCTGTTAAAAATGATGAGAAATGTTAGTATGCAGCTATGGTCTAAGATGCCACCATCATTTACTGTCCCTTTTAGTTGACATGGCAGAACCTACCTAACTTAAAGAAATGCAAGCTGTGCATCATTGGAGTCTATACCGGTGGGATAATACAATTCGCTCTAGGATTTCAACATACCTATTCTCTTCGCCTTAAAGAATAAGTCTAAGACATTTGTTTTGGCTTTTGTGTATTTCTTTCTGTTTCTCCAGACACGTAGAGCTGGTGGAAGGTCTATTGTGAACCAGATGTCTAATCACAGCATAGCCTGAAAGTCAAGTCACCTTGGGCCTTCTTAAAATTGACTTAATGGAGTGGGGGTGGGCTTGGTGGCTCAGTCAGTTAAAGCATCCAGCTCTTGATTTTGGCTCATGATCTCAGGGTTCCTGAGATCCAGCCCCACATTAGGCTCTGTGCTGACACCGAAGAGCCCGCTTGGGATTCTCTCTCAGCTCTGTCTCTCTCAAAAGAAATAAACTTAAAAAACAACAACAACAAAACAATGACTTCTACTGGGGCACCTGGGTTAAGCGTCTGACTCTTGATTTTGGCTCAGGCCATGATTTTATGTTTGTGAGATTGAGCCCCACGTTGGTCCAGTGCTGAGTGTAAAGCCTGCCTGAGATTCTTTCTCTCCCTCCGCCCCTCTCCCTTGCTTGCTCTCCCTCTCTCTACTCTCTCTCTCTAAAAAAAAAAAAAAAAAAAAAAAAAAGATCGACTTCTTCTGAAACTAATGGATCCAGTGTGTCCTTTTACTTTTAGGTAAACCTGCCTGTGTGGATGTCATGCAGACATCTCAAAATTAACTTGTTAACTTGTTCGAAATTTTACCCATCCCCTTTGTCTTCTTACTTGTTCCTGTTCCTCCCATATCCGTCATTGTGGCCAATCATCTACAAAACTGCCCAAAACATTAAAGTGGGTGTCATCATTTATTAATCTCTCTAAAGGGGTGCCTGCATGGCTTAGTTGGTTAAGCGTCCGACTCCAGCTCAGGTCACGATCTCATGGTTTGTGGGTTTGAGCCCCACGTCAGGCTCTGGGCTGACAGCTCAGAGCCTGCAGCCTGTTTCAGATTCCCTGTCTCCTTCTCTCTCTGCCCATCCCTGCTCGCGCTCTGCCTCTCTCTCTCAAAAATAAATAAACATTAAGAAAAAGAAATCTTGATCTCTCTAAAACCACTCAAGTATCTACTTATAAATATTTTACCTCATAAATATCTCTGAATGCATATCCTCGCTCAATCCCCACTGCAGATGCCCTTGTTCAGGCCACTCTTTTCCTGGCTCTGTTATTAAAACTGTCCTATGTCATCTCCCCGCCCACTATCCTGCTCTCCTCCTATCTGGCTTCCACATTAATGCCACACATTTCTAACTGTCCATCTGATCATGTCAATTTCCTGCTTAAAACCCACCTACTACTTTCTGCTAAGTTTGGATAAGTCCAAACTCTTTAATGTGGTTTGTAAGAGTGTCATGTCTCACCATTACTTCTTCTTAGGGTCCAGAAGAAACCTGTGTCCACACATCTCATTCTTGGGTGGACTCTAGCAAGAATATTCACTCAAGAATTTCTGGATCTGGCACAAAGACTGTGGTGAGGGAGAGTGAGGCCAGAAAAGAGGAAAAGAGCTTAAAATTTCTATTAAAAGCCTAGTATTCCTGAGTATTATGCTGAGTGTTTTTACCACATTATCCCTTTTAATCTCATAAACTTTCAGCCAAGGTGGTCACTGTTTCTATTTCATAGTTGAGGAAAGTGAAGTTCTAGGAAAAATGTCTAAAATCACCCAGAGCTCATTATTGCCTCGACCAGGGTTTAAATTCAGGTTTGTTATCAGTCAGTTGCTCTATTTTCTTAACTATGCCAGGTCACAGGGGAGTGAGCCACAGAAATAGTTGGCATATATTTCTTCCACTTTGCTGATAGGACTCCTACCCTGTTTGTTGCTAGGTCTTTCTTCTTACTTCTTTCTGTCTGAACTAAAGAGCTAGTAAGATAGATTCAATAATTATCTCACCCTGAAGACAGAAGAATGAATGGTCGAATTATTTTTTTCCTCCTTTCCTTGGTAAGAAAGAGTCCCTAGAACTGGAGATGACAACTTTTCTAGGACAGACAGGGCTACAAATCCTGAAAAAGGGCTGTGCCTTTATGGTGGCCTTCTGGGAAGATCTTTGGCCATGTTTTGGGTTGTGAGTGGAATTTTGGAAACAGAAGAATTTCTGGTGACTTCTGAAGCTGCCCTATACCCCAGTACAGTGGAGATGGTCTGGCCACAGCCAAAGACAAAACTCTCTGTATGTTCTCTGCTCCATCCTTGGCAAATGGAGAATGCCTGTGGTGACCCTAGGTGTCTTTTTACTGATAATATTTTTTTTTTTAATTTTTTTTTTTCAACGTTTATTTATTTTTGGGACAGAGAGAGACAGAGCATGAACGGGGGAGGGGCAGAGAGAGAGGGAGACACAGAATCGGAAACAGGCTCCAGGCTCTGAGCCATCAGTCCAGAGCCCGACGCGGGGCTCGAACTCACGGACCGCGAGATCGTGACCTGGCTGAAGTCGGACGGTTAACCGACTGCGCCACCCAGGCGCCCCTTTTTACTGATAATATTTTCCACTTATTGGACTTCACCTTAGCTCATGCTGCCATAACAGATACCGTAGATGGGGTGGTTTAAACGACAGAAATTTATTTTTCACAGTTCTGGAGGCTGGGAATCCTAAGATCAAGGTGCTTGCCAATTTAGCTCTTGGTGAAAAACCCTCCTTTTGACTTGCACATGGCTGCCTTTCTGGGTCTTCACATGGTAGATAGAAAGTGGTCTCCTTTCCACTTCTGATATGAACATTAATCCCATTATAGGAACCCTACTGTCATGAACTCATCTAAACCTAATTACCAAAGGCCCAACCTTCAAATACTCCCACATTGGGGGTCAGGGCTTCATCATATGAATCTTGGGGGACGTATTCAGTTTATAATAGACACTCACCATATGCCAATCATTATACTATTAATGTCACATATGTTACCTCATTGATATTCACAAAGCAACCACTATGGTTAAATATATAGAAATATCCAGGAGTGTGATCCAGCTCTCACTGGACCCAAACAGAACAACAGTGATGAGTATGTTTTCTCCCAGTATCAATTTGTTAGTAGGAATGATAGTTTTACTAAACTGATGCCCTAAAGCCTTTGAAATGTACTATAGCTCTCATTAGAAATCCATTACCCTTCTGTCCTCCATGGAAACAATTGTAGTCTCATCTACTCAGTTGCATTTAGCCTGCATTTCAGTCCTTCCTGAATAATATTGTTTGGTTGAGTGAATTCTCTAATCCTGCCTGTCCCCGACTTTGCTCAATTGTATTATAGATTTTGACATATATCATTTTAGCACCCTGCCTCTCCATCTCAAAGCCTGTTATTCTATTTTATTTTTTTTTATAATGGGTATGTTTAGTGGCTCTCACCTATTTTTTTTTACGTTTATTTACTTATTTTGAGAGAAAAGGAGAGAATGAGAAGAGGAGGGGCAGAGGGAGAGAGAGAGAGAGAGAGAGAGAGAGAGACAGAGACTCCCAAGCAGGCTCCACACTCAGCGCAGAGCCTGAGGTGGTTCTCAATCTCAAGACCATGAGATCATGATCTGAGCCAATATCAAGAGTGGGATGCTTAACCAACTGAGCCACCCAGGCACCCCAGAGCCTGTTATTTTAATAATTCTACTCCTCCTGCTTTTTTCTGGTATTCTTAAGTATTCTCATTCTCAGTATCCTTAATTCCTTCCTTCTGCCTCACTTCCTTCTGCCTTCTGGGGTTACGGGTTGTCCCATCACAAATGCACTAGTTGTGGTAGACTGAATAATGGTCAGCAAGGAGTCCACATCCTGATTCTTGAAAATGGTGAATATGTAAACTTCCATGGCTAAAGGGGCTTTCCAGATATTACTAAGAATATTGAGATGGGGCAATTATCCTGGATTATCCAGAACAGAACCAATGAAATCACAAGGGTCCTGATAAGAGGGAGGCAAGAGGATCAGCATCAAAAGTAGGAAATGTGATGACAGAAGGAAGTGGCTGCCGTGGTAAAGGGAAGGAACCACAGAACAGGAAACAAGGACAGCCTCTAGCGGCTGGGAAGACAAGGGAGTGGCTTCTGTCCTTAGAGACTTCAAAAGGAGCCAGCTCTGCTGACACCTTGACTTTATATCAGTGACTCTGCTTTTGGGCTTCTGACTTTCAGAGTTTATACGATAATCAATCTGTGTTGTTTTAAGCCACTAAGTTTGTAGCAATTTGTTACAGCAGCGAGAGGAAACAAATACCCTTCTTCATAGACCATTCTTTAAATATCCTCCAATATGTAAATCCCATGGAAGATGAACTTAACAACTCAACATGTTCTGAATGTTTGAAAATATTAAATATTTAAATGTGAACCGGGACTGCACTAAGAAATGCAGATGACCTTGAAAGGGAGATAACTTGACCATCTTTCATATCAGTGATACTCACATGTAGTTTCAGTATGTGTTTGGTCATATGAAACGGGTTCTCTTTTCTCCCCAAAGACTCCCTGCTGCCTAGCATGAAACACCATACGTGTAGTGCATGAGCAATCTTGATTTATTGAATGACTGAATGTCATGTTTTTAAATAAAGAGCTTATTTACATTCATGACTCTTAAATCTAGATGAAAAAAAAAATTGCCACCCATTCTCAGGAGTCCATGCTAGGAAATACCTTATTTGGCTTCAGGATATCAAATGCTGTGACTGACTACCAATCTCAGAAAGCTGTCAGCTGGCCACTTAAGGTTGGGGTTATAAACCCATACCATAGCGCTTGTGGAGGAACACCAAAAAAAAATGTTCCCAAAACAGAGAGGTTGGCTCTGAAATAGCATATCTATATCTATATCTATATCTATCTATATCTATATCTGTATCTATATCATCTATATCCATATCTATCTATATACAGTAGAACCAATATTTCATCAATTAAAAAGGCCTGAAAGTGAACACCTAAGTTAATTGGAATTATGTTTCTGATTTGCATCGGTGGTATTTCCTTGCTCTTTATGGACTAGTATCAGTGGAATATCCAGCTACTTGCCCTCAATCTGCAAAGACTTCTAAATAAAAAAGAGGCAAATTTTTGTGTCTAAGCCAGCAAAAGAAAGCCTTTGTCAGGAAGCACTTGGTGTTTTTATTTTTGCACACTGAAAAAAAATTATTCTTTTTAATCATGCAAAATTCTCCAACTCAAAATGTTCACCTCTATGCCAGTCTCCAGGTGGTCAGTGAGATTTTGTAAAATGTATATTACATGGAAGTAGAAAAAAAAAATCTTTGATCTGAGAGTGACAAAGAAGGTTCCTGATCTTGCTTTGGTGACTTGGTCACGTGAGGCAAGATACAGACAGAAGCATGAGGATGAACGTCAACGTGTACGGGGCTAGCCTAATCTTTGTCACCAAATTTCATGAACTCTAAGTGAAATCTTCATGGTGAAGAAAATTATAGTCTGATGGACATGAATTCAGTTCCAGGCTAACCTGCTGACTAGGAAAGTCAACTTGAATAAATTATTGAACCTTATGAAGCCTCAGATTTTCATTTATATACTGAATAAAAGCAAAAATAATAACGGAAATTGTTTATTCATGCACCGAAACATTGATTGAGTGCTTATTGTGTGTTGTAAACACGTGTTTGGCTTTCCAACGAGAGGGAGGGCTACTACTTGACCTTCTTGGATTATTGTGCAAATTAATGAGATAATTCTTGGGATGTTTCAGTACCTGGTACATAATAGGGTCTTAATAAACAAGATCAGAAGTAGTTCACCCAAGAGAGGTAAAATAAGGGACATTTGTAAGAACGCCCCAATCCCCCGTTCAGTGTCTTCCTCGGGACCAATGAATAATGTGATAGTGATCATCATGAAAACATTTTAGAAACAGAAATGTTGTGTAAAGGCAAGATATTAATGTTCAGAAATGCTACAATTTGCCAATCCCGAAAGGAGAGCTCAGAAAACACTCAATCTCCACTGCTTCCATCCTTTTGGCAGCCAGTAAAGAAGGCATATTTTCAATTTATATTGTGGCTTATCTTGTACACCACCCCGGCTCTAACACATTCTAAAAGAGGAAAGCTCACCCTCCCTTTGGGAGACACATCTTGCCTCATGTGAAGATTCTGTTAGCTATCTGAAGCAACTGTTATTGCTTTGTGTTGTTGCAAAAAATATAAATAAATAAAAAAGGAGCATTGTATCTGGTACTGTGCTAGGTATTTCTGGAGAAACTAAACAGGATACTTCTGATGTGTTAGAGACTGAATCTAGCAAAACAAGTGTAAGACAAGAGTGTTCTTGCATGTGAACAAATGACTTGGTGAGTGGGGATACTACATTGGGGCAAACCTTGGTCATAGGAAAAGGGTTGAATTTTGAGTGTATGTCTGTCTGGAATCTGGGTCAGGGAAAGAATTCACCATCACATTCCTTTGCACTCCAGGGCATAGGCAGTGATATGTGTTGGGTTCATGGAATTGGAGGTAAGGAAAGAAAATGTTTTAGAGAAGCAGGATAAATAAACAATCTACGTGCAAAGCAACCCACTCTAATATTTTGTTTTCTTTTTCCCATGTCTCACCTTTCTTCCTAAATCTGATCATAACGTATATTAATTTAGATCTTTCTCTTGTCACTGATCTCGTCTACGTTATGAACTCAGATCTCTTTTCCCGCTTCACGAATCCTCTGGTTTGATTGCTACACTGGTAAATTTAACGCTGTTCTTTTTGTATAAGGTGAGGTGAAGAATGCTATTGGGAAACCATCACAGTGATTTGGGCACCACTTGATGATGTATTTTTATCTAGTTTCTAAATCTGTTTTTTCTGATTTTAACTTACGATTGGGGAGGAATTCATGTTACTTAACAGCAAGACTACACATATTAAGAAGAATTGTATTAAGACCATGGACTTGGTTCTTTTCCTAAGCCTTGACACAGTGCCTCCTGCCTTGGGGTTTAGATTCCCTTCTGCCTAATCTGTACTCTGTCCCCCTTCACCTTAGCTCAAGTCTTCTGACCTGAAATCATTCATGGTGAGGGCCTGCGCAGTTTTACAGAACAGACTCCATTTAATGCTTTGTAAATATTTTGCCATCAATATTGTTTTCTTTACGAAAGCATCCAGGAGAGGTGAAGTAAAAACTCCAATGCCAATTACCATTTGTCTGCTGTAAAGTGACACCATTCGATAAAGTCTGACTTAAAATTTCTTGAAAAATCTTGAAGCTTGAATTTCATCACTTTTTAATGCTACTGAAAGAATTTTAAATCTCGTCCATCTGAAGAGACCCACTCTAAAAGTTAGCTTAATTCAGTTACCTTTTAAAAAGATGCAGAGGGCAATAAGAAGAAATATTGGACCAACAGAAGAGTGTGAAAGAGGAATATAATCACTACCACAGAATAAATGAGATTATAATTATGCTATTGAACTGTAATAGAACATCCTTCCAAATAGAAATTAGCATACCACAAATGTGCAATTAGTACCCAATAAATCACGCTAAGAAGAGTGTCAATACAGTAAGGTGTACCCAGTCATCACAATTAATGCTTGTGTCCTGTATTGGAGAAGGCGAGCTGTTTTCATGTTACAGTCATTAGGGATGAGATTGTTTCTGCAGCTGAATTGTTACAAGCAGTTAAGTATCTAATAGAGAAGCCGCACTTTGAACAAGAGCCATTGCTTTTAAATCCTACAAACTACAGGAGTCGCTAAGCCTTTTAAAGAAAATAATAATAATAGCTGCTATTTTATCGGAAATGGAGCAACTTTGCAAGAGCATTTAATTAAAGCAAAAATGTATGGTTTAGATAAGACTGGCTTTCTTTTCCTTCCTGTTGCTTAATTTCCCAGCCAGAGTCTGAGATACCAAAGCCAACTGTAAACATTCTGCAAAAGACCTTTCAAAACAAACAGATGCATGATTTGCAAATGAATTCCAACGAAAACACAAACTGAGGAGGTACTGTTTGCCTTTCTTAGATTCTAAAATTTTCAACTGTGGACTGAAAGGTGGGTGGTTGTCCTCTGATTGGTGTAGCTTTAGATGGGCATTTAAGTTACTTGTTAGAATTCTTTCAGTTCTGTGGGAGGAAGACAAAAGATACCAAGTACAACTTGGAGACAGGAACAAATTTGTATTCTATTTTGATTGAAGTAAAAAAAAAAAAAACACATAGAAGACTTTTAAAAAGAGGGCAGAGGTGCCTGAGGGCTCAGTTGGTTAAGCAGCTGATTTCTGCTCAGGTTCTGATCTCCAAATTCATGGGTTCAAGCCCCACATTGGTCTCTTGGCTGGCAACATGGAGCCCGCTTCAGATCCTCTGTCCTCCTTGCTCGTTGTCTCTCCCCGACTTGCACTCTCTGTCTCTCTCAAAATAAATAAATAACTTAAAAATAATAATAATAAATAAATAAATAAAAAGAGGGCATGGGCGCCTGGGGGGCTCAGTTGGTTAAGCATCCGACTTTGGCTCAGGTCATGATCTCACAGCTCCTGAGTTCAAGCCCCAGGTCAGGTTCTGTGCTGACAGCTCAGAGCCTGGAGCCTGCTTCAGATTCTGTGTCTCCCTCTCTCTGCCCCTACCCACCCCCCTCATGCTCTGTCTGTCTGTCTGTCTCTCTCTCAAAAATAAATAAACATCAAAAAAAAAAAAAGAGGACAAATGATCTGATATGTGTTTTAGAACTGTCACTTTTCCAGCTGGAGTATGGACTACAGATCATGGGACAATTAGGATCTTCCAGAAGATGAGAGGTAATGAATGGCTTGGTAGTGAAGGTCGTGGCAGTGGAGATTGCAAGAAGTGTGCGGATTCGGGTTGCATCTTGGAAATGACAACTGGGCTTAGTAAGAGATTCGAAGTTGGGATCTAAAGGAAAGAGTCAACAATTAAATATGACTCCCATTCATTGCATGTGGGGCCATTTGCTGGGATTAAAAGTCTTAGAGGGAAGGTGGGAAAAAGTGTTTTGGCCATATTAACAATTAGATGCCTGGTAGAAATTCACCTAGCAGATGTGAGTATATGGTTAAATATGAGTCTAGCATTCAGGGTATGATAACCAGACTAGCGTTAGAAATCTGGGGGTCATTAACATATAGTTGACATTTAAAGACTTGAGGCAGGCTGAGATCATTTGAGGAGGAGTATAGAGAGAAGAAGGGTCAGAGAAGCAGAGCCCTGGAGTACTTAAAACCTTGTGAACCCTGTGAGGTGGGATATTAACGACATAGAATAGTGACATGGGGGGTGGGGGCAAGCATAGAGTAAATGGAGGTTGATATTTTGTTGTACCTAAGTTTCCTGCGGCCAGTATGAAAGCTTGTATATCAATGGGAATTATCTGGTAGGGAAGGACGACTTGAAGATTCAGGAAAGACAGAAGATAAATTCAGGAACTAAGTCCTTTAGAAGCAGTAAGAATAGAGTCCAAACCGTCCAAACCACGAAAGAAGGAGCCAGTTTACTTGTTTGATAGTAACAACAAGAAAGAAAAACTAAGTGTTCTTCTTTCTTACTCCATGTAAAATCATTTTCTGATTGAATTTAATTTTTCTGTTAAGTATGTGGCTAAATGGTACGCAGAGAATGAGGGAATTAAGAGATTTTGAAGACTGAAGGAAAGGCAAGAAAGGATGAAATAGTTGTTATCTACTTTCTAAGGTAGGACGGAGGCCCATGGAGATACGGTGTTGAGAAGACGAAGACGTCTTCGTACATGTTGAAGTCACCCAAAATGATGGGAGTAGCAGTGAACAGAATGAGGGTAAGCCAGGTGCTGGGGTCTTCAGTGGGTACAGATTACAGATGGAAGTAGGGATTGGAAGGTAAGGGAGGATGATGCACCCAACAATGGAGGTGACAATTTTGAAGAAGAGAATGAAGAATAAGGAACTCAACCATCACACCACCAGTCTCTCAAGTTCTCAGAGCGAGGAAGAGACAGTTTATGATCTAGGAGACAAGTGGAGAACCATCTCTTCAGAGTCATTACATATTTTTTTAATCAAACACTTTGTGGTTTAATGATTTTCCTCCTTCAACAAACTTGTCTCTAAATTATTTAGGAAATATCTTCAATAAAATATTGATATATCTGAGCATATTCAAAACAAATGTGCTGTGTCTCTAAAGAATATTCCAAATGAAGCTAATCTAAATTATTTTCAATATGAAATTTATTGGGATGAATACAGACAGAGAGTTACACATTTGGAATCTGAAAAAAGGAAACAAGCAAAAAACCCCTGCGTATGTGTGTCTTTTCAGTCATTTCCTGCCTACTTATCCTTGTGGAAATCACTAAATGGCTACGAGTCTTGGTGTGTCCACCTGGGAACTAGGGATAATAGTAGATTTTTGCAGAACCCCTGTAAGGAAAAAAGCAGTTTGTTAACATAATTTGCAGAGTGCATATCAAATATCAGTTTCTAAGTAAATAACAATAACTGTATTCTATCAAAGATGTAGTCTTTTATTATTTTTACCATATATTACTGCATTTATAAATTAAATAAATAAACAAACAAACAAATAAATACATGTTTCAAGTTGTATCTTACCATTTTTATTTATTTTATTTATGGCTATAATATCAAAGTGGTACACAGCAAATGTATCTATTCTGTGTGATACAAGTTAGCTCTGGCAAAATTAAAACTTATTCTATTTTTTTCAGGCTTTTTTTTTAGAGCAGGTTAAGATTCAGAGCAAAATTGAGATGAAGGCACAGAGAATTCCCATACACTAACTGTCCCCATGCATGCTTAGCTTCCCTCATAGTCAGTGTCCCCTACTAGACTGGTACATTAGTTTCAACCGATACACCTATGTTAGGCCTCACCATCACCCAGAGTATGTATTTTACATTACAGTTCAATCTCGGTGCTGTATATTATGCAGGTTTTGACAAATGCGTGATGACATCTATCCGTTATTATGTTATCACAGCGTATTTGCATTGTCCTAAAGATAATTTGTGTTCCACGGATTTCATTCCTTTTTCCCAACCTCCTGGCAACCATGGATACCTTTACTGCCTTGCAATTTTGTCTACTCCAGAATGTCAAATAGTTGGAATCCTACAGTATGTAGCCTTTCCCGATTGGCTTCTTTTCACTTAGGTCATACGCATTTAAGACTTCTCCATGTTTTTTTTATGACTCGATAGCTCTTTTCTTCTTGGTGCTGAATTCTATTGTCTGCACCACCATTTATTGATCCATTCACCCACTGAAGAACATCTTGATGATTTCTAAAGTTTGGCAAAATTATAAACAAAGCTATTAGAAACATCTGTGTGCAGGTTGTTGTGTGGATAGAAGTGTCCAATCCTTTTCAGGTAGATTCCAAGAATGGTTGCCGGATTGTGTAGAGGAGTATGTTTAATTTTGTCAGAAACTGTCAAACTGTTTTCCAAAGTGTCTGTATCATTTTTCATTCCCACCAGCAAGGAACGAGAGGTCCTGCTGTGCACCATCCTTGGAGGCCTTTGATGTTATCAGGGTTTTGGATTTTGGCCATTGTAAGAGACGCATCATGTTATTTCATTGTTGTTTTAATTTACAATTCCGTTTTTACATATGGTGTAGAGGATCTTTTCATATGTTTATTTGGTATCTGTATATCTTCTTTAATGTGGTATCGGCTCCAATCTCTGGCTCATTTTTTAATGAGGTTGTTTGTTTTCTTTTTTCTTTTTTTTTTATGTTTATTTTTGAGAGAGAGAGAGAGAGAGACAGAGTGTGAGTGGGGGAGGGACAGAGAGAGAGGGAGACAGAATTTGAATCTGGCCTCAAGGCCAGCCTCAAGGCTCCAGGCTTTGAGTTGTCAGCACAGAGTTCAATGTGGGGCTTGAACTCATAAACTGTGAGATCATGACCTAAGCCAAAGTCAGATGCTTAACCCACTGAGCCACCCAGGTGCCCTAGGTTGTTTGTCTTATTGTTGGGTTTTAAGGGTTCTTTGTATATTTTGGATAACAGCCTTCTTGACATATACCTTTTGCAAATATGTTCTTTCAGTCTGTAACTGGTCCTTTCAAACTGCTGACAGCATCTTTGGGAAATAAGTTTAGGAATTCCTTGAGTTTACACCAATGAGATAACAAGGTTTAGGACTAAAGCGTCTGAGATTAGATAAACAGGGTGAAAAGGCCCCCAGCATAGAACAAAAGCAGAAAGCTGCTTTCACAGGATGGAAACTTCCAGAATAGGTCAACAGGTAAATAGGACTGTAGAATGCTACAGCATGGTGAAATTGCCCAGAGGGGAGCTAATTAGCAAAAGAAAGGTGTCTTGTTGACCCCGAGGTAGCATGCTTTATCTGTTTTATCCCCTAGGCAAGTTAAGATAAACAGAAGTGGCACCTGCATAAACAGCCGTCTGCCCGGAGCCTGGATTTTGTGTTGACCCAACCCCTAACACCACATATCTTTGAAACCCCCTTTCCTGGCACACACGAGTTAATGGTCACTGTTTCATTGTCTCTTTCTCCACATACATCATGTTTGTAAGCCTTATGATCCTAATAAAAATGGAGCAAGGGCCCTTACTCAGGGCTCTTGTCTCCTCCAGGCCCGGACATTAGCCTCTCTTGCATTTAGTTCTGCATCTGCTGTCTTGCTAGACAAGAGAGAACTCCAGACTCAAAGTCTGCGACAAGTATCTTTTGTAGAGTAGAAGGTTTCAACTTTAATAAAGTCTGTTTTATCAATGATTTCTTTCATAGATCGTGGCCTTGGTGTTGTATCTAAAATGTCATCACCATTCCCAAGTTCATCTACGTTTTCTCCTATGTTATCTTCTAGGAGTTTTATGGTTTTGTGTTTTTCATTTTGATCTGTGATCCATTTTGAAGTAATTTAATTGTTGTGAAGGGTATAAGGTCTATGTCTAGATTCATTTTTTTGCATGTCGATGTTCAGTTGTTCCAGCACTGTTTGTTGAAGAAACAATCTTTGTTCCATTTTATGGCTTTGTTCCTTGGTCAAAGGTCAATTAACTGTGTTTATGTGGGTCTATTTCTGGGCTCTCTATTCTATTTCATTTGTCTATTTTTTTTTTCATTAATACCACACTGTCTTGATTACTGTATCTTTATAATAAATCTTGAAGTTGGGTGATGTTTGTCTTCCAAATTTGTTCTTCTCCTTCAATATTGTGTTGACTTCATATCAATTTTAGAATCAGCTTATTGATATTTACAAAATAACATGCTGGCATTTTGACTGGCATTTCACTGAATCTATAGATCTAATTGGGAAAAACTGACACCTTGATAATATTGAGTCCTCCTCTTCATGAACATGATTTCATTAATTAGTCGTTTTAATTTTTAAAATTAATTTGCATGTAATTTTGAAGTTACAAATCTAAACATATCACAAAGCAAATACTGAACATTCCAGAATTTAAAAATAATAAATAATTCCTATAACTAATTCGATTTGACTATATTGAAGAGATTTGACTATATCTAAGAAAACAACACACTTAAACACATCATTTCTTAGATATTATTAAAATATTCATTCCAAATTTCTGATATACAGTTTTTTTTTCATTTCTCCTTAGAAAGTAATGAGCATGGAATATAAGGCATTGAGCTAAGTAAAATTATGAACATTCACTTTCTGTCAGAATCTACCAATTGTCAGTAGCCAAATTGCAATGGAAGACACGTCAAAGATATGTTAATTACCATTGGTGCGTCACACATTACCTCAAAATTTAGCAACTTAAAACAGCAAACATTTATTATCTCACATAACCTCTGAGGATTAAGAACAGCTTAGACATAAAGGTCTTTCATGAGATTGGAGTCAAGTTGTCAGGCATGGTTAGAATCACTTCAATGATCGATTGGAGGCAAAGAATCCACTTTGAAACTCAATCACTGACTTGTTGAAAAGTCTTACTTTCCTCACTGGCTATTAGCCACAGACCTCCATTCCTGGCCACGAGTGCCAGACAAGCAGCTTCCTCCAGGTGAACGATACGAGAGAGGGAGAAAGAGAGAGAGTGCGTGTGTGTGAAAAAGGGCCAAAATGGAAGCCATAGCTTTCATATCCGAATACTGTAAGTGACATGTCATCACCTTTACTGTGTATTGTGCTGCGTACACGGTAATTTTAGTACAATTTCAGGGAAACTACACGAAGGTGTGATTATCAGGCAACGGGGATCATGAAGAGTCATCTTGGAAGCTAACAAAATCTAAAATAACAAAGACAGCTGTTATATTAGATATAGTATCATATACATTTATTAAAAGTCAGGAGAAAAATTAAGGTTTTTTCACTTGCTTATCCTAACTTTGCAGTATACATGGGAGGGACCTCTTCTCTCAAACCAAAATGCAACCCAACACAGCAGAACACACAGTTGGGTAGTCTTATTGGAATATTTAATCTGTTCTCTAAGACTTTATGAGTTCTAGGGAGATGACCCTTTCTAAAACATGTAGAAAATTTCATCTAGAACCTGGCTTTAAGATTCAAGTCCCTCCCATTCAGTAGTGGCTTTTGGTGTGCAGGGAGAAGCTGAAATGGCTCAAAAGCACCTCAAAACTTGTCTATTATCTGAATATTGTTCCTAGTCTCCTGTTCTCCAATATTTGTCTTTTAGTTCTACCTCTTAGCTTGTTCTTATAATGATCCAAGGCTTTGTACGCACTGTAGCCACAGTCTTGGGTGATTATACACAATAGTCATCAGTTCTTCGCAAGCAGTTCTGTTTTAACCTCCAAACTCTTTGAAATATCATAGAAGAGTTCGTGAGCCACCCAAAGAGGGACATAAGCTAGTGTTTGATGGTATTCAACAAAGGTTTTGCACAGGAGGCGTTCAGAGACATGAAATAAAACCACCAAAATGGCTTTAAATTATGGAATATGCAATTTTCACAAAGTATGTCTGATTCACAGTCCAAATTATTTTTTAAGCCAAAATTGCCTATAGTGCAAATTTGATGTTGTACTAAGAATAGAGACCACAGGTCAATAAGATTAAAATACCTGCTCAAATATACAAAATTTAGTAACAGAGCTCCTATTAAAAATTAGATATTTTATCATCCTACATAAATACCCTTGAGAATGCACAATAAATTCAACAGAACACTCCTTCCTTACTGATTGGCATTTATTTTGTACCCATTTATGCCTACAATTGTATATATGTAGTTTTAAGGAAAAATATCTTGAGCGCATGAAATTGAAAATGGAAATGAGACCTTTGGACTGAAATCCCTCAACTCCTTGCTTATTTTGGCAGCTGAAAATTACAAATACCTAGAATATTATTGGGTTGCGTGCTGTTTCAATGGTAGGCTCTGAGAGTACCACGTTTAATACTTTAGATTAAGTGGGACTTTTCTTAAGCACGGGATGCCAAAGATCATCGTTCCTGAATATGTATGTGGACTTACAAATACATTTCTAAAAAGGAACCTACAACAGTAACAAACCTTAAATCTAAAAATTTTAGGTGAAATCTCTAAGTTATCTTCCAACTCCAGCACCACTTCATGATTCTCCGACATTGATGGCAAGTTTCCAAAACCTGATTACTGCATATATAAATAAAACCTACAGAGAGATGCCTGTGTGCACATCAAACGTGACGGCCTATAATGTCAGCAAAGGAAGTATGTATGTATAATACGCAAAGTATAATGCTGTCTATTACACATTATTATCATGTATACCATGCATATATCACAGGAAGCCAATTGTAAAAATGCACCTGCATGAAAATTAAATTAAGCCACATGACATCACTACTTTGTAGGTCAAAACGGTCAAATATCAAAAATTCTACACAGATCGGCTTCATAGGAGTGGTGACTAGGTGTTGACATCGCAAGATGTTTTAATTTATTCTTATACTTTCCTGTTTGGTTAAAACACCTTTGCTCACTTTCAGCAACAAGGGAAAGATACCTGGATGTGAAAAGAAAGAGAAAACCAAGGAAGTTACCTGTAAATGTAACGTGCCTCCCAGACTCACTACAAGGAAGAAGCCCCAGAGAAGGAAGCAGTGGAAATCAAAGGAAGAGCACCATTTGGAAATAGGAGCGCCCCTGTTGTTGTAGAGTCAGTGGGTGATGATGCATAACAAAGCCTGATGCATAACAAACAGAGATCCCTCATTCATAACAGCAGGGCAGACAATTCTTGCCTTTTTTTTTTTTTAACGTGTATTTATTTTTGAGAGTCAGAGAGAGATCAGCATGAGTGGGAGAGGGGCAGAGAGACAGAGAAACACAGAATCTGAAGCAGGCTCCAGGCTCTGAACTGTCAGCCCAGAGCCCGATGCGGGGCTCAAACTCATGGACCGCGAGATCATGACCTGAGTGGAAGTTGGAGGCTTAACCGACTGAGCCACCCCGGCGCCCCTGATTCTTGCCTTTTTAAGCATTGGTTCTCCTTTTCCCTAGACACCGCATACATCCTTGAATAATTTTTACTTGGATGCTGTTTCCGTTGGGTGTAGAGAACCGACATAATTTGTTATCCTTACAGCTGACAGCGGTACTTGCTAAGGGCTGTGGGGGAGATAAGAAAGGTTTTGGGTTGTGGGGGACTCCGCTCTTTCCTCCTCACAAGAAAATAACACAACTGAGCTGACATTGTTATGTAGGTAAATTTCAAACTTTTCCTTGGTTGAGAAAAATACCAATGGGTGCAAAGAGATCACGTTGCTGGGAATCCCTAGTTGCAGTTTCCATGACACTACCGACTGGCTACTTAAAGCTTCCACGCCCAGTGCCTAAGCCTCTGGCAGTATGTCCATGTAGACTTTTCCTGTCAGGGCCCCGTCATTACCTGAGAAGCCCCCCCTTCGACAAAGGGCCTGTGAAGATGGCACCAAACCCGTGCTCTTCAACATGGTCTCTAGGACACGTTCACGTTTGCCCTGATCTTGGCAGTGCAGTGGTGGCCCCAGTGCATGCTCCTTCTCTCTGTGTGCTTAACAGAGGTTAATAATCACGATCTCCTGCCTTTACAGTCCTCAGGCTGGAGCCAGGTAACGTGTTGTGTCTAATAAACTTTGAGTAAGTAACACAGAACCAGTTCTCCAAGTGGTGCTCAAAGCCCCCCTACGAAGGCCTGAGATGAACAGGAATTGCTCTCTTCCTCTCCACGAAGGGAAGGGGAAGTCCCAGAACTCCAACAATGGGGAACTACAAGGCATTTTTTCATCTTCCTAGAGAGCCCTCCGCAGGTAGGGCAGCACCTCACTTAGGGATGTGGGGTATTTAGCACAAATGTTTTATTTTTGTCCCTTGGAATCTCAGCCAAAGATACAAAAACAAAGAACCTATTTTAACTTTCTATTAAAAGATAAAAGTTGATAAAAGGAGGCTAAATGCTCCTTAGAGTTTAGTACGTTATCTCTTGGCATATACATCACAGTCAACTGTGGGGCAATGTTTTGTCATACCCCTAACATAAAGATCGGAGTTGTGTACGTGGAAAGGTCTTTCCAGAGAGCGCGGGCTCTGTAAGGCAGACCTCTCTCCATCTGTAGGTTCATGCCACAGTCACTTAAAGTGAAGAGGGACCAAACTGCCAGCAGTTGACCGGTCACTGTGGTTTTGAAGCCCTAATAAAGTATCGGTTATTTGTTTAAAGAAAATCCTATCTTTAAAGGTCTATAATTTTATTTTGGGCAGATGCCTACGTACAAATCTCTTAATGGTCATTATTTCCAAGCGTGTTGGTTTTGCTGGGGAAAAAAATGTTCCTGCAAAGAGAAATATCCAACTTTGCTAATCTATAACTTCTGGGGCCTTTTAAACTAAAAGAGATTAAACAGCAGTGTCACTAAACATGCTAATTCAGAACAGATTAAAAATAAAAATACAAATGGTTGGAAATAAGGGCAATAATATCAGATAATACCGTGATTATGATGATATCATTGCACATATTTATGGTTGAACAAGCCCGTCTAATTATTCTGACTTCATCTTCTCTTGGCACGCACTAATTTCTGTCAATTTACAGAAAATCTGATAACTACATGATACGAAAGTAATGGCTGAGAAGGCTGAAATGAAGTAATGTCAGGCAGAAGTAATGTTAAGCACTGGTGCTTGAAGTTAAACCCTGTAACTATTTATTCTACACAATTGTGGCAACTCGTCTGAACTCACCAGTATGTTCCAGTGTGAGTCAGTAAAGTTCCTCACAATTATTGGTGAACCCATGGCAGGTCAGCCCCAAGGCAAGGATGAAGGAGAGACTCTGCAAGGCATAGCTCTCGAAGGAGCAGTTCTTTCACAAGCACCAACTATATGCAAGGTCTGGGGTCATATGTTAGGGAGATAGAGGTAGAGGGATGATACAAGATTTATTCCAATACCTAGATGACTTATATGCTATTTACTGGGTGGAAACAGAGATACACAAATGATTCGTATAGTAGTAGAAATTTTGCTAGAGGACAGAGTGTAGCCAATTCTGAGGCTGGAAATCTTTTTAAAATATTTTTTATCTTTGTTTTTATTGTTGAGAAAGAGAGAGGGAGAGAGAACGTGAGTGCTGGAGTGTGTGTGTGTGTGTGTGTGTGTGTGTGTGTGTGTGCTGGGGGTGGGGGAGGGACAGAGTATCTGAAGTGGGATCTGTGCTGAGAGCAGAGAGCCTGATGTGGGGCGCAAACTCACAAACTGAGATTATGACCTAAGCTGAAGTTGGATGCTTAACGGACTCAGCCACCCAGGAGCTCCGAGGCTAGAAGTCTTTTTTTCCCCTTTTTTAAATGTTTATTTTAGAGACAGAGAGACAGAGCACAAGCAGGGGAGGTGCAGAGATGGTCAGAGACAGAATCCGAAACAGGCTGCAGGCTCTGAGCTGACAGCACAGAGCCTGACGTGGGGCTCCAACCCATGAACCGTGAGATCACGACCTGAGCTGAGGTCAGACACTTAACCAACAGAGCCACCCAGGTGCCCCTAGAAGTTTTAATCCTAGAAGTTTACCAGGATTTTAAGGCCCCAACTCAGTCTTAGTGAAAATTAGGCAGTCCTGGCTGCCAGTGAATGTTTGTAGCAGTCATGAAACAAACTCCAAGCAGATGGATGTCTGTAGTGCTGGGGCAGATGAACCCTGCCCCAAGGCAGGCAGCAATTTGTAACGTCCACTAGCTTGGTCTATAGAACTGAGATGCAAAGATAAAAAGTATCCATTTGATTTGTTAATCCCAGGTCAAGAAACTATTTCATCAAATAAAAAATGGTCTGTTTGGCACAAAAATTCATTTAAGTAAAAAAAAAAAAAAACAGAGAAGAATGAAATGTACATAATGTTCACACAAGTTTGACCTTCGACAGATCTGACTAATGGATTCCATGTTTTTGGGCAGGCGACTTAGCCTTTCAGTCTCAACGGATTTACCATTAAAATGGGCTAGTATGAGAACTTCTAGGACATTTTTAAAGCATCTAAAACAGTGCATTGCACATAGAAAGTACCTTGTATCCGATGCTCTAAATGAAGACGGAATGGCAAATTTATATTTTATCCCAAATGTAATACAGATTCCAGTCACTAATAAATATTCATCGAGTGCTATTATTGCCAAATACTATTTCGGATGTTGGGGATTCAGAGATGATAAACTGACCAAGCTCTTAAGGGGCTTATCTTCTAGTTGGAGGAAAACACAACAGCAACAAATATGTAAAAACATGACATAAAAAGGAAGACGCAAAAAAAATTGCCCTGGATGAACATGACATGAATATTAAATACAACGGACTCTTGATGAGGAGCATGGGTTTGAACTGTGCAGGTTTGCTTATATGCTGATTTTTGTTTTGATAAATACAGTACAGTACTGTAAATGTATTTTCTCTTCCTTATGATTTCCTTAATAACATTTTCTCTAGTTTACTTTATTGTAAGAATACAGTATAATACATAAAATACATACAATATATGTTAACTGATTGTTTATGTTATCAGTAAGGCTTCTAGACAGCAGAAGGCTATCAGTAGTTAAGTTTTGGGGGACTCAGAAGTTTTATGTGGATTTTCAATTGCACAAGGGATAGGTGCCCCTACCCGCCCCCCCCCACATTGTTTAAGGGCCAACTGTAATCATGGATGCTATAACTATTGTGTAAGTCTAGTGTTAGCTAGAAATTCCACTTCATTAGAATACTAGAAAATCCTACATTGGGGGATACATTGCAGGTTAAGTTAGTGCATTGCTGGCCAAGATTTCCTTCTTCTTTCATTGTTCCTGTTCTTGTTCTCCAGGACGTGTCCCAATTTTGTGTTATGTCCCAATGCTCATTTCCTATTATCAGAGCAGGAAGGATAATTATCTTGTTTTCTCTCTCTCTCTCTCTTTTTGAAGTTCAAACTTCAATGTCAAAGAAATGTTGCCAACCTACGTAGACTCTTTTACTATTCTCTCACTATTCATCTCTGTATGTCCCCAATTCCTGTTATTAAAATCTGCAATGTTGTTGAACATCTCCGGAAAAATTTAATTTTCTTTTTTTTTTAATTTTTTTATTTTTTTATTTAAAAAAAAAATTTTTTTTTAACGTTTATTTATTTTTGAGACAGAGAGAGACAGAGCATGTACAGGGGAGGGGCAGAGAGAGAGGGAGACACAGAATCGGAAGCAGGCTCCAGGCTCTGAGCCATCATCCCAGAGCCCGACGTGGGGCTCGAACTCGCAGACCGCGAGATCGTCACCTGAGCTGAAGTCCGACGCTTAACCGACTGCGCCACCCAGGCGCCCCCTAAAATTTAATTTTCTTTAAAACATTTTTGGAAACAATGAGGGAGATTTTGCACATAACAAAGCAAAACAAAATGCATGTTTCTGGTTGAGTGTTAACCAATAGCAACCCACCATTGCCCAAAAGACTTTTATGCCCTTTGTTGCTTTAACCTGTACTCCAGTAACTTGCAAACCCAGCTGCAGGGGCCAATTTTAAAACTACCATTTGAAAACAATATAGGATCTGAGTATGCATTTTCTATTTAAAATCACGCATTCAGGATAGTAATATGAATGCATTTCTGTTATCTTAATTACGTCTACATTCAGGTTCCAGGTGTCAGAAAGTTAATATAAATTCCTGGCACAAACAGACACAGGACTACTTGGTAACTTTTGTGAAATAATGTTTTGTTAAAACTAGCACCCACTAAGATGTGTCAGAAGGAGATTAAATAGAGCCAATGAATTTTGTGATCTTTCTTCATTTGCAGATATTAATCACTACATAAGCAGAAGTTTAAAATGTGATCATAGTGTCAGTTTGATTTCCACAATCTCCTGGTCAGTTTCCTTGCCTCCAATCTTACCACCACTGTTATGTCCTCCATAATGCAGCCGTTATCTTTCTTTCTTTTTAATAATGTATAAGTCTAACAATTTCAAATATTAGAGGAAGTTTCACACGGCAACGTATTTCAATTTTTAACACCTTTGGAAAGCAGTGCTCCAAGTTAAGACAAAGTCACAGAACTGGCTTTGTGACAGTTTCCGGTGATCAATCCATGTGATTTATGGCATGCAATTTGTTTGATAGTGCAGTCAGTTGGGTTCTTTGTTTCTACACTTGGAGAATAAAATGAGAACGCATAAAGATAAAAAGAAAGGTGTTCACTGACTTCACAGTTGATGGCTAGAACATATTACAGAAATGTTGAAATAGAAGAGGAATGACAAGTTTGGGCAATCAAAAGGAAATTTAATGGCCTGTGCACAACATTGACTAGGCGGGAGAGCCATAATCTTGTTCACCCACACTGAAGATTCCTTCTACTCCAGAAGAATAATTGTCCATACAGGTCACCAAGTGTTCATATAGGATTAGTTGCTTGGCGAGTTGACAAATTTTGTCCTAGTAAGTTTGAAATCACTGTTTTGTTTTTGTTTGTGTTTTTGTTTTGCTTGGTTGATCAGCATTGCTGACAGCGAATTCTCAATGGCCTCAATTACCGTGTTGCTGTCTTTATTGAGGAAGCAAGTGTCCTTGGAAGCCTTGAAATTATGTTTTCCTTCCACCTCTGTTCCCTATTTTCTGATAGGGAAATATCAGAATATTTCAAATATATTATTTCAAATATTTCAAAAATATTATTTTAATCCTCATTTAAAAGCCCTTTAGCAGCTTCCTAACTTAAAGCCCACGGGGCATACAATGGACATTCAAGTCTCTCTAATTTCCTGTTTCATGAAAACCTCATCTTTTCCAGGTGTACAAGTATCCTTGCAGGCCCCTGAGACTATCCAGGGGTTTGTGCACATTGTGTTCCCTTTCTGACTCTCCTCTCCTTAGCACTGTTTTCAAGATCTAGCTGTACATCACCCTCAGGGTAAAGCCTTTCATACATGGTCACTGGCTTTTCTGTACCCCCCTAATCCATGTCTCTATGATACGATTATATAATGTTTTACAGTCTATTGGGGTCATTTGCCTTCAGATTCATCTTCCCCACCATACTATGAGCTCCTAAAAGCCTTGACAAAGTTGTCTTCTGCTCTGTTGGCCTCACATTTCATGAGATGCCTGGTTTTACCCTGACACTCTCTCTTTAAATCCCCCTCCTTAGTACCAGATAAGTCTCCAAGTGTGTTCCCTGGTCACACTGGTCTGTGACACACACACACACACACACACACACACACACGTCCAAAGTTAATGTGATTGGAAAAGAAAATAACAGAATCCAAGGGGAAAAAGCCTTCAATCTTTGTTTCCATTATCGTTAGAATAAAACCCAACCGTGTATTTATTACAAAGATGTAATTCTAGGCTATAAATCAGGGAAAAAGATTTTTAGAAAGTACATTTTCAAAACAAATCTAGTGGTAATTCCACAACAGGGTTTGGTTTTGTAATGAATATTCTAAAGTGTTTAGTTGCTGTGCATTTAGTGGCAATGTACTACATCCTGCCATTAATACACGTATTCCAGTAAAAACATTTGGCAGAATATGGTCCAGCAATAATAATAATTTGCACTTATAGCTCAAAACTAATCGCTCAAAGCACTTCACAATGTGCTGTTTAATTTCTGCTCGTTCCCATATGCTACTTATTTCATCTTCATTCATCCTGCAAGGTATGCGAGTATATGACTTTCATTAAAATAATAAAAATAAATGAAATGTTTAATACGGAAAACACTGAATAGTTTTTTTACAACTGTCCATAATAACTGGAGAGCTGGTGGCTGGGGAAGGAAACATAAGGAATATTTATTTGTTTTTTTCTCTATGCTCTAGGATCACATGGTGGAGGTGAGTGCAAGAAAGTTCTTGTAGGTGACATGCTAATTTGGGTAATTGACTTTACCTGGGCTTTGAGAGTCAAGTTTCTGATAACAACTCAGGAGGGTTTTTTGCTTTTTTTTAATTTTTAATTTTTTATTTTTCTCTGATAACCTCAGCATACAACACCCATGGAGGGGAGGAGCAGACCATTTACTTGTTAAGCAACTAGCCTAAAGACCTCCTCTATAAGGTTGCAAGATTTATCACTAAATCTCAGTATTCTCTTTGGGGATCTATGGGTTTCCTCAATCTTTGGCTGGCTTCTGACTATGCCTTCGGACAGAAAGCCACGGTTTTTTCCACACTCACCTTGTTTGGTTCTCTTCTCTCAGAATCATAGTCCTATAAGAGACTTTGTAAAGACATAATGAAGATCTTAGTTGTTGGCTAAGATCTGAAAATGAGTCAAATACTTTTGTCCAGTTTTCTGGTTGTTTTACAATGAGAAACTATGTTAGTCCCTGTTACTCCCTGGCCATCCATGGAAGTCAATTTCTCTTAATAAACATGTATTTATTAAAATGTTCTTTCTTCTAGTCGTAGATTTGGCAAACTACATTTAGCAAGATTTTTAAAAATCCAAATTGTAGGGGCGCCTGGGTGGCTCAGTCGGTTGAGTGTCTGACTTCAGCTCAGGTCACGATCTGGCGGTCTGTGAGTTCGAGCCCCGCGTTGGGCTCTGGACTGATGGCTCAGAGCCTGGAGCCTGCTTCCGATTCTGTGTCTCCCTCTCTCTCTGCCCCTCCCCCGTTCATGCTCTGTCTCTCTCTGTCTCAAAAACAAATAAATGTTAAAAAAAATTTTAAATCCAAATTGTCAAGTTGATTTTTGTATCATTTTTCTTAATATCCTCTCATTACCACCTTAATGTCTGCCATATCTGTTGTGAATTCTCCTTTTTCATTCCCGATATTTATTTGTATCTTCTCTCTTATTCCTTGATCAGTAGGTTAGAGCTCTATCAACTTCAGCTCTTAATCTGGCACGATGTAGTTTTCTTTTCTATTTCAGAAATACACGCTCTTTGACTAAATCCAAAGTTAGTGCGGAGGGGAAGGAGAAGGGGAATGTGAATGAATGTCTGCAGAATAGTAATTCACAACTCTCACATTGAGTTATTTCTTGTTTGATTCTGTGCTTAAACCAAATTCCCTTTATCACCTACATTGACTCATATATGTTTAGCCCTTGACCGTACAAATGGGCACTGCCCTGTTTCTTCATCTTTGGGATTCTAGAGGAAGAATACAACTAAACTTAGCGGAAGCAATAGCTTAAGTTTGAGTATTTAATACCATTGTTCAAAATTCTCCCACATGGGAAAGAGTTCTTGAGCATAAATACTGGTTTATCTTCATTTCTGGACTCTTCTTTTCCTCTTCAATACTCTTTCCCGCCCATCTCTACCCACCATCCAGTCTTCAATCTTTTCTTTATCCATTCATAGATGGGTATTTCAGCTGTTTTCATGCTTGCTGCAGTCAGCATGGCTCTGCAAAGTTGGGAGAAGGCTCAGAACCTGAAGATCCACTAACATTCTTATGAAAGACAGTCTAGTTATCTACTTGTCTGTCCTTTGTAGTCTGTCTATAGAACTTTCTCAACAAAAAGTCCCCTGAAGTCTCATTGTTTCCTCAGAATAAAGGCAATCAGTCTCAGAAATGTGTTCTGCAAATTATCCCCAAATATTATTCTATACAAATGACTTTTTGTGCTCTCTGTCTCTAAATTTGCAATCTGTCTTTCTCGAGCACATATATAAATGCATGTATAGGCACAGACACAAAAGCAAACCTTTCCTAGCATATGCATTGATACATTGATGTACATATATCTATGCCAATATTTTTCAATAGAATAAACTTAGAAGGATATAATTGCCATTTAACTGTTATTTCTTAGCCAGAATGAGAGTGTGGGAGGTGACGAGGGGGAAGGACTCTTATACACTTTTGTTTTCTTTAAATTTTTTTCGCTGAACTTATAATACTTTTTCACTTAAAGTAAATATATTAAAAATCTATGCCTATTCTGTGTTATGTTTTTTTTAATGTTTATTTATTCATTTTAAGAGAGAGAGAGGGAGAGTGCAAGTGGGGGGAGGGGCAGGGAGAGAGGAAAGAGAGAATCCCAAGCAGGCTCTCCACTGACATTGCAGACCCTATATAGGGCTTGATCTCATGAACCATAAGATCATGACCTGAGTGGGAATCAAGAATCAGTTGCTTAACCAACTGATCCCAGGCACCACTTCTGTGTTCTGTTTTATATGTATTTTTTTGTCACTATCATGAATGGACACATTGATAGTTTAAGTTTTCTATACTCTAACCGTGAAATTATTTTCCTGACCTGTGTTTTGTGGATTGTCTGGTTAAGGTATAATTCATCTTGTCATCTTCTTAATGCAACGCAGCCCTTAAACCTCTTGACTCCCTGTTTATCTCAGGATGAAATGTGTGCAAACGGCCCTATTTCCTTGCAGAAAGTTCAGAAATCTCCAAACAACCTCCTCTTTCCTTAACATAAATGTAAGCAAGTGTGAAATGTCTTTCAATCAGATTAGTCATCAAGCCGACAGTCTACATTTGGATATCTATATTTGGCAATCAAATTTCCTGGATTTTAATGAGCTTGATCAAATCTATGGTTTAAGACCATGAGTAAATAATTATTGTATAAGTAATTTCACTTTGTTACCATAGTAATGGAAATAGAAGAAGTTCACTTTATGTTCACTGTGGAAACTTAAAAGACAGTTTTTAAAATGTCTACTTAGAAGAAGGCCAACAACAGCTCATTTTCTATTCTGTCTTTGGATTCCAATTATCATGGCATTATTTGTGTTATACAGCTTTCTCTTAGCTCTCAAAACTTAGATATTACAGGGGCGCCTGGGTGGCGCAGTCGGTTAAGCGTCCGACTTCAGCCAGGTCACGATCTCGCGGTCCGTGAGTTCGAGCCCCGCGTCAGGCTCTGGGCTGATGGCTCAGAGCCTGGAGCCTGTTTCCAATTCTGTGTCTCCCTCTCTCTCTACCCCTCCCCCGTTCATGCTCTGTCTCTCTCTGTCCCAAAAATAAACGTTGAAAAAAAAATAAAAAAAAAAAAAAACAGGTATTAGACAACAATATCTTGTAAAAATAATTTTAAACATTCTCATATAGTTTCCCTTTGCTTTAAATATACCCCATCATACAATGGAAACTATAGGAAAGAAATATAAGAGATGGTGCCTATGATCAGGAAGATGATTGTCTTACTGGTGAGACACATACTTAATGATATGTATTCATACATATAATTACAAAACACAACCCAATATTCTACATAATGAAACTCTAAGTTATGTGAGGTAAATAAATGAGCTGGAAAGGAAGGGAGATTTGAGTAGTATGGAAGTATTATTTGAAAATATGAGGAGTTCCTATGAAAGCCTTGTGGATATTTATTTTATTTTATTTTATTTTATTTTATTTTATTTTTAGCCTTGTGGATATTTAATTCACTGAAGACACGTATTAAAGACAATTACGGTCTATATATCTAGCATGTGCTTTAGGGGATACAAAGATGAATAAAATATGATCCATATGTTTATATACTTTACAGTTTAGTGGGGCATAAAGATGTATAGCTAAGCCCAGAACAGATAGGGTGCTGAGTGCCACACTAGCAAGGGAACCAGAAGACTGGGGAAGTGAACTATTAAATTCCCTTAAAAGAAAAACATTTCAGAGGAAGTGTACTTGATTTAGCTTTTGAAATATTGATAGGAATCCAATAAGAAGAATTGAAGAAAGATGCTAAGGGGAGAAGAGGATGTGGTGTGTTTATTATATTCATGATGATAATTAAAATAGCCACTCTGATCCCATGTCTTTCATTCTTTAACTTTTAATTCCTTTCTATTCTGACTCTGGACTCAGAAAATGACTTTCTTAGTCCAATGAGATGTTACAAAATTTTGCAGAGGCAGAGGCTTGTAAAAAGCATGCAAGTCTCAAAACGATTGTGTGCCCAAATTTATTCCAATATTGCCATTCAAATAAGATTCATAGAATGCCCACAACATTTTTTTTTAAGTGGTGTGTATACGGTAAAGAGCCACCAGCCTAAACTAAACTTAAATAAAGTAAAATTGTATGAAGTCAAATTTTATTAAAACCTCTGGGACCCCAACTTTATAAAGCCAGGAAATAATCTGAGAAAATTTCTCCAAAGACATATTTTCTAATATGCTTCTAAGAGTTGTTGAAGAAGACCGTGAAAAGGAAATAATTCATAGTGTGGTCAAGGCTAAGACATCAGAACTAGGCTAATGAAGGAGCAATATGACCCTTAGATCTGAGGCACCTGACACCATGCTCTTCATTATCTTCAGAGAGCTATGAAGAAGTGAGTCCCATGTTTCCTACTCTTTCCCTTTGTGATTGGCAGTGACTATTATGGATATCTTGCCTTGGTCTCCTCATCGAATTTTGGGAGAGTAGGAAAAGGATAACCTGTCTTAGTTCCTAATTCTCCTTATCAAAAGGAGCCACATCTGAGGAGCTCCACGTACTGAAGGTGATGTAAATCACAAGACTCTGAGCTTTGATACTGCTGTTGATTGTGTTAGACTCATACGTGTCTTATGAGTGGAGGATGGGTGTATTTTACAAGTTGGGAACCAGAGAGGGAAGACTGCAAATATTGATTGCATTATTGACCCTAATTCATTTTTCTCCATCTATGCTCTTTATCCTGTAACTTTACCTGTGATCTCCTCTACTCTGACTTTGGGTTCAGCCACATGATGGTTTAGCCAGTGGGGTGTCAGTAATGTGATGCAATCAGCAGCTTGAAAAGCCAGTTTGTGCTGGCAATCTTCTGCAGCTGTGACTTCCCCCCTCTTGCCCAGGGCAACCTGTTGGAGGATGAAAGATGTAAAATAAAGGTGAATCATCTCAGTTAGGACCATCCTAGATCAGTCCAAAGATAGACAATCTAGATGAGCGAGTTAACCCAACTGAGATCAGATATCAGAAGAACTGCCCATTGAACTTTGGACTACATCACTAACCTGTAGGCTCGAGCACAATAGTAAATGACTGTTATTTTAAGCCACAGAGTTTTAAAAAGACAACTTGCTATGTGGCATTATTGTGGCAATGGTAGCTGAGATATTGTTCCAGGTAAAAGGAAAGGAAGGATGTGTCCCTGAGGTCTGTCAAAAAACATAATAATATATACTAAATAATGGTTTTTGAACAATTATTCTATTATTCTCAGTTGCTTTACATGTACTCAATCATTTGTTATAATTCTTACAAAGAACTTTAAGTAAATGCTGTTCCAATGCTTATTTTGTCAATGAAGAAACTGAGGCATAGAAAGTTTCAATAGTCTACTTGAATTCAACAGCTGCTAAGAACCTGTTGTAGTAAGAACACTACAAGAAGACATTAAGTGTGAAATATGAGCATTGGTCTGTGACTCACATTGAATTTTGGAGTCAGCAAGATTGTCCAGTAGATCACAGGTTTAATTTAACAGTATCAGAAAGGTCAAGATTGTATATTGAGTTGGAGAAGAGTAATATAAAAGAAGGGCAAAGGAATAAGGCCAAGAGAGCATCAAGAATCAAGAGGCAGGCAGAGGTGGAGACAGTAGAGGCTAATAATAATAAAAGTGGTCAGTGAAGAGGAAAGAAAGGTTGAGAAAAGAGAAAAGAAATGAAAGAGGGAAATAGGCAACTGAGCTTCTTGCCCCATAGAAGCTACAATAACTTAAGGACTGATTAGTTTCTGTTGATTTCTACAACTTTAAGCCTGATGGAGGCCAACCCGTAGTGGATTCAGAAGGGATTGTGAATTCCAAATGTAAAATGTGTGATTGTGGTCTACTCTTTCCTATCTGCAAAGGAAAAATGCAAAAGAAATAAAAGTTTTATCACTGACAAGAAACAGGAGGAAAGGAATTAAAGAGGAAAATAGATTTAAAAAATTATAGTTAATGAGATGAAATCATGTCAAAAGCGGGAAGGAAAGTGATCAAGAGTTAAACTGGAAGAATTGGTCTGGAATCAGTAAGTAACAGCCTCTTTCATGGAGGAAAAGATGGAAAGTGGAGACGATAGACATACATGTGACTATGTACAGCAGTAATTGGGATAATCTCATAACTCGTGGCCCAACTTTTCCCGCGTGAAAAAGAACATTTTCCCTCTACTGAAATAGGGAGCTCCAGGGGGTGAGTAGAGTATTTTAGGGAGATGGCTGTGGAAAGGGAGTTTGCATAAGTTAAGAAAAATAATTGTTAAGTGATGTTAAAGTCCCACTTGTGTTCTGAAAGTATGAATCTGTGTGAAACCAAAACGCTCCATTGTGTAGTGCCCAGGCATCAGATGTAGAAACAAAGACGATTAATCCAGCATTGAGGCTGGTTGGAAAAGAGGAACAGAAAGAGAAGAAACGAGGAAGTAGAAGTTGCAGGCAATAGAACGGAAAAGTAGTCTATGTTGGGTCTAGCCTCAAATAGGGAAGAACCTGAAGGTGAGGAAAATTAAGAAGAAACACTCCCCGCCCCACCCCCCCACACCCATTACCACTAGGCTCAGATCACACTGACCTTTTCTCTGTTCCTTGAAAACACTAAGTATTTTCTCTATCTAGGCCTTGTTCCAATGATTTCTTCTGCCTGGAACAGCCTTCCCTGAGATCTTACTGATTTTTTCTTTTTTTTTTTTTTTTAATTCTTTTACTGTTAATTTAGTTTTGAGAGACAGAGACAAAGCATGAGCAGGGAGGGGCAGAGAGAGAGGGAGACATAGAATCCGAAGCAGGCTCCAGGCTCTGAGCTGTCAGCCCAGAGCCCAAGGGGCTCGAACCCACGGACTGTGAGATCATGACCTGAGCCAAAGTTGGATGCTTAACCCACTGAGCCACCCAGGTGTCCCTATTTTTTTCTTTTTATTCTGATTTCATCTCAAATGTCACCTGCTCTTGGAGGCTATTTCTGTGGACCTTATCGAAGTTGCTGTTCCCATAATCCTTCACACATTCAAGTAAAAGGTAATGTCTTTTGTATTATTTTGTATGCTTTTCTCAACTTCTTTATCACCTGACCACTCACTAGAAGGTAAGCTGTGTGACAGCCTTTACTCGGTGTCCCTGCCAGCACGTCCATACTCTTACCATGGCACCTGGCACCCTGGAGTGACCCCAGGAATTTGTGTGGCCTGATCAGGGTCATGCTGAGAAAATAGAATGTAGAAGCTTTGATAGATGGACTAATTGTGAATGAGGAGAATATCTAGAATATGGCTACAGGGTAGTTGCTGAAACAGAGTATAAGTGAGATTACTGTCATGGAGGAGAATAAGGGAGAAGGTCTAGAGAGAGGTCAGTGGAGTCACCAAATGCTTTTTAAATCAACAAGATTTAGAATGCAGAGGAAGACTAAAAATGATGACTCTGGCTGTGTAGCAACTGCTAGGAGTTTCGAAGGAAGGCGAGACAGACTAGAGAATGGCACCGACACCTCGGGCCTGAGGGACTCAGAATAATGAGCAGGTTTCATTTTAGGACCTTAAAGGGAAGTGTGGCCCCAGAGAGAGCCAGTCCTTAATTGTAGCAGGAGTAGTGTCTGAAAAAGCTGAAGAAAGAGAAGGATGTGTTTAAAATGAATGATTGGTTCCAGATACGCAGCGTGTTTTTTTTCTTTATTTCTGAATCTCTTAGCTTAGTTAAATCATAAACAAAACATAATATTTTAGGGTTTGAGTTAGAGATAATATGTCCACACTGGTGGCAGTGTGGGGCTCGGCATATATTAACACTCAATAAATAATTGTTCAATTACCAATGGATGATGAGAAATCTCATCCAAATCCTCATCAAGGATCCAGCACACGTGGCCTTGATTTGATTTGATTTTCTGTCTCAGTGAAAATGTTGACATTGTCATTATGCCCTAGAACTGCTCTATCCAGCGTGGTAGCCACTAATCACATGTGGCTATTTACATCTCAAGTGAAATTAGTTGAAATGAAATAAAATTTGAAAGTCAGCATTTCTGTCCCACTTGCGATATTTCAGGGGCTGAAGAGCCACTTGTGGGCCAATGGCTACAAGGTTGGACAGTGCAGATATAGAATATTCCTGCTATCCCAGAGAATACTCCCAGAGAACACTGCCATAAAACAAACGCAGCCAAGGCTACTTTTCCCAATTCATTCATCATTTTGCGTGTGTTTTTGACATCTCAGTCTATTCTATACTTGTTGCTCTAAGACACTGGAGAACTGTATTAAGATACACACTTTTTTTTGTTGTTTTTCATTGACATTATACTTAAGTCTTCTGCAAACGTGCTTGGACATCGGGTCCCCTTCAGTTCAGGTTTCTTGGACCAGCCTATGCTGGCTTGTTTCAATTTCCTATGAACCCAAGTTGCCAAAGTCCTAGTGTGCCTGAAGCCTGGATCTTTAAGTTATCAGAGTGGTGACTGATGAACACCACAAGAGAAAACATGTTTTCTGATGTGGCATGTTAGAAGAAGCTGTAGGGTCAGCCGGGTGGCTTGACTGGTAAAACATCTAACTCTTGATTTCGGCTCAGGTCATGATCACAAAGTTTGTGGGTTCGAGCCCCGCGTGGGGCTTTGGGTTGACAGCACAAAGCCCGCTTAGGATTCTGTCTCTCCCAATCTCTCTGCCCCTCCCCTGCTTGTGCTCTCTCTCAAAATAAATAAATACACATTAAAAACAAAAAAAAAATAGAAGTTGTAGATGAAATTATATTCCCTGGTGGGGAAAGATGTGTCTAAAGGCCAAAATGCAGGTAAGTGCTTTATTCTAACTCCTGATGTTATCATTCGTCATTCGTGATTTTTTTAAAAAAAAGTTTTTTAGAATTTTCTTTCTGCTTTCATCATCAGTATTGTTACTCAGCTGTGGGTTACGCTTTTCTTCAGTTGGCTTCATCTTTAGCATTTAGTATGTCTTGTTTCTCTATGACTGCAATCTCATCGGTGTGCATTTGTGTCATTTAGAGATCATAATTCCAAGTTTCTCCTTCTCCAGAATGCAGTCAGCCTTATTTATTCATTACCCTTCTTCCAATTTGTTTGAGAAGTTCGTTTTAATTATCCAAAATTCAAACATGCATTATACACTGCATACTGAAGGTAAATATTGCAGAAGGAATATACCTTTACTAGGTTAGTGATGCGTGCATACTTAAGTTTCTAAGGATGCCGTGTGCTAACAGTCTTGAACTTCATCAGCCTGAATATGAAAAAAAAATATATATATATATATATAAACAAAATACAATAAATATACACAGCTTTTAAAAATCTTATTACTGTTCTTATGTTCAGGAAAGAAATGATGTTAAACCAGATGGCAATCACACTGTGCCTCTTAAGTTCCTAAAACATGTTTCTGAAAATCAATTGATTTAGAATTTCAACTTCCAGTTTTTAGCAAATATTCACAATAGTGATGAGCCGTATAAATTTTAGAATCTTCTTATCAAAAATGCACGGGAGCTTTATTGTGCAGCTGCAGTAACGCATAATGAAGGAAAATGGATTCTTCTTTCAGCCTTAAAGTCTGAGACCTTTGCTGTTTTCTTAGATTTGCTGTTTGCTAATCTTCGGATCTAGGTAGCCTTCTGCAAAAGTGAAGGCTGCCTAGATAGAACTAGCGAGGGGATCCACCTGGTCCTTCGATTAGAATGGCCACTAAGAATGAATCTGGAGCAAGGTGAAAGATCTTGCCTGTATCTCCAGCTTTGCAGATGCTGCAAACTGCTTCCAAGAATCTAGCTTTCTACAGACGTGTTGTGCCTGGCCTTACGTGAGTCACATTTGTAGCGAAGTGGAGACATTTTGACTTTATAATAAATGTTTTGGTTTTGGAGAGATGCAACATCGGTGTGGTTCAGACTAACAGCGGTTTAGTGATTTTGTGTCTGTTCTAGGGCTGAGCATGCATTCTGGTTATGGCAATGCTAGCCTGTCCACAACATACACTCAGAATGCCTGGGGTATCTGTGACCTGGGCTAATGAATTGTGGAAAGATAATTTCCTCTGCCTATTTTTCCCTTTAAACAAATTGCAGCCTCATATTTCAAGCAAATGACCTTTCTAAAACTCCACAGTGACTAATTATAAGAGAACAAGAGAGAATTTACTATTAACAGAAATGAGATTAAGTTTTGCTATAACCTTGGGAGGCAACATAGCCAATGATGTTTATAATCTGGGGTGATTAGAAGGGGGTCTCCTCCAAAGGCAGTTGCAGATTGCTCCTGGCGCTGTGCTGCTGAGCTGAGTCTATACAATGCCACAAAGTCAGCAGCTTAAATTCCCTGTCTGGTTTTTATGTTGCTAATAATCTTCAATTTAGTCATGATGAAAGGGAGGAGGGAGCCAAGAGGAATAGAGAGGATGGGGTATAAAGTGACAATATGAGAAAGTAGAAGTAAGAAAAGGTAGCAGAATAAAAGAAGTATAACCATTTATCTGTTCCCTAAATACTAAGAACCTATTATTTATAAGGTACGAGGTTCTGGGTATTCAGAGGGCAGAATGGAAGACACATGCATAACATCCAGCTTGGTGGTGCTTACAGTCAAGTTGGAGAGACAGACCAGAAATAAGAAAGCAAGTAAATAAATGTCATCACTATTTGTGAAGCAGTCTAAAGAAAATGAACAGAGTACAGAGATTGTTAATACTAAGAAAGTCTCCCAAAATAAGAGAATGGGTTTTAGATTTAAGCTGAAGGATGGGAAGGATCTGGACATCGCAATATCTTAGAAAAGAGGAAAAAGGAACAGGGTGTATGGCATCTAAGAATATGAAGAAGATAAGTTCATATATTAATGGTACATAAGAGGCCTGATAAGGCAGAGAATGAAAGTACCAAGAGGGAACCGAAAGGAGGGGAAACTGAACACGTGTCAGACCCTCTACAGTGGATGGCGGATCAATATGCCTGATTCCAAATGATGGGATTCCTTCAGGGTTTTGAGTGCGTGGCATGTCTGATTTATATGCATGGGGTGTGGATGTGTTGAACATGGACCAAATGGGCAGGGTAGAGTTGAGTAAGATGATTGCGTCTGTGTGGAGGCACAAGATGGCGGTGGCGGTTGGGCACAGAGTGAGGCAGCCATGGAGATGTATGCAAAGACTTGACAAACAAAGAGTATTAGATTTACTGAGGGACTGGGTGTGAGCTGTGGGCCATTTCAAAACATTTCCTGTATTTTTGACTTGAACAACTTTGATGAATTTAGATGTGTCAAATAGGTGGTTATAGGTTCTAGAGCTTTGCAAAGGGACCAATGCTAGTAAATTAGTCATAGTTCCCCAGAGAAATAGAACAAATAGGATAGATGAAGGCACAGATAAGACATAGATACATATTGAGATATATAGGATGGATAGATAGATAGATAGATAAGTATCGAGAGAGAGAGAGAGGCAAGGAGGGAGAGAGGGAGGGAGGGAGACAGGTATTTATTATAAGGAACTGACTCACGTGATTATGGAGGATGGCAAATCTCAAGATCTGCTGTCTGCAAGCTGGGGGCCCATGCTTTAATATGGGTGTGTATTTTCAGTCCCCGTCAGAAGGGCTGAGAACCAGGCATACCCATGGGGTCCTTTCAATCTGAAAACCAGCAGGCTCAATACCCAAAGAAGAACCAATGTTTCAGTTCAAGTTCAAAGGCAGGAAAAAACTGATGTCTCAGGTTGAAGGCGACTAGTCAGGCAAAAGGAATTATCCCTCTCACTCGGCCTTTTTGTTCTATGCAGACCCTCAATTGATTGGATGAGACAAGCCCTCATGGGGAGTACTGTTTTAAGTACTCTACCGATTCAAATGTCCACCTCATCCAGAAACATCCTCAGAGGCAGACCCAGAATAATGTTTGATCAAATACCTGGGCACCCTCTGGCCAAGTCAAATGCACACATAAATGACCATCACAGCTAGAAATAGAAATTTGAGACCTACAAGAATAGAGGCAGTATTTAAGCTGTGGGGATGAATGAGTGAACACAGAAATAACATACATATAGAAGAGTAGAGAGCCTAGGACTAACCCTTAAGGAACTGCCCGTTTTAAAAGTTAGAAAGAGAAGGAAGATCCAGAAAAGGACACCGAGAAGGAATATCCTGGTTCCAGGAAAACCTGATAAATGAGGAGAACCATCATTCACTCCCCACTTCCTAGTCAATGAAATTTACTTTGAGACTTTCTTTGTTTAAAGTAATCCATGGACTTTCAGTGTTCTTCACTTTCCCACTCTTGCTGGGCTCCAAATAAGCCTTTCCCTATTTTGAGTACCCACCCGACTTTTACCCTATCTCTGTTATGAACCACATAACTTTAAAAAAAAAATTATGATCCATAATACTTAAAAATTACGTGCAGACTTCTTATCCTTACCAGAAGTTCAGCTTCTTGAGTATGCAGATTGTTTGTTTGAATTCCCCATGGGACTTTCAGAATACACCTTTTGTATATTGTAACTTCTGCGGTCAACAGTCATTGCCTTCTTGGAGACTTCTTGTGCTATGAGCTTGAGAAAACGAAAAATAACATTTCCCAGACACCTTCTAGATGGTTATATATGTAAGTTAGATTTTTGCCAAACAGAAGCAATGGCTTGAGAATTGGGAAGTTTTAAGTTATTCTCTTCCTTCCCCTTCTTCTTCTGGCAAGAAGGGCTGTGATGCTAAAAACAATGGTGGCCCCACACAGGCATTCCAGCCTGTAGATACTGGTTCTGTGCATGATGCATGACAGGGGCAGCAATCAAGGCTCCCTGACCTCCAGAACGTGGCCGTGTCACCATAGGGCTGTGTCTCCAACAATATTTTAGTGGTGTCCATCAGACTTTTCCCACCTTTCAACAGTTTTTCAAAACTATAATCCCCTATAGTCAGTAAATTTATGCTCAAATTATGCAGAGGTTTGAAGGAATAAATGAAATAAGATAGCAATCATGACATTGCTGTGACATTAACTGCAGTGAATGTGAAGTTGGTGTCTTTGGTCAGGCTCTGGGATGCTCCACAATCCAGTGCTAAGAAGTGACATACAGACGATGGTAGTGAGTGAAGACTGAGATAGAGGCAAAGGGGAAAAGAAGAGTGGAACCTCAACAAAAGCTTATCTGTGGAGTTCATGCTGGAGAGGACAACCAATATACCCAAAGGGACGTAATGTTCTAGGTTGAAGTGCAGAGAGGTCGATAGTTCCAGGAAAGGTGGTTGAAGAAACTTATATCAAAAGTGCATTATTTGGTATCTTTTTAATATTCAAACAAAAGATGCTGAAATACTGTATGTATGAAATATTAAAATGCTAATGTATATTTATGTCACATAACAAGGGCCTAAATGTCTGACATCCCAGCTTTGGTTTCTCACTACACAAAGGGCCCTAGCGTTTTCCAAACATTGCTTAGCCTTTTGCCACGATAGCTCTCTTCATGGTGGTAAGACAGCTCTCGCAGCTGGAAGCATTGTGTCCTCAAAATGCAAAAAACACAAGCAAGGAGAGAGACTCAAACTTTCTTTATCCTGCTCTCTTTTTATTCCAAGAACAATCCTTTCCAGAGCTTACTGCCTACTTGCCCATGCCAGCTTCAAGAAGGCTGAGGTAGCATGGTGTCTATTCTTATAGGGAATGGAAATTAAGTGTTATAGGCTGAATTATGTCACCTAAAAATTTGCGTAGTGAAGTCCTCACCCTCAGTGCCTCAGAATGTGGCCTTATTTAGAAATAGAATTGTTACAGATACATTAGTAAGTTAAGAGGAGGTCATCTTAAAGTATGGCAGGCTCCTCATCCAATATGGCTGGTGTCCTCCTAAGGAGAGCATTCATGTGAAGATTGGAGTTGGAGTTATGTTGTCCCAAGCTAAGAAACTTTCAGAATCTAGGAGGTGGCTTAGGAGCCTTCCTTGGTGACTTTGGAGGGAGGATGGAGGGCCCTGCTAACACCCAGATTTCAGACCCAACTTCCAGAACTATGAGACCATGAATTTCTGTTTTCCTAAGCCACTCAGTTTCCGGTACTTTGTTACAACAGCTCCTGGGAACAAATACATTCAATATCTGTAAAAGCTACATGATTTTCCTTAAATGTGGTTAGTAACATTTCCTTTAATTTAGATAATTAGTGGAGATATCATAAATCTCATAATATTTAATGATAATTTTTGAAGAATTCTGAAATATAAGGCAGAGCCATCATAAACCTGGAAATATATTTCCCAATATTCCTAAGGATTTCTATGGCTGTTAGATTTGATTATAATTTTTATTTATGGAGATAGTTGTATTTTATGTAGTTATCCCGATGCATGTTAACTGTGCTAGGGAAGGAGGCCTAGACCGTGCCGTGTTCCCCATTATCTTGGTATCATCAACACACATAGAGGCAGAATATGGTATTGCAGAGAAGAAAGAGGGGCTTTCATGCAAGGCTTTTTGGAAAAGTGTCATGTTGAAACTCTGAAATCAACTATGTGATAAGCCCTGGTTTGTACTTATGTGATGTTAGCATCACCACTTATTGTTTTCATTTCTAAAAGAAGAAATTAGAAGAGACACAAAATTAAGTAAAAATCGAGTAATTAAGGCCATCCTACTATAGTTGCAAAATGTGTGTGTGTGTGATAAGATCTGACAGCCTTCATGACACTTTTTTGGGGGGACATCTTAGCCAGTACATTAGCTATACTTACCAGGAGGAAAAAACCTAATTTCACCCAATGAATTTATTGTGATGGAATGTTTATTAGCTTAAAAATAAATAACAGGTTCCTGAGATCCATCCAAGCAACAAAACTGATGTGAAGCATTCACTCCTAAAAAGAAAATCCACAGAAAATGCACCCATATTGAAAGTCTAGCACACCAGAATGGAAAAGTCCTGGAAGGCCACGGCCAAAACATCTTTGCTGCAGCAGGAAAGAAATTTAAGTAAATCTTGGGTGTAATAAACACCAAAAGCCAGGTTGAAAGGAGCTGCAATGAATTGGTCTGCTTTCCTTTCCTTTAAATGAGAAGAATATGATTATGGTTCAGGCTTTGTACCTATTGAATTTACCCTCTTGACTTTCTTTTTTTTTTTTTTTTTTTTTTTTTTGAAGCTTCAACTCTTAATAGTCATAGTAATGAAAGTAAAATGAAACAAGACCAAATTTTCTTGGAGCTAATTTCAACTCTAAAGTTTTTAACCTTCTGCAGAAGTACATGGGTGGCTATAACTGCTAATAGGCAAGCTTGAAGGTCTAATTCACACCCATGGCCCTGTCGTTTCCCAGTAGAAAGATTCGTGGCTCCCAGGTGGTTTCTGTTGCAAGTGACCTATGAAGGTCTTTTCCACCAGTGAAAGTAACAAACTCTCTTCCTTGGCAGGTGTTGGATTCTGTGATACACGGCACCGATTTCAAACCAAGTTCTTCAAACACTGTCTGGTTAGACTAGGACCAGAATGTGGACAAGAGGCATTAGCCCCACCTAAAAAAAGAGGTCTCTGAAAATAGACCTTTCTTCGTCGGTTCAAATCCCAATAGGCTTGAGAAAAACAACAAACAATACAACAAAACGAAACGTGGTTTAACTGATTTTTTTTTTCAAAATCTTACCGAACCCTGGTTACTGTCCATTTGTTTGCATTTAACCTTTTTTTACAAAACGCATCTTTGCCTGTGTGGGAGTGAAAAAACTGAGGTATAAATAATAAAAGGGCAGTTCAGGACGCCTGGGTGGCTCAGTCGGTTAAACGTCTGACTTTGGCTGAGGTCATGATCCTGCAGTCTGTGAGTTTGAGCCCCACATCGGGCTCTGTGATGACAGCTCAGAGCCTTGAGCCTGCTTCTGATTCTCTCTCTCTCTGTCTCTCTCTCTCTGCCCCTCCCCTGTTCATGCTCTGTCTCTCTCTCTCTCTCTCTCTCTCTCAAAAATAAGTAAACATTAGAAAAATAATTAAAAAAAATTAAAAAGGCAGTTCAACCTTTGTAACCAGATTACTGAGTAATAAAATCTTGGAAATTGAAAGGAACCCTACATATCTTCTAGGGTTTCTGCATGGATTCCTTAGAAATTCTCCTTGAAACACATTTCCTCAGTCTCTGCTTGCAAGCTTCCAGTGAGGTGGAGCTCGCCATCTTGAACAACTGCCCACTTAATTTGGGGGCAACTTTGATTGTGAGAAATATATTGCAATATTCACTTGAAATGTCCACTTATATTTTCCTTCTACTGATGTACATTCAAGACTTGTCCCCAAATAAATCTAACTCTTCATATAGACTACTGACCTTCCAATATGTGAATCATAGGGAATCCTTTTGTAAGCGAAAATGTGCATCAATCTCAAGGTCTTTCTTCCTCATTTTTTCTGACCTTTTATCATACCTGGGTTTGTCAACTTTCTTCTGAAAATATGATCTCACAGTAGGGTTGCAGATACGGAGTGAAATCTACTTGGTTGTGGATATGGTTCTTTGATGAATGCATCTGAGGTCTATGTGGGGGCTTCAGTGGTGACTCAGTCACCCTGCTGGCTCCCATTAATCTTGTAGATGGAAAAAATGTCTGTAACATTTTAACCCGTGCTGCTGTTCGGGCTTGCCTCTCCTGACTCTCTTGAACCTTACGCTTTCTGACCCAGGCACAGAATATTGCATTTATCTTTATTAAATGGCACTTCTTGAACTCAACCCACTGCTTCACCCTGTCAAGATGCTTTTGGGTCCTGATTCTGTCATCCCCTGTATTAGTTATCTCCCTGAGCTCCTTGTCAGCCACAGATTTGATAACAGGCCTTCTTCGTCCTCATGGAAGTCAATGATAAAAATGCTAAGGGGGCCACGCCAAAGAAAGAGCAATGGAGCTGGCAGTCCTCCAAGCTGTGAAGGCTGTGTGTATCTGAATTTCATTCAACCAGTTGAAAAATCTACTCGACCATATTAAAGTTCCATACATGACTCTATCTCATATGTAAAGATATTTTGAATCTGGTCCCTACTTCCTTCCTTGACATGATCGGGTCCTTTATTTTCAGCTCTTGTTGTCTTCCAGCCAGAGTAGCAAGCTTTCTGTCCTTTATGGATACTGGGTTCCTTTCCCATCTCAGAGCTTTTGTAATTTTTCTCCCTTTACCTGAATTAGAAGAATTATTCTTCTGCTAGATATTTGCGTGACTGGCTTCTTATCACTGAAGTCTTAGCTCAAAAACCACCTCCTGGAGGAACGTTTCTTATCTCTATTTCTCAACTGTCGACATTTTGAGCTGGATAATTCTTGCGGGGGGACGTTTTCCCCGAGAAATGTTTTGTGATTTTTAATGTACCCGTTTTGCATTTCTTTTACCAAAAATGATATTCTGAAATAGGCTATTATTTTGATGCTACTTACAGCTCTCTCAAATTTCCTCTTAAACATACATCTTTTAATTATTTCCTTTTAAACATTAACCTTAGTGAACATTTTCAATATTGATCACCAATCAAATAAAATCAGGTGTAGTTTCTGCTGGTCGGAATGCAAACTGGTACAAGCCACTCTGGAAAACGGTATGGAGCTTCCTCAAAAAATTAAAAATAGAGCGACTCTACCACCCAGCAATTGCACTAGTAGGTATTTATTCATAGGATACAAGTGTGCTGTTTTGAAGGGGCACAAGCACCCCAATGGTTATAGCAGCACTATCAACAATAGCCAAAGTATGGAAAGAGCCCAAATGTCCATCGATGGATGAATGGATAAAGATGTGGTGTGTATATATATATATATATGTGTGTGTGTGTGTGTGTGTGTATATATGTATGTATGTATGTATGTATATGTGTGTGTGTATACATATATATGTGTGTGTGTGTGTGTGTGTATACATATATACACACAATGGAACATTACCAGCAGTCAAAATGAATGAAATCTTGCCATTCGCAACAACATGGTTGGAACTAGAGTGTATTATGCTAAGTGAAATTAGTCGGTCAGAGAAAAACAAATATCATATGACTTTACTCATATAGAGAATTTAAGGTACGAAACAGATGGACATAAGGGAAGGGAAGCAAAAATATAAAAACAGGGAGGGGGCAAAACATAAAAGACTCTTAAATACGGAGAACAAATTGAAGGTTGCTGGAGGGGTGTTGAGTGGGGGAATGGGTGAAATGAACAAGGGGTATTAAGGAGGACACTTGTTGGGATGAGCACTGGGTGTTATATGTAAGGGATGAATCACCGGAAATTACCCCTGAAATCATTATTGCACTATACGCTAACTAAAGTGGATGTAAATTAAAAAATATATATGTATATGTATATGTATATGTATATGTATATGTATATGTATGCATCAAAATCCACGTAGCATATCTGCACATTTCTTCCCTAAATAATTCTCTCCACCTGATGTTACTGATAAGTATCTGAGCAGATATGCACCTTCCTAAACCTTCATACGCAAATAAAGGTATGAAATTATTCTAAAAAATCAGGTGCAATTCTTTTTGTAAGAAATACTCTACAAAAGAAAATGCGCCTATGTACCTTCTGTTGGATTTAAGACTGTTTTAGGTATTTCACCTGAGTATTCCATTATACACAAGTAAATGCTCTTGTTTTGCCTAAATAAATCACTATTCTCCTTCCATTCATATCCCTACAATAAAGAGCCTCTAAACTCGCACTTTATAATTTTGTTCACTCATCTCTCAATCATACACGAGAAATCCAGTTAAAATGCCTGGGTAGGTTTTCTTACAAAACAAAGAGAAGAGAAGAGCCATGGTAATCTTTCTCTCACCTGATCTGGAACTGGGTCTCAAAGTAGAAAAATGTGCTGATTTGACCGCATGTACGAGGTGCTCGTGTGTGTAAGTGCCAACGTAAGTGATTTTTCTCTCCCTTTCCGCTAACTTGCTTCTTCCCTGCGCCGCTGACTAGCCTCCTTATGACAGCAAAATGAGACTGGAGTTTTCCATAGCAGCCGTAAAGGCCCTTACTTGCCCTACTTCCATTCCTCATGACTTGGCTATGACTAGATCGAAAGCAAACTGAGGCCAGGGGCCTTATCTTGTTCAATTTGACATACTGCGTGGCTTTCATTTTCATTATGGATCAATCAAAGGTCCAGAAAAGTGTGTCTTCTTTTTCTTCTTTATTTGAACTCATGAACTATTAATGACCTGCGGTTGGCAACAGGGGAAGTATCCAAACATCAAAGTAACAGCAACTCCCTGCTTGAGTCTTACAAGTGAGTAAAAGAAGGCAAGAAAAATAGCTTTATCTGGCATGTGACAATCTGTGTAAACTATTGGCAGTGACTCATTAGAATTTAGATCAAAATGTTCATGATTTAATGGTTCTGATTCACAAAGAATCGTCCACAGGCGTTACATTCCACATTGACCCGCAGGCAATAGTGTTCACCCACGTAAGATCAACTAGCATCCCAAATTCACTGAAAGCCACACGGCCATACCACGAAACAAATAAGCTTTATCTTTCACCTTAGAATTGGGACATTCGATTTTATGTATATGGAACCTGGTTTCGGTGTTCTGCCACAGCACTTTCGTAAGCACAGCTGTATTGCAGCTTTTTATGCTCTGGGCTGTTTACCTCATCGTGGAGCATAAGGACCTTGTTTGAAGACCCTGTAAGGAAATAAATATGTATGTGTGTGTGTACATACTCATATATAATTAATATTAAAGAAAGAAACACTTTACCTCTAGCTGATGCATAAGCAGTCTGCGCATTAGCATACAAAACTCTTAGAAGTTCTACCAAAAAAAGACCATTCAAACCTGACTCAGCTCATCATTTTACCATGTTTGACCATGAGTAACTTTATACAAGCATCACATATTAATTCCTGTGCTTCACCAATAACAATTTGAGAAACATTAATGTGGAGCCATAGTGAAAAGTTAAAGAAGCAGGATATGTGACTTTCTATATAGTATTAAAACATTTCCCATCATGGGGCCCCTGGGTGGCTGAATAGGTTGAGCATTCGACTTCGGCTCAGGTCATGATCTCACGGTTCGTGGGTTCAAGCCCCACATCAGTCTCTCTGCTGTCAGTACAGAGCCCACTTTGGATCCTCTGTCCCCCTCTCTTCCTGATCTCTACCACTTGTGCTCTCTCTCAAAAATAAATAAAAAAATTAAAAAAATTCCTATAAGAAGAAAACTATCATTATACAGATTCCAAAATAGTTGCCTTTAGATAGTGTTACTTTCTTATTATTGCTATTTAATATTCATGTATGTCTTTTTTTAAATAAACATGCTATAGGGAAAAAAGAGGCAAATTATGATGAAGAAGGCAAGATCCAAAATATGCACACAGTGGTCCCCCCTTATCCGCAGTTTCACTTTCGAGAGTCTCAGGTACCTGAAGTCAACCGTGGTTGGGATGCAAAGGATTTCCCTTCAGACATATCTTCAGAAGGTCACTAGCAGCCTAATCTTATGTCACAGTGCCCACGTCATTCCCCTCACTTCATCTCATCACGTGGGCATTTGATTACCACCGATCATGTCACAAGAAAAGCAAGTAGAGTACAAGAAAATATTTCTTGTATTTTAAAAAATTTTTCTTTAATGTTTATTTATTTTTGAGAGAGAGAGAGAGAGAGAGAGAGCAGGGGAGTGGCAGAGAGAGAGGGAGACACAGAATCTGAAGCAGGCTCCAGGCTCTGAGCCATCAGCCCAGAGCCCGACGCGGGGCTCGAACTCACAGACGGCGAGATCATGACCTGAGCTGAAGTCAGACGCTTAACTGACTGAGCCACCCAGGCGCCCCAAGAAAATATTTTTTAAGCCTTCACTGACATAACTTGTATTACAATATATTGTTATAATTGTTCTATTTCATTACTGTTGTTAGTCCCTTACTATGGCTGATTTATAAATTATCCTTTACCTTAGATATGTATGTATAGGAAAAAACATAATATTTATAGGAATTAGTACTATTTGTAGGTTCAGATACCACTCAGAGGTGTTGGAATATATCCCCTGCAGATGAAGGCGTACTATTACATACCATATATGTATATATTATATATTATATATATATTATATATTATATATATTATAATTATATACATTATATAATTTCCTTTATAATTAATCAAGAATCACAGCGTGCCTGGGTGGCTCAGTCAGTTAAGCAGCCAACTCTTGATTTCAACTCAGGTCTTGACCTCACGGTTGTGAGATTGAGCCCCGCATCAGACTATGCCCTGACAGCACGGAGTCTGCTTGGGATTCTCTCTCTCCCTCTCTCTCTCTGCCCCGCCACCTCCTCTCCTCAATAATCAATAAATAAACTTAAAAATAAAAGAATACCAAGAACCATAAGGACAGGAATTATAAATTCTATGACAAATTTTTCATATGTTGCCTTATTCCAAAAAATGAGATTTATTTTAGTCCAGTATCCATCACTGCAATTTTGTGATATAATAACAAATACGTATTTTGGTCTTCATCTCCAGTTTGTGTCACATCGCTCCTGAAACCCTTGTAATTTTCCATTTGAGAGCTGTAGGGGCATCTTTTCTTTAAAAAATTTTTTTTCCAACGTTTATTTATTTTTGGGACAGAGAGAGACAGAGCATAAACGGGGGGAGGGGCAGAGAGAGAGGGAGACACAGAATCGGAAACAGGCTCCAGGCTCTGAGCCATCAGCCCAGAGCCCGACGCGGGGCTCGAACTCACGGACCGCGAGATCGTGACCTGGCTGAAGTCGGACGCTCAACCGACTGCGCCACCCAGGCGCCCCCATCTTTTCTTATAATATTTAGTTTTGCTCTGAGTTGCCGAAAGCTCGTGAGTGATCAAGGTGAAGCGGGTGTATTTTGTTATCATAACAAGTCCCTTTCAACCACACTTCAGCTTCTGTTAACGAGGTAAGTTTTGGAAAGCCCTTCAAAATAGGGATAGGTTGCCAGAAGAATCAACCTTATTGTCAGACTGTTGAAATGTTCCACCCACTCTCTATCCCACAGGAAGGGGAAAGGGATGGAAACTGACTCAATCAGCAATGGTCAATGATTTGATGAGCCATGCCTACGTAATGAGCCTTCCATAAAAACCAAGAAAGGATGGAGTTTGGAGAGCTTCTGGGGTTGGTAAACAAGAATGCATCCATGGGATATAAGGACGGTGTGTCCCAAACCCAAGGGAGAACCATCTCCTGTGCTCAGCACTCTTCCAGACCCTGCCCTATGCATCTTTTCATCTGGCTTTTTATTTGTATATTTTAATGTCCTTTGTAATAAACTGGTAATGTAGTAAATAAGTTGTTTTCCTGAGTTCTGTGAGCCATTCTAGCAAAGTAGTCAAGCCTAAGCAGGGGTTATGGGAGCCGCCAATCTATAGCCAGTTGATCAGAGACCGGTAACAACCTGGATTTGCAATTAGGGACTGAAGGTCGAGGCTTTCTCATGGGACTGAGCCCTTAGCCTGTGGAATCTTTACTACCTCCAAGTAGATCATGTCAGAATTAACTTGAATTGTAAAACACTCAGCTGGTGTCACAGAATTGCCTGGTGTGTGGAAAAACCCACACACCTAGGGTCAGAAATTGAAATGTAGTATTAAGAGGAAACAAGCCGGAGTGGTTTTTCTCTTAAACAATAATTGGTGAAAATGATTATAAAACTTTTTTTCAAATGTCTAACTAAGTACCTGCTTAGACTTATCTGCCAGGTTTCTTTTAAAGATTATTTTTTTTTTTAATTTTTTTTTCAACGTTTATTTATTTTTGGGACAGAGAGAGACAGAGCATGAACGGGGGAGGGGCAGAGAGAGAGGGAGACACAGAATCGGAAACAGGCTCCAGGCTCTGAGCCATCAGCCCAGAGCCCGACGCGGGGCTCGAACTCACGGACCGCGAGATCGTGACCTGGCTGAAGTGGACGCTTAACCGACTGTGCCACCCAGGCGCCCCTTTAAAGATTATTTTTAACATTTATTTATTTTTGAGAGAGAGAGAGAGAGAGAGAGAGAGAGAGACAGAACGCAAGTGGGGGAAGGGTAAAGAGAGAGGGAGACACAGAATCTGCAGCAGGCTCCAGGCTCCGAGCTGTCAGCACAGAGCCCGATGCGGGGCTCGAACCCACAAGCCCTGAGATCGTGACCTGAGCTGAAGTTGGCTATTCAACTGACCGAGCCACCTAGGTGTCCTGCTGCTGTTTTTAGTTTAGCATGTTGTCATAACATAGCATGAGGAAAACTCCCATTGTTTGTGTTGACCCTGTTTGTGTATCCACCATCTGAAGAATTCCACCAGTCCTATAGCTGTTGACTTCCATACTTCTGCTCCCCACAGTGTGGTGCTATGTCACAGGTGCTGGCTTTCATGAACACTTCATGAGATGAGTGTGAAGTCATTGGCTTTAGAGTAGATGATATGAGTGCTGGTCCTAGGTCTGAAACTCATGAGCAATGTGGTCTAGGCAGATCATTCAATCTCCAGGTGCAACAATATGGCCGTTTAAATGACAAAAGCAATGTGGCTGCAGAGAACATTCTGGGGGTTGGTAACATTCTTAGCGATGCATACTGAAGCCGGAAGACAGAGGCTTCAATAACACAGGATCTGGACACAAGGTATTTTATCAGTGAAAGAATGAGTTATTGATGTGTTATGAAATAAATTTCCATCCCTGATCTGTTCAGTTGAGTATTCAAATATATACCTGACCAGAGTATTTTCTCAATGTTGAAATAACATGTAAAGAAATGGACTTCTATTTCCAGGAGTTTTTAGAGTATCCTACTAAGGATTACTCAAGACCTGGTTTGCCACAGGGAGAGACCATGTGCCTAAAATTTCTTGCAATTGTTTTTATTTCATTCCTTGAGCTAAAACAGGTAACTCAATTCGTGTTACCTGACTTATTATGACTTTGGAACAAATGAATCACTTTAGTCAAGCACACAGAGGGGCTTCAGCAAAGGGAGGCTGGCTACCACAAAGGGCAACCCGGGTGAGAAATGACCAAATCGGCAAGGTCACGTCATGGCAGAAAGACCAACAAATCATGAAACCATCACCCACAAGTGAGGGAGACTGAACTCAGGTGAATAAAAGGCTAACACAGTTATTTTTAAGGTCCAAGATCTAAGATTATTTATGAGATGAGGGGATAGACTCCTTATAGATTTTAAAATACCACCATTATTTGAATTCTAAAGGAAAGGTATACTGCACACTAGTAGTGAGAAACTGACCATAACATTAGCTTTAAAGAGAACCGAAGTGGGAAATATGAAAAGACTCAAACTGGATTTAGGTAAGTATGGGGATCTCAGCGTCATGATTGACTGAGATGGCCCGGGTGAGGCAAATATCTGAAGGTGAAGAGGGTGTTATGTAATGTGGCATTCCATTGTTTAAGGGTAGGAGAAAGCAGAGGTGAGTAGGTGGTGAGGATAGGTCTGCCCACAGTAGACAGGGTCCCCAGCCTGGTGGTGCTATGCACCTTGTATTTTGTCCGGTGGTAACCCCAGAACTTACACAATACTTTTCACTAGAATATATTACACTCAGACAGTATGTATTTGTGGTACAGGTATGACTTGATCTATTGCACTTTGCTTTATTGAACTTGCAAGGACTTAGCTCTTTATAAATTGAAGCAAACTTGCATTGAGCAAGCCTTCTGGCACCATTTTCCGAGCAGCGTTTGCTCACTTCTTGCCTCAACGTCACATTTTGACATTTTTTTGCATTATCTCAAGCTTCCCCATTATTATTATTGTATTTGTTATGGTGATCTGTGATTGCTGACCATGACTCACTGAAAGCTCAGAGGATGGTTGGCACTTTGTAGTAATAAAGTATTTTTTAATTAAGGTAGATACATTGTTATTTTAGACATAATGCTATTGCACACTTCATAGGCTATGGTATAGTGTAAACATAACTTTTATGTGCACTGGAGACTAAAGGAATATCATTTGACTTGCTTTGTTACAATATTTGCTTTATTGTGGTGGTCTGGAACCAAACTCTCAGCATCTGTGAGGTATGCCTGCATTGATATTTCAATAAAGAGAAAAGTCACAACTATCGTAATAAGATACCTAAAGAACTAACACGTCACACCCACACACACACACACACACACACACACACACACAATTGATGTGGGATAATTCCATCTGCTTAGAGAGAAACTCGTATAAGAACTAAATCAAGTCACATTTACTTCCAAGAAGGGATTTCTTTCCCCCACAAGCCAGGCTGTGTTTAGTAAATTGAATACGCTGTGTGATTCTCATTCAAATACTGGCACAATTGAGAAGCTGCACAAAATACAGTCAAATAAGTCACTGAGACATCTGCATCGAGATTTGAACACGTTTACTCTAAGTTTGCACAGCCAACTTATTAGCTATTTTCTTAGGCATCGGGGATGATTTGAGAGGTGGAGCTCGTCAGTCCAGGCGAGGCCACTGGATGGCATATCTGGGTGCTGTAGGAGAGTTTTACTTAACTTTATTTCAAATTTAAGAGAAGTACATCATCCAGCAGTCCATAGTCTCTTACATTTGTTCTATTTTTTTTTTTTTTTTTTTTTTTTTTTTTTAGCTACGTGTGTCTTAATATGCTAGACCTTTGTATATCAAGTCTTTAAAAAAAATTCTCCTTTTGGCTCAAGGTGCTCATCAGCCATCTGGAACTGCTTCCCGAGCTTCATCCATTATGCAAATGAGATTTAGTATTCGTCATGTTTCATCTACTGATACTAATACATTAATGCTGGATGTTACAGCTTGAGCCCCTGAGAAGACATTGCCTTTTTATCAGTCATTGGCTTGAGCTCATACCTCATTACTTTTAATGGCTCTGTGGCACTTAAGGTCACTGGACTCCTAACGGCTGCTGCCTAGGGTGTTACCAACATGAGCAATGTTCTCGATTTAAGTGATGTAGCTTTCCCATTTCATTCTTTTCTTCCTGTTCTTTTGTTTTATTTTAATTGTTTAGTTACTTGGACTTTTTATCACTTGGGAATAGATAGTACTGTTTGAGCAAATAGCAAGACGGCTGTCTTTCAGAAATATAGGTAAACAACACTCTTTCTGAAAGGAAATTTCATATATGTATGAAAGCTTTTATAGTATTTTTCAATTATCCCTCTTACAAGCGTTCTTCCTTTTAACTTATAGTGTACTGGTTAAAACATAAAACACTCTAGAGACAAACAGCTTTGTTTCACTCCTGGCTCTTCTATTTTCTAGCTGTGTGAGTTTAGGTAAATTACTTAATCTCTCTGTGCCTCATTTTTTTTTTTTTTCATCTGGCAGACGGGAACAATAAGAGAATTATCTCAAAGGCTTGTAGAAAGAATTAAATAATTTAATATTAAGTGCTCCGATACTCTGGCACATGTGTTAAACAAATGGTTATTAAATCAAATGGCATTGGCATTAATAATGTATAAATCTAGAAGTAATTTTAAAAACAACTATGAATAGGGGTGCCTTGGGGGGGGGCTCAAAGCATCATTCAACTCTTGATTTTGGCGCAGGTCATGATCTCATGTTTCGTGAGATCGAGCCTCACATTGTGCTCCCCACTGAAAGCACGGAGCCTGTTTGGGATTCTCTCTCTCTGCCTCTCTCTTGCTCGCACATACATGCACACTCTCTCTCGCTCTCAAAATAAATAAGTGAACTTAAGAAAACAACTGTGAATAAAATTTGAGCTATTATCTAAATTAAGTTGTTAAAAATTAAATGAGAAAGGTAGCTCTTCTTAATGTTAATCAGCATAAATATTAATAAAATGTTGACTTTTCAAAGAAAATCTTAAAATGCATACAAAAATTCAGAGAGCCCTATTTGACACATAATTATGAAATAATTATATATACTTATATAAAGAGTGCCCTAAAATGGTGTCAGATTGAGACAACATTACAGACAATGTCCTGCAAAAAATTAAGGAATAGAAAATTCCAGGGCTCTGCAAACACTTCCGAACAAACTCTTAGTATGTGTTTATGTGCACCTGTCTTATTTGAATCTAGATGTAAAATTCCTAAAACAAATTAGCAAATTGAATCCAGCATAATATTAAACTAATATCATGATGACTTTGAATATATTCCAGAAATGCAATAATGTTTCAGTAATGAGGGAACTGTAACATTTTTCACTATTTCATAAGTTAAAAGAGAAATAGTGTTGGGACTTGCCCTCTAAGAGGCCCAGTTAAGCACATGAATTAACCTTCTCTCTTTCTCCAAATCCCATTGATACAGCAGAAAATGCATAAGAAAATGTACATTAATAATAGCTCTAGAAAAAAAGCAATACGTATTAAAAACAGAGAAAATATTTGAAGGATGGTAAAATGCTTTCTCAACAAAGCCTCAAAGGTAGAAGTAAAGGCAAATATTGATGTATTTGATTGCATACATATTCAAAAATTATTTAATGCCAGGAAAATATAAACCTTGTTAGACGGCAAATAAGTAACTCAGAAAATTATTTACAACTTGTGTGACAAATAGTTTGCTGGGGTGCCTGGGTGGCTCAGTCGGTAAACATTCCTCTTTGGCTCAGGTTCACGATCGTACGGTTTGTGAGTTCGAGCCCCACTTTGGGCTCTGCGCTGACAGTTCAGAGCCTGGAGCTTGCCTCGGATTCTGTGTCTCCCTCTCTCTTTCTCTGTCCCTTCCCTGCTTGCACTCTGTCTCTGTCTCTCTCCCTGTCTCAAAATAATAAAAAAAAAATCATTTAAAATAAGAAAACAAAACAATTAGATTGCTTTATGTGTAAAATTGCTTACTAATCAATAAGCCAACATAAAGCTCTCTAACGGACACAATTGCATCTCACTAAGCAGGAATTGTGCAAGAACAAACAAACAAACATATACTGGGCTCCTAATATTCACAATGACTCACAAGGAACATGGACACAAATACATGTGCATACATACAAGCACATACAACCACTCAATCTTTTTATACAGTGTTAAGTAATACAGTATTGAGTATTACCCCCAAGTATTAATATTATAGTATTACATAAAATAAAAGATTTCAAAACAGAACGTTTAGTAGCTTATATATGCACTCAATTCTTATTATTCACAGAAACTATGTTCTATATAAAGTCATTGCAAATGCTGAATTATCGAATACAGAACTTCTTCTCCTAGGAGAAATATGGAGGGTAGGTTCCTGCAAGCCCCTGGCCACAAGAATCTCATTAATCTCAATATATAACCTTCTTTTATGTATGTTTCTATGTAAGGATCCCTTATTTAATAAGTATTGTTCATTCTTTAATCAACCTCAACAGCCACCCGTGCTATAATTTACGCCTGAGCAAAGCTTATGTAACACACGTAGTTTCCTCTATAAGCCATGTCACAACCTTCTTGCACGTGGGAATGCTGGGCAGTACCTCAGCAAGATGCTTGGGGGTTATTTTAAATAAAGAAATCACCCACAAAAAGGGTGAAACTGTGAAAAAAATGACAATAAATAAACAATGAAAAGGACACTCGTTGACGGCAGGAGAGCTGAAACAGGAAGTCAGAACATCACCTTGTTTGACTTCAGCTGGGAACACCCACATGAGGTGAGAAAGTTTTATTAGTTCTCGGTGGGTCCACAAATGACCAGGAAAGCACCATGAGTATTGACTCCAGGGTCACAAATAAATTTCAGCAAGTAGACCAATTTGCAAATACAGAATCCATGAATAACGAAGACCAAGCATAAGTATGAGTAATGACCTTTTTGGATGGAAGTGAAGCAATTTGTCAAAATAGATTGCCTTAAAAGGAAATTTACAGGATCATAAGAAAAGGTGAAGTCATGGTATGAAACTAGCCTCAGGTACGGTGACCTCCAGGATAACCACGTCCCGCTCTCCATTTTTCTGTCCCTCTTTTGTTCTGCTTTTCCTTCATTGAGGTTGCACGGTGCTGGGAGCTATTACGGTCTTTCATTCAGCTTGCTTAGCATCTCTACTTGTGACAGTGCGTCAATATCTTCAATAAACGTCATAGGCAGTAATCATGGAGAGCACGTCCTTCCATGCTTGTCTCTGAAACAAGCAAGTGGAATTAGGTCTACAATGAGGGAGTCTTGCTGGGATTCAAGCCAATGAAAAGCACCCCCTCTACCAACAGAGGGTGGCAGAGAGAGCCAGATATGGATATCCCAGAAGACTTGAATGCACTGTTCTTGAAGCAAGTTTCATACCATAAATGTCCCTGTTTTGTGACACAGTGATTTTCCTTCAGCTTAAACCAGTTTAAATCACTCCCATCCAAACAATTCTTTGCTAAAACCACAGACCGATGTTGCAAAAAAGGATATTCTCCATAGGGACAGGGATAATCTATTAACCTTTTTTTTTCCAGGTAATTTCAATGAACAGATGCACACCAGAAAACATATAAAAAAATATGAGTTGCTAGCTTTGGATGGATGGCTTTTAAGTGACTTGTTTTGTTTATTATTTGAGTTTTCTTTCTTCTCTTTTTTTGGTCTGTGATGAGCATAAATTATTTGTGTATTGGAAACATATCAGAACTAATATATACAAAAATATAAATAAATATATACAAAAATATAAATATAATATACACAAAAATATACATGTACATTCAAGTTAGCATGGGAAGAGTAGGGACTGACTCAAAATTGTCAGTATTCATAGCACATAAGACTCTTGTTTGTATCAGGTGGGATGTGGGTGAAGAATCAGCCTCCACTGAATTATTTAGCTCTCTTTTTGATAAGGCTTACTGTCCTTGGTGCCTGCTTTATTTATCTCTTTCCCTTTGTTGGAGGCCAGTTGTGCTGATTTTAAAAGGTGAGAAATTCAAATAATGCATTGTAAACGTAGTTCAATGCAAATACGTGATGTGTTTTGAGCAAAACCTTGGTTTTAGTCCATGTGTCTCAAAGTGTGGCCATGGGCCACCTGCATCAGAGTTACTGTAGTCCTGTTAAAAATGAAAGACTCAACATTTCACATAATGATCAGAATATTTAGTGTTGGGGTACTGGAATCTGCATTTCTAAAAAGCTTATCAGGTGATGATCCTCATATCCTCCAAATTAAAAAAAATGTTCATTTATTTTTGACAGAGAGAGAGAGAGAGGGTGGGGGAAGGGCAGAGATAGAGGGAGAGAGAGAGAATCCAAAGCATACTACACCCCTAGCGTGAAGGCCAAATCCGAGCCCCATCTCACGACCAAGCCATCCAGGCACCCCATCTTCCAAATTTTATAAACCAATGGTCTAGTATGATAAAAACCTACATTGTGTTCCTAACAATATGTCCTGAACTCAAATTTATTTAAATTAATGTTCGCAAGTAGACCTTATTAGATAGTCATCAAAAGCAAATATCTTTATGTGATTTTCAGCTGAACGCAAATACCGTCTCCTATCTAGATCAAGAGGAAAAATTAAAAAGTAAAATGTATGTTCTCAAAGGTAGAACAAAGTTTTTTATTTCCAGAGACTCAGATCTTAGAGAAAAATGTACTGATAGGCTTTAGTATTCAGGGAAAATAATAGAGTAAAACAATGGCTTTCCTGCCTTCAAACAGAAGAATAAAAACATTATCTAAGAACAGCAGGAGATTGAATTAGTGGTAGAACTAAAAGAAAATGGACCTGAGATCAATTTCCAGCAAATAAGAGAATCTGATGCTACTGAATTGAAAACTAACTTTCATTACAATGTGTTTTGATTATAATCCATGCCCCGAGTTCATGTGTTCTAAGAATTATGTATCAATTTTCTGAGTCATTTTTAATCACTCCACAGAGCTGGGTGTTGCATTTGAATGACTGCATAGGGTTGGCACCACGGAGCCGTTTCTAAGAATCAATTCAATAAGAAAATATATGGGAAGATACTTTATAAACTTTTAGGTATTTCTCAACTATTACACAATATTATTTGTTACTGCATTTGCTTAACTGCCGTAGAGCAGATCTACGTCTTTATACGATAACGGTGTGTTTTCAAGACATTGAAACGAAGACACTTTTATAATAAATATGATTAAAATTTAGAACAGAGAAGGTTTAAGGATGGAAAGACAAATAACATTCATCCATTCATTTAGCAAACAATGCTGAGTTCTTGCCGTGAACTACACACAATTAGTGGTTTGAGAGGCAGTTTAACTGGGAGGCAAAAATCACAGGTAAATAGATTGCAGCCTATATGTGCTTTGATGGAGGCGAGTGCAGAAAGTTCTGCGTCTACGTATTAAGGGGTATATCCCTCAGACTTCCAGGGTCAAGGAAAATTGTCCATAAGAAGAAATATTGATATCAAGCTGTGTGAGATGACAGGTAGTTTGCCAGACTCATACTGGTGACTGGAGGCTCTGAGTTAAGGACCGGTAGATGTGGTATGGCTGGGACATCAGTTTAAACCAGGGAGTGTTGAGATACGAGCTTGAAGACTTCCATCCTGGGGACAATGGAAGACCATTGAGAGCATTGAAGCTGGGGAACCATTCGATATTGGACAGGCATTAGCAAAATTGCTCTGTAAAAAGTAGACAGTAAATACTTTAGGCTTCTTGGACCATTTGCTTAACTCTCTTTGGAGCATAAAGGCAGCATAAATAAGATATAAACAGATGAACATGCTGTGTCGCAATGAAATCTTATTTACCAAAACAAGTAACTGGCTGAATTTGGCTCCTGGCCACAGTTTGCCAGCTGCTGATTTTAAAGCTCACTATGGCTGAAGAATTAAAAATGGATGGAAGAGAGGCAAACATAGAAGCAGAGGGAACACAGAGGATGTTGTCGCAAAACTACAAGAGCAAAAACTAAGAAATGAGCAGTGCCATGATGGATGGAAGATGAATACAGGAAATATTAGGAAGCTGAAAGACAGGTTGTAGGAGCCGGTGATCGTGAAGGAGGTAAACGGACGTGATAGGTGTAGGTGGAGAATGACTCGGGCCCTGGGAAGGTGACGGTGCCATTTGCTGAGAGAGAAAACATGAGACCTGGAGCAGGGTTCATGCTGAGTGGAAAAGAGATGGTTTCTGTTGTATACAACATGGAATCTGAAAGCTACGACAATCCAAACAAAGGGTGATGTGTCTAACAGGCTGGAAACTCAGAGCAGATATCTGGGGTGCGGACGCAACTTGTATGTTGCAACTCTGAAGTTCACTTATCTGTAGGAATATGGAAGTGAAAAAATATTAGGCACAAATTAAAAAGAAAAAAGAAAGAGAAACCACAGCAGCATCAGATGACGAAGCCAATGTTCTGTGGTACATTCATGTACCACATGAAGGCAGTGGTAAGGGAGGCTTCCACTGAGAAAATAATTGGACTATGGAAGGATGTAGAGGAAAAAAAGTCTTTTTTGCATTATGTAGAAGAGAATACTTGAGGATAGCTTTTGTCCCCCCGTTTCTAAACCTTATAACGCTAAGACGATCCTGTAACGATTATAAACCTGACATAATAAATTGGGAATGTTAAAATGTAGTTATTTCCCATGGATTCAACCTGAAAATGTCAACCTGGTGGTTCTGTACTTAATGAAAGCAGTTCAGCTATTTCACTGACAGGCAACTTTAGATGTTGAGGTAAAGGTTTTTAAGCCATTGAGGAGAATAAAAGGTGTTCTCCCCTCGGTAATGGCAATGTCTGTTAAAATGATCTCTGTTGTGTGTTAATATAATAAGACCAATATTGATTGATTTGTTGTGCATGCTCTTCTTTACTTTTTAACTTAGCGAAAAAATTTTCCCTAAATATATTTTCTGTATGCTAGAATTTCATGATAATATGTTTTGTGACCGCAGAGATTTGAGAACAATCAGAACTCAAAAAGCCCACTGAAACATAATTACATTTAGCAATACCTAGAATATATGTGTTAAGCTTATTCTAGTGAAAATCTTTCACCTGTTAAAAAGAAAACCAAAGGGGTGCCTGGGTGGCTCAGTTGGTTGAGCAACCGACTTCGGCTCAGGTCATGATCTCAAGGTTCGTGAGTTCCGGCCCCGTGTCGGGCTCTGTGCTGACAGCTTGGAGCCTGGAGCCTGCTTCGGGTTCTGTGTCTCCCTCTCTCTCTGCCCTTCTCCCACTCACACTCTTGTCTCTCTCTCTCAAAAATAAATAAAAATTTAAAAAAAAATTAAATAAAATAAAAAGAAAACCACAGGCCCCAAATGGCCTTTCTTAGGCTAAGTCATCTAACTGGGGCTTAATACTTGACTAATTGTAGTTTAACCTCCCCTAGAAATGTCTTATCTGATCAGTTGGGAATTTTTTGATTAACATCACTGAGATAATCTGTCGCATGGGCACTCTCTATTTCCCAAAGGAAGAAGAGGCATTCTGCAAAATAAGACCCTCTCTGTTTCCCCCTAAGGGAAGGCGACCTTGTCTGAAACAGTATTTATTTTGTTTATAACTTTTTTGCCCCACCGTCCTTCCTACAAAAGCCTTCCATTTTGTACAGCTCCTAGGGGCTCCCCTCTATTGCTAGATGAGAAGCTACAGACTCGTGAATCACCTAGCAAAACCAATTAGATCCTTAAATTTACTCAGTTGGATTTTTGTTCTTTAGCACGCCATATAGGGTTAGATTTTATTTTAGATTAGTGAAATAATAGCAACACCCAAAGTCATTTTCCCAGGTGCCTGCTGCTTAAATTATAGTTGTATTACCATTTTATTAAAAGTGTGAATGTCATAATTCTAAACCTTTTATCTGTTATGTCGTTATTCTTAACGTTATATGCTACTTGAAGACAACTCGCTCATAACCCAGGGTAAATATTTTATCACTTAGTGCAATTTCCATATGTTTATATTAAGTGTGTGTAAATATCTATGAACAGACGTGAAGGGTCAAGGGAAACATGTCAGGGTTGATTAGAGTAGAGAACAATAATTCTATATTTAGCCTCTATGATCATTATTTCTCGCCTCACATATTCTGAGCTGAAAAGGTAGTATTTTCTTTTTTCACTTCACAGAAGAGAGTCAACTAGATATTATTTTGTGTAAAAAGTAAAGCTACATCTCATGACTTGAAATGAAAACATATGCATAAATAGAAGTCAGAAATTTTGTTGTCAAATGCACCGCTTCTGAACTGAAAGTTAAGAAAATAATGGAAGTGAGTAATAACTACTGATGTGTTTCGCTGTAGCCCTACTCTGACACTTATTCATTGGGAATGGACTCACCGTGTTTAATTTTATACATGTATTCTAAAGGCTTGTGCAATCAACTAAGGTATTCCAGATGGAATATTAGCATGTCTTGGTGAACATTTTATGACACTATTAAGTGCAAAGTCAATGAACAGAACCAGAAGAAAGAACCTATCTATAAATCAAGGAAGATTTGCAATGAATCGTAAGACTATTTTACACGATAAATGCAGTTAGAATGTGCCGTCCAAGATTTAATTACAACCAAAGTTCATGATTACATCTCTTTGTTTGGCTCCCCCAAGTATGCTTTTCAGTGATCCAGAAGACCTCAGCATCATGAAGTTTATCTTTCCCTGAGTGCTATACTTTGTGTCCCGGATTTGTCCTGAAAACCAAGCTTGAATGCATCCATCTGCAAGAAATATTTGAAAGTCATGTGTCATTAAGCGATATCTCTCAGAGAGCCACATTAAAAATAGCAAACTCGGGGCCATGTTTTTCTATTTATGTTTCACCTAGTCAAGTAATCAAATTTTCAACCTTCCTCTAAGCCATCCAAGAAGTATATAACCTAGGTAAGCAGTGATGGCAATTTCAAAGTAGCCACTACGGTTTTCTTTAGTCAGCTACTCAAGCAAAATCTTACCTCTGTTCAAATATGTTAAGAGTGAGTGTTGGTCTTCATGACTTTGTCCCAGACTAGCTGACTAAACTTGGAAAAATTGATATGCTCAAGATATGGACTCTCAAACGGTTTCATACAAATGACTTTTCTCAGTTGGTCTGCTTCAAATGATCTCCTTCTCAATTTTTTCCTTACTTAAATTTGACAGCACTCTTCATTTAGGAAAAGATTTCTAAGAGCACTGAACGTGAATTCAGAATGAGAAACAAAAATCTTGAAGTTAATATCCGTCTTTTGAGGTTATTAACAATCGTCAACAATATGAAATGCATTGAGTTTGTTACCAAACATTACCTGTTGACTATACTTTCCTTTGTCTCTTCAGTATAATTCATCTGGCTATTATTTGTAGGAGCACATTTTGAAATAGGCATAGAAAATTACAGGCTTTAAAATTTTCTGCACTTACTACATAATATCAGAGCTAATTCAACTTTATTCATCCTCCTGAAATTGAGCTCAATTTTATATTGGTGCTTCAATGAATTCCAACTTGGGAAATCAATAGGAAACTTGTAAATACTCTCTCTTACCCAAGGTTCTAGATGCTTTTGGAATTCACAATGCATGCGCAGGTTGTTTAATACCATTCAAGGGCTCTAAAGAGAAGTTTAATTTCATCTGGACTGAAGGCAAACTGTGTACAAAAGAATTCAGAATTAACCCATGTGCCTCAGAAGACTAATATGTGACCGAAGGCCTGGAATCAAAGAGAAAAGAAGGTAGATGTTTAAAAAAAGATTAAGAGGGAGATTAAAGTTGTGTAGCGATATCATCACTTAATCTTTCACCTGTGTGAGCTTGTGCTAAAACCCTTTTCAGTGTTTCCCAGTCCTTGGTGCATTCTTTATGGAAACCTGGATTATTGGGGTGCCTGGTGACTCCGTTGGTTAAGCATCTGACTCTGGCTCAGGCCATGATCTCATGGTTCATGGGCTCAAGCCCCACATAGGGTTCTGTGCTGACAGCTCAGAGCCTGGAACCTATTTCGGATTCTGTGTCTCTGTCACTTTCTTTCCCTTCCCTACCTGTGCTCACACTTTCTCACTCTCTCTCAAAAATAAAAAATAAACATTAAAAAAGATTTTAGAAAGCTAGTTATTTACCCAAATTATGAAAAATACTACCTAACACATAGTTAGGTACATGTTCTGCCCAGAAATCTTCAGGAGGTTATGGTTTACATGATTCCCAAGTCTTTGACAAAGGCTTGAAAGGGTGTAATAACACACACACACACACATACACACACACTCACACACACTTATGTATGTATGTAGCTAGATAAATATTATATACAGAGAGAGGAATGAGAGACTGATATTTGTTTTAGGGTTCAAAACCATGTGTGTCTATTTTCATCTCATACTTCCTGTTTTCCAAATGAGAAGTCATTCTAATTTGAGCATCAGCTTGACCATTTCTAAAACCAAATCCTCGATGGTCACCTAAATATACCCACAGCATTAATAAAAAAAAATTATCTTTATTTTTCAAAAGCACAAATTAGGAGCAATTAAAATTATTTTACATAAGATTTAAGCATAAACAAAGAACAAAATGAGATAGATGAATTAAGATAATCTTTAATTTTTTGTTATCTTTTAGAGAGAGAGAGAGAAAATCTGAAGCAGGCTCCACTCTCAGCAACAAGCCTGACATGGGGCTCGATCCCATGGTTCTGGAATCACGACCTGAGCCCAAATCAAGAGTTGGTTGTCCAACCTATTCATCCACCCAGTCGCCTTAAGATAATCTTTAAGAAATGATCAATTATAAGGATGTTAAGGTTCAAGCATTCATACCTACATAATACCGTATATATGTTATTTACTTTTGAAAAATATCATAATGAGTGCTTTAAAAACATTCTGTGTGATTGCATGAATCACCATTACATATGTAATAATAGTAATAACACAGTAATAAGAATATTTGTCGTCCTTGTAAAAATTATTAATAATTAGGTCCATTGTGTTAATTCTACAAGGAACTGATTTTTATATTCATTCAATAATTACCATTGAAGGAGATGAACCATTGTAATAAATTAGTTTCTATAACCAAAAGGCTAGACCAGGGGTACATTGTTATGCTTTAGTGTTGACCAGAGGGTGCCTTATCATGAAAAATAAATCACCTCTGACTTTTTCTTCATCAATCTCCTTTCTTTCTGATAATCACCACTCTTCTATTTGCATTGAGGACAGAGAAATTTTTTGTTTTTTCTTTTCCTTTAACATTATTTGACCACACCGTCCCTATCTGACTCTCAGGCACCTTGCACAATTTTACACAACCAGATCATACTTAGGGACATTTCCCCCCATTTCAAAGATGAGAGCCCTGAAGTAATGCAGTTATTGACTCGTCCAAGGTTGTGCCAAGTGTGAGAGATCTGAATCAAAAACAGTTCTGTTGGATTCCTGTTCTCATACATTCAGCCTGGACATTTATTATCGTTATTTTTTTAAGAAGTATATATTTTTAAAAAAATTATTAATGTTTTTTTAAATTTATTTTTGAGACAGAGAGAGACAGAGCATGAGCAGGGGAGGGGCAGAGAGAGAGGGAGACACAGAATCCGAAGCAGGCTCCAGGCTCTGAGCTGTCAGCACAGAGCCGAGCGTGGGGCTCAAACTCAGGAACCTGTGACATCATCACCTGAACCGAAGTCAGACCCTTAACTGAGCCATCCAGGTGCCCCATGCCATTTATTCTTAATAAATGTCATTTTCCTTCCCTTTCTGTCTCCTATGTCATAACCATTCAAAGAGAAACTCATGGGTTAGTGGCTGAAGGTTTCTTTCATAAACAAAATACAAGTACAACTATTTGTAGTGGGTTTTGTGGTGAACAACTTTGGGGTTGTTTATTTCTCCACTTTAGTGACTTTCCTCCTGCCCCCATTCGCCCAGCTTAAGGTCGCTTTCCTGGGAACTCTCTGACTTTCCAACACTGGGTTATCCCCTGAGGGCAGCTGTCAGGCACAGCCTTCCTGGTGGCTGAAATCGATCCCTGAGCTGGCAGAGTGTCACTGAGCAACTTGGTCCTCCTTTCATCTTGCATTTTGTGCTCGCAAAGGTGTTAGCAATGTCACTGCCAACCCATGCCCACCAGCCATGCCAGCTGTCAACTTGCTGACTGACACGTTTGCAAATTCCTCATCGTGTCTCCAGAGTGCTAGACCTTGGATGGTGATATATCCACTGAACGCCATTGTAAGGTGCCAGAAGGACAACTCGGGGACTTGGTTTCCTTCTCAATTTTATTTTAGATGACACTCTGTAATATTCTATCACAGAAACACCTTTTTTTTTTTTTTTCAGATTCACAGCAGTCTCAAATCATTTCTATTTCTTCCGATTTTATGGTCAGGGTTTCAATGCAACCTTATCATTGTATTTATTTTGTACATCATGAAATTCTTGTATTATTTTAAAAAATTTTTTTCCGTTATTAAACAAATGAAAAACAACAAATGATGTGACCTTTAAGAACTAGGTTAGGTTTGGAGTCGCTTTTAATGTTAACGGAAATCTGAACAGGAGCACCTGGGTGGCTCTGTAGGTTAAGCGTCCGACTTCGGCTCAGGTCACGATCTCGTAGTCCGTGGGTTCAAGCCCCGCGTCGGGCTCTGTGCTGACAGCTCAGAGCCTGGAGCCTGCTGCGAATTCTGTGTTTCCCTCTCTCTCTGCCCTTACCCCATTCGCACTCTGTCTCTACCTCTCAAGAATAAGTAAACATTAAAAAAATTTTTTTTTAAATAGGGGCACGTGGGTGGCTCAGTTGGTTAAGCGTCCAACTTAAGCTCAGGTCATGATCTCACAGTTTGTGAGTTTGAACCCCGCGTGGGGCTCTGTGCTGACAGCTCAGAGCCTGGAGCCTGCTCCTGATCCTGTGTCTCCTCTCTCTGTCCCTCTCCCATTCATGCTCCGTCTCTCTCTCTCAAAAATAAACAAACGGTAAAAAAAATTAAAACAAAAGAAATTTGAACAATTGTGTTAGGACGTCTCCTTTTTTAGTCCCAAAGCCACAGTAATGTATTGTTACATATGCGACAGCACAGCAGTGATGACCCATTCTGCCCGTTCATCTTACTGCTGATGCCTCGCTGAGCTTCCCACTGACTCCTGTCAGCCCAGCCCCCCTGATACAGACTCTACCCACAACAGATACATCCTCCTAGATTTACCTTTCTGAAATGGCTGATGATTTTGTGGCCCTAGCCCTATATAAAACCTAACATCATTTTCCATTTCCTATAGGAAACAGGTTACAACCCTTCCCAATTTGTCTCCCAACATTTTCCTTATAGATACGTTACAAACGTTTCATCCCTTAACGTATGACTTCCGTGTTATCCAAAACCCGGTTAACCACTCTCTCCAAATCAGGTTCTCTTCTATGGAGAGACTGTCCAACCAGTCGATCTGGCCCTAACACTTTCTTACCTAGGACATCTCCGTGATTCCCGTCAACAGAAGGATTCCCCTGTAAGGGTTTGGGAGGACATACTAGGGATTTCACTGTCTTGTGTTGGTCACTTCCACTCAGTTTCGCTCCTTTTTTTGCCGTTGATGCAAACTAGACCAAGTGAGGTTTCTCAAACGTGCCCACTCTCAGCTCTGGATCTTTGTCATACCCATGCTGTGTGTGATTTTTTAATCTGTTTAACGTTTATTTATTTTTGAGAGAGAGTGTGTAAGCAGGGAAGGGGCAGGGAGAGAGGGAGATCAAGGATCTGAAGCAGATTCCCCACTATCAGTGCAAAGCCTGGTGTGGAGCTCACACCCACGAACTGTGGAATCATGACCTGAGCGGAAGTTGGATGCTCAACCAACTGAGCCCCCCAGGGGTCCCTTTTTAATTTTGTTTAATGTTTATTTATTTTTGCAGTCCCTGCGTTTTTCGCACAAGCATGCACATGCACCCATACACCCACACCACTCTCATTTGGAAGACATCCATTCAGTTCAAGGACAACATCCTCTGGTTCTTAATCGCTGTTCCTGAAATGTCTCTTTGCATCTCGTTTTCAGTCATTGTCATACTGGATTGTCGTGTTCTGCACCTGCTTTTCCGTTAGACCGTACATTTCTTTTAGGGCAGGGCTATATTGTGCTTTTATAATTGTTTATCAGCGTCTTAGATCATGTCTATGATGCTACTGGTTCCTGATAAAATCAGAGGCTCAAGTACTTAAATTAAGGAGTCACCACGAAGGAAAGAAATGTTCCCACACAGAGATACCCTGGAACTTCTCTGTGTTTATGAACATGCAGATCCCTTGTTCCTCATAAGCTCCCACATGTCTCTGGCTGAAGAGCTCCTACGCATCCTTCAAGGCTTAGCACAAGGATCATCTCCACCGTGAAACCTTCTCTGTCTACTCCAGCCACTCCCTCTTTGTGCCCCCATAATATTCCCCATATGTTATAGCACTCGTGTTTTATTTCACTGATTTATGTGGCTTTCCTTCCCTGCTCAGCTTTCGAGAATGATGTGGTCACCATAAAATATCCAACTCCTAACGCTGTGCCCGATGCATACGAGGGTGTCAATTAGTAATTGATCAATAGATGTGAACAAATCTCAGATAGTTTCTGACTGGAGATCAAGATTCTAACCTTGTAGAACGTTATCTCTGTGTATCTAACTTTCTTCTGTGATGAGATTTAATATGGAACATCTCAACGTAAGTATCTGAACTCACTCATTTTCATCTATAAAGAGTCTGTCAACTCTAAAGCAGCTCCTTTTATCCTGTAGGAATCAATGGGAAAAAACCTTAAAATAGTATTCTTATCAATTTTATTGATATGCACACATGTCTCCATACTACTTGATTTAATACTTGCCTTTAATTACTGACCACTAACTTTGGATACTGTGCTACTTAGACTCTCTTTCCTTTGATTACCTCCTCTGGCATCCTAGAACCCAATCACCCTATCTTGGTCATTAATTAAATAGGTACAGGCAGAAGTTATAGAAGTATAGTACTATGTGCCAAGTTCTATTGTAGGAGTTGGAGACAATACATTGCTTATTAGAAGGTGAAATATTATTGCACAAATAAAATTAGGGTAAGGAATAACAAAAGAGCAAGGATGAGGTGGTGGTTGGATTTTAAACAGAATGATCATTGAATGATCATTGAGGGCCTCACGGAAGGGAACTTTGAACGATGACCTGAAGAAGAGAGGTGGGAGCCAGGCAGATTCTGTGCAGATTACAAGGAACAGAAAAATAGGTGTGAATGCACTCAAAGAGCAACGCGTTTGGGCTAGGAAATGCAAAGGGGGCCAACAGGTCTAGGATAGAACACGAGAGGGGAAGATTATTAGAAATAGGAAGCCATCAGAGATTTTGAGCGGAAGGTTTGTGTAATTGAGCTTGACCGAATCCCTGGGGCTGTGGTGCTGAAGATAGAGTGTAGGGGGGTAGCCAGGAGAGCAGTCAGGGGGTGAAAGCAATAATCCAGCCAGAGAGAGCAGTTGCCGGGACCGTGATGGATGCGACGATGAGGTGACGAGGTGATGAGAAGTGGTGGGAATTCGCATATGCTTTGCAGGTAGAGCCAATTGAATTTGTTATTAATGCAACGTGATGTGCGAGGAAAAGAGGGGTCAAGGAGGGCTGTAAGTTGAGTTATCCTGAACAATGAAGAAATGACATTGCAGAGTACTGGGGTGGCCCCGTCGGTGAAGCATCTGACTTTTGATTTCTGCTCAGATCATGTTCTCTTGGCCATGGGATGCAGCCTCACGTCAGACTCCGTGCTGAGTGTGGAGTCGGCTTAAGATTCTCTCTCTCTGCCCCTCTCCCACTCGTACACGTGTGTGCTTTCTCTCTTTCTCAAAAAAAAATGTACATATACAAATTAAAACAAAAAAAAATTATGAAATTCCTATTAAATTCAAGAGAAGTTGTTCTGGGAACATGGAGGTATGAAAAACTTAGTTTTGAACATGGTGAGTTTGAGATGTTCGCTAGACAATTACGTGGAGATGAATAGTAGACAACTTTCTGTGTATGAGTCTGGAGTTCAGAGAACAGATATGGATGGAGACAAACTTGAGCGGCACAAGCAGTGTTTAAAGCCATGAAACTAAGTGAGAGGAGATCCCAGGACTCATTCTTGTTTTATTCAAAGATGAGAGAGAGTTGAGGAGCTGGCATAGCAAACGGTGAAAGAGTCGTCGTGAAGGAAGAAAGCCAGGCAGGCACGCAGTGTTACAAACAGAAGGAAATGGAATATTGTCTCCAAATGAGAGCTCATGTAAGATGACGGCTGCAAAGCGACAATCCAAATTAGCATTTAGGAGGTTATTGGTGACCCTGGCAAAGCTATTTAATAAAAAGTATATGTAAAGCCCGATTGGAGTTGCTTTCTGTGACTGTTTCATTCACACTCTGGGAAGTATTGAATCTTAGCCGTGTTTTCTCATAGCTTTGACATTGCTCCCCTAAGTGTTCTGCTCCCCTAAGTGAAGTAACATACTGTGCATAATTAACTAAATTGTGTTTGTTAAAAATAGTACCAACAATAAAATAACAGCGGCAAGTGGCTGGACGTATTTTGGGGAAGAGAAAGAAGAAATAAATTATGGAAGACTTTCTTCCATCATACTCACTGAGACTATTCTCTTGAGAAGGAAGACCGTGTACAGTTGCGTAGGTTGTGCACTGCATAAATCCTAGAGAAATCATTCATATCTTTGTGTACATGAGTGGCGCCATCTAGGGTTGTACAGTTTAAATACGGAATAACTGTTCATGTGGCTCTGCTCTAAATTGGTATAGGATGGGGGATGTGAATCTACTGTTGTTTTAGTCTTAACTTCCATGTATTTTACGTTTGAGCATTTCATTGCAAAAAAATGGAATTTACCAGTTTAAACAAATACACTTTTCAAATAGTATGTAAATTTAATCCAAAGCCTTTTGGAATGCACAAAACCACATATTCCATTTTACCACATGCATTTTAAAATTTGTTAAGGATAATTTTTGATGATATGCCTTATGTGCCAGCCTTAGAATATAAGATGAATGTTTCTGTATCTCAAACCTCCTTATTGACCAAATTCTGGTACTGAGATGGTTTAATCCCATATTTCGTCCAATGATTTAACAAATGACTCAAATCCTCATGCTTATATTCATCTTTCCATGAGTTAAGAATCTTATTTCTTTATCTTCTATTTAAATATGCACTCAAAAAGGAACTCCTAATCCCCCAACATATGCCAGACTGAATGCTAGAGATTCCAAGAAAATAAAGATATGTTATCCACTGTTCATGCTGCTAGGTTACCAATTATTAGAGAACAAATTCTCCCCAAACTTAGTGATTTTGAAAGAACAACCGGGGTGTGTGGGTGGCTCAGTCGGTTGAGTGTCCGACTTTGGCTCAGGTCATGATCTCACGGTTTCTGAGTTTGAGCCCCAATTCGGGCTCTGTGCTGACAGCTCAGAGCCTGGAGCCTGTTTCAGATTCTGTGTCTCCCTCTTTCTCTGTCCCTCCCCCACTCATACTCTGTCTGACTCTCTCTCTCTCTCTCTCAAAAATAAATAAAAATTACAAAAATAAAAATAGAACAACCGTTTTACTATATATTGTGAGTTAGTAGATCCAGAATGTGTGCAGGGCTCGGCTGGGCAATTCTTCTTTTCCATGTGTCAGAGTCGCATACTTAGTGGTATTCAACAGAGATCGGTGTTGGTCTGGAGGGAAGGAGACAGCTTTGCTCAAATTCCTGATGTCATCGGCTGGGAGGATGGCTGGGAAGGCTGGGTTTAACGGAGTCTCCTTCCCTCTCTGTAGTCTCAGACCCTTCCCACATGTTGTCTCCAGAAAGGTAGAAAGACTTCTTGTATCACAATACGTGCGTCCCAAAATAAATGGTTTGAGAAAAAGAAACTGGAAGAACAGATTCTCAATCCTCGGCCTAGAGATCGTCTCGTCACTTCTACTATATACTCTTGGTGAAAGAAACCACACACCCTTCCTAGATTTAAGGGAACAGCACACAGACCACAGCGGGTTGTGCAGCAAGGGTCCTGCGGCCTTTTCTCAGCTGCCACATCCACTGATCTTTTGATGGGGAAAGTATCCTTGTAACACAGGGCTTTGCTCTGACCGAAAGAAGAGTCGCGAACATTCTTGATAAGATCATTTTCTTCTGCCAAGTATATCTGGAAAGCCTGCCTTAGAGCTTAAGTGGCAAAATATTTGCTTTGCCAACCCAAATATGGATAAAGACTAAGAGACCTGAGCTTTAAATTCTTTCCGCGTAATGCTGTGCTCGTTAAAGGAAGTGTTTCTGAGAAGGCAAAGACCACCACCATAATCAACAAGAATGTGACACCTCATTTGCAAAATCTCCTCTGGCTCCAAATAACTGATCTCCCCATACATCCCCTTAAAACTGGGTCTGTGCAACAATGGAATGCCAGGATGGCCATCTGTAAATTCAAGTCAGCAGAATACCCAGGGCACAGTGACCCTGCCGTGGAGTGAATGGGGGATTGGAGACACAAATCTATTGTGTGTGACTTTGTGGCTATCGAATTCAAGATAGTTCAAATGCCATACGAAGCCCTGGTCATCTTGTCCTGCTTATTGACCCAAAGTCATGCTGTGGAAGAAAGACTGGTTCGGTGTAAATGTCAAAGATGGGTAAGGGTTCATGCAAACCATCCAGGACTCCAAGGGAAGCATTAAAAACCAACCCATACCTGTAAAAGAATTGCTCAAAACGTTGTCATGTATCCCATAGGTAACTATACGGGAGGCAACAATCATGAGCCTGAGAGTAGCCTCAGAGTAGAGGTTTTAGTATGTTAGGAGTAAAAGTGCATTCAGAAGGCAAAAATTGTTACTCCAAAAGCAGAGCAAGATTGTTTTCTGTCTGAGGCTTCAGTGCCTGGATCTTCTTTTAAGTACTGACTGACGATTTCGTATTTTCGTGAGGAATTAAATGTGTAGTGAAGAAAGATTGATTTTTAGACCTCTTCTTGAATTTTCAAAAGTGACGGAAGAGAAGACAAAAATAAAATAAAAAAAACTCAACAGCAGCTCAGGCATCCTAAATGGAGTGAGGGATTTTTTTTTTTTTGATGTATTCTGATCCTTATAATATTGGCTTTACCTTTCCTGTGTATGGTATTAGAAAAAGAAAAAAAAAAGAAGATATACCACAGTGGGAAAGAATTTATTAACAGAAGATAGCTATATAAATTCACTTGTAATAAAATAAATTATTTTAATGAGTGATGAATTTTAAAAGGGTTCTTTCCCCAACATGAACAGTCTTGTAAAAATGATCTATTTTCTTACCAACATGATTATGTACAGAAAATATGTTTGTAGCAGTACAAAAATCACTTTTAATACCTAGTTTTCAAAATTAGAAGTCTGATTATGAATTATCACTCTTATTTTAGTCTTTTTTTATATAACGGAACATGAATTAGAAACAGAATTGTCCACTCTTCATAAAAATATACTGAATTTTATCTTTAAAGCATTTGATACCTAAACTATAGCTTTAGTAAATACCATTCTTCTTACTTTCGTCAAGAGGCTATATGCAATACCAAAAGGTTAGCTTAAAGAAGGTTTATAGTGCCATCAAAATAGAGTATTTTATATTTATCTAGCAGTTTACATTTTCCAAAGTTTGGTCAATTCTTTGATTTCCTTTACTCCCCCAAAATCTCTGTGAAGCAAGTCACAATAAGTGCTTTGGTGCGAGTTGTATTTTTCAGATAAAAACACTGAAGCACAGTGAAACAATCAAATTATCAAAGTCACGTGTGGACTAAAGCCTCTCCTCTGTTCGCAAGGGTTCTTACCTATGGCGACTAATGTCACGCTCAGCCAGCCTCTAATGCTTTTGAGACAATTGGATGTTTCACATTTTATCATCAGATGTTCAACATATGCTTAAGCTTATTCTAAGCTCATTCTAAGCATCTTATGAGACTAGAGTCTGTTGGGTGGATGTGGTTGGGACTGGGAGAACCCTTCAGTCAAAAACAAACCCAGATTGTGTTCTAGCTCAAATCAGATATATGGCAGAAGAGTTTAGTACTTACCAAGTAGGTAAGAAGTCTACATTTCGCAACCTCCTTTGAAGTAACATTGCAGCCACGTGATTATTAATCGTCAGGGAACTAGGGGCCAAACTGATGCGTGTTATTTCCAGATCAACGCAGTTAAGGGGGGAAATGCGTGCGTCTTCTCCATCACCCTACCGCACGCACCAGATGGTGCAGTTTCAAGATGGAAGAGGGCAGCCTGACCTACATCAGGCTGAGACATGAACAAGAATAAACCAATAGGGTGTTAAGCCACTAAAATGTCAGGGGTTCCTTTATTGCAGCAACTAGCTTCAAATATTCTATTGAAGACAGTAGAGTATTTTCAAGAAACAAAAGGGTTTCTGGATCTGGGGCAGTATCCACGATTCCATGATGGTTACCAGAAACTGGTTAATGGCAGCATCTCAGCTACGGAGCGTATTTCAAAGCCCCAGAACTTTTGTCCTGATGGGGCACGTAGGCTCACCCTGGAAACCCCTGGTTCCCACTCACCACCAGATCATAGAATAACCCCTTCTCTGTTGTACAGCATGTGACACAACATGAAATGTTTGGGTTGCAGAAGAACAGAGAATCACAACAGACTGTGATAGTGCCGCTCAAGACAGAGGAATGATCGGTCCCTGAAAAATACTTTGAGATATTGGACAGAGGAATGAGGGCTTTACACACATGCAACGAACAATAAAAATAGTTAGAGATTTGAACATGACAGCAGAGAAATCTCTGAAATGACATTTTGCCCTTCTATCAGTTAAAGCTGGAAAGATGGACACAGGCTTCCAGTTACGGGATGAATATGTCGTGGGGATAAGGTTCCATCCTCGGGAATGTGGTCCAATATATCATAGTAGCACGATGTGGTGACGAATAGTAACCTACACGTGTGGTGAACATAACATGATGTATTATTTAATGTTTTTTACTTTTAAGTTTATTCATTTATTTTGAGAGAGACAGACACAGCACAAGTGGAGGAGGGCAGAGGTAGGGAGAGAACGAGGATCCCCATCAGGTTCCACGCTACCAGCACAGAGCCTGACGCAGGGTTCCAACCCACAAAAACTGCGAGATCATGACCTGAGCCTAAACCAAGAGTCGGTCCCTCAACTGGCTGAGCCACCCAGGCGTCCCTCTAATGAATTTTATTTATTTTTTATTCTTTTTTATTGCAATGTTTATTCATTTTTGTGAGACAGAGAGATAGAGGCAGAGCATGAGTGGGGGAGGGGCAGAGAGAGAGGGAGACACAGAATCTGAAACAGGCTCCAGGCTCTGAGCTGTCAGCACAGAGCCCGACGCTGGGCTTGAACTCACAGACCGTGAGATCATGACCTGAGCTGAAGTCAGACGCTCAACCCACTGAGCCACCCAGGCACCCCACCCTCTAGTGAATTGTAAACCAGACCATAAGAAAAGTTACTAGCCTTCCCACCGCACACTCACTTGGGATTTCGAAACATGGGATATATAAAAGGAGCCACAAAAGGAAAAGAGAGTTAAAAGAGACAGTTTTTCTTTTTCATCAAAGGTTACCTGGATAACCGTGGTGCCGAGTCCTAAACACAAGAAATAGAAGTTAATACTCCCACACACTTCGGGTATTCTCTTCTGGCATCCCTGTGAAGATAAAATAACCAATGTACTTTAAATATATTAGAATTCTGAGTGGTGGGGATCTTAAGCTCCCATTCAAATATTCATGAAGGCACATCTGATTTGTGATTGGATTGGACCAAGAATGAAATCTCAGTCTGGTTCTAGATTAAAGTCATCTCTTTTAGAATTAGATGGAGATAGATTTTATAGCTGACTCTGATAAGCATCAGAAGCTAGGCAGGGCTGGCTTTCAGTGTTAACCTTGTAGCTGCCTGGGCCACTGGGGTGGAAACTGTAATGCCATTCTTAAAGTATCCCTCAAAGCCAGGTTAAGGGGTGCTGACAAGTCGTCATGGGGGAGAAGCAATCCACAGTTCGTTCTTGGTCATGTTTCAGACAGAAAAGGAAAAGCTATCTTAGTTTAGTGAGGCAGAGAGTTTCCAGTTGGAAACCAGCATACTACATCACTGGTTTCAGTAACTTTTGTTATTTTTTGAATCCTTAAGAGAGTCATAAAACAGGGGCCTCCTGTGTGGCTCAGTTGGCTAAGCATCCAACTTCCGTTCAGGTCATGATCTCACAGTTCATCGGTTTGAGCCCCATGTCCGGCTCTCTGCTGACAGCTCGGAGCCTGGAGCCTGCTTTGGATTCTGTGTCTCCCTCTCTCTCTCTATGCCCTCCTCTACTCATCATCTTTCTCTCTCTCTTCAAAAATAAATAAATATTAATTTTTTTTCAGAAAAGCAATAAAACAGAGGGAACTAAGAGATCCAAATAAACTTTATTTTTTTTTAAGCATCGTTTAAGATGACCGTAAGTATTTCTGTTCTTCTTTGAGATACTACAGTTTTTTATTTTCAATATTTTTAATGCTTATTTATTTTTGAGAGGGAGAGAAAGAGAGAGCGAGCGAGTGGGGGAAGGGAAGAGAGAGAAAGGAGGCAGAGGATCCGATGCAGGCTCTGCACTGGCAGCAGATAGCCCGATGTGGGGCTCAAACTCACAAACCATGAGATGGTGACCTGAGCCGAAATCGAAGTCCAACACTTAACTGACTGAGCCACCCAGCTACCCCCAAGCTATAAATTCTTTGATATACTTCTAAACACACACAAGTAGAGGCGTGCACACGCTCCCATGTGCTCGCTCACACACATGCACTCACATTCACACTCATACAATCCTGGGGCTGAAGTTAAAAGCAAAAGGCTTACGAGGGGCTGCAGGAATCTAAGTGTTCAGGTACAGAGAAATGTGTGGGTTATTTAACCATCGAACTGTCTTTCTATATCTTTTGGAACACCGCCTTGCCAATAAATAGGCTATGCGTGTTTTATCGTAGATGTTTAAAGTTGTGTTGGAGGGGCGCCTGGGTGGCTCAGTCGGTTGAGCGACCGACCGGCTCAGGTCATTATCTCATGGTCTGTGAGTTTGAGCCTGCGTCAGGCTCTGTGCTGACAGCTCAGAGCCTGGATCCTGCTTCGGATTCTGTGTCTCCCTCTCTCTCTGCACCTCCCCCACTCATGCTCTGTCTCTCTCTGTCTCAGAAATAAATAAACATTAAAAAAAAACGTTTATAAAGTTGTGTTGGAGTTTTGTATGCCAGAGACTTCAAAATCCGTAACGTACAAATAACGTAAACAATGACTGGTGTTGTGACATCTCAAATGTCATAACTGATTTATAGGTAATGATTCATCAGTGATATTAAGTCAAGTATGGGAAGCTTTTCTTGTATTGCAAACACATTTTTTTGAATTTTCAATTTCGTCTTCCCTTTCCTGTTTTTATTGTCTGAGTTCTTGCTTTGTCTGTTTATTCCAATCCAGACATTATCCTGGTTTCAACCTTGCACATTCCTTGGGAGAGTTCATTGATTTCTTTTCAAGGTGGCATTTCCAATTTAATGAACGAGACACTTGCCGTGTGACCTTAGGGAGAACACTTAACCTCTCTGGGCTTTACCTTTTCCATGTGTAAATGCAAATGAGAAATCAGGGATCACTCAGTGATTTCCTTAAGATGTGTTACTGGGCAACATTTTTATGCTGTTCCCAAAGCATTTTATTTTTCCTAATAATATTTAATACTGCACACTCATCTAGGGGAATAAAAGAAATAAATAGGATGAATACATTTCTAACATCTACTCCATAATCCCAGACTTTTTTTTTTAAGATACGTGCCTAGACTCTGCTTTCCAGATTGAAGCTTCTTTCCTTTTGGGAAGGGAAATATCTGCATCATAGAAATCACGGTCCCTACTAATGCCTGTCAAGGACAAGAACATATCAAGAGGGAAGGAGCCTTTGTCCTATGTTGAGGTTAAACACTTACCACTCCTAGGGAAAGCTTACATTTCTTTTGTACTATGTGTCTGTGAATGTTTTATGAATCCGATTGAGCTTAAGTATCAAGTTTCTCTGACAGACACAGTTGATTCTGAAGAATAAAGATACAGCAGAAAGTTATTGATTTTTGAGAGGTCTACGCCTTGTGAAAAATTAACCAGACATTCCTTCAAAATCGATACGATTACCCTTGCTGCCTCAGACCGGTTACCCCGAGGCTGACACAAAGAATGTCTCCATCACAGAGGGCAGTGGTTTTGTGGGTTTTTTAAAACCATCGCCAGGTGTTTTCCCCCTATAATGAATCTTTCCTTTCTTCCCACCATGTCTAACCCCCCATGCCTTTGCACAAACGTACCTGTAAACACACCTTCCATTTTCTCCATTTTCTGTGACTTTGCTGCCTTCTGTGGAAATGGCATGGAAGCTTGGAGTAACCCACTGAACCCACTCTCAGCCTACGTAGTTCAGAAGACACCGATATCAGATGCTAACTCCATATCATGTGTTATTATCGATTTCTGAGGTGACCACTCTGCTCTCTGTGACTTACCAATGCTGATCACTTTTTTTTTTTTTGACAACTGAGAATGGACGGCCCTTTCCCATGTCTGCTCAGACACGAGAGTGTCTATTCTTTCCACCATCGAATCCATATAAAGTCATACATTTATGCATTGCTGTATTCCTATCCAGCTCATTGGCAAGTAACTGAAGTCCATTTCCAATATGCATTCGCTGTAGGTCAAGCACTGTGCTTGCCGAAATACCCAGAGGAACAAGAGGTAAACCCTGTGGTCAAGGAGCTTGCTGACTTACAGCATTTGTCCAAGGGGGTGCTCTTGGCATATAGGGCAAGCAAATCCTTTATTGTACAGAATCGCCTTGGGCTTTTGCAGGACATTCAGCATCCTTAGCCCAAATCTATTGCCAGGAACACCTCTCTGTTATTGTGGCAATCAAAAATACCTCCTCATATTTAGGAGACAAAACTGGGCAAGCAGCACTGACCCTATGTGGGCTCAGGTGGGCTAGCAAAAGTCTGTCTTGATGCCCAGGTAGCAGATATCTAACCTGAGTCTGAAAACAGACTCATGGCCTAAACTCTCTACATTGATCTTTAGATCCCAAATTTGACTCACTAAAGTCCCTGGTCTCTATGGGAGCCTTAGTTTCTGAATGCCAACATCGTCTCTGGATCTCTTGTCTAACACACCTACCTTTGCAGGTACTGCCTAACTCACTCGGTCTGCCCTTAATGGGCAAACAGTCCTGCAGTGCCTTGAGTAATTTCCTTAGCAGAGGACTGGAGATAGAGGGGTGCACTTTTCCAAGATTTTCTAAACCAATTAGCAATGTAATATAATATATTTATTGGCGTAGTTTTACTAGGAAAAAAACCTACTTCTTTTGCATTTTCATGAAATTATTTATTTAACTGTTTAGAATTAACCAAGCTGCTACTAAGTAATAGGCATTTGACTGGTCTTTGGGAATACTCATATATTTGTAAACAAACACAATCCCTTCCTTTCAAGACTGTACATTCTATCGGCAAAAGACACTAGTCAAACAATCACACAAATAAATGAAAACAGAAGTGATATTATGTGTAAAAAAAGAGATAACTCAGAATGAATATAATGGGGACATCATCTTTGCCAAACAGCACTGGGGCAATTATCCAGATGAACTGCTGGTTGAGATGAGGTCTAAACTTTAGATTCTAAAGAAAGAAGGAATTAACTAAATGATGACAAGAGGGGAGAATCCAATCAGAAGAACTAACTTTCTTCAGTGAGTATATCAAGATTTATGCATATTTAAATCCCTATTTAAATATATATATATATATACACACACATATATTTATACATATATACATATATACATATATACACACATATCTATGTGTATATATATGTATATTTATACATATATACATATATATACATATATACACACATAGATATGTGTGTATATATGTATATATATGTATATATGTATATATGTATGTATGTATATATATATACACACACATAGATATACATATATATGTATGTATACATATATACACATATATATACACACACACATATATATGTATATACACACACATATATATATATATATTACATAAATGGATAAAACTTCCAATATTTGAAAGAAATTAGCTGATGGGGCCCCTGGGTGGCTCAGCTGGTTAAGCGTCCAACTTCGGCTCAGGTCATGATCTTGTGGTTTGTGAGTTTGAGCCCCAAGTCAGGCTCTGTGCTGACAGCTCAGAGCCCAGAGCCTGCTTCGGATTCTGTGTCTCCCTCTCTCTCTGCCCCTCCCTGCTCGTGCTCTCTCTCTCTCTCTTTCTCTGTCTCTCAAAAATAAATAAACATTAAAAAAGAAAAAAAAAGATAGCAATTAGCTGAATTCTCCTCCCAAGTCTGGCTTAGATATTCTTATTTAGATTAGATAAATAATTTAGTCTCTTTAGACCTCGTTTTCTCTTATGAAAAGTGAAACAATGAAATAACGTATTTTCATAGTCCGTCAAGTTCGGGCTTATAGATTTGTTTTGTAAAAATAGACTGGGATTTAAAGCCAGGCATGAGATCAAAGCCAGCTTTGCCACTTATTTAACTATGCGAAGATGGGCACGGTATTTAACCTGGCAAAACCACGGTGTCATTTGAGCAAACAAAATGGTAGGTCCACCAAGCTTCTCTGTATGTTTAATTTCTAGCACAAGTCAAATAATCAAGAAAAAGTAACTATCATTGCTCTCTAAGATACCAGAATTTGGAAATTCAGGTGAAGGAAATTTAAGTTATTTTAAACATACATAATTTCAAAAAAAGTTTGTTTTTGGGGCGCCTGGGTGGCGCAGTCGGTTAAGCATCGACTTCAGCCGGGTCACGATCTCGCAGTCCGTGAGTTCGAGCCCCGCGTCAGGCTCTGGGCTGATGGCTCAGAGCCTGGAGCCTGTTTCTGATTCTGTGTCTCCCTCTCTCTCTGCCCCTCCCCCGTTCATGCTCTGTCTCTCTCTGTCCCAAAAATAAATAAATGAAAAAAAAAAAGTTTGTTTTTAACAACATTATACATTCTATTCAGGTTAACTATGATATTGTGGTTAAAGGATCTTTTAATGAAATCTTGATTTTCTAGAAACTAAAAAATTATGCACATGTATCTTTTGACAATATCTATGGCTATTTCTGGATGCACCAATTCAAGAATGGTGCTATTTTTCAGTTTTCCTTTTTACGTTTTTGGCCCATGCTAAATGACTCTTTCACAAGGAGTAATGGTTACATATTTGGCCATCTTTCTGATAGTAGGACAGATCATATGTCACATGCAGGTTAAGCTAGTTTGTCTATCAGTTGGTTAAATCCTAATAATCTCAATTAGATGCTGTCTCATTAGTTTAATTAGCTCTGCTTTAAACTGATGTTTTGAATCTGTCTTCCACTCATAAAGCAAATCCTGCCAGAAGGGATGCTCTTGAGAATTACCATTACCAAAGTGGATTAAATTAAATCGAGTGGATTCTAGCCTCCACCAGCTCTGTTTTGCTCCGCAGTCATATCACACTTCCTTGTTCCTTTCTCCTCAAAGTTACCGAACTTACCAAAGTTGTGTTGGAAAAGAGATTAGTGGCTTTCCTACTATGATTTTATTTGGCACTTTAGGTTTTTGAAGAGACACTCCTGAAGATGCCTTGAGGAAAGATAAAGAAAATGTTCAGTCTGCATGGTTGATCTACTTTTACTGACTTATGTTTGGTCATTACATGGAATTTTTCATATGATGAAGAGTTCTATAGCCATACGAACAAAAACACACCAAACAGTGTGTTTTTTCTCATGTTCCTCACATTTCTAACTTTCTATGAACTTATGAATTCAACAAATGATTCATTAGTTTTATCTCTAAGAAGGAACACAGTATCTATACAACCTTGGTTAATGCTCACCTTTAATAGAGCATGGATTGTAGGAAGGAAGACAGAAATACTTCCTCAGGCAGCACGATAAGGCAACTCAACTTCACAAGAGAGACTGATTAATTCCTTCATTTAGTAACATGCTGGGGATACAAAGGTGAACAAAACATAATCTGCTATCTTGGAGCTCATGGTATATTGGAGGAAATAGAAACAAACAAATAAACACACACACACACACACACACACACACACTATTGTGTCAAATACCGGTGCAAGGCATTGAAAAAATAAATCGGGGGCAGCCACAGTAACTAAATAGGAGTTTACCAATTATCTATTGTTAACAAGCAACCCCAAAATTTAGAGGACTGAAACGAATAAGAACCATTTTATTTGCTCATGTTTCACTAATATGCATTGGGCTGTGTGGTTCTGCTCTCCCTGCAGGAGATACCATATGACTGCATTCAGGAGGCTGATTAGCTGTGGGCTGGGCTCCACTGGATGGTGGGGCTTTGCTCCCTCTCTGTTGGTGTCTCCACAAAGTCTGCGCACCTGATCTCCTCATGGGGTTGTTCTCCTAGCAGTGTAGCCAGACTTCCGGCATGGTGGCTCAGGGCTTAAATAAACACAAAAGTAGAAGCTCTTGAGATTACTTAAGACTTGTACCCAGAGACAGTAGAGTGTTACTACTATTTGTTCTATTGATTAAATTGAGCCCTAAGGATAGCCCAATTCCTGGGGAGGTGACTACGAAAGTGTGTGAATACCAGGGATCATGTTCTTATTAGGATCCCTAATATAACAAAAGTATCCCGGGAGGTTCTAGTTTAGAGAGTGTGAACAGGAAAGTGCGAGTCATGGAAAGATGTGGGGAAAAGTTTTCAAGTCATCAGAAGAGCAAATCCATGACCCCAAAGTAGGAAAACAGATTACATAAGGACTGGAAAGAAGATAGGCATGGGCAGAGTCGAGGGAATCAGTAGGAAAGTGATAAGAAATAAGGTCAGAAAGAAGTTCGCATCACAAAGGGCCTTAGAGACCTTAGCCAGAAACCTGAATTTTATCATTTTTCCAGTAGGAAACCATGGGAGAGTATTGGCCAGAAGAATGATACATTTGATTTTTAAAAAATCACTTGCCTTCTGTGCGAATTGAGTTATAGAGTCAGAATGAAACAAAGAGGGGGGCTAGGAGGCAATCATAGCATTGTATATGAGAATATTACAAAAAATGGATAGGTGGTGATGAGCATTATGAGGATGGATAGATTCTGGAAGTATCTTGGAGGCAGACTGACAGAACTTGGTAAAGAACATGATATGGATTGTTGAGCAGAGAGGGGCATAGTTTAGCATGAAAACCTAAGTTGAGATGATGTCTTTTAGGGATATGGAGAAGACCACAAAAACTGCTTGGTAGGAGCTTGAGAAATCAAGAGATCTGTTTTGGACCTGTTAACTTTGAGATGCTTACTCAACATTCAAATGGATTTGAAAACTGACCAATTAGATATGACAACTCAGGGACTGAAGAGAGTCAAAAGCGTTTATATGGCCTTTAAAGCCATTGGACAATATGATCTCTCTTAGGGCATAAGTACAGACAGATAAAAGTTGAGCCAAAGACTGTGAAATTTTGAGATGGGAAGAAGAGGGAGAACCTTGCTGACTGTAAACAGTGCCATGATCAGATTCAATGGCTAATAATCCTAGCAGCAAAGAGAGCTTGAGTTAGAAGAGGTAGGCCCCAGTAGTAAGGAGTCAAATTAAGAGGATTTAGCAATAATGAAGGGAACAGATGGCTGTCTTAAATTTAAGGAGTAGCAATGAGAGACAGAAGGGAATTGGGGGTTTGTTTAGGGAGAAAAACAGGGTTTGATGCCTGAAAGGATATGGAGTTACTGGCTAACATTTTCTTTAATTAATTAATAATTAATTAATTTGTATGTCTGTATAAATTCGGTATTTAAGACTTTGAGGTCTTAAAAACCAAATCATTAGAAAATTATGGAAACCACCTAGAACACAGTTCATATAGAAATATTGGACTGGGGCGCCTGGGTGGCTCAGTCAGTAAAGCGTCTGCCTCTTGATTTCAGCTCAGGTCATGATCTCACTGTTTGTGAGTTGGAGCCCCACATCAGGCTCTGAGCTGTGAGTGGAAAGGATTCTCTCTTTCCCTCTCTGTCCCTCCCCTGCTGGCACTCTCCGTGTCTCTCTGAAAATAAATAAATAAACTTAGAAAAGAAAGAAAGAAATATTGGATTGATAGAGCACTGGCTGCTTTTATAACCCAGGACAAGACAAAAGTATTAACATGCAACTTCTTCTGCACAATTTGGGATGTCTTCAAGCATTGAGCTATATGCAGGTATCTCCTATCATCATTTAGTTTTCCTTTTTTAAAAGGAACATTTTCTCAATCTCATGATGTCTTTTTTCAATAAGTCCTATTTTGGTTGCTTGTGGTCTTCTAAAAGACAAGTTCAAAATGGCATCCATGTTGGTAAAAGGAATGTGTGTGAGAGAGAGGTAATTACTACACCTCTATAATGTGACTCCTAGTACGACTTTGGGAACCTTAGAGAATCCCTTGGCTTTACTTTGGGTTAGATAAATTCCTGCTGCCCCCTAGTGGCCCTTGGTCCAGCAACAAAATCTCTGTGTCCCTAGTTTATTTTGCAGCAGAAGCATGCATTGGTGACACCAACATAGCCCATGGGGGACAACTCTAGAAACGGAGGTATTTTACAGACATCAAAACTCTATGTATTCATAATTGCCTAAAATGGCAGTCTGGCTGTTAGCACTGCCGTCGATGAAGCTCTTCATTGTTCAATGGTGGCAGCACCATGTCATTTGTCAGAAGTCAGCCATTTCTTTTCTTTAATTTTTTAGTTATTTATGTGTTTATTTTTGAGAAAGAGACAGAGAGAGAGAGAGAGAGAGAGAGAGAGAGAATGAGCAGTAGGGTCAGAGAGAAAGGGAGACAGAATTGGAAGCAGGCTCCAGGCTCCAGGCTGTCGGCACAGAGCCTGACACAGGGCTCGAACTCAGGAACCTTGAGATCACGACCTGAGCCGAAGTCAGCTGCTTAACTGACTGAGCCACTCAGGCGCCCCGGAAGTCAGTCGTTCCTTGATAGGTCTAGAAGTTTGCTCTTTTTCATGATTGCAATTCTGAATCTTCTTATCCACAACGTAGGCATCATCGCCATCATGTGAACGAACATTTGGGCTTTACTGAACGTCGAATGGGCACAATAGCAAGAGTGTGTTCCCTTGCCTTGTACTTTATTCTACTCCTCAATTTTTCTTTCCTGATCCCCTGCCCCCTGTCTGAACATGGTTTATTGACTATGAGAAATGCCATTTCCTTCAGGAGAAACCCAACTCCCGCTTGTACTTGGGATATTACCCTCTGAACTGAAGGACATGATAACATCAGAACACAATAATCCAACTTCAGAGTTCATCCACTCTTGGTCCTTTTCATGGCTGAAATAAAGAATATGTATTTATAATAGTAAGTATATTAGTATATATTATCTATTTACTAATTACAATATTATTTATTCATATTCACCACTTCCCCAAGATTCTTCCTGTGCAGCTTCTCATTTACAAACGACTGCTCGAAAAAAGGCCACATACAAATCTACGAGAAAAATCCAAAATTTACAAAGATAAGAAAGGTGTTCTAAATCAAACAGAAAAACGTAGTATTTCTCCCCAAGGAGACATGAAAAAAAATTGCATTTATTTTCTTTTGCTGGAAGACACATCCAGTTTGATTTACCAAACAGAACAATCCACTTGTGAACCTAAGATATCTGCATAAGGTGAAGGATGGCTTAGGTATTCCAGGAATGCAATGGTAACTAACTGGTTTGCACTCACATGAATTTCTGTGTGTGTGTGTGTGTGTGTGTGTGTGTGTGTGTGTGTGTGTGTGAAAACAAAGATACCTGTTGCTTTTGTAAGGGAGAAAGCTTTTACCTCTCTCTCTTTTAGGTTCTTTGGCTGGTCTCATAATTAAATTGGCATAAGACAGATTAACAGGAGGAAAAAACATTTAGTTTCATTCCTACAGGAACCCCAAGGATATGAGACTCCCTGAAATCAAGGCAATTGAAACTTACATGCCATTCTGAGCTTAGGAGAAGTGGGTGGGAGTCTGAGACTTCAAAGGGGAGGAACACAATTCAAGGGAAGATGGAAAGAGAGAATGTTTTGTAAACGGGTGTCTGCCCTGCCTTGCTTATAAGCTTTGTAAGAAGTTACCTCTGGTGATGGCTCTCTTCCCTTTCTAAATTCTTAAAAGAATTAATTAAGAATTAGTTAAGGGGAGGTAAGAAGCCCTTCTTGAATCTGGTGGACCTTGATTGCCTCCAGTTGGAAACAATCCACACACCAAAGTGGCACAATCTTTGGTGGTCTGCCCTGAACCTCATTTTCTCCAGATAAATTTACCTCCACGGAGACAGAAACTATTTTAAAAGTGTGAAAACCTTTGCTATCTTAATTGTAAATTTTTAGTGCAAGTGCAAGCTTTTCCCCCTTACATTCCATACCCTCTAACATTAAAAAAAAAAATGTTTGACTGCATCTCAGTCTTAAGGTAAAGTCATAGGAAGTCAATATGATTTTGTGCCACCTTTTTGCCCTCCTGTGAGACCTGTAAACTTTTCTTTCTTTTTTTAACGTTTATTTATTTTTGAGAGAGAGATAGAGAGACAGAGTGTGAGCATGGGAAGGGCAGAGAGAGAGGGAGACACAGAATCCGAAGCAGGCTCCAGGCACTGAGCTGTCAGCACAGAGCCTGATGTGGGGCTCGAGCTCATGAACTGTGAGATCATGACCTGAGCTGAAGTTGGACGCTTAACCAACTGAGCCACCCAGGTGACCTAGACCTGGAAACTTCTTAACACAACTTCTGTGACAACTTAGCTTCTTTGACAATTTAACACAACTTCTTTGACACAAAAGACAAATCCATCTTTGTAAGCCCAGAGCTGAGATATATATAGTCTGGCTTATAGTAGATGATCAACGAAAGTCTGTTGAAGAGAACCAAGAAAAGAAGAACAGAGGTGACATTAACAACAAGAGATAAAATGTAAGTGGTGTCCACTGAGAGACAAGGCATCACAGAGGGAAACCTGTGAGATGATTTAATATTGATTGGGAAGGAATATAAATTCCTCAATTATACTTTGAATTAAGGACTCCTGGTCGATTCATGGTAAGTCTTTGAATGTAAATTTATATTTCAAAATATTCAAAAGACTGTAAACCTGAACCAATGGATGTGAGTTACAGCTAAATTTGAGACTGGGTCCAGATGCAATGGAAAAGTTGACAAAACTTGCTATTGGCATCTTCTGTCTCTCGTTACAAAATACTTTATTTTCTACCTACGTTGGCCAGGGATATCCTGCCAAGAAAGGATGCTATCTAATATGTAATCTCCATTGTTGGAATATAAATATCTTAAAATAAGACTCCAGGGAAGAGTCATGCCATTTTGATGGAGGTATTTTAGGTACTGTAGGGACCACATTTTATGAAAGGCAGTTTGGGAAATAATGTCCCTCCATTATAAGATATAAACATCATTTTGATATTACTTAATGAGTCTATAGTTCAGCTAGTCATAATTGTTACACCTTATGGCACATCCCTCTGGGCTCTTTAACTCAGAGCCTTGATAGTTTCTACCCATGCACATTGAAGAACCAGAAACTCAATGCTATTTTTTTCAATAAGTTTTTTTGTGAATCTTATTTTCCATCAAAATCTTATGTTTGCGTCAATGTTTAACATTCTGGAAACATGTGCTACAACTTATAAATGAACAACATTCACGATTTACTTGTTGCTTTTCCAAAAGGCAGAGATACATCGAAAGATCATCTTTTAAACGGGGTGCTGAGAACCCTTGTGGTGTATTCAAATCGCAGGTTTCATTGGAATAATAATCAATAACACACCTCCATTCGTCCCAACAATTAATATAGATAATTCTAAGAATCAGTAACTATTTTCCAGTGATTTTAAACCCAATCCATTTGTTTCAAACTCTAGAATTGATTTCTCAGCCTGAAAGGAAATTAATTGCTTTAGTTTTAATTTTAATCGACTTTTAAACCTTCTTTGCTTCTCTTTTTCCCTGCAATTAGAGATTTCTCTAAATGGCATTACTTCTTGGTGGTCATGATTGTAGAGGTGATTTCTCCAGATTTTATTTAATTTGAACTGCCTGTCCAAAATGATAATTCCTGCAGAAAAAGGGTAGTATACAGTAATTCAAAGGGCACACATTTCAAGGTAGACCACGCTAAGGCAAAATCTCACCTTGGAAACTTACTAGGTGCACAATTGGCCAAGTCATTTCTGCTCTTTGATTTTCTTCTTTACATATTCCATTGTGTACAATATCTTCTTCCTTAAAGCTGTTTTGAAGGTTAAATAAAATAACACCCAATAAGACCTGATGAAAATAAATACAGAAAAAAAGATTAGCTCCCACTATTTCTTATCCAGTTTTCATTAGAGATTATATCCAAGCTTTACTAAGATGTTCTATTAGATGCCTAAATGAAGTGAGCATTTGCAGCAATATAATTTATTTATTTAATATATGAAGAAAGAGTGTAATTAGACGCATCTGGAAAATACCTTCAGGGTACTGAAATGTGTATTCCACATTTATGTACTTGCTCACCAATAAAACTTAGTAAGAGATAAGAAAAATTTAAGAACTTCGGCAGAAAGCTGAGCTAGAACAGTCTGCCGGACCCTATATAATGCATTAACAGCAGTAAAGAAATGAGCAGAAATGAATGTAATTAGGTGCCTCTCTGTAAATAAGGTTTACTATGCAGCACTAGCTGACTAAGCTAATGAAAGAAAGACATTTTAATTACCAGAAAATTATTTCTGTAATACCTTAGACAGAGTGTCTTAAACATGGCACTAAATATACTGTGTATATCAGTTAATTGCTTAAACAGTGAGATTCTTTTTACTACTTTTTGGGACAAAGTTTTCCTATCTGTGAGATGAAGTTAACCAGGGCAAAGTGAGTGGAAACTGAGTGTTTAAAAGGTGGGCAGACATAAAAGAATGCATTAACAAACTCTGCTGAGGTAATGTTTTAGAAATACCTCAGGTTGTGGTAAGCGAATAGGATATACTCAGTAGTAAGAAAAAAAGCTCATCAAGATTTGAAATTGGAAAGAATTTCTCTCGCTTATGGAGAGACATAAGTGAGATATATACACATCATGTGTTTGATATATACACATCATGTGTTTCAGTGAGGTTGTAACACACAGACAAAACATGCAGCCATCTCTCCTTCCTTCCAGGAATTTGAAATAATAAATAGCTTCATCAGATTCCAAACACAGCTGGTTATTTTCTAATAATATTTGAAGAAGCTAACATCAAGAGACGTCATGTGCATGCTTCTCTAAATATAAACATGGCACCCAGAAAGTAGTGTTTCATTTATTTGATAGAGCGAGGAGCTGGTAGGATAATGGCAGATGTTTCGATCATTTTCTCGGTGCCTCGCTCTGTAACTGTCTGTCAGTCAATAGGCTTTCGCTGCTTTCTGCTGCTGAAATGGTCAATGGTAATGAAGTCATCCTATTCTTCTTTGACTCACTTATTACCAAGAGCATTGAAAAATAGCATTTATTAAACGGGTTTTGCCACATACTTGCTGCACTCACAGCACGTTCGAAAGCTGAGTAAAAGAAGGCTTGAAATGCTGCACGAGCCAGTTCTCAAAGAGAATGATAAGACATCACGTGGCAGAAAATTATAGGGGATCGTTTTGCTTTGGGGATCATGAAATCTATCGCTAATCTATTATCGCCGCAGGTCATGCCAGCCCCATCTTCTAAATCCGGTCCTTTAATTAGTACATGCTGCCCTGGAAACATTTGAACAAAATAATCCCAGGGTTGAAGTAACTTTTGAGAAAACGTATTAAACTATGTGCGTTATGCTTAGGTCACCTCTGGAATATCACAGACAAGTGGTCACCCAGTGGAAGCGTGACCATTCACTCCTATGCGGACCACCGATTTCACCCCTGGGACGACTTTGGCAGTGAGAATGAAACTCTTTCTATTAATAATAAATATGACTGCCTCCAGCATCTACTCAAATTGTGTTTTGTGAGAGGATAATAAGCTAGCTTGATCACACTTTTTTTGCACATTCAGGAAGCAATTTAACAAGTAAGAATTACGTGCTTGCTCTCAACCAGGTGTTGTTTTGGATATAGTAAATGATATGATGAATAAACTCTTCAATCGCATGGAGTTAGCTGTCTGGCTGTGGGATAGCTAGGAAACAGGCACATACACAAGCAAGTGCAGTCTGGTCATGCGGAGTAGGATAAGGGTTTGCCTAGAATGCAGTGGAATCACCCAGAAGGTAGTTAGATTACAGAGGCGGCCTCAGTCAAGGACAGAAGTACAAACTATTGTTTCCTGCCAGTAAACAGTACTCACATTCACAGCAAGTTTGTTAGCTCATCATAAATATCATGCATGGCTAAGTCCAATCAGATGACCACCATGTGGCAGCCATGTAGTTATGTACCTTCCCTAGACGGTACCTCCTAATACTTGTAGACACCGTAGGAGACAGGTACTATTATTTCCCTTTTACAGAGGAAGGAACTGAAGTTTGGAGAGGTCAAGTCATTCGCCCAAGGTCACAGGATGAGCAAGCAGCTAAGATTTGAACATTAACCCCTGGAGAGCCTCTCTCCAGGGTAGCGCTATAAGAATGAACTCTATAGCAAATCCAATTTGTGAGGTGATTCCTTTTTTGACCATCTTTTTTTTCTTTTTAGGAGGCACCAGATAATTTCGAGAACTTTAAGGGCAAGTTTTTGGTTCACAAATCAAATCCTGGAGACTTGGGACACTTCATAAGACAACAATACAAGCTCTGGTATCACTTTGGATGCCCTTCAAAGCTCAGTTTCTCAGTGGCTTCGGCTTTAGGCAAGGTCCCTGCGGCCTGACATTTGCCTGCTGCTTCAAGGTCCTCATGTCTAAATACCTTCCTACTAGCTCAGTGGACTCCGGCCAACATCCCTCAAATACTCCTCAAAGCCTCCACTCTGGGCCTTTGCATTTGCTCTGGCCTCTTCCTAAAACATTATTCCTCCACATTTTCCAATGACCTTTGGGCTCTTTCTTGTCTCAGATCAAACACAAGGAGCCAGATTTGCCCTGTTAGGCTTCCATGGCTCTCTACACCCACAGCTGAACGTTTTCTCTAGCTTAGCCGACGTTATCTTCCTGAGCGTCCTCATTGTCTAACGAATCACGTATATTTATTTGCTTAATTATTTTTAACACCCTCTACTGGAATAAAAGCAGCAGGAGGTCAAGAGTTATGACAGACCATATTCAGTATGTACCCCTGGCAATTAGAATAATACTAGGGCTGTACTGAGAGTGGAAGAGGTAAAAAGGATGATGCATTCTTTCTCTCAGGGACTACTTGTTGAGGACCTTTTATGTGTTGGACCCAAACGTAATAAAGAAAGTGAAAACTGGCTCCTGCCAAAGGAATACCAATAAAATGCGATGTAAAGTAATCTCCTTTTTCCTATTTAAGGTGAGGAAACCGAGGCTGACAGGTTAAAAAACAGCATCAGAAGATTTAGTAGCTGGCGGATGGATGAGCTAGAAATTGAAATCAAACTCTAGCTCCAAAGCATTTCATCCTGCTCCCATATTTCATGAAATATAGTTGGTGCTCAACTAAAAGTGTGACAATGGAAAGAAATCATAGAGGATAGGGAGCAGCTAATTCAGCCTGAGCGAATCAGAGAGGGTTTTCAGAAGTGATTTTGTCACTGGGTTTGGAAATTTGAGGAAGAATTTGACAGATGGAGAAGAGCGACCAGGAGACATTGCTCGCAGAAAGGAAGCAGGGTGCATAAAAGCACGGGTGTGCAAATAAACAAAGGTCCATTTAACACCTGCCTCCTTGAAAATAGACTCTACCATGGCAGCAGGGTTTTATAAATTGTTTGTAAGAATATCTACAAAACAAGATTCAGCCACTAAAATTCAAACCAAGACATTGAGAGCCCTCATTCAGCCCAATGAAAGTGTAACAAATCAGCACCTGGTCCCGTCCACCAAGTGCAAATGGATGGACATCAAAACCTCGCTGCAGTGAAAGGGAGTAGCGGTTGAGCACCAGAGATCACGGGCTTGCCCTCTTTATATATTAGGTTCTCATAAGGGACGCAGGTTACAGTCTGTCTTTTTTACATTCATGTTCATTTGAGACCCGTGATCAGATCTACGAGGTTAACTGCCCCTTGAATAGCAGTGTGAAGTCTGTGAAAGAGAATGAGTATTGATTGGCGTGCCTCGCAAGGTGAACTGGAGTCAGAAATTTCCTCCACGATCAGCACACATATTTATACCCTGAAGTCATTGAAAAATTGTTCCTGAGACAGATTTTTTTTATAGCTCAAGTAATTGTCAAAAATATTAATTATCGATGTAAATATTAAACAGTAAAGTTACCCATGTTTCCTTTCTGTGTATTAGAACTAAATCCACTCTGGTCTGTAAAGAGGAAATTTCCTGACAGGTTTCTGGTGGTGTGGTCCTAATGCATCTCAAAACCAAAGTGTGTTTTCTTTTCCTGCCAGAAATCACTGTCCTTAGCCAACTTTGCCTACACTGGGCTTGGAACAAGTTAGGTTGTTTTTAAAGAACTCTATCTCAAATAATGTCTATCACATGGAAGTAGGTTGTTTGGTACATGTCTGTGTGTTTGCGAGAGTGTGTCTGTATATCTGTGTGTGTGTTTCTCCAAGAATTTCATTTCACTTTATTTTCATAATTGAAATGAGAGCCAGCCTCAGTTATCAGATATCAAACAGTACAGAGGCCACTTTTCTGATGAATTCTTGCAGTGGATTCTTTTGTAGAAGTGTCTCCTTGAATTGCTTGCATTTTTAAACATCTGTAATAAGTTATGTACCATTTCTAACCGTATTAGCATTGAATCATTGACTTTTCCAGGAAATAAAATCTTTTTCTTGGTTTTATCACTTTTTATTTCATGATCATGCACATGTGAATGTCTTAGATATTTTTTTTTTACCCCCAAGGGCTTTACATACCTATAAGAAATGACAATGAGAAGAGAGTTACTCAACCCATTAAATGTCTTTCCAACTGCCAGTAGGAATGCATTTGTGAGCTAAAAATGTGCTATGGTTTGATCTAGGGGAGCTGTCAATGGACCTTTAGAACTCTGTGTAGGATATAAAATTGTGGAGATATAGTTCTGTTTCTACTTCATCTCCACCAGCTTTAATTTCTACACAAAGGGAATATTAAATCTTGAGAAAACCTGGAAAAGGACAAAGAATATTTCTTTGTGAGCACATTAAATATACCAGGCTTCTCCTTTGTCATAAAACATGTATGAACAGATATAAGCAGAGGCAAGGAATGAGGGTCATGCCTTTTTTCCAAGCTAAATTCACCAACAAATCATTTGTAGATTCTATCAAAATGTGAGCTAATGAATTGTAGTCTGAATATACACTGGCAACACCATTTTTTCTATCTCTTCTTACAAAAATATTCTGCGGGACCAATTCTCTTAAATGGAAGGAGGGAAAGGAATAAGAGAGCAACAGGCTCAGTAATATTTTCATAATAAAGTTGCAGAAACTCTCACTTTTTGTGGAAAATAATGGAAATAAGTATAAAAATAGTTATTGGGTACAAATAACTTAAGTGTTAAATATATATAAAAAATATCTCCCAGGAACATATGCAAAGTGATATTTGCAAAATTAAGTTTGTGATCTGAGCTACTACCCCACAATTCCTCATCTATAATAGAGATGGTTGCACGAATGTACCATAGAGTATTTTTTTCCTTCTTCTGCAATTTTTGACAAAATGTTGATATATCATGAACAAAACCATTTGTTTCTGGGCCCCCTTATCCGTGGTTTCACTTCCCGCAGTCAACTGCGGTCTCGAAGGGGATGATCGTCTTCTGACTTATGGTCAGGGCAGTAGTAGCCTAAGGCTGCGTCATAATGTCTACACCATTCACCTTATTTCATCTTATCCCGCCAGCCTTTATTTTATCATCTGACGTCACACACAAGATGAAGGAGGGTACGTACAGTACAATAAGATGGTTTGAGAAAGAGAGCATATTCACATAACGTCTATTACAGTATATTGTTAGAACGGTTATATTTTATTATGGGTTATTGTTGTCAATCTCTCGCTATGCCTAGTTTGTTTATAAATTGAGCTTTATCCCAGGTATGTATGTATAGGGAAAAATAAAAACATGTAGTGTGTGTAGGGTTCAGTACTATTCCAAGTTTCAGGCATCCACTGGAGGTCTTGAAACATCCTCCTGCAGAGAAGGAGGGATTGGTATATAGAAACTGAACTTTGAAAGCTTAGCCGGGGAAAAGTTGCTTTTCTTCCAATATAGACGGTGTCTTTGAGTTTTGATCAAATCAGCAACATCTGAAGGATGCCTTTGTCACTGGATTTCTCACGTCTTCAACCAGAACCTTAAGAAAGCTGCCTATAGAGGCAGAACTGTATATGTACAATCTATTGATGCCCTTCCTATTGGAAGACAACACTTCTTGCTGGTGATTCATGGGATAGAGGAACTGAGAAGAATCCTTTGCCTCCTTCCCTTCAGTTATTTATAGGACTACATAAAGCCTACATTGCACAAAGCAAAAAATGTCTACTAAAAGCCACCAGAGCTAAAGGAATCTTACTATTTTCAAAATCATAGAAGCAAAATTTCTTGTCATGTGGAGTGATGCATTGAAAAGAGCCTAGTTCTAGGCTCTTATGAGCCTTTTTCATTATGAAAAAGATGACCTTTTAATTTTGAAAGCCAATAAAGTGAGATTTCTTTTCAAGTTCTTTTTGTGGAAGAAATTATGAGATTAGCTCTATTTGCTTTCCGTCTTCATTCCTTCTTTGTCAGATCTACAAAATAACTTTTAAGAACATCTGTGTGGTAACAGCCAAGAATGGCAATGGTTTTAGATATTTTAATTTCCTCCCCTTCCTTTCCTTTCTTTCTCTTTCTTTTATTTTTCTCTTTCTCTCTTTTTTTCTCTTTCTCTTGATTTCCTATTGGTTCAGTGGTGAAATTTGAGCTGATTTTGGTTTCCAGATTAAAACAAGTGAGAGCTGTGGGCGCCTGGGTGGCATTTCTTCTGCTTAGGAAGCTCTTTGTCCTAAAAGTCTGGATGTAGAGGATGAGAAGAAAATAGAAAGATTTTTATCACAACAGAATGTAATAGACGAGGCATTAAGAACTTATGTGCATTTGGGGCCAGATTTGGCAATTTTAGTTATATGTACATAATTTTATAAAGCAGTCACTCAAAATCTGTAGTCTATAGTATATCTTCATCTTTATTATATTCAGGCCTGATCTTTCGTTTGGCAGTAAATGAAATTTTAACTTGGCAGAGGACTTTTACTTAGCAGTTATTCAATGTTCTTCAAGCCTACACAAATCAAGTAGAGTATAGAAAGCTAAGGAGACACCAGAAAGTTTGGATAGAGGTCTGTCATTGCCTGACACTGGTCCTGAATTCATATACGCCATCATAATGCATCTGTTCCTTACTTTCTGGGTGACGATTGATGTGTTAATGGTCCCAGCTCAACCTAAGGATCTTCACTTGTAAAAAAAGAATGATATAATATTTGCTTCACCACATTGATATGGGGTCTGGAGCTGGCATGTTTGTCGAGCCCCCCACCATACTGCAAGACAGACTTCAGCCTCAACAAATCAACAACTGGTTAGTTGGTACTACATTATTTCCTTCTCTCTTTGTCATGTGAAGGTACAAATGTGTTTAATGTCTCCCATACGAAAAGCAAAATACAACGTCCTTTCATTTGACTTCTCCTGTGCACATACCAGCCAGCTTCTCTGTTGCTATGAAAGAGGTAAAATTGGAGGAAATATGGTCACCATCCATTCTTACCATCCATTCTCCTTAACCCTAGTCCAGTCAAGGTACAGCCTACATTTTTCTCTCATGCTGTCAGATCCCTTAAGTATTTCTGTACACTCCTATTATTTGACAACATTCGACATAATCAGCCAATTCCCATTTGTTAAAATATTTCCCTTTGGCCTTCTGACATACCTATTTCCCAGTTTTCTATTGACCATGCTGGCCTTTCTATCTCAGCCTTTCCATAAGGTTGTTATATCTCAATAAAGCACATTTCTCAGTTTTTCATGGGTATTTTTCACACTCTGTTGTAGGTCTGCCATGTGATGTCACCCATTTGTATGGCTTTAAATATCACATATAACATTGAGAAACAAACATGAGACCCAAATATGAGATATGCTTATCTCCAAGTCAGAAGTCTCTCCTGAATGTGAAGCTATCAAGTTGAAATCTTAGACTTTTCTTGCCCAAAATCATGCTCTTGATTCAGTACTTCACTTCTACCTCACCTCCTCAATTTTTCCCTCATTCCAAATGGCTTTACTATTGCTTAGTTGTTCAGGGCAGAAAACTCAGATATCAGTTAGATACAATGACCAAGAACGTGGTCTCTATGGTTCAGATGTTGCCCCTGCCATATTATGCTAGATGACGGTCTAAATCTATTCAGGCTGCTATAATAAAATATATTATGACTTAAACCTCAGAATTTATTTCTTTACACTTTTTAAGACTGGGAAATCCAAGACCAAGATACCTGAAGATTGGGTGTCTAGTGAGGTCTCCTTCCTGGATCATAGATGGTCATCTTTTTGCTGTATCCTCTGTGGTAGAAGGAGAAAAGGAGCTCCCTGGAGCCTTTCTAATCCCATTCATGAGGGTTCTACCATCATGACCTTATCATCTCCCAAAGGCTCCACTTCTAAACATATTTGGGGTTAGGTGTCAATATGCCGATTTTGGGGGGCCATAAACATTTAGTATACAATAGTGACTCTGGGTAATTGTCTAGACTTCTCTGAACCACAGTTTCCTCACCTGCACTTTAGTCAGTTTGAGTTGCATTAACAAATTACAACAGACTGGGTGGGTGCAAAAACAGAAATTCACTTCATGTAATTCTAGCAGCTGGAAAGTTCAAGAACTTGGTGTCATCATGGTGAAGTTCTAGCGACGCCTTTTTCCTGGTTTTCTGATGACTGACATCATGCTGCATCCTCAGGTGACAGAGAGAGACAGAGGAGAGAGAGAGAGAGAAAGAGAGAGAGGTCATTTCTCTTACATTTCTTCTTATAAGAACCCCATTCATGCAGGTTCCAATCTCTGAGCAGTTTACCTTCCATAGGCCCCAGCTCTAAAGACCATCACAATGGAGGAAAAGGCTTCAACGTATGCATTTTGAGAGAGCACAAGCGTTCAGTCCATAGCAACCTACAAAATGAAGATAATCATTAGTAAAACCTATATGTTGAGGTTATTGTAAGGACTACATTAATGACATTAAGAATGTTTTGCTCAGTGCTCTACCTAGAGAAAATACACAGTAAATGCTACCTCTCCCCGTCACCATCGTATCACTGTCACTTTCATCCTTACTGCTGCTACATCAGCAGAAGCAGCAGGAATGTTGTCATCATCATTTGTTTGTTTATAACCACCGCTCTCCACATCCAACCCATAAGAACTCCTTCCTTCTCAGCCACCATACTACTGAAAGTCAATATTACTTCTTACTTGGGTTATGACAATAGCCTTCTTGTTGGACTTGCCAATTCTTTTCTTTTAGCCTTCTAATTTTTCACTTTGGAAAAAAATGCATTTCCAACATATCAATAATTTGTCTTCAGCTACTTCACATTATAATTTAGAATAAAAATATATATATGAATGTGATTAGACACTTCTTGCTTCACTTTTCCTTTCCTTTTCCCTGTCTGTCTTCTGTTTATCATATTTGTTTTTTATTAAATAGTTTTATGTATTTATAATGGAAATGGAAGTATATGTACACACTAATTGGCAAATACAGATTACCCAAATCGCTGCCGTAGTGTCCAAGATTAATAATTAGTCTACACAGAATCAGTTTTCAAATACGAATTTTGGTGAGTTTCCATAGTCACTCAAGTGGAAATATGAAGCCCACCAAACTACCAAAGAAAAAGAAAAAGAAGGATTAGTAGAAGGAAAAATAAAATGCAAAAATACAGGAAAAGGATGAAACAAAACTCCACTAAAGACAATGCTACATGACTTAAATGTCACTGCACAATAAATAAATTTATTTACACACACATACGCAAACACATATAATGCTAGAAAACCTAGCATCTAAAAGAAAGTAAATGGAAAAAAAAGAAAGTAAATGATGCCTCATTCTATTCCCTGTAGATACATATCTATAGCTCTATGTATAAAATACATATCTATAGCTCATTCACAATATCAAGGAGCAGATTATGAAGTCAATTTTATTTTGAATGCAAAGGTGTTTTGCTTATTTGAGGATTACTTAAATATAATTACATTTAAGAATAATTATACACTTAATTATATACTAATAAATTAAATAAATTAAATCATTTTTACATAAGAAAATTATATAATAAAATCACGACAAAGAATAAAAAATCACCAAAGACCAAAACTCAAATGCATTTACTATTATCATTTAAATGCATTGGTCTCCAATTACACCTATTTTAACGAGTAAACTTGTATAGATTTAGGAAAGGTTCCTGCCAAATATTAGGATATATTTAAGAAATTGCTATTAACTCAGCATGCAGTAGTCTAACTTCCATTAGAGAAAACTTCTCAGTATAGTGAATAACCTAGTTCTAAATTTTTCATACATCAAAAACAAAAACAAAATCTAATTCAATCATCTGCAACACGATACAAATGTTTCAGGACCTTCATTACATAGAATGAGAGTGATCTAATGGGTAAAGTACTACTTTTCTTTCAGGAATTTTGTAGCCTGCAGTGATATAAGCAGATAAATATCGAAAGAAAAGCCAGCATTTAAAATGAAGTAAATGATGCCTCAGTCTATTTCTCGGATGGTTATAGTTTTTGTTTTTGTTTTTGTTTTTTTACACATTTTGGCAGACAATATATGTAGTTTAGTGAGCTTGTACTGACACATTTTATGTGTTTTCTCCTCATTTTCTTTAGCAGTAAAATTTTATCATCTTTTGATTAGATGAACAGAGAAATCTGAAGCTAATTAGAAACTGCAAACATTTAGTGAGGTTTGTTGAGTTCACTGTGTTTGAAGCACAAAACATTGTTTCTTAGAGTGCCCAGAAAGCTGGGCTACTAAATAGGACTTCTCAGGTAGCTGCATACCCTCTACACAATTTCACACCCTGCCCCGACACTTGTGTTTATGACAGTGTTGGCGCAAAATAATGCTTACCCAAATATTCCTGTTGATTTAAGAAAGAGAACACAGAGGCAAACATAATACACAAAGGATGAATTCATACCGAAATAAGACTAAACAAAAACTGAGGCACATCAAGACAAGACAAAAGTAGGATGCTCCTTTAAAACAAGAAACATGATAGAGAAGCTGAAAAGCTGAATCACCATGCCGTGCACAGAAATAACAGTGTATAAGATGAAGTACAACAAATTGTGTCTTAACAGTCAGAACCATATTCACATTGTAATTGCTGATTTAGTGTCAACAAAGGAACATCATTTGTCACGGGAAACAAATGGTTTTAGTTTGGATTTTATTGTTTAGTTTTGTTCGCATTTAATTTATAAATTCTTCTGACTTTATAGCTTCATAGAAGCTATAAGTAAATAAATTTAGGCACTTTGTTTACATTTATGCTGATTTAACTAACATTATAAGAAAAATAACGCAAGTCAACGAGGAAAGCTAATGCATATGCCATGAATTCTCAAAAAATACCAGTAAAAGTGGAAATATTTGTTACAATATTTTTGTGTATTATCTACATACATGAAAATCAGGTACAAGACCAAGTAAGTAAGGAGACTTCATGCTTTCCACTTTATTCTGTTCTTAAAATTTTTATTTTGAGATAGTTGTAGTTTTACATGCAGTTATAAGAAATAATATGTAGAGATTCAGTCTGTCCTTTACCCAATTCCCTTATAGCAATACGCTACAAAACTTTAGTACAATATACAAAGCAGAAAACTGACACTGATATAGTCAAAGTATTGAATATTTCATCACCAGGTTCTCTCCTGTGTTTCCCATTTATAGCCAAACCCACTTCCTTTCTATCTTTACCCCGCCTCCCCTAACCCCTGATGACCAGTAATCTGTTCTCCACTTTTTTATAATCTTGGCATTTCAAGAAAGCAGTATAAATAAAATCCTACAGGATGCTAGCCTACTAACATGGTAGATTACTTTGATTATTAAGTATTTTTTAATATAATTTATTGTCAAGTTAGCTAACATAGAGTGTATACAGTGTGCCCTTGGCTCCAGGAGTAGATTCCCATGATTCATCCCTTATATACAACACCCAGTGCTTATCCCCAAAAGTGCCCTCCTCAATGTCGATCATCCATTTCCCCTCCTCGCCGCTTCTCCCCATCAACCCTCAGTTTGTTCTCTGTATTTAAGAGTCTCTTATGGTTCACCTCCCTCCCTCTCTGTTTGAAACTATTTTCCCCCTTCCCTTCCCCCATGATCTTCTGTTAAGTTTCTCAAATTCCACATATGAGTGAAAACATATGATATCTGTCTTTCTCTGGCTGATTTATTTCACTTAACGTAATACCCTCCAGTTCCATCCACGTTGTTGCAGATGGCAAGACTGTATTCTTTCTCATTGCCAAGTAGTATTCCATTGTGTATATAAACCACATCTTCCTTATCCATTCACCAGTTGATGGACATTTGGGCTCTGTCCATAATTCAGCTATTGTTGATAGTGTGGCTATAAACATTGGGGTACTTGTGCCCCTATGAATCAGCACTCCTGTATTCTTTTTTTAAAGTTTTTTTTTTACATTTAATTATTTTTGAGAGACAGAGAGAGACAGACCACAAGTGGGGGAGGGGCAGAGAGAGAATGAGAGAATCAGAAGCAGGCTCCAGGCTCTGAGCTGTCCCCACAGAGCCCGAAGCGGGGCTCGAATTCATGAACCGTGAGATCATGACCTGAGCCAGAGCTGGACACTCAACCACCTGAGCCACCCAGGTGCCCCAGAACTTCTGTATCCTTTGGATAAATTCCTAGTAGTGCTATTGCTAGGTCATAGGGTAGTTCTATTTTAAATTTTTTGAGGAACCTCCACACTGTTTTCCAGAGAGGCTGCTCCAGTTTGCATCTCTACCAACAGTGCATCACAATCCCAGACTTTAGCCTCTACTACAAATCTGTAATCATTAAGACAGTATGGTATTGGCTCAAAAACAGACACATAGACCAATGGAATAGAATAGAGAACCCAGAGTTGGGTCCAAAAATGTATGGCCAACTAATCTTTGACAAAGCAGGAAAGGGTATCCAATGGATAAAAGTCGGTGTCTTTAGCAAATGATGCTGGGAGAACTGGACAGCCACATGCAGAAGAACGAAACTGGACCCTCTTTCTTCCACCATACACAAAAATAAACTCAAAATGAATTAAAGACCTAAATGTGAGACAGGAAACCATCAAACCCCTAGAGGAAAAAAACAGTCAATAACCTCTTTGACCTCAGCCGTAGCAACTTCTACCTCGACATATCTCTGAAGGCAAGGGAAATAAAAGCAAAAATGAACTATTGGGATCTCATCATGATGAAAAGCTTCTGCACAGCAAAGGAAACAATCAACAACACTAAAAAGAAAACAATGAACGGGAGAAGATATTTGCAAATGACATATCGGATTAAGGGTTAGTATCCAAAATCTATAAAGAACTTATCAAACTCAATACCCAAAAAACAATCCAGGGAAGAAATGGGAAGAAGACATGAATAGTCACTTTTCCACAGAAGACATTCAGATGACCAACAGATACATAAAAAGATGCTCAACATCGCTCATCATCAGGGAAATACAAAGAAAAACCACATAGAGATATCACTGGACACTGGTCACAGTGGCTAAAATTAACAACTCAAGAAACAACAGATGTTGGCAAGGATGTGGAGAAATGATTTTTTTAAATATTAAACCAAGCTTATTTCCCTATAATTAATCCCACTTGGTTATAGTATATATTGTTATTTATATTGTCATATGCTACTTACTAATATGTTATTTAAAACGTTTGCTACTTTGTTCAATGGAGATATTTTCAACAGTTGTGTTTGGGTTTTGGGTTTTGGGTTTTTGTGTTTGTTTTTTGTTTTTGTTTTGTTTTTGTTTGAGTGTCAGGGTAATGCTAACTTAATAAAATAAATTGTGAAGTGTTTTCCCCTGTTGGATTTTCTGGAAGAGACTTGTACGATTTGTATCAATTCTACTTAAAGTATTTGGTAGAATTGTCCAATGTAACCATCTATGCCTGGAGATTTCTTTGGGAGAGGGATTATTAAACTACAAATTCAGTTTCCCTATCAGTTACAGGAATATCCAAATTATCTATTTGATATTCAGTAAGCTATCACAGCCTGTGTTTTTCATAGAACTGGTTAATTTTATCTAAGTTGTGAAAATTGTGTATGTAGCATTGTTACTGGCCTCCCCTTACTTTCGTTTCAGTGTCTGTGCAATCAATAGAGATAGTTCTTGTTTCATTCATGATATTGGTAGTTTGTGTTTTCTTTCTTTTCTTTGTCAGTCTTGCTAGAAGTTTGCCAATTTTGCTGTTCTTTTCAAAGAACCAGCTCTTTGTACATTTTTTTTCTGTTTTCAATTTTACTTTTAATGCTTTTATCTCTGTTTTCCTCCTTATGCTTGTACTTGGCTTATTTTTTCCTTGTTTCCCCCTAGGTTATTGATACGGAATCTTACATTATTTATTAGAGATTTTCCCTCTTTTCTAATTTCTGCATTTAGTGGATACAAACTTCTTCTCAGCTGTGCTTGACTTATACTTCAGAAATTATTCCAAATTGTATTTTAGCTTCCATTGAGTCCAATGCATGCTTTATTTCTCTTGAGACTTCTTTAGGAGAGGATTTTATGAAAGTGTGCTTCTTCATTTTCAAATGTTTGGAGATTTTCCTTTTATATTTCTGTTATTCATTTCTAGTTTGATTGTGTTATAGTTGGAGAACACACAATGTAGGATTTAAATTATTTTAAAGTTTAAAAAAATTTAAGTTTTTAAAAAGGTTCATGTATTTTTGAGAGAGAGAGCAAGCGAGCAAGAGGGCACAGCAGGGGAAAAGCAGAGAGGGAGATACAGAATCTGAAGCAGGCTCCAGGCTCTGAGCTGTCAGCACAGAGCCCGACACGGGGCTCGAACTCATGAACTATGAGATCATGACCTGAGCTGAAGTCAGACACTTATCCAACTGAGCTACCCAGGTGCCCCTGAGTTCAATTATTTTAAATTTGTTGAGGTTTGCTTTATGGCCTAGGATATGGTCTCTCGTGGTATATGTCTGATGTAAACTTGAAGAATATGCAAACTCATTAGTGGATGGAGTATTCTATAAACGTTGATTAGATCCTGTTGGTTGTGGTATTGTTAAGTTTCTCTGTATCTTCACTGATTTTTTTTTTCTCTAATTGCTCTATCAGTTTCCTAGAGGGACTGTTGAAATATCCAAATGTAATTGTGCATCTGTCTAATTTTCCTTTTCATTTTACCACGTTTTGCTGCACATGATTTGCATTTTTTGTTGTTTGGTTAGGATGCTAAACTTATTAGTAGATTGACTCTTTTATCATTATTAAATATTCATCACTGCTTCTTGTAACTTTCTTTTCTCTGAAGTACACCCAATATTATATACTTACACCTGCTTTCTTTTGCTTGATATATGCATAATGTCTATATTTTTTGGTCCTTTTGCTTTCAACTTGATTATATTCTTATATTTGAAGTGAGCTTCTTGTAGATAGCATGTAATTGTGTCATGATTTTTAATCTGTGTTGCAATATCTGTTAATTGATATATTTAGATCATTTACATTTAATGTAATTATTCATATTAGGGCTTAAGTCTGGCTTTTTTGTATTTTGTTTTCTGTTTGTTCACTATTTCTCTTTTTTTTTTAATGTTTATTTATTTTTGAGACAGAGAGAGACAGAGCATGAACGGGGGAGGGGCAGAGAGAGAGGGAGACACAGAATCAGAAGCAGGCTCCAGGCTCTGAGCCATCAGCCCAGAGCCTGACGCAGGGCTCGAACTCACAGACCACAAGATCGTGACCTGAGCTGAAGTCGGACGCTTAACCGACTGAGCCACCCAGGTGCCCCTCTGTTTGTTTTTTCATATCTTTCTGTGGATTGAAACTTTTAGGAATCAACTTTGTCTTTAGTGTTTTTGAGTGCATATCTCTGTATAGCTTTTTTGAGTGGTTGTTACAAAAACTAAATAATACATACACAGTTTATCACAATCTACTGGAATTCTCATTTTATCAGTTAGAGTGAAATGTAGAAACATTTTATCTTTGCACTTTTCTACCCTTCCTCACTTTCAATACAATCTTTAACATTTATATGTATTTATAGCTGCTTCAGAAAGTGGTAGAGTTTTTCTTTCCACCACAAAGAAACTTTAGAAAACTCAAGAGAAGAAGGAAAGTACACTGCATTTATCCCTATTTTTCTAACTGTAGTCTTTCTTCCTTTCTTGTGTTCTTAGATTACTTCTTGTATTATTTTCTGTCTGTTTAGAAACCAAATTTCATTTTAGTCTTTATCCATATTTATCCATATTTTTTCTAACTGTGTTCTTCCTTCCTTACTAGTGTTCCTGGATTACTTCTTGTATTATTTTCTGTATGTTTAGAAACTTCCTGTAGCCATTCCTATAGGATAGGTGTGCTAGTAACAACTCCTCCTTATTTTCCTTCATCTGAGTATGTCTTGTTTTCTTTCTTCCTTAAGGATATATTTTGGCGATGATATAGGGTTAGCAATTATTTTCTTCCAGCTCTTGAAAAATATTCTGTGACTTCCTTCTGATCTCTATGGCCTCTGATATGAAAGTTATTATTTAAATTGTTTTTCCACTATAGGCAATGTGTTCTTTCTTTCTGTTTCTCAAACTTTTTCTTTGTCTTCTGCTATCAGGGTTTTGACTATAATTATCTCAGTGTGGACTTCTTAGAGTTTATGTTCTTTTAGGCTTGCTCAGCTTCTTGAATCTATAAGTATTTATTTTGCTAAATTTGGGAGGTTTTTGTCATTATTTTCAGTGCTTTTTCCTCCCAACCCTTTTTATTGTCCTTTACCCAACCAGGGATTTTGGTAATATGCACCTTAGTTCATTTCTTCAAATTGTATGGAGTATAGTTGACACACAAAATGACATTAGTTTCAGGTGTGCAACATAGTGACTCAGCATCTCTATACACTGTGCTATGCTCACCACAAGTGTAACTACCCTCTGTCACTGTACAACCCTATTACAATACCATCGGCTATATTCCCCATGCTGTGCCTTTTATTCCAATGGTGCTCATTCCATAACCGGAAGCCTGTATCCCCACTCCCTCTCACCTATTTTGCCCAATTCACCCACACTCCTTCCCTCTGTCAAGCATCAGTTTGTTCTCTGTATTTACAGGTCTGATTCTGCTTTTTGCTTGTTTATTCATTTGTATTGTTTTTTTAGATTCCATATATGGGTAAAATCCTATGGTGTTTGCCTTTCTTAGTCTGGCTTATCTCACTTAGCGTAATACCCTGTATGTCCATCCACATTGTAATATAAATGGCAAGATCTCATCTTTTTTATGGCTGTGTAATATTCACATACACGTGCATGCACACACACACACACACACCCCACATCCATTCATCAATCGTTAGACACTTAGGTTGCTTCCATATTTGGCTTTTGTAGATAATGCCACATAAACATAGGAGTGCATGTATCTTTTTTGAATCTGGGTTTTTTTAGGGGGGTAAATACCTAGTAGTGCAATTGGATCATGTGTCTCTTTAAAAAACTTCTTTTTTAACATGTATCCATTTTTGAGAGACAGAGAAAGACAGAGCACAAGTAAGGGAGGGGCCCAGAAAGTAGGGGAGACACAGGATCCAAAGCAGGCTCCAGGCTCTGAGCAGTCAGCACGGAGCCCAGCACGGGGCTCCAACTCACAAGCCGAGAGATCATGATCCGAGCTGAAGTCAGACACTTCACAGATTGAACCACCCAGGCGCCCCTGATTGTTTCTTCCTTTCAGTGTGAGCTATTCTTGGGTCTTCATGTAACTAGAGCTTTAATATTGAAATTTAGACACTTTTGTATTATGTTTTGAAATGCCGGATCTTATTTAAAACTTGTGTATACAACATCATCTGACAATAAATTTCATAGTTAAAAAAATTAAAAAAAAAATAACACTTCTATTTTAGCAGATTCCTCTGACAACACTCTGGCAGTGGAGGGAGGATTTTTTCCCCTTACTGTCAAATGCAGGTAGAAGGGAGGGAGGGAAAGTCATGGCTCCCAGTTTGGCCTTTTCTGATACCACCTAGTCAGAGGAGTTGAAGCACAATGTTACAGCTCGTGAAGGTGGACATCTGGGTTTCTCATTCCATCTTTGCTGAGGAGACTACAGTTTTGTTGTTTTTGTTTGCTTTGTCTTGTTTTGTTTTGTGCCATTTGGCTAGAGTCGAGTGGTTACCATCTAAGACTTTTTTCTTGCTAAACTGCCCCTTTGCTGGTCCTTTGGCCAGAGCAGGCAGTGGGGAAACATGTTTGTCATCACTTGGAAGTATTTCCAGGATGCCAACTTTTTCAGCTCCAAGTCTGGGAAATATAAGCAAAATAAAACTTGCATGATGCCCTTCCTTGGATCCTAAGGTCCTTAGCCGATCTGTCTTCCTCAGTCTGCCTTACAGAGATTTCTTTTGTCTATTTTCTTTTTATTTTTTTTAATATTTTGTTTGTTTTTGAGACAGAGAGAGCACAAGCAGGGGAAGGGAAGATAGAAAGGGGATAGAGGATCTGAAGTGGGCTCCACGTTGACAGCAGGAAGCCCAATGTGGGGCTTGAACACATGAGCCCTGAGATCATGACCTGAGCTGAAGTCAAACACTCAACCCACTGGGCCACCCAGGCTCCCCCCTTATGTCTATTTGATACATAATTTCCAAAAGTTTTAGCTGAAGCCTTAGCAAGAAAAACAGTGAATTGCATGTCTGCAACATCTTCTCAGAAGTGGAACCTTTCCCTTCTTTTTAACACAAAGTACAACAGTGAATCATGAAAATAACTCATGTTCGTCCTAACAAATTTGTTTTTTCTAGTATCTGCACTTTCAACTCCCAGGTCCACTAAATCTTTGCATCTATTTGACCTTCTATTTTATGTTTTTCACCTCACTTCTCCCATCTGAAAGAGACTGGCATCTCCCTTCCTCAACTCTATATTCTAAATGTACTTAAAATTTGCTGTTACTTTGCAAGCGTCGCTATCAATTTTTTTTTAACCTGGGCTCCACCTCTTTACTGTTTGATTATTTTGCTTTTGGTTTTGGTTTTGTTTGTTTTTCTGGTGCTTTTCTGCCACATCTTGTCTTCCGTCACTGCTTTTGTATTGTATCGAGTTGAGCCAAACCTTGCCTGGCAGAACAGACTCTAATGCTGTGTGACGGGACCTCAGTCTTCAGTTGTGTTCAGTATAAATCCCATAATCAGCTGCTGCTGAATTTAAAAACCTCATAGATACAAGCCATCTCAAAGGACGATGCCTCATAAGACAGAAGACAAGAGAGTTATGCTCTGTTATCAAATGCTGAACTAGATTTCTAAGACCCAATGAATTCTTGTACTTCCTGATCTCAGAGATTAGCTCTTTCTTCCTGACTTCTGGGCCTTTGAGTTTTGACTCTTGACCAGATTGGGTCATTCACTGAGTTAAATCGGCTTTTAATAAACATTGACATCTGCCTAGCCTAGTCTTTGTTAAGTTCTTTCCAGACATTTTCTCCCACAACTTGGCCATCCTCAGCCAGGCATTTAAACGGTTTTGTTTTGATTATTAAATCACAGCTCTGGAAACCCTATATTCTGCTAATCCCTCTTTAAACTAGTTGTTTTATGAGGTATATGTGAATGTACTTAGAAAAGTTAAAAACATCTTTATTGAAATGTGGGGAATTATGATCGTTAGAAGTTTATTTTAAAGTAATTCCCTACCCAAATATGTTTATGTGATTCAGAACTCAAAAATGACTAACACTTCTGGGGGAAGTGGTATACATTCAGCCCTTTCAGGGTGAGATGGGGGTGAAGCACATATTCTTTCAGTAGTCTCCTTTATTAATGTAGCACTCATTTATTACATATGTGCACATTTATGTATAAATGCATATTTTCTCTGTAGCAGGGTATGATTTATTATTGTTTTATAAATGGCGAATCTGTACTAAATAAATCTTTATTTTTTAGTTGTTTTGAAAAATCAAAAAAGTCAGCCAAAGAAAGCAAGTGAAAAAAAAAAAGAAATATTTTGCACATTGCCTAGATTTTGATAAGCAATGGTATGTAAGTGCTATTCTGTTCCAAGTATAATCTGTAAATTTCTTATGAAATTTTTATTTAATGAGAATGCTCGTTTTCCACCAGTACTAAAGGATGCCACATAAGCAGAGTATAACCCAAATGGTTTACTTGTTTATTCCTGATTGTGTCTCTCTTCTTTGGGGAAGAAGACAAGGCAGAATAAAGATATAATGGAAAGCCATTGTTTCCTCTGCCCCGGCACCCATTTATTTTACTTTAGAGAATAGAACCCCAGTTTTCCTTTGGAAAACTTCCCCCTTTACTATCCATATTTTGCAAAGAAATCTACCCCATCTCTGGTTCCCAGGATGGCCACTCAGCCTTGCTCTGGCTGATCAGCACCCTCCAGCTATGATTAGCCATCCTGACCAGAGTGTTAGCAATGTTCAGCAATGGCCAAGTGGCTCAAACCAGGCAAGCAAGCTCCAGGTTTTTCACTGGAAACAATGATAAAGTGATGGATAAAAATACGAGACAGAAGAAGCATAGACTACTGGCTAAAACACATACTCTGGAACCAGATTATCGACCTCTAAAGCTTACATCATTATGACCAAGCTTCTTAACTTCTCTGTGCCTCAGTTTCCTAATCTGCAAAATGTGGGTAATAATGGCGACTACCTCATAGATATTCTCAAGATTGAAAGAAGTACTGTGTGTCAAGTGCTTGGAATAGGTGTTTGTTTATTATTATGTTCTTCCTGACATTTTGTTTAAATGGTAGGGCACAATAGGGAGCTTCCAATAGCCATTTTGCCACAAATACTATTTAGAGAATAAATCCAACAGAAAGCAAGGATAGACAGCTAAGAGATGGAAAGAGAGAAGCCTTGATTTGCAAAGTTCATAACTTCTTTTTCATCTCAATGTGTGTTAGTTGTCTTTCCCCTGCAAGTGAAGATGTCTATTCCCTTATTAGTGAAAGGGCCCTGCGGAACAAAGGAAAAGGAGACAAATTTTCTGGAACAGTCTGTCCATGATCCAAACTGGAGTAGCAAAATAAACATCTCTAACAGAAGAATGAGGTACGTATTCAGTTAACACTTTTAAACAGTATTTATTGAGTGACTGCTATATGTCAGGTACAAGATAGGGATTTAAGATACCAGAAAAAAAGAGCTGCCCCTACATTAGAGGAGGTTACTATCTAATGGGGAGATAAGTGTATTAGCTCAGGCTGCCATGACAGACTACCACAGACCCAGTAGCTTAAATGACATAAATGTATTTTATCACAGTTTTGGAGGCTGGATGTATAAGATCGAGGTGCCAGAATATTCAGTTTCTGGTGAAACTGTCTTATAGTTGGCCTCCTTCTCACTGTGTCCTCACATGACAGAGAGAGAGAGAGAGAGAGAGGAAGAATGAGAAAGATCTGATATTTCTTCTTCTTCTTAAAAGGAGACCAGTCTTATCAGATTCAGACATCACCATTATGACATCATTTAACCTTAATTACCTCCCTAAGTACTTTGTCTCCAAATGTAGTTACATTGGGGGTTAAAGCTCCAACATACAAATTTGGGAGGGACACAATCCAGTCCCTAGCAGCAATTAACAATGCCACCTGAGTTTAGGGAATTGTATGGTTAAATAATGAATTATCATGCATTTAAAAAAATTATTCATTCAATGAAAAGCAATTTTTAAAGACAAATACACTCCAAGGCAGCTTCTTGGAAGTAAAGGCCTAATATAAAAAATGTGCATTGAGAAGATAATTTTTAGCGAAAGCAATTCTACCGTTCCAAAAGAAATTTTACAGAAAAGAAATGTTTATTCTGCAAGATAAATTGGAAAGCATGTTTATCACATGTTTATGGATTTGGCTATGAACACAGAGACCAAATGACCTCAAAATAATCTATTAGATCGTGGCTGAGCCTGGCTGTGTTAATTTCACCCAGTCATTATCTTGACCTAGTCAATGAACGCAAAGAAAAATAGAAAAAATAACTAAATCAGGAGTTTGACATTCTCAACAATTAATATACATAAGCAAAAAACTCGTTCATTGATCTGACAACAGATTGAGTTGACAAATGGCTGAATCAATTCATTGATTTAAGCCTTTGTAATTCCAAGCACTAAAAAGGCAAAGCTTCCAAGGTCAAGTCGGTGATAGAAACGCACGGGTTGCAGATAGAACGTGCTGCTCGAGGCGGTACATTTGGTAGCGGAATGCCAACAAAGAACAAACGACTCTCTGGGCACTGTCTGAACGGAATCACTTTTGATTTTCACAACAAATCTAAGTAGTGGGTCTTACTGGCACTACTTTATAGACTAGGAAACTGGGCAAAAGATTTTTGCTCTCCAGGCTCGGCTCAGCCACAGAAGTCACATCTTAGCCAGAACACATGAAACTGTATACAAGACCTTGTTCTTTGTACTTCAACATGCGCTGAGCCAGGGAGCCTCCAGCATGAGCTACAACCGCGTCTGTTGACATGTGTAATTAACAGTGAGAGAAAAGCCATGGCCCGTCCAAGGTAAAAGAAGTCCACGATCCCATGCTCAGTGCCCTTATTTTGCTTTGGTTTTCACAACACACATTGAAGCACGTGGCCTTTCATTTAATGGTTTAACGATTTTTTAAATTTTATCATGCTGTTGGTTTGAAAAAGCCAAACATCTAAAACATCTTCACCGGGCAGAAATAAAAAATACCAGTCATCTGTGTCATTTCTTGTCAATCCTTAGTCCTACTCCCCAGAGGCAACGGTTCTCTTCACTTTTACCTTGTTCTTCTGGTCTGTAACAAATCTCTGAATAACGTATTCAGGCTGTTATTTCATTTTTTTAAATGTTTATTTATTTTGAGAGAGAGGGAGAGGGAGAGAGAGAAGGAGAGAGAGAGAGAGAGAGAGAGAGAGAGAAAGAGAGAGAATCCCAAGCAGGCTCTATGCTGTCAGTGCAGAGCCCAAAGTGGGGCTCGATCCCACGAACCATGAGATCATGACCTGAGCTGAAATCGAGAGTTGGATGTTTAACCTACTGAGCCACGAAGGCACCCCTCTTTTTTTAAGTTTGTTTATTTATTTATTTAACTTATTTTATTTAATTAATTAATTTATTTAGAGCATGTGTGAGCGGGGGAGAAGCAGAGAGAGAAGGAGAGAGAATTCAAAGTAGGCTCAGTGCTGCAACGGGGGAACAAACTCACCAACCATGAGATCATGACCTGAGCCAAAACCAAGAGTTGGACACTCAACCGACTGAACCACTCAGGCACCCCCTAGGCCGTTATTTCTTGATTCAATTATTTAAACATTCTTTGTCTACTTCCTGTGATGGTATGTGAGGTATCAGCTCTCCATAATCCTCCTGCCATCTTCCACATTCTTTACATATAGTGAACAAATCTCTGGTCCATACGATGATTATGTAATTATATTTTATTCTTGAGGCAGGTGGTTTGCAAGCATCACGTTATCTTGTAAAGTTTTTGTTTCATTTTGCTTTGCTCCATTTTAACTTTTGTATTGTTTTCTTTAACTCTGTAGAAGTTATCCAGGTATTAGTGTTTCCACGTTTTGCTGGAGCTCTCCTCCTCCTGCAGGCAAGATTACATGTTCTGTAGGTCGTGTCCTAGAACTTCTCTGCCTTTCTTTTGGATCAGGTGACATCTTTGCTGGATTCCAAATGTTCTTCATTTTCCCGAAGCACATGTGCCAGTAGCTCCTTGGGAGAGAGGAGAAGGACACGAGTGTAAGAGATACGTGATTCGAGGCCACGCAAGTCTGAAAAACATCGCTACTGTACCCTCACGCTTAACTGGTAACTTACCAGGTTGTAAATTTCCAGATTGAAAAAGATCTTTCAGAATTTTGGAAGCAATACTCCACTGCATTCTTTCTTTCGGTGTCTTGTTTGAGAAGTTTGTTGCCATTTGATTCCATAATTTCTCATATGAGATTTGGTGTTCTAAACTGCAGAATAATTTAGGATTTTTGCCTCTGGTCTTTTAAAGTTATATGATTAGGTCCTTAGAATTATCTTTTAATTCATTGTGATAAGTACTTGATAGACCCTTTGAATATAGAACCTTATGTCCTACTTGGGGGAATGTCTTTATTTTTTTTTTCTTTTTACTGTATTATAACATTTTCCTTGGCTCTGTTGACACTCTTTTCTGTTTCTGAAACTCCAGTGGGTATACCTCCTTCACTAATTCTTTGTCTTATCTTTTCCACTCACACTATCCATCTATCTGTCTTTTGGTTTCAGGAACTCTTAGGTATTATCTTCCACATTTTTTACTTTTTAAGAAGCCATCATGTTTTAATTTTATTTTCTGCTTTTGATAGTGTTTTCTGGTTATTTTCTGGTTTTAATTGTATTCCATTTTTGTATTATAGATGAAATATATTTTCTTAGCTCGTAAAGAGTATTAATGGTGGTAAATTGAAGTTTTCTTCTGTTTTCTACATGGTCTCTGAGGTACTATTCTCTGTTTCTTTTTATTGATCTCTCATCTCTTGCTAGAGCTTTTCTGAAAAAACACTGCTATTTTTACTGTGCAGTCATTTTTACAAGTGTGAAACACAAATTCTGATTGGGTCGAGACTTTTGACTGGTAGGGTGGTCAGGCAGTCTGCTGGATTTTTGTTCAAAACACAAAATATTATACTGTTCCTTGGTCTGGACTGTTCGTTCGGTCTTTCACCCTCTTACCCAGGGGTTATAATTCTCTACTTTCAACTTCCTCGTGTCTGGTGGTCCTGAGTTCAGAGTGTACACATTAATTTCTCTAGTAAATACATCTGAGGAAGGAAGATTAGCTGCCTAATAAAATAAGGTGGGATTGGTACAGGAAAGTTTAATTGTTCTTTGCACTTACTTTTGAAATATCCTTTCAATTGTCTGGATCTGACTTTCTTGATGTTTGGTGCCTCCATTTCTAAGGGCTGCCGTTCATCATCATCTCCTTCCATGGGCACACATTTCTTAACTAGTTCTGCCAATGGATTCCCCACTCCTCCATGTATTCTCCATCTTCTTATATTATGGTATGGGTATGAAATATTTTTTGATTTCGTCAATAACATTTTTGTGTCTAATTTTTGATTTTTACATTTTTTTCAAAGACAACCTGTTTTTTTTTTTTCTTTTCTTTTCTTTTTTAAGTAGACTTCACTCCCATTGCAGAGCCCAAAGTGGGGCTTGAACTCACCACTCTGAAACTGAGACCCGAGCTGAGTTCAAGAGCTGGACATTTAACCAACTGAGCCACGCAGGTGCCCCTTGGAGATTACTTCTAAGGGGAAAAAAATGCTTTGAGGTCTTAGAAGACATTTTTCATCCTTTCCTTCTTGAAACTAGAAGTAACACACTGTATTTCATACAAGGATATGATGTGGTTGCTGAACATGCTTTGCCTGAAGTATGAAATCAGAGAAAGGCAGACTTTGTAGCAGATCGAATAATCATGGAACAAATGTTTGGAGCTACTTGCTGTCTAAGAGCCATCGAGGAAATTTACTGTGGATTTTAAACAGATGTAATAGCTATTGTGGGGAAAGTTTTCTCCAAAAAGATTTTAGTATTGTTTTCTATTGTTTTGCCACAAATTATCAAAAATGTAGGATTTGGCGTGGAACGATTGTTCTCTGCTGAGGGTAGTGCAAAGTGAAAAGTAAGGTATTGTCCTGGCTGAATTATTATCTAGATTCTCTGGGAACAAACCTACTTCCAAACTCATTCTTGCTGTTGATTGAATTCTGTTCCTGTGGTCGAAAGACTGAGATCCCTGTTTCCTTGCTGTCTGTAAACCAAGGGCTGCTTTAAGCATCTGGAGGTTGTGCGTGTTCCTTGACACTGGTCCTTCTGTCTTCAAGCCAGCAACAGTGCATAAAGTCCCTGTCTGCATTTTGCATCTTTGATTTGCTCTTGTGTAATGACTCACAAAAACTTTCTGCATTTAATAAGCTCATGTGATTAGGTCAGGCCCACCCAGATCATCTCCTTATCTGAAGGTCAACCGTGCCAAATAATAGAGCCTAATTATGGGAGTAAAATCTATGATATTTCAAGTTCTGTGGATTATGTAGGTCTGTACATCTGAGAGTGAGAAACCTTGGGGGTCATTTTAGGATTCTCCCTGTTGCAATTAATATCTCAAAATCCTGTCTTATTTATTTCCTATTAAACACATATTTGAAGTTGCTTTTAAACTTATGAAAATTTCCAAAAATATTCTATATTCCATGTTACTCACCCAACCTCCCTTAATGTTACCATCTTGGATAACTATAGTAGAAGCGTTAAAGCCAGGAAATTAAACTTGGTTAATGCTTTAGTCGTCTCTTTATCCCACAGAAAACTGGCATTATAAGCTCCATGCACCTTTACCCTTCCTTCCTTTTAAAATGATTACTCTCGGGGTGCCTGGGTGGCTCAGTTGGTTGGGCGTCCAACTTCGGCTTAGGTCATGATCAGGTGGTTTGTGGGTTTGGGCCCCGCGTCGGGCTCTGTGCTGACAGCTCAGAGTCTGGAGCCTGCATCGGATTCTGTGTCTCCCTCTCTCTCTCTGCCCCTCCCCCTCTTGTGCTCTGTCTCTCTCTGTCTCTCAAAAATGAATAAATGTAAAAAAGTAAATAAATAAAAATAAATAAAATAATTATTCTCTTTCAGGCAGTAGCACAAAATGTGCACTCTCGGGGTCCTCATTCTCTACCTCTGATACTCGACATCTTCTTGCAAATGCTTATATTATTTACACATGTACGCAAATAATTAAAAATCAATATATCTGTTTCTCCCGTCTATAATGTGTATGTTTTCATCATCATTTTATTAAGAAATTCCATAGTGCCATATTGCAAACAGGGAGCTACTAAACCCCCAAACCAGAGGTATTTATCTTCTGCCTACCTCACTCCCTATCTACTGTAAACCCTAGAACTTAATGTGCTATTTATTAATATTTGGTCGAATAAATGAGGGATACAATTAGGGTATTCTCAAAAACTGTGATTAAACGTTTTTTGGATCTCAAAATATACCGAAATGACATCATTATACATTAACATACACAGTATATATTTTTACAAACCTAGGTTTGAGGGTTATTTATTTTTCCTTCAGGTTACTACATTAGTGTGCCAATTTTATTTGTCTGATATGGGTAATAAATAGCAATCTGTGCAGTCATGTGCCTTTTTAGCCCGTGCATATTCTCACAGACCCTTTTCTAAAATTAATGGAGCCTTTTTTTCTTTTTTATTTCTATATGTTAAAAATGAATCTCCTGATAATAATGCTTTTAAAGTCATTGACTAGCCCCCTCAAAAGCCAAGGCTTGGCAGATATCTGGGTAGTAAAAGAAAACGCACAACCACAGGATGTAATTCCATGACATTCCACTCTTCCATGCACAAGTGAAATGATGGAATGATGCCGGTCTTTGCCAAGGGCAGAGCAGAGAAAGGGTGCCCTTTAGAGCTCCACCCTGTAGTGCAGGCTTGCTCATCAAGAAAGACCTCAGAGCAAAAGGGCACTTTCCCACGTCGCATATGGAGAATATCACATAGCCAGCAGGACAAATTAATGACCCTATAATAAAATATGTTTTCACATGCTATTAAAGCTGTTGTCACACTTCATTGCATAGATGACTGGAAGCTCATGGTGATGGAGGGTGAGGTCAGCTTCCTAAGCCAGCCTGAGTTACGAGTGGGCCGTCCTTTCCCGTAAAGTGCCCTGGAGTTTGGGGAGTTCTCTGTGTTCACTTTGGTCACTTTTGTTAAAAGGGCCCTTCCACACGTAATGGCCCTTCCACACGTAGACTTGGAAAGAGAGGTGCAAAATGGCCCTTCCAGGTAGGCACTGCTAACTGGGGTTCCGGCTAGATGACAAAAACAGAAAGGTAACTAAATCTCCTTTAGGAAAATGAGTTGCTTACTTACGGGGCATCTGGCTTATGGAAGACGGCGTATAGTTTCTGTGAAAGGGAGAATAGGTTGACACTTCTGGAAAATAATGGCTTCCAGTGTGTATTACGTTAACAGTCTGTGCAAAAGTAACCTACAGAAATTTGTTGGGACCTGCATTTTGGACCTCCAAAGCATTTCAGTGAAAAGCATGTCAACTTCTCCCACTCGGTGATTATTTCGTGACTTAGTTGGATATCAGGAAAGCATGACATCTTCCACTGTCTGATAATGTTTGGTTGTAGAGATTACACGTTTTTGAAGACTCCAAACAAAACAAGATGGCGCCTTATTTAATTTTTGGCCACATAATAGTTGCTCAATAATATTTGATATTTTAATGTATGGATGTCACAACAGTGTAAACCCTGGTAGGGTAGAAATGACGCTGTGTTGGGAATGAGAAATCTTTGTGGCAATGTTGGGTCTGCATCTCCCTTTTTGCGTCATTCTGGACAATCATGCCATCTTCAAAATTTATATTTATCTCGTATTTTATTTTATTTTATTTTTTAATGCTTACTTATTTTTGACAGAGAGAGAGAGACAGAGCATGAGCGGGGGAGGGGCAAACAGAGAGGGAGACACAGAATCCGAAGCAGGCTCCAGGCTCTGAGCTGTCAGCACAGAGCCCAACGCGGGGCTGGAAGTCACAGACCGTGAGATCGTGACCTGAGCCGAAGTCGGACGCTCAACCGACTGAGCTACCCAGGCGCTCCTCGTATTTTAAACTAAGATGAAAATCGGAGCGCCTGGGTGGCTCAGTGGCTTAAGCGCCCGACTCTTGGTTTCAGTTCGGGTCATGATCTCACAGTCTGTAAGTTCAAGCCCTGCATCCAGCTCCACAGCAGGCAGTCCGGAAGCTGCTTTGGAATTCTCTCTCTCTCTCTCAATCTCTCCCTCGCTCTCGTCCCCTGCCCCATTCATGCTGTCTCTGTATCACTTCAAATAAATAAATAAACTTGTAAGAAATAAAATAAGAAGAAACAAAGTAAACTCCCCACTCCATCTTTCTCAAGAATTCCATGATTTTTCTAGATCATCAGCTAAAAGCAACTTCTTCAGTACAGAGACTTCCATAGGCTAAAAGTGCTGTAAAGGATAAAATGGTACTTACAAATACTGAGCATCATCACTTCATAATTTGTCCTTTATTTCATGACTCTTTACATGTGCTGTTTCTTATAAACTGCAGACCATACTGGTTCGTCACAAAACCTTTCTGGTTCAAGAGCTGAATGCTTGTCTTGTCTTATATGGATCACAACCACTGCAGTTGACCTGGCACATACTTCATCACTGTAAAAAGAGGTGGTGAACCCACAGGATCAGGAGGTAAGCTCCCCTTATGCATTCTACGCATTAACAGCTCTTGCTTTTTGTGTCCCCTCTCAGACTTTAGGCCGGTTCTCCCTTTCATTCATCTAAGACTCCATTTCCTGAACCTAATCTTATAGATGTCTGCATTCACCTGTGACAAGACTGTGTAAGTATTGCAAGGTCGTGTTATTGGCGGTCAAAGCATTAGCCAACTGGTTGAAAAATCAAAGAGAGAGTTCGCAGACCAATGTATGGTTAATTGCACATTGCTTTGGACTATACACAATCTTCCAACGCAAGGCTATAAATACCCAAGGAACAATGGGGAACAGTGTTTGCGTTTTATTAGGCTGTTATAATATTTTCTTAAACTACAACTGGAATGCAATATCTGCTTCTGCGCGCACAAATATGCATTTGAGAGCACGAGGTCATGTTCCCCAGCCTAGGGATTAGAGAGTTCTTTAAGTTCTCAAATACAATAAGAAAATTTTCTAGCTGATTTCTTCTTTCAAAAATCTAATAGAGAGGAATATAAAATGTATAAAATAAAGAATACAGATGGCCAAGTAAACATATACAATTTATCCCCACTAGTGCTTAAAGACCTGCAAATTAAAATAAGATGAAAATATCACTTTTTGGTTTTGGTAAAAAATAAGGCATTAAAATATTTAATGTTGAAGATATTGCAATATGGGCACATTTCTCTTACCCTGAACAGTAATGGATTCGGACATATGTTGATTCTTTAAAGTAGATTTATGCAATCGCAAACATATATAACATAGAAATGTTGACAATAAAACTTATTTTTAAAAGTTATATAACTGATGATTTCTTAATGATATATAGTGAATTAGATAAACGAGATATAAAAAAAGCAAAATATGCTTTTGAAATGTTCGAAATTAGGAAGAATCAAATCATCAATCTAAAAACAGAATTCAAAAACAACCCAAGAGAAGGTTAAAATTATTATTAAAATTACTACTTTTTAAAGATGTTTATTTATTTATTTTGAGAGATAAAGAGAAACTCCCAAGCAGGCTCAATCCGGGCTGGATCCCATGAACCGTGAGATCATGACCTGAGCCGAAATCAAGAGTCAGAAGCTGAACCGACTGAGCCACCCAGGCGCCCCTAAAATTACTATTATCTCAAATAAAATGTTCATTTCTTCTGTGTAAGTTATGCCTTCTGTCCCCTCATCTCTGATGAAACTGGCTAGCATCTTCATTATATTCTCCGCACCCTCACACTTTATTCTAACTCCAGAAAATTATTCATTAAGCATCTATTTATAGGTCTATTTCTTTTTTTTTTTTTTTTTTTTTTAATTTTTTTTTTCCGTTTATTATTTTATTTTTGGGACAGAGAGAGACAGAGCATGAACGGGGGAGGGGCAGAGAGAGAGGGAGACACAGAATCGGAAACAGGCTCCAGGCTCCGAGCCATCAGCCCAGAGCCTGACGCGGGGCTCGAACTCCCGGACCCCGAGATCGTGACCTGGCTGAAGTCGGACGCTCAACCGACTGCGCCACCCAGGCGCCCCTATAGGTCTATTTCTACATTTAGTGGAGTCTTCCAAGGATTGGATCAAATCTTATTTACTAACTGTTTTCCAATACCTAGCAGAAATTACCACGACTTGACAAGTCAAAGGAATTCTCTGACTTGTTTCTTAAAAATTCATATTTGAAGCTGATGCTGACTGTATCTGACTCTCTGTGAAGGGGTTCAGGAATCTGTGTTTTAGTCAGCATCCTAGATAATTCTTATGTGCAGATTAATTGGGAAATGATATCTTTGTCTCTAAGAGGTATACACATTTAGTGAAATGGTGTGCAATGTAAATTTGAGAGCCATATGTCAATTTCAGGACAATGGCTCCTTAAGTGACTCGGTATCAGTTGACATGGCGAGAGAGGGCTGACATTAAGTCTGCCTGAGGTCGTGTCTGGTGTCCCTTGTCCCAGGGAGCAGAGTAATGATGCTTGGGCAACTTTTGGCGGACTTATTATCCCTGGGTTATAGCCCTCTCCTGTTCACCAATCTTTGCCAAATGGAATGAGTAGAGAGGCTTACACCACCCTCTGGCCACCATCTTCAGAAGTAGCATTTGGGTTGGGAACGACACTGCAGTCTGATGTCTTTTGGTGCCATTCAGCAGCCAATAGTAGAAGAGATATCACACGTGTTAGTGACAGAGTCTACATCTGACTATTTCAATGCCTCCAAGGAGAGCTCCCCACTCTGCTCCTTGAGAGGCACAGCTTCAAGCCTACCTACCCCCTTTTTTTTTTGTTAAGCTGTTAGATTTCCTTGGCTTTGCATACCTTATTTTGGTGCATCTCCTTTGTGAAAAAATTCTATAGCAAAGTATTTTTTAGTTCACAAGATCTCCTACACTTTATAATGTTTCAAGTTAATCCAACTCATTATCACTTTTTTTGTAAACAAACAAACAAACAAACAAAACCCAGACAATAAAAATAAAGCATAGCATCTGGCCCTTTGCTGAAATGGTCTGGACAACTGGAGAGGGACCAGAATCCTTTCTCGGTGAGTTATTCTGGGATTAATTCCCCTGTATTAATTCCCCTGTATAATTCCCCATCTGTTATTAAGACTATAGCAAATTAAAACTTGGAGATTTTTGAACATTAATCTTGATTAATTTCTTAATTGAGGGACTGGAAAATAGAGTTTGGGCTAAATAAGACCTATTGAAGGAAAAGAAAATTAAATGATGTGATACATGTTCAGGAAGGTATTTCAAGAATTAGTTCTTTAATGCATGATATGTAATAACCGACTCCAGATCCTTTTGTTTGTTTGTTTCACACTCTATCAGGTGACTTTATGTTTCCTGCGAATCATACGAGTATTTTTTTAACTAATATTCCTTTCTCCTGTTAAATCTTATAGAAGAAAAAAAAAAGCTTTCTTCCGAAAACACTTTTTTTTCTATCAGCTTTATTATTCAACATTTAAAGGGTTATTGTGTTATTATTTTCCTTGAATGATGAACACGATACATCGGAGCCCAGCGACCAGGAAATTGTATGTTTCAAGTGTCATTTCTTACTAAAAATTCAATATTAGGTTAGTGCTTATGTAAGCACACTTTAATTTGCCAACTGTTAATTGGCTATCTCCAGCGCTTAAGATGGTGAATTCCGAGGTACATTCTTCACCGCAGAATTCTGTACAATTCCAGCCAAGATGACCACAAGTGCATTAGGAAAACCATGCCTCTCCCAAGTACATATTCCTGTAATTGTTGTCACTTCCACCCCCTCGGCTCATCTCATGATTAAATCAAGCTCGCCTTGTGCTTCTCAACCCTCTCAGATGCCATGCATCATTCTGTAGAAAAATATTTATAAAAGGAATTAAATCAAATATTCGCACACACCCCAGTCATTATGGGTGATTAATTTTCTTTTCCAGACTCCATTAAGGGCCTTCCCTGATATTCTTACCAGAGGCTGAGGTCTCTAATTTATTTCCCTCCCTCTCTCCTCGAACCCCCCCTCCTTTTAATGGCCCAGGGTCGTGCTGGGATACTCATTAGTTTCCTGCTAGCTGTTCTGCCAAGCAGCCTCAGAGGCCTCGGCGTCACCTCCGAAATCATTAACGTAACGGGCGCTGCAATCTCCACCTGCCAAGCGTAATCATGTAGAGGATGAAACCCGCTCCTCCATAAAGGAGCGTTTGGGGGGAGAGAGGAGTTGGGAGGGGAAGCCCACGTGGGGCTGTCATTTGCTCCGAGCAAGTGAAATCTCACTAACAGAGATGGGAAGCCAGATGTGTGCAGGCATCCCGGTCGTGTTCGGGGAACAGAAAGGGTCCGGTGCGGGGGTGACGGGCCTTACTTCTGGCTCAAGAGGTAGATACGACGATGTATAGAAGGGCGAAGGCGGTCTGATCACGTCCCTGGTTTTCTAGAGCCGCCCCTCGCTTCTGCTGTGTTCATGCTTGGTGGTGGAATCTATTCGCAGATGCCTTCTCTGAACGTGACGCTGCTGTTCCCAGTGAGGTTGAGGAAAGCCCGCTCGCCCTTCAGTCTAAGAAGAACGTTTACACACGATTTATGTGTGGTTTACGGGGTTTCGGTGAAAGACACAACTGCTGGCATTGTTCCCTAGGTCATCATTCAAAATTAGGTCTGATGTGCTCAGAAGGGCAGACTCCACATTAGGATTCTTGACCCTAAAGTACAGTTCATCTGACAGGGGAGAAAGGGGGGGAGACCATCAGCCAACGCAGTTACTGCCTTGTTGGATGCAGAGAAAATAGAAATCGTGCGTGGAAAAAAATGCAGAGACTCTGCATACAAGTTTCCTATGGACAAGAGCTTTCCGGAACATTTTAGCTGCGTTTGCTCACTACAGGGCCTGCTTTTGTTCTGCCCCCTACGGTAGCATCGGGGAGCCTGGCATGGTGGGGCTAAGGAGCCGCTGTGTGCACGAGAGGCCACGTAGGGTGGAAGCAGTAATGCAAGGTCGTTCAAAGTAGGAACTATGAAGGGGCACCTGCGTGGCTCAGTCTGTCAAGCATCTGACTCTTGGTTTCGGCTCAGGTCAGGACTTCACGGTTTGTGAGATGGACCCCCACGTCAGGCTCTGCACCGACAGCACAGGGCCTGCCTGGGATTCTCTCTCCCCGCCCCCCCCCCACAAACTCTCTCTCTCTAAAAATAAATAAACTTTAAAAAACATATATGGACTTTGGGAATCCCATAGACTAATGCTGAGGCTTTAGTCGCTAGCTGTGTGATCATAGATAGGCATGTTGCCTTAACCTCTTCAAACCTGGATTTCTTTATTCCTAAAATTTGGTCCGTAACAGTGGCTCAGTAATAGTATAATGGTTGAATGCTATGAACTCATGCAGAGCACTTAGCACTAGTACTTAGCATGTACTAAGCAATCAATGAATCGTAACCAAAGCTGGCTGCTTACTTTAGCCAAGCCCCGTGCAAAATAAAAATGTGGAGTCCCTTGCTCAAACATGTCACGTGGTTTGTTATTTGCTGTTTAACATCATTCTCTCTTAAGCACAAAGATACTCACCCAGTAAGTGTAAAATCTTACAGGGCACTCCCCATGGCCCAGGAGCAAAGCAAGGGTTGCTACCTCCCAGATTCCCTTCTCCTGCCAGTTGACACACTAAATCGTCTCTTCCCAGAAGTCTGCTGCCCAATCCACAGCAGGCCTGAGAACCTAAAGAGATTGCAATTTCTGGGATGAGTATGGGACAACATGAAGGAATAGACCAGAAGCTTATTGGTGCCAAGTCCCCCACTGAATACAATATGGCTCCATCAGCCTGGCCTGAAACGTGGTATGGGGTACACACTTTTCCTTGGCGCTTCTCGAGAACTCCCCCGCCCCAGCCAGCTCCCTTCTGGGAGTGAAAGGCAGGAGCAGAAAGGCAGAGGCTAGTTGATTCTTGGGGACCCCTGGGAACAGTCCACAGGCATCCGGTCCTGAAGAGGGGGAGTTAACAGGGCGAAGAACCACATATGAGTGGAGCCTCCAAGCCCTAGCACATGCTCCTGTGTCCTCTAGGACTCCACTAGCAGAGCACTGTTCAAAAATAAAATCGTGAAGGATTCTAAGACACCAGTCCCGGAACATTAAATCCTGAGTATGGGATCCTGAGAGCTGGGCCATGGGCACTGGTCACACACCCACGATACTAAGTATAACCACTTGGACCACCAGTGCTCCTTTCCGGTTCTGATCCTGCTTTGCCAATAAAGGGCCAGATAAGTTTGGGTATCGCCCTTAGCTGTTCAGGTTATTGGAGCTCCACAAGTAAAATGAAGGGATAGATGGTGTCTAAGTGTTCGTTGTTACTAAGCTTTTCTTTTTTTTTTTTCTTTGTTAAATTCTTTTATTTTTCCCAGCTTTACTGAGATATAGTTGGCATGCGGTGTGTACATTTAAGGTGCACAACGTCATGATTTATAGGTATGTATTGCAGAATGATCACCGCAATAAGGTTAGTTAACACATCCATTACCAATTTATGTGTGTGGTGAGAACAATGAAGGTCTACTCGCTTAGCGAATTTCAAGTATGCAATATCATATTATTAACTCTAGCCTCCATGGTGCATACTACAGCCTCGAATTTATTCATCTTATAATTGAAAGTGTGTATTTTCTGGTTGGTATCTCTCCATTCCCCCCACTCCCCACTCCCCTGGTGACCACCAATCTACTCTGTTTCCATGAGTTCAACTTTGCGAGATTCCACATATAAGGGAGCCCTTACCACCTTTCTGTGCCTGATTTATTTCACTTAGCAAAATGCCCTCAAGGAGGCAAATAACAGGTACTCCTTTGTTTCTGCTGGATCATATTCTGTTTTATAATATAACACGTTTTCATTATCTCTTTGTTGATGAACACTTATGTTTGCGTGTCTTAGGCACTGAGCATAATGCTGCAATGAACATGGGAATACAGAGATCTCTCCAAGATGGCAATTTTATGCCCGTCAGATATGTGCCCAGAAATGGAATTCCTGGGTCACATGGTAGTTTTGGTTTAACTTGATTAAGGAACCTTCATGCTGTTTTCCACAGTGGCCGCACCAACATACATTCCAACCAATGCATAAGGGTTCCCTTTTCTGCACACCCTCACCAGCATTTATTATCTCTTGTCTTTTCTTTTTATGATTATTTTAGAGAGGGGGGAGGGGCAGAGGAGGAGAGAGAAAATCCTAACCAAGCTCCATGCTTGTGAATCCTGACGTGGGGCTCAATCCCACCACCGGGGGATCCTGACCTGAGCCAAAATCAAAAGTTGGATGCTCACACCCACGCACCCCACCACTTGTCTTTTTGATGATAAACATCCTAACGGAAGTGAGGTGGTCTGGATGTGGTGGTATTGATTTTAAGAAGCGTTCTTTAAGGGCAGGGGCTACGTTGTAATTATTTTTGTAAACCTCATGGTATGTTGTCCACAAAGGTATTCAGCAAATACATGCTGATTTATATTCAGTCATAGGCCCTATTTCTGTGACAAGACCACACTTTCCTTGAGAAAGAAGCCATGTCTTAAATACCTCTTCAGGAAGGCAGCTTTACATAATAATATAAAAATGGACGCTGGAATTGACCATAGACTTTATATTCTCGCTCTATCATCTGCTAGCTGTGTTATCTGGAAACAAAAAAACCCTGAGGTTCTGGGCTTTATACATGTAACACAGGCCCAAAATACCTATAATATGGAGCTGGTTAGGGCTTTAATATGATAATGCATAGTAGGTACTTTATGTCAGCAGGTGTTTCATGAATGGAAGATCTCTTATTAAAACTTAGTCACTGTATGCAAATTGGCTTTCTTCGAGTTAACTAAAACAAAAGCCTTAATGTTTTTGTGTCAGTTATTTTATTTGTATAAGTGGCCTAGACATTGTTCCCATGCGAATGACTTGTATGGGACCTGATGAAAGGGACTTCACTACCAAACTCACCACGATGTCCTTCGAAACCATTTGGGGATTAGCTCAGCGTCAAGTGCTAAAGCCGTTGTAAGTCCCGTTTGTGTCACATGGCAGATAAGACGGAACACTCACGTGCAGGAAGGATTGACAATAGTACAATGAATGGTTGGCCAGCTGTCTCTGCATGCTTATTCATCTGGCCTCTTAACTTTCTGAGCTCTTGGACACGCTCCTTAAAGATTCTTGTGTGCGTGCGTGTGTGTGTGTGTGTGTGTGTGTGTTTTATTATTTGTAATTGTTTTTAAACAAGCAAAGGGGAAAATATAAGAGAGACACACACACAAAGCAAAACAAAACATAACAGGTCACAGAGTACTGTTATGCTCGTACTCCATGGAACTCTCTAGGTCAGGGAAGAGCCAAGCCAATAAGTGAAAAACTACTTTCTCTGACTTGTTTTCTTTTCTTTTCATCTCTGATCAGATACTGGCTATTTAGCAAACAGTCATTCTTGTAGTGACATACATGACAGAAACAAAATGAACTTGTCCAATGATGATGGATGGTGAAGCAGAATTATGATTCGCGGGTCTGCAGTCAGTGATGTCTATGGAGTTATTTTCTCACTACTCAGGTGCGAAGGTGTTCAGGCCACTGGAGCAGTGGGAAGTAAGAGCTTTTCTTAGCCTGAATCAGGCCTGTTCTTTATTGTCCGGCTTTGCCCACAAGAGAATTAGCTTGATAGCATGTTTCTTTGCAATCGTATATTCACTTTTCTGTCACTCTCATTAGACGGTAAGCTAACGAAAACCAAGCCCTTATTTATTTTTTATATATACACTTATTTATTTTAAGTTTAAATAAAACTTAAAATAAATAAATAATTTAAATAATTTTAAATAAATAAAATTTAAATAAAAAAACTTAAATAAATAAATAATTTATTTTGAGGGAGGAGAGAGAACATGAGCAGGGAAAGGGTTCAGAGAAAGGGAGAGAAAGGATCCTAAGCAGGCTCCGTGCTGTCAGTGTGGAGACCGATGTGGGGCTCAAACCCATGAACCGCAAGATCATGACCTGAGCCGAAATCAAGAGTCCAATGCTTAACTGGCTGAGCCATCCAGGCGCCCCCATACTTCTTTATTTATTACATTCTCATGGTTGCTTCAGTCCCTGGCGCAGGATATTTAGGAAGGAAGGGTTAAAAGGAAGGAGGGAAGAATTGAAGAGAGTTTTATGAGGTTTTCACTAATTTTGAAGGAGACTCAACTGCCATTCATATGAAACAGTTGGACTTTGTATAAACTTTGGAATAGGTTTGAATACTTTCTCTATTTGGTGTAATAAATGTTACTTAATGTATATGAAATAATATTGTACAAGAAGTGACCATACCATGGTTCCAAATATCCTTTACAAATTCATTATGACACAGTAGTATGTGTGTGTGTGTGTGTATATACATATATATATATATATATATATATATATATATATATATATAATCATTCTGTACATAACCCAGGTCAAATGGTTGTGTTGACGACATGTTTGATACATAAAACACAGTTAAAGACTCCTAGAAACTTTTATTTGTTGCAGAATACCTACTTGAGGAAAGTTAACTATAGCATAGTTCTGCTCTGTTTTATTTTGTTCCAAGTAACTTGGTAGTTAGCAAACAAATATTGAGCTGGGAGAGGTACAAGAAACTAGAAAGCACAAAAGGAAGACACAAAGTAATAAAAAGAAAGAAATTTGATTCTAAGGAGCTATATAGACTATCAGTAAATAATGCTCAATGAAATAAGCAATTTTTGTTACTAAAAACAGAGCAATGACGTTTTGGATTCTTATCTCTCAGTTATCAATAAGTTTCTTTTGACCATGCATACGTGATGATGTGGAACGTGTGTGCATGTGTATGTGTGTGCATGTGAGCGTGTGATAGAAGCTATACAACCAATTGATAAGCTTTAAAATTTACTGGGTTTTGGTATGGTCAAATTGCAAGTGACAGGAACCACTCTAAGCTGTGAATGATAATCTCTTAATGTGAGGATATTATACAATAGCAAGAAATATGATGCATTAAATGATGGAATGAGTATCCTCTTAAGAGCATTGCAAATGCTGCCAGCCTCTGTGGCAGAATCCATTGGATGGCTTTTGCATTTTGCTGAGTTTGCAGGCTGCCTGAGGCCCTGTGGTTATGCTGTTACTCAGCGGGCAATGACACGCCGGGTTGCCAGAGAGGTGAACACAGGGAATCACATCAAAACATTGAGACCACAAATTCAGTGCCTCGTCTACACGTTGTGAAAACGGAAAAGAATAAATATCTTCACCTGCTGCTGCTTGCTATTTTTCTAAGGGTATTTTTGGATGATTTTTATCCTCTTTTTTTCTGGGAAGGAAAAGAAGAATTCGCCTCTCCCTTCTCCCTAGAGTAAGCCAGTGGAAAGAGCTGATATTCTGTTGCTATTAAGCAGTTCCCCCCATGGCTAGTGGAAAGACATTTCCACTTAGTAAACATTAAAACAGGAAGTGTTATGTAACTAAAATACATGCAGTAAGGTTGAAATGCTTTGTTAATACTGAATCTAGACAGGAATATGCGATCTGAAAGTAAGAGAACATTAATACCTCTTCGGTGAGTTGTACATAGGAAAATGCTAATAGTACAGAAAGAAATTCTACAACTTTCTGAAAGAAAATGGGAAAATAACCGCCTTGTTCAATTTGGGATATGATAAGACACAAACCCTTTTAACACAGACATTGGCAACTCCTTCTTTGTTTCCTTTTTTCCCTTCCTTGCTTCAGGCAATGCACCATCAAAAATGTATCTAACATCTATTCTGCCTCAGTCATTTTGTTAGGTCATTAGGACACAAATATTAACAAATCAATAATCCTTACACTTGAGGGTCTCAGAGTCAATGTGCTAGATATCAGGAAATCACTGTTTCCTTAGTCTCCAGTGTTCTTAGCTTTATTACTGAAGTGATGAAGAACAAAGTTTTTTGTATGATTTTTTTTTTTTACTACTTGTTCATACAATCAGCCTTGGGTTTGGGGAAAGATCCAAAAACCTTAGTTACATTAGCCTGAGCTGCACATTAAGAGTATGCTTATCTAAGAAATGTACTACTAGGAGGTGTGTTTTTGTCCAGATGAGGGTATTAGATGTCCTCAAGGCTGGCTCATCTCTTTTGGTTATCAATCCATATCCAACATAGGCAGAGTTACTGCAGCCCTTCTAGAGAGACAGCTGTGGCATCCACCAACAGGGGCACTTGGGTATCCCTCCAAGAGGCAGCATATCTTCGGGAACCTGCCACTTCCCAGCTGTTTCGCTTCTATCAGTCTCATTTTGCTGTGTATAAATTGTTATGCCAATAATCTTAATATCCGCCTTGCAGATTTATTTTGAGGCTGACGTGTGTTAAATAGGGTCCACCAGATAAGAGAATATTCACCTGAATATATTTCAAGAAAGTTTTATTCTCCTCTGTTGGACTGTATTTTTTTTTCGTTATGATATAATCCATTAACGAATCCAAAGAGTAAATACCAACTTAACTATTAAAAAAAAAAAAAAGCTTCACTAATGACTCTAGCTGTGTCGCATGGACGAAGACACTCCAGAGAGTTATAAAATGCCATCAACAAACACTCACAACAATATCAACATCCTAGTAGAATTGGCTGAATTTCATGAAGAATATCTCAATATATTTCTTAGAGGAAACTCTAAGCTTCAAATTAAGAAACTGTAACATAAAGAGAATGCTTACAAGTGATGTTCATACATGAACTCTAGCTTCCGTTTACCTGGTTTGGATATATGGTTGGAGGAGAAAAAGAGGCTGAGGAGGACGAAGAGAAAGAGAAGAAAATGAAGCGTATGTAATATTGACATTATTTTACTTAAAGATTATATCTTTCCTCATTTACCTGGTCAGTTATTTGAAGTCTTTTTTTTTTCTCCAAATTACTCTTCTCAATCTAAATATAAATATTTTAAATAAATATTTAGACAACTACAAATAGAAATAACTCAATAAGCACAAGTGACTTGGTTTAATCTGAAGATAACAGTAGACACTATAAGCATATAGGATATTTTTTTGAAATATTTATGTAAGAAGAATGTAGGTTAATAGTAAAATTGTAGGATAATAAATCTGTATATAATTTGTAAAAAGTTCACTTGTAATAAATGACCCCACAGGCTTGCAGTGAAATAAATCTAATTATTTATTGAAATGATATAAAAATAATGAAGAAAGTCATAATTCAGAAAGAAGATAAGGCAATCATGGAAAGGAGGCAGCATGAGACTAGAGCAAATAAATCATGTTATATCAACTTCATAATACTACCCAAATTAATAAGTTAATAAATACAAAAAGAACAGTGTTAATATTGCATGTGGTTTTCACATTTAAGAAAGCACTTTGTATTTTAAGAAAACACTTGAGATTGTTCAAGTGCAGTCTAATTTAACATATTATTTGGAACAAGCTACTTGTTTCTATCTTATTGCTGACTAGTCTGTGTGTCACGTATAGATGAAAGAACAAATATAATATGTTGATGAAAATAGTCACATTCTAAGGCATTCACATGTCAACATGGAACCAGAAACATGATTAAATCAAAGAGCTTTTCTGCACCTAACTGGGCTAAGTGGTCTATAGTGATTGCATATTAGATAAACAGTCTTACCTGAGGTGGAGTTTGAATCCACTAAGAACATGAAGAGGCTATCAACTCAATTCACCAATCATCCAATACTTCCTACTTGTGCTCTGGATTCTTCCTTCTTAAAATCTCTTTTGTTTCTCTTTTACAGTAAGTCACAGTATCACTGTTCTGCATTCTGAATAAGATGATCTTTTAATATATTTTATGTAAACTTTATTGTAATGTAATTCAGACACCATAAAATCTACCCATTAAAGTGTAAACATTAGTGATTTTTTTTTTTTTTATGTTCATGGATTTCTACAACCATCACCATTAGCTAATCGTGAAGCATTCTCACTACCTTAAAGGAAACCCTGTATTCATTATCAGTCATTCCCCATTACTGTCTGCCTTGAGTCCCCAGCAAACACTCTTCTCTTTCTTTATGGATTTGCCTATTATGGATAATCTGTACTTAGGGAATCATACCATTGTGGCCTTTCTGAATGGCTTCTTTTACTTAGCATAATGTTTTCAAAGTTCATCTGTATTGTCACACATATCCTTTATTTCTACTCATTGATGAATAATATTCCACTGAATGGATATGTCGTACTTGACTTACCCATTTGCCAAGCTGATGCTTCTTTGGGGTGTTTCTCCTTTTGGCTATTAAAAATAATTCTACTATAAACATTAGTGTTTATGTTTTTATTAGTTACATTTTGGGGAGGGTGGCATTTATTTTCATTCTCTTTGGTATGTACTTAGGGGTATAATTTTGGGATCATATGGTAAACTCAGGTTTAGCAGTTTTAGGACCATCAAACTGTTTTCCATAGTTGCTGCAACATTTTACAATCTCACCTGCAACACTGTCTGAGTGTTAATTATTCCACATCCTCCTCTCCACTTGTTATTGTCTAGTCATACTGTGGGTGTGATGTGGTATCTCATGTGGTTTGGGTTTGCATTTCCCTAATGACTACTGCCTTTTGGTATTTTTTCACGCATTTATTGGCCATTTGATTATCTTCTTTGGAGAAATATCTATTCAAATTCATTGTCTCTTTTTGAATCAGATAATCTTCTCCTTGTTGAGTCATAAGTCTTCTTTATATATTCTGGAATTCGTTTCCTGGTAATATCTATGATTTGAAAAAATTCTCTTTGTTTTTTTATGGATTGTCATTTCATTTTCTTGATGTCGTCTTTAGAAGCACAAAAACTTAAAATTTTTACAGACTCTAGTTCATCTCCTTTTTTGTTGTTTTCACTTTTGGTTTCATAGAAAGCATTGGCTGAGACAATATCACAAAGGTTTATTTTTTATTTTAAGAGTTTTAGTTTTTATATTTAGACTTATGACCCACTTTGAGTTAGTTTTCATATATGGTTTTAAGTACAGAGCCCAACTTCATTCTATTACATTCTATTATAGTTGCTCTAGCAACATTTGTTGAAAAGTCTATTCTTTCCCTTATTGAATTATCTCAGCACCTTTGTCAAAAATCAATTAAGCACAAATGCAGGGTTTGTATATGCATTGTCAATTATAATCCAATGATCTTTTTGCTTATTTTTATGCCAGTACCACACTGTATTGATTACTGTAGAATTGTAACAGGTTTTGAAATTGGGAAGTTTGAATCATACAACTTTGTTCTCTTTCTTCCAAACTCATTTTGGCTATTCCGAACCCATCATTTTTGTTTGAATTTTAGGATCAGTTAGTAAGTTTCTGAAAAAAAGAAAAAAAAAGCAACTGGGATTTTGATACGGTCGTATTGTATCTGTTGACTAATTTGGGGAGAGTTGCCATCTAAGATATTAAATCTTCCAATCTATGAACATCAATTCCCTTCACTTCTTTAATTTCTTTCAGCAATGTTCTATGCTTTTCAGTATACAAGTTCTATACTTTTGCTGTTAAATGTATTCTTAAATATTTCAGTATTTTGATGTTATTATAAATGGAATTGTTTCCTTGATTACATTTTCTGATTGTAAAATGAATCTGAGCCCTGTCCTCAGTCCGAAAAATTGATGAAGTAATTATAAAAATATAATTCACAATATTCCTTGATTTAAGTATAATAACTAACACTTAAGTATTATTTATTACACAGCTGCCATTATCCTAAATATGTTACATATATTCATTAATGTAGTCTTTATGCCACACTATGAGACACCATCTTACAAATGAGACAGAAGGAGGTTAAGTGATCCTTTCTGATTAAAACGACAAAATAACACCTGCATATTCCCTTATATCTTTTAGATCACTTATAGTTTCATGGAATTTTTCTTCTGCTCCCTACTTTCTCTATTGTCTTTCGCATAATATCACTTCTTCATGTTAGTTTATTGTGGATTTTGTCATTCCTGCCTTATGAAGCTTGACTGTTGACTGGAACTCTCTGTCCATATGTAGGACTTATTAAATGGGCCTCAGTGTAAGGAAACCCTTGCTTTTCATAGGGAAACCACATTACCCCACACAAAGATGCCTGTGGTTTTTATTTGTTGGCTCTTCAGCCTTTCCGAGAATGGACCTGCTAATGTCCTGTTGAAAGGTGTGTGTGCTGAATATAGGAATTGTGGAAACAGACTAGAAGAAAGGGATCTGAGCTGCCACTAGGTGCTGGTTGTTAGATTTTCAGTGAATCCTCATTTTTTGTGTGAAAACTCGCCTTCACTTCCTCTTATACTCGTGTCCCTGACTTAAAGGCTCTGGTGTTTTTGTGTGTTTGTTTTCAGTGAATAAATGTATAAGGGGGGATGGCTGGCTGGAAGGGAAGAAAGACAAAATGAGAATTACCTTGTAAAGCGTCTGTTTCTAATAGATTTTATATTGTCCTCTGTTGTCCTGATGTGTCTTCCTCATCTTCTAAAGTACTTGTATTTTCTAATTCCAAGCCTTCCTGATCTAACGACAGAAGTCAATAGATTATGACATGGACCCACTCCATTCAGGAGCTTATGTTTCAGCCCTTTCAGGTGTATTGTCAGTTATCATAACTTCTGAACATAAATTCACATTTCTCATTTACCGTGTTTCCCCTTCCATTTTTAACATCCTAGTGGGTTTATCTATTTTACTCTTGTTTGTTCTCAGTTTAGTAGTGTTAGAAGGGATCTTAGAGATCAAGCACATAATCCATCCACCACAATCAACTACAAGTATCTGAGACACTTCTCTGTCTCTTGTAACTATGACAATGTTTGGCACACAATATGGAATTAATAAATTATTGGTGAAGCCAATTGAATTGAATGGTACATAGTTTGAGAAAATGGTTTATAACCACTGTAACTAAATATCATATTTCAGTAAAATTACAAAGGAATGACGTGGGAAAAAAACCACATTTTTTGTTGTTGAATTGTATACATTAACTGCTATATAGTCAAACTATATGGAGTAAGAAAGCTCCTGGAAATAAAGACGCTTGGTCAATAAAATCTAGAACCCCGTGCCAGATGGCTGGGTATTCGCTGACTATTCATGCTGATTTCATTGTGGTAAGTTTGTTGCTTGAAAGCCAAAGCCCAGTTATCCAATGGATTCAGTGTTCAGTTGAGACACTGAGACTCAATTCTAAATAATGCTGTATAGAATGAATCAATATATGGTACAAATCTTGCCCCTCCTTCAAAAATCCACCCTTCCTTTTGAATGCATATCAATATCCAAAAAAACCACCACCACCAACAACAAACCTGTGTTAAAAATTATGGAGTCTATGTCAGACTTGGTCCCTGATGACATCACAAAAGAGAGATCCCTCATCTCTGACTTTTGCATCAATTAAACAAAATAGAAATAAGAAGGTATCCCATGTTATTGTATAACACTAGGACTTGAAAGTTTGTTATTAGCATTATCCTAATAATGAAAATAATGAATATAATGCCACCAATATGTTATTAATAGGAAATAAATGTGAAATTGGTTCGAAGATAGGTTAGTATATAGTGTAATCTCTGGACAGTTCACAAAGCCCATCTACCTTCCTCAGTAATTACTTCTACTAAGAAATCCTGAAAGCAAAGCATTTTGATTAAATATTAAAAAATACATATTTCTGTTTATTCTGCTGTGTGTATGCATGTGTGTGTGTTGTTTTCATCATTTTTTTTTTCTGCTTAAAAAGACAAGGACATTACTCAGTGATTAAGTCTTTCCTTGAGATGAAGGTCACACACTACTGGCCCAAATCCAGATATAGACTCTAATTATCATTTAATTGACTAGAATTGAAAAGCATTACAAAACTTCACATCAAAATCTGGAATTTTCCGTCTCTGTTGACAATAAGATCTGACAAGGGTGCTTCACTTCAACATGGCCACAATCAGCTGGAGCTGACTGGCTCTTTTTCTTTGATAAGGTGTCTGTTTTCATTTCTCCTTAGGTGCAGCCATTCTCTCAAAGTATACACGCATCCTTACACCTCATTCATGTTACCTGTCTTGTCCCAATAGGAATTTGGATCACGACCATTTTTGCAATGATTAAAAAACAAACAAACAAACAAACAAACCCCTAGACCATTTAGTCATGAAGCAAAATATATTTAGTTTGTTTTCTGGCACTTGAATTTTATAATTGTTACACAGATTTATTATCATCACATAGAGCTTGCATCTGTGATTATCTTAGCTGAGTGTCAGAAAGGTGGATTGTTATTATGATCTTACTTCTGCATATTAGTTCATATTTTTTAAAAAACTTGTTAGTTACATTTTGTCTCATCTACTTATTTGCTAGCGGGAAACACGAAGCAGTGGTTGTGTTTAATCTTGAAATGGAGAGTAAATTTAAAAAATATAAACTATTAACCATATGTGAGCCTACATAAGCCTCATAGGAAGAATATGTATATTATACATCAGACTTCCAAAGGTATTTAGAAGAAGTTGTCATCAACTCACACATGTGCTCAAATTTCCAAATATTCTTAATACCATTTTCAGATGTGAACTTGGGGAAATCAGTGTTCTTTTAATTTTGTGTAGTGTTTAAAAGAGAAATGAATTTTATTTATTTTATTTTTTTCTGTTTGGCTGCCCAGGGTGTGGGGAATTCGTAATTGTACTAGTTAGAGTGTGTTTAGTTTTAAGCAATAGAAAACTCGAGTTCAAAGACCTAAACAAATAGGGGTTTATTTTTCTTATATTACAAGAAGTCTGCATCTTGTTTTTGCTGGTATTGATTCAGTGGTCTTATATTATCAGTGTTTGCATCTGTAATTTTCCTATCCTTGCTACAGTCAAAGCTGATTGCTATGACTCCAGGCCTCATGCCCACTATCGAAGCAGGGCAAGGGGATGAGAGAGAGAGATGACATCAGTTGAAATTATCTTTATTACCAAGAAAAGCAAAAACATCTCCAGAAATCCATCTACATAATTCAACATATGTCTCACTGGTTAGAAAGATTTCAGATGGCCACTTCTAACTCAAAAAGAAGCCTAGACTAAAAATATTTAGAAGAGATGGTCAAGGGAAAAGAGACAGGAATGATTTTCAGTTAGCCAACGATTTGTATGTGCCCATAAACCATATGGGTTATGATAGGAAAGTGTGTGCTATTTCCTACTATAGTAGAATTAAAAAGCACCAGATACTGACTAACCCAGTCACTCTTGCTAAGCAGTTGCTCCCCTGCCGGTTTCTGACTGGATGTTTGCTACAGAGTAGAGGTAGTCAAGCAGGAACACTGAATTCTAAGACCAATAATGTCAATAATGCAGTAGCAATTTCTAGAGGCCATAAAGCAATAAAATCAGTGCAAACAATGGAAGCCAGTAATTAGTACCAATACCAGACTGATTTGGGCCATGGTGTTTCTGTGGTTATGATACCCAGCTTACCTTATTCCTGTCTGTTCCCATATCTGATTCTGTAGACTTCTTGGATATTACTTCTGTGTTGAATCCCTTATTTGTTTCATGCATCCAAGAAGGTAACATAGAAGTTGGAACAGATAGTTGTTATAAGCCAAAGACATTCGCAGAAATAAGGAGAATCTGGGATTTGTTACTTGGAATTAGTTCCGACTAAAGGCAATTTTTAAACATCTAATAAGCATTAAGGGATGGGTGTCTGGCAACCCATGAAACGCAATAGGAAATGAAAAACAATTATGTTATTATCAATGGTCACCTGGAAGAATTGCCAATTGAAGACAATGTTTAAAAAGTCATTGGGCATCAGAAATAAAATTCAAGACTGTAGAGTGGAGTGATTTACTCCAATGGGACCTTAAAACAAATAAATCGATGGATAAGTTCAAATTCTTATGTTGTTGTTGTTTTGAAATGCAGATAGAAGACCAGAAAATCCCTGTGCTTCTGTGAAACAATTTTTGTCATAGAGCCACTAGACCAAGAGCGAAAACCCAGACACAAAGTTTGGTTCTATGGATTGTCAAATTATATTAATTGAATTCGCAACGTCTCAAGAAATTTAGGGCACTGATAAGGAAAGAATGGCCAATAATCTTTAGAAAAGGGGCACATGCGAGGAATCAGAGGATCATGAGTACCAAAACTCAATCCGCTCTCAGACTTCCTTAGCAATAGGAGTGACCACTTTTTTCAAGTCACGGAAGCTGTCCCCTGCTTTGGTGAAAGACCTTGAAAGGTTTGAGATGCAGAGGTTTAGTGATTCCTGGGCTGGAAAGGATTGTCAAGGACTTACAAGGAAGCTGCATGGACAGTTGATCCTATGAGATTTAGAAAAGAATTATGTATATGGAACTCTCAGAATTGACTCAGAGGGTAGGAAAATTTGTGTCCTACAAGTTTCTTTCTTTGCAAAGATGTTCCTACTTTAATGAGGTTCTTAATAACCAAGGGAGACAAAATAACTTTTATAACAATATGAGGTAGTATTTTTTCCATTCACCCTAGAAATTCCTAAATTAGATCATGAACAAATAAGCAAATTAACCACGGTAGTAAAAGCGTATAAAGTATATTGCAAAAGTTCACCTATCTAATGCTATTGATGACTGTTGTACATTCCGAGAGGAATACCCAAAGACCCAATAGGGCAATGTCCACCAAAGAGACAAGATAACCACCCGCTGCATTTGGCCTCCTTCTACCCAGGCTGAGGTAACAATTTGCCCTTACTAGAAGAGTCATATTCTGGATTTGGTTTTGCTTTTTCCAGCTTAGAGGCAAAGATACTTTAAGACAGTAGTAACATCCCACATATATTAGTATGTTTGGGGTGTCATAGCAATATACCATGGAAGGGGTGGCTTACACAACAGAAATTTGTTTTTTCACAGTTTTGAAGCCTGGGAAGTCTGAGAATAAGGTTCAGCAGGGTTCAGTTTCTGGTAAGAATGGTCCTGCCAACTTGAAGACAGCTGCCTTTTTGCTATGTCTCCACATGACTGAGGGAGAAAACTCTGGTTTCTCTTCTTTTTATAGTGACACTAACCCTGTCAGATTAAGACCACAGCCTTACATCTTACGGTTGTATGCCCTTTCATGTACCCATAACTCAGAAACAGCTGACCATACAGAATGACAGGATGTTTTCTAATGTCTTTGTTATGGCACGATTGTTCGAAGCCACCTTATGTTGTGTTTGGAACCACAGCTGATTGATGATGTTGTTTTTCTTGTAGCCAGTATTCATAGACACGGGAACTAAGGGGGGAAAGTAGGAGTGTCAACTTTTTCTATTATATATATTAATCTACTCACAAATCTTTTCCTCACGACTCTGAATTTTTGTAGTTCAGAGGTTTTATTACACAAGGGAGAAAAACATCGCTCAGTGGACTTAGCAAGATCCAGTTCTATTAAACTGAAAGCTAAATTACCACTGGTCATTTGGGGCCTTTCCTGCCAACAGATGAGGACAAAAAGGCTTTAATAGCCTGATATGATTGATCCTGGCTATCAAAGTGAGGTAGGATTGCTGCTATACAGTGGAGACAGGAAGGAACATACATGCAACTAAGGGCTTACTGTATAATATTTAAGAGCTATCTTGTTCAGTGCTAAAAGCTGATGAAATTCTATAGCAACTATAGATGGGGCCAACAAGAAATCTAAAACAAAGGTTTGGATCACCTCTATAAAAAAACAACAACAGGCTGAGGTCCTGATTGAAAGAAATGAAAATAAATATGAACTTCTTAGTTGAGGAGAAGTTGTAAATTTTAAATATCGGCTAGGAACCACTCTGGGAATGAGAGACGTAATGCAGATCTTTCTGTGTGTGTGTGTGTGTGTGTGTGTGTGTGTGTGTGTGTGTGTTTGATTTAAATCATTTATAACACCACTTCATTCGAAAATGCAGCGTTTATTAAAAAAGCATGATACTCTTGGGGTGCCTGGGTGGCTCAACCGGTTAAGTGTTCACCTTCAGCTCAGGTCATGATCTCATGGTTCATGAGTTCAAAGCCCACCTCAGAGTCTATGCTGATAGCTCAAAGCCTGGAGCCTGCTTCGGATTCTAGATCTCCCTCTTTCTCTGCTTCTGCCCTGCTCACACTCTGTCTTTCTCAAAAATAAATAAACTTTAAAAAAAAGCATGGTGTTATTGAAAAGCTGTAGGCGGGGCATATACCCTGAGTTGTTGTTTCAAGTGGGTCAAAACTGAGTCCTCAGCATTTTCATACCTAATTCCATAGCCGACAACAGTAACATATGAGTTGAGAAAAGATTCAGAGGAATTTACAAGGTTTTTCAGAAACAAACCATTTTTCTAGAGAAATGAACCCAGTTTGTTGGCTTCTGGAGGATTAGTCTCTAACCAATTAGAATAACTGATCATAGATAATTAAAAGTCTCTAATACTGATGTGTTAACATCTTATAAGTTTCTGATGTATGGATTACTTTGTTGGCTATTCCAACAAGATGTACATGCATATGAACTTACTTGTTCTGCTAATGATGAAACAAGGCTAAGGAGATTGCAACCATAATCTCAAAGCTATTAAATGGAGAAGCTTGCACTAAAATATGTGGTTCAGAATCCAGATCAATTTTTTTTTTTACCATGTGACATTGGTAGAGTTTATAGACATACTAAAAAACAATACAATTGACCCTTGTAAATAAACTCATGCAACTTTGATAGCTTTGTTGCATGAATATTTTCCAAAGTTATCCTTGAAGCTAAGCATTAGGATAGTCATGATTTATGAAACAGCAATGATTAAACATAATTTTTGGTCACATGTTTTATGTTCCTTCTCTCTTCCTGGATTATATGATGATGAAAACCCGAAAAGGGTTTACATTTGGGGCATAAGGAAAGAAGGCGTTTTAACTTTACTCCTTCATAATGACACTACAATTTTTTAAAAATGTTTTCCTAATTCAAAATAATTCATGTCATTCTGTTTTAGAAGTTATTTAAAAACACATTTAGCAATTCATGTTGCAGGGAGACAATCCTTGGAATTGTCACTTGCATATATCATTGATCCACCGTGATATTTTCCTAAAAAATAACTTTGTATGGTTATTAAGTACCCATTTTCATTTATACTTATGGATACAAAAAGCTTCTGCTGATCTCTCCCCCACTTGTTTTCGTCTTGTATAAAAATTCATGAAATGAAAGAAACCATGTCCTTACCTCCAATTTTTTGGAGCAGACATTGTACTAAGCTCTGAGATCAGACAAGAGTATCTAGGTAAATATTGACAAAATAGCGAAACTTAAAGAAATATATATTTGCCCTATAGTATCTTATAATACTTAAAAATTACTAAACTAGCAACATATTAATAAAGAAGAAGCAAAGTAAAAATTCATAAGCAACAACGCCTCATCCTTCTTTGTAGGAACAGTTCATTTTCTATTTCAATTGACACAAATATAAAATGCTTTTCTTTAACTGAGTATCCATATTGATTTTGCTTTATGATCCGTTCATCTTCTTCATGACTTCATTCCCTTTACTAAGACCACACATAAGTCAACATCTATCCATTCTCTAAGGTAGTCTCAATTTTCATGATAGATCAACACAGTTTTTGAGCCCAATACCAACAGTAATTCTCTTCTTTGTCTCTTTTGACAAGTAATTGTATCAACTCTATATAAAACAAAAACAAAAAAAAAAAACAACCCTCATTAATCCACATTGTTCTTTACAAAACCAGAGGCTTAAGATTTTATGTTAGATGTTGACTGACCATGCATCTCAAATCCCTTTTTATTAAATTGAAAAGGTTCAGAGGATGTTACTCATAAATGAACTGCACACCTTGGAAAACAATGTGGTTTAAAAAGATAGAGAGATGCCTGGGTGAGACCTGAATGAACTAGACATTTTCAGAGTGCTGAACGTTTACATTTTCAGCACATCTAATTAACCTTGTGGGTATTACATTCCAGTCGATGCAGAGAAACTCATACACATGCATGAAAAAAACCACTGCCACAATGAAATGGTGTTTCACACTTATACCCCTACAAGCAGTTTTCTTTGTTTCAGAATTAAATGCATCAAAGCTGCATATTGGAGTCCACTTGAAACTTTTCCAATACCTGTTTCTCTTCCTTCATGTCTTTTCACTCTTAGCTCCTAGTGAGAATGGAAAGTGGAGACTGTGAAGAACCATGGAAGAAAAACCCTGAGCATATTCTCAACCACAAACATAAAGAAAACAGTATTCGAACTTCATGGGACTTTGTTTTAATCAAATTCAATCCCTTAGAAATTTATTCCTCCACTTCCAATCTAGGAAGAAACACCGACCTGTTCACTTTAATGAGTAGAATTAGTGAAAACTTTACTCAACACATTATTTTCAACACAGAGTAGAAATAACATCACCACATGCTTATAGGAAGCCCTGTTCATAATCTGGTACTTCCTAAATCTACTCTTGAAGGCATAAATGACCATTTGCAAAATTTCTCTCATGGGCACTGTATACCTTTTAAAGTCCAATTGGGAGTTCAAAATCAGACAATAATATGATACTCATGGTTTCTTATATTGTGAATTCCTGATCACAGAGAAAGAATATATTCTAAAACTATATTTAAAACTATTAGTTTGGCATGAAAATAACTCAGAATAAATCCATTTCAAGTTTAAGTTTCTTCAAGCAAAAACAATAGATCAAGAAATCACTTTGATGCTTTTGACACTTTTGAATTCACTAATAAGAACAGCTGCATGATGAATTCAGTTGGCTGTGTAAAAATTTGTCATTCAGATGGGCAAAGACTTAGTCACAAAATGCATCATTTGTGGGGATAAACAGCCTCTGTCCACACTGACCAAATAGAATATGAAGCAATTTGTCCGTGAAGAAAATACAGAATTTGCACATACATGCCAGCAGAGGAGATGACTTCTTCAAGACGGATTTATTGGTCCTAATGTTGGTTCATTTATCAAGATTTTGGTGTTGCTACTTTATCTTACTTTTGTTCTGTTGGTTTTGCTTTTATTTAACCATCAGTAGGGATTATTACCCACTTAGATTACTTACATTTTAGTCCAGAAGCTAACATAACTTTGTCCTCTTGCTTTCTTCAATTGTCCCTTAATGATATTCAGGATTTATTTATGATATCAACATTTCTCAGAAACAGTGAATCACACAACTACTTTCAAACAAAAACATAAAAATAGAGGGGGAAAAAAAAAGAAAGAAGACACTATGTAAAACTGAACCAAGAATTTCCCCTATCATAATGTGGAAAAATGCTTTATCTCTCTAAATTTTAGACAAAAAGAAGCTATTCCCTAAGAGGGAAGCTATGTCTGCTTAATCTCTTTGGCAACTGTTTTCCTTTTCTCCTTTCCTTGCTGTTTTTCTAAGACAGATCTAGTGTGCACATCAGAGAAGTAAACACTATATTCTGCAGATACCATATTACACACACAGCAATTTGTATGATAATTTTTTTTCCTTGATTGCAATTTACTTTTTAAATATGCAAATTGTATAATTACTGCCAAAAAAATGTCTTCCATGTGTAACAACAAAAAAAAAGATGCATAAAAATGCTATAAATTTTGCAGAATAATGGGTTTACAGATGAAAAAGGAGTGAACTATATTAGATAACTCCATTATGGAAGAAAAACACAAGAGGTTGAAAATCCTTGGAGTTAGAAATGTTTAGGTTGTGGTTGATAACTGTCCAGAGCTGCACCCCACTCTTCCAAAAACTTCATAAGGTAAACTGCTTTTTTCTCCTCTGATAGATTGTCCAAACATGACCAGCTAGATCAAAAGTAATGTCATAAAATCTAAAACTAAATATTTAAACCTTTAGCTAATAGAAATATGGCAATACAGCAACATAAAAATTAGATCTATGCTCATAATCGATTGTACAAATGATTGAAAATAGGGACTTCAGTAAACATCTACCCACACTTACTCTATAAATTCTCTATATATCTTTTTTCTTGATAATTTTTGTATGACCAGATAGAAGAACAGTGCATTTCTCTAAAGTGGATCGTCATCATAAGCACTGAAGTTAGTAATATAAGAGCTAAACCTTGCTGAGCCCCCTTTATTTGCTGAGCTCTGTGCTCAGTGAGTTATAAACATCAGATCCTTTACAGTTCCCAATCAGTAGGCATGAATAGCATCTCAATATACAGATGAGAACTTGAGACACAAAGAGGGTGATTAAGAGGTAAGTCACAAAGCCCAAATTTAACTTTGTATATCTGGTCCTAGAGCCTGCACCCATAATGTTCTACCTAATCCTTCCCCTGGAAAATTGCCAGATCCAGTAGCCAGTTGGCTTGGCTGGGCACATGGGCAGGTTAAGTCATGCACATCTGATAAATGGAAAGCTAATTAACTTGCTTGCCTAATTCACAAAGAATCTATGTAACATTATATGAATGAGCTTTGAAAATTGATGTATTATGTAAATGTAAACTGCAGAAACTTTTACAAATGATTATTTATGCTGCATGGGGTTTAAAAGATTAAACAGTGTGTATAATGAAAAATATCTTCAAAATCAAACACATATAATAAAATCCTGAATTTATCCTTTAATAGCTAGGAAATCACAGAAAGGATCCTTAAACCTGAGGAGACTGATTTTTTTTCTCTGTAAAATGGGATAGTGAGTATTGCAGGATTTTTGATAGAACTGGAATAATTCATGGAAAACAATTTGACATGTAGTAGATGCTAAACAAATCATATCTATCATTTTATAAATCAGGAAAAAATATCTGAGCACCAAATCAGTACCTGAAAGCTTGTATGCATTCCCTATTTGCATATTGCTTTTCAAGGTAAAACCATCTGCTGACTGAGTGAAAGAGAATCTTAGTTTTAAAGTAAATAAACATAATTCTTTCCCTCTCTTAATATCAGATATAACTGGATTAACCAATTAACCATATTAGAAAAAGCCATTCTGGCTAAGGCATATTTGCAACACGTCATCTTGAGTCAAATTTGTGTTGCATGTACAAAAAGATGTGACTTACTTGGTGCCAGTTTCATGTGAAGGACCAAGGGAATAGGAGGCACCCATAACTGTGTTGCCAGTCCCCCTATGCTGGACTTGCTAAAGAGTTGGGAACACAGCAGTTCTGTGGCACTTTGAGGACCATCACTCCTAGCCTGTAAGTTATCAGAGTTTGAAAAAGTAGCAGGAGATTAAAAAGAAAGTTCTTTGGCAAGAGATGGGCTGTGGGGCCACCGCTCTTTTGTGGCAGAGTGGTGGGCAACATTACTCCTACTTTATGTCTAATGAGAAAGGCAAAGAAGTTGATGTATGTCCTCTACAGCTGTGGGCACAGAAAACTGCTGTTTGGTAGACCCCTAAGGAAAAGAAAATCCAGAAATTTGCCAAATGACATACACATCTGAAGTCTGACGGGTCAAAGTGTGCGTGAGTGCTCTCTGTGAACCAGATGGGGGGCATGTGTGGGCATATCTTGGATTCTGTTCAAGAAGGTCACCTTATGATTAAAGGAAAACTCATGGAATAGCTGCAGCCATCTTCTTCCTGGTTTGATAACAAAGCCAACAGATAGAGTTATCTGCAGAGGTGTAGAACCAAGAGAATGAGCAGAGAGTGATGCTAGGAAGGTGCCACACTGCTTCCGATGCCTGTTTAACCTCTGGTCTTCTGGTCATAGGGTAGAGTTTTCCATTATTATTACCTAAGCCAATTTTGGTCAAAGATTTTGTTTCTTGTGGCCAAATCATCATAACCACTATAATATCTAATCTACAGGATTAATGTGAGAATTGGAAAAAGTTTACGACATATCATTAATAAGATACCTTTGAACATAGTTGACAGGCACTAGATAAAGAGTAACATTTTTACTCAAGGTTTTTGATAAAAAGGAGGGAGAGGAGAAATGAAACACACGTAAATCAATTGAAATACATCAAGGAAGATGAAATATGTATGCAGAAGTACATAATACACAAAACTGTGAGTTTTCAGAAGAGGGCGAGATTATTTCCAGCTGAGGACATTTACAGAGACATTAATTGAGAGAGTGTTGCTCTCTGGCTTCCCCCAGGCGAGTTTCTGCTCACAGACATGTTTGCCCATGTCCGAATCAGGCTTCAATCAGAGAAGCAGAGCCCTATGAGCTACACAAAGGAAGGAAGTTGTTATGGAGATTAGACTTTACGTAGTCATGGGAAAGATGAATGGTGGGGAGATCTACGCAAAGCTGTTGGCTCTGCATCTGGTGTTGGAACTAAAGTTGCAATAGATCAGTCAGGAGAACATTTGGAGAGGAAAGCCTGACAAGAAGTGTGCTAAAATAAGGAAAACCTGGCATCCCTGTTGATGAACGGAAACACACAAGGGCAAACAAACTTGCGTCTCTTTTGATACGGGTAGTCTTCCATTGTAGCAGCACCTCTGACAACAGATCAGCACATAGACCTGGACCTAGACTTAAAGAAACTTTAGAAGATCTACTATGAATTGGAAGCATCACCAGAGGTCTGGACACTGCCCCACACCAACAGCATGAGCTCATACTCAGAGGTATCATGCCAGACCCTCTAATTCCAAATATAAGGCACTCTCAAAAATGCAAAACTAAGGAAATGATGTAAAGAGCATTGGTAGCTAAGGGTTGTGGGCTGGGGACAGGTCAACAGGCAGAGCTCAGAGGATTTTGAGGGTAGTGAAAATACACGGTATGACACCATTTACTTTCAGATGATAAAAATGGCTACTGCTTCACCTGCCACTTCTAAATCTCCAATTTCCCAATTTGTGTTGGGCAACCCCGACCCAAAGCCACACATTCTGACAAACATAGTCACAGCTTAGCAAAGCCAACTGTCTTTTTTTTTATTATGATTACAATGATTAGATAGCATTTAAACATTAAGAGATTTCACATAAATGACCAAGTACTTGAGATTCCTTTAAAAGAAAATGATCTCTAGATACTGACAAATAGATTCGAAATTTATATGGAGAGGTAGCAGACTCAGAAGAGCCAATATCATGTGGAAGGAGAAGAACAAAGTTGGAAAACTGACACTACCTGACTTTACGATTCACTGTAAAATCAAGACAGTGTAGTATTGGTGAAAGAATAGACAAGCAGACCTATGAAGCAGAAAAGAGAACCCAAAAATAAACCCACCAAAATATAGTCAACTGACCTTTGACAACAGAGCAAAGACGGTGCAATAAAACAAAGATGGTCTTTTCAACAAAGGATGTTGGAACAACTGGATATCCCCATGCAAAAAAAAAAAAAAAAAAAATGAACCTAGACACAGACTTCACACACTTTGCAAAAATTAAGTCAAAATAGATCACAGACCTACATGTAAAGCACAGAACTATAAAACTGCTAGAAGATATGTAGAGAAAACAAAAGTGACCTTGAGTATGGTGATGACTCTTTAGATACAATGCCAAAAGCATGACATACACACACACACACACACACACACACACACACACACACAAATGATAAACTGGATTTCATTAAAATTAAAAATGCTGGCTCTGGAGCATCTGGCAGACTCAGTCGGTTAAGTGACTAACTTCGGCTCAGGTCACGATCTCATGGTTCATGAGTTTGAGCCCCGTGTGGGGCTCTGTGTTGACAACTCAGAGCCTAGAACTTGCTTTGGATTCTGTGTCTCCCTCTCTCTCTCTCTCTGATCTTCCACTGCTTGCTCTCTCTCTCTCTCTCTCTCTCTCTCTCAAAAATGAATAAATAAACTTAAGAAGAATAAAAATGCTGGTTCTGTGAAGACAATGCCACAGACTGAAAGAAAATTTTTGCAAAGGACAAATCTGATAAAGGACTGTTATCCAAATTATAGAAAGAAGACTATAAACTCAACAAGATGAAACAAACAACCCAACTAAAAAATGGGGAGAAGACCTTAACGACACCCCACCAAAAAAGTGGTACAAATGACAAATAAGCATCCGAAAAAAATGCTCTTCGTGCTACGTCACCAGAGAAGTACAAATTAAAACAGCCGTGAGATAAAACTACATACCAATCAGAATGACCAAAATTTGGAACTGATAATATCAAATACTGATGAGGATGTGGAACAAGAGGAACTTTCATTCACTGCTGGTAGAAACTCAAAATTGTATGACCAAAATGACAGTTTGGCTATTTTTTATAGAACTAAGTATACTCTGAACACATAATCCAGCAATCACACTCCTTAGTATTTACTTAAATGAGTTGAAAGCTTACGTCTGCACAAAAACCTGCTATAAAGCAGATGTTTGTAGTAGTTTTATTCATACTTGCCAAAACTTGGAAGGAACTAAGATATCCTTCAGTACGTGAATGGATAAATGAACTGTGATACATCCAGACAATGGAATATTATTCAGTGCTAAAAAGAAATGGGCTATCAAGCTATACAAAGGCATGGGGGAAACTTAAATTCGTATGACTATGTTAAAGAAACAAAGCTGCAAAGGCTACATACTATATACTTCCAAACATAAGGCATTCTAGAAAATGCAAAACTATGGAGATGGTATAAGGATCAGTGGTAGCTAGGGGTTGTGGGCTGGTGAGGGGTCAATAGGCAGAACTCAGAGGATTTTTAGGGTAGTCAAAATACTCTGTACGACACTATAATAATGGATACATATCATTATACATTTGTCCAAACTTACAGAATGCCCAACCCCAAGAGTGAATCAGAATATAAACAATGGACTTTGGGTGATAATAATCAATGGAGGTCATCAATTGTACCAAATGCATGACTGGTGAAGGATGTTGATAATGGGGAGGAAGTCTATGCATGTACGAGGAGGGGATTTCTCTGCACCTTCCTCCCAGTTTTGCTGTGAACCTAAAACTGCTCTAAAAATTAAATTTTAATTAAAAAAATCACCTGGGCTGGCATTCATACATGACAGCAGTTGACAAGAACTTAGGAATAGGAGCCTCCTTAAATGAGTCCTGTGCTTTCTTGTTTGCCATTATCTCCATCATTTCCTACCAAACTCCATCACCAAAGCCATGTTGGTTACCATTTACCATTGCTAGTGACTGGATGTTTGTGCCTCCAACCCCAGCCCGTATGTTGAAGCCCTAATCCCCAATGTGGTGGTATCTGAAAATGGAGTGTTTGGGAGGTAACAAGATTTGGATGAGATCATGAAGGTGGGGACCCCATGATGGGGTCGGTGCCCGTAGAAAAGGAAGCAGACAACAGAAGTCTTTCTCTGACATATGAGGACACAGCAAGGAGATGGCTCTTTTTTTTTTAATTTTTTGTTTACATTTATTTATATTTGAGAGACAGAGAGACAGAGCACAAGTGGGAGAGGGGCAGAGAGAGAGGGAGACACAGAATCTGAAGCAGGCTCCAGGCTCTGAGCCATCAGCACAGAGCCCGACGCGGGGCTCGAACTCACGAACCATGAGATCATGACCTGAGCTGAAGTCGGACGCTCAGCCGACTGAGCCACCCAGGCGCCCCAAGGAGATAGCTCTTTGAAGGAGGAAAGATCTCCTCAAAGCCTGACGATGCTGACACTCTGATCTTCTAGCCCTGAGAACTGTAAAAAATAAGTTTCTGTTGGTTAAGCCACCCAGTCTGTGGTATTTATTATAGCAACTCAAGCTAATTAAGGTAATCTTCATGCTGTTCTTATCTTGTTTCTTTTTATGCATGAAAACTGGATTCTGAAGGGTTTTACATTTGGGACCCCATATTCTGAAGGAGGCTTTGGGTTGAGTGTAGAGTTTGTGGTTGACATGTAAGTGATAGGTATTTCCGGAAGTGGTATTGAAATGAATATTTTTAAACTCATGAACAGTTTTTGGTTTGGTGATGTTTGAAGTGTGGAGAGTTTGGTGAAATACCGTAGTTTGAAACTAGTTTGGATCCAGATGGCAAAGGGTCTGGAATGCCGGTTTTATTTGGTAGACGTCAGGAAACAATTGAAGCCTTTTTACAGAGATGAGAGAAATGCCTACAGCTATGGTATAGGAAAATCAATCTAGAAGTTGTGTAACTGAATTAGGTGGGAGCAGAGACAGATATGGGAACTATCTGTTGTGATGCAGCAAGTTTTATTTTATTATCAGTCTTTGCATGAAAGTACAATCTGGTTATTCTTGTTGCCACTGAGCCATTGTCTTTGTCCCATTTAAATACATCACAGAATTTGATGCCCTAGATTTATTTATCACTGTGGTTGATGGATAGAACTCCAAGTTTTCTTCTGTTTAAGGCAAACACATTCAAGCTGGTAATCAAGTTCATATCCAAGCTTCCCAGATGGTTTCGTTGCCAAGACTGTTCTGGAAATCTTGCAAGCACTGTTCTGTGGCATTTTAGCACTGCTGCTTTCAATCTTGGTTGGAAACCATAAAAATAAAAATTTCACTCATTATGCTGTAGAAGAGACCCTTATAGCTTTATACTTGAAAGAAGGGGTATTATAGACAGCATCACATTCCTATGCAAAGTGAGGCACCAGATTGACAAACAGGTAAATTATGATTTAGGGGATATCAAATAAATGATGCCATTATACTATCACCAAAAAGTTATGAGGTCTCAGATACGTCCTCTAAGCGACTGATTGAGAGAGAAATTATTCAAACTAGTGAGCCTGGAAAGCCAATTTAGTTCCTTCTTGAGCAAACCCATGCTTACTCCAAATTGTAAATAGAGATGGTGTCTTTCCACAGAAACTCCCAAATGACAATGAACCAAGGAGATATTACCCCACTGATTACATCTCAGAAAATAGAATCCGGGGACTCAAAAGCAACATTGGTGAATATCTCCAAAATTTCAAATGAGCACAAAATGACCAGCTGCTGAAAATAGAGATTAAGAAGTAAATAAATAGAAATATTTGATGTACATTAAATATTACTAATGTCTTCTACTCTTTTGGGTAGTAGAGCTTGAGCGATGATTGAACAAAACCACCAGTCCATCTTCTTATCTGGTATAAGCATCATGTTATCCTTCTGCACACATATCTGGCTTGACTTTACAGACAGAACTTTAGGGTTATGTGCAGAGATACAACTGGGAGGTCACTAGGTGTGATTAAAATGAGAATACCTTGGTGCTTAATAAAATAAAAGAAGTGCTCATGTAAGCTGTCTCTCTAGAAGTCCTGTACGCTAAAGTTCGCTGTTGCCATCTTTGGCTCTCCCAAGCCCTTGTTCCATTTTGGGGAATAGTATCTGCTAGACTTTATTTCCCTTTGAAACAAAAGCAGTTTCAAGGCAGGACAAAGACCTTCTCCTACAACCAATGGCCAACTTCCCTTCTTTTTCACTTTTGTGTAAGCCAACCTACTAATACAAGAGCCTCTTCTACCACTTTCTGGTTCGAAGTCAATTTGCTTTTTTTCTATCCTCGTATCTGGTTTGAACCACAAATCTTGGCCAATTAGTGGTTTCCAATCAGAAAGCAAGAATCAGCTCAGGCTTCCACAATAAAGTATCCCAGGTTGCACGGCTCTAACAACAGAAATTTGCTTTCTCACAGTTCTGGAGGCTGGAAAGTCCAATATCAAGGTGCCAGCCAATCAATTTGGTTCCTGGTGAGAACCTTCTCACTGGTTTGCAGATGGCCGCCTTCTCACTGTCATCATATGGCAGAGAGATAGAGACAGAGGGATGACCGATCTTCTCATAAATCTACCGATCTTACTGAATTAAGGCCATACCCTTATGACCTGCCTCCTTTAACCTTAATTACCTCCTAAAAGCTCTGTATCTAAATAAACATTGAGGGTTAGGACTTCAACATATGTGTTTTGCTGGCACACAACTCAGTACACAGCACATAGGAAATTACTTAACTTCTAAGCCTCATTGTCCTTATGTTGAACATGGGAGTAATACCTTCTTCAAGCGGCTGTTGTCCAGAACAAATGAGACATTGCATTTTAACAGTAGAACAGTTGTGAAGTAAATGTAAGCTTTCCCCTACATTAAACCACCTGGTTAGGTATCCATAGTATTCCCGGACCTGCACTTTGTCCACATCCCTTCCTCTGCCCTCCTGCTAGGTTTGCATCTTTACCCAGTGTTTCCAGGCCCATAACAGCCAGGATCGGACCTCTGAATGCCTACTCAAGTCCCCTGCTTGTGCTTAGAAATGTCTACCTGTTTACTGTTTTTTATATATACCCTCAAAAATCCCAGCAGGGATGAAATAGGTAGAAATAGATATGAGCTATTTAGATGTTGACAAATGGATGAAATCCTTGATTTCACTTATGCAGAGGTTGTACATTTCCACGCCTATCCACTGGCTTCTTCAAACAAGTCCTGGCGTCAGATTCCAGAAGGGCTAACCGATAATATTTTCAAAGACAGATTAAAAAGATTTAATACCGGCACTCTTTCTACTTATCTGGCCCTATCTTGCTTTTTATTTTTGTCCTATTACCTGCTGCTTTCACCAGACCTCTAGATCAATGGTTCTCTACTGGCAACATAAGGAAAAATGGCATCAATTGTTCTAAGGATGCTTTTGAGCAATTTCAAATATAATGCTTTATTTGTAAAGAAACCGAGTTCAGTGTATAAACATAAAACTACTTTATGTTTCCAAAAATTGCGATACACTGTGCACTGTTGATCCGTTCACGTTTCCTACTGAGACACTTTTGATGCCAGATCTAGCCACTGCTTTCCAGCTTCTAAGGCACGTTTTCATCCCCACAAAACCCCCTGTGGGCAAATAAAGATAGGTGACCTGCCCACGGTCACCCAGCTAGACAGTGGGGAAGCCGAATTTGGACTCAAGCAGTCTGTCTTCATAGGCTACACTTAACCATGGTGCAATATCACCTTGAGTTAGAGAGAAGTGGAATCAGCCGGTATCCATGGGATTGTCCATAACCTTGGCTGTCTTTCCCTGGGATGGCATGCCACTTGTCACATGTCTCGTCAGCCCTTGAAGAATGACTGGACAATGCAGCTCTTTTATATTCTTGCCGGAAACAAGATCACATCTCATAGAAAAGGATTCTGAGAGTACAGTAACCGTTAGACACGTTTCTGCTTAATGAATTAAATCTGACCAGAAGCAGCAGATTACAAAGTCCTCTCCCCAAATCCTACATCTTTCTGTTATTTTAAAATATAATTTGTGGGCGCACCTGGTGGCTCAGTCAGTTAAGCATCCAACTCTTGATTTCGGCTCAGGTCGTGATCTCATGGTTCGTGAGTTCGAGCCCCGCATAGGGCTCTGCGCTATTAGCATAGAGCCTGCTTGGGATTCTCTCTCTCTCTCTCTCTCTCTCTCTCTCTCTCTGCTCCTCCCCCCTCAAAATAAATAAACACACTTAAAAAATAAAATATAATTTACTTTGTGTCTAATAAAATAGTCCTAGAATGATGCCTCCAAGCTGGAGTAGACTAAATGTCTACATTCAGAATTTAAACTTACATGATATAAACAAAATCCAGTGTTAGGTTATTATTGTTGCATTCATAGAGGAAAATTGGTAATCCTCTTTCTCTGAGATCTTGGACAGGCTGGCCACTAGAAAGGGCTTAGATCCGCCAGTGATTCGACCAATCTATTTGGGAATTAAGCCCTAGCATGCTCAGAATGAGAAAAATGCTGTTTTGTAGAAGTGCAGGCAGATTGGAAAAAGCAAAAATGAGAGACAAGAGACAGAAGGCATCTTGATTCAGCTTTTTTAGAGTCTGTATTATTCACCTAGCATTCTGCAAAAATTTGATATTTGCCTTCTTATTGAAAGGAATGCACATAATTGTAAAAGGAAAAGACTGCCTTTAGATGTTATTTAGGAAAAACAACAGCAACAACAACACAGCGTTAGAGATTTGAAGTCACCTTTAAACACCCAGGTGGCGTCTAAGTCATTAATATAATGTCAATGCCCACCATCAGAAAGTAAAGAAAGCAGTAAAACAAGGGGACATAAGGGTGCTACAATCTGAGTTTCCTCATTTCCAAAATAGGGATTCATCCCATGGGGTTCTTATGAAAAGCAATCAAATATTTCCAAATCATCACGCTCAGGGACAGCTAGCATAGTGGAGATTGTGAACAAGGACTTGGCAGCTGGACTTTTTTTCAAATCTTACCTTACTTTCTGTTATTAGCTATGTGAGATCAAGAAAGTTACTTTACCACCGTGCACTTATGAGTTGATTTGAAGAGTGCCTCCCACATTGGATGATTCTGAGGATTTGGTAACTAACTAATTGTAAAGCGATTGGAACCGTGCCCAGATCAGAGTAACTACTATGGAAAATTTTGAAAAATAAATAGTATGTTGGCTGTTAAGAGTCGGACATTTACTTCCTCTAGTTGCAGAATCAGCACCCCATTTTGGCTTTGGGGAATATCCTCACCACCTGTCTTAAATACAGTCTTAGTGATGCCTAGGTACTACAACCAAAACTGGCTGGAAGGGGGGCACGTGACCAGAGCTAAGCTAGTCAGTCACTCTCTCCCTGCAATTTGACTCATAAGCAGAAACCACACAGACTGTATTGTAATGTATTCATCCTGACTACTGCACCCTACAGATACCCTCCATGAATTCCTCACTCCAAGATTTCCAGTTTGCCTAGTGTTTCCCCACTCTGGGACCTTATCCATCAATTGTATGAGGCAACTTCTTTCAATAAATGAGCCCCTAAAAAATAAAATAAATTCAAACAAACAAACAAACAAACAAGCCTCCATTGTTGTTGTTGTTGTTGTTGTTTTAATCTATTTCTATGACTTTTAATCAAATATTCCCAGATGTCCACAATGGATACCCAATAAGTTTTATTCATTGTTAGAGTCAGAGTGATCCTTCTAAATTGTTCTTTAATATTGAAATTAATTTATTAGTTCCATAAGAAATTAGTTATATCAGTGTGACCCCCTTCCACAAATCAGTATCTGTTTATGCTCACTTAAACTCTGATGGGATTATTTAGTGCCATACCATCGTGATGCCCATCCATACCAAGCAGAAAGGCTATACAGTTATAATCTGGCAAGGGTTGGCAGTGTGTATGACTGGGGTGTGATGTCTCCTCAGTTACCAATTGTAGCTCTGGGATCTAATAGACTACTAGCCTGGTCAATGGAAGACCCACTGTTCACTGTTCATTTTCTGAAAGTCTCAGAGGTACATAGTACTAAATAGAAAATGAGAGATGGCAAAGAAGTCAAGTCATTGATAACTCATGAGTTCTTGGTGTTGCTACTATACCCCTCCTCTCACTGCTAAAATATAGAAAGAAATAGAGCAGAAAGCAAAATGTAATAGGTCTGAATAATCTGAGAATGGCTAATTGGGCTTTGAAAAATATTCCAATACTACAAAACAAACTTCAATTTCTAACACTCCAGACCCTATTACAAAATGAATAACTTCATACTGAGATGCTAGAGATCGTATGGTGAGCAATTTGGAGGGAAAAAAAAAAGACTTTGTTTTCTGGACTAGTTCAATCATTTATCAAATATTATAAGCAAATCTATAGAGACAGAAAGTACATTAGTGGTTGCCTAGGGCTGGGAGATGGTGTAGGAAGTGATTGCTAATGGGTACAAGACTGCTTTGGGGGGATGAAGAAAATGTTCTAAAATTAGATTATGATGATGGCTGTAACCCTGTAAATATGCTAACAATCTGTCAATTCTGCACTTTAAACAGGTAAACTTTATAGTATGCAAGTTAAACCTCAACACGTTGTTTAAAAATGATTGAATCCCCATCTTTCGAGTTATCGGAAAGCTCTAGCTAGCCTGGATGAAAGTTAGCAGACTTGGATTAGGGGTGTTCAGAATAACCTAAAGCCTAAAAAGCCTAAACATCAATAAGATGCACCCAAGTCAAAATCCACATTCAGATCCCTCGGGTCAGTACCAGACCGCCAATGAAACCAAGTCTGTATTGCAAATGAGAAATGGGACTGTGTTAGGAAGGACATGGACATTGAACTGAGTGGGAGTAATTTCAATTCAACTTGTTACCCTTATCGATTGGGCATCATGGTCTAGTGAGCATTTCTCGATGAAAGATAATCCATCTATATTTTCTACCTGCCTGGTGTGGAGTCAAATAGCACCCTGCAGGTAGAGTAAAACAGTACACGTTAGGGCACCCTTCACGGTTTTCTTCTTTCCTTACCTCAGTCTTAATAAGTACTCTCAGGCCGTTGCCAGTTGTTGACACACTGTCTTAGAGAGTGTGGCTACACAGGCCACCCACCTAGCTGGCCCTGCGGAATTGCCGATGTTTGACTCGTCATGTATGAGGCTAACTGGTAAGGGCCTTCTTTCTCTCTTTATGTTACGAAGTTGCATGGATAGCAGCTCTCACTGTGAGGAACAAAGCCCTGCTCATGATTTACAAAGCATACATTCATTGCATACTGAAAGGAGCCTAAGACATCGAAATAATGAGAGTTTTAAAAAGTGATATTCAGGGGCGCCTGGGTGGCGCAGTCGGTTAAGCGTCCGACTTCAGCCAGGTCACGATCTCGCGGTCCGTGAGTTCGAGCCCCGGGTCAGGCTCTGGGCTGATGGCTCAGAGCCTGGAGCCTGTTTCCGATTCTGTGTCTCCCTCTCTCTCTGCCCCTCCCCCGTTCATGCTCTGTCTCTCTCTGTCCCAAAAATAAATAAACGTTGAAAAAAAATTTAAAAAAAAAGTGATATTCAAGAAGAAAATAGAGGGCTCGCACCCACAAACTACAAGATCATGACGAAGGTGAAGTCGGATGCTCAACCGACTGAGCCACCCAGGTGCCCCTTGGCCATTCTTTTTCTATTAGTACACTTGGGATCGATGACATTTAACACAACTCACATTTTAGTAGACATGGGCAGGTATGCTGTAGGATATAGGCAATCCTCAACATTTACTTTCAGGGAAGCATGCCAGATGACAGGACAATGAGAATAAGACTGTAGAAATTACTCCAAACAGACATGTAGTGAATTACGAATCATTAGCATGATTTAACTCCTGTCGGTCATGATTAATTTGAGATTTGCCTCACAATTAATTGCTCAACACACAAATCACACACAGATGTCATGAGAGCACGTCAGAGAACCTCCAGAAGGGTTCCCTCTCATAGCTTTTATATGAGAAGAAAGAGGATTCAGGGACTTGGGGCATTTCGCTCAAGTGTTATCAGTGTAAATTGAAGTCAACTCTACAAGATTAAGGAGGTCTCCCGTTACACAGTCTCCACCCCTTTTGGACCAGTGTGTCTCCACATTGAATATGCATATGAAATATTGATCAGGGGCATTTGGGTGGCCCAGTAGCTTAAGTGTCTACCTCTTGATTTTGGCTCAAGTCATGAGATAGAGCCCTGTGTGGGGCTTCATACTGGGGATGGAAACTAAGAGTCTCTCTCTCTCCCTTTCCCTCCAGCCCCCATTTCTCTCTCTCTCTCTCTCTCTATCTCTCTCTCTCAAAAATAAGAAAAAAGAAGAAAGAAAAGAAAATACTGATCAACTAGGCAATCTCGTCAAGATCCAGAATCTCACTTTGAGGGCCCCTGGGTCGCTCAGTTGATTAAGCATCTGACTCTTGGTTTTGGCTCCTATCATGATTTCATGGTGTTCATGTGATGGAGCCTTGAGTCTGCACAGTCCATGCACAGCCTGCTTGGGATTCTCTTTCTCCCTCTGTCTCAGCCCTTTCTCTGCTCATATGTGCTCTCTCTCTCTCTCTCTCTCTCTCTCTCAAAATAAATAAACATTAAAGAAAAAAAGAATCTCACTTTGAGTTGTAAGTTTCTACATCTACTTGAAAGCACCACTGTATTTTGCAAAGCACTTTACATATGGTTCTAGTATTTGTTACCATAACACCTATGACAACACCAGATTATAATTGCACTTTTTAAATGGGGGTGTAATACGCTTTGTATCATGCACTAAGTGATAGATAAGAATTCACGCTAAATTTGTGACTCTAAATCTTACGTCTTTCCCCCCAATCCCATTTCTCCTTGATAGGAGCACATGTTCTGTGAATATCTCTTTTTGAAATGTAAAAGGGACTATAACTTTTCCAAATGTCTTCTTATTTCATTTATTTATTTTTTCATTCTCTGCCTGTCACAGATTTTTCTTGACATGTTTCCTATGTTTAAATATGACCCCATATGATAGTAACTTTTACTATCAGTCTCCACCATAAATCCTTTCAAGGTGACGTTGTATTTCTTCCTCTAGGTTATTTACATATTTTTCCACTGGTTTCAAATCTCTTCTATAGTCAGTCTGTTAGCCATGGTACATTAAACACATTATATTCCCATATTTTATTTCTATCTATCAATTTGCCTTTTAATTATATTTGCTGTTTGCCTAGAACTTTCCTGAACCTCTTAGCCCTGCTTTTGTATCAGAGTAATTAAAAGGAACACAAGTTATCACAGTCCCAGGTTTCCTAGCTCTGAATCTATAAGGCAAATCATTTCTTTGCTCTTTTCAAGGACTTTTATGAAAATAGATATCAAAGGGTTCCAAATTAATTTTTTTAGTTACTTTTTTATTTTGAATTAAAGAAGTCACAGGAGGAAAAGAGAGAGAGAACACATTTGGAAGGGCGATTGACTGGAATTATAACTTGCAATATTTAGCTGCACATTATTTCATTGGGATCATGAAAATATATAAAAGATACACTACCGCTGATTGTTCTATGCAGAGTTCTTAAAATGTATAGCATCTATATTAGTGAAGAAGACTGTCTTATTATTGGTAATAAAAATATTTTGTGCGTTATTAAGAATAAAACATGACCCTTTATTCTGAATATTATTTTATTTTTCTATTATACGGGTAAAAGACCACTGGGTGGAATAATCAGTCAAGAAAACCCAGGGATGTATAACAACATTTCTAATTTGGGAAGCGTGTTTTCTTCCTGCTTAAATTTTCTGAAATGATTTGAAACAAAATCAGCACCATCTCTCTGGTCTTGCCTGGCTAACTGATTCAGTCCTCAATTCCTCCATGTACGGAAGGAAGGAAGAACACCTAAAAGAGAGAAATATGAACACCCCAGAGAGAGGAACCATTCCGTAGGTATCCAGTAGGTTATACTTCCATATTATTGTTTTTAAATAGTCACCATATTAGAGGCCAGCTCTAACTGTCCCATCACATGCAGGGCTGATAGAATCAAGGCACATGAGCCTCCGATTTTGAGACAGGTTGTATTCAATGAAAGATGAGATGACTACGATGTAGAGACACTCAGGGTAGCTTCAGAGAAGGCGTGTCTTTGGTTCACTTAGAACTGGGATATAATGCTACTCTGAGAATGTGTCTACTCTTAGAACTGGGATATAATGCTAAGGTCACTTATTACTGGTAAGGATTTCTCCCAAGATCTGGGTGTGTGTCTGCAAGAGAACTTACATTCCTTCTAGTCTTAAATTCCTTTCCTTTCCTGGAGATGTTACAGCACCCTAACAGTTACCCCACAAGGACAAATCCCCTTAATGAGGGAGAATCTGGGTCCTAGGACAGTGATCTCCAACCTAGGCTTATATTAAAATAGATGAAGATTTTTTTTTTTACTTTACTTTTTATGTTTATCTGTTGGAGAGAAAGAGACAGAGAGAGAGGGAGAGAGAGAGAATCCCAGGCAGGCTCCACACTGTCCGCACAGAGCCCGATGCAGGGCTCAATGCCATGAACCGTGAGATCATGACTTGAACCAAAAACCAAGAGTCGATGCTCAACCAACTGAGCCACCCAGGAGCCCCAATGAAAACATTTTTTAAACTTCAAATGTCCATGTTCCAGTCCTATACCAGGTAAACAGGATCATTTACACAAGGGGCTCCCAAGCTTTAATGCTTCTCAAATGATGGGGTGCCTGGGTGAGTCAGATGGTTAAGCATCCGACTTCAGCTCAGGTCATGATCTCACAGCTCTTGAGTTCAAACCCTGCATGGAGCACTGTGCTGATAGCTCAGAACCTGGAGCCTGCTTCAGATTCTGTGTCTCCTTCTGGCTCTGCCCCTCCCCCTCTTCTCTCTCTCTCTCTCTCTCTCTCTCAAAAATAAATAAACATTAAAAAATTGTAAAACTTCTCAAATGACTTCAATGTGCACCAATTTTGGAAGCTACTTTGGAGATGATCTAGGTGTATAGTTAAAAAATAAAAATAAATCCAAAAGAAATTGGCCACAGAGTTAGGATGACTCCTTTCTAATCAAGGGCTCTTTGTACTGCAGTGGGAATTACTGCAAATACATTTTAAAGAGGATACACATTGAATGACTAGTCAGTTGCAACTGAGGAAGACACGGATATATGTTGCAGTAAGGTAGGGCAATAGAAATCAAATTTAAAACCCCAGGGGGAGGAAATCACCAGGGTCAGTGCAAGTTTGTAGCAGGGGAGATTATGTCACATATTTACGTTATTATTTAATTGTATGTTAAACAGGATTTGTAAAATGAACTACAAATCCAAATACCCCACAGAGGCAGAGTGCTAAAAACTTTCATCTCAGGTTGACACGGATTAGAGATTTGAAAGCCCACTTCTCCTTTTACCATGTCAAATTATAAAAGGAAAAATAAAATGCTGATTCGCGTCGCTAATGAAAGGTAACTGTGCAGTTATTGGAAACATACTTTCACTGCAAAAGCGGATCTTATTACAGCACAGAGCTAGACCTGCGTCTTCCTACCTTAAGGTTTTGAGGGCGAGATTGCTGTTTACTTTCATCTGGTTTTCATTTGAAAAATCCCATCTGTGCTAAGCCTGAAAGAATTGTAAAAATACTAAAGTTACAAGCATTTAAGTAAGGTGAGCAGAATTTCCTGGGTTTACTTTGCTAAAATGATGTTTAAAGAAGATTTTGGTGATGTCGGCTGTGAGACCACTATAATATACCTGCTATAACTAATTATGTGTCTGAGATGGGATGCAACGCAGGGCTTCGACCCCTCGGGGGGTGGGGGGGGGGCAGAATATGCTGGCAGCCTCATGCACTTACATTAAGTATGGACATTTTCAAAAGTGAACGTATTACACTTAAACTAATTATGCAAAACTTTGGATAATAGCATATTGATCTGCCATCGTATAGTATAATCTAAACACATGTTGCTCTACACATAAAAGATGGAAATAATGGAGTGGAGGAAAGAGTGTTTCCATATTTCAAAAGAACCGAGAATCAAATCAAAACAAATAAGCTAGAATGTTCTAGCTTTTATATATTACTCATAAAGCCTCAGGTTTACTATGAGAAAACAATGTGTAGCTTAGTTACTCTGGCATCAGCGGATGAAGTATGTCTCAAGGAAAACAGGAGATATAAGAGAAATGGGAATGTCAATAAGTTAAATATGAATGCTGTAAAAGGTATCTTGGCACCAGACATTACAGAAATAAAAGAGAGTGTTTGGGTCAACATGGCGTCTGAGCAACTAGGGACACTTACTAACCCCCGCTTCCACCCCAGGTATACCATTTATATTAATGGAAATAATTCAGGCCAGATATTTGAAAAGATGACTTTGGTCTTTCTAAGGTGCTCATTTCATAGTTCAAAAGAGACACTAAGCAACCATCTAGCCTTTGCCCAACTTTGGATGATCATTCACTGAGTGTTTCGATGACGTTCAGACCAACCATTGGTTCAAGAAATAGTATCTGTCTAGGTGATTTTAATCCAGCTGATCAAAATCCTTTGCGAGGTCTGCACCGATGACTAGCTTCCCCCAGATACGTTTGTAGAAGTGTAAGTCCAGTTCAAACTTGACCTCTAATTCTTGCCTGCTTGTAAAGTGTAGAATTTACATAAGGTCCTCACCTTGAGGACCGATGAAGGAAAAGGGGTCCTTCATTGCTTCTTTGAAGAATTATTCCAGAAATTTAAACACACACACACACACACACACACACACACACACACACAGTGGGAAAGGAATATACAGAGCCAAATAAGGAAGAAGACTCTGCTAGCTGGGGTCTCCCAATCAAGATGGTCATGGGTATATATACTTACCATTCAGGAGTGAGGTGATCGTCGGAATTTCCTTTCTGTGGCTGTTTCCTCTTACTGGTCACAAGTCAGCTGTGTCACAACCTCTAGGTGATGTTCCCTGATGCCTGATTCTGATAAATTCTGATAGATTCTATATGAAAATTCCCCATTACATTTTCATAATGATATTTGCATTTAAAATAAAATTTGTGGCACTTTCTGACTACTTGATGGTCAGTTTCTACCCCAATACTATAAGGAAGGTCCTAGAAGGCAGACAGAGTGTCTTATTTGATTCCCTACAAGTAGGCATAAATAAATATTTTGATAATAAATCAGGATATGAATGAATATTTAACTTGGTTAAATTAAGTAGATATATAATTTATTATATCTATTTGCAAGAGCTTTGGGATCCTGAAATATCCAGCATCATGTTTAGAACTTCCATTCTTTCTATTGTCTTATATAAATTATTTTAGATTGAGTCTTTTTAAAACATTTTTTTAAGGTTTACTTATTTTTGAGAGACAAAGCACAAGCGGGGGAGGGGCCGAGAGAGGGAGACACAGAATCCGAAGCAGGCTCCAGGCTCCAAACTGTCAGCACAGAGCCCGACGCGGGGCTCGAACTCACCAACTGTGAGATCATGACTTGAGCGAAGTCAGACGGTCAACCGACGGAGCCACCTAAGCGCCCCGAGATTGAGTCTTAATAATTTTTTTAAATACACTATTTTTAGACATAGAGAAGCTTATAATGATACCTCCTAATCACCCAAAGCGTGTAGCTTACATTAAGATTTACTCTTGATGTTGTACATTTTATGGGTTTTTAAAAATTACACAGTGACCTGGATCCATCATTATAGTATCAGACAGAATAGTTTCACTGCTCTAAAAATTCCCCATTCTCCATCTATTCACCCCCTTCTTCCCATGACTCTTGGCAAACACTTCTGTCCTTACCAGCTCCATAGTTTTGCCTTTTCCAGAATGTGGGATACCTGGAGTGAGTGACACGATACATACCCTCTGCAGACTGACAACTTCCACTTGGGGATATGCATTTATGGTTCCTCCAAGTCTTTTCATGGCTCACCAGCTCTTTTCTTTTCACTGCTGAATAACATTCCATTGTCTGGATGCACCTACCGAAGGGCATTTATTTACCTACCGAAGGGCATTTTGGTGGATTCCGAGTTTTGGCAGCGACGAATAAAGCGGCTATAAACATCTGTTTGTAGCAGTTTGTTGTGCAGACATAAGTTTTCAGCTCATTCGGGTAAAATACCAAAGGGCACAACTTATGGATCATGTAGTAAGAGTATTGTTAGTTTTGTAGGAAATTGCCAAACTGTCTTCCAAAGCGGTTGTATGATTTTGCATCCCCATTAGCAGCGACTGAGGTTTCTTTTTGCCCTTCGTTCTGAGCAGCATTTCGTGTCGTCGGGGTTGAGGATTTTGGCCATTCTGACAACGGCGTAGTGCTATCTTGTTATTTTGATTTGCATTTCCCTACTGACGTATGATGTCAAGCCTACTTTCACAGGCTCCTTGGTTAACTGTGTATCTTCCTCGTTGAGGTATCCAGATCTTTTGACCACTTTTTAATCAAATTCTCCATGTTTTTATTGTAAAACTAACTTGTTTTAACTTGGAATATCTAAGTTGTTTTCAAAATGTTTACCAAATTGTTAATCAATAAACTGTTTACTTGAATAAGTTCAATTTGTTCCTATTATTTTATCTAAACTCACTTTTTGTCACCAGACATTGTTTGAATAGCAAACTGGAGAGAGATTCCAATGATGAGCACCCTGTACTCTACACTGAAGAAGGCAAGATTTCAGAAAATGAATGAATACAGTGACAAAAATACTATAGAGGACTTTAAATATTACTTTTCTGAAAATTAAATAAATAGTAGTATGGATTTAATTCTAAGAGCCAGACCCCAAAAATGTGTCATAAAATTGAGTGCCACAGAGGTTGCATTTTCCCAGCTGTGTGCCCAGCATTATAATTTCCCAAGAAACATCCAGAAAGAGAAAACTGACAGTATTTGACACCTGTATTTAGTCATTCTCTAAGGATTATAAATGTGATTTCAGGTGATTTTAATGAAAGAGAGAGAGAGACAGAGAGACAGAGAGAGAGGAAGAGAGAAAATGAGAGAAGAGAACTTTTCTCACATCTGGCCATTTCACATCTTTAGCCTTTTAGATTTCCAAATCCTGTTACCGCAGGGTAAGCAAAGCCTTCTTGCCATGACTCACTTTCTGTACAACAGCTTGTTAGAGAACGAAAATGGAATCCCCAATTAGAAATATATACATAGTGTTCAACTTGTGTCCAGCTCTGCAAATGCATTCCATTTACATAAAACAAACACACTTTGCTCTATAGGAGACATCTATTAAAGCATGATGTTGCCCAACCAGTTTGAGCTTCGTGCAATTCCAAATAAGCCAAGAATCAGAGATCTCTGATACCCAGTTCTGGCTTTCACAATATGGGAATTTACTTTTTTTAAGATGAGGAAAAAGAAAAACACAGCAAATTAAATTGCTAATGAGAATTGCTTGTATGGTGCCTGGGTGGCTCAGTCAGTTGAGCATCTGACTCTTGATTTCAGCTCAGGTCCTAATCTCACAGTTCGTGAGTTTGAGTCCGGCATCGAGCTCTGTGCTGACAGTACAGACAGAGCCTGCTTGGGATTCTCTCTCTCTCTCTCTCTCTCTCTCTCTGCTTTCCTCTCTCTCTCCTCTCTCTCTCTACCCCACTTGCACTGGCTCTCCCTCAAAATAAACAAACTTTAAAAGAAAAAATTTAAAACACGGAATTGCTTGGACTACCTGAAGCTTAGGAAATTCTTTGGATATTAAAACAAATTTTATTAGCGGATATTGGGAATAGTCACAGATTCAGGGAAAGAGTTTATAAGACATTGATCATCCTATCCCAATTTGTGTGTTGTTGCAAATTGACAGCCATCATTTTCTTTCCAGGGCACATAAAATCAATAGTGAATACTAATCCCGATGAAGGGAAGTGATTCCATCCTGTGACTAAGATCGCTGTTCAACAGCTCTATGCCTGCTGCTGACACTGCTCAGGCAAAGCTCTGCTTCATGAACTATCTATATGTCCAGTGGATTTATTCTGTAATGTCTTTGGAAGCAGATGTTTGCCTTGCCTGCCAATCAATGATTATTTTATTGAGTGCTCCGTATGTTTTGTGGAGTATGTGGTACTTGTCCTCAAGGGGCTTATAACTGCTGATTGGATGTCTTGATTAATTTAACAGCTAGCTAAAGAGGAACTCTGTTTGTGTGCCAGTCTCTACATGAGCAGCTCTTAATCTCCTCAATATTCCTGTGTCACGGGTGTTTTTATTGCCATTTTACAGATGGGGAAATAAAAGCTCAAAGCTCAAGCTCTCGGAGTAATGTTGAAATTCAAGCCCCAAACGCTATGCTCCAAAAGCCAATGTGATTAATTTCACATATTTTCCTATGCTGTCTTCCCTTAAACTTCAGAAAAAGGCTTCCTCCTCACCTTTGCTCTTTTTATGACATAAAAATAGCCTTATTTGCATTTAACGCCCTTTACACCGCTGACAGTAATCTTGGTGTATTTTTAGGCCATCGTAACTTTAGAGGAAAGCAGGAACAAATGGGGAAAGTATCCAATATTGAAAAGTGCTCAACACGTAGCCAGGAGAAATTTTTGCTTGGTCAATATGTTGCGAACCTCAATGTTCGCAATGTAAATTCACTCTAGGGTGAGTGCCCTTAACCGTAACAACAGCAGTAACAGGGTTCATTCACAGCGTCTTTCCCCTACAAACAGTGTTCCAAATGAAGTGATGTAGTAAAACGATGTCTTGGTCTGGGAGAATTAAAAAGAAAGTCTTTATGGAAATAGCAATATTACATTTTGGTAGATGCGGCTTAACCACATCAATGAATATATGAAGGACAGCAGGCTGAGTAGCAATGTGCCACAGAAACAAAGATGCAGGGTAAGCGTTCTGAGGCAGTGATGGTGTGGGTTCTCGGCTACCCCCCCCACCCCCCCCCCTCCGTCCGACAACCAGAAGGGCCTGTGTCTGCATGTGTGTCTCAATAAACCCTATGCTTTATTAAGGAAAGTACTGATAGCGGCGCTGGGGGGGGGGGGGAGGAGGGGTAGGGGGGTGGAGGGGCTCAGTTCCTTAAGCGCCCAACTCTTGATTTTGACACAGGTCATCGTCTCACAGTTGTGAGATCGAGTCCCACGTTGGGTTCAGGGCAGCGCACAGAGCCTGCTTGGGATTTTCTCTCTGTCCCTCCTCCTCTCCTGCTCTCTCTCTCAAAATGAAGAAATTAAAAAAAAAAAAAAAGACTGATAAAATGTATTGCCATATCATTATTTATTTCACTCACTTATTTATTATTGATTAACTTATGAGCATGATGATGATTAATATTTAACCACTTATTTTTTCCTCACTTTTAAATAGTATTTATCTAAAAAAGTGAACCACTTAGCTGTTCGATAAGCATTTACTGAGCCCCATGTAATGATTCGACACGCACTTCCATAGCCCTTAACTAGATGCCGAGTGTTGTTCCAAGTTCCTCACAAATAGGAATTATTTATTCTTCTTTTTTTTATTTTTTTAACGTTTATTTATTTTTGAGACAGAGAGAGACAGAGCATGAACAGGGGAGGGGCAGAGAGAGAGGGAGACACAGAATCGGAAGCAGGCTCCAGGCTCTGAGCTGTCAGCACAGAGCCCAACACAGGGCTCGAACTCACAAGCTATGAGATCATGACCTGAGCCAAAGTCAGACGCTTAACCGACTGAGCCACCCAGGGGCCCCTATTCTTCTTAACTTCTTGAGCCTTCTTCACAATAGGTACACCATTATCCCATTTTTCCAATTGAGGAAACAGGCAGAACAAAGCCGGGAAAACTTAACTGTGGTCAAGTGGCAGATCCCTGGCTGCAGGCGTCACGCTATTAACTGTTACACTTTGTGCCTCTCACTTTCTCAGGAAATTTTTCTCGATTATTTATCCCTGAAGAGGTAGTGTGGTTATAAGTATATTTGGTTATAACCAAATTTTGGTTGTGGTACAATTAAGGAACAAGAAAATGTTTCCTAGCAACATTTCAGAAAATCCCCAAGCAAAATAATTTATCGGGTCATATATAAAATATATACGTTCTTAAAAACGTTGATGACCTAGGAGTCAGACCTAATTGGTCAGGTAAGTGAATGTGAGAAAATCTGCACTGCCTCTTAACCGCAGGAATGTTAATATGCAGACATGTTTAGGGGGAAAAAAATTAACTTGAAGGCTATGACGAATTTTATTGTATTATTTTGAAATTAAAATGTGTACGTTTGCAGAATTCATCATCCACGTGCCCCCCACTTCTGCCTAGTATTTGTCACTGCAAATCTCAGCAGATGGAAGCCCTGGTTGGTTGAACTATCTGTAGACTTGTCTCTGTTCGCCATGTTTCCGGTAGCAATATGGGCTGGCAACTGTAGTAAAGACATTTTGGTTGACACTGTGTGCCATTTCCTGCCCGCCCTCGTATTGAACACAGGGATGCAGTTAGCGGAAATTGCTTTGTAAATGGGGGGGGGGATGCGTGGAACCGGGGAACGGATCAATGTTTCCATGTTATACCAGGAGGCCATGACAGCGATGCTGTAAGTCAGATGTGCCTGGTGAAGAGTTTGGTCATGCTTGACTAAAACCCTATGTCTATCTTGAGACTCTTGAACATGCAAACCCCATCTTTATTTGTGTTACCACATTAGCCCAAATTCTTGATTTTCACAGATTTCCAGCTGAATCTGTCTACGCAGATCAGGTAATTCGCTCACAAGCCAGATCAGTTATCATTAGCCCACTCTTCTCTTTGGAACTCCCAAATCTGCGGTTAATTTCCTCAGCCATAAAGAGGAGTCAGGTTCTGAGAATGGCATCTTGTTTTATTTACACAAATAGGCGTGTTCCTTACAAGAATTTCCATAACATTAGAAATGGGAAATGACCACTTTCTCACCCTATATTACTGTCAAAAATCATATTCGGAGGACGGGGTTTCGAGTGCTAAGGTTTTAAATAATTTATAGCACATGTGTATGCCATAAACAAAAATATATTTGAAGTACATGAATAACATGTTAGGGTTTCTTTTTTTTTTTTATCGTTTTCTGTCTTTTTGAAGAGCGAACAAGTAAAATAAGCCGGGTTTCAATCTGAGAGAATTGAATGACTCTTATTTGCAGAAAACAAGCAATTTGGCTGATCACGTTTAATCAAATTATTCATGTGTGAGGGCTGGCATATTTTCTTTGTGGGAGCAACAAGCTAAGTAGGAATGTGCCGTCATCATAAAGCCTCTGCGTGTGAACATACTCTGTGTGGTCATTTTACTGTCTACTATTTGCTGACTGGGGAAGACAACCAGACATTTTTTAAGTCCCCGTTGCCTACTAATTGCAGACTTTCCCTTGTTATTCTCCTCTCCTGCTTTCCTCTCCTCACTTGATAGTGACAGAGGACAGGCCAGATTTTTTACGTGAACGTGAAGCAAAAATGTGTTCTCGAATATACCCTGTAAAGACATTCCAGTGGTAAGTGTAATCACATCGTGGTCAAAATTCCCTTTCTCGACAGTTTCTAATTTATTTAATAGCAGTTGGCATGCTCACTTTCCCTCTCCTTCTATCGCTCCACCTCACCCCTGGCATCCTGATTCTTTTTCAAACTGGTTTGCCACAGGGAGAGATACACAACTTTTGGACTCCAGGGACAAGGGAGGAAGATGGTGGAGAGTGTTCAGCTGTGAAATCTCTGAATGTTGTAGTAGGGATCAGAGAGCAAGTGACATCACTATGGTTCAGGCCCCACTTTGGCAGAAATCTGTTCTCAATTTTTGAGTTGCCTGGAAGCAAACATAATATTTTAGCAAAATGGGTTATAAAATCAGTGTGTTGGTTGGTATTATGTAAGCCAGTCATTTTATCATTTTACATCTCTAAAAACACTCATGTACATTAAGGAGACGTTGGAATTTAGAGCAGGCACCAGGACATTGGGACATCAAAATAACTAAAGAGGAGTTAATGGCCCCATGACTCGTGTTTTGAGGGGTCCTAGCTGTAGCTCGCTCCTCAAGAGCAGTTTACTATGTGCCTTGAAAATGGGGTTCAGGGGTAGGGAACATGGGGCCCTTTTGTTTTTCCTAACCACTGTCTCTAATGAGTTACAAAGAATCTCCTTTTTCTCTCCCTTCCCTCTCTCTCTCTCTAGCCTATTTCTTGGGCCACGGTTAGCAGTTTTCTTACGTTGCTGAGCTACTAAAAGTCCACTCTAGTTGAATTCAGTACTCATATCTCCAGCCTGGCTGTTCCTGCAAAGTGATCCTAAGCATGCTTCTGGGTGAAACTTTCTATGAGTCTGACTCCACCCAGCCCTCTGTTCCTGTCCTTCAGCATGGTCACTCACAACCTCTGGGTCACGCGGGCAGTTCCCCAGCCGGCCAGCCCTGGGGGTGAGTCAACAGCCAGCGAGTGGATGCGAAGCTATCTGCTAGAGTGTCTGTGGCGCTCCACAGGGTACCCAGCCATCCGTAGCGAAACAAAAGACACAAGGGTCATCAGCTTCACTGCTGGTCCCTCTACGTGCTGGGGTATCTCTCTCTGCATTTGTTTCCTTCACATCAGGTAAGTGCAGAAAGAATGAACAAGGTCACTACCTAAATTGGTATGCACTGTGGGAAGGAGATAAACATTCATTTTGCAGAAATCCTCCATACCTAAGTGATTTTCCTGGTAACACCCTCACTAGATGTGGGTGGGACGGTTGGCATCCCCTTGTAAGGATCAGAAAGAAAGCCCTGGCAGTTAATGCCTCAGTTAATGCCTCCCAGATATGAAGATCCCTCGTATTCTTAACCTTATGCAGTCGGAAAAGGCAGAGACTGGACTGGGGGTAGTCTTATCAAGCCCCAAGAGAGGTATCTGGCCCTCACTTCGGGCATGTTCCTCTTTAGAATATTGGCTATGTGGTGTCCACTTCTCCAGGGCTTTGAGATTTAGTCCTCAATGCCAGGATAGGTAGAAAGGCATTTCTAAAGATTATGTGATGCTATCTTACCTCACGTGCAATGGTTACTCTACAAGAGGAATAATTTTCAATAACGGGACCAGCTAAAGGTACTGTTAAGTGTCACGTTTTGAATTGTGAATTACCGTTCCCATCACCCCTCCTGAGTTCTCTCCTATCCTAGATGTACTCTAAGTTAGAGAGAAGAATAATTCATTTTATTATCTGTTTGAAGTATTCCCACCACCTTGAGAACCCAGGACAGTACAAACATAAATAAATCCCACTCTACCATGTGATACCTGGTGTTCTGGACATTCAGTGGGTGTTTATCAAATATTCCTGCTGCAGAAATAATCAGAAGACTGAAGAACTCAGACGTTATCAGATCTCGATCACTTCCTTGGAGCGACTGAGAGGACGATGGTAAAAAGTAATATATATGAATGCAAATAGAAGTATCTTTTCCTCCAAAGAGTTAAAGTCTTCATAAAAGTTATTATGTTTATTACGGAATATTTTATTTGAGATAAGCACTATTCATCTTCAGATTGCATGGATTTGAAATTTGACAAGTTGACGCGCACAGCGGCTTATTCCAGTGCTCAAAATGTAGCTGGTTGAGGAAACCAAATCCAAGATATGTTTTTTTTTTAGAATTTCACATCATTTAAAAAAAAAAGGCTTATTTCTGTACTTTTGACCCAAAGAGAGAGAGAGAGAGAGAGAGCAGGGGAAGGGAAGAGAAAAAGAGAGAGAGAATGCCAAGCAGGCTCCACGCTGCCAGCACAGAGCCCAACGTGGGGCTCGAACTCACGAACGTTGAGTTCCTGACCTGCGCCCAAATCAAAAGTCGAACGTTTAACCGGCCGAGCCACCCAGGCCCCCGGGCTTTTAGAATTTCAGGCGAGAAAGGCTGGGCTCCATGAACTCCGCTTAAAGGAGGCATCTTGCTAACCTTCTGTATCCATTCCTGCTTGAGATCAAATTCCTTTACCCCAGAGAGACCTGGCACATTCAAGAACCTCAAATTGCAGGAAATAATCGAGGATGGCTTATGGTGATCGTTCGTATCATATGCAAACCTTATGAGGTCGGGGAGCTATGTGGAATAACACTGCTGTGTCCTAGCCACGGAAATTATCCGTATGAATGGTTAGTTGACTGTGTCACTCCAAACCTCAAATATGTGCAACGCTACTTTCATTCAAGTCATATGTGTCCGGAGATCTTCAACGCAGCACAAGTTACTGTGAAAGCAAAAGCTATGCATAAATTCCACACCCCACCCGATGCCTGACTCGGTATTCTTCACCTGTAGATGCAGACTCTTCTGAAGAGAGCATCTTGGGCTTTCCCTGTCTTGTTTGTAAGAAGCAATACTGAGAGGAACCACGTCTCGAAACACAGAAGGACGTTCTGACAGGACACATAGTTCTCTTCTGCCAGGAGTATTTAGAGGATTTTTTTTTAATTTGGCTTCTGAAAAAGAGCAGCTGAATTATCACATGTAATAGAGCTGTAATGATTTTGGAACAGGGGGAAAATTGCCTTTAAAGGCACGGAACTATGTTCACATACGCAAATGTGTTTATACAGACACATTCATGCATATGCTGATAAATGTGACTTTTTTCCTTCTTTTCTTTTCAGCGCCGAAGAGAATTGGGCCAATGCTTTAAAAACATTATTTTCTTTGCTTCCAAACTTTTTTTGTTTCCAATCACGGAGAGCATAATGCTATCTGGTAAGGATAAATTGGAATGCCGTTTATTTCTAGATCTCATACGTTTCTAAATTCCCCGCATCCCACCTCCATCTTATACCAATAAATAGGGCCTCCGTTTTTGCATTTACATCAGATGTCACACTGTGACAAGTAACTTGCTGCACCTGCCAGAGAAGTGTGTCCATTTTTTATTAGTTCCCGTTCGGGTAACTGAAATCCTAAGGAAGAAGTTACTCTGCACTGATGAAGGCAGTGTTGGCTCCAGAGTCGAACAAATTGTCTTTCTCGCTGGTGCTGATTCCTTCAACACTCTCTGGAACTTGTCAAGGACGAGTAAGGTCAAGAATAGCTTTCCCATTTTAAGCTACATGACAAAACAGCATAAAGTGTCCCATTTCAGCAAGACTGCATGAAGTTTATTCCTGTCATTGGTGCAATCAAATCAAATCTGTTCACCAGAAGTCAAATGTATTAGCTCCACTCTTTTTTTATAATTCAAGAATTAGAGAGCCATCTACTGGCCTAATCTTCGTGAGTGGGTTTCCAAACAGCTAGGGTACCACCATGAAGAACTGAATCACAGGCCAAAAGTTTAAGCCAAAGAAAAACTGTTTACCTTTCCCATTATATTGGGGGAAAGAGCATTAAATGTTTTCTTCTTCTGAGACTAGGGAAGAGAACAGAAGTACAATTTCTGTTGGAAAAATTAGATAAAACGGAGTGTCTATTACATAAGCAAAATGAAATGATAACGAATATTAACTAACAGTTAATCAGCAAGTAGTGATGAAAAACTATGCCGCATGTTCAGGTTTTGTTCTAGAGTAATTATAAGACATGTTGAGTCTTGTCAGAGAATGTATCTTCTCGTTTGAAATACAAAGAAAAAAATAGGACACTAAATGCATGATACAACATTCTGGCATCACAGTAAATGTACAGGACTTACAGTTAAAACACCTATTTCTAAATGTTGCTTATCCCACTTGTGACCCTAAGAATTCAGGGCAGCTCACTTAGCCCTAGTGGTCAGTTCTGAAACTTGAGGGAGATAATATATGCCTCATAATTTCTTATAACTTTTTATAATAATATGCCCAAAGTAAAAGTCTGTTGTATACATACAGGGCAAAAATGCTGGAATCATAAAGTCTAAATGCATGAAGTCCCGAGATCTAAACACAGCACGAATGTTTATCCCATATCCCGCTCCCCCGACCCCCATTAAGGCCAGAGTACTTACGGGTGGTGTTATAAAGAGGGCCTGAATAATGCTGAAAGCGAGTTGGGTGGGCATTTTATAAAGTATTTAAGTCATCTAAACATAGAACACCTCAGTCTGAAGGGAAAAAAAAAAAAGTTAACACCTGATTTCCCATGGCTGGTGATAGTTGAGTTTATATTGACATATTTGAAGGATGGGAGGGAAGACGAACTAAGTGGAAATTTAATCTCTGGCTAAGCCGAACATGGGTTTTAAACAATCAGTGAGGGAGAGAATAAAAAATCAAGTATGGAGTAAAATGAAAAAGGGAAGATGATAAAGAATTTCAGAGAGCATGAAGCTGAAAAGGGAGACTTCATGAAATGTAAGTGAAAACTTCGAAAGAATCAAATTCGCTTGGAGAGCAGGAAGTAAAAATAATACTGTTAGTGACCCAAATCTCTGGGATATCTAGAAGTTTGTGGAAGCGTCCCGACCGTTAGGTGAGCATACTTGTTGCAGATACACGACGGTCTTCTGGGACCGCTAAGGAAGGCGATGGCCCCTGGAAGAACACCGCTCCCCTCCTTCAAAGCCCACTGGAAACCAGGAGTGTGGAGTCCACACGGACAAAAGGTCTGAGACTTGGAAGCTTCTTTGCAAAGAGAATTCTAAAGCCTACGTTTGCTTCAAGCATAAACACTGGTATGAATGTTTCTTCTTCGCGTGACTTCGTTCGAAAGAACTTCCCCTGTATTTTGAGAACGTAATGAAAGAGCCCTGCATCGTCCTTTTGCTTTTTCCGTTCGCATGATGACAGTGAGTAGTATAGCTATTGTTAATTTGTAGACAATGACGGCACAATACTACCGGGCCACCTTGTACGTTTCCCAAGTGTTTCTGATTTTTTGTCTCAAAGAGCGTGTCTGCCAGCATCGCTCATCATCGGGGAAATACAAGTCAAAACCATGAGGAGCTATACCGCCTGACACCCGTCAGAACTTAGAAATAACAGGTGGTGGTGAGGATGCAGAGAAAGGGAGCCCCTCGTGCACTGTCGCTGGGAATTCAAACTGGTACAGCCACTTTGGAGAAGGGTACGGAGGTTTCTCAGAAAGTTAATAATAGAGCTACCCTACAACCCAGCAATTGCACTGCTAGGTATTTATCCAAAGGATACAAAGATAGTGATTCAAAGGGACCCATGTGCCCCATTGCTGGTAGGCAAGTTACAGAATGGATAAAGAAGGTGTGGTATATACATGCAATGGAATATTACTCGGCCACCAAAAAGAAGGAAATCTTGCCATTTGCAATGACGTGGATGGAGCTAGAGTGTATCATGCCAAGCAAAATGAGTCAGTCAGAGAAAGAAAAATGCCATGTGATTTGGCCCATGTGTCAAATTTAAGAAACGAAACAGATGAACATAGGGGAAGGGAAAGAAAAATAAAATAAGGTAAAAAACAGAGAGGCAGGCAAACCATACCAGATTCTTAACTACAGAGAACAAACTGAGGGTTGCTGGAGGGGAGGTGGGTGGGCAGATGGGCTAAACGGGTGATGGGCATGAAGGAAGGCACTTGTGATGAGCACTGGGTGTTATATGTAAGTGATGAATCACTAAATCCTACTTCTGAAACCAATACTACACCATATGCTATGTGTTAAGTAACTTGAATTTAAATAAAATCTTGGAAAGAAAAAAAATAAAAAGCATATTTGCCACTTCACCATTTCTAATTAAAAAAAACCTCATTAAACGTGATGTATATCAACAGTAATAGATTTAGTGGAAAATACTTAGGATGCCTAAACTTTTTTTTTTTAACTTTATTCATTTTTTTGAGAGATACAGAGACAAAGAGACAGCACAAGTGGGGTAGGGACAGAGATAGAGGTAGACACAGAATCCGAAGCAGGCTCCAGGCTCTGAGCTATCAGCACAGAGCCTGACACGGGGCTTGAATCCACAACTATGAGATCATGACCTGAGCCAAAGTCGGACACTTAATTGACTGAGCCACCCAGGACCCCAAATATATTCTATTTTCTGGATAAAACATTTAATCATTCACAGTCTATATTTGTAATACAGAATTCAGACGTAAGCTCCATTTTTTCCCCCACACCTACCATCTTTAAAGGCCCAACAAACAGGATACCTCTTTCCTGAAGCCAGTTAAATCCTGGTGCTGGAGAAGTCTGAAGGTGAAACACAAGTTCTTACAGCACAGCCTGCTGATTTAATCATCGCCACCTACAATGAACTAAGCTTACGTGCGTGTGTATCTTATTTTGTTCCCATTCCTTTCTTAACTGCACTGCAAAATGTCTCTTTTGCACACGAACATTTATTTCCTTCTCTCAAATGAAAATCCCATATTCTTCCCTCTGAAGCCCCCTCTGGGGTTTTAACGGACTCCTCACTTGTGGTATGTATATTTCCTTTGCATCTTAATTAGTGTCGCCTTTAATAGATTCTGGCATAAAGTATTGCTTAAAATAGATGCCATGCTCTGGGAGGGGTCAACGGGTTGACGGATGACCCTCTCCCACCACACAAACCAAGTCCACACTCACACATCTCTTAGCCCGTAACACGATGGAACGGGAAGAAAATGAGGCACATTACCCACTAGGAGCCCTGCTATTCTGATCAGACCATTTACGCTAGGGGTGAAGGCAGTGTACCTGATTGACGGATCTAAGAGGTTGCCAAAACTAGCTAGACACCAAAATTACCTGGAAGATTTTTTTTTTTCTTAAAAAGAACTTACCTGGACTTATCTTAAAAATTCGGAATTACACGCCCCCCAGGATGGAATCCTAAAAGTTGTGTTTTAAAATCCCCTTTAGTGATTCTTCTGCAGGCAACTTACCATTCACGTCGGAAACCACTGGCTGACCCAAAACTACATGAAATTAGTTAAGCCTTTGACATATACATTTAAATTAGTTTGAGATACTTCTGCCTGCTACCTTCTGACCCAGCCAACTAGAATCCTTTGTAAGTGTTTAGGACTCAGGTTCAATTCATTGTTTTGTTTGCGTTCCTTTGCCTGGTTTTGTATGCTTCTAAATCAAAGTCTATTCGAAACAGAATAGATTTATGCAAGCAGAATTCTGGATGCTGTGTTAGAACTCAGGACATCCTGACGTAATCTAAATTCCCCATGGTCGCCCTACGATTTCTAATACTTATAACATAGTGTTATACTGGTTTAATAAGGTGAATCGAATTAATAGTTAAGTTTAGAATTTGGGGGGTAGCCCTCAAATCATGAAGGCATTTTTAAATAGAGATAAATTGAGTACAAAACCATCATCTGAGCTATGTTTTATAGGCTTGGAAATCTTTGGAAAGCTGGGACTCAGTGTGTGGATTTTCACATCAAACTGGGGAAGTTCAAAGCACATCTTCCATTTGTTTGCAATTATGCTGAAACTGTTTCATCTTTCTTTTTTTAGTGTTTATTTATTTATTTATTTATTTATTTAGAGAGGTAGAAGGAGGGGGAGGAAGAGAGTCCCAAGCTGGTTCCACACTGTCAGCACAGAATCAGAAGTGGGGCTCGATCTCACAAACCCGTGAGAGCATGACCTGAGCCTAATTCAAGAGTCGGACGCTCACCCCACTGAGCCACCCAGGCGCCCCTGTTTCATCCTTCTAAGACTCAGTTGCTTCATCTGTCAAATGGTGATAATTACATTCTTTATAGCCCACGGTTGTCATGAATATCACATGGCATAAGCCATGTAATGCACTTAGCACAATTTTTCAGAAAATAAGTACTAATACCTGCTAGTTAACACTACTTTCACTATATTATTATCATCCTACTGCGAATTTAATAGAGGCAGCCCTCAGAGACACTGCGAGTTTGGTTCCAGACTTCTATAATAAAGTGAATATTGCAATAGAGGGGGTCAATGAGCTTTTGGATTCCCGGTGCACATACTGGGGATGTTTACACTCTGCTCCATAGTCTATTAAGTGTGCAATAGCGTGTCTCAGAAAGTGTACATACCTTAATAAAAAACCAAAATATTTTATTGCTAAAAAATGCTCCCCAACATCTGAGTTTTCAGCAAGTCATGATCACTGATCACAGATAACCACAACAAAGATAATAATGATGAAAAAAGGGTTTGAAATATTGCAAGAATTAGCAAAATGGGACGCAGAGATGCAAGGACAGCAAACACTGTTGGAAACGTGGGGCTGACAGACTTGCTTAATATGCAGAGTTGCCACAAAGCTTCAATTTGTTGGGAAAAAAAAACCATGCAATATCTGTAAATCACAATGCTGTGCAGCACGCTAAAGGGAGGTGTGCCTATAACAGATACCCTGAAACGGCTGGAGAATTTAAGCTGGTTTTCTTGGTTTTGTTCAATCCTCCCTGGTACCCTTGGCAAGATAATCTTCAGTACTAAAAAGCCTGAGACGCGATTTGCCACAAGTAGGTGGCACTTAGTCGTTGGACTATTGCCTCTTACAGAGAACTGAACTCTTGAGCATGTGTCCCCTCTTTTGTTTCCATTCATTTCTCAACCAGGCTGCAAACTATCTCTCGCACGGGAACTTCACAGATACAAAATTGCAGTAAGAAGCCTGGGGAAGTTTTCATTGCAATACCAGAATCTCTCCATAGCATCCTGGGAAGGTTATTTATTTAATCTTCCTCCTTCTTATTCCATCTTGAAAACAAGGGGGAAAAAAAAAAAACTGTCCAAAACCTCAACATTCCTACAGAAAAATATCTGTGCAGGATTCAGTAATTGCAAATACTAAAGGAGATGCCACTTGGAGATAAATTGACGAAAACCAAAACCTTCAAGAAAAAAAAAAAAAAAAGATTAAGTATGCGCGTAATGACCCAGATTTCTGCCTCTACCATTTGGCTAGTTTTAATCTGGGGCTTCTTCATTGTAGTTGATTGAATAAATTGATCTCTTAGCTGTGACAGGTAGCTTCTGTACGTCTCAGACAATGCCTGGTTTCTGTGTATTTCATAGCTGCGGTAACATGCTGTGGGGTTTTATCTGTACATATTTATGCCTTTGAAAATGATCTCAGCATGAGCTGTTAAATGTTATTGGATTTGGTCAATATTCCATGTGAAGTGGTAAGTCCTGCTCAGCTAAGTCACCTGACAAGTCCCTGCAGTTAAGGATTTAATTTATAACACCTTCCAGAGCAAAGGAATAAAACTAAAGTACCACTTAAACCCACATTATATAATATGTCTATGTATCTCAATTCTTCCAGAGGCTGAGGCTGTTGAACCAGCTGGACAACGAAGAGAGTCTTACCTTTTCATAAATGGAGGGTCCTAAAAATTTTCTTCCTCACGCGGTGCCACAAGGAGTCTTTTTTTTTTTTTTTTTCCTATTTAACCAAAGCACTACTTTAAACAGGTATTTCTGCATTTACCACTGTCATGAAATTTCAATTGTGCATGCATTTTTTAGTCTAAGAATGTAAAAGGGCTTTATTCAGACATGAAGTAAACCTCTCGGGATTGAGGAGTAAACATTTTAGAGATACAGCAGTTGATGCAAGTGGGGGTTCAGTTCTGTGGTCTGCCCAGGACAATCGGCAGGATATAAACGAAATAAAAGCAGGGATTCTGGAAGTTAGTATTTCAGTATGCCTTTAGGATGTGTCTGATGTGACTGAAAGAGATTTTTTTTTAATGTTCATTTATTTATTTTGAGAGAGAGAGAGAGAGAGAGGTGGGGTGGAAAGTGGCACAGAGAGAGGGAGACAGAGAATCCCAAGCAGTCTCCATGCTGTCAGCACAGAGCCCAGGTCGGGATTCAAACCCACAAACTGTGAGATCATGACCTGGGTCGAAGTCAAGAGTCTGACACTTAACGGACAGAGCTACCTAGGTGCCCCTGAAGGAGATTTTTGACATCATAATATGTCTTGGAGAAGATTGTTTTGAATTGAGCTAATGGGGTGATCTAGTTGCTTCCTGAGCTTAGAGGTCCAATTCTCCCCAGGTTTGGTATGTTCTCCGCGATGAGTCCTTAAAATAAACTTTCTGTCTCTCTCCTCTCCTTCTGGGACTCCAGCCATTCTTGATGAGATTCTATAAACTGTGTTGCCTTTATTTACTCTTTTTTCATTTTTTTTTCTTTATTCTCCTCTGACTGCGTTGTTTTCAAAGTTCCAATTGTGTAAACTCGCCGAATCCGTATTCTGTCTGCCTAGTCTACCATGGATACCTTTTTTGTATCATTCAGGGAAATCTTCAGTTCCAGAATTTCCATGCGTTTCCTGTTTACGATTTCTATCTCTTTGTTACATCTCTCATTTTGTTCATGTATTGTTTTCCTAGTTATGTTGAATTGTCTTTCTGTGTTACCTTGCGGGTCTTTGAGTTTCTTCAAAATAGCTACTTTGAATTCTTTATCAGGTAATCACAGATCTCTGTGTCTTCAGGTTTGGTTATTGGAGGATTATTATGTTCTGGTGATGTCATGTTTCCTTGATTCTTCACATTCCTCAGAGTTTTGCACTGCTGTGTTTGTATTCAAAGTAGCGGTCACCTCCCCCAATCTTTACTAGTGACCTTCAGGTGACACATTTATTTGTGGGCAGATGCTGAAGTTTAAATGTTAAAAGGAGGGGGCGCCTGGGTGGCTCAGTCGGTTAAGCAGCCGACTTCGGCTCAGGTCACGATCTCACAGTCCGTGAGCTCGAGCCCCGCGTCGGGCTCTGTGCTGACCGCTCAGAACCTGGAGCCTGTTTCAGATTCTGTGTCTCCTTCTCTCTGATCCTCCCCTATTCATGCTCTGTCTCTCTCTGTCTCAAAAATAAATAAATGTTGAAAAAAAATTTTAAAAAAATGTTAAAAGGAGGAAAACATGAGGTGTATCTTTTATGCCATGATGTGGATATCACTCCAGACTACATCTTTATTAAACAGGTTTATATTCTATTCATCATCAATTTTTGCACTAATGTTGAGTTTTTAAAAAATAACACATTAAAATATTATTTACCTTAGTTGTTGAATGTTTTGATCCCCTTTTAAACTGTGTGTACTAGAGGAGGGCCTTCTTTCCCTCACCCTAGTCTTGGCCCCGCATTCCTGATTACTCACCATGCGAATAGCAATAGTCACCCTCCCCCTTTCATTTTGTACAAAATTATATTATTACACATATCACACAAGATTATATCATTACACGTATCACACAACAAAGTTTCCACATCTCTAAGCACCGCCTACGCACATTTCATCCTCAAAAACATGAGGGGAGGTAATACTGATTTTCCCATTCCACAGATGTGAACACTGGTATTTGGAGATGATTCGTAATTACCCAAAGCTACATGCTTCTGAGTGGTGGAGGAGGGATGTGAAATCTAGTCTAAGTATGCATCCTTCACTTTAAAAAAAAAAAATTTTAATGTTTATTTTTGAGAGAGAGAGAAACACACACACACACACACACACACACACACACACACACACACAGAATCCGAAGCAGGCTCCAGGCTCTGAGTTGTCAGCACAGAGCCTGACGCCACGAACCACGGGATCATGACCTGAACTGAAGTCGGACGCTTCACCCACTGAGCCACCCAGGAGCCCCACACATCCTTCACTTCTATCGAAGACTGTATCGAATATATCTGAAGCTTGTGTCAGCCCCCGAAGGAAGAGCATCTGGACTGACTGATTCCCCCGCAGTTGGGAAGGAAGACTGTGACGGTTGGATGCCCTCTGCCAGCCAATGGAAAATGGGTTATCGCATTTGAAGACTTAAGAGTTCTTCCTGAGAGACTGAAGGTCAGCTGCCTGAAGCTAATCTTCTTCCCAAGGTTGTGCCCACAGTTTGGGGCTCTATGTTCCACACTCCCTAGAATGGCTGCTTTCTCTTAGGTACTCAACACACATATAAAAGGAATCGATATGCACTTTCAACTGCCGCTGACAGGGGAAGGTGGATTCTTGTTTCCAAATATTTCAGAGTAACTTGCTCCTGTAGAACTATTAGGTCTGTGTGACTTGTCGGCCCACCAGACTTCAAATAAAGTTATTTCAATAGATAATGAAAGTCTACCAAGCTCACAAGACAAGGGAAACCTTAATTAAAATCAATGAAGAAAAAAAAATCTCTAAAAACAATTAAGCACTGAAGTTGACTTCTTTTAATTTGGGGTCTGAAGGTCTTCTTGGGAAATTACTGAATCACTGGGATGACTTAATTTGGCTGCCTTGAATTAAATTTTGGTAGATTAGAAATAGTCTCTCAGATATTGTGTAATGTATAATCCTGAGTAGCATTGTAGGAACAGTAAAAATCCAAAGCAAAAAATACAACATTTAAGGAGTCGATTACACGGAATCAGCTGACTTGTGGAAGAGATTCTTTCAGTTGAAATATTTCATGGCCTGTTTGTTCCAAACAAAAATTAGTTGGAACCATTTTCTCTGAGAAGTAAATGGAAGTTTAAATGTAAGTTTTACTCAAGGGTCTATGTTTCAGTCTCAGACTTTTTCTAGAATTCAGCATATTGAAATAAATTCATCAGTAAACAAAACAGAATCATGATTGCATAATTTCTTTATAAACTGTTTACAAAAAGTAGGCAAGGTCATGAATATTAATAAGAATAATTGTCTTGTTACTCATTGTAATAGGCATCTGTTATTTCTATAGCTGGTATACTAATTCTCCTTTGGGAGAATACCTGTTACCTTCTCTCTTTCTAGATGGTTCTTGTAGGGCTAATCCGTCCCCAGCTCCACTGGATACGTGTGATTCAAGTCAAAACCAATGCACCATTCCATTTGCCAAGATCAAGGATGGCCATGTGATTCAATTCAGTCCAAAAATTTACAAAAAAACAAAAATGAGGTTTAAGGCTTTATGTTTAATTGATTAAAGAAGAACATTTCTCTCTCTCTCTCTCTCTCTCTCTCTGTCTCTCTCTCTCTGTCTCTCTCTCTTTATGGACTTTAACCAAGAGCATTTATGCCTAAATCTGCTAGAGTCACTATGGGAAGAAAGAGTAAAGGAATGGAGAAAAGCCAAAGCCTAATGATATCATTTGGACTCCTGGATCAAACCTATTCTGAAGCTTACATCTAAGTTTTTTAAGACTATGACTCTTTCTGCATAATACAATTTGGATTTGGTTTTCTCTTGTTTGCAAATAGCGAAGCAAATGTCTCTGAGGAAACTTATTATCCCTCACCTGACTTTGAGTCAGATGATACCATTCCATGAATGAAATGCATACATTTACTCGGGTTACGTTAATGGGAGGTAACTAATTCTCATTCTCTTGAATGAAAGTTTCCCTATCTATATATTCCATAAAGAAGATACTTGACCTATTCAGAGATTTTTTCTCATTCACCTTAAATTTGCATATGTGCAACCACTGAGCAGGTCTTTAAAAAATTCAGCCTTTAAATTTTATGAGGCCCTTTCTCTTCTGAAAGTATGACTTAAGCCAGGAGGGCATCATAAAACAAGATAATAATCTGAAATTTCCCAATTTGTTATATAGGACTGATCTTACTATGGTCAATTGACAGTAGTATTAGGCAGACAAGGAAGGAATAGAGAAAACCACAGTTCCAAAGTGAATTCGGGATAGCAAAGGTTGACTAATGATTGAAGAGCATTACGTGGAAACAAAGAAAGTTTAAATAATTGGAAGCATTATTACTGAAAGCAATCTGACCCACTTTCTTTGATTTCTTATATCTGTGAACTGTTGTCAAGTAACTTACTATTGTACCATCATCAGAATGGATTGTTTTTGATAATCACATCCCTTCCTCAAATGTTTATGTCGGGGTAAGAAAGGGAGACAGCCAAACTAATGACATCCAGTCGTATGAATTTTCACTTCCTTGGTTGAGTCAGCCTTGCATGGACACAGTCTTTAGGAAATCCATGCTGAAATACTTTGGTTAATGATGAACTTACTCTGCAATTGTTTAACTCCCTTTGGCTTTTCTTTCCCATCTGTAATGGGTGACACATCCCCCACTGAGTCACTTTTGACTTTAAATTGTGAAATGATGCCAAAGCTCTTTGCAAAAATAAAGTGTTCTGTATGTGATTCATAATCAAAATAATGATGTTAACCTCTACAGTGTCTCCTAAAAATAATTATGCTTCATAGACTCCAAATCGGTACAGCTGGCTTGAGTTTCGTTTTTAAACCCACGTTAAGTTAGAAGCATTTGATCAAGTAAACCTGCCTTAAAAGCAATAGACAAGCTAGGGAGAAGATGGAATATCTAGTTAAGAAGAAACTAAGTGGAAAGAGTCAGAATGTGGTTTTTGGCAATTTGTATACGTAAACACAGGTCTATTCCCAAAGGCAGGGAAGTAATTCCTTGTTTAAAACAAAACAAAAGAAGCAACAACAACAAAGAAAGGGTTGATAAAGCCAGAATGAGTCAATACCTTTTGAAAAAACAATGGTCACAGTTTTCGTTTATTGAGGGTGTTGTCTGCACCAGAAACTAGCTAAACTACGTATGTGTATTTTCCAAATTATTTCGTGTAACAACTTTAGGAGTTGTGTTATTAAATCCCACATTTTACAGAAAAAGAAACTGAAATTTCAAGAGGTTAACTAGCAGTACCAGAATTACAAATTAGTTAATGACAAAGAGGTATTCACAGAAAGCTTGGGTAGTTGCCAGAAACTACAATTTACAACAAGAAGGATCTTACACCCCATGTATTATTAGGTCATGTGTACCTAAAAATAACAATTTTGCTTACACTTAAGCAACATAAGCTACGACCTCAATTTTGAAGCAGTTCATAAACTAAAATTTTCCCTTTCTTTCTTTCTCCCTTTCTCTCTCTCTTTCTCTCTTTCTTTCTCTCTCCCTTTCTCTCTCTGTTTCTTTCTTTCTTTCTCTCTTTCTTTCTCCCTTTATTTTTCTCCTTCCTTCCTTCCTTCCTTCCTTCCTTCCTTCCTTCCTTCCCTCCCTCCCTCCTTCCCCCCTCTTTTTGCATTCCCAATATCCTAAGAGCCAATCTCAAATGTGATAGAAAGAAATGGCAATCACAGATTTTTTTTTCACAAATCCTTCTAATTACACCAAAATGTGGTCGAAGATGACAGTAGGGTTCCAAGGAAACCCCCAAAATGCTCAGTGGGTATTTCAAACTATCAGTGACAGAACCTCAAGGTAATTAGCTGAAGCAATGAAAAATGCTGAGCAGATTTACTGGGTGATATAACTGGGAATTCCAAGGGCAGATATAGCTTCAAGCACAGCTGGAACCCAGAGCTAAAAAGGTTCATATTGTCTTCCACTCTCTCCCCAACCACACCCACCCATCTCTCAGTTGGACTTCTCAGTGTGGGTCTCATTTTGGTGGGGTGATGACTACCAACCATTCGTTTTAGGATCACAGATGTTCACTTAACAGGTATAGCAGCATGAAGCTTATCTTTCTTTCCAGGCCTGTGGATCAGTTTGAGGTAAGGAATTTGAGTGACTTGCCTGGATCACTGGTCCGAATTACAGACCAATCGATGCCACCAAGATGTGGGGGCTAGGGAGGTACAGGCCCACAAATAATTGTTCCCTATCCTAACTCTCATTGTGAGGAGGGCACACTGGGAAGACAAAGATGACGGATATTCATTATACAGGCTGCTATTTTTTGTGTGCACTGTATGTAATATTGTTTCAGGACTTATTACCTCAATACCCGGGGCTCGTTGTCTTGTGCTCCAAAGAACGAAGAGTTGGACACAAAATGAGCAGCAGGCAAAAGTTTATGATAGTATAAGAAAGGAAGAATGGTTTGAAAGCTCTCTTTATAGAGAGGGGGCATTTGAAAGTGAATGCCCAGGATCATAGGCAAGGGTCCTTGTTTTATAAGGTTCTGGTCGACCCACCCCTTCCCTTCCCCCTTGTTCCTTCTCAGGTCCTCCCATTATTGGCTGGATAACTCTAGGTGCTGCGTGGTCCATTCCTGATTGGCTCATTTCCATTGTGTGAGGGGTGGTCTATGGTCATACCATTCGTTGTGGGTCATACGGTTTATGGTCTACTATTTATTTTAGTTAGGTCTCTTGTCAAATTCCTGAGGGGAACCTGAGCGGGAGTAGGTCGTGTCTGTTACATTCTTAAGAGGAACCTAACACCCAAGGGGGTTTGCTGTGGTCACAGGCTCCCAGCATTATTCCAAAACATGCATTTTCCCACCCAGGGACTCAGGTCCTAACCTCTGCGTACTGAATCCTATCTTTTCCTATCATTATATCTTACTTGGCTTTCATAAGCCTCCAATAAGGTAGCATTATTATTATTTTAGAAAGGTTGAAGTTCAGAGAGCTTAGGTATTTCGCCCATTACAACACAGTAAGTGTTATCTTCAACACATGCTTATGCCCTAACCCATAATGCTATGCCTGTAGGAAAGACTGACGTCACTTACCTCTCAAAGATGAAAAATAATTTTTTTTTTTCCTGGATACCTAGGATACCTAGAAATTGAAAAAAGCCTCTATTTCCTTTCAATTTGACCTAGGGTTTCCAAAATTTTCAGCATAGCCAGACTTATCCATAAAGAAATGGAATCTGACTCTGCCTGGAACTTTACAAACTATAATGAAAATCTCCTTGCTACTTTATTATCACCGAGAAGAAGCACTGATTCTTGCTTTCCTTACCAACCTGATTGAGGCTAATTAAATCAGACATACTGGCGTGCAAGCTGTTAAAAAAAGAAGCTCATTTATAGAAAGGCAGAGGTTCAAGTAAGAGAAGTAGTAGACACTCTTATTCAATCTTTTTCTACCCTTCTTGGACCCAGGCAGGGATAAAGACTTCACTCTGATATAGATTTGCAACAAAATACAGAACCACCTGAAGTAGAAATAGCGAATGGAATGGAATGAGCCCTCTGGCTAGGAGTGGTTCTTCAATTGTCTTAGGAAAGCAGAGAATAAAAGCAACCGCGTTCTGTCCCTTCAGAAGACTCCATTTTCATAGCCCCAGGCTGTTTGATCTTGAGCTGGATAAGTGGTACCTGACTGGCCCACAGGGAAGACAGTGGTATCATTGGCCAGTTCTAAATTTAATGTGTTTGCTCTGTTGTAAATGGCCTCCATTTAAACGATTTCGGTCTAAGTTTTCCTTAAAAATCCCCCTTTGGATTCTAACACTCACCCTCTTTGGCTGATATGCAAAAACCTGACATAATTATTAGCACAAGATATGTAGGACATATATTAACCTGGCTTCGATAACACTTCTCAAGAGAAGCTAATATGTAAGTTCACATAACCAACATCAACAGTGTAGTACATAACACCACTCTGGGGTTATACCGGGGGTGTGGGCGACAGATAATGTCCCTGATCTCTGACATTATTTTGACTGAAAACATTTAGTCAATTCAACCCAATCAACATCTATTAAACACTAACTGAAAACTGAGCAGTAGTTTTGGAAATATGGGGACCGCTTGTGAAAGGTATGTGATGGTCCAGCTGCCGGCAAGGCCATCATTCGTTCTATGCCAGCTATAGCCTTGGAGTGGGGAATAGTCACATTCTTAACTGTGCATCTAGACCCTAGATTTCCCAAGGGCATTTCTAAAATCCCAAATTAAGCTGCAGTATGTAAAAGCACCACCACATCTTAATTTTGCCAAAGTATTATTTTCCAGAGAAACTCCAAGTATGGAGATTCTAGAAGGAGACCTCAGGGTAGGGTATTTATATCTCAATGTAGACCATTGTGGTAGGTCGTAACACACACACGTAGAAAATGAAATTCTAATTATGCCATGAAATGACTATCTCATTGTCCAATGTTGGATTTGGTTTCCATCACTCCTGAGGGTTATAAACCCTTAAAGTATTGTAGCCAGGACCTGCTGATACTTATTCATATTAGACCAAGGACCATTAGCTGGCAAAGAAGATGCTGAGAAGTCCTTTTGACTAGTCCCTAGATATCAAGTATTAACTACAAAGGGATGTCATCTTTTTCTTTTTCCTTTCATAGTTAATCTCAGTGTTAAGGATACTATATGAAAAAAAAAAAAAAGATTTAATTGCCCATATGAGGATTACACAAGGATTAGATAAGTATTAACACCTGTTCTCACCAAAATCTTAGTAAGACCTCTCACTATTCATCCTTGAAAGATCCCTTGCACTTAAATAAATTGTCAGGTATGACAAGCACATTGGCCTAGTCAAAAAGTTATTAACACATAGTAACTTTATGCCAACAGAAAAATTAAATCTCCAGATTTAATGGCACATAAAAAAAAAATAAGGAAACAATGTTTGCTGAAGAGGTCAATATCACTTTCTTCTTGGAACCAATTTAGAATATGACTTAGCAAAGAAATCTACTCGAAAAAATAGTTTATTCTTATTTTTCTTGTAAGGTGTTATTTTCAAGTGCATGTTTTCATTATATTAGTCCCCATTTTGGTTTTAAGTCTGTTAGATAAAAGAATGATTAAGATATTGAACCAAGTAGAGTAAAAGTGGCCCTCAGTTGAGGAAAAAAATTGAAGATGGTATTCAGGAAAAATTGAATATTTATTATAACTATCTGCTGAATTAACTTTCAAAAAATCTAAGAAAAACTTAGGATCATATTGATGCTTCTCTCTCTCCCTCCCTATGTATCTATCTATGTGCCTATCTATCTATCTATCTATCTATCATCTATCTATCATCTCTATCTATCTACCTATCATCTATCATCTATTTCTATCAACATATATATCTCTATCCTCTAGTTATATCTATCATCTATCTATCGATCTATTTATCTTTATCTATCTATCTATCCCTATCATCTATCTGTATCAACCTATCTGTATCATCTCTCTATCATCTAGTTCTATGTATCTATCTATCTATCATCTATCTATCAACCTATCTATCTCTATCATCTATCATCTAGTTATATCTATCATCTATCTATCTATCTATCTATCTATCATTATCATCTTCTATATATATCTTAGAAACATCTGAATTTGCTTCAGTTCCTATTGTCAGATTGGAATATCATTGATTCTCTTTTTCTGAAAAATGCTACAGATAACAAAATAGGAAGGTAACAGGGAAATGCAGTAGAAATTATCTGAGGTTTTGTGAGCAATATAAAGCCTCCTGCTCAAATCTTGCCTGGAGACAGTCCCAGTTCTAGTCCCCATACTTCAGGAGAAGTTAAGACTACTTCAACCGCAACAGGCTACAAAGCCTTATTATGGTTAAGAGACTGAGAGAAGTCAGCTTATATTCACTGACTAAGAAAAGAATCCGTAATGATCTAACCTCAGTTTATAAAGTTACATCTGAGTTGAATATTCAAGGAAACATTTCGCACATAAAGTAATAAATCCACACAAAAGAAAAATTAAGGCTTCTGTCAGTGTAAACAAAAAGAAATAGGTAATGCTCCATTCCAAACCTTCTGAATGAGACAGGAAGAGATTTTGAGATAAGAGCTAATAAGACAGGATTTACAGAGTGAAGAGGGAGCGTAATGGAAGAATAATTTTTGGAAGCTGTAATAGCATTGAGGATGACTTTTGGGTTAGTCACTGGAGATTAGGACTGGAAGGCGTCTGTTTGTACCACTGCCTAACTGGCTAGTTACCTTTACGGAGCACAGCTCATCACACATTGCTGAAATGTCCCCTTTCCCCTCGACTTCCGTGTGGCCTTTTGTATCCAGAAGATGCTCTTGAGTATATATTGTTGCGAATGGACCTAGTTTCAAATTTCTCAGTAGGCAATGTTTGCATTCAAATTTGAGTGTAATTTCTAAAGATACCTGCATTAAGATACTTCACAAGTATCATTCTAATAGAAATATTAGGTTAGCAGTGTACTTCAGCGTCGATAGAGATTTCTCCTATCTTGTTTCATTTGAACGCCCACCACCTTGTAAGGTAAGGCACGTGTGTTTTACTCCATTACACAGAAGAAGAAATGTGAGCTTTTAGGTCTCAAATAACTGTCCCAATTTGCATCGCTGGTACAGGGTTATAAGGAGCTTTGCCATAGAAAATGAAGAAGAATAGTGCACAGTGACAATCAGTCTCTAAGAAGTGGCTTCGGTAATGGAAATCTACAGTTCGACCAGTCCCTGTAGCAACTAAGAGAGGAAGCTCTGACAGAGCCAGTGTTGATATACAGACGAATTATGCAATTTTAGGATTTTATCATCATTTATTCATTCACTCCTTCATTTATTTTCACTGCTGTAATAAATTATTGTGGAACTATCATCCAGTCCCAAAACAAAAATATTTTTTAAATTTTTTTTTTCAACGTTTATTTATTTTTGGGACAGAGAGAGACAGAGCATGAATGGGGGAGGGGCAGAGAGAGAGGGAGACACAGAATCGGAAACAGGCTCCAGGCTCTGAGCCATCAGCTCAGAGCCCGATGCGGGGCTCGAACTCACGGACCGCGAGATCGTGACCTGGCTGAAGTCGGACGCTTAACCGACTGCGCCACCCAGGCGCCCCAACAAAAATATTTTTAATAGCTTAATGTTCTCTTCTCCAGTCTTATCCCCTTATGCTCCCATCTCCCCTAGAAGTGACCACACTACTGAATTTTGTGTTTATCATATATATAATATATAGAGTATATATATTATATTTCTCACATATATATCACATGTATATACTTAAACAATAATATACCATATCTATATCTGTAGATATTCCATATATATGAATATATATATTCAAATATATACTTACGATACGTACAGGTATACGCACACACGCATATGCCTAAAACAAATAAAATCATGTAAAAATAATAAAATATATTTATTTTACTTGAATTTGCCTTTGAAATTTCAAATCATTCCCAATTTTGTTACTAAGATTCATCTTTGTTTGTTTGTTTGTTTAGTTGCAGACCATTTATGTTCAATAGTGTACAATATGCACAAATGTAATAGTGTACATTTATGTACAATAGTGTACAATATTTTGGGGATAGGCCACACAGTAAAAGCCATTTTCCTATGGCAAATCATTTAATTATTTGTTCTCTATTATGAATAGAAATGTTCTGAACCTTCTCGGAAGTATCTCCTATACACATAAATTAAAATGTATGTTTGTTATCTACTTAGCTCCCTCGACTGATGAGGCACAGTTCCTGTGAATGTCCAGGTTTACCAGACAACGTTACATTGTTTTACGAAGGGACAATACTGATTTACACTTTTACCAACAATGTATAAGACAGCACTGTGACCATTGGTACTGTCGGACTTTTCAGCTTTTTCTAATCAAATGATTGTAGAATGGTTTCTCACTGTGTACTTAATTTGCATTTTCCTAGTTACTAGTGAAATGGATGTTTATTCACATAGCTGTTAGTTGTATGTTAAGTCCACTGATGTTCAACCTTTCCTTATTGACATGTAAGTGCTCCGATTAAATGCGCTGCAAATATTTTCTCCGGGTTTTTAAGTTACCTTTTCACATTTTTTAAGGTGTCTTTTGATGAACCAAACTATATGATTTTATTCAACTCAAAGCTTTTAGTCTTTGTAGTTCTGCTCTGGACTTTCTGTGTTTGCTTAAGAAATCCTTCCATGTCCTCAGGTGAGAAGGGTGTTCATTTATTCCTCTTAGAAGTTTCAAAATTTTTCTTTTGGTATTTAAATGCTTAATCCATCTGGAGCCTGGTTTTGTACATGCTGTTAGCTAGAGATCTGATTTTTAACAGAGGCATAATAAATTTCTTATCTACATTTGTTGAACAACTCATTTCTTTCTCAGTAATATGCTATGCTATTTCTTTCATGTAATAATTTTCATTATGTGAGTCTGCTTCTAAGCTCTCCATTCTATTCAGTTGGTCAATGTTCTCTTTCCTGCATAAACATCACATTGTCCTAATTACTGATGTCTTTGTATCTGCCCCTCCTAAACCTGCTTTTTCAAAAATATCCTGGCTGTTCTTCCCAATTTGCCGGTCTAGACACATTTTCTAAAACATTACTGTGAAATAAAATGACAGAAAAGTGTGTAAAAACATAAATGTGCAGCTGCGTAAGATATTATAATGCCAACACAAAGAAATAGGACACGCTTTTCTTTCCAGAAGTCTCCCAAATCCCTCTTCTCCCTGAATGAAACCGACATGCAATTTTAGTGATAATCGCTTACCTGCTGTGCCTTAAACTTTTATCATATAAGAATGGCTGCACATCTTAGCAATATACTTTAATTTTGACCGCTTTTAAATATTGTATCAGTGGATAAATATAGTAAGTATTACATTCTGTTTGGCTTCTTTGGAAATATATTTTGTTCTTAAGATTCATTCATGTTGTGACATATAGGTGTAGTGCATTCATTTTTATCTCTCTATAGTATTCCATTGTATGAATAGGTACCACAATTACTGTATATTTTGGAAATTTGTGTTGTTTCCAGTTTGGAGCTATTAAGAATAGCATCGCCAGGGTGCCTGGGTGCCTCAGTCGGTTGAGCATCTGTCTGACTCTTGATTTAGGCTCAGGTCATGATCCCAGGGTCGTGGGATCGAGCTCCGTGCTGCTCGAGCTCTGAGTTTAGGATTCTCTCTCTCTCTCTCTCTCTCTCTCCCCCTTCCCTCTGCCCTTCTCTCCCATTCTCACTCCCTCTCTCTCTTAAAAAAAAAAAGCATCTCCATGAATTGTTGTAAATGTCTTCTTTAATGCGTGCACACACATTTCTCTAGAATATAATGCTGGCCCTGAAACGAATGGTCACAAAGGGATGCATAAATTAAAGCTCGACAGGTAAATGCTGAACTAGATAGACCAATTTGTATGCCCATAAGAAGTATATAAACGTTCTGGTTACTGAATATTTTCACTACTGATAGTGAAGTTTTTTTTTTCTTTTGGTAAGGTGTTTAGCTACTCTAATGAACAGGTATTGGTATATCATGGTTTAAATTTGCGTTTTTCTGATTACTAATAATGAAGCCATTTCCATATAAATGTTGGTCCTAAATATTATTTTTGTTGTACTTGTCCATTTTTTCCTACTTGGTCTCTTTTTCGCAATGAGTTTAGAATTTTAAAAAATATCGTAGGCAACTTTTGTTGGCTAGGTTTGTAGTAAATATGTTTTTGAGCTATATGTTTTGCCTTTTTATTCCCCTCCTCTCTAAAAGGTGGTCTTTCTCTCTCTCCCATTTCATGAACAGAAGTTTTAAATATAAACATAGTCAAGTTCATTGATGTTTCCCCCTTTGTTATTGGTGCATTTTGTGTTTGTTTTTGAAATCTTTTCCTATCCCAAAGCATGAAGGGATTTTTCTGTAATATATCCTGAAGTTGAATATGCTTTTACATTACATTTTTGGTGCTCCTTTATGATAAGATTCATAATCCATATGGAATTGATAATTTGGGGGATGGCATAAGGTAGGGGTTAATGTTCTTTGCCCCCTTCCTGACTAAATATCAGGTTACTCTAAAAGTTTACTGAAAAGACGGCTTTTTTCCATTATTATGAAACATCACCTTTCAAATTAAGTGTCAGTGTGGGATATGTTTGTGTGTATGTGTTTATCCTTGCTCCAGTAATCTACTGTTTTAATTATAATAACTTTATGTAGATTATGTCTTTTTATTGTTTTCATCTTCCAGAGCATTCCAGCTATTCTCAGTTCTTTGCCTTTCCACATGATCTTTTAAATGATGTCTCAGTTCGCGCACACACACACACACACACGCATGCATGACTCATGCACGTTAGTTACAATTGCACTGAAACAATGAACAATCCGTAGGGAATCTGTATCTCTATCTTGTTCATTCTTCCAATCTATGAAGATTGTGTATTTTCTTATTCCAGCAGGTTTGATAATTTTCTGGGAAGTGACCTTTAAATCTTGTTATAAAGACGTAATTTGATATGAAAATATTTTAAAGATGTATTCCTAGATAATTTGTTATCTGAGATGCTATTATAAATAGCATTTTCACATTTTATTTTTGATTTGCATCAGAAGTTGAGAGTAAAATATATTTTTTGCTGTAATGAATTCGTACTCCTTGATAGATAAATAAATAAATAAATAATTTTGTGTTTCTGTTTTATTAGGATCATACTAAATCTTCATAGCAAAGTGGTGGGAACATTTATCTTTATGGTATTATCTTTTTATCCATGAACATGGGTTATATCCTTTACCAGGTCATTCAATGACTTTTGAGAAATTTTATAATTTCATACATATCACACAATTAGCATAGGATTTTTTTCCAAAAAAGTTATGCTTTTGTAATTGTTAAAATTGATCTCTTTCGGGGCGCCTGGGTGGCGCAGTCGGTTAAGCGTCCGACTTCAGCCAGGTCACGATCTCGCGGTCCGTGAGTTTGAGCCCCGCGTCAGGCTCTGGGCTGATGGCTCAGAGCCTGGAGCCTGTTTCCGATTCTGTGTCTCCCTCTCTCTCTGCCCCTCCCCCGTTCATGCTCTGTCTCTCTCTGTCCCAAAAATAAATAAACGCTGAAAAAAAAAAATTTTTAAATTGATCTCTTTCTACATTTATGAAGTTTATCTCTATGCATGTTTATAGATATTTCAATATTAAAACATCCTTGTGTTACTAAGATAGGTAAATTGGTTTTAATTTTAAATTGACTTCAGCCTGCGTATATTTTTAGGATTTTTTTTTCATTCAAACTTAAATATGAGGAAATGGGAACTTAAAATTTCCTTTCTTATTCCATTCCTTCCTAGTTTGCTATCAAAAATATACTACTTACATGGAATGAGCTGGAAAACACTCCATCTTTTTCTCTTCCCTAAAAGAATTTTTTATGTTCATTTATCTTGACTCATTTATTAATCCATCTAGGTTAAATGAGACCATATTTTAAATGACTTTTCAATTTCTGAGATATTTGTGATTTCTATTTCTTTTCAAGTTGGTTTTAGGAAGACACAAGCTTTAAATTCTATTGACTGTAAATTTCACAGAATTCTTTCTTGATTCTAAAAACATCTCTTTTATCTACTGTGATAGTCCTTTTCATTTATGATACAGTAGGGTCCCCTTGTCCCTGGTCTAGCTTTCTGTGTTTGCAGTTACCCGCGGTCCACCGCCTTCTGGAAGCAGATGCACTTCCTTCTGACATATCATCAGAAGGTCAGTAGTAGCCTAACCCTACATCACAAAGCTGTCTCACTTGACTTCATCCCATCGCATGTCTATTTCATCTCAGAAGAAGGGTGAGTACAGTACAATAAGATATCTTAAAAGATCACATTCACATAACTAATTCAAGGTATTGTTGTGACGGTTTTATTTTTAGTTATTGTTAATCTCTTAAAGTACCTAATTTATAAATTAAACTTTATCATAGCTCTACATGCATAAGAAAAAACAGAGTATACATAGGGTTTGACATAATCTATGATTTCACGCATCCCCTGGGAGTCTTGAAACATACACCCTGCATTTAGAAGGGGGACTACTGGACTTGATTTTTTTTTCTTTTTTGTCTTCATTTTTTGTTTATATGTTTTGCTCAATGGTGACAGAGATTTGTCTGTTTTACTAGGCTTTTAAAGGAACCAACTTTTGTGATCATGAACCCTTTTTATTTCTTAACTGATTTTTGCTTTTATCTAGGTTTTCTTCTTTGTGCTCTGGTTATTCTGTTGTTCTTTTTCTAATTTCTTAAACTGAAAAATTAGCTTATTTATTTTACACTCTCTTAGTTTCTAATGTAAAATATTCAGGACTGGAAATTATCCTCAAGTTACCACTTTTGCTGTGACCCTCTGGTTTTGATATGTAATATTACATTGTCATTAGATTTTGCATATTTTTAGAAAGTGTCCATTGATTTTTTTCTTGGACCCATGCATTATTTATTAGTGCCATTTCCAAGTTTCAAATATATGAAGGTTTTAAAAATGATCTAAATTAATTGCATTGAAGTCAGAGAAAATTATCTGTATGTAAAATTTGTTGAGAAGCACTTTACATCTTACAACATGGTTAACATAAGTAAATGTTCAATGGGCTTTTATCAGTCAGCTTTTTTTTTCTTTTTTTTTTTTAAATGTTTCTTTATTTCTGAGACAGAGAGAGACAGAGCATGAGTGGGGGAGGGACAGAGAGAGAGGGAGGCACAGAATCCAAAGCAGGTTCCAGGCTCTGAGCTGTCAGCACAGAGTCCGACACGGGGGCCGAACTCACAAACCATGAGATCATGACCTGAGCTGAAGTCGGTCGCTCAACCGACTGAGCCACCCAAGCGCCCCCTTTTTTTTTTTCAATAACAAATGTTCCCTGTTGTTTATGGCTTGCAACAATAACAACAACAACAACAACAACATCTTTGTTTCTTAATTCATAGTAAGAGCTAAGCATTAGCTTCGGTTGTGTTCAACTCTTCTGGGCTCAGCTGAGCTCCAGGTGTCTTCTCATTCTAGAAATTACGATAAAGGAGCCAGCAATACCTTTCTGGGACACACTGATCTCATGGCAAAGAGCAGAAACACCTGAGGCTAACCCATACCATGCAAGCAAATTATTGTTTCGTCTTAGTTGTGTTATGACTGTATTGTTCATATCTCTTATGCAAAGGAAGTTAGATATCAATCCTGACTTTGGTGTAGGAACATATATACTCACTCTTCCTGAAGACATAACATCATTAAAAATAATAATACTTTTAAAAGTGAGGGATCCTATATTGGAAACAGTAGTACAATCTACCATTAGGGTTGAAAAGGATGCCGATTCTGTTTTTTTTTTCCAGAATTGGCATATGCTTATTAGACCATGCTTATTAATTATTGCTCAAATCTTTGTATCTTTGTATCTTTCTGCTTGACACGACAGAACAGAAGTTCACCAGGAAGATAAAGTGCATTTACTTGATAAAGTAGCTTCATATGTATGAAACAAAAAACACTAGGCCTATTGACGAATTGAATAAATCCATCATCATAATGGGATATTTTGAAACACTTCGTGGTCTGACTAAAAAAGAAACAAAATCTTACCTGCTCAATTGCTTGTGTGAGCAGTTTAATTTCGTGTAAATTTTTGCAAGTCGCTTTTTTTTTATTTCCTTAAAACAGAGAGGAGGAGGGGGAGGAGGGGGAAGAAAGAGAATATTTAATTTCTGAATCTATTTTATATGGTTTAGCTGTCCGGACTATTTTCAGTGCAGTGGTCTGAACTTGGAAAGCAAGGGATGCCTGGGCGGCCCGGTCGGCTAAGCGTCCAACTCTTGATTTTGGCTCAGGTCATGATCCACGGTCTTGAGATCAAGCCCTCATTGGGCTCTGCACTGAGCATGGAGCCTGCTTATGATTCCCTCTCTCTCCCTCTACCTCTCCCCTGCCTATTCTCTCTCTCTCTCTCTCTCTCTCTCTCTCTCTCTCAGAAAAAAAATACAATAAAATACAAAAATATTTAATTTCGAACTAAGAAAGGCAAGTTATTTAAGTTCAAAAAATACTCAAATTTTTACATGTAGAAGAGATTAATTATTCTTAAGTTATTGTTAACACGGGTTTTATTTTAAGCTTTTATTTTGTCACTCGTAGCAAAATCACATCGAAAGACATAGCTTTGCCCCCAAAGGCCGAGATTCAAGTAAGTCTATGAGTCACATAAATGGAAGGAAGATAGGAAAGATTTAGGTTTGGCCTGAGATAAGACTCTGAATTGTGAAATTCAGGTTAGATGAGTCATAAGCCCAAGTGCAAAATAACAGATAACCCATAAATTGACTTAAAAGATAGTCGATTGGATGGATTGGTGTTTCTTACACATACTGCTTCCATGGACAGCTGCTCGCTGATGGAAGCTGTGTTACTGTTAGCAGCTATTGAAATTTACAGAGCAAGGCAATGCCATCCCAAAAAGAAAAATTAAAAATTAAAATTCTGTGTGTATATGAATATGTGTGTGTTAACAGTTTTGCTGCACCAATTTAGAAGAACTATCCTGTTGTTCAAATATAATTTTATCATTAATATTCATCAGAATTTTTCAGCTGGATTCCCCTGAATGTTTTAATCCTGACAGATTTTGTTAAAATGTGTAGTTGTAGGTTCTGGAAGAGGGCAAGTCAGGCAGAGATAAGACGGTCTGTCCCCAATGAACTTTACAGTTTCTCTGTTGCTGTGGTTCATGTCGGAGTCAGACAGAGGTAATTTCTCTGAGCACTTCACAAAACTCTGGAATACTGCCTTCAACCACATGGAAAAATACAAGTTTCAATTCATAGAAAATTTTAGACCATGCCTCCCTAGGCGTGAACACAGGGAGCTTTCCTAAATCCACCTGAATTCTTTGCACCCATCATATCCTGAACTATGTAAAACAAATGACTCAAAACACGTCCACTGCACTGTTCTTTCGTTCATTCAATTTCCTAGATATTGTCTTTATGCAAGTTATCTATTGACAATACAATTCTTGGCCTCCTGACTTCTTCTATGTAACTAAGAATATATTTGTTCATTCATTCATTCATTCATTCATTCAACAAACGGGGAGATCTATGGAAAAGTTTGACAAATAGGAGAACGCTAACCAAAGGTTATGTAACACGATGGTTCTACCACTGTATCCTTTGTATTCTGTCCCCAGCACTCAACAGACCTTGCGCAAGTCAGCCAGTCATTGGTCCTATCCCAATCCATCTTCTGTAGGCCTCTGATACAGGACTCCATGACATCATTCCTCACATAAAGAAACTACAGTACTGAGGCACCTGGGTGGCTCAGTGAGTTGAGCGTCCAAATTCAGCTTCAGGTCATGATCTCGTGGCTCATAGGTTTGAGCCCCATGTTGATCCTCTGTTCACCCACCCCCCCCAAACCTCCTTTGCTCATGATCTGTCTCTCAAAAGTAAGTTTAAAATTTAAATTAAAAAAAGTTTAAAAAATGAAAATAACAAAAAAAAATAATAAAGAAACTACAACTGTAACCTCTCCCATCATTGTTCGACTTAAATTTAAGACCCTTCCACCTGTCCTTCCCCAAACTCTTCTAATCAGGCAGTTTGTCACTCAGCAATGTCATTGCTTTGCCCAGACTGGCAAAAATCTCTTCAGGCTCTTTTGTCATTCCATGATCTTTTGACTTTCTATGAGCTCACTCCAATTCCAATAGAGCAGACTCTTTTTTTCTTTCCTTATCTGACCAAATGCAACCCCCAAAAAGTGTACAATGCAAAAATTCCCCTTTGTGATCTAGGGACAACATGGGGTTGTTTCTTCAGACCGTTCTGTCCTTAAAATCCCAACTGTTGCCCATGAAGGAAGATTCCATTTCAAAATGTGTTTGAGTCAGTGTAGCTCATCTCATTTTGAAATTGAGACTTATCTGGGAGTTGGGTATGAATGGTAGACCCTGGTTAAAAGGCAAAGGTTTTCATAAGCGCTGGATCAATAGAAAATGCATTTATGAAGGTTTGGATTTGTTTTCAGAAGCCAAGAAAGGTGAAAGCTCTGATTTATGAGTTTGGGATTAAGAATGAGTTATAGGCAGTAGGAAAGACAATGTTCGGCACTATTTTTTTTAACGATGAGTCATCTCTAAAACCGGAGCAAACGGAAGGCTGATGTTCAGATCAAAATGAAGAGTTGTACTTGAGTTAAAAGACTGAGGTTATCGCCTGCCCTTACTAATTGTATCACATAATATTTTGATTTTTAAGGTGAGATTAGAACCATGCATAATATGAGTCGCAGTGCTCCAGAGTGATACATAAATTACAGTTAGTTTCATTAAAATTGAAAGACACTCTTGTGTGATACAAGAGAGAATTTCACAAATAGGGATTATCATTAACAAAACCTTAAGAAAATCAATTAAGGAAACAATTTCCTTGCAGAAGTGAAAATAACATTTACTAATACTAGAAATACTTGTTTTGTAGAGTTTTCAAAGTCTTAACGTGCACAGCCAAAGCGATCATTATGCCAAAAATGCCTTCAACTACATCAATTAATTATAAGCTTACTCTGTCTTTTTTGGACATGCACTTCTGTGGAAACTTTAAGGACATATATTCAGCAAAACCAACTACCAATCATCACTTTTTTAGGTTTCTAAATACAAAATGGAAAAGATAAGGTTTCTCGATACCCAGGATTTTAGGATCTGATTATGCCAAGAAAAAGAATTAAGGAAAGCCTTTCAAAATTTCTGTTTTCTGGCAATGATTTCATTGGACTGGTTTAAAGGAAAAAGATGAGGGTTCTCATTGTGGGAGGAAAAACCAAATGAAACTCATTTCAAAGTGCGTTTTCCCAGTCTACAGGAAACTTCTATGATGCAGTCCAGCTAACCAGTAGAAGTATATGCATATGCTGTATAATCAATATTTATGCAAAACGAATACTAAGTCGTAGTTGAGGGAAAACACCATCTGTCCGGTTGTGGTGTAGTTCCTAACGAAGCCATCAGGTGAACCCCCCCAGCTCACTCCTCCCCTCATTTGCCACCAGTTTCATGTGAAGTTGTCCATAACACGATATCCTGTTAATGTGACGCTTCACAAAACATCTTAATATCCATACAAGGGAGACAGTGTTCTCCCCAGATTACAGGTGGAGTATACTCATATGCCTTCCAGGGTTATTAATCTGTTTTCTGATTATTGTTTCTACAAAAGGGGGCCAAAGTATTTTTCTCCACTGTTCAAGGGTGATTCAATATGATTCACGTCAGAGGAGAAAGGACACGAGGTGAGGCCACAGGACACCAACAAGCCACTTGGCGTAAGAAATGGAAAGAAAGCAGGATTTGGAGGGGGTGGCCCTGGCTTGAATTGATTATGTTATCTCCAGAGACAGTCACTTCTCAGACCTGTTTTCGCCTACTCACAATGAGGAGAATGAGAAGTGCCACTCTTTTAATTCTTGAGAGTTCCTGTAAGGATATAAGGATATAATCTGTAGATACGCCATGTACATATATAGTTACTTATTTCCAGTTGAGTAACACAAAAAAGAAATGTGTTCTGTGGCCATTGTCCCCACATTACCTCCAAGCAAACTCTGAATTGCATTCATGATGGCTGCCCGCCTTCTCCTCAGACATTGGTTATTCTCCTTATGGTCTCTAATTCACAGGGCTGCCCTTTCTTTCTTTCTCCTTTTTCTACTCACTTCTCTCTTCCTTGGTCTTGCTGGTCTCTGTCTGCTTGATTTAGTCCTATTGTTTTCTATTTAACAAATTCCCCCTATACAACATAGCAACATAATTGCAACACTGAAGAAGGCTGAAGACAGTTTGTTGACCTCATATAGGATTGTTTATCCTACTTCAAAACTTAGAGTCATCATTCCCCCTCCATGGTCCTCAGAGCCCCTTTCTTTGCAAAATGATTTCTTGGTCCTCTGGCAACTGAATTCTTGACTAGCGTTCAGCTGTTGAATTACAACAGCTATGCAATGTTTCTCCAACCAGGCGTTCTTCTGTAGGAGTTAAGTGACATCTGTTTGGTGTCTCTTTCAATCTGTTTTGGTGGAGGTAACTATCTTCCCTGATGATATTTAAGAAAATGAAAGAAGAGAGTGAAACAAGCTAAAAAAAAAACCCATAAGAGAGCTTAATACTGTGTCTACACCAACTGCATGCATGTAATACCAGTCTCTTTGACTCGAAGAACGTCTGCAGGGCCAATGTGATCTACCTCACGTGGAAATGAAGATATGCTCAAAAGCCAGAGTCATCCACAAAATGTCTCGTCTGAATTGTCAAGCTCCTAATTCACAAGAGTAAGTCTACTTGATGTCCCTCTTTTATTAAAACTGTACATTATTTTCAGTAAATACCTTGTTTCTTTCCTACAATGTGGTCTTTGAAAGCTCAGAGTCCTGGCAAAAATGCTCCAAAGAATCCAAGGTCAATATTGATGTGTCCAAATGGTGAGTGTCACTCTTCCAAAACAAATAAGATCTGGGGCTCTGGGATTATCATAAGGTTGTATAAAAACTGCAAAGTACATATATACAACCTACGAACAACATCAGATTTTTGTACACTCAACATAAAGCTCAAATTCAATAAATGTGCCAAGTGTTATATTACACTGAATATTAAGAATTATCCTTGTAATGCACTCTGGTTGCAAGGTTTATTTTTCTTAAAACAAGTATTTCAGATCACAGTTATGTAAGCAGAGGCAGCAAACACTCTTACTGGCTGATCAGCCAGCCCCCGGGATGGTGTTAATCAGTCTTTAAAAATCAGTGCTGAACCTACACATGCATAAATCACATTTGATCAAGCATAGCAATTAGTACTGAGCCACACAGCTAAAGACTCAAAAGGTATGCACTATAAAATTTGGGCAACCAGGTCAAAAGAAATCGAATACTCTGACACTTATAAGTCTTTTTTTTTTTCTTAAATGTATTATTTATTGCTAGTAGTGGAACCTACTTCAGAACACAATTAAAAATACTGGGAAAACACGTCTTTACTCTTTACACAGTATTTTTTTTTTTATTTTAGCAATATTCAAAAATGGTTTTAAGAGCAGGATCTTGCTCTAAGCACAGAAGGCCAGTCTATTTTAAGACTGATACAAGCTGGACTCGTGATGTAGAGGCAAGCCAGTTGAGAAAAAGACATGAACACTTCGCACATATCCTCCAAAGACTTGTAGAGGCCTCAGGGACCCCCCCATTTGGGGAATCATCAGGACTCTGTCCAGAGTAATTTTCAGACCACTCCATTTGGACTTTTTGTTTTTAAAAACTACCCCCTTACCCGCCAAGAACACGTGTTATTATCTCGGAGAAAGCTGGGCCTGAATGACACAGAGATCTGCCCAAGTCTTCCTGCCAGCAAGGCAGAGTTTTCCAAATCCAAAGCGCTTGCCCATTTTATGAAGCCACATGTGTCTACAGGAGAAAATAGTAGCCGCCTGCCTACAAAACAGAGATCACAATAGAAAAGAGACGAGTATAGGCGAAGGCTGAACGGTCAAACAGAATTAATTTGGTGTAATGATTATAAAATACCTACGAATCCTTTTGGTCCTGGGAAATACTGCCGATCAAAATCCTACAGGCAACCCTATAAAATAACAGCCTTCTCTGGATCCTTTAAAGTGGGGAAAGGTGATTTTTCTAAGTTGAAAGATGTCAGAGGATGAATAAACATAAACATTTTCTAACTTAGGAGTGGTCTGCAAATTCAGTTCTGGTCAATTTCATCGGTTTTATGCTAGCTGTGAACCTATCTGCTTGTCACTGGCGAGTTACCCTTTATTGACTAGCTATATACCCATATAACTTCCAGTTAATGAGCATTTTGAGGCCATCAATTTGTGGGAAGAAAAAAATCAGTATCTTTAATCGTTCACACTTATATGGAAAATTCAATAGAAGAGGAGGGCTTAAAAACTTTATTTTGGTGTCCTTTTATTTATTTATTTTTATACCAGTGCAGTATTTTGGTTTAAAGAGGTTAAAAAAAAATCAGTCTTCTTTGGAGGTAGATAACATAAAGACTTCATTATATGCATGATTTAGGGACCCTAACGTCTTGTTTCAAAGAAAAGGAAAAGTGAATCTAGAAGTTCTGACCTTCCAGTTTTTGTCTCACAAATGTTTTATAACAACACTCACATGTGATGTTGGGAGTAAAACTATTCAGAATGTTTAAGATTATTGCAACTCTTTGGTTGTAAAGTACTCATGAAGCATTGAATAATGATATTTACATTTCTTTTTTTAGCAAAATTAAGTTTGTAAAAATGTCTTCAGTAAGTTAGGATAAATTAAAGTACATAGCACATATTAATAAAAACCCAGTGGTATACCAGGCACTGTGCCAGTAGCTTGGGGAACAAGAAGAACTTGTTCCCCCAAGGTCCTCAGCCTAGTGGTGGGGACAGAGACCCCAAAACAATAAAAATTGGACTAAATGAAAAATAATAATCGTGTGTCATTTCCTGCATTTTCCTTTCTGTCTTTTTTTCAAGCAGAGGAAGCATGTGATTTCTGGAGCCTTGCAAGGGAACCAAATCTCCCTAGTCGCCAGGCTCACAGGAAGATCCCCAGGTAGCGGTAGTAATGGCTGTGTGCCATATGTGGAGGTTGGGCCCTAATTTCCCCCAAATGTCTCTATGCCCTTCACAAAGTGCAAAGGAAGAGTCGGGGACAAATAAGACTGGGAAGAGGGGTATCGCATGGCATGAGGAATCTTCCTAACATTCCTGTATGACATATTATCCCAAGAAATTTCTACAGCTTCTGGGGTAGGAAACCTCCAAAATGCCGACACTTGAATTCCCATCATCCGAGCAGAATGGATAGTTAAGGTCAGAATTAAATTGATAGGAAGGAAAACAAATGCAATCTACCCTTAGTACCTGAGATGAAATGCATATCTATACAATGGAAAATTGTTTTTACTGGAAGCTCTATGAAAAAAATATACATAAGTAAGTGGGATGATGAAGGATGTCTCCTCTGTGGAGGTGATGATTCACCGGAGAATTAGGTGCAAGAAAAGTTGTACGGGGAACACCATTTAGCCAAATATGGGATTTATGGGGCCATCTATCTGGCTCCTTGCTGTCACACATGAGTCATATGATGGCATTACTAGCCAATGGGTAGCCATTTCTGTAAGGTAAAAGCTGTACTTCTGTGCCAGATGTACAGGGCACTTGAGGACTCACCCTCTCCGCCATTTTCATGGGTGGACGTTCCTCGCTCACACTCTACATCCAACTAAACTGAGGTGTCGTCAGATCCCAATCATACCACACTCTTCGCCTTTCCATGCCTCTTCGGGGTAAGGTTCTCTTTACCTCAAATGCCTCATCAATTCTTATTCATTCTATGAGATTAAATAAAATAGCTACTTTCCTTTCAGTAGTGCCTTGAGCTCCCCATGGTAAACTGAGCACTCTGCTACCCTGTTGTGACACGGTCTCCATCTCTTACCCACCTGTTATATCACATTGACTTTGGATAGCTGCATTTCCCAAGAGCTCATAAGCAGTTTGGGAGAAGGGACAACAAGGTAGTGGCAGAATTTAATGCAGAGCCTGGCACTTTTCTGAAAAAGATTAAATTTAATTGAATCTGTTCTCTAAAAAGACAGGGGCAATGTTTACCAGCTACAAATTACCTGGACTCTGCCCAACTTCTTACAAATGGCCCACCCTTTGCACGAGTGCGAGCCTAGTCCTGATCTCAGGATGGATGGACAGTTTCCGCATAGTCTTAAAAATAAGAGATGTTCTCTCCTCTCCCAGTTTCTAGAGCGATGCACCTCCTGTTCGACATAACTGTTGCCAGGGCACCTGCATACTCTTCATCTTCCTCCTCCACGTGATATAACCAAACCATCATTGGTCTCATAGTATGTGCCAGGCCTGTTCACACCAGCTCCCCTGAGCCATCTGTGACGCCTTGTCCCAAATCCACATTCACTTACTCCATGTGAGTAGCTTGAAGTTTGCCTTGGTGGAATTGATCCACTGTGGAAATTGGGAAATACTACTAACCACACAGAAGCTGAGATAGAGACAGACACAGAGATAGAGATGATAGAGAGCAAGAGAGAGAAGGGGAATGAGTGAAAGAGTTTTAAACTGAGGCTCAAAGAGATGGGGAAACTTTCTCAAGGTCGTCAAATGACAGAGCCAAAAAGTGTGTCTATTACCTCAACGTCATGCATTCCTTCTCTCATTTCATAGCTAGGTGCCCTTTCAAGTTCTTCTTTCCCAGCCCCCTCATCATCCAGTTGGCAAACTGCCCCAAATTCAAATAATGCTAATTTGCCGAAAGTATGTCCAGAGTCAGGGCTGAGGCTCAAATGGTTTGCTAAATAGCAGGTAGAAGGAATTGCCAAGAAAAACTGCTCTGGTGATCCTTTGCCCATGGTGGGCCATCACTCGATTGTAATCTGCTACATTCCCCCAACCCATCCTACAGCCATGTGTCCTTCCTCCATGGAGCTGAATGGCCTTCAGTGGCTGGTGGTGTCCCCCCTCCCACACACACACAAACAGGTCAGGGGTCCTTACCTTCAGACCCAGAATTTGCCAACTAAGATTGATGCTTGGGGCCTATAGTTGTGTCAAAGCACAAAGTGTTCTAGAGTATAACCTGAATCTCATTTTTATGTACATTTTGACAGTAGAGAGTTCATGTACTTGACTGATGGTATTCTACAATTTATTTATCTTGAAAACTGACCTAAAATAGTCCCACTCTGGATGTGCCCTCAAGCCCCCATGGCATTCATCACAGCAGGGTGGCAGAGGAATCTGAATGCACGAAAACTTCAAGTTTGTAGTAGCTTCACTTTTAAAGCCTACTGAATTGTGTGTTTCTAAATCAAGTCCTAACACAATGACTTCAGGCAGGTGTCGGGGAAATGCTTTGCACTTTGAAAGATAAGAAGGCACAGACGCCGAGCTGAGTGAACTACTGATGCCTTCATGAGTCGGTAAAATTACCCAAGAAAACAAAAGGATTTCCTCTGCTAACCCTAGAGGAAACCACCCTCTACCATAGGGAATGAGAATTTTATCACCGCCATTGAGAGGGACGGATTTGTAAGAGCAGGACCCAGATGCCATCTTCTAAGCTTCCAGTACTTTCCTCAACCACCAAATGTGAAAGTCTCCAGGAGGTACTCAAAGGAGAAATAAAGATAAACCTTTTCATTTGGGGAAGCTAAATGGGACTCATAATGCTAAAATAGTAGCATAGTGATCTTTCTCTGGGATGAACATGATTTAGTGAGGGGCTTCCTTAATCAAGAGGTAGAGAATGTCGGTCTGCTCCAGAAATTGAGAGCCAGACTCTCTCTACTTCTCCAGTGGGACTTAGAAACTTATCTCCATCTACTTTAAATGAGAAAAAAATACAAATACTCAGTGGACAAATCCTTTCTCATTTCTTGTCAATATCCACCCCTCCCATCATCCTGTGTTGACAGGACCGATTTGCAGAAGGAGGGTTTAACATTACAAACACCCTTTCATCAGCTTAAAAATTGAGGCTAGTCAATATTTACATCATGTTGCTGATCTTTAAAGTGCATACTCTGTTTTCTGTCGTAATAAATAGCTGTCACTCTTGCCTCCATCAGAGTTTAGCTGAAGTGGGTTGGCATGCTCAGTGGTCCCTGCATTCCGGGAACGATCTAATATTTCAGGTCTCTCATGTGGCAGCGGGTCGATTTCTTTCTCTCGCTCCTTCGTATTGGTTTCCAATGACAGACCTTATAAAACCATTTAGGTCTGCTTAAAGAAAAAAATCTATAAGCATGCTAGGTTTATCTTTCTCCAGAAATGTGTGAAAGCTAATACTTAATGAGAGAATGTAGACAGGATATTTGTTACCTATTTTGCTATGCAATTTTCATGACGTATCTTTAGACTAAAATACTAGATGGACTTCCTATCACTTCCCAGTGCCGACCAGTGATAGGAAATAGCATCAAGCTGGGACAAAAGAAAACCTTTATCCTTTACCAGGGAGTTCAAAACTATGGCACAATGGTTTGTGACCCTCCTTCAATCCAGAAGCACTGTCACTGGCTCCGGATAAGTTTAATTGGGGTTTCCTCAGGACACAGCTATCCCAGTGGACCCACACGGATCACAAAGGGATCTCGAAATTTCCTTATTTGTTTTTTTTTTCCCCCTTTGGTCGGTATTGTTAATTAGTACCTTCCAAAATCACTAGTATGGCTCGGGAGCACAGAGGAGTCTGGAACAGAAACGAGTACTCTTTTCTTTTGAACCATTTGCTTCTCAGACTGCAGAAAGCCGACCTCAGGAGAGCTTAGTGAGTACAGTTCTTAGCAATGAAGCAAAAGGGACATACAGAGAGATGTTTTGAGGAAATAGAGATGTCTTGGAATACTTGAAGGAATATTCATTTTACAGATGTGAATGAATAACTCTGCGATTAAGAGCAAATGCAGGTAAGAACTCTGTCCTCCAGTTTGCACAGACTTTCTGGAGACAAAATAAGAAAGTGTGATACCAAAGCAGATGTTCCTTTCCTGCATTTCCCTGCCGCCCTCAGGGCATGCATTAAAGATGGGAGCTATGTGTACGCAATGGATGTGATCCAGCAGAGGGTGGCAGAGAATTCTGCCACCATGCTGTAGATACAGATGTGACCCCTACTTCCACTGTGTGTGTGCGTGTGTGTGTGTGTGTGTGTGAGAGAGAGAGAGAGAGTGAGAGAGAGAAGCGGGGAGAGCCAGACAGAATTCCACTTTGATTTCTTCTGTTTCAAAAATCTGATGATGCCTTGCTATTCTAAGAAATCACCTTAATTCGCTGAAAAATCACAAGGACAGATTTGCCTGGGCTATTTGGCTAAAAGATGCTTAAACTGCAATTTGTGATTAAGAGATTAAGACCAGTTAAGTGCAAGGTTTCAGAATCTACAGGTTCACCTAAAACAGAGCTAACGAGAGTATGAATAATGGTCAGCCCTTATGTCCTCTGAAATCCATCTCTGAGCTCAGTACCCCAAGCTGAAGTACAACCAGTGATCATTTCCATGTGGCTGATGACTCAGCTCTTGCTATGGATTTGATGTCAGCAGGTATTTTTGAGTGACAAATGACATGTAAAGTCACTTCTTATGCCTTATCAATAGCAGTGCACAAATAACCAAGATGAAAAGACAAATCCTACTAATGGATTTGCAGAAGTTGAAAATCCTCAAATGTAAGTGGGAAATGTCTACACCATCAATTATAAAGGACATCAGTAATTATGTAGATACATAGTCAATAATTAATTAGGCTATGAATTGATCAGCAACCAGGTCAGTTTCAGTCCTTGACCCCATATATTTCTAGATAATTTCTCTTGTCAAATAGGGAGCTCCCCCCCCCGCCCCCACTGCATGACCCCCAGAGAAATGGTGAGAAAAATTTTAAAGGTCTTTCCACTGTAATGACTGCTTTGTTTTGTTTTAGCTTGGCACAGTATATTAGCCTTTATGTGATGAGTTTGTATGATTATAGTTTCTAAAGTATGAGAGGAAATGAGGTAAATGATTAACGGCAGAGTAACTTAAAGCAAGATGACATTATGGAAGCCATTGAAAAATAGATGGGGAATGCCGCCTCCCCGATGGAATTTGATCCAGCTCCAAGAGGAACAGTCTTATCAAAGGTGCCACAGGGTTTTTATTCATGATCCCAAGAAGTGGGGCTCTCAGCATTCAATCTTAGTGACTGTACTATACCTTGCAGCCACAGGAAGCTTTTCTCGGCCCTGGCGTGTGATCTATCCTGTCTCAGAGGGAAGCCCTCTTTGCTCCACGGCTAGCATCATTGTTATACATCAACTCCTCTTTATTTTGACTTTCTAAAGTTGGAGCTCAGTTCTCTTCTGCTTTGGAGATCGTCTCAGAGACGTGCTGTACATATTGAAATGAGCATGGCTTTCTTCTGCTTTTCAAGGCTGCAATGTAGAGTCTGATGGATGGGGATTGGCCACGGGACCAGAAGATTTCAACTTTCCTTCTGTCCTGGGTGGACTTACTGCATAAACAGAGGTGATCTCCCCATTTAAAATGCAGCCCATCCTGCCCTCAGGAGGTTATTGTGCTGTTATGAAGGTCAGTTGGCAAGTGGGTAGGAGTGATTCCAGGTGAAAGAGAGGTCTTAGCACATCAGATAAATAGAGATCCTAGCATAATGCCCCACATTCTTAAATACATGACATTTTAAAATACTACAAACTTGCATGAGTTTACTTTGAAGAGTACAGGTAAATACTGTGGCCTTCCCCACACCAGCTCATACAGAGGCATTATATGGATTTCTTATTTTTTCTCCACCGCTGTCTGGTTCCATTCTGACCATATAACAATAATGAATACCATCATGTTTAATGAGACTTCTAATAATTAGGAGGAAAATTGCTGGATGTTCCAAACACGCACATTTCCTTGAATCCACGAGAACCACGTGGGGTAGATTTTATGAGGACCGCCGTTTTTACAAATGCCCACACTGAAATCCCAGTGTAGTGCCTCTTCCAAGTTCCTCGCCTGGGGCTTGAATCCCACATTTTGTTTGATGTTATATTGCTTTTAAGAAAAGGTGTTTTTTTTTTTTGGGGGGGGGGGCGGTTCTCACTAGAGATACATTTCTGAAAGCCTCAGGAGTTCCTTTAGCTTAGACTTCCCAAACCAACGCAAAGAATTTTCAAGAACTGAGCTGCCGATTCTCTTGCCTCAGCTGCCACCAAGACGACCCCTTGCAGAGGCAAAGCTGAAGGTAGAAGAGTGTTTTTCTGCCCTGCCCTTCCCACCTGCCTCTGCTCCACCCCCCCCCCCCTCAGCCATGCTGATCCCCGGGCAGCAAAATAAATGGGATCAACCCGGATGTCCTTTTCTAGGAGAAATGCTTCGGGCCAGAGAGAAAGATAATATAGATTACCGGTATGCTGTAGAGGCAAGTTCAATAGAGAGAGCGATTAAATAAAAGCCTAACGAGGAAATAAACACCACGTTTGCCAAGAAGCACGCACACACACACACACACACACACACACACACACAGGTGAAAAAGGAGACCCAGCAAGAAGCAAGGGACAGCCTAGCGTCGCCAGAATTAAACCAGAATGTTTGAATCGTTGCAATGATAAAAGATGACATTTCCTATCAGCTTTTTTTCAGTCTTACATACTTTTAAAGATAGTCTTTGCAGCACTGAGTCTGTTCTTATGGTAAAAAAAGCCAGTGTATATTCCTTTCGTAGCCTGAACTCTTGTCACTTGATGGGCAGTTTATCCAATATTGCCTTTTAGTCTCACTTCACGGTATGTTGCCGGAAATTCTCATGAGGGAAAACTCCAGCTCCAAATAAGATGCCCTCCAGAGAAAGGCTGACTAGACTTTGTTGTGTGTGTGCACCAAATGACTTATTTTTTTCAATAAAGCCCTCGGTGTGGCTTGGTAGTTACACAGTACCTTCTCTCTGAAGAGCCCAAGGGGCCACAGAGATCATTTTCAAAGTGAGCCATCGAGAATTGCAGGGCTGTGCAGCGAGGAAGCAGGACTCGGATGGTAGGGGAAGAAGGCTTCCAAGAGGCTGGGGAGAGGAGAGGGAGTCCAGCAGACAGCTGTCACTCCATATCCCTTAAGGACACGCTGTCTGGCCTTGAGTGTGAATAGTCGACAGAAAGGAAATTCAACACTGGAGGGAGGACCCATAACTGCTATCGCTTCCTGCTTCCTGCATGTTTATGGAACTGGGTTATTGTACAGGTTGTTAAATTGATACCTTAATTACATGCATTGTGGCCAAGTTATAGCTGTCACGAGAGGCATAAATCTGGTCTTTTTTGATATGCTCTCAACCAGAGTGTTTTGTTAGGGTAGCCTTGAACACAATGTTGATGTTGAAAAGAAGGTACACAACACAAAACTTTATTTTGCCTAAGTAAGTGCAACTGTCCTCTACCTGGTTGCTGGTGGTTGTATTGTGTAAAAAGAGCGAAGTATGATCTGATGTCAGATTCTGAAGGAAACACAGTATATTGCAGAATTTTTAGATGAAGTTCTCTCTTTCAGCTAATTTAATAGCTAGCTCATATTTACCATAAGTATAGTGAAGATAGATTCAATTAGAATTTCTGAAAAAAAACTATGAAAATATAAATGTTGGGGATTGAATATATACATATACATATACATATACATATACATATACATATACATATACATATACATATAGATTCCTATGGGTGCTCTAGAGAAGGAAAATCCTCTCTTACACAAAGAAGATATATCTACTCCAACTTCATAACAGAATTTCAGTCTTATCTTGCTTACTACCCAGCACCTATGAGGCAAGAAAAAATATCAATGTTTTTGGAAAAAAATGTCTAAAAGACATACTATCTACTCAGAACTCTGTATCTAAATAAATAAATAAATATCAAGAAAAGTGAAGAGTCCGACATTTTACCCTATTTTCAAGGTAACAAGTTAATCCGTCACAGTTGCATGGATGCTGGCAGAAGACATGAGATTCCAGAGTCAGAGACAAAGGACTTGGTTATTCAAAGCAATGGCAGTAGCCAGAATATCCACACTTTTCCCCCCACTGGTTCCCCGAGACCCAATTCACAGGAAAACAAGAAAAGACACGGGTGGCACTTGCAGTGAGTTGCATTACCAGAGAGGAACCTAGAGCTTAAGGAAGCTGATCTTTTATAATCAGCATAAGCATGACTCCTCTTTGTTCTAAAGAGAGACACTATATCTTCCAATGCTCTTTACTTGCCAGAACAAAGGCTTTCTGTGTCTCTGCTCACAAGATAGTCATGGATAATTATCTCTCAATAATCAACAAGTAAGTAAATAAATAGTTATATGCATGCATATATATATATGTATGTATGTATGTAGTACATTTAATATTACCATTTTGTCAACTCAAAATAATAGAAAGCTACATAGGCAGCCCCATCTCAATGGCCTGATCACCTTTCTGAAATATATTTAGCAAGATATATGATAATGTTATTTATTTTTACTGATGATCCAAGCCTTAACCATGTAAAGATCACCTTGTCTCACTCTGTAAACCAGTTTGACAATAATGTTAATTTTCTGTTGTATGCCTCTTGTATAGGGACCAAATATTCTATTTTGGTTTTATTTTTTATTTACTTTATTTTATTAAAAAAATTTTAATGTTTATTTATTTTTGAGAGAGAGAGAAACACCAGAGGAGCGGAGAGAGAGGGAGACACAGAATCCGAAGCAAGCTCCAGGCTCTGAGCTGTCAGCACAGAGGCTAACACGGGGCTCGAACTCATGGAGTGTGAGATCATGACCTGAGCTGAAGTTGGACACTCAACCGACTGAGCCACCCAGGCAGCCCTTGATTTTGATTTTGTTTTGTTATTAAATATGGTATCAAGTCATTTCGTGGATGACTGTAATGCTTTCTTTAGCAAAGGATACTTTTGAGGATACCCTTATACCTCTTCTACCATAAAGTGTATCCCCTTGTCTGGCATGATCACAAGTAGGATCTCATTACAATGGATTTCAAATAATTCTTAACTAGTGAGTCTTCTTGCCTCAGTCCCTGAGGGCAGGAAAGACAAACCCAAAACCGCAATGTAGCTGTTCATTAAGAATAAACCTCTGTTTAAGAACAAAAACAAAAACAAAAAACCTCCTGGCCCTTCCAGGATGGAAGTCAGAATGTAGTCAACTTGACAGTAAGTGGTCAGTTTATCTCCTCAAAAAGGTGCCATACCAGTGGCTATGGAGTTGGACATTCATAGCCTGAAACAACTGAATGAGCCTTCTTAAAGTGGAATTCATGTTGCTGGGCTCTCATGTCTTCTATAATGGAGAAATACGTTCATACGTTCATTGTTTCAGAGCCTAAAGACAGAAGCTAATTGACATCAGTTGGCCAGTTATATTTTATACTTCGTTGTTTCGTGCATCTCTCGTAGTTGACAGTCTCTGGTAAGCATCAACATGTGATAAAAAGATCTGCACACTTTCTGTCCACTCCCCTACGTCTACCAACATATCTGAATTCTAGACACTCTTGACCCCAATCTTTCACATTTTGACTCTACATGGAAGCTATTTTTCCACCAATAACTCTTTCCAACATCCTAACGTCTGCCAGACCGTACGGTCTAAGCGTCAGCATCACCTACGCCTCAAGTAGCTCTATTCTCTTCTGGGCCCATCCAGAGTCTACATCGCATAGTAGACCACTGTCCTTAGGTGTAGAGTATGCTACCTCCAGAACTCTCCAGGTGTTTTGCTTCCCTCTTCATTGTAGGGTGTGCAAAATACTAAGGTAGTGTTTTGTTGGTTGGTTGGTTTTGGTTTTTGGTTTTTAATTTTTAACTTAATTTGTCCTAGCATGTCTCTGACCACTGAGAACCTACATTTTTTTTACTATTGTGGTAGCCCACTGGATCTTCTTCCCAGGAAACCTGGAAAGTCAAAACCTTTTGAGTGTATCCATGCAGATGTGAGGGTACCAAGTTTTTCTGGCTTTTGCTTTCAAACAGGGATTTAATCTTGACATACCATATATGTCTTCTTTGGGCACTTATCTCCGAAGTTCAGCCACTCTGATGAAGAAACAGACTTGTTCCTTGACTTTCTACACTCTCGCAAGAGGAAATGATGATTTCGTTGTATATATCCAAAGAGGTTCTCTATTTTGCACCTGACTTTCAATTCTGTGTTATTCTCTCAGAGGTTCATTTATCTTTATGTAGAACAGGAATGGTTCTTAACAATAACCATCTAAGGTCTTACTCCTCTAGCTACTCTTTTCTTTATACCTCTCAATTGCCTGTACTTCACACCCACCAGCACATTCCCTTCCATCAAATACCCTCTCAACTTATCACAGGTCAACATTTTATCTGATGCAGAGGCTGTCTTTTTCACCTACCAGCAATAATGGGTTCTTCACTGCCAGCTGAGCTGTGAGTGATCTGGGTCAAAACCCCATTTACCTCTTGCTAACTTGGAGTATCCTCATAACCTATGCTGGAGGTTGAGTCCTCCGGGAGCTGATGATGACAGGGAGTCTAAGATGAAAGATATTGATTAGGGAGCAAAACCCGGGAAAGGAACAGAGCTGAAGAGGGATGGGGCGGAGGAAGAATCTGAACTCCAATGCAAGCCTGCCAAAGCCTAGAAAAACCTCAGTGAGTATAGTAGCCAACTCTAGAAAATGCATTGTAATTCTGCCTGACTCAACTACAGACAGTCACTGTTCCAGAAGGATGTGAGCTTAGGCCAGGAAGCTCTCAGAAGCTGAGGCAGCCCCTGAAGCCGCTGAGAATTGGAAGACATCTGTTGACCACACACTCTACAGCTGGATAGCAAGTCCTTCCTTAAAGGAGGACTGGGAGGACATCTCTGCAGCCACAGCAAGCACTCATCTAGAAACACACACACACACGCACACGCACACACACAGAGAATAAACCTCAAGAACTGACAACCTAATTCATAATGAGCTTGGAATGTTTGACTTGCCCCTGCAGTCTCCCTTTGAGCTCTGGTATGTTGACTTTCAAAGTTTGAGGTTTTAAATGACTGTCATTCACTACCTGTGAGACTGAGGAAGAATCAGCAAAGTGATTAGGTTTTTGGCTGGAAACATGAATAAAGTTGTCCATGTGGATCGATGTCACCCTGCCACTATTAGCCAACATGACAGTGATAGCTAACTGCCTCTAGGGCATCTGCTCAATTGCTGCTATTGCCATAGGAACCAGCACGCCTCTCATGCCCTCCTCCAGTAGGCACAAAATGCCCCCTGAATTTTATTATCATAAGCAGATTGCTTCTAACGGAGCAGACCAGCCAGCTTATTAATAGCCATACCTTTGTAGAAATTCAGAAGGGGTAACTCATGGTTCCAGCAGAATTCAGAATCCTGGGAATGAGTAACAGGATAATTTTACTCTTCACTACACGCAGATAAGAGGGTTAAGACTCAGAAAAAAATAAGGATTTTGTGACTTTTTCTTTTCTGTTCTACTAAAAATAGTTTTAATATTAGGCTACAATTTCTTAAATGCATTCTGCCAGGCATTTAATATACTTTATCTATTTTGATTTAAAAAAAAGTGCTATGAAGTGTGCACGGACATTGAGGCTGAGACCCCGATAAGGGAGTCGCCCGGTGTCCCATGAGAGGCACATGGTGTTAGAGCGAACCTATCTGCCGGACAGCTAGCCAGATAAAACTTTTGCATTTAGAGCACAAAGCGAGGCATGTTAAGATGAAATGGTATGTTCTCCTTCATTTTAAAATGTTAATCCTTACAATGATTCTTTACTTACATGGGGGAAAGCATCTTGTCCCCTTCATATAGATGAGGAATTTAAAGTTCACAGGATCAGAGCATCTGGGTGGCTCAGTTGGTTAAGCGTCCAACTTCAGCTCAGGTCATGATCTTGCGGCCTGTGAGTTCGAGCCCCCCATCAAGTTCTGTGCTGACAGCTCAGAGCCTGGAGCTGCTTCAGATTCTATGCCTCCCTCCCTCTCTGCCTGTCCCCTGCTCATGCTTCCTCTCTCTCCCCCCCCCTCCTTCAAAAATAAATAAACTTTAAAAAAATTTTAAAGTTCACAGGATCAAAATGATTCACAGAAGATAACGTGGTCAGTCTTCTGAAGATACGGAAATTGAATCCAAATGTGTGCATTGCATTCTTTTTCTTTCTTTCCTTTTTTTCCCCCCAAAAGAGGCAGTCACAAATGATGCATAGGAAAATATTATATGTAAGCTTTTAATAAAAACAGTAAGCCCAAATTGCACATTGCCAAACTATCCAAACAATCTTCCACAAATAATGAACTTTGTTTGAGGAAATTAAAACATGGTTTATTGGAAAGGGCATTCCGCTCAGCATTAATGCCTGTTTTTCAAGCACAGTTTCTCTCCCAGATTCCACGATAGCCAGACAGCTTCACCAAGACTGCAAACCTCAGGAACTGCTTACACAGCCCCCTGCCCCGCCCACCAGGTGCTGAGCCCCACACTTTCCGCACACTGTCATACACTCATTATTGCACCAGGAGGTGGGTGTTATCATGCCGTTTTCTAGATAATAAAATAGAATCTTAGAGAAGTTAGTTGCTCAAAACCAAAGAATGTGGCTAATCAATAAGAGTGCATGCTTTGAAATCATGCCATATATTTGCATACTAGCTCAGACATTTACCAGCTTCATGAACTTGAAAAAGTTACTTTCCTGGTCTCAGTTTTAAATGATAGATTTTGGACCAGATAGTCCTTAAGGACCTGAGAATCTCTGTTTTTAGGCTGCTGCGTTTTTGTTTGTTTGTTTGCTTGTGTTTTCATTTGATTTGCTTTTGTTCTAAATAATCGGTTGAGACCTCTGTCCTTCCAGGCTCCCATGGAACCTCCAACACTTGAATTTCAACTCATAGTATCAGGGCGTTGCCTTAGAAATTCAGCTCAATGCTTGTAAATTCCATGCTCCTTAAAGGGAACCCCTGCTCTTAAAGTCATCCATGATGAGCCTGATGCAATTGTCATTAGCCTAAGTATCCAGCAGTATAGGGTGGTGATAGCAGTGGTAAGGTTTTCTGAGTGAAGGATGTGAAGCTAGAATGTTACAAACTCTCACACATATTTGGTCATTCTCTTCCAAACCCCATCTGCCACCTGTATCCATTCTTAGATTTCCATGAGCCCAACAATCCCCCCTCGGTGTTATTGGCTTTAAGCTTGATTTTCCATTAAATGGATTGCAGGCAGCCCTGGAGACTGAGGAGCCAAAGAACCACCCCCACCCCCCCACCGCCCGCCAAATCATTTGAGATCATTGATCACTGCGTGAATTATTCCCGTTCTGCTTTTGATAAGACTCGTAAAATCACTTAGAAACAACAAGGCTTGAGTAGTCATTCAACTTTTGATTTTTAAACACATAGCACCTAGAGTTTGGTGAACTTTGCTAAAATGGGTTTTGAGCCATTGTACTCTCTCAGAATGAAAAGGAATTTCATGCCTATTTCAGAAATAAACTAAAAAATAAGAACATCTTTCAAGAATGTATTACATTCTAAAATGTTAAAGCAATCTCCAAAGCAAATTCTTGGTATACTAAGAGGGTTGGGAGGTTCACGTCAGAGTAAAGTTTGGATCCCAGCTCTAACGCTCATTGGTGTGTGACCTTGGGTGAGTTACTCAAACTCTCTGAGCCTCTGCATGACATAATAATAATATTTACATTAAAAGGTTTTCATGAGGATTAAATGGGATAACATTTATAAAGTGTCTCATGCTGAATATGACAAAATGAGGCCTCAAATAATTGCTGATTTCCTTCATTAAAGAGACAAGTAAAATCTAATTTCTGGTGCCTCATTTCCTAGTGAATGAGAACTGAAGGGTAATATTTATGTTGGAGAGGATAATACTCTTGGGTGACCTTGAGGAAAAAGGGAGCTTTGCTTCCCTTCCATTTAGAATTGCTGTGCCAGGAATTACTGGACAGATTCATTTGAAATGAGAACTTTCATACCTGAGCCACTGCCCAGAAATTATGGCACCACTTCTGGGAAGTTTTGAAATCACTTTGAACTTAACTTTGTGGAGTTGCTTTGCATTCCATACTGCTGGGCCCCTCTGCACATCCATGACTTGGCTGGAACTCATTCCGGCTGTGCCAGCATATTTTCAACCTGATCAAGGCACAGAGGTCTGAAAATTTCATGAGATTCTGTTTTTGTGAGATTTCCAGATTTATACCAAGTTTTACAGATCCCAAAGGGATGCATAATTCAGAAAAAAAAATAGAGAGTGTACCCACTCTAAGATACAATTGACATACTTAATTCAGGTTGAATTAAGGCTGCTTAAGAGTATGACTTCCTATTTCATTGTTAGCAGGGGAAAAAAAAGCAAACCTTATTGTTTTACAGGATTGTTTTTCAAATTTAACAATAGTAGAAAGTTCCTAGAAACTGGAAGAGAATAATGCCTGGCAACACTTATAAAGATTTAGAATCACTTCCTTGACTGAATCGAACTAGGTATGTGTTCTCCTGGATTAACCGTAAATTTACTTCCTTTCGTGCCTTTTTAATGGAATATAATCCAACGAATATAGACTCAGTAGTTTCTTAGCAATGATCAGATATCTGTTAAGCAAGGCAGTGTTCCTTATTTTCCTTAATTGTCTATTGTTTTAATGCAGTTGTATACACCTTATTCAACCACTAATAATAGTTTACTGTTTCCTTTCATCAGTCACTTCTGGAAAAATCTTGCCTATTCAACTACATTGATTATGGAACAGATAATCTATTTTCTCTTTTTCAATCAGACATATAAATATCAGTTGGAGTCTCGACACGGCATGAGGCATCCAACATGGCACATTGATCTGATCCAATTCCAGGCAAAAGGGAAGAAACATGGTGATTTACTTAACCTAGAGCAACATATTGTGGGAAAATGTTCTGTTCCTGTCGGGTTTCTAAACATATTGAAAACAAAAAACTCACTTGACTCTCTTTTTATAATGAGGATTTCCAGGCTGAGAATCATCATTATATTCATTCATTCATCCATCCATGCACTCAACCAACAATTTTTAAGTATATACCATGTACCGGTTGCCAGGTAAAGATACAACATATCCTTTGTTTGATGTCTGTGCCAACATATATTCACATAGAACTATTGAAGAACCATCTTAAAATAAATGTTCAAATATATGGGTCCAATTCTTATTGACGTAAAGTATTCTTCTCTATATATGTCTAGGCAAAAGGAAAGAAATATGTTGAGAGTATAGATAGATAGATAGATAGATATCCATATATATCTATATCTATATCTATATCTATATCTATATCTATCTATATATCTATATCTATATATATGCACTGCTAATTTTTTGTCACTGATTTTTCTAAGTCTCATACCCTTATTTTATGTGGAAGGAAAAAAGAAAGATTTTTTACTAGTTATATTTTTCAAAACAAAAATTTGAAGCTGTCTGAATTTGGGTAAAGAAGATTGGTATGGATTAGTTTCATCTCACATAAAGCCAAAACAGGCAGATAGCCACGTGATACAAGAGATACTTCTGTTGTTGCACTTGTATTTCTCATGATCACTTTATTTAACCCTCACATGTTGTCCTCTAAACTTGTTCTCATTAGATTAAATAACAAAAAGGATATAAAATGGTCAATTAATCTAGAAAGTTAAAACGCAAAGTAGTTGTCTAGTGGATGGTAGGAAGATAGTGGTCCTCTTCTATTGGTGTTGACTGGTTGATTACATCCAACCTTGAGGATCTAGAATATAAGTCTTTAGCTTCCACAGTTAATAGAATGGTCTACAGGAAAAAGGCCAAACTTTGAGGACAATTGACTGGCATTTGGGTCCCAACTTCATCAATTATTAGTTCATGACTTTGGGAAAAGTCATTTAACCTCTTTAAGGCTCAAGTCCCTATCCCTTATCTGTAAAATGGAGATGATACACATATCCGACCTATCAGTTTTAGATTCAGAGCATCAGGGTGAGTAACATCAGTTGCCAATACAGGTGAATCCTGAAAGTTTACTACAATATAATTATATGGCACATTCTTGACACAATCCAAAGTGATCTACAGATTAGGAGGAATGGAGATTTTTTTCCCAAGCAATACTGTTAGCCCTTGAGACCGTGGAGTCTGGTGATGGATTTTCTGCATTCAGCTGGCCAGAGAATGAAAAGGGAGAGTGAATAACAACAACAACAAAAATACCATGGGGAGTTTGGGTCCAGGCCAGGAAGTAGTTCTATATAACTACTTTGTTCACTGTCTACTGTCTAGAGCTAACCCTGCAGATACGCCAAGATGTAATAAGTCTTCTTTGAAATGTAGTCTTTCATTATGCCTGTCACAAAATGGGAAAAAGTGATTGTGAATATGTAGCTTCAAATGAACCACAAAAGTCTCCTGAAGGGATGAAACTTAGCTAAACAAATGTGGCAACCAGAAATAGTTCTGAAGATAAAAGAGTTTGATACAGAATTTGATGTCAGAATCACGGGTCACCAAAGTTATTCTCATTCTATGATCCCCAAATGCCTAGATATTGATTGTGTTAGCCGCAAACATCTTCAGGTTATTATCTAAAGAAAGTCTGTGCTTATAATTAAAAGGGAAAAAAATACAACAGAAAAAGCACAGGACAGCTATTTATCAAACAACTATTTAAACAAGGCAATCCAATATCATTTGAAAATTACTCCTTCATTGCATATTCAGTTATATTTATCTTTGATTAATGCAAAATTAGAGGTTTACTTATACTTTCCTTATCTACATTTGTTTGGTTGACAAAACCTTTCAAATACAGAATCCCTTGAAGAAAGTACTAAAATAACTTGCAAAGTAGTAATGAATGGTCATCTTAGATGTAGTCATTAGACTGAATATGTACTGTAGGAATCAAATTTGAATCAAGTAAGAAATCTTTTGTGAGTTGCTCTTCACCATTTATTCTAGCTATGGTCTTCAAAGGTTGATTGACAGTGTTGGATGGATCTTTCGTATTGACCAATCAGAGAATCCACAGAAACATGCATGTTCTTAATCATTATGACCTAAACACTGACCATATGACCCTTTCCCCAAAGCCAGCCAAGTACATGAATTCATGGGTGGGTTCTGCATATTGCTAGCTGAACTCATCTGTCTTATTTGAGTTTGATGAATTCCAAGTCTTCATTTTATGTAATATGGAAGTTCATACAAGAAAAGTACCATATATATATATATATATATATATATATATATATATATATATCTGATGTTCTAGCCCAAGCTCTTTCCATACTGCATAAAACATGTGTAAACCTCAAGGATCTGTTCATCACTCATTGGCCAAAATGATGTCTAAATTCCAGACCTAGACAAGTTTTGACTCTTATCACTTTCAGAACTAGAAGTAGATAAGAAAAGAAGAATAAATCAAGAAATAAGAATTCAAAGAAAGAGCCCAAGGAGAGATTCTTTGTTGTTGTTTTTTTTTAAATCACAATGTGGACTTACTTTACTTTTTCACCTTTAAAGTTTCACTCTTTACCAAATGTGTCAATATTCCTTTTTTTATTTTAGCATTACTTTTACTTTGGAAATGGAAAATGGGCCAGTAGCTTTCTCTAAGACAGAAGTTTAAGAGCAGTGGCTCATTTCAATAGATTCAGAGAAAGCATTTGACAAATTACATCTACTCATGATAAAAAACAAACCCTCAACAAAGTAGGTATAGAGAGAACACACCTCAATTTACTAAAGGCCATATACTAAAAGCCCACAGCTGATATCCTCAATTGGGAAAAACTGAGAGATTTTCCTCTATGGTCAGGAACCAGACAGGGATGCCGACTCTCACCACTGTGTTTTAACATAGTATTGGAAGTCCTAGCCACAGCAATCAAACAACACAAAGAAATGAAAGGCATCCAAAGTGGCAAGAAAGAAGTCAAACTTTCACTGTTTGCAGATGACATGATACTTTATACAGGAAACCCAAAAGACTCCACCAAAAAACTGCTAGGACTGATACTACTCCAGTGAAGTCACAGAATACAAAATCAATGTACAGATATTTGTTGTATTTCTATGTACCACTAGTGGAGCAGCAGAAAAATAAATAAAGGAATCAATCCCATCTAAAATGGTACCAAAAACAATAAGATACCAAAAAATAAACCTAATACAAAGGTAAAAGATCTGTACTCTGAAAACTACAAAACACTGACGAAAGAAATTGAAGATAGCACAAAGAAATAGAAAGACATTCCATGCTCATGGATTAAGAACCAATATTGTTAAAACATCTATACCACCCATATCACCTACACATTTAATGCAACCCCTAAAAAAATCCAACAGCATTTTTCACAGAGGTAGAATAAGCAATCCTGAAATTTGTATGGAACCGCAAAAGACCCCAAATAGCCAAAGCAACCTTGAAAAAGAACAGCAAAGCTGGAGGTATCACAATCCCAGACTTCAAGTTATATTACAAAGCTATAGTGATCAAAACAGAATAGCACTGGCGCAAAACTAGACACATAGATCAGTGGAGCAGAATAGAAAACCCAGAAAGGAACCCACAACTTTATGGGCAAGTAATCTTGGACAAAGCAGGAAAGAATATCCAATGGGAAAAAGACAGTCTATTCAATAAATGGTGCTGGGAAAACTGGACAGCAACCTGAAAAAGAATGAAACTGGCCCGCTTTCTTACACCATGCACAAAAATAAATTCAGAATGTTTTAAAGACCTAGATATGAGATGTGAAACCATTAAAATCTAGAGGAGAACACAAGCAGTAAGTAACCTCTTTGACATCGGCCATAGCAACTTCCTTCTAGATACGTCTCCTGAGGCAAGGGAAACAAAAGCAAAAATAAATTATTGGGATTTCATCAAGATAAAAAGCTTCTGCACAGTGAAGGAAACCATCAACAAAACTAAAAGGCAACCTATGGAGTGGGAGAAGATATTTACAAATGACATATCTGATAAAGGGTTAATATCCAAAATATATAAAGAACAACAATAATATAAAACTCAACACCCAGAAATAAAAACTATCCACTTAAAAACGGGCAGAAGACATGAATAGATATTTTTGCAAAGGAGACAAACAGATGACCAACAGACACATGAAAAGATACTTCACATGACTCATCATCAGGGAAATACAAATCAAAACTACAATGAGATATCACCTCACGCCTGTCAGAGTGGTTAAAATCAATAACACAAGAAACAACAGGTGTTGGTGTGGATATGGAGAAAAGGGAACGCTCTTGCACTGTTGCTGGGAATGCAACTCTGGAAAACAGTATGGAGGTTCCTCAAAAAGTTAAAATAGAACTACCCTAGATCCAGTAATTGCACTACTAGGTATTTACCCAAAGAATACAAAAATACTGATTCCAAGGGATACATGTACCACGATGTTTATAGCATTCTCTTCAGTAGTCAAAAAATGGAAATAGCCCAAATGTCCATTGAGCGATGAATAGAGAAAGAAGATGTGGTATATACATATATATATATATACATATATATATTTATAAATGTATTGGTGTATACAAATATATTGGTATATATGAATATATTGGTGGTATATATATGTGTATATGTATACATATATATGCATATTTTCATATATGTATATATATATGTAAATATAATGGCTCTATGACCATTAGATATGCTTTATGTATATTTTTAATTTTTACCCACATTCAAATTAGTTGCCAAACATTAAAATCCAGGCAATTTCATACGGAAAACAAAATGAAACAAAACAAAACAATGATTTCTAGCTTCTTTTGAGAAAGGGGATGATCTAACAACTCTGTGTCAACATTTGTGGAGCCAAAGGGCAGGGGCAATTTTTATATGGGATGTACCCTCTCCAGTGTACCCGAGGCTCCCCCACTCCTTGATTATTTATTTCACACTGGAGCATGGCATCAGCAAACACTTTTCTCTCCCTGGTCTAATCTACTAACATGTCACTTTCTTGGTCCCTCAAGTCTTCTGTGTTGGTGATGTCTCTCTAAGACACTGTAATGTGCCATCAGTGACAGATCTGGGGATTGAAAGCTTGATGCTATACTCTCCAACTCTATAGTTTCATGAAAGTAAATTTAACTCTCAGTCACTTCGACTGGTAAATACATGTGATTAATTTTATTTTATAACGTTGTTTCTCTGATCACGTAACATGTGAAGAAATTTGCACATATCCTACTTCATGGGAAACGCTCCATAAGTAAACTCTATCCCTTTTCCAAAAGTCCCTTATTTTGATCAGTAAATACTCCATAGGAACCTGTTAATTTGCTTCAATTTCCAAGCTGCTTAATTTTTTAGAAATATTTCTGTTCTAATTGACTGTATCCATCAAATTTACATAGGTTCACAAATAAGTACTACAATAATGGACAACACTTACCAAGTACAGGTATTTTAAAACACAGAAACACTTTTTAAGTATTAAATTATGTACTTGCCTTCATGTGTAGTGGAAAAATAGATAATACATCTTTTTTTTTATTTCTCTGATATTCTTGCATTGCAGTGGGGAAGGTAATGGGGGAAGTTGAGGCGATTTAAAGTTCACTTCAAGAAAAAGTCTCATGAAGAAATGTGTGACAGATCTGCACTTGGATATAATAAAAGTATGATGATTATCATCTAATAGATAATCATTCAGAAGCACCAACTTAGGAGGTTGATATCTGACTGCTCAGTCATCACCTTTGGCGCTCGATTTCTTAGCCTCAACAGGTGCTAACACAAAACGGTGTTAAATATCCAATACTCACTTGCTCATGGCCAAGCTGTCATTGTTTTAGCTTCTCTGCTGTAAGAGAATTTCTCTCATGGCCTTTCTTTGGTCAGTGCTTCTTTATACTGAGAACATTACCTACACAGCACACCTGTTTCTGCCAGGAGACAGGTGGCTTAAAAAGGTAAATGGGGCTAGTTCCTGTGACATTTTGTTAAACAATGAATAATGCAAACAAAATCCTTTATGGCTCATGAAGTCTTACTAATAAGGCAGATGTCCTCTGTGCAGTTCCTTGGGGCCTAAAATGCAAATATTGATGTGCTGATGATCACCGGACCCTAGTTTCAGTAATTGTTTCTATCTTCGTTATCCTCTATTATTCCCCATAAGAAATCCATTCTAGAAACCTGATGCACAGAATACAACGGGTATCAAAGGTTTAATGGTCTTGCCATCAATAAACTGAATTAAACCTCTTTTAGGGGCACCTGGGTGGCGCAGTCAGTTAAGCGTCCGACTTCAGCCAGGTCACGATCTCGCGGTCCGTGAGTTCGAGCCCCGCGTCAGGCTCTGGGCTGATGGCTCAGAGCCTGGAGCCTGTTCCCGATTCTGTGTCTCCCTCTCTCTCTGCACCCCCCCCCCGTTCATGCTCTGTCTCTCTCTGTCCCAAAAATAAATAAACGTTGAAAAAAAAAAAAACAACCTCTTTTATCACTAACGATTCTTCACACAGGGCAACACATTATAAGACCATGGCAATAGAACAGTCCATGATGATTCTTGCACACTGAAACTTAACATCATGGCTAATTGGTCATTGCTACCTATTCTTTGAGCTATATTGGTTAGGTCTCCTCAGAAGCATCTCAATGCTAGCACACTTGCTTCAGGAGAAAGTCTTATTGGAAGTATGACACATCATTAAACTACACAATAGGGCACTATCTTTCAGCTTCGACAATGCTAAAGACCATATCATGCCAAATGGTCTAATAAAAAAAAGTAGCCAAGCGCCCATTTGGTGACATTAAAAACAAAAACCAACGTTCTGGCCGTGAAAAATATCCACATTCTTGCCTTTTGCCAGTCTTAATTATGAGGATTTTCCTTTCTTTTTTATTTTGCTTTTGCCTTCCCTTAATTTTCCAGTGGTGTCTTAAATTATGTCCCAGTAAAACTAGGACTGTCTCCTCAGTCTATTGTTTAATAATTATATATAACTTGTTTGTATAATGAAAATAAAAAAAAAAAAAAAACAACTAGCAGGAAAGAGTAACTGGAAGTAAAAATTGAAAGGTTAGACTCCAGGAATGATGTGTAAGTTTGCTGCCATCTATAGGCTGGCTGTAACTAATGTTCATGGCCAAAATGAATCTTGAAGGCTAGGCTTCCTTGCACTGTTAATATAGGATCAGGTGTTTCCTGACAATTAAGAATCCTGGGAGGTTGTTTTTGTTTTGTTTGGTTTGGTTTGGTTTGGGTTTTTTTAGGTTGATTTATTTTAAAAGAGAGAAAGTGTGCAAGTGAGGAAGCGTTAGAGAGACAGGGAGAGGGAGAGAATCCCAAACAGGTTCTGCACTCTCAGCACACAGCCCAACAAAGGGCTTGAACTCAGGAACTGGGAGATCATGACCTGAGACAAAATCAAGAGTGGGATGCTTACCTGCTTAACTGACTGAGCCACCCAGGCACCCCAAGAATCCTGGGAGTTTTAGAAGAATGTCTGGTCAACATCACTTCGCTTAATTTCTCCCTATATAATAGTTGCGATTTTTACTTGATCTGAAGACATTGGAGTTGAAAGTGAAATAGATATGAGGCAAAATTACAATTTTAAAGTAATATTAGGAAAAGCAATTCTTTCAACAAAATGTGCATTTTCAGTTACTTGACTGTTAGTAATTTTTCTTTTTTAATAAAAAGCGAGAATGGAAATTAAATATTAGGATAGATTTATGTCGTTCACTTGAGATAAATTTGGAAGTCATATATAATTTACCCTTTGCCACTCTATATTCTCTACAGTAATAAAATTATCTTCTTTACTTCTTTGTGCCATCTCTTCTCTACTACAAATATGTGTCATTTTTAGTATTTACTAAGATGAATTTTCAGAATATTCCTTTGAAATAGCGTGCAGGCATTTATTCACAGAGTTTTTCCTTTTGCCATAAATATCCAAGCCTCTGTGATTTTGGATTTTGACAAAAGCTCTGGCCTAAACAGGTTTTTGCAAAATATTCTTCCTTTATCTCTCTTCTGCCTCTGTACTAAGGAACCAGTGCGGGGACCCTGTGCAGAGCACCCCCCCAACCCGGGGGCAATGCCTGGAGGAAAGAAGGCCAAGTTGGCCATGGCCCAGATAGCATGTCTTCAAATATGCAGAATGCAATGTACTTGGACAAGGCAGTGCTCCAGGCTCTGCTGGAGGCTTGCTGGGGGGACCAACAGCAGTTGCTACCACAGGTGGCATCCCAGAGGAAAAACACAAATCAGTTGCTAATCATTCTATTTCACTCCTGCTGTTAACATATGTTGTCTGAAAGTCTCTCCCCGCACTGTCTCACTGCCTCGGATGGGAAACGCATGTATTTAAGGCTTATCTCCTCAGCTAAGCTGTCAACTACTACTTAAGAGTAGTGGCTTTGTGCCCCTCCCAGTCAGACTTACAATGCCTTGAGTTTATTAAAAACAATAAATAGTTTTTCAATAGTTACAGAAACAGAGAACCGGAAATGGCTTCTCTCCATCCATCTCTCTCAGCCCGTGCACAGGTAGAAAATATTGCCATCCTTGCCAATTAGTAGGCCGTATCTACCCAATCCTTATTTTTATCTTTATGCGTCTTCTTGAAGTTATTTTCCCCAGGCATTGAGAACTTGCTTGATACCTATGGAATGATAGTAATAAAAATTACTACTATTAATGCCTTTTTACATTCCTGGGACTGTGACTCGTTCTAAAAACACTAGAAGGGATACCTGGAAGCACACTTGACTTCATCTGATTCAATCTATGTAATTTCACTGTATGCGTGTTGCAGAATCCCATAGTCAAGTTGTGCCTTTGCTTCTTGTGCCCGATGCTTTCCTATACGATGCTGTCCCAGAAAGACCATGGTCTAGAAGCCAGAAGTCAGAAGTCAGAAGACGCAGTTCTAGCATTGGTTCTACTTACTACATATGGAAAGATTAAAGTACTTACTTTCATTGAGGCTGTTGCCCAATATATACAAAGGAGCTAATACTTTTTAACGTTCTTTACAATGCGTTCGCGTATGTGAAAGCAATATGTAAACCATAAATGCCTATGGAAGCACATGTGGGTCAACCGTTATCACTGCTACCAAATGAATACTGGGGTACGAGTGCCACTCACCCTTCCAGGGCCAGCAGAGTGCCCCCACTCCAAGATCTGCCTGGACTACTTTAGCCTAAGTCAGTACTTGTGGCACCGGAAGTCATTTACAGTCATGGTTATTCCCTGATTTGTTTCAACTCTACTCGTTTTCCCTGACTGGTTGGTTGAGGTCAACGAATTTTTTTCTAAGAAAGCACTTCTACTCTGTCATGTTCACCACATGTCTGTTAAGTACACCATACTTAACGGGAAACCTGGTACACATGAAGGGTAAGTATACGGGAACAGCCTTACAAGGAATCTGCCGTCTGTATGACATCCTTGTCCCGTGCCTCTTCAAAATCACGTGACTGCAACTTCTACTCCAACTGTGACTACAGGAACCCATTTCTCACAGGTTGCCAATGAGCTCTCTACAGGAAGATACACACTTTGCCTGAGCAAATAGCTCTCACTCACTGCCCTAGGGAGCTCGGCAGCTAAAATGTGTTTGTACGTTGTTTGCGCACACAAACATTTGGGAGTGGAAGTCAATGTTCATGGGGCCATTTTTTTAAACTTTTTTCTTTTTTTTTCATTTTTATTTTCGAGAAAGAGAGAGAGACAGAGCATGAGCGGGGGAGGGGCAGAAAGAGAGGGAGACACAGAATCCGAAGCAGGCTCCAGGCTCCGAGCTGCCGGCACAGAGCCCGACGTGGGGCTCGAACTCACGAACCGCGAGATCATGACCTGAGCCGAAGTCAGAAGCTTAACTGACTGAGTCACCCAGGTGCCCCTTCATGGGGCCATTTTTAACCAATGTAGTGACAGCAAGCAGACAAGTGTTTGCCCCTTTCATTCCTGGAGGAATGTTCTGAACTGCATTTCCTGAGGCTTCTCAGAACAACCAGGCAGCGTCAGGCCCCAGTAGCCCACGAGCGTGGCCTGGATAACACCTTCCTTTGCCCTTTGTTCTTTGTGTGTTTTACTCCCACTGTCCAGTATTTCTGTATTAGCTTCTCTCTCTGGCTTTGTTTTCAGGGACTCCCGGTTAAGAGACCATCTCTAAAACTTCAGCAAGAATTTGGCATCAGAATGTCTAAGACATTAGTGACGTAGTACTGCCCCTCCTTTTTTTTCTGTTTCCCGCCTTTAAATTTGAATGCTGAGTCTGTGTAATATAGACATATAGCATTAGAGTGAATACATGATTGTCAGGGAAACTAAGACCAGGTTTAAAAATATATAGTCAGCTTAGATATACTCTTCAGGCTTAAAATGTGCTAAACCATAGGCCTGGCCCTAAAAATTCAGATTTGGGACAGACAGTCCTTAGAAGGGTCACCTGACCTTCTGAGCTCTGTCCACGGACATACCATGAACTGATGGCATATATGTCATTCCACTGAAGGGACCCGGTGTTTCTCCTGTAGCCTTTATAGGAATTGGACAGCGGTCTGTTAAAAGAAAAAAAAAAAAGGCTCAGTAAAACCGGGGAACATTCACATGTTTATGCACCACCACTCTCATCACAGCCTCTCCCACAAAATAAAGACCGTCTGGGCCTAGGAAGGGACTAGCTCCATGAGGGCTGTGGCAGAACGAATCAGGACTGTTCAGGTTACACACGTGGGCACCCAATCCCCAATGTTTACTGCAGCCTAAGAGCTATTCTCCAGGGGCTGGCGGCTTCCTCAATATGACTTGTAATAATAATAATGATAATGACATTAATAACCAGAATTTGTCAGGTGTCAGGAACTTACACTTTACGTAATTAGGAAAACAGCACTCCGAAAAGGTTACCTAATGTACAATTCCTACCGTAAGACACTACGGGAAAGGCAAAACCATGGCGACAGCAAAAAGATCAGGGCAGTGAAACTACTCTGTATGATACCGTGATGATGGACCCATGTCATTACACATTTGCCCAGACCCATAGAACGTACAACACAAAGAGGGAACCCTAATGTATTATGGACTTCGGGTGATGATGAAGTGTCAATGTAGGGTCATCAGTTATAACCCAAGTACCACTCTGATGGAGGATGTGGATAAGGGAGAGGTTGTGCATGTGTGCAGGAAGGGGGTGTACGGGAAATCTCTGTAGTTCCCTCTCAGTTTTGCTGTGAACTTAAAACTGCTCTAAGAAAATTGAGTCTTTTTTTAATGTTTATTAGTTATTTTTTTTTGAGACAGAGACGCAGAGCGTGAACAGGGCAGGGGCCCAGGGAGAGGGAGACACAGAATCCGAAGCAGGGTCCAGGCTCCGAGCTGTCAACACAGAGCCTAATGCGGGGCTTGAACCCACGAACTGCAAGATCATGACCTGAGCCAAAGTTGGACACTCAACCGACTGAGCCACCCAGGTGCTCTGAAAATTGAGTGTTTCCAAAAAAATTTTTTAAAAAGAAAAAAAAGAACATCTAAGTCGGCTATCGTTCACTCCCTACCCACTTGGTACCATAACCACCAATGAGAAAATAAGGCCCTGCCTCATCCATGAGCAGCAACCCCAGTGTCCTCGAAATGGGAATGGCCAAGTTAGGATTTGAACCCAGGTTTGTGTATATTAGTGACACCCTGTAGGTAGGGGATGAAAAGATTTCTTCCATCTCTGATACTCTTTTTTCTATTTACCCCTAGACCCTGGAGAAGCGAACAAGAGACCAGCCTAAAGGCACCTCTTGCGCAGCCAGTCAGTCTTCTAAACAATCGGATTAGTCTTCTAAACAATCGGAAATTGACCATTTTCCTTTCAACCCACCTGAAGCTCCTCAAGTCTGGGATGTCAAGAATTGGGTTAGGTACGGCTTGGCGTTGAATGACTGGTAGAGGAGGTAGTGGTGGGTGGGGTTCTGATTTCCCTCCTGTCACTCTCCTTTTCTTGCATGGCGATATCGTTTGCCAAAAAATGTGTCACCTCTGGAGTGGAGTTCTGCTAGGACTTGATCCGATTTGTTAGCAGACCAGGCAGTCTCTCTGGATCTCACCCAAAAGAGGCTCCACTTGGAGCTTAGCTCTCCTCTGAGCCCAGTTGGCAGGCCCCTCCGTGTTACCATAGCAACAGCACACAGGCCGTGGTCTCCTTCCCAAGAAGCCGTCAATCAGAACGGGAGAGGAGATTAAGTGACAGTGTGTGGTCATCCACCCATATTTAGACACAAGTGAAATAACTCAGTAGCCAGAAACAAATGAATTCTCACCCCTCTTCCACTCTTTGCTCACACGGGGAAGAAAAAGCTCATGTTTTATACCAGTTGTTTTCCAACTTTAAATAGTGGACATAAGAATCATCACTGATGTTTGTTTAAAATGAAGTTTCCCCTGGGGCGCCTGGGTGGCTCAGTCGGTTGGGCGACTTCGGCTCAGGTCATGATCTCACAGTCTGTGAGTTTGAGCCCTGCATCGGGCTCTGTGCTGACAGCTCAGAGCCTGGAGCCTGTTTCAGATTCTGTGTCTCCCTCGCTCTCTGACCCTCCCCCATTCATGCTCTCTCTCTGTCTCAAAAATAAATAAACGTAAAAAAAAAAATTAAAAAAAAAATAAATAAAATGAAGTTTCCCCAGCCATATCCTAAATGACTTTTACTAGATTCACAGCATCTAGAATAAAGTACTAGATTCACAGCATTTTACTAGATTCACAGCATCTAGAATAAAGTACTAGAAATTTGCATAGTAAAATGCGATTCTGGTACAGATGACTTGAAAACTGCCTATGAGAAACACTGGTTTACAGAAGTGTTACTGGAGACCCTAAGTCTTAAGATTCTGGTTATAAGCTGAATCGTGTCTCCCAGAATTCATACGCTGATTCCTTACCACCCCCCGCCCCATACCTCAGAATGTGACAGTATTTGGAGATAGAGATTTTTAAATAGGTGATTAAGTTAAAACGAGGCCGTTAAATCCAATTTGACCGGTGTCCTTATAATAAAATGAGACGAGGGCACACAAAGAGGCATCAGGGATGTGTGTGTGTGTAGTGGAGGGGGGCGGGGGGGAAGCTTATGTGTGACGACAGCCAGAAGGTTGGCCACCTGCACACCTAGGAGAGAGGCCCTGGAAGAAACCAAAGCTACTGACACCTTGATCTTAGAATGCTAGCCTCCAGAGCTATGACAAAATAAATTCTGGTTGCTTAAGGCATCCAGTCTGTGGTATTTTGTTACGGCAGTCCTAGCAAAATACAGCACTATGCAAACAAAGGAAGCTCCAAAAACAGCAAATATGGCAAAATATTTCTTACCAGAGGCTAACATAACATGTGGCATTTTTGTTTTGTGTCCTCTTTTTTAAAGAGATTTTAATTTTTATTATGCGTGTGTGTGTGTGTCTGTGTGTGTGTGTATTTTGAGAGAGAGGAAGAAAGAGAGAGACAATGGAGGGTGGAGGGTCAGAGGGAGAGAGAGATCTTAAGCAGGCTCGATACCCAGCACGGAGTCAGACCTCACAACCCAGATATTGTGACCTGAGCCAAAATCAAGAGTTGCACGCTTAACCAACTGACTGAGCCACCCGGGCACCCTTATGTGTCCTTCTTATGTGGCCAGTACAGTGCTATTGACCTAGAAGTCTGCAGATGATTTCAGAAAAGCATGGCACGAGTTACACAATCTTCCAACATAAAACAAAAGAGACTGAATGCCAGAGAAGCTACGTTTATGTGATGAATTAGATGGTACATGTCGTCAGTTAGAGATGAGAAGAGATCCGTGACTTCTCTGGAATCTTCAAGGAAGGGCCCAGAGCACGGTGGGTTCCAGATGGATATAGATGGGGCTTCCCAATAGTTAGAGGGAAGTGTAGAATTGATGAGTCGACACCTATCAGGGTCACGTGTGTGGAGATGTCTTATATCACACCCGATAATTATTTTCCCAGCGCTTTAATGGCCTATTCAACATTTTGTTCGGTGACTCAGGAAGGACGCAGATAAGGTGACCTGATCAGTTAGACAGATGTTAGAATCAGGATTCAAAAAAGACTGGAAAATGGGCTCAATTTCGTAAAATGAATGTAAATTCTTGCTTGGAGGCCAAAAAAAAAAAAAAATTACTGGAAAATTTCTCACTTTCTAAGCTATTTCTCTTTCTAAGAAATTTTAGCCAATAATCCTTGTGTCCCTTTAACAATCCTAAGCATACAGTATGTAAAACGTGTGAAGCTTGCTTTGAGGCCAAAACTAATTAAGTTAGTCAATTTGGTACCAAAACTAAAATCATTGGATGCAAAATTGTGAGCATGAGAAGCACACAACCTGAAAATGGCTGAGGAGGACCACAGTCATTCGTTGTTTTCGCCCATCTACCGTGTGCGGTGAAACTGGTTTGTTGGTGTGGTTTTAATTAGATGAATGTATGCAACCATGACTAATATTTCCTAGTGCATTTAATGACTTTGTAGACCAATTGAATAGTGAGATGTCAGATGACAGGTAGGGTTACAAATGCCTGCTATTAAAAAATTGAATCAAAATTTTAGTGGCTTGATTCCATAGAGGTTTATTTCTCGGTCATGTAGTCCACCTGTGCAGGCATTCTTGGCCAGTGGGGCTGTCCTCCAGATGATGCTTTAATGGTGTCAGTTCTTTCCATTCTGTGCCTCCCTCTTAGTCAGCTGGAGCTCCAATGTTCCTCGCATCCCCCTAAGGGAAGGACACGCAATTTGAAGGAAGTACATCTAGATCATAAATATATTGGCATGGAAATGAAACACATCACCCTCTCTCATATTCCACAGATAAGAACTAAACACTTGGCCTCATGTCAATGCAAGGCAGCCTGGGAAACATTCCTGAAAATGTGGCCACTTTCCAGCAAAAACTATGAAAACAGGAGCGCAGATTTTGAGGTACAACTGTCTTTGTCATGAATCTCAAGTTAATCCTTCAGCCAGGATAGTGAATTTTGATCTCAGTGATTCATACAGCATACGATTAAAAAACAACCAAGAAGAAAATATGAAAAATGCAAATTGTAATCATTTTTGGACTAGAAAGCTATTTTCATCTTGGGAAAATCATTTCAATTTACATAGAGGGTCTTGTCCTTTTTGATGGCAGGCAATTTTTTCCCCCTTCTGAAACATGATTTCTCCTGAATAATAAATAGAAAATAGGGGTTAATAGTTGTATGAGAGCAGAGGACCTGGAAAAGTTGTTGCCATGACAATGCAATTCACATTATTAGTCACTTTTATTTATTTCTTCTCTTTCCAAACAGGTGAAATTTAAGAAAAGCTTAAAATAACCTCTAAAATGCCCGAAAACTAGGAGATTTTCGTTAGGATCATAAGTAGTCATATTGCCACCACATGCAAATGATTAGAAATAAAGGAAATAAAATTTCCCTGTGGTCAGCTTAGAGGCACACTCATTTTATTTTAGCCCAAATACCCTGTTTTTTTTTTTTTTTAACGTTTATTTATTTTTGAGACAGAGAGAGACAGAGCATGAACGGGGGAGGGTCAGAGAGAGGGAGACACAGAATCCGAAACAGGCTCCAGGCTCCGATCTGTCAGCACAGAGCCCAACGCCGGGCTCGAACTCACGGACTGCGAGATCGTGACCTGAGCCGAAGTCGGCCGCTCAACCGACTGAGCCACCCAGGCGCCCCCCAAATACCCTGTTTTTATCCTTGAGCGATGTGCCCATACATGTGTGTGGAATAGGAGTTCATATTTAGGTCACTCTCTGTGTATCAAATATATTAAGCGTGCATATTGCTGGTGTCATTTTGAATAAGGAAGAGCAAAGTAAAGTAGCAATTATGACAGTGTTCAGAACACTGAGAGTGGGTGCAGTTTAACCCAGAATATTGGAAGAAGTGTTAATTTCAGGTGAGAACGCTTAATAAAACATTCCTATCTCTCCACAGTTCCTGTGTACTAAATCGCAGTCCTCTTGTTCCAACTGGTGGCTCCAGAATGCTAAGGGGACTGCAATTTTTGCCACTCGCCTCAAGGAAAGAAAAAAAAGTTCGATCTCTCGACAGCATATTAATGCTCTCAGACCATAAAATTTCATCTCGCTGCCTACCATCCCCCTCCAGAGTTCATCTCCAGCTTCCTCCTTCACAGGAAGGAATGAAAATCTGGGTTCTCAAAATTTTAATTCGAAGGAATAGGGACAGAACAAGGACCATACTCCTCACTCCGGTCTCTCACTTTCAGTTTTATTTTTTTTTTAATTTTTTTTTAAAGGTTATTTCATTTATTTGAGACAGAGAGAGAGAGAAAGAGAGAGCATGGGAGGGGCAGGGAGAGACAGAGAGGAGAGACACAGGATCCCAAGCAGGCTCCACGCTGTCACCGCAGAGCCCAGTGTGGGGCTCAAACTCACAAACCGCGAGATCAGGACCTGAACCGAAATCAAGAGTAGGACACAACCGACTGAGCCACCCAGGCGCCCCTAATTTTTCTTTCTTTACTGTGTAGGGTTGTGGGAGAAAACTTATGGGATAGAATGGCATTTTCTGAACGTTGTGGAATACTAGTCCCTTACGATGTTAATAAACGGCATATGAAAAAATTCTTCTTTCAAATATTTAAGGTTTAGTACTTTAAGCAAATTATTTTGTGCTTCTCTTTGTTTTCCAGGGACCAAGACTCCCCACAGCTTGCAGTGACCAGTATGGCTTCTGACCCTCCAAGAGAAAAACATGGAATATGTGGTGGTTTCCCAAACTTATTTTTACTGGAACCCTTCTTTCCAGACGTCTGACAAGATAAATGCTAAGTTGAACGTTCTCTGGGAAATGCTAAATCAGACTCTCACACAGACTCTCAGGGACCTCTTTAATAGAGTCCCTAGGAACCCATAATTTCTTTTCTCGATTATTGCCCTATTTTTAGCCTGAGCCCTATTTTTTTAAATTATTAAGCTGTTTTGTTTTGTTTTGTTTTTTTACCCAATTCTTGTTTATCTGACTCTAGTATTTTATGTCAGTGACTTTTTTCATAAACACTGGTTGACTAAAACACACTTTGCCTCACATAAAAAGAACCTTTGCTAAGATAGAACAGAAGAGAACTTGACCTACTCAGTTTCTGGTACCATCATGACTCCTTGGTTTCAATGACTCTACGTTTGAAAGGCCAGACATTATCCTTCCAATGGCATTTAAGACCAGGAGTTCTCTGCTGTTCAGCCCAAAAATAGGGAAGAAAGAACATTACATGATGTAATATAGAAAATGGTCCTTCTCAGAAATCCTTTAATAGTTAATTTTTTTAGATCACTTTAGACTTACAGGAGAGTTTCAAAAATCGTATAGAGAATTTCATGTATTCCACACTCAGCTTTTCTTACGTTAATATTTTACCAAACCATAGAATTTTATCGAAACTAAGAAATTAACATAGAGCAATACCATCAACTAATGCACAGGACTTACTTGGATTCCACCAGTTTTCCCACTAACGTACTCTTTTTGTTTCAGGATCCAATTGAACATCCAACATTGTATTGACTTGTCACAGGCCCTATAACCTGTGACAAGTCCTTGGTGTTTCCTTGTCTTTTATGACCTTGACACTTTTGAAGAACAGCGATCAGTTATTTAGTGGAGTGTCCCTCAATCTGGGTTTATCTGATGTTTTCTCATTATTCGACTGAGGTTAAGCATTACTGAAAAGGATACTACAGAGGTGATGTGCTCTTCTCAGCACATTACAACAAAGAATTAACAATGTTGATTGTAGTTGCAGCTAACCTTGGTTACTTGATTAAGAAAGATGGTGTCTGCTGGGATTCTCCATTGTAAACTTACTAATTTTACTTGGTAATTACTAAACATTTTGGAGGAGATACTTGAAAACTATGCAAATATTCCCTTTCCTGCTTAAATTTTTGTCTACTCATTTCAGTGCCCATTGGTGATTCTTGTGGAAATTATTACTATGACGTCCTAATGGTTCTAATTTCTTTAAACTTTCAATAGTTATTCATCGAAATTCTCCTGTGGGGAAGATTGTTGTTTCTCTTTCATTTATTTCTTCAGTTATTAATTTATATCAATATGAACTCATGGATATTTAATTCTTTGGGTTATAATTCAATACCATATTATTTATTGTGTTGTTCAAGTTGTTCCAAGCAGAAGCTTTTAATAAGCACTAATTAAAAGCAATTATGTCATCTTTTATAGAGTGTTTTAGAGCTCAGCATGTGTAGTGGATCAAATCCAGTGCAAGTGGGTGGTAGAGATAGAAATTATTTATTCTGGAAGCCCTTCCTCTGCTTTAGTTGAATTGTGTGCATACTACAGAAACAATTACATGCATGTTGGCATGGTGTTCTGTGCTCTCCTAACCCGACTGACCTATGGAGCCAGATGAGCTGACCCCTCTTGAAAGTCATTATCAACAGTTGCTGCTCTATGTGCATATGAGCACTTGGCTTAGACCTTGTTCATTGTTGAACGCCGGCCATCTAGCAAACCCATGAAAGGTTCTCTTGTCTGAATGCAACCATTGTCCTTCTTCCTGCAATTGTATGCTCTACCTAGCAAATTAAATGGACACGGTTCTAAGGACAAATAGCCTTTACTTGCTCACCTCAAATGCCTTCTCCTATCCATCAAAGAGAAGTAGAGTCCCATTTACGCCAGAAAGACTTTTCCTTAAGCAGCAAGTAACTATGTGCCCCCCCCCAAACATGCATTTCTATTTAATATTAGAGCTGGAATCATCAATGCATGAATCAGAAATTTAGCAAACTCCACTGAAGCAGACTCTCGTGTATTTCTTTAAGTCCAGGGAACGAGAGTCAGTTTCCTTTCCTCTTTGTTTTTCTTTTTATTATTTATAGGTTTCAGATACTTGTTCACCCCTTTAGATAGGAGAAGTGTTAAAAGGCAACTCCTTGGAAACTCTGAGGCACTTTACCAAAGAAGAAGTTTGACCATTGGTGCCTTGCTCTGGAACAAGAACAATCATGTATGCGGAGCAATATTCTTACCACTTTACATGCATCAATTCACATAATTCTCTAACAACTCATGATACGTAGGCTCTTGTTATACTCGTTTTACAGATGAGTAAATAGAGATCAAAAAGTTAACCAAATTGCCCATGGACACAGCTATGGGGAGTGGGCAGACAGAGCTTTGAGCTCAGAGGTCTGGCTCTAGAGACTACAATTTAACCACTGAGTACATAATGAATCTCAGCTCTAAATTTTAACAGCCAGGCAATTTGGGACAAACTTCTCCTCTGAACCTGTTTTGTGATTGGAGAAATGAGGACAGTAATGTCTATTTTTCAGAGTCCTACCAAAGATTGTATAATGTATGTGGAAGGTTTAGTCCCATAACCCCCAGATTATAAACACTCCATAAATCGTGTATCTTTCAGATTCTGTACTCTTAATCGCTAACATACTTTTTAATCGTCAATATGTGGCACCTGTTGTACTTTTTCCTGATTGTTCTGTCTTGCATTTCCTTGGCTTCTCCCTCCTCCCACTAGTGATGCCACTTATTAAAATTAGTAATAACAGTTATTTTGCTCATAAATGAAAGGGGGAAGAGGAAAAGAAAAAAACTCACTTTCTCCTTTTTTATGTAGCACTTGACAAATGTCTGTTCTAAGTGAACATAGAGAGAGAGAGGGATTTCCACTCATTTCATCTTTATAATAAATTCCTAAGAGTTAGATGCCATTGCTGTTGTCAATTTACAAAAAAGATAAGCAGCTATCACACGTCAGCTGGTGAGTAACAGAACTAGACTTTGAACTCAGGGAATCTGAAGCCTGCCCTACTAACCACAAAGATTTGGTCACCTTCGCCTTTCCTTTGTATATTCAAGTGGCTCAGTGATAAGAACTACCTCTGTGACCATTATAGCTTGTAGGTTAGAAGAGTGTCTTCATCAATGGGGCTCCTTTTTGTCAACTTGGAGTCCAGTTGGTTGACTCGTCCATTCTTTCATGTAGCACTTACCGAGAATCCACCCCATGTCAAGTCCTGCGCCAAATGCTGAGGCAGGGAAGGCCTGGGGAGAGAGTAGAAAAATGAGTAAGCCAAGATCCTGGTCTTTAAAGAGGGAGACTGACAATGTTTAAAAACCGTTCCCGCTGCTGCTGTTGAAGGTTCTTTGAGGTGTGAGTGGAGAACGCTGCGAGGAGGTAACCTACCATGAAGGTATCGTGGAGAAGGTCAGGTGTCACCTGAGTATCGCAGGCTGAAGAGAGAAGAATCAGCCTGTGCGGAGATAGGGGCGGCCAGTCACTCAAAGCACAGAATTTCCTGGCGTATTAAGGAAACTGTGTGAAGTCGGAAGTGAAGTTAAAGGTACCCGGTAAACGAAGGTAATGGTAGGGGGAAGCCAGAACAAGGAAAAATAAAGCTAGAGAAGCAGACAGGGCTCAGCACATCTTGAACAGCCATGTACTAGAATTCGGATTTTGTTTCCTTTGGTGAAGAAGAGCCATAGCTGGTCAAAGAAAAGATGCCCAACAGAAACAGGCCTGGTCTGGCTTTGTGACTGGCTTGGCAATGAGCCGCCTGTGTGACGCCGGGTGGAGCAGTATGCCTTTCTGGACTTTGGTTACCCATCTGCGAAGTGAAGACCGAGGCTCGTATTCTTTCCAGAATCCCTTCCAGCTCTAAAACAGTATCTCTTTCCATAATTATCCTACTTCTGGTCTTTCGTATCGGAAGTGGTCTAAAACACACCGGGAAATAAAAAGCGCCACTGATCCCAAGCAAAGATGCCAGGAATTTTCCGAGGTAATTGGTAGCATCCATCACCAAGCATCAGAGTTACTGTTACTGCTCCAGGGATGGATTCCCGTCTCTGCTGCTGCCCAGGCCTGAACGCCTCAGCTCTGCCCCAGATTTATCCCTTGCATTTCTGCCAGGGGTTATCCTAATGCCTATGCCGTTTCACTTTCATAATTGCAAGCCGCTCTATCACAGGGCTCTTTGGCCCATGCTACCTTAATTCTGGCAGCAAGATTTTTATTTCACCATCCAGGTTCTCATGGGGAGAGGGAAAGACGGTTGCCTGTGTTTGGATGCCTAACACAGTTGTTGAAACTGGAGAGGAAAAAAATGAACAAACACAACAAAACGAAAGTATCACACTTTGTGTGTATCGTGTATGTTCATTTAGCAGCCATATCCATTTCTTCTCTGAAACACCCTCATGCAATATATATGACCACCAGATATTTGGTTTTCAGTGAGAAAATATTTAATAAACCGTTTTTAGAGAATACACACAATTCACGTGTGTGCGTGCGCGCACGCGCGCGGGTACACGCACGCGCACACACAGACACACACTGAGGTTTGAGGCTGGATCTAAAAACTTCCTCTTTCCCCGGGAAAAGAAGTTAGCTGAAATGTATCCCCTACCTGCAGCTCCCGTGCTGATACAGTTTTCTCCGAGGTCATATGCAGAAGGAGGCATCCGTGAACCAAAATGTGCGTGAGATTTCCGCCGCTCTTTCCACTTTCTGGTCTCCGGGTGGAAAAACCTTCCAGAAAGTGCGAAAATATTAGAGAATGCCAAGAAAAATGTCTCTCTGTTCAGTTCCCGTGAATTTGAGAGCAATCATTAAGAAGGCCTGCCTCCTTGGGACACCAGACTCGCAGAGCAGAGGCCGGAGGTGAGTCGACATGTGCAGTCAATTCTGAGTATCCAGGCCCCGGCATCCTGGCCAGCCAGGCTTAGCTGTTCTAATCACCTCTTTGGGGAAAGCACAAGGTCCCTGATATCGCCTCTCTTGTTTCACTCTCTAAGCACGTTAGAGTGCTTTTCTGGTTATTCTACTGTTTTCATAACTGCGTGCCATTTTTTTCATGTCCTAGCTTCCCCTTAAGTCCTCTGTGTGACTTCCTGCCCTGTCAGTGACCGTGACCTCCATCCACAAAGTTCTTCAGCCCATCACTATGCACTGTCTCTATTCCTTTGGATCCTGTTGTGGAGTCCTTCCCACCGGCCCTTCATTTTTTTTTTTTTTTTTTTCTCAGCCTGCTCTCGCTTCTGGAGCTCTCTTTCAAGGTGAGAAATGCTCCATAAATTCATTACCAAAACTCCAGATGTTTGTGGTTGTGCGGCTGGAAGGCTAATGTGAACCCAAGCTTACTTTCTGCAGGTTATTATGTAAAAGAAAGCCAACTTTTGGGTTCTTTTGCTTTATCTCAATCTTGCTCTTCTCCAGTAAGTTCTGGTAGAGGGAAACTATAATAATAAAATGTCAAACTCTCAAAAATCATCCTTGCATGAATGGCAGAAATATATTGCTTGAACTATGTCCTTGCCTGAATATTTGTTTTATTTCCTGAACGGCATGGACCATCTAGTGAATGTCTACTTGTATTTCAAGTACAAGTTAAAGCCTTCCCCTTCTATGGCACCTCCAGAGGGCTGTGCTCCCCTCTCCTCTGTATGTGCCATAATGACTGCTTGTCCATACCACATGCTCATTAGGCATTTGTCGTCTCCTTCCCGGACTGAACTATGACTTCCTCCAGGGCAGGGACTGTGCTTTGTGCATGTAATTTGGCATCCAGAAAGCCCTCAAAAGACTCTGACTGGCTGCATGAATAAATGCATGAGGGGATAGATGGATCGATGATCAATACTAAGAAATTTGAATTTTTCCCAGTTCAAGAAGAGGAAGCTGAGCTCTATTCGATTTGATTATTTGTACCTGTATTTCACTCTTCTTTTGAAAAGGGGCAGGGATGAGCTGCCAAAGCATGAATTTGTCTTTTTGGTCCAAGCAGAGAAAGGGCCCTGATGTGAGTCCCTGTACAACCATTAAACCCTGCCTGCCCTCCAAATGCTGATTCACAGGGAATTTGATCACTCGTTCCATTTTGTTCTTGTTTTTGTGGCACCTGCTTGCGCATCTAAATCAGGACTTTTCTCCAGGATAACTTTAGAAGACAAAGGGAGCGTAGCTGGCTTAGATCTAACTCTTTCTGTTATAAACCCATTCTCAGCAGACGTGAGTCTTTGCATGTGGTCAAAGCACACACAGCTATTCCTGACAACTAGATCTATGGATACACAGGAAGGGAAGAGCAGCCAAAGTTCTGCCTGGGAAGAAAGGGCCTGGGGCCATTTGTCTTACCCCTCTGTCCTTCAAACACCTGCCCGGACCATGACCATGGTCTCCCGTTGGCATTGTTCCATGTCAGTGTCTAAGAATCTCCCCAGAGTTTCCTAGCAAGGCAAATGGCCAGGCCCTTCTCTCAGATGCACATCTACATCTTAAAGAAGCTTTGAAGTCATTCTCTTGCAGGTAGTGTCCATTTCTACTGGGAGCAATGCTGTTCTGTAAGGTAGCAGGAATAAAGTCACCCGTTTTCTTTGGCCTAAATATCTTCATTCAATCCTTCCACCACTCCGTTCAGGGACAAACCTGTTCAGAACCCATTGCCCTTTCCTTCGAAGCCCTTTTGCTTCCCATTTTCCATTTCCCGAACCCCTCACCTCTATTCCTTCTGGTCCCAGTTTCTGGAAGGAATCACATGACTCCTCAGGTCATTATAACTTCCACAACATCTCAGTGCTTTTTTGACGTCTTTCTTTCTCATTCTTCCCCAGGGAGGCTCTTCCAAATATTCACAACTTTCCTCCCCTCTCATAGACTGACCCATAACCCCATTATTTCTAAGAACATGGGGGAACACGGTTCATTGAATTTGAATCTCCTCACTTTCCCTTTTTTTCCCCTCCTGCAACACAATTCAAATGCCTTGGAGAAACATTTGGTCATTACCTCATCATCTGAGGTATTCACTTAGATGAGCTTTGAAATATCTCTGAAAAAATGAAACTTGTCTTTTTCCTTTAAAAGGTATTTCCTTTAACCAGAGATTAAATAGCCTCACCTTAGAAACTCATTCTACAAATCATATCCCTTTCTTCTGCATTTGGACCTTTCTAACGCCACTCTATCTTTTCTCTCACTCTTCTAAAAATGCTTATCCCACCCTTAAAAAACAAAACAAAGCAAAAAAACGATTTTTCCACTGATTCATCAAAGCGATACCCCCACTGATTTCCCTGCATTCAGTATCAGTTTTTTTTTTTTTTAATTTTTTTTTTTAACATTTATTCATTTTTGAGACAGAGAGAGACAGAGCATGAATGGGGGAGGGGCAGAGAGAGAGGGAGACACAGAATCGGAAGCAGGCTCCAGGCTCTGAGCCATCAGCCCAGAGCCCGACGCGGGGCTCGAACTCACGGACGGCGAGATCGTGACCTGAGTCGAAGTCGGACGCTCAACCGACTGAGCCACCCAGGCGCCCCCAGTTTTGTTTTTAACTATGCCTGCTTTCTCCACTTCTTCTCCCATTCATTCCTTAATCCCCTGACCCATTCTCTCAGTCACTATAATAAACCTCTTCTTACTGGAGTCACGAATAGTAACTGAAACATTAAAGGCAGAAGCCTCACTGAAGAACTTAACGCTCTTTGAATGTAATAGAGTGGAACTTGAACCTCTCACCTCTCTTTGGCTCCCATGAGAGCTCCCTGGCTCTCCTCCTCCCTCTCTGACTGTTCTTTCATGGCAGAGATTGCAACAACTTTGCAATGTGCAAGTACGTCTCTTCTTCCTGGGAACACGCGTAGGCCCCAGTTGTCACCCTTCCTACAATCCCATGTGGCCTTGAGACTGAATTCTGGTGCTACGATGTGAACAGAAGTTATGGGAGCCACTTCTAGAACTGATCAATAAAATTCCCATATGCAATTCTGACTCTCTTCTCTATGGAAAGTCAAATGGAAAGGTCTCTGATCAGACAAAGGGAAGTGGCACAAAGAGAAAGGAGAACCATCTGAGTGAATGATTGTGTTGGAGTCTTTACTGGCCTGCACTGGATTGTGTCATGATTATAATTTGGCACCTATTGTGTTAAGCCACCAACGGTTACTAAAGCATTCAGCATAACCTGGTTAATGTAATTCTTTTTATTCTTAACTATTCTGTAAACTTGCATTTTTGCTATGGGCCCGTTTCCAAGTGTCTTAGTATTTTTATATATTATCCTTGTGAACTTTCCTGCTTTCCAATGGTCCCAATCTTCTGGTATCTATCTTTATCTCCTCTTACCTCTTTCATACCTATATTTCCCTCTGACCACTGAATGGCAATATCTCCGTATTCTGTAAGCACCTCAAATTCAACATGATCAAACAGTAATGCATTATCACCTATGTCCACCTTACTCCCCACACACAAAAAAAACAAATACTAATTTGCAAAAACTACTAAGTTCGATAATGGGGATGATATGGGTTTCGGTATTTTTTGTGTATTATTGAAAATAACAATTTCAAATATTTGAAAATCTTCATACTGAAAGGCTAGAAAAATAAATAATTTGCAAAATAAAAGGAAATAATTTCTCCTTAATTTTCATGGGAAATCGATCATACATGGTGACCAAACAATGTCCCATGTAAGTGATCCGCCAGGGTCATTACGTGGCAGATGAGACCCTGTGCCTTCTCTTCCTTACAGCTCTTTCTTGAAATGTGCCCCAGGGAATCGCTAACTTACCTGGTGCTACGTAAGGCTTAGAGGCCAAACAGGTTTTTGAAACATCATAGACTCCATCTTATAGAAACTCAATATAATCCAAATATATTAGGATTCTCACAGGAGTCCTCCAATTTTTACAAAGACAAATCTGTTTGATAGGTGTCTTCATTTTCCAAATTTGTTTGGAAGTGAAATCTGGCTATCATACAATACCCACTAAGATTAGTCTGCACTGGGGAAAGTTAAAACAAACTTCTTCCTATCCCCTGGGCATGGAGTCTTTACTGTCACTCCTGGTCCTGAGCTGTGCTGCTTCCTTTCCTGGGAGCGACCTTGTCTTCACCTCTACCTAGTCATGCATGCACACACATCTGTCATCAAGCCTTTAGGTCCTAGCTTTGTGACTCCAGAACGATCATTTAAACTTTCTTGGCTTTCCATCCTCAATCCTGAAAATAGCAATGATAATATCTACCTGACTGGATGATCGTGAAATTCACAATATTCTTCAAAATGGCAAACACATAGGCAACCATAAATAGACTTCCATTTGCTTTTATTTCAGGGAGGCAGGGCAGTGGAGCATAAATGAGGTTGGCAAAGCCTATAGTGACTGTCCTAATGTACTAAACACTTTTGAAACTGCACTTCCTTGGTGGTGGTATGTTTTTCTATAAGCGAAGGTGCCTGTAGTCATACACCCCTGCAGTGACCTCAGTCTAAACAAATCACACAAGTTCAAGGAGTAAAACCGTCCAGTTAGTGCGCATTTTTCTCCTAATATAATACAAATCATTCAACATGGCTTTGTGATGTGACAGGAGGATTACAAATGTGCTGAAACACAGATGCTTTCATAACCCGGAGGACCTAATAACCAGGCTAGTGGATTGAGCCGCCAGCAGCCTCTTTTGTTTGCTCCAAGGTGGTTTATGCTGGTTGATTTTATGTGTAAACATGGCTGAGCTCTAGGGTGCTCAGATACTCAGTAAAATGTTATTCCGGCTATTTCGGTGAGGGTGCTTTTGGAAGAGATGAACATTTAAATTAGTGGACTTTGGGGTACCTGGGTGGCTCAGTCAGTTAAGTGTACAACTTTGGCTCAGGTCATGATCTCATGGTTCATGAGTTCGAGCCCACATGGAGCTCTCCTGTCAGTGAAGAGCCCACTTTGCATCCCTCTGTCTCCCTCTCTCTCTGCCCTTCCCTCAAGCCTGCCCTCTCTCTCAAAAATAAACAAACATTTTAAAAACAAATAAATAACTTAGTGGACTTCAAGTAAAGCAGATCACCTTCCACAATTTGGATGGGCCTCATCTTATCAGTGCGAGGCTTGATTAGACCAAAAAGACTGGCATCTTCCAACAAGAAAGAATTCCCCAGAAAACTGCCTGTAGACTTCATCACGGGATCGGTTCTTCCTGGTTCTGTAGAAGACAGTCTTCAGACTCGAGCGGGAGCATTGGTTCTCTTGGGACTCCCTCTGGCCAGCCTTCAGACTGCAACTGCAGCATATCAGCTGTCTTGAGCTTCCAGCCTGCTGGCCCATCTTGCAAATTTTGGATTTACCAGTCTTCATAATCGCATGAGCCAATTTCTCATAATAATCTCTCTCCCTCCCTCTCTCTCTCTCTCTCTCTCTCTATATATATATATATATTCTATTATTTAGAATATATTATAGAATATATAATTATTCTGTAAATAATATATAGAATCTATAATATAGATTCTATATATTATTATAGAATATATTGTATTATAGAATATATTATATATATTATTATAGAATTATATTATATATTCTATATATATATTCTCTCTCTCTCTCTCTCTCTCTCTCTCTCTCTCTCTGTCTATCTGTATTCTATTTCTCTGAAGAACCCTGACTAATCCAATGGCATACAAATCCTTTCATTTTCTATGGGTTCCATTAAGTGAAAAAGTTTGGGACGCACTGCTGATTCTTGTTCTCAAATTTACTGTGCCATGCTTTCCTCCAGGCTTTGAGTTTTCTATTCCCTCTCCCTGAAAATGGCTTTTTTTTCCTAATTCCCCCATGGCTGCCTAACCTCTATTTAGCCATCAGTACTCATCTTTGACACTGTTTCTTCTGAGAGGCCTTCCCACATGCCCCGTGTGCAACCGCACAAAACTGTGTTAGGTGCCTCTTTCGTCAGCTCCCTAACATTCTGTAATCACCTTGTTAGTGATCCATCTCTCCACAAGATCCCAAGAGACTTGAGTGAGCAAGTCGCTTGATCTGTTTCGTGTCATATCTCTAACACTTAGCCCAGGACCTGCCTTATGACAGGTCTTCAAACAATATTTGTTAAATGAACCAGTAAATGGGAAATATACCCACAGTTTCAAGAAGCATAAAAAAAAAAAAAAAAAAGACTTGTAATTCAAAGCAATCCAGACAAAGTGCAACCTGACAGAAGCAGCAGCAAGATTCCTTGTTTCTCAGCAAAGCAGTATAATCAAAATGGAATAGGTTGTTTTTCTTATTTTAGCATCTGGGAGAAAGACCATTCTCATGGATGTGCTTTCTGTGTATTTAACGTAGTAATCAACTCAGGAGTTCTTTTAAATCAGAGCTCACCATGGGTACCAGGGGCAGTTGGTTACGTGCCCGACTCTTGATTTTGGCTCAGGTCATGATCTCACGGTTCATGAGTTTGAGCCTCACACGGCAGCACAGAGCCTGCTTGGGATTTTCTCTCTCTCCTTCTCTCTCTACCCCTCCCCGACTCACACATGCTCTCTCTCTCTCAAAATACATAAGTAAGATAGATAGATAGATGGTATACACTGTAAGCTTTTTTGTCTTTGCTGTAACTACTCAATCCTGCCATTGTAGCACAAAAGAGTTCATAGACAAATGAACATGTGTGTTCCAATAAAACTTTATTAAAACATACTGGTGATGGGTCAGATTTCGCTCCCAGACTAGCATTTGCTTACCCCTGTTCCAGATGAAAGCTTCTCAGTCTCTGAATGGGGAGGACTGCTTATATTGTTTTCCCATAGGCCATTGTCATCAAGCCCAAAACAGTTATTATAATCGCTATTTTCAAGGGACCTGAAAAACTAATCGATATTACTCTCCATTGTCACACTAGATCACGTTGCAAGCAGTAAATGTCATTTGGATAAGTCTTCCTTACAGACACACAAGGCCAAACTGTTCACTGCACACTTAGTAATTCTTAGAGGAAGCAAAATGGGGAGCTGGCCAACTCTGTGTTACTACCACAGCTGGGATCTTAGACCTGGACCTTCCATCCGTTTGCCCTGAGACACAGTTCTCTTTGGGGAGAACTACTGGCACGCTGTGACTATTTCTTTTGCATCAAAGAGGAGATTTGCTACTTTCTAACCTCAAGCCCAGGGTTTGCATGTGTGTGTGTGTGTGTGTGTGGTGGGGGTGGGAGAGAAGGATTTCAAAAGACATGCTCAGAAAGCTCCAACACACATTTCCTGTTGAGACACAGAAGTCATAGTACAGATCTTATGAAAAAACTATACCGCACTGTGCACCTGGTTTTCACTCCTGCTTGAAACTCAGTGGTGTCCAGATTCATAAATTGGGAGGCCACCTCAAGAGAGTGTTGTGGTCCTGGGGCTTCTTTCCCCTGGGAGTCTGTTGAAGAGGAACTGAACATAACACTCCAAAATATGCCACTTTGGATATTGATTATTTTGAGCTGAAAGTAATTGAGAAATAGCAGATTAGGAAAGTTCTCTGCCTTCCTCCTTTCCACCTTAAAGCAGGCCATAAATTTCCCATGAGACATGTGCCTTCCATGTACCAGAAATAGAAGAATATTCTTATCACCAGAGATGGGGAGTGGCTGCAGAAATGAGTCTTTGCAAACAAACCTTGCCTAAATACCAACGACTTCCATTATTTTCCCCCGTATACTTCCAAGCCATGTTTCCATAATTTGCCACCCCTACCCAAGTCCCTTCTTCCTTAGTATTATCACATATTCATAACCTATCACACTTTATACATAACCACTTCTTTGGGGTTTTTACCTTTTCCTATGAAGTCCCTCATGCCACACAAATATTAACATCAAATAAAATTTGTATGTTTTTTGCTCCTTCAAATCTGTCTTTTCAGTTGAATTCAGAGACCCTAGTCATAGAAACTAAGAAAGTAGAGGAAAAGTCTTTCCTCCCCTACACTTTCAAGGCAGAAATGTCAAAGGGCTTCTTGCTCACTTGAAGTCAATTGGAGGCCCCACTTCTGAGGGCATCAGTATGGAATCCTCTTTAGATCTTGCCCATCGGCCCCTTGAGAAGGTGAAGGAGAGGCAGCAGAAAGCAACTGGAGGTGTACCATGCCGTAGAAGTTCAAGACTAAGAAAGGAGAGCTATAGTAGAGAAGGGCCTTACAGGAAGCTACCAAAGATCCCATGCAGGTGCTATGAGAGAGGAGGGCCCACAGCATTACTAATCTCCACGGCCCAGAGAGAATGAAGCATGAGCAGATAAGCTGAACGCCTTTCCCTCTCCTCTCAACACAGACAGACACACACTTAGAGAGATGGTGGAAGGGACAAAGGGCAACTCACAAGGAAGGCAGAAGGTGAGTGGGAAAAAGAAGGGGAGGAACCCACCCATGGTCTCTGATTCCGACTGAATCAGCTCTGAGGTGGGGAAGAAAATATTCAACCCTATGTCAAGTTCAAGCTTGAATTCTTATCCTGGATGGAATAGTCTCACTACTGCTTCAAGACTCTATGACTTAAAATGTTGACAAGACCTGAGAAAAATGAGACAAAGTCATGAGATCTGCTGGCGCTTTTTATTCTGGAGTAGAGGACAGTTGCCTCCACCAAATGCCTGAATAAAGATTCAGAGAATTTGGAAGACATAGAACAGACTGGCTTTGGATCACACTCTCCATACTATTACTACACTATCACACATTTCTTTGAAGAGAATTGTCGAATAGAGTAATATCTTTATCACCGTGCTAATTAACAGGACATGAATTGATTCTTTGCCAGTACTGTATTGGGTGCCAGGGAGAATATTAAAGATTATATATTAACCCTACCATCAACAACTTCAAGATATGGCAGATATGACTAGATATTTAAAGAAAACGTGTCATAAGAAATGGTCCTTTCCCTCTAGTCTTTCACGGACTCTTTGAGGGTCAAAACCATGTGTTTCTCCAACGCCAACTAGGACATTGACTAGGAGTCCTTAATAGGCAGTCAAGGAATATTTGAAGAATGAGAAATAAATGTTATATCATACAAGAGATTTTAAGATTGTTTAAAATACAAGGCGATAGAAACCCTGGAGTTTTACAGAGCCGTTCCCTAAAAACAGATGTTTGGCTTCAATGACATGTGATTTTTATTTCTAACTTGTAGATAATGGACGAAAGAAACCTTGGGATTTTACATGATAAAAGCTCATATTAACAGGCATTTACACAAAATTGGCCTTTTAACAAAGAGATTTAAAAAAAACAGTTCTAAAATATTATCTCTCTTGTTTTGCTTTTTAAAGAAAAGGGGGTAATTATGAAGTGCTTTTCATTAAGGGCTTACAATTTATCTTATCACAATATTTACTCTCTTTTCATATGTTTTATATTTCCTCATTGCTGAAGAAAGAGCTCAGAAACTCGACTGTATGAAAATAACTGTTGACTCTTATACTCAAATGACTGTATATTTCCTCTCCAGTTCTGGTGCTTTTCCTAACTTGATATTAGAAAAAAATGTGTGTGTCAAGGGTCTTGGTGAAGTTCATTGTTTTGATTCTATTATTCACTAGGCAAGGCCTCACTGAAATTCAGCCCTGGATACCTTGTTCCTCCTTTACAAGCACATCACTGCAGCTTCTAAAATTTAACTTAATTTGTTACCTTAGAAGAAGCCTTGGGAAGAGACCTCACCATTAAAAAAAAAAAAAAAAAGACAGAAGAAAAACAATCCTCCCCCAAACAGCTCTTTGCAAGACAGGGTGAAAATGTGAGCTCTGGCCTGACCGCTATTCTGAGAAAAGGGGGAAAGGTCTGAAGATAAACACACACATGCACACCCGTTTAGATGCAGCTGGAAAAACGAAGTCAAGTTTAGAAGGCCTGACTCCAAAGAAAATAGGTTTTTAAAACTTCTCTGGGGAATCTCTCATCTACACTCAACACTGAGCTATGTATCTCAGACATCTGCCTCTCTCTCAATTAACAGATGCCGGGCACAGGGCAACAGGGAAGAACGCCCACTCCTGTCTCCTGAGAACCCAACATGGTGCAGACTTCAAATCCAGGCTGACCAAGGCCACAACCACCAGTTGCTTTCCTAGTAAAAGAACAAATTTATCCAGTGGTGTAGGGCTCTCTCATTAAGCAGGAATGCGTTCTCAACTGGGCCGTGCTTCTCTGTTGATGACAGATTTAGAGGCACATTTACGTACAATGGCAATTCTAAGATGCAATTATACTTTGAAAACGTATTTTTTGTTTATGAAAGATGTACATACATAATAATACTAAGACTTATTAGAGACTTAGTCCCTTACCTGGGGCAATTCTAAGTACTTTTCATTAGCTTGTTCAGTTCTTGCAGCCGCTCTATGGAATAGAGAATATTCTTTTTTCACATTTTGGAAGTGAGGGAAGAAAGGCAGGAAATTTAATATATTGGCAAGGTCATAAAGGTAATAAGTGGTAAAGCCAACATTTGAACCCAGGTTTTAGCTCCAGAATCCATCCTTTTGTTCTCTACGTTTAGTATGAACAGTCACAAAATTAATACCAGGTCGTTATCCTGTATGGCAATGAAGTTTCAAGACATAATGGTCTGCCACATAATTAGCATGTGCCACTCTGTTGGTCCAGAGTATGAATTAAATTACACATCTTTTCCTTGCCAACTGATACAACTCGATACTCCTATCAGGACATGACAAGAATATCCTTTTCTCCCCCAAGTCAGTTTCATTCCCCAAGATGCATTTTTATACAATTCATTCTTGATCATGATACCCCTTTGAGCCGAGATCAGGAGCTCTACCTGGAGACTCGGTGCCACTGAAAGTCCCACCAAGATTGTGATTTCTTCACCAAAAAAAGTTCTCAACGGGCCTTATGATCCCTATGGAAGAATCTGTGTGTCAGAGAACTTTGGCCAATGAGGAGGAACTCACTATGGAGGAGTCAAGTGAGAGCCAACTGGGACCAACTGGGGGTAGAAGTGGAAAGTTCTCTGTCATCACCACGAGCCTCATTAATGAAGCAGTATGGCTTCTGGTGCATGACTGTTATGCTTATGCCTATGCTGGAGTCTATGTTTCCCAGGAAAGAGGGTGGTAACAAGGACAAGGCTCTGTTCCTTAGTAATTCCATGCAGACTTCTTCCCATGTTTCTGCTTCTTTTACTATGACACCTTATTTAAAATTTATATTCTCTGACAGTAATGACAAAGTATATCCATAATATCAAATGTCTGGGTTAAGAGAATCAGCAATTCCTCATGATTATCAGGGCCGGATGTTGAGCTTGGGTCAACAATTCAAGCAACTCAATCATTTGCTATTAGGTTCTCTTATGAGAAAGTGCCATGAAGATCAGTGTCTTTTATTGCTCGCCAAATTCACTTAAAGCTATGTCAATCTTGAGATAGATTCTATTAATCATAAGACTCAAAAATGAAAGGAATGGTGGTTTGGAGCCCTTCTGTCTTAAGAAGTTCCCTGAGTACCATGGAATGGGGCCTGCTTTTCCTAGAATTTTTGGACTTTTGCATGCCAAGGCATTAGAGGGGAAGGACTGTCCAAAAACACATGCTCTGCTTTAATACCAGTCTTCTCTAGGACCACAGATAATTACCTTAGGGCACTCTGATCATTTTTTTTTTTTTTTAAGAAATAGGGTGGGTTTTGAGGTTTTGCTTACGAAGCAAATAATGAATATCAACTATTGCCAATGGGGTAAAATATTTTAGGATACACTGCTGAATGAAAAAAAGAGCCAGGCAGCTATACTGGAACACTGGGATTAGACCTAATAAATAGTAAACCTTAATAATCAATGCCTTGACTTTACTTGGTTTTCCTAATGAGTACAATATTTCAAAATATTCATTTTTCTCCACAGATCACCTCAAGCCACACGCTCTCCTTCCTACCCTTCTCAAGTTACACGGTTTCGTTTGTTTGTTAGAGATCAATGCTTGGAATCTTAGAATGAAAAAGAACTTGAGACATTGCCCTCTCTTTCCCTGGTGCGAAATCCAAGACCCAGATGCGTTGTATGACCTGTGTGCAGTACCCGGATGGTAAGTGAATCCGGGTTTTTAGAGTCAGCGTGCAAGTCTCTCCCATGCGGAACCACTGTTCATTTAATTTGTGCTGATGGTGTCACTCGAAAGGACTACGAAGAAATCTCCAGTTGTTAGCTATGAATATGAAGAATCCTCCATATTTTTTCTCTAGCTGGGCTATGGCTTGGGAAGTGTGGTGCTATCAAAAAGTCAGGTATCCAGTTTGATGGCTCAGGGAGGACCCTCACATGATGCACATGTGACCTATTCATGGGCTATTTGAGCCTTACATCTATGTCATTTAATACTGTGCTCTATCCTTGGGAGGTAATGAGATTTATCCTGATTTCTTAAGAAGACACAAGAGACAAAGCTTTTTTTTGCTCATGGTGTAACATGGTAATTCCCACTGGGATGTGGTGATTTGGTTTCAAGTCTAGTTTTACCTCTTGAACAAGTTATACAACTTACTAGACCTTCAAGTTCTAAAACTGGAAGAATAGATAATAAAATGCCATCGGTTTGTTTTAAGGATTACATCGGCCACACAGCACAAGTAGGTGGCTATCATTATCATAATCGCCACTTCAGACCTCTGGGGTGTTTGGTCCAACACGTAGATCTTAGAAGTCATTAATCTTGTCCTCACAACAAAGAAGCTGAACAAACTAAAAACCGACAACTTTCCTTTAATCCATCAGAGAAATGAGGTTATGGGGAAAACTGAAAACTGGAGAGACAGACAAGAAAGATACAGAAAATCACTGCTTATGAGAAGAAGCCCACAGTTGGAGCCATATTCCTAGGGATAGTTTAAACCTTAATCAAAGAATTGTTAGATACTCAGGATAGACTACTGTGCGGATTAAAAACTCCAAGGGGAGGGGTGCCTGGGTGGCTCAATGGGTTTAGCATCTGACTCTTGATCTTGGCTCAGGTCATGATCTCATAGTTCAAGGGTTCGAGCCCTGTGTCTGCTGACAGCACAGAGCCTTCTTGGGGTTCTCTGTCTCTCTCTGCATGCCCCTCTCTCCCAAAGATAAATAAATAAACATTAAAAAAAAAAAAACACAAGGTGACTCATTACCAGGACAAGGTGGAGGGAGGCACACTTGTGAGTTTTACATCTAGGAACCCTACCATACCAAATGATCACTGTGGAGAAAACTCTTATGCTTCTAGCAAAAGGAAGAATAACCATTTTGAAATATACCCAGTGCTCTGTGTTCTCCTCAACAAGACCTGCCCTCAAGAGAAACTTTTTCATCAGAATGTAATCAACCTGGGATTTTACCAAAGTCTAACAAACCTGGAAGAAAAAAGGTATTTGACTCCCCTGAGTATTCCACAGGGGTGAAGGGAAAGACCTAACTCCAGCCCCTTCTAGCCTTCAACATGGAAGAAGGGAATTATCCAAGTCATGCTCACTGAAAGATGGAAAATGAGTCGTGGGACTATAGAATACTTCTGCTTCCCTAAAATCTTACCACTTCAACAGAGGTCCTGTATAATAGCAGGAAATTATAGCCACAAGAGCTGCAAGCCTCAGATCCTATTTAAGGAATCGCCAGGAAAATCCAAAAACAAAAAGGGAGACAAAAATGAGGACGCTAGTGGAAATTTTAGCCTATGTCACCACAGCTACAACAAATAGTAAAGATAGGAAATTCCTAGCCAAATAAACATAAAACTTCACACTAATGGTATTTCTAACTACTCTCCATTTCAGGCTTACATTTAGGTGTCCTGTCCTGATATCCATCTGTAGTGGGTTGAATACAGATAATACCCATCTGTACTTGGGTTCTGTTTACCCAGAAACTCAAAATGTAACCTTTTTTGGAAATACAGTACTTGCTGATATAATTAGTTAAAATGAAGTCATACTTTAGGGTGGGCCCCAAACCCAATGACTGGTGTCTTTATAAAGATGAAAGGGACATTCAGATAGAAACACACAGGAAAGAAGGCCATGTGAAGATGAAGGCTGAGGTTGGAGTCTATAAAGCCAAGAAATACCAGGGGTTGTGGGAGCCACCAGAAGTTGGGAAGAGGAGGGGTATCTGGGTGGTCAGGTACCTGACCTGAAATCAGTTAAGCATCTGACTTCAGCTCGAGTCATGATCTCATGGTTCGTGAGTTCGAGCCCCACGTTGGTCTCTGTGGTGACAGCTCAGAGCCTGGAGTGTGCTTTGGGTTCTCTGTCTCCTTCTTTCTCTGCCCCTCCCCTGGTCTCTCTCTCTCTCTCTCTCTCTCTCTCTTTCAAAAATAAACATAAAAAAATTTAAAAAGAAGTTGGGAAGAGGCAAGGCAGGTTTCTTTCCTAGACTCTTCAGAGAAAACATACACTGCTGACAACTTGATCTCAGACTTTTAGCCTCCAGAACTGTAAGAGAATAGATTCTATTGTTTTAAACCACCCACTTCATGGTACTTTGTTACTGCTTCCCCAGAAAACTAATACCCCTTCAAGTGAAAATGGCACTCTAATCATACTGCTCAACCTCAGAAATGGGGATTCAAGACAAGGGGAAATGGGGACTCAAGAGATGCCTGGAAGAACTTGGGAATCTTCATTCACATTTATTACTTACTCAATACATTTTTATTGACCATTGCAGGGAAGACTTCTTGAAGTTTTGTTTGTGTTTTCCTCAGTTTAGAGGATAAGATGGAATTAGAGAAAATTGTCAGCTTTGGAGGATTTTTCACAGAATATTCATAGAATTATTTCCTTCCCATTTCAGGTCAGCAGAGGTGGAGTAATAAAGAAAGAGCAGAAATCACAGGGACTAGGTTTTAGCTTGTCTCTTGACCTTGACTTGATTAAAAGCATGTGATAAACCAAAGAATAAAATTAGTGCCAACTAGGATGACCTAATTTGAAGGAAGTTTTGATCATAATGTGGTAAAAATCTGAACTCGCTAAACAACATAAAGGAATTGAGCCAAAAATAGAGAGTTGTTCCTCCAGTTGAGTTTTAGGAGGAATTACACCAATTAAAAATGGGCTGTATCTTTTTGAGAGCTTTGGAAGAGATCATATGCTGAATGGATATGGGAAGTAGAAACCATGAACAATTATTTCCTATCAAATGGATGGGGTAACATGTTGCTCACCTGGCTAGTTAAAAATGAAACATGGGCACCCAGTTAGACCCTGATAACTTCTTCTCTAAGAGCAAGGCAAGTTACTAGGAATGAGTGTTCATATGGCAGTTAAACTGTGGTCTGAGAGATATCATTACAAGTGCATCTATTACCAGACACATCCATCATAAGTGAGAAGATCGTAAGTGGGAGCATAGCATCCATTCCTAGATATACAAGACTCTGCAATCAAGTTGTACTAAGTTTGTTTTTGTCTTGACCATGACACCCACTTTTTCTTTTGTGTTTACTTTTAACAGCATTCGATTTGGTCAAATCAAGAAATATTGAGAGATTTGGAAGTCAGTCAATTTTGAAGCCAGTACAGAAACAATTCTGTAAGTAGCTATCTACAGGGTACCAGGCACAGCCCAAGTCTAGGCAGTAGGGATTCAGGGGGGAAACACACACACACACACACACACACACACACACACAGCCTAATAGAATGACTTTCTGTGAAGACATGTTTCACTTTACTTGCACCAGAATACCCCTAAGGCAGACTATCGGGTCAAGGCATGGTGGGGCATGGGCAGAATGGTCTGGTGTAGATTCATAGTGTCCAGGAAGAAAGACACTAGAGTTCTTCCCACCGTCTCCAGGAACCTCTTTTCTCCACTAGTGCTTGTGAGGATCCACTTTTGGTTCACTACGTTGCTCTGTGTTCTCCAAAGTCTGTAACGGTGGACAAGACAGTGTCTTTGGAGTTAGGCCGACCCAGGCCATGCTGAATATAGCACTATAGAAGCATGGTTAAAATTGGGATCTGGACTTGACTGTCTGAATTTTAATTCTTACCCTGTCACTGCCAGCTTTGAAACCTTGGGCAAGGTAATGCTCTTACCAGTCATTCATTTTCTCATTGGAAAATAAGAAAAATAAACAGTGCCTTCCTCAGAACTATCGGAAGATTAAATGTCTCTACTTGAGACAGTGTTTGGCTCATAGTAGGTACTCAATAAATGTAAATTATCATGAGGACAAGGAGGATAGTTCCTTATAAGCTGAATCCTTAAGTAATTAAACTCTTTCAGAATCCCCTCCTTTAGCCGTAAAATTGGAGATAACACCATTTACTCCAAAAGATTGTTGTTAGGATACCATGTAGCACAATATTCAAAAGTTTTATAAAATACAGAAGGGGGTACCTGGGTGGCTCAGTTGGTTAAACGTCCCACTTCGGTCCAGGTCACGATCTCACAGTTTGTGAGTTCGAGCCCCACGTCAGAGTCTGTGCTGACAGCTCAGAGTCTGGAGCCTGCTTCACGTTCTCTGTCTCCCTTTCTCTCTGCCCCTTCCCCACTTAGGCGTCTGTCTCTCTCTCAAAAATAAATAAACATTAAGAAATAAAAAAAATAAAAAAAATTTTAAAAACACAGAAGATATTCAAAAGAAAAAAAAATGTTATTTTACCAGGTTTATTCTTTCTTCTTGGGTTGCGAACCCCTTTGAGAATCTGGAGTTTGTAACCGTCTTTGAAGGTAGAAAGCTGCTACTCATCTACAGCAGAATGCTCAACAGTAGGCCCAAGATTACCAAATCTCCTGATTTTTCAAGAGAAAATGGAAATAAACATTTTTGCACAACCTCCCACACCTCCATCCCCCGGCTTTAAATGCTGGTCGCCAAATCCAATTGAGGAGTGAACAAAACAAGCATTGCCAGTGTCAGTAGCCCGTGGATTTCTGATTACTATCTCCGTTGAATGTAAGTTGGTGCCAGGCCCAACTTTGCAGGTACTCAGATACTTAGCAGGTAGCAGGCACTCGACTTAGGCATCATATGTGAAGAAGGTACAAACAGACGGCAGATGTAAGATTACTAGTTTCTGGGCCAAGTGGCTCATGGGATGCTACTTTGTATACGTGGGGCCAGTTCATATAATCCCTGGTACATAGTGGTCACCCAAAAACGTTGACTAAGGTATCATTCAATTCAATCTGCACACTACAATACCAGAAATATCCACATTAGAAAATATCAGTTGAGAACACGTTAGGGTCTAGGAATCACTAAAATGTTCTAGGGGTGCTTGGGTGACACAGTTCAAAGCCCAACTCTTGATTTCAGCTCAAGTCGTGATCTCAGGGTCTTGAGATCAAGCCCTGCATCAGGCTCTGTGCTGGGTGTAGAGCTTGCTTACGATCCTCTCTCCCTCTCTCCCTTCCCACTCACCTCCCATTCATGCACATTCTCTCTCTCTCTCTCTCAATACATAAATAAATAGTAAAAGTCCTTTAAAAAATAAAATACTCTAAAACTCTCCTGACTTACCTTGGTTTTTGCGTTCATCCATTCACTCAGAATAACATGCACTAGCTGTTTAGCCTGTGCCAGATCACACACCAAAGCTTCACTGTTGTGTTCAGCATGCACAAGGGCCAGCAAAGAGGCCGGTGTGATGGAAAAGGAAGGAGCCGGAACAGACCAGATTGTGCAGGGCCTGGTAAACAGCTAAAAGGATTTCCTCGTTTTCTCTGGACAATACGGGAGACCACTGGGGAGTTCTGAGCAACGGAGGGACCTGATTAGCCAGATTCTAGGAGAGTCACATTGGCTCCCTTGTTGAGAAGAGACCGAGGGTGAAAGCAGAGGACACAGGTAAGATGGGTGTGCAGTGGTGGGTGCAAGGGGCCACAGATGCTTGCACCAAAGTGGTAGCGATAGAGGTGGTGAGGCACTGATGGGTTTTGAATTTACCCTTAAAGCACAACGGGCAAGATCTGTTGCTAAATTACATGCGGGGCGTGAAATAACGGAAATAAAGAAGCCGGGATTTTTTTTTTTTATCTGAGTCGTCAGAAAGCTAGAGTTCCCCTTGACTGAGATGGAACGGACTTAGAGAAAAACAAGTCTAAGGGGTGAAATCAGTTTCAACATGTTACATTTGATATGCCTGTTAGTTATCCAAGTGGTGATGTCAAGTAGGCAGTTGAATCTATGAGTCTGGAGTTCAAGGAAAAGGTCGAGGCTAGCGATATTAATTTGAGAGTTGTCATCATATTAGATGCCACTTAAAACCGTGGAACTGGATGATATCATCAGGCAGCGAGTATGGACTTGAACAGAAGAAGTTCAAGCACCAGCCCTGTCTCCCCCCTGCCCCAAGTTGTTCCATGTTATTTCTTATGCTACAGGATAATAGCAATAAATAAGCATTTTACACTTAGCAGTCTTTTGTGAGCCCAAAGAGAATATTTTAACGTTTTAAGATGTAAGCAATTTGGCAACACGGCGTCCTTTAGTCTAAAACAAATGTTACAAGGCTAAGGCATATGGAGAAAAGATGAAAGTAAGTTTGCTTATTTTTAGGATAAATTTATTTTCCTGTCTCCCTTGACACACAAATGGAGAACTGGGAGTCATATTTTTCCTAACCATTCTTAATCTCCGAAACTATAAGCCATTAGCACTGCACTTGAATATAAAGTGGATGCTTTCTGAGTTATAGTGGTCTTTAAAGGACTAAGGAGAAAATTGTGGCAGTTTTCCATGTATTTAATTTTTCCTGTCACAAAGGTATGTGAGATCTGGATCCTGAATATGATAGCTCTCACACAGAAGAATGAAATCTTCCCATCAGTTAGGTAAAAGCCAGGTCCCTGTTTTGTGTTAATTTTAATCAAACTATTAGCACAATAGCAAAGTTATCTGAATGAACTTTATTCCATCTCGTTTCAACTCTCTGAATGACTGTAAAGAAAATAATTAAATGTCTTTTGGAAATTAGCAATTTTCCGTAGCGTACAAGGGAGTAGAGTATGGCCCTTGTAGTCTGTATATCAGCACACTGGCATTGTGCTCGGCCCTTTTCTGATTTTTATTTGCGTTAAGAATGAACAATTCTAATTAATATGCACAAAACAGGGCGTGTAAAGAATATAAAATCAAAATACGCAAAGCTAACCCAACTATAAAACTGTTCTTAGCACACTAAAAATTAAAAGCGGTCCTGAAATCTCAAATTCAACATGGAAGATTTTAGGTGATGTGATCAAAACTAACTCAGCACTCTCTCATTACTATATAATACCTGGAACACAGGCTAAGGAAGAGAAAAAAAAAATCTATGACCCTATCTACTCCTCTTCCATTACTTTTGTGGAATAAACGTGATTCCCAATCCACTTGGCAAAACTCTCTAGACAGAAAACGATGTCGATCAGAAAAGTTCCCTAAATCACGTATGGAGTGAAAATATACCACAGGAAGGTAATGAGAGAGGAGATAAAGAGCTAACGAGACGAGGTTTTTATAGGTCCCGAAACGTGGATCACTTGAAATACAGTGACTAAGTCTATTTGAAAGTTAGAAATACATTAACTGCTGGCCCGAGGAACGCGCGCGGGAGCCAGTGTGTTTATACTGGGTGTTCACACCATCCCTCATTTCCTTGTTGTGCCAGCCGCTGCAGAGGTGGGGGAGGAGGTCGGTGCATCAACAAAGCCATCTTTTCATGTCTTGAGACTTTTCGGTGAGGAGGGAGCAGCGCTGGGGTGGGACGTGGGCTTGTCAGGCCCACCTCTCCATCCCCAAACGGAAGAAAAATAGTTACTTTGTGTATATGTCATTAGTGTCATATTCCTTTTACTCACACTTAATCAAGGTCCTTTATGGATTCAGGGATGGAGAAGGGCGTAAAAGTTGCCCTTTTCCCGGGCGATGTGCTCTGAACCCCGAGTTAACGCAGCCTTTGATTTATGTGAACTATTTTAAGTCAAGACTCGTGTGTCGGGGGCCTCCTGGCTCTCCTGTTGACCAGTACCCTGATTTACAGCTTTTTAACTATTTCTTTTGCATCAGGAGCTTCTTTTAGCATATTCTTTTCAAAGATCGGCATGTTTTAATCCATATTTCACCAAGAATGTGATTCAAACCTTCTTCTGTGACTTCTCTCATAAGAGAATTTTGTTATTTCTTACCAATGTGATTCCGGAGGAAATCATTACCATCATCATCATCATCATCATCATCATCACCATCATCCTTTTCTTTTTTTAAAAAAAAACCTTTTTTCTCATGTTTATTTATTTTTGAGAGAGAGCGAAATAGAGTGTGAGTGGGGGAGGGGCAGACAGAGGGAGACACAGAATCCAAAACGGGCTTCAGGCCCTGAGCTGTCAGCACAGAGCCCGACGTGGGGCTCGAACCCACAAACTGAGATGATGACCTGAGCTGAAGTCAGATGCTTAACCGACTGAGCCACCCAGGCGCCCCACCATCATCCTTTTCTGAGGGCCGCCCATCTGTGTATCTCCAGAAGGTCCCTTGGAATGGTCAGGCTAAAATTGCTTCATTTTCTTACCATCGTAATGTAAGCACAATTCTGAGGTTGCACAAATCTGGGCTCAAAGCCCACCATACCGACATTCTTCATTGGCCTGTTATTTCAATTCCCTGGGCCTCCGGGTCTTCATTATAAAACAGGAAAAAAGAAACCTATTAAGGAGAGTGTCATTGAGGGCTAGATTAGGTGACACGTGTAAAGCAAGCTTGCACAAGTGTTGGCCCATAATAAGTTCTTTCTTCTAGAATCCTGGTCTGATTCCTTAAAATCACTCTTCGTTGATGATAGTGTATACATCACGCCCATGAACAAATACTTAAGGGAAAAAGCATTAGGTGAATAATAGTCTTAACGATGCTAAGGACTACACTACAGATTTGAGGTAGGGCATCTCTTTTATTACTAATAAATCCCTCCAAGAAAATATAAGCAGCCTCCATTTCAGAACAAAAAACTGAGGGCAGGAATGTTTAAATTATTTACCAAATGCATAAAGCTGGCCAAATGCTTACTGTAGTAGGTAAGTCTTTGAGGACCTTATCATCAAATGCAAAATAATTGTGAGATCTACTTGCAGGTGAGTTGATACCCAGGTATAACACCAGGGGCCCTGCATTTGGGAGGGATTTAATCCTGGCCTTCACGGTTCTGAAACCCAACACCAACCCCATTGTGCTTAACTTCTATTCATTCGAACAGTGTCTATAATGAAGGTGCAGTTGGACAATGAATTTATAAAAATTGAGTATTCAGTGATTCCCAACTCCCGTTTCCAGACAGACTTCTGTTACATCAGGTTGCCAGGTGTGACTAAATTGATAATCCCTAATAATAATAAAAACTCTGTTGGTCTGTAGAAATTAATAATGGATGTCAGCAAAATCTCGCTCTGTGTTCCCACATGCATTCTTGCGTGGAATAAGAATGGGGAAATGAAGCTTTCCTACTTCCTCTGGAACCTCAGTCCTCCTGGGCACTAGTTATAACCCTGATCCCCGGGGAGAACATCTGCCTTCATTTTGTTACGGAAGAAAACAAGTTTGAGAACTACTGATTTGTCGTGTAAACCAAAGGGAGGATTTTTCTCGCTCTTCTGTTGACCCCCTCCGTGTTTACTGAGACATTAATGCTTCTTGGAAGAAATCTAAGATCATCTTAAAAATAAGGTGTGATAGAATTCCTTCTAAAGTTCCTATGACAGTTATTTTGATATGTCAGCTGGAATTTTTACCACTAGCTCTATTGGGTCTGTAGCTTGCGGATTGCAGATCATGAGACTTCTTCACCTCCCTAACTGTATGAGCCAATTCCTTATACTTAGTAAATCACATTATATAGAGGATATTTTTGTATATTATTTTAAGGAATTGGACCAGGATTTGATACATGGCATATATCTCATTTTGATTCTGTTTCTCGGAAAAACTGTGACTAATACACTCTAAATACATTATATTAAAACTGAGAAGGCACTGAAAGAAAAGAAACAAACAGATATGCTGATACTCTTCTATTTCCATTATTTTTTCAATGTCCATTTCTTTTTTTTTTTAAGTTTCTTTATTTATATTGAGGCAGAGAAAGAGAGTGAGAGGGAGAATCCCAAGCAGGCCCCACACTGTCAGCACAGAGCCCCACACAGGTCTCAAAGTCATGAACCATGAGATTATGACCTCAGCCAAAATCAAGAGTCAAACACTTAACTGACTGAGCCACCCAGGCACCCTTATCAATATCTACTTCTTGCCCCCGCCCCTGCCAAAATTCCTGGGTTTCTGTGTAAGAATAAATGAAATATCTATCCAAAGATGACCAACTGGGGTGCACTTCCCAGGGTGAATGTCTTTGGAAGGCTTCAAGGAGAGGACAGCATGCCCTAAATTTGGCTTCTTTTCTTCTTGAAACACATACCATGGGCAGCTCCCAGAGAGAAACCTTTCACACCATCACCAAACACATGGCTTTCCCTTTGCATAGCACTAGCTAGCTCATTCCCTAGCCCTGCTCATGAGGCTTATTGCAGAGATGCCAACATGGAACCACAGGGCAAGGAGCATTGGCACAGGCCAAGGTCCATACGTTTCTGGTTGGCTTTTATATTTTTTCAAAAAGCACCATCACCATATTTTCAGTAATAACATTTAAAAAATGGGTTTTAATCTTAGGATGATGTTAATAAACATGTGTGTAAACATTTGGATCTAGAATAAAGTTAAAACTTTAAGTCACCAAATGGATAAAATCATGTCTGCCCCTCCACCCCAAACCCCTTTTAACAGGTACAGTTTCTAAAGATCCTTCTCTTGAGAGGTCAAGGGACCAAAATTGAGAAGAACAGACGCATAATTACGCTGAAGATTTTAATGAGGAAAATCATCAGCTGGAGAATGACATAGGGAACCCTTAACAAGATCAGACTTGGCTCAACATTCTGCAACCTTTCCTAAATAAAATTATTATGCCACATCTAGGTCATCTCTCATTCCTCACAGTTTTAAATACCGAAGACAGGATCACATTGTTTTCATCCTGCCAAATCAACTTTTGGACTGATCTGTTCCAATTTACATTCAGATTCACCTGATTTTAAGTCAGCCAATAGCCACAGATCCCTGGTGCTACACCCGATGCCCGACCCAACCGCTAACTTTCCCTCGTGCTTTATGATCTTTCTGGATATCTTGCTCTTCAAATGCAAAAGCATCCACACCTTGAAATCCTTCCAAATAATAGCATGGAAACAGGGTGCCCTAGTCTTTTCTCAGTGGATGCAGAGAAAAATTATTACAAAATACAGAGGCAGTAGAACCAAGTTTTGGCCACATCCTAAGGAATGAGAATTAACATTTGAGCCTGGTGGTTGGAAAGACAATCTCTACAGCAGCTTGCCTCTGGGTTTCCTAGAGAGTATGCCTGTAGAGAGTGGACCAGACTCACTCTACACTAATGCTAGGTCCAAGGATCACATGAAGACTTCTTGGAAGCTGTTGGGTAAGTTTCTCTAGTTGGAAAACGTATTAATACACATATATTTGCAAAAAACAAAAACAAACAAAAAAAAAAAAAACCAGTCAAGTACAGTGTATCATTGGAAGGAAGGACCTGCTATCTTCAAGTCAAACAAATGTTCTACTTTTTGACAATACAATACAATTTTTAACAATACAATACAATACAATACAACACAATTTTAACTGATCCTTTCATGTCTATAAATAGGGGGTCTCATTTACTTCCTCTGCCCTCCTTTATCTGTTCTTCCTCTTTCTTTTATTTTGTTGAAAAATGGGAAGAGGTGAAGTTCCGAAGTAGCGGGAAGGTATATAATCTTTTCTATGTTTATTAATTTTTGAGAGAGAGACAGACAGAGCGTGAGCAGGGGAGGAGCAGAGAGACAGGGAGACACAGAATCCAAAGCAGGCTCCAGGCTCCGAGCTGTCAGCACAGAGCAGGACACAGGGCTCAGACCCACAAGGGTGAGAGCATGACCTGAGCCAAAGTTGGAGGCTTAACCAACTGAGCCACCCAGGTGTCCCAGTATGGGGAAGATATATAAAGTGGTTGTCTATGACTTTCTATACTTTTTTTTTTATCCCCGAACTGTACAGTGCAAAAGGGAAATAAAGAAATAACAACCAAAATGTAGCTTAAGAATCATACTAATTTGGGGTACCTGGGTGGCTCGGTCAGTTGGGCATCCGACTTTGGCTCAGGTCATGATCTTGCGGTTCATGAGTTTGAGCCCCCGTGTCGGGCTCTGTGCTGACAGCTCAGAGCCTGGAGTCTGCTTCAGATTCTGTGTGTGTGTCTCTCTCTTTCTCTCTTTGTGCCCCCCACCCAACTCGTTCTGTGTCTCTCTGTCTCAAAAATAAACATTAAAAAAAATAAAAATAAAAAAGAATCAGACTAATTTAATTTAAGAATTCAAACTGATGGGGCACCTGGGTGGCTCAGTCATTTAAGCATCCAACTCTTAATGTCAGCCCAGGTCATGATCTCATGGTTCATGAGATTGAGCCCTGTGTCAGGCTCTGTGCTGACAGCGTGGTGTGCCTGCTTGGGATTCTCTCTCCTCTTTCTCTGCCCTTACTCTCTATATCTCTCTCTGTCAAAATAAAGAAATAAACATTAAAAAAAAAAAGAATTCAAATTGATACTCGAATTCTATCCCTCTTGCTGACTGGGTAGATCATAATCTCTCTCAGCGTCAGTTACCTCATTTACAAAATTTAAAAACACAGACATTCTTTGAATGTTTTTTCTTTAAGTTTATGTATTTATTTTGAGAGAGTGTGTGCGCATGTGGGCAAAGGTGGGGGAGGAGCAGAGAGAGAGGGAAGGAGAGAAAGAATCCCAAGCAGGCTCCACACTGTCAGTGCAGAGCCTGATGCAGGGCTCAAACTCAAAAACTTAGAGATCATGACCTCAGCCAAAGTAGGGCACTTAACCTACTGAGCCACCCAGGTGCCTCTCCTTGAATGTTTTTTATGGAGATTTAGATAAGCTAATGTATACAAAACTCCTGCCAAAATATAAAGTAAGGTACATTCATTATAATTTTTTTTAGGTATTGAAAGTTGATGGTATCTCATAATTAATTACTATCATCCATTAATTTAGAAATGACTCATTCCCATACACACATGTATATATATATATATATATATATATATATATATATGTATATGTATGTATATACATACATATATACATACATACATATATATACATACATATATATAAAACTTTTCATCATACTATTTAAAAAACTAAAATTATATACCAATTTCTAACTCTCAAAACTCTCAACTTTAATATCAACTCTCTGAAATAAATCTAGATCTCTGGCTTGTTGGGGAAAAACTAGACGATGGCACATTTAAATTCTAGTAATATCCTGTCTGCAACTCTAAGTGAAAATTTAGATTGGCTTAATGATAATAGAGACATAGACAACTGAGTATATTTTAATCACTAAAAAGCCCAATTATTTTCTATGGCATCTTCTTGGCTCTATTACATTGTCCCAACGTAAGACACAAATTGCACCTGCTTCTATAAAAAGTAAATCAATACTCTAGAATTAAAATACAAGCATATGTTCCAATTATTCATTAACGCGCTCCTCCAAAAATAAGCTGTATTCTGGGCACAAGTACAGTAAATGAATTAATCAATTTCCAATGAAACTAAAGAGCCAGAATCTTGCTTTAAGGAGGTGAAAGTTTTGTCAAAAAAGTTGGACGTCTCACCGACTCTAGGCAGAGTGTCAAAATTCAGTGTTAAGTTACATTTGCCGCACAGTTGAACTTTTGCCATCAGGAAAGATATAGTTCTGCACACTAGAAACAAAGAAGCAGCAAAGGTAATTGGTGGTAAGCATCCCTTAGTGACATTACACTGTTAATAGAGCTACTGTCACTGTACAAAATATTTGAACGAAGATAATTATTACATTTCCACGGTTTTGTGTAAAACTATCAGCAGATCACCGTCCAAAAGGTTCGATCAGAAGGGAAATGGTTCACTTAACCTCAACATGAAATTTGTTTCACGTTCAGCACAGTTGAATGTTGACTTGCCCTCTCAGAGTTTTGCATCTATCGAATATATGTCAAACGAAAGGCAGATGCTAAGAAAACTTAGCGAGCGTGAATTAATATGTTCATTAATAAAATATTAAATAAATAAATAAATCCATAAATAAATGTCAGTGTCTACTAGATGCTAGAAACTTTTCAAAGTTTGGGAGTCCACAAATGGAGACAACTCCATTTCGGCCTTCCGGAGGTTCAAGGAACACGTAATTAGGGTATTTGCAGAGTTCTAGCACATGCATAATTACATGTTACATATATAATTAGGACACATGCGTAAGTATGTTAATGTGATAAGTCCTACAATGTCAGAGGAAGAACGATACTGGTATAGAAGTGTGAGTGACCACTCAGAAAACTCCTGGAATGCTTTTTTGTGGCATATGTCAAGCGGGAAATGGGTTATGTTCTCTTTGAGGACTATTATTTCTATTCTGCTACTAAAGCTATTACTACTCTTTGAGTGCGATTTCTTACTATCTCTAATTAATCAATTAATTTATTATCTATTAATGTTATTTTCTGTGTCTTTTGATTCTGTAATTATCATTGATAAGAGTTACCTTTAATTGCTGGTTTATAATTAGCCAGGCACTGCTAGCTTCTTTCCAGATACCATCTTGTTTAAGTCTTTAACCATCAACAAGATGTGACCAGAGTTCCAGCTTATAGGCAAGGACATTCAGATTCAGGGAATCTCTTTACTGGCTACATTCTGGGGTCCTGTCCCCATCCTGAAGCTCTCCAGGAGCCCATTAAGAGTTGCCTTACTAGAACCAAAGATACTCCTATCACCTAGGCAATTCCAAGGGATATCAAAGTTCTGTGCCAGGCACGGGGAGCAAAGATGAAATATTTGTTATCTATTATATCATAGCACCACGATGCAAAAGCAAGAAGTTGTTGAGAAAAGCTGGTTTACGTTTAAAGCGTATGCTATAAACAGAGACTCTTTGATAATGGAGGTACTCATACTGATCTGCTCTGTACTTCCTAACCCAGGGATGACTCCAGGAGCCTCCTCCACAATTTGCTCGTATATAAAATGGGTATAAACATTTTCGCCCTGCCAAACTCACAGGGATGCTGTGAAACAAGTGAGGACCCTTAATCTGACGTGCTTGGAAGCAATGAGAAATGACATTAAAAGTCAAGTTACCTGTAGTTTCTTGTTGTTCCAACACCTTCTTGTTTGTTCAACTTTAAAAGGCAGTATCTTTATATCTGAACCTTCCTTGAAACTTCTTAATGCCATGATCAATCAATGTAAATCTTGCAATGCCAAGGCTTCGTCTTTCTCTGCCTCGAACATCCTCCCCTCTCCCCGGGCCCAGTACTGAATCAAAGCCTAAATGTCCATGCCACTTCTCACCAGTTTCCTTTCCTATCCATTTTCCTGACAGCTCAGCCAGAATTAAATCTTCTGAATATTTCATTTATGATGTGTCCACACAAGCTTGGTTTTAAAAATGAAAAAGGACAGCAATAATAACAAAGAGAGTGGTTTTTCCATCTCACCTCTAGAAATCCACTGCTTGCTTTCTAAAAATAATCCCTTTGGGGCTCCCGGGGAGCTCAGTCCATTGAGCGACCAACCTCAGCCCAGGTCATGATCTCACAGCTCCTGAGTTTGAGCCCCGCATCAGACTCTGTGCTGATGGCTCAGAGCCTGGAACCTGCTTGGGATTCTGTGTCTCCCTCTCTTTGCCCCTAACTCACTCACATTCTGTCTCTCTCAAAAATAAATAAACATTAAAATTTTTTTTTTAATTTTTTTTTTCAACGTTTATTTATTTTTGGGACAGAGAGAGACAGAGCATGAACGGGGGAGGGGCAGAGAGAGAGGGAGACACAGAATCGGAAACAGGCTCCAGGCTCTGAGCCATCAGCCCAGAGCCTGACGCGGGGCTCGAACTCACGGACCGCGAGATCGTGACCTGGCTGAAGTCGGACGCTTAACCGACTGCGCCACCCAGGCGCCCCTAAAAAAAATTTTTTTAAATAATCCCTTTCAATTCCTTTCTGACATTTTGGTATCTACCTCCATATATCTTAATAACATTGTCATAGTGCAGCCTCTGGATGGTTAGTTTCAGGCATCATGTAGTGACTTGCATATTTTCTCAATACCTCATGGCCCTCGCCACCCACACCACACGTGTCCAATCTCATACCCCCGGACTGTCAGTAAGCTTGCACTATAACGTGCTCGAAGGAATATTACTGTTATTATTATTATTATTATTGTTATTGTTATTTAAACATTACACAGAGTAAAGCAAGGCAGTTAATAAGATTGCTTTCCTTCCCTACATGGTGTTTTTGTTTATTCTGGAGCTAGGAAATGTTTTCTTTTATAATATGCTTAGTTTTCCATGTACTTAGAATCAAACTCTCCTCTAGTCATGTGATTCTTCTGTCAATACATACAAACACGTCAAGAATTCTATGAGATCTTCTGGGAGAAGATTGGTCTGGAGTTTTCTGACTTCCATCGATGAGAACAAGCAACAAAGCTATGGTCATGGCTCGCCCTTTGTGCTGCCCTGCGATCCCCTCTGCGTCTATATCTCTCTTGCATTATTTCTACTCGTTCCTGTGTCTCATACCTTTCTCTTTCTTAATTTACGTTCTTGTTCTGGTGGGCAGATTCCTTGTGTAGCTTCTTAAGAAGAGATACATGGAAGTGATTGTGCAGCCATGAATAATGAAAATGGTTTTAGTTCTTTTGCATGACCTTGCTTCTTCAGCTGGGGTTGAAATTCCAGATAGGAAATCAATATTCCCCTGAGCTATGAACGTATTCCTTCACTGTCTTCTAGACAGCAGGATTGCTATGAAACCTTCAGTTGGAATGTGATTCTTGATTTCTTACCTATGACATTTTCCTTTTCCTTTATTTTCTTCCTGGAAGCACATAGCACTCTATTACTAAATTTTTAACAATGATGTGACTTCATCTTGGATAACCAAGTGGGTTCTTCTAAGTTTTTTTTTTAAGTTTATTTATTTTAGAGAGAGAGAGAGAGAGTGAGTGAGTGAAAGCAGGGGAAGGGCAGAGGGAGAGGGAGAGAGAGAATCCCAAGCAGGCTCCACACTGTCAGCGCAGAGCACGATGTGGGTCTCTATCCCACAAACCACGAGATCGTGACCTGAGCTGAAATCAAGAGCCAGAGGCTTAACTCACTGAGCCACCCAGGTGCCCCCAAGTAGATTCTTTTCATCTTAAAACACTTGTGCTTTGGCTCTGAATTTTAATTTATCTGATAATTTTCTCCTGTTTTTTTTTTCTCTATTCTCTCATTCCAGAATTCCTGTTACAGTTGACTCTTGAATGACGAGGTTTGAACTGCACAGTTCCATTTTTTCGTGGATTTTTTTTACAAATACAATATGGTGCTGTAAATGTATTTTCTCTTCCATATGATATTCTTATACTATTTTCTTTTCTCTAGCTTACTTTATTATAAAAATACAGTATATAATACATATAATATACAAAATAATGTGTTAATCATCTTATTGGTAAGGCTTTCAGTCAACAGTAGGCTATTAGTAAAGTTATGGGGAGTCAAAAGTTACAAATGGATTTTTGACTGCACAGTGTTCAGCATTCCTAACTCCTGTCATGTTCAAGGGTCAACTGCATTTGCATATTGGACTTCCTAATCGGATCTCATTTTATTTCTTCAATTATTTTCATTCTTGGGTCACCTTACCATATACTCTCTGAGAGATTCCTTCAGTTTTATTTTCCAAATCCACTAATCTTTATGGGTAAGCAGGACTAAGTTTAAACATCTTGCAATTCATTATTTCAATTTTCATATGTTTGATTTCTAATAGCTTTTCCAGTTCTTTGAATATTGCTTACTTCAATATACTTCCTCATCTGTTTGTGAATAATGCAGGTATTATTTTCCTCAAATTTTATAGACTCTATTTTTTTCTGAGTTTTTTTTTTTCTTTCTTTCTATTTGGTTAGTCGTCTCTCTTTTATATTTGAGGTTATGTTAGCTAAGATATAGGACCAGATGCTAAAACACACACAAAAAAAATCCTCAAATACTGTGGCTTAAAGAATATAGAATAAAAGAAATAGTCTTGGAGTGAGAAATCTAGGTTAATGGCATAGCTTTGTTCCAAGAAGTCACTCAGGGACCCCAGTTCCTCCATTATTTTTTTTCTATTATCACCTGGAATCTTGTCCTTGTCTGCATCCTTGAAGTTTAGTCACACGCACCAGAGAAGTGTGAGCTCTATCTTGCAGACAGAGGAAGTGAGAGAAACTTCAGGGCTACAGTTTCCTTTGAAGCAAATGAGGCAGATGTTACATGTGTCCCTTTTGGGTTCATTTCACTTAGTAGATCGTTACCCCTAGCTGCCAGGGAGGTCGTCTATGAATCTAAGTTCTATTTCTTGTGAAGATGCAAAGAACAAAATTGGAAGACAACTACGCTTTTCTAAAATGTCTGCAGATCTTTGGCTGCCTACTCAACATCGAGCGTTGGCCAGTATACAGCTGTTGGCAGCTCCGTGCACATGGTAACATTTTTCGGTGTCTGTCTTAGCTTCAGAGTGAACAGACTATTGGACTGTTGGGTTCTTTTTGTTTGTTTCTTTTGCGTCTTGTGTGATGGGGACTCTTTGGTCTTGGCCTTAAAATTGCCATATATGGAATCGTCTTCCCATTTTCTTGACTACATGCTATAAATCTTGCTGAATGTGCTCTACAATCCTAGTATGGGAGACTTGAAGTCACCGAGTCTGTATGAGGTTGTCACTTACATTCCCTTTATTTAGTATCTTGTCCCACCAAAACTATATTTGATGTACCCCAGGAAATAGGCCAGCTGTTGTATCCTCTTCAGGAAATAAAAACCCTGCTTTCTGCAAAAATGGGGGAGGCATTGGGAAAGAGCCCAAGGTTGTAATGCATTCCTGATCAAACATGTAAACAATTCTTCTGCTTTTGTCCTAACTTTATTCTCAAGTCCAGTGTTGTAGAGAGGGTTGTGATGTAAATCATAGAGCCCATGGCTTTCCCACTGGTGGGCAGCTGGGCAGATAAGTATCCCTCACCGGGCCAGCTACTACCGGCTCATCCGCTTGCCAGTGCCCTAAATATTGTTACCAATGCTTCTCTACCACCCTCGTTGACCTGGCATACGTATTCCTTTTCAAAGAGATTTTTTTTTAATTATTTTAGTGGGGTTTCAGGATAGAAGCTAAGCACATGTTTTCAACCCACCTTATTCAATTGGAAGTACCAGTGATATATGGATTGTTCGTGCCATTCTGTCACGTAAAGCATCCTAAGGGAACTCCTTGCAGGCACGGAAAAATGAAATCCACACTCCTTAGTGCTGCATGCAAGGGTCGTCAAGCCAGGATGCAGTTTCCCTCTCTGACTCGCTCTCCTCAGTAAGACTGACTTCCAGACACAATGAATACCACGAACATTCTGCCACCCTTGAGACCAGTTGTTAACTTTTCCTCTTCTTTTTCTGTTAGCCCTTCCTTAACATAACAGCACCTGTGGTACTAATTCCTGTGTATTCCTTATGATTATTTGTTACCATGTACTAAATTAGCTACAAATTTGTTTCCCATCATCTCTTTTGCATCCTGTCTCCGATTCTTTGCAGAGCCACCAGAGGTGAGGTTCTTGGCCTTTTAATTTTGGTGTTACTTTCACCCAGAATAGTGGCCAGTACAGAGCATGTGCTCCTTGAGTATCGTGTAATAAATTACAGTTTCCTGCAGGTGTAGATTGTGTAGGAAGGTGGGCATATATGTGGTGTGAGCAGTGTATTACATATGTTCTATAATTACATATTATCATTGTATAATATACATTGTTACACACTATTGTATTATATATACTACATTATAAGTTAATTATTAATTGTATATTAATCACACAATTAAACATATATTTACGGACTGCCTTCTATGTACAGTGCCAAACCCCCAATATCAGCTTACCTCCTGTGACCTTTCTTTTCTTCAAAAGAGTAAAAATGGGGCGCCTGGGTGGCTCAGTCGGTTAAGCTGCTGACTTCGGCTCAGGTCGCGATCTCGCGGTCCGTGAGTTCGAGTCCCGCGTCGGGCTCTATGCTGACCGCTCGGAGCCTGGAGCCTGTTTCTGATTCTGTGTCTCCCTCTCTCTGACCCTCCCCAGTTCATGCTCTGTCTCTCTCTGTCTCAAAAATAAATAAACGTTAAAAAAAATTTTAAAAAAAAAAGAGCAAAAATGACAGCCAGTATTCCAAGTACCATAAAGAATGACTTAGTGGCTTCTTCACATTATTCAAAAAGTGAATGAGCTTTCAAAATCACACTCATGTGCACACACACACACACACACACACACACACGCACACAGGGTGCATTGGTGCTCTACAATCCCTAGTCAGCATGTGCTTCCATGGAAACGATGAGAACTTAACTTGAAGCTGAACAAACCAGGGCTAGAATCCTGGTCTGTCACTGACCAGCTCACCATAACCAAGTCCTCATGTCTGCAAAACAATAACAATAATAATACCAACTTTGTTATTAGGTGGTCATGAGGATTAAATAAGTTAAGTTTTGGTCTGATGGTGCTCGTCTCTGCTATAAATCTCGCAATGGTAAGGATTAAGCCCATGATCTTGGCTTCTAAATTCCTCGCTTCTAGGAACTTTTAATAAATATCCAGTGCATGAATAAGTAAGCAGATGAATTAATTAGCACATTATATGTGTTACTTAATGCAAAGTGTAGTGAAGAGGCAGAATAAATAATCATGCATTTCTTCTCTCAGTTTTCTATAACTTTTCTTCCTATCCAAACTTTTTCATTACATCTATCAAAAGGCTGTCCTTTCTTCACCCCTTCCCTGCCTCCTTATGTCTTTGTTCTCTTTTCTGTTCTCCTTCTTCCTTCCTCCTCTTCCTTCTTTCCTCTTTTCCTTTCTTCCTTCATTACTCTCCTCCAATGACTCTCCCTCCTCCGATGACTCTCACTATATTCTACTATAAATTAATTAGTCTGTAAAAGGCAAAATCATGAATCATTATGTACACTACCCTAGCAGGGAAAACAGAAGAAATGTTGGATACAAAAGTTATTTTTGCCATCGATATCCTATATGCAAGCCTAACTTTGATGATTACTTCTGGATTTAGATGCCGTGCCTATGTATCTTGTGGGACATGTATCCCATTTCAACTGCGCTATTTTTGATCAATAAAGTATATTCCGACTTTTAAAGATAGAATAGAAATGCTCTTGAAAAATATGATCCACAACATAATTTCTACCTTTACTGGGGTTCTTCTTGTACATACGGTTTTTCCTAAGCATCCATTCCAGGCCAATGCATTGTATTTATAAACTCATCTGTTCCATACAGGCATCCCCCAAGTTAGATGTAATTCGACCTATGAACAAATGACAAAAATTAGGTTCAGGAAGCTTCACAGCTCCTTGTACAACATCTCAGAGCAGTTAAGTGGTGGAATCAGTATGCAAATTCAGCATTTTCTACAAAGCTCACGATCTCTCCGTCACACCACCCTCTCTGTCTTGACAGACTCTCTTGACAAAAAGCAATCTGGTTTCCTTGACTGAACTTCTCATCTACTCTTGCTTTGGCATAATTATGCTTGGAGTTTCTCAAACACCTGGCCAGAAATGTGTTGCCAAGGAACGTAAAAAAATTACATCCCCCATAATTTTCATAATACAGCAATGTTGATGCAACCAGCAGCTGCTTCTTTATATGAGGCATGCAGAATAAAGCCAAGAGGGGGTAAGTGGGGCCAAGTGTGGGCAGCTCCCTAAGATATTCAAGACCTCTGTGAATCAACGTCAGAGAGATCTCCAAATCCCATCTCCTCTCTCTTAACATATCGCGCCGTATTAGGTGACCACATACAGAGATTTTTGAGAAGGAGCATTTCCTGAGGAGAAAAGTCTTAAGAACGTGTGGTCCATCTTTTCGTCTAAATCCTGCCTTTTGATTTCATTTCTGTTGATTCTTCTTTCCTTGTATCTCATATCTACTCTTTTCTCCCCATTGCCACTGCCACTGTTACGTTCAGACCACTTGTGGTTCTAATTTTTTTTTTTTTATTAGAGCAATCTAAAGCTCATTTTCCCATTTCTAGTCTCATTGTCTTCTGAACTAGTTGCCTATTGCTGCTGTAACAAATTACTTCAAAATGAATGGTTTAAAACAACAGAGATGTACCATCTTGTAGGTCTGGAGGTTCAAAGTCAGAAAGGGGTCTCACTGGGTGAAAACCAAAGGGTTCACAAAGGCTACATGCCGAGAGATTCCTGGGAAAGAATACTTTTTTTTTTTTTTTTTTTTTGCCTTTTCCAGCTTCTGGAGGCCACCTACGTTCCTTCCCATGTGGCCTCATCTTTAAAACCAGTAACACAGAGATGAGTCTTTCTCGTGCTTCCAACTCTTTGGTTTATTCGTATCTGTCTCTTTCTTCTATTTATAAGGACTCGTGATTATCTTGAACCCACCTGGATAAACTCCCTATCTCAAAATTCTTAACTTAGTCACCTCTGCAAAGTCCCTTTTACCATGTAAGGTAATAACGTTCATAGGTTCTGGGCGTTAGGACACAGACATCTTTGTGGAGGGGACAAGGGTCATTAGACTGCCTATGACTCGTTCAAAGTCATTTGACAAATCATCACAGCAATGATCTCTCCAAAGCGGTGATGAAGACGTATCACCCTTCCCGCTACTCAAGATTGTTCCTTACTTTGTCTCCAGTGATGTGCCTACTGACCTAAAGTCAAATATCTCTATACCCCTCTCCAAGAGTGGATGAACCAGAGCAAATGGCAAATTACCTCTCCGCCTCAGATTCCTCATCTATAAAAAGAAGGACGTGAGTTGTTGCTGCTGTCGTTGTTTTGCAAGGTTGCTATAAGAAATATATAACTCCATTCATTGTCCTGACAAAACTTTCTACCCCGTACTGATGTGGGTAATTCTCTGATTTCTATCTCCAAACTTTGCTGTCTCGCAAGGTAGCCACTAGTCGCATGTAATCATTTAAATTTCAATTCACTGAAATAAAATAGAATTCAAAATTCAGCCCCTCCATTACCCTAGACACATTTCACTGCTGGTTAGTGACATATTGGGCAATGCAGATACAGAATATTTCCAGTGCTGTAGAACTTCAGTAGACTTTCCTTTTAAAGCATTGGCACATCATGCTAGGTCGGACTCCACAAAATTGTTCTTTAAGTTCAAAACAATCAAACATCAGCAATACAATTTAACTTCAACCATCTTAGAGATCAGTAGTCATTTCAAACTAAGTGGTTCAAGAGGAATTCCTCATACTCTCCTCCCCTTTAAAAAAAAAAAAAAAAACAGCCAGCTACGAATTAAAATAAACCCAAACCTGGTTTATGCCTTTACTTCACTTTATACACAGAAATACTATGAGAAGTTTTCAAATCAGGTTTATAAATTGATCTTTAAAAACCCTAGAGATTATGTTTTGCATAACAGTAAATGGGGTACTGAAGTTGAACATTGCTTTTTACAAACTGGCCTGCATTTTGGATGTTTGCACCTGGAGTTCTCTGTTTTTTGATTTAATACACGCATTTAGCGTTTATAAAGAGTTCTTGGCAAGCATAAACTTGGCTCTTCTGGTTTAAAAGTTATGGATGTTGTGGCCACTATAGGGAAAAAAAGGCAGTCTCTAGCAATTTAATAAGACATCTAAGACTCTAAATTTTGCATTTGGGGATCTCTATAAAACTTCATTATGCTTCATATTAAATTACCCTCAAATAACTTAAACATACTGCCAGAATTGAGATCCTACTTCCTAGTTCCATATTTACTTATTAAATAGTCTGTCAAATAGTTGACACAGCTGCAGACCAAGGGGGAAAATACTGGAATGAATTGTCACAAGTATAAGGATATTTGTTGTTTTGATTGCTGTAGCACCAGCATCTAGTACAAGGCCTGACATATAGTAGATGCTTAATAAAAATTGATGAATGACTGACATTATTAATTTATCTAATAATAATAAAAATGATGACTGCATATGATGATAATGTATATAAACACTTAGGAACTGTTAATAGAAAGTATAAAAACATGCACATTCATATCTGTACATCTTAGAACGGCATACCAGGGATCTTACTTTATACGATGCAACAATCTCATTTTACAGGTGAGGCAACACATTCCAGAAACTAGCATGACCTTCTCATTTAGTAGCTGTAAATGACCTTCTCATTTAGTACTGTAAATGAGTACAAATGTAGCAACAATAAAACCATTTGTTAAAATTAATTATAGTAAAAGTCACCATTTGTATAGCACTAACGAAGTACTTATATTAAATACGTTAACGATTTTAATCATCACAGCAACTCTTTGAAATGGATGTTTGTACTCCACTCATTTGACAGATGAGAAAATGGGGTACAGAGACATGAAACGACTCCCTCAAGATTGCCCAGTGGCAGCCAAGCCAGAATTCAAACCCAGGAAGTGTCGTTCCAGAAACTTCATTCTTAACCACTGGCCATACTGACTGAATAGAAAATGAACAACAGCACATAACGCGTTTAGGGAGAGGCATAACTTGTCTTGGAAATACCTAGCTTCTTCTGGTTTCGGGACCCTAGCCAAGGAGGCTATTTGCACATGCCAAAGCAAGCCAGGCATCTGAGCTGGCTATTGGGAGAGAAATTGCTCCTTACACTTAGGAACCAGAATTTTGGAGAAGCCCCTCCTGACTCCAGATGGCTGGGTTTGCAGCTGCTTTCATTTGACTGCCCCCCACCCCCCATCCCTGATCTTGAGGATCACAGGCCAGAACAGCAGCATCCACTCCCGCGTTCTGACTTGGAGTCATCCTCCGTGCCTTGTGTCAGTAATTTGATTCTCGCAGGCACGTCTGTGCACCTGTGGGAGGAAAAAGGAATCATCTTTTCTCGAGTATGGTTTCATTTGACTGTAAAGCAGGGCGGGACAGCACAGACGTCAGCCTCTCTGAACTGAGATCTCCTTGAAGAATGAAACTAGATTCCCTTTAAAACACAGAAAATTCTCAACTTCAAAGGCCTACAGTTAGCAGAGGATCAGACCCTTTCAAGGCAAAGCCCTGGAGATTGTTAAAAAAAAAAAAAAAAGAAAGAAAGAAAAAGAAAAAGTCTTCCTTTTGGGCTGGGCAAACATCTCTGCTTAAATGGTCTCACGGAAACTAGAGAGAGACTCTGGGTGAGGAGGAAAATTGTCAATTAATGCAAGGAATTACCACTCAGCTACATAAAAGGGTGACGTTTGTTTGTGTTTCATTCAAATTCCCATCCTCACACCCTTTTACAAAGTGGAGTGGTCGCTCTTCTTTTGAACCCGCCCGGAAATAAGCACAACATAAGATTTTATAAATGAAGCTGAAATTTCGTATTTGAGAGTAGTCTTACGGAGATTTCAAAATTGGCACTTGAACAAAAATGAATCCAATTACTAAACTAATTGAAAGCCTTCCTTAACTACAGGAGCATCCCTTACCCCTCAGTTTCTTTGACATTTACAGTTTGAAAATGATTGGATCTTTTTTTGTTGTTGTTGTCATTTTTTAAGGTTTTAACCTAAGCCTTACGTCCTTAACTTGGTTAGTCACCATGTGTGGGCAATATCCTTTACATTTTGTTCCGGATACCAAAGTGCTCAAAACACACTTAATAATTAAGTAGCTTCCAAAGATATGATGGCTTTTCATACAGATTCATGACATTACGGGTCCTTTTATCCTCATCTCTGAGCATGAGACTGTTCCCTAGAAGACAGAAGCTGTCACAAGTGTGCGATCTAGATAAATAAATTATTATGCTGTATCCAATGAGGCCAGAGTAGGGTTCACTCTACTCATGAAACGTAGAGTGAACCCAGCACCTATAACAACAAAAACGTTTCCCATTTAAGGTTTACAAAATCCCATTGTTGTTTGGGACACTGTATTCCAACATATTTTAATATTAAATGGTACGAACAAAACTCTGCTTTTCTTTGCTTATAGTATCGGTACCTATTACTAAAATATCATTGTGTAATGACCAACCACAAACCTCTGTGGTCTAGTGTTGCAAACTCTGGGTCTGGAGTTCTTTCTTGTCCAGCAAGAAAGCGGGACGCAGGATTAAAACTGTGAGAGATGGCTAATGTCCAGGAGAAGACAGGAGCCCCGATTAAGGGTCCTTGCTCCGTTTTTATCAGGATGAGAGGGCTAACAAACATGATGCTTAAAGAGACAATGAAACTGTGAACATTAACTCATGGGCGTGAGGGGAAAGGGGGTTCTGAAGATATGCGGAGTTAAGGGTTTGGGTCAATACAAAACAAAATCCTGGCCCGGGGCAGAAGGTTGTTCACAGCAGAGGTGAGGAACCACTTCTGTTTACCTAAACTGGCCTAGGGGACAAGAAGGACAGAGCATCCACCTCAGGGTCAACAAGGCACCTTTTTTTTTGTTGTTAATTAGCTCTGCTCTGGGCAACTTCACCCTGGTAGCTGTGGTCTATAGCCCCATTTACCTGTTTACCTAATTTGGTCCTTCCTTCCTGTGAAAGCAACTTTCTGCTATAGTACTAAATTGGGGGTGCTTCTGCCCTGAATACCTAATCTTCTTTACCTCATCTTGGATGTTTTCATCCTGCGATTCCCTGTTCCTATACCTTTGGCCTATACTGGGACCCTTGCCCCACTTTACCTATTCTTCTTTACCTAATCTTGTTTACCCAAACTTGGGTGTGTTCATCCCGTGGCTTTCTAATTCTTTATGCCTTGTTAACCCATCAGGGCAGGCTCTGGAATTCCTAAGCTTATTCCCCACAGTCCAGAACAGTATGTCTTTATTTCCATATGTCTGAGTGGCCCTCTAGGAGGTTCTGTAGATCTTGGCTGGGCTCACTTCAAGGAAGAGGGTGGGCTGGCAGTTGAATGATCCAGGGTGTTCTTGGTTGGGAAGGCATGGCTAACTCAACCCACTTTCCATGTCCCTCATCCTCCAGAAAGTTAGCCTAGACATAGTCTCATGACCAAAACATAAGAGAGAGCAGACAAGCCCAATCACACACAAGTTATTCGAGCCTCTGCTTGTGTCATATTGACTAATATCCCTTTGGCCAAAGGATGTCACACGACTGAGCCCAGAGCCGAAGGAGCAAGCATATTGTCCTGCCCAAAGTGGGAAGTGACTGCAAAGTTACATGCCCCAATCATGTGTCTAAGAAGGAGTGATGAATTGGAGTCATCTTTAAAATCCACTACATCCATCATTTGGAGGGAAAAAGAGTATGATTCTAGCTCTACTCACTCGTGAAACTAAAGAATCTCTGGAAAAGGTCAAAGACTATATTTGAGTACTAGCCTAATGGACTAAGCAAAAAATAATCAATGTCATGTAAACTGTAGTTTGCAATTTGAATCCTTTTGAAAGTATTAAGCTACAACTAGATATTGGGGAAGATGTTTGAGGCAAAATGGGCAGAGTATAGAAGGATCAAAAAGAACAATACCCATAAATGGGACTAGCACAGAAGATCTGCTTCTGTCAAAAGCATTCTTATTTAAATTGGCTTTATACTGGCAGAGTTTCATTGAACAAACATCCTTCTGGCCTCCTTGTGCTTCTTGAGTACTCTAGGAAGGTCCCCACCTCAAGTCTTGGGGACTCTCTATTACCTCAGTTTCCATCACACTTTCTTTCTCTCGTGTTCACACATTCTAGTCATTAAGTGAGCCCTTTGCTTAAATATAACCTCCCTAGAGAGGTCTTCTCTGTGGATCCTACTCAAAGGAGACTTCCCTGCCCAGTAATCTTCAATCCCTCATTGTGGGGGGCCGGGCCCCGGTGCCAGGCTGAGACCGGGTCGAGCAATGTTCCGCGTTGACTCAAGCCAACCCGGTGGATCCCCCTCCCATTCATGTGGGAGGCCGGGCCCGGCGCCAGGCTGAGACCCGGTCGAGCAACGTTCCCTGTTGACTCAAGCCAACCCGGTGGTTCCCCCTCCCATTCCCCCACTTTCAAGGGCATACGAAAGCCTTGTCAAGGCTAAGAAAGTTAATTCCTGAAGACTGTGGTCTGCAGGTGTTGGCAGTAATGTTACCTCCCTTTTTCTACCCCGAGTCAGATAGAAACAAACATGGGAATTGTGTTTTGCTAGCAATCTTATCAACAAGGTCTTGTGACCCGTCTAGAAAATGCACAAGAAACACAGAACTAAATGTTTTGGTTGGCAGCAATTATGTGAAACCTGTTTATTCTTAGAATGACCTAACCCATAAGAGTCTGGTTATAAAAGATTGTGTACAGCAACAATAAAGCCGTCACTTGGGCCATCAGCCCAGGGGACCCTCCTGTTCCCAAACTTTCTCTTCTCTTTTTTTTTCTTGCATTCCCCTACCCTCAGGACCCTGACCTCGGTGTTTGTCGCGTTGGCCGCGACACCTCATCCAGCTCAATTTTCTTTGGTGCACCAGATAAGAGACTGTGTTGTTTATTATGTATATCCTTCCGCCACCGCAACTCACCCCAGGTAGTGGGAGGTGTCTGAGAACGGCAATGGTATCCAATTACTCCTTGCTATCCTCCAGTGTTTGGAACCTCCCTGGGTTGCTATAGGTACTCCTCCCAGCTTTTCATAATGAATTAACTGACTGGCTGACTGAATATTTGAATGTTATCAACTAACGGAAAATGACCTGTCCACCCTCCTCTCTCTCAGATGGTCATGTGGGTTGTTGGAGATATGACTTCACCTCCTTTTTTTCTGTGAAAAATAATCATCTCTCATTTCCACTTTTCCTCAGTTACCCTTGACTCTTCAGATTTGTTTCGTAATTGTTTCTTCCTTTCCATTCATGAGTGGTGGAATAGTTCTCTCCTGGTCCTGGAAGTTAGAACTAAAATGTCAACTAAAATGTCATTACCTTTCTCTGTGTCTGTGACATACAATAGTGTTGGTAAGGTGGTTCTATCAAAATGTGGCAATATTGAATAGTGGGTAATGGAAACTTGGTAAAATAACTGCTTGCCAAATAAGTTGTTATAGTGACCTATATGCAAGGCATTCAAAGTTACAAAAAGCAAGATGATGCTGTGTTTTACTTTAAATGCACAATTTTATAAAATTGCATGTTCGTGCGGAAAAGAAAATTTTACGTTTCAAGATAAATTACACGTGAATATCTAGGTCTATTTAACCATCTTGGAGATTTATAATATTAGTATATTAAAAGATCTGAGAAGTTCTTCACTTAAGGAACACTTCACTAAACCCAGAAGTTTCCGAACTCACTTGACCCCGAATCTTTTGATTGATTCACTTTCGTGCTTGCTTTATTTGTTGCTTTCTTATGTGTTTGTACTTTACACAGTATTTTACATTCAGTGAAATATATTTTGGGAAAGACTGTTCTAACCATATATGCCATTACTTGCTTGTAACACTAAAGCTTTGTTTAAATTTAGATAATTCAGAGTTCAAGCCCTCATCATCCATTCTTCTTTAGGGGATTCACAGAATATTAGACACTGGAATGAGCAACATGGTTTAATGGGAGACCCAGCCTTGAAGTCATCCTTGGAGACAATATTCAAGGTCGGGGGCAGCTAATGGAGGGCAGAGAAAAAGTGCAGGTGAGGCTTGAGAGGTTAAACAATGGATTGAGTTGTCCATCCTCGTAGGTCAACTCTCCACCTTTCTCTTCCCTGTTCTGTTCTGGGAGGAGGGTCTATATGGACTTTATCAAAGGCTCTCCTTGTCCTCTGGCTTCTGACTGGATTCCCCATGGGAGACCCTGACGGGACAGGGGAGGTAGGAATTGGAGTGGGGAGGAGACTAAAGTCCTGATAGAATCGAGCGTTGTTGGTGTTTTTGGTAGGAGTACTTTCAGACCCCTACCTCCTGCCCTCAAGATCCATTGACTGCTTCTCCCCTTTGCCTCTTCACCTGAGACCTGAAAGAGCCCCAGGTTTCCCCACCCCTGGTGTTCACTATCTCTCCTTGGCTTACCCTCACACTGGCTGTACACTGAAAAGTATCTTTATCAAAACATCCGCAATCCTTACAGTGTGTGGACCATCTGCTTCTTGCAGCGACTGAAACAACTTACTAGCGTCAGTTCCCATTGCTAGAGAGGGAAGGAGCCAGAATTTAAGCCCAAGTCTGTCGGATCAAAGCTCTCAATTTCACCCAGGCTGAGGATATCGGTGTCGTGGTAAATTCTGAGTTTCCTTTTTTTTTTTTTTTTCTGAAATAATGCTAACAATCTCAAATAGCTACAACAATGAATTTATTGAGTGCTTGCTGAATGCCAAACATCTAAGTTCTCTTATAAATATTAACTGCTTTAAACCTCACCATGAGCCTATGAGGGAGATGCTATTGTTACCTTCCTTCGGTAAGTGAGGGAAATATTTTAATATTTAATATTTTAATGTTTATTTTGAGAGAGAGAGAGAAAGAACACAAGGGGAGGGGCAGAGAGAGACAGAGGGAGAGAGAGAATCCCCAAACAGGCTCTGTGGTGTCACCGCAGAGCCCAATGAGGGGTTTGAAGTCATGAACCCGAGACATCATGACCTGAGCTGAAATCGAGTCGGACACTTAACCGACTGAGACACTCAGGCGCCCCTCAGAGATTGAATTTCAAATTGCTACAATATACTGCTCTTATAGCACAATGGTAATCCATAGCAATGTCAGGTTATTAGGATGCACATTTCGCACTATGATATCCACTTTCTTCTTCCTCCAAGGTCCACCTTATGCCTTGAGTAATCAACTACTTTAATCAGTGTTATGTATGTACCTTTCACTGTGAGAAGCAAATGAAGAATAGATTAAAGTTTCCCTAGTCCATTAGGAAGTACAAACCACTTGAGGAGAAATGATGACGATACAGAAAAGCTGGAGTACAGGAGAAAATACATCCGTGTTATTTTAAATTTTTAGAAAATGCTTTGAACAGAATTTTAGCCCTGATCCTGGGTAAAGATGTCAAAAAGCACTCATTACCAAATGACATTTAGGCACTTGAATATTTTTGCCACCTGTCATCTCACTTCCTCTCACCTGTATAAATGGCATTTACCTCTGTTGACATCCTGATTATAATGTTATCACTGCTTTTCAGTTATTTCTACTAACCCGTGACAGGTTTCTTTATTGGCATGCCATTCGTTTGACATTTATTTGCTTTCCTTAATTTGTGTTTAAATATGAATTCCTAAAATCTGCCTTGATTATATGTCAGTGCTTAGCTGATATCACTCATTACCTTTGAGAGTAGCCTCAATAGAAAGTAAGTAATGAATGATAGTCACCCACCCTTTTAATAGTTTTCAATGGAAATTTCAACAATAGCTAATGTCCTGGGCAGTGGTTTTCAAATTTGAAGTTTGATCATATCAGAATCAGTAGCTAAACTCTTTTTCCCTCCAAATACATATGGATCATCATCAGACCTAGACTTCTGGAATTTTGACATGTGAGAGAAATGAGGTACCAAGTACCTTTTGACAAAGGCATTCCTGTAGGATCATTTTCATGGTAGGGGAATATGGTGGATAGACAAAGAATAAAGGAGAAGGGAGAACAAAGCAATGACGGGAGGAAGACTGATCTTGAAAACGTAATTACTGTAGGGAAGGATGCCAAGCCGAGACCTGGATAGAATCTGATCCCGAACTGGTAAGTTCACAGGTGTCCCCTTGAATAGGTTCGAAGAATTGTCATAAAGAACAAATAAAAGAATGTACTGAGCAGTGTATCTGACACAGAGCATATGCCCTCTGAATCCAGTTAGTATCACTATTAAAATTCTTCAATCACAATGTAAACCCTAGAAAATACCACTAAAAAAAAATGTGAGTTTGAACCATATGAAATTGCCATGCTTTAAGTGAAAAATGACCAAATATATACAGTTCCATGTGGCTCCAGCTAGTGTTACTTGATATAATCAAATGTAGAATACTCTCATTGTAATTGTTGGTGTTCAGGCTAAGGACAAAAATTATAAGAGTGAAAACTCTCTCTTATTAATGAGAAGTGATGAATTCTTTCCCGAGTATTTGGTTTCCCTTGCTATGATATTCAGCCTTTCGAAAAATCAGCAAACCTACAGTTGATAGGAGTAAAAAGAAAATGCTACGGGGGTATTCATTGCTGGAGGAAATGTGACTATCTATCACCTTTTTGGAAGGCAGCCTAGCAACACGTATTACTTTTTTTTTTTAATGTAAATATACCTCATCCTAGAAATCTATTCATAGAAATAAAAGTATCGGTACGTATAAGTATACATGTACCAGGAAGTTTATCATACCATTGTTGATAGTGACCAAACAAAATCTGGGAACAAAATGCATGCTCTTTACTAGGGGAATGCATCCATAAGTCATGGTGCATTCATGCCATAGAATAAATTTTTTTTTGAGAGGGAGAGGGAGAGAGAGAGAGACAGAGAGAGAGGCAGAGTGAGAAGAAGAGAGAGAATCTTAATCATCTCCTCCTGAACAATCCTCTCAGAAAATCTTAAGCAGACCTCATGCCCAGTGCAGAGGCCTACGCAGAGCTCATTCTCACGACCATGAGATCATGACCTGAGCTGAAATCAGGAGTCAGACGCTCAGCTAACGAAGCCACCCAGGCACCCTGCCTTGGTGTATTTTTATACATCCATTAAAATAAAAGAATTAAAAGCATGCATGTTAAATTGAAGGGATTTCTGTAAAATTAAGTAAGAAAGGTAAAATATAATAAGTTTGTTGTATTATGACTTGGTATAAAATAATGATATGACCTTCATATGTCTTGTTTAGTATTATAATTAGAGCCGGGAGAAAAATGCACAAGGAGTCATTCAGGCTGGTTACATGATAGATGTATAATGTGGCTAAAGGAGTAGAGGAAAAGGGTAAACCAAGTAATTAAAGAGAAAAAAAATTTAATGTTTCAGATTTGTATTTAATTTCCAGTTATTTATCGTAGCATAATATTCGTTTCAGGAGAGAATTTTTAAAGACTGCATCAAAACTTAGCAGAATGTGTATACGACCGCAATTAAATACTTATATAAAATTAGAGGTAAAGTCATTTTTTAAGCTGAAAAATATAAGATTCCAGTTCTAACAATGTATCATCTCTGATGAACTGGAGTCTGCCAGGATTCATGCTCTCATATTAGAGAGAATAATCCCATTTCTCCAGTGTTGAATTATTGTCCATTCTAGTGATATAAAAGAATTATCTTGGAAAAGAACTTATATCCATTCACAATCCATTGTAATGTTATAATCTGTTGTGAATGTCCACTCTAGTGGTATTGTGCATCCTAGTGATACAAGGGAACTACCTTGAAAAAGAATTTATACCCATTCACAACCAGCCACAGTCTTGGTTAAATACATTATTCATAATGGGTTTTCACAGACGAATAGTTTTCCTCCACACTAGATTCTAAAGACTCGTTGAATGTTGGAGAAAGTAAACTCACATAGAAGGTATTACATTCATTGTGTTTCTTCCAAATTAGCCACTCTATATTTTGTCTACCCAATGGTTTCTGTTTTTAAAAAGAGGTTCAACTTTGTCTGAAAATGCAGACTTTAGTGAATTTTGTGTTATGAAACAGGATTCTAGCTTTTAATAAAGATATTTAACACTGTCAAATTGATCAATAAAAAGAGAAACAGCCTTCCCAGACACATGAGGCATATGCAACATATATTTAAAGAGGGGGGAAAAAAAGCCTCTCAAAGGTAATTAGCAGAATCTTTAGATACTGTGCTTGTCTGAAGATTTCCTTACACTGTAAAATTTTAGCATAATTGCAAAACTCCCACCTCTGTCTGCACAGAGTAAGTGTTATGGCATATAATAGATCCCTAAAATGCCATATCCATATATGTAGTATTTTACTCAGAAACCCATCAGATTTACGATTGTGCTTTTTCCAAGTGAACGTTAAAAAATCGGCAAGTCTTATCTCAAATAAGTCGCATTCGTTGATGGATGGACACGGGCACGAGTGCTTCAAACACCTCTGGTTGTTGAGGTTATACTCATTTTGTGATGCAACAGCTCATTTCAAGTCTAATTAATGGCTGGTTTCTCTAAACAGAAGTGTCGCTGCCCAAAGAGAAAGAGCTGCTAAATGGCTTGCAGCTTGTGAACTTATGTGTTAACAATTTACAACATGCCATCTATCACAATAAACAAAATGGCTTTTTATTGGATTTTTCGCCTCGTGGATTTACATCCTGATCATTGAGGGACACTCCTCCATGTGGCTGTCACATTTTGTGTCTCTATCTTGCGAAGCAAGGCACCGCTGCCCTTTGGTCTGCCCTATCTCTTCTGAACGTTTCTTTAGCGAGGCAGAGGTCGAGTCTCCCCCTGAACAAATGAGAGGCATGCTTGAACCCAACGTAATGACGATAATGGATCACTCAAGAACACGGGGAACCACGCTTTCCGTCGTCATAAAAGATTAAGTTTCCCGAAACTAAAGGCTCCTTTCCTGAAATGCAGCCCTCCACAGGTGCAGGTGTCATCTGCTTCTTCACATTACCCAGTGGGAAGGGGGTTTGAGAAACCAGTACAAAACAACTCGTGCTCAGGGACCTGGGTGCAGCTCAGGTCATGGTCTCACAGTTCGCGAGCTGGAACTCTGCCTCAAGCTGGCTGCTGCCAGTGCAGCGTGGATGTTGCTTCTCAGACTCTAAAAAAACATGCCCGCATCATTTAGGGGTAAACTCTGTCCGTGTCTATCTGGAGAATTTAGAGTCTAAGCCAGGCAACCTCATCGATACTAACAACATGCATGCTCATATTCTCTAATTCAGGACTTTCCAAACTTTCGATATTATTATTTTCGCCATCATCAGAACTTGCCAAAATTATTATGTGCCTGATATTTTAAAAAGCTGTTCACTTTTTGGGGGGCACCTGGGTGACTCAGTCAGTTAAAGCGTTCGACTCTTGGGTTTCGGCTCAGGGAACGATCTCGTGGTTCGTGAGTCCAAGCCCCGCCTTGGGCTATGCACTTACAGTGTGGATCCTGCTTGGGATTCTCTTTCTCCCTCTCTCTCTGCCCCTCCCCTGCTCTCTCTCTCTCTCTCTGTCAATAAATAGATAAACATTTTTTAAAAATCAATTCACATTTTAAATTAAAATATATTTCTTTTAAAATAGTGTATTGAAGGGAAACATCATGATTAAGTTTAAAAGCCAGTATCAACTAGCATTCATAGACAATAAGCCTGAACGTGCTGGGTTGTAACACCAGGCACACTGAAGCTGGGAGGCTTCGGAGAATTAAGGAGTACCTCTAGCATCCCCAGGCATCTTCCCAAATAGAAGCTCCCCTTCTGCGGTGGGGAAGGCAAAGTTGCTTCCTTTAACAAACACCTACTTTGGACTTAGTAGGAACGGGCAGGTCTGCCTAAGGCAGCCTCATGGAAAGCAACACGAACGTCTTAGAGAAGGAGGGACTTTGTTCATTTCTATCCCCCGGTGCTGAGCACCGGCAAGTAGGAGCTGAATAAGTACAGACTTAATAGAGGAATAAGTCGAATGCAACAACCAAGTCACCAAAACTATGTGCAAGACACGCAGGAGGAAAAGTGATGGTGTTTCATGGGACTGTGGGAGCCAAACAGAAGCTGGCCACCATGATGCGGGGGGTGTGGCATGGGGTGGGGAGCACAGGAAGAGCAGGCGTAGCCAGGAGTGGGGCGGTGGCAGCCAGTGGCAAGCTGGTTCCCCTTCCACTCCCCCTCCCTCTCCGGGAGCATTCACACCACCTCATGCCATTTCTGCCTCTCCGGAAGTCACCTAACTCTTAGCCTCTGTGACACTACACCCCCGCTTGGTTCTCCTATTTTTCTGTCTTCTTGTGTCCTTTTGGGTTGGTTCCTTGGCCTTTCATGATCTAAATGCTGGCAAACCAGAGATCCTCAATCCCCCTCACATACTCCTCTCTCTAACCCTTCCCTCTTGGAGAGCTCATCCATATCCTTGACATACACACCTGTACCGAAAAGAATGTCCAAGCTCCCTGTGGACATGTCCATCTATTTTCCAGGTATTCTCTACACAAGGCTCTGGGTAACATCTCAAACCCAGCATGTTCATGATTGAACTTTTCTTATCTCCATCCCGTCCAGCCCTCTAAATGACTCCTGCTTCTCTAATTCTACAACAATGATAACCTTATATTCCAGGTTCCGGATTCAACACCATTCTTGATAAATCCGTCTCATTTTCTCTTAGTGGCTCGTTAGGCTTAGCCAATCTGACTTTATTCTGTCTGCATCTATCCATTCCTCACAACTGATGCCCATCGAGACCCTTACTCTCCAATACCATTGCCACGTGGGACTGTTGAACACTTAAAATGTGGTGAGTTACGCTGTGGAACTGAATTTTTTATTTTAATTATCATTAATATAAATATAAACAGAAATGGAAAATATTTCATTAATTTTATACTGATTACTTATTAAATGATAACCTTGTAGATTTCTGTGTTAAGATACATTGCTAAGATTAATTTTCTCGGGACCCCTGGGTGGCTCAGTCGGTTAAGCGTCCGACTTCACTCAGGTCACGATCTCACGGTTTGTGAGTTCGAGCCCCGTGTCAGGCTCTGTGCTGACAGCTTAGAACTGGAACTTGCTTTCGATTCTGTGTTTCCCTCTCTCTTTGCCTTTATCCCACTTGTGCTCTGTCTCTCTCTCTCTCTCTCTCTCTCAAAAATAAATAAAATGCAAAAAAAAAAAAGATCAATTTTCTCTGTTTCTTTTAAATGTGGCTATGAGAAAATTTACAATTATATGTGTGGTTTCTATTATATTTCTTTTAGGTGCCATTGGCTTAGATCATAACAAGGGGAAGCAGAGTGGGTTCACTGATTCTGAATACCTCATGTGTGCCAAACTGCATAATAGACATTCTACAATTTGGACCACATAGATTAAAAACATTTCTGACATGGGGCGCCTGGGTGGCGCAGTCGGTTAAGTGTCCGACTTCAGCCAGGTCACGATCTCGCGGTCCGTGAGTTCGAGCCCCGCGTCGGGCTCTGGGCTGATGGCTCAGAGCCTGGAGCCTGTTTCTGATTCTGTGTCTCCCTCTCTCTCTGCCCCTCCCCCGTTCATGCTCTGTCTCTCTCTGTCCCAAAAATAAATAAACGTTGAAAAAAAAATAAAAAAAAAATAAAATAAAAAATAAAAACATTTCTGACAAATAAGTAATAATGTCCCCCAATTTTACAATGAAAATATGAACAAGGCAAGGAGAGCAAGGGCATTGCACAAGGTTATAAGGATAATAAGCATAGAGCAAGAATTTGAATTCACATCTACTAACGTGGACCCAGTGCATTTCTACTGCACCTCACTGGGTGTGACTGAAAGAGCTTTGGTAAGTACAAAGGATTGTGCAAGCCCTAGGGGAGACTGTCACCAATAACTGTCTCATGGAGTCTTACAGTTGTGCAGCGTGGTTTTTTGCATCAGCCAGCAGCCGCTGCTTTGGCATCTACGTTCAGGATACATCCCATGATACTCTCCATCTTTGTGATGCTTCCATGCCCGTGTGATCTGACCCAGCTGTCCAAACCCAGAGCTGTCTGCCACCTGGGCGAGGGGAAGTGACTCAGTACCAGATCACGGATGCACGCCCAGAGCTCTGGCTGAGACTGCCTTTGCTGAGTGCTCCTCAATACAGTTAAGCACGGCAGCTTTCCGACTTCATCCATCTTCCACCTTGGCAGAAACAGATCAGGGGGATTGATGGCATGCTTCTGACATAGGGTCCGCTACCTTTGTGCTTCCAGCGAAGAGGAAGGTCAAGTGAAATCCCTTTATGACCCACCCCAAGGAGAAGGCAATCTGTTTGTGCCTGCAGCTCATAAGCCAAGGCCAGTTTGACAGGGAGACCCTCTACGTAACCTGTTTGTGGAGTTTCGCAGAACTGCCTTTTGGGAACAGCTCCTCATCAGATTCTCAAATTCTTCCATTTGAGGTGCATGATTTCTGGACTTTTCCATCTGATAGTACAAATTAAAATTCAAGGAGTCCCAGTAATCGTTTTCAGACTAATGCTTTAACAAGACTGCTGTGAAAGTAAAGGCTAATAGAAGTGTGACATTGGATAGCCCATTGTGATAATAAATAACAAAAGAAATACATTGATAATGACCAGCATTGTCATTTCATTTGCATTGCTTAGGACCACTTATAAAGGGCTTTACACTATGCATTTCCTTTGATCTACACAATTATGCATATACATTATGCATATGATTATTACCCCAATTTTAAAGAGGAGAAAACTATGTCATTAAGCAATTTGCTCAAAGTCATACTTTTAAAATAGCGTAGCCAGAACCCAAACCATCACAACTGCCATTGACTTTTATACATTATGATAAAATTACTAGGCATGTTATTCTCATAGATATCTGAAAATATTGGCAAATATTTTGCAGACTCAGATCCACTTTTCGTTTGGTGCTTTATCAGTTAATCATTTTTCTTTTGTTGTCTTTTTCTTCCCCTAATTCAAGGGGGGGAAGAAACCCTACATTTTAATTTATTCATTTACTTGTCAATACATTAAGCAAATTTAGTATTTTTTCTTTGTAAAATACTCTGCAGTAAAAATTAAAAGGAAGAGTAAAAACACTCTTTCTACCTTCACAGAATTCCAGTCTAGCTATACAGAGGAAATGAAACATGTAGCAGATAAAACTAGAGACCACATACCTAAAAGCTTTATGTCTCAAAGTTCCATGGCCTTATATATCACCTCTATGCCAATGCGTCCAAATGCATACATCCAGCACTGATCTCTTTATTGAAGACCAGACAGATATATGCAAATACCTGTCTGATATCCTCTAGTCACACATCTAGAAAGTTTCAGCAAACTTAACATGGTCAAAATAGAACCCTGCACACCATACATAATCTACCCTGCATACCCATGCTACATCGTGGTTGCTTTCTTAGTATCCACAGTCTCCAGAAAGACTGATGCCATCCACCTAGTTGCCTTCACCAAAATCACAGAAGCATCACTGAATACTCTTTATCTCTCACCCCTTGTAACCAAACCCATCAGCAATCCCTACTTCCTTTACCATCAGACTTTATCCTTGACTGACCTGCTCCCCAGGTACCATCCTGACATCCTCCCACCACCATCCTCAAGCTACCATCATCTCTCATCTAGATGACTGAACTTTAGCCTGCTAACTCTTCTAGCTTTCATTCACGTCTACACATAGGCCTTTAAAGTGCGACCAAATTGGGGCACCTGAGTGGTTCGGTTGGCTAAGCGTACCTCTTGATTTCGGCTCAGGTCATGATCTCCCAGTTCGTGGGTTCAAGCCTTGCGTTGGGTTCTGTGCTGACAGCACAAAGGGTGCTTGAGATTCTTTCTCTCCCTCTGTCTCTCTCTGCCCCTGCTCACACTCTCTTTTCCTCCAAAATAAGTAAATAAACTTAAGAAAAATTGAGGTCAAATTTACATTCAGTAGAAATGAATAAATTTCAAGTGTACAATATGAAGGCTTCCCATAAATGTTTACATTCATCTTAATCAAGATAGCAACTACTTTTATTGTACCTTTGATGACTCCTTCTAGACAATCTCCGGCCCTCTCATTAGACTACTGCTATTTTGGTAATTCTCAGTATAGATTCATGTGCTGGCTCTTAAGCACATAAAGAAAGCATACAGTATTTGCGTACTCTTTTATATCAATGCACAGATTTCTTTTACTTGGTGTCATGTTTATGACATTCATTCACGTTTTACATGCATTGGAAGCTGATTCCTTTTTATTGCTCAACAGAATTTCATGGTGTAAATGAGTAGGAATTTGTATATTCATTCTCCTACTGATGAGCATTAGGTTGTTCCCAGTTTTGTGCTATTTTGAATAGAGGTACAGTGAAAATTTAGTTGAAAGCCTAAGTATAGATATATGTTTTTATTTTTCTTGGGTTAATATGTAGGACTAGAAATGTTAGATCATCTGGAAAGCAGGTAGTTAACTCTAAGAAATTGCCAAACTTTCTTCTAAAGCGCTTGTACCTCACCAACAAGTTGTAAGAATTTCGATTGCTCCGCATCCTTTACAAAAACTTAGTGTCACAAGTCTTTAATCTTAGCTGCTCTAAAGGCTAAAGTAGTAAGTAGAGTGGTATTTCATTGTGATACACACACACACCTTTCCAGAGTTAAAATTCCCTCTCACTCCACATCAGCCAACACAACTTATTGTGACTTGTTTTATTATTTTATTGCCTTTTTTGCATAGCACTTCTTACAATCATAAAGTACCTTATACCTTTATGGTTTTACTTATATACTGCCTGTTACTCCCAACACACATTATAAGGGATGCGTCATGAAAGCAAATGTTTTTTCAATTATGTTATCTGCTGTGCCAACAACATCTAACACTTACGTGCACTTGTTTGGTAAATTATAAACTGTATGAACTAATGAAAGAAAAAGTGGCTGGTGATATTTAATGTGAAAGGAAAACCCAACAAGCATAATGGAGATTTTATCTTGTTATTTTTAAATTTTTTAAATGCTCATTTTTTGAGGGAGAGAGACACAGAGTGAGTGGGGAGGGGCAGAGAGAGAGCGAGACACAGAATCTGAAGCAGGCTCCAGGCTGCTATCAGCACAGAGCCCGACGTGAGACTAGAACTCATGAACCATGAGATTATGACCTGGCCAAAGTTGGACACATAACCAACTGAGCCACCCAGGTGTCCCTTGGAGATTTTGTTTTTAAAACAAATATCCAGGTCATCATAAGGCATCACTTTTCACAGAAGCCTCTTTAAGGATCCTTGTCCTGTTTTTCCTCTTGGGTATGTACAGAAAGCAAGCAAGGTCCTGAAGTTGACTGAAATTGTTGTCACTTAGTATCATGTCTCAATACTAATTTGGCAACCAGGAATAGCCACTCTATCTCATTTAAGGTAAATAATTCAATTTAGATCAACATGATGTCACTCTCTCCTCTGGATCTCTCAGAAAGGCTATATATTTCTTTAATCATCAGTTCACAAAACTTACCCATCTCTAAGGAACCTGTTGTGGAGATGACATCAAAGGCTACTTCATAGTGCCTGACTCAGGATTTGACACAAGGAAGGGAAATCAGATGTCAACACTCAGAGATGAAGGTAAAAAGTTAAGTCTTCCAGTGTGTGAAAACACCAAATGCACCCCTCAAAGGTCTTGTTCTATCTTCATAAATAAAATGAAGAGCAGAGAGTTTATATTCTGATCAACGATTACATCCTCAGCCTGGAAAGGAAGTTCTTTGTTACATCGATGCAAAGATTACTTCTCTGCAAAATGTTCATCAGTCAGTGCCGGCTCTCCTAAAAGCACGGATTGCATCTTTTCAGGTACATTATCACTTCTCAATGATATGAGGTCAACAAACCTCCCTCCTCTTGGTCTACTGTCCCCCCCACCCTGACTTCACTGAGATCCTTCAAGAGAGCCAAAGACCACATGGATCCTGAACTCATCACCTTCCTGGTTGCTCTCTTTCTAGATGCTTTCAACGGGATAACTGACACTTAAAATGTGACCCTATGACATCTGACCACAAAACAGAACATATTTCCTTCAGTTAATCACTGAAGCTATAACCACCCTTACACAAACAGAAAGGCAGGCTTCCTGTACATTCAACATAAGGAAGAATCAGGAGCCTCATAGGTGGCTTGTTTAACTCATCATCTCTGATCGTGCCCTACAAGCGGACTTATTTTTCCTTTGTTTTGTTTTGTAACCTTCAGAAAGCAAATATTCCCAAACAGTATGCACACAACTCAAGAAAAACATCTCTATGATTGCACTGGTAGCCTGATGTTTAATGATGCATAGTTAAAGTAGAGAATACAAATAAAGCCACCAAGATTCTGAAGCTGACGAGCTGCATAGATAGGAAAAATGTAGCTATGCTTTAAAGGTCTTTTAATATGTATTTATTTTACTATTTTTTTTAATGGGGACTTGGGGGACAAATCGATGTTTCCATCAGAGAGAAAGTGCCTTTTAAGTGCAAAGCATTTTTCAGGAGCTCCTTCCAACACCAGCATAGATGACATGACCAGAAGAGGGATTGTTTAACTAACGGGGATCATTATCTGTTGTTGGGATTTCTTTCCAGTGAACAAGCAATTAGTCTGTCGAAGATGGAACTGAATTCCTAAAATGAATGTCTAAAAGATGCCTACAACTCCTCTCCATGTTCCTGACAAATAGAAAGATCGGTTTTCACGCAGAAGTGAGATTTTGGCTGTTTTCTTCAATGAGAAAAAAAATAACTAGTCTTCAGAAAGTTTTCCATATTTCCCTGATTTGTCTCCAATCTCATTTTGCATATTTTCAACCAATTCTGTGCATGCTTATTTGCCCTGTTATCTGTGTTTTCTTGAAGGATTGCAATGGTTTCGCCATTACTCATTTTTGTCCAGACATATGACAGGTAAGAAGCACTGATGAGCAGTGAAATAAATATTATATAAGAGGATATGACCTATTCTACAACAGAGGCTCTGGCCATTCTTGCCATTAACTTTAAGATGAATTGAATTAAAGTGATTAAGTTTGCCCCTGAATCTATATAGAACATTTGAAAGGAGGTATGTGTGAAAACAGTGAAAGGGTTCCTTCTAGTCAGTTAGCAGCAAAGGTTGTCTCCACTAAATTCAATCTACCTCTGGATAAAATGAATCATATTTTTCTGAGATTAGCAGTTCATTGGGTAAACAGACAAAAGGCTACCTTTAAGATAAATGTTCTTAATATCAAATCCAGAACATGGTAAACCTGATCTGTTGCGTTCATCCTCACTAACAGCATCACAAATCACCTATGGATTTTTTAAAAAAAGAAAAATGAGGAGTTCCAAGTTTATTACCTGAGAACTAAAATTTTAAATGAGTTTTGGGAAACACTTTGGATTAATTTTGCACAATAATGACGTATGTAGCGAAAAATGGTCTTCTAATGTTATACATAGGTTTAGTGAGTATTTGTTTGCCTGACACAATAAAATTCTATTGAAACCAAAAAGCTGGTTTCCTTAACCTTTTAACTAAAAATGTAAAGCTCCATTGGCAAATTCATAGGGTTTTTTTTTCCTCTCTTGAAATTTTTAAAATCAAATTTTGTTTTTACATGTAAATTTAAATTAGTTTTTGTTCATTTTGCCTTCCCTGGTTGTTTCTTTTCTCTGACCTGGTAAACACAAACTTGGCAAGTATCCTTTCATATATGTTTATATTATACATGTGTGTATACACACTATATATGGCATTGTTTAGCCTGCTTTTAAAACTGGACATAAGAAGCAACACGTTATAGTTACCTGCTTAGTCTGCTATACCAGAATGCCACAGAATGAATGGCTTATAAAACATAGAAATTTCTTTCTCACAGGCCTAGAGTCTTTGAATTCCAAAATCAAAGCGCTCACAGATTTACCATCTCATGAGAGCCCAATGTCCTCTGGTTCAAAGATAGTCATCTTCTTGCTTTGTCCTCACAAGATGGGAGGGACCAGAAAACAATCTGGAGTCTCTTTTACAAGGGCACTAATCTTACTCATGAGGGCTCCACACTCATGAGCTAATCACCTCCCAAAAGCCTCATTCCCTAATATCATTAGCATTGGGGATGGGATCTGAACATATGAATTTTGAGGGAGGGACACAAACATTCAACCCATAATTAAATTTTTTTTTTTTCAACGTTTACTTATTTTTGGGACAGAGAGAGACAGAGCATGAATGGGGGAGGGGCAGAGAGAGAGGGAGACACAGAATCGGAAACAGGCTCCAGGCTCTGAGCCATCAGCCCAGAGCCTGACGCGGGGCTCGAACTCACGGATCGCGAGATCGTGACCTGGCTGAAGTCGGACGCTTAACCGACTGCGCCACCCAGGCGCCCCTCAACCCATAATTAATACCCTTCTACAATTTACTTGTTTAACTTTTATGTATTACTTTTGAAACTTCAAAATTCACTGTAAGCATTTTCAAGTGCTGCATAGAATTCTTTTGAAAGATACCAAAATTTATTCATCCGTTCTGATATTCCCAAACATTTTCAGTTTTTTGTTTCCCAAATTTCCCTTCTGAAAAAAAAAAAAATTCCAATAATATCCCTATACATGTCGCCTGATCACAGATGATGTGCAAGATGTTCTCTAAGTCATTGGATATCAAAAGGTCTGATACCTGGGGACTCTAAGCATTATTTATCTTTACCCTTTCATGCTTTAGGAGTGTATAATTGAGTTTTCCAGAAGCTATTGCCATGTAGTGACATCGTTATTTTCGTGGCTAGTAGAATATATGCTTGGGTCTTCTTGTGTTTTCAAATGTTCTCAGTTTTGATTTCTACTATGGTAAATGGCATTATATAAAACTGCCATAAACAAAAGGGTTTTGGTACACTCAATAATTTTTAAGAGTTTAAAGTGGTCCTGGGACCAAAATTTTTGAGAACTACTGAGAGAAGCTGCATCTACTTAGAAATATCTAGAAGTAAGAAATTTATGGTACTGAAAAGGTACCATACAAACTATTTGTACTATTTTTACATTCCCATAAAGAATACTCCTTACCTCCCTTCCTTATTGTAAAACTGATTAATTTCTGACCAGAAATTATCAGAAAAAATAACTTGTCAAAGTTTGGCTGTCTGGTATTTTTTCCTTTATTTTTAACTGTTAAATATTTCAGGAAAAAAACCAAACAAACAGAAAATCACATAACATTTGTATCCCCACTGCCCATATTTAATGAATGTAGCAGTTTGCTACATTTACTTTACTTTGCTAAGAAATTTAAAACCTTTTAAGGGGAATAAAAGTACTTTTCTGGAAAAGATGTCCTACCTTCCTAACTTTTCTTTGAAATGTTAAAAAAACATATTTTAACGTTTATTTATTTTTGAAACACCGACAGAGACAGAGCAGGAGCAGGAGAGGGAACACAAAATCCAAAGCAGACTCCAGGCTCTGAGCTGTCAGCACAGAGCCCGACACGGGGCTCGAACCCATGGACCATGAGATCATGACCTGAGCTGAAGTCGAAAGCTTAAAGGACTGAGCCACCCGGGGGGCCACTTCTTTGAAATGTTTTAATAAATAGATATAAACAATGTATATTGCCTTAGTTTTTGTGTGTTTTTAAATTTACATCAATGACATTATTTAGTACATAGCATTCAGCAACTTTTTTTTCCCACTCGTTATTGTTTTTATGATGCATTCATGTATTCACATTCATTCATTACCATGTAAGTAGATGTTAACTCTTCTGACACCCACTACAAAAGATTCTGTAGAGAAAGTATATAGCAGTCTGTATTTTTATTTTTATTTTTCTATTGATGGCCATGTTCATGATTCCCACACTTTCAATGTCCTACAAATAAAAGCAAATCCTCTCCCGTTTAAAACAGAAGAATGATTTAAGTATAGACACAATGTAATGAACCACTCTGTCTCCTAGGTGGAGAATAGATTGGAGCAGAGCATGAATGGATACAAGGAGGTTACTACAGTAATCTATGAACTATGAATTATGAACTATGTTAAATTAATCCCCGTGAGCTATGTGAGGTAATCCCCAGGAGCTATGTTAAATTAATCCCCATGAAACTATGTTAAATTAATCCCCATGAACTATGTGCAGTAATCCCCAGGAGCTATGCGAAGTTATTTGAACTAGGGTTGTGGCAGTAGAGACCACAACAGAAAGGTGGATGAGGTATATAGAAGGTAAAAAGAGAGAGAGAGAGAAGGCAAAAAGAAACACAATTTGACGTAACAGTTTAGCTGTGGTTAGTAATAGGGAAATACCATTTAGTCAGTACCGATTGTATGTTTAATAAAAGAAATCTAGAAAAGAGTATCGGCAGATAGAACCACGGATTCAGGATCGCCCTCAAAATCTCCTACTTTACCAGTCAGTTATCTTTATCAGGGCTTCTAATTGTCCTCCAATTTCTTATCAGACAAACTAACACATCCCTCTCCCTCCTAAGCTTATCCTTGAATCCAAGCTACTGCATTTTACTTATTTTTCTGGTCCTTGCTTTTCACTTTGCCGGAGATATGTTGGCTAGCATAGGTAGGCCTCCTCTCCCTTCGAGGTCCAGTTCAGAAGTCACTTTTTAGTAATCCTTCCACAAAATGAGTTGCATCAATACCTATGCTCATACAGCACTCTATGACAGAGCTTGCAGTTTACTGTTTCTTTGTGGTTTTTGTTTGTCAGATGGGAAATTTCTATTGACCTCTCTCCAACTTTATTAATGCTGTAGGTACTTCATAAATATTGCGTACTATTCTTGTAAGGACCCACTTTGTACAAAACCACCGTGGGAGGCACCAGAGTTACATAGTAACTGGGCATATCTGCACTGCCTCTGGATTCAGGATCCTGGACTTCCTCTGCTCTGGCTGTCTCCTCTCTGTCATATCTGTCTTTGTTTTTCAGGGGCTATTGATGCCTTGAACTCTGTCTTTGGTTGTTGAAGCCCAAAGTATAGTAGGTTTTATACAGAAGATGTAGCAAGGTCTATACTCAGGGTAGACACCATGAAACCTGAAACGCATCAGGACCAACCTCTTTTTTGTTCAGTCCTCTTATTAGTCTCCTCTTTGGACCCTTTGAGGTTTTGGATGTGCTTTTGAATGTTTCTGAGAATTTCTCTTTATCTGAGGAAGAATCAGTCCAATAACAATTATTTAGTTCTTAGCCCGAATTGTGTTTTCTTTTTTGTTTACTCATTTGTGAGCTAATAGAAAATATATCATTGGTCTCTGCCCCCAATTCTTGCACCAGTTTCCTGAAAACTCTTGTAATTTCCTACATAAGACCACCAGAGGCATCTTTGGTTTTAATATTTGGCCTTTAATTCTGGTTCCTGACCACAGGGCTCCTAAGTCACTTTGGAATTTCCTGGTGGTGATAGCAATGTTTTCCTTGTTGTTGTTGTTGTTGTTGTTGTTCTAATGAAGTGACCCTCCGTGAGTTCTTGGGTGGTTTCTGGATGGGAGCTGGAATTTTCAGCCTGCCCTCATTCTCTAAACAGGGAAAAAGGGCTGGAAATGGAGTTACTAATTGATGATGCCTTTGGGAGAAAGCCTCCATAAACTGCCAATAGTGAGAAGATTGGAGAGCTTCCGGGTTGGCGAATACATCCACGCACCAAGAGGGTAATGCTCCCCAACTCAATGGGGACAGAAGTTTCTGTACTTGGTACCCTCCCAGAACGCCCTGTAAATTTTCTCTGTGGCTTATCTGTATCTTCTACCATGCCTTCAACACGCTGATAAGCTTGTTTCCAGAAGTTCTGTGAGCCATTCTGTGTCAGTGATCTGACACTGCCTCTATTTTACAGTGTGTTTTAAATTGAGTTAAATTGTAAGACACTCTGCTGATGTTGCGTAATTGTTTGGTATGGGTGAAAAACCCACATACCATCTCTATCCTAAATTGCAATCCTTTAAGAAAAATATTCTGGCCTTATTTATCTTTGTTTCCTCTAATAGCATCTGAAAAACAAATGATAAGCAGTAGAAAATCCTTTATGGGATGAGACTGACATGATAATGCTTAATATCCTTTAAATTCCTCAAGGTTGGGAAAGTTACAGTGCAATATTTTTGCACTATTTAAAAATATGAATCTTATATCAATATCATACACTTGACACCCTCCACTAACCATTTGAAAAATATGGATGTTAGATTATTTCCAGTAGCTTTTAAACTAAAATATTGGCAATTAAACACTCATTGGGAAATTTTTTTTATGTAAAAACACATACACAACAGCAGCCCACAAAATACAGAATCATCTCTGGAAAAAATATCGCTGCGAGGCATGTACAATAAAGATGCTACATTAAACATTTAAACTGGAAGTGTTGAGAATTAGAAAAAAAGTCTGAGATCAAATAAGAATTGGCTTCCACTAGTTTCCCAAATCGACTGTCCTCTGAAATCTGGAAATGTTCCCGACAGGCTCCGTGCTGTCCATATTTGAATTAAGCACGGGCAACGTGAATTCTTCAGAATGTCTCCTTTCACATAAATTCTTAATGGGTAAACATGGAATTTTTAATTCCCATACTATTTCTTCAAAGGACTTCCTTGAAAAGACCCCCAGATGTAGGCAGGAAGAGGATTTATCTACAGCCAACAATAGGCAGTTGGATATCCTAGGCATTTATCTCAAGAATACCATGAATAATCAATGTTATTTAAGGAAATTACGTGCTGTAAAGAGTACATTTCCTATACTTTTCAAGACTTCAAAATCTCCTGTTTCTACTACAAATTAAAGCATAATAACAGTACCCTGGGAGCCGAGATTTAGAATTATTAAAATCCATTAATAAAGATTAAAAAGCAGAGGTGAATCAAAAATGTATCTTCTGTTCCACATGCATTTATTGGGCACCAATCATGGTTCAGCAAAAACTGTGAGCTGTTGCATTATTACATATTCATAATGCAAGTATCACTGAGGGGTTATAAACACACCCTGAAAGGACATATTCTAGTCCATCCTATTCATGATCTTATGAATTCCCTTTTTCCAAACACACCAAAACACTTTCTTCTAATTCATTATTCTTACCTGCCATTTGGGCATTATCTCACCTCTCTCACCACTAAACCCACTTTTGAGTCATTTCTCTACTTTTTCCTCAAAATGTGTGGAAAATTTCTTACTGGCGATATTATTTTCTTCCCTGGGTCTTTCTCTTCCTTCTCTATTCCCTCCATGCTAATCCTTACCTGTTGTCACATTCTCTTTTTTTTTTTCCCAAGCAGCCAATTTTTCTAAATCCTATCTCGCACTTCTGTCTCTGAGGCCCGAAAACAAGTGTATGCAGAAAGAATTAGATAGTGTTAGAACTCCATCAGATTAACTTCTATCTTTATTCTTTTGCCAAGGCACTTAGTCTACATGACAAAAATTAAATTCATAAGATGGAACTCTACAGTGTAAATTCTAGCAGGATGAAATGGTCTTACTTAAATGCAAAATAAACTGTGTAATCACATTCCTATAAATGGTGGGATAAATTCCTCCTGACCACAGCCTATCCCACCCACTTCCTTCAGAGAGAAAATATAAATCAAAATGATTTAATTCAGGCCAGAGCCATTTCCTGGGTAAAAGAGAAAGAAGACATTAAAAATTATGTAGCAGGATAATTTATAGAAGTACTAATTTCTATCTTGTCCTCATTGTTATGAGAAACTTAATGAAATTAAAAAAAGAAAACTTGTCTCTCCCTCTTTACCTAGTTGGAAGGGAAGGCGACCCTCTGTGTTTAAATATCAACTTTCCCCATGTCAGCTTCTCCTTCAGGGAATTAGGCTGCAGTATCTTTCTGAGGTCAGAAATGGGACTTCTGCTCATTGAGCGACCCAGTATAAAGAAAGATGGCTTCCCAAACACAGGAAAGGTAATAACTTGGAGAGATTCTTCCACCAATGCAGGTCTCTGTACTGAGAAGTAGTCCCCAGGAGGTTGAATTCTACAACATAGAGGCCTTGATCAAAATCTTTGTGCCCAAAGTAGGCACCAACAAAAAGAAAATAAAGCCAAATGATTTTAATCAACAATGACCACTATGGATCACGAGCAGTATGCAAAACAGCCAGGGGCGATAGAAGACCAAAACCTTTCCAAAATATTTGGACTTCCCCAAACTGAAGATGGTACCCAAATCAAATGAATTTGATGTAGTTCTGCTTGTTTGCTAACAGAACATTTCCTTCACCTGCATAATACAGAGAACGTGTGGAATGTGATGGTACCAGCTGCCAAGCTAAATAGAAAAGAACAAAAGGAACCCACAACTCTAATGGAAAGCTATTATTTTTAATGGCATGTGTAAAGCCTTGTTCTTTGGGCACCTATATCTTCCTCAGAATGAGTTTAGACGATAGAAGGTATATTTGGTGGTTAGCTATTGATTGTTCACATCTTCTACACAAGTTCTTCCAAACGCTCTGGTTCTCATTTGAGGATTCACCTTGACCAATGTATTTCTCTCAGCTTGATGAAACTTGAGCCAGATTCACTCCTGACTATAAGACCCTGATATCCTTTTTCTTAAAGATTTTGTCTTTTTTTTTTAATATGAAATTTATTGTCAAATTGGTTTCCATACAACACCCAGTGCTCATCTCAACAGGTGCCCTCCTCAATGACCATCACCCACTTTCCTCTCCCTCTCACCCCCCATCAACCCTCAGTTCTCAGTTCTTAAAAGGCTCTTATGTTTTGGCTTCCCCCCACTCTCTAACCTTTTTTTGTTTTTCCTTCCCCTCCCCCATGGGTTCCTGTTAAGTTTCTCAGGATCCACATAAGAGTGAAAACATATGGTATCTGTCTTTCTCTGTATGGCTTATTTCACTTAGCATCACACTCTCCAGTTCCATCCATGTTGCTACAAAAGGCCATATTTCATTCTTTCTCATTGCCAAGTAGTATTCCATTGTATATATAAACCACAACTTCTTTATCCATTCATCAGTTGATGGACATTTAGGCTCTTTCCATAATTTGGCTATTGTTGAGAGTGCTGCTATAAACATTGGGGTACAAGTGCCCCTATGCATCAGCACTCCTGTATCCCTTGGGTAAATTCCTAGCAGTGCTATTGCTGGGTCATAAGGTAGGTCTATTTTTAATGTTTTGAGGAACCTCCACACTGGTTTCCAGAGCAGCTGCACGGGTTTGCATTCCCACCAGCAGTGCAAGAGGGTTCCCGTTTCTCCACATCCTCTCTTGGAGATTTTATCTTTAAAAACTTTTCATTTTACATTCTTTCTCTGCCTTTTTAAGATGTAAATCTTTTGCCTACCTCCTGCCCACTTTACAACCCAAGAAGGATTTTCTCAGGGACCTGAGAACCATCTTTTTTGAAATATAAATATAGGTATTTCAATCATCAAGAAAGATAGAGTCCTGTCTTACAATCTTTCTGGGAGGGTAGGATCCTAATTTCTGTAAGTACCAATTAGCAAACACAAGTGGCCTAATCACATTGACCAACGTTTTATTCCCCACTACTTTTCCCCTATCTCACCCCAGTGCTTAAAAACCCCTCTACCTTTTGTCTCAGTGGGGTTGAGTTCAATCTCTCCTATTGCAATCGTCTTCCTTGCTTTCTTAACTCCATCTGGTACCAGTTTTCTTTGACGACTTTCAGTTCACATGACCTGGGGTGAACCAATTCAAAGGGGGTTAAGAAAAAGAGGGGGAAATTGCATGTCCTGGTGACACTGTTGAAGCCCTTCCATCAAGTCATGATGAAGCAAAAGCTGCTCCTGAACTTTTCATGAGTGAAATCCAATCTGTTCTCTTTTTGCTGAATCCAGTTAGGAATGAGAGGATGTGTGTTTGGCTTTATTTTGTTATGTTTGTTTGTTTGTTTGTTTGTTTTGACATTTTCAACAGAAGACGTCCAAATTGTCATAGCTGGTCAACTAGTAAAGGAACATCAGAGAGGCAGTGCTTACTTGTAGGAGATGAAGGATAAAAGCTCGCACCAAAGAGTCAACCAGGATCCTAATTTATGGGACGGCAGCCTGCCCTCCACTACCATCCCACCTAATCCTCTCTAGTTTCTGTAAAATAAGGCAGAAGAAATGTTAATTCTATCTGGGTGACGGCCAGGGACTTTCTCAAGGGTGGATGACCCTAGAGGAAACCAGAGTGAAATCTCTTCCTGAGGTAAGGGAAGGAGTCTTCCCACAAAGGAAGACTCAGTTTCAGCACATGAAGAATGGGATGCTTGAGAGACAAGCATGCTAATTAGAGGGTAGGAGATCCTCCAAAATGTCCTTCTCGTAGATCCCTCAGATTCTAGATGTCTATTCACGTGATATTCAAAAGGAAGGGACTTGCTCTCTTTTCGTAAGTTCTTTGTGTGATCGCCCTAAATCTTTTGTTTGGAAATGTGCACAACTTCTATAGTTTACACAATCTGGCTTGCTCATTTCTAGAATGCAGGGAGAGTAGGTGACTATGTTACCTCATTGTTCCCAGTGGAACGTGTGAGGAATGATAGACCACCAAGGGGTCTAAGGTCCGTGGTCTCCAGTAATAGAACTGTTTATGGTGGATCATCCCGTAAAAATTTGGAGGACATCAAAAGATTCACGACCTTATAGGTATGTCCTATAAGACAGACAGGAGCGGGGCGCCTGGGTGGTGCAGTCGGTTAAGCGTCCTACTTCAGCCAGGTCACGATCTCGCGGTCCGTGAGTTCGAGCCCCGCGTCAGGCTCTGGGCTGATGGCTCAGAGCCTGGAACCTGTTTCTGATTCTGTGTCTCCCTCTCTCTCTGCCCCTCCCCCGTTCATGCTCTGTCTCTCTCTGTCCCAAAAATAAATAAACGTTGAAAAAAAAATTAAAAAAAAAAAAAAAGACAGACAGGAGCATTAAATCACACCTTCTGGTGTCCCCCTATGGGTGAGCAAATGGGGGGGGGGTTTGGAGACAGGCTCTGGCTTAGGCCCGAGTTACACATATAAGACAGTTTGAAGGAAATCAGAGGAAAACAAAAACACAGGAAACAGGAAATCTTGCTATTTATAATCTTCTTGAGGAATGACTAATTTTGTTCTATATGGCCCACAGCTAATTAACAGATACCTTCAAAATATAAGGAAAATGCAGAATTCAATTAGTCATCTGATTTTGTCTGAGATTCCCTAATACCTTAGTTAAATTGTAATTTATAAGGCAAGCAATAACCTACTTTCATGAATCCTATATAAATACACTTAACACCCTCTAATTTAATTACCCCTATTTCTGGTGATGTTCTCTAGGTCTTTAAATACAATGTAGGGCTTTTTTTTTTTCCTTACAGATTACAAAAACAAAACCAAAACCAAAAAAAACTGGTCTATGAGAAAAGAAAAACCCTGTCCCACCATGGCCCTTCAAACAAAACACCTTATACCGTTCTCTCAGAGATAGCTTTCAATTTGCAAACAGCAAAACACGTCACGGAAGTTTAAACTAAAAGTGAAAAAAAGCAGGCCTAAGAATGCTCATATTTAATTATGGCTGCACATAATTAAGTGTGGCAATCTGGTGATAAAACCTTTAAGTAATGACTCATAAAGAGATAAAATGGAGCATGTGTTTAATCAGTTCGCAGCCTTCCACAGAAGCTGGCATCACTCAGGTGCTAATGAGACACCTGTTGCTGGGGACACGGGAGGGAGCAGGTGGCTCAGCAGGGACAGAAAGACGAGGATTCTGTTGCTGAAGGGGGGTGGCTTTGCCAAGATGACTGTCTGAAGGCTTAAGCTCTAAGGGGGTATTTAAATCAAAGGATACGCCAATTTTTTAATAAAAGGGAGAGAGAGCGCGCAAGGAAGAAAAAGAAGCATTTCTTCCTTCATTCCAATGATACATTGTGAAAGAATCTTTTAATTTTAAGTTCATCATGCATTTAAGTCTTCAGCGGCTGAGCTATATATAAAACCCCTTTTCTTTGTGGTATTTCAAGCCCCTGCGTTATCTGCGTGCATTTAAGAAACATTATGCTGTGTTCTCCTGCTTCACTTCTTTCTGCGATTTTAAGGGGTTATTCTCCTTATCTTCAAAAATGAACAGGGAGCTATTTGTACTTGGTACCGGAATAGGAAATTAAACTCGCATGCTGATCTTTGTGTGTGGGTTGGGCTCCTTTGCGGACTCAGTTGTCTGTCATCTCACATACTAAGAGATACGACTCTGTGTTTCTCCCATCCCAGCAAGGAGAAATGGGGCGTTAATATCTGGGTTCCTACGGAACCTTAACAACGTATTAGAATTTGACAAGGCTAATGGCCCAAGGATGAGAAATGAAGACAAGATTCTTCCTCCTGAAAGGTGAAGGGTACCACCGCCAGCACTCTCTTCCCTAGAGGGCTTCCGACTTGTCACAGAACAACCTTTTTCACTCTTAGAATTATTCTCCGTGGCCTATTCGACCTTTGGCTATAAGCAAAACCCACCACCCAGGAGCTATTTGGCACTGACTTTAAATAAACACATGCTAAATTAAAGCGGGCTTTAACCACATCTCAGAAGGATGCCTCGCTATTTCTGGAAATGGAAATTGCCTGTAAGCGTCAGGAGCATCAGAAGTTTTGGGAGAGTGAAATCAGAGTAAAATAAATGGGCTTTTATTACGCATATGCAAAGAAAAAAATAACCCCAAAAAGGTAATTAATAATCTTTTTTGAGGCAAGACAGATACAAGGAAATATTTGGAGGAACAGTGATCGAGATGACACGGGCTGGATGTGAACCAGGGCAGTGGCAATACGGGTAATAATTCCATACTGAACATTTGCCACACAAGTTTGGCTAGCACAGACTGTCCCAGCATGAGGAACTCAAGCAACGTCAATAAAGAATGCTTGTTCTAAGCACATGGCCTCTGTAGCCGAAATAAATGGGACAGTACCCAAATGTCACATGTGAGGCTCCCATCCCCCAACTCCCCAGAAAACAAGGAGAGATTATTCAGCTTGGAAAATGAATTACTGTCTGATAGACGATCTACGATCAATTCACCAACTGGTCAACCTCCTAGTTAATTTTCATTCGCTAAGTGTGAATTGCTTTATGAGAGTATTTTATTTTTTATTATTTTCTATTTTTTTTAACGTTTATTCATTTTTGGGAGACCGAGAGAGACAGAGCATGAGCGGGGGAGGGGCAGAGAGAGAGGGAGACACAGAATGGGAAGCAGGCTCCAGGCTCTGAGCTGTCTGCACAGAGCCTGACTTGGGGTTTGAACTCACTGACTGTGAGATCATGACCTGAACTGAAGTAGGACACCCAACCGACTGAGACACCAGGCGCCCCCTGGAAGTATTTTAATCAGCCACAGTATAAAAGAGCAAATGAGGGGCGCCTGGGTGCCTCAGTCTCTCTCTGACCATCCCCCGTTCATGCTCTGTCTCTCTGTCTCAAAAATAAATAAATGTTAAAAAAAAAATTAAAAGACCAAACGAAGGTCTTTTAGTGCCTGCTTAAAACTTGGAAAAGTCTTAACTTCACAAAATATTACCTTTATACTTTTTAAGTAATTGGCTATAATACCCCATGTAAAAAATGGCTCAGGTTTACATAAAATTTACATAATTTTGTAAAAATTTACATTAAACGGTTTACATAATTTTTTTCAGGAAAACGTTAATTATAAAAAGTAACATCAACTTGGAGAGAAATCGTAAATGTTAGATATTTATATTCTAGGTTAAGCTTTATGTCTTATAGGTTAACATTCATTTTATATTTTTTCACTAATAGTATTTTTATGTTAATAGATTTTATTTCTACAAGAGAATTCCATGAGTTGCTGTTAGCAACTGATTGCTTTCTGCAGATGAGAACTTTAAATAAAAAAATTATTGTTTATTTATTTTTGAGAGAGAGACAGAGCGTGAGCGGGATAGAGGCAGAGAGAAAGGGAGACACAGAATCCAAAGCAGCTCCAGGCTCTGAGCTGTCAGCACAGAACCTGACACTGGGCTCGAACTCTTGAACCATGAGATCATGACCTGAGCCAAAGTCGGACACTTAACCGACTGAGCCACCCAGAAACCATTCTTTTTCTTCTTCTTTTTTTTTTTTTTAATGTGTATTAATTTATTTTGAGAGAGAGTAGAGAGGAGGTAGAGAGAGAAGGAGAGAGACAGAATCCCAAGCAGGCTCCACACTAATCAGCACAGAGCCTGATGAGGGGATCAAACTCACAAACCATGAGTTCATGACCTGAGCCTAGATCAAGAGCTGGACACTTCATTGACTGGGCTACCCAGCAGCTCCTGCAGATGACATTTTAAGTGACACAGCCATCTGTATATAATACAGCAATATCTGAACGGGTAGTAGCAGACCTTCCTCATGGAAAGAGGAAGGGGGTAGAATAAAAAAGGGAAGGGGGTAGAATAAAAAAGGCATTGAGGGTAGAGGAAGCCAATTAGTGTACAAACAAAGGCTGCCTCTTTTCAGGAAGTTTGCTGTAGATGTCAACTCTTGCCATTTCACAGAATTGAGAAATCTGGAATTAGGAAAGGAATATACTCAAGAATTTGATTTGGAAAGTAGAGGTATATTTGAGAGTGACTGTCATATTTGAGTAACTTCACGCGGACTTTTCACCTCCAGTCTCGCTCTGATTGCAGAGTATTAACCAGGCTTCGTTGGTCTGCACCAGCGAGAAGCTTCCAGGCACCTGCCAGCTCCACTCACTGCCCACGTGTTACCAGCATTTGCCACTTTCTGTACAAAGGGTGTCTGCAGAAAGGTGGGTTCCCTTCGAGAGGGAACGCCCCCCGGGGTGTGTTGGGAGCAGAGGAAGGTAGTTGTTGAAAGGGTCACTTCTACTGTATTTCTTTTTTCACTGCATCTCAGATTTTCACAGTACAAGGTGTGATGTATGCCTTTTCAGAGTCTGGTTGCATGATCTGTCCCTTTTTTGGTTTGTTTTCCTTGCAGATTCTTGCTCAAGCACTCTCTTTCAATAGGTAAAGTGCATACCTTAATGGTTCTTTTGGCTACACTCAAAAAGTTAGGAGTTTGTCCCTTCTCATTAAAAAGTACGCATGTTTACTTCCCTGTTACACTCTCCTTACAATGGTTGCGTGGATGTGTTCGTAGCTCATGATGGTTCTAAACACAACTATTGTTTCTATTAGAGATAATTGTGAAATAGTTTCTATTTTTCTATGCCTTCCCATGAAAATTATTCTTGTTTTCCCTTCGATCACTCACGATTTATACAAATAAAGTAAGAAATTTCTTTTCAAAATCAACATAAAAAATTATCAAATATCATTGTGCTGAAAAGACTACGATAAATGTCCAGAAACCCGTTTCTAAAATTCTGGGAAAAGCTTCAGATTTTGTTTCTGATATAATATTGCCATAAAACAAAAATACCATATATCAGGATCTCTTATGATTATTATTTTTTTAAATAAGTAATTGGGAGCGGCCCTTGGGTGGTTCAGTGGGGTAAGTGACTGGCTCTTGATTTCAGTTCAGGTCATGGTCTCAGGGTCGTAAGTTCGAGCCTCACATCAGGCTCTGTGCTGACAGCACGGAGCCTGTTTCCGGTCCTCTGTCTCCCTCTCTCTGCCCCTCCCCTGCTCATGCTCGCTCTCTCCCTCTCAGAAAAATAAATAAACATTAAAATAAAAAATAACGAATTGATTTATAAATTGTGGATTTCTTCCAACTAATGAATTCCCAGTTAATGTAGTATTACATAGGGACTGTGTGCTAAACTGTTTATAAGTCATAGCTACTTAATTCCCAATCTATTTTTTCTTAATTTTTCATCTATTTCAATTGATATAAACAATTAAACAATAACTTTCATTTGCATCCTCTAGCTCACCCATAAATAGCTGGTCCCTACTGAGATTTTAGAATGAATCATGAATTCTTGCGTAGACGGCATCAAGGAGGTGGATATGTCATGATTTTCGTTATTCGTATCCGTTGAGCTTCTCTCTCTCCTTCGTCTTCATTTTATTAAAGACAAAACTATAAGCATTATCACCGATCAATTATATGATTGAGAATATGCTTCCTGAACGTTATATAATTCTTTTATAATTCAAGACACTTTTTATTCATGCTTCTTCTTCGACCAGCTTGGGCTTTTTTTTGTTAGTCAGCTATAAATGAAAATCATTGTTTAGTATTGTAGCTCTGAGGTCCTTAAGTTTCTTTTCAAGAACCTGCTTCTCCAAATTAACTGCTTAATCAACTAATGTTTTGACTACTTTACATTTAAACAGCAAACTGGAGAATTGATTTAGAATTTCATTTGGCATTTCGATGGATTTTTTTTTCTCTGAACAGTGAGAGACAATATTCATTAGAGATAGAATACTCCTCAGCCTGGCAAGCAGGCTTCCATTCCTGGTCAACCTACCATGTGGTTAGATTTATTTGTGAGAGCATTTGATTAACCATATTAAAGCACTATAGTCAGTTAATGTGTTTTCATCATTGAAAACCCTTTTAAGGGGCACCTGGGTGGCTCAGTGGGTTAAGCCTCTGACTTCGGCTCGGGTCATGATCTCACAGTTCATGAGTTCAAGCCCGCATCAGGCCCTGTGCTGACAGCTCGGAGACTGGAGCCTGCTTTGGATTCTCTGTCTCCCTTTCTCTCTCTGCCCCTGCACCCCCCGCCCCTTGCACACTGTCTCTCTCTTTCAAAAATGAATAAACAAAAAAATCTTTTTAAATATTAAAAAATATAACCCCTTCAGGTAGTGCAATCATAGTTATTCCACCGAAAAGGCTGTCTTCTTTTCTTTAATTATAACTATAACAACCTGTATCACAATGTTTAAATTCTCTGCATATTTATGATATATAACAAATAAAGATGTACGTGAGAATCCTATGTGTGTGTATACATACATATATATGAATTTTATGTGTAGATCTAATAGAATTTTGAAACTGGAAGATTGTTAATTCACGTTTACTAATGAAGTAACCTAAAATATTGTGAATTTTCTGGGAACACAGCTGCTCACTAACTAGGACAGGATTATAATCCTCTCTGTGTGACTCCAGATAATGATTTTTTAAACCACAAAGATTTGTTATACTTGGTATATGTGCGAGGTGGGAAAAGGATGTCGAATTGTGTGTGTATGTGCATGTGTGTGTGTCTTGCAGGTGTATGCCGTAGGTGTGGCTTTGTGTGTACTACAGAGACAGATGAAAGGATTGAGAACATGATTACGGACCAGGAATTCCTGCTTATGACTTCATATTATACTTCAAATTATTTTCACGCACTTTTCAAAATAATTTTGAGAAGCGGAAAATTGAATATTTGTTCTCAAATAGCACGAGTATTGCTGTATCTAGAATCGTTAGCACATAGAATGTGCAAAATATAATAGATAACTGTTTAATACCTTAATGAGGAGAGGAAGAGAAAGGCATCTCTGGTTGAGAGAACACGATGGTGAGGAAGAGTTGGAGTTCTGGGGACCCGGGAATAAACGTCCACCATTGATGTGCAGAACAAGACCAGCCCTAAAAGGACAGGAACCTGGAAAAACAGCTAGATTTAGTCCAGATGCTGGAGCGCCTCTTAGTGCCATGCTAAGTAGTTGTGCGTTGTTTCCATACTCTGTATCACTGAGAATGAAAATGGCTTCTTTCACATCTTAGAAAATGAACCCTTTTGCACCCGGGGTTTGTAAAAGTAAGAGAGAAAACCCTTCATTTTTCTTGTGAATGCTTTCCTCCCTTATTCTAATCTCCTGCCCTCCATTTGTCTCCTTCTCTTTGTTTTCTTTGCTTTTCCCTTCCCTTTTTAAAAATCTCTCATATTTGTACACTTTGGAATCCTTGATCCAAGCAGTCCAGTATTTGTATAAACCTGTGTCTGAAGAACTGGAGGATCAGAGGGAAAGTACTCTGGTGGAACTATCATTCCAGCATGTTCTCTTACATCTCCTCCTCTCCCCACCAGCCCTCTCCCTGTCCACCTTCCACCAGGCTCTCTCCTCCATCACTTCCCCCCTAGTTCACTTCCTCCAACCTCAGCTGAAAAACACTTTCTCTGCCCTCCCTTCTCCCAGCTCACTCCTCCATAGGCCAACTTAACCTATATCTTGCTACACCCTCAACTTCCCTTCTGGTGACACTGCTTCTCCATCTACCCATTCTCCATTTCTCCAACATAAAAGCCCAGAAACTTCTCTGGCGAGGATCAGAACTGCCTTTAAGGGTTTGGAAATTGAGAAGAAAGAATATTCTCCGGCTCCGGGCTTTGGGAGGAGAACTGAAAACTTTTATACATGAATTAAGTTTGATATTGTGGTGGTTCAGATTAAAAAAAAAAAAAATCTCTTGTTTTCCCACAAGACTTATTTCTGCCCTTATGGCCCTTCTTTTTCTGCTTAAAATAATATGAGTCTGGCAAAATACTGATATTTGCCTTTTGCCAAGACACTGAAGGATTAGGGTAGAATAAGAAAAAGAAAGAAGGAAAGAAAGAAAGAAAGAAAGAAAGAAAGAAAGAAAGAAAGAAAGAAAGAAAGAAGAAAGAAAAAGAAAGAAAGAAACAGAGTAAGAAAAACAACTATTCAGTGAGTTACAAAACTCTTTCTATCATTGTTCTCTGTTACGTTTCACGTATGGAGGGATTCTTGGTGACTATTTATGAAAACAGAATTACTCAAACTGATGTTAATATAAGTATCTGTATCTGTGATTTTGATACTCCTCATAAGCTGAGAAAAGTTGGGCCTTATGAGTAATTGAATGAGGGTCTAGAGACTTACAGAGACGATGGCTCCATAAAGTGGTTTGGATGGTGACTCAGGTGGAATGCCTCCTCTAATTTCAGGCCCATTATGGCTCAGGGCAATGATAATGTGCCCATAAAAGCTACAGATTGGTCCAGAATGGGTACTATAAAGAGAGCCTTTTCCTAATCATGTCACCATTTTGTGTCTGCTGGCTTGGATTAGAGCCTAGATGTTCAAAGGCAAGACTATAAATGGAAAATATTGAAAAGTATGTCATCATAAGCCAGAGTGATCTTTAAAAAATGGTAATCAGATCGTTCTAATTCCCTAACGTAAAAACCCTCGATGGCTTCCAAGTTGTTTAAGAAAATATCCTCCAACCTGGATTAAAAGGCCCTGTATGACTCTGCTCCTGTCTCCATCCTCAAGATCATTTCCTCCAGGCCTTGCCCTTCGCCTACCAGAGCCCCACAACCTGTCTGGTCCTTATAACTGCCAGCTCACTCCTATTTTATGAGCCTGGACTGTGTTCTCTCTGCCTGGAATGTTCTCTCAAATGATCTTCCCCTGGGGTGTTGCTTTTGTCATTAGGGTCTCAGTTATTTTTATCATCTGCTCAGCACTGAATATTGTCAAACAGTCTCTTACTTGTTGATTTCTCTCCCCCTCTCTCTCTCTCTGTCTCATCCACGGACCTACCTCTTCTCCCATTCCCAAATCCATCCTACACACAAAACAATTAAAAACAGTTTTCCAGGAACCCGTGTCCTTTCCTTCATTTCTGAATGACTCTGGGAGTGTAAGAACTGATCACACATGACATTTTAATATTTTCTTAATGTATTTTAAACTCTAAATAGGACTTCTGAGCAACATGGTTTTATCTTGTTCTCCCTGGAGCAGCGAAGCTGGGCCAACACATGAATTCCCTGGACCCACCCTGACATTTCTTTCTAAACCTCTGTTTTCTCAGGGTGTCACATGTATACTATACACATGTCTTGACCTAAGAGAGCCAGCATCAGGGCCTGAGGCAGCCCGGGGGTTTCATCCAGAGATGGTTTCATTCTTACCTGCTCCTGCGGCTGTTTGGTTAGGTGTTTTCTCTCATCTCCGTGATAGCTATGACAGCTCGTTTTCCCCCACTGAGGGACCATCTGGCTATTTGTCTGTGAGAAGATGCTGCGGAAATCAGCGTCTGGTCTCATTTTTAATCTTCCTTCATTTGAACGTGCCGGGAAGGCAGGCCTATGTGCAGAGTGAAGCAGAGTTAGGGGTCAAACTCTGGATGAAAAGCATGAGCAGAGCAGGGTAAGACTCAGCTTAATACTATGACTGGCTTTCATTCTGTTCCTTTAATAGATTTGTGTTCTCTATTATGTAGTAAACATAGTAGAGGATGGAATACACACACACACACACACACACACACACACACACAAATGTGTGTAAAAATTATGATGGATAGAATCACTATCCAGAAAATTTAGGGAAAAAAGATTAAAATGATCATTCCTAATTTTCTTCCCTAACCCATCCATTTCTAGTATTTTGGTAATATTTTTTCTACCAGTATTTTTAATACAACTTTTTAAAAAAATTAGCCTCACAGTCCAAATATCTTTTTGTATTTTGCTCTTTTTATTTAACATTAGATATGTTTCATTTTCTTATTTTTGTAAAAGAGATTTGCTGTCATTTTTGATAACTTTAATATTTCATCAAGTAAGTGAGTTTACTCAGTCATTCCCCTAGGGATGCTATTGCTCTATATCTAACTTGTTTTCTTTTTTGTTTTGAATGTTCTTAATGCCAATTTATTTTGAGAGAGAGAGAGCAAGAGAGAGAGAGAGAGAGGTGGAGGGGCAGAGAGAGAGGGAGACAAAGAATCCAAAGCAGGCTCCGGGCTCTGAGCTGTCAGCACAGAGCCCAACACGGGACTTGAACCCACAAACTGTAAGATCATGACCAGATCTGAAGTTGGACGCTTAACCCACTGAGCCACCCAGGTGTCCCGCTTTCTATCTAACTTGTTTTCAATCTTTTATTGGTTAGCTTCTTTTCCAAACTTCATGATTACTAATTAAATTTAAATGTATAGGAAATCTTTATGAAGACATATTCATATATAGACCTTAGTTTATTTTTATTTTATTTTGTTTGAAATTCTGGAAAAAGCAGTAGTCCTTGAAATTTGAGTAGTGACTTCTTAATTTGCTACCATCAAAACATATATCAAAATTATCTGTTCTCAAAAATGCCATTTTACAGAACTATATATACACAGAGGAAAAAGTTTTGAAAGAAAGATTACTGCTCCCACTCTTTCAGAAATATAAAAAGATTCGCTTTACAAATCTCTCCTTATGTTTAGGAAATCTTGAGAAATCTGATGAATTGTACTCTCAAATAAATGTTTGGCTAAGGAAGGTAAAATGACCAATGGGTCAAAGCATTGCTGATGCTTCTCTAGCCCCAAGGACAAAAAGTCACTATGAGTCACTTCCAGCTAAAGGTGCTTTCAGTTTCTTAGTTGAATTCATCATGAACATTTTGTGAGAGTTTCACTGAAGAAAAGTCTGGAGTTTCAGAGCCTAGAAGTACTAGAATCTGAAGCAATATTTGATGTGTGTGTTTTCCTTTGTAATAACCTCCTGGAGCCTTAAAAGAGGCACCTCCTAGAAACCTGTTGGTCACGGTCCCCACTTCCACTTATTTGTTTTACGTTCTCCATCGAGTTCAAGACCTTGGATAACCTCCACAGTCCTACTTTTACAAAGGAAGAAACTGAGGCACAGGGAGGTTAGGGGCTTGACCAGTCAAATGGTTAGCCACTGACAGAGCCAATGCGTTTCAAATTCAAAACTCTCCCAAATTAAATATTTGTTGACTTCCAATTGTATTACTCATGCAATCCAGTTCATTACTTCAAATGGGCACTTGTTGGGCATCTACTACGTGCCAGACGTGTTCTAGGTGTTACTGGGACAATGATCAACAAGACAGGAATTCCTGCTCTCACAGTTTATGTTTCAGGGTCTAATGGATGGATACCAAAGAGGAAATAAATGTGCACATAGTGAATTTTGAAGAGGGTAAGCCAGTACTCAAAGGGGAGAAAACAACACTTCTCTCATCCCAGGAAAATTAGCCAGGTGCAGTGAAAAGGAGGGTGGGCACGTCAAGGAGGTGATACTGACAGCAAGGTGGTTTTGGTGATGAAGGATTTCTCTCAGGCGGGTTGGTTCAAAGAAAAGGAGTAGTTACATTAGTGTCAAAGAGCAAGGAGGATTGGGGAGATGCTTAGATCCTTGCTGGTGAGACAGGGTTTCATAGTTCCTTTGTTTGCTTTTTGTTGTCCTGATGGGTGATGGGTCATACGATTGCACATTTCCTTCCCAGTTTGCAATCTCTAAGAGCATGGGTTCTTTCACAGGTTGGCCAGTCACAGTATGTTATTAGAAATGATTTGTCAACAATTCAAGGTTGCTATTAGAAGGGACACTTCTGTCATCTAATGAAATGATCAAACAGGACTCTGAAATAGGAGTCTACACCCAAACAACTTGCTCTGATAAAATGAAAAACAACCAAAACCCGAGTAATTACAGAGAAAAATATCTACTACCCAAAAAATAAAAATATCTGCTATCAGAAATAAAGATAGTTGGTACCTGCATCTCGGGGGTGGGTAGTGGCTCGAAAAGAGCACGAGGGGGTTTCTGGGTACTGGTAATGTTTTGTTCTTGAAATGGGTGTTTTTTACATAAGTATATTTGGTTTGTAAAACATCCCTCAAGGTATACATGTAAGGTACTGGTATTTGTGTGTGTGTGCGTGTGGGTGTGCATAATATTCTTCAATACAATTCTTCGAAAATAAATGAAATAAAACCTAGCAAACAAGTAACGTAGGCATAATTCAAATGAAAAGTTTGCAGGGAAAAGGAAGTTTTTCAATGCTTTTCTGGAGGCCCTCAAAGAATGGGTAGACCCCATCGATGGAGACGGAGAGAAAGGGCATCCAGAGGGAACAGCATGACCACAGAGGAAAAGTACAGAACACACAACATGGGTCGAGAGTCAGTATAAGCTGCTCAGTGTAAGCTGGTCACGTGGGTTCTCCCAGCACAGAGCCTGCAAAGATACCTTCTCTGGGATTCACTCGGCAGACGACTTGCAACAAAACCCAACTCTCAGTCAGAGCTGACTTTTCATTTTGCTTCTTGCTTTTTTTTTTTTTAATCCTATACATACTAACGCCCTTGAACAGTGGTTCTCAAACTCGATCATGCCTCCGAATTGCCAGAAGGACTTATTAAAACACAGATTGCTGGGCCCTACACAATTTCTGAGTTAGTTTGTCTGGGTTGAGGTCTGAGACTTTACATTTCTAACAAATCCCAGGTGGTGTTGAGGCTACAGGTTTAGGGACTACATACAGAGAACCCCTACCTAAAAATATATTCTTGGCCTTTACTAATTTATCTAGCTGTGCCTTTTCTTTGTGACTCAAAAGAAAATCAATGAATTTCCAGAATGAGAGAGACTTTAAGGACCAGTTACCTCAGCCCCCTCGAAGTCTTGGTCGGCTATCTACAATGGCATCGCTCCCTTCTCCTTTCTTCTATTTATTTAATTCTTATTAATCCCTCAAGACCTATTTAAAATTGCATAAGGTTCAACAATTGGAGAAGACTTATTGATCTTCTTCCTCGGAATGTCTGAAACACTTATCATAAATGCACAGATAACATTGAACACCTGACCTTTATGTACATGTGTATTCTTCCTTTCTCCAACTATGCTATAATTCAACTCACACACCCACCAGAAACACAAAGAAACCCCAACTCCAACACACTCCCACACACTTAAGTTCCACTGATCTTTACTTGTGTGCCTACTGGGTGCCACTCACGTGGTTAGGCACATAGTTGATGATATTTTAATTTTTCACCGTAGCCCTTGGTAGCCCGTTGGCTCTATATCACCCCCACTGCTGGGCAAATTGACGTACATAGTCAGTATTGAATGCCACGGGCAGAGGGAGAGGACCGTGTCCTGTTTCTGTTGAATTCTCCCGGACCTAGCACAGTGCCCTGCATGCACTTTATGCATAAAACCTATTTATGGAAGGAACGAATGATACCGACCCATGTTTGCTCTACAGATGCCAAATATATATAACACACCTCTAAACATAAAATCCGTCGGTTCATTTGGAGACTAGTGCTAGTGCAAATACGAATTTAGCTAAATGTCTTTTTCTCTTCAAATCAAACAATATAACACCACTGAGAGTACACTTACGGCTTCGCCAAACATCATCATTTCAATTTTCCAAAATTCAGCTACCACTGTATGTTAAGACCAGATTCAATTCTTATGTAAGATTCTGGTTTGAATCACATCATTCTCCCACCTCTCCTCCTCCAGACATTTTATCTTTTAGATGTATTTTTGAGTGCTTTAGAGGAGAAAAAAAAATCAAAAGCAATTCTCTCGTCTTGGTGCAGAAATGCATCACTTCCAATGGATGTGGCAATAGCGTGTTGATAGTATGAAAATAGAAGTGGTAAGAGCACCTTCCAGATGCTACATGTGATAAAATAACATACGAGGCGACTGGGTGGCCTTTCCTTTTAGTTTGTGTCCTGAGAGCGATTCTCTTAGGTTTTCTTTTTCTTTCCATTATCTGTAATACCTGTTCCATGACCCAGTGTTAGTATCAGAGAACCTAGCTATCAAACTATTTCAAGAGATCAACATTAATCCATTTGATTAAGAAAATACTTACTGAACGTCTAATATGTACCAGGCACTCTTCTCTGCGTTGGGGACACAGTGCTGAAAACGATGGAAAAATTCTTCCCATCATGAAGCTTATTTATGTTCTGGGGAAGGAGCACACAGACAATTAAGTACACACATACATAAATACATAAATAAATAACTCCAATTAATGACATGTGCTATAGAGAAAAAAAGGGACAAAAGGAGAATATTGGGATGAGCTATGCTAGATTGTGGGAACAAGGATGGTCTCTCTGTAAAGGTAACATCTGTTCTCAGAAGGAAACGTCAAGAAAAACTACACTATGCAAGCTACAAGGAAAGCCATTCTAGGCAGAAGAAAAGCACAAATGTAAAACCAATGAAATCCACGAGAATTTACAAGATGTTCTACTCTAACATTATTGTTGAATTTCTAAGAAACTGCTTTATCACAAATCAATATTTTAAAAAATTCTGGGGCTGCTGGGTGGCTCCATCAATTAAGCATCCAATTTTTTTTTTCTTAATGTTTATTTTATTTTTGAGAGAGAGAGAGCACTAGCAGGGGAGGGGCAGAGAGAGAGGAAGAAAGAGAGAATCCCAAGCAGGCTCCACACTGTCAGTGCAGAGCCCCATGTGGGGCTTGAACTCACAAACCATGAGATCATGACCTGAGGGCAATATCAAGAGTCAGCTGTTTAACTGACTGAACCACTCAGGCACCCCAAGCGTCTCACTCTTGATTTTGGCTCAGGTCATGATCTCAAGGTTCAAGCCCCCTATATGGGGGCTCTGTGCTGACAGGGCAGAGCCTGCTTGGAATTCTCTCTCTCCCTCCCTCCCTCTCTGTCCCTTTCCCCCACTTGCTCTCTCTGTCTCGAAACGAATAAACATTAAAAAAATATATTTTAAAAAAATTCCTTCAATGAAGAAAAAACACAGGAAGGACCTAAGACATTCCAAACTGCAACAACAGTTATTTTTCTCAAAAGAATCCCAATAATGAAGGTGAAAATTTATACAATCTTTAAGCAGACAAGGCATTCAAAATACTGAACAGTCGATCAGAAGGAACACGAGCAGAGATGCTCTTTGGAAGTCAGTGCCAGGAGTATTGCTTTGAGCTATAAACATCCATAAGTACATACAGAACTGGCTGGGAATAGCTTTGCCACAGAATAATAGCCTTTCTTATCCTGTAACATCAGAGCTATGCTGTCAGCATCATGATTTCCATAAATCTTTGTCACTTGTACCACTCATTGCTATAGAGCACCAAGCCATCCAAGAGAGAGCCCGATCCAAAGATCGCCCATCTCCCACCTCCAGGGTAGTCCCAGGTGGAAATTCCAGTGGTAGTCTGGATATTGTAAATTGTATTCCCTAGGTAATCAATTACACTACTGCCGATTTCACGATAAAATCTCATTACTTATTCATTCTACAAGTATTTATGGGGTCCTTACCATGTGCCAGGCCCTGCTCTGGGAACTAGGGCTGTGGTAGTAAACAAAGCAGACTAAGAATCCTGCTCTTGGGAAGTTTATATTATAATGGAAACGACCAAGAATAAACAAGCTACTGAATGAAACGCAAAGCGTTTTGTGTAGTGATAAGAAAAACAAGGAGGTGACTGGGAGGCTCAGTTGGTTGAGCTTGAACTCTTGGTTTGGGCTCAGGTTGTGATCCCAGGGTCGTGGGATGGAGCCCTGTGTTGGGCTCCATGCTGAGTGTGGAGCCTGCTTGGGACTCTCTCTCTCTCTCACTCTCTCTCTCTCTCTCTCTCTCACTCTCTCTCTCTCTCTTCCTCAGCCCCTCTGCCCCAATCCCACTCTCTCTTCCTCTCTCTAAGAAAAAAATTAAAAAGAAAAAACAAAATAAAGAAATAAAGAAAAGAAAAATAAGTAAATCAGGGGATAAGAACATGAAATATCAATGGGATTAACATGAAATGGAACGGATTAAAATGTTAGTGGCCTTACTGAGAGGGTGAGTTTGGAACCAAGACCCACAAGAAGTTAGGAATCTAGCCGTGTATTTATTGTGGAGAAAACATCCCAAGAAGAGGGACTGGCAGATGCCATGGAACAGAGCAAGGAGACAAGCATGCCAGCCTAACAAAAGAGCTAGTGAAGACGAAGCAGACTGCCCAGTGGAGAGAGAGACAGAAGACAATTCCAAGAAGCAAGAGGAAAATAAATCATCCCAGCCTTTTGCTCTGAGTGAAACAAGAAGCCAGCGGAGGTTCTGAGTGAAAAAGTGACATGGTATGTTTTATGCTACAACAGAGAGACGATGAATGTTGTTTGTGCATGACGGGACCATGCGTGTGTCTCTATCCCTCCTTTCCTTTTCGAGAATGTGTATCATCATAAAGAAATTGATTTATCCTATGAGTCTTTCTGTATTCTATAAATGTGATATCGGGAAAGTTCCGGGCTTCAAGACTGTACTCTAAAAAATACCATTTGAATAAAGAATGCCATATAGCCATTCTCATTTCCTTTTGGATTTGAGCATTTCTTATTGGCATTATTGTAGACATTAAAAGAAACACTTGACCCAAGAAATCTGAGTAAAACTAAAATTGAAATTAAAAATTCTAATGCCTAGGAATGCAAGCTGGTGCAGCCACTCTGGAAAACAGTATGGAGGTTCCTCAAAAAACTAAAAATAGAACTACCCCAGGACCCAGAAATTGCACTACTAGGTATTTATCCAATATGCTGTTTCGAAGGGACACATGCACCCCCATGTTTATGCAGCACTATCATCAATAGCCAAGGTATGGAAAGAACCCAAATGTCCCTCGATGGATGAATGGATAAAGAAAATGTGGTATATGTATACAATGGAGTGTTACTCAGCAATCAAAAAGCATGAAATGTTGCCATTTGCAACTACGTGGATGGAAGTGGAGGGTCTTATGCTAAGTGAAATTAGTCAGTCAGAAAAAGACAAAAATCATATGACCTCACTCATATGAGGACTTTAAGCGACAAAACAGATGACCATAAGGGAAGGGAAACAAAAATAATATAAAAACAGAGAGGGAGACAAAACAGAAGAGACTCATAAATACGGAGAACAAACTGAAGGTTGCTGGAGGGGTTGTGGGAGGGGGGACGGGCTAAATGCCTAAGGGGCACTAAGGAATCTGCTCCTGAAATCATCGCTGCACTAGATGCTAATGAATTTGGATGTAAATTAAAAAAGAAAAGAAAAAATAAAACAAGTTAAAAATCAAAAAAAAAAAAATTCTAATGCCTGTTTTTTTCAAGCTCTCCTCAAGATGCGGAACTTAGAGAAATATGAAAATCCCCAAAACTAAAAAAAAAAAAAAAAAAAAAAACAATTGCACTTCGTCTATCATGTGCATTGACAAATTTCTTCGAGAATCAAGGTGGGTGAGCTATGCTGGCAGGAAGCACAGAGGATAGATCCGTAACCCCTACTCCAATACAAGATTGATCTCTTTTGAGGTAGCCTGTGGAAAACTGACCAGGCAAGACTCCCACAGAGATATGCCAGAACACACAAACCAGAGACAATATGAAGAATAGAAGGAGACTCAACTAAATAATAACAATTCAGCAATCATAAGTCTATGGGAAAAAAATAGAAGTGTGGGGTTGACCAGAAAAACCGAAATTCCAAAAGATAAATTTCAAAGATAAAAATATTCAAAACACATTCAAGCATAAAGAATTGCTCTTCTGTAGGTAAAATCATGGTCCAGCTTCAAACTTCTTTTCCATCCTACATGACAGGAGACACTAGCAAAGAGTTTTGTGAATTAAGAAGTAACCCGTAAGGGGCACCTGGGTGGCTCAGTCGGTTGAGCGTCAGACTTGGGCTCAGGTCATGATTTCGTGGTTCTTGGGTTCCAGCCCCACATTGGGCTCTCAGCTGTCAGCCTGTCAGCACAAAGCCCGCTTCTCATCTTCCATACCCTTCTCTGGGCCCCTCCCCTATTTGCGCTCGCTCAAAAATAAATAATTTAAGAAAAATGTAAACAGCAAAATCAATCTTCTAACCAGCGAATGATTATTTCAAATAAGGGAGATACCAGAAAGGAAACCTTCTGTGCAGCATTCTGGCCAGTGGAGCTAGAGCAGGCTTTGAATTTTATTGACTTTCCTTAATCAGAGATGAATAGAACAGCTACTAGGCAAGTGTTGGTTTAAAGTTGCCAGTGGTAATAAAAAAAGTTAAACACAGAATTTATATAAAATATGGTTACAAAATTCAATACCATGTTAAGAATACATAATGTGGAAAACAGCCCATTTCTGCTTTCAAATCTCACCTACACCTGGTATCTATACCTAATAAGTAGGTGACAAAAATAAAGCTACAGAAACCTCTCACTTTTGAGTTTAGATGTGAATTCTAAATGAAATACTAGCAAATCAAATTCAGCGTATTAAAAATAATACATGGCAAAAAAGATAATAATACACTGCAAACAAGTAATGTTTATTACAAGAATGTTAGGGTTGTTTAATATTGGAAAATCTAATAATATGGGTCTTACACCATTGGATCAAAAGCAAAAAATACATATAAATAAATAATTGTTTCAAGAGATCCCAGACTGTTTAGCAAAACTCATTAACCCAGCCTGAGCAAACTTTTAGTGATGGTGGAATACAATGACATTCTTTTTTTAAGTTTATTTATTTTGAAAGACAGAGACAGCACAAGTGGGGAAGGACAGAGAGAGAGGGAGACGGAATCCTAAACAGGCTCCGCTCTGAGTGTGGAGCCAGACACAGGGCTCGAACCCACAAAACTCTGAGATCATGACCTGAGGGGAAACCAAGAGCCTAATGCTTAACCCCACTGAGCCACCCAGGCGGCCCTTGAAATTCTTTACCATAATAAAGCTTAGCTGTCTCAACTCACCAACCAACACTATTCTCGACAACTCAATAATTTTGATTCAATAGATATTAAGCTCTACCTAGGATGTGAGTGTGTAAGGTACACATAGTCCAGGCAGACAGTCCCTATCTTTCATGGGGTTTACACTGAAATGGAGGGTAAGTTTTTAATGAAGACCCACAAAGAGGTGAAAATTCTAGCTCTGTACTTGTTTGTGGGAAGAACATCCAGGTACAGGATTGAGGGCAGTGAGATGGAATTGACAATTGAACGGAGCACCTGCCATTTCCAATAGAGTCAGAAGCAAGGCTTCTATCGCTTGTCTCACTGTTTCTCATTACCATCTGTCAATTCTCTGGAAGTTCTAGTAACTGCCATAGAAGAAGAAAGAAAAGGAGCGGGGGTTGGGGGGAGGAGGAGGATGGTGAGGAGGAGAGGTAGAAGGGGTAGGAAGAAAATAACATAGAAGAAGATAAGAACAGAATAAGAAGAAATATAGTAATAAAATACAAAAAAGAGAGAACAATTATAAGTAATTGTAGATTATCTAAGTCTATAATTAGATAAAAAAACTAATAAAATGTGTGGGAGTGTTTGGATAAATAGCAATAAACATTACTAAAAGTTAATATTGTCTTTATACCAGCAATTTAAACAGAAAGTTTAATGGAAAACAAGCCCAATTGCCAGAACTCACCATATTACAAAATACTTAGGAATAAACTTAAAAAGGAAATTTAGGAAATTTACAGAAAATTACTAGGAAATACAGCGAACACCTTAATACACACACACACAAAATACGAAGAACCCCTCAAAGAACCACTCCAATTGAGAATCTAATGTAATTTATTTTTTTTTTTATTTTTTAATTTTTTTTTTCAACGTTTATTTATTTTTGGGACAGAGAGAGACAGAGCATGAACGGGGGAGGGGCAGAGAGAGAGGGAGACACAGAATCGGAAACAGGCTCCAGGCTCTGAGCCATCAGCCCAGAGCCCGACGCGGGGCTCGAACTCACGGACAGCGAGATCGTGACCTGGCTGAAGTCGGACGCTTAACCGACTGCGCCACCCAGGCGCCCCAAATGTAATTTAAGATAAAAAAAAAATTGAGCAAAAAAAAAAAAATCAATGGTGTTTTTGGGGGTAGGATATGACAATTTTCTAAACTTAACCTAAATGATAAAATAAGTGGATACATATCAAACAAATTGAAAAACAAGACTAAGGAGAGAAATTTAGAGTACCAGACCTCAGAAGCATGCAGAGGTATTTTGTGACCACTAAAATCTTTCTTATTCTGAGACAATAAGGAAAAAATAATTCCCTAAGTTCTCTTCGTAATCATTCCTATAGCAGACTTCACTCAGTATAGTGAATACAAGGGTGTGAAAAAACAAAGATCAAGTGAGTTCATTTGAAAGATCTTACTGTCTCTACTCAATGATTCATGAATTGGGGAGCATCCCACATAGCAGGGAGAAAGGAGCTCCAAGGAGTTGCATGAAATGAAACACTTTCACGAACCTCAGAGAGGAGGCCAGGGAAGTTACACTAGCTAAAAAGGAGATTGGTTGTGGCAAGGTCACCTCTTCCTTTAAGGGACTGCAGGGGTCTATCAGGCAGATGGCCTCATTCATGCTGACCAGGTAACTCCCGTAATTAGGTTAGGTAGTTAGGGAGTTAAGTCTCTGTTTGGTGACTTGAGGTGTAGCATAAGTGGCTCCAATTCAGACCTATGTGTCTCTCTTTCTTTTTCTTTTCTTTTCTTTTTTTTTTTTAACGTTTATTTATTTATTTCCAGAAGGACAGAGACAGCTTGAGTGGGGGAAGGGCAGAGACAGAGGGAGACCAAGAGTCCCAAGCAGGTTCCGCGCCATCAGCACAGAGCCCAATGCGGGGCTCGAACTCATGAAACCAAGAGTTGAACACTTAACCAACTGAGCCACCCAGGTGCCCATTGTCTCTTTCTTAACAGTGACAACATGAATTCGCTGGCTTTCCAGCAGGAAGTAACATGGCATAGGTAAAAGATGCTGAGTGTTTACCTTTTAAAACCTGAATTCAAATCTTGACCGTAATACTTGGTATGCATGTCATCTTGGAAAATTAACATTTTATACCTTCAACTTCCTCCTTCATAGAACGTTGCTATTATACTTACTTCAGAGTCTATCAGATAGAACATTCACTTAAAAACTAGCAAAGCTGCTGCAAACTTCAGTTTACCCTCAGTGCCTTGCATCTTCTGATCTAAATGTCACTTTTCAACTTGGTGTAAGTCCTTGACTCATTATTTGATGTCCCTGTGCCAGATTTTCTCAGGACACCATCGCTGTTATTCCCTACATCATGGTGGCTCAAAGCCTCAAAATTCTATAGCAGATTCTCTTGCCAACAGCTCTACTTAAATTCCACCAAAGAGAGGAATCCCAGGAACTTTTATAGACGAAAAAGAAGAAACCATTTCCCCCTCTGCCCCACTAGGTAGACACGGGTGCAAGGACACACATGAGGTTGGCCATGACTTCCAGTTGAGACACCTTCAGTATTACAGGCAGCTGAGAATAAACAGAAGTAGCTCCTGTGGTTTCAATAATTCCTATTTTGCTAAAACTAGAAGCAATTTTCTATGACCTTCACCTCCCTGGACTTTGAAAGCATCTAATTAAACTATAACATATCATCAATCTTAAGATACTTGGAGATTTCAGGGATGATAAAAGTGGACATATGTGCATTCCAGAAATGATGAAATGTGATACCAAGAGAAATTTCTATTTCTGTATGGACCCTTGACTGATATTGTATCCTACATTATTGTGTATATTCCGGAGTTTCAAGCTGAGTCTTTTTCTTCTTTGTGTCCTTAACGTAGGGTCTGGTTCAGAGTGATTGTCTATGCAATGTTTATTGTGTGACTACATAAATGAATTCTCTCCCTTACATCACACAAAAACACCTTCCCTGACATGTACACACATAAAGAAAATTACAGAAATTCTATAGTCACCTAATTACCTTACCTAATGTGTTTCTGTTGTTAGTTATTTTGGAATATTATATAAGAAATGTAAGGTAAGTAACTGGACATCTCAGAAAGAAAAGAAAATTGAAAAGTGGCTCATGATATTTAGTTACTCAGCAAGGCCTACTTGTTGATGAATTAACAACCTACTTAGTGAGTGTAGTATTTTGTTTGGGTAAGTTCCCAGCAGTATACCTTCTGTTCTATTAAAACTCTATCTTCGGGATGCCAGGGTGGCTCAATCGGTAAAGCATCTGACTCTTGATTTTGCCTCAGAACATGATCTCACGGGTCATGGGATCAAGCCCCATGTCGGGCTCTGCGCTGACAGCCTGAAGCCTGCTTGGGATTCTCCCCACCTCACAGATTTTCTCTTTCTCTCAAAATAAATAAACATTTAAAAAAAAAAAAGAAAAAAAACCCTCTGTTTTCAATTATATAAATGTTGATTTTTTTTTACATGCTATTTTTCAAATGCGCTAGCCTGTATCCGTCCATGATATTTAACTTCTCTACGTCTGATGATGGCAATTCTAGGCTTCCTCGAACTTTCTCCTCTTTTAATTTCCCCGAGGCCATGACACTGAACTTCTTCCAGCTTCTCTGCCAGTAACTTCCCCATGATCTCCCTAAGTTTCTTTTTCTTCTTCTTGTTTGAAAGGTATCATACACATTTCAACTCTCTCAGTCTCCTACCGAAAGAGGAACAGTACCCGACTTGAATCACTGCCAACTTTAGTGAAGTCTCCCAGCTTGCTGATTTTAAGCAATTAAAGAGAGATGTAAATATCCACAGCTGCCAATCAATTGATTTTTCTACATTCTGGTATATTTTGCAGATTTGATGGGTACAGTTTTCCTCTCCCCACAGACTGCAGCTGCAAATTTGCAACTTTTGAATTTCTGCTCATTTACCATTTGAAAATTTTGTTTGGAAAAATTAAAACTTTTTTTGTGCTGAAAAAAAAAATCAGTCAGCATTCTCTGTAAGTACCATATAAGGCAAGGATATGGCAGGAGAAAGACCAGTGATCTAGTTGTTAAGAATGGGCTCCAAAGGGCTCTAAAACATACCCCATCCAAATACCTGATACCTCGGATACCAGCATGAATGGGTTTGGTCATAAAACTGGAAGTGCCCCAAAGAAATACAATATGAGTCGCATATAGAAACCCTTCTTTAAGCATCCATAGTCCCAAATGCCTAATAATATATTACGACTTTTTTACCCATGCCTACGTGTGACTATTTCTACCTCTGAATATTTTGCAAGTAATTGAGTTTTCTTTCTGTGATCTAAAAAACAAACTTCTATGGATTCTTGCTGGGATCAGGTCAATTTTAAACCTTTTTTCCTGTCAACAATACTGAGAAGGTATTGTTCCATTAAACAGAGTTTTGATCCGCATGTCCAATGTGCCAGTGTCCAGAGCAAGATGTAGTCCCTGACTCACTCAAGTTGCTTATATTTCACACTGTAATTCATTTATCTTACAAGTGTTTTCTTGACTCACCGTTTCGTATTTCAGAATCACCATTTTCTACCTTCAAAGAACACGTTTTGTGGTTACTATAATATTCTTGGAGATGAAGAGTCTTGAACTCAGAGAAGGGAGTTACAGGATCTTTGATAAGAGTTCTTTAACATTCTTCAGGTAGAAATGAAGCCTAAAGAGAAGTGGTCCCAGGAAGAGGAGGGACAAAGGCAAGGCTATTAGCAAAGTTTGAGTACTGTGAATACTGTTGAACAGCTAAGAAACGCTGCTATCAAAGAGATTTCAAGCTGTAAAACATGTCAAAAATCAGTAATTAGATCCAACCCGCTGGCAGAACTCATACAACAAACTCTGCATCTCATCCTAAAAACAGCCACTGTCTTCCTATTCCATTCAATCATAATTCCCTATGGAAGAAAACACCATTCCAGTGGAGAAAGCTATCCCCAACAGTAGATGAAGCAACGTAGTTCATGTCCCTTTCAACACCTCCTCGACGTGGTTAAGAAAGGGATGATGCCTAGGGATTGGCTATGGATGCATCGTCCTTTGCCTGCTTCTAGGTTTATAATCAAAACCCTGTGGGGATAAGGTGCCCATGACCAGACCTTTACATAGAGAACCAAAGGACTCCAGGAAAGAGATAAGGGGGCAGATCAGCAAAACAACCACACCAGCCGTGATCCTGACAGAGCAACTGGCAGTAATCAGGTAAAACAACACATTTTCAAGAAACAGAAGATGACGATGGAATAATGAACATCGGGAGGGAAAATGAGTCCAGCCCCTGATAACACCCCCCAGAGTGGAAGCAATGACAGAGGGCACGGAAGCTGCCATTAACCCTGATGACTGTGGAGAGAAAGTGATCAGTATGGGAGTGTGGACACAGAGCCAGACCTCTGAGCCACAGGAAGAATTTTTTTTTTTTTTCCCAACACAGGATTGCCTGTTTGATTTGTTTTTGTAGCCTGCAAATAAAACATTCCATATGTTTCTGATTGTGAGTGAAATGGAGGGGAAAATAAAACATCCTAGTTTCAAAGTGGGATCCAAATGTTCTCAAATGTCTCCTTCCATGGATGGGGTTTCTATTATGGTCTCCAGAAATACTGTGATGGACAGGGCATACAATTCCTAAAGAATTTGTACAGGTGTCTGAGCAATATGATTCTTTTCTAAAGCCTATTTAAATTTTTCTGTTTCTTATATGGGGAAGCATGATTTTTTTTTTTTAATATCATTTGGACATGATTGATTGCATCTAATGTTAAATTTAAGAACTGTGATAACTAAAACTTCTAATTATTAGGTAAAAATCATATTTCAGATAATACCCACAAGCTTAGGCTTAGGACACAAGATAAGTTGAAAAATACAGGGAAATACAGAGATAACAGAAAAATGCCCAGTTTAGCCATTTCCTTTAGAAAAATTTTTTCATCTATCAAAAAAATTCATTACAGATGATTTGGGAGAGATTTGTGGTATTTTAATATATGTATGTTTTTTAAATTTACATTTTAGCTAAAGACACTGTACAAGTCGTTTTTTATGCAAAGATTACCTAACTACTAATCCATGATTTGGTTTCATTTTTATGGATTGCAATCTCATATTTAAGTAACTCAACTAAAAAAGACTTTGGTACAAGCTGTGTGGGGAGACCCTAACTCATTTTTTTTTCCAATTAGTAAAATTTCCCCATATAAGCAATTGAATAATGTATCCCCTTTACTAAAGGTTTCCAGTGGTTCTATAATGATATTAGATGTTAACTGGTATGTTTCAGGGAGTATTTCCAGGCCGTTGGTACCACATGAATCTGGCTGTTGATTCTTGGATCCTCATTATACTTTCTATTTGTTGTCATTTAGTAATGCTTTTAAATAGTCCACTGGGGAAGCCTCACTACATTCTCTTTTTCTTTTTTAATTTTTTTTAATGGTTGTTTATTTTTGAGAGAGAGACAGAGCATGAGATGGGGAGGGGCAGAGACAGGGAGACACAGAATCCGAAGCAGACTCCAGGCTCTGAGCTGTCAGCACAGAGCCAGACTCGGGGCTCGAACTCATGAACCATGAGATCAAGACCTGAGCCCGAGTGGAATGTTTAACCGATTGAGCCACACAGACACCCCACTACGTTGTCCTTTTAATTTTACTTCTTAGTTATATATTCCTTCAGAGGTATGTAGAAGTATTTTGTCCAATTTTAAAACATCACATTGGAACAGGGTTAAGTTAAAATATGTAAATTGACCAGAAAATTTTAATAAAATTAACTACTATACCTAGGCTGGTCTTTTGCTGCTCTTCCAATATCTTCAGGAATCTCGCTTCTCAGATTCCTCCCTGCCTTGAACACTCCCTTTCCCAGATATTGACAAAGCTTTTCCCGTAAAGCAAGCACATAAACAATTCTTAATACATGTCTTTTGAAGAAATGAATGTGTGAACTAGGTGCCACCCACATTCAGTAGCTTGTGACTCTCCAGTGAGGTCACTGTAATCAACAGATTCCCAGTCTTCACCTTTCCTACAGCCGTTCTCCAAACGCTTTCCTGAACTTTCTCTCTGCAAGGGTGGGTGAAGGGGGAGTGGCTTCACATTCAATTATGGCCGCCCGCAAGTCAACAGCTTTCCACTGCCTCTAAGGCTCTTACAGTCATTGAGGGCTCGTGCCTGAAATGACTATACTCAGTGAAGAATAGACGTTTCCCTCAGATTGCTTTCCACAAGTCTGTCATGAATTTCGAACATTAAGCTAATGTTTATGAAGCACCTACCAGGGGTCAGACATGCTGAGAATATCCTGTAAATAAGTTCTGTTGATGCTCACAGCAATCTCGCTGGGTATGTTGTATCAACTCCCATATTAGTAGATGTAAAATCATAGAGTTGAAATAAATTGTCCAAGGAGACATAACCAGCATGGAACAGACCCATGGTCTGGACATAATCAAACACTTCAAAGCCAGATATTCTCTCTCTCTCTCTCTCCCTCCCTCTCTCTTCTTTCTTTCCCTCTGTGTCTCTCTTCCTTTCCCTCTCTCCCTCTCCTTTTCTGTCCTTCTCCCTCCTCTCTCTCCCCCTGTCTCTTCCTCTCTTTCCCTCTGTCTCTCTCTCCCCCTCTTCCTCCCCGTCCCTCTCCCTCCCTCTCTCTTCCCCTCTTTGTCTCTCTCTTTCCCTCTCTTTCTTGTGAAGATACTGTGTTTCTACCCACAATTAACTACTCTGAAAAACTGAGGTCACAGTTACCAAGACCGCCCTCACTTTTGATACTGACTTCAAGTTCAGAGAGTTCCCCAAATGACCTCTAGTTTCTCTAATTTCCTAGGAAGACTCACAGAACACACTAAAAGCTGTTATAGGTAGTTATGTTCTTTTACAGGGACAGGGCATAGATTAAAATCAACCAAAGGAAGGCGCGCACAGGGCAGAGTCCGGGAGGGTACCAAACACAAATGTTCAGGAGGTATTATCCTGCCAGCACTGATGTGTGACAGTACTCAGAGTATTGCTAGCCAGGGGATCTCACTGAGTCTTTAATGTCCAGAGTTTTTCTTGGGGCTTCATTATGAAGGTATTGATTAATTGCCTGCATGGTTGAACTCAGTCTCAAGATCAATTGCTACCGTGTGACCGAAATCACGATTGCACTTTCTATTACGGGTCGCTCCCACCCCAAGACTATCAGGCACAACTGGCTGCACCCTAAGATCCGGTAAAAGCCTCTGTCTTAAACAAATGCACTCCTATCAGATACGACGTACGGAACCTCCTGGAATCTGAGGGCAATAGCCAGAACTCCGTCGTTGCACAAGGCCAGGTTCTTCACTCCCCAGTACCCGAATTAGCCATGAAGCCTTCAACATCTCCTTCTGAAGACAAAATGGCCCGTTATGGAGGCCAGGGTGCTTTCACAAGTCACACAAACAAACTTAAACTTGTGGACCCAGGCTAGTCACTTTAACACACTGGAGACAGGCTGACACGTGCACAGACCAGATCCGCTCATCACGTCAGCTGTTTCCCCAAGTGCTGTGCTCTGTCGCTCGAAGCTGGTTAGGGCTTGGCAGGTTTTTAGAGTACTAAGTTGAGAAAAAGCTCAGATGACAGTGAAAGTAAAGCATCAGGACTGTAAACTGCTAATTGCTAATTCCACGTGTTTGCAAGGCAAACAGCGGCGAGAAGTATCAGTGGTGAGAAATCCTTTCAGTTTGTACTTACATAGCTAATAGAAAAATGGAATTATGTGAAATCATATCTCTCACTAATTGTGTCCTCATCTCCAAATCAAGAATCCTTAATGTAAAGATTAAGATTGCTGAGTTTAAATCCCAGCTTTCCAGAGCGTTTGCTCTGTATTTTTATGCAATCTGCTTAATCTTCTCTCTCTGTTTTGGGGATACAGGACCTATGAGCAATGGAATACCATGCATTATAAAAATGATTAGCTTATACTCTGAATTCAGGTTGCCTGCGTTCAAATCCAACTTATGATCTATGCCAGCCGAGTGCTTCTCAGTGGGTTTCTCAATCTTTCTGGACTTCACGGTTCCCCCATTTATAAAATACCACTAATCCATTATAGTTTTTGTCATAGAAAAACCGCTCAGTGTGTGTTATCTATTATTATTATTATTATTATTATTATTATTATTACTAAAGCATTGGGATGAGCTGGTTACAATTTCTTGCTGTTAAGTATGCCTAATCCAAAATGGCTTGGTGTTAACGGAGTTTCAGATCAGCTAGGCTACTAATACAGAACTTTGGGAAACAAAACGTTCCTGACTATAGCTCAGAGCATCACTATCACCAGTTGTTAGTATAAACCAGAAGGATAGAAGACAGTGGGCGACCTGGCGTGGCTCTTGCTAAAATAAAGAATGTTGATTTCGAAAACAATAATAACTATAGACATGCACAATGTAATGGTTAATAGTATTGTCCTTTCTCTAACACCCCCAGTGATCTCCCTGGGAGGGAGAGGGGTTTCCACTGAGAAAAAAAGAAAAGTATTATGTTTCTACCCTTTTATCAATGACTAAATACAGAACCATTAAGACTGGTTTTCAATCCACTAAGGAGGCAGAATGGAGAATATAATGTAGTTAAAGAAGGGTGATGCACAGGTAATCTCCTCAGGGAGCCCTTTTCTTTTCTTTCTTTTTCATTCGGAGCTTGATATTCATTAATCACTGGGTTTTTTTAATCTACTTTGGTCTTTACTCCTCTTTTTGGTAAAGATTTGTTACTGTGACCACCTTGCTAATTGCTCTACAGTTTAAAATAAGATCAGAAATAGTTTGTTGGCAAAAATATACGGTTGAATGTGTCCATTCATAAATATGAATCATAAGAATAACAATAATAAATAATATATTTATGACATATATTTCAATTATACATTATAGCACATATTATACATAGGTTATATAATTTGTATCTCTACAGACTGTATATTTATAAGTATACATTGTGATATAATAGGTACTATCATAACTTCCATTATTATTGAGTATTTTTATGTGATCTTCAACGTACTTGGTTCTACTATTATCCCTAAATACTATACTATTGTCTTCAATTTTTAGATGAAAGCACAGAGATTCTGGGAAGATAAGTGAGTTTTCTGGACTCACACACAAAAATTGCAGAGCTAGTACATGAATCCCGATCTCTGACAAAAAGGTTCACGACCTTGCCGATATTCCATGGTGCTAACAAGAAAGAAAAGCAAATTAAGAATAATATCCACAGTATCCTGATGCTTAACATATACACATCACATCCTAGACACCGTACTAAATGTTTTACTCTCATTATCTGAGGAAATAGTTTCAGAAAAATCAAATATTTGATCAAGTCTGTAGTTAGGGACTTTCCAGAATATGTCATGCCCTAAAGCTTTTCTTTGATTTAATGGCGTCTCTTATTTTGAGGACATCTTGAACATTCCTGGCATATTCACTCATGTGAGAGCTGTCAAAACTCCAGCCACTGTGAAAGATCAGGGCCCCAAAGTTAAAAAGATCTAATTTCTATAATTAACAAGCCATGATCTTATTACTGATCTGTCACATTATGAGACTCTTTGAGGTCCGAGTCAAGTCCTTGGTTCCTTTATCTTTGAATGTGTTGTCAATAAAGAAGTAAATTCAATATATCTACAAATGACATTAAATATATCACAACGTAGAGAAGTTTAGGCACACTTGGGCAATGGATGCTATTATTGTTAAGCTGTCTTACTTTCAAAAAGGGAATCATCGCACAACGGGATGAAAGCAGAATATCATCTAGGAGGAAACAGAGAGAGCCAGAACCTAAAATCTACCTCATTTCTTATAAAGTTTCGTTTGCTCTCATGTGAGTACCTCCGTAAAGGCCTATTAGCATTGATTTCTTATCCATTTGTCATATGTCAATGTTCACTTGAGATGTACTTGGCATTTGCCTATCATAAAAAGTGGGGATCGGCAGATTTGTGTCAACTTAACTTTTAACCAAAACGTTATGCAATTGGACAGAAAAGCAACGTTAACATTATGCATTTGATTCAAGTTCCTGTGTTCAGTGGGCTCACATTTTAGAGTGCCCATCCTGAAAATTCTAATGCATGTCAAATCAGTATGTAAATACCAGCAATTCCGGGGAGATTTGCAATGTAGAGCCCTATGCTAATGAGCACCATCCCAGAGAACTGGAGGTTTTCCTTTCCCTCTGAAAGGTGACTGGAGAATGCTATCGGAAAGTGGATTGACTCATGAAGTTGTTTGGACCCTCTAAGCTGGTAATAGATGTAAAGTGCCAGACCAGGGCCTAGAATTGTATACCAGAGATAATAAAGAGTAAATGAATATTAGTTCAAAGCCCCAGTAACAAAACCCAGATACCGGGTTAACTAAGAGAAACTTAAAATATACACATTTTACATTCAATGCAGAAAAAAATGTTCTTATTCAGCCAATTTTGGAAACTTGCAAGTTTCAAGATGAAGATGTCCTCCTCATCAGGCATTTCAAAAGCGTGACTGGAGGTCTGTTGTTAACCTTTATTTGTGAAGAGGGAAAGGTATGGCCGTATCTCTGATGACGGTACCATTTAAAATTTGCTTTCTTGGGGAGCCTGGGAGGCTCGGTTGTTTAAGCGGTTAAGTCGGCTAAGCTCCTGATTTCCACTCAGTTCAAGATCTCACAGGTTTCTGAGTTCAAGCCCACATGTCTGGCTTTGTACTGACAGTTCACAGAAGCTGCTTGGAATTCTCTCTCCTCTCTCTCTGCCCCTACCCCCTGCTCGCACTCGCTTGGCGCTCTCTCTCTCTCTCAAAATAAACAAAAAATAAATAAATAAATAAAATTTGCTTTCTTATTCTTTGTCCCGCTTTCATTGTAGAATGGCTCACGGCTACTCCTAATAAAATATTGGGGAGACAATGTGATATAACAAGATCCATCCTGGTCTAACCAATTCTAACATGCCCTAGCCCTAACACTATTACTTATTTGCTATGTGAAGTTTCTAGCATTTAGTTATTTTTGAGAGACAGAGGGAGACAAGGCATGAGCAGGAGAGGGGGTAGAGAGAGGGAGACACAGAATCAGAAGCAAGCAGGCGCCAGGCTCTGAACTGTCAGCACAGACCCAACGTGGGGCTCAAACCCACAAACCATGAGATCATGACCTGAGCCGAAGTCGGAGGTTTAACCGACTGAGCCACCCAGGTGCCCCTGCTATGTAAACTTTCTAAAGCTCTATGTACTAGAGAAAGGATAAGACATAACTCATTCTTCTAAAGGTTATTGCAGGAACTAAATGTAACATCCTTTAGCAAATAGAAAGTACTGTGCGTGGGGTGCCTGGGTGGGTCAGAGGGTTAAGTATCCAGCTCTTGAAATTCCACTCAGGTCATGATCTCAGGGTCGAAAGTTCAAGCTCCGAGTCCAGCTCTGCACTGACATTTCAGAGCCTGCTTGGAATTCTCTCTCCTCCCTCTGCCCCTCCCCTGCTCTCGCTCACAGGTGCACTTTCTCTCTCTCTCTCTCTCTCTCAAAATAAATAAATAAACTTAAAATTTTTTAACCTTAAAAAAACAAATAAAACTTGCTTCCTTATTCATTTTCCTGCTTTCGTTATAGAGTGGTTCACGGCTACTCCTAATAAAATACTGGGGAGACAATGTGGGATAACAGAAAGATCCATCCTGGGCTGACCAATTCTAACCCCCAACACTATTATTTATAGTGTTTATAGAATAGCACATAACTCATTCTTCTAAGGGTTATTGCAAGAACTAAATGTGACAGACTTTCGCAAATACAAAATACTACGTAGGGGGGCACCTTGGTGGCTCCAAGGGGTAAGCCTCCAACTCCTGATTTTGGCTCAGGTCATTATCTCATGGTGGTGAGATCAAGCCCCGTGTCAAGCCCTGCTTCAAGCTCCTCGCTGAGCTTGGAGCCTGCTTGGGATTCTCTCTCTTGCTCTCTCTTGGCCTCTTCCCTGCTCGTTCTCTCTCTCTCTCTCTCTCTCTCTCTCTCTCTCATAAATAAATAAGTAAATAAATAAATATTTACAAAATAAAGCAGGGTGTGGCTGCAGGTAATACTATTGACGACATCTTGTACTTGTCCTTTGTCACAGAATAAATAATACCGTGCCTCCAAAGTTTGGAAGATATCTTCAGTCAGTGTAAGCGTTCTGGAAAGGGGCTCCTCCACATTTAAATTATTTTTTAAAAGCAGCCTATTAGAGTGCCTTTGAAAAGTTTACACTGCAGTTTCCCCCGCATCTATGGATCTTTTCCTCTTGTAAAATCCCAGGGCATTTCAAATAAGGAAAGGTCATTTAGCTCCTCTGGTCGATTATAGCTGTGATCCATTTCCCCAACGAGAAGCAAGGGAAGTGTTTCTCAATGTGTATCAGGGAAAAAAACTCTTAGACCATTAAGACTAAAACATTGCATATGCCACCAGCAGTAGGCACCTAATTTCATCACAGACGATTGATGATTCTGCCATCCGGGCTGAATCAGATCCGGGACACTGGGACTCCGCGCTTTGGGAGGGAGGCAGGTTCGCTGCAGCCTTCATCCAGTTTAAAAAATATTTTATTGACACATAGAGCATTCAGAGTCATAAAAATATATCATGTTTATCACTGCTTTTATGGCATGCATAGATATGACACAGGGGCATTGAGCCGTACAGTATTAGACAAGCGTTTATTTCACTCCTAAGCTGCTACGAATAATGCAGTGCTCAGCTTCTATCCTCTGAGCAGACAGGACAGATTTCATCAGAAATAAACACCGAAGAAAAACCAGAAAAATCAATGCAGATGCATATATTAGTGAAATGTCCTGATTGGGTTTTGTACGTGCTAAACAAGCCTGTTAGTAATCTTCCCGTGCACATTTCTGCCAAAGGCATCAGGTTTTGAAAAATGATCATGTTTCATGGATGTGGGAATACGGCCAGGAAATTTACCTGTAAGCACTTTGACTAACACCCATAGTTTATGATTACATTATCACCCAGACTCTGATACACATTTTTATGGAGAGCTGTTTCCTGAAGAATTATGATCTGAGACATTTGGTTTTTGAGTTACTGAGTGGACAAATAGTTACGAATGGCTCTAGATTGAAACAAACACAATTCTCCATTGCCTAGAGCCCCTTTAGGGCAAAGCTGGAGGGGAGAGAAAGGTTACAAGGGGAGCGGAGAGAAGACTGACATTTGCATATAAATGGCAAGTGTAAGTAAGTGGAAAGGAAGCATTAAGAAATTTGCATCTGATTTAAGCCTTGTCCTTATTCAGCAGAACGCTCCCGTGTCACAACTTGTTGGGCTGTGTTAGAATGGGAGCCAGGGGCAAAGACAATGTGGAAAAAGATGGTGGGAAATGAAGCCTTTCTAAACATGGATCGCATATCTGCCAAGTCCGCAGAGAAAATTCTAGACCTTCCTATGGAGTGATACATCCCCGCCCTGACTAAATATTTAGCTCACCTGCAGGCATAGAAAAATCTCCCCTTACCCAACGCCCTTTTCCTATAGCCTCCCTAAAGGTTATTTTTCTTCCTAGACATCATCAGACTTTCCTTTGTGTTGAAGCACATGCATATGAATTTTTTGTCTAGGTGGCTTAAACTTTTTCAAGGCAGGAACCATCTCATTAACGTACATATATCCCCTAACGCCTACTATCTATGATAGTGGGCAAATGGCATAGATTAGGCCCTAAAGAAAAAAAAATGGCGAATGAGCGAATAAAGAAAGAAAAGCTGGATTGCAGAATCCGGCATCATTATACTGCTCTGCTTATAGTGTTGCTTCATTCATGAGCAGAGACGCATCACCATCAGTAAGAACTCTTGAAAACAGAAAATTTAGAGAAGACGTGGTCTTGTTAAGAAAACGAGAAATAGGGGCGCCTGGGTGGCTCAGTCGGTTGATTGTCCGACTTCGGCTCAGGTTATGGTACAGCGGTTCATGGGTTCAAGCCCCTCATCGGGCTCTGTGCTGTCAGCTCAGAGCTGTTTATTAATAAACATTAAAAAAAAAAAAAATTAGAGGCACCTGGGTGGCTCAGTCTGTTAAGTGTCTGACTTTGGCTCAGGTCATGATCTCACGGTTTGTGGGTTTGAGCCCCGTGTCCCTCTCTGTGCTGACAGCTCAGAGCCTGGAGCTCCCCTGAGTCTCCCCGTCTCTCTGCCCCTCCCTTGCCCGTGCTCTGTCTCTCACTGTCTCTCACCGTCTCTCAAAAACAAATAAACATTTTTGAAAAAAATCTTAAAGAAAGAAAACGAAAAATACAATAAATACTGCCTTTGTTGCAGAAGTACCTATTTCTTGTTCCAAGTGTTTCCAATTTAGGACTTGATTTTCTCCGTGTCCAAGAGAAGCCTACATGAGCAGATAGGGTCTCCAAATCAGGCGACGAGCCGTGGCAGACATACCTACAGCTTGATATCAAAGAACAAAGCAGGAAAAAGTTTTCTTGTCACTAAAAGTAAAGGTACACATTATTTTGTTTTATTGTGTTTAAAACCCGTCGTCAGCTGCCCTATAATGAGCTAGGCAACAGCCGGTTTCTTTTGTAATAACCTGGTAAGACATATTGAATTCTCTTCTGTATTCTAGAATGCGAGTCGCAGGGAGGGAGTGGTTGGGCTCCTTTGCACTATGGAGTCATTACCTGTTCAGGATGGCTTGCTCTCGAGGATTGCAAAGAATTGCAGGCAGGCGCTCTCCCCTTGGTGGAACAATTGCTCATACAGAGTTTGACTTGTCTCTGGCTTCTGAGATACTTTCTGAAGTGTGCTTTTTAGAGAAGGGGGAAGAAGTTGTTTGCAACTGAGGAGTACAAAGAAAGGCAAAGGGAAAATGATGTATGTTTCGTTCCTCTTCTTATTTTCAAGCAGCACTATTTAAAGAGGTGCTCCCCAGCTGCCCACTGCATCTAGTAAGTATCCTATTAGGTAAAAGAGTGAAAAGTTGTATCGGGTAGCAGCTCTATGGGTCACCTGCTGTGTAACTTGGGTAAGTTACTTAATTTCTCTGTTGTCTCCATTTTTTTTTTTATCTGTAAAACAGGGGACAATAAAATTGTTTCTAAGGAATAACTGAGTAGACACATTTAAAGCACTTAGAACAGTGCCTGACACATAGTAAGCGTGCTGTGTTAAATACTATTTGGGAGTTCAAAAAGGTTATTTGGGAATCACTGGACAATTATTTTCTTTTTTCTTTTTGTTTGTTTTTTAATATTTGCTTTTCTTGCTTCTTTTGTGATGTGGAAATGTTGGGGTTGGAGACAAAGGCCAAGAAAGAATTCTTGAGATGTCTTTAGTGTGAAAAGGTGGTTTCATTAAAGCACAGGGACAGGACCCATGGACCCGTGGGTAGAAAGAGCCTCCCTGGGATTGTGAGGAGGGACTGATTATATACTTGGGAGTCGAGGGAGGTAAAGTCAAGGAGAAGTTTCCAAAAGGATTTTCATACGCGAAAGAAGACTCGGGATCCCGCTAAGGTTGTTTTTCCCCCTAGCAAAGTATGAATATTAAGTACGAACTCCCAGTTGGGAGTTCCTGGAAAATGTCTGACTCCTCCTGCCTCAAGTATTTGTCAATGGGCTGCAGGTTATAAGGAGATTTAATTTTATCTGGATTTAATCCTTCTGGCTTTGTTTCCCTCATTATTTTACATCCCAGTTTACAGCAGGACAAACTGGCTCCCCAGGTTGAACTCTTCTTTTCCACCCCTCCATTGCCACTGTCTCCCAAGTCCCAATTCCTTCCTTCTCAGCTTGTAATGCTATCACATTCCTGTTAAAAATCTAAGTGTTAAGCATTGACCTAAACACTTGGCATCCACTGAGAAAATGCAGTGAGATTTCATTGTCCCCTGAATGAGGTTTCAACTCCTGAGGCTACCGTTCTAGTGTTCCATCCTCTTGGTAAAATGGTCCTTCCCTTCTCCATCTTTTATCTCCGGCTGCCCCATCCACTTTCCTTATGCCACCCCCAATGGGGACAACTCATCATTCTTCAAACATATCTGACCACAATAATCTCTGTTCCTTCTACCTGGAATGACTTTCTCCTCCAAACTTGCCTTTCCTTCCAGACTAAAACTTCTATGTTATTTCTTATGAAAAAATTGTCCCTGATTCACCCAGGCAGAAAAAAATAACTTCCCCCTCCAGATTTTGATATCATTTTCCCATGGCTTCCAAATGGAAGTGTTACGCTAAGCCTCACTTATTTGTATGTCTCTCTTACCTCCGCCAATCAACCATTTGCCCTTGGAATGCTGAAAATGAAGCAAATGGCACCCTCCTTGACAGATACCTGAAAAACAACAGTCTCATGAATCAACACATCTGCCCTCACACACAGAAACGTGGGTTTGACAGAAAGCCTCTATTCCTAATACAGGAAGTAAAGGCATCGCCTCATACTCATTCAGGGAATAGTTATTGGGAAGCAAATATTGCCAGGATTTGAGCCTGGTGCCAGATATATAAAAATGAAAGTCTTTGACCTTTGAACTTTGAGACATTTGCAGCCTTTTCTTGGAGACTATACTTAGGCAGATAAATTACAGCTTGGTAAGCTATAGCGTGTGTTGTAGACATAAATAACCATGTCCGAGGGACATCTAGGCAGGCTTCCCATGAGAGATAGCATTTGGATTGAATCCTTGGAGGAGTTTTCCAGGTGAGATGATTGAGAATGGCAACCACGGAGAGGGAAAAGCATGATCCAAGGGATCAAGTTAAGAAAGGAACTAAGTAATAATTAGAAAAATCAGCATTTATTAAGTACATATTATGTGCCAAGCACTGTGCTAAGCTCCTTAATTATCATTATAAATTTAGGAGTTAGGAGGTATGGTTATTATTTCCATTTTACCAAAAGAGAAAAAAAACTGTGGTATATTAGGGTTCTCTAGAAAAACAGAACTAATAAGGTCCTTCTCTCCCTCTCTCTCCCTCTCTCCCTCTCTCTATCTCTCTCTCTCTCTCTCTCTCTCTCTCTCTCTCTCTCTCTGTATCTATATGATTTAAAGAATGGCAAGCCCAAAATTTGCAAGTAAGCTGGAGACCCAGGGAAGAGTTAACAGTCTGAGTGAAGGCAGTTGGCTGGCAGAATTCCCTCTTTGAGGGGAGAAGGTCAATCTTTTCTCTTTAAGCCTTCAACTGATTGGATAAGGCCCACTATTATGAAGGGTAATCTGCTTTACTCAGATTCTACTGATCGAAATGTTAATCCTCATCCAAAAAAATACTTTCACAAAAATATCTGTAATAGCATTTGATCAAATATCTAGGTACAACGGCCTAGCCAAGTTGACACATAACATTAACAGTCACATATGGCCTATGGAGTGAAGGCTATTCTGTACAGTTCATATAGAAAATATGTGATAGAACTGGGATTCAAGCTACTTTATATTACCTTGTTCACAGATGCAGGAAAAAAATTTAAATTTCTGGAAAGATCTAGGTCATATTCAAGCCAGAACCTTTAAGGCAAAAGCTGAGAGACTTAAATGGAAAACTAGTTACAGCTGCCAAATCTAAGTGGTCAGGCCAATTGTTGAAAGCCAAGCAGAAGCCGAATCAATGCGGGAAGGAGTGTTGAACAGGAAGAGGTTTTACAACGTCCAATCATCTTCTTGGGCAGTTGACTTCATGGATGCATTAGTGTATTAGTCTGAATTACAGGAAAAACAGGCTTGAAGGCAAGCTGATTGGAAGCTGGACAACTAACAGAAAGAGTTGTGAAAACCCAGGCCCAAAATGATAGGAGTCCAAGCTAAGAGTAATAACAAACTGGCTCCTACAGATGTGAAACAAGTCAAGTTCAAGTTCACATAGCTGCAAAGGACAATAATCTTGCCCCTATTCTACAATTGCATTTAATTGGTTACCATTGGCCAGGTTCTTAGGATTGCTGGGCATAAGAAAATAAGGGGAGAGACTCAAAGAGCCATAAAGGGCATCTAGAGAAAAACAGGAGGAAGGTATTCAATGGGAGGTGCTGGGCAGTAGCTATCGTGTCGTGCTAATAAATGTGTAGACTTGCAAAACCCTGAAAAGATATATGAGGAAAAAAATGAGCTAAATTAGAAAAGTATCCTATCTTGTGCTGAAAAAAAAAAATACTCTAAATAGATGAAGTGTAAAGAATGAATCAAAGAAGGATGAAACTAACTTCATTGATTAGCAAGTCACTGTGCAGTGTTCTTTAGATATGTACTCTAGTCTATTAGATATTACGAAAATAAATGTTTCTTTCCTTTTTACTTCAAGAAGACTGAGCAGATTGCCCAAGGACCCATAGCTGGTGATAACAGATACGGCATGTAAGTTCAGAAATGGCTGTCAGCAAATCCTGTGACATTTTCATTTCAATAGGGCCACCCTCTGACAGAAGAACAAGCCAGGCACATCAGTGTCCCCTGAGTATCTGAGATGGGAATATGTCAATTCATGAACATTTCATATATATATATATATATATATATATATATATATATATACACACACACACACATATATATATATATATAAGCTCTGTTGAAGGGTTCAGAGAACACTTAAGAAACATCAAAGTGAACTGTCTTTATGACATTAGTTTTACAGATAAAACATTTCACTAATGATTCTAGAACCTATAACACATATCTTCCATCCATTTACACTGCATAAAACCTGGTGTAATCCAAGGATTATCCTCCTACTAGTGGAGAAATTGAGGTTGTCCTAGGAATGCTCCCTCACTCTGCTCTCATTATTTTCTCTCGTGGATGGTTCATTGGCAAAAGCCTAACTGGATATCCCTCGGGTCCTAGGCCAGGGTCTCACATGTGGGGGCAACAAATGGCAGTATTGTGTTTGATGAGCTATCACTGTCCTTCTAGCTCCTGATGAACTAGGCATGATCAGAGAGCAACTTTCCACTGTATTCTAGTGAATCAAAGTGAAAAATATAAGGCTACTATATCATTTATATCCAATATCAGCTTTAAAAGCTCAGGCAAACAGGTCAATAAATTTAAGGAAATTGCAATTGTTCATAAATTATAAATTCTTCAGCTGTCTATATATTTTTCTATCAGCATATAAAGAACATACTGAAAACAATAAAGCTTATTATTTTATAAGCTATAATATGGTAATATAGTTGAGGAGGAAAATACAAACAGCATTTAAATGTCCAAGTTAACTGAAAGGGAACTGTTACTGAAAATCATCATATAACCACTACTCTCAAAACATTTATGTAAAGACTTAATATTGCTTTTTACTTAAAAAAAAAAAAAACTCTTAATTTTCACGTGTGCACTGTCTGATTTGGTCATAAAAATATCCTATGCTCTCTCTAGGATATCAGTGAAGGAAAAGAATCTTCCTCTATTTTAAATTTTCAGGAAAATAACAGAAAAATACATGTGATATTTACATAATCACAGGCCCAAAGACCAGCATCGAAACCATTATTCAATAAATACTTTTGGAATGTCTGTTATGTGCTACCTAAATATCTGTCAATAAAAGACCAGTTGAGGGGCGCCTGGGTGGCGCAGTCGGTTGAGCGTCCGACTTCAGCCAGGTCACGATCTCGCGGTCCGTGAGTTCGAGCCCCGCGTCGGGCTCTGGGCTGATGGCTCAGAGCCTGGAGCCTGTTTCTGATTCTGTGTCTCCCTCTCTCTCTGCCCCTCCCCCGTTCATGCTTTGTCTCTCTCTGTCCCAAAAATAAACAAACGTTGAAAAAAGACCAGTTGAATAAACTGGTACATTTACATATTGGAGCACTATGTAGCTATTAAAAAAAAAAAAAAAGAATGGGAAATAATTTTATAAAATACTGTGAAGTGATCAGCAGGATACAGAAATAAGTGGGGGGAAAAGCAAAATGAAAAGAAAGCATACAGTGAGCTACATTTATTCTATGAGTGAGTTTAGAAAATATAGAAAATAGGGGCACCTGGGTGGCTCAGTCGGTTGGGAGTCCGGCCTCGGCTCAGGTCATGATCTCACACTCCGTGAGTTCAAGCCCCGTGTTGGGCTCTGTGCCGACATCTCAGAGCCTGGAGCCTGCTTCAGATTCTGTGTCTCCCTCTCTCTCTACCCCTCCCCTGCTCATGCTCTGTCTCTGTCTCAAACATAAACAAAAAACATGTAAGAAAATATAGAAAATATATCTATATTTGCTTCTATTTTTAAAAAATGAAAGGATAAACAACAACATAAAATGTAATAATCTGGTAAAGAGTTTGAAGGAGACAGAAACCGAAGCTAGACCCTTCTCAATATAACTTTTTAAAACCTGATTCTATAACTCTGTGGAATCTTTGATTTATTAAAAAACACAGATTAGGGGCGCCTGGGTGGCGCAGTCGGTTAAGCGGCTGACTTCAGCCAGGTCACGATCTCGCGGTCCGTGAGTTTGAGCCCCGCATCAGGCTCTGGGCTGATGGCTCAGAGCCTGGAGCCTGTTTCCGATTCTGTGTCTCCCTCTCTCTCTGCCCCTCCCCCGTTCATGCTCTGTCTCTCTCTGTCCCAAAAATAAATAAACGTTGAAAAAAAAAAATTAAAAAAAAAAAAAACACAGATTAATAAATTAATAACACACAATAAATTGTCAATCAAACTTGGAAGAAAAATGAAATGAGAGAACCTAACTATATATAAAGGTAGTTGTCATAACCCCACAAAATGGAATTATTCCCAAATGACTTTAACACTGTAATTTCACTAGACACCCTGATGACATTTACCCCAAAATTGAAAGAAGAGCAGATTCAACCTAACCAATCAAACAAAACCCTCCCACTTTTTAACACGTTGTTGTGTTGGTGAAGGAGCAAATCGTGTCATTCTGGCCTATGATGGGTGTTTTGGCGGATGAAGTAAGGGAATATTGGTGTCTTTGACAACTGGGATTTTTGGCTTAAGAGAAGGAACATATGGAAAGACTGACGAGATTGAGTAAAAACCATATCGAATTGGAAGTGTTTGCATGAAATTACTATAAATTTTCCCTTTTAAAAATATGAACTCTGTTGGACTGGCCACAGGAAGGAGACTAATGGTAATCAGCAGCCCAGAAGCAAGAAGGACTATTCTTATCTATATTATAATCTCTAAAGAGCACATCTCTTTAAAATGACTCAAGGATCTTTGGAGAGATTCCTAAATCCAGTTCTGAAATGAAAAAAGTGCAAACTGTTTTGATAGCAAGGAAGCTATTAAAGATGATGGGGGTCATGACCAATGGCTCAGGGGCCAACGCAAAGAATTTCCCTCTGGCCACAAGTGGGATAACTTGACTAGCAGTAAAGATAATTGCAGTGAATTAAAACACATCCGATAATCTTATCTGTTAAATCTGTGAGTCCGTAATTTTACAAAACAAAACAAAACGTACTACTCACCTTTAAAAATGAATCCTCATTGTTAACTTTTAGAAAATTAGAGGGCACAGACGCATCAGCTGAAAACTACAAAATAAAAGGAAGTATTCAAACATTTATAAATGTTGAGGCATTTATGTTGCCTTTCTGTGCAATATTTACCTGTGTTGCCAAGTAATTGACAACTGGTAATTTCTCTATTTAAGATAGTCTAGATAATAAATAAAGGACTGGTAAAATTAAAACTTATTTAAATTTATCCATAAGTAAAGGAGTCAAAAGGATTATTCTCTTAACACTATATTGTATACTTTGTTCTATCTCTCTTCCTTATTTATCAACCCTTACAAGTCATTACCACTTAGATTTCATTCTTATTCCTCATTTATAAGATACCTAAACCAAGCCCATGATTTCTCCCTACATGTTTCCTGACTTTCTGTTTTATTTTACGAGGACAACACACTTCCTCCATTTCGAAGATCTGAAAACCACGTTACCCTCGACTCACTCTCCTTTTCATGAGATCCTATATAAAAACAGCTACTGAGCCCTCCAATTTTACCAGAGCAGTATCTTAAAAACACATCATCTCTTCGCTATTCCCTTTCTCAGCCCTACCTTTAGACCAGGTAATCAGGGCCCCCGTCTCACATCGCAGGAGGTTCTACTCTGGCCTTCCTCTGGACACAAACCTTGCCAAAAGATGGAAAGTTACAAAGACCAAGAAAATTTTCCCACATGAAGCTCGCACGTCCCATTCCAGATCATGATGAAGGTTCCGAGGACCCTAGACTACCTTGCCCAAATGACCCCAAGCCTACTTTCCTGGGTTGTTCTCCCAAGGACACACTGCATACTTGACATGGCTTTTGGAAGAGGGGATGCATGTGCAACATGACCTTGGGTGTCCATATGCTCAAGAGACCCTTTGTGGAAGGGATGGATCCTGGGGTTGGGAGAAAAGGGGAGTGTGCAAGAGGCTGGGTGTCTCCACTGGAGTTCTAACCATGGCTCTATAAACAATAGAACCAAGCCTGTGGGCCACTCTAGTGAGATGCCGCCATCTTTCACAGGAGCTACTGTAGCAATCTTAAGATTGGTTATCCATTTCTTAGAAATTTGGTTCAATCTTTTAAAAAGTCTGGACTTGATGAACTAGCAGAATAAGGATGGCCTGCGAATAAGTTATATGTACGGATTCCTCATTTCTGAAGTAGCAGCTCTGAGCTGCAGTTGGGAATCTGCTTGGGCCCAAGCTCTTCAATAATTCTGCATGTTGAAGTTTGTGCTAAAGCACTTCCTCTCTCCAGTGCGTTCTATACACTCTTGCCAGATTCACATCAGTAAGGCTCAGTTCTAATCATATCATCTGCTTCTCAATATCTTACAATGGTTTTCCATTGATTTTAACACCAAAGGCAGTCTTCTCAACTCTTCTTGTGCACATACAATTCTTCCAGATGAATCACATGCTACTTCCAAAATTTACCCTATGGTTGGGTGGTTGGCAAACTTTACCTGTAAAGGGCTAGAGAGTAAGTATTTTAGGATTTGCAGGCATTCAAAAGTTCAGTCACAACTACTCAAATCTAAACAAAAATAGTCATGGCATTATGTAAATGAGTGTGCATGGCTATGTTCTGCTTACCAAAACAAGATTTGTCTGAAGGCCATAGCCGAACTGACTTCTACTCTTCCATGAATCCTCGCCATGTGTTCATGCCATTCCCTCTATTTCTGGATTTCCATGTCCTACTCAGAATCTACTTCAACAGCTAATTCCTTTAAAAATCTTCCCTGAGCATCTGCCCTATTCACCATTCCCCAGAAGGACCAATACTTTTGTCACTCTATTCCTATGTCACACAGAGAATTGAATCCACTTAGGAATCTAGGATATGCCCATGACTCCACTGTGGGCAACCAGAGTGCCTCCTTCTCCCTGGATACAGTGATTGATTCAGCGATGAGCATGTGATCGGTCAGAACCAATGAGGCAGATTCCTGCTGGGACTGCGAATGGAGTGGCATTTCTTCACATCCACCTCATTTGGGCATAGCATACTGGCCTGGAGCTCACAGGAGTTATTCTACCAGCACAGAATCCCTGTTTGGAAATGTAGGTTACCAGTAGACCTCAGAGGATTAAGTGAAACAATGACCCCATTACAAGGCCTAGTGTCTAAAAATTAACAAGCTCTCCTATATCCAGATATCAACCAAAACCAAACAAACAGAATGTAGTATATAATCCATTTTTCAACATTTGCTTCGAATCATTCCGAAATCTTAGGAACTTGGAGAAAAGGGAGAAAAAGAAGAAATGGCATTTTATAGCTCATTTCGGAGGCCAACAATAGGTGTGATGTTTATCTTCCATAACATACCTTGGGTGAAAAATCATTAGGCAGTAGTCTTGAAGTTCTCTCCTGGTGGCTGTGGCACTTGTTTTAAGCTTGAAAAAAAATCAGAGAAGGGAGGAAAGGAAGCCAAATCTTCAGTGAATAGAACCCAGGCAGTGACAAAACGCTGGTAAACAGAGGAAAGCAGCTGCCTCTAGTTAAGCCTCCGAGCCACATATTACACGGAACAAAGCTGCTTTTTCAAATGTTGTTTTCAGCTGGATGAAAAATGATGTTTGCTCTCTTTCATTTCGGGATTTTTCATATCTATAAAATGGACTTGCCATAAAAATCACTGTTGAAATGGAACAGCTAATATCAGCCTGACCACAAGACAATGGGCTTCGTTAAAAAGTTATTTATCAACATAAATGATCTTGCATATCTGACACGTTTTTATGCAGAAAGGGATGGAGTAATAGACCCATGCTTTTATAATGCAATGCCCTGTAACTAATGATTTTTTGAAAAATAATTTTGCATTTCTAACAATTTTATGAGGAAGCTAATGACTTCAAATGATGAATGGTTAGTCAAAAAAAAAAAAAAAGACTGACTTTGTGTGGTTAATGATTTCTCATAGTTAATGAGAGAATACCACTCCTACAATTTTAGGGAGGGCTGCTTTCCAAGTGGTAATTGGTCCTAAAGATTCTTACACCTTTACCCAGTGATCTGTAGGTGACTCTTCACAGATGGACTTCCATCGACATTGCATCACTTTGTTGCATATGCATATACTGGATTATGACCTCTTTAAACGTTAAGAATACTGAAAGAATATCCAAATGGATTATTTTGTCTTTGTTGAATCGGCACTAATGATCTCAACTTCTTCTTTGTTCTTTTAGCATCTTAAAACCTGTCGAACGTAACTTTAAGGCAGAAAATACAGCAATGGAAACAGACAATACTGTTTTTTTGAGAGTCGTTCTTCTTAAGTGGGGCCAATTTCCCCCCACTCCTTGCCAGTGGATCCTGCCATGCCCAGGATAGCCCTGCAACAGTTAACTATCTACTCTAAAATGTAGAGAGCCGACCAAGTGCTCCCCAAAAGTAGAATGTAAACACTCAGCTAATGAAAACTGTTGCTTTTCTTGTTCACTTATATCCAGCCCAATTCTTTATTCTTCATGAAACGTTAGCAATCCTGATAATGCGTGGCGGACTGTGCACCCTCCCGCCAGCTGCCAGAGGATGTTTCTTTGCCCCTCAACTAGTGTGCGGCTCTCTTTCTAGCTTCTGGTTATCTCTACAATTGAAACCATGTTACTGAAGAGGTTGCTAGCCATGTTCACGCCATCGGCTGCAGATACACTATTTCAGCATCCGGACAGCCACTTGGCATTTAGGTAATGTGGGAGAAGCAGGAGAATGTTTAATGAGGTTCCTTCTTATCTACCTAAGGTAGTGAGAAGATGAATTCATGAATTCGAACACAGAATGAAAACTCAAAAAGAACACAATTTAGAATCGGCTTCATGGCTTTAAACTAGCATTGTCTGCAGTGTAATGGTGATTACACAGGAAAACAAGAAGTAATTTCTAACTTGTTTCTAAAGTATACTGGTTCTATCTGAATAGAGGAAAGACTATTTTATGGAATCCAATAACAAAATGGCAGTCATTTTAAGACCTAAAATATGATTTCAGCACATGGCTCAAAGGTTGGTAAATGTGCCATTTTACATTGGCTGACACCTCTGTGCAGAGTTCCAGAACAATACCGTTCGGTCACAGCTTTGGCAGATTGCTATCACCCAGAGACCTTTTTATAAGACCAAAATCAAGCTGTGCACTGTGAAATCCACCACATTATTGGATCACGTAGATGTACCCAGTGGTCTGGAGCTTTACGAGGTAAAATCCACTTCCAAGTTTAAGTAGCTGCCACCCTGAGATAAATGGAAAAACACCAACCAGCTTCTTCCAAGCTTAGAATGACCCATTATATTGAGCAAGAAATTGCATATAAGGAATTGCCCTGTTCTCAAACTAGGCTACTCAAAAGGGAGTTGTCTGTATAACAAATTAAGGAAACAAGTTACTCTAATATCACTAGAAGTGTGAATATTCATGGATATTCTCCTTCTGTAAGACTAGACTTGCATTGCAAGAGTTCATGGATGAGAGGGGGGAAGTCAATGGGTAAGATATACTATCATTTGGAAGAGATGCAATTTTTGGTTTATTTTATTTATTTATTTATTTATTTTTAATTTTTTTTTTCAACGTTTATTTATTTTTGGGACAGAGAGAGACACAGCATGAACAGGGGAAGGGCAGAGAGAGAGGGAGACACAGAATTGGAAACAGGCTCCAGGCTCTGAGCCATCAGCCCAGAGCCCGACGCGGGGCTCGAACTCACGGACCGCGAGATCGTGACCTGGCTGAAGTCGAACGCTTAACCGACTGCGCCACCCAGGCGCCCCAATTTTTGGTTTATTTTAAAGATTCTGGGAGCCTAGATTATATATACTACCACTGGAATATATATTTAAATTTTTTTCTCTGAGGGAACTTAGGTAGCTAATCTGAGTTAGTACATTATTAAAAATACTATGGCTCCTTTTTAGAGCCATTGAACATTTTTTTCTAATATCTTGTTTTGCATGGTCTAGGAGGGTTCTGGGGAAGAGGTCCCCATGACATGTAAGCCCATTCTCTGCTGAGAATATAATTTAAATTCTTCATAAAAATGCAAAGAGACATAAAACATATTTGAAAGAAATAGAATATTAACATGAGGGATCAGACTGAAAAGCACTTCATTTGAACCATGTCATGCTATTTTATTCCTGAAACTTCTCTAAACATCATTTCCATCATTTAATGACTCAGGTAGAATGGAAATGTCATTCCAGTTTGGTCTCCTTTTTGTTATAAAATATGATGCTAGTATTGGACGGTACTACATACTACAAAGTCTTTCAAATCACTTCTAGAAAATGAAGAGAACCCGTCACTCAACTGTAGACATTTCTAAGATGAATGATGATTCTTTGAAATTACATGTCTTACTAAAACCTGTATTTTGCCTCCACGGCTTTTGAAAACTTAATATTCAAATCGCCATCATTTAAATTTTCCTCCTTCACTTCTTAAAATCTTGGACGGAGGGCTGCTTAAATGCAAGACCCTCTGCCTAACATGTTCAGATTATGGCTGCTCCTTGAACTCTTCTTAGCTTGAGATTATAACAACTGGTGGAGAAGAAACTTAAGGAGGACAAAAGTGGAAGGAAGATAATAAGGTGCGTGAAGAAGTCTGTGTTATGCTGGTATAAGCAAATTATATTGAGTCCCCGCAGTGTAAAATCCCGTAAACAAATGGAAGCGAAATGACACAATCTCATTCATTTATTTTTGCTAACAATTTTACTAGTGTCTGAAATATTAAAATAATGAAATGCATATGGGAAGAAATTTTATCTCGTAGCAGCCACATATGCTTACAATGCATAGTTTTAACCTACTGCAAACATTAGAAACAGGTCATAGGTCCTTATAGAAGTTAAAATATTTGAGTGAAATAAAAGGATAAAACAAAAAGAATAGAATAACATATGAAAGAAACAAAAACAAGATGAGGAAATTCACAATGCCAGGAATGAAACAGCAATTTATATTTTGTTATCTGAATTATAGGAGTATTGTTTTTATTAAAAAATTTTGTTGCATATGTTCTATCAATCTCGAGACTTCAATCAACCTGAAAAATCAAAGAATTAAATAGCTTCAGAACTGGAAGAGCCTTAAGTACAATCTTATTCAAATTTCTTGCTATTTCATATTCATATAAAGAAATTGGAATTTGGTTAACTTTCTTTTTCCAAGTAACTCACCTGAATTCAGAGATGGATTTTCTTTTTCCCAAATGAGTCTGAGATTTAGGATTCCCATGTGGAAAGTAAGGCAATAAAGGAATCAATAATCAACTGATGCATGGGGCAAAGTAGTGATGAGGAATGTGATGAATTGGGCATCTGAGAATATGTCTTGCATTTTAATTACGAGTTGGCATTAATATGAATCGTAAAAGAGGGGATTTTTGTCTGTATGCATGTATTTATAAATGCCCTAGGCCCTGGTATCCTAACTTGAATAATTATTGAGTATTTTTCTGTAGTTGGGAGTTTGATGTGGTTGAATGGAAATTCACTGAAATGAAACTAGATTACAATGATCATCAGGGGAGGCCCCCTTTGCCATTATATAGATGAGCCAAACACTAGAAAATAGCTCCAGTACATCTGCTTATAATGGTGTTTGGCATTTGAAACAAGATTATTTGGATCATCTGTGATATCTTAACAATGATCCAGTTCCCAGCTTGCTAATAATTCATGCATTTCAGTATAGAAAAATACAACTTGTTTATGCAGAAATAAATAATATGTAAGCTTTATTTTACTCTGAAATGAACATTGTAAATAATTCTAAGTGAGGTTCTTTTTTTTTTTTTTTTTTTGTTCTGATAATATACTCCGAAATTCCTGGGTGCGTTAAGTAGAAGGACTCTACTAGGATTCAGGCTTTGCTGCAAAGTCAACATTTTATGTATGGCTATAAAACACATTATCAGAGATTGAGAGGTTCGTGCACCTTTGCCTGGTCAAAGAGTTAACACCGTCTACACAAAAACAACTCAGAAGCTAAGCTTTTGAAAGGAAAATTATGACAGTTCGTAACTAACCCAGGTATAAATCCGATCTTTGACTACAATCTTAGGCAAGCACTCTTGGCTCATAACTGAACCCACATGAGGAGTCCTCAGTTTGGTTCATGAGAGACACCCTGGGGCCCACACAGATATACTAGAAAAGGGTCTTTGGGGAAGAGATCATAGAATGACTCTGGTAAAGCAGAAATATCATTCCATTTGGGTCTCTTTCTTGTTATAAAATAGGATTATAGTATCGGATGCTACTACATAGTACAAACTCAAACAACTTCTGAGAAATGAAGACAGCCTCTTCCTTAGCTGTAATTCTTTCTTTAAAAAAAAATGATTATTTATTTTGAGAGAGAGAGAAAGAGAGAGAGCAAGCAGAGGAGGGGCAGAGAGAGAGAGGGGGCCAGAGGATCCAAAGTGGGCTCTGCGATGACAGCACAGAGCCCAATGCAGGGCTCAAACTCACCAACTGTAAGATCCTGACTTGAGCTGAAGTCAGTTATTTAACCAACTGAGCCACTCAGGTGCCCCACTGTAGACATTTCTATAATATCTGTATTTTTTAAAAATACTCTCCATCTGCTTTTGGTGATCCACCAGACTTGGGGACCACTAGTCTGGATGAAATTGACGTTTAACCAAAATAAAATTGAGAAGAACTGAGACTCAAATATAGATATATGTTTTATACAACAAAAATCTTTCAACTATGACGGAAGCTCAGCACATAAAGGCATCTCAGTATAAAATGGTAAATTACTTCATAATTTATTCTCCCATGAAACGTATTGGGTTGATAAGGCTTGAGGTTTCATTTCTTAAAATATTCTATTTGAAACAAACAAACAAAAGCAGAAACAGACCCATAAATAGAGAGATGGTTGTTAGAGGGGAGGCAGGTGGAGAAATGGGAAAAAAAGGTCGAAGACGAGTGGGAAATACGGGTTTGCAGTTACAGAAAGAATAAGTCATGGGGATAAAAGGCACAGCATAGGTAACATAGTCAATGGTATTATAATAGTGTCGTGTGCTGACGGATGGTAGTTACACTTGTGGTGAGCACAGCATAACATACAGACTTGTTGGATCACTATGTTGTACACCTGAAAGTAATGTAACATTGTGTGTCAACTGTGCTTTAATTGAACGAGAGAGAGAGAGAGCCCATTTGCACCAGATCTTAATACCTAGTGAATGAATGTCTCACATCTCAATGAAGAAGGATTACGTTCAATAAAATTAAACTTTGGGGCGCCTGGGTGGCGCAGTCGGTTAAGCGTCCGACTTCGGCCAGGTTACGATCTCGCGGTCCGTGAGTTCGAGCCCCGCGTCGGGCTCTGGGCTGATGGCTCAGAGCCTGGAGCCTGTTTCTGATTCTGTGTCTCCCTCTCTCTCTGCCCCTCCCCCGTTCATGCTCTGTCTCTCTCTGTCCCAAAAATAAATAAACGTTGAAAAAAAAAATTAAAATTAAACTTTAATTCAAGTTCTACCATTCCTCTAATTGATGGCCTTGTAAGGTGACTTGGTTTGTGGTTGCTTTGGCATTTGAAAACTTTGACCGAGGATAAGGTAATAAGTCTTCTATCTCTGTTTTATGCCTGACTTGTTTGTACCCAGGAATTCAACGATCCAGTGATTTCGTTCCTGATTCAAGGTGACTTTGAAATGAATTCATTCAATAAACATTTACTAAGAGAGTATTTTGTGCCAGTTCTGATTTGTCTGACCAAGTAAAATTCTTTTATTATTTCAGTATCCATTAAAAGCATTACAAATCATTTATTTAAACACATATAAGAAGTAGTAGGTACCAAAATATATAATAAATGGGGTGATTCAATTATTAAGTTTGAAATACCAGTAACCCATGTTTGGCTGTTCACTCTTATTTCTGTTTAGTTCAGTCCTTTCTTGTACCTTTGTGATGGTCAAGGCACTGGTTATGGGTTAGAGGTACAACTACGGATGCCTTGTTCTGGGAGTTCACAATTTAAAGTGAAAATATCTGGGGCGCCCGAGTGGCTCAGCCGGTTGAGCATCCGACTTTGGCTCAGGTCATGATCTCACGGTTCGTGGGTTCAAGCCCTGTGCCGGGCTCTGTGCTGACAGCTCAGGGCCTGGAGTCTGCTTCGGATTCTGTGTCTCCCTCTCTCTCTGCTCCTCCCCTGCTCACACTCTGTCTCTCTTTCAAAAATAAATAAAAAAGATTTTTAAAAAATTTTAAAAAAACACAATAAAGTAAAAATATCAGTAGTCTACAGAGCTGGTATTGGGGTGCCTGGGTGATTCAGTCAATTAAGTGTCTGACTCTTGGTTTCTGCTCAGGTCATGATCTCACAGTTCGTGAGTTCAACGTCTGCGTCAGTCTCCATGCTGACAATGTGGAGCCCGCTTGGAATTCTCTCTCTTTGCCCCGCCCCCCCTCAAAATAAATAAATAAACTTTGAAAAAAAAAAAGGATTTAGCTTGCACATTTACATATATATTGAGGTCAGAGTTTCTAGTACCTTTGCATCCTATTGACAAAACCAGCTTTTAATAACGATCTTTTATTACTTCGGTAAGTAATTACCCTTGATTGAAATTCAATTTGATTAAACCCACTTTTATCATACAGCTATTGTGCTGTAGTAAGATTCAAGTATTGATGGATATGTTCTATTATTTCTTATTATGTTTTGCCCACATTTAATTCTTTTATGATTTCAAATATTAACTGAAGAAAAAAGATATGGTATACATGCTTCGTTTCTCAAACTGGTTTCACTGGTTTAAAAAAATGTTTTTCTAGTTTATAAAGTCCCATTCCTAATGCCATTGTCAATCTTGCTATGGCCAAATTTGCAAGAAACATCCACATTGCAGCTGGGGGATGCCCTATCTATCAAGGACCAGAACATTGCATGGCCAGCAGAAATCCAAACCCTTCCCCAATGGTCAATACCAATGCTCAAGGAATTATGGTTTGAAACCCTCATGTGTCACTCTCATCGCCCCTGTCTCCACATGTATGCATGTTCTGTGCCATGTTGCTCTAGATATGAGGCTTGATGTCATTTCATTGCAAAAAACAACAACAATAAATATGCATATATCACAGCGTGAAATATTTGTGAGTATGGAAAATGTTCTCAAAAACTTAAAGAGGAAGATACACAGAGATGTGTTACCTTCATATGAATTTCCTAATTTCTCACCCGAAGACTCTCTCTCCTTCAGTCTTACCCATGGGGGTACACCTTCCCTAGAGTAGCGGGATCTCATGCTCCTGGCTGCAGTGGCTGGTGGAAAGACCTACATCTAATCAGGCTTCGTAAAACTAATGGAGATTTTGACTGGAAAGACTCTTTGTTTCTGGATTTCACTCTTGGAACTAACTCCCAGAAGCCTTCCTGTGACCACAGGAAAATAAAAACGACACAAGAAAAAAATCAAAAAATGCATCTTGCGTACCTAGTTCAAGCCCCGAGTCAAACCAATCTGTCGTCTGACTTGCAATTAAGGGAGGCAGTGAATTTTTATTTGTCCCTTAGGCGTTTTTTGCCACTTGCACTACTTGATAGACTGAAGACACATTTTCAACTACATGACCCATTGTCTCCTATAAAACTAATAAGAAAACATATTTAAAGAATTTATTAGCAGGGAGAAATTCTTTTTTCATTTCCATCTTATTCTTCCTTAGCTAAGGTGACATAATTAGACAATATAACATATTCCAATTTTTTTAATTAAAAATTAATTTAATTAAATTATTTTTTTACCATAATTAAAGCCATAATTTAATTTTGTGGCCCACTGCAATGAACATCTTTGCCCAGGTTGGAGTATAGTCGTCTTTCCACGGTTTTCTTTATTTCCTCACTATATTTTGTCTTTAATTTAATATTCCCTCTGTGTCAATGTCTTTCACTAAAAACCATTTTAATGGCAAATTCTTAATTGTTCAGAATGAAATGGAATAAATCTTCTATAGTTCTCTATTACTAGTTTAAAAATCCTCCTTTAGAATTGTCTATTACAATAATATCAAAACTTTGCATTGAATAATGAACATTTTGAATTAACAAAATAACTCTGGAGTAATTTAACAGATAAATCAGATTGTTAAAACTTTTTCCAGGACGTTACTCAGAATTATAGGAAATGGGACAGACAGGGCTGCAATCCAAGTCAGTCTGGAAGGAGAAAGATAGTAAGGGGGCTGACTCAAGGAATAAAAAGAGATAAAGCCATCAACTCGAGTAAAATAATCTAAGAGAATGTTTTATATATGTGTCGCAAAGGCAGATCATAAATTATAGTTTATGAAACTGTTTATTATTACTTCCAAGGGGAGAATAAGTCAATTTCACCCTCCCCCATCCCCACACTTCTCAGATAGGGAAACAAAAAACTAAAATATCTTTAAAGCATTCAAGCCTAGAATAAATTCACTTTCTTTGACCCAGTTGATGATACCAATTTTAAAGTTGTTTTCCATTGTGTATATTCTGAAGCCTTTACCTTTTAGTTTATAGCATAGAAGGTGGTGGTGTTGCCCATGTGCTCCGCGAGTCCAGATGTTTCCTTCTACCCTGAGTTGCACGGAGATATGTCTTTGAGGTTGATATTTTTTAATGATTACTTATATTAATGAGGTGCAAGTGCCTTACACAAGGTTCTTTTTTAAGAACGAATGTCCATCCTGACATGCATTTGGGATCTGAAGCCTAGAGAATTGAAGCTGCGTTTACTTTTCTTTTTAAATTTTTTAATGTTTCTTTATTTTCAAGAGAGAGAGAGAGAAAGAGACAGAGCATGAGCAGGGGAGAGACAGAGGGAGAGGGAGACACAGAATCGGAAGCAGGTTCCAGGCTTTGAGCTGTCAGCACAGAACCCAATATGGGGCTCACACTCACGAACCACGAGATGATGACCTGATCCGAAGTTGGACGCCTAAACCAGGCGCCCCTGAGTTGCATTTATGCAAAGGTACTACTACTTCTTGATATCTGATCATAATGATTAAATAAGAGCACTTATAGCACATTTTTCTATTGAATACATGAGTTACATTGCCTTAATTTGTGATTTATCGGTGGCATTAGTATATTCATAAAGTTGTACAACCATCACTACTAATTCCAGAACATTTCCATCACCCCCAAAAGGAACTCTAAATCCATTAAGAGTTACTCTCCATCCACTCCTTCCATCTCCATCCAGCCTTTGGCAAACACTGATACACTTTCTGGCTCTATTAATTTGCCTTTTCTGGACATTTCAGAATGGTCCAGAATCACAAAGAGAATCATACAGTATGTGGTCTTCTGGCCTAGCTCATTGAGCATAATGTTTTTAAAATTCACTTCTGCTGTGTCATAGATGGGTACGTCATTCATTTTTATGTTTGAATAATATTCTGTTGCATGGCTATATTACATTCTGTTTGTCCGTGCGTCAATTGATGGACAGTTTGTTTCCACGTTTCAGCTCTTATGAATAATGATGCAGTGAACAACTGCCCACCAATTCTTGTATGGACATATACTCTGTGGGTATAAGCCTAGAAATGGAATTGCTGGATCATATGCTAACTGTCTATATAACTTTTGGAAAAATTACCAAGCCATTTTGCAAAGCATCTGTACCATTTACATTCCTACCAGCAGTGTCTAAAGGACCTAGAGGATCTGCACCCTCTCCAACACTTGTCATTGCCTGGGTACACAATAACATCTCGTTGTGGTTTTAATTCAACTTTCCTAATGACTCTTGATGGTGAGCATTTTTTGTATGTTTGTTTGACCATTTGTATATCTTCTCTGGAGAAATATCGACTCAAATCCTTTTGTCATAATTTAATTGTATATTTCTTTTTATTAATAAGCAGAGTATATTCTTTACATATCGAGTGCAAGTGCCTTGCCAGATATATGGTTTGTAAATTCTTTCTTTCAGCCTGGGTTGTGTTTCCTAATGATGTTCAATATTGAAGCATAAAAGTTTTTAATTTTGAGAAATCTCAATTTTGTATTTCTTTTTTTCTTTGTTTCTTTTTAAATTTTTTTAATGTTTACTTTTGAGAGAGAGAGAGAGAGAGAGAATGAGCAGAGAAGGGCACAGAGAGAGGGAGCAGCAGAGGGCCGAGAGAGAGGGAGACACAGAATCCGGAACAGGCTTCAGGCTCTAAACTGTCAGCATAGAGCCTGACGTGGGGCTCAAACTCACAGACCATGAAATCATGACCTGAACAGAAGTCAGATGCTTAACCGACTGAGCCACCCAGGCATCACTTTTGTTTTGGTTTGGTTTTTTGCTTTTGCTTTTGTGTCAGTCCCTAAGAGATCATTGCCTAATCCAATGTTGTGAATATTTACACCTATGTTTTCTTTTAAGAGTTTTACGCCTTTAGCTTTCATATTTAAGCCTTCAAACCATTTTTAAATTAATTTTTGTATATGGTGTGAGATTGGATTTCAAATTCACTCTTTTGTATGCAAATATCCAGTTCTCCAGCACTATCCTACGGTTTATTCTTTCCCCTTTGAGTTATTCTGGCACCTTTGTCAAAACTCAGTTTATTCTTAATTTTAGTGATTTCAGTCTTCTATTTTTCCCATAGTCAGTCTACCTAAAAGTTTGTCAATTATGTTTGTTTTCTTCAAAGAACCGATTTTGCTTTGATTGATTTTCTTTATTTTTTTCTATTTTCTGTTACATTAATTTCTCCTCTAATCTTTATCATTTCCTTAACTTTCTTGCTTTGAGTTTAGTTTGCTTATTTTTTCTTAAGGTGGAGTGTTAAGTTTTGATTTGAGGCTTTGTTTTTTTGTTGTTGTTCTTTCTTTTTTTAATATAGGTATTTTATAGCTATAAGTTTCTAAGTGCTTTAGCTGCGTTCCCTACGTTCTGAGACCTTATTTCTTCCTTTTCATTTATCTCAAAGTATTTTCTAATGTTCCTTGTGACTTCATTTTCCCTTGATTGATTGTGTCCTTTGATGCAGAAAAAGTATTTACATTTTAGGTAGTCCCGTTGGTCTATTTATACTTTTGTTGCTTGTGCTTTTGGTATCTTCCTCAAAAAATCGTGGCCAAGTCTAATATCATAACATGTTTTTCCTAATTCTTTTACTGTAATTTTCAACTCCAAAATTTCTACTTGGTTCTTTTTTCTATAATTTCTTTTTACTGATGCTCTGTATTTGGTGAGACATCATTCTCATGCTTTCCTTTCATCCTTAGACATTGTTTGTTTTTAATTGTTAGAACATACTTAAAATAGTTGATTTAAAATGTGTCTAGTTAAGTCTTACGTGGACTTCCTCAGGGACAGTTTCTATCTACCACATTTTCCCTGTGTATGGGCCATATTCTTTATTTGTTTATTAATGTCACATGTTTTTCATTAAAAAAATAGTTTAGTAATATAATGTAGCAAATATGGAAATCGGGTCATCCCTCGGGAGTTTTTTGTGTTACTGCTTGTTGTTGTTAGTTGTGGTGGTATTTGTTTAGTGACTGTCCTGAACTAATCCTGTAAGGTCTGTATTCTTTGTCATATGTGATTACTGACATTTCTGCTCACTTAGCCATTGATCAGTTAATTATTGGTCAGGGATTTCCTTTAATGTCTTGAACCTATAAATTTCCCAGTGCGCTAAAGGGCTCTGCATGCGTGTTTGGGCATGCCTTCAAAGCTCAGGCAGGCAATTTACAACTTTGCCTTTGTGGTTTTGTTTTTTTTATTGTTGTTGTTCCAGCATGTACAGAGCCATAAAGTCAGCCATGGGAAGCGATTAGGGCCTTTTGAGATCTTTGCTGAGCACATACACATCCTTGAACATATGTAATACATTCTAGATTCCCAGGAATATGGTGGAGTTCTTCAAAGACCCCTATAGATATCTCCTTCCCCAGTTCTTCCTTTTATAGTTTTTGATCAGCTTCTTGATTGCCCCAAGAGTTATCATTGCCTCAGACAGCTTCAACTTTAAACAATTGTTGCTGATGGTTTTCTACGAAGATAGACCCAGGATTAAAAGGCATTCATAGCAAATGAGCTCTGAGTCAGGTTATATAAAGATGAGTCCAGTAAGTGGGTGTTTCCATGGATCTGCTAGAAATGATGGATTATGGCAGGTCCTGTCTGCTCCTCCAGCGGCCGCGAGGCTGCTGGTTTATAAGGTTACGCGATTAGACAATTTTTGTATTCAAGACGACTTCAAAGCTAAAGAACAGGATGGAGATATATTTAAATGCCACTAAACTATCTGTTCTTACTGGGATCTGTCCATTTTTCTTGAATAAATATCCCTCGAATTTTTGCAGGCCTTTGGTTAATTCTCAGAATTGTGAAAAAGTTGATTTGGACAGTTTTGCCACTCAATATTCTCATTGTGTTTATGGTAGACTAGTAGATTGTTGGAGGATTTCACTCTGTCATTCCTTCACTCCCACATATTTATACAGGGTTAATAGTCCCTTATTAAATCATTTAATGTTCTTTATTGATCTTCAAATAATGAATATGTGGGGATTCTGCCCAATGTTCTTTAAGATGGACAATACATGCACAACTATATCGCTTGAAGGATTTCTTCGTTATGTGAAAAAGTAATAGCAATCTTCTAGGTCTGGTTCTCTTTGTAAATGAACTTTAGTGTTGGTGGCTTGAGGGTTTTCAGTTAGGGGTGTCATATTCATATTGATTGAGCTAGTAGCTATTTTACATGATATAGCTTAAATAGTTTTTGGAATAAATAATAAATCTGCGTATACTCTGGCAAAGGGAAAGATACTCTGAGCATGTCTCTGGAAAATTTTCATGAGATGAGCTTAAACAGATTTTTGATAGCCCTTTTTATTGATTTTATTTAAATTACAAGTGTTTTGAATTTCCTTCCAGATACAATTGCCATAAAACATAGATAGATAATCTTTTTTTTTATAACCTTAAAGGGGGAAAATCATGCACAATTACATAATCAAAGGTTTAAAATCAAATAAATTCTTAAATACAAATTGTTCATTTTATGCACATTATGTAAATAATTAGAATTCACTAAGGCAAAAAGAAAAAAAAAAAAGAAATCCTTTTGTCTGCTGTCTATACCCATTCAGTGAATTTAAAATGCTAATTTCTATTGGATGTTCTTTGAAAATGATGTACATTGAACATAATACTCATTATTTAAGCAGATTTCAATGAATGTTGGAAAAAGGGAAGAAGTAAAGATTTTGTGCAGTTGAATGAGTTTTCAATTTGACTTTCCAAAGAGCTTTTTATTTACAAATAAAACACTTTATTGCTTATGTTGTAACCACATGTCCAAAGTGGATGAAAAGCTCTCAGAAGAATTGCTAATGTTACTAATGTTAAAACACACTCATCAGGGTTCATAAAGTAGTTTCTACCACTATAGAAAATGACTTTCTATAATATTAACATCATAAAGAAAAGTTTATTTTAAGGAACCTTCAGAGAAATAACAATTTATAGGATTCTGGATGTGACTGACATCCAGACTCTTTTTTTTTTGTAATTTTTTTTTAACATTTATTCATTTTTGAGAGTGAGAGAGACAGAGTGTGAGTGGGGGAGGGGTAGAGAGAGAGGGAGACACAGAATCTGAAGCAGGCTCCAGGCTCTGAGCTGGCAGCACAGAGCCCGATGCGGGGCTCGAATTCACGGACCGTGAGATCATGACCTGAGCTGAAGTCGGACGCTCAACCTACTGAGCCACCCAGGCACCCCAGACATCCAGACTCTTAAGGTAACTCTAACAACCCTCGCCGTTCTCAATACTGAAGGATTTGTAAGTACTAACAGCTCCTTAAATATGCTGCTATTTAAATATGATGCTTTTTTTTCATTGTTCATGAACTTTTTACAAAAAACATATAATGTTAGAGCCTAAACTGTACAATAACCAAGTCCTTCTGTGCGTTCCAGAATCGGATCCACTTATGAAGAGTCCACTGTAAATCAAAAGTAAAGTGAATTCCATTCTTGCTAGAGAAAAATATGTGTGATATTCTATGTTTTAAGTAACTGCTATGTTAAAAGAAACAAAGAGGTTATGATACGAGAATAAGAGCTTACAGACATCAGCCTAGCAGCACAGGAATCTTGAAGCCCTGGATTCTGCCCTCACCTGAAAGGCCGCCTTGGGCAAAGTGTTCAACTTTCCACATACAGTTTTCCCATCTGTAAAATGATAATGTTATTGTCCACATTTCAGGGTGCCAGCAAAATAGGTCAACATGTAATAGCTGGTTCTTTCTTTAAAAGCAGAAACATTGGGGCGCCTGGGTGGTGCAGTCGGTTAAGCGTCCGACTTCAGCCAGGTCACGATCTTGCGGTCCGTGAGTTCGAGCCCTGCGTCGGGCTCTGGGCTGATGGCTCAGAGCCTGGAGCCTGTTTCCGATTCTGTGTCTCCCTCTCTCTCTGCCCCTCCCCCGTTCATGCTCTGTCTCTCTCTGTCCCAAAAAAAATAAATAAACGTTGAAAAAAAAAATTTAAAAAAAAAAAGCAGAAACATTTATTATGGAGTAGAATACTGAATTAGTTGGGGCTGTCCAAGGTGAATGCTAACTCCTTGGCTTCAGATGTCCAACAGGAAGCCAGAGGTTGTTTTTGTTTTTTTTTTTTTTCAAGGAGAGATGAGTGGAAAATTCACGAAGTGTTTTTGAAAATAGTGTTGGGAATGATTGACCTCTTCCTCTCCATTCAAGGCACAAGTTTCAGGGGATCTGTGCTGTATCGGAGGGGTTTGCATGTGGGTTCAACCAGTGTAGTACATCGACTTTAAGGGAAACTTGAGGAAACTGGCCCTAACTGCCAAGTATGTGGCATGCATGAGCCCCAGCCCGCAGAAGAATGTGACGGCTAGCGACCTCCACCCACCTTCTTACCCACAGCCTCTAGAGAAAGGTTGGTGAGGAGATCCTACATGCTGACATGCATGTCGCCCACAAACGGAATGAGTCTTTTGCATAACTGAAGAAGATAGTGTTACGCCACAGTTAAGATCCCTGGCTCAGTTAGAATTCCGGATCCCCCGCTTACTAGCTATATGATTTTGGCCGAGACTCAGTTTTCTTATATATACAATAGAATATCTGCAAGCAATCCAAAAGGATTATTGTGAGCCTTTAATGATATTATATATAGAAATTACTTACTGCAGTGACAGGTGCATTATAAAAATACTCGCCATGTATCGATATAGTAATAAACTATTATTGATAAAGATTATTACATGTATAAGGATTATTAATAATATATGTGCAGGAAATACTTTCCTCTAAAATATATCATAAAAATTTGGTAAGATAGTTGAAGAGGCCGTCCAATTATTTGTCTGCTGTAAACGTGTCTGATTCTTGAAGGTTTCTGGTTATAACCCACGTGTCCTCACAAACTCTTATATCACGTATGTCAGGTGCAAAGTTCTTGAAGTGGAAATTCCTAAACCATGTCCAATAAGTAACATTTAGGAAGAACCTGAAGTTTGAACCCAAATAGCACCTTTAGAAAGACACGAACGCAATCATGACTTATTGCAAGTGGGGCGTCTACGGTGACAGTCCCACTCAAAGAAGCTGCTGCAGCACAAGGGAAGCTAGGAAACGGGGTGGCTGAGAATTGGTTTGAAGACGTCAGGCTTTTAGTGAGTGATAGCCAAAGCTGGTTTCAGGAGATTATCTTAGTGTTGGTTTTATCATCAGAGTAATATCTGCCCCCGTTAAGAAATAGGCTGGACGAGGGGCAGCTAGGTGGCTCAGTCGGTTAAGCGTCTGACTTCAGCTCAGGTCATGATCTCACTGTGAGTTCAAGCCCAGCGTTGAGCTCTGTACTGACAGCTTAGATCCTGGAGCCTGCTTCCAGTTCTGTGTCTCCCTCTGTCCCCACCCCTCCCCCACTCACACTCTGTTTCTCTTTCAAAAATAAGTAAACATTAAAAAAATTTAAAAAAAAGAAGAAATAGGCTGGGTGATATTCAGCATTTGTATTACTACATTAGAGCATTAGAGTTCGGGTGTTCTTTTGTTGAAGTATTTTGGTGAAGATTTGAAAGAAAGACCCCAAATGAGGGGCATTTGAATGAATTAGTAATGAACTGACAAAGATGTCTGAAAACTGCAAGTTGATTAGTTATAACAAACATAAGGCAAATCTAGTGGGAAGAGTTCTTTAAAATGCCTTCTCGGGGCACCTGGGTGGCTCAGTCAGTTCAGCGGCTAACTTTGGCTCAGGTCATGATCTCACAGCCCGTGAGGTCGAGCCCCTCATCGGGCTCTGTGCTGACAGCTCAGAGCCTGGAGCCTGCTTCAGATTCTGTGTCTCCCTCTCTCTCTGACCCTCCTCCGTTCATGCTCTGTCTCTCTCTGTCTCAAAAATAAATAAAGGTTAAAAAAATTTAAAAAAAAATGCTTTCTTGCAGTGCCTGGGTGGCTCAGTCAGTTAAGCAATGGACTCTTTTTTTTTTTTTTTTTTTTAATGTTTTATTTGTTTTGGAGAGAGACAGAGTACTAGCAGGGGAAGGGCAGAGAAACAGGAAGACACAGAATCTGAAGCAGGCTCCAGGCTCTGAGCTGTCAGCACAGAGTCCAACGCCGGGCTTGAACGGGTAAGATTGTGACCTGACCCAAAGTTGCATGCTTAACCAACTGTACCACCCAGACACCCCAAGCAATGGACTCTTGATTTTGGCTCAGGTCATGATCTCATGGTTGGTGAGACTGAGCTCAGCTACTGGCTCTGTGCTGACAGCTCAGAGCCTGCTGTCAGAGCAGAGCCTGCTTGGGACTCTCTCTCTCTCTCTCTCTCTCTGTTTCTCAAAATAAATAAATAAACTTAATAAAATAAAATATGCTCTGCATTGTGCTTAAGGCAGAGTAACTAGTGTTGAACAGTGATATTAAGAGATTCTCAGGAATAATGAACTGAGATTTACCACTTTTTTCAAAGACAGTACAGGAACAGAAAGTGTATTAGGGATTGATCAGAGCTCTTATTTGATGAGTGTATCTGGAATAATCCAGTTTATATATCTATATATCTATATCTATATATATACACGTATGTATGTTTTTGTGCCTCAGATTTCTCACCTGTGACGTAAGGATGGGATTGCCAGATAAAATTGAGGATGCCCAGTTAAATTTGAATTTCTGATAAACAATGACTAATTTTATTCATATGTCCCATTCAATATTTGGAACATACTTACAATAAAATTTGTTCATCGCTTATCTGAAATTCAAATTTAACTGGGCATGCTTTCTTTTTATTTGCTAAATCTGCCAACCAAAATTTGGATAATAATGAGTTGTGAAGATTAAAAGAATTAATACATATTAAGCACTTAGAACTGTCTCCAACACAAAGGAAGTGCTCAATTAATGTTAGCTTTTGATAAAATGACTACTATTATCATCCTCATGTGAATATAAGAGATTTTTTTATGAATTGAAAGCTACTATCATTTCCCATGCACAAATATTTGGCTCTTCATATATCCAGAAGTCATAATCACTCCATGCAATTAATTTTTTAACCTGAATCCATGCTATTTGAGCCTTATGTTCTTGCATGGATAGCACCATGATGTTAATCTTGCTTATAGCTTTTGGTTTGCCAAATGAATCCTTTAGGAATTGATTGTTCCTAGTTAAAGTATCTATTCCCCAATTTGGTTATCTGTCCATTCGTGAAAAATAGAAGAATGATATCTGGCTTTGTATGAATGTCAATTGGCTGGTCTCTTTCCAGGTACTGATGGATGAAATAAAACTGCTTCGATTAAAGATATATTTCATGTATTTTCTAATAAGAGAAATGGAAAAGGCTAATAATTTGAACTATTAGTCTGTGCATATCATACTTCATGTCCCCAATTTCTTTTTACTCGGTCATAATTTCTGTTCTATTTTAGCCCAAGAGACACAAGGCCTTGGTTTTCTCTAAGGAAATCTTATTCAAGAAAAATTATCACAACTATCAAACACTTGTGTTTACTTGGGCCACATTCAAGTGTAAGTACAATTTAAAGAATACATAATCTAGGAGCACCTGGGTGGCTCAGTCAGTTAAGCGTCCAACTTCAGCTCGGGTCATGATCTCACAGTCTGTGAGTTCAAGCCCCGCATCAGGCTCTGTGCTGACACAGCTCAGAGCCTGGAGCCTACTTCGGATTGTGTCTCCCTCTCTCTCTGCCCCTCCCCTGCTCATGTTCTGTCTCTCTGTCTCAAAAATAAATAAAAACATTAAAAAAAATTTAAAGAATACATAATCTAATTCTATTACCATCACCCAAGCTAGAAAAGATCTTTTAAGCTGGAAGAAAGAAAGAAAGAAAGAAAGAAAGAAAGAAAGAAAGAAAGATGTAGAGGGGAATAAAGAGTGTTAGCTTTTGGTGAAGTTACAGTCTCCTTTCCTAGGAGGAGGAATAGAACCCCAGAGAAATTTAGGTACTAAGAATGTAAGACTCTGACCCATTTTTGTCTGACTGACTTGGGAATTGGCAGTCTTCTCAGAGTTCTTCAGCCCACCATGACATTGATGTGTGGAATATAGATGACAGCATGGTGATCCTAGGAATGTGGCTTGGGATAGCCCAAAGTCAAGTTCTCATACATGTTGTAAGGGCATAAATTGTCACCCATGTCATCTCATGTAGTCAGAGTGTTGCAGACCCCAGGATGCAAAGAGCCAGCAGAGTCAGAGGGATCTTTCCTAGTGGATAGAGTAAAAGCCATATAACCAGAGACCAAGTGACAAAGTAAATATTTCTGCAAATACGGTCATGGAATTGTTCAGGCCAATATCAGATGCAAACCCTGAGGACAGAAAGCTATGAATCCCTCCCAACGTCCAATTTAATGCTCCTCTGATGAGAAATGAGGAGAAGAGTAGCCTACATTGCTTGAGTTTTCTTCCTAAATCAAGAGAAAACACCGATATGTTTTTATCCGGGTGGCTGCTTCCATCCTGGAGGGGAGTGGGGTGGTGGTAAGAATTTTAGATGGAGAGGAAATTTATTTATTATAGACAAAGTTGCATTTATCATTCTTTATCCAAAGCTCCCATGGTGTATAAGGCTTGAAGATTTATATCTGCCTTTAATAATTATAAAACCAGTCTAAATGCAGCTTATACTGAACATGTACATAACAAATTTATGAAATGGTTTAAATAAATACCCATTAGATATATGAAAACATTCATACAGACGTTAAGAAGAGCAATGTGCCAAGCACAGTACTAGGTGCTTTACAAATGTATTTATTTTGCTCTTGACCATGTCTTAAGAGATTTGCAACTTTACCAATATTAAACCTGAGTCTCAAAGAGACTGAGTAAGTTGTCCAAGTCCCATACAACTTGTAAGTGACAAAGGTTGGGTTTAAATGAGAGCCATTTACTTCAAGATAGAAACGCCTATGGGATATCAGAACACAGTGTCTCCCTGTTAAACATCATTTGTTATCAGTCACTGCTCAACATAATCTGAGACAGCCTGACTGAAATTAATAAGGATTTTCTCTCTTTCATTTGTATTTCAAGAATACGGAGGCCTTGGTCAAAGCCAAATTTCCAGAGGTAGATTCTGCCCACTTGAGTGGCTTTGAAAGTAGAAAACTTTGCATCAACAGTTTTCAACTGCAAACTGAACATGCGGAGTGTAGAAATATGTGTTTTATTCCTTCCTGATGAAAGAAGAAAAATCTACTGGATTTTTGACAAAAACCCTGGGTTAGTAAAAACATCAATAGCAGAATGCCTCAGAATATGTCACTTCAACTCTTGAACACGTATGTTTCTCTCCAAAAAATACAGATACTGAGAGTACATTTGAAATTGGACTTAAAGGCAGACCATAGAGTCCTCTTAACGTCAAGTTCAGGAGATGCTGTTTGGGGTATTCTTGTTTTAACTCGGTCCTGATCAAATGGTGTTCCTTCAGGTAGTATTCATAGTTCTCGTAAGTCTTGTTTCTTAATCCTGGGCCATTGCTCTAGAAATTGGCAAAAAAGTGCAATGATTTCTGGCACATACTAAACTATCTTCACTACTTGTGTATACTGAGGATTCCCCCCCCCCCAATTTTTTCCATGATTTCATGGACAGAGTAAATAGAAAACTTTGAAGCGAGTGTCTCTGGCACTTTAACTCACTCCATCATGTTTTTTTCTGGAAGTTTCTCGGTAATTAATACATAATCTATGTTGCTCATTTTGCTGTGAGTGCATTTCCTTAGTTATCCTACGAGAATAGACAGTTTTTTTTTTTTAATGACCACCTGGAGAACACTATTTCAGACTCACTGCTACCCAGGAAAATAAAAAGCTGTCTACAGAATTGAGAGAAAAGACTCTCTGGGGCTATTATTTCAATATTAAGCATAGTTTGACAAAAACAGATTAAATTAAACCGTTCATATTATAGTAGAAGCTTCTTTCCTGCTACTGAGGTTGAGGAATGGACTGGTGTAAATATCTTGATGAAATATTCACAAAATGTGAATTTTATTGTGGAGAAAAATTGCTTGTAATAAATTTTAAAAAATACTGTAATCAATGCTTTACACATTGCCTTTAAGACATTTTAAAAAATAACTTCTTTTGGTGCCATACCATACTGATCCAAGAAATCTTTAGCATTTTGTAAATCTTAGATGCAATAAATGGATTTTCCACCTTAAAAATATGAGGATGAGGAGAGTCTTTGAAGTCTGATAACATCTTCTAGTGACCATCTGTGGGGAAGAGACTCTTCTAGCAACTTTAGAAATGTCTGGTCTTGTCAGTTCAGTGGGTTCCATGGTAATGCCCTTAAATGCAAGAAATTTGTTTCTCTTTTGGCTTTTCTAATGGCTGAAGCCACATTCATGCCATCCACTCATGAATAGCATTCTTCTAGAGAGGTTTCATCTGTTTCCCTGAAGAGAATAATTTAAAATATCACTGATCTTTCCTTTGTTCATATTCGCGTATTTTAAGAATTCTTGAGGAATTATAAAATTTTACCCAAAACAGCAGAGTGTGTCAAAACACTCATACAGTATTTTTTTTGTAATAATACAATTTTCATAACTAGAATATTATTTCTGGGGTGAACAATTTAAATAATTTATGTTTACAATTTAATTATATGTTACAATTTAAACAATTTAATTGAATCCCATCCTAACCACAGCCTTGACATTCTTAGTCAATAAAAAAAGAGAATTTCTGTCAATAAACTTATGGTCTTTATATTTCACTGCGTTGTTATCGTTGTTGTTGTTTTTCCAGAAGCTTAGACAAAAGTTTTAAAATCTATAAGAAAAGATTTTCTAAGAAACCATTTATCTTAAGTCCAGGATGGAAACACGGGGAGAGTTTTGACATTTTGAATCTGGTTCAAGGAACTGGCAATGTGAAAACACATGAAAAAGCAAAGAACAGTTTAAAGAAAAGGTTACTATAGTCTTTTGCAGTAATCCTAAAGATATATAGTTCATATTGTGCCAGATTTAGATAAAATTACTTTGGAGGAAAACGTTCTTATTCTACTGAAACTAGCTTTCCTCTCCTCATCAATTAGATAATATATTAAACACTAGTGATAGAAAGACATCTGAAAGCACTGCCATTTTAGCATAATCCTGATTAATGTCTATAAAGTTCTACAGGCTGCATTAGAAAAACTCCATGTTAAGGGGAAAACTTAGCTTCATGTGAATAGCACAGGAAGAAATATGTTCAAAACACTGCCTGGGGACTCTCAATGATGCCACCCAGTGCTTTCTAAATCATCAAAGACTGTTTAAGAATCGTAATCTGTAGTTTTACCAGTAAGTTCATAGCACGTTAGTCCCTTGGCTAATTAGTAATTTAGGGATGGCCTGTACTAAAACATTATTGGAACGGTGTCTTTTATTTTCTATTAACAGACCAGTCATTATATTGTACTACAAGTTCAGAAGTTGGAGTATAAACATAAACAGACATAAGGGCAGTATTTGACATCCTGGACTTTTCTCTTATGGAACCAGAAACGATGAATGCAGAAAATCACTATGAGGATAGAACTTAATGAAAAGCCTAGGGAATTAAATATTAGGTTTCTAGAACATCTGAGTGGTTTTAAGTTTTTGTTTTTTTTTTTTTAACCAGGTGTTAACATCTCCAGGATGTGCCAGAAACGTTCAATGATGTCTAAGGTGGCTTGACTAGCTCTCTTGTGGTTATGGTAAGATCTTGATGGAATGTTCATATGATATAGCAGCAGGCAAGACATAAGCCATTTCAAAGACAGCAAAAGCTGTGACTCCAACTTGAACTTCCCAGGCTAAGTTACATCAAAATATACTTATAACAAAGAGAAATTATGAGGGATTTAATGAAGAGGTGGGGCATACCTCATCTTTTAGTGGTGTCCTCCCTCAGAGGCTCACAACTTTAAGATAAAAAATGAAAATTGAAGGAGAAAAAAAATTTCCCCTTTTATACATGTAATTAATTTTGACAAATACATAGTGTTTACATTTATCACTTAAGAAACTGTAATCATTCAGTCTCTTGGGTCACACTTCTACATGAGTATACACATTTCGGCAGGAACTTCCTTGAAAGGAGGATAACTCTTTATCGGAGTAGCAAATAAAGAGGACAAATCCAATTAACCCACGTGGATTATTAAAATACAAATTTTACTAAGGCTAACTGGAGATTTGTAACTTGATCAACATAAGCGTGCGCAGTAACAGTAGCAGTAGTAGACCTACTATGTGCAAGCCATTGTCCTTGATATTTGAAGTATGTGGGCATGGTTATAAAAAAAAAAAATCATTGCCCACAAAGACTTTAATCTAGACTGCTCTGTCAGTCAGCTTGGGCTACCTTAACAAAACACGATAGGGTGGGTAACTTAAAAGACACTTATTTATTTTCTCATTGCTCTAGAGTCTACATCGGGATGCTAGTATGGTCAGGTTCCGGTAAGAGCCCTCTTCCTGGCTTACAGATAGAGATCTCGTCTCTCCATCTTGTGGAGACAGTGTGCTCCCTGGTATTTCTTCTCAAAAGGACATTAATCCTATAGGATCAGGACCCTACTCTTGGGATTTCATTTAACCTTAACTAATTCTCTAATTGCCCTATTTGCAAATATAGTCATTTTGGGGGTTGGAGCTTCAACATAAGAATTTGGGGAGGACACAAACGTTCACTTCGCAAAAACGTTCATCCTTTCTCCCTATAATGATCAGAGAGAAAAAAAAAGATAAGGATAAAAGAAGAAAAGAAAAGAATACAAAAAAATAGTATGAGGAAAAATTAATAAATTGCTATGGATGTGTAGTTGAAAGACTGCTTCTAAAAAGTAGTCCATCGAGAACACAGTACGATATATCGAAGATGCATACAGTGACCGTATGATTTATTTTTCAAAGTTGGGTCCCTTTTAGGATTTTGAGGGGCTCTACTACTCATTGCAGAATTGGTAAAGAGCAAAGGCAGCGGGCTCACGGCATGGGTCTACCAGTTGTATGAATTCATGCAGTCTTATTGGAGAACAGCAAGCGAAAGAAGAACAAGGCAGGGAGGATTTCTTCACATGGAGAGAAATCAGTCGAAGTTGAGACTCAGATTGCAAGTAAATGGAAACCATGCAAAGCTTCTGGAGGCAGGAGTGCCATGAGCCGAGGTGGGCTTCATTATGACCGATGGGAAAGCTGTGTGAGTGAACTGTGTGGGCAGAATTTAATAAAAGTCGTGGCTGCAGAAACAAGTTAAGGGGATAAGCAGGTAGAGGTGACGGAACACAGGGAGGAAGCATAGCCCTGAGGTCCAAGGGTAGCTGATGGCCTATCTGGCCATTGTTTTCTCCTTACACATTCTTTCTCCAGCTTCTAATTTAAAAAAAATTTTCATGTGTCTTTATTTTTGAGAGAGAGAGAGAAAGCACGAGCAGGGGAGGGGCAGAGAGAGAGGGAGACAGAGGATCCAAAGCGGGCCAAACACTGACAGCAGCAAGCCCCAGGTGAGGCTCGAACTCACAGATCGTGAGATGGTGCCCTGAGCCGAAGTCGGAGGCTCAACCGACCGAGCCACCCAGGCGGCCCTCCTTACACAATTTTTGTTCTTCGCTCCATTCTTGGACTTGGCAGTAAATATTCAAAACCTGCTCTTTACCGTGTGGAAGCAGGTTGTAAGTTCCAGACATCATGAAATGCTGCTGCTCAGTTGAAAAAGTTCTGTGGGTGAGCAGTCAGCTCAGGTGACCTCTCAAAGGTAATATTTTCTTATGCCACTAAAGCAGAGCTCGTGTGTAAAAGGAGTAATACATTAAACACTGTTCTGCTTGAGGGATCTTCCAAAAGTCTCCAGGTACCTCCTAGCTGAGATCTCTTCATCCTTCAAAATAAAAGTAAAAGGCAAAGCAGTCTGGGAATTTAAATGTTTCCAAGATTTCTTACATTGCCCTTTCAGAGTACAGTTTTGTAGGTTTTAGATAAGAAAAAGTGAAAAGATATTGTGTTATAAACCCTATGCCGCATATTAAAAATATCCTTAATGCGAATAGAAAAACAAGTTACTATTCTCCGTTCTTCTACCTCTACTCCTACTCTGAGCCACGGGGGGGAAATCTATTTTAGAACTGATCAGTTTGTCCGAACAATATTTAGATGTTTGCCTAAATAGTTAGAAAGGAAGGAAAACTGTATCATCGATCATTTTTGTTCATTCATCAGATCAAAGTGTGATCGTTTGTTGTTTATGGGCAGCTTCGAAACGTTAGTCTTCAGATTTCTCTTGCTTTTCATGGACAAGAACGTGGTAGATTTTTCTTTGTTTTTTTCTTGCCACATGGCAAAGAGGTGTTTAGGAATGATTTTCTGGGAAGTTAAGTTTATCCACAGACCTGCAGGCAGGAACCTCTTCTTCAAGTAAAAACTGCTATACCAGGCCTCATGTAGATTTTACAAAGACTTAGTATTCAGTTGTTATAGTCACACGCCTCAGAACAACTTGTGGAAACATCAATTTAATTATAACAATTTATGACAGCCATTTACTTCTGAATCTTTTGCTAGGCACAGGTCATACTCAGGAGTAATTAATTCTCGGCCTGATGAGGGGAATAAGTACGGAATAAGTATGTCTCTTTGTCCTGGGCAATGAAGGCAGTTTTCAGGTAGTGCAAATGGGAAACAGGGAGAGAAAATAACACAAGCCTACATAAAGAAATCACAAAGACCTTGAAATAAGTAACTGAGCATTTGAGACAATCTCAGATCTCGCAGTGAGATGAACTGCGTACATTTGGAATATTCTGGGGAGTTCTGAAACCATTTTGACTTTAATCATAAAGCCATTGATTCCTTTGAAGAATATGCTCATGGCAAGCAAGATACTGGAAAGCCAGAGGAATTAGAAAGTGATACAATGGAACAAAAGCGAAGCTGAAAAACACAAGGTTGGTATGTGGCCCAAATATAATTTCAAAATATTATTTCAGAGAACCTCATGTTAAAGAAGCTTAAAATAATTAAAATTTGTAGGGATGTGAATTTCACAGAATATAGGCTGCCGTCTGCAGGATGCAGACAACTAAGAAGAAAAATAAAAGGCTGCAGAATGGGGACATATGATCCATCAAGCCAAAGTTCAGAGGTCAAGACCAAGTCAGGTGGGCCAAGTGGTGGTGAGAGAGTTAGGGATACTTTCCTTTGAGGGAATAAGATATTTCAGTCCCCCTGTCAGTCTTGAGTTTGGTACCTCGAGAGAGAAAGGGAATGATGACAAGAGGAATGCCATAGAAAAATAATATGTGCTCCACTTCCTGAGCTCCTGAGGCAGGGCACCATCATAAGGAATGTGATTATTTGATGAGATATGGAGGAAGACTCACCAAATGGGCCTGAGGTAAGAGAACCACACTGTAGGAGTGCGAAGTTAAATTCAAAGAAAATAACAAGGGAATCTTTTTCCGCAGTCATGAAGACCTACCATTCATGTTATACTTGCTTCATAAAGACTTACTTGGGGGTGGGAAGTAGGGAGAGTTCTTATTTTCCCAGTGTCCCCACCCATTTCAATTTTACGATATGTTGTTTTCACTGTGGTCAGGAGAGAGAGTGGTTTATGAGTAGGCTGTTGAAGAGCAAGAATGACACCACCAGATCCTGTCGGTGCTGCCCATAGGTGATTCAAAGAGACACTCAACGAAATAGGAGGGCTTGAAGTCATACTGCACAGCTAAGTCATGGGTCTTCCAACATCCTTGTATATGAGCGCCCCCTGCCATGTTCGCTCTGGTGCAGATTCACAGGATCCCCCTCCTGAGAAGCTGGTTCAAGAGAAAGGGGTAAGACTGGCTTGAATCTGCTCTTTTCCCAAGTACCCATTTTTTGGCTGATGTGGTTATTTCCCCAGTCCGATTTTGAAAAATTCTCGGAAAAATTAGTGAGAGGTGAAGCGGTGGAAAGAACACGCACAAAATCCTTTGGAAATAAGAAAGCATTCAGAGTCAATTCCTAAATGCAACCTGTGGGGTTCTAACACGGTCCCAGAATGTTATACAAGGTGAACAGGGAGACTCTCAGAGCAATGATTTACTGAAAGGCTCAAGATACTTACATTCACATTTTAAAAAATGCACCTCCAGAAATTAAAGTTATCTATCGTTCATTTCAAACACGGGGATTGGCAAGAGCCTCGCTTGCTTCCTAATGCAAAAGTAATGCTTGAGTAGACCATTGCATGTTAAAACAGAAGCTGAGAAGCAAAACCGAGAAAAGGGCCATTTACTTGGGTTGTATATAATGGAAAACACTCTATTCCAATACTAGATGATTGATGCCCGTAATGAATTATACAAGGAAGGAGCATGAAATTATTTTTCAACTGATTTCAATTATTTTACATTTACCAATTAAACTAAATTAAAGTAAGTCAAGAGATACTCAACTGTAATGTATTTTTCCCCAACAACACTGCTTCCATATTCATGTTTGGGATCCGCAGGTTTTCAGTCATGGACAATATGCATCAAACACATGTAGGGGGATTGTTCAAAGTGCAGATTCCTGCACCCGACCTCACATCGACTGAACTGGAATCTTAAGGGCTGGAAGTATGAATATCTGCCTTTTAAACAAGCTCCTTAGGACACTGGGATGCACCTAGAGTTTGGATTTACTTCTTTTTGAAACGTCCCAACCCTTATTTTGATCATATGCCAGGAAGAACAAAGCTGGTTAAACTAGTACTGTACTCCACAAATTCCTTGAACTAGGTCAACGATGCCCAAGTGAGAATTTTATTGCAGGTCGAAAAAAAAGAAGCAAGAGTTGAGGAAAAGATTAGCCTATGGCATGATGGAGAAGAAAAGAATGAAAGCTCGCAATGACCTCAAAGGGAGCAATATATTTTAGGAGCAATCGTTTTCCCTGAGATGGACCCTGGTCCCAGAAGGACTGGGGGATGCAGTGTTACTTTGATTTTACTGGGTTCAGGTTTGTGGACATCACCCTCTATAGGGGTTTAAGCCTAGAAGCCCTGAGATTAAGAAGCTTCCGGTTGTTACCATCATTTCGCTAGTCACTTTAGGTGTTTTGTGGTCTTACATTATATTGTACATCATTTGCTTATTTAATTATGGTGCATTACTAGAGGTGGCCAACTTAAAATAAGTTCTATTTCTCTCTCCTCTCTTTCTTTTTCCCTTTGCTTTCATCGACACACGTTACTAAAAAGCCACAAAGAGCCTTTTTCTTATTCCAGAAAGAGGCCTGAACTTTGAGGCAGAAAACTTAGGTTACAAAGTCTACTTTTTCTGTTTTGTGTTAATAGCCACACTACATCGAACTCTTAAATCGTACCAGGAACTACAAATCAGTCCTGAAAGAAAACTATTATTTCAATTTAAAAATAAGGGAACTTAGCCCCCAAGAGTTTCAAAGAAAAAAAATGTCTAAAATCATACTGCTAGTAAATGTCAGGCTGAAATTTAGAACCATACCTGTTTAAACCCAAATGTCACCGATTATGCTAATATTCTGGGGGGACGTGGATAAATTATTTAGGTTCCTGGAATGTTATTTTTCGCACCTATAAACTTATGAGGCAGGACTTGCGATGATACATTAAAAGATTTTCAGCTGGTGTGGAATCCTCGATCCTGCTATCTATGTTTATAGTTTCCAAAATCTAATGATATATATGTCAATATTCTTCCCAATATATAATTATACATGATGAGTTTGATCTGTAATAAATAATATAATCTTGTCTCTTCCTCTGTAATTACAAATTTCAAAATAAAACCATTTGTCACCCTTTAGGACAAGTGAGTTTCAGTTCCCACTTCAGGAAACACGCCTGTGCCCACACAGACCCCCTCTTGCACATCCTAGAGTTCTAAAACACACACTGAAAACAGCCAACTTGGAAAAAGAAGAACTAAGTTGTAGAACTTACTCCACCTGACTCTGAGTCTTGTTCTAAAGCTGCAGTGACAAGGACATTATGATACCGACATAGGAACATAGAGAAGTAGAACAATGTAGCAGAATGGAGTCCAGAAATCAACTTAACGCAAATGTAGTCAATTGATTTTGACAAATGTATGAACATAATTCAATAGAAAAGAATGATTTTTCAAAAAATGGTGCTTGAAACAGAGAGTCTCATGCAAAAAAAGGAGAAGAAAAAGGAGAAAAAGGAGAAGGAGGAAAAAAGAAAAAGGAAAAAAATGATCTATAAATCACACCACATATGAAAATTCACTTTAAATTTATCACAGACCTACATTCAAATCCTGAACGCATAAAATTTCTAAAAAGAAACATGAGGGAAAATATTTTTTAATGTTATCTTGAGAAATATTTCTTTTTTTGGGAGGGAGTGAAAAGGTTTCTTAAATACAACACCAAAAGCACAACCCATCAAAGAAAAAAAAAATAAATTACACTCCCTCAAAACTAAGAATTTCTGTCTTTGAAAGATACTGATTGGAGAATGAAAAGACAAAACACAAACCAGAAGAAAGTGTTTGCAGATCATATATCTGATTAAATATTAGCATTCAAATATATTTTTAAAAAGCAACCTCAAACTCAGTTATAAGAAACCAATCAACCCAACTTTAAAAATGGGAAAAATTTTTAAAAAATGAGCAAAAAAATTGGACAGACATTTCTTTAGAGAAAATACAATGAATGGCAAATAAGCACATGAAAAGGTTCTCAGCACTATGGGAAATGCAAATTAAAACCACAATGAGTTACAGCATGGTGACTAGAGTTATTGATACTGGATTGTATACTTGAAATTTGCCAAGAGAGTAGATCCTAACTGTTCTCACAGCACACAAAAAATGGTAACTACATGAGGTGATGTGTTCACTAACTTGATTGGAGTAATCATGTCACAATATATACATATATTAAATCATCACATTGCACAACTTAAAAAAAAGAAGTGTGCCATGGATATAAGTAATAAAATATCATAAAAACTTCTGGGGAAAAGCCACAATGGGTCTGTTAGATTGACTAAAATTGAGATGTCTGACCACACCAAGTGTTGACTTCGCTCTTGACCAAGGATGTTGATAAGGATGAGGAGAAACGAGAACCCCCATCCACTGCTGGTGAGAATGTAAAATGGTACCGTGATTCTGGAAAACAGTGTGAGAGTTCCTTACATGTTAAACAAGCATATTCCTCACCCATTCAATCTGGAGTATTTACTCTGGAGAAATGAAAGCAAAAGCTCATAAAAGCTGACTTTTTTTTTTTTTTTTCTAAAAAATTTTTTTTTCAACGTTTATTTATTTTTGGGACAGAGAGAGACAAAGCATGAACGGGGGAGGGGCAGAGAGAGAGGGAGACACAGAATCGGAAACAGGCTCCAGGCTCTGAGCCATCAGCCCAGAGCCCGACGCGGGGCTTGAACCCACGGACCGCGAGATTGTGACCTGGCTGAAGTCGGACGCTTAACCCACTGCGCCACCCAGGCGCCCCAAAAGCTGACTTTTGATGGCAGGTTTATCTGTAATAAAATTGGAAACAACCCTGATGTTCGTCCACAAGATGGACAAATGAATTATTGTATATTAATTCAATGAAATACTATTTAGCAAAATAAATAAATGACCTATTGCTACAACAACATGGAGATCTCTGAAAATAATTATGCCGTGGAAAAGAAAGCAAACAAAAATGAATATGCATTATATGATTCCATTTATATAAAATTTTAGAAGATGCAAACTAATCTCCAGTGCCAGACATAAGATCAGGGGTTACATGGGCATGGGAAGAGTGGCAGGGAAGCTGGATTATAGAGGAGTACAAGAATGCTTTTGGGGGTGATGATTAACTTGATTATGGGGATGGTTTCATGGCACATGCATGCATATGCATCACATATGCATATCATATATTGATGCATATGCATGATATATACATAGAAAAACTACCAAATTGCATATTAAAATACATTCAGGTTGTTGTATGTCTGTTATATTTTAATGAAGCTGTAAAAAGAGCGAAGGGTATTGGAGTTCCCTCATCCTCAAAGTTTGGTGGAATCCACTTGTGAAATCACCTGTCATGGTGTTTTTTCTTTAATTGCAGTAATTGGTTTCTTGAATAAATTAGTAAGTGGTTTATTAGTTTATTTCATTTAGTTTTAAGAGCTAACCATTGGATCTATTTGTTAGTTCTATCATTTTCCTACAATTCTAGCATGAATTTCCTTTGACCTAAGTTTAGAAGCACTTGAATATGGTTGGTATATCAGATTAGCAAAACAGGAATGACAACGGAAAAAATTTCAGTATTTAAAAAAAATCAGAATTTTTTTTTAATTGGCATATTTTGTATCCCCCCACCCCGGTATCTCCTTCAAGGAGAATTCATGTAATATTTCTAGTTGAGGTAAATCTTTGAACAAATATTGTTCTTAAAACTATGTTTATATATATACACATGTATATATATACATATATACACATGTATATATATACATATATATATACATATATACATATATATATATATATATATATATATATATGTATCTGTACCCCGATGTTTAAGTAGTGCTATCGACAATAGTCAAAGTATGGAAAGAGCCCCAATGTCCATCAACTGATGAATGGAATAAAAAGATGTTGTATACATATACAATGGAGTATTACTCTGCAATCAGAAAGAATGAAATTTTGGGGGCGCCTGGGTGGCGCAGTCGGTTAAGCGTCCGACTTCAGCCAGGTCACGATCTCGCGGTCCGTGGGTTCGAGCCCCGCGTCAGGCTCTGGGCTGATGGCTCAGAGCCTGGAGCCTGTTTCCGATTCTGTGTCTCCCTCTCTCTCTGCCCCTCCCCCGTTCATGCTCTGTCTCTCTCTGTCCCAAAAATAAATAAACGTTGAAAAAAAAAAATTAAGAATGAAATTTTGCCATTTGCAACAATGTGGATGGAACTAGAGTGTATTATGCTAAGCAAAATTAGTCAATCAGAGAAAGATCATATGACTTCACTCATATGTCGAATTTAAGATACAAAACAGATGAACATAGGGGAAGGGAAATAAAAATAATATAAAAACAGGGAGGGGACAAGCCATAAGAGACCCTTCAACACAGAGAAACTGAGTGTTGCCAGAGGGGTGTTGGGTGGGGGGATAGGCTAAATGGGCAAGGGGCATTAAGGAGGGGACTTGTTGGGATGAGCCCTGGGTGTTCCACGGAGGGGATGAATACCTGGAGTCTACTCCAGAAGTCATTATTGCACAATATGCTAGCTTGGATGTAAATTAAAAAAAAAAAATGCCCAGAGGATTCCTAAAGAAACTAGTAAATATTATTTTGGAATTTATTTGTAAGATGGACTTAATTATCTCCAGCCAAGCAGAGTATTTGTCTCTTACAGCAACCATTCCAACATGTCAAACTTAACCGTTGTGATCTCTTTGCCACTAATTCATGGCCTACGGCAACAAAGGAAAGAAGAAGATATAATATAGGAGACTTGATTTTTCTATACATATTTCAATATTAAAGTGATCCAAATTCTTAGGGTGGTATAAAATCCTACAACTGCAATCAGTTATTTCTCCTACCACCCATTTCCATCACCCAGAACACCTGTCGTTTCTCTATTGCTACATCACTCTCTGTGCTAGACGTCGTGTTAAGTGCTTTACAAACGCTAATTTATCTAATCTTTAGAACGCCTCTATCCAATAAACTCTGGTGTAATCCCCCTTTTACAGATGGAGAAACTGAGACACAATGAGGTAAAGTAGCTTTCCCAGGATACCTGCCTATTAAGGGCAGAGTCTGACACTACTCAGGCCATCTGGCTGTAGAGAGTGTGCTCTGAACCCATTCCACGCTGCTTCTCAGGTTTCCTCTTTTCCCTTTTTCTGCTCTGCTCTGCATTTGAGAACATCAAATTCATTTGTGAGCAAATGAGAAATCCTGTGTCGGAGGATGGGAAAAAGATAGGGGAGGTGCGACCACAAGAGTGAAAGTCTCCAATAGAGACAGGCATGCAGGTAAGGAGTCTCCTCATCATCGAATGCTAAAGAATAGAATCCCGCTGGGGTACTTTCAACCACGATAAATAAACAAACAAATAAATGAATGCATGAAATAAAACATATATATGCCTTATAATAGTAAAAAGCATAATGACACAAAATATTTTTTAACATTGGGCTTTATTTTCTAATGGAAAACTAAATGTTCACTAACTAAACGCACTAAATTATTCTGCTGTTCAAATTAAATATCATAGCTTGCAATAAACGTTTTAAAATTATGTGTGACGATTATATTTTCTTTTTTTTTTTTTTTTTCAACGTTTATTCATTTTTGGGACAGAGAGAGACAGAGCATGAACGGGGGAGGGGCAGAGAGAGAGGGAGACACAGAATCGGAAACAGGCTCCAGGCTCTGAGCCATCAGCCCAGAGCCTGATGCGGGGCTCGAACTCACGGACCGCGAGATCGTGACCTGGCTGAAGTCGGACGCCTAACCGACTGCGCCACCCAGGCGCCCCGACGATTATATTTTCAAGTAAGTAAATTATGAGTGATAGTTGATAAAAGTGGATTCATTCTTATAATGCTAGAGATCATAATGATTGACACAATTCCTTTGCATTATCTCAGTAAAAACGTGGGTCATATCTCTGACAGACGTACTGAGTTGAGTTGCTAGCTTGGTTTTAACCCATATACAGATTTGCCTCCTGTTTTTATACATTATGAAGTGGCTGTCAGGCAAGGTTGGAAAGAATGGATGAACAACATTGGGTCATAATGGTATGCGTGTTCATATTTGTCCTTTTAAGAGATGTAAAACAATGTGCACCACTGAATGGAAATATTTCATGTGTGCTCATGAATCACAAATGGTCCTTCCTGGAGCTCTGTTGCACTAATCAGTGCTCACATATGACTGAGCGTGGTTATTTACCTGCTTCCCAGCTTTTTCTGTGCTGTGGGGGGAACAGAAGGTAATGATTTTGCTTAGAAGTTGCAGCCATTCTGTCTGGAGAGAACTGTGCTGTTTACAGGAGTTGCCAAAAAAATATATGAATGAAAGTAAAGTGGGTATCTCATTGAGGAAAAGGCTCTAATTGTGTCTTAAACTAAAATTGCTTCTTTGGGGCAGTAGGTGAAAACAACAAAGATAGTAAACAGCATAGTTAAGTCATAGACGATTCGAAGGATAGTTATTTGCCTTGATGTAAAAGACTGGCAAATAATGAGTTTGAAAGAAGCATTAAAATGTGTAAAATTTTACAAAGTTGGTTCGACGTTTATGGCTTTATTCACGAGATGAAGAACTTGCTTGCTGAAACAGAAAAAAAAGTTTTATATCAGTTGTATACCAAGGGATAAAACTAGAATTTGGTTTACTTTCTGTTAAAATATATTTTTTTTAAATCTGTGTCTTCCGTATAGTTTGCCTGAATAACAAGCATTCCTTATATCATGAGAGCCTGTTAAATTTTAGTGACCTTTTTTTTTGCATGTTTTTGAATAATTTTTAATAAGTCACTTCTGAAAAATCCCACAGACCCTAAAATTCTTTATTATTTGGCACAAAGCAACAAAGCGTTTATCTTAAGTAAAGTGTGTTTATCTTAAATATTACCTCAAACACTGTCTTTATACACCTGTGACTTAGTTCATGTCTTTTCTGCTTTGACAATTATTTTTAATCTTGCCTTTTTTCAAATTCAAGCCCCCAAATCACAGTAATAAAATATCTTTCGCACTAACCTGTCTTGGGGCTTCCCAAGCTGCCTCTAGGCAATGCCAACATGAGCTCGCTCGCTTTGCAAAATGAGAAGGCTAGAAATAAGTAGGTATGCTTGGCATTTTTCATGTTTTTAATTTACTTCACATTATTGTGAGAGCTGTCCTATTCATCAAACCCACAATGTGAGAAGAGCGAGAAAAATCAAAAGAGAAGCTCAACCCATACAGGTTAATTATATACAAGTAAAATGATATTGATATGAATGCATTTACACAAATGTGTACTTTTCATGTTGGACAGAAGCAAAATCATGTTCGTGCACAAAGGCGGGTGGAGTAACTTTCAACAAATTGATTTTTAAACATGTTTTATATCGAAGTTTAAATAGATTTTTTATTTACGAGTACTGTTTTGCAATTTTTCCTACAATGGGAGTCATCCAGTTAGAAAAGACGGTAAAGAATCTATTCTTAATTTTATATGAAGTCATGAGTGAAACCACCCTAGCCCTGAAAGGCATTCAGATCAGCCTCAATTCGCTGGCCAAGGCTGCTATGGAGGACAGAATGGGCCTAGACTTCCTCTTTGCTCAAGGTGTGGCCTTTGTAATTGTTAATACATTCTACTCTACCTTGATTAATGCCTTGCACCAAATGGAAGAGTCAATGCAAACATTTAAGGAAAACATCATCTGCCTTTATAAGGTAGACTGATGAGTTTGGGGATTTGTTTGGTTGCCTGAGTCAGTCCCTGGCCCCAGGTGGCATGGTGGAAGTGAATACTGCAGAGTGGCCTCATCCTCCTGGTTGGAACCCTGTTGATGGTAGCCTTAATTAAACACTGTATGAGAAAAATTGAATGGATTTGTTGCCAACCTCTGCTGGCAAGGTTATAATTAGAGTGGTTGAGAGTAGTATACTCATGAAAGCATTTGCTGGATGCAAAAACAGTCAAGAAAAGAGGTGTGGATATTTTGGGGAGACAAACTTCCATATGCTGCTTGCTGTGCTGTGAGTCATATGTCCTTTGTTTCTGACCCAGAAATCTTGTGTCTCCTCTCTACACCAATGAAACTGTGGCATTAGCTTGTTAGCTTATACGTTAAAGAACATTATATGAAATAGCTAAAGCCTGGAAAGAACCCAAATGTCCATCAGCACTATACTTAATAAATGATACAAAGGAATAAAGCAATGAAATGAAGCTACTGTCTCATACAAGAGCATTGATGAATTTCCCAATTATGAGTAAAAATAAAACAATATAATGTGTACTATGTATAATTCCAGTTTATACATAGTTCAAAAGCAGGTAAATATAATATATGGTATTAGAATTTAGGATAATGATTACCTTTAGGGAAGACAGAAGAGTGGAGGAGTCAATGGTTAGGTAGAGACAAGAAGGACCTCCTAGATGCTGGTAACATTCTAGCCCTTGATGTGGATGGTGGTTATACAAATATGTTTTCCTTGTGATAATCCACTGATCTGCATACTCATGACTTGTTTGAGATTCTAGTTGTGTCTTATACTTAAGTGAACAAATTAAATACATACTACATATACATACCTGCATGCCAGCCCAAAGTCCAGCTCTTTTCTCCTTCAATTTCAAACAATAAACACTTTATAAAAAGAAATGACTGATGTTGCCAGACTTAATTCTGGCAGAATCCCAAAACCAGAGTACGATAATGTTTAGAATAATGATTAAAATCACTAATATGTGTTACTAATATCTTGAAAATAACGAAGATTTAGAATTTACTATATATTAGAACTATACCAACTCTTTTTTGCTTGGATTATCTCAACTGATCCCACTGTAGACTGTTTTATTCCATGCCCCTTGAGCTCATCCATGATGCTATACCGACTTCTACTAAAACCTTTCAGATGTGGATATCTGTGACCCACTGAAAGGGAAACATTGGTGAAGCCAATGCACAGTATTACCCCAAAGCTAAAATAAACTGAGCGCTGAGAAGCAATTGCTAAGCAAAGGGGTGTTAGTAATAACATTTTCTTTTTTACAGGAGTGAAGAGACTGCATCTAGTCAGAGCAGGTCATTAAGCTCAAGCAAAAGTTCACTGAAGCAAAAGCATCTATTGTTTATCTCACAAAATAACTGGAGGGTTCTCCAGAAAGAGTGGAGCAAAAGGTAAATTACCTAGTGGAAATGTCAGCAGGAAGGGACTGCACACTAGGATCTTTTTCATGTACAATTGACAACAGCTAAAAATAAATCGAACATGGCAATGGCTCCCTATGTTTCTGTAGCCCCAGGATGCTACTTTCATTTTAATAAATGATTGAACAAAGTGTTTAACTTCTTTCTGTTTTCAGGTTGATATTCAAAGGCATAGGAAATGCATTATTGAATATTTTGCTGTGCCCTAGCTTTGGGTAAAGGGCTGTTCTTAATAACTAGTACTAAGAAACTGTGGATTCCCATTAATAGTAAGGAAATTAGAGTTGTTTTCTCATGAGAACTGAAGGCATGTCCTCTGCCATCCATGTTCCTTTCACTTCTCAGTGAAGACATAAAGTTAAAACTTCTGGCCAAGGGAAAGGCGCACCATCTGTGACCGCAGAATAAAACGAAATTAAAGGCATCTCTGAGAAGAGATTTTGTGATGATACTAAGTGGAAAATCAGATTTGGGATTTGTTCGCACCAAAGCCTACACAGTAGATTCTATGCTTGTGAGTGGTTCTCAGAGATGTGAGTATATAATGACTATGTATTTGGATCCTTGGAGGGCAACAGTGGCTAAGAACAGTGGGCCTCAGAAGAGAAGTTACAAAGGAAACAGGAAAGGTATAAAAGTAAGAACTAGGATACAGAAATTAGGGGACAAAAGCTTTTAAAAGTAATAGAATGTGGAAAGAATGTTAACTTGAATTAGGAACTATGGGATCTTATCCCAGCTGTTAGCTGTATGTCTGGACCAACAACTTTGTTTTCCTGAGCTCCATTTTATATGAGTAAAATGGAAGCATTAGATTATATCATTTCTTCGACTTCTTCCAACTCTTCTGTATATGATATTCCATGATCCTAAAGATGGGAGTGGTCATCAGCATTCAATGTGCACTAAAGGAGCAAGGAAGAATGTAGCATACTTAATTTAATTAGAAAGAAAACCCTTGTGATCGTTCTAAAATCTATGGTTGCCAGGGTGTCTGGATGGCTCAGTTGGCTAAGCTCTGATTTGGGATCAGGTCATGATCTCACAGTTCGTGGGTTCAGCCCCTGCATTGGGCTCTGTACTGACAGCTCAGAGCCTGGAGCCCACTTCAGATTCTGTGTCTCCCTCTCTCTCTGCCCCTTCCCCACTTGTGCTCCCTCTTTCTCTCTCTCTCTCTCTCTCTCTCTCAAAAATAAATAAATAAACTTAAAAAAAAAACTATGTGGTTGTCAATGTTAAAGTGGAATGAGTAGTAAGCCATCATATCCTAATTATAAGCAATTGGGATAATCTCATCTAAAGAATACTATAGAGAGGGCAAGGTGAGATTACTCTGGCTACGTCAGAAAGCCAATCCAGGAGGTCAAGGATAAATATGACCACAATCTAAAGAAGGTGTGGATAAAGGAGGCCAAAGAGGTAGAAATCTGAGATGGAAGGAAATGAGGTAGGAGACAAAGATAAGCACTTGGGAGATATTAGCATAAATGAGATTGCATGCTTGCACAGATAGAGTTGCAGGATGGACAGCTATAACCTAATGCAAACTACTGGCTTAAATAGCAGATCTCCAAAGCATGCTCTATCCAACTTTTGAAAAAGAGATTTCCTTATACACAGAGCTTGCCACATGGACAGGACTTCAGAAATATTGGATCATTTATCCTCATTACTCAAGCTCCAGTGGGTCTAAGAATCTATCCTATGGGTATAGCCAGGCTTAAGATCATATTTTGGAAAATCTCATGGTAGGTTCAGTTATGTCCTGTGAACTATTTTAAAAGGTAGAAGAAAAGCTAACAAAATTTAGAGAATCAAGTTTTTGGAAAAATGCTAATTATTTTAAAGTTTCGCAACAAAGTAGTGACCTTTAGCCATCTGGAAAATCAAATTGTGCAGAACACATCATTATGGAGAAGTAAGATACTACACAAATCACATATTTCATGGCATCCAACGATGGTTTCCCTACAATATCACAAGGAGCTGACAAATTTACCTGGCTTTCTTCACCCATAAATGAATATGTTGTTGAGAGCTTACCTGGTGCCTATTTGTGTGTTTTCTAATTGGTATGCAACTCTTTCTCTGCCTCCCGTGATAGTTATTCACAGGCTGTTGCGTACTGATTTTCATATGCTTTCTTCCTGCCTCGGACCAATGAAGCAATAAATAAGGAGGGAAAAAAAGATAGGTCTCTCTAAACAGCACCGGAGCAGTAGTGCAGGAAATAGAAAGCAACTCCCCGAAGAAGCAAATGCATTCATAGCAAATTCCAACAGCAAACGAGTAGTGTCATCCAGCTAATTATATGTAATTGTCCCCTATATTGAAACAATAAATAATGTGGGAGGCCAGTGCTGCTTGTTGGAGATTACAACTCTATATAAATAGAAGGAAAATAAATGAGGAAAAACTGAAAATAGGTGGTAGGCACTAAAATCATGGTCACAAGCATTTTATAGCACTGCCCACTGGCATAAGTTTTTCTATATACATCCATTGAATACTGCATGTAGGCATACCAAAGTTGGAATGGAAGTTGTAGTTTTCCAAATTCTAGGATAACTCTGAGCATTCCACCCAGTATGATTAAGCAGCCAAAACCATTGTTAATAGTTTGGTCTTATTACCATGGCCACTTGACCAGGAATAACAAAATATCAGAATTTCTTGAAAAGACGAGCATGTCTTAAAACGTGGCATAGAAAATCAGTAAATGTGGTCACTGTCATTGGATTGGTGTGACCAGGGCATCCCTTGGTAGCCATTCCCCTGTAATACAGACACTCTTACACGTCGAAGGAATCTTTGTGATTTAGGACAAAAATTCCAAATGTCAGCAACAAAGCTACTAGTTCAATGGTATGGCATCCAATACTGATTATAAAGCCCCCGACTACTTCCTATAATTCACTCTCAGCTGCACAAGATCATGTCTCTCTGCATAGAAAAAACAGCGCTTAGCCTATCCTGCAATTTCAATTTATGCATGGACATGTCTTTCTCTATTCATATTACAACTAGCCTATCTTTCTTTTGTTTAAGGCAAAAAGCCCAAGTTCTTTCTACTCTTCTCTAATCTCAACAGACCAAGGCCAACATTAAAACCACATATTTATAGAGACATGGCCCACCACCAATAATTGTCTTTATTCAAGGCAGAGAGCAGATAGGACCAAGATCCAAATTTGGCAGTGCAGGGTCCTAGAAGGCTAGGCCCTCTACCATAATTGTATTTTCATGACTGTCTTTGATAATTTAAATTAGACATATTTTAGACGTATTTGTTCATCCATATGTACATCCATTCATGTTTTTTTTTTTTAACTTTCCCTTCCATTCAAAGAATATGTGTTGAGTACCTAATACACACTAGGCTCACGATAGGCCCCAGAGATACATAGATGAATAAAACATAACATCTCCCCTTAAGGAGCTCTCAGATGGGAGAAAATGAACTGAAGTGCATTTTCCCCCTTATTAGCAATTCAGACCAGTTCATACATCATAACTTAGAAGTTGGAGGCGGAGAGAGAAGAAGCAATCAAAAGATACATAAACCAAATGCAGTGCATTAGGTCAGCTTGTAGTTTTATTGACAAAATAAGACAGCAAAAGAAAATACAGCAGTGTATGATAAAATGCTCAATTAAGTAAAATCAATGTGAAAGTGCATAGTATAGACTTATATTTTTCTGTTATCAGAAAATCTTTTATCTGATTTCCGGTCCACCTGGACAGTGGGAGAGGGGAAGAGATTGCAAGAGTAGCTTCAATGACAGTCGTAAGCACTAAGATGGAAGCTTATGTCATCTGGTCTTCTAAGCCTTCTGCTTGACGACTTTAGACCATTTTGACGAGGTATTGATATTTCATGTTATATCAGGCAGACAAGCCTCCTGAAAGCTTGCCTAAGTGAGATCATCTCACCAAATCACATCAATATTTTGTAGGCCAATACTCCAAAGAGATGAGTTCAAAATCCGGCGAGCACCTTCTCTTCCACTTTAATTTTCTCTTGTGCTATCAAATCAATCCCAGACAGCATGCCTTCTTCATTCCCAGATATAATTTATTCTTGGACTTGGCCTCATAATGTCTTGTTTCTTCCCACAATTCTTACGTAGGAAGTATGCATTCAAAGGGGATTGTGTTTGCTTGCCTGCTTTGTGGGGTTGGAAAATCTGTTGAGAAGAAGGCAAAGTCTATCAGTGTGTTTTCTTTTAATTAAGTAGAAGTTTAAAAAATTGTGTAAGTTACTGTATCCTTGACAAATGTTGGATGAGTGCCAACTATGAAAAAAAATGTGCAAGGCATTGAGGACAATGGATAGGAAGAGAAGAATAAAAGTCAAACATGAGTGACAACAGTGAAATCTATTAATTCTATGAGTAGTTATAAATCTATTGTCAGAAACTCCTGATGGGCCCCTTTTCAAAAATTATATCCTCTCATATGAAAGAGGCTAACACATGACAGTTTATCATTAAAGATTATTCCTTTTAACAAATATTCAGTCATCTAATATAACACAAATGAGGACCTACATTGTGAAGTGACTGATTTGGAAGCCAATAGTCTTTGCTTCAGTACCATTTTTACCTACCCCAAACCCTATTCTTGAGAGTTCACATTATAGTAAAAGCCAAATGGATAAATAAAGAATCCAGAATTAGGAGGAGTGGCAGGATAGGCAAAATAAACATAACAACAACAATGGGTGGAAAAAAAAAAAAAAAACGTACCCAGTCAATATATACAAAGATCCCAAATACTTACATGTAAGGAATACACAATGGCATAGGTAGTGGAAGTTTCTTTAGGAAGTATTTCTATAGAAGATGCATTTAGAGTTTATTTTAAAAGCCTGCGGAAACACAAAATGGTAGAAGGCAATGCACGGGCTACGCCCTGTGGTGTTTTCCTTTGACAAAGGAGTACCTTTAAAAATAGCCTGATGGACCACAAGCCCCAGGGACTAGCTGTTCATAGCTAATCATCCAAAGACTTGAAGACCCCAAGCTGTGCAAAGTCAATTCAACTTTGCCTAATACAGCCTGAAGCTACTTTAGTTAAACCTCAGTCATGTTGTTTCTAATGAAAGGGGCAAAACAGAATAAAAATTGCAAACCCAATTCAATATAAGTGAATAAAATTGTAAGAAGTAAAGTCACACAGTGGCCAATAATCAAGAATACTAACACTATTGTTTCTCTAGAAGCCCAAATTCTAAAAGATTATTTTATATTCGCTTCAAAAATAAAACTCATCTGACCGGGACTCAAGCTTACAGCTTCATCAAATTGATGTCACTCTACTCACAAAGAAAACATGACATAGGAAACAAATTAAATGTCTATTAAAGCATATTTTAGGGGCACCTGGGTTGACTCAGTCAGTTGAGTGCCTGACTTTGGCTCAGGTCTTGGTTTCACAGTTCGTACTTTGATGACAGCTCAGAGCCTGGAGCCGGCTTCTGCCCCTCACCAACTCACACTGTCTCTCTCTCTCTCTCTCTCAAAAATAAATTAAAAAAATTACGAAAACTTTTTAAAAATCCACATTTTCAAAGAATTTGTATTCATAGAAAGACATAGAAAAAAATGCCTGCAGTATTGCAGGAAGTGAATAATAAGGAAGTGGAAACACTGACTTTTCCTCAGCAAGGCTAATTTGGCTACTGACTGTAGTGAATACCTATCTTGACCATAACCTGACACCAATACTGAGGCCTCCCTGATGGTACCATTCCTCATCTGTGCTAAACCGACCCCCTAACAACAAACTGACTGCTGGATCCTTTCATCATGGAGGCAGCAACAGCTTCTCTTCTTTACTGGAATAGACATGTATTCCAGGTATGCGTTGCCTTCCTTGCCCACAATTCTTCTGCCCACCTGTATAGGCTTGTAGAACATTTCACTCATCATCATGAATCCTCCTACAATAATTACTTTTGACAAAGGAACTCCAATCAATAAAGAAGCATACCAATGGACTCACACCCACAGAATTTACTCGCATTACCATGAATGTACCTCATCACCCAGAAGCAGCCAACCTGACCCTTTGGTCTCTGTCCCTATTCCTGGCACAGAGCTCTTTGAATCCTGGGAATTTCTGAAGTGATAAAAGCTATAAAGATGTCTGGATAAGCACTAAAAACCCCTTTCAGCCACACCTGAGTTTATGTAAATGAGGTGACTTTGGGAAACATTTAAAGATGGGGCTAGTTGCCAGGGGAACCAATCAGGTGATTAGAAGGTTGGAATTTTCAGTCCCACCCCCTTGACCTCCAGGAACAGGAGAGGTGATGAAGGTTGTATCATTCACAAATGGCCAAATGGTTTAATGGGTCATGTCTCTGGAATGAGGCCTCCTCAAAAACCCAAAAGACAGGATTTGGAGAGCTTCTGGGTGGTTGTGTGGCAGGATTTTATACCTCCATATCTGGGGTTCGTTGTCTCACCTCTTTGAAGAATGAAGAGGAGGACAGAAGAAAATGAGCAGCAGGCAAAAGTTTATTAGAGTATGAGATCAGAAAGGAAGAATAGTATGAAAGTTCTCTTTACAGAGGGAGGGGACATTCGAAAGTGAAGGCCCTCGACTGTAGGCAAGGGTCTTTGTTTTATTAGGTTCTGGTTGCCACCCTTTCCCTTCCCCCTCATTCCTTCTCAGGTTCTACCCTTATTGGCTTGATAACTGTAGGTGCTGGGTTGCCCATTCCTGATTGGTTCATTTCTAATGTATGAGGGGTGGTCTATGGCCGTTTGTGGGTCCTACATTTTATTACCATAAAATGGTCTACTCGTTTCAGTCAGGTCTTTTGTCAAATTCCTGAGGGGAACCTCAGGGGGAATAGGTGGTGACTATTACATTCTTAAGAGGAACCCCTGGAGGGGGGTTATTGTGATCAGTCACTCCCAGCATGTTCCAAAATGTGTTTTTCCCCCACCCAGGGACCACAGGTCCTAATCTTTCCCTCTCTACCTACTGAATCCTATCTTTTCCTAACATAGTTGGGCATGTAGAAATGCAGTGAGAATGGCACACTCAGAGAGGACACAGAAGCTCCTTGCCCCTTCCCATATCCATCTTTGTCCTTGGCGTCTCTACCATCTGGCTGTTCCTAAATTATATCTTTTTATAAAAATCATTAATAACCAGTAATCCAGTAAATAAAGTGTTTCTCTGAGTTCTGTGGGCCACTCTATCAAATTAATTCAAACTCAACAACTTGGACTTGAAATTTGTGTCTGAAGTTGGGGAGTGGGCATCTTGTAGAACTTTCTTGAAAACAAAAACAAACAAAAAAAAGGAAATTATAGCCTCATGATTAGCTACGGAAATGATACAAATATTAAGATTATACTAAATATATACATATACTCACTGTATTTGCCACAGTCATTGTGGAGGATGCCTCTTATCAATTAACATAAATAATATACTAATTTTCCCTTTTTTATCTTTTTTGCTTATCACTGCATATACAATTAGCTGGTTGGCGACAGTTATCTACATAATTTAAAATTCAGATTAACGAACATTTGAGTAATTTTGTAACTGAATTAAAAGAGATAGGAGGGGAGCTTGGGTGGTTCAGTCGGTTGAGCATCCAACTCTTGATTTAAGCTCAGGTCATGATCTCATGGTTCATGGGTTCAAGCCCCACATCAGGCTCTGTACTGACAGCACTGAGCCTGCTTGGGATTCTCTCTCTTTTCCTCTCTCTTTGCCTCTCCCCAACTTGGCTGTGAACTCTCTTTCTCTCAAAATAAATAAACCTTAAAAAAAAAAAAAAAAGATAGTGAAGGGCACTTGGGTGGCTCAGTCAGTTAAGCGTCTGACTTCGGCTCAGGTCATGATCTCACAGTTCATGGGTTCGAGCCCTGTGTCAGGCTCTGTGCTGATAGCTCAGAGCCTGGAGCCCGCTTCAAACTCTGTGCCTCCCTCTCTCTCTTCCCCTCCTCCACTCGTGCTCTGTCTCTGTCTCTCAAAAATGTATAAACATTAAAAAATAAATAAAAATAAAAAGGTAGAGAAACATACCTCGCTTTGTGCTTTTATTTCTGCCTTATCAAGAGAGAAGGAAAGGGCATCTTCATTTGTCCAAAGAGAATTGCAGCTTATTAGGCAGAAGAAAATAAAATAATTTTTATTTTGTCATGAGAAGAGGCAAGTATGTATAAGAGGATATGGAGGTTTGTTGAACAGCCAAAGGAGTAGATGATGCTGGTTTACTTACCTATCACTTTCTTTCATGTCCAAATTCACCTTTCTTGACTCTCTTTTGTAAATCTGAGACTAGATTTCCTTAAACTGTGTATGCCAGACGTCCTTGCTAACTGGCTGACTTTTACATTCTGCCAATAGAAACCATTAGAGGGAAAATGAAAGAGAAGAAAGAGGAAAAAATGGGATTCTTTCCCTTCATTTAGTTGTTTGTTTACTGTTTCTATCATTGGTGCACCCTCAGTGGCTGTTGACTCTAACTAACCACCAGTTTCTTTCGGTGCTGCCATAAACAGCTTCACTGTGTCTCTCAGTCATTACCAGAGAAAGCCAGAGAGTGCTCCCCCTGCCCCTCAAAACGTGATCCCATGCTTTGTAGCTCCCAGAATGCCATTTGGAGAGAAGCAGCACTCCCTGCCTAGAGGTCTGAGCGCTATTCCAAGAAATTCTAGTCTAAATACATACACAGGTCAGAGTAACCACCCCCCGCTGCCTGCAGCGTGTACCTAGTTGAGACAATGGGCTGTTCAAGGAAGTTAACTTAAATCACTCTTGAGATGTATCATTGACTTGCCATTGCAAAAGTATCCATTCTCTCATCCCTTGTACTCCTAGCATTTGCTTATATCGCCAGGTTGTGGGTGCAGGGCCAAAGGGGAAGGAACTAGTTTGGGGCCAATTCCGTTGCACACATGATCCAGGTAGCTTCATGCTAGGATATAGGCTTATCTTGCACCAACTATTTTTGTTCTTGACTATTAGAGTCTTTGCTAAAATTCTAACACAGCAGGAAAAGTTGCACCGAACATCTTATCACATATATTGCCCTTGAGGGAAGAATGGCTATGTATGATAGGCAGCTTCTATTTGAGCTCAGTAGAGGGTGAAGGGTTTTTTAAGAATGAAAACCAACGACATACGGTGCAGGTTTCCTCGTGAGGTGATGAGTCTCCTTTAAGCTTGTGATGTTTAAGTAGAGACAAGATGACCATTTATTTGAATGTCATTAGAAGCTCACTGAATGAGCTGACTCTCCGTGTCTACCTTTTATGATGTTTGGAGTTAGATGGCACTTTCAAGCGCCTAGAACCAACAGTGTTTGATTTGATTTGATTTTTACTGATTTGGAAACAAAAGCCTTGTGAAGTCAAACACCCACTAAGGTGTACCGTTCATCCACTCACTCAACGAATCTCCTTTGAGGGACACGAACGTGTACTAGGCACTATGCGAGGCACTAAGAAAATGAAGAAGAAAGATCCTGTCCCTGTGATCACAGAGCTGATGGTGGCAGAATGCGGAAAACAACCAAACCTCCCTTGGGTATTTCTACTCCACAACACTATCTTGTCCTACTTAAAGTTCCTCATTTGAAATGGATCATAAACCAATATAATTTTTTCATAGATAATTTAAAATGACATATCACTGGCAATTTAATGTAAATCAAGTTAGTATCAGTAATTAATTCACACGTGTCACGTTTTATACACTAGAATGTAATTCACTTATTACACATTGTCACATTTCAAAGAGCTGCCTTGCCTGCACACGCAGTTTTTTTTTTTTTTTTTTTTTTTTTTTTTTTTTTCTGAGCTGCCTCCCGTCTCTACGCAAGTGTTCTTTTTCCAGTCCTGGGGAAAACAGAAGGTACGGCAACATAAATTTAGCCTGAACTGCTCAGGACGCAGCATGCCTCAACCCCATGCACTTTCTATTTGCAAAGTATTCAAATTCCTTTCCGAGGAAAGTCAGTGAGGAAGGAAGGACTGCCTGCAGAATTAAGAGCGAGAGTGTGGGCAGTGCATTTTTCTTTCAGTTGGCTAACTGAAAATCAATTTCCTATTTTAAAGGCAGACCCATCAAAGGCAAGTGTCCAATTTTAAGCTAAGCTCTACAATATGCTTTTCAATAAAATGTCTTTCTGCCTCTTTCCCTTTTCTCATTTCAATGTCCTGTTACATATTTCCAAAAGCTCAGCTTTCAGACTTGGTGTGTGCTGTGATTGTGTGGAATGAAAAGCTCTGAAAGGCCACAAAGAAAAATATCACTTGCCTCAATCTCTGAGAAGAGGGTCCTTTGAATTAAGACTGATTCCACCTGCGCAGCCCGAGTGAGCCTGAATTGATAATGCCCGCGTGTTGTGGGTTTTCTCGCTTTATTTCCCCTTGCGTTCTTTTTCAATTCAGGATGTATTGTGGACCATTATCCGATTTTCATAGCAGCATGAGTGATTACTAAAATGCTGTGAAAGAGAAACTAAATCCTTAAAAAGAGGTATTCATCGAAGGCTCCTAGGAATCACACGCCAATATTCTTTTGCTGATCACTGGGATTCACAGCTAAATGTTGGAAACATCCAAAGGAAGTTAACTTTACCTCACGAATCTTTCTTTTTCTTTTTTTCTTTTTCTTTCCTTAAACTCTTGGGACCCTTGAAACCGAGGGTTTTCCATTTATTTTTATGTTGTTATTGTTATTGTCCTTTACATAGATCCGTAATGCAGTCAAGCAAGAGGACGTGACAAAGATGGGTAACTTTTCTGCTCAGATAACTGCTCTTGTTCCAAAGCCCATATCTAGACCTTAACTCTGCAAAGTCCATTGCCCTTTGCTCTGAGGAAATGGAAAAGGAGGTTTGGAGCAAACTAGGGCTGCAATAGCCTGACAGTTGTTAAGTATAGCATTAAAAAAAAAAAAAAAAAAAAAAAAGAAAGGAAAGTGGCTAGAAAGAGTCAATTCTGGACATGGGAATGCTGCCTGTTTAGAGGTCAAATGGACTGTAATTACTGATGCTCTCGCAGAATTAGCACGACGGGTCTCGGAAACTATACACAAAGGCAACTCATGCTCACTGAACGCCTACAATTTGCCAGATACAGGTAGAGGCTGTGGGCATAGAAAAGTGAATCACATACACTTCTTCCTCTGTTCACAACCATGATATATCACAAAGCAGTAGGTACAAAATATTATAGGACAATAGGGATATCCAGTATTATGTGAGGCAACCCAAATGCCCCTCAGCCTTTAAGTAGACCAACAAAATGGGGAATGTCCACCCAGTGGGATAATATTCAATAATAAAAAGGAACAAAGTACTGATATGTACTACCACATGGATGAACCCTAAAAACATTGCGGTCGTTGAAAGAAGCCAGGCACAAAAGACCACATACTCTATGACTGCCTGTATGAAATGTCCAGAAAAGGCAAACCCATGAGGACTGAAAGTAGATTAATGGTTGTGTGAAGCTGAGGCCGGGAATTAGGATTATGTGACCAGGGCCATGAAGGATCCTGTTAGGGTGGCAAGTAAAACCGGTTTATAGTGAGAGCTGCACAACTTGGTAAATTTACTAAAAGTCTGTGATCGTACGCTTAAATGCTTAATTCTATGGTATATAAATTGCAAGTCTGTAAAGCTTTTGTAAAATAAATTCCGCACGACGTAAGAGGAAGATGAAGAAGCCAAATGAAGGAAGAGCTTTGGAGAGGAGGCCTTCATTATGTTCCTACTGCTGCTATGACAAATTACCACATATCTGGTATCTTAAAGCAACACAAATTTCTTCTTTTACACTTCTGGTGCTCAGAAGTCTGAAGTCCATTTCACCAGCTAAAGTCAAGATGTTGGCAGGGTTGATTGCTTCCGGAGACTCTGAAGGGAGACTCTGATCCCTTGCCTTTCAGCTTCTAGAGGCTGCCTATATTCTTTGGTGTATCGTCCCTTTCTCACTCTTCAGATCACATGACTCCAATGTCTGTTTCCTTCATGATACCTCTACGATTCCCCCGCATCTCTCTCCGCCGAATCATTTTAATTACAACAGGCCCGCTTGAATAATTTATCCATCTCAAGATTCTTAGTTTAAGGATCGAAGTATGATCCTAATTCAATCACTTCTATCCAATTCCTTTTGCCGTATAAGGAGACATTTCTGGAGATGAAGTTCTGGAGATTAAGATGTAAACCTATTTGGGGAGACGTATTCAGCCTCATGTAAGGTTTATTTTTCTTGGAAGAGATGAATTTTGAGTTGGATCTTGGAGAACAGATGCTTTTTCAGGTTAAAAAGAGAGGAAGTTCATTCCAAGTACAAGAAATGTTGTCAAGGAAGGAATAGAGAGAGAAACCTGCATATAGTCTGGGGAGTCAGAAGGCGGCAGTTTGATTTGATTGAGGAAAAACAGATAACATTGCTAACTGGTCTCATTTTTTATTTACGGCTGGATTTTTCTCCTGTGGGTCCTCTTTGCTGTTCTTTATCCCCATCGGTTCCAATCTTAACTGGTTTGTTATGATTGGGATTCAAATACGCTACAATAGTCTTCGATCTTGAAATATTCTTCCCTATCTATCCATCATCCTTCAGCTACTGTCCCAGTGTTTTGCCTCCTTAATATTGTCACAAAATTTCTTTTTCCCCTTCCTTTCTTACCAATCTCTCTGAAAGACACAGCAGTTTGGATTTTGTCTTCACTGTAACTGCTCTGCAAGGTCAGCAATAACCTCCCTGTTGCCAAATCTAGTGGCCAATTCTCATTCCCATCTTCTATGACCCGTCAGCTGCAAAGGACTTATCTGACCATCCTGCTTCTAGGGAATATATCTTCTCTTGACTTCCAGGACATCGCTGTCCCCTGATAGTCTTCTACATCCCCACATCCTTCTCTTCTTTCTTATCTCCAAATATACATATTTCCAAGAGTTCAGTTAGTTAATCTTTATCTTTTTCTCTCTCTCTAATCATTGTCTAGATAATCTCATCCATCTCATGTTCTTAAACACCATATTTATTATGATGACTGGGTTTATAATCTTAGGACTCTCATTTTTTTTTTGTCCTTATGATTCCCGTTTTTATATCTATAGCCCGAACCTCTTCCCTAAAAACCGAACTTGTAATTTCAACAACCTGTCCTAGTTACTTGGATATTTAATGGGCACATTAAATGTAATGTATTTCAGCCAGAATTCTTGATTCCTCCTCCTGTTCCAAACTGGTCCCTCTATCAATCTTTTCCTTCTTAATAAATGTTGCCACCATCTATTGAATTTCTTAGACCAAATTCTGGTGTTGTATTTAATTCCTCTACTTCTCTTACACTTCACAGCCAATCCATCAGCAAATCCTTCAGGTGATACCTTCAAAATATGCATAAAGCTTGGTGAGTTATTAATACCTTCACTTCTATAACCCTTGCTCAAGCAACAACTTATTATCTATTTCCTCAATATTGATAGCCTTGTACCTGATCTACATGGTTCCAATCGTGATTTCCATTTTCTTTTTCTTTTTTTTAAAAATTTTTTAAATGTTTTTATTTATTTTTGAAGGAGATAGAGACAGAGCGCGAGTGGGGGAGAAGCAGAAAGAAAGGGAGACACAGAATTGGAAGCAGGCTCCAGGCTCCGAGCTGTCAGTACAGAGCCCGATGTGGGGCTTGAACTCACGAACTGCAAGATCATGACCTGAGCCTGACGCGGGGCTCCAAATCAGAAACTGTGAGATCATGACCTGAGCAGAAGTCGGACGCTCAACCGACTGAGCCACCCAGGCGCCCCACCCATTTTATGTTTCAACACACAACCAGAATGGTCCCGAAATAAGTCACATCGTGCTGTATTCTTGCTGAAACTCCTTCCTGTGCAGTCCCCTCAATGGTCCTCAACAACTTCACACACTGGTCTTCAAACCTTTGCATGGTTCCTTCCCACTTTGCATCAGTGTTTGGTCTGTGTGACCAATAGAATATAGTTGATGGTATGCCACTTCTGAAATAAGGTTATAGAAGACTGTGGCTTCTGTCTCTTTCTCTCTGTTCCTTTCTCTCTGTCTCTATCTCTGTCTCTCTCTCTCTCTCTCTCTCTCTCTCACCTTTCCTTCTTTTTTGCCCTCACATTACTCACCTGGGGGAAGCCATTTCATGAGAAGTCCTATGGAGAGGCCCACATGTCAAGGAACCAAAGCTTTCTGCTAATAGTTATATGAGTGAGCTCAGACATGGATCCTCCAAATCCAGTTAAGTCTCAGATGACCGACACCTTGGCTGACACCTTGACTGCTGCCCCGTGATAGACCCCGAGCCAAAACTACCTCACTAGGTGCCCTCTTTCCTGACTTACAGAAAAGAAACTGACATTTTTTTTTAAGTTTGTTGTTTGAAGCTTTTTAAGCTGCTACATTCGCAATGATATATTATGCATCAGGAGATAACTAATTTCTATAGTAAATTGAAAAGTAATACCTTTATATTGTCTATTTAGAAAATAAAATTAAAGATGAGGCATACGTGTCATCTGGTGTTTACTCTCTGATGGCTTTTTGTTAGTTTTGGAGAATTAGGAGTCACTTTTGAATTAATGGCTGCAATGAACATTGAGGAGAATTTTCTCAAGACTATTTAAAAAGTAGTCACGGGAGAATTGTCTACTCATTTAGCTTAATGGCTGGATTCTGATACACAAAGTATATGGTTGAGAAGGGTAAGGCCAAATAGAAAAATGTGAGAGGTCACTTTGTAATTAGCAGCCAGGCAAGAAGAAAGACATTCTGTGGCCATTCACTTCCTTATTTATTCTTCCCTTCCATTAACAAAAGTGCGCGGTGCAGCTTTTCAGGGACAGACCCTGAGGGTCTAATAGTTAACAAAGCACACTCCATACCCTCAAGGTAGAGTGATATAGAAAGCCAGGCAATTTTAAAACAAAATAAACACAGGCAACAATGAATTACCCAATAAAAAGATCCATTTTCATAAAGTCATAACAATATAGGCACCTGATTTTTTTCTCATTGTGTAGTTGATGCTTCAACATAAGCAACTCATAGTCATCCTGGGAAATATCAACCCTGTTAGATTTGCAAACGCCTAGTTTATGATTCAGTATCATTTTCATTTTGTGAATTACACATGATAGCTGTGGGTAGATGTAGACTTTGTAGTGCCTGAGGCTTTTACGATCCAAATCCAGCAATAAATACATGATAAGAATGAGTGCAAGCTGCATGGGACCACGTAGGAGACATGTGTCATCGTTCTTAACAGGCCACCATTACGAGGTGAACAAAAATTGTGCGGTTCTACGAAGCAGGGAAGAAGCTAGTGAGGAAGGGCATGCTAGGAAGCTCAGCACCAGTGAGCAAGAAACATAGAAGTGGGAAGCTTATAATATCTGGCAGTAATAAACCAGTAATATTGACAAGGGAGTCTTGAGAATGCACCAGGGCCAGATAAATGAGCAAAGATGGAAGGCAGGCTTTGAAGAATTTGCATTTTATCCTCGGGCTAATGAGGAACCTTCTCAGTAAGAGCAACATGATTAGGTTTGTGTTTGGGGGGAATGACACCTGCTAAACTGTTGGAGGAAAGTATTTAGGGGACAGAAGGTGATGGAGAACTGTTATGTTGCAGTGATCTGGGGGGCTACATATGATGGTTATCCTGTCGAGAGTAGTAACACTGAGGATGGTGAAACATGGATAGATTCAACGGATATTAAGCAGCTCTAAATGAGAGGAGTTGATGATTTAATAGAGCAAGATGGGGAGGGTGGGACCGGAGTCATGAATGGTATCTATGTTCCTCGCTCACGTAATCTGGAAGATGTTTGCACTCTCCCCTGGGATAGAAAACACAGAAGGCATGGCATTGCATTATTATATAGACTGTCTATGTTACCAATGCAAATTATGTGACGGCTATCATCACGGCAGTGCTTTTCAAAGTGTGATGTCCGGATTAATAGAACTGCCGTAGTAATCTATACTGGGAAGAGGGCCGAAAAAGAATGGAAAGACACAACCCGGAGGCCACTGCATGCCTCATAAGGTGTCCTCTGCATTGTCCTCCGGAAAAGAAAATATGTACATTTATTTGTCAGTATTAAGGTACCGTGACAAACTGAACACCATAGAAGCAACCCTCATCTGTAGGACTAAAATGTTACCAATCACCTTCATGTGTAGCTACCTACATGCTACTTCCATAACCCATCTCTTTTTTATCTTCCTGAGACGTGAAAACTATCCAGAATCTGTCATTCATTTGTATTCATAGTGTTTCCATGTACAAGCTTGTTTTGAGACTTATAAAACTGGTATCATGTTATATGCAATCTTCTAAAAACTGCTCACTTTCTTCATTATAATCATAATTTTTATCTATGAAGTTGCACATACCTATCGTTCATTCATTTCCTCTTTCTCTTGTGTTAATATATTGAACTTTATTTCCCCATTCCTTAGGAATTGTCTCCATTGTTTTACTTTCATGAAATATCCTTCTGTGTACAATCTTTGACATGATTCTCGATGCTCAAGAACAAATGTTTTTACACGTACACACAAGGTGAAGGGCCACACAAATGCTCCACTTTGCAAGATAGTGAAAAATCATTTTCCAAAGTAGTTACACCATATCTTAATCCCTCCATCATTGTGTGATTTCCCATCCTTAATAGACCATGGTACTTTGGGATATCTTTGCACCCATGTTCAAACACCAGCTTGCCCTGTGGAGCCTGGATGGTGGCCACTATTTCAGGCAGGCTGGGATGACTGTTGGCTTGCACTTGCTTGCTATTTCACCCCAAACTGTGACTCATGCTATGATTGCTGTCCCCTGTTGTTGTGGGATCTGGAGTCCCCAGAAGCTACCCAGAAGAACTGGATAACACAACCAATATGCGTAGGGAGTTAATGTTTCAAGGAGCAATCTTTGACCACTGTGAGACAGAACATGGGAAAGGGCCTGCAGAAAAAATCTTCTTTCTTCTGAACCCCAAGAATTGTTCTAGAATCCACTGCTTTTAGTCAACCCATGGCATTCATTCAGCCTCTGTGGATTCACTCCAATTACCAAATATTATTGTGTGTTTTGTTACTGTTATTATTACTACTTTATTTTCTTTTATGTGCCTCACTTCTTCCCTGCTCACACTGCCATTTACCCCTCAGGCTTGCTTCTCTGGGATTACATCCATGAATGCCATGAATGCAGCATTAGCACATCAGTTTATCTAGACAACTCAAGCTAAGCAATGGGTGATTTTATTCTTCTTTAGAGTGTCCTGGCCATTTCCGGGGTTTGCTCTTTTATGTAACTTTCCCAGTCAGCTTGTCCTCAAAACCTATGGTTGGATTGACATTGGAACTGCATGAAATTTATGAAGATTCCAAGGGAGACACGGCAATTACAATCTTGTCAACCGTGTTTACACATGACCATGAAATATCTTCCATTTGTGTAGGTTGCCTTTAAGCTTTTTCTGTTAATTTTCTGCAAAGAAACATCTTTTGTTAGCAGTTTCCTTAGACACTTTAATTGCTTTTGTTATTATGTGCACTATTCTTCATGGGGTTTCTACATATTTGTTGGTGGTATCTAGAAATATGTTTTAGTTTTGCATATTGACCTAGTATTCAACCACCTTTCCAAACTATGTTTTTATTTCTCATCTTTATAGAACATTTTTCTGTGTAGACAATATTATCATACATAAACAATGGCATCGAGATTCATTGCCAAAGCTCATCTGAACATGGTGTTTTCTTCAGGGACAGAGTTTGACTATTGATCAGTATTTTTGAATTTCAAGAAATATTCAGACACTTATTTTTTCATAATTCAATGTTCTTGTTACATTTTTCTAAGGATTTGCAAGTTTAATTTGAATTTTCTAATTTATTGGTTTATGGAGAGATATACCCAGATTTCTACACAATCTCATGTTAAGTTAAGGGAAAAAACTTGGAAAATATGCTGAGCATTCCAGCAATGCTTCAGCATAATCCTTTGTGATTTTTTTTAAATTTTTTAAAGTTTATTTATTTATTGGGGAGCCTGGGTGGCTTAGTTGATTGAGCGTCCGACTTCGGCTCAGGTCATGATCTCACGGTTCGTGGGTTTGAGCCCTTCATCAGGCTCTGTGCTGACAGCTCAAAGCCTGGAGCCTGCTTCAGATTCTGTGTCTCCCTCTCTCTCTCTCTCCCCCTCCCCTGCTCATGCTCTGTCTCTCTCTGTCTCTCAAAAATAAATACACATAAAAAAAAATTTTTTTTACATTTATTTATTTATTTATTTTGAGACAAAGAGCACAAGAAGGGTAGGGGCAGAGAGAGAGAGAGAGACAGAATCCCAAGCAGGCTCTGAGCCATCAGCACAGAGCCCAATGCAGGACTTGAACTCACGAACGGTGATATCATGACCTGAGCTGAAATCAAGAGTCAGATGCTTAACCAACTGCACCACCCAGGGGCCCTTCCTCTGTAATTTCTAATCATATTAATCCATATGCAGTCATTAATGTATTCAGTCAATAATACTAGTCACTATACATATGCATTGTATGTATTATAATATGATACAGCCATAGACTCAACATTAAAGAGATTACAGTTTAGTCAAAAAAGATATGAAATGAAACTAAAATAACTAAATCCAAGAGGAGGTCCCCCATGACCCCTGAGTGGCATAGAGAGAGCAATGTGGGCATTGAGAGGAAAGAAGGATTGCTGTCAGATAAGGGAGTTGAGAAGACATCAGCAAATCCTTGGATACGGATTTCTCGCCCTAGTCATGTGGCCCAGGTTTAACAGTTTCATTAGTATCGCTTCTAGGCAACGATGACTATTCAGGAACAGGGCAGTGACAATGATGTCATAGAAGTGCAGCTCCCTGGCCCCCGTGGGCCAGGGTGGTGTGCGGAGATGATCCAACAACAAGTGCAGCCAAGCAGCTCACGTAAAACAAGCTGGCTCCAGCCAAATGTGGGAAGGGTTGATGGAAGCATTTTAAAGAGATAAGTCAAAGATTTTTAAAAAATTTACTAAGATAGCAATGTGATGCTTAGAGAGTAGTTATTTTGAGTAAGGACATAGGAACTGACAAATAATAACAAAACTGAAGATATTTTTCAAAAATATTTATTAAGTATTGATTTGTTGCTATGTTACAACTATCCGCCATATGTTTTATAGATAGCATTTTATTTATATAGAAAGGAAGTAGATATGATCACCTCATTTTTCTTTGCAGATATCTCAATCCTGGTTGTCAGTTGCCGGCACAGGAGGCCAACTCTGGTTAACTTAACCAGCAAAGTAATTAGCAAGAAGGCTGGAGAAGTTCCCCAGAAAATGGACAGTCTCTAGAAAGGGCCCATAGCAAAGGCTATCCCACCGGATAGGGGGTACTCCTCTGCTTGACACTTTCTCGCCACTTGTGCCCCCTGGCTCTGGACAACCACCCCAGCTGTTATTGGACAGCTGTTATTGGACTATGCAACGAATTAATCATTAACTATGTCACTTCATCTTGGTGGCACTCACTGAAGTCTCAAAGTTGTAGGTGAGAGTGTCCGATAACCCCTGCACTGGCTGCTGGACAGGAGGAAGGAGGAAAAAAGTATTTGTGCTTCTTCGCTCTCCAGTAGAAAGAAGTTTCATGACTCTCGAATAGACTCTCAGGATTGGATATTCTCCCCAGTTTAGAAAGGGCTGCAGATGCCCACGGGCAGGCAGACAGATGCCTCTCTCAAAATGACCTAGCTAATGAGCAGAGCCGGTGTTTTTCAGTCAGGTCTGTCTGAACCAAAACCCCGTGATCGTTACGTGGAAGTGATTCAGTGGCAAGAATTCTGCAGAAAAGTTTAGTTTCAAAAAGTGTATGATTTTTGCATCAGTACGGTGAAGGTAGGTCTCCCATATATATATCTACTCTATATAAGAGGATGCTGAGCAAGACAGAGTGGGGGGCATAGTCTTATATTCTTAGCATTTATGGTCTAATTAGGGATCATGTTTTAAAATGTCTATTCACTACAGGGTGAGTGTCAGTTCTGAAAAGAGGTATAGGCATTCGAGGTCGGGAGATAACACGGAGCTGGGACGTTCCAGGAAACTACAGGAGAGGTGGCTGGAATTGCAATATGCAGGGGATGATGTTTCAGGCAAGGGAGGATTTGCTTACACAACCATCTAACTAGGAAAATCTATCAAACTGTAATGCAGAACTTTCTGGATTAAGTTCATGATGTCGTTAAGGAAACAAAAGAGTTGATCGTTATTGCCACTGGAGCGAAACTATAAACCAAATTCTAGTCATCAGAATAATGGGCAGGATTGTGGGATGTCAGGAAGTAACTGCCAATTCTCTCAGTTTGAAGGAATCCATTTTCTGTAGAAAAGGGCAAGGACTGAACACTGAGCCTGCAGTGATTAGCAAGTACAGACACGGAACAAATGGGAAGAGAGAGCAGTCCATCCAGCTAAGATGCTCTCACCAGGAGGTTATAGATTCAGAGAGCCGATTGCCGGCTAATGAAGAGCATGGACCAGTTTGGGCAAGAGTCAGTTGTGAGAGGCCTGAGATACAAACAGATGCAAACTTTGTGCTTTGTTGCTTCAGGATGGGGTTTCATTACAGTGGTTTTGACCTTATGAGAATGTTGTCAGTGGCCTTGGAGCCAAAAGAGTGATGCTTCCTTCTGAAGCCAACCCAACAAGACTGCTTCAATGAAGAATTACAGAGCAAGCTCTAAACCAAGGCTGCATCCTACAGATGTGTCACTCAGTCCTATGTACAGCAGGTGCCCCGGGAAAGGAAGTCTCTACCTGGACCAATGGTACTGACAGGAGTATATCATTGCCCCAAAGACCTTCATCCCTTTGTAATTAACATAAATATCGTAACTTATTGGAAGTTGCACAATCACAAACAAACGTGAGCGTGTTGAAAGAGGCATAAATAGGAATAAATTTCAGAGCTTGTTAATGTTCCATTCAGGCTTCGCATCTACCCTTTTGCTGCACCTTGCATCTGCTCCCTGCCCCTGTCCTGCACCCTTACATGCTCACACCTTTCATCCCTCCCCTTACACATGCTCCCTCAGCATGCTGTCACAGTGCCAGCTTCTTCCTATTTTGAAAGGTTAAGTTTAAATGTCATCTCCTGAGAGGGGCCTTCCCTGACCTGTCTAGCGAATGGGAAGTTATCACTTCTTTATCATAGCATCTTATTTCCCCAGAATACTCATCAGATACTTATATTTATTTACTTCTCTCCTTGCTTATGTTCCATCTGTCCTTCTAGGCTAACTTTATTTAATTTTTTTTTGCTTTCTTTCTTTCTTTCTTTTTTTATGAAATTTATTGTCAAATTGGTTTCCATACAACACCCAGTGCTCATCCCAACAGGTGCCCTCCACAGTGCCCATCACCCACCTTCCCCTCCCTCCCAACCCCCATCAACCCTCAGTTTATTCTCAGTTCTTAAGAGTCTCTTATGGATTGGCTCCCTCCCTCTCTAACTTTTTTTTTTCTTCCCCTCCCCCATGGTCTTCTGTTAAGTTTCTAGGATTCACATAAGAGTGAAAACATATGGTATCTGTCTTTCTCTGTATGGCTTATTTCACTTAGCATCACACTCTCCAGTTCCATCCACGTTGCTACAAAGGGCCATATTTCGTTCTTTCTCATTGCCATGTAGTACTCCATTGTGTATATAAACCACAATTTCTTGATGGACGTTTAGACTCTTTCCATCATTTGGCTATTGTTGAGAGTGCTGCTATAAACATTGGGGTACAAGTGCCCCTATGCATCAGCACTCCTGTATCCCTTGGGTAAATTCCTAGCAGTGCTATTGCCGGATTATAGGGTAGATCTATTTTTAATTTTTTGAGGAACCTGCACACTGTTTTCCAGAGCGGCTGCACCAGTTTGCATTCCCAACAGTGCAAGAGGGTTCCCATTTCTCCACATCCTCCCCAGCATCTATAGTCTCCTGATTTGTTCATTTTGTCCACTCTGACTGGTGTGAGGTGGTATCTGAGTGTGGTTTTGATTTTTATTTCCCTGATGAGGAGTGACATTGAGCATCTTTTCATGTGCCTGTTGGCCATCTGGATGTCTTCTTCAGAGAAGTGTCTGTGCATGTTTTCTGCCCATTTCTTCACTGGATTATTTGTTTTTTGGTGTGGAGTTTGGTGGGTTCTTCATAGATTTTGGATACTAGCCCTTTGTCTGATACGTCATTTGCAAATATCTTTTCCCATTCCGTTGGTTGCCTTTTAGTTTTGTTGATTGTTTCCTTTACAGTGCAGAAGCTTTTTATCTTCATGAGGTACCTAACCAAAGATGTAAAAGATATGTATGCTGAAAACTAGAGAAAGCTTATGAAGGAAATTGAAGAAGATACAAAGAAATGGAAAAACATTCCGTGCTCATGAACTGGAAAAATAAATGCTGCTAAAATGTCAATACCACCCAAAGCTATTTACTACACATTCAATTCAATCCCAATCAAAATTGCACCAGCATTCTTCTTGAAGCTAGAACAAGCAATCTTAAAATTTATATGGAACCACAAAAGACCCCAAATAGCCAAAGTAATATTGAATAAGAAGACCAAGGCAGGAGGCAGCACAATCCCAGACTTTAGCCTCTACTACAAAGCTGTAATCATCAAGACAGCATGGTATTGGCACAAAAACAGACACATAGACCAATGGAATATAATAGAGACTCCAGAACTAGACCCACAAAAGTATGGCCAACTGATGTTTGACAAAGCAAGAAAGACTATCCAATGGAAAAAAGACAGTCTCTTTCACAAATGGTGCTGGGAGAACTGGACAGCAACATGCAGAAGATTGAAACTAGACCACTTTCTCACACCATTCACAAAAATAAACTCAAAATGGATAAAGGACCTGAATGTGAGACAGGAAACCATCAAAACCCTAGAGGAGAAAGCAGGAAAAAACCTCTCTGACCACAGCTGCAGCAATTTCTTACTTGACACATCTTCAAAGGCAAGGGAATGAAAGTAATTTTTTTAAATTTTTATTTATTTTGAGAGAGAGAGAGAGAGAGAGAGCATGAGCTGGGGAGGGGCAAAGAGTAGAGAAAGAATCCCAAGCAGGTTCTGTGCTGTCAGTACACTCAAACCCAGGAACAGTGAGATCATGACCTAAGCTGAAATTGAGAGTGTGACACTTAACCAACTAAGCCACCCAGGTGCCCCAAGGCTATTAACTTTAAAAGTCCAGTGATCAGATCTTTTATTCACTGCCTCATATTCAGTGTCCAGCAGAGTGCCTGGCCCTTAGAAAACAGTAGTTATTTGGTAAATAAACAAATGAATGAGGAATCAAAACATTCCCTGAAGTTTTCTTCTGAATCACCAGCTAGCCATCAAACAGATGTTAGCAGATCTCATGCATGCAAGGAAAAGAAGGAAAAGTAGATCCAAAGGGAGGGACCTTAGAGATTTGACTTTGAGCTACTTAATCTGGTTTTGTTCTGCATAAACAGCAACAAACTTTTGATACTCATTTCACGTGTAATGTAACAGTGAGTGCTACTCTTCGAGGAATAGCACCATTTTTTGGTATTACATCGCAGACTGCTTTAGACATAGTGAGTGATGGGTATTATTTATTGCGTAGATATTTGAATGATTAGATGATTACACGAATGAATGTAGAATTAACAGTGATATAATAATGCACCGAATCAAGAGATTTTCCTTGGGCTATGAATCAAATAACCAAAATACAAACACAGAGATGATTCTTGCTTTGAATCTGGCAGGCTCCAATTAATATTTATTAGGTAAGGAGTAGCATCTCCGGCTGGGAATTTAAATTAAGCAGATGGCTTCTCTAATGTTGCAAGTGTAGGTTGGAATTTTTTAGCCCAGTTAGCATCCTATCACTCAGTTCCATGACTCCGTACTCTACTTGCATTGTGCACACGAAATTGTGATATTTTGGCTATAAGTAGTACTTGGAAAGGCAGATGGTTCGGGACAAAGTTAGGCTGTTTCTGGGAAAGACAACTCACAACGCTTCCTCACAGCCTCGGGACAGTTCTTTGTTGCTTCACTGACATGTGGGAAATCAACGCTATAAAAATGAATTTAAGGGCATCACCATTTTATTCTGTATAATAAAATAATTGTGGAAGGTTAAAAAAGCTTCAGTATGTTTCAGTGAATTCATGAAAATCTGTTAACAAACCTAATGTCTTTTATTTCATTCTCAATCTAGAAAAAAAATGTCCATTATTTCTGAAGTTTTTAAAGGGCAGCATAAATTGTACCTCTGTTTTGATTGTGTTATGCATGTAAAACGCCTTGTATACGATGCATGGAGTGTAGTGAACTCTCAATAAATGTTAATTTCTCTCCTTTCCATAACACTTGAAAATTGCGATTTGCTCATGAATTTTTAATAGTTATTTATGAAGCACTCAATATATTGCAGACATTGTGTGAGCGCTTTTCAGACAGTATCTGGGTTAATCCTCATTCTCTCTACTGTGAGTAAGAGGCTATGATCATCCCCATTTTCCAGGTTAAAGAGGTAAGTCTCTGAACCAAATCAATCACAACTAGTAATTCAGGTCTGCCTTATCTCAAAATCCATGCTAGCAGATATTTTACCACTTAATTAAATATATTTACCTCTCAAAATGAACTGGCACATTTTAAGCCTTACTTATAAGAACTTTATTATGATTTATATGTGTTTGTGTAAATGCTTTATATATAGACTTATTAACATATATTAATAGTATTATATACAATATATACTATAATATATAATAATATAATATTATAATAATAGAATATATAATAATATGATATAATATTAATAATATTATATAAATCTATATGAAGTAGGCTCCATGACCAGCAAGGAGCCCAAAGCAGGGCTTGAACTCACGACCCTGAGAATAAGACCTGAGCTAAGATCAAGAGTCAGATGCTTCACTGAGCCCCCAGGTGCCTTGCTTTATAGTTTTAATTAGTAATGGAACTCCATAAGAATGAGAACTGTTTTATTCTTATTTCCTCATGTTTTCCACAATGCCTGAGATACAGTCCATGCTTGATAGATAGTTGGCAAGTTAGTGAGTGAATGATTCCAGAAGAAATACGTAACACGAACACTGCTTATGGGGTGCTCACTATCTTCCTATCAGACGTGCTCAGGCTGAAGCTATCATGGATGATTTAGAAAGAATTACTAAATCGTGGGAGAAATTGTCCTGGGTGGTGATGTAAACAATCCGTGCAAATGAAATGATTTTCAACTTGTTTCGACAAGTGTCAAGGAGTCCAGAATCTTATTTATGTTATCCTTAAGTCAATTTTTCTTGCCCTAAAATTTACGAATTAGAATCTAAGAGAGGAAAAAAAAAGATACATGCTATTCCCCCATCAGTACCCTCAAACTTCATAAAATCCTTTATTGTTCCAAAAGCCTTGCCACAATAATGTATGATTCCTTACCCTGCCATCTTAGTACATTTGAGTTGCTATAACAAAATACCATGGAAAGACTGGGTGGCTTATAAACAACAGAAATTTATTTCTTACAGTTCCAGAAGCCAGAAGTCCAAAATCAGAATGCCAGAACAGTCAGGTTCTCAATGGCAGATTATCGTCTTCTCACTGTGTTCACACGTGGTGGAAAGTGATAGGGAATATAGTAGGGCCTCTTTTACAAGACACTAATCCCATTCCTGAAGACCCCATCCTCATGACCAAATGATCTCTAAAGTTCCCTTCTCCTAATACATCACTTTGGGGATTAAAATTTCAACATATGAATTTTGGGAGGATACAAACATTGAGACCATAGCACCTGTCTTAAGAAGCGACACTCCCACGGCCACTGTTTCTAACTAAATGGTATGGAACAAGTACATTGGAAAAATCTCAGTGTGCTTGGTAGAAAAGACCCCGTCTCAGACCTATTGAAACAGAATCTCTGATTGTAGGGCCCAGGAAATTGCTTCTTATTCGGTTTCCATGTGGTTGGAATGATCGCACTATAGTCTGAAAATTGCTGTACTTAAGACTATCGAGAGATTAAGAACAAAACCTCAGGCCACATACTCATCCCAGCTTTCACCCATCCACACAAGCACCTACTATTGTCTATCCTCCCTCAGTGTACAAATCGGGATTCTCCAGAGAAACAGAACCAATAGGATGTGTGTATATAGAAAGAGAAAGACAGAAACAGACAGAGAGAGATTTATTTTTAAAAAATTGGCTCATGCAATTGTGAAGTCTGGCAAGTCTGAAATCTGCAGGGCAGGCCAGCAGGCTAGAGAGCCAGGAAAGAGATGACATTGCAGCTTGAATCCAAAGGCCATCTGTAGAGAGAATTCTTTTTTTCTCAGGGAAAGGCAGTTTTTTTCCTTAGGTCCTTCAACTGATTAGACGAGGTCCACCCATATTATGGAAGAGAATCTGCTTTACTCAAAGTCTACTGAGGTAAACATTGATCTCATCCAAAAAATACCTTCACAGGAACATTTAGACTGTGATCAAATATCTAAGCATTGTGGCCTTACCGAGCTGACACATAAAATTAACCATCATTCAGAGCAATAACATATGAAAATACTCATAGGATTGCATTTGTCACTAGGGCCAGCAGAGAATAAATGATTCTGGACAGAGAGCTCACACATTCATGGTTTTATAGTGGCCCTTCAAGCACAAGGCTTTGAGTGGCTTCATTTATCTCCATTGGAAAACAATCAGATGAAACTTAAGAAAAAAAAACCCAATGGTGACTTTAATGATGGTTTTTAATGTTATACACACACACACACACACACGCACACGCACACACACAAAGAGATTTGGATATTTGGTATATCAAGTCACTACACTCAAGGTTTGAAATCTCTGTTTTATCCCCAACCAAAAAAGGACGGGAAAAAAGAAATATAGGCAACAATGAAGGGTAACCTAGTTCTCTAATCAATGCTGAACTCAGGAGGAGCTGAAGTTATCTCATGGCTCTTTTGACCACAGAGTGAGGTTTCTTCCCCTCCTGGTCCTGATTCATTCAAAGTTACTGACATGTTGGAATTCCTTGAGAAGGAGAAATATCTCAGGTAAATATATCCTTCCTGATATTTGAGCCAGAGAGCTCATTTCTCTGATTCACTAAAGGAGAGATTCAGCCCCTACTCCCATGGGCCCTCAAGTTACCATTTTGGTGTGCCAACAGATCTGCCAGAGAGCATCATTTAAAAACTCAACCTCCCTGAAATGCCTCCTTTTGCTCATGAAGTCTCCACAATCCATATTTCTTCGGAACTTTTATTCTGGTACTGATTTGGCGGACTGAAGTAAGCAATGTTAAGATTCTACATACTTCAGTACATGAAATTCTTCTTACTAGGCCTTTAGTCAAAGGCCTCAGATTGGTTTTCCTTTACTTGTTAATGGTAGAATGGGAACTTTTAAAGTGTATACATGAAATTCCTCATTAATGATTCGCTTCTAAGTTGGCAAAGGCAATCACTTCATTCATTGTCATAATTTTGCCCAACCTATCTGCAGGAATTTTCATGTCTGGTGATTATTTCATGGGATATAATTTTACCCAGAATATTCTCATGGGATGCTTTTTAGAGCATAGCCTAGAACACATGCCTTTCAACCTCATGGGATTCGTATTTGGGCTTCTTTTCTGCTGGTTTTACCATGTAGCTCTCATACGAACACATGTATGTCATTGAGGCCTTTATTTTCACCCAAGTTCCTCCTGGGCTAGGAATGGCTGGGCGCACAATCTCAGAAGTGAGTGACTCTGCATTTGTAAGTGAAAAAAAAAATTGCAAATATGTGTTCTTGGGGACACCTCATAAGCTGTAGCCTTTATACCTTATTTCTTTATTGAACTTTTTTCTTTCAATCATTGAACTTAGAATATTAGTAAACTCATAGATAGATAGATGATAGATAGATAGATAGATAGATAGATAGATGAATGATAGATGACAGATAGATAAAGAGAGAGCAAGAGACAGACACACAGAGAGAACATTTCTAAGCTAATTTTTCCAAAATAAGAATATTTTTGGAAATCTGCTGCACTGGTTGGGAGGCCCATTTTCCACCCAAAGCCATTGCTTCACATAATCCATTGCCTTACTCTTCTCCAAATTCTCAGTGTCATTCCATTCTCTTTGCTTTTATGAAAGCTACTTACAGCTTTTCTTGTGATGTCCTCCATCATACCCTCTTGACCCACCAAATCCTACTCATCCTTCTAAAGCTTAATAAAGAGATCTACAATTCCAGTTCCTCCAATTCCTCGGAGGAACTACATTATTCTTTCCACACTTCTGATCGCATTGTCATGTACTGGTAGTACTATGCATTTCATACTTTAAACATACTATCTTTTCTCTTAATTTTATGGTGTCTATTAGTTTTTACTTGTTCTTAAAGGCTGCAACAGTGCCTTTTCAAGGTGTTTCTCACCTCCTACAGGACCTCGTGTCATACCAGGTATGGAAATTATGAGTGGGTTGAAAAGAAAATCGTAATCAAATGGACTCTCCAGTGATGTCCCCATGGCTGTGGATGGAGGTGGTGTATCACTGACCTACATGTGGTGATGGTAGGTTCTTATTTTCTCTCTTGAAATGGTGTGAGTTCTGGGATCTCTACATAAGGTTAAATTCATGACTTCTGTTTCATAATCACTCCCCAACCTCCCTCCACCCTTTCCTGGTCATAGGCAATCCCCTCTCTCTCCATTATGGAGAAACAAGATAGTTATATTATTAGAGGTAAATTATTTACTAATCATGTGATTCGGTGTTGCAACTATTATCAGTGAGAAGTTTCTCAGTTGCAACTATTATCAGTGCATTTTTCTAACTCACTGCCTGACTTGGAGAATCTTGGCAGGGAGTCAGCATCTGTTTTCATGGCCATCTTTTTCTCTGTTTTATGACAAACATAGCCCTAGGATGAGTCAGCAAATGCTGACTTTAGTAGTAGTGGGGGGAACACTGATAACTGTCAGAAATGTTCTAGAACTCTCATAGTTCATGAATTAGATTCATAGATATGAAAATTTAGGAATATGTCACATGAAATAATTTCAGTATGTGCCATGGTTGAGAAACACGTTGGAACATTTACAAGTGGTTTCTCCACTTGTGTGGAGAATGCATATATTTATTCGACAACAATTTATGATTTTGAATGGTCTTCCCCAAATTTAGAATGAAGCTATGGAGACCATTGAAGTGTCTATGCTATAGCATCTGTCCTCACATCAGAAGGAGAATGGCATAACCAGTATCTCGTGGTATGCAACGGGGATCACAAGTCTCATGAGGCATCCATATCATGCATATGCTTCCTTGGTCAGCCGCACTGGCTGAACAAAGCAGACACTCCAAGTTGAACATCACAGACCTTGATTTGCGACTTAATGCAAACATTTCCTTTGGGAGGGATGCCTGGGTGTCTCAGTCAGTTAAGCGTCTGACTCTTGATCTCAGCTCAGGTCACGATCTCGTGGTGTGAGTTCAAGTCCCACGTTGAATTGTATGTACTTACATGTGGAGCCGGCTTGGGATCCTCTCCCTCCATCTCTCTCTCTGCCCCTGCCCTGTTCCTGCTCTCTCTCTCTCTCAAAATGAATAAACTTAAAAAAAATTTTCCCTTGGGAAGTTTTTGTTTTTTTGTTTTTTTATTTTTTGTTTTTTCTTTTAGCAATTCCTTTTGACATAAGAATTTCCATTATGCACAAGGAAAATTTAAATACAAATTTAAGTACAACATTTTAGTATACATTTTGGGAGCTCTTCCCCAAAAAAATCATATATTTCTTTTCACTTTCCATGTTTGGCTCCTGGTCTCTCCACCATAATAAAAACATGTGCCATCTAGGGGTGCCTGAGTGGCTCAGTAGGTTAAGTGTCCAACTCTTGGTTTTGGCTCAGGGTCATGATCTCGTGGTTTGTGAGTTCAGGACCCACATCAGGCTCTGTGCTGGCAGTGAGGAACCTACTTGGGATTCTCTGTCTCTCGCTCTTTCTCTCTCTCTCTGCCTCTCCCCTGCTTTCTCTGTCTCTCTCAAAATAATACTCAATTAAAAAAAAAAACATGTGCCATCTTTTGAGAGAGTGGGGCATTCCTATAAGAAGTAAACAATAATTAGTGCCCTTAATCTTAAAAAGAATTTTGGCCAAGACAACAGAATTAAAAATGAAGGCCAACTTTTAAACACGGAAGCTTTACCGTTTTTTTTTCCTGGTTATAATTGCAATGATTATGCCTTGGAAAATCTTGAGAAAATCTATTCGTCAATGATTTAGATTGTTTATAAGAGCTCCATGGTTTCCACTGTGAACATACATCTGGCTGACAAAGATTTGGTCATATTTTTAGATACCTTTACTCAAAGTAGGTCAATAAGCTATTTTCAGAAAACTTTTCTTCTGTGGCTTAATATAAATTGCAAGAGATTTTCCCAGACAACGCAATGACAGGCACACAAGATGATTTTTCTTTTCTTAACAGACATCACTGATGCCTCAGTCCTGGTGGCTGGAAACCATGGGGCTCTATGGCAGTTTTGAGTTGGGCAGTAAGTTAGTCTCTGGAATGAGGCCACACAATCCCCAAATGCTGAGGTCATAAACTATACAGGAAGGCAAGGTAATACTTGAAAACAATGCTATTTCAGGAAAGTTAGATTTTGTCCAACAAGCAGTATGAGGGATTGAAGTAATTACCTCAAGGACAAAACTCAAATGGTGAACCCTTTCCTTTTCCTTGTGTCTGTTTCCACATGTCAGAATTTGTAGAAACAGAAATAAATTTAACAACTTAAAATTTGAAATGTTTGGTTGATTTGTAACAAAAAAGGATGTTCATTTTTGACCTTAAAAAGCATTTGGCCTTTAAAAAGCAAAAGAGAGAGAAAATTGTTTTAATTTGAATAATAAATTACATTGCAAACTCTATAATCCCAGAAAACTAGTTGGGCTCCAAAATATGCTACAATAAATCAGATTGGAGATATGGTGTAAAGCAATCAATATAAACTCTGACAATACAAATAATGTTCTATCCAAAAATGTTACCTAAATACACATGAATTTGATCTCGTGCAAAAGAATCCTCATCTTAAATTTTCTTAAGTAAAAAGCAAGTATTTAATTGCAGAATTTTTTGGAAGGATTCGGGATGAGGCATATTGGAACAAATGCATAGGGAATGATGATCTATTTTATAGGCAGAGTATAAAATAATGTGAATTATTTACAACTAGTGTAACTTTCTACCTCCCAGATAAAAACTACACAGGAGGGAGATTTTCTTTTTTCTTTTCTTTTCTTTTTTTTTTTTTTTTTTTTTTTTTTGAGAGAGAGAGAGAGAGAGAGAATTAGAGCCGGGGAGAGGGACAAAGGCAGAGAGGGAGAGAATCTTAAGCAGACGCCATGCTCAGTGCAGAACCGGGGCTCCATCCCAGGACCCTGGAATTTTAACTTGAGCCGAAATCAAGAGCCAGATACTCAACCCACTGAGCCACCCAGGTGCCCCATCAGGAGGAAGATTTTCATGTAGCAATGTTATATTTTTAAAATCCCTACTGTAATCAAGTTATAATTCACATGACTTTTATTTTTTTTTTAATTTTTTTTTCAAAGTTTATTTATTTTTGGGACAGAGAGAGACAGAGCATGAACGGGGGAGGGGCAGAGAGAGAGGGAGACACAGAATCGGAAACAGGCTCCAGGCTCTGAGCCATCAGCCCAGAGCCCGACGCGGGGCTCGAACTCACGGACCGCGAGATCGTGACCTGGCTGAAGTCGGACGCTTAACCGACTGCGCCACCCAGGCGCCCCTCACATGACTTTTAAAAACAGCCTTCTAACTGATCTTCCTGTTTTGACTGTTCTTTGCCTCCAACCTATCCTCTTGGGTGTGGCCAGAGTCATCTGTCTAAAAACCAAAGCTTGCCATGTTTGTCTACTTCAAAACCTTCAATGGATGACTGCTTTTCAGAGGACGAAGTTCGAAACTTTTGGCCCACAGGGTACCTGGATGGCTCAGTCAGTGAAGCGTCCAACTTCAGCTCAGGTCATGATCTCACAGCCCATGGGTTCAAGCCCCATGTCAGGCTCTCTGCTGACAGCTCAGAGCCTGGAGTATGCTTCGGATTCTGTGTTCTCCCCCCATCTCTGTCTTTCCCCTGCTTGTGCTCTTTCTCTGTCTCTCAAAAATAAATAAAAGCATTAAAACATTTTTTTTAAAAAAAGCTTTCGGCATAAAAAAGAGGCCCATGGTATGATTTTTGCCTACCTTTCTAACCTTATCCTTTACAACAACCTACACTTACACAAGTCCAGCCATATCGTTCAAATGAATGTCTATACTGCTTATCTTCCAGCACAAGTTCTTCCATGGTAAACTGATTCCCACATTTTTCTAGACTTTTCTCATACCCCTCTATTCTTTGGTCTTGACACTCGAGCCCTAGGAAACACTAGCTGTTTTTCCACTCGTCATGCTAGTTCATTCCTCTGGGCCTTTGTTCGTGTCCCCTCTGTGTGTGTTCAACCCACCCCATTCTCCACCTGGCTACCTCATGATCATGCTCAACCCCAGGAACTTCTCCCATGTTCCTCTTCCATTTGATTTACTTTTCTATTCCTGCAATCTCACAACGTCCAGTCCCAACCGATGAGACAAAACTTGCTTCATTTTGTCAAGCATATCCTTTAAAGTCTATTTCCATTATTGGAACAAAAACTAAATGAGGGCAGGGATTGACGCATCTATCTTTGTATTCCTAGCTTCTAACAAAATGCCTGGCATATTATGAGATGTCGATACTATATTTTTGAAATGAATGTTATCCTTTACAAGGAGGAAAATCATTCGGGACCATGCACTGGACTAACGATATTTTCAGAAAAAAAAATAAATAACGTGGCAGAGCTTCATAATCGTTTATAATGCCAGCAATTTTTATTTCTATACAAAGATATAAATTTTGGCCACCGTTTCTGCAAATTGTTAAAACATTAAAATTATCTAAGCCGGTGAAATTCTATTACCTTGTCAAACAAATAGCATTATAAATCATCTGAAAGCTTGGGTTTGCATTTGAAATATTGTAAAAATGTTGGATAAAGTTGGTGTCCTACCATAGGTTCAACACTGAAGTTAGAGGTGTAGGGAAGAGGAACATGATCCTTGAACCAATCTGCTCCCAGAAATTTGAAGGAGAGAGTTGACCAGCCTTTGGATTAAGAAGAAAAGACCAATGTCTCTTAGAGAGAAACATAGATGGATAGATCTCTCTGACCCCACCCTCCAGCTCCAAGAACGCCTCAACTGCAAAAAAAAAAAAAAAAAAAAAAAAAAGGAGAGCAGGACAAAACTTTCTGTGAAATGTGGATGTGCCATCCTGGTGGTCTAGGGATGGGCTCCTGGACCCGGTAACAACAGAGTGGCAAAGAGAATACCTCTAACAAGAGTAGAACAGAGTGTTCTAGCCCTGCAAGTAGATGGCACTCTAAGAGTTCATTCATTCAGCAAATATCTTTGTGTTCAGAACATTTGGTCACTGTGTATCAGGCACTTTAGGCATATGGGTGTGAAGACAGAAAGAGATCCTTTTGTCTGAGGAGCTCACTGTGGAATGCAGAGAACTGAGAGAAAGTACTGAGTACAAATGACCTTCAGGGGAAATTGTACTGTTTTCCTCTTCACCATATTGGCCACGTAATACTGGCTTGTGAAATCCTTATAGCACGAATTATACATTAGTTTTCCCATAACTAGGCGATGTCTCTTTGGGTCCCTAAGTGTGGGAAATAATCTACAAAGAGAGGCCTGAGACAAAGCTAATGAGTAAACACTTAATTGAGAAGTGCAAACTCAAGGTGGCCAGGGTTGGGGGAAAGGAGAGTAAGGTGAGATCAGGAAAGAGGAAAGGCAAGGACAGGTGATACCTTATCAACCAGCCCCAGCCCTTCCAATACAAAACAAATATGACTGGTTATTTGGTTCAGTGAACCAGAACTGAGGGGGCTGCTAAGAACTTCCTCTGTGTATCTGGTGACTTTTCTTTTCTTTTCTCTTTCTCCCCTCCTATCCTTCCTTCTTCACTCTCCCTCTCCCCTATCTCTCTCTACACCCCCCCCTCTTTCTTTCTTTTCAGCTGCCTCTGAATGTTCAAAGTCTTCCCCATGGGGTGTTAGCTCTCAGAGTCCTTAGAGGTGTGACCTATGCCCTCACGGTAGGCATTGGGAAGGCAGAGTTACTCCAGCTCCCGCTAGGTCAGCCTTCAACCCCAGATGAGGTTTCTGCCATTGGTAGTCTCTGAAAACCAGTCAGGGGGGGCCAGGGATTCGCCACCACAGGAGTAGACACTGGGTGGTGCAGAAACTGAGCCCAACACATGTGAGATATTAACTGTGTTGATATTACCCACTCTTAAAAGGTGGTACTTTGTGGCACATGGACAAGTAATTAGGTAACATGGAACACGGCACATTTTACTTCATCGTCCTTCTCACTATATTAGGAAGATAGTCTCAGCTTGTGCTATTCTGAAACATTTCTCCACCACTTACTCTTTTTAAACAGGCAAGAACAGTCACATTCAAGATTATTGCAATAGGGGAAAGAGATTGAACTCACATTCGAATATAGCTGAGACAGCTGGGGATTTATAGCCATTGCCAGGGTGAAGGACAGGGTAGAAACTTTCTAAGAGGAACTTGGTTATTGTGGAGAGAGAGAAACTCAACTAGCTATCAAGGTCAGAGGGATTGTCTCTAAACTAGCTTAGCAGGATTCTTGCTAAAATTGGGCTCAGCACTCATGTTTTATAAAGAAAAGGAGAGCAGGTGAATACAACCTAGGTAGAATTTAATTACATGGCTTTATTTTCACAATGTTTCTAGTATATTTTTATGTTAATATATGTATTTTACGTATTTCAGCTCTTTGCACTTACGGAAAGTGGCACTCGTATACATTTAATATCACAAAGAAAGGTTTCCTTTCACAATGAATTTGTTTGACTAAAAAATCTACCAGGTTACAGAAAAAAATGCAAAACCATCATATTGGTGATGATACACAGATAAAAAGAAAAAACCCAAAAGGAAGAATATAGAGGAGAAAAGGTGAAGAAACGCTACCTTAGTGTGCTTGGACCTAATGAATGCCTGAGTATACATGTGATAACGTTGTTACAATGAGTTTTCTAATTTATTTTCTTGTTCTTAAATTAAATCTGTGTTTAAAAATATCAACACTCACAGGCCTGCAAATGGATCTAACTTTATAACATGCTTCTAAGCACATAGTTGGCATATTCTATAAATACTTGTCATTTCACTTTTACTAGCAATAGAAGTGTCCTTAATTTAGGAAATAAAGAAGAAAAAGATGAGCAAACGGGAACAATGGGCACTTTACTTCCTGTGCAAGCAGAAGGTCTCAACTGAGTGAATCCTTCTGAAGCATTTAATGGTATTTGTCAACCCCTCTTCTCCAAATATTTCCTTCTCTCACATTCCAAGGCACCATTGTTTTCTGGTTTCCCTCTCATATATGTGGTCACAAGTTGTTTGTCTATTTTATTACTCTCTCTTTTTCCTCCTGAACTTTAGGTTTGTTTTGGGATGTTTTTCTGATCTTATTCTAAAGAATATGAGGACTTCGACTATATGTAATGGGAATACTATTTTTTAAAATACTTGGTGATCTATTTTCCATCTTATGATCTACCATGTATCTATTATCTATCTTTATTTATCTGTCTACCATCTATTCCATATCTCACATCTATCTATTTCTATTCTATCCTATCACTTTCTTTTGCCTTTGTTTTATTTCATGCAGGCATTGGTGTCATTATTATGAAACTACGGGTTTAGTAAAAAGTTAGTAACATGAGGAAGGGGAGGGTCGTATCACCCAGAACAAAGCCAGCCCGTGAAGAAGGAGGTAAACTGCAATGCAGTGGTTCTCACTATTCAGAAAGAGAAAGTGGAAGCCTTTCTCGTGGGGGTGGAGGCCAGAGTCTTGAGGAAAGATAATGGTTTCAAGATGTCATAAGGGTTTCTCTGGGCTCCAATTCCCTCATTTCTTTGGACCTTGCTCTAGAAGGGTTGTGGTTGGAAGATGGTGCGTATTTCCATGAGTGAGGAAGTGGGGAGATCTTCAGGAAGATCAAAAACCTCAAGTACATTGAGAGGAAATCCAAATGATGAGGGGTGTTTCCCAATTATATCTCTGGGAGGTTCACAACATGGCTTTGTAAAAACCGGTTGTAGAAGAGGAACACATGGGTGGTCTGGAGAGCAGCTCCCCAGAGTCTTGATTCAGAGAAAGCAGCTAAGATTCCCCAGGCCTCCAACAAAGATCCTAAAAAAGAACCAGTAACCTGAGTAGATGATCGGTGAGTCGTGACTGCAATATCCAGGAACCCCCCAAAGTGAGAAATAAGGTGGCAGCCAAAGATTTCATCAGTGACCACAGAGATACTCCAAATGATAATATTTTACCAATAGCACCTGAGTGGGCAAAGTACGGAACAACTAGAAATCAAGCCTGAACAACCCCATGACACTAGAGATGAGAAGGAGCCCCAAGGAATGCGTATAAAGTAGGGGATGCCTCCTCGCTGTCATGTAGTGAGAAATGGAAACTTCTTTCTGAACACAACTATAAGTCCAAAGAAACTTTAATAGAAAATGTGATCTTTTAACTGGTTGTATATTCAACCAAATTATTCTAGTAACTCAAAAGTAACTGCAACCAGAAATGTTACCATTGCCCTCCCTTAATGGTGGCTGCTTCCCTCCTCCTCTCCCATAAGCACTGGCAATCATTGCCAATTGGTGCGAATCTAGGTTGTAGAAGCAGATACTACAGACAATGCTGACAATTACTTTTTTGGAGTATTGTGTACATTTAGATAACACTATTCACATAACATTCAATATCTAAGGATAAATTTTAAAACTGCAAATGTAGCCTGATGGTAATGCAGAGGAGCAAACCATGCAAACGTGTTCTACAAGCCTTGTGCTAGACCCCAGTGGGTTTTCTTTGCATGGATGTTCCACAAGCACCTGACGCTGAAAACGTCCAATGCTAAAGTTATTTCTATCCCTTCTTTATCTTCTTTCTCATGATAATGACATTCAAAATCAAGGTAGAATCCTCAGAACAATGTTTCTTTTTGATGCTAGATCAAAAGTTGGTGAATACATAGATGCCGCCTCAACCACGGCCAAGGTACCGTTACTGAAGTTCAAATGGTCCAGCTCTAAAGCAAGGTGATGTTGGGAAAGTTTCAATAGGACTCAGCTTCTTCATACCTGTAAAGTGAAGCGAACAAGAACAACAATTACAGAGATGATATGAAAAAGAAATAAGATTGTGTAGTTAGAAATATCCTAGCATTTAAATAATTTTTGAAGATCTTTTTAGGGAAAGCCTGTTTAACGATTCAAGACAATGTTCTTCCAACTAATTTGTCCAATTTATCTTTTATTTATATGAATTCAATTTAACCAGGAGATTTTGGATAAAATCTTTTGGTTAAAAGGAGAATTTGAGGCAGCAAATATAGGGATGATTCAGTTCATCAATTTATATAATTAACAAAATATTGCTGAGACTTTGTAAAATGCCATCACATGGACTTTTAAAATAAAAGTGCTCGAGACATTATTATTTAAATTGGCAAAAATTTTATACACCCTCACACAGTATATCCAAATAAATTCCAAATGTCTCAGAGATTTAAATTGAGAAAGTAGGAAAAAATCTATGCAAACGTTAAAATAAAATGTGAGTAAGTTTCTTTATACCCTAGGAAGAGGTAAGATCTCCTAACTATGACTCCAGTTCCCGAAGAAGAAAAAATAGACACTTCTTAGCTATATTTTTTAAAATGCATGATGTAAGATAAGTGACAATGTAAGTAAAAATTATGTGTAACTCATATTACATCAAAGGAATGATACCTTAATGTATAAAAAGTTTCTAAAAATAAAGAAGAAGAAGATAGCAAACCAATAGAAAAATGGACTGAAGATATAATGATAGGGGGAAAACCCCTTATTTTGAAAAGTATTTATTTGAAAAGTACATTTATCTTGCCTATCCCATTTGGAAAGAACCACAGTGTAGTCCATAGTTGATGAGAGGAAGTGTCTCTTATAGAAAGCTTCCAACTAATACATAAAGCAGAAATGAAAGAATCAGAATGTTGCTATTTTGTACCCCAATGAATCCAGGCACCAAACATCAGGGAAAATTAACATAACAGAAAAAGAAACAACCAGACACTATAGGTCTCCAAATAATAGTATACAATGCTACCGTGACACATTCTTGCCAAAACAAAAACAAAACAAACCAAAACACCTCTGCCAAACTCTGCCAAGATGTTTGCCAGTCTTAGCTGCACCTGTTGCTGGTGTGGGAGGGTCTGCAATGGCTTGAAGAGAGACCACATCTCTCTGGCCAGCAACTCTCCGATCTCCACCCTCCGGGACGTTCAAACTGGGATCCTGTTCTCCAGGCATCAGTAGCTCCTTCCCTCCTCCACGCTGCTATATGACGTGGGAATCCAAAATGGCTGGCAGTGTTGCAAGTAGAAGCTTTCCCTTCTGGAAGTTTCTCTGGATATAATACTTAGGATGAATAATGAAGATACATTACTTAAATGTATCTTCAGCAGGTATTTGAAAGGAAGTTTGAGAAGTCTTGTCTATATCTTTCCTTTGGAGTGTTGACCGTTTGACTTTGAAGCCATCTTAGATCACCTAGATCTCTTTGATTCATGTATCCTTTTTGACAGAGTCAAGATTTTTGTTACATCCGCTGGAGGTTGTGGTGGTACAGTTGAGCCCCTTCCTCCAGCTTCATTTCATTGTAATAAGTCAAACAAAACCATAATGTTCTCTTTTCTCCTCAATAATTCAGGTTCAAATACATTTCTATACCCTTTTAATCATCCTCGATCTCTCTAAGTCTATTGATCTATTCTGTTTGCTGCCTTTTAAAAGTTTTTCAAAACCATTTCTCTTCCAACCTGATATAAATCACTCTGAAAAGGTGCATGCAGGAAAAACCAAATGGAGAAATGTGGATGATTCTTAGGTTCTAACTTGAGCTTGAATTTCTACTTTTGTAACTTACCAAAGGGTATGCTTGTAAGAACATGGTCACATTCTTTTGCTCCATTTCTTAACTCTTTTATACCAATGAATCATTGTTTCATGGAAGATCTTAAACTATTGGGCTCTGTTAAAGTATTATTTTTTAAAATTTTTAATGTTTATTTACCTTAGAGAGAGAGAGACAGAGACAGAGGCAGAGACAGAGACAGAGTATGAGCATGGGAGGGGCAGAAAGAGTGGGACACAGAATCTGAAGCAGGCTCCAGGCTCTGAGCCGTCCACACAGAGCCCGATGCAAGGCTCAAATTCATGAACCATGAGATCATGACCTGAGCTAAAGTCTGATGCTTAACCAACTGAGCCACCCAGGAGCCCCTGAAGTGTCCTTTATCAGCATTATTACCAGGACTCATAATCATGATGGTCCTGATTCCCTGGGCATATTGAGGTGCTAGGTACTCCCTTAGAGCTCTATGTGCATTAGCTCCATCAAGTTTCATCACTACTCTCCAAGTACAATTATAGTGGCCCACACTGCATAGTTGAAGAGACCCGACTTGGAAAGTTTATGCAGCAATATTCCTTCATGGCTAGGAAATGAAAAACTCAACATCAAACTCAGGTCCATCTGAAACTAAAGCCTGTGCTTTTAAGGACTGTATTTTTAATTGCTGCTAATGTTTACCTTAAAAATTGTGTATTTTTGGGGGCGCCTGGGTGGCTCAGTCGGTGGAGCGTCCAACTTCGGCTCAGGTCATGATCTCGCTGTCTGTGAGTTCAAGCCCCGCGTCTGGCTCTGTGCTGACAGCTCAGAGCCTGGAGCCTGCTTCGGATTCGGTGTCTCCCTCTCTCTCTGACCCTCCCCCATTCATGCTCTGTCTCTCTCTGTCTCAAAAATAAATAAATAAACATTAAAAAAATTTTTTTTTAAATTGTGTATTTTTTGTATTCCTTCAGATCACCAGCTCCATTACAGTGTTGAGCATGATCAAAGAAAGTTGTATGAAGAACACTTGAAAATATTGGGACCCATTAAGCCAAACAGAGTAGAAGGCAAAGATCCTAAGGAGGGCATAAAGCATGCATTGCCAAGCACTAGAAAAGTTATCAACCAAATGCCCCATCTGTTTCACTTCAGAGAAGAGCTTTGGGACAGGACATCCCTGTGGGATTAAATAAAACTCTTCTGGCTAATATTCCAGTTTCTTTATGTAACTTTACTAACCTTAGCAAAAACCTGATAATATAATTGACTGAGACTTACTAGGCCCTAGGTGTTCTAAGTGCTTTACACGTTTTCTCCCTCTTGTTGGTCCTTATCGTTATCCACGCTCTTCAGATGGGAGACACAGAGAGGTCTAGCAAATCATCTCAGGTGACATGACTAGTAAGAAATTTGATCCTGTAATCTTTCTAACTGGAGAAACTATGCACTTTAAGAGAAACCATGGCGCCTGGGTGGCTCAGTCGGTTAAGTGTCTGACTTTGGCTCAGGTCACGATCTCACAGTTCATGGGTTTGAACCCCGCATCGGGCTCTGTGCTGACAGCTCAGAGCCTGGACCCTGCTTTGGATTCTGTGTCTCCCTCTCGCTCTGCTCCTCCCCCACTCATGCTCTGTCTCTCTTTCTCTCTTTCTCTCTTTCTCAAAAATAAATAAAAATTAAAAAAGAGAGAGAGAGAGAGAGAAACCATGGCTATTTCCAGAAAAGAAAACAATCAGGGATGTTAAATGCAGACAACATGGATGACACTGAGAAGAAGGGAGCTATGCCTTTAAGGCTAGTTTTGACATAAATGTAGACTATTAGGCTACAAAGACAAAAGAGTGAGAAACCAGTTAGATACTGCTTTCAGCTGGTAGCAAAAGAGACCTTATTGCAACACTTTAAACAGGTAAGACTTTAGTATCTTATGTCAGAGTATTCTGGAGCAGAAGTCCAAGGCTGCTTTGGTGACTGCACATAATCGCTCAAGAGCTTAGCTTCTTACAACTTTTCCACTTCTGCATGCATGCTTTCCAGAGTATTTCATACTCCACAATGGCTGCAGAGACTCCAGCCATCACATCTGCAAGCCAGGCAGCAGCTAAAAGGAAGGTAGAGAATATAAAAGAGTACCCTTCTTACTTGGTATTTGGTGGCCTTCCGGGAAGGACCAAGAGGCTTCCACTTAGATCTCATTGGCCAGGGCTTAGTCACATGGACAAAACTGTTGTACAAGAATCTGAGAAATATATTATTTTAATTGGCTCATTGTCCCTGAGAGAGACAGAGACAGTGTGAGTGGGGGAAGGGCAGAGAGAGAGAGTGGGAGAGAGAATCCCAAGCAAGCTCCATTCCATCAGCACAGAGCCTGATGTGGGGCTCGAACTCAGGAGGCCATGAGATCATGACCTGAGCCGAAACCAAGATTCAGACGCTTAACTGACTGAGCCACCCAAGCACTGCAGAAGGAGAATGAATAATATTAGTATTTAAGAAATCTCAGGAGGAAGCAGGACAGTCCAGATTAGCAAATCTGTCTTGGGTGCAGGACTCCTTCTTAAACACATATCTTTTAAACTTGCTTGTTTTCAAACTTTTGGTATATAATTTATATTTGATCTTATGAATTAATTCTTTCCCTCTTCTTGCCACTAACAACAAATAACTCAATGAAAGATAGGCAAATGTCCAAAATAACTCAACACTGGCCCGTGATTGAGGCTGGACTCACTCTGTTAAAGTCTCTACCTCCAAATTTCAATCTCTCAGGGCATTCTGTGTCTTTAGCAAAAGTTTGTTTCTTTGTTTGTTTTTCCTATTTTGAACTTCTTTTCTTGGATGTTTTCCTACTTTCTTCTCCAATGCTGAATTGGAGTGCCATACTGTGTCTACCTGGATGCTGATAGGTATTTTGGTTAAGTTCTAAATTAACTAATCCCACTATATATAGTTACCTAAGCCAACAGATGTATATTACCTAGAGACACTCTCCTGAGGCCTGAATAGGGGCAACATTAAATATGCAATACCCTTAACAGAACCTTTGGGTAGTAAGACTCAAAACACCATAATTGGTTTGAGGGCTCTTATTCCTAGAAGTTATTATTCACAATTTCAACATTATATATGAAACTTGTAAGTTGCATTTTTTAATGATTTTTTAATTTATTTTTGAGAGAGAGAGTGAGAAAGAGAGAGAGATAGAAAAAAAAAGCGCAAGGAGGAGAGGAGCATAGGGAGAGGGAGACACAGAATCTGAAGCAGGCTCCAGACTCAGCTGTCAGAACAGAGCCCGACCTGGGGCTCGAATTCATGAACCGCGAGATCAGGACCTGTGCTGAAGCCGAGCATTTTACAGGCTGAGCCACCCAGGCGCCCCTGACTTGCCTTTTTATTGCTGCTTCTGGGCCCCAAAGTTTCATCTTTACCTAGAGTAGCTAAAACTTTAGCAGAATTACTTTATAACTTGTTGACAATGATCAAGCGGAAAGAGTCTAGAAAGAAACCACAAGATGGGAAAATGAGAGAGGTATATTGAAAATGGAGGTCAATGAGAATCCTTCTGAGGAATTCAGAAAATAGTCTCTTAGTGTGTAGCTAAAGATCAATCTTTAACTCTGGGAAACATAAGGTCATTGACAATGTTTGGGCTCAAAACATAAGCCAGAGAAAAGTAGTTCCACTATGACTGTCTTATTCTTACTTCTAATTGCCTTACATAACACCTACCTCTGTTCTATTTCTGGCTCTGTAGAAATCAAGTTCATTTCAGTGGGCACAAGCTATAGAGTTCACATTTTGCCTACATTATGGTCTTAGGAGTTTTATTTTGCTTTCCAATGCAACCCAAATCCTCCTTACCCTTATCAACGTTTCTCAGGAACAGAGACCTGCTTTTTGGTACTTGGCAAGGCCGGTCAGATAATGAATACTTCAACTACCTCAAGAAAACACACTGGGGCCAAAACACAGCATTGAGATCCTTCAGGAAAAAGTAAACTACTTGATATGCAGACACAAGCACTTCTCCGATCCAGAAGTGGGAAGTGATGTCTCCCGCCTCAAAGTCACTTCTCAGAAGGAAAACAGTTGGAAGAAAAGAGAAGCCAACACATGGCAGGTGTGACCAGCAGAGATGTGAGGGTTGCCAACCCAAAAGTCCAAAATAGAGTGTCCTTGCTTCTTGCCATCTCTTAAAATATTTTTACATGCAAATCACCCACAACTATGTCAGATCCCAAGACAGTTGAAATTATATTTAATTATATTTAGGTATAATCATTATGAACAGTATTTAGAAAGATGTGTCAGCATGAAATACATTTTATTCACAACCACATGTCTTGTCCAAGGACAGAACTCTTAACAGCAATCAAAGTAAGTAGAAAAATAGGTTTTTTTATTTCACTAAAGAATAAGTTTTTAACTAGGAAGTAAGTTCTATTACAAGCAAAACACAATGTTGGAAAACTATAGTTCAGAAGAAAATGCAAAAACTTAACTTTACTGTCAAACAAGATATCTTATGCATTGTTCTTTAATAACTAACAGAAATGAGGCACAGGGAAACAGATTCGGATAACAGTATTCAATTAGCATCAAGATTCACATTTCATATATATATATGAAATATGTATGTGACATTTGCTACATTCCAGGTACCAGAGTAGGGGCTGGAAATTCAAAGTAACTAAGAGGTTCAGTCTCAGGGCACCTGGGTAGCTGAGTCAGTTAAGCGTCCAACTTTGGCTCCGGTCATGATCTCACGGTCCTTGGGTTCGAGCCCCGCTTCGAGCTCTGTGCTGACAACTCAGAGCCTGGAGCCTGCTTCAAATTCTGTGTCTCCGTCTCTCTCTGCCCCTCCCTTGCTCATGCTCCGTCTCTCTCACTCCCTCAAAAATAAAGAAACATTAAGAAAAAAAAAAAAAAGGTTCAGTCTCTATTGCTATAAAATGTAAGTTTTATTATTCTGTGCGCATGGAAAAACCAACATATCAGGAGACAATTGCTGTTGAAAAGATAGTTTGTTATACTCACAGATTCCCAAGGGAAGGGGCGTAATGTGCCACACAGGGCCACACAGGGAGACATTGGGGTCAGTTGGGGGGCAGGAGGAGTGGGGAAACAAATGTCACAAGAGCCTTTACTGTGGCTTCTGTGGGAAGGAACTGGAATAGGTGAGGCAAGGGTAGTAGGTTTAGGACTGGTTTAAAAACTTTCAGTGGTATCTGGGGCACAGCAATTGTCCCCAGTTACCTGGTCCCTGGCTCTGGGGTGACGAGGGCAGAGAAATAGTGGCCCTAACCATGAGGGACTGACCGAGGAGGTGGCTGGGAGTGCGGGCTCTGCCCTGGTGGGCCTGCATACGAAAGGTTCTCTCACAGGCAAGCTATTTCCTATCTTCAGGAATTGCCAGCATCCTCAAGGCCCGGATGTCAAAGCGCCAAAGTACAGAAAATAAAAGGACACAGTTTATCTCTCTATACGCCCGGGTTTCGCTGCCTAGCAGAAAGTCAGAGGATAAACAGACCAGCGACTGACTTGTGGGAAGGGAGCAGGGGATTCTATAGGGAATGTATAGAAGGAACACCTAGGCTAGCCTAGGAGTCAACGAACACTGCCTTGAAATCATGTCTGAAGGAAGTCCTGAGAGGTAGGGAGAGGAGGGAGGGGGAGGTCAAGTTCACAGCCCTCACAACGACCTGGACTCATGAGCACATTTTGGAAGTTTCGTGCTGCAAAGGAGTTTGATGTGGCTGGAGCATACAGCAAGTGGGCATTAACAGAGAAAGACACAAAATATTTATGGAACAAACGTCTCCATTCCAGGCCTTCTGCTATTAACGAGAAGGTAGCAAATGGACAAAGTAGACAGCACTGGAGTCCAGGTAAAGAGGTTCAGATTTCATCCTAGGTGCAATGGGAATCTACTGAGCGGTTTTCAGAATATGCCTGAGGAGGAGACAGGAAGAGGGGAGGCCTGCGTTGCAAAATAATACTTTGATATTCTCATATGACTCTCATCCAGAGTACACGCTGAGGCTCGTTGAGGAAGAAGAAAAAAGATCGACAGCTGGGGTTGGGCCAAAGGTTGACTTTGAAGAGTTTTGGATTTCTCCATTTCACATGTACATTCTAGAACTTGCAGACTCTTAGTTCTATGAGTCAGAGTATTTTTAAGGAGAGTCAAAGCTGAGACATAGGACATCATTGTAACCACTATTGTCCAAACAGGACATGAACTGTTTTCCTTGCTTTTTCATCATGTTGCACATACTCAGTTCAAGTGGGAGACGTTAGACAACAAGCGTCTTTCAAGGTTGTGAGTTGATCGTTGCCTGTTTTGCAGTAGTGTTGTTTCTCTTCTTCTTTTCGTAAGAAGGAGGGTGTTACATCAAAAGCACGCAAACTCCTGAAAACGTGAGTTGTGGGGTTTGGGTTTGAAGGATCTAAATAAATCTGTGGTCGTAACAACTTTGTGCTAACGACCGTTTGTTGAGGGCCATGAAGAACTTTAAATGTACTGCCACGCCCATTGCCTCTGCAACTCTACAGAGTAGATACGTGATAAAAATAATTCAGTAACAGAGGTTCGTGAGACTTGATGCCCGTCTGAGATGAAGAGCACCTAAGCAGGGGAAGTTGGAATTCAAACCCAGCTCAGCCTGACACCAAATCCCAGGTTCTTAATCACCGTGTCCTAGAATCACACCTCCCCGAATGGGCCACCCCGGCGTGCTGCTCAGTATATCACATTGTCCATAGTTAAGGAAAAAAACTCACATCTGGGACCTTCTGGCACAATCCACAACACCCACTGAGGGCATTCGTTAGGTCACGGCACAGCTCCTGGATTTACCACCCTTACAACATTCCTTTTCGTTGGTTCTTTCCAGTCGCAAACATGTCATTTGGGCCTTTGCAAGCATGATTCGGTTTCCCAGGTGAGCTTATGGCTATTCTACCTAGATGAATCGGCTCTATTTCCCAGTACTGCCAGGGAAAGCTAAGCCATGGGAGCCAACGAAGGTTTCCCAACATGGTAAATGCTCTATGTGACACCTTAGGGCTCATCACCCTTCTTGATTTCTGTTGGAGGGAAGAAAAAAAAAAAGTATATTTTCAAGATTTATTTTCGGGCACTCAAATGACCCTCATTCTTCAATTCTAATGCCCTTGGTGGGGGTGACAAATAGCCAAATCATAGTAAAAGAAATTAAAATCCAGGGGAAATAAATAATCCCTGTTAGAAGATGCCATCTGATATGCCAGAGCACTAAAATATAAAGGTACCAATTAGTAGCCATTCATGTTTTTTCCCTTCAAGTTACATTTTTCTTTGCTTATTATATAGTCACTTCATAAATTATAAGGAAATGGACAAATTGTAAGAAAGAAAGAATGGAAAGAACAAAAGATTATCCAATGAGAACAAATTTCTGAAAACACGTTATTCATAGAGTTTGTAAAATACGGCTTTATTAGTTCACGCGGCTTCAGGAGGAAAAAATAATTTTACTTAAAGTAAACGATCAAAATATAAAAAATATATTTACTTGAATGAGAACAGGTACTATTCTCCTGTCTCTTCTTCTTCTTTTTTTTTTTTTTTCCAACGTTTATTTATTTTTGGGACAGAGAGAGACAGAGCATGAACGGGGGAGGGGCAGAAAGTAAACGATCAAAATATAAAAAATATATTTACTTGAATGAGAACAGGTACTATTCTCCTGTCTCTTCTTTTTTTTTTTTTTTTTCAATGTTTATTTATTTTTGGGACAGAGAGAGACAGAGCATGAACGGGGGAGGGGCAGAGAGAGAGGGAGACACAGAATTGGAAACAGGCTCCAGGCTCTGAGCCATCAGCCCAGAGCCCGATGCGGGGCTCGAACTCACGGACCGCGAGATCGTGACCTGGCTGAAGTCGGACGCTTTACCGACTGCGCCACCCAGGCGCCCCATATTCTCTTGTCTCAAAATACCTCCTCTACTACACCGATACATGGCCTGACAGTTTGTGTAATTCTGTAGGTCATAGTCTGGAATGCATCACTTGAAATGTAATGGTAACCAATTGGACCATGTATCAGACCCTTTGTAGGCACCAAACACTCCAGATTTTGTCCCTCCTGTCCATTTGTGGTTCCAGCTGCTGTCGGGTGCCCTGTTCTCCCTGAGGTCCAACCGCTGTCAGGGAGATACAACTCAACCTCACATCACCTCCTGCTCAGGTTGCATAAATAGCCCGCACCCTCCTAACTTCCCTGATGGGGCTGAAGGGTGAGTAGCAACAGGCAAGACCCTGTTGAGACCTGTACCGCCTCGACCTGGAAGTGTTAGGGACTCCGTCCAGTGGAATGAAACTTTGACCGGTGGAAGATGGGAACAGGAGATGATTTCTTCCCTTATCTATTCCATTAAACTGAGAAGTGACTTGGAGCGCCTGGGTGGCGCAGTCGGTAAAGCGTCCGACTTCAGCCAGGTCACGATCTCGCGGTCCGTGAGTTCGAGCCCCGCGTCGTGCTCTGGGCTGATGGCTCAGAGCCTGGAGCCTGTTTCAGATTCTGTGTCTCCCTCTCTCTCTGCCCCTCCCCCGTTCATGCTCTGTCTCTCTCTGTCCCAAAAATAAATAAACGTTGAAAAAAAAATTAAAAAAAAAAAACAAAAAAAACTGAGAAGTGACTTTTTAGACAATGGTCCTCAAGCTCCAGCAATCAGCCACATCCTCTAATCGCCCCTTCCTCCTCCCTTGCCTTGTTCCCTTTGTCCCTCACTCTTGCTCCCTAAGGCTATGCTCCCTAGTCAAGCAGTAGAACATAACACTTGCCTAAGGCTCTGCTTTCAGGAGAATTAGATTAAAACAGACATTTTCATGAATACCTTAGTAGAGTTACTACTAATTCTGTAGTATTCTATGGTTCACCAGAGTACTTTCAGGATAATATTTGACTGAAACTTTTACTTTTTACTTTTTAAAAAATTTTTATTTATTGATTTTGAGAAAGAGAGAGAGAGAGACGGAGACATAAAGAGAATCCCAAGCAGGCTCTGCAATGTCAGCAGAGACCCCGATGTGGTGCTCACAAACCAGTCTGAGATCACGACCTCAGCCAAAATCAATAGTTGGATGCTTAACCGACTGAGCCACCCAGGGACCCCTCGCTGAAACTTTTCATATGAGCTTTTGGAAACCAAGAAAATGAAAAGAACTAACTCATTCTCTCAATAAAATAGAAGCCAATTATGCAAAACAGATAGCTTGAGACTTTTCAAAGCTATATGTCTCTAATCCAGACAGCTTTCACTGGGCTTTAACCACTAAACCTTTCTTTTTCAGACGTTTAGTTGAGATCTCACCATACTTGTGATTAAACAAGAATCTCTGCCCATTTCTCATCCTGATGTTATCATATGTTCTCTCCTCTGTTTACTCCTTTTCACGTACTTGTTTCAAGGAGCCTGACATTACCATGTTTTATACCCAGTGTCTTAGATGTATTCTTATCTTAAGAGTACGTATGGTGGTTATGACCACAGGCATGAAGACAGACTGCCTGGGTATTCCCAGCTCTGTGGCTTGTGGACTTTGTGGCTCTATGCAAGTTACTTAATGTCCCTGCAATTTTGCTCATCTGTAAAATTAGGATAGAAGTAGTACTTACATCATAAGATTATGTAAAGGATTAAATGAATAAATTTAATTACAGGAATCATATGCCTGACAAATATTAAACATATAACAATAGATTTGTTTACTTGTTTCTCTTTTGCTACTATAATTCTTTGGAGAGGAGGAAGAATCACAATGTTGAAATCAGAAGGATTTGAGGGGCACCTGGGTGGCTCAGTCAGGTGGGTGTCTGACTTTGGCTCAGGTCATGATCTTACGGTTCGTGAGTTCGAGCCCCGTGTCGGGCTCTGTGTTGACAGCTCAGAGCCTTGATCCTGCTTCCGATTCTGTGTCTCCCTCTCTCTCTGCCCCTCCCCTGCATGCACTCTCTCTCTCTCTCTCTCAAAAATAAATAGATATTATTATTATTATTATTTTTAATCAGAAGGACTGGACTTAAACTTTGGGTTCAGGGTGACTTGGGTGTTTGAACATCTGAGTTTGGCTCAGGTCATGATTTCACAGTTCTTGAGTTGAAGCCCCGCGTCCGGCTTTGTGCTGACAGCTCAGAGTCTGGAGCCTGCTTCAGATTCTGTGTCTCCCTCTCTCTCTCTTCCCCTCCCTTGCTGGTTCTCTCTCTCTGTTTCTTTCAAAAATAAATAAATGTTAAAAAAAATTAAACCTTGGGTTCACAATTGAAGAGTTGCTTGACCTCAGCAAGTCACTTAACGGACTCTGCAAGTCTAAATAATGTTGTGGTCTCTTTGTGAACATCCTATGTCCATACCCCTTATCTGAAACCCGTGCAGTTAGGATACATTTAGAAACTTTAGAAAGTGTGTCAAATTTGTCAAATTTAGAAAATGTGTCATACGTCAGAAATGCAATAAGGTATCTACAGTGTATTTTAATTACACCCCTAGCTGGGGATTTGTACCGCACTAAGGAATCAAACACATTAACATTTTTACTGAAAAACTTAGAAAAACTTATAGAAGGTGAAATAAGCCTAAACATCTAAAGAAACCGTGGAATATAGGTCAGGGTTTATCACTAAACAAGCTTGCCTTATGTTTACAATATCTTTGTTTTTCTGAATTGCAGAAAAATGAACTGTGGAACTGAATTTCCAATAACCTCCAAGACGCAAGCCCCTTACTGTGACATGCCTGACCTTGAAGGACATGATTTTCTTTCACAGCCCCTTCTTTCCTTCCTGTATTTCTTATGATGTTCGTGAGGGAGGGTCCTGGCCCTGCATTTGCACATAGGACTGCCCTGCCAGGAAAACACCCCTTTCTTGACTCATAACACTTATCTAGTCCATATAGAAACATTTATGGAGTACCTATAACTAGGTAGATGCTAACCAAAAGAGGAACATAATCCATAAGCTATAATTTGCCATCTAGGAAACAGAAACAAACAACAATGTTGAAAGAGTTAAAATATTCTATAGAGATTCTCTGCAAGAAATAGGTGGGTGTTTTATATGTCTTCCTCTCCCTGTTATATACTTAGACTAAGCCATTTGAGAAATGGGATGGCCTTACTCATAAATAGGCACTAAATAATTGTCACAAAAGTGCCGAGAGTTCCTTCTTTTCAAATGCTATAAATATTCAAGCAAGCTTCCTTTTAAGATGTCTCTAGGGTTCTACATTTTAACAAATAAAAAATATTTCCTATTACATTGCTTTCTAAAACTTACATTTCAATTGGTATGGAAACCCAATATTTCTCTAAGCAGGAATCTGAAGTTAGATTTTCTTGACAATGGAAAACCCTTTAGATTTTTGTCCCCTCTAAAAGGACAAATTGTTCTTATCATTTGGACCTACTCATAGTCCAATTTCTCTCTAGGATATTTTTTCATTATCTCATTATATGACATATTTCATGAATGTTCTTAAGGATAAACCCAAAACTCCATTTAACTCAAAAAAATATTCGTCAAATCCATTACTTGGCATCTATTGAGAGGTGATGACTACTCTGCGAGATTATGATATTCAGTCTCTAGCTCTCCACTCAGTTTTCTGCAGTGCTGAAATCTGTCCTTTGAATTTGATTTTTTTTTTTTTTTGAATCAATAAACATTTACCTCTGTGTGTGGCTCTCCCCTCGGAGGTGTTCAAATATTTGTTCCATCATTGTTGCCCTTAGTCATTATTTATTGAGCTCACCACCCTGTTCCCGCGGTGTCCCCCAGGGCCAGGCATGCCTCTCAGCTGGGCAACGCATCTCTCAATGCGATCTTATCCGTTTCCCTCTTTCAATACTTATGCATCAGACAACACAAATAATCTTTGAAATCCCAGGCTAGTGTCATTATTGAAGTAGAAAAGATGGACATCTTTTCAATATTCTTTTTTTTTTCAGTTTCTTCTCCACCTCATGTGAACCAGTTAAAAACCAGTTAAGCTTGTTAGGTAGAGTAAATAGAAACGGAATAGAGTCATACATGAGAAGCAGCTCAATTCCATTTTTTTTTTTTCAAATTGAAAAGTCAACCCTGTGACTGTGGCATCTCTTTCCAACCTTTCCTTCTGAAACACCATGAAAAAAAAAAAAAAAACAGAATGCATAGACACATACTGCACATTTATCTTGTTTTAGACCTTTAACGTCAAGGTGATGCCTGGAGCAAATATTTAGCCAGGCAAATGGTAATCTTATCAAAAGAAGGATTTATAAGAGAAACACTAACACAAAGCTCCCTGTAATGGATGAATGGCACTGAGTAATCATCTCTATTCTTTGCACTGATATTTGACAACATCCTTCTCAGCGACAGCTGCTTTATCACTGCCTTTAATGACCATAAAACAGAAAATCTTGCATAATTCAGTGAGAGTATTCTGAAGGCCCTCTGTCTGCCTGACGACGTCTGCTTTGCTGAACAGTTTCTTTCTGAGGGAATTCTTGACTAACAGGTGCATCATTATACACACCAACAATCGGCAGAGTGAAGAACGTCATAATTCAGTGTGCATTGCCTTATGATAACTACATAAAGAAATGAACTTCCTTAAGGAAGAAAAAATGGAGAACCATTTAACTTGTCCAAATGCATTTAGACTGATGTTTTAAGGAAGACAATTTGGATTCCGAACGAGTATTTGTGGCTCAATCTCAATCTTCTTTCCACGCAGCTCTGGGTTTTGCTCACAAACAGAACTACTTTGGGCAACATTATTTTTCCCTTTGTAGGCTTGCACTATTTCTGAGTTAATACAGACTGGGAGTGCTTAAAATACTGATTAAGTTAAAATTGGGTCTTAAAACTCCATCCAGCAAAAAAAGGAAAATGAAACAAAAGTTTCACTTATGGAGAAGTTACCACAGCTACAATAAGGACAAATTCAAACCTTGATTTAAAACCAAGTTAAGTGTCCCCATAACCTTTGAAATGTGTCTTCCTATCTCTGAACTTGCACTACTGAAACTAAAAGCTGGAATTGCCAAAGACTTGTGCCTTGGAGAATTTGGCGAAGGATATACAGGCACACAGCATTAAAGATTTTAACAGTATGGAATGTGTAATAGCACACAGTGCACAGATCATTAGAACACACACAAATGTGAAATGTTGGGTTGTAAAGCCTCATTATGATCAGGAAGGCTAGCGTTTTGACACACAAAACACAACTCATCCTCTGGATTCAATGACAATGATAATAGCTACCCTGTCCGCGAGTTATGACAAAGTTTCTAAGAATCAAGTGGAATAATATAGCGTATCATTTAGGAAAGAATGATGTGCTGCAAAATTATGGAGTAAAGTCATTAATGATGAGTTTGATATTGCTGTTTTATCGAGGAGGAAATTTGTCACGATGGTCAAATGTCTCCCAAATAGAGTTCTTCTTTGAGTAGCCAGCCACTGCCAGTGTTTGACCTCATCATCTTTTGTGCTGACTCTTGCAATAGTTCCTTCTGGGTTCTCTCTCTCTCTCTCTCTCTCTCTTCTAATATGTTAAGTCCCTCTAAGCTCCACCCAGTGGCAATTATGATCTCATCACTCCTTTTCTTAAAAAACTTCTGAAGCCTTCCCATTGCCAGACCTACCTGCTTAGCTTAGAACTATGGTAAAAGAGAACATGAACGCTTTGTCAACCAATAGTACATGCCATGCCCACATTTCAGGAACTAATCGCTGGGCATCAGAAAACCCTAACGAAGCCTTCATTTGCTTTTCCATCATGGGCCCATTGCCTCCCCTCAGACGCCTGCAGCTTCTGACCACTTGAAGATCTGCTCTCTCCTTAACCTGCCAACTCATCACCCTCAAGCACTGTTAGCCATTCTTTCCATTATTTCTCCAGCCGGCAGTACAACTCCATCTCAGCACTTGAGACGCTTAATTCCTTACTTCTAAGACTGCCCTCTGTGCAAAGTCACAAAGCAAAGCATATGCCTTTTCCCCTTCAGCCGTGTGATTCATTAGAAAAGGACTGGCATAAAATAATTAGTGTTTGTTGAATGAACAGACCTTGCATCGAGGTCTCCTCCACAGAGGAGTTACTACAGATACAGATGATACCTTAATTCTAGTCATGCTCTTCTCTCATTGAATCCTTCAAAATCCAAGCAAGACTCAAGTGGGTCTTTTTATAACTTCATATCATAGACTTTCCATGATTTCATATTAAATTAACGAACAAAAATGGCTGTAAAGCACGGACCCTCTTTCTTTTCCAATTTAATTAATCTCTAACAAAAGCTTACTCTGGACCTGGCCCTGGCCCTGGCCTTAATGTCAAACTTTTTATTGTTTCATAACATTTTAAAACCTTTCAAACTGCATTAATTCTGTTAAAAACAACCAAGCATTTCCCTTGTCCTGTGTCATAGCTCATTCTCTTGCCTAGATGTTCTACTTCAGCATTAACCTTGCAACCTGCTGTGAGGTGATAGGACCTGAGGGCACAGTATGTCTATATCTCTTTGTTGGGCAATTTGAAGGCATGAGATAGTGGAGAAAATATTGACCTTGCTGTTGGAAGACCTGATTTTGTTCCTCTTCATGGGACTGGCTACATGATTTTCAGGACCCGATGCAAAATAAAAATGAAAATGTTTTCATCCTTTCATCAAACCACGGGGTCAAAAAAGCTTTTTTCTTCCTTCTGTGGTTTCTCGGACTGGGCCTGTTAAGGTGTTTTTCATTCTCTAATAGATTAGATAGGGTCGACCTATTTGATGTTGCACGACCTCAGGTGCGAGGCCACTCCCAGAGTGACTGCAGAATCTTACAGTTAGATATCTAGGTGCCACAGTTCAGCCCCAATGACACACATCCAATCTTGAGCCTCTCCAGTTCCTGTGCCCAGACCTCTGCTAGGGGCCAAGACCTCAGTGGCTTTGGGCTGGGAACAAGGAAGCAGAAAGCTGAGAGCCAATCCCAGAGAGGTGAGGAGGAGATAGGATGGGGATCACACATGAGCAGAGGCTTCAAGCCCCCTGCAGTGTCCCATCAGATTTCTCTTACAAAATACAACTTCAAATATAAAATTATTAAGGGCTTCAAGATGGCAGCTACAGGACAGAAGTTCCTATAAGACTGCCATATTGTACACAAGATAGCCTTGCTTCTTCACTTTTAATACCATCTACTCTCGGGGTAGAAATAATCCCTGAGCTTCCATCTATTAGATCTCCCTCACAATTTTCTTACAGGGTTGAATCAAATAATGCTTGTAGCTTGCTGCGTCGGTCGTGGATTATCATCCATAATAAATGTTGAATGCTCCAATGGTTTTGAGGACAGCCTGACTTCCTGAGTTCAAATCCCAACTTTGTTTCTTGCTTGCTAGGGAGACTTGGGACCATAATACTTGCCACTTACTTTAGAATGCACCAGTACGTATGTTGGGAGAGTGTGTGCATGTGTTACTTAGCAAACGCCCAGGTGCTAGCCAAGAAAGTGCATTTGAGAAATGATCAGCCAACACATGGATGCACAGTTTAGAAGGCAGCTAGCTTTCTTTCAGAAAAGACACATTCCTGCTACAGCTACAAACATCCCTATACCCGATTCGATGCTGACTACGGTACTGATTGTCAAACGTGGCTTTTTAAAATTATTAAAAACAACGACAGGTTAATCAGCATGATAAATATTAGAAACGGCCTCCCCTTGGTGGAATTAAATGCATTTAGGATAGCTGAACTGTCTAAAATAATTTAGAAATACTCTTCACTTTTGATGATCAGGATATACAAGCCTAGTGCAACCTACACACTTGAAATAGCGCATTAAGCTAAATCCTTCCACCATCTGGTGTCCAGCAATAAACTCTGGCATCGGGAGATACGTGCGTGTGCTCGTGGCATCTGCTTTAGGAAACATTCCCCGCAAAGTAATAGCTGGATCATGTGAAAGGACAGAGAGTTGGGACATCCTTCAGTCAACAGAACCGATCATGTGAATTGACTGTTTTCGTGCATGTGAATACATGTTGAGTGCACATGTAACATACATGTTAAAATTTGATCTAAGACTTGTGCCTTAGTTTGCCAGGGCTGCCATAACAAAGTACCACAGACTGGGTGCGTTAAAGAAATGTATTTTCTCACAGTTCTGGCATCCAGAAGTCTGAGATCGAGGTATTGGCAGGTTTGGTTTCTCCTGAGGCTTCTCTCTTTGGCTTGTAGACTCCTGTCTTCTATAGTGTTCTCACATCATCTTCCTTTTGTGCATAGCTGTGTCCAAATTTCCCATTCTTATAAGAACACCAGTCAAATTGGATTAGGGTCCCGCTCTAATGACCCCACTTTAACTAAATTGCCTCTTTATTTTTTATAATTTTTTAATGTTTATTTATTTTTGAGAGTGAAAGAGAGAGAGAGAGAGCATGAGCGGTGGAGAGACAGAGAAAGAGGGAGACACAGAATCCAAACTAGGCTCCATACTCCGAGCTGTCACCACAGAGCCTGGCGTGGGGCTCAAACTCATGAACCGCGGGATCATGACCTGAGCCGGAGTCAGACACTTAACCGACTGAGCCACCCAGGTGCCCCTAAATTACCTCTTTAAAGTCCCTATTTCAAAATACAGTCACATACAGAGGTACCAGGAGTTGGAACTTCAACATAAGAGTTCTGAGGGACACAAACTCAGCCTGTAATAGTTTGTTTTCATTACAAGGTGCCTGGTAGGGTTAGACGTCTCAGGACCTCAGGACCTCAAACTTCTTGGCCACTACTATTATTTACCAAGAACAACCAAAGGGGTATGCGTATCTGAACTGGGTCAGTTCATAGTCTTTGGAAAAGCCATTTGCTGTCTTTGTGCTTTAGTATCCTCTTGGGATAATAAAAGTATGTACTTCACAAAATTGTTTTAATGATTAAGTATGTTAAGGAACATAAGATGTTTAAAACCAATGCCTGGTGAATAGTATTTCCCTTTATTAATATTGTGAATTATTAAGTCAATGATGAAATTAATGAATGGGAGAAAAATGAGTGAGTCAATCAGTAAGACTCATTTTACTCTTTCATTTACCAAAGAGTAAATTAAAAGCAAGCAAGTTCAGTAACATTCTCATTGTCGTCCAGCTTTTCAGAGACACAACCTGTGTACGAACTTAGATGCCCTGACTCAAAATCCAATTTTCTTTCCCTTCACTGTTTCACATGACTCCTTTCAAGGGTCAACTTCACAAATGTCCACTGAAGCATGATTTCCACCTGGTCATTCCAAAAGGATAAGGAAAATGTCTCTGACATTCTCTGAACTGAAAAGGAGCCAACACGACTCTATTTCAACCCTTGAGATCCGTGTCTATTTGTGTACGACTAATTGTAATTTAGTTTGAACTATTATTGAATTTAATTAAGTAGTTACTAAATACCAACTGGGCCAAGCATGCTGCTGAAAGAATGTCATGTAACTATCACTGAAAAGGACTCATCACAGGCTATTTTAAGCCAGTTTGATCATACCCATCTATTAGGCCCCATCTGGTGGACCTTAGTAATTGCCAATAATTACAGGTTAGCTACTACTTCACATAACCTATATTTCTCTCTTTTGTAAACTCAGTGAAGTCCCAGGTCTCTTTCCTCTTTACAGTTCCCAAATTTGCACGAAAGAGTCACCACCCAAGATCAAGCTAAACTATTCTCAGAGTCAGGCAACCAAGATCCCTCCACAGCTTGGGCAAGACACAGAACTCTTCAAGGGTCAAGGCTAGGGGCCAACTTTAAGGACCGAGGGTGAAGGGTCTACTAGATATTGTACCTGTCCTCTTCATGCAAAGTAAGAAGTTCTCTAAGATATTTTTGACGATCAGCATAATTTTCAATTTTTAAAAAATATTTTTATTTACTTTTGAGAGAGACAGAGGATGAGCAGAGGAGGGACAGAGAGAGGGAGACACACAGAATCCGAAGCAGGCTCCAGGCTCTGATCTGTCAGCACAGAGTTCTGAAGCAGGGCTCGAACTCACGGACCGAGAGATCATGACCTGAGCCGAAGTCGGACGCTTGACCGACTGAGCCCCCCAGGCGCCCCAACAATCAACGTATTTTTAATGCCACTAATTTCAGTTATGTGGCCTCTTTCAATAGTCAGTGTACTGATTATTAAAGCCTCTGGGGATAAACTGAGTGAAGGAATTCTCAGCAATTCCATCAGATTAGCTGCTTCGGAGTGTATCCATTCTGATTAACAGGAGAAGGCCTTTAGGGGGATATGCATGCTGCAAAAGGACAACTGACTAACCTCAGGGTGTACATTGAAACCAGCACACACAGTTTATCACACTTCCCATGTTGAATTGTTTAAAATAAATTGCAGACATGGTAAGTACCATGCTAGTCGCTGGCCTATATGAAAGCATAGAGATAGTCTTTCTAGAAAAAGCAGAAAATGCAGCCATACTGCTTCTCCTACAGAAGATGTTCCACGCGGAACAAATGAAACCATGTGTTTTAAGATAACAAAATTTCCCCCAAAGATGATACATATACAGTTACACACAAAAACATATATATGTATATGTGTATATGCACAATATGTGTCCATGTACATACTCTGTGATTTTCTTGATGAAAATGAATATCGTTTATTGCAAGTGATATTTTTTTCAGCTTTATTGGTTTATAGAATGCTAGGCGTCAAGGTATGTATGCCCTTCACACAAGATATATTTAGAAATCTAGAGATACACTCCCAAAGATCTGATTGCAGAACTTATTAACTAAATGTACAATGTTAGATCTGTTATAAGCTAGATATGAGGTATTGTCTAGTATATTATTTAAATGTTTATAGATACTTAGATACTGAACAAAGGATGAAAAATGTATTTGACTTGTGATTTTTTTTAAAAAAATAGTGAATTTAACAAAGAAAACTTGCATAATCCCTTCAGTTATATAATAAGCACATCAAAGCCTCCCACTCTTGTAGGAGGAATGCATTATGGATATATTCTAAGAACAGGGGAGGCAATGTTAATGCATGGCTCTATGATACCTCCTTGAAATATCACAAGAACATTGTTATTATTACAAATAAGGGATGGAGATGACTCAGGTTCTACCAATACGGCTCTTTTAGACTGGGAACATTTTAGATTGATGCATCTATCGCTGAAAGAGTTCAGCACAATGCCTCCCACATAAGAATTACGGATTCTTGTTCAATGACCTCACGATGACAGCATTAAATTCTAATCTCAGCCCACAAGGTTTCTGAATAGGTATGAAGAACCCAAAGAGAAGAGGATATGTGTGACTGTATAGAATGAAGCTGAGTACAATAGGGAGCCCACATTACATTATAGCTGTGCTGTTATTTTCCTTGTTCCCAATATGGTATGGATGTGGATTTTCAAGTCCTGAAATGGAGTATTGAAAGCTTTCCAGACAAGTGTTTCATTGTTTGTCTTGTCTTATTTCGTTTTTTGGCCATGAAAATCTTTTAAATGAGGTGAAAACGCCATAATTGTATTTAACTATTAAATCATTAATCTGGTGGTTCTTAGGGGGCTGCTTGGAGGGGGAGATTGGAGAAAGATAGTCCACTCGAGAGCTACGATGAGAACCATTAACTCAAGTAGTGAGAATGAAGAAAAGAGTATGAATTCAAGAGATATTGAGAAGTTATCCTCAGCATGTGGGAATAAAGGAAAGAAAGGTGTTGAATTCGAATTCTAGGCTGCCAATGTGGGTACTTGGGGGTGATACAGAAGTGGATTTCCACAAGAAAGAAACCCATTTGGAAGAAGAGAACTAGGGTGGAAGATCATGTATGAGATCAGTCTGTGCTGATTGTGAGAAACGTAATGACTGTAAACGAGGGTAACCTCAGTCTTCACACATGCATCTCTTTTCTGATTTGCAGATACCCAGGATTTCACCTCATACTAAGTCTCTTGTTATGGAAAACTTTCAGTTGGAAAAATTAAGAATCTGAGTGGGTGGTTCCTCTCCACTAACTCTCTACTGACTGACAATGCAGCCTGGTTTCTAACATTTCTATAGTTGTGTGACCCCAGAAAATTCTGGGTCATGACTGATGGACACATCTTTTGTGAGTGTGGTGTGTTCTAAATCTTCTTCGCTTTTTGCATTTCCATTAACAAGTCCTAGATTTTTACACACTTCCTGGGATCATCTGAGGAATACTCTGTATATAATAATAAGCTTCTTCCATTCACCAATGCTGCAGAATCAACCGTAACTAACACACCCATCCTAACCCATGTCCAAATGGGCACTATCATTTTGAGTAAGAGCCCCAAATTCTATAAAAACTAGAAAAAACAAGTTGATTAACTTTTTTTTTCCTTTTGGAATCATCAGTACAGGGAATTTTATTCACACTATTTGATCTGTAAGGTGACAGCCTCCGATCCCTTCTCCAAGCTACACTTTCAACATGAAGGGGCACTCTGCAGACATGAGAGAAAAAGATTGTTAAACCCATACGGTTGGTTGAATTACTGAGATGTCACTCCCTGACTTTGGTTTAAGCAGTCGTAACTTTTTGTAAAGAATTATTTTGTGTTCCTTTATTTACATGGAAGGTGATTAGAATTATAACTTTTGTCAATTTTTATCACTCATGATCTGGAAAATACTATCTACATGTGTCTGAAGAAAAATAAAGTGGTCAGCTATCCAGGCTGGGTCACAAGCACATCACAGTATGACAAGATTCAAGAAAATAGCTATGGGGAGGGGAATCCGTGCTTTTCTTAAAGATTTTTTAAATGGCCACAGAGAGAGGATGGTATGCAGAAGACAGTGAGAAATAAAAGTCTGAAACTTAGGAGCAGCCTTGGTTTACAACTATGTAGGTTGCTCTTTTCAAGGTAAAAATACTTATAAAATTAAAGGAAAGGGCAGGATCACCCAGAGATACAAGGTAAGGTCTGGAAAGAAGAGAGCCCAAGATAAAAGCTTGGATAACACCACTACATAAAGTATGGCACAGGGCACCCGAGTGGCTCAGTCAGTTAAGTGTCTGACTCTAGGTTTGGGCTCAGGTCATGATCTCACGGTCTGTGGGATCAAGCCCTGCATCTGACAGTTCCGTGCTAACATCATGGAGCCTTCTCGGGATTCTCTCTCTCTCTCTCTCTCTCTCTCTCTCTCTCTCTCAAAATAAATATACTTAAAAAAAAAAAAGAAAAAAAAAGAAAGTGTGGCAGAGGACCATCAGAAGGAGGAAACCAGGAAGCAGTGACAAGAGGTAAAAATGAACCAAAAAAGAATAGCTTATGGAAACCAAAGGAGAAAGGGTTTCAAGATCTAGAGAACAGTAAACAAAATCATAGTTTGTGTAGAAGTCATATACATTGAAAACTAAGAATTGTTTCTTGAATTTGTCATTTAGAGAGTCACTACTTGACTTTGTGACGTTTTAATGAAGAGGTAGGGCCACAATCATGATGGCAAAGCATTGCAGACCAATCAGGATTAGGTAAATGGGGACACCAAGTGTATTACATCAGACACACATTTGATTAAGAAGGAGAGGGGCGCCTGGGTGGCGCAGTCGGTTAAGCGTCCGACTTCAGCCAGGTCACGATCTCGCGGTCCGTGAGTTCGAGCCCCGCGTCGGGCTCTGGGCTGATGGCTCAGAGCCTGGAGCCTGTTTCTGATTCTGTGTCTCCCTCTCGCTCTGCCCCTCCCCCGTTCATGCTCTGTCTCTCTCTGTCCCCAAAATAAATAAACGTTGAAAAAAAAAATTTAAAAAAAAAAAGAAGGAGAGAAGAGGATAGTGTGATACCTAGGGGAGGGTACAAAGTTAAGAAGAGAGAGTCTTGTTTTGTGTGTGCATATTTGTGCACAATGGTTTTATTCGTAGGCTAAAGTGAAAGACCAAATGTACAGGTGGAGAAGATCATAAGTGGACAGGAAAACAGAGGTCGGAAATGAGAGAAGGGTAATTGATTGTATTAGTTGGCTGGGGCTGCTACAATACACACACACACACACACACAAACAAACAAATAAACCCACAGCTTGAGTGTCTTAAACAACAGATTTATTTTGTCACCGTTCTAGAGGCTGTAAGTCCAGGATCAAGGTGTTGGAAAGCTTAGACTCTTCTGAAGCCTTTCGCTTTGACTTACAGATGTCTACCCTCTTGCTGAGTCCTCATACAGGTTTCCTGCGAACGTGTATCACAGGTGTCTCTTGGTGTGTCCAAATCTCCTCTTCTTATGAAGACATGAGTGCAAATTGGATTAGCACCCACACTAAATCTTCATTTTAGTTTAATCCCCTTTCAAGGCCCTATCTCTAAATATAGTCACATTTTGAGGTTACCGGAGGTTAAGGTTTCAACACATGAATGGGAAGGGGGAAGGTGAGACACAAGAGAGAATGTTGGGGTGGAATTGGGGTGGAAGGGGGGGCATTGTTAAAATTGTCACAATAGTTGGTAGCTGGTAACAATGATAGAAACAATCACTTGAACCTCGTTCCAGAAGAACATACTCCACCTTCCACTTCAAACATATATATCTAGGGTTTGTTTCCATTTTATAACATTTTCCAAAGTCCTTTTCACCTCTGTGCTATGATTCTATTGAGATTATGCTCTACTTCAGTCAACAAATACTTGTCCAGCATCTATCTTGGTGCCAGCACCATACTCTTTGTAAGAATAGAATTTCAACTTATTTTTTAATATCAAAAGCATGTCATTGAACTACACCTGCTGGCTGTAATTGATTCAACCTTTAGTTTGCTCTGTTGTTCTATTGTAATCATCTTGATGCCTATAGATTATTGTGAAAATGTTGAGATAAATGAAAAGTGAAGTATATATTGCAATAGAGCAAAAACAGAAATAAATGACAGCAAGAAAACTGAAAAATCCATAAATACGTGGAGATTACATAACACACTTATAAATAACACATGAGAAAAACAACAATACCCATCTATTATAAAAACTCTTAGTAAACTAATAGTGGGTGGGATCTTCCACAATATGGTAACAAACACCTACCAAATAATCCTACAACTAACATCATACTCAATGGAGAAAAACTCAAAGCTTTCTCATTGAGATCAGGTATGGGCATGAATGTCCCCTCTCCTTTTTTCAACGTTTATTTATTTTTGGGACAGAGAGAGACAGAGCATGAACGGGGGAGGGGCAGAGAGAGAGGGAGACACAGAATCGGAAACAGGCTCCAGGCTCTGAGCCATCAGCCCAGAGCCTGACGCGGGGCTCGAACTCACGGACCGCGAGATCGTGACCTGGCTGAAGTCGGACGCTTAACCGACTGCGCCACCCAGGCGCCCCTCCTTTTTTCAACATCTCTCTCTCTCTCTCTCTCTCTGATGTTTAAAAGGAACATCATACTCAATAGAGAAAAACTCAAAGCTTTCTCATTGAGATCAGGTATGGGCATGAATGTCCCCTCTCTCTTTTTTCAACATCTCTCTCTCTCTCTCTCAAAATAAACAAATAAACATAGTTTTATTTAAAAAGGAAGATATATAGATGGCAAATAAGCATATGAAAAAATCTTCCACATCAAGTGTCATCAGGGAAATGCAAATTAAAACAACAATGAGATACCACTACTCATCTATTAGAATGGCCAAAATCTAGAATGCAGACAACACGAAATACCTACAAGTATCTGGAGCAACAGAGACTATCATACATTGCTGGTGGAAATGCACCATTTTTCTACAGCGGTATAGTGGTTTCTCACAAAGCTAAACATACTCTCACCAAACCATCTGCAATAGCGCTCCTTAGTATTTATTCAAAGGAGTTGAAAACTTACGTCCACACAAAACCCTGCACACAGATGTTTATAGCAGCTCTATTTGCGAGGTTTCACGTTCATATCACGTGTATAACCTTGATGAAAATTTTCCAAATATGTATACAATTGAGTTTTAATCGGTTAGATTTTAGGGAATTTTTCAATATGGCCAGCTTGATTTTCAAGCCTGAACTTTAGTAACATGAAGATATACTTGAAATATTCTAACAAGATGCGGATCTGAGATTTTTAACTTTATTCTCTACCATGAATCTTTTATACTTTGTGGCTAAAAAACACAGAAATCAGATCTCCTCGGTAACTGAGAGTCATTAATTCTTTGTTAATGCAACACACTTTGGCTCTTTTGGCATTATTCTAATGAAGAACAGTATTTTACAAAAGCAAGTCAAGCAAATACATTAAATCATGACCTCTTTACTTTGCACTACTCTAGTTTAAGTGCCCCGAAATGAACTTTTTAGTTAATTAGCATTCTTCTGTTTGTCACTTTAAGTAATTACTCTTCTCAATTTAATTGAAGTGTTATACGTGAGGCACTAAGAGCTTGGAAACAGACCCACCTGACGAATGAAGTTCACTTAGGAACAAAGCAGATAGTTGTGTTCAGGAGTCAAAGGAGCAGCCTGTTGGGAGGTTTGGAGCAAAGTAATGGGAATAATTAACATCTCTTGCTCCAGTAATTGTATTGGAAGGATGGATTTCAAATATCCATTAATTTAAGTGGTCTTTATTCCATCATTAAGCAAACTGCGGATCTGGCACTAACTTTTGCACACACTTAGCACAAATAGACCATGTTGTGCATATATGCCCTTGGGAGTGATTGTCGTAAGAAGCTTCAGAGGCTCTTCATGTCTGCACCTCTTGTGCCTGATGCTATAGGCAGGGATGGGCTGATAACTGCGCAAGGTCTTAAGGGCACTGCTACTTCTCTGGAGAGCAGAAATTAAGTTTTTCACCTCGGAGATAAAACCTCAAGGTCTGTTTGTTCAAGGATAATTTGTCCCTGAGAAAATTGCTTTGTAGCATCCAAGCTCATAGAAGCCTTAAAATTTCAACTTAATAATTCATAAATAAAAATGCCATACTTGTTTGTGTTGAACCAGCATGGGGTTTTTTTTTCATGTTTTCATAATTCTGCAGTTGGAATGCCCCTTACAGTTTCCTTTTCTAGCCCTTCCAAATATATGTTTAAAAAGCTGATGAACTAAACCATAAAGATAAAGAAATAGAGGGTCTTAACTACCCGAAGCTTATGTGATGAGCTGGCAAGTTTGTTCTTGTCCTTACAAGCACTATTACATGCCAACTGATGTAGCACCTGCCTTCATGTCTGATCTCCTATAGTCTTCCACACAAATGAATCATTTGGTGCTCTTAACCACACTTGGCTGAATACCACAGAGCTGGGGAATGTTAGAGTTTGAATTCATCCATCCATTCATTTATTCATTCATTCATTTGTTCATTCGTTATTCATCTATTAATGTCGTCAGTCAACACCTGTTTTGAGCACCTGCAGTATAAATAACGATAATAATGACCATGATAAAACATAAATGTACCGAGCACTCATTCTGGGCCAACCAGTATATTAGGTACCACGAAGAGAATGGTCAACAATCAGGGTCACAGATTCAAATTATATCTAACGGACTCAAAGTGTGGGCTCTGAAGCCATGCCACCTTTAGAGAGCAACGTAAAATGAAGATGTGTGGCTGCTCTGGCTGAGATATTCACCAATGACCTAATTAGCAGGATAATATCTGCTGATTTGATCTGGCATACAAATATCCCCCAATGAGAATTCTGAAGGCAATGTTTGAGTCTTAGTCTTGCCTTTTATTGACTACCAAACATTGGGTTCATCAACATACCCTTCTAAGAGTGTATCCTCTTTTATAAAATATTCCCATGGTCATGTGTTTTAGTTAAGATCACTATTTTTCAGAAGACCATATAAGCTCTGTTGTCCTTTTGAGAATGCCACAGCACCATAGAAATATCTTCACTCTAGCTTTTTGTTTTCGTTTCGCTAGAAAATGTAACCTCAACTCCTGGACACTCGGTGATTACCAAAAGCTCATTATAAGGAGTGGTGTTGATGTGCGTTGTCTGAAACATGAGCTGTCTATTTCATTAAAACATCATAAAATTTTACATTTGATCAGCCATATTTAAAGAGCTACATGAGTGGACTCAGTCTTGTATATTGAATGTTGCTTAGTTATTGCACTTTTAAATTATAGGAAAGAATTTAGATAGGTAGGTAAATAGATAATAGATAGATGATAGATAGATGATAGATAGATAGATAGATAATAGATAGATAGATAGATAGATAGATAGATAGATAGATAGATAGAAATATATTAAAATGTGGACCACTACATCATATTATCCTTCTGAAGGGACCAATATAAGAAATTTTGGCAGGCAAGCACTAGGACAAAACTTATGAACAAAAACAAGTCTCCTAACACATCATATTTCCATTTCTGTGCTTTGGCTCCAAAGCAATCTCTCTCTAGTGGTGGTACAACATGTTCTGGTGGGCATCTTCCACACATTTACTTTGCCTCTGCTCCTTATTTCCTGTTTCTCATTTTCTCATTCCACCTACTTGCCTTGCCTACTTTTGTTCTATTGTACCACACATATTTATATAAGTGTACCTCAGTTTATTTGTGGAATTTATAAAATTAATCATTAAAATTTAGTGTCTAAGCAATTTTATAATGGAGAAATATGACAAGGGCTAGCTTAGCCAGGTGATTAAAGTCACATCATCAGTGATAAATCCTGTTCCCTTGATACGAGGTAATGAGAATGACATTATGCTGTGGTTTTCTTTCCCCAAAGCCATAATCCCAGTCTAAATCATGAAAAAAACAGTCAGAAAAATCCCAATGAGGGACATTCTGTAAAATGCCTGACTGCTACCTCTCAAAACTGTTCAGGACATCAGAAACAAAGATAGTCTGAGAGATTGTCAGAACCAAGGGGAGCCTAGAGAGACTAAATAAAGAAATATAATGTGGTGTCATGGATAGGATTTTGGAACAGATAAAGGACAGTAAGTAAAAACTAGGAAAGTAGGAGTAAAATATGGACTTTGGTCAATAAAAGTCAATAGTAGTTTGTTCATTATGACAATTAGTTCAATAAGTATTCTCGGTTAAGGTGTTAATAACATGGGAACTGAGTTTGGGGTATACGAGAACTACAAAAAAATTTCTATATATCTAAAACTCTTCTAAAATGTAGAAGTTAAAAAAAATTAATGGCTAAAGATATGGAACGACTGAGTGAGACACTGTGTATGATATGGTTTTGCACATTATCAAGTACCAGAAAAAGATAATTTCTGTGTATCTGTGTGTCTGTGTGACGGGTGCACGTAGGTGACAGGTGACGTTTCTTAAAAGAGATCACATATTCTATGACTAAGTCGGTTCAGAAAGTTGTTTTGGAGATGGCATGCAACCAAAGCTGAGTGCAGCGTTTACTGTAGAGACTACAGTTCCGGTATGCCTGATACAAGAGCCCTCTTTAAATGAGATAAACAACTCAGAAGAAGAAGGAAGTAAAAACTGGTGAACAATATCTTTTCCCAAAACTCTCTCTCTCCAAGTCCTCTTCCTCAACATGGGTAGAACTCCCATAGAGCCACGGCACCCTAGGGAGAAAGGATCCTATTGTCAATATGGGGGTGTCTTTATAAATCTCTAAGTATATCCCCAAAGTGGAAAACCTGCCCACTCTACTGACATTTGACCACAGTGCCTTCACACAGGCAATTTTGACAGCTCTCAGGAACCTCCCAAATTTGGTAAGTGGTCTGAACATGCTTCTATACCAAAGGAATTCAAGTCAGCCATCCGGTCTTGATTCTGTTGGACCAACCACTCTGGTCTTCAGATTCATATTTTGTTGCCCCAGGAACAAAAGTCTGAGATAGGCGCTACACTATCTAAGATAGGGTCTGGTCACATTTGAGACTCCAACATAATGGCAGTGTAAATGTGATACAAGTTTATTACTTTTTTTTTTTTTCTCATAGAAAAGTTTAGAAGTGGGAAGTCTGGGTCTGGTGTAGGGTCTCACCAGGTGTCTGGGAATCAGGATGGTTGAAGCTTTCTCTTTAACCATCCCTAAAGCATGACCTTCAAGGGCATGAGCCAAAATGGAGCTACCATCCTTGCATTCCTGTTCAGGAAGAAGACAGGGAAATGAGGAACAAGGGATGAATGTCGGCTACACTACAAGGAGGGCTCTCAGAAGCTAACTGATCACAGAGGAAGGGAGGCAGGGAGATATTTTCACTATTCTAGAAGGTCATGTGCTTTGGCAAAGGAAGTTCTCTCAAAGGAAGAGAAAAAGAGAGGGATGATACCAGGAGAGACCTATAATAGCAGTCTTTCTTCTTGCCACTTAACCTCGCTTATTTCCAGCGTTACGAAATTGTCCTGGGAAGATCTAAGCTCTGTTCTCAGTTCTACGATGTACTTAATGAACATGCGCCCTTGGTTAAATCACTTAACCTCTTGGAGATGTAGTTTTCGCATCTCTAAAATGAGGCTAATGATTTCTCCTCTGTCATTCTCAAAGGATTTAATTAGATAAATGTATGTAAAAGGACCCCATGAACTATAAATGACCACCCCCTACAAATATGGGATGATGTTACCATCATCATCTTTCTATTTGTCCCTGTTATAATAGTCTATCCTCTATTCCTTTCAAAATCCACATATAAATCTACAAATGATTCTTTTTTCCAAGTATATAGTTCCTTAACCCCAAAGTACTATCATATTAATAACAGATTTTCAGAAATCATAAAAAAGTAGTAAGAGCATTAAATATTCACATCACGTCTTAAACTTACCCTAATTTAAGAAATCATGAGGCAGTTAATGGGCATCACTGTTTTAAAATAAAAAATCGGAGATACCTGATAGGAGGCAGAGGGTAGGTTTACTGACTAAAAGCAACAAATAAGTAAGAGCTGAAATGTAATAGTTGGAACATATTGTATTGATGGAGCTTTGGAATTAGATAGGCATGGGTTCCAATCTCAGCTCCTCCATGAATTATCTGTGAAAGCTTGACCAGTTTTGTAGACCTAGACCGAACTTCCCTATTTTTGTTAGTGTATCGTGCTAAGTATTCTTATAAAAATCAAGTGAGGTAACCCCTAACACGGTTATCTTGCACATATTAGGCACCAAAAAATGAGTCTAACCAGTGCCCTCCTTTGGTCCCAATAGTAGATACAAAGAGCATATCATGGTGATCTGAAACTCGCAAGATGATAGCTTATTTACAGTGTTTTGGGCCTTTGCTATGTATTTCACTGTATTCAATCAATTGTGTGAGTTACTTCATTGACCCACACAACTTTGTGTAAGGATACTTTCCTCATTTCTATTTTATGGATGTGAAGACTGAAGGTCAGGAAGGTTTACTTGCCAAGGTTATGCAACTGGCAAGTGGTAAAGAGAGAACAGAACCCAGAAGTCAATGTCAAATCCAAATTCTTGGATCTTCATCAATTTGTCAAAACCTAATTCACTGAAAGCCAATTTGGCAAATATAAACTCAATGTATGATCAACTGGCCAACGACTCTCAAACGAAGCAGGTATATATTTAGGGCTAGTGCAGGGACACAGCTTTGGGGCAGGGTGTAAATCTGCAAGAGAGGGGACAGCCTTAGTTAGCTCATCCATCCACAAATAAAATGATGGGCGTCGCGAAAGGCAACCAGGCTAGTCTGAGAAAAGCCTTGGCAGCAGGAAAACTCCAGTGAAATCAAACATCAGGGAACATCTCTAATTTGGTTAATCGGTCACTTTATAAGCTGATCGTTTTCTGAATTAAATTTTAGCTAACTGGCCAGTATCCCAACCTGTCAGCCACCCTGCTGTATTGCCAGTTAACTTCTCGTTAAATGGTGAATGGCAGTCTAATTCCCCCCAACTCAAATACTTATGTATCTGCCGTTAATGTTCCAAGCATGTTTTTTACCCAGAAGACCTATCAGGGCAAAGGAGTGGAATCAAGAATTGATTCGCTGACAGCCGAGGACCAACACAGGTAAGGGGATATCCTGACACAGGGTCAGGGTTTGGACTAAATAATCGAGGAGCCAGAGCAATCGAGGAAATGGGCAGAAGAAAGGAATGAACAAGCCGTGCCTTCCTTCACTGTTTGATCTTCACAACAACTATTGTCATAAGGGCATTTTTGTTCCCATTTTATAATTGCTAAAAGCAAAGCACGCATGATGTGACCTTCTTTTCAGTGCGATTATCTGGTTTCCTAGGTAAACTCCTCTACCTTTATAAATAGCCTCTCCCTTTATAAGTAGGCAATTTCTAGTTACATAACTATGTAAGTTGCTCAAAGGGAGTAAGAAGAGTGATGCCCACCACTGCTCAATGTTCCGTAGCTGCGTGAGCTGGGATTTATGCCCCACACGCTAACTCCACAGTGCATGCTTGTTACTGGTCAATCCACTGCTTTCTGTGGGAAAAATGGATTCTTTAGGTGGCCACAGCATGCTTGGTAACGAGACAATTGGCATTTCCTGTTTTGTTTGGGGTTTTTTTTTGGAAATATTTTTACATCACTTTCTCGTCTTCATAAGCCTGAACCTATATTCAAAGTTCTTGCTAATGACTGGGAATGATTGTTATTAACACGTATTATTTTTTATGTTTTCATACGGTGATAAACCAAAACAATTTTGACATATGCAGGTCTACTTTACTAACTCTGTAGTTGACCTTTTAGATTTGTCTTTGTTCTGCCTCTTTTGGACTAAGGAAATCACAATTTTCACTTCTCCCTGCTGGTAATACATTGAATGATGGTGATGTTTGCACCTTTATGCAAAAAAAAAAAAGAAAAAAGAAGTCTTTATAAATGATCTCTTACATCCGCCAAAGTACACGGACATTTGTTGATAAAATTCGTGGTCTTTCCAGTAATTATATCCCACAATGTTGAATTTGCTTTAATTCATTTTTTTCAGGTGCCAGATTAGCTTTGAGGGTTTGAGAGGTAGGGAGTCCATAAAGGCCAGTTATGGGAAGAGTTGAGTTTTAAAAAGCTAACTTTTTTTTTCGGCAATTTTCTTGAATAAAGTCTTTTTATTAGCTTTAAACAACTAAATCTTAGTGTTAGTAATTGCCAGCCACCACCCTGTGCCCCGCTCCCAAATCGGCCAATGTTCTCTCTTACACTTTGTCCTCAACTCAAGCGACATCTTTTTCAAGCACGTGTGCAGTCACAGTGTCCGTGTCAGAAACGTTTATTTTACACTCGCGTTCTGCAGCTGAACTTCAGAAGAGCAACTTTCCATGTCAAGCATAATCACCACATTAGTAAGATCAAGGCCAGGTACATTCAACAAGGTCACTACCAGCTCCGGCGGCTCCCCCAGGACAAGGCTGGCATTAGTGATTAGAGAACAGATGGATCCCCAGTGGGAATAGGAGAATTGGACCAGCTGCTGTAAGAGGCCTTTTATGCAATGGGCAGGCTGATCTTGTGAGTAGAGCCTTGTCACCAGGTTTGCACGCACCTGCCCTCGGGGGAAAGCTGTCGGAATGCTGCAGAGACTCGGGAGAGCACAGCGATTTTGTGAAGAGTCCTGGGTGGCATTATGTGGCTTTCTTTCCGAAGTGTTCTTTAGCAAGTGCTCTTAGCGTGTTTGCACTTATTAAACCTGCTAACAGTGATTCAGGCTGCAAATCAAATTCAGCTCCTGTCTTATCTTTGCCAATTTCCTCTGCTCCTGAGTCCTTAATGGGCCAGGTACAAATATGTAAATACCATCCCTTGTGTTGGTAATTAATTTCCTTAAGGTCAAGACTGAGTGATAAGAATGCTACCTTCACTTGATGAATAATTCATTTCTGCAGAAGATCTTTATTCATTCAGACTTCGTGCAAGTATAGTCTTAAGAACATGTATCTGTGACTGCATCCCAGTTTGTCCCTAGAAGCTGAGAGACTGGATAATTAACTTAATCTTTCTGAGATTCTTCTATCTCTCTATCTAAAAGACGGGCCTAATAATGTATATCTCACAAGCTCGTAACTTATTAGGAGTGTAAACAAATAAGTACTTATAAAATACTTTCAAAAGGTAAGTGTCCAATTCACGTCATTTCTTTCCTCCTTCCCAGCCTTGAGCATGACAGAAAGCTCAGCTAAGCCAGGATGTTTCAATCTAACCAGCATGTTGCTTTACAAAAGTGACGGGGAGGGGCGCCTGGGTGGCTCAGTCGGTTAAGCTTCCGACTTCGGCTCAGCTCATGATCTCGCGGTTTGTGGGTTCGAGCCCCGCATCAGGCTCTGTGCTGACAGCTCAGAGCCTGGAGCTGTTTCAGATTCTGTGTCTCCCTCTCTCTCTCTGACCCTCCCCTGTTCATGCTCTGTCTCTCTGTGTCTCAAAAATCAATAAACGTTAAAAAAAAAAAAGTGATGGGGAACTCAAATAACCTTGACCTGTAAACAAAGTAAGCAAGTGAGCAAAACCAACGGAACACATAATAATATGTTTGAGATTTTAGGAATTTGGCATTGATCATGTACTTCACACAGTAAGAAATGCTTTATAGGCATTATCTTGCCTGAGCCTTATCACACTCCAATAAAGTAGACTAATGCCTCTATTATCTCCATTGGACAGTTGGGAAAACTTTCCAGGTTAAGTTGCTTGACCAAAATCATCCAGGTAGTTAAGGGTCAGGTGCAGGTGCATTTACCATGAAGCCAGTAAAGGTTAGGAACCCCCTCTTTCACAACACTCTCACGAAAGTTGGATGAGGCACCAGCAAAGTGGTCACATGAAGATACACTATGGTAAAATTTTCAAAAGTATCATATAAACTTTAGGCAACATAAAATATGTGTGTCCTTCTAATCAAATAGCTTCTCAGAATCGTCCCCGAGCTTCCCTAAAATTTCAACCGACCTGTCCTTTCCTGTTTTTCTCCTTAGCGCTTAACACAGTCAAATATATTATATAATGTATTCATTTATCTTACTTTTGCTAAATCCTTCATTGAAATGGTAAATACGTAGGGCATTTTTTTTGATCTTCTTCTTCTATTACATACCATTACCTAGAACAGTGCCTAGAATATAGTAGCAACTCAATAAATATTTGTTAAATAAATGAGTAAATGAGCGAATTGGAATTTCTTTGACTCCAGAGCCTATGCCCTTTACCATAGCACTGTACTGCCTCTCTGAAGAGGACCCTTCATCGTAAACAACTCCCTTCCGCCAGGACTATGCGAACAAAAATCCAACTTGCAGGGCTTTAGATTGCCTCTGCGATAATGATGAACGGGTTACCATTTAATCAGTATCCAAGAATTATGGGACAACATTTGAGACCTGACAGGTATATAGCAATAGACAAAGCCCAATTAAAGGGAAACATATCTGTGAAAAAGAGGCTAGTAATGGTAAAGTAAAAACTAGAAGTGACACAGTTCTGCAGGCTGAGTGCGTTCCCCAGACTCATGAGAATTCAACTACGTGCACGAATCCACGGAAGACAAACATTCCCTCTGACGTATGCTTCACTGTACCCTGTTCCTTCCATGAAAAAGGTACAGATCATTTAACATAGAACACCCTTCCTGTAAGTGACTTCCCTGGTTTGTATTTGCAATAAATGCATATCTAACAATACCAAAAGGTAAAAACAATCACTTTTGTGAAGATGAGCTATCTCATGCCTGAAGTCGTCTTCGGTAAGGACGTATTATGTTAAGTCACAGGGAGATCAATTTCTGTCTATGCATCAATATCCACCCAACGGTGCATAATTGCAGTGTAATCCCTCTAAAAATTAACAATTTTAATTAATTAACTGAATCAGAATATTCTGGTGAACCGAATATTCCATTACAGAGTTGTTTTCCAGAGCGAAGGAAACAGCTGTATTCCTACTGTTTTCAACTGTTCTCAACGCTTTAGTGCTTTTTTTCTGCCTTACTACATATCGAAGTTGTGAAAACATCTCATTAATAATGAGCTGGAAGATATTCAGGACTAAAGATAAATGTCTAATCCTGCAGAGACTTGAATGGATATTGCCCCCAGATCCACCCTGGGACTTGTGTTTTGTGGGGAATAAAGCCAAAATTCAAAGTGTTTCACTGTTGGTGTATGCAATCATACAGACTTAGACTTGAATCATTCTGAGATGACTCTGAGACACAGAGAGAGTAAATACTTTTCTCAACATCCCACAGGCAGTTCGGGGCTGAAATAAACCTTCAAACTCTGCTTGTGCCAAACACAAACCAGGCACACCTCCTCAGAGCCCCTTTGCCCTGGCTACTTTCTGGACTTACTCGCCACTTCTCTGCCCGGATGGGTCTTCTAGCCTTGTCGAGAGAGTGCGATAGCCTCCTATTGGCCTGTGCTGTATGGCCGAGACTCAGTCAACACCATATATCTGATCCCTTCCCATCACCTCTAGACCTAAAAGAAAGCTTAATTATAGACTGTATGTCTGGCATCCGAGGGAGCCAGATGGCAGTGTGGGGCATTGACTCCCCATGGGGCATACTTTGATCCATAAGAAAAAGGAGATAGGACAGATCTGGGCAAACACATCCCCCCTTTTCTCTCTCCGATACACTACATCATGGTTTGTGCATGCAGTCTTGTTGGAGAAGTCCCATCTGCCCAGCAAATGTACCTGCTGAGAGACCTGCTATATATCGCTTCATGGCTTGTCATGACGTGGGAGACAACTTGATAACACATCGCTTTGCGTCACTAGACATTTTCCTTTTGCTCCCTTCTTCTCCTTTTAAACCTCACTGTCCTGATTTTACATTTCCCTAATAAGGCGTTGTCCCACTAATTCTTGCCTCGTGTTCTGTTTTCTAGAGACTTTGTGTTAAGGTCACTGCTCGTTATACATCACGATATATCTCGAGCAATTTTTTAAGTCCAGAAGTTCTTCAAAAGATGAAAGTCATTAAATCCTTGATCATTTCAAGCAACCTGCTACAAACCTGTTAATAAGGAGAGATCTATGAGATTCTTTCTGTATAGAATACAAGTATGCAGGGAATGGTTGGCCCCAGTTGTTTGATGGGTCGGTTGGTTCTCTGTCGGCATTGCCAGAACATAGAGGATGAGGTCAAGCTAAGAATGTCACTCTGGGATTGCCAGGATGAAGGACATATTTGGTAAGAAGGTGTAGCTTGTTTTTTACCTTTAAAACACATGCATAACTGGCACAAAACTCAAATAATTATTGAACTATATGGGGACCTGGATGTCTTGATTCTGCTACAAACAAGTTATTTGAAACTGGCAAAGGTATTTAGTATTCCCGGTTTCATTTATGTCATTAAACCCTGTTTTTCTTAAGAGACCCATTTGAGAATACACATTTTTAGAACCGTTCCTTTCTATAGGAGTATGCACCCCAAATCTTATTTTAAAAATGCAATAAATTACAAGGATTTTTCTGACTCCTTAAAACTTACTCACACATTCCAAGTTACAAACTCCTCATCTAGGTGATGGTGATTATAAATTGGTAGCAAAAAGGCAGAAAGCTGTTACTCAGAAAAGCTCAGACTGAGACAACACATACAAGCTTTGAAGAGTTTCAGCCCCCACTTGATAGAGATGATGCTTTTGGTGAGGAGATGTAAGGCAGGTTAAGTTTTTTAAGGCAACAAATAAACCAGCTACACGAAAGGAGTCTCATAAGGAGAGTGACTTCTAATGTCAAGGTCGATTTCCCAGGGCTTGACCTAGTGCTTCTTTTCCCCAGGTTGTGATTGCTTCCTCCCGTCTGCAGGGGGTTACCTCTTGTTGACAAGAAAATTGGAAATCAACAGAGGGGAAGATATTAAGGGGCCTTATACGTTTCAATATTTAGTGGCCAACTTTTGTGTTTTTGTGGGGTTTTTTTGTTGTTGTTGTTTTTTGTATGTTTTATTTTGCCATGAACCATCCACTTTCCTGCTCTGATTTCTATTACGGAGTGTTCTCTCCCATCGCACGTAAGCATGGGAGATGACAATTCCACGTTCAGAAGCTGACTAGTTCAGAACCATTCGTTCTTCTTCCTAGAACAGGTTGGGAGTGGAAATGTGACCTCATCTTGGCTAAGCAGGCAGTTTTCTGAGGGCATTTGAATCCACACTTCCTGATAAAAAGCACAATGTTCAGAGTCATACACAGGGCAGGCAGAGGTAGGAGTGACTGTGGCACCAACCAGCATATTTTAGCGACAAGACGTTGCAATCCTTTCTCATTCCCAGTTCTTTACGTTTTGAGAGTCACTGGATGCTTTCCAGTCCCAAGTCTGGTCTGTCAGGTCCATGAACGCTCAGTAACCTTTCAGTAAATAGCCTTGTTATCTAAGATAGAGTTGGTGGATGAGTGGAACCAAGAGCCCTTGGTAACCCTTTATTTATGAAGTGTGAGGATGTTTATGTCACAAGGATTTGAGTTTCCTCCAGGAAAGTAGAGTTTTATAGACAGGGAAGACCAAAGGGAGACTCAGATTTTCAGCCTATCAAGTGCACACACAACAAAGAGTGAAGGACCCAATAATAATTCCTCTTACTCCACCTCTGTATAGATAAATATAGACAATTTCTTCCCAACCACCCCATGGATGGCTTCAAGGATAGGATACAATGAGACTTCAATGTGTGTCTTACAGTTTGTGATCTCTTTAGAGAACTAGGAAATCATATGATCTTTTAGGTGACTAAAAGGTAGAGATTTTCAAAGAGTGACATACCTGAGTTTATTTTTGGTGATATTTCTAGATGAAGCAATCATTACCACTAACACTACTAACCATGGTATGTAGGTGAGAAAGTTTCCAGATAAAATATGGGATACCCAGTTAAACTTGAATTTCAAATAAATAGCCAATAAAATTTTTAAATATTTCACAGATAATGCAGGGAAGATGCACTAAAAAATTATTCATTATTAATCCGAAATTCAAATTCAACTAAGCATCCTCTATTTTTATTTTCTAAATCTGTCAACTGTAATTTGAGAGTCCATGGGTCCAAGGAAGAAAGTGCAGTTAAGTGAGGGGGAAACTACATTATTGCCTCAGGTAGACAAAAGGGCCTGAAGGGATCATTAATTTTGCAAAATTCTGGAATAATCTGTAAGGTTTCCCTTCTTTGATAAAAATGGAGAAAGTTATATTATAATTGGTTCACAATTAAGCCCAATTGGTTCATTTATAGGAATTATAGAGAGACACAGGGGAGACCATAATCAAAGGGTAATTAAATAGCATGGTTTTGAAGGAGAATAGAGATAATTGAGTCAGACAAACTTATACATTTTTTATGATAAAAATAAATCAATATATATTAATGAATATTATTTTTAAAATAGATATTTTTAAAAAATTTTTTTAACATTTATTTATTTTTGAGAGACAGATCATGAGCGGAAGAGGGACAGAGAGAGAAGGAGACACAGAATCCAAAGTAGGCTCCAGGCTCTGAGCTGTCAGCAGAGAGCCCAAGGCGGGGCTCAAACCCATGAACCATGAGATCATGACCTGAGCCTAAGTCAGACACTTAACCAACTGAGCCACCCCGGCACCCCTTAATATAGATATTCTTAAAGGTAAGATTGTTGGATGAAATAGCTTACATTTTTTAATTCTAATAGAGATTACTATGTTGCCAATCTAAATATTTATATATTTATCTGCACTCTACAAGAATGCTTCTATTTTGCTAAAAGATATATGAAAGAAGTCATATTTATTGTATCTTTGATGTGCATTTAGAACATCAGAAACGTGGAAAAGTGAGTTCTTTTGCGCCTGGTCTGATATCTTGAAAAAGGTAGTCAGAACTCAAGGGTCTACGTAACCTCCAGTGGTTGTCCCTACTCTGTGCCTCACTTTTCCCAGGTGGTAGATGTTAGTAATCAGAACACCCGACATTTGTTATGAAGACTAAATAAGCGCGTATTTCAAAGCGCGACATAAGTATTGTGTTTGGAACATAAAATGTCTTGTATGAATATATATCTTTCCTTCTCCTCTTCTTCCTTTTGCTTCTTCTCTGTTCTGCTTGTGATATACTTCTACTCCAGGAGGTATCTGTTTTTGGCAGTTACTTTACAGACAACTAGGTGTTACATTTTTATAGTTTATAAGGATTTTCATTACCATGAATATCATTAATTATCTTGTAAGATAATATTAACAGTAATCCTCCTCCTCTTCCTCCTCCTCCTCCTCCTCCTCCTCCTCATCGTCATCATTATTTTAAAGATGAAAAATAGGGAGGGGCACCTGGATGGCTCCGTCGGTTAAGCGTCCAACTTCACCACAGCTCATGATCTCACAGATCGTGAGTTCGAGCCCAATGTCGGGCTCTGTGCTGACAGCTCAGAGCCTGGATGGAGCCCACTTCAGATTCTGTGTCTCCCTCTCTTTCTGTCTCTCCCTCACTCACGCTCTGTCTCTCTCTCTCTCCTTCAAAATAAGTAAACATTAAAAAAAAATTTTAAGTAAAGATGAAAAATAGAGGCTAGGAGGATTTTGAGTATAGAAATCCAAAAAAGTATACCTCATGCCAAGAATAATAATATATAGGAAACAGAACCTTCTTCATTGCTTAGTGGCTCCAGTCACACCTTATAACATAAGTTAAGTAGGGTGGACAGTGGAAGCAAGGTAATTTTTAACCATGTATTAAGATTTTCTCAAACTAATCAGTAGGGATTTGGGGCTCTGATCATAAAACTTCCTGAGAAACCACTTTTAGACTTTCGCCAATAATTCCAAGAGAAATTATTTCTAAGAGAAAGTGACTGGAATCATTCATTACAGCTTTGAAAAATAAGGTCTTAAATAAAAATTAAAAAAATAAGCAAGCCCTAAATATAGTGTTGTTAGTAAATAAGAAAAACAATGACGTTAGTAATTATCACAAACGAAACACTTGATGAATGCTAGAATTCTACAGGAAGCACTTTACATGGATTATTGCACATAACCCTCCCAATATCCTGGCAAGGTATGGGTTATTATCATTCCTTTTTTTCTTTTTTTTTGACAAAGGAGGCCTCATGGCTAAGGTTGCACAGGTAAGAACCCCAAGAGCTGAAATTTACAATAGCTCTGTCTGTATGCTACCTACATAGAGCAGCATCAAGATAAAATAATTATTTCTTGGAGTATTTCCAGAAACTTGAATGAACACATAAACACTTATGGGATGCTTATTGGATGTCAAGTTGTCAAAACCCCAAGACTATGAACGAAGGATGGTGATTTTTTTTGCCTTTGATTTTACCTGGGAAGAAACTGATGTTCAGCGGCATTTCTAAAACGCACACAAGCAGCATGAGGCCAACCCAAATGCAGATTTCCACTCTGGTTCTGATATCTTCATATGCCCCACCTGAACATAATTCACATGAGTTCATTCAGTGCTCCCAGTTTCAATGGAAGCCCAAGGCAAAAATCTACAAGAAATATTATTTACATTAAAGCAGCCATATTCTCAAACCGTGTTTTGATCCTTTTATTTCATGAACCTGGAAAGGAGACTGAGTTGTTTTTCTTTTTGTTTTTATGTGGAAAGGGGTTTATATTTGTAAGGACAGTGGTAGGGAAAAGTCTTTGATCAATGAGGGTGGGATGGAGGAGGGCTTGACTTGTAAACTCAGCACTTTTGAGAGTTGTATTCAAACAAGACTCTAAAAATGAGCCTGACTCATGCTGCAAGCAGTCATTTACTTCATCTACATTGATCATTTCGGTTTTCTTTCTGTCTCTGACTCTAAGTATGTGACCTTAGTCTGGTCACTTCATCTGATGGACTATCAATCCTTTCATCATTTGAAAGAAAATTCTGTGCTGCTTCTCTAGGGCTCCTTTCTATTTGGAAGGAAAAAATTCTTCTCCTATGATTTTGGTGATATTCTACTGATGCCTTAACTTATTCCTCAAAATAATCTTTTTTGTGGAAAAATTGTATAAATTCAAACAAGAAAAGAATTTGGCTATAATCCCACCGCACAGTATCTTTCTCAAAATATGACTTGTTATAGCCAGCCAACTGAGAAATAAAAAGGAAATAACTTGAAAATAGAGACTACTTGGCTTTAAAGAAATGACCATGAACAGTAAAAGCAGCAAAACTGGGAGTTAATCTTTGGACTAGACTTCCTTTTAAAGGGGCAATGTGCAAGTGTTATGGGGGTGAATTGTGTCCCTCAAGGAAGATATGCTGAAGTCCTAACCGCCAGGGTCTCAGAATGCAGCTTTATTTGGAATAATGGTTTTTAGGAAAGTAATCGAGTGGAAATGAGATTATTAGAGTGGACCCTAATCCAATCTGATTGCTGTTGTTATAAAAAGGCAAGTTGGGACAGAGAGACAGTCACACAGTGGGAAGGCAATGTGAAGACACACAGGGAGAAGATGGCCATGTGGCTGGAATGATGCATGTCCAAGCCAAGAAATACTAAGGCTTGCCAGCAAATGCTCAAAGCTGGAAGAGGCAAGCAAAGATTATCTCCTAGTAACTCTTCTGCTTTGTTACAGCAGCAATAGCAAACTAACACAGCAAATATGCCCCAGTATCATAACTGCAATATACACTGACAATCCCCGCTTCTCATGGTCAAGGGTATTCATGCTTTCACACACACACACACACACGCATGCACCCACATACACACACTTTTACTAAATACAAGCAAGTTAAATGATGTTGCTGAATGAACCAGCTTCCTACTTCATTCCGCTCCTCTTGAAATGACTTCTTGTGAGCTCTGCTGTCTTCTGCATGTTCATCTGTTTGCTACACAGAAATAACAGCTATAAGGTCCACTAAAGATTTCTATAAGACAGCTAATAAAAGCTTCAACTTAAATTCATTCCAGAAAACTGAACACACATAACACATCATAGCAGGCAAACGGAAAGCACGTTATTGCACATTTCAAGTTGTATTGTTTGTGCAGACTTTGATATAGAAATCTGTTGAAGGACTGATGGAGATGATACAGAGGAAAGGGCATCGTTATAAGGAAGAAATGGTTCTAGGGTCACAGGTCCCTCCGTGATGACCCTCCCATACCGCTGACTTGGTCACTCCTTGATGACACTCCCATTCTGCTTCTCTGGTGGTCCTGCTCTCCCCTTTTGGCTTCACAGAGCATCTAACTTCCTCACTGTCAATATTGTGGATGTGAAAAAGAGCACTGTCTACTGAAGGCAGAATATTCTATGCACCAGACACCGATGGATACAGGGAACTAATGGAAGAAGAGTGAAGACACTGGTAACCACAATACACAAATATACTCACCAATAAAATATCTGGATGTTCTGGTGAGTGACAACAGGTAAAATGACATAATAAACGCACCTATGAACACATACTTCTTGAATGATCCATAAAGTGTTCCCGTCCTTGGTCTTTCTTTCCCTTGACTTCCCAGCTTTCCTATTCCATTTGGATGAAACCCCTTGGAACCCTGCCGAATTCTGCACACTAGACTGGTAAAAATTAGTGGAAATTTTTTACAGCTGACTATTCAATATTTTGCAGATCAATGTTTATTCCCCTCTATTAACTGATACACACTTTGAGGGCAAAGACTATGAATTGTCCATATTTGTATAACTCCACCCACTCATCCCAGAACATATCAAATTTTATGCTTCACAGTGACTGCCAAGTAAGCGTTTGTGATAGGAACCATCAAAGGGAAAAAATAGGACAAATTAGGCTCATCTCTGTTCTTTGTATTTAGTTGGAGGGTAGACGGGGAACTCACGTCTTAACTATGAAATCATTCCAATCCACAATTCTCTATCAAGTTACTTCTGAGGTGTTTTTCTACTGGAAAAATGGTAGGAACATCGAGGGAATGAAACATTCTGATAACCGTCTCAGTACTAGGCGCATAGACCTCTTCATAAATGTTTGCTTATTAAATAATTGGCCTTCGTTGTAAAAGAAGGGTCTGTGTTGTTTTTCTCCTAAGATCAAGTGGGAAACCTTTCCCTCCACCCCCACTGATTTTTTTGTTGTTGTTGTTGACACACAATGTTACATTAGCTTCACGTGTACCACTTAGTGATTCAACAAGTTTCTACATTATGCTGTACTCACCACAAGGGTAGCTACCATCTGTCAGCATACAACACTATTACAATATCTTTGGCTATATTCTTCATGCCGTGCCTTTCACCACTGTGACTTATTCGTTCTATAACTGGAAGCCTTATCTCCTGCCCCCTCTTCACCCACTCCCTACTAATCATTAATTTTGAAAGAGACTTTCAGTATTCAAACATTATCCTCAGTAAATATGGCCTGTGTCTGCTTTCTTTTTAACACTTTAGTGACAAAAATTATTATATATTTCAGTCTCTAGTCTTTAATTCTTTCACCATTTTAAAATCGGAGCACCCTATTTTTTTTAGGGACCATTAACCCAAATTGTCAGTTGGTTTCAAACACCACAGTGGGGTTAAACATTTGGAAGCCATGATAGATCCTTGACAGGTGGACATTAGATGGATGGGAAGATGGAAACTTCCATCTTCCAACACAAAACCATCATTAATAATGAGCATATGCAGGAAGGATCTCTCACAGCACATCGTGTTGGAATGATAAATGTGGAATATTAATTTAGGAAATAGCAATGTAGGGTCATTTTTAAACCGAAAACCAAGGTTAGAATCAACCGTGCCATGCCTCTGAAAAGTTGAAAAGGAAGGGGAGAGACTTTGGATATTCTAGTCATGGGCTAACCAGATCACCTGGTTATAGTCTTACCTAAAGCCACCCTCTGCCCAAACACAGTGACGGTATGCAGATATCAATACATTGGTAACCTTGCTAGTCCAAAGAGGGTCAGAAGTTCAAGTAAATAGTCATACAGCTTGCTGAAGGCTCTATTATTGAATTCAATGTATGGAGACAAATGGGTCTAAATAGGTGTTAGACAAGAGTATGGCTTATGGATGGCTCCCTTGAAGGGAAGAAGGAAGTCAATCACATATGTGTATAGCTGGTTCCTTTCTCCTTGACTAAAAGCATTAAAGAAGGAACTCTTACTTAAGATATATCAATCGTCATTTTTTAGGTCAAAATATTTCAGACTTACTAGCTGATTATAGAAATGTAAAATAATAATCTTTCTTAATGACCACATATTTTAATTAATTTCTTTTCGCAGTAGGTAAATTTATTTTTCTGTTCTTATAAAAAACCAGGCATGACTGATGTATTTGATAAACTTGAGACTGGTCGAATTTCAAGTTGTGCTGGAGCGTGTGCTGTTGCTTACATGGGCATATAAATATCCAACATAATGGCTGGTTTTACAAACAAAAATATATTTTTTTCTGTTAAGAAATGACTTACTTAAATACCTCAAAGCTGTTGATTAATCAAAAGTAAGTTAATAGGTTTGTTGCAATAAGGAAAAACACCAACTCGATAAGGTCAAGGGGGGAAAGTATGAGAAGATTTAATAAAAGACCAGACTGGATGATTTTAAGGCAAAACAGAATTTATGACAATAGTTTTGGATTGGTGGGCGCAGGAATGTGAAACAAGTTTTGATAAGTAAGGTATTAGCCTTGATAAGGAAAGTGTTTTAGTTGGTTGGTAGTATTATCTTCCAAGAGCAAATATCTCCCAGGAACTGAGTTATTCTTGCTAGCTGTCAGTACTCAATAATATTTAGAACCAAAAAAAAAAAAAAAATATGCCCCATCACAATGTTATCTTGCATAGGAACAGGAAATTATATTTGAGTCCTTTTTTCTCTTTTCTTCTTTCCTTCCTAGTTTCTTTTCCTCCTTCCTTCTGTCCTTCCTTCTCCTTTTTCTTTCTTTTCTTTCTTTCTTTCTTTCTTTCTTTCTTTCTTTCTTTCTTTCTTTCCTTCTTTCCTTCTTTCCTTCTTTCTTTCTCTTCCTTCCTTCCTTCCTTTCATACATCCCCCCTTCCCTCTTTTCTTCCTTCTTTGCTCATTCATTTTCAAAAACAGATCAAGCCTGCCTACACGAAAGTTATCATAGCAAAACTAAACACCACCTAGTGAAATATAGAAGGCACAAAGTAAAAAGAGAAAAGAGGACTTTTATTAAGACAGTCATGGCTGAGAAAGGCTATAGGAATTAGTGTCAGATTTATCCATAAACAGCCTGAAAGTCCAAGCAAAAAAGTAAATAAGATATCGACAGAGCAAAGAAATATCTATATAAAGACACATATTTACTTCATTAGTAGAAAGAAACAAGTTCTTGGTCCCTAGCTTTGTGAAGCAAAACATGCTAGAGAGAAAGGAGTTTAAATAAACACATACATGTGAAAGACTTCAGCACGCACTGATATCCTGAAATTTCAGGTAGCCCCGAGGACTCAATTAAAAATAGAAAGTGGAAGGGTGTAAATGTACTATAATAAGACTATTTTTATACGACAATAGAGTAGACCTTTAAGTGGTGACCTAACTCCTTACCCCACTCCATTCACTGGCCTAAAACTTTATAGAAAACTACGGGTCTCTGGTTTGGAGCTTTTCTGATCAGGAAGTTGGCTCATGCTCCTCGCCTGCAGACCCACCAATGCAGGTATGTCTGTGTGACAAACTGAATTATTGGTCCCAGGCTTTCACCTACTCGTTTATCCATCCTTTTGTAGTTCGCGCATATCTTTACCGTGGCAGAATGTACTTTCCTTGGCTCCTGACTTTGGATTGGCCATGTGAACTGTTTCAGATAATGAGATGTCAGTAAAACTAAAATGGATAGAGGTTTGAAATGTATGTGCCAGATTGGGTTTATTTCCTTGCCCTTTTTTGCTTTTGCCGAGGGATTAACTCCCCATGTCACCAATTAGTTACTGAAACACAGGAGAAACTGACCTTAATCTGCAGCCTGGAGTCCACGCTCAGTGGAACTAAGACCAGATCAGCCAAACCCCAGGTGAATGGTTCAGAGATGCCGAAGTCAAAACTAAATTTTGCTACGTTAAGCCATTCCGTTGGAGAGTTTGGTGGGGAGTGGCCACACAGCAGACCACATAGCTAACATTTTCTACGGTCTCCTGAGACATTTCAGAGCTCATTCCCTCATTTGTGTCTCGTGACTGTTCTCTTGTTTCTGGTTTGGTGATAAACAAGTCAGAGCTGTCATATGTAACAATCTGAAAACATTGTTCACTCTTGTGATCCGGCTCAGATCAATGAGTTAGTGGTCTCTCTCCTAACTCATATAGTATTCTTGAATATATTTGGCAGACACCCATCAAATCTCCACTGAAGTCTACACAACATAGGAAAAAGTGAGGGGAAGAATTACCCAAACCTAGCCCTGGAGTTTAGAATATCTGTATATATTCAATATAACATACATACACACACACACACACACACACACACACACACATACACATCATGGCACAATTTTTCTTCTGTCTTAAATAACACTGCTCCAGGATCTGCTTATCTATCCCTCCATTGGGGTGTAAAAGGCTAAATGCCTCACATACAATACACAGTCAAAGTGGAGGAGAGGAAGAGCGGAGGTAAGATCAGTATGTGGCTGTTTGGGCAGTCACTGACTGAGGGAGGCAGCCCCCAGGAGAGAAGATACTTTGCTGTACATGCTGCTTCTGGATGAAAAAAGAGCTTCCCTTTTTCAGGAGGCACATATCCATCTGTCCCAAATAGCGTCAATGCAAGTGAATTAAGATTGCCCCTCCCTTTCCATAATCACCATCAAGAGTCATGTCTGGTTTTCCCATCATCACCAGCCCCTGAAAGTGACGATTATTTAAATCAATTCCTCCCTAAAATAAAAATAATCCCCAGGGAGAAGGTAGTCAAGTGTGTTCCAGGAGATGTGTTGCTGGGTTCTGTCCTCCTCTAGAGACATCCCAGGTAATACTGTCTTCCCCTTGTGCCAAATGTAATACGCAATGAAACAATCAGCTTATCTTCCACCTCTGGCAACATTTATTCTAGTTTATTTATCTGGATAAACTTGACTTTAATTCATTACTAATAGTCTTGGTTTGTATTTTGATTAATGGTTAAGCTCCTTCAAATCCCTTTGGAAAAAGCTGAGAGCTGAAACTTGAATAAACAATGGGATATTCTCAGACTTCAAAGAAACATTACCTTAAGGACTAGCCAGGCTGTGGAATGCTGGGCTTCTTTCTGCCTGGTCCTAATTAGCTTTGGGGTCTGGCAAACCTGTGCAATCCAAATGCATTCAGCAGAGGCCTCTGGCACGCTTTCTCAACTACCCTCACATCTGGGTTCACCACATCCTTGGATCGTCATCTGAAGAAAATATTTCCTTGTGCTCGTGTCCTGCCTGTGGATTATCGGTCCTTCTCCCCCTCCTCCCTACTTATCCTTTGAGTTGTGACAAAAATCAGTTAGCCAGCTAAATCTCTTTCGACCCAAGTGTAGGGCCTTGAGGCTAATGATTGTGACCTTTAAGGGAAGTAAAAGAGAAACAACACCATCAAAACCCTGGGGAAGAGGGAGCTCTGGTTTCCATTCTCTCCACTGGCAGTTCCTCTACAGACCTTCAATAGGGAAAACAGTCTCCAGTTCAAATGAAAGGCATGGAAAATGACTCTCCAGTGCCTCCCCCTGGGCACCACAAGACCTACGGGACTGAGCTGAACTCCCCACAGTTGGAGAAAAGCAAGTCTGCGAAGGAAAAAAAAGAAAAGTCTGCTAGTCCCTTCATCTTCCTCACCAAGATTTCACTTCTGCTCTGCCCAGGGATGCCGACCATTCCAAGCCTTTGCTGGTGCCTGGCTAAGGCTGCGGTGCCTGGGGTCAGCAGACTATAGCCCAGTGGCCGAATCCAACCCTCCCTGTGTTTTTGTAAATGAAGTTTACTGGAACACAGCCACGCCCATTTGTTTATGTCTCATCTATGGCTGATGTCAAACCAAGTGGCAGGATTCAGTAGTTGAAACAGACTGGGTAGTCGGAAAAGACTAAAATACTTATTATCTGGATCTTTACAGGAAAAGTTTGCCAATGGAAGAAAGAACAAGACAAAAGAAAACCAAAGATAAACGTGATGTCAAACTGCGATATAATTTCACCTCCCATTCATCTGGCCAGAATCAATTTTTTCCCCAGATTTTCAGACATGGAGGAAAATACTCTCAAGAATTATACTCAGAAATCAACAAGGGTCCGACCAATGACAGATATTCCAAACAAGACATGCATTTTCTAAGAAAATTTCTCCACGGAAATTATGTTGCAACACACAGGAGGGCCAAGATACATTATCATGTCCATCACGGTTAAACCCACATTCTTTTGTTCTTTTTGTTCTTTGTGCAGGTTTCCAGACTAAAATGAAGTCTTCGGCTACTTGGCTGCAAAGGACTCCCGAAAACATCTTACATGAGACTGCGCTCAATGATGTGGGGGGTTCTTCTAAACCCTTGCAGAGAAAACACAACTACAAAATGGCCTTGGCAAGTAAAGAAGAGGAAAATCAATCCAGATCCCCCTATGAGATGTGTGTTCTTCAGACAGAATTAAAAATCTGTTGGGTTGCTTGTCCTTACTGCCCGCTTGTAAAGCATATTCAATTATTCATTTTATTCACCTGACTGACCACCTAAAAACTAGGTAGTCAGTGCTTCGGCAATAATTTCATTTCTAAGTGTTCCGCCTGGTTATTTTTCTGTGTGTGCACACTATTAATTAATGACTATGGAGAAGTCCATAAATTTCAGCATTCTGTATCAGTGGTGCCTGAATCTATTACCCATGAAAGCCAGAGTCTACAGTCACTGAGTAGGCACAAAGAGATAAGTATTGATTTTATTTTTGAGTTTTAATTTCTTCTCATTGAGTCTGGAGGAGCGGATTGCACTTGAACAACCCTCACAGAGCAGCGAAGTGCTACACGAGATGCACACAGCTGTCTCCCCGCGGGGTGGGCTCAGCCTACCAGCTCACGTTTGGGACCCTTTATGTGTGTCACTGATGGGGAATCAATGAGAAGACATTTGGGGCTCTTAAAACATGCAGCCAAATCCTCTCTGAGCCTCCGCGTCTTATTAAATTGGGACAAGGGTGTTAAAGACCTCCTGGGTTCCAAACTTTTGATGTGGTTGCAGCTGGTTGATTCAGACTCCCAGTGTATCATGAAGCGGGCATTAATAAGACAGCGGAAAGTCTCCAACTGGTGAGTGGGGACATCCAGGTGCCAGTGCGGCCTTGGTGTGACTGACGCAACGTGATGGGATGAGGGGAGTATTTGTTGTACTTTTGTGTTCCGTCTGTTTCACAAAGATGAGAAACGCCAGGTCACAAACCTGTCTGGACCCAGATCCATAGAGAGAGGTAGAGAAGAACATTCCTCTTCCTTTTGAGAACAACTGAAGACCTTAGCTACTAACTGTCCATCCTTGGTGTCAGGTACAGCGAAAACGTTTTGTTTTTTTTTTTTTAATTTTTTTTTCAACGTTTTTATTTATTTTTGGGGGGACAGAGAGAGACAGAGCATGAACGGGGGAGGGGCAGAGAGAGAGGGAGGCACAGAATCGGAAACAGGCTCCAGGCTCTGAGCCATCAGCCCAGAGCCCGACGCGGGGCTCGAACTCACGGACCGTGAGATCGTGACCTGGCTGAAGTCGGACGCTTAACCGACTGCGCCACCCAGGCGCCCCCGAAAACGTTTTTAGGTGAAATGCACAGAAAGCTAACTTGTGTCACGACAGTTGAGGCTTAAGCGATCTGGCATCTTTTCATTTAACAGATATTCCTGTAGTACTTACAGTATGCTGAGTATTGTTATATTTTATAAAGAATTAAACCTCATAACTCTAATGGGATCCAGGTACTATTATTGCCCGCAGCCTATTACGGATGAGGAAGTGAGAGCACAGGCTTTTGAGCGCGCAAAGCCATGCAGCCCACAGGTGGCTCCTAGCTCTCTGTATCTAGGCCTCTAACCCTAATGCAGGCCTGTTTCTTGCTTCTTGAGCCGCCTCTCATGGAACAGAGTCCAGAGCCCTGTTTCCTACTGGAGGACCCCAACTTAAGGGCCCCGTGGGAAAGTGCTGGTTCGGGTCACAGTTTTTAAACTAATCAGCTTATGTTGCTTGCGTGGGGAATACGGTTCCCCACACGGGAACTTGCAGAATCACCTAGAGAGTGGTTTTTGTTTCGTTTCGTGTGTTTTCAAAATCGATTCCGAAGACATCACCCCAGACCCACTAATTCAAACTCTCTAGGAGTTAAACACGTGGAAATCTGCATTTTCCAGGCTCCCCAGGAGAGTCCGAGGTACCAAGTGTGGCTCTCCCAGACAGTTGCTGCGTATCTTGTTCCCACCTTCAAATGAATCGGGTTACTGTTGTTCGCCCCCAATCATGGCCTTCTAACTGTATAAAACCTTGACTTTGTCATCTCTAAGGCAAGAGGCTTTTGTCACCTTGTGGCCACATTTCCTAGAAGGATCAGAAAGACTGGCTTTTGCCCTAGGTGTGGGTTTTAAGGAATGGGTCAATGGTGAGGTGACAAGGCATAGAGGGGAGACCACTCTGACGATTCAGGCTCCTGCTCCCAAATCTGAACTGTTAAGAATAAATCAATAGGTGCATCTGTGCCACTCACACTTACAGATAGGAATGAGCCTGGTGGGGGCTCCATTCTGTCAGCCAGCTTGTTTAACTGATTTGTTCACCGAGGGAACCAGAAAGTTGACAGAAAATATCAGCGGGGGTCTATTCTGCCTATACTTCTATCCACAAAAATAACTGAAATAGTTCTTTGAGACAAACTTTCTAAAAGCAATGAAATGTTTGCGAGAGCATGGTTACATTTATTACAAATAAGATACCACTGGTACAATTGAGATCATGATGGATGCACAGGAAGGATCACCTGATGGGGTGAATGGAGGTTTGGGGGTCTCCTACTCAGGAAGACTAGCAGGCATCTCTGATCCTTTGTTTTCTTCATCTGCAGACTACCTTAAAACGATAGAAGGAGGTTAATATGCATCGTTCCTTATTTTATTTTAAGAACAGAACCCACCACCTTTTAACTGGGATGATCATGGCCTCCATATTCTACATTCCATTCCTGCCTGCTGTCATGGCCCGTCTTGTAAAAATGTGCTCATTTATTCATTTCAGAATCATTTTTAGGCCAAATAATTGTCCAAGCTTCCTATCGATATTTGCTTATAATATCCTTTGTATGCTGAAAAAAATTATACCAACAAGGAGGCCATGTGTGATTTTATATATTGATTTTTGGGGTTTCTTTGATTCCCCAGTCAGATAAAATGGTCATCTGTGTCCTTCTCGCTATCGTCCAGTGCTTTTGCTTTCTTTATTAACACATTGATTCATCTAATACCAATTTTGTTACATCACGGAAGGTCAGGCTATTTCTTTGTTTTATTGGTGTTGATCCTGAAAATTTCAATACACATATACGTGCACATATATATATGCATACACACACACATGCACACACTACACAGATACACGCAGCTACTTACATGCATCTATATCAGCCGGCTTTGACTTGGAGAGTCGTTGACCAGCCCAGAGTTGAATCTATCTCAGAGTATCTTACAATTTATTCTTTGAAATTCGTTGCTCATGAAGGTCTTAAACCGTTTGCTCCTTTTTGTGCCCACGAGATAGCTGCGGGCAGAGGGGAACCTTAAAGAATATTGTCTGGTTGTTATTGGCAGAGGCAGGACTGCAGGTGACGTTTAGAGAGAAAGAAACAATGTAGAAGTTGACGTAAGAAATGAGAGAGTGTTGCCCTCCAAGAACGTGCCCTTAATGTGATGAAAAAGAACCCCAAATTCAAGAGAGAAGGAGGCACAGAAGGGAAACTTCAAACAGGGGTGCAGCTTGAGTGAGCCTGTCTGATAAATAGAGTCTACATTAATGCCTCAACAGTGGCCTGTGCTTGTGCTGAGGTATGAAGAGTAGATTTAAAAAATTCATGTAAGATGCTATTTTTTTAATTATTTATTTTTTTATTTTTTTTTTAAGTTTATTTATTTATTTTTAGAGAGAGCAGGGGAGAGGCAGAAAGAGGGAGGGAGAGAGAGAATCCCAAGCAGGCTCTGCACTGATAGCCCCATGTAGGGCTCAAACTCACAAACAGCAAGATCATGACCTGAACCAAAATCAAGAGTCAGCTGCTTAACCAACTGAGCCACCCAGGTGCTGCGAATTTTTTATTTTTTTTTAAATGCTATTTAAAAACTTAGATAGGTATATGCTCTAACTAGAGGTCGAGCAGTGTCATACGAAGAGACAATACAATCAAGCCTTTCACTGCATATGCTAATAGAACTTATATTCCAATTAAATTGGGCTGGAAATGCATTGTTTGCATGTTTAGGGCAATCTTTATTTCTGCTAGACATTTCTGTTGCATTTTCATTGGCCTGGACTACCCTTTAGGAGGCATTTTCAGTTATGACATTTAAAATAATTAGAACATGGTGCTACAACCCTTACTAGTACATTTGGAATAATAGTGGGTAAACCTCTTCAATTTTTCTTCCTTTGAAGATATGTCAGAACTTACGTCCTGAGATATAGTGGCTTGATTTCAGTAACATAGCATGTATTGTTGGCAGGTGGACTAAAGCATATATATTTTTGTACTAATTATGTTGCTAACCCTCTCCTCTTTACCATGGGAGAATGCAAAGGACTAAGAGAGACTCATGAATGTCTGCAAGCATGGAGCCTACTAAAAGGGACAAGCTAGAGGAGCCAAGTGGGGGGACAAGGACAAATTTGAGTACGTCTAGGTTAATGATATATAACCCATGTGGTGTAGACTGAAGGTTGCACGGATGTTTAGAATTGAGGACTGGAGTGCACTCTTTCCACAACAGCTTAAGATGTGAAAATCACCAAGCCGATGTTAGTATCAATCAGGACAATGCCTGTAAGAACATTTCAAACACTGTGAGGCATGATTCACATGTAACACAGAAATAGCTTCTCATCCCCCAGGACACAAGGAATCAGAAGACCTTTATTCAAGACCTGTCTCTGTCTTTTCTCCACTGCACAAACTGATATGAATCTTATTTCTTCTGAAGATCTGTTTCGTTTCCTTCAATATTGGCTTATGACCACTACCGATTAAAACTCATTGAAAAACCAATGTACATCATATTCTTTTTTTAGTTGCAAAAAAAGAACCTGTTACAGATATTAATGGTATCATCTACGTCATGAGGATATTGGGAGAATTAATGTGAAAAATGGGATAAATAAAATACACCAGAGTCCTTCATGAAATGGAAAGTACTCTTTATCTGTAAAATGGAAATTGACCTCCTTTTTTCCTATTCTTTTCTTTTGATCTTCCTTCTTTCCTTCTTTTTCTTTCCTCCTTTCCCATCTTTCTTTCTTTCTTTCCTTCTTTCTTTCTTTCTTTCTTTCTTTCTTTCTTTCTCTCTCTTCCTCTCTCTCTCTCTCTCTTTCTTTCTTCTTCTTCTCCTTCTTTGTTCTTTCATTTGCCAAAATGCTACAAAAAAAAATGTTATTGCTTTTGAGCTTTCCACTGGCCTTTGTTCATTGAGTACAAGGATGCTTAAGGTCTGGGAAATTAAAAGATGCACACATTGTGCAACTGTGAGTTTTATTGTAATGGTTATTTGAGAAGGTCTGAAGATCACCTAAGTATTCCCTTATTAAGCATATATCTCCAATCAGACCTGAAGCACAAGCCAGAATTAAGAAATGGAAATAATTTAGGCTCGAAATGGGCACTCTGGTATTCACACATCTCTCCCAGAACCACTCAGCGTGAACGCATTTCCATTTGAGAGTCAGAGGCTGCCTTCGATTTTAGTCCACTCTCCCATGCCACTCTAAATGAGAAATTGAAATAAACACCATTCCACTTTCACAATTCTGGAAATAGTAGCATTTGGGCAGCAAGTTTCATGTCATTTTCCTATTAATGCCAATTTCCAAGGTAAACCAACCTATAATATTTTTGACAGGTCAGTGGCTAGAGTAATAGAGAAATTTCAATATATCAGTTTTCATTTTTTATTTGGGGGGAGAAAAAGCTGAATGTCATTCCAGCAGTTCAAATTTTCTAACAAAACCTACTGATACATGAAACTCTCGTGTATTGGGTCTCCGTTCTCAGGGGGAAAATACATTTTAATGTTTTAATTCCATTTATTTATCATTATAATTTCATGTCCTGAGGAATTCTGCTCAATGACCTTTAATTTTTTTTTCCCTCCATGTTTCGTATAACTAGTTTTCAGTTACGGGCTATGCGGTATTGTGCAGGTGTTAAGACAACCACTTAATTGCAGAGTCCCGTGGGGTTGAATTTACATACATTCTTCGTATCAAAGTGAGGAAAATCTTGGTAGAAGAAATTCACCAACAGTCTGGGACAAGCCCTTTTCCAGGTCCTCAGACTAATACGAACTTGGACTTGCAACTTGGTTCCCCCTCTTGAAAATAAAATACAAATGACTGATACCGCATGACCCCAGAAATCAAACTGAGCAAGAGGAAAAGAAATCTCATAGGAATTAAATGCAAGTTACACGTTTCCTCTCTAGTTCTCTTGGAAAATTATTTTCGGAAAGATGGAGAGAAACAAATAGCAGGAAGGAGACGAAAAATCTTTGGAAGTATTTTTCATACAGAAGAAAGCGAAACACAAATAAACAACAAATAAACAAAGGAAACCCATTCCAGATGCACTTTGCACCTCCAAGATTAAGCTACTTTGTATAGAGCAATGTTTCCAGTCTGGGCTTGGAGACAAAGAGGTGTGAAGTCAAATTCCAATTCTGCTACTTACAAGTAACTGGGACATCATCCTTCATCCCACTTACTTCAGGCTCCTAAAAATTGTAAAGTAAACATAATAGTTGCCACAGGGCTGATATCCACCGCCTGTGAGATTTTAAAGCCCTTGAACCATAAATAACACGCATACAGAGTCTACCACAGATCCTGACTCCAGTAAGCGCTTGGGAACTTGTTTATCTATGGGATGTACTGTTGCCATTTCCCTTGCTGGTAACACAATCTCTCTTCTTTTAGGGATGCCATGTCTCCTCAGTAACCCAATGGGTCAGCTAAGGATGACATCACCTCCCGGGCATCATGAGTGGAAGTTTGAAGCATGCCTAGCCCATGAGGCGATTCCTAAGTCTATTGTTTGAATAATCAGTAAAGAAGCCCTCTCTTCTTCTGGATCCCAAAGGCCATTAAGCCTAACGTTTACACAGGCTACGTGGCTACATCATGGCAAAAGCCTCCCAACCCACCCTCCCAGAGCAAAGAAGAGTAGAGAGGCTGTGCTGAGGAAACCAGTGACCTCATGGGTCCAGCTTTACTCGAAGCCAATCCCACATTTTGAGCTTCCTGGGAACTTGAAACCATAAATTCTCTGTTTGGCTCAAGCTAGCCTGCAGGAGGTCTCTTGTCACTAGTGGTCCATACTGAGTCCTTATCATTTTTTACTCATAGCCTCGTAGCAAGAAATTGACGTCGGTAGGAATTTCAGAAGGGAAATAATGAGTCCCATCTCTGAGTTACTGCTCATAGATGAGAGTAGCCTAGGAGGAGTCTGGCTGGAAGGTCACTTGGATCTGTATACTAGAAATCCTACACTGAAAATGGGCTGCTTCGTGTGCTGCAACCCAGGAAGGAATTTAGTTTAAGAAGGAAATTTAGCAAGTAGAAAGATGATCATAGTTAGAATAGCTCTAGTCTATGTCCTTATGATCTTAGACTTGAATGCTCCAAAGTGAGACCTACCAAGTTGTGTCTCATTTCAATTCTCTAATTGCCCCTTACAGAACAGTAAGAACATAGACACCTTGTCTAGGAGATTCGTTGTGCTTTTTTCTTCCTTCTTTACACATTATATTATTTTTCAAGGATTCTTCATGAATTATCAACTGTCTCTAAAGGCTCTAAGGTCAGAAGATTCTCCCTATATATGACAAATTTGGACCGATTATATATTTTTCACAGAATAGGACATTTTTTCTATCTACTCCCATTTAGTCCTTCAAAAAATTTCATTGTGTTCCTGGTTTAACCTACATCACAAGGTCCCAAGGGTTACTTAATCATGAAAGGAGGTTTTCCTCATGCTCTTAAACTAGATGATTATGTTTATCATGATAGCCTTTAAAAAGTATTGAAAGTTAGGGGTGCCCGGGGGGGAGCTCAGTCAGTTAAGTGTCCCACATCGGCTCAGGTCATAATCCCAGTTCGTGGGTTCGAGCCCCACATTGGGCTATATGCTGACAGCTCGGACCCTGAATCCTGCTTCGGATTCTGTGTCTCCCTCTCTCTCTGCCCCTTCCCTGCTCATGCTCTGTCTCTGTCTCTCTCTCTCTCTCAAAAATAAAATAAACATTGAAAAAAAAAGCATTGAAAGTTATAAGTCCATGAAAATCAACCTTTTTAAGAACAATGTATTATTTCCATACCATAATGCTTAATTTTTTATGTAGGCTAACAACTGGGTGAAATGTGACCATACACAGGGGTGAGCAGATTGTTTTTACCTTAAAAGGAATAAAGAACAGTCAGGTGTTGGAATATAAAAGAAGTAACACGTGCAGCATCTTGCAATTTGTGAAATGACTAGCGGCAAAACATTTTGTTGGAATCATTTGAATTTGACATTTACTAATTCTTTACTCTGAAACTGCAGTAGTTAGGGTGGGTAACTCTAACTGCTGAGCTAAACAACCTCAAATCTCAGTGATTTAACTCCAAAAGAAAGGGGGGGGGGGTTCTCAGAAAGGAAGGCTAAATTTAACCTAAAGCCATTAGTTATCATTTCTCCCAAATCTTTGCAAATGATAAAATTAATTTTGTTAAAAAGAAGACCGTGGGCCTAAAATGGAGTCACGTAACGTTAAGGACCCACACCAGCAAACCAAGACTTAATACCTAACCTAACTTCGGTTTCAACCACCTCCCCAACCACAGCACCAAGGAATTTAATCTGAAAGATTAAGTCAAATGGCAGTTCTCGATCAGCACTAGGAAATTTACTGATACACCCCCTCCCTTCCCCTTGGAAAGGTGACCTTGTCTCAAACAATGAATTCTCTGCTAATAATTTTTTTCTCACTCCCTCTCTGCCTGTAAAACCCTTTCCTTTTCTCCAGCTCGATGCAGCTCCTTTCTATTTGCTAGATGGGATGCTGCCAGCTTCATGAATCATTCCACAAAGCCAATTAGACCTTAAATTTTCTCCATTGATCTTTTGTTTTGTCATTTAACCCTCCCCAGCACCAACTATTAGATTAGTGTCTAATTGTTATCATCAGTATTTCCAAAACGCAAGATTAAAAAGGGGAGTTTTCCTACGACTTCTTTTATGCTTCAGGGGTGGTAGTGAGGGAATAACGACAATAACGACACTATTTTGTTCACACTCTGCCTTTTCAACGGTCGTGGTTTTTACAACAACAACAAACTCTGAAATGTGAACACCTTCCAAACCCGCAGGCTCTTCAAGAGCCTGGGAGCTCAGTTTTGAAGGTTCCATGACCCTACCTGGAGCCCACGATATCTGAAACATTGTACCAACTCTTCCAAGTAATAACAGAGTTTTTTTCTGTATTTGCGTGCTACCCATATTAAAGACAGAGTTCGGCATTCATTGTGTATCTGCCGTTTTTGAAACAGGGTGGAGGGAATGTTTGAAGCTTAGGGATTTGCCTGTCTTGGTTTAACCTAGGTTTAACACCAAGAATGGCGCCGCAAATGGCCCAGGGGGTGAAAGACACAAGGCCTAATTAACTGCCCGATACCTTTCTTGCCCAGACAAGCTAATTTTCACCAACATTGGCAGTCAAGGGCATGGGTCCTGGAGGAAGAACGGGAGATAAAGTACACCTTTGCTACTTGCTAGTGATGTGATCCCGGCAAAAGAGTGAACTTCTTACTTCTTTTCTTGGCAGTTACAGGAGAATGTTGAAGTCACGTGAGGCGATTATTAGGGGATCGCATAAGGAAATACATAAAATGGGTCGCAAAAATAATTGATGACGACTGTGGTTAACCTTACCCCCTTCATGAGGTCCCTTCCCATTGGTAAAATAGGCCTAAGCTGCAAGTCCGGATTTTTGGAAATCTGCTTTGGGGGTTTGCTTATCCTGGTAGGTATCAGCAAAAGCCACGCCCACATTTGGTATGCGTCTCTTCAGGGCTTGTTTGCCTCAGGTGTAACTGTAAGAAACCTTCCAGAAGTTCTGCCGCCCTCTCCACTCCTTTTTTTCCACATTGACAGAAAGGACTCCAAGTGCCCGCTATGAGATAGGCAGAAATCAACAAATGAACAAACCAGCAAAACTGTGTTTCAGATTTCCAAGATAATAGTAACTGCAAACCTCCTGGGCCAAAAAGTTCTAAGCAGAAACAAACTGCCAGGCTAAGATCCCTAGGGGCGGTCTGATGCCATTCTATTGTGCAGTTTAGAAGAGCACTAATCTAAAAGTTTATAATTTTGAGAGTTTTTTAAAATTAATTTTTATCATCTGTAAAGATTTGGGAGAAATGATAACTAATGGCTTTAGGTTAAACTTGGCTTTCCTTTCTGGGAAAATTCCCCCTTTCTCTCTCTCTCTTTGGAGTTAAATCCCTGAGATTTGAGGCTGTTTAGCACAGCAGCAGGAGTTTACCCACCCTAACTACTGCAGTTTCAGAGTAAAGGATTAGTAAACGTCAAATTCAAATGCCTCCAACAGAATGCTTTGCCACTAGTCAACTCAAGGGCTGGCTTTATGAACAATCAAGTCGCTGGTTTCTAGGACACCTTCAGATTGCCTATTTTATGCTGGTGACATAAAGAGCAAAGTGAGCTGTGTTCAAGTTAAGGGAACAGTTGCAGAGCAGCTAACCCTCTCCCCTAACCCCGGTCAGTCAGCATGAGTCGTCGGTGTGAGGCTGCAGTTGTGGACTTGTGCAAAGACCCACGCTGAAGAAGACGCTATCATCTCAAACACACAGCTTCCCAGAACCTCCTGGTGTCTGCAACTCATCAGCTGACCCCTTGTTACTTTCCTCAGCCCAGAAGGGACACACATCACTTTCATTCACCGTCTGCTGGCATGAACCAGTCATGTGGCCCCACCTTGCCTGAACGAGGGGCTGGAAAATATAGTGTCTGTCTCGCAACAACTCCACACTGTGTAAGGGAGCATAAATTTTTATGAGATAGCTAGCTTTTTCTGCCACAGACTGGTAATGCGTTTGGAATGTAAAGGAGAAAGTAAGTTTCAAGTGATCGTGAAATTGGCCTGCTTTAATTCTACTGCCGGCTAAAGAGGGAGCAGCAGGTGGCCAGGACCTGCTGTGTGCACACTCGAGGGGGTCAGCTAAAGCTACTAAAGCAGATGCGAGCCTTTCCATTTCTGCTGAAGGTCAGTGGGATCTGCTGTCCTCCAGGTGACCGCCAGGGGGTGCTGCATCACAGGCCAGTTTCCTGCTGGGTTTATTCCAGAGTGGTGGGTTTCATGTAACTCATAAAAAGGGCCTAGGAACAAAGATTGGGCAACAAGATCTCTTACCAGAGGTTTACACAGCAGTGAACAGGCCATGAACAGAAACTTCCAGGATGACTACAGACAAAAACTATTACTTCCAGAAACTGTTTTCCAGAAACTAGAAGAAAAAGTGGCGACGTTTCATATCTCAGGGATACTCACAATCACGTGGGATTGCTTCAAATTGTCCCATAGTTCTTCCTAGAAATGTGCTAGAACTGACCATTAAGATTCTCTATGCTTTGCTTCCCTTCCTAGATAGTGTCACAATATTTTGTCATATTTTAAATTGCTAATTTTTCTTTTTGATCGGGCAGCCCCAAACATAACCTGTTAGTGGGAAAATAATGGAAGTTAATTAGGTCCATGCATTTATAAATCCAATCATTCATGTGTCATGTGTTTATTGGGTACCAAAAGCCGGGTACTGAGCCAAACCAGATGGAAGCAACCCCTTCATCACACGCTTCCAAGCTCGAAGTGAAAGAGGGAAAAAACAGGTCATGTGAATTGTGCACTGTCTCTGAAAGCTTCTGCATGGAAGTGACACGTCAAATCTCATTCATGTCATTTGCTGTGTCAAGTCACATGGCCCTGCCTGAGTTCTGCAGGCTGAGCAAGTGTAATTTTCCCAGCAGAAGAAAAAGCCCAAGATTGGGCAGATAATAACACAGCTTTTCACAATTGCTACCTTCCAGCAATTATAGCAAGGTTTCTACCTCTTCTGGTTCCTCTTCCAGAACCTGGCTCCCAGGTGGTTTATTACAGTAACGACAAGTTTTCGACCAAATTCTGCCAAATAACATTTACTAGAGAATAGACCCCCCACCTGTCAAAATATTTTTCGTTCTAAGTTTGAGAAATTCCCGTTCTCTGGCTTCAGATGTTCTGATAAGCAAGTGCCTGGAATGAAACTTTCACTCCAGGACAGAGGCTATGATGTCCTACTAGAGAAAATAGTCAAAAGACCCTCTGTTGTTGGGCCAGGCTACACGGGAGGCCATCGGAACCACGGGGATCTGGACGACTGTGCTGCTCTGAAGGGATGTGGCATCTGGGCCACCCGAATCCCTACATTTCGTTTTGATGCGGGGATGATGAACTGCAACAATTATTCTAGTCAAAGCCATATCTTTCACATCTCTTATCCTTCATGAATAAAATTATTTTTAACAACCCATTAGTAAGCCTCCCTCTGTAGATTTCTCTACCAATATTTGTGGATCCCACAGAAATGAAGATTCATGATGAGGATACTTTAAATGCTAACCAAACACCTCCAAGGAGAATCAAGGTAACGGAAACACCCACATACATTCTACCCTTTTACGGAAGTGTAAAATCCTATACAGAAATATTTCACCTTTAAATATTTATACGTATTTCAGATAAGACAATATCTTCTTATAGAGCCAATAAAATAATATCCTAACATAATTAGTCACTCCCTAATATATTTCAATACCCAATCAATAGTCAGATTTTTCTAACTGTCCCAGGAATGTCTTTTGTCTCTATTCTGTGCAAATCAAGATACAAGTCAAAACTCTATGTTACATCTCATGTTCCTTCTAATGTTCAACACTCCCTGTTTTTGTTGTCAACTTGGGGCTCTCTTTTAGCACTGAATTGTTGAAAATGCCAACCAGATCCTAAAGCTGTGGTTAACCTGTTCTTCCTGATACCAGGCGAGTGTTTGGGGGTGATTTCATTTTTGTCCATCCTTTCCGCTGAATTTTTAACTCACCGATTGAGAATTCGAACAGGAAATTGTTTGAAGTTCTTTTTTCTGAATGAAATTTTTCTGCGGTTATGGTTTATGTACCAAGAAAGCTATAACTTAGGGTTTGGTTGTGTTTCTGGTTTTGGTTTTGGTTTTTGGTTTTGTTTTGTTTTCTTTTCTTTTTTAGTTTTATATTTTTCTGGAATGATTTGTTAATTTTTCTAAGTTCGCCAAAGTTTGCAGCTTTTACCTCAATAGAACAGTACTATTTTAAATCCCATAACTGGAGCAGTATCGTTTTAAAAAGTCTTTCTTTTCTCCTCATTATTAGGGTGTTAATGTATTAGGAAGAAACAACAAAATCCTGTAAAGATTTTTTCTAAGCAGTTTAATATTCTTTGTCCAAATTTTAGATTCTCGGAATAAATGCCTTTTACAGATGCAAAACGAAACGAAAACAAAACAAAAACAAAAACAAAAACAAGAAACAAAACACAAAACAAAACAAACAACACTCGGCTTTGATGAAGAATGCATAATTGTTTTGTATGTTTTGAATAATGCCCCACCTTCCAAATTGGCCTAAATGCTTCCTCATGGTGTTATTTGGTTTATGTGATAGTTATATATTGCTGCATAACAAATTATCCCAAAACTTAGCATCTGAGACAAGAAACACTTATTACCTTATAGGGTTTTTTGTTTTGTTTTGTTTTGTTTTGTTTTGTTTTGTTTTTGCTTGCAATTCAGCGTTATCAGGGTAATCAGTCAAATTATCACCTGAGACTTCAATCACGTCAAGGCTTCGCTTGGGGTGGGGGGGGAAGATCCTCTTCCAAGTTCAATCCCATGTTGGGCTCAGGTACTGGGTGACTGAGTATTGGCAAGAGATATCCCTCAGTTCCTTGTGTAGACTTCTTTCCAGGGCAACTCACCACATGGCAGCCTGTTCCATCAGAGTGCGAGGGTGAAAGAACAAACAACAGAGGGCAAGCAACATGGAAGCTAGATTGTTTTTTGTAGCCTAGACTCAGAAGTGAGAACCCATCACCTTTGTTGATTTCTATTCATTAGAAGTGAGTCACTAAGTCCAGGCCACACTCAAGGGGAGGTGAAACAACATATAAATACCAAGGAAGTGGGGATATTGGGATCTTGCTTCTGTAGCCTCTGTAATTCCTAGAAATGATAGAAAAATACAGAAACTTACTTAGATTGGTGATAAATATCTTTGATACAAACACACGAGGGTGATGTTTTATATTTTAGGTTGTATGACACCTGGGATACATATATAATCATCCCACTAGTACCAAAGCTAAGACTAATTGCTAGATAAAGGTAATGGCAGCCTGATTCTTCTACGGTAAAATTATGCTTCCCCCCTTCCACCAGAATGTGATGGGTCGATTTTATTTTGGTACCACATAATTGTCCAGTCACAAAATAGTTTTAGGATTGTATGTTGGTAACCACCAAGCATATTTTTGTTTTTTTTTAATTCTGTTATTCATTCCGTGTTTCTATCTGGACTTCTATACAGTAGAGCTTTCCCTCTTGATAAAGGCTATTCAGTTACCCTGAAATATAGCACCTATAAGAAAGGCAAGAAAACTGTCCATTTCATTTTTAAAAAATTAACTCCAAACTTAGTTTTCAGTACTCAGTTTCCTGAAGTCTGACTGCGCATGTCCAATCAACCCTGTCTCGTGTAAAATCCTCACTGGGTCTGTTTTGTGATAACTCTCTGAGAAAACAATTATGTTTGATCACTTCTCTTATTTATCTCATGTTGTTATTGAAATTCCCCTAATATCTGTATTCCCTAGTCACTTTTCTTACCAAATCCCATGCAGCCCAGTATAAGAATGTACTCAGCTAATTAAATGCCACTTTTCTGCCATGGTATCTCCAAGTTGTGTCTTCAACCTTTCAATTATATCATTTATTGGATATTGGATTGATTCTCACATATTTATAACAGCCTAATCCTAGTATTCATTTTCAACTTGCTCTGTTCCCACAGTGTCTCCCGTGAACATATGGACTGACCAACTCATGCTCTTCTGTATGACCTCAAAAGTAATTTAGACACCGATATTCATTAAAGTATGAGTACCAGTGAGACAGAATACCTGCCAAGAAATCATCCCCATAAAACTGCAGGATGATCTGTTATAAAATTGCCCCCAAAGTGGCAATTTCTCCGTTTGTTTTATGAGCTCTTGTCATTTTGTTGTTGTTGAAAACCTAAATTATATGATGCCCCCTCTTAAACCAACATGACATTTGAGACAAACTGTGGTAGACAGGCAGGATCTGAGTGTAATAAAATGATCACAGATTCTCTCCAAGTTGGTGAATCTCTATTATTGATGCCCTGGATAATAAGGTTGGAAGTTCCAGAGGACTGGGATTTCCAGGGGATCCCTACCACATCACAGTCCACTCCACTATGCACATATCACAGTTCCATTAAACAACATAGCTAAAACGTGGATTAGCTATCTCATTAAGTCTTTGATTGTTAGGAGACTCAGAGACCTGCAAATAAAATGAAAAAGCCAACACCTTGTTTTTGCACTAAAATTCTATAGCTCTGCGAATCCTGGCTGAAGCAGTCCTACCCACATACGTGTTTTCATGCAGAATGTGGCCATTATGCTTAGTCAGTCCTGAAGGTCGTATATCCTTGACATAGTCCAGTGAAATTCTGCCTGGTGAATAAACAAGTATGCCTATGATTTCATACATCCGTCCATATTCCAGAATGGCTTTCATTTCTGCCTTGAGTGACGCCAGAATAGTAGTGTTTTACATTTGTCTTAATTTTCCCTCATTGCAGGTGGCCCTGTCAAAGTGGAGAATGGGGTTATAAGGGACTATTGTCTTTCAGTGATTCTAACCCACTGATTTTCAACTACCCCAACTCCCATCAAAGGCATCACCTTCAATATTCCCTGGAAGAATTTATACTTCTTCCCATTATACGTGTTCGGATCACATCCCTATGATCCATTTACTGATCAGGAATCTCTAGATGAGACATTTCTGCATCTGATTCTGATATTTAAAACAACAACAACAACTTTATCTTCTTCATATCCTTGCTCAGTTTTCTCCCCAATGAGGCCTTTTCGGACCACTCTATCGCAAATCTCCATCCCCAACCCATCATCGCTAACACTTAACACTTAAGGACCATGCCTTTCACATGAATCTATGTGTGGGTATTGTCTTTCTTTCCTACTTAATAGAAAGTAACTTCCATGAGGGTAAGGGACTCTTGTCTTCCTCTGCCCCTGCATTGTGCCTGACCAGTTCAGCAGGGATCATTTGCTAGATAAATAAAAAAGGAATGAACGAATAAACATGAATGTATGATATTACATTTTTACCAAAATGGGCTAGGGTTTTAACATATCTGCTTCCAAAATTTCCTTAACACAAACATAGTGTGGTTTCCATTTTATTTCCTTTAGCATTTCTCTTTCTTTTCAATTTTTTTAATGTTTACTTATTTTTGAGAGAGAGAGAGAGAGAGAGAGAGAGAGAGAGACAGAGTGCAAGCGGAGGAGAGGCAGAAAGAGGGAGACACAGAATCCGAACGAAGCAGGCTCCAGGCTCTGAGCTGTCAGCACAGAGCCCAATGCAGGGTTAGAACCCAGGAACCTTGAGAACATGACCTGAGTTGAAGTTGGATGTTTAACCTACTGAGCCACCCAGGTGCCCCAGTAATTTTTACTTTTGATTTGTTAATGGTCCTGGTCATTCCATTTATAATACAAAAGCGACCTCTTGATTGTTTGATTGTCTTGAAGCAGGGCTAACATCCCAAACAGAGCAAACCTTACGATTACAAAATGTATGAAATTTAGCTGCCAAATTAATATCAGAAGCAAGTGGTATTTTGCTCCCTGACTGAAAAGTACCAAATGATTACTTGGGTTTATGGGATGAGACTTGTTTTTCACAAGGAACTAATTGGTAGGGTGACACCTTGCAGAGCACAGGCTCTTAGGTTCCTCTCTAACATGCAGGGGTTTTTCTCTGGGATAAACACACAACAATACTGGCTCTTGTGCTTGTACAAACACCTGGGTTATTAATGCTGTGTGTGGTTTGTCTGTGATGGAGATGGAAGGAATTAGGGGACCAATGTCACTAACGTGGATCTGGGTCACTACAGCACCCAGGAGATGTTTATGCACACAGCTTTAACACCTGCTACATGAGCAGCCACAGGAAAAGCAACCAGCCTGAAGTACCCACACACACGGGAATAGATCCGCACATATGTTTTGCTTAGACCCATTCATCACACATACCGGAGAATTTCCCAACGGGTCACAGAGCTGGTCAATAAGCACTATTAATATCACAACTATTCTCTAAGTCAGTAGTATCTAAATTATTCCAAGAAGACCGAGTCAGTTTCATCCATTCAATAATAACATCCATTTATCCTTGGCTTGTTTATCTTCCCTATGTGAAAATTGCCTGGTCTCAGTTGTACATATTATCCCTACTTCTGCCTCCAACCACATTTCAGTTTCCTTGGCAAACCATTTTGTGCGTGTGTGTGTGTGTGTGTGTGCGTGCGTGTGTGTGTATGAATTTGCACACCATGTGCCAACAGAGTTAGAGTTCCTCTGGGGGCTCTTGCTGCAAGGGACAGTATTTAAGATAACAAAAATCACCTTCCTACTTTCCTGGGCCAGTTAATTTTTTTTAATTCTTCAGAATTAAAATTAATCAGAACATTAATTCTTCACAATACCTTATCTGTGGCTGGGAAACATTCCATTGGAGTACACCAGCTGGAGACAAAATCACTTCTTTTGGCAACTTTATAGGTCTTTTGGCCATGAGCGAAATCTTCATTCTATACATGTCGGGTGAGTGTTCTTTTGACCCACTGCTATGGGTCATTATTTGCAGCAGCATATGGCACTCCTTTGATGGCTTCTTATTTGAATCTCTAACATGGAGTTGAAGCATGTTGCCCATTTCCTGTTAAATTCTGGACCTAGGTGTTTTCTTAACTCTCTTTTAATAGTCTAGTCTACCTTTCCAACATCAGACCTACTTCGCGCGGCACGTGAAAAACCCACTGACTGTCCCTGTTACTCAACCATTCCAGTCTAATTTTTGTCCTATGGTAAGTTCCCATGCTGAATTTCAATGTTGGATGTTCCCTATCCGGTACAGAATTTTTCCAACTGTTCTGATTTGTATTTTGATCAACCACAGTCGAGGAACGAGCACAGCTCCCTTCTCTCAGCGTGAGTCAGTGACCCTGTGAAAACAAATTTTGCTGCTTTTGATAGAGGTCCTATATAATCCGCCCACCCCTATTGCCCAAGAGTCAAGCGTCTAGGAACTTGGCCTTCAGATGTATTCAGTTGGCACACTGGACTCTTCATAATTGCAACTTTAAAATTTCATGTTCAGGGGCACCTGGGTGGCTCAGTTGGTTAAGCATCTGACTTGGGCTCAGGTCACGATCTCACAGTTCATGGTCCCGAGCCCCAGGTCAGGCTCTGTGCTGACAGCTCAGAGCCTGGAGCCTGCTTCGCATTCTGTGTCTCCCTCTCTCTCTGCTCCTCCCGCCAATATCTTTCTCTCTCAAAAATAAATAAACATTAAAAAACTAAAAATAATAATAATAACAATGCCTGAAAGACCAGATGTATCCCATCTTCTTCTTCACACATGAGGGTCTTATGATGCACTGTCTTCAATTATTCCAGGCAATTTTAAATAGTTTTTTTATGCCTCCAGCAAGTGTAGCCTCTCCATTTGTTCTTTTCGAAGTTCTTCCTTCACAATTTTGATAGACCACATGCTCCAACTGGTATTGAAGAATTACTCAGTGCCTTAGTTCTTTCCCCAAGACTGTATTCCTATCACTTACAAACTTTTTCTGAATACTTGACTATATACAGTCTGTTAGCCACCATCCAAAATCTGGAAAACCAGGAACTCCTGAGAAATGAATATCTCTGCTTGTTACCGCCATCCAAAGTGCCTGGAATCCAAGGATATTGTACTAACTGGCCTAGTTCTTTCTTTACTTATGACTTTCTAGTAGTAGGGTAAAAGCAGGGGCCCCTTAATTAAGCTCCTTACTGTTGGAAGGATGCCGCATTCTGTAAGCTGGAGTTTTTGTGTTGTCTTTGTAAATTATCCCAGGGATGGCTGAATTAATAAGCAACGTTCTTCAAAGCTTTACTTTACGGTGTAAAGCACACTGCTTAAATAGGAGAGGGCCCTGCAGGTTTCGTGGTTGCCTCTTAGTACAATGTTGACCACGGCTTAGTTTGACTCCTTCTTGGAGGTACAATTCTATATCAGTTGATTGAGGAAACGTCTGAGCAACCTTTTTAAATAGCCCAGGGTTTTAACACACCCATATGGCTACTGGAAGTTCTATTCATGTGGCCACAGGCACATGTTCTATTAGGTCTTGATTTCGGTGATGCTCAGTTATTTGGGAAACAGTCGTTTACATAGTAGTGTTTAATCGGCTCGTTTCACCTGGAATCTGTATCTAAATCCCATTGATGGCCATACTGGATCATGTAGAGACCACTTGTAAACCCAAACGCAAAGTCTGTAATGACTGACACCTCTAAAGTGAATTCAAGGTCTGAGAAACTGATAACCAAGGGCACGGTCTCTTACATCATTATTTTTATTTAGTTGGACTCACTTCCCTGCCTAAATAAATAACTTATGAATTTTTTTTATATTACCTTGTAAATTGGTGCAAGTGATATCCCCAAACAGGGAATGTGTTTCTTCCTATAGCTGAATACTCCTGACTACGATTATTTTTGGTTTCCTTTCTCCTCCCCTTCTTCCTTATGTTCCTTTTTCTCCTTCTCACATCAAAACTTAGTGGCTCAGAAGAACAACAGTCATTTATTTTTCCTCTCTGTCGCTGTGCATCAGGAACTCGGGAATGGCTTGACTGGGCGGTTCTGGCTTGTTGCCATTCATCACGTGTTGGCTGCACTCATTTGAAGACTTTACCGGGACTGGAGGACTCCCTTCCAATGTGCTCGCTCACGTGGCTGGAACGTTGATATCCGCAAGCCGGGCCATTTTTTATACACCCCTCCCTCAGTGCTCCTTGAGTGTCTTCGTATCGTGGTAGCTGGCTTCCCTTGGAGCAAGGAATCCCAGAGATCAATGCCTTTATGACCTGTCCTTGGGAGCCACACCACTGTTCTCCTATTGCACTGTATTGGTCACACAGGCAAGAACTGATTCAATATGGAAGGGGAGCAGACAGGAACCTAAGCACAAGTAGGTCGTCAGGGGTCATTTTGGAGGCTAGCTATCGCACCTTTTTGTAACTTTTCACTTAAAAAAGAATGTGATCAGTATAAAAGGTTTCATAAATGTCCAGGAAGATCACAATGAGCCTTACATTTTATCGATGTAATCGGACTGCGGATGTAACCCAGAGTATTCAGGCAAAAGTGTATTGTGTTTCTTGTCAAGCAAAAGCACATTATCTCTGAAATTCCTTAGCAGTATTCTGGTGAAAAACATTATGAAAATGGAGTTCTTCTTCTGGAGATAGTAGTTGATGTGAGCTTGACCAACCTATCTAATGAGAACAAGTAGAAAACCTGGAGATAAATAAAAATAAAATATAAAACCAATAAATATGCAAGTATGTATGCTACCTAAGTGCACACACATTTATATACACATATGCATCAAGCCTCAAATTATATCTATAACATTTTATATAAAATATTTTATAATCAAAAATAGCCAGACATAAAAGATCCAAGAATGTAACCAAAACAACAACAACAACAACAAAAGGAACAGTAGAAAATATAAACAGAAATATTGCTGAAAAAGATAATGATGTTTCAGTCATGAACCTTATATTTACATCTATTTATTTTTATGCTGAATATTTAAGTTGCTAATTTGTATCACTCTACATAAATGATATTTTCAAAGTAACATTACTATCATTATTACTAACACAATGATTACTGAAGACATTTTAAGCTTTCTTTTCAGCTCTGTTTTCCTTATATCATATCCCACTAGGTATATAAAATCCTCTATAAAGTCACTTGCAACAGCTCTCTCTCTGCCATACTTACTGGGAGAACAAAAACAATTCTTGAACAAGTCTAAATGGACATACAGTTATTGTGATGGTCCCTAGAAAACCTGTGGAGAGAATTCAATCATCAATGGAGAGCTAAGTCGCTTTGGACATAAAAAGATGAAGCTCCAGGTTGACAAATGTTAAGGGAAATATAAAGAACTATCTACAGTTTGCATGATCTGTAGTCACGTACAAAACGTGATCAAGGATATTATACTAGGCTTCTATTACAAGATGAAGTAAGTGTGCTATCAGTTTCCCATTAATGTCACTATTCTGGAGAGAAAGAAACACTTTAAAAGTCAAAGTATCTTATGTGGAAAATATATCTACAGAGTTCAGACAAAGCCAGATGTTGCTTTTTCATTATCTCAATCCCAGAAAATTAGTTAATTCTTAAAGGACACAACAATAAATGTGTATCAAATTCATCTTCCTTGATTCAGCGAGACATGACAAAAATCCACTCATGACTCTTTAAAAACTCTTCAAAAATGTTCCAGCTGCTAAAACAGCAAGATGCTGGATGATACTCAATACCAATTTGTGATTTTTTAAAAATTAGAGTAAACTGCCTCTGCTCATGGAAAGAATTCCAGTTTCCGGTTGAACAACCAATTCTATACATAATTAGATTCACTTTTTTACTTTGCATTCAATTTTTAGAGGAAGATTTTTCTTCAACTTGGGTTTCACTTATTTTACAATTATGGAAAACATTGATATTGTACTGGTTGGCCTCATCTTTTCCTTACTTAGGGCTTTTCAATCTTATAGCTAAAAGTGGGACCCTCCCAATTAAGCTCCTTACCAGTGGTAAGGACACTGCCTTTTGTAAGCCAGAGTTTGTGTGTCCCCGTTGCAAATATACTCACATACCTTCACGCATACCCATACTCATAAATAAGTACATATACACACACATATAAATAATCTTCATAATCCTCCAAAATTTTTGGCAACTCAACTTTTTTAGTTAATGTCAGATATCTTGGAAATATTTTCGTACCATAAATTGAGATCATCATCATTCTTTTTTTTTTTTTTCCTTTTCCAGTCAAATTTATTGGGGCATCGTTTTTTTTTTAAAGATAAAATACTTAGGAATAAATTGAATAACAAGTCTAAGACTACATCTCAAACCATAAACCATTGTTAAAATGATTAAAGATCTAAATGAATGGAAAGACATCTCAGATTCATAAATTGGAAGACTTAATATTGTTAAAATGGCAATACTCTCCAAACTGATCTACAGATTCAGCATGACCTCCATGAAACCTACTGGCACATAGTTTACATAGAGTACAATTCACCCATCTTAAGTGCGAAGTTTGATGAAATTTGACAATTAAACCCTGCAACAATTAAACCTTAGTACATTTTCATCAACTCCAAAACTACCTCGCTTCCCTTTGCCGTTAATTCATATGCTCCCACTCATCTGATTTGTGACAATATAGATAAGTTTTATCTATCCTAAGGTTTCATGTAAATGACATCAAACAGTATGAACTAGTTTATTTTTTGCTCAGCCGTATGTTTTTCAGGTTTATCTCTTCTGTTGCTTGTATCAATAATGCATTTCCAGTTTAGTGGTGGTTAGCATTCCATTGGATGGATATATCCAATTTGTTTATCCGTTCACCTGCTGAGGGACAGTCAGATCATGTCTAGTTTGGGGATAGTTTGTATGCTGTAGAAATTCATGTTCAAGTATTTGTGTAATTGTACGCTTTCATTTCTCTAACGTAAATACTTGGAAATGGAATTGCTGAGTTGTACGAGAGGTGTATGTTTAAATTGGTAAGAAACTTCCAAAATGTTTTCCAAAGAGGTTTTATTATTTTACCTTCCCACCAGCAACGATGTTCCAATTGTGCCACACATCCCTGGCAACACTCGGTATTGCTTGTCTTTTTACTTTTGGCTGTGATAATTTTTTTTTTAATTTCAGTTCCATGATGATTGATAATGTCAAATCTATTTTCATGTGCTTTTGGGGAATTCTTCTATCTCCTTTTACACAGTGCTTACTCAAATATTTTGCCCATTTCTAAAATTGTTGCTTTAAGATAAATCTTCAAATTAGATAGGATAAGCTATTAAATTTTGTAGATCTTTAAAAAAAATTATCTTGCTGATGTAGGTTCTTTGCCTTCTATATACTCCACATAAAATAATGAATCAATTTTTAAATCTCTACTAAAAAGAAAAAAAAAAGCCTGCTGGAATTTCGACTTAGTTATGGATCAGTTGGAGAAAAATTGACATCTTAACCATATTTACTCCTCCAGTTCATATACCTGGTATGTGTCTCTATTTATTTAGACCTTTAATTTCTCACAGCAAAGTTGTATAGTTTGCATTGTACACGTTTTGCACACACTTTCGTAAACTTGTTATTTCTCTTCCTCTTTATGTTTTTGGAGATTTCCACTTCTTCTCTACTTATGAGCCATAGGATATGAGTTACAGGCTTTGAAGAAAGCAGTAAACAGCCTCTTTAGTCTGTTGCAAAATCATATCCATAATCAATTTGTTTTTATCCAACTCAAAAATATCCCCCAAAATATTCACTTGAGTATATGCATGCAGATTATGGGATGCCACTTCAAGTTTTCTAGTGAACTACTTAGTTCTTTCCAACTTAACCTTAGTTCTCACTGTACTTCGTTTTGACTGTTTATGTTACCATTTTACCAAAACATCTGATTTTATTTTTCCACATCGTTATACAACTTTAAAGAACTTTGTATTTACCAAAAAAAATCATCCTGTTAGTCCCAATATCATTAAATACTATTTCTGACAGCCAATATTTTGAATCTCGGTGCATGATTCGAATTTTCTATGGTCAATTTTTTGGGTATGTCCTAACTAGTTTGAAGGGCTTCAGCTACCTAAGTAGAATTCAGTAAATCAGTATATTCCAGGAGCTTGATTTATCCTGGGATATCTGGTGCTAATCATGGCTCCATCTCTCTGACTTGATGTGTGTGTGGGGGGGGGGGGTGGTTAATGGGGTTATGTAATAATACTGTTATCTTCTGAGGTGTCCTGTTCAAGAAATTTTCTCTCTGAGTCTAGGATTACTTTCTGTCCTTTATGTATTTTTCAATACCTTGTTTTCCACTAATTCTTCATGACTTTTCCTTTTTTTTTTAATGCTTACTAATTTTTAAAAGACAGAGACAGAGACAGAGTTGAGGAGGGGCAGGGAGAGAGAGGGACATGGAATCCGAAGCAGGCTCCAGGCTCTGAGCTGTCAGCACAGAGCCCGAGGCGGGGCTCGAACCCAGGAGCCGTGAGATCATGACCTGAGCCGAAGTCAGAGGCTTCACCGACTGAGCCACCCAGGCGCCCCCTTCCTGACTTTTCCTGAGTCAACCTATACCCCTATTTCTTTTGTTGAATGACTCAAGCTAACCTGGTTTCCCTAAGCAATCTAATTGCCTAGCTTGTCTTGCAATCTGGATTGCATCTGTACCCCTTAATATGTTCATTAGGCTCTCATCTCAAACCGAGACACTGCCAGAAGCAACGTGGGTTTAATTCTACCCCCACAAGAGTGATTTTTCCCAAATATTCTCCCATTATTCAAGTTCTAAGAAGAGTTTCTTCCTCTTGACCCACCCCTGCGATCCTGGCTTGCTTCTCTAGCATTTTCCTGACTTTTGCAAGATTTCTCTACCCCTTGGCTATTGAAGAGCTTGTTTAACTGTGGGAAAGCCCTTTTAATCTGGTCTGCAAGCATGCACTTCATTAGTGGGGTTTCTAGTTTGCTAGTGAGCTCTATAAATAACTTGTCTGGTCTCATCCTTCTCTCTCATCCTGGAGACTGGATAATGTATTCATTTACCATCATCTTTCCTGTATATCCTGAGCAAGGAATGCTTTTCCTTTCCTTTTTGTCCCCAGACTATATTCTTGCCCTGTGGTTTAGAACTCAAGTCTGGTCTGAGACTTTTCTTCCTCACTCTACAGTGTCACTTCTCTGTATCATATGGTATCGCCTGACTAATTTCTGTATTTTCCGTGGACAGTGTTCTCTTGGACAGTTGACATGGTCAAAAACCCAGGGCAATGGGTCTTCTGGCTGGGGATTAAAAGGATATTATCCTTCTAACAGCTTATCACCGGCATTTTTAGAGAAGCTATTTTCTCCTCATATATTTTCCTCCCTTTCTATATTTGAAAACATGGCAGCACTTTTTTTTCTATCCTTTTTTCTCACAGTTAAGCAAAGGTGTACCTTTAGTAGTCAAGGCGATTAATACCCCCTAAATGTCAGACCAGCTGGCTGCTTCCCACTATTCTTTTAGCTTGTCTACTTTGAAATACAATGGATCTGGTTTCAAACATCCCAGCATTTCCTCTTACGCAGCACACACATTTAGGCAGAGATGTAATGAGACGCACATTGTCCCAACCTCCATATCCAGTATTTCTTCCCCAGAGACTCAGAGTTAACTATTCTGGAAGACATCTACCCATTTGTATGTTTCAGAAGTCCCATACATAGGTAGGGCCGCCTAGGTGGTTCACTAGGTTGAGCACCCAACTCTTGATTTCGGCTGAGGTCATGATCCCAGAGTTGTGGGATCAAGTCTCATGTCTTGCTCCACACTGAGCATGGACCCTGTTTAAGATTCTCTCTATCTCTCTCTTTCTCTTAAAAAAAAGCCATAAAGGTAGTTATACCTGGAAGTCTGAATGGAGGACTTTGAAACTTTCAGAGTTCAGTGAATGGTAGGTCTTGCATGGACGCCTATCTCTGCCATGAGCCCAGCACTGTTTCTAGCCAACTACACATGTACATACTTCTCATCTCTCATAATTCGTACACTGATATACAAACACTTTGGTGGAGATTTTGATGACCAATATTTAAACAGTTTGATTATTCTTGGTGGCATGGATTTTGTGCACTGTTCTCCAAACGCTAATGACTTAAGGCACCAAGTGTCTATGCCGTATATTCATGGCACTGTTTATCTCCAAGTATTTTTATTTATGTATTTTTTTAATGTTTATTTGTTTATTTTTGAGAAAGAGAGAGACTGTGAGTCGGGGAGGGGCACAGAGAGAATCCCAAGCATGCTCCGCACTCTCAGCATGGAGGCTGACACAGGGCTCCACCCCACGAACCATGAGATCATGACCCGAGCTGAAATCAGGAGTCCCATGCTTACCTGACTGAGCCACCCAGGCATCCTTCTCCAAGTATTTTTAAAGTAAAGGACTCTCCATATGATATGACAAGAGAAAGATGGTGAACACCACCACCACTCCATCCTGGAGAAGAGCAAAGAAGGTGCCTACAATATTCCTGTAATTGTTTATCTTTCATCCGTAATGACGGAGAATAGGGGACCTCCATGTCTACTCTCTGCTGCAATCTATTCCTGCTGTAACTTTCATACACTACAGAACTGCATAGTTGATTGAACATAATTTTTGTCAAGGCTGCTCTTTTCATGTACCCTTATCTCTGCTTTCATACTAATGTGCTGTTTTTAAATATTTGTACCTGTGTCCTTTCTTTAAAATACATTTCTATAATTGAATTTAACATACACACATCAGAGATTTCTAGTCTACAAAGGCTTTTACTGAGAGGTCACTTTAGGTGACGGAGTTTTTAAAGAAAAAAACCACAGGTACCAGAAATAATGTATAACTTCATACAAAATGTCACTTAGAATGATATAACCTCTGCCCCTTATCCAACGCAATGCATTTAAAAATATATTTAACTTCCAGGATAAGTTTTAAAATAGTTTAATATTTTATACTTCTGATCTAAGGGTGTAGTGACACTTAAATTATATCTAATAGCAGAAAACTAGGGTGATTCTTTAGAATTCTTTAGAAGAATGCATGCCTTCAAATGTGTTGTAATTGTCCATAAATTTCAAAGATTTTTGAAGAAATGATAACCCTCTGTGCCCTGTAGAAACCACTGACTCAGATCCCTCACTGATTATAAGATATTTTAGGGAAAAAGGAAAACCCGGGGCAATTGAAATCCTGAGTTCTAGTATCAGATAGACATAAGCAAGACACATATTAGTGGTCACACCCACCAGCCAGGGACCACCACGAGGAGACAATATGTGTCACACAAACCTGGTTTTATGACTTGTAACAAGAGAGTCTAAATAATCAGGGAAACATTGGGGTATGGCATTAGAAATAAGAGGGGTTTGTTGAGAATTTTGGTCTAGGTAGCTTTGGGGGAAGGTGAGGAGGTTCAAGGAAGAACCGTTTGGCTCAATTTGGGTCAGATGTACAAGTTTAGTAGAACATGGGGTAGGCTGACCAATGCCCCCTCCCCAAAGACATCTAGGCACTGATCCCTGGAACCTGTGAATGTGCTCATATATTTAAAAACAAATAAATAAACAAAGGCCTTTGCAGATGTGATTAAGTTAAGGACCTTGAGATGGAAACAATATCCTGCATTATCCAGCTGGGGCCTGATGCGATCATGAGCGTAGCAGGAAGGGTGAAGTGGAGGGAGATTGGACCACAAATGTGAGAAAAGAAGGCAGTGTGAATAGGGGGGCAGAGATTGGAGTAATTCGGCCACCAGCCAGGGAAGAGACAGAAGCTAGAAGAGACAAGGAAGAGTTCTTCTTTAGGACTTTCAGAAATACCATGGCCCTGCCAACACCTTGAGTTCAAATTTCTGACCTTGAAAAATAAGAGAGAATAAATTTCTGTTGTTTTTTTCAGCCACCCAGTTTGTGGTGCTTTGTTACCAACCCGCCACAGGATTCTATGATACAGGTGTCTTGATTATTAACATCTAGGATGCAGTAGCTGTGTGACTAAAGCTGCAATGCGTAAGCACAGCAGTGACAGCTAGCTAGGACAGGAGGTGTTTGGACACTTGTGTGCATTGCGTAAGGTTTATGTTTTGTCTGTGCTTAGACGTGATTATGGAGGGGTTTGGTTTTCGTCTCTCTCCACCATGGTCTCACACTGGCCTTGTCTAAGAGGAGTTCTGCGAAATTGTTTATATTCAACAGAACGCCAGGACTTAGCGGCTGATGCAGGTGAGTTCCCACTGACAGCTGTCAAGACTGTGTTTCTCTTGCTCATTATTAATTTGATGAGTGATGTTGGTCATGCTATTTAGCCCCTCTGGACAGCGCTATTCACTTCAATCATTCATTCAGCAGATGTTTATTGAACCTATGTAGCAGGAATTCTTCAAGATTCTGGGGATAAGTCTTTAAGCCAAACTGATGAAAATCCTAACCCTCATTGAAGTCGCAAAGAGGCAAACAAATAAATAAAATATATAACTATGTTAATGGGTGCTAAGTGTTATAGAAAAAAAGCAAAATGATTAAGGGGTAAGAATGTGTTGGAAGGATTACTATTTTAGCTAAGGCGGTGAGAGAAAGGCTCATTGATAGGTGATATTTGAAAAGGAACCCAAAATAATTGTTGAAGGAGGCTGGGGGAAATCATTCCAGATAGAGGGAATGCAAAGGCTTTGGAAGATTCTTATTATTTTCCAGCAAGAAGACTGGAGTAGAGAGAGGGCAAGGGAGTGGTAGCAGGAGATGAAATCATGAAATTGGTTATGTAGGGAGGAGAATGGGATAGGGTGTTGGCAGGAGAAAAGTCACAGGGGGAGAGGTTGAACAGAACAGTGACATTTATCCCACCTTTGAAAAAGATCATTCTGCCTTACAGGAGAAAGAGATAGTATTTGAGAAAGAATAATAGAATCTCACCATTTATAACCCCTAATAACCCAAGTCGTCAGTGTGTACAAACCCCCTAGGTGAAAGGCTGATATGGAGCCGGACGTACGTGCCATGTCAAAGTATCATTCCTTCCTCATCACAAAGGGGCAAACTCAGTTTTCCCGTGGATGGATCTGGCTGCCATCACCATAACCCAGGGACCAAGAGCAGTGCTGATCACCATGGAGAAGCCAGACCTGTGCCCATAGATACGATGTGATGGGATGTAAAAACAAAACAAAACAAAACACCAACTTTGAGGTGTTCTTGCCCAAAACATTAGACCCAAACACCGGTAAGCCAATAGTCCTAGATGCTAGTTTATAAAAAATTCAGGGAAACTATGTAAATGACATCACAAACAACCAATTAGACAAATTTAAAAGGTATAAGACAACTGTTGTGTAAGATAACTTGTTCTGATCGTTTCAATAGATCAATGTCATTTATAAAAACATAGGAACTGCTATAGATTACCAAGGTCTTGAGACATTAAAAGAAAGCACAAAGGATCCCTCTGGCTGTGGGTATACAGCCAGAATAGCGGTTCTCCTATTTTAATGAATATCAGAATCACTGAGAGGACTTGTTAAAAATGTCAAGTTTCAAGCTATCGTCACAGATACTCGGATTCAGTAACGACCCATGGAGTTGATATTTAAAGAGTGTGTCTTTGGTTTCCACTTTGAGAAACACTGGAAGGTATATTTATATTTAGAACTAGTGCTCTGCTGGATATTTCCCACACAGCCTCTCAGGGTCATGTAAGAGATTTGGTGGGAATCTGGAGTTTATGGTAGAGACAAGGCCACCTTCAGCAGAAGACCTGCCCTCTACCAGGCTGTGCATTCACCACAGTCCTTCTCCTGCCAGAACCATCCATGGGACATTCAAAAGACATTGATGTATGGGCCCTTCTTCACACCAGTGAGATCTGAGTCTCTGGGAATTGGTGTTTAAAGAAAAAAATCTCTTCCAGTTATCCGAATGTGTGGTTAAGGTTGAGGACCAGCTAAAATGCAGGGTTATGGGACAGCTGAGTGGCTTGGTCTTTTAAGCATCCGATTCTTGATTTTGGCTCAAGTCGTGATCTCATGGCTCATGGGTTTGAGCCCCATGTCAGATTCCACAGTGACAGCACAGAGACTGCTTGGGATTCTCTCTCTCCCTGTTTCTCTTTCCCTTCCCTTTTCCTCTCCCTCTCTCTCAAAATAAATAAATAAACATTTTGAAAAAGTAAAAATAATAAAATGCAGAGTTATGCTGTGTATATGGACATGATATAAGAGTAGACCCTGAATTTTAATGAGAATTCATAGAGTTACACCAGTTATACCATTTCAACAAGCATGCCTCACATTTAAAAATGAATGCCCTATTTGCATTTTAACGTGTATTTATTTTTGAGACAGAGAGAGACAGAGCATGAAGGGGGGAGGGTCAGAGAGAGAGGGAGACAGAGAATCGGAAACAGGCTCCAGGCTCTGAGCCATCAGCCCAGAGCCTGATGCGGGGCTCGAACTCACGGACCGCGAGATCGTGACCTGGCTGAAGTCAGACACTTAACCAACTGTGCCACCCAGGCGCCCTATCATAGATTTATCTATCACTTATCTATGATCTGTCATGGATGGAGGGTGGGGTCAGCAGGAAAATGCGGTCCAAAGAAAGAAAGGAAAAAACTGGCATCTGCCATCAAGGACAATGGACACCACCCAGGTTGACCTTGAAATGAGTATACAATACTCCACACCGGAACAATATACAGCCTTCTTTTCAATAAAATTCGAATGGAGAAGACACAACATGCATTTCTCGATAAGCCACAGCTTGTGCAGTCTTCTCTAGGGAGTTGCTGGCAACACTGACTGGATTATAACTCGGGCTATTTTCGTCTTTGGAGAGGCAAGGTGGCCTAGAGAAGAGTCCTGATTCAGATGGCCTGCATCCAAGCCCTGGCTCTGCTGCTGACTCTCCAGAGGCCCGGAATGTGTCACTTAATTTTCACTTTTTTCTTTAACTTGCCAGATGAAATGAATAAAGTCTATACAAAATTATTCTATGGGGATTAAATGGAAGGGCGTGATTAAAGGGGTTTGTAAGTCGTAAAATTTTAGTAGTGATTATTACGGCTATCTACGAGGACATCTCTCCATTTCCTGGAATTCTAGCAACTGGAGAGATAAACAGTATAGCACAGGTGCTTAATAAATATTTACTGAATGTGCAAAGCAAGAGTGATGGAATATGCAGAAGAAAGGGGAAGGAAGGGAGGGAGGGAAGAAGGAAAGAAGTATGGGGGAGGGAAGGATGGAAGGAAACAGAGAAACTATTTAAAACAATTTGAATCTCTTGTTTGAATAAAGACTCACCCATCAAAAGTTATTGAGCCTTTCTCTTTGCTGTACACAGATCTTGGTACTATGATTGAAAAGGATGAAAGGATGGGTGCCTGGGTGGCTCAGTTGGTTGAGTGACTGACTTTGACTCAGGTCATGATCTCATGGTCCGTTGAGTTTGAGCCTGGCGTCGGACTCCGTGCTGACAGCTCGGAGCCTGGAGCCTGCTTCAGATTCTGTGTCTCCCTCTCTTTCTGCCCCTCCCCTGCTTACTCTCTGTCTCTCTCTCTGTCTCTCTCTCTCAAAGAATAAATAAACATTATTTTTTTAATAGAAAAAAGAAAAGGATGAAAGGAGGGGATCAAAAGAACCACAGACACCACCCAGTGAAATCTCAATTTTATAAAGCAGAGGGCATTTAGTGATTTCATTTTCTGTTGACATACTATGAGATTATAGGGTCATTTCAATATCCTTGCACAAGCATAGTGGAATTAGTGTGTGCAGAAATGGGACGGTGATGCCAGCGCCTTGAGTCCTCACCATTTCCAAAATAAATCACCTTTAGAAAGGCAGAAATCCACTTCTCCTTTCCACTAGGATTCTCTAGAGTTGTCCATCTCAAAAGGCTCAAAATAAGTGGTCAGAGATTACAACACCATGAATTTCTAGAAACATGATTAAAAAAATTCTTCAAATCTCAGGACAAACAAGATGAAATACATAAAATACCCACTCCCCCGGAAGAACAACAAATATATTATTGCTTCTGGGAAGAAAATATTTGGGTGAGTCTCAAGGATAAAATGCACAAACAATTTAGAGCAAATCTGGCGCACAACCCACTGAGGTATAATGCCCTGTTTTCATGTTGCATGGGGCATTTTCTCTCTCCTCGAGCCCTTTCTCCCTGAAATCTTCCATGACTGATGCTATTAAATGACCTCCCAGGCACACTATTCTTTAACAAGGTCCTGTTTGAACTTCAACAGCCAGACCCCTTGGGTGAAGGGCAAAGATGACCCACGAAACATTTAACTCAATTCTATATGAACGCAATGGGGTTATGGGATATGTAAACTGATTGATGGACTCAAAACTCTTGCTCTGGACTAGCAGGCAGGGTTTTAATATTGGAAAGAACACAGGATATGAGGTCCAAAAGCCCAAACTTGGGCGGTTGTGTCTTCTGCTGATTAATGATCTAATTAGTCTAAGCAAAGACCTCTTCTGTATCTCAATTTTCTCAACTGTCAATGGAATATACTTTTGACTACTCCCTACTCACATTACAGAGTTACTGTAATGCTAAAGAAGAAAAAATACAGCTAACAGGTCTTAAATTATTATAAGCATTGTGGATTCCTTATTACTGTATTTATTACAGCTTTTACATATGATTTTCTTTCTCAGCTTCCATTAGTCCTCTCGGTTTCTTGGGGACAACAAGAGAATTGCTCCTGGTGCTTTGGGAATCTTGGTGAGCCTGCACTGATTCTGGTGTTATCACTCCTCCCTGTCACTGGTTTACGGCCACAAAGGTGAATTATGCCATGTGGTATTTGTAGATTGCATTTCAATTGTCGAAGGACTTCTGTTTAACTTCGCTTTGCTTAAGTCTGTTTCATACATCTTGGAGTTCCTTATCCAACTGATATGCTATGCCCACTTTTTTCTATTTGCTATATTTCAATGGCCTTTCCCTATTTCAGTATCTCTTTCTCTCTTGGCTCCTGTTGTCACCTCTGAATTGAACATTTTACATAGAATCCTCAAAATACAAAAGGAAGGACATGCTCAATCACGGATTGAGTGGCTTCAAATTGTCAGACGCTTGATGGAATGTACTGGGATTACTTCTGGCTTCCATAAAGACATGGGTACTTTCAACTACTCCCTCTCAGTTTTCCCTTTAGAAGAGGCAGAAAATGAAAATGGAACGATATTTGAGCTACGTTTACAAAATAATAAAATTTTACTTTAAAAGGACAGAGGAAAACATTGCAGGAGCCTATAGAACATTGATTCCACACACACACACAAAAATCCTTTGATCAATAGCAATGCAGATCCTAAACCAACCTTGAAAATACTTTGGGGAAAAGTCATTAGTAAGTCTTTACAATATTTTTTTTTAGCTCAGAAAATCGGCATTCCAATTACAATATCTTTTGGTAACAAGTACACAAACACATTTTCACAGAATACCAATATTCACCCCCTCTGTGGTCTCCGACACTGCGGGTGGAATTATAAACTAGTGAAGTCTTTTAGGAGCTAATTTGGCAGTATGTATCAAAATTACAACTATAGTTAGCTTATGACCTAGCAATGCTCCTTTCCATGTGCCCAAAGATATGTATATAGAAAGGTTCTCTGTATAATTTGTTGAAGAAGCAAAATGAAAAGGGAAAATACATACTCGCCAGTAAATAACTTATCACACAAACATTTTATGGCACACTCCAGAGGCCTAGATATACTGACAGGAACAGATCTTCAAGATACACTGTTCAGTTACCCAAGTAAGTCTGACAATAATTGTATAATATGATCTTAATTAAGCTGTAAACCTATGTGAGCGAGCACACACACACACACACACACACACACACACACACACTGGGAAACTGACAGCATACAGAATCATTGGCAATGATGGGGTGGAGGATGGGAAAAGATAAGGGGAATTTTTATGTTTTGTTCAGTTGTCTGTATTTTGTATTCACTCCTCTGTGTTTTGAATCATGCACAATGAGAGAGTATGCCTATATCACATATGTAATAAGACACAAATACTTTTAAAATAAGTGTTTCATCATTCTGGAATATGACAAGGAAAGAAAAATAAATACTGGGAATATTTTAAGTTCCCTTATCTGATTCCCTTATATGCATTTTGGTTTATTTTAGTTTTTGAATGTACAATACAGAAAGTATAACTCTGGTCATATGTAGACTTGTAATGCAAATGTCTCAGTGATGCTCATATTTGTTCATTCAATAAATATTTTTGAAGTGGAACATCCAAATAAATAGTTGAGTGGATGAAAGCTAAATATCTGTACTTCCAAGTGTCTACCAGCTTACTAAGAAGTTTAGGGGCGCCTGGGTGGCGCAGTCGGTTGAGCGTCCTACTTCAGCCAGGTCACGATCTCGCAGTCCGTGAGTTCGAGCCCCGCGTCGGGCTCTGAGCTGATGGCTCAGAGCCTGGAGCCTGTTTCAGATTCTGTGTCTCCCTCTCTCTCTGCCCCTCCCCCATTCATGCTCTGTCTCTCTCTGTCCCAAAAATAAATAAACGTTGAAAAAAAAAATTAAAAAAAAAAAAGAAGTTTACATCCTTACAGATTCATCCACAATCTCCAAATCCAAAATTCTTGGAATCACTAAGAGGATACTTGGACAACCTAAATGGCCCCCAGCCCCTTTGCTCTGTGTTCTCTTTGATAAAAATCTCACTGAGTCTCATTGAATGTGAACCACTTCCCCTGTTTGTGGCTCTCTGGTAGACCACACGGGAGTGGAGGGGCATCCGCGCGAGTCATTGGCAGAGCCCATAACTGTGGCACTGTCCACACTGTGCCTGCTGGCTCCTCCACAGAAGCAGGGCCCCCCTGGGCAGCCACAGATGGAGGCTTCACACAGCTGCCTTCTGCCCTGCCCACAGGTTGCCTGTACCCTTGCCTCTGCCGTGTTCTTCCAGGTTTCTAGTACCCTCGGACTTGCAGATGTATCCCGACCTTCTGAAGTTTGGGAGGGTGTACATCATCTGTTTTCTCGGCTGCCACGGCTTCAAGTTTCTCACTACCTACTTCTGGATTTTAGAACTTTCCAGGCACTCAGGAAATCATTCCATTCTTCTACTCGAGCCCTTGTATAAATGAACGGGAGCTTTCTTGGAGTTTTCTGGCTAAAAGCTTACGTTAACTTGGCATCACAGCTTTGAGGTCCATTTAACTTTAGAAATCCATGAGTCTATTGTAACTGTGGCTGAACCAGTTCTCCAGGGACCACGTAAAACCAATTTGAATATTACAGATTCCAACTAATCTCAGGTTTATATAGTTACTGTCTTTCCAAGTCTTATTTTCTGTTCTTAAATTGTAATATTGTCACCTGATGGTGATGATGATGATGATGATGGTGGTGGTGATGGTGAAGATGCTTTCTAAGGTCTATTGAGCCCTTCCATAGCTCCATCCCTGTGCTCCTACTTCAAAAAATTGTATCATTAATCTCCGCAACAACCGACCCAGGCAGATACTGTCAGTGGAACCATCTTACTGTTGAGAAACAGAGTCTTGGTCTGATTAAACAATGGTCTGAGCCAGAACCTGCACCCTCAACCACAGTTCCATACATCTTAAGAAGGCTCTCAGCTGAAATGGAAGAACATAAGTGAGAATTGATTTTGCCCTTTGAAGTTTTTAAGAACAAAGCCATCAAATCACACAAGATGGCATATAATGGCTCATTTGTATCATGCCCACATTTGCAAACCAATTGTACTTCAGCTGCAGAAAAGTATGTCCACATGCTATCTTTAAACACCAAGAGGCTATTAATTTTTCTTTCCAGGGAAAAACAAAAAAGGCAGGGCAGAAAGTGGAGCAAAAGGAAAATGAATGTTAAGTCTTCCCTGAGGCTGGAATCGGTAGGTAATGACTCTCTACGCCCCTGAGAAAATAATAGGAAAGGAAATAAATGTACTCCTAGCTGTTGAAAGAGTTGCAATCTCAGAAGCTTGCTAAATATAAGCAGTAGGCTGTCTTCTACCAGATCTTGGTGAGGGTTTAATTACACAACTTGCAAAGCATCATTAATGCTAGCCAGGGGGGAGCTCGCTAACTGAGAGAGACCCCGGCAGTTCACTTCCACCACAGATTTCAAATTTTTTTTTTCATTTTTTCTTTATCAAGTTGGGACGCTAATGGAACCTTCCCAGGCACTCGTCTCTTAGTAACTCTTTGAACTTACAACACCGGAGAGAAATGGCATTGACTGAACTTTCACGATGGCTGACTCCAGCACCAATTAATCAGGTCCCTCGAAAAGAAAATTGGAACAGGGAGAGCTGGAGACTGGCTTCCAGATGCCAGAGTTGGAATCATTATTCTGAAGTAGACTCCTCCTGCAGTTATAAACCAGTAAAGAGTTTTTTTTTTTCCTACACCAAACAGAAGGCTAAGATAATAATCCTTATTTATCTATTTAATGGGGATGTTGAAAGGTTTAGTTAGATGCTGTTTGTAAAGTGTTTGGGAGACGAAAACCACTATATAAGTGCTAAATATGATTATTATCCGACCTAGCACTTTTATGTGAACATTTTGTTCTGGTTTCTTCCTCTAAGAAGTCTATTTCAGGGCAGCTTAACACCTCCACACAGAGCTTTCAGAAAGGTTTCCATGCTGAGTGTGTTGTGAAGCCGAAAGTCCCTGATCATTCCAGACAAAAATTAAGCCCCAGATATAAATCACAGACATTTGAAGGCATCCTCAAAATGCTTCATAATTCATAGCAGAGGTCTCATTAATCTGAAAAGTACAGTGTAAAATCAATGGAAAAGTCAAACAGAAAAATGACTAATGTCATGACTTTGTCAGAAGAATCACACAATCCCACATTAGCCATGCCATCTAACACTGGAGGAAGGTCCCTCCCAGGAAGGAACATGAAAAATTAAAGTCACTTGGGCATGAAACTGTCCACCCAGAAGTTTTCCCTCTACAGTTGCTTAAAAGCTTCAAAATAGTCCCAATTTTTCTGACTCAATCCTTATTTCATACTTTGAATGAGTCACAAAATCCTTCCAACAGCCAGAAAATATTTTTGTTTGGAAAAGTGTAATTAAAGAGACTCCCCTTTGTTTGGAGATCTTTTGTGTTGGATATGCAACCTGTCCCATAAAGACTAACGTTTCATCTTCTGAACCGTGTAACCTGTAAAATGTATCGGTGGGGACAACGTGAGACAATTGAAGAGTGCCCCAGTTGGCGTCCTCCGCTCTAATTGCTTTAAGTGAGTTAGAAAGTCTGAGAAAAACCACCATCGCTCCCATTGCAATCAGCATCCGCTGCTGTGCAATCAAGCTCAAACGTTTTGCAGGTGTTTTAGGGACTTTACTGGGGAATTTTTGACATTTCTGGATAACGTGTCAAACTAGGTCAGGATCGAAGGAGATAAAAATGAAAGAGAGAGTAAACCCCTAGCAGTTGGCTAATATTGCATCCAATTAAACCAATGACAGATGTTCACTAGAAACTCTGGGGGTGGAAAGATACACACAAATAAAAGAAAATAAAAATAGCCGTCATAATTAAAAAAGAATTTAGTTGGTTTGTGTGGGTGGGGGTGCTTGTGTGCTGGTGCATGAGTGGGTGTGAGGATTAACAAGGTTTCTAACAAGACCCTTCCACGTTGTTTTTGAAGAAAATATCATCCCGCCACCATCTGTATGAAAAGTATCTGTGTTTATGATACTTTATTTTCTGCAACTAAATGCACTTGGGCCAGTTTTATTACGTAGAAGTGATCAGCATTTTAGGGTGGGATTTAAGTTGGTACAAAATTTCCAGAGAGGATTCATTAGAAACAGCTACAATGGCAAAAGGGAAACAGAAGCCAGGGTTATTCATTCTGGCCATCATCCAATTGCTCTCTAGAGTTCTTGCTATAAAAAGACAAGATATTATTGCGGATGAAATTATTCCCACTCCCAGGTCCTCATCCAATTTTCTATGGTGTATGCCGAACCATCCACTTTCTTAATAAGAACTATGGTGAAGGAGCAAAATATTAAATCCCTAGCAGCCCGAATTCCAGTTCTCAAAAATCACGAGATATCACTCTGCCCTAGAAACATTTGGCTCTCACTTACTTCCTGCTAGTTGTTCAGCATCAGGAAAAATTATCCAAAGCTTGGAAACAGACAAAAGGGTGGTTGCATGCCCCTTAATCACACACACTGGAATATGCTTTAACAGCACACCCAAGATTATTTATGTCTCTGAGGGATTTGCTTTTCTGTTTACTTACTATTGATTAGGTCCTGGAGTCTGAAGTTGCATGCTAACTTATTGATTTTTATCTACAGAGATGCAAATAATTTGGTCAGGCAGAGAAGACATTCCTAAATGATACAGTTTTATTGCTCTGCAGGGCATTAGGCGGTTTTGCCTTTAATTTAGCAAACACCTTCAGTCTACTTTTCCTGATAGACTTTCATATACCCTGACTCTCAAAGGTTTCTTGAATCAATTTTTCTATTCTGCTGATTCACTCAATAATAACTCAGACAAATACATGTCGGCATATATTTACTTGATATTTATGTGAAATTCGGGTTTTTAAGTTTTTGAAAATTATACATTGACAATTTTGGAGGATGTTCCACTGACATGTCCAGATGAACTCAACTACCAATTAAAATACATTTTCTGAGAAGTGCACCTCATGGGCTCTTCTCACCTGGGGAGATATTGTCTCAGTTGCAGAAGTGAATCCCAGTCCTAACCTCCTGCAGATGCTATGTGTATGCAATGGAAAGCTGAATGCTTTCCATGTGTCTGTGTGTCTGTCGTGAAGAAGATTCCGTACTTCTCCTCAGATAAATGTGAAATGTTTTCTTATCTCCTAAGAGCATTGGTAAATTAAGTTAAAAAATTCTCCCAAGATAAAGACGGTGTGCTCTGGATAAGTGTTTGCATGAGTCTAATACTCCCAGCATCTCCAGAAAATAAGGATGCTGAAGTTAGAATACCTTAACGTGACAGACTTTTAAGAAAAAGTCTTCTTATAGAAAATAAACGCTCAGAGCATCTTTGAAAAGAATTTCAGCTCACCTGATTAAGATGAATCTTTGGATTGGCTTGAAATATCAGTTTAAAAACAGCTGTAACTGCTATCCCTTATCAGCATGATATACAACACAAGCATGCATTTTGCCTTTTTATAAATTTTTTTTCTAACTTTATAAGGTTGGGTTTGTTTTACCATCAAAAGACTACAAGTATGAATGTCTCTGAGTTCTCATGTTTATTTATTGCTCGGCTAAGATCAAAGTATTTCCATTCAATATTTAAAATAAAGAAAATAGAAAATTATGTGTTTAAATCATAATCTTGACGAGTATTTTTTACATTTACAGTACTTATATATTTTTAAGTTTATTTATTTATTTTGAGAGAGAGAGAGAGAGAGAGAGGGCATGCATTCAGGGGAGAGGCAAAGAGAAAGACGGGGAGATCTGAGCAGGCTCTGCACTGTCAACACAGAGCCTGATGCTGGACTCGAACCCACGAACCATGAACCATGAGATCATGACCTGAGCCGCAATCAAGAGTCAGAGGCTTAACCCATCTGAACCCCCCAGTCACCCCAACAATACTTATATTTTAATTCATATCTGATTAAACATCATCCCTTAGATCCTTAGGTACCTGAAACCCTTAATCCAATGTTAAATTGAGGTAATTAATATATAATCTTTGAATACCAGGATAGCGTTTAAATATTAAATAAGATGCAATACTGAAATGCTGCCACTGTCACAACTGTGTATACAAGATGTGGATGTATTTTTGTTTTTGAAGGATGAACAGAGTAGTTTTGTCTTGAAGTATCAGATTGTTCCAATACAAAATTATCATAAAGGGCAAAATAAGCATTGACAGTAAGCAAGTTGCAAAAAAGTTTGAGTGCAGTGAATCTTACCTGTTTTGATTTGCAATAATTGCAAATGACCATGGAAAAAGGAATGAAATCTGTCAACATTTTGCAGAGCTGACTCATTTATTTATTTATTTTTTTTTAATTTTTTTTTTTCAACGTTTATTTATTTTTGGGACAGAGAGAGACAGAGCATGAACGGGGGAGGGGCAGAGAGAGAGGGAGACACAGAATCGGAAACAGGCTCCAGGCTCCGAGCCATCAGCCCAGAGCCCGACGCGGGGCTCGAACTCACGGACCGCGAGATCGTGACCTGGCTGAAGTCGGAGGCTTAACCGACTGCGCCACCCAGGCGCCCCGCAGAGCTGACTCATTTTGATGGGCTTGTTTGTAGCTTGTTAATCTTTTACTGCCAAATATTATATTAATGCAAACTAGAATTATTTTCTCTATGTTAAAATGACAAATGATCTTGCAGTATTTAGTAACCTCAGAGACATAGTAAATAATAGTCTTTACCTTCTCTGTCAATTCTGTATCTTACTTTCCGTGCTATGGCAAACTTTTATGTCTATAATCTGAAAAAAGAAAGGTTCTTTTACTCAAAGAGTTAAGTTTCCTTCTAATTGTTTTATATTCTATGTTTACTTAAAGTATTGCACACTCACTTTGATCAGCTGGAAATCAACCTAATGTTCTCAGGACCCCTGATCCTAGCTTACTCAAAAGACCAAATATTTTTTTTTGATAAGTCCATTGATTGTGCCTCATCAAAATCAGAATCTATATTTAATAACTATGTATACATTAATATCTTTTACATGTTAAGCTAGATTGCAGTGGGTAAGCACACAGATTTCTTCTTTCACTCCATATAAAGAGAGATGCTAAAAGTAATTTGACTTGGTTGATGTATTCATATTTCATTATTACTCCAACAATTATCCTAAGAATTTCATAGGAAGAGTTTTTCAAACCAAAGAATTATGGAGGTAAAATATGATGATTATAAATATTTCAGAGATAATAAATTGCATAGATTTGTCAATCCCCTTGCCATCCTCGGCATGTTTTTACCTTCAAAAGAGACACAGATCAGATTCTTACAACCCAATGGAGAATTTCACTCTCTTCTGGTCTCATATTATTGGTTACTGCAATAAATTAACCATGGCCATTGGGCCTTTCATCGACAGATGCTTGAAAGTTCTGTTATAAGTTACGGGCTGGAAATTGGGTTTTTAACAAAGGACAGTCTTAGTGCCTCCATGAAAAAGGACTCTATCAGGTGCTTTTAACTATTGGTATTTCAAGAATCCAACCCCAGGGAACAGGCTTTGAAGATTGAGCTGGAATCACTTAGATCACCCTGAGATTGTCCGAGTTAATTCTAAATTGATTCCCAATTTCCAAAAGCCTCTGTCATTCATGGACAACAACTGCTGACCCCCAAATCCAAAAGATCAAAACTTGATTCACATAGTATAAAATGAGTGGGTGAGGGAAATCTCATTGGAGTTATTTGTTTTAGAATACTTTGGTATTGGTTTTGTGTTCTATTTCCCTATGGGTAAAAGAAGCTCTTTGAATGTCTCTAGTCCTTAACCTGCAAATGGCATATTGCTCCCTCTGGCCCCTAAATTTAAAAACAAACAAATAGGGCTGCTTGGGTGACTCAGTTGATTGAGTATCTGACTCTTGATTTCGGCTCAGGTCATGATCCAGGGTTGTGGGATCGAGCCCTGCGTCAAGTTCTGTGCTGAGTGTGGAGCCTGCTTAGAACTCTCTCTCTCTCTCTCTCTCTCTCTCTCTCTCTCTCCCTCTGTCCCTCTCTCCCTTTTGTGCTCCTCTCTCTCTCTTCCTAAAACAAAAGGAAAACATACAAACAAACATGCACACAAATACTACTCTAAGTCTCATTACTTTTCTTGGCAATGCAGTTATTTACCAAAATTTGACCTCCTTGTTAACCATTGGATAAAACTGATTCAATAATCAAGGCTATATGTGCAGTAACATAGTTGGGAATAAATCTCATGATAATGGGATATGACAAACCCATCACTGAGGCACAGGAATTGTACTTCCTATGTAGAACGGAGGCCCACAAAGTTCTCCCAGGAATCTGGGACAATATCTGCTCTGTGTTTTATAGGGTCTGATATAGACAGGCGGAACCTAATTCGATATGGCAGACTTTGAGCCAGGAGTAATTCTTCCAAATTTATAGGAACGGCAGTATAAATGGATGTTTTAGGTTTGCATTTGCTTTCTTTGACACGCTATATAAGGACCAGCAAGAACGATTAAAAGAAAGAAAAAAAAAACTTCAAGAATAATAGATGTTATTGAAAATGAAATCTGAGACTCCTTATGAATTTTCCAGTCAGAAGTTAATTCTCTGCCTTTAGTTCTTGTTCAACCCTGTGAGCCTCTGAATTAGGTGATTGACAAGGAGGCTGACTTATAATGTCCTCAGTAAATTGGTCCACCAAAACCAGAATGAGGTCAGCATTTTTTGTAATCAAAAATAATCTTTCAAAATTATTTATGATCACCAAGGGACTATTGAAAAATTGTCCCAAATTTGAAAATAGGCAAAAATAACGGCTGCATATTCTTTTTGTTGTTGTTTAATTTTTTTTAATGTTTATTTATTTCTGAGACAGAGAGAGACAGAGCATGAGTGGGGAAGGGCAGAGAGAAAGGGAGACACAGAGTCCAAAGCAGGCTCCAGGCTCTGAGCTGTTAGTACAGAGCCCGACGAGGGGCTCGAACTCACAAACCGTGAGATCATGACCTGAGCTGAAGTCGGTCACTCAACCCACTGGGTCACCCAGGCACCCCTGGCTGCATATTCTTTTAATGTCATATTGCATCATTGTTCAATAGGCACTTCCAATTTGGATTTAATTCTCTAGCGGATTTTACCTGTATTTAATTTTCAACTTACTGTTGATTACGATCTGGACTCCATGAGGTTGCATGTTAACTTATAGTTTTCATCTTGTAGACAGCCAGGTGCAATCAGTCCTGTACAGAAGGTAACCCCACACACCGTGCCCTCCAAGACTTAATCAGTTGTGTCCCTAACTTGGCCAACTATTTCCACATACCTTTCGTGACCCAGTGTATAAATCCCTACTCCTCAAATTCTCTCCAGACTTGCCATTCTTCTGGTTCTCTCACTGATGAGTTAAAATTTTCACATATGTTCATGCTAAATGAAGTTCATAAGAATCATTTTATATGAGTCATTGTATATAGACACGGTCCGTGCTTTCTAACTTTTTGAAAATTATACTTGACATAAGCCAGTCTCTATTAATTGGGGAATAAATTGGACAAGCTAAGGTAAGCATCATTTCTCAAACAATTCATTTGAACTTCTCATTTCCTGAGACATCCACAGGTTTTGGCTCTAGTTTAGCTAAAATTAAAAAAATACTAATAGTAATATTCGTGCAAATAACTCTTGTAAGATGGTTTTAAATCATGATTTATCTCCAATATATTATGTTCTTTAACTCACTAAAATATGTGCATGCTTGTTGATTCTGTATAAAAATGAAATAAGGGAAATAACAAAGAAATACAAGGGCAAATCATTGTCTTAGATGTTATATCAATGTAATTGCTATAGAATTATTAGTGGGTTTTGTGATCGACTCAATAAAATTTTTTATTCAGCCCAATACTCTTGTCAAGATACAGTGTCAAGGTCCCGTCTCCTCACACGAGAAGCAATAATAACTTAAACGGCCAAAATGAGACAAATCCTTCATTTGTCACACTTAGGTGAAAGGAACTCCAGTTGATGTATGTCAGGACTATGCTGATCAGTTCAGGTTTGAAAGAACAAGCAAAACCAGAACAAAGAGCCAACCCATTCTCTTCCGCTGCAGGGAATAATGTCATTCAGCAGGAGGTATAAATATAGCGGAATGGCTTGGCTAGTTTACATGGGGATTACTAGTGGTCTTTTAGAGTACCCACATATAAATATGACTGAAAGAAAACCTTGACTTAGAACCAGATGTTTTACTAGATGTAGGCTCAGTGATGGATATATAATTTTTGCATATGTACCTTTATATGTCCAGCTTCAAAAAAAATCTCCTAGCATCTCCTTTCATTAAATATTTGAAGATAACAAAGGCAACAGGAGATGGAAAAGGGCTCTAGGGAGAGAAGAGCGTGTGTGGCGGTGGGGAAGAGGACGTTGGCAAGCACCTGCCAGTCACTCTAGATTCAGCAAAGTGGCCTCCTGAAGGTTGTCCGTTGTCTACCTCATTTTAGATTCAAACACAAAACAACCACTAACTGTCTGTGTATTATATTTGACTCCCATTCATCTCTTCATGAGGCCTGACCGTGGACTGAAGAGCTTCACTTCCATATTAGTAAAGGCAAACTACGAATTAAAGCCAAGGGACCACTCAGGTTGATAAGACATCCCATTGAACCAACGCATGATACAGCATTTATTGCAGAATGAAGACTGTACCACAATGCAGAAAATAATTGACATCTCTCTGGAGCTAAACATGTATAGAACAATGTGTGTGTCATCACATTTAATATAATACAATAAAATTACTTTACTTTTGCTGCGATTGTATTGTTTTTAACTAAGTCTGATACTAGACCTGCTGTTGTTACTGCTAATCCTGTTCCCACAATTATGACTCCAACTACAGAAAGCCCTCGATTTTCATACCATACTATAGCCCTCAGACATGTCAGATCACGAAAATGGAAGTTATAGGGAAGAAAATAAATTTACTCAAATGCATGATGCACCTGCAGCCACGACTCACTTTGTAGGTATAACCATTGATGCTATTTTCCACCACTCATATACAGTCTTTAACTCTCATTTTCCCTCAAATTTAACTCACATCCATTCACCTCAAGTCTGGTATGTGTCCAGTTGAGGTTAACGAGGCCCCATCATAGGCCACCTAATACTTTTACCTGCATCTCAGTTATATTATGTTGGAGACCAATTCTTATCTTCACTTTCTTATTTCAAAAACAGAATTGTTAAAAAAAAATGTTAAATCAAAACACAATAAAATGTTCACATAATTTTACAAACCCTACAGTGTAAAAAGATGACAAAATGTCCCCATTGACACCTGGATGGCAGGCAGTGTCACTGTGGAATAGCTTGAAATAATTGGTTGGTTTTCTGGTATAAGAGAGTCTGGTTTGGGTTTTTGAAAAGGAGTTTAGAGGTACCCATATATTATCTATAGAAGTGAAAATTATTTGAAAGTCAAAGATATGAAAATCAAAGACTACCTCATTTGCAGATAGGAAACCATTTTAGAAAGTTTCTAATCACGTGGTTTCCAGACTATGATTGATCACCTGGACCATTTTTATGAAAACGTGGGAAAGGAATTGGATTGCCAACTTTTTATTTTCCCAAAAAAAAAAGCATCAGACACATACACACACACACACACACACACACACACACACACACACTTACTGTTATTTCCTAAAAGAAAGGACATTTTAATTCCATAACTATTAGAAATAGTAACATTCAGGAAAAAATGTAACCCATAAATAAAAACACATTTATAATAAACTGAATTGTGTCTCAAAAAGTTATGTTCAGATCCTAAACCCAGAGCCTCAGAAAGTGACCTCATTTGGGATAAGGGTCTTTTTTTCTTTCTTTTTAAAAAAAAATTTTTTTTTAATGTTTATTTATTTTTGAAACACAGAGAGTGAGAGACAGAACATGAGTGGGTAAGGGGCAGAGAGAGGGAAACACAGAATCTAAAGCAGGCTTCAGGCTCTGAGCTGTCAGCACAGAGCCTGACGCGGGGCTCGAACTCACAAACTGTGCGATCATGACCTGAGCGAAGTTGGGCGCTTAACACACTGAGCCACCCAGGTGCCCCTGGAATAAGGGTCTTTTCAAATGTCATTAAGGTAAGGATCTGGAGACTAGTCCTGGATTCAAGTAGACCCTAAATGCAATATCAGGTCCTTAGAAGTGACCAAAAAAAAAAAAAAAGCCAAACAACAGGGGGAAGAGACCAATGAAGATGAGGCAGAGATTGGAGTGATGAAGCCAGAAGACAAGGAAGGCCAGGGATTGTGGGCAACCACCAGAAGTTTCTAGAAAGAGATAGCAAGGATTCTCCCCTCAGAACCTTGGAGGGAACAGGGCCCTGCCCACACTCTGACTTCCAACTCTTTACCTCCAGAACTGTAGGACAAATTGTTGTTGCTTCAAGCCACCAAATTTGTGGCAATTTGTTGTGATAGCCTCAGGAAATGAATACAACTTTTAACTGCAAAACGGGCAAAGAGACATACACTCACTATTGTCCTCTTTTTTTTCTTAAATTGTAACAGTCATCCATCTTGTGATGCGTTGAGAATCGAGAATCGTTGTTCCGGTGACTTTCCATACACCCCACTTCAGCACGGAGTCCAGAGGAGGAGACAGAAAAGGTTTGCAAGTTACAAAATCTTGCATGGACGTCTTCCAGGTAACTGTATGCGGATCAAGGGGAAATCTTGGAAACCTCCTCTTACACAATGCTTGGGAAGGGCAAGCAGCTGATGGGAGCATTAACCCATTCGCCCCAGGAGCATAGGAGGAAGAACAGCCTTTTCTTTGTTCCAGAGATGAGCTTTCTCCATAACTGTTGTGAGTTAACTCTGTGACTGTCTTAGAACCTGGTGAGGTTGTCAAGCTTAGGACGGAGTAAACTTGCCTTGTGTAACTTCAAGCCTTTTCACAGCAAGCCGGGTATCAGGAAGCAGCCCTGAATCTGGTCCTGTTCCTTGTTAGGGGAGCTGAGGGACTATTTCATGTAGATTAAGGATAACAAAAGACTGGTTTTCAAAGAGCTATCAAGCTGGGGTTAACAGAGGTGGCCTGGCAGCTGTAGAAGTTTCTTCTAATTGGAAAAAGACAACCCCTGGGAGGTTTCATGCTAGCACATACACAAATTTATTTTGAGTGCTCTCTCTCTCTCTCTCACTCACTTTCCTCCCCCCAATTCCCCGCCCCCATCCGTTTCTCCTCTCTGTCCTTCAGATTTCTTTTTGGCTACTTCTTTACTAGAAAGATTTAGGAAGTTGTATTTCTGATGATAACACAGAGAAGGCAAATAACGTTTGCTTTCTAGTTAATTTCTAAATAAATGGAAGGATGGTGTAGTTCAGGCAAAGGCTTTAGCTAAATGTTGACCAGAGATTATGAAGGTATCTAGAAGGTATCAATTCTAAAACAAAACACTAAACAAAATTCTAAAACAAAATACTCAGAGGAAATGGGACGTACTGACTAAGACAGCAGGCTCTGGACGTAACTTGCCTGGATTCCAACCCTGACCCTTCATGTCCAGCTGTGTGACCTTTGGCAAGTTGCAAAACTCTCTGAGCCTCATCTGTGAACTGAGCACAGCAATGGTAGCCACCTCTAAAGCTGACGTGAGCATTAAATCAATTATATCCAGTAATGTGTTTAAAATGGTGCCAGGCACATAGTAGGTGTTCAACAAATGTTAACTCTTCCTTAGTTCTGAACGGAGCCTTGGGACTTGGTTCAGCAGTGATTATTATAGATTAGATTTAGAAAATAAAACTTCCAGTGGAACCAGGAGATTTATATTTTAAAAACCAGGTGTAATTGGGTATATTCTTTCATGTGGTTAATAGGATTTATTAACCCCTTATGTTTGTTTTTAAAATAATTATACAAATAAAAATTGTGTTACAGAAAAGAAAGCATAGTGTATAGCCACTCTTTTTCTTATCTTTTGCGCGGACCCACTCCAATGGAAATCCAATCTGAGATCATAAAATATGACCAAAACGCTAGCATAGAACAGGTATCTCAGAGAGAATAAGTCCTTTCTTTTGGGCATCAAAACCCCCAAAACATGATGGGAAAAATTTGAACAATAGATTATGATGTGCCTGTGTGTCCAAGTAAAAAGTTAAGGTTGAATTGATAATCCTTCCCGTGCCAAGCATCTACACCATTTCTGCCCCAAGAGTCTTTGACTATTTGCAATGCAGCTTCCTTGGCCTGAAGTTGGTTTAAAGCCCTGATTCCCGTGGCCTGCCAGCCTGATCCATGGGATACGGATGGCTTTCCCATGCACGGTCCTGCAGGGACATCTGGCACAATTTCAAAGCTTAAAGATCCTCTTGGGCCAAGTCATCACTGTCACGGTTCTGTCATTTTTGCCAGAATCTCTCTTCTTTTGTGTTTGCAATTATCCCATTTCAGCTTCCCTTAGACAGCAGGCTTTTTATGGAGATGTGATCCTATTCTGGTTGGTGCATTTTTGTTACCATATAAACAGAGCTCCAGCTGGTGAATGGGGAATTCTCTAGGACTTCCTTATAAGTGACCTGTGTTAAAAAAAAAAAGGGGGGGGGGGTGGTGCTGGGTGGCAGGGATGAAACCGTGTGCAAGTTGAAATAGATATTGATGGTGTTTGACCTCTATAAAAGGTATTGAAGGAGTACTGAGGATCCGTAGTACTTTTAGTCTGACTTGCCATTTTATGCAACTTTTACAAACTGCGACAAGTTCTGTCTCAACACATTTCTTCTAACTGAGCCCTGTTAAACCTCAGATTCTGGAAAAGCATTAGAATAGACTGTGATTTCTATCTAGTGTGGTATACATTCTTGAATCTGCCACAAACATTGCAGAGTTACTTCTTGGGGATGTTTATTTTGGCAATCACTGACCAATGGGCCCTAGGCTGGTCGTGTAACAAAAGTCAGTGCTAGTTTTAAATGCTGAGGAACTTAACAATGGTATCTCTCCAAGTGTTGGCCTAGGATTCCACTTGTTATCAGACCTGTTTAGCAGCCGGTGGCTGTGGTTGGTCAGCACACCAGAGATCAAGGGGCCAAATCCAGCCTACTGCTTCTCTTGGTAAAGAAAATTTTTGGAAATAACAGCCAGGCCTATTCATTTACATGTCGTCTATGGCTGCTTTCGCATTACAATGGCAGGGTTGAGTTGTTGCAACAGAAACCTGTAGCCCACAAAACCGAATATATTTACTATCTGACCCTTTAGGGGAAAAGCTTGCCCAATTCCTCGTCCCCAGCAAAATGACTCAAAATGCAGTAGCAAAGGATCTTCAAAGTGTGCAGGTGCTCTGAAAGTTTTCAGAAGATTGCTTTCCAAACTGCCATGGACTTCCCTAAAGGCTAACTTGAGAAAGCCTCAAAATTCACATTAGCCCTTCCAGTGAAGGAAGCCAGGAGGGAGAAAAAGGAGGGGGGGAGGAAGGGAAGAAGGGAGGGAAGGAGGGATGGGAGGAAGGTAGGAAGGAGAAAGAAAGGGAAACACCAACAACAAAAAAGCATCGCTTTCCCCCAAAAGGGACATAGTGAAAGCTTTAATAGTGAATCAAGACATTATAAAATTCCTCCAGCCTTTTCCGGCCTTATAGCATTACTGTTAGAGGCAAAACTTCTTCTCACATGGGCATTTTGGACTCCGAATATTCTGAACTAAGATAAATAGATAGTAAAATAAGATTGTGGGAGTAGTGACAATTTTTATTTCACAGCTTGAATTCTCCCATCTCCCTTCCCACCAGAAACAAAAACAAAACAAAACCCACCAAAACCACTGTTGTGAAATAATGCATCTCTCTTGAGACAAACCCCTTGAGAACAAAGCACAAATCGTTGATGGGAAATATTGAGCTTTAAAATAAATATTTTCATTTATTTAAGCATAAACATATGTGGGTTTACCTTAAAGCTACTGAAGCTTAAGCATCAAGGATCTTCGCTGGCAAGGAGCCTTTGCAAGGTCCTGGAAATGTGTTCGCAGAGTCATGTGTTTCTGTAAAAATTATTAAATTAATCTGGTAAAATCATTTATCACGTCTATACAAACTTGCCTTCTCCTTATGTGGATTAGTGTTCGATGGGCCGTGAACATTTTTAGGATCTATCCAAGGACAGTTGAGCTGGGGATGGGGTCCAGCATTAGGGGGAAGTATTTATGTGGTTTGCAACCACATCCATATACAGTTACATTTTTGCCAGCAGTCTGGTGGTGGAATGGATTCTGGGAGATCTTTGCCCATCCTCTGTACGGATTCATGTCATCCAGGGGTACATGTAAGATCATGATGTGAACTTGCCCTTAAGGACGTGGAAATACATGGGTGGAAAAGGAGTAAGGACTGAACTATACAGAGCCAAGTTGGTCTAAAGAAAATTCTTCCAATCATCAGACTTGAAAGATTATAAACCAAAGAGTCAGTTCTTACCCACAAATGGTTACTATGCAAGTTCTCACCTTTCAAGAAAATTTAGCGTAAAATAATCAAAGCTGCAAGTTTTTTTTCTTTTTTCAAAATTTTTAATGTTTATCATTGAGAGAGAGAGAGAGAGAGAGCACTAGCGGGGAAAGGGTAGAAAACGAGGGAGACAGAATCCAAAGCAGGCTCCAGGCTCTGAGCCCAACGCATGTCATGAACTCTGAGCGCGAGATCATGACCTGAGCCAAAGTCCAATGCTTAACCGCCTAAGCCACCCAGGTACACTTTTTTTTTTTTTCTTTTAATGAGAGTCTAAGAAATAAAATTTATCAGGAAACCTGCATTTATTAATCCCAATCTTAAAACAGGACTCAATACGCACGTGTCTATAAGTAAACTCACATACCTTTTTACATCCCAATTATTGCGTGAAAAAGTTAAATTTTGACCAATGACAGTAAAGACTGAATTATCTTTCTGTTTTCTTTATAGAACAAATACCACAATTTTTTTCCTATGAAGAAGTCATCAAAGAGTTTACAGATAATTTAGAAAAAGTAATTATAGAGGCATGACAGCCAGTTAATTAAGAAAAATACCATGACACATATCTGGATTTTGTGATCTTTGTGCTGTCACCTTTTTAAAGTTTGTGATTTGTTATGACTTCTTTTCTCAGGCTAAATACTTTCACGCTCACTCTCAGTTATAGCTATATTTGTTGTATCATTTTTCTTTCAAAAGCCACCCATAAAGTTTGTATAAACTTTAGGGTCTTATAAAACATGGATCTACCCTAAGCATAAGCAATGCTTTTCAGCTATTTCAATCTTCATCATTAGAACTTGTCATTAGCTGTAAACAAAATTTCCTTCAAACATCCGGAGTAATAGAAGTGTATAAAGCTGAATATTTTAAATGTAACCAGAATGCCTTGAAGGACTAACTGCAAAATATTTTTAAATACTCTATATAAAATCTGTAGGTGAGAAATTATCAATATTTTGTTCATATTTGCTGTGCATTGCTAAAATAGGTAAAATGTATTTTATCTGTTGTATTGTAAAATATTTCTTCCAAATACAGTCCATCTTTATTTTATTTTATAAAATGTTTCATATATATTTATCTCCTCACAAAAGGTAAAATTATATGCAAACTTTCGGACCAATCAATGTTTAGCATCATATAAATTCTATTAAATGCATATTTATCAATATGGTCTTTAAAACATATATTCTTATTTTTATATTTAATTTATATTTAATCATTTTCTGAAGCTAAACATAAGAATTCAACACATGAATACACAGAGTAACCAAAAATATACTTTTTTCCTACTTGCTAGTTTCTAAATAATCTCCTTTGATTATACACTTTATTGTATTATTCTTATTTAACGGTAACTAACAAATTAGTTTATCTTGTTTCATGCCTTTATACAAATTATAAATAAATTTTATTAAATCTTCAGTATTTTATCTTATTTTTAATACTTCATTTATCAGTTGATTTTCTGTGCTTTCAAAAAATAACTTCTTGGGGCACCTGGGTGGCTCAGTCTAAGCCACCCACTCAACTTTTGGTTTCCGCCCAGGTCACGATCTCACAGTTTGCGGGTTTGAGCCCCGTGGACTCTGCCTAAGAGTGCGGAGTCTGCATGGGATTCTCTGTTTCTCTCTGCCCCTGCCCTGCTTGCGTGCCCTCATGCTCTCTCTCTCTGTCTCCCTCTCTCTCTCTCTCAAAATAAATAAATAAATAAATAAAATTAGAAAAAATAAAAATATATAAAATAAATAATAGCACTACTTAACAAATGTTTTAATGTGCTTACTTGAAATAAAAAATGAAGGAAGACTTTTTCACACAGAATGTAGGTAATTTTTTTCAAACTGGACTGGCTAACCATTTGGTTAAAAACAGACATCTGATGTGCCTGGCTGGCTCAGTCAGTAGAGCATGTGACTCTTGATCTCGATGTTGTAAATTATAAAAACCAATCTAATAAATAAAGTATCAAAAATAAGATAAGATACTGAAGATTTAATAACATTTATATATAGTTTGTATAAAGGCATGAAACAAGATGAACTAATATGTTATTTACCATTAGTTAAATAATAATAATACAATAAAGTATATATATTCAAAGGAGATTATTTAAGAACCAACAAGTAGGATGTTTTAAGTTTGAGCCCCACATTGGGTATAGAGATTTACTTAAAAATATAAATCTTTAAACTTATTTTAAAAAAAGAGATAGACATATTCCATAAATAGACCTAAATTCAAAGCCCAGCATTTTGACAAAATTGTATTGAAGTTGCCACAAGTGGGATTGTCCAGAAGCAGAAGAAGGCTAGGATTCCAGATGTTTTCACTGGAACCCATCCGTAAGGAGGAGGGATTGAGGAAACAGGATTGAGGCTACAAAGAATGGGAACAGTTATGCAGGCCCATCATTGCCTAAGTCAACCAGCGAGGGAATTCTAGAGCAGGAAGCACTTATCAAAGTTTTTGACCAACACTCCAAAATGGCGGCATGACCACACTGCCCATCACTGGACATGTCCTCCCTTATGTGGTTTTGTCCACCTCAAAAGCACTTACAAAATAAATACGTTTTATAAAATAGGAAAAAAATGTTAGCAAAGGTGAAAATACATAAATAATAAAAATTATTTCCCAATTCATTATAGTATATTAGGTTAAACAAGGTGTCTCTAGGTGAAAACCTCACAGATAAAATGTTTATTTGATTAATTTTAGGAAAGCCTTTGGATACAAAGTAACAAATTATTTTTGCTTCTGATGGACATTATCTTTTCATTCCCTCTACTTATTAATGGAACAAGATTACTCAGTATTTTTATCTATAAAAACAAAATAGATTTTTAAAAATGATAGAGTGTCTTATGTTATTTCAGTAGTCAAACATATGTATTAATGAATATAGAAAGTAAGTTATTTTAAATACTCACTTATTAATAGCTGCTTTTTTTTTACTATTTTAATGTTTAAAATTTATTTATGACATTTACTTTATTTATGGTGTTTGGAGCAAATGTTTATTAATAATAATTGTAATGATACCCAAGACAGAATACATTTTTTAAAAAACATATAAAAAATATTTAGAACCTATGGTTAGAGGAATATTTTTAAAGCGCCTTCTAAAATATTATATACACATATTTAATGGCTTGAGTAAACTTTAAAAAAAAATTTTTTTAATGTTTATTTATTTTTGAAGAGAGAGAGAGAGACAGAGTACAAGCGGGAGGAGCAGAGAGAGGAGACACAGAATCGGAAGCAGGCTTCAGGCTCTGAGCTGTTGGCACAGAACCCGATGCAGGGCTTGAACTGACAAACCACGAGATCTTGACCTGAGCTGAAGTCAGACGCTTCACCCACTGAGCCACCTAGGCACCCGTTGAGTAAACTTTTAAGCATAAAAATACATTTAGGATGAAATTTCAGTGGAGATGGTAATGGAGATATGTATGGAAAGACAGTTAAGATATAAAGGCATATGTTAAAATAGAGCTTGTTCATCTATTTTTAATAGATCACTGTGGGTTTATAGTAATTCTGATTAGGTTCCATTGGCTATATTTTTAAGACATGATATAACAATTTTATTTAAACATATTCATGCTTATAATATGACAGAACCATAGAGTTCCTCAGTATTTAATTAGGAAAAATTGTAGAGGTCAACTTGCAAATATGAAAGGAGGTACATAATTTTCAAATCGCTTTCAAAGGGTATCAGGCAAATCACCAACTGACAGCACTGGGAATGGGCGAGGTGGATGCTTCACTACTCACTGCCTACCCCGTTAGCCCTTCTCTAGACGAGTGGACTTCATGATGTCTGACCATACCCATCACTTCCCAGGTCATTGGAGGGTCCACAATGGCCAGAAAGACAGCATGACCCTTCCCTTCCTCAAAACTCAAGGCTGTCTTTGCTGAACACACATTGCCAGTCACAGCACGGATGATACAAGCCTAAATTCAGCCATTTGTCAAGTTTCATTAATTCACATTAAAGAAAAAAATCATCTTCTACTAAGTGCTTTCACTTATCTTTTTAACTTCGATGAAACCCGAAGAAGGCAGAATAATGGTTCTCAAATATTTCTATAACCCGATCCTTGGAATCTGTAACTATCTTGCATGACAAAAAGGATTTTGCAGATGTGAGTAAAAGTATGGATTTTCAAATAGTAAGATCATCCTGGATCATCCAGGATGACCCAATCTGATCACTGAGCCCTTAAAAGCCTAAAACTTTCTCCAGCTGGAAGCAGAATGAGAGGTAGCAAAAGAGAAAGAGAGATTGTAAGTGGGGTTCTGAGATAAGGGCTTACATGCAGAAACCAGAGGTACAGGCTTTGCCCAGCCCACAGTCAGTAAGGAAAATGGACCTCAGTTCATTAACTGTAAGGAACTGAATTTTGTCATCAACCAGAATGAGCCTGGAGGCAAATTCTTCCCCAGAACATCCCATAAGAACACAGCTATTGGACACTTTGAGATTGGCCTTGGAAGACCTGGGACAGAAGATTTAGTAGAGATATGCTGTGCCCAGATTTCTGACACACAGATACTGTGAGATAATAAATGGGTCCTGGTTTATGCTGCGAAATCAGTGCTGATTTATTACATGGCAAGAGGGAACTAATGCAAAATCGAATTTTCTGTACAGTCTTGCATTACTGACCCCTTACCTTTCACCTTCTGCCACTGCCCTCTTGTAGCTCTGGGTTCTCTTATTTCCTCATTCTGAAATTTGCCTTCTGATAGTTCACAGAAGTCTCCAGAGCCAGACCCTTCCCCATCAAGGGTGCTTGCGTTTCCTGTTCCTGCTGGCTCTCCGTTCCCATTTCCTCTCTCCTGCTATTGCCATCACACTTTGCTCTGGCTCCCGTTTCATATTAAATACCCACTTCCTCCCTGCCCAGAAGGGCCTCTCACTGGACCCCATCTAAAGTAGGATGTTTTCTCACTAGATTTCTGCACCCCCTGAGAGAAGGGCTTGTGTCTAGTTTGTCACAAGTGCTTAACAGACTAACTGGGATGTCATCAGTGATTAATAAATTTTCGCTCAACAAACAAATGAATAAAACAGTAAACGTATGCTATCAGTGAGACTCACAACAGCTTTAGCCTGTTGGAAGCTTTATGAAGAACAACGGAGGAGGAAGCATGGCAGCTCAAGGTCCTGGATCTTGGGAGCACTCCCTCGCTGAGGACTCTGTGTACCCCACTCTCTCCATGTGTTAAACGTTCTTCAACTGGGCGAAACCTCTCCTACATCACCTACTTTATCTTCTCTAAGTCCCCTCATTAAACTGTCTCTTGGAACCATGTAATGCAAAAAGGTCTTTTTGTCATTTATCATTGCAAATAAAAATTAACATTTGTGTAGTACCATATAATTTACGAGGCATTTTAAGAGAATGCTCTTAAACATTTGACAACCTATCACAGAATGGAATAGAGCAAATCTAGAAATATCCCCTGACTTTCTGATGTCTGTGTTCCTTGTACTCAACACCGTGCCAACCACACCTCAGGGTTTGATTTTCCAACCGCCACACATTTTTATCTCCCAACTAGACCTTCCTCCAAGGACTAGATCATAATTCGAGGTAGGATACTTGATATTGTTCCCACCACAAATTTAACCCCCACCAAACTGTTGCCTCTTCAGTTTTCTTTTGTTGGAGAACAGCGAGAAAAGAACACATGACTTCTCATCACATCAGTTCCATAGGAAGGGTGGAGCCAGACATTTTCAAAGGGTGATACTTCTGTTAAACGCTTTGTAGGGCTGAAATACAAGCACGCACCACGGATTAATGTATTGTCCTTGTAAAGGCTCTAGATATGCACTACTCATCCATCAATCTCCGTCATGTTCTGCTCCTATCCATTCTTCCAGGATGCAAGGGTCTAAAATTAACCACCTCAGATCCATTCCTTTGGCTTAGGATTTGTCAGCTGATAAAGACGAAATAATTCAGGAGCACTTTGTGGCTCAGTTGGTTGAGCGTCCAGCTCTGGCTCAGGTCACCATCTCGTGGTTTGTGGGTCTAATCCCCACATCGAGCTCACTGCTGTCTGTCAGTAGAGACCCCGTTTTGGATCCTCTGTCCCCCTCTCTCTGCCCCTCCCCTACTTGCATTCTCTCAAAAATAAACATTAGGAAAAAAAAGAATAAGTAATTCAGGAAAAGGTGGCGATTTAGTTTCTGTTAACAATGTATTCCCTAGAATCCACTCATCAATCATTTATTCTTTAGATTTAAATCACTTTGATTGCAATGTATAGCTTCCATTTTGCCATGTGATCACAGTCACGTCCAGCCGTCACGCCAAGTCCTAGTTTTCTCAGTCGGAACATAGAGGTGACATTCGAACATTAGAACCTACATTTTAGATTATCAAGAGCTCTACATGAGAAAATACATTTTAAAGCATTAACCAGAGGCCCTGGTATATTGTATATGTTCAATTAGCTCTGTATTGGGCAAAGTCTTTGTCAATTTCATTCACTGTTGTTTCTCAGCAAATAACACAATGTCTGGCACATAGAAGGCACTGAGAAATAATACAAGAATGGGTAAATGGCTGAATTATAGGAATATGTCATTTGTAAACATGGTTTTGTAAAGAAAAAAGCAATAAAACAGCAACCATAACTACAACTGGACAGCATACAGAAGAAGCAAAGCTCAGAACCAATTTACTGCGTAAATATCACCTATTTCTCGAAGCTTCCAACGACTGCCTCCAGAAATGTAATCAGAAGTACAGCCTCCTACGTGTACTCTGAGAGGGATCTGTTCTTGTCATTTTCTTCTGTGCTGGATTCTTTCTTGATGTTTATTTGTTTTGACATAAACAGGAGCAATCTTGCAAGATAAATATTGTGCCATACAGGCAGAAGGCTGTCAAATAAAAAAAAAAAAAATCCGCTCTGAAGAATCCAGAGCTACCAAGTCGGCAGCTCTGTGGAGCAGGCAGCTTGAGCAACATGCTCCTCTTGTCACTCTCCGCGTATCTTTCCAATTTAGTCAAGTTGTTTACCTTCAGGGGAGTGGAAAGGAAGACCATATTGTGTACTACAGGGAGTGACTCAGATGCTGAGCAAACAGTGACACCACAAAGTAATCTGTTGGCCACATTGTCTCAGACAGGGCTTACAGGTCTCTATTAGGGCACTGACTTTATATACTGGGAAATGGAAATGACAAAAGTGTTTTTTCACTACCATGGCTTGATGGCACAATGCAATGGAGATTTTTCATGCGGCACATTGGAGTCAACAAGGTCCGATGCTCCCCACCCTACATGGGAAACAGGGAAAAAAGTGAGGGAGCAGAGGAAGGTACATCTGGAAATACAAAGCCACTCTTAAAACAGTTTTAAAGCTCTAAAAACAAAGCTCAACATGTAGAAATTGTGTCTCAGAGTGTGATATACAGACGTTAGAATCATTCATTGGTTAAAATATGCGTTCCTGAGTCCCATCCCAAGATACTGTATCTGTGTCCCCTGGAGTTGAACCTGGGAATCTATATCCCAGCAATCCCCGCCCCCCTGCCAGAGGATTCTTTTGTACTCTAAAATTAAACAACCACTGATATAAAATACCTCTGACTTAAGAAAATGGAAAAACTGGAAAAAAAGAAAAAACTCACACTATTTCATTCTTATCCACAATTACTAATTACTAACGATATGTGTCTACCTGTTGGTCACTGCACAATTTTCCAACCTTGGAATCAGATTGGAAACCACCACCTTCATTTCCTGTTGCACATCAATTTCCACGTGGTGCTTGCTTTTTAATCACAGCAACCACCAAGGACTTACCTTCTCAAAGAAATGACTCCATTGAAAGGAATGCAGTGCAGCTAATGTTGCAACTGTGAACTACCTTGAAGCAGTATCGTATAACAAATCCTAAGTATCACTATTTCCTTCAAATACTTAAACTATCCCAGCATCACTACCATGAGTGCGTTGGAACCCTAGGTTCTTCTTCTCACTCTAAGAAGAGAAAGGAACGCCAAAGATAGCTCTTGATACATGTGATGAAGGAACATAAAGCAAGCTGAGGCAACCTTTTCGAACATCTGAAAATCCCTTTAGGAACGTTCTCTTGACTTTATCTCCCCCAATTCCATGATATATGCACGCTCACCCCTCACACTTATAGCACAGCTCTTCCTGCCCACAGGTCCTGTCCCCATGCTTTAATAAAAAACAGCTTGTAGCACCAAAGACATCTTCAAGAATTCTTTCTTGGCCGTTGGCTCTGAACCCTACCATCACTCCAAAACCTCATCACATGCACAGAGAATAGGCCCTGTGAGGACACGGGGAGAAGGGGAACTTCAACAAGCCTGGAGGAGATGTCTTACCAGAAACCGCCCCTCACGTTACCTCGCTGTTGGACTTCCAGCCTCCAGAACAGTGAGAAAATAAATTCTCTAAGCCATCTAATCTTTGGTATTCTGTTTGGCAGTCCCAGCTCTAATGTACCTAGAATGTCAAAGGCAGATAATGTTGCCCCTATGAAAGAGAGAGGGATCAGTATGAACAGAACCCAGCATGAACTCTTGTTATTATGAGCCCTTTGCTAAAGCTTAATGACAATTACATAGCCTTGACAGAACTACCTGGAGCTCATGTTACAACAAGTACTCAGCACACAGGAAGAGACAAGCGACACACACGTGGAGAATCAGAAAAGACTGCTTATTTCGCCCTGGTGCCGGCCCAGCAGTCACCTCCAAAGGCTGAGCTCCGAGCCCTGGCGCTGGCCTTCTTTTATGCCTGGCTAGCTTCCGGGTTCTTGGAAACTTTCTATTGGCTGCACAGTGGGCGGGATTGCAGGGAATCAGGGAAGAAAGGGGGAGCACTATCGTTGACACAGGCAGTTGGCTGATTCAAGAGGCAAACAAGAGTACAGAAGCCAGAAGCGTACGAGACGGGGGTATCCGACCTCAGACATCTGGCTGCCCTTCTTTATCTACTCTTGCTGGCTTCTCTTCTCTCGTAGACTACTTGAAAGAGAACATATGGACTTCCTTACTAGATAAGACTCCCAACCAGCTGATTTGCTCGTAAAAAAACAAGAAAGGAAAACAAAACCATAATTTGAAGATGAAGAAAGCCAATAGTAAGCTGCAGGAAGAACTGTAGCCTGTTATGTCCTTTATTTGTTCTACCGCTTGATCGGATGAGTCTTCTCAAAAAGTCACCTTATCTTAGTATGGTCTTAGTGCATTCACATTATTTCACTGCAGATTCCACTTGGGTTGCATTGAGGGTTAAGACGCGTGGTGGAAATCCTTGGAAAATGCGTAGAAGTCTTCAGATGAATGAAAATCTTAGGTGCAGACAGTCAAAATTTTCTGGATAGTCCCTAGGATTTTCTGGAATGTTGTGGCATCATACATAGCAACTGCTGTGATTTTCGCATTTCACCTTATAATAATCCTCACCAAAGCACCAGAGACTTGGCTCCAAAAGGCTTCCTCCTTCAGTTGCTTCTGAATTCTTCACTTGGAGTAGTCAACCCATAACAACAGCAATAAAAGTAAATTGACTACTCCCTAGGGCGCGTATTTGTGGTAGATACCAGCAATACAATGACAAGAACATTCTTTAAGCACTAATGTCCTGCTTTTTCATGCTTTTATAGGTTCTGTTATTGATTTGTTTATATTCCATTTGCTTGTTAATGGTTTAGATATACATTGAATATTATCTAACACACCACTATCATAGGTAACTCTTTTTTTCCCTTTTATTTGTGGCAATATCTGGAATTTCTTATGAAGAATAAGATGGGGATGCAAGTAGTTTATCTTTAGCAATGTTGAAGATGGATATTTACTGGAGTATATATAAATGGACAGACAGGCAAACTAAAATGTTGAGATAAAGTAGGATTTAAGCCATTGCTTTCGACAAGCTATAAAAATGTTATTAAGGATTTGCTACAGAAACAAAAGAAAACTGCTGTTTCTAATTCTTTTTTGGCTTAATCATCCAAAAGTTTAATAAGCTGTGTACCTAAATGGGAGATGGATTTTGCAGTTTTGGAAAAACAGTGTGTTTATATATCCCTTTTGTACCTCTTTTGCAACTGAAACTACAGATCTGTCATTTTAATTGGACTTCAGATGGACGCAAAGTCTTAACTTTCATTACAAGTTGATTTTTTTTAAAGAATCAGATGAAAACAGGGGTGCCTGGGTGGCTCAGTTGGTTAAGCGTCGACTTTGGCTCACGTCATGATCTCGCGGTTTGTGAGTTCAAGCCCCGCATCGGGCTCTGTGCAGACAGCTCAGAGCCTGGAGCCTCCCTCAGATTCTGTGTCTCCCCTCTCTGTGCCCCTCCCCTGATCATGCTCTGTCTCTCTCTGTCTGTCAATAATAAATAAACGTTAAAAAAAAAAAAAGAATCAGATGAAACAGTCACCATAGTTGCATAATGTTTTCAATTATTCAAGGTTTTATAATATTAAGGGCCTGAAACATGTCTCATTTCTCTTTTTATTCTTCACTGGTCCAACCATGATGCCTTAGCCAAAGTTGGGGAATTTAACTGAATACTCAGAGATGACTTTCCCTATTTGCTCAATTATAATATGAATGCGTTTTCCTATGTTATCATTTTAAGCTGTACTAGCGATATTTAGTTATTATGTTTCCCTCCAAAGTATATTAATGAATCAATTGCTTCTTCTAATTGCCAAAATCTTAAAACAGGAGAAGAGGGGAATCTGGAAGGGCAAAAATTCTTTCATTCTTTCCTATATCACTCTACCATCTCAAGACTGAGTTGAATTATTTCTCTTTCATAATCCAATGGAAATATTTATTGAGCCCTTTCCACCTACCAGACATTGTTCAAGATTTGTTCTTGATTGGGAATTTCTTGCTTGGTTTTTTGCTTTTTTTTTTAAGGTTATTTATTTATTTTGAGAGAGAGAGAGAGAGAGAGAGCACAAGCAGGGAAGGGGTTGGCTCTGCACTGTCAGCACAGAGATGAACCATGAGATCATGACCTGAGATGAAATCAAGAGTTGAACACTTAATCAATTGAACCACCCATGTGCCCATGTTTTGTTTTGTTTTGCTTTTAAGGTGAAAAACCATTCCTCATAAGATCCTTTTCTGGTCTTGTCTTTTCTTTTCTTGTTTTTTTTCTTAGAGAGAGAGGGGGAAGGGAGGGACAGAGAGTGAGACAGAGAGAGAGCGAGAGCAAGAGCGAGAGAGAGAGAGAGAGAGAGAGAATCTCAAGATCTTAAGCAGGCTTCACTCCCATTGCAGAGCCCAGCCTGATGTAGGGTTTAATCTCACCATGATGAGAAATCAAGACTCAGATGTTTAACAGACTCAGCCACCCAGGCACCTCAATCTTTTTTTTTTAAGGAACATTCTCCAGAATTGGCAGACACCAAATCATTGTATGCGATCTTTCCTTGCCCCTTGATTTTTTTTTAATTTTTTAAAAATGTTTGTTTATTTTTGAGAGAGAGAGAGAGAGAGAGTGTGAGTGGGAGAGGGGCAGAGAGAGAGGGAGACACAGAATCTGAAGCAAGCTCCAGGCTCTGAACTGTTAGCACAGAGCCTGATGGGAGGCTCAAACTCATGAACGGTGAGATCATGACCTGAGCTGAAGTTGGACACTTAACCAACTGAGCCACCCAGGCGCCCCTGCTTACCCCTTGGTTTTTGTCAGTCGGTCTGGTTCTTTGATGACCCAGTCCCAATGGCTTTTTTAAAACTTGTGCAAAGCTCAACCAGAAAGCACTCACTCTGAAGCTGCAGTGATGTGGGTAGTTCCTAATATACAACAGAGTTAATCGTGCCTGCAGCTTAACAAATGAAGGGAGAAGACTCTTGACTTGTAAGTACAGTAAACTATTCACCTACATATCTGAGCTCTAAGCTTTGTGGCCTCTTGTGCTTGCCTTGAATAGGAAGCAACCAATAGCCTTGAAACAACTGTTTAAAGTAATCTGAAGCATCTGTATGGAAACATTTTAGTATTTACCTTCCTTGCTCACCCTCTTGAGGTTATCTATATTTTCTTAGTCTTACTGAACCCATATTAAATGTTATAGCAGAGGGAGTAGAAAGTAAGAAGATACATACATTTCAAAGGGATGGATCTGATTATCTCACAAAGATATGATGCCATGATGACATCGCACTTGTAAATTACGGCTCCACAATCAGGCTGCTAGGGTTCGAACCCTCGCTGGGCATTACTAACAGTGACCTTGGGCAAGTCAGTCCATTACTCAACCTCTCTGTGTTCCACGCTTGACATTTAGAACATTGAACAATCATTCCTTCTTGATAGAGTTGTCAAGATTAGATAAGATTCAGAGATGGTGCATACAAAGTATTTTACAAGACGAACACGTAGTTTGTGTGGAGTAAATGTGGTTGCATTGTAGCTACGTGCTTCCTTTCTGCTAAATGTCCTATCAGTAAGTTCCTATCCCAAAGTAGCTTGAACTAAGGACTCTATCAGGAGGACAGTGATTTTCTTTAGGTGCCTGCAAGGATTAAGTTTTGACAAATTTTTCTCTCTCTCCACACACAAACACACACACAGAGGTAATGATAGCGCCTAAATTAAAATTCCACTTGATAACTTAATGCAATTCTTCAAAAAGCCAACTGACATAAATACTAAATAGTATTCAAAATTATTAGTTTCTAGTATTATAATTAGGCTATTGTTTATTTGTAGCAAGAATCACTAACTCCGCTCATTGGGCCAGAGACCCATGTGGTATTAGCAAAAGACTTGCCCCTCATGGAGCACACTACTATAATTAGGCATTTTATAAGTCGCAGACATGCCCTTGATTTGCCTTTGCCTGAAATGTTCTCGCTTCTGCATCTATTTCTTCCATCTATGACTCCATCCAATCACTCATTCACACACGGATTCATTTATTTATTTGTTCACTTATCTATTCAAATATTGTTAGAGTGTGTGACTTTTTCCTCTCCAGCAATATTTTTCTTTAAATGTTTAACAAAAATTTTTCCAGTTTTCTGTTTGTCATCTAATATTCAGTTTTTATTATGAGCACATTTTGTTCACGCAATGTCTGCATGGCAGTTTTGTTTGCACACGAGAAAATTAAAATTACATATACATTTCTATGTTCTCAACACAGGACTACTCAGGAACCTCGGTGAGACTAAAGACTAAGCTCTTGTATGAATTCTTATTGGGTATTAAGTGCTTCTCCTTTCCCTTCTGCATGAAGGACGCCTCTGAACATATCATGTTTTCCACTCCTTAGGTACGCCAGATGACAAAAGTCGTCAGGAAGTCCTCCTCAGATGTGGCTGGCATAGCTTTGGATGGATAATATGATCTCTTTGAGAATATCTCACAAAATTAAAAGATAATATATTATGGGCGCATCTAGGTGGTCTCAGTCAGTTAAGTATTCGACTCTTAATTTTGGCTCGGGTCATGATTTCATGGTTTGTGAGATCAAGCCCTGTGTTGGGCTCTGCACTGACAGGGAGGAGCCTGCTTGAGATTCTCTCTCCTATTCTCTCTCTGCCCCTCCTTCCCCACCCCCCCTCAAAATAAATAAATAAACATTAAAAAAAGATAATATGTTCTGGCTCGGTATTAGGAAGAATGTCATTAGATGCTGAGTTGCACTAGAATGGATTTTGTGGGTAGCAAAGTGCCTCTTAGGGCATAAGTTTAAGCAGAGCCTGGGCTATAATTAGCAGGGGTATTGGAGGCAAATTTTGGAGAGTAATTAAATAAGGCAATAGCTATGGCCAAGGTACCACCTTTTTCAGATATTTTGTTGTTTCAAATACTCCCATGTATGGAAACCGAGTAGTTAGAGAACCCAGTAAGTACAAGATCTAGATCTCAGATATGTAATGATTTGTGATCAGAAAAAAGAAAATATTTTAGGTTGGAAGCGGTAAGGGGCTTGACATTTGTTCCCGCTGGGATGAAGGGAAACAATAACCCCGAGTCAAGGTCAGAATGGCCCAAGACAGAGGTAGCCAAGGAGAAGCTTTCTCTCACCTGTACCTCACTGTTTAAGGAACCAGCAGACATGCCCAGCTAAGAGCTTTACAAAGAGCTGCCTTTGGGTTTGTTACCTCTCTGAAATAGAAACCAGAGTGAAACAAAAGGAGGGAAACATTTTGACATGAATAACACTTTTCTTTTTTTCTTTTTTCTTTTTTTTTGTCTCATTGAGAGAAATACTGTGGGTTCCCCCCATGTCCACCAAATAATTGGTCAGCTTTGGTTTTTTCCTGAACGAAACGTACTTTGAGGTTGTTTTGCATATCATCACTCTTTCAGGTCAATCGTCATCACTCATTCATTTGGACAGCATTCATTGATTCCCGCTATAAGCCAAGCACATCTCTACATGCTGGGGAAGAAAAGATAAATTGGGCATGTCTCTGACTTCCGGAACCAACATCTCAGACCTCTGAAAGTTAGTCATGTTAAAAAAAAAAAAAAGATGAATAGCAATACAGCATGATAAATGTTGTAATTGAACTATAAAGAAAAATGGAACTTCTAAGGAATCCATTCTTTACCAAAAGCTACTTCCCAAGAAAAACATGGTATTCTAGATGGATATTTAAATTGCCCAACTTACTGAAGAAGTTCTAGGGGCAACAAATATAAAATCATCTTGCATTGCTGGAAGAAACTCAAATTGTTTACTGTTAAGATGCTTTTATGTTTTTTTGTTATTGTTTTTTTTTCTTTTTTTTAAGATAGAAGCACCTTCCCATTATGGTAATGGGTTCATTACAGTTAAAAAAAAATCATACCTCCTTGAGATTAAATTGAAGTGGTTTTCCATAATAATTCATATTATAACTTATTATTTTTCCAGTAATAGGAAATGAAACTAACTCTTATGTAACTCTTAAGCATTCTCTATAGGCTATATCTCTCTTAATAGCTTACTAAAAATAGTGTGAAATTATTTTCAAGTGGGAGTGTCTCTTCCAAAATCGAAGAGGCTGTAATTTCCAAGTTCTTTGAAAATGAAGATAGTGAGGAGCAAGAGGACAGGCTTGATCATGTTATCGAAGCAACACAGAAGAAAAATTTTTAAATGTAAAGGTAAAAATCAGTTAAGAATATTTTTGAAAAACCATAGACTCAGGAACTTTAAAAGAAAAACCAGTATTTGTTAACATTATTAAAGTAAATTAAAACTGATATTGCATATATACAATAGCCAAAATCTTAGATTTAGTTGACAAAATATTGCTCGCATTTCTGATAAAAAGTGTACGTTTTGTTATCTTTATGGTTCCCTTTGTTAATTTTAAAAAATTCAGACTCAGCCTATGACAGTTGTCACTGGATTAGAGTTCCGACATTAAAAGTTTGAGTATCCCCTCATCTGATGAGGAAGAAAGCCTTCTGACTGGTGTGGATGTTCCTGCAACCGCTTTCAGTCATCAAAATGCAGAATAAACACCAGGATGATTTATGCAAATGAAAACAAAGGAAAACATTTTCTTAATGACACCTCAAAACCTTATCCAGTGGAAATTTTGTTTAAGATTAAATAATGGGTGCTTTATTTAGATTAATTAGCAAGGAGATCACAGTAGTCAATAGGTAACTGAAAGATGCCATCTGTTCCCTTTTCCAGTTATATCTATGAACATTGCATTGGTGTACCAGGGAACATAGAAGAATTAATTAGGCAGCAAATGAAATCTTCTCACAGATGGCACCCATTTACTTCTTGCAAATGCATACCAGAACATTTGTGTGCCTTTGCTTTAATCTTGTTTGCCTCCTTCAAACTTTTGAAGGACCACTGGAGACTGACCATCAGTTGCCTCTTTAAAAAAAGTACAAGAATGTAGGGAAAGTGTAGAGCTTAGCCAAAAAAAAAAAAAAAAAAAAAAAAAAAAGCCTGACTGGAAATAGCATCATGAGGACTTCATAAAGACTTAAACTTTCTCTTTGATAAAACTTTAACCAAGCTGTTTGTTTTTATCCCAAGACTGTTGTTTGTCTCTTTTTTGGTGTGGCTTTTAATGTATAGTAAGAAGTCTTGTCCTAATCTCCCTGCCTATCAATATAGAGATCTGACTTGTCTTCTGAAAGCCGTCCTTCAAAGTTTGTGGTGATATAATTTGCATAACACCTTTTTAAATGTGGCCCTAAATATTGCAAGCCACTGAAAGAAATGATAGAGGAAGATGACTGGACTTAGTTTTATTTTAGATGCTGCTTCTTCAGAGGTATAAGCTTGTAGTTTGAAGAAAATGTATTGTTGCATCAAATATCTCCATTGGAAGAGCACTGTCTCTGATCTTTCCATTCATCTTCTGGAAATAGTACTCTAAATTCTCCTGCTCAACCTTCTAATATTCCAGTCATCCCTTAACCTATTAAAATTGGGCTTATGTCCACACCAGTCCATAGAACTGCCCTTTCAAAAGTCTTGAATGATTTCTTAATTTTTAAGTGCCCTGGTTTTCTCTCTGTAGAATTTCAACATGATTCATTCATTCTTTTCACTCTTTAACTTCAAGAAACATTATCTTCTACTGTGTCTTTTACCTAACCCAAGTGGTATTTTTACATATCTGTTGTTTCTTCTTTTGACAGTCCCTTTGATGTGTATACTCCTTAGGAATTTTATCACACTTTCCACAAGAGGCAGAATTTTCAAGATGCCCAAGACTCTTGTCTCCTGATTATTCAATCAAAGTCTATCCTGGATACCGCTGTAAAAGAGCTTTGCAGATGTAATTAAGGTTACTAATCAGCTGACTTTAAGGTGGAGAGATTACCCCAAATTATCTAGGTAAGACCGTGTAATTAATAATAGGAGCCCTTAACAGATAGAAGACAAAGATAGAAGATTCAATTTGGGGGACATGTTAGAAATGTGTGCAAGGGAGATAACTGTGGCATTTCAACTTTCTTTTGGTCAGCATTTGGGCTTCCTTATAAAAATGTAATAGTTCCAAAAACTTTGGCCTCTTGGCTCGGGTCTGCCTAGCCATTGCCAAACCCTCTCCCTGGATCAAGACCTTCTCTCTTCAACTATCATTTTCTAAACTTCGTCAGTCTCTTTTGTCCATGCTGACATCAAGAGACCTGAAAAGCCAAAGTAGATTGAAAAAGTGACACCGCTCATCATATTCCTAATTTTTCAATTTTCCAGCAAGCTTATCAACATGTGCCATTTTCTTCTCCTTTTTTTCCCCTCCTCCCACTTCTCACGAAGTTGTAATTCTTGTGGACAGAATCTAATAGTTTACAAATAACACTCACATTTCTTGATTCCAGGACATAATTTTTCTGAAGTAAGCACCAAAACCAAAATAGTCTTTAATGATTCCATCGAAGAAAGAAAGATATCCTTTATAATTTCCTAGTGATGTTACTTCCCAACATCATTAACACACCCTCAAATGAGGCATGAACGATACTCTTCTACAATACCATTCTTAAGATGCAATGCATTAAAAAAAATAAATTACTAGAGTAATGCTTTAAAATGTTATAGCTAGTTGGGGCGCCTGGGTGGCGCAGTCGGTTAAGCGTCCGACTTCAGCCAGGTCACGATCTCGCGGTCCGTGAGTTCGAGCCCCGCGTCGGGCTCTGGGCTGATGGCTCAGAGCCTGGAGCCTGTTTCCGATTCTGTGTCTCCCTCTCTCTCTGCCCCTCCCCCATTCATGCTCTGTCTCTCTCTGTCCCAAAAAAATAAATAAACGTTGAAAAAAAAAATTTATAAAAAAAAATGTTATAGCTAGTAGTGTGGACTGTTTAATTAAAGCTATAGACTAGTTGATTATCAAGGATTTTTTTTTCTTTCAATCTAATGATTGGTCAGTATTTTTTCTCATTTTATTACTAACTTGTCTCATCAATTAATCTCTGTCATTGAAGTACAAAGAATAAATCCAATTATTTCCACTTAGGTTTTACAAACTGAATCTTGTGTCAGTCCACTTATTAAATTCATACTAGTTCCATAACATATTGCAGCAATTTATAACACTCAGCAAAGAATTTATAATAAATTCGAGCTTAGTAAATTGCATAACTTTTATCAGGGAAAGTGCAGATTTTCTGAATACTATTTTTTAAAAATAAACCCTTATATAGAGCTATATACAGAGGACTGACTGATGTAATATTCAAAAAATAAATAATTGTAATTTTTATTTATTTATTTTTAATTTTTTTTAACGTTTATTTATTTTTGAGACAGAGAGAGACAGAGCATGAACGGGGGAGGGTCAGAGAGAAGGAGACACAGAATCTGAAAGGCTTCAGGCTCTGAGCTGTCAGCACAGAGCCCGACGCGGGGCTCGAACTCACGGACCGTGAGATCATGACCTGAGCGGAAGTCGGCCGCTTAACCGACTGAGCCACCCAGGCGCCCCAATAATTGTAATTTTTAATGTCATAGGTAGAGCAAAAGAAAGTCTATGATAGATACTTATGCCATTAAAACATGCTCACTAAGACGTCGCCTTTGACATCTGGCATCAACTTGTACACATACCTAGCTCCACAAGAGGGAAAAAAATCTGCACTAACCTTACTTCCATTGGATTATTTCCAAAATAATATCTCACATTGCAAACCCATTCTTTTGATACACACCCCCCAACTCAAAAAATTTAACATATACTCAAATAGTGCTGTGTTTTTTAAGAACTTACAACAGCCAATTGCATGGCTTTAATATGCTAGTTTTTCTTTAAAATCTTAAAGCTAGGGAAAGAATACCAATTCTCTCTTTACCACAAGATTAAGCAAAAGGAAAAAGTGACCCTGAAAACTCCATTTCTGTCATTTTACTTACATTAGTCTTTAAAAACTCATTTACTTATCTGCATTTTTCACATTCCAGTTTGAAATGTCACCATAAGGCAGACACAGAGTACTCATATTTAGAAAAAAATAAACAGATTAAATATATTCCCTGAATCCCTGGGAATTCTTCCAAAACCACACTATTAAAGAGACGATATATAGCTGCTTAAATTGATACTCTTATCTTTTCCTCCATGATGGAAGCATCTATGGTTTTCTTATTTGTGATTGTATTAAGTACAGAGCCTGGTACTTAGTAAGAGCTCAAGGAATATATGTTGCATGGATAATGGCTAATTATAATTTTCTGATCAGTTTTTATATTAATGCATTAGCTAGATTGAGCTCATATGAGCTTTTAGCCATTGTCTCCTTTGCTAGACTGTAAAGAGGGCTCTTAAGTGAAGGGACTTCATTTTGCTTTTGTTGCTTTGTGCATAGGAAATAATAATTGTTTGTTAAGTGGTGGGTAATTTTCAACAAAGAGAGTACCAAATGATAACAGTCACGTGCCTGCAAATTTCACAAAAGAAAATGAGAGAGAAAAAAAGAAAGCTTGTGGCATCTTGAAGCTTTACATGAGATGTACGTGCACTCTTGAGTGTTTTAAATGCGCATTAATATATAAACATTTTATTTTTTAAAGCATAGTCTTTAATATTTTTTATTTTTTTCAATTTTATTTTTGAGAGAAAGAGAGACAGCACATGCACTGGAGAGAGCGCATGCAAGTCGGGGAGGGACAGAGACAGAGGAGGACAGCGGCTCTGTGGGGACGGAAGAGAGCCCAATGCAGGGGCTCAACTGAGATCATGACCTGAGCATTAAGTCAGACACTCAACTGACTGAGCCACCCAGATGCCCCAATGTGCAAACACTTTAATAGCTGCATATATAGGCCAGTATACCTACTAGTCTGTCCCATGGCTGTTTTGTCAAATAAGCGAGTTGAAGTCAGAAATACTTGCCTGAATAGATATCATTATGATTCCAAAAAAAAAAAAAAAAAAAAAAAAATGAAGCGAACAGAACAACTTTGCTACACCGGGCCATCATATACTCTCAAAACCTCCTCCCTCACGCCACACACAAAAACCCACGTGAGAATTGTGCGTCTATCTCTATATAATAGTCTAAGAAGAGTCTGAAAAAGAGAAGATGCTAGCTTGGTCATCATTGAAACTCCATCTCCAGGTTTAGTGCATACTGTGTGTTTTTAGAACAAACTTGCGAATAAACTAAGGCAATCCACAAGACAAAATAAAACTTAATTATATATTGTGTTATAAATGATTATACATTGCTAAGGATATGTGTTCGTGATATGAGGATTAGTATAAAAAGGCCATCAATAACCACGTATATGCCATAATCTTTTCCCTACCAAATATACAGTAATAAAAAGATTTATAAAAGTACAGACAAAATTATTAGACAGCAATTATCTCTGATTATTATTATGGTGGGTAATTTTCAACAAAGAGAGTACCAAATGATAACAGGCATGTGCCTGCAAATTTCACAAAAGAAAATGAGAGAAAAAAAAGAAAGTTTGTGGCATCTTGAAGCTTTACATGAGATGTACGTGCACTCTTGAGTGTTTTAATGTGCATTAATATATAAACATTTTATTTTTTAAAGCATTTAAAGCATTGTATTTTTCAATATTTCTGCAATGAATATATTCTGTTGTGTAATAAAATATAATTACTTTAATAATAAAATATTGCATTTATTTAGAATGGATATGAGGTATCCTGAAAAGCAAAAGAAAATTTAAAACCATCTATAATGTAATCACCCAGAGGTAAACACCATAACTTTTTTTTTTTTTTCTTTTTTGGTTATTTATTTTGAGAGAAAGCACTAGCAAGGGAGGGGCAGAGAGAGAGACAGAGAGAGAATCCAAAGCAGGCTTCCTGTTATCAGCGTAGAGCCAGATGTGAGATTCAAACTCTTGAACCGTGAGATCATGACCTGAGCTGAAATCAAGAATTGGGCGCTTAGGGGCGCCTGGGTGGCGCAGTCGGTTGGGCGTCCGACTTCAGCCAGGTCACGATCTCGCGGTCCGGGAGTTCGAGCCCCGCGTCGGGCTCTGGGCTGATGGCTCAGAGCCTGGAGCCTGTTTCCGATTCTGTGTCTCCCTCTCTCTCTGCCCCTCCCCCGTTCATGCTCTGTCTCTCTCTGTCCCAAAAATAAATAAAACGTTGAAAAAAAAAAAAATTAAAAAAAAAAAAAAAAGAATTGGGCGCTTAACCCACTGAGCCACCCAGGCGCCCTAGCACCATAACATTTCATACACATACCTCCAATCTTTCTATCGTTAAATATATATTTTAACATAGTGAAATCATACTGTGGCCTGGATTATATCTACTTTGTATACATCGTATCTCACAAAATGTCCCAGAGCGTAAGACTTTTTGAAAACATTATTTTCACTGCCTGTATGGTGTATTATATAAATTCATAGATCTCTGAGTAATAATCTAGGGTTAGACATTTTAATTGCTTCCAGGTTTCCACTACCATAAGCAATATTAAAATAAGCCTCTATGTAAATTTATTATTTTTTTTTTTGCTGATATTTTCTCAAAATAAGTGTCCAGAAGGGGCGCCTGGGTGGCTCAGTCGGTTGAGCGTCCAACTTTGGCTCAGGTCATAATCTCGCAGTCCATGGGTTTGAGCCCCACATTGAGCTCTGTGCTGACAGCTCAGAGCCTGGAGCCTGCTTCAGAGTCTGTGTCTCCCTCTCTCTCTGTCTGCCCCCCCAAAAATCAATAAATATTTTTTTTAAAAAAGTGTCCAGAAGAGGTTTTGCTAGTTTAAAAAATAAGTACCTTTTAAGACTTGGGATTAAAGTCTTAATTACTGAATGACTTGGTTACTGAATCACCCAACAGAAAACTTGCAATGCACATGAGGAAAACATAGGAGTGCTTACTTCTCTGCTTTAAAAAAATTCCTTAAAAGTATTCCTATGTAAATACTCATTAGCTTGATTTTTTTTTTTTAATGTGAACTTAGACTTCCACCCATGTCATATCCTTAGTCTGCAACCTCTGTTAAAAATTTCTTAGGCATTTGCCCAGGAATTTTGCGTGTAAATGCATGCGTATATTTATATTTACAGACACACGAATCTGTGTATGTATCTATGTATGGATGTGTGCATGTATGTGGGCATACATGCACAAATATACAATACATATATACTATTACATATGTCTGCATGCATTGTGTGTGTGTGTGTGTGTGTGTGTGTGTGTTTCTTTTACCAAAGGTAAACATGGTACCTCTTATTCAGAAGTTTTCTTTTCACTCAGTAATATTTGTTGCCTACCTATCAATATATAGATCTACCTAATGTTTTTAATCATTTTCAGATTCTTGAATAGTATTTTAACTTTTTTATGCTATAAAGTATTTCATGATATGGATGTAAACAACTTGTTTAACTTTCTTATTTATAAGCATTCAAGATGCTTCTAGAAATCATTTTTTCAATATTTATAACACACACACAAAAAAAGGAGGCCATAATTATTTTACGTGACTTGGCAGCAGAATGTGTCTGACTTTATTGGTCATTTGACTTCTTTCGTATGTGTTAATTGCCTGTTCTTGTATATATCTATTTTTTATTAGGTTGTTAATCTTTTGCTTGGTTTTTATGAGTTCCTCCTATAAGTAGAATAACTTTTGACACCTAACTAAAATATGTCTTGTCATTCCTCTTTTTGTTTTTATTTTAATATATATTTTGAATTTATTTTATCAAACATATCAAAATGTTCCATAAAATTTTTGTCTTTTTTATTATGCATATAAAAACTTTGTCCACCCAAATTATGTTATCATGTATATTTTCTTGACGTTCTATTGTAAATGATTTAAACAATTAATTAAATTTCTTTGTAAAGCCACTTTTCTGGGCTTCCATGATATGATACAGCAATAACTTGAACTGAAACAAATGATAGATTTCACCTTATAAAATAGGCCACAGAGATAGTTGTACACTGAGGAGACTTACTCTAAACTGTTCTTCATTGCTGATGTTTAAAAAAAAAAGTGAATATGGTCATTGAAAGGGTCATGTAATTTTTAATGGGGTAGCCTACAGTCATGTTCAAATGCCAGATGAAGTAATTACATTCTGCTTATAAGCAGGAGCAGTATAATTTCGATCAGAAGAGCATCAAGTGAACTGATATAAACCTAAGGGTTTGAAACGCACTCAGGTCACTACGAGATAAATGACACATTGGAGTGGAGATAGGCTCAGAGGTACAATTAATTTGTAGGCTGTTTCTGATGGCCAAATGTCCATGGCCTGTTTCCATGACGGATATGGAAAATAAGGAAAGTGGTGGGAAAGGAGACAAAGGGGAAATGTTAGAATATATGAAATATAATAGCAAGACTTCCAAGGTCTACTCCATGCTAAACATGGCTCTGAGTGCTTGACATGCATGAAATCATTGAATACCCATAATAACCCATGACGTAAATACTGTTATCATCCCCATAATATAGATAAGGAAAAGGATATGATTAAGTGATCAGAAAGATGAAATGATTGACCAACTCACATAATTATTAAGGGTCAGAGGTGACATTTGCTCCCAGGCATTCAGTTTCTAAGATATGTCCCCTTCCACTGAGCTATCTTATCTCTGAAGTCCCATTTTCCCTCATCATTCTGAACAACATCCTCGGAAAGAAGTTCTTGGCAGTTGGTCTATAATTTTCCGTTCTCATCCTTGCTTACTATATTCCCCATTTAGTAATTAAGTGAGTTAATATTTATAAAGTGCTTAAAATAATGCTTGGCATATAGTAAGCAGCATATAAATTTTATTAATGAATAAAATAAATAAACTCAATTATGTTTCAACACTTATTATGTTGCAGGCAGTCTGCCAGATGCTGGAAATGCACAGTTGAACAAAGAGTGTAAAATCCTTATTCCCTTTGACCTACAGTCACGTAGGGAAAAAAAACCTGAGACATTTAAACTTTGCAAATAATTATTTCATAATTCTCGTGAAAAGTGCCACATAAAGAAGTATGATATATCTTGAGGGCATATGGCAGGAAGATCTTTCCCGGATTAGAATCTAGCTCTCAAAAAACCTGAGAACCAAGGGCTGATAAAGAGGTAGGCAAAAAGCAGTTAGGGTGAGAGCCTTCTAGGAAGAAAAAACTGCGGTGCAAAGGCCCTGAGACAGAAGGGATACTGGCAAACTGGAAGATCCTGGAAGAGAGCCATTATATTCAGTTGTATTAAAAATAGGGGCGCCTGCGTGGCGCAGTCGGTTAAGCGTCCGACTTCAGCCAGGTCACGATCTCGCGGTCCGGGAGTTCGAGCCCCGCGTCGGGCTCTGGGCTGATGGCTCAGAGCCTGGAGCTTGTTTCCGATTCTGTGTCTCCCTCTCTCTCTGCCCCTCCCCCGTTCATGCTCTGTCTCTCTCTGTCCCAAAAATAAATAAATAAACGTTGAAAAAAAAAATTAAAAACAAAGAGGACGCATTCAGAAAAACTTCAGAGAGGACCACAACCCTCCCCAGCATCTGTCCCTGTGCATGCCTCGGCTTTTATTTTTGCTTCCTTTTTGCAATACCTAATGCTGGGGACCACTCACTTCCTTTCTCAGGAACCTTCCTTAACACCGCTCTTTCCTGGTGCTCTTCATGGAGTGCTGACCACACCTTCTCTCCCTTTACAGGTTCCGGTTTTGATTAATGGCACCACTGTTCCCCCAGTTGCCCCAGAGAGATACCTAGAAATTACGCTCACTTCTTCTTCTCCTGTGTATCAAATCAGTCGCCAACTACTGTTACATATACTTTCTTCAAATATCCCGAATCTTTGAACTTCTGTCTAGACTCTTTCCTTCAAATTCTCCTTGTTTTTCTCCTGTCTTATATATTGGCCATCCACGTGCTTTTCCTGTCATCAGCCTGGGCTCTGGTTATCTCCCTCATAACACCGCCCCAGTGATCTTTAAGGTCTGCAATATGTTCATATCCCTCCTTTTAAAAAAAAAAAAAATCTGTGTATGACTCCATTGCCTATAAAATTGTATCAGGATATAAGGGTTTCATGAGGCAAGTTTCATGTTTAATGCTTTGTCCACATTTCTGGTCACTCCTCCCCTTCATGTCAACTTCATCTCATTCAAAACTATATATTGTTTCTGGACGCAACTGCGATCTTCCTACGCAAGATTTTTGCAAACATTTCCCTCTGCCTTTCTCTCCGTACTTACCAGAATAATCCCTCTGACTCTGTAAATCCGCTGCGGGCCAGTCCTGTTTTAATACTTTCAGGTAGTACCTGTCCTATAGCAAGTTTTCAAAAATGTTCATATTTCATGGAGCTTTAAATTATGTAACAGTGTTATATACATTGTTGAAACTTGAACATGTTTCTAAAATTCAAATGTACCTTCCAATGCCTTAACTGTGGGAAGGCCGTCACTGTGCTGATGTGAAAATCCTTGACACCCCTCTCAGGTGTATCCTCCAGTGTGGGTGTTTGTGTATATCTGGTCAAATTCCCTTACAGCTCCTGGAGCTTCGTTCGAGTTCCCTAGCCGGGAGCAGTCCGATCCATCACCCCAACTCACGGACTTCAGCATTTGAAATCCAAATCTAACAGTAACCATTTGGCTCCAAAACATGGGAAGAGCTTTATGTTAAGTAGTTAAGTGGAAATTCCACCAGTAAAAGTCTTCTCTCTCTTAATTAAAATTAACAAGAAGCATGTCCCGTTTTGAGACTTGACATGTCAATGGATATTTTCTGTTTGTTGGAGGGAAAAAAAAAAAAGGGAATATGTCACTCTCTTGTAAGCACCACTAAGATGGAAAATCCACCTGGGCCAGAACCTCAAGTCCCTATGAGCCTTATTGTAGCTTGCAGAACAGTCTGCATGAATGACAATCACCCCATCAGAATCATTAACTTAGCATAAATTGCATAACAGATTCCCAAGCAACAGTGAAGAGAAACCCAACTATAATAGAAAAGAAAGTCTTTGTTCTGTTTCTAGCTGGTAGGTAGAAACACACACACACACACACACACACACACACACACTACCTTCGCCGCCCCAACATGAGGAAAAAGCCAGATAATTTACCAAGCTATTCCTTTTCTTGAGCCCAGTGAAAGGTGAATTTGAAAATCAACAAAGTGAACTGAATTCCAAAGGGTCAAGTTTCTCTGAGGAGTGGGGACACACAAAAGCTTTCACCTTTGATGGAACCAGAGAGGGAGAAGCAGGGGGCCAGAGAATCAGAGACAAAAGCAATCAGCTAGAATGTTAACCAGTTCCTAAAGGTGGAGCGTAGGCCAGCAAATCAGTTAAGAACGAAGCCCTCAGGCAAAGGAAGTAAGAAAGCCCTCAGGAGCTGTTTTTCACAAGCTGCACCTAGGGCTCACAAAAAAAGATTGAGGGATGTGAGACAGGGCAGGAGACTGGAGCGTTCCCTTCAGTGGTGCAGGCATGCTGACGAAACCAGGTGCTGGCAAAAGGACACAAACCTGCCTCCCCCATCCCAGGACTCTTCTTTTCATAAAAAGAAAAATCCCACTTCTCAAGCTGTTGGTGTGGGTGAGAATGCAGGAAACACTCAGGCCAGGCAAACAGATACCCAGGCAAAACCCAGCTGCTTCTGAGAGAAGAAGCATAGAAGCAATCCCATTTGCTTCTGGAAAAGAGGAAGTTAAACCTCTTGGGTCTAGTGTCTGGCCCCAATACCGAGCAGAAGACTGTCGTCACTGGAGAAAGGGAAGAAACTCTCCCCCACCCCAGACCCAACACAGATACTCTTGCAGAATCCGCCTGCTTGCTAGGGCTCCCATAACAGAATACTACAAACTGAGTGGCCAAAAGAAGAGAAATGGATTGTCTCAAAGTTCAAGAGGCTAGAAGCCCAAGATCAAGGAGTCAGCCTGTTGGGCTGCCTCCTAGGGCCATGATGGAAGAATCTCCTCGATGTCTCTCCCTGGGCTTCAGTGGTTTGCTGGCAATCTTTAGTGTTACTTGGCTTGTAGAAACATGACCTTGAGTTCTGCCTTTATCATCATATGGCGTTCTCCCTGCGTGTATGTCTGTGTTCCAGTGTTCTCTTCCTATAAGGACATTGAGTTACATGGAATGAAGGCCCACCCTAAGACCTCCATCTTAATTCAATACACCTGCAATGACTCTACTTCCAAATAAGGTCAGATTCTGAGGTAACGGAGGCAAGGATTTCAACGTTTGAATTTGAGAATGGGAGACAATTGTCCGCAACAAGACAGAATCAAAAATGCTAAGAAAGCCCCGGCTTTGAGGCTCAGATTCATAGGATCTTCCTAATACTGAGGCTGGGACAAGAGAATAAAAATCCCTACCCATCCTACCATCACTCCAGCACCAAGTAATTAGAAATCATATTTAATTCAACAGAAATTAAAACATACCACATTAACGTTGGCGGAATACAGCTAAAAGCAGTGTTGAGATGGAAATGTATAGCGTTAAACACTCACATTGGGAAGAAAGAAATATCTCCGATCAGTGAATTATGCTTCTGAGAATAAGAGCAAATTAAACATGAAACATCAGAAGAAAGAAAAGAATAAACACCATACATAAAAATTAGTTTGAAGTGGTCTAGATTTAAATGTAGAGAAATCCAAAGGAGAAAATCTTTGTAACTTTGAGTTAGACAAAAATTTTCTCACATGCAAGGAGCACACATATTTTTAAATATTTATAAATGATACTCCCTTAATATTAAAAACTTCTATTTTTAAAAGACATGCTTACAAAAATGTAAAGACACCCCGTGTACTCATTGAAAATATTTGCCATATGCATTTATGATATATAAGGAACACCTACATCTCAGTAATGAGAGGACACAAAACCAAATTTAAAAAATGGGTAAAAAAACATTTTATGAAAAAAAATAGTAAAAAAAATAGTGTATGAAAATATGCTTAATATCAGTAATTATCAGGGAAATTTGAATTAATACCACAAATTAAAACCAAAATAAGATGGCTAAAAGATAGAAATAACAATGACATTTTTTAATGTTTATTTTTGAGAGAGAGACAGAGTGTGAGTGAGGGGGAGGGACAGAGAGAGACAGGGAGACACAGAGTCCAAAGCAGGCTCCAGGCTCTGAGCTGTCAGCACAGAGACTGACATGAGGCTCAAACCCATGAACCCTAAGATCATGACCTGAGCCAAAGTCAGACACTTAACCTACTGATCCACCCAGGCGCCCCAACAATAACAATACTAAGTGCAGAAAAAGTTGAGGTACCACCTAGAAATCACATGCATTATTGCTGGGAAAGTAAAATGACATATTCATTCTGGAAAAACACTCGGCAGTGTCTTATACACTTACCCAGTATCTACCTAGCAAACCAATTTTTCCATATTCATTCAGGAGAAATTAAAACATGCATCCACACAAAACTGAGTATTTATAACAGCTATTCATAACAGCCCCTAACTAGAAACAATCCCAGTGGCCACCAAGGGATATGACTGTACAATGGAAAACTACCTAGCAAAATAAGGAAAAACCACTGAGATACCTAAAGCCAAGAATGGATCTCAAAATAGTATCTTCAGTGAAAAAAAACAGACATAAAAAAGATAACTACCAAACGATTCCCTTTCTATGTCATCTAGAAAAGACAAAACTCCAGGGATAAAAATCAGATGAGTGGTGTCAGGGGCTAGATGTTGGGGGAAGGGATTTATTACAAAGGGGTAGGAGGGAATTTTTGGTGATGGGTTACAGGTTATGTCTGTGTATGTTTGTCAAAATGCATTGGGCTGTGGGCTTAACATGGATGGGTTCTAATGATTTAAAGTGTACTTCCATAAGCCCAACTTTACAAAGTACAACAAAAGAAATACTTCCTATGAAATATTTTACATAATTAACAAGAAAAAAGTCATATCAAAGACTTTTAGCTGGACTCTACATGTGATGATTGTACAAGACCATTTAATTACACTGCCTCTTTGTGCTTGAACAATTTCCTTCATTCTCTGTATATGGAGTTTCTGTTATGCACTATGGGTATCAAGCCCACTTACTTAATGAGGGAGTAAAATCAAGACTCTGTGAAGACTCATGATTTAGTCGTATTGGATTGGAAGTCTATGCCTTGACATTGTGCAGCCTATATGCCCATGGCCCGTGCCTGCCAGGTGAAGTGTGAGACCGGGAGAGGAGAAACCAGAGAAAACAAAGTACCTGGGGCATTGCCATTCCTGACTGTTGGGATGTTTTCACAGTGAAAATTTTCTCTTGTCTCCCACTTGCTTTAGTTATCTCCACATGACTAAGTGTCACTGCTTCTTTTTTTTTTTTTTTTAACATTTATTTATTTTTGAGACAGAGAGAGACAGAGCATGAACAGGGGAGGGGCAGAGAGAGAGGGAGGCACAGAACCTGAAACAGGCTCCAGGCTCTGAGCTGTCAGCACAGAGCCCGACGCGGGGCTCAAACTCACGGACCGCGAGATCATGACCTGAGCCGAAGTCGGCCGCTTAACCGACCAAGCCACCCAGGAGCCCCTAAGTGTCACTGCTTCTGAATAGAAATTTAAGCAGGTCATGATTTTTCTGGTTATACATGGTTAACATAACACTCTGTGGTCACTCCAAGTTGCAAGGTAAATCAAGACGTAGACTATCCAGTGAAAAACATAAACCACTTCAATTTTCATCCAAAGGCAACGGTTCATATGTTGCCAACCACAGATTTGTCGCCTGCCTTCAGGGCGGGGATTCTCACTGACTCCTGTAGCCACATTCACCTTTTCCCCCCATTTGCCACTCAACCCACGTCTAAAATCAGAACTGACCTCTCCTTAGTGGGCTAATGTGGTGAAAAAAAAAGAGGAAGAAGGAGCAGCACATTTTTATTTGACTGTTATAAATAAATCAGAATGAAACAAAACAAATGAAACAACAGTATCCTCCTAATAGCTGAGAGCTCACAGGTAGCCAGCGTGTCAAACTAACTTGGCACCCTACATAAACAATTTCACTTCATATCAACATCAGAAAAGGTTACTTCTCGACGAGAGAGGAGACACAAACAAGGGCACTAGACAACCACAAAAAAAGGATCAAACATTTCTCCTCTCTGGCTAATACAGGGACCATTGGTTCTTTACCAATGCCAGTTCTATCCCACTTTATTACTCCTACCCCTTTTATATAAGTTACTAAGAGGCTCATCACCAAACTACTTCTTGCTTACTAATGACTTCCAATCCAGTACAACCCCTCACTTTCTTAAGGCAAAGTCAACCATTCAAGCCAAACTCTATCCCAAGAATGCCCTATGTTCCCTTACACTGACTGACTCCACAGTTCTTAATGGTGTAAGGTTTCCCTTATGTTAGTAAAACTAGCACTGTTTGACTTCATTATTTCTTCCCTGGGCTTTAGTGAGATGGTTTTGTATTCTTTGAACCTAGCAAACACCCAGAGGTCATTCTTTCTCTTAGGAACATGACCCTGGATTCCTTGGAGGAGTCCATGCTGGGTCCCTCCTGCCACCATATTTACCCCATGGAAGGTATGCTCCTCCATTTCCTCCACATCTAGACCGTGTTTTTGTGTGTGTTTTGTTTTCTTTCAGAGTTTTCAGAGTTCTTCTGCATATAAACTCCCTCCACTGGACTCCCAGGCAATTATTCCAGGAAGAAGTTGAAAGATTCCAAGATGAAACGCTGGGCTACTCACATTCCTCGTGTGTTTCATCTCTGGTCCAAGGGAAAAGGTCATGCATCCTCTTTCCTCTATACACTTTGGCAGAACAGTTCAGTACCAATACAGACATAGCTCTTCCTCACTCTTCCAGCAAGGCCGCTTACCAACCCAAATATCTTGCAGCCAGGATCTCCCAGGTGGGAGGCGGGTATCATTGCTTTGCGCACCCGCACTTCTGGAGAGACCGAGTGCAGCTTTCCCCAAAGAAAAAAAAATCTTCCAATGTCTCATTCTATCTAAAATGTAATCATTTTAGACAGTCTGCAAATTCTAGAAAGCTGGGAATCTATGCCTGTGAGTCAGTTATTTCTCTCTGGGATCATCACATCTATCGCATGTAGGGCACAGCGCCTTGGTCAATAGTGCCTATATGAAATCTTGTCTTTTCCTCTGAAACTAACCATTTTAATAGTTTCACTCTTCCACAATCAATAGAACTCAGAAATTCAAAAATAGACCTTTTCTTATTCTTTCCCTGAACTTTTTTTTTAATTCTGTTCTCCCATTTCCAATGATGGCACAAATTTTAATCTATATGCTTTCCCGTAAGTTCAGTGTCATATGGTGATTATTTTTCAGTCAAATCAAGAATATTATTCCAATCCCAGTCAGGTTCCTAGATACCATTAGGTATTCCTTCACTGCATTTCCTTCCCACCTACCCTCCCACCGCAACTCTACACACCCTTTGTCCACTGCCCAGCCATGCCAGGCTGGGAGTAAACTGCTTACATGATAGTGTGTCCACTGCTGGTGGGAAAGTCATGCCTCCTTCTGGTTTCCTCGGTTTCTTTACAATCCTGAAATCCTGCTGTTTTTCTCTATTACTGGAGTGATCATCTGATCTGGTTCCTGATGTAGCTGCTTCCCCCACCTCCTAAAGGCGACCAGTCCATAGGAAACTTCTGAAGACTTCCTTTAGTCTGATTGGCAGCCTCTTTGGATTGGAGCTTCACCCTATATCCTACTCCGAGCTCAAAGGAAAATTAGGAATGATTTGATGTCAGTCACTTTTGGCAAGATGGGGATGGACTGGAGAAGGGAGGGATCTTTCTTATTAGCTTCCTTTACAACCATTCCTCCATTTTTTTTTTTTATTTTGTCTTACTAAATGGTCTCATTCAAGCCATTCGCTACCCTTTCTCCCCACCCCCCATTCAATGTCAATGTCTAATCAGTCAAAACCCTCAGGTCAGAACATTAAAGAAACCTGGTATTTATTTTATCTCTGCTACTTCTTTTCACACATAGACCTGAATCATCTTATTTTTTTTAATAAAATATACTTCTGATCTTATGATTTATATGCTTTAAATCTATAAATCTTTTTCCATTGCTTTTCAAGACATTCCAAGTACTTAGCACAAAATTCCCTTCTTACTCTGGCTTCCATCTACCTCTCTAACCTTATCTACCATCCCTTCCCCAAATACACCCTGCGCGCTAGTTTCTAAAATATGTCAGGCTATTTCATTTCCCTCTGCCTTTATTCTTATTGTATTTTCCTTCAAGAATGTTTTTCATCATTTATAGTGCATTTAAGAATGGTTTTTACAAATAGGAAAGACTATTCAGAAGTTTCTTTCTGTCTTAAAAATTAATATTTGATTTATTAAATTTACCTATTTGAATTCTTAGTTCCTTATCAAGGTTTTAAGTGAAGTTCGTAAATCATATTCTATATGTAGAGTGAGCTGATGTTAGCAATTATTTTTAAAGAGTTTTCGAATATGTTTGGTCCCATTTAAAAGCTTTTAAAATGGAGCATTTTCCAACCTTTTAGTTTTTTATTTTAATATATTTTAATTATTCTTTAACTATTTTACCTGATCTAACTACAAAGCCTATCTATTTACAAAACCTATTAATAGCTTTCATTATAAGAAACATAATTTTATATTTTGTTGGTAAGAAATTATATGTCATTTTATATTGACCCATATTATTCACATATTTCTTATTTGCAAATTTACCTATTTGCTGAAGCTTCTTTATAACTCCGAAATCAATGTCTATGGCATATTCGGGGTCATTCATAGGCACATGAATGTACAGAGCAGAGAAATTTTTAATTTTATGCCCAGCAGAGGTCAAAGAAGGTGACATACTATAAACAAGTGTCTTTTCTATGGTCTATTTAGTGCCACATTTTTTTTCTTGCATTTTTGTGCTTTTATTGGTGATTTTTTTTTCTATTTAAAATGGCCCCCAAGCACAGTGCTAAAGTGCTGGCTAGTGTTTTAAACTAGTAGACTGATCAGTGTGTTATGGAGAAAATGGGTATATTGGATAAGCTTCATTCAGACTGCTTGTTCCTGGATGTTGACTATGAGTTCAATGTTAATGAGTCAACAATGTATATTAAATAAGGTGTCTTTAAACAGAAACACAAATAAAACAAGATTATGTATTGATTTATTCATGAAAAGGTGATCAGTAGCTCACAAGAACCTAATCTTGTGTTTCCTTTAAGAACAACAGTTCAATATGTGCTATTCCGTGTTCGTGGTGACTTATATAGAGGACATAACTAGTGTAAGGATGAGAATCAACCACAACTCCAAAAAAGGAAAAGGTTGCCAATTAAACGATGACATACCATTGATTGAAAGACACGCCTTGAGGGGCGCCTGGGTGGCGCAGTCGGTTAAGCGTCGGACTTCAGCCAGGTCACCATCTGGCGGTCCGTGAGTTCGAGCCTCACGTCGGGCTCTGGGCTGATGGCTCAGAGCCTGGAGCCTGTTTCCGATTCTCTGTCTCCCTCTCTCTCTGCCCCTCCCCCGTTCATGCTCTGTCTCTCTCTGTCCCAAAAAAAAATAAATAAACGTTGAAAAAAAAAAATTAAAAAAAAAAAAAAAGACACGCCTTGATTTCAGGAATAAATGTGTCTCAAAACTTTTAAAAATATCTCAGAATTGGTAAGTGAATTCATAAATATTGAAAATAATTTATGAGTTGGCTGGGGTGCCTGGGCAGCTCAGTTAATTGAGCATCCAACTCTTGATTTTGGCTCGGGTCATGATTCCAGGGTTGTAGGATTGAGTCCTGCATCAGGCTCTGCCATCAGCATGGAGACTGCTTGAAATTCTCTCTCTCCCTCTGCCCCTCCCCCCATGTGTGCTCTCTCATTCTCTCTGTAAAATAAAAAATAGATAAATAAATAATATACAATTAAAAAATTTATGAGTTGATAAATAATGCTTATAAATCCGTTGAGTTAAACCTATAATTAGAATAACCCTTAATTGTTCTTGAATCTTCCATTGGTGAACACAAATTTAGAGCTGATTTCAACTGAAAATAGTAAATCTAATTCAGCCACTTAGTTATACAGTTTAATCTGGAGATATTACAATAGGTTAGATTCTATTAAAATTATAATTACAAAAAATAACCAATGCATGCAGATTCTTTCATAGTACACATTTCTTAAATTGGGTTTTGGTTTCAATTTTGTAGCTTACAATACAAGGTGCGTCTGAGTTTTGATGAAATCTGGTAATATCCCAAATGCCCAGAATGTGCCCTGCACCCCCCTTCTTGATATACTTTACTCCCAAGGTTTTAGCTTAACTTCACATCTTTGTGGTTTTCCCTCATGCTACCAGACAGAGTTAAATGCTATCTCCTTTCCTTCATCCCCATCAATCTATCACATTTGATTTATGTCTTTAAAATCATATTAAATATATAATTATTTTTAGATGTACTGTCATTCCATTATGTGGCAGACATCAATCCTTATCTTTGAATCATTAGTGTCTCCCATAGTATACTATATAGCAGATACTTTATACATATGACTTTTTTCTTTTATACCTGTTATGTGGCATATCCTATGCTAAGCACTGAGGATAAAATTTCAAGTAGGATTGGCCTTGACTTCCAAGGGCTTACAGTTTAAGAAAGTAAGTGGGGCACCTGGGTGGTTCAGTTGGTTAAGCAGCCAACTTCGGCTTAGGTCATGATCTCACAGCTCATGAATTCGAGCCCCGTCAGACTCAGTGCTGACAGCTCAGAGCCCAGAGCCTGCTTCAGATTCTCTCTCTCTCCCCCTCTCTCAAAAATAAATAAACATTAAAAAAGAAAGAAAGAAGAAAGAAAGAAAGAAAGAAAGAAAGAAAGAAAGAAAGAAAGAAAACACAGGTGCTCTGTGAGAACAAACCAGAGGGTCCAAATCAGACTGTGTTGAAATGGGAAAATGCAGGTCAAAAACATTGTCCAGGAGAACTGAGTTTGAAGTTTCCATGTGAATTAAGTAGACCAGAAGATGTTAGTAAAATGAACCCATAAGGTGGGGCTGTTTGTCAAGAAAATTCTCATGAGCTGTCAAATATCAATCAGACAGGTTTTTTTAAGTTGTTTTTTTATTTATTTATTTTGAGAGAGAGAGAAAGAGAGAGAGAGCGCAAGCAGGAGAGGAGCAGATAGAAAGAGAGAGAATCCCAAGCAGCTCCACACTGTCAACACAGAGCCCAAAGTGGGGCTTGGACCCACGAACCATGAGACCATGACCTGAGCCGAAATCAAGAGTTAGCCACTTAACCAACTGAGCCACCTAGGTACCCCAATCAGATAGTTTTAAGTAAAAGAGGCTTATAGTTCTAAATTCATGAACAAATGTGACATTTAACCAAATTTGAAGTCTATATCATTAGATATCATTAGAAATATAATTGAAAAAAGAATGCACATCTTGTTAAGGGAAAAGTTGTAGAGAATGATTCCTGGGCTTATTAAATTACTCATGGAGGTAATTAACTTTTTTCATTATAGAAAAGAAGCAGAGTTACTTTGCGTTGTTTGTTGGGTTTGGAGGAGTGGGGAAGACACTACTGAAGGACCTTGAGAAACTTAGGACAGAAGAGAACACCAAGTTCTCTACACCAAGTGTAGGGAGCAATTCATAACTTCATAAGAAAATGCTTTAACTTTCTACTTGGCTAAAACATGAATTAGAGCTAAAGACTGAATGGTCATCAGGTTCTTGCCTCTGACTCTCAATGTATAGTTCAGGTTGGAGGGAAAGATACCAAAGAAGCCTGGTGCAGAACTTGTATGGCAGTGGTACTCCTCATCTCTAGAGAAGGTAGAACCCTAGCCACTTGAAATGTTGGGTGTCTCCCTCAACAGTTTTAGGATGGTCGATGCCAGCCAGTACCTGAAGAAATGCTAGGGCATTTCGGACCAGATATGGTGCTTCAGAACACACATCCCTCATGTACAATCTGTGATCGACAGATATGGAAACCGTTGTAATAACATCACGTAATGACCTGAAGAGAGGTGTGTCTGGAGTGAGGTGGGGGACCTTTGGAACATTTTACCTGGTCTGTAGATATCTAATGTCAATTTGATGTTATGCAGAAGAGATTATTTAGAAAATAGACCAAGTGAACCAACGAACTCCCATTTCTTCTGTTTCCTTCTGTAATTGTGGCTTCATAAATGTTCTTGTTTCCTATAATATTTGTAGAGGGCACTGTACTTCAGAGTGTGGTTTGGGGAATTCCAGAGGGTTCCTGAAGCCTTCCCAGAAATTCCCATAGAGGGACTATAGAAGTGAGGGCACTTCCTTCAGAGGAGATCCACTTTTATTGGTATTCTTTGTCTAGGTTCCATTGTAACATTTCATTTGACCAAATAGATCCATGATCAAAAATATAGGAATAATTTTAAGTTTATTTATTTATTTTGAGAGAGAAAGCTTATTAGCTTATTTTATTTATTTTGGTGCAGAGCCAGACATGGGGCTTGAACTCACAAACCATGAGATCATGACCCAAGTCAAAATCCAGAGTTGGATGCTTAACCAAATGAGCCATCCAAGCACCCTTAGTAATAAAACTTGTGACAATATAAATGATACGTGGTGATTCTTATTAATAATAAAGAGTTATGCTTTTAATATAGGAAATAACAATGACAAATATCACTAGGTTCAGATTTGCTTTCAGTTGATTGCTCAACACATATTCAAAAACTATGTGATTCCTAAAAGCCCAAGGGATTTCTATGACCAAAATTATTCATATGGACAGGTCCCATAAGGCTAGAAAACAAATTGGATTAATAGCAGAAGATAAAATATATTTCATAGACATAGGAAAAACTAAACAACGTGGGAGTATTTTTTTCTTTCATATTTTTTATAATCCAAAAAAAAAACAACAAAAGAAAGATTGACAACTGTTATCTTCAGAGCCCTGATCCATTAATACAACCAGCTAAATATAAACATCGAAGAGATAAGGGTGAGAAAAAATTTTAAAAAACACACTACTTTTACAGAGGGGAAAAAAAGGTATGAGAGTTAGAACATGCCTGCCTGTTAAAAATTAATTTAAAGAATGGAGGGAGTTAAGAAAGTGCTTTAAAAATAGTTGCCAATAAATTGAGTTGTTAAATTTAACAGTGACCCATAGTACCTCACTCCTTCCCAGAATTGACATCCACTTTTTCTCCTTTGTGCCTCTGATTAATGCAACATTTATAATACATGGAGAAATCGTGGGTGTACAGAGCTATAATGAGCTGAGGTGCCTAAATCTTGTAAAGATTCTATAACCAGCAGCTGGAAACTGAAATTAGGATGAAATCATTTAAGTCCAAATAATGTAACTTCCCTAACATCTGTCAAAGACTTGGCTTTTAATCTTATGATTGGAAATGGGTATTGCCACACGAACAGAATTTTCCTGGTTAACTCCGTCATTGTCACTGTTAAAGTGAATTTTATGGTGATTTTAGGGTAGAATTTCAGTTAATTCTCTGAAGATTACACTGCACAGGGACAGAGGAGACACCTGAAAAGCAAGATTTTTTGTTTCGTTTGTTTTGTTTTATGCTACTTGCTATCATCTCTAATGAGCTCACTAAGAGGGAGAAGTATTTCTGGCTTCTGCTTGGAATGATGAAGATGGAGAGTAGGGAATGGGTTCCTTAAGACTCAGTGGGTGCTGTCATAGATATTGTCCATTCTCAAATGTTTATCTTTTCACCTTATCTTTCTTTCCTCATCGTGCATCTCCTGAAAATCTGGAAGACAGGTGGGGGTCAATTAGATGGAGGCACGTTAAAATTTCTTCCTAAGGTTGTGAAATTAATTACAAGATACAGAGTTAAAAATGAATTTCATCTAAACAAGGAATAATTTTAGCACATCACCTGCAAAATTCGAGACATAAGATCGATATGTATTAGTTGGGGGGTCTCCAAAGAAACAGAACCAGGAGGATAGAGAGAGAGAGATTTATTATTAGGTACATAATAGATATATAAGGAGATTTATTATGGAGAACTGGCTCATACAATTATGGAGGCTGAGCTATCCCACCATCTGCTGTCTGCAAACTGGAAAACCAGGAAAGCAGGTGGTATAGTTCAAAAGCCCGAGAACCAGAAAGCTGATGGTCTAGACCCCAGTCCAGATCTGACAGCCCAAGAACCAAGAGCACCAAAGGCAAGATCCCTGTCCCAGCTCACAGGACCCAGCAGAGGGTGGGACTCCTCCCTTCCTCCACCTTCTTAGTCTGTTCAGGCCCTCAGCAGATTGGGTGATGCTCTCCCACCCTAGGGAGGTCAATCATTTACTCAATCTGCCAATTCCAATGCCTACAGTCTCTCCCAGAAATACCCTTACAGACACACCCAGAAATTCTGTTTAACCAGATAGCTGATCATTCCAGGAGCCGGTCACATTGACACATAAAATTAACTACCATACAATACAAAAAGTCTGTTACTGTTCTAAAACTTAAATGTGTATATCTTGTTTGTTTGTTTGTTTCTAAATCTGGAAACTCCACTAACCACATAGACGATCAAGTATGTTCGTGCATTTGGTGACATAACGGTCTCTAACGTTCACTCACAGCTGTCTGATTGCATTTCTAAAAGAAATGCTTTCTTTCCCTATAAAACAAAGTGAGTTCAAAAACAAATTATAAATAATTTTAAATTATTGTTCATTTTTCATATTATTCCTATAATTTTACCTCTATTAATTCAACAAACAAGCGGTTTGATTCTATCTGACTTCTTTAAATGACACAAGTTGGCATGATTGGGGAAAAAAAAACAACAACACTGGCAAGGATTCATTGAAATTATAATTGATATTTGTAATGGCTTCAAGATGCATACATGGAAAATATTCCAAAAACCTCCAGTATTTTCATTGTAATTCTTCTATTTCCTTATAAATATCATCACACCTTAGCTTACATGTTCCCAAGTTTGGGGGCTGCAAAACTTTCTTTTTTCCAATTGGAAACGTAGTTATAAAACATTCATTAAATTTTAATAAAGCTCTTTTCCAGAAGTACACTCTGCTCCAGTGGGTATCGAAATCTTGTAACAGCTAATTATGGAATGTGAAGGTTACATATTTTTCGGCCCAATAACTGTAAGATGCTAAACAAAAGATCAAAAGATTAGTTTTAATAAAACTCAATAAACCAAAAAGTGTAAATAACACAGATGAAGAAGCTTTGAAATGTCAATATGGTTTCTATATGAGATTTTACTTCTGTTGTAAGTAAACCAGAAAAAGAATTTAGGTACAAGCGATTTTTATTAGCATTCACTGAAATTTTCTCTTAGTTTTAAATGGTGGCATATATTATATAACATGGTTTAAAAAAATAGGATCTGCTGATGTTCCCTAATTTTGTACGTTCTTCAGTGATTTTCTTTATTTAAAAGTAAAATATCTCAAATATGTAATGTTACGTATTTCCCCCATATTAACTAAAAGAAAAATACAAAGTGAATTTGAATATTTTTCACAACAAGTAGAAGAAGAAAAACTGTTAGAAGAAAAATCTAGCTGAAGTTTGCTTTGTAATTACAGACCCAGAATTTAAAGAGAAAATGTTTTGAGTTTGGACGTAAGTAGACTAACCACAAATAACAAATAACCCTAATTCTCTATAAACGGACTAACGTGCTGAGTACAGCTTTATGCCATGCTGATCCCAGCTCCACGAGAGCGAGCTAAGCTACACTTACTCAGTGGCAGGTCACACTTCAGAACCTTCTGGATTCTTACTGACACAATACACACGCCTACAGCTGGGGCCAGGGACCATTTGGAGCCAGGCAGAGTAGGAATTACAGTGAAGAGCCCCCCATGCCCTTAACCGTAAGCCATCAACGGAAAATAAACACAGGTGGAAGGAAGGCACTCCTTCCTACTACAACCTGAATTTATCGCTTTGTCTCTTGGTTGTTCTGTGGAGGAAATCGTCACCCCAGAGCCTGTAGCCTTGTCTTGTTGCCACAGCTCCTGCAACATGGCAGTGCACAAAGTCCAAACCGACTTGAGAAAGAAAGTGTGTTGAGTGGAACCTTCAGAGGAGGAAGGGATATAGGTCTGCTGGTGGGTGGTTGAGGCGGGGACATATCCGTATGTTCAAAATGGTCTTACTCCTTTAATGTCTCTCCCCCTGTTCCTTTCAATAAACCCTCTGTATTATCCAAAATCAAGATGGCAAGAAAGCTGAGAAAACACTTGAGTCACCGGAATTAGCGTTAAAATTGAATTTATCCGATTTTTCAATGAGTGTGGTGTTACGACATCATATTGGAATTATATTTTTTGATTTTCCAAAGCTATACAGTGGTTTACCAGAGGCTGATATACTTTTCCTTTTTAAACAAAATTGTATTGACAAGTTTTAAAAAGTTTTTCCTTATTGCTTTATTTATCTTCTTGTAGATTCTATAGAAATGAATGACAAAAATAGAATCATTTGGGGTTCGGCTTAAACTTTTATTCCTAATTAAAATATATATAACTTTGGAGTGCCTGGGTGGCTCAGTCGGTTAAGCATCGGACTTTGGCTCAGGTTGTGATGTCACAGTTCGTGAGTTCGAGCCCCGCATCAGGCTCTGTGCTGGCAGCTCGGAGCCTGGAGCCTGCTTTGGATTCTGTGTCTCCCTCTCTCTCTCTGCCCCTCCCCCACTCGCACTCTGTCTCTCTCAACAATAAATAAACATTTTTAAAAAGTATATATATACATATACACATATACACATACATATATATATGTGTGTATACATATATATACACACACACATATATATATACACATACGTGTATATATATATATATATACACACATATATATGCATATATATGTGTATATATATGTATATACATATATATATACATATATATATATATATATATATATATATATAACTTAAGGCTTTGTGAAATGTAGCCCTCTTAAAACTGAAAAGAAAAAGATAAAAGCAATTCAATAGAGGGGCGCCTGGGTGGCTCAGTCCGACTTCGGATCAGGTCATGATGTCGTGGTCTGTGAGTTCGAGCCCCACATCGGGTTCTGTGCTGACAGCTCAGAGCCTGGAGCCTGCTTCGGATTCTGTGTCTCCCTCTCTCTCTGCCCCTCCCCCAGCTCATTCTCTGTCTCTCTCTCTCTCTCTCTCTGTCTGTCAAAAATAAATAAACACTAAAAAATTAAAAAAAACAATTCAATAGAAACATGTACAATATTATTATATAATATACATTATATATAATTATATAAATATTTTATGTAATTAATATATTCTAAATATATATTTGTAAAAATATAATTCTACATTATACAAAATACAATACTGTATTATATACTTAAAATTTACTAAGAAGGTAGATCTTATGTTAAGTGTTCTAATCACAAAATAATAATAATCATCATAGTAAAAATAGATATGGGAGAAAACTTGGGGAGGTGATGAAAATATTTATGGCCTTGATGGTGACAATGGTTCACCAATGTATACTCATCCCCAAATTCTTCCAGTTTTATGCATTAAATATGCTTTCTATGTGTCAATCATACCTCAGTAAAGTGGGTTTTGTTTTGTTTTATTTTGTTTTCGAAAGACCAGAGCCTGGACTCAATGTGTTTCTCACCTCCCAAACCCCTACCCCCAACCCTGGCCTCAAGGTTCACCTTACAGTTCTCCTGGTCCTGGAGCTCAAAAAAAGTGTTTTTTTAAAGTTAATTATTGGGGCGCCTGGGTGGCGCAGTCGGTTAAGCGTCCGACTTCAGCCAAGTCACGATCTCACGGTCCGTGAGTTCGAGCCCCGCGTCAGGCTCTGGGGCTGATGGCTCAGAGCCTGGAGCCTGTTTCCGATTCTGTGTCTCCCTCTCTCTCTGCCCCTCCCCCGTTCATGCTCTGTCTCTGTCCCAAAAATAAATAAATGTTGAAAAAAAAATTTTTTTTAAATAAAAAATAAAAAAATAAAAAATAAAGTTAATTATTATTTAAACTCGTATTATTATTTTCTTATTGGTATTACTTGCTAAAAACCCCCTTGCAAAATAAATAACTTGAGGTTAACCACTGATAAAGAAGTGGAATGTATTACACAATGAAAAGGAGTGCTAAGTAATTCTAAATACAGTCAGGAAAGACGAGGGGAGTCTCAGAGTAAAATGACATCAATCTTCCAACGGCAATATGCATTTGGGAGTGAAATGCCTTGAGAAGACATTGCCTCATGACTACGCTGATTAAGCAGGGAGTTTAAACAAATTCTGAGAGGGCTTCTGGAAACACGGGATTCAAAAAAGATGAGAGACTTACAAAGTAGGGTGACTTAGGGGTGGCTGAGTGATTCCGTCCGTTGAGCATCTGCCTCTTGATTTCTGCTCAGGTCATGATCCCAGGGTCGTGAGATCGAGCCCCGAATCAGGCTCTGTGCTGAAAGATTCTCTCGCTCCCTCGCTCTCTCTCTTTCTCTCTCTCTCTCTCTTTTCATCCCTCTCCCCTGGCTCATTCTCTCTCAAAACAAAGAACAGAACAAAACAAAACAAAACAAAACAAAACAAAACAAAACAAAAAATTTTTTTTCTTTTCCATAAAGCCTTCCACCGTATGCGCAGATAAAGGCAACTATTTTTCCTCAGAGCACCTTAGTCATATTATGTTTTAACCTATGCTCTTTGTGTCCAGGAGAAAGTTTGTATTTTACTCATCTTTCTATGACCTGCGGCCCCATTTCACAATACCCTGTGCATGGTATAGGCTAAAATGGTAAACCTTTGGCATCCATGAATTTAAAATTTGTTGTTTCATTTATTTGCGAATTAATCATCCTAAAAGACTATGGCCCATAATACTGTGCTATTTTTGATGGGGTCCGAAGTTGATGTGTGAGTGGTTCACTTAGCCCATGAATGAATGATTCCAGACAACTAAACGGTGGCCATGTTCAATATCATTGTGTTACATCCATTCTCAGTAATAAATTAGCTTATAGCATTTAGATTTATTACCATGCAGTTTATAGGAAATTATAAAAATTGGCAAATTATTCATGGTCCCCAGAATGCACCGTCTGCAAAAGTCCAGAGCCCTCTGCAAAGACACTTAAGTGTTGAACTGATTAGGCATTTAATTTGTGGATTAGAAATATAGTATTCAAAATCTCAACTGATTCCAAGTGAAATTTTAGGTGCATATTTGAAGCTATCATAAAGCATAAATCAGGCTTTCTTTTGCCAATATTTCCCTCAAAATTGAAAAGGAAACATTATATATTGGATCTAGAAAGACATCTACATTTTCAATGTATCTTTAGTTAAGTCTGCTCAGATTGTTCAGGTATCATGCTTTGATATATCATCAAACCAGGATTCGAAACCACCTCCTTTCAACGTACAATTGAACCTTAATAATGATCAAAGACTTCTTAAAATTTCCTTAATGCATCCAGGAAAGTTAATATGTTTGCTTTCATAGGAAGATCCAATGTAATTCAATAAAATTTGAGAACACGTCGAGTGCAGTATGCCAAACTACCAGATTAGAACAATAAATGAACAAATGAGGCGCAATCTTTTTCCCAAGGGTATGACAATCTAACAAGGGAAACTAAAACAATCACAGTAAGAAATAACTATGGTAAAACATCTTAAATTTGAAGTGTCCTAAGAAATGTAACCACAAAGTAAGTCCGTTTTCAAGGAGAGCTGGGAGGAAAACTTTTGAGGAAGAAGGGGAATTTGAAAGATGAATAAACGTTTAACTGGTCCTGAGTGGAAGGCATAAGCAAAGGCAGGAGGCAGGGAGAGCAAACCACGCTGGAGGAGGAAGGTACTGTTTCATTTGGCCGAGCGTGTGCTGTGCAGTGGGGTGGCTGTGCCTTGCCCTTCCCATGAGGCCTCTCCCCGGGGACGATGCGATCACATCAAGTTTCATTCCGTGGTGCTCTAAAGCACCAAAAGAGACATCTCCTTCCTAAAGCCCAGTCAGAACTTGTTCCAGGGATCTGATGCGAGCCCTGTACTTCTTACGAGCACACAAGTCAGTATCTGCCCTCTCTCACTGGATATTTTTGTTTTATTACCAACTGTGGAGAGCAAGGCTTCGTTACCCGTTAAAGACCTTTGGCTATTACAAGCAGATGACACTGTAGACAGGTTCCAGGCAGAAGCCGTTTCTTCTGAGGATATCTGAAATCACAAAATTAGATCTTGTAGGTAGGTGTGTCTGCCCTATTTGTTTCTAATTCAGTCACACCAAGGGATGAAAGGGGAAAGCTTCACACCCAAAGACCTAGCAAATATAAACAAAACCAAAAACAAAAAACCTGACTGTATATCTGAGAAGAAATAATGGCGATAGATTTTTCATCTCTTAATTTTTTTTTTTTTTCAACGTTTATTTATTTTTGGGACAGAGAGAGACAGAGCATGAATGGGGGAGGGGCAGAGAGAGAGGGAGACACAGAATCGGAAACAGGCTCCAGGCTCTGAGCCATCAGCCCAGAGCCCGACGAGGGGCTCGAACTCACGGACCGCGAGATCGTGACCTGGCTGAAGTCGGACGCTTAACCGACTGCGCCACCCAGGCGCCCCTAGATTTTTCATCTCTTGACGGACCTTCAGGAAAACAAAACCCCAAACAGTATGTTTCCAAAGAAAGAAATCAGTACGGCTTCCTCTTAGAGATGTCCTTCCTGTGGGTTATGCCCCAAGTGAATATTTAAGGGGAGCATTCACTTTTGTCGCTCAGTGGGGTCTGCATCCCAGCAGTGAGTTCTCAGGGCTCATTAGCAGTGGATACGGGAGTCTGTCCTACTGGGTTTCTCTCACAGCAAAACTAGAGGTCTCTCCCAGACAAGCATTCTTAGGAAATGAAAGCAATTTATAAAAACAAATGGATATGAAGGAAGGTTCAAAACCCAGAGAATTAGGCATCACTTAACCTGCTCATAAATTATTTTATTTTTAATGTCTTAAACATTGATTTCTTTTGAGAGAGCAAGAGAGAGAAGGAGAGAGAGAATCCCAAGCACTGTCAGTGCAGAGCCCCATGCGGGGCTTGATCTCACGAACCTTGAGATCATGACCCGACCTGAAATCAAGAGTCGGATGCTTAACTGACTGAGCCACCCAGGCGCCCCTCATAAAATCATTTTAAAGTCGCTGAAGTGTCTCAACCACGCTATCCACAATGCAGTAATAAAAATAATTTTTCCAAACTTAAATGTCAAATTGCAACATCCTCTTTAAACTGGTTAAGAAGAGGCTTTGGCATGAAAGACGATCTCTAAGATTGGAAAGACCTGATGTTTTACTATTCAACATGCGACTTTAGGTAAATCTATGACTTTGGGTGAGTTAGGCTCATGTTTATTATTAAATTATGTATCTTAAATGTAAACATTTTAAGTATTAAGTATATTATTTATTAGTAAGGAGACATATTTGAAATATGCTTTATGTGTCAAATTAAGAAGATAATCTTAAAAACAATCATTTTATAGGAAACTGAAAGCATCCTGATTGCCATGTTCAGAAAGGACAAATTATATTGCTGTTACAGGTAACTGTTGCACAATATTATCACAAATATTCACACAAATGTCTTAGATCCTTTAAAACTCCATTTGTGGTCTATCTCTGAAGAGCCCAGTCTTCATATATTACTAAAGTTGAAAAGAAACTTTCAGATAAAAGAGGTTTTATACTGGCTCAGAGAATGGATGGCTGGCTTTTCAAAAACAAACCCAAAACGGATTTTCTGCATTACAGCCTCTGAGTACCAGGTTTAACTGTTAAGCTGCCCCGTTCAAAGATAATTAAAAGTTATGTCCTTTCCACCGATTTCCAAATTGGAAAACATACGTGGCAATTCTTAGTAATACAACTTATGTCAAAGGTTTTTAGAAGTAGAATACAGAAAGCCAGATGGATTTCGTCGGTCAGAATAAAGTTTTGATGTCATAAAGTCCACTGATATTCACCTTTGATTCAGCAGGATGGAAAACTTTGTGAGAGAGAGAGAGAGAGAGCATGAAAGAAAAAGAGAAGCAGATACAACAGGAAATCAGGGTCAGAAAGAAAAAGATGCAACGAGAAAGTGAAAAGAATTTACTCTAGTATCGAAATTTGGAATTATTTTCTGAAAGTTGGTAGTTAGTCATTATAACTCCCAGGAATGAAACCAAGTTGCATCATCCATTCATTTATTCATCCAGCCTAGGGTTAACATAGGATGCTAATCCCCTTCCGTATCTTACTGTATTCACTTAACAAGAACACTCAGCGATGATTAAAGCTTTTCCATTGGCCACGTTTGCTTCGAATGCCCTTTTGCAAAAATTGGAAAGATAGATGACCAACTGTATCATCAAATCCATGACCGCCACCCCACCTGATCCATGAGAGATGGGTCCCGAGAGGGCTTTCTAATCGGTTGTTCATGGAGTCATAATAATTGAGAGGATGGGGTTTCCACCGCTCCCCTTGCATGATAAGTCCAAGGTATAATAAATTTTAAAGTCAGGAAGTAGATCCTGATATAAATCTTCATTAGGTTTTCTTCGCTTTACATGAACTTGAGGACATATGAATAATGCATCCATTTGCCTAGGGATACATAAGTCAAATTCACCTTTTTTTTTTTTAATGGACAATGCTAGTCTACTTTCTCCCCAGGATTAAGAAGAATTAAGTAGCAGACACTATAGACATTGTTAATTCCGCCTATGGATATTTCACAGTTATGCCCCATTTCTCCTGGACACCCTAAATATGCAAACATTATCTAAAATACACACATTAGAGCGGTACTTGCAAGGTATAGAGTCTGATAAGCATAAGCCTTCGGACTGAAGAGAATGTGCTCTTTTGAGTCATTTCTATGATTATATTACCCTCTAATGTTTTTCTATTAGTTATGAAATCTGATATTTTCAAGTAGCATTATTCATTGATGCAATGGATATATATTGAATGTAAATAGTCTCCCTCCTCAAGGACCTTATAATTTAGAAAGAAGGAAACATTAATCAAAGACTCACATAAATACATGTGATATCACAGTAACGATCAGTATTTCAACAGGAGAATAAATGGTACTAAGAGAGTATAGTAGGGAGGAATGCGTTTGGTGCAGGATCTCTCAGCAGGGTTTCCAAGGGAAGTGATGTAAGATGGATCCATAGGAGTAAATAAGGGGAATAGAGGCAAGGGCTAAGCATGCCAGTCCGAGAGATCGGCATGTACAAGGGCCCTGTGGTAAAGGAGGGCTCATTAATAAAACCAAACGTAAGTCAGTGCATCTTGGGTGCAGAGAGTGTGGCGTGAGATTAAAGATGGTGTGGCACCGATATCATGTGAGTGTTTTAAAGAGGAAGACAACATCATCAGGTTTACATTTTAAGAAGGGCATCCAGTTATAAGGCAAAATATAATTTGAGTGGTGGGATATGAGTTCGTACGAGAAAAGTTGAGGAAGTCATTGCAATGGTTAGACTGATGTGGTGACTGAAAAAAAGCAACAGCAATGGTGATGAATTATAGCGAACATCCACTGAACACGTATGTTGTAGTAGGAGAGAGAAACGAGGTGCTTCGAGAGTTTTTTTGGAAGATAAGATTGACAGATTTACCAATAAATTGCAAAGGAGTGGTTAAGGAGAGAAAGGCGTTCAGAATATAAGTAGGTACCTGATTTGTAGGCTTGGAGAACAATGGTACCATTTATTGACCTAGGGACGAGCATATTGGGTCCCCTGTCCACGTACATAATGAAAACCCTTAACATCAAACAAAATTATAGTTTTAAAAATGCCAATAGAATAATCCGGTGGTTTGTCAATCCATCGGTATCAGGGCCTCACTCTGGTGAACTCAGAGCGAGTGGCAGTGACATGAAGTAGAATTCCCGGGCAGCTGTTATTCAGCACTTTCCAAATTTTCATTTATATGAATTACGTTTTTTAATTCTTCTCCAACAGTAAGGAGTTCTATATGACACGCCTCTTTTCTTAGACCTCTGATCATATGCTACCAACAAGGTAACGAATTTTTTTAAGTTCTAGGCAAGCAGTTTTTCTAGAGCTCTTAACTGTAGGAACTTAAAATCTCTCTTTAAATGAGAACAATTAGGTCATGATCCTTTCCATTAGTTTTAGTGCAAAGTGCCCACATTATTGCAGGTATTATTTAAGTCCGGGGAGAGAATCTGAAGCAAGCTTTGCACTGACAGCCCCATGCAGAGCTTGAACTCAAGAACTGTGAGATCCTGACCCGAAGTCTGACGCTTAACCGACTGAGCCACCCAGGTGCCCCGGCACCTTACTTCTTAGAGTTGTCATGAAGAATGTCTGAGATAGTAATGCACAGTGCTCGAGGCGACATCTACTCAAAAAATGCAAGTGGCTGTTATGATGATGTAAACGCCAGACAGTAAGTGATTAGAGTAAGAAAGAAGTGCGTCCAAGAGAGGAATCCATGAGGGGATATGTTTGCCACGCAGAAGATTTTAAATGGATTGAGAGAGAGATTTTAAATGTCTTCCTCCTATCTCTAGAATCCAGAGTTATGGTACCTTGTCCAGAGCAGGTATAGAAAAACTATGTGTATATGAAACCATGTAACTCAATACATTGCAGATTTTCATATTAACAACCAAAAAATGAGTATTATTTTGCCCCTACGATTGGACAGGCTGGAAAATATAACCTGTACACCAACAGCAAAGCAAGGGAAACCGTTTCATACACCTGTTGGTTAGGCTAGCAGGTATAAGCTGCCATGTTTTCATTTCCATTCACAGCTCTGGAGTTTCCAGAGCATCATGAGAAAGTTCACCATAGTCACCATAGTTCACCATAGTCAATTTACCCGGTACAAACCATCTGCCTGTCGTCAGTCTGGACCTGACCACAATTTCAAGAGAGACTGCACATTTCAGGGGATAAATACCAAGAGCAGAAGTCGAAAACAAGTGGCCTAAAGATACATTTTGCTCATCCCACATGGGGTTTGCAAAATGTTTACTTAATTGTCCATCTCAGTTGAGGGAGTTCACATTAAAAACCTAGATTTCTTTCTTTATTCCTTTCTTCTTCTTTTTTTTTATACATTTGAGAAGCATTTATTCCTTTTTTTTTTTTAATATAATTTGTTTTCAAGCTGGCTAGCATACAGTGTATACAATGTGCTCTTGGTTTTGGGGGTAGATTCCTGTGATTCATCGATTACATACAACACCCAGTGCTATGACTCGTCTTGAAAAAGAAAGAGGTCGTCACATTGGGACTGATTTAGTGCCCCCCATCACCTGCTGCTGAAATCTGACCTCTCCCCCTTTGAGGAGAGCATGCACTCTCCAGCATACCTCTATATCACCTGGCCAGTTTATTCACGCTATCAGCTCCCTGGCTGCTGTAGATTCTTGACTTGGGATCGCGGACTCACAAATCACTGATCGGCTACCATGCGCTAGGAAAATAAAGATAAGTAACATAGACGGGAGTAACGTTTCTTTATAGAGTTCACAAAATGCCAGAAATAAAGATAAACAGTTTGAGATTCAAGTTATTCGGTTAGGCCCTAAAATACACTACAAACTTGACAATCTAAAGTTCCCTCTAGCTCTAAAATTCTGGAAGTTTACACTATGTGAGAAGGAAAAGGGGTTCTCTTTAATGAGGTAAGTTTGAAAAATTATTAAACGTGTTTTCTTAACTATACGCCATCTTTCATTTACTAGGTCATAAACAATTTATATCACCTCATCAATGTTGAGACTAACTTACGGGTTTGAAATGCAGAAAATGTGCACACAATGATTTTCTGAGATTTTATGCTTTCTTTAAAGTGATAAAGCAGGCTAATATGTGTATCTCCATTTTACTTACCTCCTAGTAACGTCCTCATAACCATTTCTTTATATACAAAAGGAAAGATACAATAAGGGACATACTGCCAATAAGTTCACAAACGGCTCTGCTGAGTTCTGCTAGCAAGAGGCATTACAATCCAACGGGGTGCATGCAGACAATATTATTCAGAATCTCACACTTCCTTTTCTGAAATGACAGTGCTGAAGAATAATTATCCAAAAGACATTCCTGGCTTGTGTTGCATCTGGGTTAACCTGGGCCTTTGAAGCCATTGCTCAACCAATACCATTTTTTTTAAAGGAACTTGTCACAAGTATGGAAAGAGGTTTGATTCTTGAACTTTTAAAATGTTGCTTTGAAAAATTCAACCTGTAAGAGTGAAGCTTTACAGGAAAACTGAGCCAGTCACAAAAGACAAATGCTGTTTGAATCCACTTATATGAGGTGCTTAGAATAGTCAAAATCAGAAAGACAGAATGTAGAATTGTGGTCGCCAGGGTCTGGGGAGCAGGGGTAGGATGGGGATTACTTGTCAAATGAGTATAGAGTTTTAATCTTACAAGATAAAAAGTTCTGGAGATGGATGGTGGTAATGGTTGCACAACATTATGAAAGCATTTAATATCGTGCACTTAAAAATGGTTAAGATGGGGTGCTTGGGTGGCTCAGTCGGTGGAACATCTGACTCCTGCTCGGGTCATGATCTCACAGTCCATGAGTTCGGGCCCCGCGTCAGGCTCTGTGCTGACAGCTCAACGTCTGGAGCCTGCTTCGGATTCTATGTCTCCCTTTCTCTCTGCCCCACCCCTGCTTGCACTCTGTCTCTCCCTCTGTCTCTCAAAAATAAATAAATATTAAAAACATTTTTTAAGTGTTTATTCCATATGTATTGAGGTAACTTTTTCAGACTTCATCAGAAATGGATATGGGGCGCCTGGGTGGCGCAGTCGGTTAAACGTCCGACTTCAGCCAGGTCACGATCTCGCGGTCCGTGAGTTCGAGCCCCGCGTCGGGCTCTGGGCTGATGGCTCAGAGCCTGGAGCCTGTTTCCGATTCTGTGTCTCCCTCTCTCTCTGCCCCTCCCCCGTTCATGCTCTGTCTCTCTCTGTCCCAAAAATAAATAAACGTTGAAAAAAAAAAAAAAAAGAAAGAAATGGATATAGTATGACTATGCTCAAAAGTGAATAGATGTTAAAAAAATTTTAAGTGGTTAAGATGGTACACTTTATTTTGTTATGTGTATTTTAGCACAATTAGAAAAAAAACAAACATATCTGAATCGTTTGAGATAGAGTACTAATAGCATTGGATCTTAGACATAAACAGCCGTAAGCTAAATCATGGTATGTGCTACCAAAATAAATAAATAAACCACTGCTGATTAAGCTATGACATAATATGCTCATCACTTAAAATGTTTGTTCCATGGGGCACCCGGGTGGCTCACTCATTTGAGTGTCCAACTTCAGCTCAGGTCATGGTCTCTTAGTTCAGGAGTTCGAGCCCTGCATCATGCTCTGTGCTAACAAACAGCTCAGAGCCTGGAGCCTGCCTCAGATTCTGTATCTCCCTCTTTCTCTCCCCCTCCCCTGTTCATGCTCTGTCTCTATCTCTCTGTCTCTCAAAAATAAATAAATGTTTAAAAGAATTTTTAATGTTTATTCCATATATATTGAGATAATTTTTCAGACTTATTCAGAAATGGATTCTGATCATAAAGTATGACCTTGCAAATTTAAAATGAACATTCAATTGAAATAAATTATTGCAACTTTTCCTAAACCTTCCTCATGTCATGGTTTTGCCTCTTGAAATCACTTTGAGACTAAAACTCATGACTTGGTGTTTTCCTACGCAAGGCGGTCCTTGGTGCAAACATGGGCATTTGTAATAGAACATTTCTGTTTCAAGAATGCATAAGACGGGCACCTGGGTGGCTTGGTTGGTTAAGCTTCCGACTTCGGCTCAGGTCATGATCTCCTGGCTTGTGAGTTCGAGCCCTACATCGGGCTCTGTGCTGACAGCTTAGAGCCTGGAGCCTGCTTCAGATTCTTAGCACCCACCCCCCGCCCCCTCCCCCACTCGCACTCTGTCAAAAATAAATAAACATTAAAAAAATTTTACAAAAGAATGCGTAAGAGAACTAAATTTCATTGGTGCTCAGCACCTGAGGCAGGTGATCATTTAAAGTTAAGCCTAATTTTGACTCCAGTTTTGTGGATGTTCTGAACTTGTATTTGCCTTTACTCCTACTTTCCCCCCACACTTTCTTTCCCACAATTTAAAAAACTGGCTGATGAATGACTCATCAAAATTGCTGACACCCCACTCTATCAGGTTCAACGCTGGCACTTTGGGGGGTTGTGGTTGTGCTGGCTGGCAGCCATCGAAAGATGTTACCTATTTCTAGACATGTCTTGCTTTCTGAGGTTAAAAATATCGGGGGTAAAAAAAAATGCATGCATCAGTTTTCGAGGGCTGGAGTAACAAAGTACCACAAACTGGGGACTTACAGCAACGGAAATCTATTCTCTCACAGTGCCAGAGGCAGAAATCTGAAATCAAGGTGTGGGCTGGACCCTACTCCCTCTGAAGCTTCTAGAGAAGATTCCTTCCTTTCCTCTGTCCTACCTTCTGGCAGTTGCTAGCATTTCTTGGCGTTCCTTAGCGTGGAGGCACATCAATCCCACTTCTGCCCCCATCTTCACATGGGCTTCCCTTGTGTCTCTTATGGCCTTCTGATGATGACACCAGCCACGGGATGTAGGGTCCAAACTAACCCAGTGTGGTTATTGGATCATTAATTACTTCTGAAAAGACTCCATTTCCAAATAAGGTCACTGTCTCAGTCCGTCCCAACTGCTATAACACAATACCACAGACTGGGTATAAACTGTTATAAACAACAGAAATTTGTGTTTTTTTTACATTTCTGGGGGCTAAAAGTCCAAGATCAGGGCGCCAGCATGGTCAAGTAAGAGCCCTCTTGTGGGCTGCAGATTCCTCATCGCATCCTTGCATGATGGAAGGGGTGAAGCAGCCTGGTGGGGTCTCTTCGATAAGAGCACTAATTCTATTCACGAGAACTTCATCCTTGTGAGTTAATCATCTCCCAAAGGCCCCACCTCTTAATATCATCTCTTTTTGGCGGTTAGGATTTCAACCTATGAACTTGGGTTGGAGGGGATGGGGGGACACAAACACACCTTAAGAGTCATGCTCTCAGGGCATAAGCTTTTGAGGGAGAGCGTTCAACCCTGGATGGCTGTTGATAAAATACAGCCAGTGCTATTAACATTTATACAGGCCTATCTCATTTCATGACCACAACCACACAAAGTAGGTTGTTACCATTTACACACCAGATAGAAAGGAAGTTGGCACCATTAAGTGAGTTGCCCGGAGTCACACAGTTAATCGTTAGTGAACCCCAGACTTGAAGGTGCATTTGTTCAACAGAACGGTCCATGCACTGTGGTTTCATTTTTGCTGTGCCATACTAAGGCGGAGAATGGTACCCTTTATCTTCCATTTGCCCCACCAGCTCCACACTTTGATGACCCACCCTGTGCTCTTGAAGCTGAACTCTGGAAACCGAATCACCAGGGCAGTCTTGCACCCACTTCTAGCTGAGCTCCAGTTGAATTCAGTGAGTGAGAGCCCTCAGCAGCAGATAGGCCGGGTGCAGGCCAGGCAGGGTGCACATGCTCAAGGCTCCTTCTCTGCTGCCCACGGGTTGGCAGTGGCTGCGTATGTCTATGAGGGCTCCCGTTGGGTGGCCCATCTCCAAGGGCCGCCATTCCAAGTGGGTGGTAGCGATTGCTTCCCCTTGCCCTTTCAGGCATAGGCTTGTCCCTGAGTACTTTATAGTCCATCCTTGGTTCCCTTACCCCTGCCCCTCGCTTTGAAGTTTTGATCAACCTTTCTTTAATTACCCTTCAAGTATGCCATCTGTTTCCTAACAGAGAAACCAGGCTGGATCTGGTTTCACAAACTGGCAGGATATGCCATGGGCTCTTACAGCCGGCTGGAGCCCCTTACAACCTTACTAGCCAAGAAAGAAGAAAAAGCAAATGATTTTCTGGGGCGACCGGAAGGCAGACATGCTGGGCAAAGGTGGATTACCTAAGGCATAGTGTGGTCAGAGCTGCGGATGTGACTGGGTCTAAATTTCAAAGATAGGATGCTTTGTTTTAGATCAGGAGTTCTCCATCTTTTTCTTTGTCACCGTGTTTGCTGTGCCACAAAGCCCAAGATTTTGAGGATTGTGTTTCAACAGTGGTGCTCTCATACCTTATCCATTACCTCATCGGTGATATCAAATTCAGCTTTTGGAATATGAGTAAAAGCAGAAAATAGTTTTTGTAAGCATTTAAAAAGACTCCAGGGGGCCTGGGTGGCTCAGTCGGTTAAGCATCTGACTTTAGCTCAGATCATGATCTCATGGTTCCTGAGCCCTGCATGGGTTGAGCTTGAGTCCCACTTCGGGTGAAGACAGGCCCTGCTTCAAGTGAACAGGACCGCTGATTTGGGTGAATCGCTTTTCCTTCTCTCCATCTCTCTCTCTCTCTCTCTCTCCCCCATTGTGGAATTTTCTCAGTCTCTCTCCCTCTCTCTGCCCCTCACTTATTTGTGCTCCTTCTCTCTCTCTCTCTAATTAAATGAATAAATAAATTAATTAAATAAATTAAATAATATACAATTAAAAAAATAAAAAGACTCCATAATCCAATAGAAAGAAGAGTTAATGACATCATCTCTCCAACTCACCATTCTTCCCACCTCTGTACAGAGGTACAACTACCTCTGTAATTCTGTGGTAATTGACACTGGGGAGCCTGCAGATTTCTGATGGGGATGTGCTTCTTTAGACAACTGCGGACGTTTTGAATGTGTGGGCAAACACCCTTAGGCAACAGTAGGAATTAGTTTTTAAATTACATTTTGTCTGCTAGAGTCATCTTTCTGAGGTGTATCAAACTGACCTCACAGTGATAGTCACTAAGAAATGAAAACGGAGAGTAAATGTCTTTAATTCTCGACCTTTCTGTGAAACCATTGACTCCCTCTACATCGCTGGATCAGACAATCATTTAAACCAATGTCAGTTATATAGCCAGGTAAATGCCCTGTCTGGGACAGACAGAAAAGATTCAGGGGGAATTCTATGTCTATTGCTCACATTTGGGTAAAATTCTATTTTGGCTCCCAGCTTGCAAGAAGTTTAATTAATTAGATGTCTCTTACAACTAATATACGAATTTCACACATCTGTTTAAAAATTCAACATGGGATAAGATTAGCATAAAACAGGCTACCCCAAAACAAATAAACACTCTTTGCAGGTGTTTGACAAGTAGCTAAATTCATTCATATGGTTTCTTGGGAGGTATATAAGTGAAAGTCCTAAAATGGTTATTCTTTCTGAAAGGATTCAAACTCTACAAAATAGGCAGAAAAACTTTCGATAATGCTTCACCATTTGGCCAAGTGTCCGGAACTCGGTTTCATGTGAGGTAGTCGAATTCAGAACAGTACATGAAAAGTTATCTGTTGGAGTGTGGTATAATGTGTTTCAGATTTTTGTACAACTTTCTGTACTAGGTTTACTTATAGTCCAGAAATCATACTGAGCTCTCCTAACGACCTCTCTTCCTATGATAGTCATTGTCTAATTCAGTTTGGCTTCGTATGTAATGACCTACATCATCTTCCCCATAAAGATGAGAGGCTGGTTCCATGGATCTGAACCTAGGTTGATCTCATCAAGTGGTGGGTTTTCTCACCATACAATGCTTATAGTAACACAAAAGACACCAGAGCCTTTAAGCAGCCTATATATCCCTTGAATTTCTAGCTAAAAATACATGTTGAACAGTCAAGTATATCCCACTTCATTTATTTATTTATTGTTTATTTTTAAAATTTTTTTAATGTTTATTTATTTCTGAGACAGAGAGAGACAGAGCATGAGTGGGGGAGGGGCAGAGAGAGAGGGAGACACAGAATCTGAAGCAGGCTCCCAGCTCCGAGCTGTCAGCACAGAGCCCGACGCGGGGCTCGCACTCACAAACCGTGAGATCGTGACCTGAGCCGAAGTCAGATGCTTAACCGACTGAGCTACCCAGGCGCCCCCCAACTCATTTATTGAACCGAGGGGCATCTGTCTATTCAATCATTGCTTCTATCCCTGAATAAGGAGCCATAGGGGTCAGATACCAAAGAGGAAGGAATAGGACCCTGGTTCATACTGTTTCTCTATTTAAGATCCTTGCCTATAGCTCTTGGTGGTTGTAGCCATTTCTAGAAAAATAAAGTAACAGGATGAAGTAGGCTGGCATGGCCAAGTGGACGTATTCTTTTTTCTCTCCAAGCAGAACAGAGGTAGCTTGAAACTGCAAAAATGGAGTAATCATATGCTTCTAGTTCAGCCTAAATGTGAATTTCAGGAACATTCATCTCTGAATTTTTTTTTCCTTTGTCTCTTCCTCAGCTTTCTCCAGCACTATTTTCTGCCACATTTCTGCCAGGGTGTGAGCACCGACTACAAAGAAAATTGTTGTCTGTCTCACTAAACGCTTTGGAACATGAGAAATGTCACAGTAAACAACGCATGAGCAGAAGATAACAACACTGCTAAGATTCTTTATTTTTTTTAATGTTCACTCAGCAACCCCAGCATGAAAAATCGCAAGCGAAATTTATGCAGAACAAGTTTTACTCAAAAAAAAATACACTTCTGGAGAGATAATTGCTCTCCATTGCATAGGCACCTTACACTATCTGTTTAGAAGGAATTATATGTTAAGCAAGGGACATACACATCTTAGTTGGAGCATTTACTACTTGGTGATAGAAAAGATATACAATAGCCTTGGTATAACACCAAGAATGGTATAAAGCTAGACTATAGTCCCTTTTCAAAAACCTGGATGCCAGTGCTTTAGTTTTTTATTTTGTTTGCTTTTCATAGCTGTTGCTTTGGAATTAAGAACAACAACAATACAACGGCACTTTGTCTATGCAGCATATTATATAACACTTGTAACAGGGACTGGGAAACATCCCCTGAATAAACAAACGCAGGACTATTTCCTCAGGTTTAGGTATGAATATTCACATGAAGTAGAACAAGGTCTATAAGTAGCTTCGCATCAGTTCTGTCATTAATGATTATTAGTTGAGAAATAAATAAATCCTGGGGCGCCTGGGTGACTCAGTCGGTTGAGCATCTGACTCTTGGTTGGGGCTCAGGTCATATCTTACATTTCGTGAGTCTGAGCCCCACATCCGGCTCTGCACTGGGAGCGTGAAGCCTGCTTGGGGTTCTCTCCGTCTCCCTCTCTCCTCTGCCCCTCACCTGCTTGTGCTAGCTCGCTCTCTCGCTCTCTTTCTCTCTCTCTCAAAATAATAAATAAATATTCAAAAAATAAATAGGTAAATCCTTCTTGTAGGATTGGTGGACTTTGGAATTAAGGTCGAGGCAGGATTTTGAATGTGTGATGTTAGCAGCAGCACCAGAAGCCATGGCTGGCAGTAGCTGCCATATTTGAGCGTTGACTCCATGCCAGGCGATGATGGGAAACACTCTGTGCACACAATCCTGAGAATTCTGATAAAACCCCGAGAGATTGGTGTTATGCCCATTTTACAAACGAGAACGTTGAGAATCAGACAGGTGGAATTATTTACCCAAAGTCAGCTGGGTTGTGATTCAGACTGAACCTGGCTTCTCATGACAGCATTTCTCAATACTACAGTAATTGGTACATCTCGGTCACTGCCATGTCCTTCGGCGACCATCACTTGCGTGGAACGTGTGACAAGGCGCTGGGGAGTAAGGCTTGGATTGGTTCCTCCCAAAAACCTCCCAAGAACACCACCTAACCCGTAATATCACTCATATTCATGAAATTAATTGATTAATTGGCTAACATTATTTTATAATGTAGTATTAAATCCAGATGCTACTTTTAAGTGGTTTCCATCCATTAATGCGCTTATCAACAATACTGCCCAGTCACACAAGCAAAGCTCCTGTCCCAGGTCCTGTGTCTCAGTGAACCCTGTGCTTCAAACTGTCTGACTCAAAACTTCCCGTGTCTTGTTCCTGGACCTGGGACCAGCCCAGGGCAACCAGCCACAAAAGTAGTTCTCACCCTGATGCAAATTTAAATGACTTCTATGCAGTCATATTCCATTTATTCCAATTATGGATACTTGGTCAAAGACAAGAATTATGAGGAACATTGATGTGGAACAACAAGTTAATGAAAACTACTAAAAAGAAAATCATTTTGCAAATGTGCCTCACGATCAACTTCATCATATCTGTATTCAGAAGACTGGAAGTCTTATCTAGCAAAGCAAGATGTTTCCAGTAATTCACTAAAAGAATTTTTCAGGAGAAGAATAGTGACAATCTAGCTTTTCAGTCCTTAGAATAAAGACGAGCCACATCCGAAATGAATTGGAGGAAGCCCCTGCAAAACAGAAGCTCCTCTCTCTCTAATTTCATGACTTAAAAACAAAAATGCAAAGAAAGGCTAATCTGATTGGGTATTTAAAAAGAAAAATGGATCAACTCCAAATGGAAGTAATAAAGCACGTTTTTATTTTTAATGTTGCAATAAGCAGTTATTTCAATCCAATCATTAATAAATCTTCAGTGACAAAACTCAAACCTAATATAATGTAATTAAAAAAAAGTGATTTGTTGGGGCGCCTGGGTGGCTCAGTCGGTTGAGCGGCCGACTTCGGCTCAGGTCATGATCTCACGGTTCGTGAGTTGAAGCCCCATGTCGGGCTCTGTGTTTACAGCTCGGAGCCTGGAACCTGCTATGGATTCTGTGTCTCCCTCTCTTTCTGCCCCTCCCCCGCTCACGCTCTGTCACTCTCTGTCTCAAAAATAAATAAAATTAAAAAATTTTTTAAATAAAAAAAAAGTTGTTTGTTGGCAAATCATGCTTTCTCCTCCACATTTGAGATAAACTGAGTACAGTATGACAGGACCTAATGAAGAAAACAAGAATTATGTCCACAAAAGATAAATATTATTAAATATTGCATTAAGGCAATAAATTTATTTATTTTTTTTTTCAACATTTATATTTATTTTTGGGACAGAGAGAGACAGAGCATGAACGGGGGAGGGGCAGAGAGAGAGGGAGACACAGAATCAGAAACAGGCTCCAGGCTCTGAGCCATCAGCCCAGAGCCCGACGCGGGGCTCGAACTCACGGACCCTGAGATCGTGACCTGGCTGAAGTCGGACGCTTAACCGACTGCGCCACCCAGGCGCCCCATTAAGGCAATAAATTTATTTTAAAACTATGCTAATAATTAGTAATTTAAAAAATGTTTATTTATTTTTGAGACGGAGAGAGAGAGAGCATGCACTCACAACTGGGGGAGGGGCACAGAGAGAAGGAACTCAAGCAGGCTCTGCACTGACACCCCAATGTGGGTCTTGAATTCACTAACCATGAGATCATGACTTGAGCTCGTGTCAGATGCTTAACCGACTGAGCCACCCAGGTGCCCCCAAAAACTAAGAATCTTTAAGGTGATGAAATTTATTAAAAACTGTATAAAAGGTAAAACAGTCTGGAGACATTCATGAGATTTCTTTTCTGTAATTTACAAGTGGATTCTCAAGTTTGTAAAGTCTTGGCTAGAATCAATGATAATCAAAGAAGGGGATCTCTCATTCTTTCAATGCGTTATACACGACGGCCGACCTCGCATTACAGGGTTTCATATTTCAGGAAAGAGAGTAAACAGAAATTTGTGTAAACATTTCATCTCTTTACAATTTGGTTTTTGATGGAAAACCCTATTGTTTTGAATATATCCCTCTTATCTTTCATAATTTCTGTGGCCTCCAAAAGAAGATATGCATGTTTAAGTCCAAAGTTTCATGTGGGAAAAGCGGATGTCATTTTTGATGGGTGTCAATCGAAGGGACGTCAGAAGATAACCTACTTCCCCAAGCAAGTACCAACCAACACTTATACCTCTTTAAAATCATGCCAGGGGCGCCTGGGTGGCTCGGCAGGCTAAACATCCGACTTCGGCTCAGGTCGTGATCTCACGGTTCGTGAGTCTGAGCCCTACGTTGGGCTCTGTGCTGACCGCTCAGAGCCTGGAGCCTGCTTCGGATTCTGCGTCTTCCTCTCTTTCTGTCCCTCCCCCACTCGTGCTCTGTCTCTCGTTCAAAAATGAATAAACATTTAAAAATTTTTAAACACACAAAAAAATCCTGCCAGACAGGTCTCATCATTTGGGGAAGGGACAAAAGCTCAGTGGGCTAGACCACACTGGTCATGCTGTGGAGGATATGAGGCTGAGCATTGTCAGTTGGAATTACCACAGGACACACTGTCCTATAGATGATGCTTGAGGACTGATTCTTTCTGTTTTTGTGTTGTTGGAACTCTTGGGTTAATCTCCTTATCTAAGGATGATATTACGTCCCTTGCAGAATTTATAAGAATTAAATGAGACAATGTATGCTAGTCTCATAGCACATTTCTTGCATGCAGCATGCGTTAATAAGTACTAATGTGTTACTATCACCACTGCTCAACATATTGTTAGTATTAATTGCATTGTTGCTACTTTCTTCTGCCTCATCGAAATAACGTGCCCACCTTAACTCCAATGCTATTCCTCTCGGAACTTGCGACACATTTCACCTCATTTGCCTCCTCTCAAATAATTCATCATCGGTGGTCTTCAAGACTAAGAGAAAATATGTTTGTTACATCCAATATCAGCCAGTCTCTAAAGAGTTGATGAGGTTAAAAAGTAAACAAACAGATAAGAGGCATGTTTTATTAGAAGAGAAACTTAGAAGATGAAAGTAAATTTCTCAAACAAAGTCATTTGACAAGGGAGCCAGAGTTGGAATAAAGATATTTCCCCATCTGGGTCTTCTCACACTGGCGTTTGTCTAACACCATAGGGTAAAAAAGACCACAGAACAAGCAGCATCAGAGCAGTCACGTCAGGATAATCTTGGAATACCAGTGGCTTTACCAGAGACGAACCCGAGGCTCAAAGAACCTATCAATTGCCACTTAAATGGTACTTCAGACGGCTTACAAGAACATAAACTCAGGAGGACTTAATTTCCCCAAATCACATGCACTTTCCTTTTTTGCATCAACCTTTCTTCAAAGTTGCACTATTGAAAAATTAGAAAACCAATGCTGAGAACACCTCAACTACCAGAAATATTTTCTTAGTTCAACTTTTGTTTTCATTATTTTGAATTATAAATTATCTCAAATGTATAGACAAGAATAGAGGGTAATCTGAATACCAATGAATTCATGACCCTGCTTAATTCGGTCTGAGTGCTTTGCTATATTTGCTTCACATTTCTTTTTTATGAGTAATACACCATCACGGATAGAATTCAATCTGCTATGTGTATTGTCTCTAATACCATCCTTTTCCTTCCTTCCCCCCCTCCAGGAAATAAAAAAGTCTGATCCTAGATGGAGATCTGAATAAATCTGGCCAGGGCCCGACAGTACCGCCAACCCCTGTCTTTATTCCCATTTTCTCTCAGTGCCGCAGCAGAACAGCAGCCCTATAGTCCTCTCCTTTTTTTTTTAAACCAATCTCACAGTTAATGTTAAATGTGTTTCTATCAATTGTGATTTCTGATATATTTTACTTAAGCGTATGTTTGTTTCTTACTCTTTTTTTCCTACTTTTTAAATATACCTCTTTATCTTTTCATAAAATTCCTGTTCCCCCAACCTTTTTTTCTCGTTTTCTCATTGGGATGCTGTAAACAATATTCCTTTTCTTTTCTTTTTTAAATTATTTTAATGTTTTATTTATTTTTGAGACAGAGAGAGACAGAGCATGAGCAGGGGAGGGGCAGCGAGAGACGGAGACACAGAATCCGAAGCAGGATCCAGGCTCTGAGCTGTCAGCACCGACCGAGCCTGTCGTGGGGCTCAAACCCACAGACCGCGAGATCATGACCTGAGCCGAAGTGGGGGGCTTAACCTACTGAGCCACCCAGGTGCCCCAACGATATTCCTTTTCTTTAATGCTGCCATTGGTATTCTTTAAAAACACATTTATCTATTAAATTGTCCCCCCTCAAAAATCTAAAGTTCGTCGCTATTCTTATCCTCATCCCAAATCTGGTCCAGACCCGCAGCAGGGTTTAATCACCCATATAGTTTCCCTCCTCCTCCAGGACTTGCATTAATGATTATTAATTATTATTATCACTTGTAAAACTAGCTGTTGCAATTTTTGTACTTATTAATTAAACAAGTTTGCTAACTTTAAAAAACGGTGCTTATCTTCATTTCTTGAATTCTAAGTCTTCCCTCTGGGCTGATTTTTTGTTTTGCTAAAGCATATTTTAAATTGGCCTCTTAGTAAAGATAGACTCTCTTAGTTCTGTATCTCTGAAATTGTCTTTATTTTGCTCTCTCTTAAATCAGGATATAACTGCATATAAAGTAATTTTTACATCAATAGTTATTTTCCTCGATATTAGGAAGTTATGACCCCAATATGTTTGTGCGTTTATACTCATGAGATGTCTGCTGAAAAGTTATTATTTTCAAGATAATTTTTCTGTTAAGGTTCAAGATTGTCCCTTTATTTTTAATATTCTGTAGTTTCACTTTAATGGTGGTAATAATATTGCAATATATAAATGTGTCGAATCAACACCGCATACACCTTAAACATACACAATGTAATATGTCAATTATATCTCAATTAAATAATATTTACTGAGTATATTTTATATGCTCTACACTCTCTGTGGCTATAGCAGCAAACAAAATATATTAAGGTCTTGTTTTTAAGGAATGTGGATTTTAGTATAGAGAGACAGACCATAAGCAAATAAATAAATAGATAAAATTTTAGATAGTGAAAAGTGTTAAGAAAAAGCAAAGTAAAAGGGATAAAAAGCTATGGGGATACTCCTATATATCCTTGGTCAGGGAAGGCCTAAAGGATAAGCCCTGATAGAGATCTGAAAAAGTAGAAGATTAAGCTATGCAGATATCTAAGAAAAGAGTGTTCTAGGCAGAGGAAATCGCAAGTGCAAAGGTCCTGAGGTCAGAATGTGCCTGAAGGGAACATTCTATGCTGTCTTTTAGCTATTCTAGGAAGTGTGCAGTAGGACCTCACTATGTTTTTTAATTTCTTTTAAGGGAGAGTAATTTTACAAAGGGAGAAAGTGCAGCCTGTTGAATTCAGATTGTAATGTTTCAGTAGGGAATGATGATGTAGGAGAGAGAGGACCGTGGCAGCTAAGCCATCTTGAAGGAACGGAAACGAGATCTGAACAAAACAGAGAGCATTAACTTGATTGAGGGCTACTAATAGCTCACTTCTTACAAAAGGGGAAAAGGCAGAATATGTGAATACAGATCAGGATAAGGTGATAGATTTTGTGATTAATACACATGAAACTCTTCTAATGAACTATATTTTCTCAGCAAAAGAAGAAGCAAGCTAATTAATTGCATGTGAGGAAAGGGGTTACCAAATTAGAGACTTGAGGCGAGGAATGGTACGAAATGGTTGTCTTAGAAAATGCACATACTGTTTGACGTTAGATACCCAGGACTGGAGTTCAGGGGCATTGCTGTAGTGTGTTAGTAGATTACTTATTATTCATCCTGCTTCGAATCAGAATACTTCATCTCTCTTCAATATGAAAATACATGGTTTTTATATTCTCAAACGTTGCTTCTCATCCATTGCCTCTACCGTTTTTCTTTGAAACTTCAATTAGATGCAATTTAGAGCTTCTCAACTGAACATCCCTATTCCTTCCTACTCTTTGTGTATTTAATTTTTTTTTCTGTCCCTGCTTACATTCTGGATGAATTCTTTACCACTAGCTCCCAATTCCCTAATTTTCCATCTATGTCAAAGTGAGAGCTCATGCTAGTATTCAGGTCTTTTATTTAAAAATTTCAGTGACAGAGAACAAACCGGGGGTTGCTAGAGAGGAGGTGGGTGGGGGATGGGCTAAGTGGGGGGTGGGCATTAAAGAGGGCACTTGTTTGGACCAACACTGGATGTTATATGTAAGTGACGAGTCACCGGGTTCTATCCTGAAACCAATACCACACTGTATGTTAACTGACCTGAATTTAAATAAATACATTTAAAATAAAATTTAAAAGATAATCATTTCAATAAATATATATTCTCGAATTCATAGCTGCCTTTCATAATTATTTTTCTAGATTTACATTTGTCTGAATTAGCTTCATAATTTCTTGTTGGCTTTATGAATGTCACCCCTGCATGTATCTCCTTGAGCATCCTGGACAGTGTTTGTTAGATTCATGATTGCTAGTGTTTATTAATCTCCTCAGGAGTGAATTCATATTTTAATTGCTGATTTCGTTTTCTTTATGTTGTTGTTGTTGGCTTTCTTAGTTTGGTGTTAGACTGTTTTTATCTATCTATCTATCTATCTATCTATCTCTCGTCCTTCCTTATTGTTATTGGAAGATCCCCATGGTTGCACTTAGATCTTATGAACACATGCTAGAGCTCTTGCCTCACAAACATCAGGCACATCAAGGACAAAACAGGCAAGCCAGGAATAGCCTGATTCAAGACCCAGCTGTGATGGTGTCTTTGACTTCCCCATGTCTAGGTTAGAGCCTTCTATGAAGCTGAAGCCCTAAGCCAAGGGCATCCAGAGTTCTTCTTCAATGTCTGTCACTGGCTGAGGAGGGAAGTGTCCCAAACCATCTCTCAGATTCAAGGGACAGGCCTGGTTTGGGTCCCAATTCAAGAAAAGCATTTTAAATTCTCTTTAATGCTCAAGCACTGATGTCTTGTCACCATTCCAGGCTTCAGACCCAGGAAACAGCTTGCCCAGGACTCCCATCACCAACCACTTTACGTTTCTGATCCGTTCCTGGACCAGAAAGTGTTTATCGTATTTTCAGGTTTCCTTGGTGTTTTGCGTATCTCTTTTTTTTTTTCCTGTTGGCTCTCTATGTTAAGAACAGCAAGGCACACCAAATTGTAAACTTACTTCACCAACTTGACCTGAAATCAATTTTTTTAAATGTGCTGCAGTTATCAGAACAGAAAAATGATGAGAATACAAGCCCATATCAGAATTTTTTCTCAAAAAAAAAAATGCTTCAGGAAAACACATTCAGGCCAATTCCTACACCTTTCAAATCTAGCATTCTTTGCTGATTTTGTCTGTCTGTGCAGTTTGTACATGATGTTATTCATTTTTCATTCATTTATTCATGAAAAAGTAGTTACTGAGAACGTATTATATGTGTTTGGCTCGGTATTTATGTTGTGGCAGTGAACAAAGGAACAGTAGCCCCACCCTCAAAAAGACTAAATGTGTGGCCAAATGGGGGTCGGACACAAAGAACAGCATGATAATCATCATAGTATTACATTGATTGCTAGTGTTTATATTTTAGCTGTTATATTCTAGGCTCATTACACACACACACACATACACACACACACACTCATTCACATTTATGCACATGGAACTTAATTCATACGACAACCCTATGACTAAAGTACTATTTATCCCCATTTTATAAATTAAGAATTTGAGTTAGAGAGGTTAAGAAACTTGTCTAAGGCCACACACCTAAAAATGACAGAACAGGGGTATAGTCCCAGGCAGACAAGGCTTCAGATTCCATTGTGCTCACCCTTTCTGCCTCTGCGTACTTGAATATTCAGTTCTCAACCTGTCTGTGCATCTACTGTCTGCCAGGAAGTATGCTGGGTATCAGACATTCAGGGTTAGTAAGATGCTGATGTGGTCCTCAAGATGTTGATCTACTATCCGTCCCTCTGAATCACTTTTCTATTTTTGTGGTATGAGTTACTACAATTTAGCAGCTTTAAACAACACACGTTCATTACCTTACAGTTCTGTACCTCAGAATCCTGGTAGACTTGGCTGGTTTCTATGCCCCATGTCTCTCAAGGTGTCAAAGGCTGGGCTTTTATCAAGAGGCTCTGGGAAGAATCTGCTTCTAACCACATTCAGATTGTTGGCAAAATTCAATTCCGTGTGGTTGGAGGACTGAAGTCCCCATTTCCTTGCTGACTCTTGGTCAAGGGTCATCCCCAGCATCTCAAGGCTGTCCACACTCCCTCTTCCTCCACTTTCAAAGCCAGTAGCAGTGGGTCAAGCCTTCTCACTCTTGAAACCTGTACCTTTTCGCCCCGTCTTTCCTCGGCATTCCTCTTCTATGACATCTCTTGATTAGATTCCTCTGTCTTCTTCTTCCCTGATTATACTGAGACAATATCGATAATCCAGGACAATCGCCCTATACTAAGGTCACTTGGTTAGTAATTAGTAACCTTAATTCCACCTGCCAATTCCCCTCAGAGCACCTAGATTAGAGTTTGAATAACCAGGGGACCAGCATCTTAAGACTACATCTTTAAAATTCCCCCTACCACACCCTCGCTTTGGCAACTATCAGCACATACCAATCTCTTCTCTGGTGATGCTGCCTGGGACCCAGAAGAAGCTAGCATTTTTCAGAAACAGGGGATTCCTTGGGCACAGCTCCAGAGAATGAAATACTGGATACCTAGGGTAAAAATATGAGCCACAAATAACAAGGAAGCGTCAACGATGCCCCGTGGGACTGGGAAGCAGTGTCAGCGTAACTAAGATAGAATTTTGAGAGGGAGGAGCATCTAGGAACTTTTAAAACAAAGAGGTGAAAGACACAACTCAATAGAATTCACTATTTTGCCCCAGACTGGTCATGATCAGGACCTTTCTAGTAACTACTGTCAGACTTTCCAAGGAAGTTGGACTGCCCCTCACACAATTGTTCTTGGGAGTTCTTAAAGATTGAAGAATGCACATACAGGTAGTAGTTAATTCTTATTTAGCCTATACTTTAGTGTAGATAAATAATGAAGGGATGAATAGGTCCTAGGGAGTGGGGTGGGGGGAGAAAGAGAGAGAAGACACTCCTCTGTCCAAGAGCCTTTCCCACCTCTTTCCCCTGCCCCACGCGACTTGACATTTTGTACTGCCATTAACTTAACACTTCTTTTTATGTCACTTGTTGAACACTCACCTTCTCTGCCAGATGACCAGATCTAGGAGGTGAGAGCTACATCGCAGCTTTTCATTCCACACGTGGTAAGCTCTCATCAAACATTTGCTGAGTAAAAAAAAAAAACGTTTCCGAAGCATGTCTCATAAATAAAAACTTTAGTAAGATACGGCAGGCTTTTTCAGCTTCCTGAGTCTTCCTCTGACCTTCACATAGAGAACACTTGAAGCCATACAAGCGTGCAGACAGTGTCTGAGCCCTTGGGAATGAATCCCTGGTCCTCTCCAAATCAGACTCCGGTGACCCTCCTGGCTCTTCGAGTCAGCCATGGCAACTCTTCTCTTGCTTTCTTTTTTTTTTTCAACGTTTATTTATTTTTTTTGGGACAGAGAGAGACAGAGAGAGACAGAGCATGAACGGGGGAGGGGTTAGAGAGAGAGGAAGACACAGAATCGGAAACAGGCTCCAGGCTCTGAGCCATCAGCCCAGAGCCCGACGCGGGGCTCGAACTCACGGACCGCGAGATCGTGACCTGGCTGAAGTCGGACGCTTAACCGACTGCGCCACCCAGGCGCCCCTGCTCTTCTCTTGCTTTGACAAGAGAGGAAGAGTCATGGGAACCTGAATGAAGATTAGTGGTGAAAACAGGAGTCTGGGGATGTTTATTTGACTAAAACAGTTTTCTTTTGTTTTGCTTAGCTTTCAATGGACCTTTCGAAAGGTCCTCTCAAATTTGTCCCACTCCCCAGCACTCCCTATTATTAAGGCACCTAATTTCACTTATTTTTGCTATGTGTCTGGTCCCTGCAAGTGTTGGCGGTTTTTCCTCCCCAACTATGTACCTGCCTCCCCAATAAATACCAACTCGCCAACCAAGTTCACATGAAGAAAAGGGACTCCACCCCCCCAGCTGTTGCATATTAACCATTTCACTGTAACCATCCTGGTGGTTAACCAGAAGGGGAATGGCCAGATGACCTCGTTGCAGGGAACTATTCCTATTTATGTCTGTCATCTAGTGGAGTCATGTATAGCTTCCCATTTTACTCTGAAAAGCATCCCTGTTTGGGGCAGCATCACCCGCTAGCCAAGTGACAGCAGTGTCCCCGATGAGAATGCCAGAATGCCAGGCCCCTCCTTGTTCCCTGAGATTTGCAGGATCCTACTGTGAGGGAGAAAAGGAAACCGCGCTTTTGCAGATCTTGCCTTCTATCTGCCATACCTTTTTTTTTCCCTATTCTTCTTTATGAAACTCTCAGACATAACCGCACCCCCCCCCCACGCCTCCCCTGCTTCTCAGGTGCTGTTTGTTCCTCCGTAATTTTTCCCATTGTATCGTGATGACTTATCCATTTTCAGACTCTTAACCTCTCCTGCCGCACACATATTGATATTTCATTACTTTCCTTACACTTTGGGATTATGGGTTTCTCTTTCATCTCAGTTTTGAATTAATATACCCTTCAGAAGGCTTCAGAGAAGCTGAACTCCTGTTAGCTCTCATTTCTGGGTCCATTAGAACTTATTTGCTAACACCTTGCGTTGTTCTAACTCTGTTTTTCCCGGTTATTTTATCCTTTCGGGGCCATTCTTAGGCTGATAAACTCCATTATTTTGTGATCAATTGCACTTCAATTACCTCAGCTTTTAGTGTCAGACTCAACATAGTCACTCCCCACACCTCTTGTCTCTCCTTTGTACAAATTTTGCCTCTGACTGACTTCATGCTTATCTCACCTGCTTCTAATTTCAGTTCAATTTTATTTCCAAGGGATACCTAAGCATGCTCTAATTTTGATAAATATACCCATGGCATCCTGAGCATTGCCTTGGAGCAGGGGAAAATAATCAATAGATGATTATACCTTCAATGGAATTCTGCCATGGGGACATGGGGACGATGGATCCAATTTGGGTAAGCTTAATCTTAAATTACTGTGGTGGACACATACGTGTATTTTTTTTTTTTGTCTTTTTTAAAAAAAAAAACTCTTGGGGCGCCTGGGTGGTGCAGTCGGTTAAGCGTCCGACTTCAGCCAGGTCACGATCTCGCGGTCTGTGAGTTCGAGCCCGGCGTCAGGCTCTGGGCTGATGGCTCAGAGCCTGGAGCCTGTTTCCGATTCTGTGTCTCCCTCTCTCTCTGCCCCTCCCCCGTTCATGCTCTGTCTCTCTCTGTCCCAAAAATAAATAAAAAAAACGTTGAAAAAAAAATTAAAAAAAAAACAACTCTTTATTAAGGACTTACTACACACCATAAAGTTAGTCTATTTAAGTGTATAATTCCATGACTTTTAGTATATTTACAGAACTGTACAACTATTACCCCAGTCCAATTCTAGAAGATTCCCTTCACCTCCCAAAATCCTTTGCACTCACTTGCAGTCAGTTCTCTTTGCCATCTCAGCCTCAGAAAATTACTAATTTACTTTCTTTCTCCATATATTTGAGTTTTTGGTATATTTTGTATTAATGGAGTCATACGATAGGTGGTGTTTTGCAGCTGGCTTCTTTCACTGAACATAATGTTTTTGAGATTCATGTATTTTAAAGGGACATAGCCTACCACAGTTTCCTGGGCACACAGAACATTCCTCTACCTTTCTCCTCATTCCTACAGTAAATAAGCCAATGGCCAGTCAGAGAAATCCATTTCTGAGACTACCTTTATGCTATGTGAGTGATGTCTAGACCAGTAGTTGTACTGGCAAAATCATCACTCCCTTCCCAGTGTAGACCTGCAGACACGTTTGGTTAAATACATGGGTCCCTCCCAAGAACTATGAACCATCAATGGAGGGGCAGCTGCCTCTAAAATATAGGCTTTCTATCATGCCCGATGCTCAAGGCACTAGCTTTTATCTTCCTCCATTTCTTATAACAGATTAAAATCCAGAAGTATTCAAAGAAAACCTGATTGAGAAACATTGTTTTATAGTACTTGTTTTCAATTCTTTTTTATGTTTGTATTTGTTTAAACAACCAATATGTACCCACTCTGTAGGAATACGTCAGGATCCAAATAGGAAAACAGAAACCACTGTGTGTATTTCCGAAAGAGAGGATTAAATATAGGCCTTGGTTATACTTATGGGCTGGAGATACAAAACAGCAAAACACATTACTGAGAGCCTAGGATCAATTCCCACCAAGGGACTTTCCAAGGGAAGATATGAACTGTCTCGGGGGAACCCTGGAGCCTGTGTAATCAGACCATTGCTACTGTCATACTGTCACCCTCTCCGTGGCTTCCATCATCATTGCGGCTGCTGGGGTGGCTTCTCTCCTCGTCTCCCATGCTCTCCCCACTGCAGAGCCCCCACTAACTGAGCCCATCCTGAAGCCCACTGGCAAAGGAGACTGGAAATTTAATATATGGAGTCTTGGCACTTGTAGGGTAAGCATAAATCAGAAGAGTCCAAATGTAGTTGTGAATGAACAGTCAGTGATTTGCAAGAACTCTGTCTCCAGCCCCAGCCCCATATTTTCCATTTGTTTAAGGAAGGTGATAAGGAATCCTAATCTGTAATGCCTGTGAAAGCAAGGTACCTCCAGCAGAGGTAATCTGGGGAATCAGGAGCTGCACCCACTCAGTCTCACCTTCCCCTCTGCCATGGTCCCATAGGAAATTCTTTGAGTCCCGGGGCCAGCAAAGCTCAGTGTGAAAATCTACCTCTAGTACTTCTTTTTTTTTCCTCACATCATCAAAAGGGACATGAAAGGATGATGGAGTTCTAAAGGCAAAGAAGAGATATGGACAGTTTGCCTTATATGAATCAAGATTTATTATAAGGACAAAGGGATCAGGAGAAACTCGTCAGTTTCTTGCACGTTGTGTGGTATGTAGCAAATTTTCAATAAATCTCTTTGAATAAATGAAGGCCACTGCTCCTTTTTCAGACATGTCCTCACTCTGGGTCTCCGATGTTCTGATATTAGAATACATGTCCGGCTTCAGGGAGAATGATAACAGCTTGATGTCGTTGTTGGTGCAGTGTGGCCCAAGATCCCCTTATGAAAGGCTGGGCTGTTCCCATACTTTGCTGTTCTCTTGCTGCAAGGGGATGTGAAACCCCAAGATCAGTCTCTTTCTACGTCAGGCCATTTCCAGCTTCCACGGACTCAGGCCGTGACCTCAGGGTAAATCAGTAAATCTCAGGATTAAGTGAGTGGGTTTCTCTTGTGCTGTGTGGCAAAAGCCATAGCAACATCACGCAGAAAGAAGCACTTAGTTTGGTTTCCATCAAAGGGCAGGAGCTTGGCAGACCTTTACATTGTCATGGATTCCTCTCCACGGAAGGACGGGCACCTTCACTGGTGATTAGCTTGGCAACAAGGCATCAGTTTGTGATCCTGGTCTCAAGCACAGCACAAATACTGCTTTCTTATGCCTTTATGGAGCCATAAACCTGGACTCTAACTGTCCTCCTCCGTGCTTCTGTAGCACTTGCACAAGACCTTTCTCACGCCCCACATACAGGGTTGAAATGATCTTAGTGCCTGTCTATAACTGAGTCATTAATTCATTGAAAGGAAGAAGCATCTTATTGAATATTATAACCCTGGGATAGAGTCAGTGCCTGACTGCCTCCTCTTGAAATAAAATGAGCCTCTGGACTTACCTTGGTCATATTCCCAGAACAATTTTCTTCTGCTTCCATAGTAACAGAATGTCAGCAGGGCACATGTTGCCTAAAGAAAGATGGCATTTGCCAGCCTGTCGGTCACCTAACTGCAGCCATGACCCTAAGGGAACGCTCATGAAGTGTGAGGGGTGATGAGTTCCACTCTGAGGTCTTATTCTTCAAAGGATAGTGCATGAGCTCCCTTGGTTGTTTCCCTCACTACTGCCAGCTGGGAGATCGTAAAACGATGCCACTCACTCGGATCCATTTACCCAGTGGAAGACATATATCAGGGGAGACAGCGTCTTCCCAGTCCTACACTGCCTACTTTCCTCTGATTGTAACATGAAAGATAAATAAATCCCAACATTTTTTAAGCCGCTGTATATTGGGCCTTTTTGCTAGTCAACATCTTAGCTCATTGAATACTATCATTCCAAATTCCACATAAAAAGAGTATCAACCAAGGCTCCAACAGGTCACATACACAAAAATCAGGATGACTCAAGGAAGGGTTATTTACAAAATGATTATTATAAGACTGTGGTTGTAGAGGAATCAAAGGGATAGTTCAGTGTCCAGGTCTAATAGTATCTGACCGGCTAGCACTCTGAGGTCCTAAGAGGCGAGTTAAGGGAGCAGTAAGTCAACCCATCATGGAGAGGTGGTTGTGAAGGGTTGGGACCATTAAAAGGAGCAAATCTTTCAGTCAAGAAACCCCTCCCTCTTGTCCCTCACTTCTCTCCCCTGAGGCTGCCCTCTGGTGCAGAAAATATAGGTAGAGAGATAATCCATTATGTTTTGCTTTGGTGTCCTTATCTATATTTACATGTGGGTTTTTAAAATAATTTCTAATAAACTGCCTAATTAGAAACTCAGTGGGACTGGTTTCCCTCCTGTTGCTTATAACGCAATGACAGATTCCACAAATAATGCAGCCAACATTCCCTGGACATCAACTCTCTGTCAGGTACAGTGCTAACCGGTGGAGACCAGAGACTTGGGACTGGTCCTGACGGAGCTGATGACCTCAGCATATTTTTCAACTAATCTTTTCCAGCAGTTCAACCCAGGGTATCCATGGTGGTTTGTGTCAACTTTTTAACAGTTTTCTTGAGAGTCACGAAGCAAGATGACGACATGGGTATTAAACTCATATTTGGTAAATGCAGGTCTGTCGACTGAGAACTTAATGTCCGGCCGTGGTACACTGAAAACAGCAAAGAACCCGATTACTGTAGCAGACACATCAGAAGAAACTAGAAGTTACTCTAAGTCATCTTATAATGGAAAGTGTACATACAGGTCAGAGTTCTTAGCAATAAGCAACAGAAATGAAATTTGGCTGTCTTAATCAAAAGAGGCTTCACTGGAGGGATATCCAGAATATACAGAATGGAGGGCATCTGAAGAGTCGAGCATAAAACATAACAGGAAGATTCTAATTATACTAATATGCGGTGTCTGAGTGGCTCAGTGGTTGAAGCAGCCGACTCTCGATTTCAGCTCAGGTCATGATCTCACAATTTGTGAGATCGAGCCCCATGTCAGTCTCTGTGCTAACAATGTAGAGCCTGCTTGAGATTCTTTCCCTCTCTCTCTCTCTCTCTGCTCCTTTCCTATTCTCTCTCTGTCTCTCTCTCTCTAAAAATAAATAAATAAGCATTAAAAATCAATTAATTAATTAATTAGGTTGAAACGAAGCTGCTCTAATAAGGAAGTGCCCAAACACTCTCCATGAATATGCTCACTGGCCTTGATCTCACCGTCACATACGAGTCAGGCTAGTCCCTACAGGTGGGTCAGCCCCCTCCACAACATCGAGCAGGGGTCCAGGTCCCTTCCATTTTGTTGCCCTGCCATTCCCGAAGGTATTGTCCTTTTTTGCAAGATCAGACCTACGTTGATACAATGACCTCATCTAAACCCACAGAAATGGAGAAAGGAGAGTGAGGGCAAGGAAATGATCCAGTGGTCAAACTCGTGACATCTGCTCACATCCCAGTGTCTTAAACTTGGTCATCTGGTCACACATAGCTACAAGTAAGGATGGAAATTGAAGTCTGTACTTCTCAGCCATGTGCCCAGCTTACACTTGAACAAAATGAGTAAGAGGAGAATGGATACAGTGGGAGTGTTAGCCGTCTCAGCCACATCCAAGGACTTCCAAAGGAATAGCCACGTCAGACCCACAGCAAATGTCATTCCGCAAAAATGGTTTGGTCCACGTGGGTCTTTGGCCACAGCAATGAGACTGACTTCATACGGCCCCCATAATTTACAACCATCCACTAAAGTTTCAGAATCTCAGGAAAGAGAGTCCTACTGACCTGGCCAAAATCAACAAGTGTCCATCCATGGATACTCTGAGGCAGGAGGAAACGGGGTCTATGCCTTCAAATTCCATAATGGAACCCAGCACTAACACCACCAAAAATAAACCTGATGAGAAGCTCCCCAAATTAAATGCCTAGAAGAGAGTACTTGATATTAAAAAGCCGGAAGCTGCCATAAAATAATATTGTTATAAAGAAGCTCTTGTCTCAAAGTTATCCTATAAATATTTTCCTTCATTCACTTCATTTGTCCACTCATTCCAGTTTTAAGTGTTATAGACTCTAGGAGTTATTGGTGGCACAGTACTGAAAATATCCTTACAGAGTCTTTTAATTTTTTAAATTTATTTTTATTTTAGAGAGTGAGAGAGCTTGCGAGCACGGTAGAGGGGCAGAGGGAGAGAGAGAAAGAATCTTAAGCAGGCCCCACACTCAGTGTGGAGCCCGATGCAGGGCTTGATCCCACAACCCTGGGATCATAACCTGATCTGAAATCAAGAGTTGGACACTCAACTGACTGAGCCACCCGGTCATCCCCCCTTATAAATTCTTGACCAAAATTTTTAATAGCTATCAAAGGAGAAAAAAGTGATGATTTCAGTGAATTATTGAGTGTTCTTATAGATCTAATAGTTTCTAGCTCGTGTCATGGAAATAATGCTCAGGTTCAGCTCCACAGCAGTAGAAAGAACATAACTTTAGTGTCAGACAAACGTGGGTTTGACCCATATAATGTAGTCTAGCCAAGTGAATTTCCCTTTTTGAATTTCATTTTCTCATCTATACAGTGGGACAATAATCTCACCATAGAGAGCTATTTTAAAAGCTAAACTAGAGCATGAATAACAACTGTTTGGAGTGTGGTAGGCACTCAGCAATTATCACTTTCATTCCCTACCATTTCCATCCCTTGATATGCTTCATTTAGTTGCCAAGATAATGTGATGTCTGCTTTAGGGATACAACATATATTACAGTTAAAAGGCATCGTTTCTGGCCAGAAAACATATGGTCAACACACATGAATAACTTGAATTGCATAGGCAGTTTTTCTAATGAGTACATCTTCCTCACCCAAATTACAGTTGAAGCCCGTCTAGAATTCTAAACAGCTAATAGCGTGAGATCTGATTTATTTAAAGAGGTGGGTCAGAGAATGTTGCAAAGATTATCCATCCAATTGGTATCCGAGTATAATTCTCAAAACATTAAAAACATGACTCTCATGCAAACATAAAATAACTATGTGCCTAATGTTTTATTCAACTTACTAATTAAAGAAAGAGCAGGTAAGATGATAAAGGTGGTTCAAAGCATCTTGGGAATGGTGATGCATATAGTAAGTCAGTCAAAGGAATACTGAAATTAGTTTGGTAATAGATATAAAATTGATGAATGCCCTATAGAGCAATAACTGTAACCGTTGAGATTCTCTCCTTAACTGGAAGACATCTTCAAATTAACATGTTACTTCTTGGTGTCCAGACTCAAACCAAATAGTAAATAGCAAAATCAAACAAATGTGCATTCCCTAAATGACTAAATAAATCTTGTGTTACATCCCAATATAACATTGAAAGGACACGGAATTCTACCTTTTGCTTTATTTCCAAGTTTTAGATAACTTTTCTTTTTTTTTTTTTTTAATTTTTTTTTCAACGTTTATTTATTTTTGGGATAGAGAGAGAGCATGAACGGGGGAGGGGCAGAGAGAGAGGGAGACACAGAATCGGAAACAGGCTCCAAGCTCTGAGCCATCAGCCCAGAGCCTGACGCGGGGCTCGAACTCACGGACCGCGAGATCGTGACCTGGCTGAAGTTGGACGCTTAACCGACTGCGCCACCCAGGCGCCCCTAGATAACTTTTCTTAATAACAATAAGCCCATTGTTAACTGACTATAGCACCTAACTAACAGCCTTATTTGGATTATTCAAAAAGAATCAATTGCACACATCACCACCTCCAACTTTGCAACTAACCGATGGAACAATAGTTAAAATATCACATTTCCTACTCAAATCATTTTACAACTCCCTCTTTCTCTTCCTTTCTTTTTCTTGATTAAAATTTCACAATTCATTAAAACAAAATAGCATATGGGCAATAGATATTTTTGAACAGTAACAGAAAATATTAAATTCTAGAAAGTTTTAATATTGGGTGACCCCAAGAAGTTAGGTGCAAGAAAGCTTTCATTTGTCCGATCTGCCCACAGAAACCGTAGCAAACAAAGGTAAAGATATATTTTAAGGTTCACATTCTTTTAAATAAACTAGGAATTCAGATTTTAAATGACAGTCAAACTCTCTGGTAGCTGCAGGGCTGGCCTGAGGCAAAACCATAAAATCTGCGAAGTGTGATTGTTGTGTTCTCTCATCCCCTTCCTGGCTCCTGTCTACTTTCTTCTGCCCATCTGTCCATGACAATATTCACTCATCTTGGCTATTCAGTCTAATCCCCCATGATACCCTACTCTGGACTGCCCTTCTAGCAAATGCCTCAGACATGGGAATTTTCCCATCTTAGAGAATAAGAAATTTCTCTGCCTCTGTATATATAATTCATTGTACACACACAAATTCTTCTGGAAGTGATTTCTGTTAAATATAAGAAACTTCTTGGGGACAATTTGTCAATGTGCTCCCCATCTCATGTCACAGGTTGTGTGGATATCATGTGGGTATCATTTACCTAGTATCTGATGATAAATAAGGAGTAATCAACACTATGACTTTGTGGAGGCGGGCTTCCTCGAGATTCCCTTAAAATCAAACCTGTAGCAGCCCAGTTGGGTGACCCTCGTTCACTGACACCAACCGCCTCTGCTCAGACCAATGTTGCCTTCACTTTTATTAATGAAATCTTTTCTATGCCGTGTGTCTGCTCTTAGGTCATATTATCTCCTTTTGTCTTTTATCTTCTCGGACATGGAAAAGTCTGGATAGATGGAGAAAGGGCATAAGCTACTTCAAATTAAAAAAATTGATGGACTATCTACTATATCAGGCACTCTAAGTACTAAAAATGTACAAACATGCAATACGCCAGAGTTTCCCAAACTTTCATGGTTCACAGCATCCTTGGTGTGTCATTAGGTTTTTTCCACAACCCTCGCTTCGGGAAAAGAAAGTAATACCGGAAAGTGTCATTAAGTGTATTCAGTGGTTAGGTCCTACCAAGTTATTAACTATTCTATCATAACAAGTTAACAGCCATTTGAAAAATAATAAAATAAACAACAATGAATAAAACAATATTTTAAACTTTATGTCTATTTATTAGTGGGATGTGTATGCCTGTTGAACACAGCACAAATTCTCAAATCAGATTACACGGTTACCCTCATTTCTTGCCCCACATTAATTTTTTGTGTGTTTTTTAGCACCACAATCATCAGAAACCCAGATTCACGAAGTGTGACCTCCTGAGAAAGAATATAGTGTGATCTGATTTGGAAATGATGAACTACCTCAAGCTTGCTGTTCGTGCAGTGACCTACAGACGTCAACTATCGCTGTTTCCCTTGAAAATTTAAGCTATCCACGCCAGCCCCAGGAACTCTCTGGGTGCAACAGTGCAGTCTGGGAGCCCTGCCAGCATATGTCACTATTTCTATTCTCACAGAATTTAAAACTTGTTAAGTATACAAATATTCCCAATAACTATCATAAACTTTAGAAAAAACATGGGATGCCTGGGTGGCTTGGTCGGTGGAGCATCTGACTTCGACTCAGGTCCTGATCTCATGGTTCTTGAGTTCCAGCCCCACATCGGGCTGGCTGCTGTCAGTGCAGAGCCTTCTCTGGATCCTCTGTCCCTAGCCCCCTCTTGCCCTCCCTCACTGGTGCTCTCTCTCTGTCTCAAAAACAAATAAACGTTTTTAAAAAATAGAAAAGACATGAATTAAGACAAGCATTTGGAAAGATCACATTTGGCTCAAATTTAAAAAAAAAAAAAATGAATTCTAAGAAGAACCTGGACATTTGGGTAGCATTTTGTCAGGTAATGATAGATACCACAGGAACTGTGATGTCAGCACCGCAGATTATTCTGAATATTTTGGTGAAGGTTATGAACAGGATGCTGTGGACGGAAGGCTAAGTAAAACACAACCTCAGGGATGCTCACCCATCTTTTAGTAAAGGTGGCAGAACGAGTTGCCTAATCTGGCACAAAATGCAACATGTGAAACATGGAAAGGGTTTTTTTTATTAAGAGAAGTGGCATGAAAAGATAATTTAAGAATGACCTAAATTTGGGGAACTCTATAGGGGAAAATACTACGTCTCACAGCTAGTGTATCTAGCATGAACCCATGAACCCAAAGGAAACCAAAGTTTAAATACAGATCCAGCCATATTTAAAGTATCTTCTGGGGCACCTGGGTGGCTCAGCCGGTTCAGTGTCTGACTTCAGTTCAGGTCATGATCTCTCCATCTGTGAGTTTGAGCCCCGTGTCTGGCTCTGTGCTGACAGCTAGAGCCTGGAGGCTGCTTCAGATTCTGAGTCTCCTCTCTCTCTGCCCCTCCCCCACTCACGCTCTGTCTCTCTCTCTCTCAGAAATAAACAGTAAAAATTTTTTTTAAAAAATAAAGTGTCTTCCATGCCTGTAAAAGAAATTGGTACACACTAAAAAATGATCAAGATCTCTCATAGTATCACTAGTAACAAACTAGCGAGAGGTATCAACTGTTTCTTACTAAATACGTGACTATGAAAATTATCCAGGACAGGGGCGCCTGGGTGGCGCAGTCGGTTAAGCGTCCGACTTCAGCCAGGTCACGATCTCGCGGTCCGTGAGTTCGAGCCCCGCGTCGGGCTCTGGGCTGATGGCTCAGAGCCTGGAGCCTGTTTCCGATTCTGTGTCTCCCTCTCTCTCTGCCCCTCCCCCGTTCATGCTCTGTCTCTCTCTGTCCGAAAAATAAATAAACGTTGGAAAAAAAAAAAGAAAGAAAGAAAATTATCCAGGGCAGATTTCATTTCCTTTAACATAACCTATCAGATTAATGAGCCAAATTTTCAAACCAGATGAGCAAAACATCTTGGAATTAAAAAGAAAAATCCTTATTCCATTTTTATTTATTTCCCAAATGAATCCAATTTCCCAAAGTATTCTCTCTAGTTTTTGCAAAAGCAGAATAAATTTATAAGTTCTGGTATAATAAAACATATTAATAATTTTACCCAGACCTTTTAAAAGTGCTTGGGTAACACTGCTCAATTTATAATTTAGCAGCTACTGGCTGATACGGTTTTAAGCATAAGTGAAATTTATTATGCTCATATATCTAAACTTTTACTAAAACTTATCAGAAACCCACATGGCCTAGAAACATATACATCCTGAGCAAGGAACTAAAGTGGTCTACAAAATCTTATACAAGTTCATTAAGAAGAGCCCCCCACAAGATGTTATCAGCCATTCATCAACGAAATTGTAGTCTACCATAATCATGACAAATATTTTAGTATTTAGTAAATTCTTGATGGATTAAAGATTTTCAAAATATTGCAGTGAAAAGATGTCCATAGAAATTCCAAAACTGGCCTCATTTGTAGGAAATTCTCCCATTACTAAGATGTGTATGAATCATCTAAAATTACAAATAAATAGAGAATGAGCTCTAATCACCACCAACAACTGTAAAGATATTAATTATACTGCTTTTGTTGGTAAGGAAACAGAGTCAGAATTTAAGAAAAGGCTCAAGATCGTGGTCTATGAAAGCTATTCCTCTAAGGCTTCTGATTCCTATTTTATATGTCTTCTAATAAATGTCTTGCCACAGATGAAACAGATGATAGACCACCAGATGTGACTGGAGAAGCTCTATCATGTTTTCTAGCCAATAAATATGCCCTTTCTCCCCTGCTAGGAGGCCAAAGGTAGGCCATTTGGGCCATTTTCTTGGGTGAAATCATTAGATACCTTTCAAAATGAAAATGTTAACTTGGTTGGAGATAATATATGTGCACACTTTTAATACATTTCCTGACATATAGAAAGCATTCAATAAATGCTTGTTATTACTTTTTAATGACTGCATTAACACTCAATCTATTAGTAAGGAGTCATTTGTCAGATTAACTGTCATTTAGCAGTGTAGAATCAGAGAGAACAGGACACGGAGAGATAAATTTGATCGGGGATGGCAGAGAGAAAAAAAAAGAGTCTGTTCCAACTTGAACACTGACTCAGAGCCTCTGGCAGATAGGTTGCTGCAATTTTAATATTGATGTTGTTAAGAAGAGAAGGATACTGCAGACGTGCTTTACCTTCTTCAGATTTTTTTTCTTCAGGGCATCCGTAAGGATCATTTTTATCTTTTCAGCATTTCAGTGCTCGCAATCTGCTCTTTTAGCTGCTGGCTCGATGTTACACTGAGTGGCAATTGGAAGGCATTGTTAAAATTGGGAAAAAAAAAAAAAAAAAACAACCGTAAGAATCACACTACTAGGTGCTGAATTCCAGTATTCCACTGGATCATCTATGGTAGTTTTAAGGGTTTCAAAATGTCATCTTGAGAAGCTGGATGTGAAGCTTTGTGAATATTTGTCTTTGCCCCTTTTTTGCATTCAACGGAGCTGCACAAACTTCCATTAACTCTCCCTCAGACAACATTTTCTAGGGGAAGTTCATAATCTGTCTTCAGCTGTGATGTCTTCCATAGCTCACAATTCTTCACCCCCAGCTGTCAGGGCCATCTGCGCTCGCTCTCCTCCCAAGCCAAGTCTTTCTCCCCCACTTCCACACCTCACTCCATGGAAAGAACACACAGATATAACTCTGAATTGGCAGACAACTTTAAAACACTAGAGTTTATAATAACTCTAGATAAATATGCTCCGAATCTGGTTTATTTCAAGTTATACAGAGCTAGAAGAACTACTGATGAGTCATATAACACAGAACCATAAGTTTCCAGGTCAAATCTCCTGCAGACCCAACACTACAGAGACAAACTTTATACTAATGAATGATGTGATCGCCTCGGAGAATATTACCGAATTCTTCCTATGAAGTTTGAGTAAATCAATCCTTTTCCAAAGGGCTCAGCTTACTAACTTTAGGAATTTTACACTCATAAGGAATATGTCCTTTTACCACTGAAAAGATTATCTGCAGTCCAGAATTGTCAGTCTCTCCTCTTCCTCCTCAGATTCATCCCACCCCCAAGTGCTTTAAATACCTGCTTTATCACACACACGATGTGTATGTGTGTGAGTGCGTGTGCATAAAACATTAAGTTTGCTAACTTTGTTTAGAAATTGAATATTTCTGGGGCGCCTGGGTGGCTCAGTCAGCTAAGCGTCTGACTTTGGCTCAGGTCATGATCTCACGGTTCATGGGTTCGAGCCCCGCCTCGGGCTCTGTGCTGACAGCTCAGAGCCTGGAGCCTGCTTCAGAGTCTGCGTCTCTCTCTCTCTCTCTCTCTCTCTGCCCCTTCCCTGCTCTTGCTCTGTCTCTCTCTGTCTCCCAACAATGAATAAATGTTTTAAAAATTTTTTTTAAAAGAAATTGAGTATTTCTTCTAGAAATTTTATTTTTCTCAATGACCAAGTCAAGAATCTCATTCAGAGATTCCAAAGTCTGACTGCACATTGGAATCATCTGAGAAACTTTAAAAAATGCAAATGCTCAAGCCCCTCCCTGAGAGGTCCCAGTATACGTGGACAGGGGTGTGGCCTGAGCATATAGACTGTTACAAGCTACTTGGTGATGCTCGTATGTGGCCAAGGTTGGAAGCCACTACTTCAGAGGGAGAGACCTCTGCCATATGCCTCATTCCCAATGGTGGACACTAACAAGTCAGGCCACCATTGGCATATCGCATGTTTTCAAAATTCATGAGTAGTCAAGATGTGACCGACTATGGGTCAGCAGCTGTGCTAAGTATATTGCATTGCCTCATTTCATTCTTTTTTTTAATTTTTTTATTTTTTTTTAATTTTTTTTTCAACGTTTATTTATTTTTGGGACAGAAAAAGACAGAGCATGAGCGGGGGAGGGGCAGAGAGAGAGGGAGACACAGAATCGGAAACAGGCTCCAGGCTCTGAGCCATCAGCCCAGAGCCCGACGCGGGGCTTGAACTCCCGGACCGCGAGATCGTGACCTGGCTGAAGTCGGACGCTCAACCGACTGCGCCACCCTGGCGCCCCGCCTCATTTCATTCTTAAGATAACATTAAGCTTCTATTTTTCAAATATGTTCCTGTTGAGACAAACTAGCAAGAACTATCAGCTGCTTCCCCTCCAGATAATCCTTGGGGAAACTGGTGAAGCAAGAAGGGAGCGTGGATCTAAAGAACCAACAACAGAACTGTCAGAAACGCTTGGGGAATCTGAAGGTTCTTGTGAGCTAGAGGATGTCTGTGAAACACAAAGGGGGAGGGGGCATGCAGTGGTCTGGAGCCGTAGGTGAACAGAGTGGGCAGAGGAAGGAGAGTCTGAAGCATGTCCATTTCTGCTCTTGCCTTTTCCTAAATGTTCAGCCCACACACTCAGGAGGGACAATCACTGGCTGCACCTTCCCTTCATTGGCTACACCTTTCCTTCAGGGTTTGGTAGCCCTCAGAATCCATAGAATAACAGCCAAGCGGGACAATGACCTAGTTGGGATGGCGCACTGATGAAACAGATCTTGGTGGCTAGTCACCCTTGTCCTTGTTTCCCCATCTTCAAACTTGCAGATTTACAGGAAGGATACTGTATCTTCTAATGCTGAATCTTTTGTAAAGGTTAAGTGTGTATTTCTGACCCAAGCCGATGCCCAGTGGTCTGACAGCAAATGGATGTTGTCAAGAGTGGCAGTGATGACCAAGGCTCCGCCCATTTTCTTTCCTTAAACTAAGGGTTCTTAACCTGGAATTCAGAGACTTGTCTTTAATGATGAATATGGAAAGCTACCATAGTATCAGTGGTTCCTGTAACTTTGTCACCAATGTAATTACAGACGTTTTCTTATTATATTATGGGTGTTGCCTTTATCCCGAAATAGCCTTTACATTCATTGCTCCTTCAAAATGATGACAACTGTTTATCAGACATTATACTAGATTTTTTCATTTAACCCATTAACAAGAAGATATAGATAATTATAACACAATGTTTGAATATTTTATAATTTAACTTCAATATGATTGGTTTCCTTTGTAATCACATAAATTTTATCCTATGCATTTCAAAATGACATCTTGAAAACGATTTCATAGGCTTTCCTAGGTTGCCAAAGGGTCTATGACCAAAGATTTTAGATTTTAGAGACAATTCCTATGTCCATAACGGGGGGGGGGGGGGAGGTGGAATGGACAGGTACAATATAGTGGAGGCATACAATTCAATAAAATGTAGACTTCTACATACAGGACACAAGACTTTTAAAACAAAGTATTGAGTGGAAAAGATAAACTAATAAGGTATAAGGTATATTGCACGAAATAATTTATATAAATTAGGACTATATACAAACAAAGCAAAAATACATGTTCTATAAGAACATATACAAATAAAAGGATACACATCAAAACACATTAAAATAGTCACCTATGGGAAGCAAGAGTAATGGAACTGAGTCACGGAGGGGTAAAGTGAATAAATACAATGAGACTCACATGGACCAATGACAATAGTGTCCCAAGAACTGAAGAGGGTAAGTAACTAACTCTCTGTACCTGAGTGTCTATGTCCACAAAAAAAGACGCAGACTAACTCAAAAGGTAAGTCATTTCCCCAAACTTGTACAGATAACACATGATGAAGATCAGTTTCAAAGACAGATCTTGCTTCTAGAAGGATGGCTAGTAAGAGGCCAAGGAGATGTACATGGCCCTACCTGTGTTTATATTTATTCTCTCAATTTGGTCATTGAACGTACTGCCTGAGATATATGTTAAGTAGTCCTGTTTTCTAGGAAAGAACACATAACATCACATAACAGCTCACACAACCAGGAATTCAAGCCGGGTTTTTCTGGCTTTATAGAGCATGGCTTTTGATATACAATATGGCCTCAGTGAATTCTGCCACGGCTACATTCACTGTTTAGTTTCACTAACGATCTATATAAGGTGTGACTTTCCAAGTAGCTACACTGATAATTAAGTCTCTACAGACCTATAGAGCTAACACCAGACAAGAGTTCCCTGTTCCGCTTCCAAAACATCCACCAATAGCAGGATTTTACCATATTCCATGTTAGAAGTAAACTGCCAGCTATGGTTGGGGAAACATTCTTTTAATTGCTATAGTCTGTCCATACATCTTGTCTGGCCATTAATATTAAAGAGCGGTCAGCTGCTTTTAGGGGAGCGCTCAGAGAAGGTTTTTGGGGCACTGATACAGAACCACTCATTTCGATAAATATGAAGGAAAAGTCAGGCTTTCCATTACACAAAAAAAGTTAAAGATCAGAAGTGATTCAGAGACCTCAAGTGCATTGTAAAGGGGGGAAAAGGGAATGAAGGAAAAAATGAGAGAAAAGAAAAAAAAATAAGTTTGGTAAAAAAAAATTTTTTTTAATTGAAAACCCTCATCTGGTAAGTTTAACTATAGACACTCGATGGCAGAAATTTCAAAAATAATGAGCCACCTTCTGAACTAATTGGTCTGCATAATGTGACACTCTTGAGCGCTCAAGCAATTCATTTGTTTGCAGAAGACACACACATTGCTATTCATGGAAGGATTGAGAGACTTCTCGAAAGGGACTGAAAGTCACCTGGGAAAGTTAATGTCATCGCTTCTCTGAGTAATGTGAAAGATGAAGGCGCTATCCAAACCTTGAAGGAATACGAGCAGTTTCAGTCGTGCCTGAAACAGCTGTCTTCATCTGATGTCTAAGGAAGATAGATCCAGAAGGACTCGATTCTGCTGTTGTCTTGCAAAGGACCTTCAAGACAATCAGTGTTAAGGCACTTAGGGAAGAAACCAGAATGATGTGATTTTTCCCAGTCTGCGTTGTTTTACTCTTGCTACCCACTGACCCCCACTGCCTCAACCTTTCTCCTCTGGTAAAGGCTCCAGAATTTTGCTGTACATTTAGAACAGGTTGGGTGTTTCCAGCTCTGAAGGAAAGATTATGCTTCCATTTCCCAATTGACAGTTCTTCCCTTCTTGGGAGAAGAGAATCTTTGAATTAACAGATGGAAAGGGTCAGTATCCTAATCCTGGGCATTACAGGATCATGCCCGCCTTCCCTGCTGCCTCCCTCAGTGATATTCTCACCAATGACCAATCTCACACTTCAGTTAAACTCCCAGGCACCCTGCAAATGAAGATTATTAAAGTAATTAAGTTCATAAATACTTAGTGAGGAGTTTTAATGCCCAAAACACAGCGCTAGATTCTTGGAAAACCAAGAGCAATGCATATCAACATAGTTCTTGTCCTAATTGTGACCAGTGTTGAAGAAAAACAGAAAATTATGCAATTAATTGTTTAATAAAAATGTTACGTCTATTCTATGCCAGGCACTGTGCTAAGTACTCCAGATTACTTCCTCTAATTCTCATGACAGCTTTTTGAAATTGATTTACTTATCCACTTTACAAACCCCCCCCCCCAAAAAAAACTAAGACTCAAGAAAAATAAGTCATTTTTTTCCAGCATCACAAAAATGGTAAGCAAAACAATCTAAATTCCTGCAGGCCTGCCTAATTCTGAAGCACTTCCCCCAACCTATTTAAAAATTCAAGTACAGGCAACAGTTTCCATGGATAGGGATCTTCATCCATTCTGTCACCCATATTTTAGTTTGCTGGATTTAAGTAAGAAAGGATTTATCCTGTAGAATTCTTCTTTATTTTTACCAATCGAGATATCCTTAACACTATCTTAAACTGATATTTGAAATTGCAGTGTCTTTTGGTAATGACACTTAATTATCCCCTAGACTGTCTTTTCATACTCCACCTGTAAAGGCAAGGAGAATAGTATCTGTGCCCTTTGCTATACCACACAAGGGTCTCTTCCTTCATCCTGGAGATTGAATCAAGACTGACCAATTGCAGTATCTCATTGTTTCCTTGGAGATTATTTTATTTCTTAAAAAAAAATGGTGATCTACAAAATGAAGATATTTTCAAGAGTTTATTTTGACCTCATAGTTAAAACCTGGTAATGTGGTTCACTCATAAATCAACTGTTTTTCCTTGCAGAAAACTCAAACATAAGTCTAAGGATGGTCTGTCTACCATGAGCTCATCTAATCCACTCCAACGAGCAAAGAAAAAACACTGCTGTGTGTTTTTTCCATCCAGCTCAGGTAACATAAACTTGAAAAACAGTAACGTGTCAGGGATTCAAATAAACATAGCTTCTTCTATCTGCCCTACAATGTAAATTTCTCTACAGGCTTTGAACTGAATCCAGCAGTGGGCAGGCCCACCCACTGTTTTCTCTCTTTGTTGACCTAGGAGAGATGATTCATGCATTGATCAAGAAAGAAACAACCATCCATCAAGGTAAGAGCCTTTGGCTGCCCCAAACATCAGCAAACCCAGCCAGCATGCTCCCTACCTTAAAGTACTCGAGCACATTAATTTCAAACCTGCGCCCTGTAGATCTATTTGGAGCAGGCTTGGGCTAATGTTCTACAAACAAATAAATCACCTTTAGCAGTACTGTGCAGCATCTAATACTATCCACATGTATAATCCATAGAAATCATCATCTTGGGGCAAATATTTTAAACACCCTGAACCTCAGCGGGGAAAACACACACACACACACACACACACACACACACACGCATACACACACATAATTAGTGCTAGAAGTCGTGTTAATATAATAAACTATACAAGTTGAAATATCACTCAAACATTTAGTGAGATAAACCCAGACTCATGGTTTTTATCTTTTACCCACTGGTCTTAACTAACCCATTAAGTTTATACAGAAGAAACTCTAATCCCCCTCTCATGTGACAGCATGTGTCTGCAATCCTGACTTTGGCGATTTCTAGGAGGTTTTTTCCCAAAGCCTTCCTCAAGGTCGTGATTCTAAGCGACTGTTGATGAGGGCCTTGCTCCAAAATCTGTCATTTCAAGCAGCCTTCCTGTTTCCCCCCAATGTAGCCTCTCTTTTGGGGCACTGTCACCAAGTTTATGTCGGTTTAGATTTAGCTTTAAGACACTCATTAACCATTTATTTCAAAAAGTTTTCAAACTTAAGAAAGAATTGCAAAACCAGTACAAAGAATCTTCTTACGCTTACATCCAGATTCAATAAATGCTAACATCTTACATAACTGGAGTATAATTTTCAAGATCAGGAAATTATCATTGACATATTATTATCTATTCTCCATTTTTCTCCAAATTTCATCTATTATTCCTACTTCCTATTTCTGATTCACGATCCAATCAGAGATCGTCTTTAAAGTGCAGAATCTCAAAGTTCACAAAAAGCCCATAGTGAGTGCATCCCACCCCCATAATTTTTCTCTTTATCCTACCTCAAAACAAAAAGAGTTCTTGAGCAGAAGTTTCATTTAAATAAAACATCACTCCGACAATAGGAATGAGAAATTAGTTCAGAGCAACTGGCAAAGCCAAGGTGGTAACCATGATAAGCAGGTTTTACATGAGAAGAAAATCAAAGGCTGTTTCATGTGAATAAAGTCAATGTCCCCCATCACTCCTGGAACTAATTCACACACAGGCTGTGATGCTATCATGGCTATGGAGAAGAGCAAGGGAATTTCAAAGCAACTCAAGGCGTTAATTAAAGCAATTAAAACTTCCCTCTTCTGCTATAATTAAAGGAGAAGGAGCAGCCTTCTCTTTCAGCGTGCGAGGGTCCGTGAGCCACTCTTCCACCAAAATCTACAGAAGGACCAGTGCTCCCGTCACTTGGATGAGGCAGGTGTGCGCAGGTGTTCAACTCAAGGCCTGAACTTGGAGAGCAAATGTGGAATGCAGGCCTTCATGCAGTTTCTCACAAATTAGTGTTGCTACTCTCCTTCTAAATATTACAAATTAAAATTTATACACACGCACACATTTTCATACACCTGCATACATGAATTCACGCACATCATCATCGTAAAGCTGCCACGTGTCCTTTGCGAACTAAAGTTTCACTACATAGGAAGGGCGTACTTAGGAAAAGCTAAAAGCAGAAAGGGCAAACCGGCTAATGGCTTCAGTGAAGAAATTAGAAGCAGCCTCTCACTAGCTGGAGGGAAATAGTTGATTTCTGTTCCACATACCGCTCTTGATCTTGGTGAAAGGATCTATGGGCCCAAAGATGCTTAGGTCGTAATGGGAGAGATAGACACATGCAAACATAATTATAAGATTTTGAGCTAAATGCAAAGATAGAGGTGAGTCCTGGCTGGTAGATAGGATGTGGTAAAGGGAGAGGAAGCCATACATGAGAGCAGACAGTATCCTTTTTGAGGGGAGCCGTTCTGTGGTAGCCTCATTAATTGGAGGAGACCATGACTCAGCACAGTTCAGCCACTGAACACTGATGACGGATATTCAACCTTTTCTTTATTTTACTATAAATGATCGTCTTCTCCTATCAAAGGCCAGCATTCCTCTGGTGCAGATTCTGTTTCTTCTCCCTTCTTCAAGGATACTGTTTCAGCAATCGTTTGCTCTTACCTGAATTCACAGTCTTTCTTGCAGTACTGGATCACTCTAATTAGCATACAATAAAACTATTATTTTCCCATGTCAATAATAATAATAATAACAATAATAAACCTCTGCTGATTCTACAATTTCTTTCATTTAATTTTCCATTTTTTTTTATTCTCCTTCCCTGAAACACTCCAAAAAATTATCTACACTTGCTTTAAACAATTTTTCTACTCTTGTTAACTGTTAATCACACCGTGATCAGGCTATCAACTCTCAAGATTACCAATGACCTCCATGTTGCTAAATCCAGTGGTCACTTTAAGCTATGTGCCAGTTACTAGGACACAGCAGGTGCTCAAGCATCATTTGTTAAGTGCATGAATAAAAAATGTAGCTAACACATAATCAAAGAAGATCTTTCTAGGGGCGCCTGGGTGGCTCAGTTGGTCAAGCGTCCGACTTTGGTTCAGATCATGATCTCAGGGTTTGTGAGTTCAGGCCCCGCCTTGGGCTCTGTGCTGACAGCTCGGAGCCTGGAGCCTGCTTTAGATTCTGTGTCTCCCTCTCTCTCTTCCCCTCCCTCACTCGTGCTCTGTCTCTCTCTCTCTCTTTCTCTCTCTCTCACACACACACACACAAAAATAAATAAAACGTTTTAAAAAGTTAAATAATAAAAAAAGATTTTTTTAAACTGTACAACATAGAGTTGTATATTCAGAGTAAAAAGTGAGGGTAATACTTGTAAAAAGTACTTTCAAAAGTGCTTAATGCATGAATCAAAATTTTACCAACCAATCAACTTTTAGACATGTCAGCATAAAATATGAGTCATGCAATAAACAGTCAATGAAGTAGAAAGAAAATGTCTTTCACGTTCAAAGAGAAATTCACTTAAACAGCATAAAGAAAAAATGCTATCTGAGATACTTAAATTATTGCAAGCTCATCTTTGGTGTTTTTAGGTCCAGGTAAAAGAGTATTCAGGGTGCCTGGATGGCTCAGTTGGGGTTCCTGGGTGGCTCAGGCAGTTCAGTGACCGACTCTTGATTTCAACTCAGGTTATGATCTCACGGTTCATGAGAATGAGCCCCACTTTGGGCTCTGCGCTGACAGCACAAAGCCTGCTTGGGATTCTATCTCTCCTTGTCTCTCTGCTCTTACCCTGCTCATATGCACGTGGCCACACACACACACATACACTCCCAAAATAAATAAATAAACATTAAAATAAAGAATAGTCAAGAATCCCAGAGTCGCAGAAGAACAAAGTCAAGAAACAAGGGAGAACTGAAGGGTGGGAAGGGGCTTCTATGAAGGTTGGCCAATAACCCTAACAACAACAACAATAACAATACAGTTGACATCTATTGAGCATTGAGCTATGTGTCCAATATTACTTTATGTATTTTGTATTTGTGATCTTTATTCCATCTTCTCACCAACGCTTGGAAGTAATTAGAATTATTTTCCCTAATTTTGTGATGAGCAAGCTGAAGCCAAGAAAGTGAAGTAATTTGTCCAAAACCATGCAGAGTGTCTGCAGCTAGTATGAGATGGGCCAAGATTCAAACCCAAAGAGTGTAAGCACAGTCAGATGAGGAAACTACAGTTCAGCTCAGAGTCCGGCAGACGCACAGAGTATTCCATGTAACCCTCCCAAAGGCAGATCTCAGGAAGTCCCTCAGGCTTTTTCTCGGTAACAAGGCCAACACTCCTCTTAGTTAACTGATTGAGTTAGTATCAGGACCTGCATGGCACCTAAACAAGATGGGATTTACACTATTTACGGCTGTCATCTAAATCAGGACGTGGTCTCCAAAGATGAAAGCCTGTATATTACCCCGCATCCCATTATAAAAAAACTCCTCCAGCAATTCATCCAAAAACAATTAATTAAAGAAAACCAGCTAATGCTTTCAACCTCGACAAATTAAATTAATTCATAATTAATAAGATAACAGCAATCCACTAGGCTATAATCATTTAAACCAGTAAAGCAGGGTAATAATAAAGTAATCAATTTTATCTCTTATAGAAAGAGACCTTAACACATAGTTTATTTATGCAAAAGAAATATGGTCAGCCACCTGTAGGAAGTGAATGTAAGAAATTAATTAATCAAAAGGATCTTTGGGAGAGAAGTTTTTTTGTTTCAAAATCAAAAGAAACTGACATCCCTATTCTCTAATGTGAATATAGATAATTGAAGAATAACCTACTGCTGATAATCACCATCTATGTGATAGAACACATTTACAGAAGTTCTTAGTATAACATTTAATGGAGGCACAATCTGTATGGCTGTGAAAGTATAATTTTGGGAGAGCTAGTAGTCTGCAAATGAATTATATAATTACACCTGAAACTTGCATTTAAGAGCACAACAGTGATAAGAAGAGTCCATGAAAAAGCTTGATTTATACAAACAATAGAATAGTGGTTACCAGGGTATGAGTGGGTGGGGGAAATGGGGAGGAATTGATCAAAAAGTGAAAATTTCCCATGAGAATATGACTAAATTCTGGGGCTCTAATGTACAGCATTAGGATTATAGATACAATATTGTACTATTATACCTGAAAGTTGCTTAAAGAGTAGATCTTAAATGTTCTCAACACACACACACACACACACACACACACACACACACACACAATGGTAATACATAATATGATATAGATGTTAGCTAACACTATGGTTGTTAGCTATACAATTGTATCAAATCAACACATTGTACACCTTAAAGTTACATAATGCTATATGTCAATTTTATCTCAATAAAGTTGGGAAAATAAGAATCCATGAACGAAGAAATTTTGGAAGTAAATATGTCTTAAGCATAGGAACACTGGGCAAGATTTGAGGGAGATACAGTCCAGTTTAACAGAGAGTCACATAGCACCTCAAGATTCTGAAACTTTTATTCTAGGGAACTTGAAAGCAGATGTTACTAAAAGGATAATTTCATCAGAAAGAAATGGTCAAAGTAATCTTAATGAAAGAAAATATTACTGGGGATTGGGATTATTGTTTAAAATGTCAGACAAAGTACCCACAACCACATCTCACCATGCATGAGCCAATGCTAGGCTCATGTGAAGTACCAGAAAATCAGAAATATCAATGTCCTCTTGCCAGACTCTGGGTTCTTTCTCCCTTACACGCATACGTGTGGAAACTGTGGTCTTTCAGTGGAGTATGAGTCTGCTTAGATAGCATTTAAGGTCATTTTCTTTCTGTTGTTAGAATTTGCCAACACCACATGAATCAACTGGTGTGGTATAGAATAAACACTTGGTATGTTAATAAGTTGGCTAGCATGTTTTCAACTTATTTATTAAAATTCTGTGTCGGGGGGCACCTGGGTGACTCGGTCGTTTAAGCGTCCAACTTTGGCTCAGGTCATGATCTTGCGGTTTGTGGGTTCGAACCCCGCGTCGGTCTCTGTGCTGACAGCTCAGAGCCTGGAGCCTGCTTTGGATTCTGTGTCTCCCTCTTTCTCTGCACCTCCCCTGATCATTCTCTGTCTCTCAAAAATAAATAAACGTTAAAAAAATTTTAATTCTATGTTGGAAATGATGTCCAGCAAAGTGTCCTCAATGTTCTTCCCCAATATTGTAGGCCTATGCTAAAAAAAAAAAAAAAAAAAAAAAAAAAGTAATGAAAAATTTTATTTCAGGTTGGAGCCGGAAAAGATTTTCTTCTCTTTATTATAGCTTTCTTCAGGCATAATTTACATACTATGTATTTTACTGAACGTAAGAAGTTTTGGATTTTTAATAAATTTATACATTGTGCAGTCATCAACAGAATCCAATTTTAAAATATTTCCATAATCCTCCCAAATTTTCTTGTGCCTATTTCTGGTCCATTCCTTTTCTTTCTACCAACTCCAGGAAATCACTCATGTTCTTACTGTCTCCACAGATTTACTTTCTTCTAGCTGTTTCACTGAAATCATTGGGTATGTGATCTTACATGTTGGCTTATTTTACTTAACATAACATCTTTGAAATTCATTCATACTGTAGCACGTATCAGTAGTTTATTTCTTTTCATTACCAAACAGTGTTCTATTGTATAAATACGCCACATTTTGTTTATCCATTGATGGGCATTTCGATTGCCTCCAGTTTAAAGCTAATATGAATAATACTGCTAGGAACATTCCCATATTAGTCTTGGTGAGGACATCGCTTTTAATTTTTTCCAGATAGATACCTAGGAGTGAAAATCGGTTGGTTTTATGGAAGGCATATGTTTAACATCTTCCAAATCTTTATCCAAAGTGGTCATACGATTTTATTTTCTCAGCAGTAATGTATGGTGATTCCAACTTCTCCAAATACTCACCAGACCATGATATTTTCAGTCTTTTGAAAGACATTGTCATAAAGAATATGTAGATATAGATGTGTTGTATAATCTACATTGGGGAAATCTACATTATCCCAATGTCTAGTGATGTTGAGAAGCTTTGCATTTGCTTATTAATAATTTTTATGTCCTTGTATCATCTTTGGTAATATGTCTATTCAAATACTTTGCTCAATTTTAAATTGGCTGTTTGTCTTCCTATTAGCCAATTGTAAGGGTTCCTCATTCCAAATACTAATTAGTTTTCAGATACATAATATCCAAATATTTTCTTTCCATCTGTCATCTGTCTTTTCATTTTCTTAGGGGGGTCTTTGGAAGAGAAAAGATTTTAATTTTGGTGATGAAGTCAAATTTATCTAATTCTATTTTATGAATGTCCTAAGAACTTTTGCCTAACTCAAGGTCAGAAACATTTTATTTTAGACATTTCATACTTGTAGCTCTTATATTTTGATTTGTATTCCATTTTAAATTTTATTTAAAATTTAAATAAATTTAAATTAAATTAATTTAAATAAAATTTAAATAAATTTGGGTTATGATTTACAGACAGAGGTTCTTGTCTTTGCATATGGATACCCAAAATTGTTCCAGTACTATTTGTTTAAAAAACTATCTTTTTGTCATTGAAATTTCTTTGCATCTTTGTTGAAAATCACTTGACTTCCTGTAGGTCTCCCTCTGGACTCTTTATTGTGTTCCTTCTTCTACATTCTGGTGGTTTACCCAGTACTACGGCATTGGAGTGGCTTTATAATGAATCTGGAAACCAGGTAATACAAGTCTTCAGGTCTCCACTGCCCTTGCAGACAAATTTCCTATCAGTCAAGGCTGTGTGGCGAGCTTGTCTAGCCCTTCTAAGGCTCTCTCAGCTCCTGGATCTTTGTTAAATTCATAGTAGGTCCAACCCCCTAACTAGGTCTACAACCTCAGGCTAACAGAGCTTTGTGTTTTCCTTGGTTCCTAGCAAGTTTGCTATTTTTCCCAGCAATGCCCAATGGGCATGAGTTTTCACTCTCTGCTTCAAACCAAACCCGGCTCCAAAGGCAGAAAAATGTCCTGTTTTCACAGCCAATCGTACCCTGATAAAACTACTTTGCAGACTGAATTAGAGGGAGTGGATTAGGAGCAAACACAGGCAACAAGGCTGTAGACTCCCACACTCCAGTAACCACCCCCCCCCAGTTTGTTTGCCTAACTTGATTTCCGGAGCAATGAAATGGTTATGTTTCACAATGAAGTCCAGTTTTCTATTTATTGTTTTGTGGCAAAGACTCACTGAACTCTATACCACCATGGCTGGAAATTCTGCCCCATGAAAAATATATTTAAGATATGTTTCTAAAAATCGAGGCAGTTATCTAAGATAAGATTGCTGAATAGGGTTCCTCCTATTCTTGTTTTTTTTTTTTTTTTATTCAAAAGACATGCTGGCTTTATTCAAACAACCTAAAGTCTAACCTCCTGGTGTGACAGAGGTAAGCTTTCTCTATGAAATCAACATAGGTCTTCAATGACAAATATGAGCAGGTAAACAAATATCACCAGGTATCTAAATTTTTTTCAAGCAGTATTACAAACAGAAAGGACAAATTTATTTTTTTCAATTAATAAACCAAGTAACTTGCCTTCATAAAAAAAGAAAGGATATAGATATATTCTATTAATATCCCCAGAGAGATTTGAGAAAATATTACATCCATAGAACCAGTTGTTATGAAAAGGGAGCAATTAGGAATAAAGATCTCTTATGCGTGAAATTAAAATTAGATAGTACAGAAAATACATCAGAACCTGGAGAAAAGGGACAAGGAGAAAGATAACATGACAGAAAAGCAAGGGATATAAAAGACCAATGTCCATCCAATAAAACGCCAAGAAGACAGAATGAAAGAAATGGAGGAGAGATAAATAATTAAAGAAATAAAAGAAGACCATTTTCCGGAGTTGAAGAAATAAGTCTACGTCTTGAAAGGGCCCACAGGGGTTGAGTATGATACATTAAAGAGACCCATAAATTATAGAACACTGATAAAACTATAGAACATTGTAGAAGAAAATATACTTACAATTCCAAAGTGAGGCAAGGGCAAGGTATCTATCTATACAAGAGTATACACAAGAAGTAGATTAATAACTGTTATCTCATCAGCAGTAATCAGTAAGTGGAAGACCATATGTTGCCTTTAAATTTCTAAGGGGGAGCACCTGGGTGGCTTAGTCTGCGAAGCATTCGACTCTGGATTTCAGCTCAGGTCATGATCTCATGGTTTTTGGGTTCGAGCCTCGAGTCAGGCTCTGTGCTGACGGTATGGTGCCTGGTTAGGATTCTCTCTCTCTCTCCCTCTCCCCTGTTTGCTCTCTCCTTCTCTCAAAACACATAAATAAATAAACTTTAAAAAAATGCTAAGGAGGGGCGCCTGGGTGGCGCAGTCGGTTAAGCGTCCGACTTCAGCCAGGTCACGATCTCACGGTCCGGGAGTTCGAGCCCCGCGTCGGGCTCTGGGCTGATGGCTCAGAGCCTGGAGCCTGTTTCCGATTCTGTGTCTCCCTCTCTCTCTGCCCCTCCCCCGTTCATGCTCTGTCTCTCTCTGTCCCAAAAATAAATAAACGTTGAAAAAAAAAATGCTAAGGGAAGTTAATCTAGAATTTCAAACCCAAACAACCACAATAAAGATTAAAAACAGAATAAAGACATTTCTGCACATCCAAGTGCTCAGTTTCCTCCCTCATACACACACCCTGCTTTCAAGGCTGTTGGTTTAGAAAGATGACCTTGTTTAAATACCTCCACTGTTCACACACCTAAAAGAGGCAATTGGAAGGTAGCCCTCCAAAGAAAACGTGTATTTGTACTCAAGTTTTCTATTTCACGGAGCAGGCAAATCAGTCTTTCTATTTTCCACAGCCAGTAATTCTCTGGTAATAAAGGAGAAAACATACAAAGCCTTCATAAAATAGCATTTTAGGGATTGTTGGTGGTTTGTTTATTTTTTCTTTTAAATTTCAGTTCAGGTTACAGGGCGCCTGGGTGGCTCAGTCAGGTAAGCGTCTGACTTCAGATCAGGTCATGATCTCACAGTCCGTGAGTTTGAGCCCCGTGTCAGGCTCTGTGCTGACAGCTCAGAGCCTGAAGCCCGCTTCAGATTCCGTGTCTCCCCCTCTCTCTACTTCTCCCCTGCTCACGCTCTGTCTCTGTCTCAAAAATAAATACACATTAAAAAAATGTTTTTAATAAATTTTGGTTCAGGTAATCAGAGATGTAATTCTGTTTCCAGGGGGTGAAAGAGTCCTTTATATATCACTCAGAAAGCTGTACTTCCTTTGGTCAATCTCGAAGCTATTTAAGATGATGCTAAGGGAGACCTAAAATAGCTATGAAATAGGAATACAATGCAAAATAATTTTCGAAGCATCCTATTTACAAACCATAGCCTTTGACCCATTAAGAGAAAGACCAATTATTTGTTTTATGTATTCAATTTTAGTTTCTTGAGTATGTCTGAGTCTGTGCAGAAGATCTCACCTTCCCATCTGAGAGGGTCATTTTTGTATCATCTGTTACAGAAATATACCTATAAACTCAAGTTGTTTTGTCATTTTTCAGTTACGAGGAACTTATAAAAGGTAATGTTTCTTAGCGATACAAGTGTGAAGGGAAAAGGCTATCCATCAGCCTGAAGAAATAGCAAAGGTTGGCAGTAGTCCCTTGTCAACCTTGGAGTCCCAAGAAAACCATGACATTCCCATTCTGATAAAAAGTTAGCTCCTGATCTAAAATAGCTTCAGTCCTGGAAGTGTGTAGTCCATTTTCAGTAAAAGTTTAACTAAATTTGGTCTCCAAGCATCTTTCAAGGTGCCATACACTATGAGCTACGCATACATCAGATGTTGTTTGTATTTGAGAAGAAAGGAAATGGAACTTCATTACGATTTACCTGGAGACAGTGTACATGAAGCTTTTTACATAGGCTTTTGTTTAATCCCTTTAATATCCATAAAGTGCTAATAGTCTTTGTATTAGTCAGAGTTCTCCAGAGACATAGAACCAATAGGACATCTATTTTGATGTATATATAGAACGAGAGTTATTTAAAGGTATTGGCTCACACAACTATGGAGGCTTGGTGAGTCAGAATGTGATGGGTGAGGCTGACAGTCTGGAGACTCAGAAAAGAGTTGCAATTCAAGTCCAAAAGCAGTCAGACTTGAGACCCAGGAAGAGACAATGCTGCAGTTGGAGTCCAAAAGTTGTCTGCTGCAGAATACCTTCCTGTTCAGAGGAGGTCAGCCTTTTGTTTTACCAGGCCTTCAACTGATTGGATAAGGCCCATCCACAGTGTGGCAAGCAATCTGCTTTATTCAAAGCCCATTCAATGTAAACATTAACCTCATCCCAAAACATCCTCACAAAAACATCCAGAATCATGTTTGACCATATATCTTGGCATCATGGTCCAGCTAAGTTGACAAAATTAACCATAGCAGTCATATGTTATACAAGAGAAAATTAAAGATCAGAGACTCTAAGTAATGTATCAAACGTCACATGGATAGTTAGGAGAAAGGTCTGGAACTCATAACAAAGCCCTGACTCCCTTGTATTGTAAATTCAATTTGCCCTCCTTTTCTATTAGATTATCAATTATATGAGTTCAGGAGTCACATTTGTCTTTCTCATCATTATATTGCTCTTGCCCGATACAACTGCTGCTTCACGGTAAACACTAAAGGAATATATATTAAATGAATGAGTAGTTGAGAGACACTTTCAGTGTTGAACTCAGATTCAGTGTGCGTGCCATCCGTCTTCACCACCACCTGTGTTGGAAGGACAAACACAGTGCTATGGGCTACATGACTCAATACTTACTGAATTAATTTATAAGCTGGAAATTCCACACAAACTTACTTGGTTTGTTTGTTTGCTTCATGGCTTTGTTTGGGCCCACCCATCTGCCTTCTGTGGAAACCTTCCCTGAGGATTAACCACATATCAAAAGATTCCCAAGCTTCCCTTCTCTTGACGCTTGCTTATCCCCACCTACCACCTGAAGGTAACCACTTTCCTGATGTGAACACCATCGTGTGGTTTTGTCTGTATTTGAACTTTACATAAATGGAACCGAAAAGTATACATGGCTTCTTCCCCTCAATATTATGTCTGTGAAAACCATCTATTTTGTTTTGTAGCCGTCGGCTGTAGAAGTATTGTAGTCATTGCCACGTAGATCTCCACTGCTTAGATATCCACGATTTATTGATCTAATCTCTTACAGATAAACATTTGAGTCGTTTTCAGTTTTTAGCTATTGCAGAGTGTTATTACGAGCAATCTTGATCTAATATTTGTGAACATACATATGCACTTCTGTGGGCATCTTCTTATATATGAAATTTTTCTGGATCATAGGGTGCATATATGATTAGCTTCAGTATATACTACTAAAAAGCTGTCCAAAGTGATAGTGACATTTGATACTCACAACAACCGTGTATGAGAATTTCATATGCTTTATGTATTTGTTGACACTTGGCATTGTCAGATTTTGCAATTTAGGTATTTCATTTGGTGTGTAGAGATGTTTAATTATGGTTTTGATTTTTATTTCCTTTATTATAATTGTTGTTAAGAACATTTTTTAAATTTAATTAATTAATTAATTATTTTATTTTTTTAACGTTTATTTATTTTTGAGAGAGAGAGAGAGAGAGAGAGACAGGCAGACAGACAGACAGACAGAGCGCAAGGGGGCAGGGGCAGAGAGTGATAGAGAAATAGAATCCAAAGCCGGCTCCAGGCTCTGAGCTGTCAGCACAGAGCCCAATGCGGGTCACAAACTCACGAACCGTGAGATCATGACCTGAGCCAAAGGCGGATGCTTAACCAACTGAGACACCCAGGTGCCCCTAAAGTTTATTTATTTTGAGAGAGAGAGAGAGAGAGAGAGAGCAAGCACAAATTGGAAAGGGGCAGAGAGAAAGAGAAAGAGAGAGAGAGAGAGAGAGAGAGAGAGAGAGAGAGAGAGAGAGAGAGAAACCCAAGCATGCTCCACATTGTCAGCACAGAGCCCAATGTGAGGTTCAGTCTCACAAACTGCGAGATCATGACCTGAGCTGAAGTCAGACGCTTAACCGTCTGAGCCACCCAGGTGCCCCAAGAACATTTTTACATGTTGATTGGCCATTTGGATATTCCTTTTTGTGGGCTATTTTTTGGTTTTCATTTTCTCGTTGAAACCCTTTATAAATTCTATCAAATATTTATGTACTCCAAGGTCATGAATATATTTGCCTATGTTATTTTTTAGAAGCTCTCTTGTTTCACATTTCATAGTTTCATCTATAATCTACTTGGAATTTATTTTTATATATATTATTTCTCTTTTATTTATTTTCATGTATATTTATGTGAAAACATTTAGCAGAAAGCCTGACACAACAAATAAATAACTAAATGTGAAACAAATGTAAGAAATCTATGTTACTATAACCATAAGTCTATGAAAGTGGATGGAACGAAAATGGAGATAAACCCAAACTTCAAAAAAAATCGTCATCTACATTTCTCATAGATAAAGGGAGAAATATCACTCACCAACTCATCAAAAAATAGGAACATTAACTTACAATGACAAAACATTACATTATACAATCTTGATGTGATGTCATGATTCATCTAACCCCCAAAACTGTGGGAAGACAATTATTATCTATCAATCAATTTAAAATAGTAAGCACAGTGCCCATGAATCTTCCTTTTCCTTTTAGCTCGCTCTCTCTCTCTTTTTTCTAACTATCATTTACAGTTTTCATAATAAAAGTAACACAGGACAATACAGTAGTAAGTCAATTCTTAGCAAGTCATAAAAATACAGTTTCTAGATGTAAAACGTTCTTTCTAGGGAAATCTCAGTTGCAAATAACAATAAAAATCAATTCTATACTAAACTACGGTAAAACAAAGGAAGTTGAGCTTTGAGAATATAATCAAACAGCTTTATCACATACAGAGAAGCATTTTTCAAAAATAAATTGCATTCTTAGTAAAAGTTGTAATACAAAGAATAAAACTCTTTTCCTTAAAAATAAAAAAAAAACACTTTCAATTAGCAGACTAAAATGTGAAGGGGGGGGTGGGGGGAAAAAGAAAACAAAGTCAGCATTTAGCCCTCTGGGAAAGGAATTGCAAACAAACAAGAAAGTTTAGAGAGAAGATGTATTTAGCCTTTGCCTTTTAAATAATGCCTTGGTATTACACTGCTTTTAGTTCTCACTGTAAAAACTTATCTAACCCAAGTTAATTACATTTCCAATGATAGTTGTGAGAGCAATTGCCAAGATTTACTACATAAATGACACATAAATTTAGTTGCAGAATAATTAAGTCAGAATTTCAGTCCATACATTAAGCAATGGAAGCATAATTACATTCTTATGGATTTAAAGCTTCACTTGCAACTCTTTAAAAATGGGTTCAACACAGATTCAGACTGCATTCACTTTCATTTATGACTTCTTTTCTTTCAATTATAATCGGGGGGAAAAAAGCCTATAATTTAAGTAGTGCTTGGTAGGCCATACCACATGTTTTTTATATATCGGGACATCTGTGTGTATATTTCATGATACTGGCGATAGCAAGGGGTGGCTTTGGGGATTGGGATGGGAGCAAGGGGTTTTGGCTTTCCCGTGAACTTCATCAGTGACTCCTCCTTTGCCTTCCCCAAAAGCCTTTTATTCAAAAATATATATCCTTGCCACGTTAATGGGGTTCGAAGCCAAGTATCTCGAACTTCTAACCAGATTTCTGCTCCTAATCCCGCCTCTATAAGTGGATATTCAGGAGCTACCTCTGGAGTTAAGATCCCAGTTAAATCTATAACCTTCTGTTAGACTTAACCCACTTTATTTTTAAAATGTTTCGCCTTTTAAATAATGCCTTGGTATTACACTATTACACAATAGTGCGTTACACAGTACCAATGCTTGGCATCACTATATCATTATAAATGTTATTTTCTGCATAGCCAGATCCACTTTGTATTCACCACTTTTATTCTGGACCTAGTAACTGAACAGATGACATTTTGTGGTATTTCATCTTTTACAGCTTCCTGGTTCCACAACGTAGGACAAGAAACAGAGGTTTCCCACCCAGAGGAGGAAATTTTAGTGTACATTGACTGCTGTCAGTTGATAAGCAATTGTCCTTTCATCCTCAAAAGAGAAAAAAAAAATCTGCAGCTATTAATTAGTGTATGGCAAGATTGATTAAGCAATGCAGTGTCAATTAACACATTTAATGTGGAGGAAGATGATATCCAGCCCTTAATTGATATCCTGTTATTCTTAAAAGTTATATGATGAATACGAATAAAGCTAGCTAATAATCTACTTTTCTATTCTTCTCCCTTGACTACCTAACAGCTGAGTTTTCTACTCCCACCGTGAAGTCTCATTGACTGTTTCTCCTAGCAACCAGTTTATATTTAATCATGTCCAAGATCAGACTTACAGAGAGGCAAAAAATGTAATGGTAATATCTGAATCATCACAAGGTAGGCAGACAAAAAGGCCAAGTTTGCATGTATGTGCTTGTGGCATATAGAATTGCATATAGAATTGGCTACTTGGGATTAACATTTCTATAGGTCTGATTGAGAGCTGAGTCAATCATTTTACACACACCCAATTCTTGTCACTGTCAGAGAGGTCCTCAATCCAGCAGAACACACTTTGCCCAGGAGCTTGTTAGAAATGCATACTGTAATATGGACGAGATTCCTAGGTTATCTGAATATTCATTATATTTTGAGAAGTGCTCAACTCCTGCTGTCATTTGAAACGCCTTACTGACGGGTCTTTCACCACTGCCTCAAGAGGCAAAGAAGCAAAGTGCTTGGTATTCATTTCCCCATTGGTACACAGCCCACTTTGTTCTTAAGCTTCAAATCCTGCAAGTACAATATTATTCCCCTACCATTTAGTCACCGTGGTGGGATTATTCTTTGTTTTGACATTCTCTTCATATAATTGAAATAACAGACACTGAACACTGACTAACCTTAGGACAAAATCAATGTTTGTTCCTCTTGCTTCAATTTCAAGATCTCCCCAAAGGCACCAGAGGATTCATTTTGATTCAATTTGATAAACACTTTGGGGTGTCTACTCTTGGTAAGGCCTTGATCTAGGGGCTGGAGATCCCACTCTGAGGAATTCACCATCTATTATGGAAAACAGCCTCATTAGCAGAGCATCAGGACACAGATTTGCCTGAGAAGGAGCAGAAAGGGTGGCAAACCATAAGAGACTCTTAAATATAGAGAACAAACTGTGGGTGATGGAGGGGGAGGGGGAGAAGGGAAAATGGGTGATGGGCATTGAGGAGGGCACTTGTTGGGATGAGTACTGGGTGTTATATGTAAGCGATGAATCACGGGAATCTACCCCAAAGTCAAGAGCACACTGTATTCACTGTATGTTAGCTGACTTGACAATAAATTATATTAGGAAAGAAAAGAAAAGAAAGGAGAAGAGGAGAGAAGAGAGGAGAGGAAGGGAGGGGAGAGGATGGGAGCGGAGGGGACGGGAGAGGAAGAAAGGAAAGGAAAAGAAAAGAGAAAAGAAAAGAAAAGAAAAAAAAAAGAAAGAAAAGAAAGAAAAGAAAAGAAAAATCTTTGCAGAGCTGGAATTCTAAGAACAGTTCTGGTAAGAGTTTGGGGGCATTGTAGGCAGAAAGCACAGAAGCACCAGCTGGAGAGTTTGGGGAACATCTGGAGTATTATGAGGGTGGGTGAGGCTGGAGAGAAAGGCAAGTCCAGCCCATCAAGATCAGGAAGATAAAGATGGTCACTGGCTTTTTGACATTCCTCTAAAAATTTAAGTTTATTTTCCAATGTAGAGAAAACTGTAGGAGAGAATTAAATTCTAAGCTCTTTAGAAATGATTCAGGGGGCACATGGATGGCTCAGTAGGTTGGGCAACCAACTTCACTCAGGTCATGATCTCGCAGACAGTGAGTTCGAGCCCCACATCGGGCTCTGTGCTGACAGCTCAGAGCCTGGAGCCTGCTTCGGATTCTGTGTCTCCCTCTCTCTCTCTACCCCTCCCCGCACTCACGTTTTCTCTCTCTCTCTCTCTCTCTTCTTCAAGAGTAAATAAACATTAAAAAAATTTTTTTGAAGAAAAAAAGAAAGAAAGGATTCAGGAAGTTTTCTAGTATTTGTTCCATTTCTAGTATCATCCATGAAATTTTCGCATTATTTGCATTCTTGAAACAGTAGCTTCTGACTTGTTAACCACCTACAACTCTTGTTTGTTTGTTGATTAAAGCGTCCCACACAGAGAAAATCTTTCTGAAGATTTTCTATACCAAAATCATTGAACTCATTAGGCATGGCATTTATGACCCAAATCATGGGCATTTGCATTGTTTGCATATGAATTTTGGGTCTTTTGTGGGGTCTAGGTGGCCCAGCCTGTTGAACGTCCAACTCGTGATCTTGGCACAGGCTATGATCTCACAGTTTGTGAGTCTGAGCAACACACATCGGACTCTGCACTGACAGCTCAGAGCCTGCTTGGGATTCTCTCCCTCTCTGCCCCTCCCCTGTTCTCTCTCTGTCTCTCTCTCTCTCTCTCTCAAAATAAGTAATTAAACATTTAAAGAAGAGAATTTTGGAAACATTGATTATCTGTGAATGCCTGGAGATCAGGAACCATTGATGTCAACTAGAACAATCCTCATTTGGGAACAGAGTGTTTCCTTCAGCTCCCTGAGTGGTTAATAGCTTCCCTCCTACCCCCAGCTCCCTCATCTATCTCTATGGATGCCCGTGCCAATAATTTTAAGATTGCTTGAACGTAAGCATGCCTAAGGGACAGGATTCAAGAAGACAGACTGTCACCTAATAAAATAGAATTCGTACAAATAGAAAGATCCGAAAAATGTCTTAGTACCTATAACGGGGTTTGGGGGTGTGGGGTTTTTTTAAATCTCTTTTATCTGGTCAGTCTCCTCCCACAATCTTCTAAGCTGCTTTAAGGAATGATCCCCTAAGAGAAAGAGTCTATTTCAAATCCATTTCTGGATCTCTAGCCTTTAGCCCAGTGCTTGACATAGTAACCACTTAGGACACTTCCAGAGAGTTATTTGCATAATAAAATATGCCTAACATCACAATTCACATCGCTGTTTTTTTACTTCTGCTTTTAGGCATTATTTGCTAGGCTTAAGCCTTTCTTTTTTTATGCGTGTGTCAATTTCTTGTTTCCTTGTGAGAATACGCGAGGAGGAGATGTTTTTATCCAAATCTGTGATTAAATATAATTCTTGGAGGAGAAGTTTTTAACTAATGTGTGGCCAGGAAACCTAGCAAACCCATCAAGCCCCTACATCCCAGGGGAGAATGGAGGCTGAGACAAAAGGAGATGAAACAAAGGAATGTCAGCGTTGTCTCCCTGTGGTGGACAAGAAGAAGGTCTGAGACATAACCCAGGGTGCCCTCCTACAGGCTGAAATCATAGCGGCCAGGTAAATAATCTCAGAGATACTGCCTGGAGTTCAAGAAGGCGAATTGTAAGACATTGAAAAGAGGCACTCTTTCACACACAGAAGTAAATGTTTTCAATTGTTAGGCTCATGAGGCCGTACAGGCCAAGAGTAGAAACAGATGAAGGTTTGGGGCACCTGGGTGGCTCATTTGGTTGAGCATCCAACTCTGGATTTCAGCTCAGGTCATGATTTTGTGGTTTGTGAGATCGAGCCCGAAGGCAGGCTCTGCACTAAGAGATTCCCTCTCCCTCTCTCTCTCTCTCTGCCCTTGCCCCATGTGTGTGTTTTCTCTCTCTCTCTCTCAAAATAAACAAGCAAACTTTAAATACATATATAAACAAGCTAAGGTTTAAGATAAAGTATACCTAATAGTACTCAGATATTGGCATCATGCCTCATGATGAAAATGTTTTCATGTTCTTTATCTTACCTGGATTCTAAGACTCAAACTATCTAGAAGATGAATATTTTTATCTTCATTCTGCAGATGAGGAAACAAGCCCAAAAGGGTAAAAAACTTGCCCAAAGTCACATAGTTTTTAAGTGGCAGAGTGAGATGAAAATCTGGGTTGTTACCACTAATCAATCAAGAATATTGAAAGAAGTGGGCAGGAAGGAGGCCATGGACAGATCACAGAGAAGTGAAGGGGAAGGGGTCACTCTCCCATTTTTATGATGAGTTTAAGGGAAGATGACAATACTTAAGCTTTGAGCTGGCTCAGTGAAGACCACTAGTACCCCGGGAGGCATTCAGAAGTGTTTCACCAAAGCAGGACTCCATATCAAAACTGATAAATAATTTAAAGAAATTTAAATGATGCACTTATTAAACAACTCTCTGAACTTTAAATATGCAGAATACATTGTACACTTCCAGGAGGCTGGATATGTCATCGTCAGCACTTCCCGAGCATTTTATTTTCATAGATGGCTATAAACATCTTGCTGAAACTACGAATCCACAGGAATCGTGAGCTAGGAGAATGACAGATCTGAGCACGGGTGGCATGGTGCTGGAGACAAAAGTGCAACAGTGATTCAGTGCCATGGCCCTTCTCTGCTGGGACTATAGAGGCCTGCGGAAGCAGCATCCCTCCAGACGACCTCTTTGAAACAAGCTTCACGCAGGATGTTCGGTCTTTTGCTCTGCAGCTCATCGTTACCTGGATACTCAGTTTCTATCAAGCACTATATCTTTGACCTTCAGGCAACTCTCAATTTTCCAAGGCAAAGAACCATCACCCCGTCTACATACAGTTCATGAAAAAAGTAAACCGTTTAACATTTGTGGTACAGCTGCTACTTTCTATGCCTCGGTACAGAATGCTCCCTCACACATAGAAATTCAAAAGTGAACGAATGAATGAATGAATGAATGAATGTCACTGTGGTTAAATAAGATCTGGAATGAAGTCCATGATCATTTGCGATCAATCTAAAACTGCCAGGGTAATTTTTCTCTCTTTATTTAAAGTCGCAGAATAGTGGTCAGTGATAAGAAAGCCTTCCCAATAATTTCTGGCAATTTCAGTCTTAGGATTTAATCGCTTCTATATTGGGTCTCCCTTTATAATTCAATTTCAGTTTAATTTATAATTATATTTCTTTATTCATTAACAGCAAATATCAAGGACTGTGCATAAAGGCAGCACTCCAGGGTGTCTGAAGGAGGTCCCTTGTTAGCGGTGATGAGTAATTGGGCATATCAAATGCTTTAAGAACGGACTATGGAATATTCACTGCTTGCACTAATAGTAATGATAACATCACTTACTATTGGAATCGTCTCCACTTGTTGAGGACTTGCCAAATCCCAGGTTCTATTCCAAGCGATATACCTGTATTAAGTCATCTGAATCTCCACAACAACCCTAGTAAAGTAGCTATTCATTCCTTTATGGAGTGACAGGAACTGAGGGTCCGAGTGGTCAAGTAATTTTCCTGAGGTCACACAGCTAGTCAATGTAGCCCACAAGCTAACGCACTCAAAAGCCAAATGTCAGAGAATAAAAAGCACCCATCACATGGTCAGGTGAGGGGATGTTGACTTTGCCTTGAGTCAACACCAATCTGTCCGTTCCTCCTTCTACAACGTGAAGACGTTTACACCAAGATGAAATCCTTCAAGGTCTGAATATCCAACAAATCTAGAATTGAGGGGCCGGGGTTAAAGAGCGAAGGTGCAGCCCCCCGCCTCATATTGAGAACTTCTGATAGGAAAAAATGCAAATTTCTGGGGCTTCATGTTTTAGGATTCTTATGCTTTAAGGAGGTGGGGCTTTGTTTTCTAAGGGTCCTGTTTCTCCCAATAAAAGCAAACGGGGAAACATCTATTGTAACAGGTGGCCCTTTGTAGGAAAAGCACCAAAACAGAAGTAGCAACAGCTGTGGAGGACGGTGTTTGGAGCCACATATTAAAATGAAGCATCATTTGTTTTTATAAAGAGATGTTTATTTTGTGATAATGGATACAATTAATAGCAACATATGCTGCAGGGTGCATCCCCATCAGTAATTAATGTAGCATTAATTTAGATGCCTTTAAGAAAATGGAATAAATCTGTAAAAACAGAGCTCCCACACGTCTCCCAAACGTAAACTGGCTCTGTTTAATCTACGGATCCCTCGCCTTATTCCGGTGTCTCATACCACATGTAGGTTCCTCAGCCTGAACCTGATCCTAATGTCAATGATGAAGGAAAGTGCTTTGTGCTTCTAATTGAATAGTGTAGGCATTTTGAACAGAGATCCAGGGGAGTGAGCAGTAATTATTTAACGTAAGAACATCTGTGAACTGACACCATTAATGCTCATCTACCTTCAATTATCCTCGCAGCAATGTGTCTGTTTTCAGCAAAATTTAAATTACAGAAAACTGGAATGAAATATAAAAGTAAAGATCATTGCATGAGAAATGATACCGTAGCTAGAGACAAAAGGCGCATCCTGGCTGGAGTACCCAGGTTTCAAAAGTCTAATTCCATAACTCAGAGGCTGCGGGATAAAGGATAACTCAGCAGGATTCAGCAACAATCTCCCTCCTCCTTCCAGAACCAAGAACTGCAACCTGACCTACGATCTGTTTTTAACATCAAAGGCAATGGCTCTCCTCTTGGTCCTTTCCTATTCGAGTTTGTTTATTGATTATTCCTGATGCAAACTTTCCTGTGCCTCAATCCCGGGACAATCGTTCCCAGATTACATTTGGCCAGACGTACTTCAGGATTAAGAAACCCTCATGACCTGGGCATTGAAACACCCAGGTCTGTTGGATCCTGTTGAATTCCACATGCTTCCAAATATGCAAAGGGGACAAAGTGGCGGGGGCGGGGCGGTGTGGGAGGCACTGGATTCTGAGCCAGGAAACCAGCAGGTTCTAACCCCTGATGGCACTTTCTTTGAGGGTATCAGCTCCCTTTCTGCAAAAAGCCATGGCTTTCCCATCTGCAAGATCTCAAAGTTCTACCTCTAAGATCAGAAAAGTTCTATCACTTGCAGTCCTAGCAGTTAATGTCTCACCTGATCCTGCCCACTTAGTTTTAGATCTAGACTTAATATGGGTTAATGAATAGAATGATGAACAAAGAGAGAGAAAATCTGTTCTCTACTCTCTTGATACTTAGAGTACATCCCAGAGCAGCAGCAGTGACATCACCTGGTGGTATGTTATAACCAGAGAATCCCTCCACTGCCACCGCCGTCCCCAACCCCAAATCACAATCTGCAAGATCCCCATGTGATTTCAATGCACATTAAAATCTAGGCAACACGGCATCTCAGTCCTGCTCCTGGCTAACTAGGAATTTGGAAGTCACACAGACCTTTGAAACATCATTCGTATTTCTAAAGAGGAAGAGCCCCCATCATTTGTGTTGCCAACCAGACACTCTATTTCTAAGGAGATCATGTATATGAAAACCCTGGAAAAACTGCAAAGGGCTAGACAGATGTAGAATATTATTGAATTTTTCTAAGGAAAGTGAACCATAATATTTGATGAGGTTATTTCTGAGATTTGGATACGAGCTCACCAGTTCTAACGAGGTCCCATAACCCTAGAAATGACACTTTCAGCTACTCCAAAACTTGAAAAAACATCTATAAATAATCTCACTCTCCCCCAGTTCTTATGCCAGTTTGGATCTCCTCTCTCCTGAGTTCTAGACTCATATTTTAGATCGTCTCTTGGATGCCCGTCAGGTTCTCCCACAACCTCCTCCAACTCCACAGTCTGAAATGGAATCAGACCTCATCAAGCCTTAAAACTGCCCCAGTCTCCTGCCTCAGTAAATGGCCCACCCTCTACCCACTCGGCTCAAGTCAGGAACCTGGGGTCATCCTTCACTCTTCTCCTTATGTCCCAGCGCATCCAATCACATTTCCTTTTGATTTACCTCGTAGCATTACTTGAACCCCTTCTCTTTATCGCTCTTGCTCCCAACCTAGTGTGCAAGTTTCTGCTTCTCATTGCAAGACTAGTGCCAATGGCCTGCTCCGTGAGTCTGCCAGCCTGCAGTCTTGCCCACATGCTAGAATGATCTTTCTCAAACATGCATCTGTCACTGTTCCTGCTCTGCTAAATCCCCTTCCATGGCTCCCCATTACTTGGACGAGAGCCAGACTCCTTCATGTGGCTTACCAGGACCTTTACCCTGGTAAAGGGGAACCCTACCCTTTACCCTGGCCCAGCCTACCTCATCACCTCATTCTTTTTGGCTCCCCCATCCTGCCTTGGATTAGAGCAAAATAGAAGCACTCACAGTTTCACCCAACAACCCACCCCCCTCTCCCTGTGCATCCCCCCCTAGGCTGCTCCCATGATGGCACCCCCTTCTCCCACATCTTCACCTGGCCCAGTGCTACACAACCTTCAGGATTCCTTCAGCTCAACCTTACCCTAGCAGGATTCTTCTCTAAATCTTCCTTCCTGTAGATTTTTGACACATTTGCTTTCTGCTCACAGCGCTTCAAGTTCAACTTTACCCTACATCAGAATGGGACAGAGAGAAAAGGTTACAAGTATAGGCCACGGGACCAGACTGCCTGCCTCTGAATATCGGCTCTGCCCTTCACCAGCAATGTGAATGCAAATACGTTCCATAACTGCTTGGAACCGCACTTTCCCTATTTATAATTTAAGGTGATGAGAGGACTCTCCAGAGGGCGATTGTAAGAACTGAATAAAACCATACATGTAGAATATTCAGACTGGTACTGGCAGTAGAAAGCACTCAGGAAATATTATCTATTTCATTGAACTTTTCTTATTTGTTACCGTCCTCAAGAAAACCCAAGTTCTTGAGATCTGGACCTTGAGGAGAGGGAGGGACCAGAGCCAGATGAAGTGGTTCTCATTTCCACTCTGGAACCACCGGCTCCATGATGGTGGACGAGTTTCTTAACCTTTCTGAGCCTCAGTTTCCTCACTTGCACCGTGATGCAGAAAGAGCACCTGCCCATAGAGTTATGAGAATAAATTCAGTAAAGCGCTTAAATGCTCTTCTGGAATTTAGTAAGAGCTTGATGGAGAAATGTTAGCTCTTGGTGTCGCTTTGATTTGGGTTGGTTTTTTACTCTCTTTTTGTTTTGTATTTTCGGTGTCTAATAAAGTACCTCATAGATGCTCAGTAAAAGGCTATGGAAGGGGTATGATGAATGACCTCATTTTCTTTGGACATATTCACAGAAGTGAAATTCCTATGTCATATGGTATTTCTACTTTTTTGAGGATCCCCCATACTGTTTTCCATAATGGCTGCACCAATTTACAATCCCACCACTTGTGACAAGGGTTTCCTTTCTCCACATCTTCACCGACACTTGTTATCTCTTGCCTTTTTGATGACAGCCATTCTGACAGGTGTGAGGTGATATCTCATTATGGTTTTATTTTGCATTTCCCCGATGACTAGTGATGTTGAGCATCTTTTCACGGACCTGTCAGCCTTTGCATATCTTCCTTGGGGAAATGACTATCGGGTCCTTTGCCTATTTTTAATTGTTTTGTTGTTTCTTTTCATTTTTGTTTTTTTGCTTCTGAGTTTCATGAGTTCTTTACATAATTTTGATATTAACCCTTTATCAGATATATGGTTTGCGAAAGGTTTTCCCATTTTTTTTTAGATTGTCTTTTCACGTTTTTGATGGTTTCTTTTGCTGTACAGAAGCTTTTTAATATGTTGTAGTCCCACTCGTTTATTTTTTTTTATTTTGTTACTCGTGCAATAGGTATGCTGTCCAAAAGTCATTACCAAGATCCATGTCAAGTAACTCGATTCCTGTGTTTTCTTCTGGGAGTTTCACCGTGTCACGTCTTATCTTTAAGTCCTCCTTTGAGGATCCAGACCAGATCTGCATCCCACTAAGTTCCCATGTCAGAGTACACTCCTAACTTGGTTCTACAGATGAGCAAAACTGCTGGTTGGAAGTCAACTTGGCCACTGCAGGTATCAACTAAGTTTTCCATGACCTGTGTGCTAATTGTTGCAAGCCCTTCCCCCCTTTCCCTGTCACAGATTCCCAGTGGCTGAGCCTCGCAGACGGCCCTGCAATCTCTTGTGTTGTGAGGTCAGAGTAGGGTCTCTCACAAAGCGACCCACAATGCTGGGGGTGGGGTCTGGCCATCCCCCCTGTGTTTACTTTTCCCACTGGAGAAACCAGAAGCTCAGAGAAGACCTCCTCACGTGGTGCATCACTGGCCTGCTGGAGGGACCATGTGGTCAACACGTAGCCACTTCTCTTGTTCCTCCAATGCAGTCATCTTGGTCTCTGGTGCAGGGTGCTTCAGCCTCACCCCCCATGTTGCTCTGGAGAAAATTAGTTCTGCCTGATTGCCTTGCAATGTCCTGTTTTTGAAAAGTTGTTAGTTGCTTCTCTGGTGAGGAGGAGCGATGTCAGGAACAACCTATGTGGCCATCTTGGTGATGTCACTCCCCACACTATTCTTTTTTAAAAAGCATCAGTAAACTGGATTAAGTCAAGGCTGCATCCATAAAGCTGTATGGCCTGACTTGAGAAGACAAATTCAAGGAGGGCTTGGAAGACATCTTGGAAAAGTAGGAGAATGAACTTCTCTTAATGGGAAAATGGTGCTTTTATCCACCTGGTGCCGCATCCAGTTCTACACCTAAATGCTGGGTACCTCCAAAGGGAACATCTGGGCATTTATCATAACACCGCTCTGTGTGTGTGTGTGTGTGTGTGTGTGTGTGTGTGTGTGTGTGTTGTGAGAATGGGGAAGGAGAAGAGTTAATGGACAACTCATCCCCTGGCGGGATATACATTTTCTTCTTTACACTCTTCTGTACTTGATCCTTTTTCCTGCAATGTGAATGCATTAAATAAGCAGGAAAGATTCTTTGTTCCGCGAGTGCACCAAGCTCTTTCCCACCTTTTGGTTTCTGTGAATGATGTGATACTGTCTGGAAAATCCTGACCACACCCACTCCCTCAGAGCCTCTGAGTCTCTCCACCAACTCTTCCTCCTGTAGCTTAGTCTTCTTGTCCTGATTATATTCTTGCATCACACCCTTCATTCTCCTTCACAGATGGCTCACCATTTACTTATAATCGTTCTTGTTGCTGTTTCTGTGATTAAATGTGAAGTTATCTGTCTTCCTTCTTAGACAGGAAATTCTGAGGGGCCAGGAGCCAGCTGTCCTCCCCAGCGTGTAGCACAACCTCAGCACAGCATTGCAGCATGTAAGTGATCAAATGCATCCCCATATCCACTGCGTGTAACTTAAGGAACACACCTGCCCACTACGGATGTTGTTGCCATGGCCATCAGGACACAGAAAGCACCTGGGCCCAAGTGGATCCAGACAAGGCTTCAGGGAAGAGGTCATAGAGGAAGCAGGACTTCAGATGGGCCCAGGGATAAACACCTTTCAAGGCACTAAACCTGGGGTTTGCTGGGAGTTGGCCAGCTGGAGGGTAGAGTGGGTTTAGCAGGTAAGGCAGGGCCTCACTCACCCTTGTCACTATAGTGCACGCTGCCCAACTTCCACTCGCTCCAGCACCCGACTGGATTTGCCCGTAAGCTCTCTGGCTGCTAGCTCTGCCTGTATACACAAGACAAAAGTATGGGGAATTGATTCCCAGCTATCAGTCAATGGCTGATCAGAGTTGGGGTGGAAATACTCCTGTTCCCTTGACCCTCGGTGGGACAACACGGGAACTGGTGTTCTCTCCCGGCTCTCAGAGTCACTCAGCAATGCTAAGCAGCAGGGTGGCGACCTGCACCAGTGCTAAGGGGAGGCCTGTGTCTTCCTGGGGCCAAGTGTTGTGTAAGCTGCTACAGATATAAGAAAGTATAAGATGCAGGCATTGCCGCCAAAGAACTCAAAGGGGGCGTGGTGATAGATGTGTGGACAGATCAGTATAAATGTGACACAGGGTAGTGTGGACAATGAGAAAGGTGTGTGTAGAAAGCACAAGCGTGTGTCCATAAGGGTCGAACATCCCAGAAGAGGATGCTGAGGACCTCCCAAGCTCACAATGAGCACTGTATGCCTGCTGTCCTCATTCTCAGATGCCCAAATTGCCTGGCGTCCTCCACAAAGAGCACGGGATAGGAAAGAATGAGGTGAGGTTGGCATTCTAAGACGCTTGGTGAGGATTTCAGAAATTTCCAGTTACAAAACCCCACAGAGCTGTCTGGGACTTGAGAGGTTCTTTTCGGGAGCAAACACCCAGACAAGCTTTATATTATACAATGTAAAATAGCCACCTTAGCTCCCTTGTCTACTCCACGGAGACAGCTGGCATAACGCTTTCTTAGAATCAAGGCATTTGACTCGTCTTGAAATTGCACTTCTGTGATTAAAAAAAAATAAAAACCTTTAGATTACATAAAAGGTTTTTGTGGTTCAAAAATTCAATGACCAAATCGAATTTGATACTGAGCAAATTAAATTTCTATTGAGGCATCTTGAAAGAATGAAACATCGTTGCAAACTACAGCCACACACAACATAAACTCTATATAAATACAATCCAAAGGGATTCTTTTCATGATTCAAACATCATGACGTGCTTCTAAAATTATCCTGACACGCTGTAATTATTTCTAGATCTCATGAAGTTTCTGGGCCCCGCTTTTTGCTCTCCTTTCTGTCTGTCACAAAAACAGCTAAAAACTTATGCTGGAATAGATAAGCCCTAGCTTAAGGCTTATCTTAAGCCTTAATAGATAAGCCCTAGAAAACTAATAGAGTTTTCTAGGGCTGCTGAAACAAAGTACCACAAAGTGAGTGGCTTCCACAACAAAAACTTACCGTCTCACAGTTCTGGAGGCTAGACATCGGATATTGGCACCTGAAGGGTTAATTCTATCCAAGACTGTAAGGAAGAATCTATCTGCTCCCTACCTCTCCATTAGCTTTTGTGGTTGGCTGGCAATCTTTGGCATTCCTTGGCATGTAGAAGCATCATCCTGATGTCGGTCTTCATGTTCACATAGTGTTCTCACTGTGTTTACGTCAGTCTCCAAATTTCCCTTTTGAGATGGACATCAGTCATGAGGATTGGAGCCTACCTTGATGACCTCACTGTAACTTGACTAACTCTGTAAAAGACTTTGTCTCCAAGGAAATTTATACTACAAAGTATTAGGGTTAGGACTTCAAAGGGAGACACAACTCAACACTTAACAGAGGCAAGCATTTACTGAGAATCTACCTAATAAGAGACCTGGTGCTGGTTACATTACTCATTTTATTTTGGCAGAACTTTTTTGAAGTAACATTTCATTGTTACCATTTTATATTTTGCTTCCTTCCTTCCTTCACCAAATATTTTCTTGAGCTCTGTGGGTGAGAGAAGTCTTTACGGTTGGTGATAGATTTTCATTTTTGTACCACACACCTTAATGTACTCTCGTTTAGTTAAAAGAAAAAGAACAAATGCAAATTTAAGAGGAACATAAAACTTTTCTAAAGACTAAAATCATCAAAGATAGAGATAGCAGTATGAAATGAAATATTTTTATGGCACCTGAAAGGCAGGCTTCTCATGCCATAAAACACAATGATAATTAAAGTACATGTAACAATTTTTAAATCCTATTTGACTCTTCATTTATTAGAAGTAAAGACTATCCTCAAAATGTGTTAATTGGGGAAGATTGCTTGCAAACAGCCACTCCTATATTTTTATTTAGAAATAAGACATGAGGGGTGCCTGGGGGGCTCAGTCGGTTGAGTGTCCGACTTTGGTTTAGGTCACGATATCACGGTTTGCGAGTTTGAGCCCTGCATTGGGCTCTGTGCTGACAGCTCAGAGCCTGGAGCCTGCTTCACATTCTGTGTCTCCCTCTGTCTCTGTCCCTCCCCTGCTCGCTCTCTCTCTCTCTTTCTCAAAAATAGAAAACATTAAAAAAATAGAAAAAAAGACATGAAAGTTATCTACACTGTACTTGAGTTTCTTAGCATTAAATTTAATAATTTTAAACATCAACATCAGTTGGTCAAAGAAATTTAGGTCTTTTCTTTAAATTTTTTTAATGTTTATTTTTGAGAGACAGAGTGTGAGCAGGGAAGGGACAGAGAGAGGGAGACACAGAATCTAAAGCAGGCTCCAGGCTCTGAGCTGTCAGCACACAGTCTGATTCAGGGTTCAAACTCACGAACCACTAGATCATGACCTGAGCTGAAGTCAGACACTTAACCGACTGAGGCCCCCAGGCACCCTAAGAAATTTAGGTCTTTTTGATGCTGGAACATATAGCTCTAACATTCCAACATACATCTGTTCCCAACACAAATCAAAATGCATGTCATATCAAAATTGATTCATTGACAGGGTGCCTGGGTGGCTCAGTCGGTTAAACGTCTGCTTTTGATTTTGGCTCAGGTCCTGATCTCACGGTTCCTAAGACTGAGCTCCACATTGGGCACTATGCTGACAGTGAGAATCCCAGCTTGGGCTTCCCTCTCTCCTCTCTCTGCCCCTCCCCCGCTTGCACTCACTAGCTCCTCTCTCTCAAAATAAACAAACATTTATAAAAGCATATAGCAATTCATTAAAACAACTCGCTGACAAATTATTTGTCTACAAACAAAATGACCGCTAACATAAACTGCGTATTTTATTCATTACATGGCAAAATGTTTTCAAGTTGTATCGTTTAACAATTTAAATTCTAATGTATAATAATTTATAATTTAACTATTCTGCAGAGAGCAAAGGTTTTGAAAAAACGGACCATGTAGGCAATATGAGCATACTGAGCTGAAATACATGTTTTTCCTTAAAATTACTCCATCACAAATCATCTGAAATTATGAAGGAAGACACTAGGGGGCAGGGTAGAGATTCAAGGTGTTCGTATCACTTTGAAAGGCGTTAGGGAGTCAAAAATAGTCCAGGAGAAAGAAAGGACTGAAAATCCACTTTCCAAATGCTAACTGGACAACTCAAACTCCCGCACATGTGCACACACGCGAGTATGCACACACACATGTATACACACACTCCTCCCTTGTTAACATCAACCTATTTATACTCTTTGGGCTGAGCATGCCGACATGTTTCCCATCTCTGTGTTTCAAAGCAAGGTCTTCTCTTGATCTGATGAAAACCCTTTATACTGCTCATCAGCCTGTCGAATCCTCCAGACCCCACTCAAGCGTGACCTCCTCTATTAAACTTCTATGCATTCCCCCCTCCTTATTCCTAGTAAATTAGCCCCTTCCTCCTCCAAACAACCCGGGTGCCCAGCCCTGTAAAGAATTCTATGGATGCAGTTGCCCTCAATGGTGAATGTGTCATGAGGGCAAGAACTGAGGCCATTCTGTAGCAGATGCTTATGTGATTGACTCAATGGATGGATACATAAATAACCAAGTTACCAGGCAATGATTATTTGACCTTGCTGATTACTGATCTCTGGGCAGAATGTTTTTGTAAGAAAATTTTTGTTTGCCTCAGAGTTTATTCCAACTGGAAAATACTCTGAAATTCTCAAAGTAACTAATAGTGTAACTACTAACTCCAGCAGTCACCCATAAGTGTTTTAGTGAGCAACTACTCTGAGCTTCTCCATATTTTAGGTACTGGGGACAGTGCTTCCTTCCTCACAGAGACTGAGGTCCAGAGTGAGGTAAAAAAGAAACATGTCCTACTTATAGGTTTATTTCTCTGCCTTCATTTCTCAAAGTCTAGTTTTTTTTTCTTTGTATGTTTTGAGTTTTCTAATTGGAACCTAATTATCGGTAATGCATTACGTGGCAGGTGATTTGCGGTATATTATGAGTATCTGGTATTGTGTGCTAAATCTCAAATATTTCAGTTTTTACTGATCAAACGCAGGGTTGTGAAGTACTCTTTATCCTGATCCACATTTGAGTTTCTTTACAGAATGGCACCAACAAAATCCCAAATTAAAAAATAAAATGGGACATTTAAATAGCTGATAAAGTAAAATATGCTTTCTGAGTATCTTTTCATTGGTTTTTCATCGGTTTGTGCCATGGCAATGTTAGTAGTATGAAATAGACTATATATTTTAAAACTCTCTTAAATAGGCTATATCACAGATTAGACTAGCCCAGACCCAATGTCTCTGGTAGCGTTTTATATAGATATTTAATATAAACGGCTGAGTTTCAAGGCTGATGAGTTTTTCATTTGTTTCTAATGAACAAGATGTGCTTAACATTTCACTGCTCTACAGCCTAGAGTTTTATAAAATCTGATTAAATGATTCAGTTACAGTAAAATAGAGTAAAGGGTCAGACTGAAATCTTTTGAACCGGCCTCCAGCTATCTAATAAGAGACCTGGAAGATTGTTTGGGGTAAATGTGAAGCCATTCAATTCCTCAGCAAGTGTTTTAAATTGGCATTTGACATAGACCACATGTCTAATAATTAGCCATGTGTTAAAATTCTGGGATTTTGGTTCACCAAGAGAAGAGATGAGTCTTACATAGGATCTGTCCTGGTCTCTCTGAATGAAGAGATCTATCTCTCACATGCCTGGCTAGTGGGGGAAAAACTGTACAGGGGGAGGAAGGGAGAAAATCCCACATAAATCCGTACTTAGATTGGGTTTACAGACAAGCTTCAAAGTTCCCGCCCTCACATAACTGTCCACTGTTACGTGTATTCTAATCGGCGTCTTACCATGTCTCTTAAATTAGGAAACCAGGGATGGCATATATTTCATTTTTCAAAGATTGTCTATTTTTCAATAGCCTTAAATAGCTATCTATCACTTGGTGAGATTATCTCTAAGGGTGAGGGATAGGCTATCAATAAAAATAATGAGAAGTCTGTGGTAATTACTGGGGTCTGTGTTAGTACACACTTCTTTTTCCTTCCCCTGAAATATGTCGTGCAATTACTTACCCATGAAGTGAAAGAAATGGTTATTAAAAAGGTTGGGGATATGTTATTCTCTCACTAAAAAGTTTAATGATTTTTAAACCCAACAACCTTTAAAGTGTGGTGACACATGGATAGACTAATGAGACTCAGTAAGACGACTTATAGGCTGGTAACAAATGGCGTGTTTCACCAGCCTCAAATGAGTAACCCTTCGGGTGTAAATACCTTTCATCCTGAAGAAATCATCTTAAACTGAGACTTTTATGCGCACAGTCCTTCATTGACCGAGCTCTTAGGATATGCCTACCATGGTTACCCAGGGTGGGGAAAGAACGAATTATGGACCTTGTCTGTAGACTCTGCCTTGTTTGAGAGATGATACACCATCTGTGAACTAATTGAGGGCATGCAAACTGTGTGATAAAGGAAAGACTTGTCTCCAGAGAAGAGCTGATTAATGATGAAGAGGAGTGTTGGGGAGAGTCTTGTAAGAAAAGTGAGTTTTGAGCCCACAAATGGAAAGATGTGTATCATCTTGCAGAAAATTAAATGGAGATTTTCAATAAGGAAAGACCCAGGAGACGCCTGTGCTCTGAATGAGTTCAGTTGAGCCAAAAAGGAGGAGGAGATAATTCATACATAGGACTAGAGGATAGGAGAGCCAAACAGGTACAGTAACATCAAATTAAAGAGGACTTTGAATGACAAGCTAATTTCTAATTTGGTTTTTATTTGTTTCTTGCTTATATCATACAGTTTTTTTGGGGGGGGTGTAGATAACATTGATTCTATGCTCAATCTGTATGACCATGAGTAAGTGCTTCAATAACTTACACACTGATCTACTGGCATACAGCTCTTTGATATCTCCATCTTCTACAAGAGCCCATGAGCCTAAAATCCAAAGAGCCCTATCAATACAACATGACAACAAAAGGATATTGGACTCAATGTAATGCAGGGAATCACAGGTCTACTTGATCTGAGGGGAAGTCACTCACCACACAACAAAAGGACAGAATTGTGGGGCTATACATAAGTTATCTCCCTTCCATGTCTCTACGGCTCTATCTCTCACTGTCCACCAAACACATTGACTCCTGCTCTCTACTAGGAACCATGCTAATAACTTGATATGAAGTCAACTTTATTCATTTTCAAAATAAATAACAAGGCTCAGAGAAAGTGACACAAAAGTCATGGAACCAGTGAGGAGTCAACCTGTCATTCAAATCCAAGCCAATTCCATTCCAGAGCCTACTTATTGTAAATCCTTTAAAGTTTCTTTAATGAAGGTCTGGCAAATAAACCTCTCAGGTTTATTCTCTTAAACTGAAATTTTTCTGTATTGTGCCCTTGTTCTTGACAGATTTTCTGGGCCCACAATTCATGGTCAACAGCTATTTTTTCTTAGAACAGTGAAGCATTCACATTCTTCCAGCTTTCATTGTTGCTGTTGAAGAGTCTATTATCAATGGAATTTTCTGTAGCATTCTTTTTTCATGATAGTGTCTATTTTGAGTCTTCTGAAATTTCACTACATTGTATAAGCATGAATTTATTTCTGTTTATTCTGTATGGTTAATGTTATGCTTCAGAACCATTAGCTCTTCAATTATCACCTCATCCATATTCCCAATTTTTGCATTCTAGAAATCTGATTTGAAATACTGTAACTTTCTTAAAATATCCTTCATGACTCTTAGCCTTTTTTCTTATTTTTTTCTTATTCCCTAATCTTTCTGTGTCGGATTCTGGATAATTTCTCTGACTAATGCTCTCCTAATATATATCTAAACTGCTTCATTCATTCACTGAGTTTTACACTTCAACAACTATTATTTTTGATGTCTAAAATTCTAATTGTTGTGCAAACTTCCTTGGTAATTTTTAATAGATTTTTGTCACTTATTTATTTCTTAAAATGTATTAAATTTAAATTTACTTATTTAAATTTTAAAATATTATGTTTTTACATATTTCATGCACCGGTTATGTCATACATCCAAAGACTTTGGAAGTTGAAACATGCCTTTTTGAGAAAACAAAACAAAACAAAACAAAAATCTGTTGACCATTATCAATGGTGGCTTTTTTCCTTATGTGTTTGGTAAATCTTGGTAGTATACAGAACTTATTTTATGGAAATATCTAGGGTCCAATTCTGGATGTTCTTCTGTAAAAATGGTGATATTTTCTTTTGCCAAAGGCCACATAGTGTCCATTGATCTGGGCCAATTAGCTTCGTAGATGGTCCCAGTTTAATTTGGTTATATCCAGATTTAGTTTCTTCACCTGGTCTAGGATCTAAGACTTAGTCATTTGATTTTGATTACAGAAGTGATATTTCCCTTTTTCACAGCCTGGTGGTGTTCATTTACAACCACCTCTTAGAAGGTTCTTTCCACCATTTCTCCTCACTTAGACTTCCCTTCTTGAAGACATTATGGACTCCCCCACCCTTCACATTTGTTTGATAATTCACATTATCAATATATACTTCATAGCAGTGTTTCATTTGTCTTTTCCTTTACAGAACCTGTGCCTCTCTTGCCACCCATATTTTCTTCTACAGCATTCTGAACTTCCTCAATGGAAAAATCTTCTTTGATTTTCTTTATGTCACTTAGCTCTCACTTTATCATCTCTAACACAACACTACCACATCATGTTTCCCCAAGCAGCTATTTGTGAATTTATTGCTTAAAAGCTTTGAATTTATCACCATCAACTAGAGCAGGCTTCAGCAGAGTTTTATCGGAAGATAGCTTCACCTATTCATTTGCCTATTGTCTATGGCTGCTTTTGCTCTACAGGACAGAATTGAGTGTTTGAACAGAAATTGCGTGGTCTTCAAACCCTAAAATATTAACTATATTTTAAAGAAAGTTTTCTATTTCCTTTTTTTAACGTTTATTTTATTTTGAGAGAGAGAGAGAGCACGAACGGAGGAGGGGCAGAGAGAGAGGGGGACAGAGGATCCCAAACAGGCTGGGCTCTGACAGCGTGAGCCCAGTGCAGGTCTTGAACTCACGAACCATGAGATCATGACCTGAGTCAAAGTCTGATGCTCAACTGAACCACCCAAGTGCCCCTAAAGAAAAGGTTTTATGATTGCTGAATTACAGAATGAAATTCAATTCTCATCTTACTATTCAAGGATCCCGATACATTTTCAATCCTCTTTCCCAGCATCCTTCCCAAAGAACCAACAACTCAGTCAAATTATTTCTTTAACTAAGCCCATGTGATTCTAGGCTTTCCATGTGGAATGTGCTTTCTTACCCATCTTCCAACCTATCCATCTAAGGAAGACTTCTATGCTCTCCAGAGCCCAACTAACCTACATCCTGTCCCTGACAAAGCCTAATCTCAATCATGTCAGCCCATGGCTTCATTCACAATGAAACTCATAAATTATTATCTCATAATATGTCTATAGTGACATTTTCCTTCTGAGCATATTCCCCATTTCTCTAAGATATAGACTATAGACTCAAATCTTTTAAATATTCACCATCTAGGACAGTGCTCAATCTGGTGAATCATTGGGGAAATGCAAATCAAAACCACAATGAGATATCACCTCACACTTGTTAAAATGGCTATTTTTTTTAAGATAACAAGTATTGGCAAGAATGTGGAGAATAGGGAACCCTGGTATACTGCTGGTGGGAATATAAATTGAAAACAGTATTGAGAGTCCTCAAAAAATTAAAAATAGAACTAGTGTATGATTCAACAATCCCACGCTGGGTATTTATTGAAAGGAATTAGGGGCGCCTGGGCGGCTCAGTCAGTTACGCGTCCAACTTTGGCCCAGGTCATGATCTCATGGTTCGTGACTTCAAGTCCCATGTCAGGGTCTCTGCTGTCAGCACAGAGCCCACTTCAGATCCTCTGTCTCCCTCTCTCTGCCCCTCCCCCACTCATTCATTCTCTCTCTCTCTCTCTCTCTCTGTCTCTCAAAAATAGATAAACATTAAAAAAAACTTAAGGGTGCTGCATGGCTCAGTTGGTTAAGTGTCTGACTTCGGCTCAGGTCAATGGTCTCATGGTTCGTGAGTTCAAGCCCCACATCAGGATTGGGCTGTCAACACACAGCCCACTTCAGATCCTCTGTCTCCTTCCCTCTGCCCCTCCCCTGCTCATTCTCTCTCTCTCTCTCTCTCTCTCTCTCTCTCTCTCTCAAAAATAAATAAACATTAAAACAAACAAATAAACAAAACCTTAGGGGAGCCTGTGTGGCTCAGTCAGTTAAGTGTCTGACTTTGGATCAGGTCATGGTCTCACGGTTCATGAGTTCGAGCCCCAGGTCGGGATCTGGGCTGACTGCTCAGAGCCAGAAGCCTGCTTCGGATTCTGTGTCTCCCTCTCTCTTTGCCCTTCCCCTTCTTGTGTTCTGTCTCTCTCTCTCTCAAAAATAAATAAACATTAAAAAAATTTTTTAACTTAAAAAAAAAGGAATTAAAGCAAGGTCTCAAAGAGATACTTTAACTCCCTCGTTTGCCATGGCATTTTTTACATCAGCCAAGATATGTAAACACACAAACATCTATTAACAAATGGATTTTTTTAATGTGGTATATTCATACAATGGAATAGTATTCAGCCTTACAGAAGAAGGAAATCCTACCATTTGCAACACATGGATGGATCTGGAAGACATCATGCTAAGTGAAATATGCCAGATACAGAAAGGCATATACTGTATGATCTCATTTATCTGGAATCTAAAATTATCAAACTCATAGAAGCAGAGAGTAGAATGGAGGTTAGTAGGGGCCCAGGAGGACAGACATGGAGAGATGTTGATTAAGGGGTATACATTTTCAGGGGCTCCTGGGTGGCTTAAGTCGGTTAAGTATCCGACTCCTGATTTCAGCTAAGGACATGATCTCATGGTTTGTGAGATCGGATCCCGTGTCAGGCTCTGTGCTGACAGCATAGAGCCTGCCGAGGATCTCTCTCTCTCTCTCTCTCTCTCTGCCCCTCCTTGGCTCTCTTTCTCTCTCTCTCAAAATATATAAATAAACATTAAAACAAAAAAAAATCTTAAGAGTATGTATACATTTTCAGTTATGCGAGATGAATAGGATCTAATCTATAGGTGGCTATAGGTAACAATACTGTACTGTAAACTCGACATTTGCCAAGAAGGAAGATCCTAAGTGTTTTCACTGTACAAGTATGCACTCATGCACTCATGCACACACACACACACACACACACACACAGTAACTATGCGAGATGATAGATACATTAAGCAGCTTGATTTTCGTGATTGTTTCACAGCCTATATGTACATCAAATCATCACATTATATACCTTAATTACGTAAAAATAAATAAACTAATAGTAGGCAAGGCTTTCAAAAGGCAGAGGCCATATTCTAAGCTGGGAACCTAATGGACAGCTACATAATGATGGGTTAAACCACTTAACCTCTTTGAGTTTGTCACCTAAGAAAACCAAGCAGATTGTTTTGTATGATCTCCGCTGCTCCTTCTAGCACCAGACAAATCCAGGAGTCTTTACAAATGCCGGAGGCAATCTGGATTCCAGAGTCATATTAGCCTTATTATCCTTTCAAAACCACGATGCTTCTTTTTCCTACACCAAGAAGTCAAGAAATGCTTTTCAGAAGAGAAAATCCCAAAGTACAATGGCCTGCTTCCAGACAGATTTATCGAAGATGGAGAATCCCAAACACACAGCCGCATCAAGAAAATCAATGCCAGCCACTTCTAAGGGTTTTAAGGAGCAATCTCTTTCTCCTACATTTAGGTAGGAGGAATTGGTAAAAATCTGTGTGCTAATAATATTGACCAATAAAGTAAATCCCCTTTCAAGCAATATTTTTTCCTAATTTTCTACATGTTTTTAGAGTCAACCAATCTCCTATTGCTGTTTTAGCCCCAATAGATTCTTCCCCTGACTCTTTTGTCAGCAACTTATTCCAAATTTCCAAATTTTCAATGCATTGCAGCACAGCTGCCTTTTGTGTCTCCTTTCCTCGGTTCAAGCTTTGGCAGCCCTTCTTCTGCATTATTTAAAGTGAACTAAATAATATTATTCATAAATGCCTATAGCTCCCTCCCGTCCTCTCTTCCCACACTCTTCACTTGATGATATTGGAGCGGGGATGCAGAGGAAGTCAGGTGAAGCACAAAATAATTTATTATACTTTATAATTCCTCGCAGAGCATTTTATCTCGTCTTTCTTCCCCACACACCGTATACACACCACTGCCCCGTGGGTCACTTCAGACACCCGAAGCCGAGTCAGACAAAACATATATTACCCGTAAAGTATCTCTGTGACTCACATGAATCAGATAGCGCAAAGGCAAAGGGTACAACCAACGAAAAGGCTGAGTCCTGTGACTAATGGATTGGGGAAAGCAGAAGCAAATAAAGTAGACAATTTTAATGAACCTCTGACCCACCTCAAAGATATGTGAGGAAGGATCATGCAGGGTTTTAAGGAGCAAGATACAAGGGAAAAGAAGGCATTCAAAGGATCCAGCACTCAGGAAGACGTAGACAATTAGAAAAAAAAATTGACTTTATCTTCAGAGATTGTAACGGTCCTAACTCAAATGTCCACTCGTCACCAGCCGGCGAGGACAGATGACCTCCGAAAAGCAACCGTAATGCAAATTTTAGTGGATTATTGTCCCTATCAACTGACTCAGAATGCGCTTCAAATGCAGCGCTCCCTCTCTCTATGTGCCCAGTTATGTCTGCATATTCTAGGGGATGTTTTAAATGTGTTCACAATTAAATCCGCCACTAGATTTAATGTGCCACTGCTTCACCACTTCTGGTCATGGCCTTTTGTCTCATCTGCTACTTACCTGCCGGATCTCTTCCTGATGGTGGCCGCGACCACTCTACTAGATGCCAATGCCCCCTGGTGTTCTTCCTTGTCACCCAGGAGAACTTGGCATTTTCCTGCCAGTGACTGGCACTGGCCCACTAGGCTTGTATCCCCCTGAAGTTGTCTGCTGCTTACCCACCACTCATTCATTCATTCATTCATTCAACCAATGTTTAACACCTACTGTGTTCCAACCACTGTCTAGGTACTTGGGACACAGTGGTTAACAAGTCAGATTTCTCTTAAATTCTAGTGAGGTAAGAACTTAGAAGCAAACAAAGAGTGAACAGGTTAATTTCAGCAATTCTTAAGGATGGCAAAGGAAATAAAACCTGATAATGTGACGGGCATACGGGGCTGAGCAACAACACAGAAAAACCTTGGGTCCTGACATGTGGAGCACCGAACCAGCCCATCCACCATGACCTCCTCTCATCGAGCTCCAACATGGCTGCTCCCACTTTATGCCGTGCATTCCAGCCTGTAGTCAGCAGAAAAGAGAAGAAAGAAAGGGCAAGCACATGGCCACTACCTTTAAAGACACATCCCAAAGTTGCACATACCACTTCTCCTTATTCAGAATTTAGTTATATGGCCACGTTTAATTGCAAAGAAAGCTGAGAAATGCATTCTGTATCACAGAAGGTCAAATGCCTAACTAAGAATTTGGCATTCAGTTGCTCTAGAGGAAAGGGGTTAATAGGTTGGAACAAGTACCATCTGACCACCCTTATGTAGGCAAAGCTTATTATCCTCATTTACCAGTGAGGAAATCACATCAGAGAAACAGAAAGATGGCTTGCCCCAAGTTACATAGCTAATAGGCAGTGGAGCCAGAATTTGAACCTTGAGAAGCCTGGTCTCTCTTTGGCGTGTTGGATTAGATCTGTTTAAATAATTGAGGGAAAGAGGGACAGGGAGGAGGAAGAGTGCATCAGTAAAGAGGAGAGGGGAACCAATGGTGACTTCCTTAATTTGTGTCTTCAGTTTAGGAGACATATGCCAATGTTTAAGAAAGAAAAATCTAGCTCCTCAAGATTAAAGTCATATACCCTCTTCTTTGAAAATTCACCTACCTGCTGGAGAGACCAAACACGTGGACAAGATTAGGGCTAACAATAATGATAGACTTCTATCTTGAAAGTCATTTAGGTATAGAAAACTAATTCTCGGGGCGCCTGGGTGGCGCAGTCGGTTAAGCGTCCGACTTCAGCCAGGTCACGATCTCGCGGTCCGTGAGTTCGAGCCCCGCGTCGGGCTTGGGGCTGATGGCTCAGAGCCTGGAGCCTGTTTCCGATTCTGTGTCTCCCTCTCTCTCTGCCCCTCCCCCGTTCATGCTCTGTCTCTCTCTGTCCCAAAAATAAATGTTGAAAAAAAATTTTAGAAAAAAAAAAAAACTAATTCTCGGTTGTCCCTCAAGCTATGAGGATCTCATCTGCTTTTTCCGTGTACTAAGTAGTAAACAGAAAAGCAGACAGAACCAAGAAGGTAAGAATTTGCCTTCAAAAAAGTCTCCTGGCAATGATTATAAATTCTCACAGCCACTAATAAACTTTTCAAATTATGTTTACCTTTGTAGAAATGAGAGAGCTCAAGAGGCTCCTGATTCGAGAGTGCTTATCAATTTTTCCCCTTGACCAATGCAAGGCTTGGCATTTTCAAGAACACAAGTGGATCAAGATGTACAACCAAGACTGATGGACTCTATCTCCCAAGGGGTTCATGGTCAGTTGGATGTGAGGCTGGTATGGGGAGCACGGATTCTATGAGGAGCATGAACAGGAAGAAGGTAGGGAAGAGGCACATGGAGGGCAGCCACAGTATGACATCTCATTCTCCCTTTGCCATGCAAGTCTTCTTTATAGCTACCAGATTAACGATGTGCTCTCAGTAATTTCTCCTGGAAGTTAGCAAAGGTGTGCGAGCAGGAGTTGACAGGACCTAAACAACCTTCAAGAATACAAGGGAGCCATGAAGAAGTGAACTCAGGAGTGTGCACAGAGTCACGCAGTCCTGGTCTTGCAACATTTGTAGCTTCAAGCCAAGGGTTCTAAACCTTTGTAGGACAGAGAATACCTAAGTGAATGGTGGGTACCATCGGAACACAAAGCACAAGCTCTACACTGATAATGAACTCAGGGGTTTTGATACTTGGGAACTCCTGTGAATCCATTAAGCAGGTTATGTGCTAAGCACTATGTTTAATAACGAAGAGACGGTGCAGGAGGAAGGAGAAGTAGCAAGTGAAGAAGGGAGAACGCTACTATTGTTTACCACCAGTATGCCAACCTGTGGGCATCCTGTATTTTCCCTCATTTAATACTTACAACAATCCCTCTGCAGTAGATTTCGTCCCAAAGCAGAAACGTTGAAACAGAAACTTGAAGAAGATGAGTGTCTTGCCAGGGGTCACTCTGCTTGGGACGGAGGAGCTACTTAAAGAAGAGTAAATTTTAGCCTCTGAATCCAGGTTCCAGCAGCTCCTTGGAAACTTTCTCTCACTTTCCAAAGCCCTTGGCAGTTACCGGAGGTCAAACATTCATCCTGAAGGACCAAGTCTCCATAATGGTGCCATAAATCAGAACAATAGGATCCAGCTCCTCATAAATTGTCCTGCTTCTAGCCAACTCAAGAAGATGCAATCTTCTGGCACTAAAAATTGAAGAAGGTGTTCAAACTCAATCGAGACTTACCAGATTGTCTTCACCTGGTTCCTTTTAAGGGGGATAAAATGTCAAGGCAAAGTCAAGCACTCAGCAGTGGCAGCCCTCAGGCATCAAATCACGCACGGAATTCTTTTAGAATATACAAGTTCAGACCTTCCCCTCTGGGAGTTCTTATTCATTAGGGTTGGGTCAGGCCAAAAAAGCTTCCCAAGGAATGTTTCACACACTTCATTGTGATTCTGACATAAATAACACAATTGAGTCCTACTGCATTCATACAAACTGTCAAGGAAAGGCATTCAAATTAATGAGCAAACAAGTTGGAATATTTGTAAATACAATTTAGCTTTACTACCAGGGAGATTGATAAGAATCAGGGTTAAGATGAAAGATTTCATCTCTACCTACCAATAGACTCGAGGGAACTTTGAGAGCAACCCCTAGGTGTGTGATAACTCCCGATAAACTGTAGTGCTCCTTGTACTCAAAGGAGGGAATGTTGGCAGGTGTGAGTTCCCTCCTTGTGGATGGCTGCCAGGCCCTTTGGTCATCCACAGTGCTGGTGTCCTGGACTAGCACGGCTTTCACTGTGCTCTTCAGCTAGACCAACTGCTGGAGTTCATGGCTGCACAGAGACACCCCCCCCCAGACATATAGCTAATGATATTTCATGTTTAGCTGGCTGGTTCTCCACTCCCATCGTCCAGCCCAATTTACGTACCTCCTTAAAATCGAAAGCTACCACATTGTCATACGCATTTTACATGGTGACTTGAGGCCAAACGTTTCCCATAATACATTCCAAAACTCCTCAAAGATATATAATGGACACATCAGCAGGATGTATTATTATTAAATTGTGTGTGTGCTGTGCACCAGGCAAGTTAAGGGCTTTGTGTCTACTAACCCATGGAATCTTTACAATAAACCTATGCGGTAAAGGCTATTACTCTCCCCTTTTTACTGGGGAGGAAACCACAGCTCAGAGAGGTTGAATAAGATGACAAAGATCACGAAGCTAGGAAGTGGCAGAGATGGGATTTGAATGCCACCATTCTCATTCAAGATGGCACAGTCATGCTTTTAAATGCTACAAGATCTCACATCACCATGTTGTCCCTTTACCAAATTTTCGTCCACTCTGTATTCCTTATCTGAACCTATCTCCTAATCTTTTGTTCAAATCACTAAAATCCACCTTTTTCACAATGACTGCCCCAGCCACCATTGGCAGATCCATCAGGGACCATCTTTCCATTTCTCCTCAATCTGATCACAGGCTAACTAAGAATTACCTTAGAAAATGTATAAATGCAGATCTAAAATTAATATATTAGTATAATTCTTAAAAGAGCCCCCACACCCGCTATTAACCTATGCTTAGGAGGGTGCTTGTTTTTCTCTAAGTCCAATAAACACTTTGTTGTAGAATAGATACTGAGTAGAAAAATACGATAAAGTCAAAATACCTGAGTCTGAACAATGAATAGCCATATGACACAGCCACCAGCCATGGCAAGTTATTTAACCTCTTAGGGCTTCTGTGTCCTACTCTGTAGCAGTAATAAGCACTCCTGTGTCTAGGCACTGTATTAACTGCTTTTCAGATGTTGACTCATTAAACCCCCTGTTATCATTCATTGAATTGAGGCACTTAGTACAGTGCCTATTACATAGTGAGGGCTCAACTGAACACACAAGCGCCTTATAGGTGTGTGTCTGTAAAGGTACATAATTTTGAACTTCATACAATCGTAAGTGTCTACCTTTCTTTTATGAACGTGGCATTTTCAACTGAAACCTGAGTTCTAACCGGCACTAGTAAGAGAAGAGAATGGTCTGAGCGTGTCTCTTGAGACAGAGATACCGAAAACGGCAAGGGGAGGCAGGAGTCAACTGTGACCTCTCATCCCCGCTCCAAGAACGGACTGAGTGGAGGGTGATGGAGGCACTGAAGGCTGGTGTTCATTTAGAAAAAGACAAAAATAAGCAAGAATAAAAACTCACGGTACAAAATTTAAGACAACATTTAGAGTTTTTATAAATGTTCTTTCTCATCAGGTGGGACTACAACCAAAAAGAAGCAGGTGCCAGGCCTGCCAAGGAGGTGGAGAGACCCTCATCCTGCTCCACCAGCTGAGAGCAAAGCCACCGCTGTGCCCTGCTGAAGAAGATTCCAGCTTCTTTGCCTTCATTCGTTACTTGCCCCGACTCCACCTCCACGGAATTGATCTCTTTCTCCACCTCATCATTCCATTCCATCTTGCATTTTAGATGAGCTATTACTATCTTAGAGCCCAAGTTTAAGTGCTTTAAAGTATTCTGAGACCTCACTACTGTGTAGGTTAATAGGCATCTTATTTTGCATCTTTGTCCACTCAACAATTTTGGATTAGAGAATACAGAGAAAAACTTACTCAGATCTTTACCTTGATTATCGCAAATATAAATTATTCACGAGACAGTAAATAATCTTAAATGCATTGGGCACCGCCATGAAAATTACAAGTCCACAAGGCACACTTCTGAAGACAGCTCTCCCTGTAGGCTCTCAGTAAGCTCTGGAATTTAGCTATTCACTAGTTCTTTTCTTTCTCATGGAAGAAAATCAGCATGAGGTTTCTGACTGCATATAAAGGTCAACTGATTCTTCTTTGATGTGGCAGACATCTTTCAAGGGTCTACTCTGTGCCCATCTCATCAGCCTGTGATAAGAGGAAAACCCAACTTGTCATATCACAGGAAACACTGCGCCCCTCCAACAAAGTAGATCTGTGCCACCCAAGAGAGGTTTCATCCTCAGAATGAGGAACTGAAAAAGGGAAAAAAAGACAGATAAAGAAGACAAGGGCGGAAAGAAAATAAAAGAATAAGAAACAGATGAACCATGAAAGAAAGAATGAAAGAAGGAAGGAAAGAAAGAAAAAGAGAGAGAGAGAAAGGGGGGAAGGGAGACGGGGGGAAAGGGGGAGGAAGGGAGAAATGCAGGAAGGGGAAAGGAAAGGAAAGGGAAGGAAAGGAAAGGAAAGGAAAGGAAAGGAAAGGAAAGGAAAGGAAAGAGGAATAAGAAGAATTTAACTTTAGAAGTGGTCACCATTGAAATCCTGGGAGTCCTCCATCTTGAATTTTATCTGGGAATGTGCAATTACTTTATCTAGTTCAAAGTTGTTGGAGAAACTACAGAAGTGAACAAATGACCCTTTATTTAAATGTTGAGAAAGATGGTCAATGTCAAGGAAGTTGACACTATTAATAATTTAAAGTATTTTTTCTGCCAATACATTTAAGAGCCAGTTATTCCATGATATGAGACTACTGGTTTGAACTTCTCAGTTTAATAGCAAACCATTTCTTTTTCTCTTTGCACCTTTGCTTTCTTGACAGATAAAATCTAGTTCTGGAGCTTCTGTAAACAAGGTAATGCATGAGCTGAGCACTGTCTCCTTGCCATTAATGTCAAACTTGTTTGACTGTGTTTTGTTGTTGTTGTTGCTGTTTCTATTATTTCAAAAGATGAGCTCTCTCAGAGAACATCCTTTAAAAATGACTGACAACATACATTGAAAAGAGGCATTAACCATCTGACTTTTTCCTTACAGGGAATGAGATAAAACATAAATATCGCATAACTAGACTTGCTATCTTTGTTTGCCAAATACATCATTCCTGCTCTAATATATGTAACAGGAGAGTAAAAATTGTGGAAAATATTGCATTTCTATTATATACATACATATATAAATATATATACATGTTTCTATATAGATCCATCTATATCTATATCTATCTATCTAGATAGATAAATATAGATACACACACATAGATAATGATATGTCCCATATATATATATACATACACACATACATATACACATTACACTAGAAACATGACTCGAATTTTTATTATTTGGAGTGTTTGGTAAAGGAGAAATATATTTCTTTAGGAAATCAGAATTATTGTCCTCTTTCTCATCTTCATGTGATTTTTATTCATATATATATTCACATATATATATTCATATATATATTCACATATATATTCATATATATATTCACATATATATATTCACATGTATATTCACATATATATTCACATATATATATTCACATATATATTCATATATAGTCATATATATATTCATATATAGTCATATATATATGAATATATATGTGAATATATATATGTGAATATATATGTGAATATATATATGTGAATATATATGTGAATATACATGTGAATATATATATGAATGTATATATTCACATATATACACATTCATGTATATGTGAATATATATATATATATATATATATATATATGGAGAGAGAGAGAGACATTTCCATATATACAGAAAAGGATTTATTACAAGTAACTGGCTGATCAGTGATGGAGGCCGACCAGATCCCAGATCTGCAGGGTGAATCAGCAAGCGGAAACCCAAGGGAGCTGATGGTGTGAGTCCAGGCTGGGCCTGAAGATATGAGACCCTGAGGAAACCCAGAGACTTCAAACTCAGGAAGAGCTGATATTTCAGTTTGAGTCTAAAGGCAGGAAAAAGTTTATGTCCCAGTATGAAGGCAATTAGGCAAGAGGAGTTTCCATCTCACTCCAAGGAGGACTGGCCTTTTTGCTCTCTTCAGGCCTTCAGCTGATTGGAGGAGACCCACCTTGGGAAGCAGAGATTTCCTTTACTCAGTCCCTCTATTTAAATTTTTTTTTTTTAATTTTTTTTTCAACGTTTATTTATTTTTGGGACAGAGAGAGACAGAGCATGAACGGGGGAGGGGCAGAGAGAGAGGGAGACACAGAATCGGAAACAGGCTCCAGGCTCTGAGCCATCAGCCCCGAGCCCGACGCGGGGCTCGAACTCACGGACCGCGAGATCGTGACCTGGCTGAAGTCGGACGCTTAACCGACTGCGCCACCCAGGCGCCCCCTAAATTTTTTTTTTAACGTTTATTTTATTTTTGAGACAGAGAGAGAGACAGAGCATGAACGGGGGAGGGGCAGAGAGAGAGGGAGACACAGAATCTGAAACAGGCTCTGGGCTCTGAGCCATCAGCCCAGAGCCCGACGTGGGGCTCGAACTCACGGACCGCGAGATCGTGACCTGGCTGAAGTCGGACGCTTAACCGACTGCGCCACCCAGGCGCCCCTCAGTCCCTCTATTTAAATGTTAATCTCATCCGGGGCACCTGGTGGCTCAGTCGGTTGAGCGTCTGGCTTAGGCTCAGGTCGTGACCTGGCGGTCTGTGGTCTGTGAATTTGAGCCCCGCATCAGGCTCTGTGCTGACAGCTGGGAGCCTGGAGCCTGCTTCGGATTCTGTGTCTCCCTCTCTCTCTGCCCCTCCCCCGCTCATGCTCTGTCTCTCTCTCTCTCTCTCTGTCAAAAATAAACAAACATTAAATAAATAAATAAATGTTAATCTCATCCAAAAACACCCTTCTGAAAACACCCAAAATGACATCTGACAGAATGTCAGGATACCCCAGTGGCCCAGCCAAGTTGACACATAAAATGAACTGTCACACTCCTAAGTCTCAAGCTCTTCATCTGTAATGCAGAAATTAGTAAGAAACAGCCATGTCATAAAATTGCTGTGTGAATTAAATTTTTCAAATGAATGTAAAGCAGTTATCAAAATGCCCGTAACATCTCAGTGACTCTTAGACTCATAGCCAAGAGTAATGATGTTCAAGATGGGCCCTGACATGGACCTCTCTTCAGGGAAGAACCTCGATTCTTTCCTTGGCCAGCTACGTGATTTTGAGCCAGTGACGGATTCCGCCACAGCCTCAGTTTCCTCGGGTGTAAAATACGAACACCTTCCTGACAGGCTATGCTGAGGATTAATCGAACAGATGCCTCTCCATCAGTTTCTACACGATGCTGACGCATACCAAGCAATCCGATATGGCATCATCTTGCAATCATAACAGCCAGCACACTTTATTTTTCCAAAGAGACTTTAATTTCCTCCTTATTTAAGCCTCAAAATACATCAGGAAGACAGATAATCATTATCATCACTATTTTACAGAAGAGACCGCTGAGAAGGAGGCTTGAGAGCGCCTTCCATGGGACCAGTGATCACAACTCCCTTCCACACCTCACAGAGCTGCTCCCTTCCTTCCCCAGCACCGTGATCAGAACTATTCAGAGCAGGTATGAGTCCCAAGCAACCCGTGTTTGGAAATCTGGGTATTTACTTAGGGCTGTTGACTGAAAATTCACATGCTTTCTAACTCTAGGTTAGGGGAAAGACGATACAGACGGTGTGAGTCATGACACTCTTCTCAACCCTGACCTTTTACCAACATCACACAACACATCCCACCGGGCAAAGGTGGCTTGTTTTCTTTGCATATTATTTAGCACTATGTTAGGACTCTCCCAAGCCCTTTGCGTAGATTATCTTGTTTAGCCCTCAGCGTATACCGTGATTTAGGAGCTATTGTTATTCCCACTTTTTTTTTTAAGTTTACTTATTTATTTTGAGAGAGAGAGAGAGTACGAGTGGGAGAGAGGCAGAGAGGTAGGGAGAGAGAGAATTCTAAGCATGTTCCATGCTGTCAGCACCGAGCGCGATGTGGAGCTCGATCTCACGAAAATCAAGAGTTGAACGCTTAACCGACTGAGCCACCCAAGTGCCTCCAGTATTCCCACTTTAAAAATAAAGAGGTGAGGGTTAAGAGGTTTGTCTGAGACCACAGGTGGCAAATACAGAAGCAGCAGCCACTGGTGCTGGCTCCAGAACGCTCCTCCCGGCAGCCGTATTTATTGAGTGCTTACTATGCTGCAGGATCAGGCCAGGTGGTGGGTGTGCAGGGGAGAATGGGAGAAGCAATGGCCTATCGCAGAGCTTATGTGGTACCGCCTACTTCCCAGCCTGGGCACTATCATCCCCTAGCGGCTAAAAATTGGTTGTTGGGGCAAAAAAAAAGCTCTTACTCTTTTTGTGTGTGCATACAGTACATATAAACGGGATATTTGCGGTGGCAGGTGATTAAAGAAAAGAAATGTCTACAAAGGGTCCTTATGGGTGATGATGACAAAGAGGTTGAGAAACACTGCTGTAGTGGGAGGTACAGGTGTGAAACACATAATTAAAGAACACACCCTGTCACGTATACTAGGAAGCAAAAGCAAAGGGTGTTCGGAAAGTGGATTTTTCAAAAAAAGAAATCTCATTGTAATCAAAGGGTCACGGAAAGCATCTCTGCATAAAGGCATTTAAGCTGAAACCTGAACAATGAGAAGGAGTTTGATACCAGGGTTTCCCAGCATGAGAGTCACATGAAGGCCTTGAGGTATGTGTAAGAGTTCTCAGAAAAGCAGAAACAGAACTAACAGAATGTGTGTGTGTGTGTGTGCACACATATATTCTATACATACATATCTATATCTGTATTTTTATCTTTGTATCTATATCTATAATCTATATATAAAAAAGAGAAAGAAACAGTGAGCAAGAAAGATTTTAAAGAATTGGCTTACAAAACTGTGGACGCTTGGTGAGCCCACGAGGCCAGCAGGAAGGAAACCCAGGAAAAGTCTGAAGGCAGTGTGCTGACAAGATTTGTTCTTGGTCAGGGAAAGTCAGATTTTGTTCTCGTAAGGTCTTCAACTGATTGGGTGAGGCCCACCACATTCCAAATGTCATCTGGCCTACTCAAAGTCTGCCAATTAGATTGTTAATCTCATCCAAAAAATATTTCCACAGAAACATCCAAAATAGTATTTGACCAAATATCTGGATTCTGTGGTCCAGTCAAGTTGACACATAACATTGACTATCACATTTGGTCTCAGCATTTCAAGGAATGGACAGAAAAGAATTTGGCGGGAGAACGAGCTAGGAGGAACACAGTGCAGTATGAGGATGTAAAAGCAGCAGAGGCAGATTGTGCAGGGCCTTGTAGGCCTAATTCCACCTTTAGTTTTTACTTTTTTAACATTTAGTCAGTTTTTTTGAGAGACAGAGCATGAGTGGGCGAGGGGCAGAGACAGAGAGGGAGACACAGAATCTGAAGCATGCTCTAGACTCTGAGCTGTCAGCACAGAGCCCGACACAGGGCTCGAACCCACAAACCGTGAGATACAACCCGAGCCAAAGTTGGAAGCTTAACCGACTGAGCCATCCAGGTGCCCCATTTTTAAAAATTAATTAATTAATATATGTTTAGAAAGAGAGAGCACAAGCAGGGGAGAAGAACAGAGGGACCTAGAGAGAGAATTGTAAGCAGATTACCCACTCAGTGTGGAGCCCGAGGCAGGGCTCGATCCCATGACCCTGGGATCATCACCTGAGCTGAAATCAAGAGTCAGATGCTCAACCGAATGAGGCACCCAGGTAGCCTCCCACCTTTAAACTTTCCCAGAGACCTAGCAATCATACAGGTTTTGGCTTCCTGTCACTGGGCTTTAGTCTCTTCTATCACTGGAAAAATTAATACACGTTCTGTGCACTTTTTGTGTTTGCTATATCATAGAGACAACACGTGTGAAATGCACCAAAAGAGGTACCACCATATAGACACAATCTATATTTCATCACTGGAAATTAAAGCCACAACATTAAAGGTATAGAAGACTTATTACACCGGGAGGCCATTAATTTCACACTTCACAAAGAGCATCCTTTACACTGCACAGAAGTCATTGAGGAAAGTGAGCATCAGAGTCACGTGGGACTTGCAAAGAAATGAAATGCACATAAACATGAAAGGGAAGAAAAGCCAGCAAATATGGTCAAATATTTCTGTTCGTTAAGAACCGTTCCGTTTCTTCCAAATTAGGAACAACACTCTAAAAGCACTTCGTGTAGTTGACATTTTTGTTCCAATATATGTTATGTTTCCAGTTTGATTTAGATTATATATCATGATGTGGGTAAAAACATACATATTTCTATTTTTAATTTTGAAAATTAGATCAAATAACCTTCAAAAAGAAACGGATCGATATCAGAGTCAGGATTCATAATTAACATTACTAAGTCTCTATCTTAAAACTTTACCGTGACCATGATCTATTATAAAATTTGAAAAAATACAATTGTTTCTAGGTTAACCTACTTGAAAGTTAGAGTACAAATAAGTTATCGTGAGGACTGAGCATTGAGGATGAAATGTAAGATAAGATCATTCTGTTTCTTCACATCTCTGCTCTATTGATCAATAAGGATCATCTAAAGTGAGCATTTCTACAAGTTCCCATTATAACCATGACATGTATGTTGGATTAGGCCTCCTCTCTCTATATATCCACTGCGTGCTTGTATAACCTACTATTGATTTAGATTTGCTTAAAAGTAAGCAATAAAGTACTGTATATCGTTAAAGACTAAAGAAAATCAATAAGTAATCCCAAAAGAAGAATATCCATTCTACTCCCCAAAAGCAATATATTGTCTATAAAATGCATTTATGTTAGAAATATAAAATTTGAGATGAGTCTGTCTCTTCAATACTTTCTGAAAACGAAACGTATTAAATTCTTATTCATATTTCCCAACACATATGCGTGCACATATAGGATGCTCATACAACATTCAGATGCTCATACAAACATCCTATAAATAAAGGCAAAAATCACCTAAATAATCATGTAAGAAAGAGTATTTTTACTTTTTTTTTTTTTTTAATTTTTTTTTTCAACGTTTATTTATTTTTGGGACAGAGAGAGACAGAGCATGAACGGGGGAGGGGCAGAGAGGGAGGGAGACACAGAATCGGAAACAGGCTCCAGGCTCTGAGCCATCAGCCCAGAGCCCGACGCGGGGCTCGAACTCACGGACCGCGAGATCGTGACCTGGCTGAAGTCAGACGCTTAACCGACTGCGCCACCCAGGCGCCCCAGAAAGAGTATTTTTAAAGCCCTCAAAATGCACACTATCACTATACAAGTTTGTGATTCGTTAGTGAGTTCTAAACTCACCAAGTGACTTGGTGAATTCTAAATAGTTAGTTCTAAATTCACCAAGTAAGCAAGGTAAACTCATAATCAATCTGCTGAATGGGTCTTAGAATTCAAAACTTTCCTAGAAATAAAATGATTCACAGATCCTTTTGTTGTTCAAATCATTCTGTTACTGGTCAAATCAGTCATACAATCAACTGGGTCATTCCATCGATGGATGACGTCAATAATATTTTTCCCCTACCAACCCTCCAACTGAAGGCGGCAATTACAGGTACGTATATAAGATCAAGACTAAGAAAGTCTTCCTACTCCTTCGGGTCCCCTAAGATAGAGCCCATATGTTTTCTGGCACTGTTATTTTATACACTTAATACAGTGTATCTAGTTGCACAGAAAATAACTCTGTCATTAATAGGAAGCCTAGATTATTTGGGGGCTCATAAAATTAGGCACTTAGAATCTTACAAGGACCTGGAGGGAAGAAAATCTGAAACTGGTTGGAATGAACAATAATCTATCTTTTTCTGTCAAATCCCAGGAGCTCAACACAGGTAATTGTTCAATGGCCAAGAGCATGTTCTCCTCAAATTCTAGTTCCCTTGACACGCTTTATTTCTATTACAAATACGCATGTGTGGGGAAGAGCTAATAGTTCACTATTTTTGAAGGGGTAGGAGTCAAGGGCTGTGGCCAGGTCATCAGGCCCTTTCATAGCTACTCTCAAAACCACAGTCTTGTGGCTCTCTAAACACCCAGCAGGAATTGTCATTTGTACCAAGTTAGAGTCATGTCCGGTCTGATGATCAAAAATTGGAATACATACATATGTACACAAATGTATATCACGTATATACACATAATATGCATATACGTATGTATAGTATAGTAATATACATAATGATATACCTAACACACAAAATATACATAATATGATATATAATGTATTTGTATAACATATAATTTATAATATAATATGTATACTAAAAATACTCTGAGCAGTCCAGAAGAAATTTTTTAAAAACTTAAAATGTTTTAGGAATAAGATGTTTGATTAGTTGCTTATCAACTATCACTTCATTTCACTTCTGGAAGATGTGTCTTCTCTTTTCATTCTTTGGAACCACTGTGCTAAATAGGCTTAGAGACAGTAATTGATTAGAAAACTCAAATGCCATTATCTACTCAAGGTTTTACTTCCAATTTTAGCTTTTATAGCCAGAATCAAACTCCCATTGAGCAGTGAAATTAATTAATCCTTCTATATTCTCTTTAAGTGCAATTACAGTGCTAATAGGAAAGAAAATTTTTCCGATCACTTTCTGCAACACAGTGTTAACATTGCCTAGAAGAGACGTTGTGTTTTTTTAAAGTGGTAGCAGCCCCAAGGAAATTAAAAGTTTTCGTGTATTTTCTTTCTGTGGGGCGAGGGAGGTCAATATCCCCTGTCCTTTGTTCTGCAAAACTATTTATTTTACTCAGTGGTTTGGGAAGCCAGCCAACAACAAAATATATGAAAATGGATTACACGACTATTGAAATCATGGCTGGACAGCAAAACTGGACAGCACTAGTTAGTGTGAGGGAGACTTGCCTCGCCTGAGCTTGGCAACCAACCAATTAATCTCAAACCAGTTCTTAGTGAAGAATTGTGGGATCCAAAATACGGAAGGGTCTACCTATTGACAGGTGAAAATATACATTGTGTTGTCTTATTGTTTCTCTTATGTCTATATACGCATTTACGTATGCACATACACATAGAACTATTCTGGATAAGGCTGTGTTCGTTCATTCATTTTGTAAATATCTATTGAATGTGTTTTTGTGTGTGTGTGTGTGTGTGTTTTTAATGTCTATTTTTGAGAGAGTGCATGCTCGCGCAAGCCGGGGAGGGGCGGGGGGGGGGGGGGGGGGGAGGGGGGGGGAAGGAGGGGGTGTGGACAGGGGATCTGAATCGGACTCCAGGCTGCAGCTCAAAGCCTTGACCGGTGGCTCCAACTCACAAACCGTGAGATCACGTCCTGAGCCAAAGTCCGACACGTAACCCACTGAGCCACCCAGGCGTCCCTACTGAATGTTTGTTAAATATTAACACTCTGGTGTCAATGAGCTGTTGCCACAGAAGTGTCACCTAATAAAATACACAAAACGTGATTTAAAACAACAGTCATTCACTGTTATACCTCGTGTGGCTGTAGATCACGGGGGAGTCTGCTGATCTAGGCCAGGCTCAGTTTTGCTCGCTCGCCTCACTCACTCCTGTGTCTGGGGGCCGGTGGACTCATTTGTGCACCCTGTGGGTCGGCTGGGGGCTTCACACAACACAGATACAGAAGGAAAGCTGCTGGGAGGTCTGTGCTCAGAGCTGCCCGGCCATCACCTCTGCCACATTCTATTGGCTGAAGCAGATCACGTGGTACGGGGAAATTGACCGCCTCTCTGGGGGGCGGGGGCGGAGGCGGGGGTGGGGGGGGAGGCAAACTCACTTGGCAAGACGTGTGGATACAGAGAAGGATAAAATGGGGGTCACGGGTGCCACAACCACAACTCCTAATATTCTCCTTGATGTAAGAGTCCTCAGTAGTTACCTGAACAGCGTGCTCCAAGTCTGGCGAAAATAATACTTTTACAGTTTGTTCGATAGGCTAATTTTGAAAAAAAAGTATTTCCTGATCCAACACAGCTGACAAGTCTTGGTGTGTTTATGAGTATAAAGAGATTTTCTCTCGGTCACAACACCAAAAGAGAAAGGAATTATTTCTCTTTCCCATCCTGCCCATGAGCTGCAGAACAGCACAAAACAGACACTTTCGAAACAGGCAAAACCTGTGTGTGTGGCTCCCCGTCTACCTCTCACTCAATGTGCACGTCCAGCTAGGGTGATAAAAATACTTGCTGAACTTCCCTTACTGTTGTTTTCTCTAAATTTACAAAAGAAAACAAAACAAAACAAAACAAAACAAAATAAAAAATTAAAACAAAATAAAATAAATAAAATTAAATTAAAAAGTAAAATAAAGAAAAATAAAATAAAATAAAATAAAAAGTAAATAAATAAAATAAAATAAAATTAATAAAATAAGATAATAAAGTAAAATAAATAAAATAAAATAAAATAAAATAAAATAAAATAAAATAAATGTGATCCTGCACAGAGAAGTCTCAGGGAGTGACTGCAAACATCTTTATCCGATGTAGGAACCTGACAGCGGAAATAACAGAATGTAAATCCAAATTTTTCTAGCATGAAACCCATGACACTTTAAATCCTCACTCTTCTCCTTCTGCTTAAGCTGAGCTCCAGGAGAGAAAGCCCCGGGGGACTTCCAGTCCCTGACTTATTTGCCTTAGATCACAAGCTGCCAGCTGCCACCCAGGATACTGTATTCGGCTCCTGCCACAAAGCCTTGCTTTGTGCCGACTCACTTTCAAATGAGCCATGAAGTATTACCTTCTCGAGAAGCAGAAGAACTTTGGGATTCGGCCGAGCACCCGCCCAAGTCCTAGCAGAAACCAACAGAAGAGGGTCGTAGTGGATTCGAGGCTGTGTGTACAACCTGGAAAGCAACTGTCGCTTTGTGTTTGGGGAATTCTGCCAGAGTAGGGTAGCTGAGTGTTAAAGTGCTGAAGAGTGAGGGGCGGTCATAAGAATAGGCAGGCAAGTTCGTTTCTGACCAGAGAGAAAAGAAGTTGTGACCAATTGATACCCTACCCCCCCGCCCCCACCCCCACCCCCCCCCCACCCCCCACCCGCCACCCGTGCCCCACTGTCCCTGGAGTGGTTTCACTGGTGATTGAATGTGTAATTGTGAGTCGACCGAAAATGGGTTTCCTGTTTGGTATTTCTTTGCATCTTTCCAGCCTAGTGTATTTGGTATGTGTTTAAATATCTAAATTTAAAGATGCACATGACAATTTACAGTGGAAAGTGCTTACCAGCTGGCCCTAGCTATCAAATGCAAATACGAAAATTCAGCACGGCACACTTCTGATAGTATAATTGGCGTGAGTGGGAAATGAATTCCAACACAAAGTTCTCATCTGTGGCTCCAACAGAAGCTGATAAAATACTTAATAGACTTTTAATAGAGCTTCTGAGACCCAGATCATGAAAAAATAAGCACGCCTTGCAGTTCATTCCCCCACGTTCCGTTGGCAGCGTGAAGGTTTCCAAAGAAAAAGATTCACAAAGGTTTTTCCATGGAGTGTATTTAGAGTTTGGAAGAAGGTCTCTTGCAGCCGATGGCTTTTGTTAATAATTGCGCCGTACAAAGGCAGGTTTCAACAGACAGAAAGAGCTAGAGGGAATCTTGTAAAAACAGGCAAGATTCAAAGAAACGGGCTAGTGTAGAAAGCTGTTTAATGGCAGAAATGTGGATGGAGTAAATCCTTATGCATTCTGCTAAGAAACAAGGAGACAGGCAAAGGTGAATTAACACTTAGACCCTAGAATTAGGAAACGAGAAAATGCAAGGAAAAAAATATAAATGATCTCTACTAAATGATTCTTCTTGTGGCAGTAGTCTTTCCCTCAAAATGACAAAATTAATACTTTACTCATTAGTGGTTGGACGATGAATTGGTGTAATCTCACAACTACCTTTTATGTCTCTGGTCGGTGGAATAATGACCCTCCCTCCCCAAAATGCTCACATCCTAATCCTTGGAACCTGTGATATGGCACCTTACGTCGCCAAGGGACTTTGTGGATGTGATTAGGGTTGAGTAGCTTGGGACGGGAAGGTGATGCTGGATTATCTAATCTAATCCTGAGACTTCTCGAAAGCAGAAAACTTTTCCTGAAGAGGGAGAATAGTTAGAGACATGCTATGTTGCTGGCCTCAAAGATTGTTAGAGTTTGCTCAAGCTGCTGTACAAAGTACCACAGACTAGGGGGCTAGACAGAAATTTATTTTGAAGGCCTGGAAGTCCAAGATCAAGGAGTTGGTGGGGTTGGGTTCTCCTGAGGACTCTTTCCTGGGCTTGCTGAAGGCATCACCCTCACCTCTCAGTGTCCTCAGGTGCCCTTTCCTCTGTGCACATGCACCCCCGGCCTCTCTTCCTCATCTAAAGACACCAGTCGTGTTGGATTAGGGCCCCTCCAAAACAGTCCCATTTTAACGTAACCACCTCTTTAAAGACCTTATTGCCAAATGTGGTTATATTGAAAGGTCCTAAGAATTGGGACTTCAACATACAAATTGCGGGGGAACATAACTGAACCCATAACAAAGATGAGAGAAGGGGTTCTTGGGCCACGGAATATAGGCAGCCACCAGCAGCAAGGAAATGGATTCTGCTCTAGAGTCTCCAGAAAAGAAGGCAGCCCAGCTGACACCTTGGCTTTAGCCCAGTGGAAATTATGTCAAACCTCTAACCTATAGAACAGTGAGATAACAAATTTCTGTTGTTTTAAGCCACTAAATTTGTTGTCGTTTGTTATAACAGCAACAGAAAGCTAATGCAGGGTGCAAACTTTAACCAACAAATTAGCATATCCTGTGTCCCTACTCTGTATCCATTACTACATTATGGACAATAGTCTACCCTCCAGGGACTTGTGTCTTCCTGCTGCTGCATACAGAACCACCCAAAGCACAGTGGTTTAAAACAGTAATTATAGTGGGGCGCCTGGGTGGCTCAATCAGTTAAGTTTCCAACTCTTCATTTTGGCTCAAGTCATGATCTCACAGTTTGTGAGCTCGAGCCCTGCACAGGGCTGTGCACTAACAGCATGGATCCTGCTTGGGATTCTCGCTCCCTCTCTCTCTCTCTCTGCCCGTCCTCTGCTTGTAGTCTCTCTCTCTCTCCCTCTCTCTCTCTTTCTCTCTTTCTCTCTCTCTCTCTCTCTCTCTCTCTCTCTCAAAATAAATAAATAAACATAAAAATTTTTTAAATAAAATAGAAATTATTTATTATGGCTCACATGTCTTCAGTAGACTAGGGGTATGTTGTTCAAGGTCAAGCTCAGCCAGGTATGCCCACTTTAGACTTTTGGAGAAGCTCTACTTCTCCTTCCAGGTCTGTGGGTCATCTGGGTGGGTTTGCTCTATATGCATCTCATTCATCTTGAACTAGAAGGCTCACAGAACATGTTCTCACAGCAATGGCAGAGACTCAAGAGAACAAATTTTGATACTTCTTAAAGCCTAATCACCTAGTCTCGGACTAACAAACTGTCACTTCCAAGCACATGCCGTTAGCCAAAGCAAGCCACATGGCTAAGTCCAAAATCAAAGAGCAGAGAAATGTAGTCTGCTCACCATGAGGTCACGGCAAGAGAATGGTTGCAGGAGAGGTGAAGGTCCGGTGCCATAAGGCAATTTATCGCAGGCTGACAGTCCAACCACAGAGGGACAACTAGCAACACGAGACAATAAATGTGGATTTGCATAGTAGAAGGCGAAAGTATTGATGTGTTGGCAAGTATAAACTAAAATACAAAAAAGAACGCATTAGTTAATATATCATCAATTCTTTTGCTTATGTCTACAATTTATTTGCATACATATAAGAAGTAAGTATTGCATTTCACCATGTCCAGAACCATCTTCCAAAAATAGGGAAGATGATGAGGAATTTAGTGCTCCCACATTGGAGTTGGGTTGAATTCCCATTTCAGAAGAGATTCCAAATGTTCTTTAAAACCAACAAGAAATAATCAAAGTGTTTGAAATTCAGCTGGAATGGAAGAGCATAATCTTGGAAAATCCTGAAATTAAATTGCTTCCTGTAGCAGGAAGCAACATTTCTGGAAACATTTCTGGAAACATCCCTTTTTTATGTCCCTAACTTACAGCTCCTTTAGTCCAGAAATGGAGTCTATTTCTGTTTCCCTGGAATCTAGGCTTGGCCATGGGATCTGCCTTAGTTGATGGAACATCAGCAAATGTGAAGCAAACAGAAATTATAAAAGCTCTTGTAGACTGGGATTTTCCCTTCTTTCTGGGACCCCTTCCAAAATTATGTGAATAATCCTGGGCTGACCTCCTAGAGGCTTGGAAACCATGTGGAGAGATGTCTTGGCCATTCCAAATGGCCAATTGTTCCACCTGAGGCCACAGATATATGAGTGAGGCTGTCCTAAACGACTGAGGCCCAGCCAAGTTGGCCCAAACCAGAAAAAGCAATAAAGCAACACTTAAAAGTGTGAGAATTAATAAATGTTTGTTCCTTGTAGTCATTAAATGTCCGGATAGTTTGTTACTCAGGAATAGCTTACTGATAAACCTCCCTGGCAAGTGAGGTCTACGTTGCTGACAAATGAGAGAAGAGCTAGGACTCAGACCCAAAACATTTCACCCCTGGCTTATTCCCCGACCTGGCGGCTGAGAGCTCACAAAAGCTGGCAGAACTCACCGGAGCAATTCTATAACACACATGTACCCCATGCATTGTCTGTCATAACATTGACATCATGTTCTTGTTATATACCTGGAAGTGTGCTAATGATGTACGTGGATTATACCATTGAATCCTTACCACGAACCTATGTGGTAGGTCTTATTAACATACCCATTTTACACATGAGGAAATCCTCAGAAGTTAGAAATGTACATGGTATCACCCACCTGGCCAACCAGCTGAGAGTGAGTACACAGCTCTTTTCTTTTTTTAAATTTTTTTATTAGTTTTGAAGGAGAGAGAGACAGAGCATGAGTGGGGGAAGAGCAGAGAGAGGAGACACAGAATCTGAAACAGGCTCCAGTCTCCGAGCTGTCAGCACAGAGCCTGATGCGGGGCTTGAACTCACAAACTGTGAGATCATGACCTGAGCTGAAGTCAGACCTGAGCTGAAGTCGAACACTTAACCGACTGAGCCACCCAGGCGCCCCATTGAGCACACAGCTCTTAACGAATAGCCGTGTTCACTGAATAAAAAATGCCTTGCGCATAAACATACTACTATTTTTCAACTGCCTATAGATTTTGTTGTGCTGTATAAAACAGAAAGGGGCTTAATGGTGTTCCTGATTACAGAATAACATTTTTGTTTTTGCAAAATAATATTTAAATATTATTTTATTTTTACAATAAAATGGCATTCTTGGGGTGCCTGGGTGGCTCAGTCGGTTAAGCGTCCAACTCTTGATTTCGGGTCAGGTCATGATCTCATGGTTTGTGAGATCCAGTCCCATGTAGGGCAGTCCCATGTCGTGCTAAAAGTGCGAGCCTGCCTGGGATTCTCTCTCTCCCTCTTTCTCTGCTCCTCCCTTGCTCACCCATGCAGGTGCACATGCTCTCCCTCACTCTCCCACAACAATAAACATTGTAAAAAATGGCATTCTTACATTCAAATAACTTTTATATCCATTTACCTATCTTTCTTATATCAATCCACAGAGCCAGAAAGCTAAAATTGACAAATTCATACATGTATGTATTTATCCAACAGAGAATTACTAAACCCCTCCTATGTAAAATTATCTTTACCGGGGTAGATGTTTTTTAGATTTTTTTGATAGTCTCAAAATGCGCAAGGCGGTCGAACTCTACACTTCTAAGATACTTTTACGATAATATCTGATATTTAATAAGCACTTCCTGTGCGTTGGTAGCTGAACACATGAATGGGTCACGCACAGTGCTAAGCATTTGACATGTGTCGTCACACTTATTCCCCCCAAATAACCCACAAGATTCTATTAAGAGCCCAATTTTACCAAAGAGAAAACGGAGCCACCAAAAAGTGAGGTACAATACTTATGGTCACATTTAACAAGAGGGACCTGGGAGATAAGACCAGCAATCCAGGGCCATGTTCCAGACCCCAGTAGGCTTTGTTTTGAATACGTATTACGGTCCATCAAAGCCTATATTAGGCTTCAAATTTGCCAGTATTATACTGATGTATTATTTTGCCAGTATTATAATGATGTATTATTTTGCCATTTTTGAAAAATAATAATTACCTTCAAGTTCTATGTGTTCTAAGTAACTTTGACACCCACGTAGAAGAATTCCATTATGCCTTGAATCTTCCTTTGTTTTTCACACCTATATCTGAATTTTGGGAAAAGCTTTGCAATTCTTCTACCTAGGTGTAGCTAAATTGGTATCCCAAATGTATCAACAAAATATTCAGTGTTTTTGAATCGTGCTAAAACCAGGCTGCTCTGTTCTTCCACACGTACATCCGCCTTTCATTTCCATGTTCTCTCTGGACTTCATTTGCTAAACAATTCAAGAACTGTTTCCTGTGTTTGTGGGTTTTCCCATCTGCAGCAATACTACCTCTTTGTTCAACTCGTTACCTGAAGAACAAGCAGAAAGAATGGAAGGGAGCCAATTTTGCTTAGATAATTTCTTTGATTTTGTTTCTAAGCATATCACTAGCTTTTCCACTTTAACATCATTAAGCTGATACTAATATGCTGATTACATCACTGTTGTGTTTTGTAAAAGCCACATTATGAATTCTCATATGCTATTGCTGGCTAGTGGTAAAAGCTTTATAGCTAATGGGGACAAATGAAGACCTCAAGAGCAGAATCTTATCTGCATATATGGTTGGATTTGAGCGGATGGAATTCGGTTCCCTACTCCAGACGTTTTGAAAATAACTTTTCTTTCCAAATGTATTCTCCATGTACCTTCCTTTCTTATTTGGTTGGTCAGAGTGAGAGACTACAGATTATAAAATTGATGAATATCTCCTTTTTCCATTCTCTTACCAGATGAGCGGGCCAAACGTGACAGTTTTGAGAAATTTATATATTTTATGGTTCAGATAAAAAGGGGATCTTCTTGTCAAATTCTTTTGCGAAAGAAATTCCCTCCAGGATGAGATCATTGTCTGTATTTATCTTAATCAGTCCTCTACCTTAGTAGGTAAATCCGATAATATATTAAATATAATGACAGGATTCTGTAGCCCATAATATGTCCTTATACTCAAAGTGCTTGGGAAAATAAAGACCTAGGAAATATAGTACCTCAGGGATCCTGGAGACCAAGTGTTATAGCAGACTCTATGGGCATCAATCATTTTATTAAAAAGTCACATTGTACTCAACACACTCAATGAACTCGATCCTTCTGCTTAGAAACAGTCTTAAGTTCAAATGGATCTTTTTCTAACCCTTAAATGTCTTCACATGTGTCCACTCCCCTCCTTTTATGTTCATAATGTTTCAGAAGGAAGGAAGGAAGGAAGGAAGGAAGGAAGGAAGGAAGGAAGAGAGGAAGGGAGGGAGGAAGAAAGGAGGAAAGGAAGGGAAGAAGGAGGGGAGGAAGAAAGGAAGGAAGGAAGGGAGGAAGGAAGGAAGGAAGGTAGGAAGAGATAGAGGAAGGGAGGGAGGAAGGAAGGAAGGAAGAGATAGAGGAAGGGAGGGAGGAAGAAAGGAGGAAAGGAAGGGAAAAAGGAGGGAAGAAAGGAAGGAAGGAAGGAAGGAAGGAAGGAAGGAAGGAAGGAAGGAATAGAGGAAGGGAGGGAGGAAGAAAGGAGGAAAGGAAGGGAAAAAGGAGGGAAGAAAGGAAGGAAGGAAGGAAGGAAAGAAGGAAGGAAAGAAGGAAGGAAGAAAGGAAGGAAGGAAGGAAGGAAGGAAGGAAGGAAAGAAGGAAAGAAGGAAGGAAGACACTCCATTTTTTTTTTCTATCCCAAACCTCCTAGCTGTCTCCATTCTCATAAACTTTACTCTGTGTCACTAATAACAAATATAATAGCCTTGTCTGTGGTAAATGCTTCTCCCTTCATAGAGACAGCAAACACCAACAGGACCAGGCAGGGAGCATACAGGAGGACAGCAGGCCTTAAGAAAAGCCCAGGTCCCATCTATTGGGACTGCCAGTCTCCAACCCCAGTCTGTATTACTAGGCGGGCACTGGAGTTAAGTATACAAAAATTAATATTTACTTTTATAGGAGAGATCCCATTTTCTTTTTACATCTGATTTAACATTTTCTGTAAGCCAGACACATACCCCAAACCACCTATTGTCTAAATGTGCTGCCTGTGTGTGACTTACATTGTAAGTCTGATTTTCTTACTGTCTCCCCTCACCCCAGTGAATTGTAATTCCTCCTCCTGAAGTCTTAGAGCACTTTGTATCTCTCTTTTTGTGTTTCTCATATTCTGCCTTAATTGTTGCAGTAAATTTACCCTTTATCAGTTCCCTCCTGTATCAGAAAGTAAGCATTCAGCCAGTATAAGCATCATAAATAGTCTATTGTAGAATAGCTCTAATTTGGGTTATTTGAACAACTTAGAGATAGCATCAAGAACCCAGGTTCTTCCTATCTTTTTGCTACCCTGTGGGCTTGTCTGAAGACAAGCTTTCCTTTGAGGAACAAGTGAATATAGCATTCCCAGGCATCAAATCTACAAATGAAAATACCCTGCATCCCTGTGTCTGCTTATATCAACGAAGGAATCTTTCCTAGAAGCCTCTGATGCCAAGTTTCTTTTATGCTTCCCTGGGCGAGTGTTGAATCACGCGATCCCCCACAATCCAATCACTGGTTTGCCATGATGGGTGTGGACTAATTGAGATCTAACCCAAGTCGTGGGATGGTGGAGGCGCCTACAGAACGAAATGAGGTCTCTTCCAGCGCTGAAGAATGGACGTAATGCCAGCTTGGTGTTTACTCAACAGTATCTATGACAACTTCCTACCAGACTATAAATTTCTTGGGAATGAAGACTATATTCCTGAGGGCAGCAGTCTAAGAAAGAGCTGGTAAGGATTCGAAGTGATGCGGTAGGATAGAGACAGTGAATCAATGCACTGCTACTGTCCCATCGCACAGAACAGGACACCTCCTAAGGACTGAACAAATGTTGGATTGAACAGATCTGAGAAGTCTTCTAACAGATGCGTATACGGGCGAAGAGAGGAAGGAAGGGGTCATTTTTGCGTGGGAGAGTCACCACAGAGGTGATACTTCAAGAGGAACAGTTACCCTGTCATTTAAGTGCAATCTATCTGTCTCTATTAGTCTTTCCCCATCGTTGCTAGGTAGTATGAATCACATGCATGTCAAGCCTACCGTAGGTGATAGGCAGAGTAGGTTACCACTCTGTCGATCTTCACCAGGCTCACAAAATCGTCTAACAATAACTTGATAATCACTGACAAAAGGGCAAAACCACCACCCACCTGTGTTCCAAATATTAAGATCTTGAGACCTTTGCCTTGTTCCCAGCAAGGTAAATTTGGCTCTGATTTACCAAGAGCCAAAGAGGAGCTCTTCATACCTTCTAAATACCTGCCCTGCCATCTCTGAGTAGTGACATCTTTGAGGTAGGGGTATTTTTGGCCTTCCGGGAGCAGACATTCATTCTTTGCCTCCAGCTTTCCTTACACTCTTCATTTTCTCTCATAGGAATAAAGATTGTCACTCCACCTCAGCCTTGCATTTTTCTTCCGAATGATACCAGGGTTGCATAATCGGATCAATTTATTGTTAATCTGAAGGAATTTTCTCTCCGATGAGACCTGTCAGACACACTTATGTCCTTTCAAATCGCTGCAATTGACCCAGCAGAGGTAAAATGTAGAACAGCACCTTGTGCTCAGGCAATCGATGAGAAAACGGCAGGTAGTGGAAGCAGAAATCCTGGCTCCTTGTCCCTCTTGGAGCACTCATGCTGTGACGGATGTAAGTAGAGTCCCAGGAGGCTCCCTAGCTCAGCTGCTAGCTGATAAAGGTATCCCAGAAAACAACATGTGGATAAAAGGCAGTAGAATACAGAGAAGGCCTGGCCATTAGCCCCAGCCAGCACTGACTGCCATCCATGAAAGGCGGGATATTTTGGACCTTCTGGCCATCCCAGTGTACCAGATGACTCTGCTTGAAGTGGAGGAAGTATCTGGCCAACTCACAGAATCATGAGAAATAAGAGATTCTCACTGTTTCAGGCCAATGCATCTTGGGGCATTTTGACAGGCAACCGTGGGTGGTTGAAACGTAGAGCTCCTGTGATAGGAACTGTGAGGGCCATTAGAGGCTGATATCAAGACAGTAACTGGTTTGGGGAGCTCCCTTGGTCTCCAATGACCTTCCTTTTCTAGTTCCAAGATTTGCTCAGCTTCACAGTAAACCCCCTTTTTTATGCAAGATCATTTCTCCTCTTTGCAACAACTAATTGGCTGACATCAGGAAGCGACAAGGCTCAGGCCAAAGAGTCCAGCTCTGGGTACCGGTTATTATCCTTGAAACTCCAACAGTGAGGCAGCCTCCATCTTGGAAGGAACCTGGGTCCTGGGCAAAAGCCAAAGAGGAGCTCAGGGACAGGACAGAAGCTCACAGAGGCATTGGGAGATTGCAGATGGCACATAATGCCAAACCTAATGAGTCGGTCAGCACCTGCTCAGATCTCCCTTCCAAACTGCTGGGATCTGGAAGCAGGGTTGAGGTTCCATATGAAGATGACCGACCCGGGACTGGTGAGGAAAACAGACACACAGCTCAAGAGGCAGGCAAGGCTAGACACAGCCCCTGGCCACCATGAGCAGCATAGTTGGAGGGAGATCAAGTGGTCCAAGAGTAGCAAGGCAACCTCTGTCTGGCAGCACCGGGACCAAAACCTGCCTTTCCCCCAGCCCCAGCCTCTCTGCAGGGACGTAGGGTGCCTCCTGAGTCTACCGGCAAAAATAATGAGAAGCCGGTAATGCAGGGAGAGTGGAAGGGCTGAAGCATCCCAGAGCCACCCTTTCTTTCCAGCCTTGGCTTTCTTTACACCTGTGTGTAATTCAGTTTGACACTTAGAACAGGTTTTAGCAGGCTAGAGTCAGAGTGGAAGGAAAAGACAGACTGAGCAGAAGCACCGGCTCGCGGCCTGGTGCACCCATCTGACCATCACTGGAAGAGCAGAGCAACCTGATGGGGAGCAAAGATCCACGTGGGCTGACGGAGCTGTTGGCAGGCAGAGAGAACACTAACTCGAGCTGAAAGGGACGAAGAAGGCTCGCAGCGCTTAGGATGGGCCAGGTGATGCTTCAGTAACAAAGAAAAACCTTCTCGGCTTACAACAGAAAAGGCACTTCCTCTCGCTACCCCTGTCACGGTCACCGGGCTGGGCTCATCGCAGCCACGCGAGGACCCAAGCCCTGGGAAAACGCCGCCTGATGTGGCTCTGTAATTAGAGAGGTGGGGGGAGCATGACCACCCACAGGGCGAAGGTTCTTCCTGGCTAAGTAGCACACCACTTCTGCTTCTGTTTCACTGGCCACAGTAAACCACATGGCCACGCACGCGCTCCGTGAAATAGGGTTATCTAATCCTGCGGAGAAGAGCTTCACCGTGGGTTCGGAGTAAAAGCCTGCCACGGGGCCCAGCCTGGAGGAAGGGATCAAGGAAGACGCCGCACGTCTGGAAGCTAAGAGGCTGAGTACCTTGCCAAGTGGAGGATTTGAGCATGACGAAGATTCTGACATATGTGCTTGAGTCCATGGGGTAAGGGCTGCAGAAAACAGCCGAAAGCGAGTTCATGAAGCCAGTGATAAAAATGAACAATAGCGATATTAGTAATAATGGTTACCGTCTGTTGAATCCCCCCCCCCCCATTTTGAATCAAGCGCTTTACACACATTATTTTATCCTCTTCAGAATTCTATGAATTTAGTGCTTCTGCATTACGGATGAGAGACTGAGAGTCTGAAAAGGCTGTATTACTTGACCAGGGTCATAAAGCTAGAAAATGGCAGAGCCTGGATTTGAACCCAGCTCTGGTGGCTTTAAAGCACACAATCTTTCCTCTTTCTCTGCAGTAGCCTCCTACCTCCCTTGGTACAACAGCAAAGTAGGATCAGAAGCAAGATACATGTGATCTGACCTGTCAAGTCAGTGGCCTTAAGTCCTCTACAGAGATGTTGAAATGAGCACCTGAGGTGTCTTCTGAATATGTGATGTGGGGGATGGGGGGAGGAAGAAGAGGGGGCCAGAGGAGCAGGTTACAGTCAACTTTTTTCGTCCACATCAAACCCCACCACCTACTCCTTTCGCATATATCAAGATCCTAAAGAGGCAGAAATCAGCATCGAAAGAGTTGTTTGTTGCAAACCAGGGTCAACCTTTTGTCTTCCATGCCTTACGGAGAGTCCAGTGAGCATTGTAACAAAAACAAATCCACCCCCACCCCCCACCCCATCAGTTTGCACTGCTGAGAAGCAGCTGTGGCGGCTTCTGTCACACACAGATTACCATATTCACTGACTTCACAGATGAGCTGAGGGGATGTCGCTTTGCTAGACTATTTAAGATTCACCCAGAGCATCATTTCTGCTGAACTGCACACCCGTGATGAAGGCATTCACTGTTCATCTCTCCTCCATGTCTGCTGATACTCGTTCACTTCGTGTAAGCCTCTTCTCGCCTTATAGAGTTCAAATTAAGACGCTACTTTTCATTAAGCATTAAAAATACTCCAACTACAAGACATAGTAGTTAAATCTGGAGATCAGCCAGTGGCTTCTGGTTCCCTGGCTAAAGAAATAAGGCTCCTCGAAGCTCACACACATCACTTTGGCACATGCCCCAGGCTTTCTCGGAGCACGTCTGAATGGTGTGCTTTTTATCGTAGAACACAATCCAAATGGTTGGAAGAAGACTTGGGTCAGCTCTTGAGATATAGCTGCCTGGGAAATCAAAGAGCTCTCAGAAAAGGCATCAAGTCACTGAGCGACCCGGAGATATTGAGCAACTTAAGTATTTATGGAGTCCCCGTTCTGTACCAGATACTGTAATCAGCAATAGGAAAACAAAGGTAGATAAGACATCATGTCTTCTCTCAGAGACTATCCGGACAGGGATGTAGACACACAAACGCTGTGCACAGACACACAAACACGGTGCCGCAGGAACAATACGAGGCGCCAGAAAACCACTATGGAAACACCAATGTCTGCAGGTTACTTTTCCTTCTGTAAAATTCATAAACCAGATTAACATAACTTCTTTCAATTACACCAGGGTAGATCTTTGATCGCACAACTGTAAATAACCAGATGGCTACATTCAATGCATGAAAAAGTAATTCCAATTGTTGCAACAGAGTGTGTGGCTGTATTGGATATGTTCTCTAGATGCTGCTAAATATTTGCCCAAGAATGAGTTCATTAAAGTACATGGTATATCAATTTCAGCTCAGATATATGGAGAGCTGCAAAGAGCATCCAAGCTTATAACCCTAGACAAACTCAAATTCACCAACTCTTCTTAGACGCATCAGAAAGTTTGGATCACGAAGAAGAATAGACTATTTGACATCTAGGGAGAGACTGGCATCGGCAGGGAGAAACAGGAACCGAGGATTTATTTACTTGGGGCAGAGGCTGTGGAACAACACATAAGCTGATATAAGAACGCAGCTGAAATGTTTTAATGAATTGCTAAAACTGTAACAAATTACAATTAATTAATTGTGCCAGGGCAAGAGTATGAAGCCTCGGGAAGCCCCAATGTAGAGGAGGATTTCTATCCTTGTGCACGCTTTCCTTCCACGAATCGCACAGGTTCTCACAGGGAGGATTAGAGGGAATCCCAGAAAGCTTCCCAGCTAATGCTGCTTTGCAAAGTACAACAGCAGCCACCACTAATATTGTATCTAGATCTATCTCCACTATCTTCCCTAAAGAACAAAAACCCTAGTTGGCATGGAGACTGGTAACTACCTTAAGGTGCTGGTGTACTCACTACAGCTCGGTGAACAGGAGAGCCATAAAAAGCTCTTCCCCTGGGGGAAGAAGGGACAGAAATCCTCACTAGGACCACACACCATAGTTGAAGAACACGCAAAAGCATACACCCGACAGCCTGGGGTGAAGTGCCTGTGTTAGACTGAGGTTTCCCAGGCGTATCAGAGAACCCCCCCCCACTCCCCATTACTGCACCACCAGGCTGGCAATCTCAAGTAAAAGTAACAGGAGAATATAGCTGGAGACGTACCAGAGACAGATTCTCTTCAGGGTGCACACAAAGGAAACACCTAGATCCAAGGAAAAGTAGAAACTGAAAAAAAAATAATAATAATAATGACCTCAAATCAACCTTCACCCTTAACAGGAGTTGCCTGCTGGAGGAATGTGATGCTTGTGAGGCACTCAGGGTAACCATAGCAACAACAAACCTCAAACACAGCTAGCTCAACTCCTGTCTAGATAATTCACCCTTGCCCCCAACTCTAAAGGCCTATCAGTAGAAAAGGCATGTTTATCTCTAAACATAAAAAAAATATTTACGTTACTGATAGCTCTCCTGCATAAGATGTCTGACTTTCAACAAAAAGCTCTGACACACACAAAAAGGCAAGACAAAACACACGATAAAGAGACAAGCAATCACTGGAACCAGACCTAGATATGACAAATAGGCAGGAAATACTGGACATGGCATTTAAAATAACTATTATTACCGTAGTAAGATCCTAATGTAAAAAGTAGACAACATACAAGGTCAGATGGGTAATTTCAACAGGGAGGTGGAATTTATAACAAAGAATCAAATGTAAATGGTGCAAGAGAAAAACACTGTAAACAGAGATGAAGAATGCTTTCTATGAATTCCTTAGTAGACTGAACATGGCCCATGAAAGAAGCAATAAACTTGGAGATAGCTCAGTAGAAATCACCGAAACCGGAATGCAAAGGGAAAACGAATGAAAATAAAAACAGTACAGAACCATTATTAAGAACTATGAGAAAATATCAAATGGTCTAAAATATACATGACTTGAATCGCAGGAGAAGAAAAGAGATATAGATGCATAAAAGAATATCTTGCCAAGAATTTCCTAAAATGAGTCATGGGCACCAAACTCCAAATCCACGGGCACCAAACTCCAAATCCAAGAGACTCAAAGAACATCAAGCAGGAAAAGAAATAATAATAATCTAGGTATTTCACATTCGAATGACTATAAACGGAAGGGCATCCAAAGAAATGAGGTATATTGCTACTGGAAGAACAAGCATAAAAGTTACAGGCACCTCGTCATCAGAAACCATACAAGCTAAAAGAAAATAAATATATCTCTAAAGCTCTGAAAAAAAAAAAAAAAAGAAAAACTCTATCAACATAGAATTCTACACCCAATGAAAATATCATTTAATATAAAAAACAAAGGAAGATTTTCTCAAACAATTACTGAGAATTTATTGCCAACAGACCTATTCCGAAGAAGTATGAAAAGAAGTTCTTTGGACAGAAGGAAGAGGTCAGAAACTTGAATTTACCTAAAGTAATTAATACTGTTGGACATGGGGGAAAATTTAGGTAAGAACAAAAGGGTGTTTTATCCTTATTTTTAACTATTATAAAAGAGAACAGTCTAAGGTAAAATTAATAATGATGTTCTATGTGTTTATAGCATACGTGAAAGGAAAATATACGCAACAATAGCATAAAGGATAGGGGTCAAGAGGTTGGGAAGGAGACATAATTATAATTCTAAACATGCTACCATGCATGCTCCCCAAAAGAGTTCATGCCCTAATCTTCAGAACACATGAATATGATGAAATGTCATTGCTATCGCTATGAGCATAGACTATAGACCTATCTCTACAGGCAATATCACTCCTATAACTACAGGCATTAGAGCACAGTTGATCTGAATCAGCCTATTCTGATTATCCCGGTGGGGCTAATCTAATCACATTAGCCCTTAAAGCAGAGAGCTTTCTCAGGCCGGTTGCAGAAGTCAAAGACGTTTAAAACGTAAGGAAAACTTGACCTGCCATTGCTCCTTTGAAAATGGAGAGGGCATGAGAGAAGGAATGCTGGTGGTCTTGAAGAGACAGCCAGCAAGGAACCAGGGACCTCAGATCCGTAGCCACAGGGAACCGGATTATACCAACTTGAATTCACTTGAAATTATATCCTTTCTTACAGCCTCCAGATGGGAGCTCAGCCCAGGCAAGACTTGGAGCGTGAGACCCACAGAAGAGAACCCAGTCCAGCCCACCAAGATTTCTGACTTACACAACTGAAATAAGAAACAGGAGTGGGTTTAAGCTGCTACACTTGTGTTAACGTTTTACAGAGCAATAGAAAAACAATACCTGGTCGACCAATGCAAACAAAAGAGAAGTAACCTTAAAAAATAAATGGAGAAGTTTTCAAAAAATTAGTTGAGGGGGGAAAAATACGCTGAGCCATAGGGGGTATGGCTTCAGCAAGCCAGAAATAGCAATAAAGAAGTACATGTATGTTAGCAAAGGGCATGGGTCCCAGTTACCTTCATCTCACCATGACCAGTGTGCAAGAGCAATCCAAATGCTCATCCTCGAAGCAATCTTTTATTGTATAGCTCCCTTCCTATTTCCTATAAGCAATAGACTCTGCGTCCTAGCAAAAATATCCCCACACTCAAAATAGCAGGGTCAATGAACTGATGTCGGGAATTTCATTCTAGCGTCGATGAAGGTAATATTTCCTTCCAGTTAGGTTGAATCTCAGCGCAGCCAATCCTGCTGCAAGGCTGCCTGAGTTCTCCTCCAGCAAGAGCAGTTCATCATTTTTGGAATGCCCACAATTCAGCACTTTAGTTAATTCTGGCCCCTGACAAATATGGCTGATGCCATTTCCAAGCTAACTGGTGACTGTGGTGCTAGAGAAGAGTGAACCTAACGGCTCAAAAACAATGTCCTGTGTGGTACTGTAAGGATGGACACATAGCTTTATGCATTTGTCAAAACCCATGGAATACAACAGGAAGAGTGAACTCTACTATAAACTGTGGATTTTAGTTAATAATAATCTAGCAATATTGGCTCATCGATTGTCGCAAATGCACCACATTAATCCAAAATGTTAAAATAGAGGAAGGAGAAGGAGAGCAAGGGAGTTTATAGGAGCTCTCTGTATTTTCTGCTCATGTTTATGTAAACCTAAAACCACTCTAAAGAAATTAAGTCTACTAATTTTTTTAAATGTGCAGAGTAATATACCTTCTTCCCCTTTTCTGATCCATTAAAGCTCCTAATTCCCTGCACACACACGGATACACACACACACACACACACACACACAGGAAACCATTAAGCACATTGCCATCACTGGCCTCTGTAAGACTGTCTCACGTTGCTGATCAGATGACCCAGAGATTGACAACCAGGAACCTTGTTGGAACCATTAAAGAACGATCCCGGGGTTTCCTGGTTCTGAAGGCTACAACACCAATGTCAGCACTCCCTTTCATTTTCAGGGGCTTCAACAATGGCACAGAGAAGCACCCAGATAATGAAGAGATACAGAGGGAAATATTAAATGCAGTGGAGAAATATTAAACAGAAAAATAACTAAACAGAAGCATTTAAACCGCAAAATCCATTGAGTAAATCAGAGAATATCCCCATACCTACCTAAACTAAAAATAATTGCATGCAAAATTGTCTTTTTCTTAGGAATTAGATTGTAGCCACCTTGGCTTTAGAGAAGATAAAAGAAAGACACCAGGCATTGTGAAAAAAAATCAGCAAATCATAAGAAGATGACTATTTTGAGTCTTCAGGACAAATATTTTTCCTTTGAGAAAAATCTCCTCCATGAAGAAAAATAATTTCTCGGAGAAAAATTTCTGATTCATTTTCTGAATGAATTTCAAGAGAAAGTGGTTTATTTGAAGTAGGAACAAGATTTGGTTCTTGAAAGACGTGACTAGCAAAATTTTAAATGCTTTGCATTTTGCTTATATATGGAGTCTAAAAAACAAAGCAAATGAACAAACACAGACTCTTAAATATAGAGAACAAACCGGTAGTTGCCAGAGGGGAGGTGGGTAGGAGGATGGGTGAAATAGATAAAGTAGACTAAGGTATCAACCTCCATTTACAAAGTAAACAAGTCACAGAGACTAAAAAGTACAGCATAGGGAATATAGCCAATAATATTGTAATAAAGTTGCATGGTGACACCATAGTGAGAAGTGAGTAATGTATAGAATTATTGAACCAATGTGTTATACACCTGAAACAAATATAACACAATATGTCAAATATAGTTAATAAAATTAAGTTAAATTAAATTAATATAATAAAATGTTTTAGGAGCAAGGAACTATAGATTGTGTGATACAGGAAGTCAAATATATGATTTATAATATCAACTCAAAAAAATCCTCCAAGAACACAAAGACAAACAAAAAAATGATAATGAGAAAAAGCCAAGAGACGGATGAAGGATTAATCCATGATCTAAAACATGTAAATCAGAATTCCAAAAGACAGCAAAGCAAAAAGAGGACATTCAATAAACAAATGATATTAGAATATTTACTTAGCAGAAGAAGAAATTTTCAAACTCAAAGAGCCCCTGGGATCCCGGAAAAGTCAAAGAAAATGTGCATACTTAAGTACATACAAGTCAATATTTTAATTTTTAAGGAAAAGAAAATATTTTGTAAGCAACCAGGGAGACAGGTAAAAAGAAGGGGGAGAAAATGAAAGAAAGAAAATAGTGACTGACAGAGTAAAAAAAGGAACTTGTTTTCACAGGGGAAAAAAATCCAATAAAACTGAGTGTCCTTGTACTTGAGTTGACACCTGGTTATACTAGGTTGGATACGGCCAGAAATTTTATTTTGTGTGAAAATTCCAAACTTTTTGACAAGTTAAAAGTTCTGATCCAACGAACCTACATTCCTTGAGACAACACTGGCAAAATGGGAACTTAAAAATGAAAAAGCCATCTATAAATTACACTTAACTCTTCACAATGTTGTCAGTAGTCAATCACGTTTTGAAGTATCCAAGAGAATGCAGTTATCTATTGAAGAAAATGTGGAGGACAGCTAACAAAATCCTGGATTTGGAGCCATAAGACTGACTTGTGTCTAAAACCTGGCTTCTCCATCCATACAAGTTCAATGATATTAGGCAAATAACTTTTTTGCTTAGGACTTTGGTTTCTTTGAACATGACATGGGCACAATGATGTGTAGTGGCCCATGTCGTGCCCCCTCCAATGCACTGCCATTAGGATGCATTAAGACAAAAAAACTGATAACATATGCAAAAAGGTGACAAGAGATTAGAAGGATAGTCTTAATGAAATTTGGGGCTTAATCATAAAATTCAGACATTGAAAGAAGTCACAAGCTATTCTACTAAATGCTGAACTGCTATGTTTCCCAAATGTTAATTAACTTGATCAATAAATGTTAATAATATGCTCATTATGTGCACAAAAATAATCTTGGCTCTGCAGAATTAAAAAAAAAAATGAATGGCATGACCACTGCCTTACATGGGCTTATTTATTCTAATGAAAGATACGATATACATCCCTGAGTGATAATATACAAAGATATTTATGGAATGTGTAAATGAAAAGACCAAATAATCTTGGATCTTGGATGATGGATAAGCAAGGCAGAGACTGACTAAAAGTTCATCGGAAACACTTTCTTTTCCCTCTATGCAACAAGAGAGATGACATTTCTCAACCTTTCTTGCATCTAGATGTGGCCGTGTGGCTGAGTCTTGACCTATGAGATGCAGGCAGAAATTATGTGCTCTCCTCTACTCCTGACCCATACAAGGTTCCACACATTACTCCATGTACTGGCTCTCCCTTCATGGAAAGCTCAGAATCAGGGGTCCAGTGAAGAACTAGGAGGTTCCTGGGGATAGAGAAGCCACTGGATAGAATGATTGTTCCCCAAATGACACAGGGAAGGTTGTCCCCCTCCCAACCCACAATTGACTAAGAGGTGAAAAATAATCTTATTTTGTTAAGCCCCTGAGATTGGAGGTTGTTTTATGTGAAGATGCCGGCTCTGAGTAGTACAATACTATTTGGTAGAGTAGAGCAAAAAGGAAAACAGAGGAATCATTGGAGCCTAGAATGTTCTCTACCCGCTCTTCTCAAATATTAATCTTGCTTATGAATATTCGTGGAGCTTCAAGAAAATGCAGATTCCGACTCAGCAGGTCTGTTGTGTAACCTGAGATTCTGCACCGACAAGTTCCCAGCTGATGCTGTTGCTGAAGGTCTATTCTGATTAGCAAAGAACTCCAGAAAATGAATTTGCAAAAATAGTACCCCTCCTCAGTAAACCACTTTAGGGCTACAAGAGGTTGTGTGTTTCATTTGGAACTGAGCTATATATGTTTGAGTTCTGTCAGTGATGATATAAATGTCAAGGAAGTGTTGAATGATGAAATAACACAGTGTGCCCACTGATCAAATGGGCTTGGGCATAGAATGTCTCTTTTAAAACATCAGAATCACAATCAGAAGTAAGTGCCATTTTCCACCGTGGTTTATACCAAGAGAGCATTTAAGGAACTTCATTTTGCAGCACTGCAATCAAATAAGCACCTGAATTAAGGTGCATAAAGTAAACCAGCAAAAAAAAAAAAAAAATGAAATTAGTTCATCTTTAGGAAAGGAAAAAAAAGTTCAGCTAGGCATTGAAGTGTGTTCCATTATTAAGCTACTTTGGAGAAAGGGTGAGAACCCAGACTCCACTATAAGCGTTCAGAGCAACAAGGAAATTAAGTTGCCTTTCACTCTTAACTTACTTTGCTTTTCCATTTCTGCTTAATCATTACATCTTTTCCTAAATGAGTAGGGGATAAAAAGTAAAAAATAAAAAGAGAGAGAAAATCTCCACCCCGGTTATTTCTAGGAAACGGGCTATAACAGTTCAAGATTTGCATTGTAATTACTTATGAAAGGAAATTTAATTCATTTGCCTCTCATGACTCATTTTTCAGATGTAATTAAAATGACCCCAGAAAGCAGGTTAAAATAGCAAAGTCAATTTATACAGATAGATTCTAGACTTTTCAGTGTTCCGTGCTTCTGAGCTCTGGTTTGTGAGAATCACAAAGAATGTCCCTGCCATTCTCTTCTAAATAAACATGATGTTTTGCTTTGTTTTGTGAAGTCATCTGGTAAAAAAAAAAAAAAGTCCTGTCATACATATGAACGAGGCTTGTGTTATCATTTCAAGGGCAGGGGAAGTGCTGAGACTCTAAAATATCCCCGCGTATCTGCAGATCCAACGTGGAATGCCTAAATTCTACAGACACTTATTTCCTGCTTCCTGAACAATTCCACGCCTCCTTTGTAAATTTAAACCGATCAGTAACTTCCGTGGTACCCATGAGTTTAACAGATAATTTTTCAGAGCTGGGCAAGCAAATGTTGCGTGAAATTCTGGAACCTGAGTGGAAAAGAGAGAAGGAACAACAGAAAATGGAGTCTAGGAATATCTAAGGTTACTGGGGCCATTACTTATTTTCATCTGGGTCTCACCCTAATGCATCCACATCCTGAAGGTGGAATGACTAAGAGAGAGTTGGGAAATACCAGGTAGACAGGTTGGTGTCCAATGAGAGTTCTCTCTCTACCCACCCCTGCTTTTGGCCCTTCCTGTCCATGGATGTTGATCTGAAGACTTCCCTAGATCTCCTGAACTTGAACGCTGATCTCTAAGAGTCAGCACACCCCGCCCCCCCACCCCCTGGCAAACCTAGCCTTCAATAACACCTCATACATGCTTCTTTCGCTATCCCTATAGTTCTGTGGAGTAATCAACTTTCACCAGCTGTGAACTCCCTAGCACCTAACACAGCATCAGATTCATAGTGGTTCTCAATGTATTACGAATGAACAAAAGTCCAGGAAAAAGCAACCAGGAGAATCTGCGTTCAACAGCACCATTTCACACGAGGAAGGAAAGTGGGGACAGATAATCAGGAAAGGGAAGACTTTGGGACGACCCTTGCATGGTAGGCAGATTAATACCCCCCAAAATGTCCATGTCCTAATCTCCAGAATCTGTGAATCTGTTAGGTTACATGGCAAAGAGGGATTAGGGCTGCATATAGAATAAATTTGCTAATCAACTGAGTTTATGGTAGGAATTATATTAGATTATATGAGTTGACTCATGGTAATCACGAAGGTCCTTAAATGTGGAAGAGGGAGGCAGAACAGAGAAAGCCAGAGAAAGAGATATGATGATAGAAACAGAAACAGAAAGATGTCATACTGCTGGCTTTAAAGACAGAGAAATGGCATTATAAGCCAAAACCTGTGGGTGGCCTCTAGAAGCTCCAGGAGCCAAGGAGATGGATTCTTTCCTAGAACCCTTGAAAGGAGCACAGCCCTTCTGTGTGCAGGAAGGATTGTAACCCAGTAAGACTCGTGACCGACTTGTGATCTCTTGGATCGTAAGATAGTAAATTTGTGTTGTTTTGATCCACGAAATTTGTGGTAATTTGTTATGACCGAAATAGAAGCTAATAGGAGTGCGATTTATAGCTATGAATATTTGGAGCAATGGTGTTTATTGACATAGGCTTAAGGGAAGTCTGATGAGACTTCTCCAGAGGCAAGGTTTGTAAACTCACTGTTCTCACTGAGACTGTATGCTCATTTGAAACTGCTTTTGCAGAACAAAAGATAAGCACGCTGATATCTAAACCAAGAATGTCCTTTCACTTGCAATATGGAGAATTTGAATGGTGATAATGGGGAGAGGCGAAAGCCCTTCTCCAAGCTACACGGTAATGTCTCCGATCATTGTATTGCTTGCGTAAGTAGAAGAAGGATTAGAAGGATTTTGTGTTATTATAAGAGCTTACGTATGAGTGGTGCTTTGTAGTTCACAAAATATACCCCCATCTGTGTCGCTCTGAAGGACAGAACCAGGAGAAGAAGGGGAAGGTTGCAGATTACAGACCTATACGTATGCATATACTCACATACATTATACATATACATACACAAACACTTACACATACACATACATTTACATATACACATACACATATACACACACTCACATACATACATATACGTATACAGACACGTATAGAAAAGAACTAAAGTCAGTTAGATGTTTTTAGCTAGTTAGTGCTAGTTAGATTTGCCCAAAGGGGGGATCCATTTTTTGAGGGAGTATGTTATACTTTCAAGGACAGGTTAAAATTCCATTGAGAGAGATGAAAGAAGGCAAAATGTAAGAAATCGAAAAGAAAAGTTTATTTCTGGGAGTTCTTCCAATTTTTGACATTGTATGACCAGAATTGTTTTTTTAATATCTAAGACAGCCCTAAGATGGTTTTCAGAGCCCCACCTGTCACATCCATGAAGCAAAATAAAACATTGCTAAAAGGCAAAACGAGCATTTTTATAGGATTCCAAGAACGGTGCCAGTTAGTTAAATCAGGCAAAAATCCCTTGTACCATTTTAATGTTTCCCCAAAGTGGTGTTTATCTTTAACTTTCACATCTAATGTAAACACCAGAAGTCGGATGGTAATAAAGATACCTTTAACTAGAAGTTTCAGCAAACACTCACTTGCCGTACAGTTTATTCATTAGAGTCCTGCTTTTTCTCCTTTTAAATTAGGTGTCCCAGTTACTATTCAGTCGGACTGCAAATTATAAAATGCATAAAATGCAATTTATAGGGCCTGTAATTGTAAAAGAGCACCTGGTCAACCCTGAAAAGCATTGGGGCGGTAACGCGCTGTAGGGAAAAACACCAGAGCATTTGAATTGAGAAAGCCCGGCTTTGCCTCTCAGGTTCTTGGTGGCTGTGACAATGGGCAAGTCATGCCAGCTTTTTTCATCTCAGTTTTCTCATCCAGACAAGGGGCTTAAAATATGGCACCCCCTTCTTCCTTTGTAGTCCTGAGCCTCACAGGACATCATGGGTACAAAAGCATCTTAAATTCTTCAAAAGTGACTCCTGATAACCGCTCATCAGAGCTTCTATCTAGATTGTAAAATATCCCTGTGTAATTCTCTTCAAGATTAACTGGACGAGAGTTTCAGTTTCGTGTTAACACCCCTGTCAGCACTGGATCACCCGTGCTCTGGCAGATCACAAAATGTGACCAGAGGCTTCAGCTCTGGGGAAAGAAGAAGTCTGTGCCATTTATTTCACCAACTGAAAGCCTGCCCATCAGATATTAAATACCATAAATACAAATGTATGCCCAGACACATGAAGAAACATTTCTCTATAAAATTGCTAATGAATTTAATCCTTTATGCTCCTTATAGCTGACCAGATTTGCAGAGTGAATGAGAGGAAATAGGAATATTCTAGAGAATATAAAAGCAGAATGAAGGCCAGAAATAGTGGGTTGTCAGGTGGTTACTCACAACTGGTAAAAAAAAAAAAAAAAAAAAAAAAAAAAAAGAAAGAAAAGAAAAGAAAAGGAAAAGAAAAAGTCACTCCTGCATTCACAATAAAGCGAAAAATAAGAACATCCTTAAGAAATGTTTATCCTGCCATAGAGATGGGTATATTTACCTTGCAAAACAAAATGTATAAGCCTTATAGATAAGCCTAAATCCCTTTGTGGCCATCCTTAATCTTCGTCATCCTCTCAACCCCTTCTGGGGGCAGCCAATGTTAAGTTCAATGTACATGACCTTGGACCTTTTCTCTGCATTTGCATACATCCCATCTACATACTCACAGAAGTCATTTGGGTGTCATTTTGTGAAGTATTTTTTAAGACATAAATGGCATCACACTGAATATATCATCCTGAAATACAAGAATGTAGACCTATGGGCACCTGAATGGCTCAGTCGGGTAAGCATCCGACTCTTGATTTTGGCTCAGGTCATGACTTCACAGTTTGTGGGTTCAAGCCCCACAGCAGGCTCCGAGAACTGACAGCACAGAGCCTGCTTGGGATTCTCTTTCTTCCTCTCTCCCACCCTCCCCTGCTCTCTCTCTCAAAATAAATTAAAAAAATTTTTTTAAAGAAAAGAATGTAGACTCTACGTTTAGACTGCCAGATTCATAGATCTTGATGTAATAGATGTGTGACCCTGGAAAATTATTTAACTTCTGTAATTCTCAGTGTCTTCATCTGTGAAATGGGGGTGATAATACAGCCTACCTCATGAGATTGCAGCAAGGATTACAGGAGCTCATTTATGTGAAGAAATTAGCTCAGCGCCTACCAGATCACAAGCATCCCATACATGTTAACAGCTGGTTTACATCGCCCTTCGCCATGTGGACAGCTCTTACCCATGCTTTATTAACTATATGAAATGTCTACGCTTCTGATAACTGGCAAATATGATGGATGTGTTGCAAACACTCCTGAACCACGAAATCTGCTCAGAGAATTGACCTCTCATCACTAAAATGGGTTGTGAAAAGCAGCTCAATGCTATACCAACCACTCACTAAACATTAGCTTTAAAAAATGCATTTCATAGGGTGCCCGGATGGCTCAGTAGGTTAAGCATCTTAACTCTTGATTTCAGCTCAGGTCACGATCTCGTGCTTCATGGGAGCAAGACCCACGTTGGGCTCCACACTAGGCATGGAGCCTGCTTGGGATTCCCTCTCTCCCTCTCTGTCTGCCCAGGGGAGTTGTCTCAGAGCTGGACCTGGTCTTATTCCCCTTAGCCTAAGGGGTAGAACACTGTACTGCTCATTTTTGAACCCCAGGGCCTAGAACTTTCAGCATTCATGTGGCCAATGCTTCCTGAATGTTGAATAAATGAGTAGAATTAAGAGGAAACGATGCTCTACAGTTGCATACACATACATGATACGATCGCACCTAGGTATACGAGCTTGGGGAAATGAATTAAAGGAAGGACACTGAGTATACAACATTCAAAAATGTTAACTACAGTTGGGGGAAGAGATGGAGATCGTGTACAATTTCTTTTCTCTACTTGCGAGTTTTCTGTACTTTCCAAGTTTTATTCAGTCAGCAGGTGACACTTCTATAAACGGAAAAAAAAATTAAAAAATTTAATTTAAAAAGTGAAATTGTCACTTTGCTCACATCAAACCCTTCTTTCGGCCCCATTTAGGCCTCTGGGTCACCAAGAACTTCCTACTGTGTGCGTCATTCAACATTCACAGCTGCCTTTAACCCCTGGGGGTCCTGCCCGCAGCTTCTCAGGGGTCTTTATTCTGACTGTCCTGTCCTGATGTTGTCTTTACTGTCCTTAGTCAGCATGGCTCCTGGGGTGCCCAGCTTCTGGACCCTGCCTTGGAGCAGACCCCAATGGTGCTCCAAATCTAGAAAGGACTCCTGTCTCACAGGCCTCACCAGCCCAAATAGTCAAGAGGCTTTGTCCTGGGTTTGGCAAAGCATTGGAGAACACATTTGTAGGTATAAAGTAAACTTTGATTTTCCACGCATCTCCTAAGTATTTACCTACAGATGAACACCTGGGATTCGCTCTCACCTACTATATTAAATTGCAAAATTTGATCTAGTATACTCTCTATAGGGAGCACATTCAATTTAGTTACAAAGCAGAGGTTATAATATGTAGAGGAATGGCGTGAACATCAAAAGTCTCAACTCCAGGGAAGAAGATATGAAATTTCATATACCATCTATCCTGTGAGATTTTTCTGTAAGTGTCGAGTTAGCTTGCAGCTAAAAGGAGAGTTAAAAAAAATAAACTATTAAAAAAAACTCATCCACATTTTTATATGCCTTTAAGGTGAGTAAAAAATGCTATTTCAAACTTACTAAAATTTGTTTATTGGAGTACGTGTTTATTAACAAGTAGCTATATTTTATATTTTCACACATGTGCAGCAATGGTACTCTTATTTCTCTTTGAAAGACACTGCCTTACCTTGGTTAAGTATGTATACTGTAAATTATAAGCCCAGGACAAATCTGAACATTTGGCAAAACTGAACGGAACCACCTTCTTCAACAGATATACGCTAGTAAAGCGTTTGGCTTGCCTTTCATCTCAGCGACATGAATATTGTGGCTGAAATACCCACATCATCGGATGGCTATCTTTGCTGCTTGTTCGTGATCTGAGAAAATGTGCAAGGGAGATGTGTATTTCCTCCCCAGTAATTTCTATATCGGAGGGCACCAAGTCTACTAATCCCCATCCCTCAGCACATCTCTCAACTCAAATCATCCTTCCAGAAGCAGATCTGTTTTAAAAGTGAAATACAAACCCCACAGAAATCCAAGGGGAAAAAAAATGAGACAGTTACAAGAACATTTGAGCCCAGAGCAACAAACCCCTACGCTCTGACTGCGAATCTGATGCCTTCGCAAGAGCCACCAACAGCTGGGGCATCTTTATTTAGAATCGTGTTTATAAATGATTTTATCTCATTGTAATTGTCACGCGTGCACAGCAATCTGTTAGCTTTTAACCAGGTTAGACACCCTCACAGCTGGAGAGGACCCTCAAATCACCAGAGAACCAAAAAAAAAAAAAAGAAAAAAAAAAGAAAAAGAAAAAAAAATCTTCTCTGCTTCCTTTCCCTTTGCTGGTCTTGAGCATCTTGGGGCCAGAAGCAGCCACCCTGAGCGGAGCCTGAGAGGCTGGGGGCTCCTGGGGTGCAGTGGTCAAGAGCAGACACCTTCAGCAGCGCCACCCAGCGTCTCTGGGGGACCATTTCAGCCGGGGATGGGGAGGGCTCTTCTCTCCCTGCTCCACTCTGTCAGCGCTCTCCTGCCAATCCTTCCTGGGAGCATCTCCCCGATTGGAACTTTCAGTATTAAACAAGGTAGCCGGGTGATCAAAAGAAGAAAACTTCTCCCTTAAGAGCAATACAGCGACAGCAGCAGCAAACTTTATTTTCCCACCACCAGCTAAGGCCCGCTACTCCGGCTTGTCATTCTCAAAATGGCATCTTGCCTTTGTAATTCTGCATTTTCCTGCAGTTTCATTTTCCTGAAAGTCCCTCCCCCCCCAAAAAATGCACAACCCAAGTGTTGTCTGGATGCACCAGGAGGGCTCAAATGTGTCTTCTTTCTCCCGTTCCCAGCCAGCAGAGCCTCGTAACACAGACAAAATGCGACTGGGCTTAGCACAACCTGAGGCACAAATTGAATATATACAGACCACTGAGAAGCAATTTAAACGCATCCTGAAATCTGGAAGAGTGGGAAACATGGTTTACATCTTCATGGCACACATAGGGAAATTTCCTAAATATCCTCTACCCATCTCTTCCCCCAAAATCTACCCAGGAGCTACTCGACAATCTCTCCCTCCAAAATGTCTTTTTCTTGATTTGGTTTGTTACCCTTCGTAATGTGGATCAATCTAGTCTTTCTCAGACAATTCCAGTGGTGCAGCTAAAGATGTCTACCCTGCTCAGCCAGAAGGAATCATGGCTAGACAGTTGGCTGAGCATCTAAGGATTCATCCCCATTAAGCGGCGAGGCGGGGAGAGGTCTGAATAGTCATGCACATGGTCCCTGTTACAAGCAGAAAGCTGATCTGAATCTGTCATTTCTTTTCATGTCCTTTCTACCTCCTCTCCCATCTCCTTCTCTCCCTCCCTTCTTTCATCCCTTTTTTTCTACCCTCTCTTCCTTTCTCCTTCCTTCCTTCCATCTTTCCTTCTTTCCTTCCTTCCATCTATCCATCTTTCCTTCCTTCCATCTGTCTATCTTTCCTTCCTTTCCCCTTCCTTTGCTCTCTTCCTCCTTCCTTCCTTCCTTCCTTCCTTCCTTCCTTCCTTCCCCATTCTATCCCTCTTCCCTTCCATCTTTCCTTCCTTCCATCTATCTATCTTTCCTTCCTTCCCCTTTCCTTTGCTCTCTTCTTCCTTCCTTCCTTCCTTCCTTCCTTCCCCCTTCTATCCCTCTTCCCTTCCTTCTTTCCTTCCTTCCATCTATCCATCTTTCCTTCCTTCCATCTGTCTATCTTTCCTTCCTTTCCCCTTCCTTTGCTCTCTTCCTCCTTCCTTCCTTCCTTCCTTCCTTCCCCCTTCTATCCCTCTTCCCTTCCCTTCCTTCTTTCCTTCCTTTCTTCTTCCTTCTCTCTTCTTACCCCCAAATCATAAATCATCAAATAATACTGCCAGAGGATTCCTTACAAATCTTCTGGTGCAACTCCTCATTTTACTGAAGAAGAACGTGAGGCCCAAGGAGGCTGCTTGTTCACCCTCCGCCTGCCATCAGTTGCCTCTGGCAGAGCAGGAACTGGGGCCCTGATTTGTGTATCCGGATCCTGTGCTCATTCCATCCTCTTAGACCACACCGCTTTAAAGCAATGTCAGCAAAACAAGTTTGCGTCAGAAATTATTTGTAATCTAAGTTCTCGGGATAACCTGGGATTTGTACACATTCAGCCATTTATCCTAGACCCTCTACAACTATATTACTACAGAATGAAAATCAAGTTCAGAAAGATGGTTCTCAGGTACAACAAATTTCCAAGGACAAAACAAAGATCCAATAAGGGTTTCTATAATGCCTTTGCTTTAAAAAAAAAAAAAAATGTTTCAATGTTGGTTGAAATAAATAATCTTCTGCTTAAATTTCTGTAAGCTTGAGAAGCCAACTAACCAAAACCTCCTTTCCATAAGTCCCCTGGTTCTTTGAGGGTTTTTAAGGGAATGATGCTATAATCACTTTACAGAACACTTCTCCCTCCCACAGCCCCTGCCCAGTTTTACAAAGAAGCCACACTTGCATCACCCAAAGGAGACCAGGATGGCCCTCAGCCTGGGAGCGACCTCACTTCTGTTACAACCAAGTGTCCAGCAGCTTGTGGCATTAGGCCCTGAGACAGGATAAGCCTGGGCCTAACCACAGCTCCAGCTCCCGCCACCTCTCCACACACTCGGGAAAATCTCAACACAAACATCACCTTCCAGGACAGAAATAACACGTCCTCATCAAAGCAGCGTCAGTTCTTCGCAGCCTCCAGCGCCCACGTGGCTCCACTTTAGAAGCCATCTGGCGCCACAGTGAGTGGCCATTTTGAAATTAAGCATGAACTTCAGACATTGGTTTCTTCAAGAAGCTTCAAGAGAAGTATTTTGGAAGACAAGAGGGATGGGTCAAAGAGTCCAAAAGGGATGAGAAGTGTATGTGAATTTTTAAAAGTCGATCCTTGACTCATTCTGCCCTTCTTACGACAGGGCAACGTTTGGGGTTTCTGGAGCATGACAGGCATTTTGGTCCCCATTTCTGAGTGACAGACGGTCGCCAAGACCACCAGAGCCGGACTCTCGGGACATTTTGTCAGCAGACGGGAGGGCTTCCGGCCCTGCAGACCCCACAGCTGCAAGCATGGCAGACTGTTTGGTGAGTTCACTGAAGCACCTCCCTCTGTTTGGGTCTGTGACAGGGGACGCCTGGGTCAGGCTCTCCCACTCTGAGCATGGGAGCTCTGTACTGCTTTCTGAGTGCCTCCATTTCCTCCCCGGAAAATAGGGATTTAACGATAAAACCTGCCACCACAGATTACTGCAAGTATGAAATGCGGCCCCTAGTAAGTGCTATTAAAAGCCTGTGCAGTTATTTCTATTATTATCTGCCCTCAGTTATTAATATCACTCCTCTGTGCTGCCCTGAACAGAGCTTCCGTTCCCAAGCTCGTGAAAAGCTTAAAGGAAGTTCCAGCTTACAAGTGAAGCCTCAGTCTCCCTTCATCTCCCTCCCTCCCTCTCTCTCTTCTTTCTCCCCTACTTTTCTCCTTCTTGTTAACAGAAGTAGTTGAAATGACTTCCCATTTCTTCAATGAGCTGATCCCTTGAAGACTTCAATCTATACACCCAAGTTGTTTTCCCTTTCTGGACTGCCATCCTGAGAAAGCCCTAATCCCTTGAAGGTGCCCAGGGCAGCACTGCCCTTGCGGATCCTGTTAGAATTCAACGCAATGGGAAGGTCAAAGGAAGAAAGTCAAGGTCTGAAGGAAGAGGCATATGTCCCTGAGGGTCCTGAGCAGAATCCTCTTGTCTCATGGAGAATGCTATAAACTGACAGGATGAAAAAGGTCCTAGTTGGTAAAGAAATAATAGCATACCCATATAATCGAGTCTCAGGTCGCTTTGACAGGCATTCTATAAAATGAAATTGGCTCACAAATCGGTTGATATACATATTAATATTTTAAAGAATTTATCCGTGTTAGGTAAATATAATATACGCAAATATGCAAGTAGAAAAAAACACAGGATTCATCAAAATAAGAGTGTGGATATCCTTGGTTAATGGAATCATGACTGCATTTATGTACTTCCTAAATTTTCTATATTAAACATTCTGAAATTTTACATATATATGTAAACACATATTTATGGTATACATTCATATATAGTCATATATTTACATATATGTATACATATATATTTACATTTACGTATGTATACATTTACATGTATATACATTTACATACGTATACATTTACATATGTATACATTTACATGTATACATATATATTTACATTTAAATATATGTATATATATGTATTTATATATGTGTGTGTGTGTGTATATATATATATATATATATATATATATGTAACATCTCCTTTCACCATATTGAAGAACACACACTAACCTAGTCAGCAAGATGGCACCAAATTGAAGGCAGACACATTCCATGTTCCTGTTTTCTCTGCTGAGTGAGAATGGACCCAGACTAACCTGCCTCCCTGAGATCAACTACATGCTGAAGAAAGCAGGACCTAATCGAGCGAGATAAACTTTAACGTACCAAACTGCCAGTAAGAGCCCAAGTGTCTGCACTCATCCTCCGGGGATAAATCTTCTGGATTGTGTGTGTTGTGGGAGGAAAGCATCAGGTTCTTCCAAGGTTACTCCCACCACAGCCTCCAAGGCTGGTTCCAGGCCACCAGAGTTTGGATTTCCAGTGCCATCAAAAATTCTAAGAAATAACAAAGTGGCCTTAAACTTTTTCCTCAGGGGAATTCCAGTCTGGTTCTTCTCTGAGAACAGGAGCCCTTGTTGGGCCAAGCTCTGGAGCACTGAGGCACTCGGGCACACTCCTCAAGGGGAATATTCGAAAGGGGATTCACAAAGCCGTATGCACAAAATGAAAAGAAAGAAAAGGCCTTGGAGCATGAGACATCCTACTTGAAGGCCTTTGGTTTCAAAGGGATACACACAGGTTGAGAGCATCAGCTTTGGGGTCAGTCTCTGGTTTCTCCATTTATTGGCAATGTAGTCTTCTGGTAAATTTGTCTTATATGTAATTGGTCAATAATGGTAACTATGTCATTAAGATTGTTGAGAATGTAACATAAAACATTCTACATAAAAGTGTTTAGTAACATGCCTGGCAGAATCGGTAGTCCATATATAGTTAGTGTTACTACCACTATAACCTGGTGCTACTATTACTTTAAGAAAGGCACTGCATTAGGCTTTACATCGAACACACAGAGAGGATTGAGGGATGGGTTTCAACCTAAAAAATATAATCCAGCTAGATGCTCCTCTCTCTTCCTCTCTCCTTTTTCTTCTCCTGTGTGCACACAGGCACTGAACGGCAAAAGATAAATAAACTTCAAAACAATAAAGAAGCAGAGAGAAAAAGCCCTGGGGAAAAGATGATGGTTGCATTCTCCTCCAAAAGCTGAATACAATAAACCAAAACATAGGGTGAGGGAACAATGAGAGGATTTCTCTAGCCACTCTTGACCTTGTCTTCACTTCCAGCTTCTCAGACCCCAGATTTTCTTATACATAACCGTGTGAAACCGCCAAATGACAGAACAGGGGGGAAAAAAACCTACCAAATACTTTCCCACCATCCATGCTTGGGCCCTAAGGAAATAATTGAATACTGCCCAGGAAAACCAAAGAAGCAAACCAAAATAAATCTATGCGTGGTTTGCGGATCAACGAAAGACCTGGATAGAACAGTCAACACTCAAGAAATGAATAAGCTTTTAAAGAGGGAGAAGAAGCATATGCAAAAACCATCCACAAGGACGATAACATACACACAGAGAGAGAAAAGAAAGGAAGAGAAAAGAAAAGGGAAGAAAAGAAATAGAGAAAGAACATATAAATGAGAATAAAGACAGTAATCAAACGTACCTCCAGGAAAGAAAAGAAATATTCAGCAACACTGCTTCATATCTTCAAGGAAATTAAAGAAACATATACTCCGTAAATCCAGATGAAGAGGAAATAATAAAACAGTTTTCAGCGGAATTACAACAAAACAGCAGCAACAAAAAGCTGAATGAGCACACAGGGAAGAAAAATAGTACTGGCTTTAAAAAAATCAAGCATAATGGGGTGCCTGGGTGGCTCAGTCAGGTAAGTGTCTGACTTTGGCTCATGTCATGATCTCACAATCCATGAGTTCGAGCCTCGCATCGGGCTCTGTGCTGACAGCTTAGAGCTTGGAGCCTGCTTTGGATTCCCTGTCTCCCTCTCTCTCTACCCCTCCTCCACTTGTTTTCTCTCTCTCTCTCTCTCAAAAATAAATAAACAGTAAAAGAAATCAAGCATAATTTTTTCAAAAAAGGAAAAATTCAAGGCACACAGAAGATGGTATAAATGGGAAACTCACCACAGGGACCACAGTTCTTTGGCCCTAAAGAGAAAGGCAGAGAAACAGCCAGTGCACATACAATGAAAGACCTAATCGAAGGGACTGTTCCTGAACTAAAGTAGCTTATGAATGCAGCTTTAAAAGAATCATCACACACTGAGTCACATTTATAAAAACTGAAAAGTATACCTTAATTTTTAAATAAATTATTGAATTTCAAAACCAGCCACAGATTTCTTCTAACAAACATTGATGGCAGAAACCAATGGAAGCAGCACACTAAAATCTGGAAAAATAAAGGGACCTGTGATCCAAAAACTTTCCCCAATTTAGTGTTCATCTTTTGTGACAATACCAGAAGGAAGTTCTCAACTATGCAGGCATTCATGAAGCACAATTAATACACATCTTTCTCTAAAACACCATAATGGTGTAACCCTGCTAATCAAGATGAAAAGATAAATAAATCACAAATGGACAAATTTCCATACGAAAGAGTTTGAAAGACCTTAAACAATTGCAGCAAAATTTTAGTCTAGATAGCTCTTTTGACTATGATTACAGGACTGAATATAATATTTTAATTCTTGGAAAAAAAGAGACATTTATTATAGTTTTATATTATAGTATTATGTTATAGTTTATTATAGCATTTTAGTTTTAGTATAGTATTTATTATACCATTATAGTTTATTATAGTTTTATTATAGTTCATTATAAGTATTTATTATTTTAATTATAATGAACTGTAATAAAAACTCTTGAATCTACCAATAAAAAACAGAAAGTGGAAAGGGCCAGCAGGTATATCGTGAGTCATTGAAAGTGAACTAATTTCCTTATCTTTCATGGGAGGAATCAGTGGTCACCAATAATTTCAGGAACTGAAATATAGCGTAAGCATTTTGGTTAAAATCCAAATCAATGACACGAACAACAATAAATTTGACTATGGGGGAAGGAGCCAAGATGGCGGAACAGCATGGAAGTTTTCTGTGTATCTAGCATCCATGAAATACAGCCAGACCAACACTAAACCATCCCGCACACCTAGAAAACTTATCTAAAGATTAACACAATGATCTGCACAACCTGAATCACAGAATTCAGTAGGTACGCAGTGCAGAGAGGTGAACTGGAGGAGAAGTCATGGAGGGCAGATAGCCGCTTTTGCATAGGGAGAGAGGACAGAGATGGGAGATGGGAGATGGAAAAGCCCCCCCCCCCCAAAACAGCTGGAGAGAAAGAGGAAAAATGGAAATAGCAGCAGGGACTGAACTAAAAAGGGAGAAAGGAGAAAGGAGAGGGTTTAAATTCCACTAAGACTATAAACAAAGGGAATGCAGAGTCTGAAACTCCACAGCTTGTTACCTGCCAGTGTTCTGGTGGGAAGGGCGAATCCCCAGGAGCAGAGTGAGGTCCATGAGGTTCTCTGTCTACACGGGGAGAGGAGGTTCCCCTGCTGGAAGGACACCTGATAGAGGCTATGTGGGTCCCCCAAAGGCAAGGCCCCAGTGGACCCGGGAGAACAACCACATCTGCTGGAACAAGGTCGTTAGGGTGAAGCCTGGTGCCAGATGTGTGTTGTGTTTTTCCATAGTCCCTGAAACGCTGCTGCTCCACTATCTTGCAAACTTTTTCTGAGGCGGGCTGGCACCTGGCTACAGTCGCTGGGCATCAGCAGCCACACAGTCCCGCAGACATTCCTGGGTGCAACCAGCACCCAGCCATTGCTCAGTGAGACCCTCCTACAGAGGGGTAGAACAGGTCAAAGCTGCAGTCCCTCAGAAGTAAATGGTCAGGAAACGGGAACCCTCTTGCACTGTTGGTGGGAATGCAAATTGGTGCAGCCACTCTGGAAAACAGTGTGGAGGTTCCTCAGAAAATTAAAAATAGACCTACCCTATGACCCAGCAATAGCACTGCTAGGAATTGACCCAAGGGATACAGGAGTACTGATGCAGAGGGGCACTTGTACCCCAATGTTTATAGCAGCACTCTCAACAACAGCCAAATGATGGAAAGAGCCTAAATGTCCATCAACTGATGAATGGATAAAGAAATTGTGGTTTATATACACAATGGAGTACTACATGGCAATGAGAAAGAACGAAATATGGCCCTTTGTAGCAACGTGGATGGAACTGGAGAGTGTGATGCTAAGTGAAATAAGCCATACAGAGAAAGACAGATACCATATGTTTCCACTCTTATGGGGATCCTGAGAAACTTAACAGAAACCCATGGGGGAGGGGAAAGAAAAACAAAAAAAGAGGTTAGAGTGGGAGAGAGCCAAAGCATAAGAGACTGTTAAAAACTGAGAACAAACTGAGGGTTGATGGGGGGTGGGAGGGAGGGGAGGGTGGGTGATGGGTATTGAGGAGGGCACCTTTTGGGATGAGCACTGGGTGTTGTATGGAAACCAAGTTGACAATAAATTTCATATATTGAAAAAAAAAAAGACCCCCCCCAAAAAAAAGAAGAGGTCAGGAAACACAGCCGCATCTGAGACAAAACTCAGGAGGGAGGAGCTGCCTGGGGCTTGGTCACAGACAGTGTAAAAGTGGGGAGTGGACAGAAGCCGAAGATAAAGGACAGGTGCACGATTGCTGATCGGGGAGAGCAGAGTTCCAGTACTAGAGACTGGGTAGCTGGGTGACGCCATTTTCACCGATCCCATGCACACACATACACACCTACAAGCGCCACAACAATCCATCCCAGTAAGCTAAGCTGAGCCATCTAGTGGAGAACAGAGCCGTTACACTAAGCCCCACCCAAATGGGCCAACCTCGCTTTTCAGGAACATAAGTCTCTCTGCCTGCTTAGTTTATGGAGTATAAAGCGCTCCATAGTTTGACTTCTAGGAGAAAACAAAGTAATTTCAGTAGTATTTCAGTCTGTTCACTGGTCCATTTATTCAATTATCTTTCTTTTCTTTTTTTTATTTTTTCTTTTTTCTCTTTTTCATTTCTTTTCTTTTTCTTGCATACAGAAAGAGAAAAAGTTCATTTTTATTTTCAATTTTTATAAAAAATATTTCCCTTTCATTTTTTTCTACTATATTTTTACTTTTTGTGTACATTTTTTCAAATTCTATTTTACTTCCATCATTTCATTTTAGTCTACTTCAGTGTATTCATTTTTTCAAATTTTCAAACGATTTCCTTTTTTTCTCTTTCCCCTTTTTTCTCTAATCTATCAAGCCCTTTCAACACCCAGACTGAAACACACCTAGGATCTAGCATCATTTATTTGATTTTTTGTGTGTGTGTGTTTAATTTTTTAATATTTTTTAATCCGAATTTTTTTTAATTTTAATTTTTTTACCTCATTAATTCCTTTTCTCCTTCCAAAATGACAAAATTTTCTTCAGAATGAATGACAAAATTTCTTTCAGAATGAAAATTCTCTTCAGCAAGTGGTGCTGGGAAAACTGGACAGTTACATGCAGAAGAATGAACCTGGACCGCTTTCTTACACCATACACAAAAATAAACTCAAAATGGATGAAAGACCTCAATGGAAGACAAGAAGCCATCAAAATCCTCAAGGAGAAAGCAGGCAAAAACCTATCTGATCTTGCCTGCAGCAACTTCTTGCTCAACACGTCTCCAGAGGCAAGGGAAACAAAAGCAAAAATGAATTATTGGGACCTCATCAAAATAAAGAGCTTCTACACAGCAAAGGAAACAATCAGCAAAACTAAAAGGCAACCGACAGAATGGGAGAAGATATTTGCAAACAACATATCAGATAAAGGATTAGTATCCAAAATCCATAAAGAACTTTTCAAACTCAATACCCAAAAACCAAATAATCCAGTGAAGAAATGAGCAAAAGACACAAATAGACACTTCTCTAAAGAAAACATCCAGATGGCGAACCGACACGTGAAAAAACGTTCAACATCACTCATCATCAGGGAAATACAAATCAAAACCACCATGAGGTACCACCTCACACCTGTCAGAATGGCTAACATTAACAACTCAGGCAACAACAGATGTTGGTGAGGATGGGAAGAAAGAGGATCTCTTTTGCATTGTTGGTGGGAATGCAAGCTGGTGCAGCCACTCTGGAAAACAGTACGGAGCTTCCTCAAAAAACTAAAAATAGAACTACCCTGTGACCCAGTAATTGCACTACTAGGCATTTATCCATGGGATACAGGTGTGCTGTTTCGAAGGGACACATGCACCCCCATGTTTATAGCAGCACTATCAACAATAGCCAAAGTATGGAAGGATCCCAAATGTCCATCAATGGATGAATGGATAAAGAAGATGTCGTATATATATACAATGGAGTATTACTCGGCAATCAAAAAGAATGAAATCTTGCCACTTGCAACTACGTGGATGGAACTGGAGGGTATTATGCTAAGCAAAATTAGAGAAAGACAAATACCATAAGACTTCACTCATATGAGGAATTTAAGACACAAAACAGATGAACATAAGGGAGGTGAAGCAAAAATAATATACAAACAGGAAGGGCACAAAAACATAAGACATTCTTAAATATGGAAAACAAAAGAGGGTTACTGGAGGGGTTGTGGGAGGGGGGATGGGCTAAATGGGCAAGGGGCACTAAGAAATCTACTCTTGAAGTCATTGTTGCACTATATGATAACTAATTTGGATGAGAATTTTAAAAAATAAAATTTAAATTTAAAAAAAATTTTAAAAATTGACTATATTCCAAATTATGAGGAGGAAAAAATTACTGGAAACTAAAGTTGAACTAAATGTGAAAAACTATAACCCTCAAAGAAGCAAATATATGGTACCGTCTTGGGATTTTTCTGTTCAAAGATGATTGGGGTGAAGGAGAGAGAAGAGCCAGGCCTGTACTTACTATATGATTGAAAGTCATCAAATAATGGCTTCGTTTTGTTTTATGTAACAGCTTAAAAGAAAATCTGAAGTGAAATGTGTTTCACAGCCCATATGCTGAATTCTAACATCTTTATATTTTTTCACATTATCATCAGTTAGTAAAGAAATTATTTTTTTTATTTTTTTAACGTTTATTTATTATTGAGAGACAGAGAGAGACAGAGCATGAGCAGGAAAGGAGCAGAGAGAGAGGGAGACACAGAATCCAAAGCAAGCTCCAGGCTCTGAGCTGTCAGCACAGAGCCCAACGCGGGGCTCAAACTCACAAACCGCGAGATCATAACCTGAGCCAAAGTCAGACGCTTAACCGACTGAGCCACCCAGGTGCCCCAGCAATTATTTTTTATATTCAAGTGATTTTAAAAAGCAAACAAAAAGCCCAGTCCATCTATTTCTCCCATTTCTTGATATCAAATTAAGATATTGTGATCTGATTATAGTATTTAGTATATAAAAATGAATATAAGAAAAAATTGTGAAAAGGACAAAAGGAAGTTCCATATGATAAATGAAAACAGGGTGAGAATAAGCACAGAGAAATTGGGAGACTGGTGGTTGTTGTTTTTGTTTTTTGTTTTTGGGTTTGTTTTGTTTTGTTTTAAATAATATTTTTTGAACTATTTATTTTTGTGAATGCATTATTAGTATGTTTTCTTTAATATAAAAGGAAAAAAATGAATATGTGTAGGTAAACTCAAACCTAACCAAAAAGAAGGTAATGTGGTAGTCATACATAAGAAAATTGAATTCAATATAAAGAGCATTAACTGAGACTAAGAAAATCAAAAGGAAAAAGAAAGGGAGAAAAGATCTGAAATTTTATTGTCAGCTGAACAAAATAACAAGGGGCTAGCCCTGCCAGGCATGAGTCCATACTACATGGTGTCTGTAACTAAAAAAGAGTGGGACTGGTGTATGAATATATAAACAAGCTGGTCGAATAAAATACCAAGTCCAGAAACCAACACAAATGTCAGTGAAAACTTAGCATACAGCAAAGGTGACACATTAAATCACCGGAACAATGATGGGCTTTTAAATAAATGGTGCTGGGACAGTTGTGCAATCACTTAGAAAAAGTTGTAAAACTCACACCATACAGAAGAAAAAACTCCAAATGGATAAACAGATCAACGATCTCAATGCAAAAAGAAGGAGAAAAAGAAGGAGTGGGGGTGGAGGAAGAGGAAAAGAGGGGAGGGGCGAAAGAAGAAGAAATGGTACAAGTCTCCCAAGAAAACATGAATGAATGCCCCTTTAACCTCAATGTAGAGGAAGGCTTTCTAACTATGATTCAGAATCCAAAGTCCATAAAAGAAAAGATAAATAATTGTGATTGCATAGAATTTTTAAGATTTATGCATAGAGAAAAGCCACCAAAAACAAAGTCAAAAGACAATTGATCCAATGGAAGAAAATATCTGGAAAAGATACCACACACACAATGACTAAGAACCCTAATATTAAAAATGAATAGATAGATAGATAGACAATCTTAAAAACGTCAAAAGATTAAAATCCTAACAGCAAAGCAGGAAAAAGGACATCAACAATTCACAAGAAAGATATCAAAGTGATAACTTACACACAAAGAAAATGTTAAAATTCACTCCCAATTAGAGACATGCAAATTAAAACAACACTGAGATATCGTTTCTTGCCTATTACGCTGACAAATATCAAATGTGTAAGAACGATGTGTTAGCAGTGTTGTGAGGAAATGTGCATGCTCAGACGCTGCCCGTGAGAACACACACGCACGGGAACCTGACAACACCTAATGAACCTGCATGTGAACGTGCATATGGACTGGGCTACCCCACGTCTAGGGAATTACCCTGCAACTCTGCCTCCGACCATACACAAGTACATATTCTAAAGGTTATTTATTACAGCATGATTTCTAAGTGACAAATGTTGGCAACAACACAAAAAACCATACCCTGGAGAGTGGTTGAGTAAACTGAGGTACGCTCCCATACTGGAGTACCATGCAGCTATTAAAAAGCATGAGGCAGTGCTCTGTAAACCGAGAGGAACTGCCATTCCAAACAGAATAGTCAATGAAGAAAAGTCAAAGAACAAAGAAAATATTTGGAAAAGATACCACACACACAATAACTACTATCTCTAATATTATATATATATGATATATATAACATATATTCAGTAAGAAAGTTTATAAAAACATAAATGTATGCATGCACCTCTTGGGAAAGAAATAGAAGAAGGACGTGGGTGTCTGGGTGGCTCAGTCGGTTAAGTGTCTGACTCTTGACTTCGCCTCAGGTCATGATCTCATGGTTCGTGGGACTGAGCCCCACGTCGGGCTCTGCGCTGACAGCACAGAACCTGCTTGGAATTTTCTCACTTCTTCTCTCTGCCCCTTACCCTCTCACACACCCTCTCTCCAAATAAATAGATAAAACTTTAAAGATTTTTTTTAAAAAAGAAAAAAAAAAAAAAAAACAAGAACTCTCTTTAAAAAAAAAAAAAGAAATATAAGAAAGACCAGAAACTGTTAAGATTAGTACCTACAGAATGGGGGTGACAATGAGTGGAAAAAACAGGGAACAGAGAACAAGTGGTGGGCTTGAATCCCAATCCCCTGAATGCATCTTTTTGCGTAACTCTTACTCTGAGAAGCATGGTTATGTTGCACATACCTAATAAATAAACAATTACAACCAAGCAGGAGGGGGCACTTGGGTGGCTCAGTCAGTTAAGCGTCCAACTTTGGCTCAGGTCATGATCTCTCAGTTTGTGAGTTCGAACTCCGCATCAGGCTCTGTGCTGACAGCTTGGAGCCTGGAGCCTGGTGCCTGCTTCAGATTCTGTGTCTCCCTCTCTCTCTGCCCCTCCCCTCCTCTCTCTCTCTCTCTCTCTCTCTCTCAAGTAAATCAACAAACAAAAAACAAACAAACAAACAAAACAGCATTTTGACTACATACCGTAAGGCCGAAAACAAATAGCACTGAACATAAAATTGTGTTTTACGTGGTAAATTTTTCTCAGGGAATTGGGTTAGCAACTGTAAACAGTATACAGTATCGATCATGCGTATACTAGGGTGGGGCAAATAAAAAACATATTATGGGCAATCAGAATGTGATTTTCTACTATCAGAAAGGAGTCACAAATTAAAGAAGGAAGGCTGGAAGAATGTCGGTAGAGCAGATTGAGTCAGAGGGATCAGTTTGAATTTATGGTTTCATGTATATTTCTGGGTAGAGATACAGATGTGTGTATGTTCTATTTTCTACTGCTGCTGGCAGAAAGGGCCTAGAAACATGGCACCTGCTGGCCATGAGCACACCCAGGACCCAGACTTTACTTTCTCAATGCCATTCTTCAATAAGAGGAAGAAGACCTCCTTGGGAAATTGGTCAGCTCCAGAGCTGGAGCAGGGAAATGCCAAGCTAAATGTTGGAACGTATTGTGGTGCCAGAAAGTAAGGAGATTCTCAAATAATGACGAGGAGAGTGTACTTAAAGGACGCGAGAGCCAGCTTGAAGGAATTCCCCCAGTGCTCAAATCTGGGACAATTTGAACATCAAAATAAATAATGATAGGGATGGATTTTAACCCGGAGAATAAATGTAAAGATCCGTGAGTCCATACTTATGTAAGTATATGAATATATATAAATGAACGAGAAAGATGGGTCAGCTCTTCCTTGCAATGGAATTCCAATTAATAATAAATCATTAATTCAAATTCCCATTAATCAGTAGAATTCCAAATAAATAAAAGAACGATGGAAACAGGAAATCTCGTTTAGACGGGACAACACAATAATGACACTATAGACAAGAATCAAGAAAAGAGGCTAAAACGAGTGAGTAGAAAGCCTGGCGAGAAAGAGGATCTCTGTGTAGTCCCCAGCTATCTCCTCCTAAATTACTTATTAATTACAAAGGGAAAAGTAGCAACGTAAAAGTGGGAAAACTTGACAAAGACCCTGATAACCAAATGACCCTAGTGTGAAGTCGTCAACAGCCATAAGATATGACAACATCGTGTACCCCCTGAATTATTATATACTGAGAAGAAAATATCACTTCTGTGGTATTGTTCTTGCCCCAAATAGGTAACCTCAGTTATCATGAGGAAACATCAGACAGATACAAACTGAAAAAAAGAAAAAAATTCTAGAAAACAAGGGGCCCATCCGTTTTTAAAGTCTCCAGTTCATGAAAAACAAAGAACTGAGATACAGTCACCGATTACAGAAAAGACGTAACAACTAAATGCAATGTGGGATCTTGGATTGGACCCCACATGGGAGAGGGAGCATTTGTGGAGAGACTGATGAAATAAAAACAAAGTCCACAGATGTATTAATAGTATCGTACCAATGTTAACTTCCTAATGTCAAGCCTTGTGCATACTAGTTACTGAACTCGTCAACACTAAGGAACACAGAGAATATAATACGTGGGAACTCCATTATTTTTGTGACTCTTCTGTAAGTTTAAAGTTTATTTGTAGGGGCGGCTTGGATGGCTCTGTTGGTGAAGCATCCGACTTCAGCTCAGGTCTATGGGTTGAAGCCCCGCGTCGGGATCTGTGCTGACAGCTCAGAACCCAGATCCTGCTTCACATTCTGTGTCTCCCTCTCTCTCTGTCACTCTCTCACTCCCCACTCACTCTCTGTCTCTCTCTCTCAAAAAACTGACCAACAAAAAAAAATTTTTTTAATTTATCTCTTAAAAAAAAAAGGGCAAAGAAATGTTTAAAATTGTGCCATGAAACAAAGCTACAAAAAGATTTATTTATGGTCTCTGTTCAATAATAAAGGATTATATTTTACTGTTACATGCAATAAAAATTAAACATGATGATGATAAGCTTCAGGGCAGGGAGGACAGAACCTCATACACCTCTGCCCGGAAACCCAGAGAAATATGAAAGAACCAACAGTCCGTTTACAAAGGAGACCTAAGTGTAGACATGGTATGACTAATATGTGTAGGGTGCAAGAAAGGGGAGACAAATTTACTAAATGTGGAATTGGTTGGTTTTACTTATCTTGATTAAAAGCAAGTGATTGTAGGCTGTCAAAAAACAAATAGAAACATTTCCCATTTACGCTCATGAACATTTGATCTTTCTACCGTATTTGCACCATGGTTTGCCCACCAGAAAATTAGATCAGCAAACATCCTCCGTATGTACCACTTCCCATCTCTGAGCCTACCTGAGGAGAAACTGTTGTTCCGGAAAACTGGATTCTCTAATGAATGACTGCCACGCAGAGCTAAAGAACAGAGTGAGACAGGTTCCAAAAAGATTAAGGGCAAGTGCAGTCTGCACTGCAAGTTTGATTTCCTGGAAATAACCACAATGATGGAAGATTTCCATTCAGTTAGTTATTGCCATTGGGATTAACCTGGTTGAGTGGAACCCAAATTATTTTATTTTTTTCCAAATTTTAATAGGAAAATCTTCACACAGAAAAATGGACAAATTTGACAGTGAACACCATTTAGATTTCACCATGAACATTTTACTACATTTGCCTGGTTTTTAGCTATTTAGTTGACTTCTACTTATCCACTAGCCCATCTTACCTCTTGATGTATTTCAAATAAGTGGCAGACATCCATACATTTTCCCCTAAACATTTCAGTGTGCATCTCATTAAATTTCAATGGAACCATCTTTTTAACCCCATGTTTTTAACCTCAACTTTTCTGGGTCTGATGGTTACACCTATAGCTTGTGGCTATCGGAATCCATCCTTGCCTCTGCTGACCTTGTGTGTAAAGTAAGCCTGATCTGCAAAGCCGGCCGTGTGAGCCGCCCTGAAATCCCAGGCGTAACCCTCTCCTGCAGGCTCTTTACTTTGAGTCATTTAGAGTCTCTGTGCTGCACGAAACACCTACTCTTAGGGGGGTTGAGAGAACAGAGGAGTGATTACTTTTTCATGGGCATGGACAGTGTTCATACATAGGAATTGCTGAATATGAAATTAAATACTGATGGTACATGGCAGTCAAATAAGATTCACTCCACAAGAGTCTATTCAAATCTTTGTATGTACATGACTTCTTCTAAGGAGAGTTTCGTAGCTTCCATATTCTCAAAGAAATCAGTGACTCCAATAACACTGAAGGCCACTGCTCTAACATGTCCCTCCCTCCAGAGACTGCATTAGCAATGTCAGATGCGTTCTCTCTCTTGCCTGCCACATCCCACGGTTGACTTATATTTAGCTTAATTCAACCGAAACTCTAAATTTATTTTCCCCACATTACGCTTTTAGTGTAGATCATTTTTGTTTATTTGTCTATCCTGGTGATTAGTGAGTAACTTTGTCCATTAAGCCGAGTTGAATGCATCATTAACCAGAGAAAAAGAGAAAACAGGTAGTGAAAAGTCAATAGTTGGTGATATTTATGACATCCCTCAGAGTGTGAATAAAAGAAAGATCGTTCTAGCATCATGACTTTAGTCTTAACCCTATGACTCACTCTTCGGAAGACTTTGGTGAATTACATCTTCCAGCTACCTTTCTCTGCAGAAAAATCCACCAGGGAGTAATAGCTACAGGAAAGTGCCTTGGGTTTATCACTGACACGGTGGCTGGGGTGCCGGATCCCGGACCACTTCCTCCATAGACTCTGAATCTCCCACAGAATCCAGCACAAAACCATCTCGAGAACAGGGGCTCAGTAATCGTTTATTATATACAGTTGGAATTCACCTTTGTTGCGATAATATTAACCTTCTTGAGGACCAATGTTTTGGAAACAGCAAGACCCTAAAACTTCTAATTCGCTTATGCATATGCAGTTAAAGTGATCATTGGAGGTTTCAAGTTCATAAAACCATATTTTCTAATTTTGCTGTTTTAAACCAACCTCCTCTACTTTCAAGAGGGAATATCACATTTAGGAATATCATATTCTTTAAGACCTTAATTCCTTTCACATCAGTTCTGTCATTAACTAACTGTATCATCTTTCACAGCCCGTCTTCTTCATCGGCGAAATGCTATTTGAGAGTGATTGCCTGCAGCTAGAGCACCATGGGAAGGCCCACTGTGAACCTGCTCTGAGCTCACTCAAAAGGAACCAGAACTAAGATTGATTACTAAATCTGTCCTAGACCAGGTATCTGAAGAAATCCTAATCCCAAACTCTCTAAAAGAGTTTAGACACATAGAAAAAAATTTTTTAGTTTGGTAATGGGGCAATGGCATTGTTTGAAGAGTGACTACTGAGTTTTAGTTATCTTTGGGCTTAGTGCTCACAACAACTCTGTGAGTTAGGATAATAATCCCCATTTTACTGATGGGAACACTAAAGTCTACAGTTTAGTTTTACAGCTAAAACTCTCTCTTTGGTAAGCCAGTGAGTTTAATCTGGGAACAGTCTTGATCTTAGACTGGAATATCTTCTCTACACAACAGAGTCGATCTCTCTGACGTGGTTGAGTGAATAGAGGAGGTAACCTTGGTGGACTGAAGTCCTCCATAGAGAGTATTCCGTGCAAGAACAGAGCCCAAGAGCAGATCTCTGCTGCTCTCTAGTGGCCACTGGCCACACTGTTTTTCCTGGAATGTAAACTGGCCTCCTTGTTTGGGGAAGCGTGGGGCAGGGGGCAGTTGGTCAGATGAACAATAGCTATTATTTAAGTATACACACACCAAAAGAAGATACAAGAAATTATTTCTTCTGCCTCCCTTATCACTAGTAAGTAATTCAACGTTTGGGTGCGGGATTGTGTCATTTTGTTGTAATTTTAGGAGAAGCAGTTGTTTGAGGAGCTGAGAAGCTTGCCTCTTCCTCATGCATTTGCCTGGATTTGGCATGGCGACCGAGAACTTCTTGCTCTGTCGTCTGCATTTCTCATTTCCTATTAGTCGACACTCCAAACTTCACCTTTGTCTGTCACTTCCCTCCCCATCCATTGGGCCACTCACATGCTGATTTGCGTACCTGCGATCTCTCACGTTGCCGTGTCAATAGTGGTTATCATAGTGATAGACTGTATCTAACAGTACCACACAATCCCCCTGTCCCGATTTAAATATAAAGGAGCACAGAAGTGTTGGATAATGATGATTATCTTTGATCTCTTCCAAACAGTCCAAAACTTCAGCAGCACTAAAGAAATAAAAGCAACTAGGGAGAATAAAATGGTGACCAACAATAAATGCCAAGAGGTATTAACTTGATGGATGGGTACTAGAAGATATGGGTCACGTTCCACTCTATGCAAAGATCGATGGTAAGGAAATGTATCATCTATAATTTCCTTCTTGCACCTACATGGGTACTGATTTTTTTTTTCCCAACTAATGTCTAATAGGCTCCCAGATGGTAAATATTATTCCATGATGATAATCTTTAAATAAATACATATCAGCTTTATGAAGAGCTTTGAATATTCATTACGGCCTTGTTAAAAGATCTCTATTTATCCCCCAAACACCTCAGTGATATTTTTGCCTTCCTCTGAAACAGAGGCATCTCATGTACTTAATCAGCACCTCTCTTCGAGTTCTTTGAGTTAACTTTTGCTTTTCACTGTCTCCCTGGAAACAGCATGTTGTCTCAGTATAGAACTATTTCGGTAAGAGGAGACAAAAGAACATAAAGTTCCCCAACTTTTCTGTGGAGGAGGGGAAGAAGCAGAGTACAGCAGGGGTTAGAATTATCGAATGTTTAGAGCACGGGTGAGGGAGGGGAGGACGCTGGCAGCACTTAGCAGCTCCATAGCAGCCAGGGCAGCTAAAGAAAAGAAGTGCTTTGTAAAAGATGGCATAACAGTCCATAACCAAGCAGTTATATTCGTCCCAGAAACCTGACGCATAGGTGATGGGTGTGATTTTTAAAGTTCTAGAAAGTTCTCAGGTCCAGGCAAAATCTGTCTACTTGCTGCTCCATGCTGGTTCTTGAGATTACATGAGAGCATGGCTAAGCCTTTTCTAACCCATGACCCCTTAGGATAAGCATCTCTCAAGGCCTCTTGTAATATCATTTAAGAGTTCAAATTAAATTAAATAACTTACCTAAAAACAATGACCCAGCTCTGTAATAAATAAGTCATAATCAATATCCTAGACTCTCACTCTCTGAGATTGGTCCTCCCAGGAAATAGACTCTGAAGCAGAGATTTACATGGAGAAACTATATTGGAAGGCATTTCAGGATCTTCCCTTGGGTGTATTGGGGGAGGGGCAGTAACAAAGCAAGATTGGGCAGAGAGAGAAGTTGGGGCCTCCGCTGATTCCATAAGGAGCTCTAGATCCAACATGGCGCTTCAGAGTTGTCTCGAATTGAGGTAAAAAGCCTGGGCCATCGTATCCTGGTATCAAAAGTCACTGGATAAAGGCTATACCTGGAGAAGGGACATGACCTTGGGCAAGGAAGCACCCTTGAGCCAGAGACAATTCTGGGAGGGACAGAGCTGTGAGCTGTCAATAATTAACACTCCCAACAGTTTGGGTGACAAGCGTCCTCTCCAAAAGGAAGGACACAGGCTGAGTACCCGAGCTCCTACAATGCTTGCCAATCAGGTTCAACCTTGTGGCAGGAAGCAAGAAGGACCCAGGCAGCAGCTCTCCAACGAAGGGCCTCTGACTGTCATGATTGTCATTTATGCGTTGTCTCAAAGCACAAAGGTAGTTTCCTTTAGCCAAACTCATGCAACACTCCAGAGGAAGAGCTAGGACCAGAATTGAGGTCACCAAATCCTCCTCCAGTTCTCTAAGCAGATGAAAACCCTTCCTAGTCGATTGCACTAGCCTATCAATAAATCCCAGGGAACGCCCATTGATCCAACACCCCTGGGTGTGTTGTAGTTTGCAATTACAGAGAGCCACTTTATCTCCTGTGACCAGTCTTCCACTATAATTCTTCCCTGGACTCAACATGCTGGAATTAAGAGTGGTTTAAGTAAGAATGCAGATTCACTCATCATGTAACCTAAAGTCTTAAATGTTCTAGAAGACCCACGGCAAAAATGTGAGACTCGGAAGACTAAGCTTTTTGGGTGGGTTACATCCTACCGATGCTGGAAAGTGGTTACAGCTCTCCTGGCTTAATCTCCTACCCTGTATACCTAAGCCTTTCATCTGCTCTTGAAACAGAGTTTGGGAGCCCATTTTCCTCCTATTTGTCAGGATTACACAGATAGTTTCACATTCTATAACCCACCTCATCTCTTTGGCTGCTTCACACAAGGCAACCCACAGAAACATAACTCAGTTTTCATTTTCCACCTCACATCTGAACCCCCTCCCTGAATTCTACTGTGCTTATCGCTTTGTCGGAAAGCTTCAATCTGATTGGCAGACAGAAATTATATTCGTGAGCTCCTCCAAAAAGCATCTCTTCATGTATGAATAATAAACCAACAGGCAAACTTGGCAGTTTTTGTGAAAATGGGAAGTTTGTGAGCCAGTTAATAGGATTTTAATAAACCAGGCCTTGCGTTGAGTGTTGTGCATTTGCTGAGATCTGGCTCCATCATTTTGACCCTCAGCTAAAATTTCCTATTCAGAAAACATAGAAGCCCCTTTCCCCAACCCTCGGCAGGCAGCAGAGAATCTGAAACTCTGTCTACTACACCTCTCCCGGATCTCTGATGAATCCCTAATTTAAAGACTAGGAATAAAATTTATTTAAAACTCATCAGTGGTGAGAGAAAACAATGCTCTTCTCTGGAACCATCCCACTCTGATTATTGACCCCACTTTGTGTTTAGTCAGAAGACCTGTGGAAAGAGTCAGAACAATTCGCTTCTTGGTTCAAGTTCAGGCTTTGCCGAGAGAGACAGAAAATCATTACCAGTTGGAAAGAGTTCAGCTATTTATAGAAAATGATTAGAAGCCCTCTACCCTGGTCCCATGGTCAGCTGTCCACAGTCCCCCAAATCACCCTCACAATTTACACTTTTCTCGGCAGAGAGTATTAAACCGTCAGAACAAGCCTTTCACCCTGTCACAGTGGAGGTGAATGCAGAAGCTTCGAGCTCAGTGTGACTGTGGAAAAGACCTTGAGGACTCAGAGGGCATGCAGGAGGGATTCCGCGTTGATGCTTCATCCCCAGTAGCAACTTAGCCTTCTCTGGAAAACAGTGCTGACTGTGGAGGTGCCCCACGGAGGCCATTTTGACATTTGCAAAGAGGGCAATGGATTCTGGGAAATTAGTCCTTTCTGCCCTCCCTTGGCACAGGTATACTTCGTCAATTTTCCCAAGTACCATCTTTTAGTAATGATGCACATTGCATCCCCACACCTGACCCTTCCTGTTCCCACTTCCACCTACTCTATCCTTGGCAATTCAAATTCTATCCATGCCTAGCTCAAATCTCACCTCTTCCCTCACGCCCAAGACCGCCATGATCTTTCCTTCTCTGATTTCCCACCAGAGTTTTCATATATAGCACAGAAGTTGACACTTATATACCCTGGTAAGTGTACATTGTTTTCTGAGCTCCTGGCACCCATTGCTGGGGTATCTAATGCTCTGGCATCTTGACATGACCTAATGTTTGCCTTCGCCTCAGTTGCTCCTGCCTCGCTCTACTGGTTCTCCTCTGCTCTCACTATCTTCATGTCACTGTCTGCTACGTCATGGAATCTGTTCCCTGCCCTTCCTCTGCATGTGTTTTGGTTTCTGCCATATCCTCTTGCGCTGGCTCCTCTGCATGTTTCATATTCACACTTACAGAGAGAAAACACCTGTTGGGGCCAACTGGTCATTTCCTGTGCTGACCACAGCTCTCATACCAACCCCCATCTAGACCACACTGCTCTCCTCATTGCACTTGTCCTCATTCCAATTAGCTGTGGCCAAGATGTCAGGGTCATGTGATGCCAAGAATAGTGACCTAGGTGCAAGAAACCACTCAGACAGGGGTGAGAATATGGTAAGCACCGGGCACATCTGGAACACAACGTCCCCAAAGCCATGTTCACAGTTCCTGCCCCCTCTGCATCACCTCAAGGTACCCAACATGGCATGTGGAAATACATATTTTAAACGCTTTTTTTTTTAACTTTACACACTCACTTTGTGGTAGACAACTCATGACCTACCTCCATCCCTGGTTAAGTTAAATATCTGCCGATTTTTTATAAGACAGTTATATGTCAACATTTCTATATTCTATCACTTTCCCCATTCGTTTCTGAAACTAAAGTCCTTGCTTCATTCAAATTTTAACTCAAGTTGAATGTCTTCAGGATAGCTTTCTTGGTTAAATATTTTGGCCGGTCAAGAAGACAAAAGTATATTTGGTGAAGGCAGAATGTTTTCTGAGTGCTTGCATAACTTCTGGAGTGCCCAGTGAAGTGACTGCCACATAGGAGGGGCCAAAATGGTTGTCTAATCGCAAGAAATTCCATAACAACATTATGGAATCGTAGCTGAGGAAGCAGCCATAGAAGCTGTATGGTTCAATCTTTAATTCAGCATCATGCTTGAAAAATGGCCATTCAGGCCCAAAAAGGACAATCCCAATTATGGAAAGATCAACTCTCAGCAGAAAGGCATTCTGTACATTGAGCCAAAATCCATCTTCCTATAAATCCACTCATTTGTCTTAATTCTAAGTAAGATTCAACACAGAGAAAGCCTAATTTTATTTTCCACATAAAAGTCTGTTAAATATTTAAAGGTAGCAATTGAGCATTTCCCAAGTGCTTTTGCCAGGCTAAATATGCAATATTAGCTGACTCAGAGATTGTTTTTTATTTCATTTTCTTCTATATAAGGTATCATTGATTACAATAGGAATAGTGATAGGAAACCCTCATTCAGCCATTCATTCCTCATGTGACAGAGGTTTAAAATTTTCATTATTCATAGACCCTCCTCTGGATGCACCTTGCAATATTCTTTCTTTTTTTTTTTTTAATAAAAATAGTATTTTACTTGGGGGGGGCGGTTATTACAGGTGCATTAAATTTACAGGGAGATGTCAATCAAATTCACATCTTCACATTATTGAACCTTTCTGTTTTAATTTTTTTTTATTTTTTAACTTGTTTTATTTATTATTTTTTTAAATTTACATCCAAATTTGTTAGCATATAGTGCAACAATGATTTCAAGAGTAGATTCCTTAGTGCCCCTGACCCATTTAGCCCATCCCCCCTCCCACAACCCCTCCGGTAACCCTCAGTTTGTTCTCCATATTTATGAGTCGCTTCTGTTTTGTCCCCCTCCCTGTTTTTATATTATTTTTGTTTCCCTTCCCTTACGTTCATCTGTTTTGTCTCTTAAAGTCCTCATATGAGTGAAGTCATATGATGTTTGTCTTTCTCTGACTAATTTCACTTAGCATAATACCCTCCAGTTCCATCCACGTAGTTGCGAATGGCAAGATTTCATTCTTTTTGATTGCCGAGTGATACTCCATTGTATATATATATACCACATCTTCTTTATCCATTCATCCACCGATGGACATTTGGGATCCTTCCATACTTTGGCTATTGTTGATAGTGTTGCTATAAACATGGGGGTGCATGTGTCCCTTCAAAACAGCACACCTGTATCCCATGGATAAATGCCTAGTAGTGCACTTGCTGGGTCGTAGGGTAGTTTTATTTTTAGGTTTTTGAGGAACCTCCATACTGTTTTCCAGAGTGGCTGCACCAGCTTGCAATATTCTTTCTTAACTTGCCCATATTTGGTCCCCGTATTAAATAGGACTATATAATAAGTCTATGATCTGGTGATTCCAACAAAATAATGAATGCAGTTCATGTTTGGTTGTCATCTGCATTGCCTGATCTCCTCACTCACTGCCGTGACTGGGTGTGCTGTAACTGCCATGTTCACTGCTGTACTCCCTGTTTCTAGGCCCTTCATATTTCTCATAGCAACCGGCAGGTTGACTGGTGCTTAATAGCTGTTAAGCAAATATACACGCTTTACTGAATGACTCACAGCCAATTCTGACCCTTAGCCCTTTGTCACAGGATATTCTTGCAAGCCTAGGACAGTCCATCCCCTCCTATTGCTTCTAATTAACTTAAACCACGTTACATTCCATCCGATTAGATTGATTCAGGATGCCAATCTCTGAAAATACTTTTGAGGGGCGCCTGGGTGGCTCAGTTGGTTGAGCGTCCAACTCTTGATTTCCGCTCAGGTCGTGATCTCACAGTCGTGAGACCGAGCCCCCATGTCGGGCTCCATGCTGAGTGTGGAGCCTGCTTGGGATTCTCTGTCTCCCTCTCTCTCTGCCCCTCCCCTGCTCATGCTCTCTATCTCTCTCAAAATGAACAAATAAGCATTTAAGAAGGTTTCAAAGAAAATGTCTTTGAATCGTGCATTAGTCACCAAAATTTTACCTCTTCCTTCTAATGTTGCATCAGTCACATATTTGGTAATAATGCTTGATGTGTCCTCCCAGAAGCCATGAATTAAATATTAAACAGAACAGAGCCAACAGCAAAGTTCTCTGGCGTATTGCTGGAATCCACTCTTCAGCCTGCCATAATCCATTAATCTAACTCTCCGAATAAAGTTGCCGAACTGACCCACATCTATCAGTTTACCATCTAGCCTATGTTTCTTCTTTTCCACAAAAGAACATGAAATAATTTGTCAAGGGCTTTCCTGCAGCCAAGGTATTATGGGATATATCAGCGGTATGCTCCCCCCTCGAGTTCCTTTAGAGCAAGAATTTCTCTATGGAGATGTAGAAATTGCTTCATGGAGAAGGCCTTTCCTATCTCCACCACGCTAAGATAATTCATATCTGCATGGGACCTCATATATTACAGGGTATGTTTATGAGACCCGCATTACTAGTTATCAAATGCCTGCCAAAATAAAGGACTCTGCCCAGTGACAAATGTACTGTATCTTGTGCGATGAGCTTCATCACCACCCCATTCGTAGGGTATTTTTATATCCATGAGAGAACTGAGAAGACCGAGGCTTGGAAATGCTACGTAATTTCCCCAAGTTCCAATACGCAATAATATCTGTTCCCATGTGATTTAGTTATCACCGGGGCTGGACACTTAATTTGTGGAGTCCAGTGAAAAATAAAAATGGATGGCCCCCTATGAGGGACTGACAGAATTCTATGTTGAAATCCTAATCCCCAAGGTGATGGTATTAGGAGATGAGGTTTTGGGAGGTGATTAGTCTCTGCCCTCATTAATGGGATTCGCGTCCTTGTAAAAGAGACCCCAGAGGGCTCTCCTGTCCCTTCCATCATGTGAAGGCACAGCAAGGCGATGGCCGTCCATGAACCAGGAAGCAGGTCCTCACCAGATATCAAGTTTCCTAGCCTCCAAAACTGTGGGACATACTATTATGTTGTTTATAAGCTGCTCAGTCTATGGTTATAGAATAGGGGCTGTTATAGCAGCCCAAATCGTCTAAGACACCCGTTGTTCAAAAAAGTAGGAAGAAAAGTGTGTTGTTAAATGCACTAAGATATAAGACTTTTTCCTTTCTCCCACAATCTCTCAGTGTGTCATGATTTTTTTTACTTGCTATCTAATGTCGTTGTCAGTACCAGAAGATGGAAATTTTAAATTATTAGCATGCATTTTACTGTTCACCTTTATATTATGCAATACCAGTAGTAAATGTAAATGTAAGTGTATTTAACTGGCATGTGACATCACAGAAATTACACAATATGTGTTCAGTAACTCGTAGATGTATACGTATTTCATTCTTACCAGAATGGTGGAAATTCTGCACAAAACTAACTTTTAAGTGTTTTTACTTCACTTCTAGATACTGCACATTCTACCAACACCCATCTACCTTTGGCTTATTGGTGACTAAGGAAGGACTCAAAGGAAAATGAGTCGCCCTATCTTTCCTTTTCCTTCTGTTTCCTTCTATGATTTTCAAAGGCAACAATTGGTCAGTACGGGGAAGGAATATGAGTAAGAAAGGACAGGAGATGGTTCTTAGGTCCTTAGTGTTTCTTGGAAAGCCATTACTTTTTTTCTGTGTTCAAGCAGATTTCTGGTTCAGACAGAGTGCATGGGCTACTAGCGCTCCACGCTCTAAATCGCTGATGTAACACGATTAACTTGTACTCGCTTTGAGTCTTGCTGAACTCCCACACGTGCTGGGTCTGCTGGACTTCTGTGTTCATGGGTCATCACAAACGCTGTGTGCAAGTGGCTGGTAAGAAACAGCAGACAGACACATATCGCCTCTGCTCACACACATGCTCCGTTGTCCCATTAGACTTCATCTAAGAAACACAAGTTCAAATATAAAATCATTAAGAACTTCAAGGCAGCAACAGCACAGCATTAAGTCAAGTGCTGGGCTCCTCTGATCACGAGGTCCTTCGTTCACCCATGAAGCCAACCCTGGTGTCACCACCAATCACTAGGCCCCTGATTGCCTCTGAGATCTCCCCTCCTGCTTCGTTCCCTTGCTCGCCACCCTCCAGACTCTTGGGGTATTTTTCTCCCTGAAAAACATGTCAAGCAATTTCATGCCTCTATTTTGTGGTACTTTGCTGTCCCTCTGTCTGGAAGCCTCCACCACATTCACGTGTCCCACTCCTTATTATTCAGACATCAGCTCCAACGTCAAGTCTCAGGCTTGCCCTGAGTGCCCTATTCAATGCTCCCCCGTCACTCTGTCATAGTATTTTATCTTCTTCATGCCACATATAATCATCTGAATGCATCTCATGTATGCGTTTACTTGTTCACTGCCTGTCTCTTCCAAGAGAATGTAGGCTCTCGGAGAGCCAGGCTATCGTCTGATCCAGTCACTGCTGGGTGCAGCTCCTAAAACCTTACCTGGCACAGGGTAGTTGCTCAATACATATTCAAGGAATGCATGGCCAAATCAGTGAATCTGTGTGCCTATGCCAGACCACACCTCATGGTCCCTTCTCAATAAATATTAATTAAATTATAAATGTGCATACGATGGCCCATTTAGTAGAACACAAGGTCCTTGAAAGGAGAGAATTATGCAAAAAGAATTAACGATTACAAAGGAGGTAAGATAAATTACTTCAAAACAGATATATGGAAATGGCTGCATGTTCCCCTCCACTCTGGCTCATTTTTCTTTTCCCTTTCTTGCAGTAAAACCATAATATTGAGCTGGTAACAGCCCAGCTGTTGCCATAACAACAGACTCTGCGGACACAAACTTTCAGCCGAGATGAAACCACATGATGGAGAAAGAATTGTTTGGCCAAGGCCCTATCGGAAATAATTACAAAGATGACAGAGGAAAGAATTAGCCAAGTAAATTGGTTTTGAACAACTGCATCTTCTTAGGCAGATAAGAAAATAGAAGATAAAGCTGAATCGCACCTAAGAATATATATCTGTGATGGAAAGTCACACAAAGTCAAAAAAAAATTTTTCCCCATTTTGTAAGGAAATAAAGTTAAATATAAGCTGATCTGGAAGAAATAGCACCCTTCAGACACTTTGGCCACTTCTAATTCAAGTTGAAACTGAACTGGCCCGGCTTTGCCTCCATTTCAATATGTTTTTACGCAATTGCAGGGTTCTTGACAGAATTGTGGGTTAAATCAAATATCGAAAAACCAAATAGGAATTCAAGTGCACTGACTGTTTTGGGTTTTAAAGGAACTTTGGCGGGTGGGGGGGGGGGGGTACCCTTCTTCAAAGCAAATAGTTCCTCTGTGATAGGACCAGAAGTTCTCTCATATATAGACCTTGTAAGTTTTTACATGATAAATATTCTTAAAGCTAAATTCTTTCAGTGAACAAACCAAAAGTATTTAAGCTGATTATTTCCAAATGGAATCATTTTTGGGAGGGCCTCAGTTTGTCCACATGAAATGGGAAATGACTGTTTGCCAGTCACCAACCTCATTATTTGAACATCTTTTTCTCTAAGTTGTCTGAATTCATTCCTTGAAAAGCATACACGAATTAAATCCCTCGATGATTGCCAAATGAGCTGTTTGTTTTCTCTTACACATTCCTCCTCTGCATTTTCTCATTGTCACTGTCAACATAGACTTCACCTTTATGACTCTTGGGACACGTAGGGTTTTTGATTTGTATTTAGTGACTCTGTTCCTTTACTTCAGCCTGTACAATCAAGCAACAACAACAAAATCTTATTTAAGGTAAGGTGAAGTCTTCTCTAGGCATCATTTCAGGGTTTTTGGAGAAAGGAGATTATAGAAATTCGATAAATACATAACCACCTAAACCATCTGTGTTAATAAATTGAAGCCTCTTTGGACAAAGACTTCAATTTAAAAAGGAGCAATTCTCACATGAGTGTGTGCAAACAGTGACTTGTGTGTTCTTTTAGTTGCTTCTAGGAGGGGTGTTGCTTAGCTCAGCAGTAGAACAATTATAAATTTCTGCTCTGTTATTTATATTGTGCTAAGTTGATTTGCCTAATTCTTCAAGGACAATGCAGGGTGATTCCCATTTTCGTGGAAAATTCAGCACTTGTTTGTGTATGTGTCTCATTTTCCTGAGATGCAGTTTTGTGTCCGTCATCCTGTAAGGTACACCATGAAGTCCAACTTAGTTCCAATCCCATACAGCTATTTATTTGTTTTTAGCAGTGTGCTTAGCACCAAGGATGAAAGAAGAAGAGTTACAGAACAACTGCCTTCCGGGAGCTCGTGGTCTACTTGGGAAGAAGAGTGAGGCCCAGGAAATAATTCAAGAGTGGGGGTGAGGTATGAAGATGGAGAACAGTCTGTCACTCAGAAATAGGAACTTCAGAGATGGTGGAGCTGAGTGTGGTGGGGAGACACAGGAGGTGGAAAGGCCCAAATTGGATCTTAAAGAAGGTAGACAAATGTGACCCGGTGGAGAGGAATGGAGAAAGTATCCTGGATTAGGAGGCCTGTAAAAGGAAAGACCCAATTCTCTTCACTCCCCGCCATCTCAGGATAGCGCAGAAGATCCTGCAGACACCCAGTCACTAGTAGTGCTCATCGCCTCCCTAGCCTGGTCTGGTCTGGTCTGGTCTGGTCTGGTCCAGTCTATCCTTCTGATATCCCACCTCCTGCCTGGCTCCCCTCCCCCAGCTCATCTGGAATGACCGTAAAGCCAAAGTATGTCCACATCATTTCCATGTCCACAACTCATCAGCGGCTCCAACATCCAAAAAGCATTGAACAACACCAGAAGATTGATTTATAACACACAGCAACCTGTTTTCCTCCCCCCCTCCCCCCGCCGCTTCTCTTCCCCCTTATGCCACACGGCAGAGCACAGGAGATACTCATCAGCCCGCTCTTCCCCAGTTCCCAAAAGGTTTCTCAGGCATTCAGTCGGTTCTGGCACCCTGTCTCTCTTCCTCTCCTCTGCCTGCAGTTACAAGTTACTTCTAGGAGTACATCTCTGGCCTCGCCAGTGTCATTGCAGATCAACTTCCAGACCTTTCCAGACTGCCTCTCCACCCATTATCCCGATTTGCACAAACAAAGCCGCCAAGAGGACCCAAAATTTCCCTGGGGCAGGGCAGGAGACAGGCTAGGAAAACACTTGAAATTGTTCCTGTTGAATACATTATCTCATTAAATCTTCCCGGGAGCCTTTGGATGTAGACTCCGTTATTCCAGAAAAGGACATATCGTAAGGCCCTAGCGAAGAAGAGAAGGACGGTTTACTATCCCGGTCTGCTCAACTTTAAAGCTCAGGTCCCCTCCGTGACAATGCCCTGTCTCCTTTCGTGCCTTGCACAACACAGGTGTCCAATAATCCTTCAAGAAAAAAAAAAAAAAAAAAAGCAAAGCGGAGGCTCGGCGGCTCTGAGACTATCGGGGCAACGCGTGCACTCAACAGTTAAGTGGGTTTTTCTGCACAACCGTGAGGCTGTCAGACAAGCCAGGAGGAAGCCCAGGAGTCCTGCCTTCACAGCTTCCTCAGACAATTTAAACAGCTTTAGAAACTTTTCACTTAAGGAAATTAGAGGCTTAATACCGGCAACGCTGAATGTTTTTCAGGAGCTTGTCTCCCCAGAATCCGTAGCAGCTGTGTGCAAATTAATCAGTGATTTGCAGGCTACACGGAGCCGAGATTGGAGAAACAGCTGGGCATATTTATGAAAGTTTGTCAGGGATGTACCAGCGTGTTCAGAGCTACCTTCTCCGCTAAGTGTCATTTCGCTGGCAAAGAAAAGGAGAAAGCGAGACAGATCCCGCCGGTGTCTAGAGGATTAATGAAAGCCTGGCAGAAATCTGAAGCTGAATATCTCTTCTCGTTCTAATTGAGGCGGAGATTTATGGGAAAGGGTCTGGGGAGCCGAACTGCATCAGGCACAGCGCTGATGGGTGACTTATCTGATAACCATGGTGGCATTCAATTTTCGGTGAGTGCGGCCAGCTGCTCTGCACAAGAGCCGCGACGTCCGGCCAGGGTCGGATTTGAAGTCCCCGGGCCCCGCCAGTCCCTTCTCTGTGCGTCCTTCCCCTGGTGGCTCCTGCCATCCCCTCTCTTTCCTTCAGCCTCTACCCAAATTTCAAGAGCAAATAAAAGAAAACATGCCAGAGAATCCACAGCGGGCCTAAGTGAGTCTCATGTGTCACGACTCCTTTTTTTTTTTACCTTTATATACATATGGAGAAAGCACAGATGATGGAAAAAAAAAAAATCAAAGCACACAGACTGAGAGAAGGAAACCAACTCTTCTGGGAAAACTCATTGACAAGCAAGAGAACCTACTTTTGGAGACCCAAGGTCTTGTTTCCAGCGCATTCGCTCACTTGATCTCACCTATTTGTGTGTCTTTGTCATGAACAAATGTCCCAAATAGGGCATGGGACATATTTACACGCCTAAATTGCTTATGACTTATCTAAAATTCAAACTTAACTGTACATCCTGTATTTTTATGTCTCAAGTCTGGCGACCCTACCTGTAAAGGAAAAGACTGGAAAATATTTGGCAATCGTACCACAGCGGACAGCCCCTCTGGGGCCCTGCCCACAACCTCGTTCTTCCACACGGTTCCGTGTATGCCCTTCCCCAGCCTTCCCAACTGGAATCTGTCCGAGCACCAGAGCTAGGTCTGAGCATGTGGCCCTCTGGTTCCCAACTTCCTGTCAGAGACATATGCAGATGTAGGTTTCACATTAGTATTCTATAAAAGTTTACCAGATTCGTTGGGGGATGACTTATGTCAAGGTGGGTTAAAATGTGTTGTTCACTTATTACTTTTTGAATCATACTCAAGTGTGGTATTTTTAATGCATTCCTATATCAGCTAGGAATGCATTGAGTTGCAATTAACAGACAGCTGGGCACATCACTGCCTGAACAAAACTGAGATCTTCTTTACGGGAAACAAGGTCGAAATAAATACTAAGTGGGTCACCAAGAGGGTCTACCATAATTCTTTAAATATACTTCTCTCTTTATCCTATCGAGGATCTTTCAATCTTACAGTTGGTCCCCTTATGATCCAGGATTTCCCCAGAACTTAAATATTGTAAATACAGTAAAACCTTGGATTGCAAGTAACTTGTTCTGTGAGTGTTCCACTAGATGAGCAAACATTGCTAATAAAGTTTAACTTGATAAACGAGTGATGTCCTGCAATGTTAGTATGTGACGCCAGACATCACATGATCACAACTGAGCTGATGGTTCTTACCTCTGTCTCTGTCTGTCTGTCTGTCTGTCTCTCTCTCTCTGCAGGATTGTGGGTGTTGTGGGTGATCATTTCACATGCTCGATGCTCAGTCTCAGGCCGCAGTGTTTGGTAGAAAACAGTGATTTTTCAGAACATTGGAAGGTGCCCACAACGGGCACTAGTGTATTTTTTGTCACTTCAAAGCACCTACGGACAGTCCTCTGCTTTTCCATTCAAGAGTAAGCTTAAGAATGCTTAGCTTCATTCTAGGTCAGGCTCCTTGCAGATATAGACACTTTCCTCTGCTGCCTTATTGCCAGTTACATTAAATACAGTATATGACAAGAGTTAATTAATACTTTACTGTAGTCAAATCCATGCGAGCGTATACAATGGCCCCATGCAGAAAAAGATTCCACTGAGCCAATAGATAGCAGTGATTCCATTAGTGACAGTGAAAGTCGTCCTACACAATAACCCTCCTCTCTCTTGTCTCCCTCACACCAGCCACGAAGGTTTTCAAAAGTAAGTGCAGGTTAATTTGTTTATTTTTCTTTATATTTTGTATTTGCTTCATTAAATTGTATTATATTACAGTATTATAATCATTTTTAGATGAATATTTTTGGGTTATGGAACAAATCATCTGAGTTTCCAATATTTCTTCTGGGAAGTTCACTTTGATATACAAGTCCTTTGGATTACAAGTATGTTTCCAGAAAGAATTATGCTCACAAACCAAGGTTTTACTGTAATGACAACTCAGGGAGGACATTTTATTATATTGTGGGCAATGCCCAGTGCCTAGCACAGTGGATAACTTACAAGTGATGAAGAAGAATTTTTTTTAAGATTCTATGTTTCTAAGCAATTTCTTACTTAAGAACCAACATGGGGCTGGAACCCACAACCCTGAGGTCAAGAGTCATATGCTCCACTGACTGAGCCAGCCAGGTGCCCTTTGAAGAAATATTTATTGCTGACTGAGAAGAGTAATGAAAAATGTGACTCAGATAAATAGCAAAAGAGGAGTTTTAGTATTATGACCTCCACTGCTACCCCCAGTTTTTTACTGGTATTTTTTTTTACCTTAAAAAGGCTTTATTTGGTTTTATTTATACAGAAGTACTATGTTACTTCCAATTCTAGTAATAGTGTACGATTATATTACTAAAGTAAATGTAGTAACACAAAAAACATGCTTGTCTTACCACATGGGGGTACAATGTGCAAAAGTCTCCCCTTAACCACCTCCAGCCTGTTCCTTCCCCACAGAGAAATGTGTCTCCTGCGTGGGCAACACCACCAGTCTGTGCACATCCTTCCCATCATGTTTCTACACACTGACAATCATCTGTGAACACAGATACACACATTTTTCCTATGGTTTGTTTTGATCGTATACAAATTCGCATTAATGCGAATCACACCAAGAATATTGCTCTGTGGTGTTTTGCTTTGTTATGTTTTACTTAACAGTAAGTGCTGCAGTTCTTTCCAGCGCCTAGAGGTCTTCCTTATTTTACTTTAGACATTCCTAGTAGGAGTTCCTAGACGTTCCTAAGTCACATATATCTAGCACTTTAGGGCTTATAAAGTCCTTTCACATACATTACTTCATCTGACCGTCACTATCTGGATCATTATCTGCATATTTCACAGATAAAGAATCTAAAGGTCAGAGAGGTTTTCTAAGTCAGATGTAAAACCCAGCTACTCCCGTCTTGTCCAGCTACTCCCATCTCATTTAGCTACTCCATCCCATGCCCCATTCCAACAGTACGTCTTTGCCTCCAAACACATACTAAATTTGACTTACGACCACTTGACACAGGCTCATCATTGAAACATTATTGTTTGGGCAAGATTCTACAATCTTTAATACCCATGACTCACAAAACATATACCTCCCGATCTAAGTTAATAGAAAGAGAGAGAAGAGAAAAGAAAGGGTCGTGGGAAGAAGTAAAGGGAAAAGGCATCTGGCAGCAGGCTTCGGGGGATTGAAAACCAGAAGGGGCTATTTCTGCTGGATTTTTCACATATAAAACTGTAAAATGGAGTTATAAGCAAATGTGCACAGGTTTCAACAAAGTGAGGGTGCAGTCTTTGGAGTCAGCAGGGAAAATGCAATCCGTGAATCTGATCTGTGGTCTGTGGTCCAAGGACACACACTTCCCAGGAGGGAGGAAAGCTGTCCCATCTTTTCTGCCTCCACGCCCTAACATAGGGCTTTATATCCATGTAGAGCCAGACCCCAGGTAAAAGCTGGCTACGGGCTCATCCTGCAGAATTGGGCTTCTTCAAACACTCTAAGAGGCACTGTCATGTGTGCTTCAAAACATCATAAAAACAACTTGGAATGCCTCCTCCAAGGGACATAAGATGAAATCAATACATTCTGATTTTCTCCTCCGTTAAACTCTCAATGACTGAAACAGTAGTGTAGCTGGGGAGAGTTTAGTAGCTCAACTACCACATGCTAAATTCTTCTTCTTCAGGATGATGGGGCCTTATTTAGGTGCCTATTGGTAGAGCTTGAGGGCTTTAATGGGTTCAAAAAATGCACTAATAATCAGCAAAAATAAATAGAGCACTCCTGTACAAATGAAGATAATTATTTGTGGAACCATCTGGCATAATAGCTAGCCTCATCGCATGGTAACTAAATGCTACAACACTATTAAAGTTAATAAACAAGAGATTGTTAAGTGAAATGGTGCCATGAAATTGGCGAGCGAGGATTTCGGAGGCACTATGACTATTTCTCAGCCAAAAGACAGGCCACGTTATAGGTTAGATGGAAGGAAACTCTCAGGGACTCTGCCATCCTTGAGCTCGCTCTCTACTCCACACATCCAGTCCACTAGCAAATTCCATGTGCCGATTGACAAAATTCATCCAGAAACCGTCCACTTCTCTCCACCCCCACAGCCATGACACAGTCATCTAAGCCATCATCTAAGTCATCTAAATGCCAGCCATCTAAGTCATCTACCTCCATCATCTAAGACCAGGATCCCCGAAAGTCGCAGGCTGGCCTCCCTCCTTCTGCTCACTTTCAATGTACTCTTTACCGAGGCATCTTATAAAAACATAAAGTGTGTCACTCACTGGCTTAACACCCGCCAATGCCTGCCCATCTATAGTTGTCTCCTAGGGCTGCAGAAACAAAGTACCACAGACTGGATGGCTTAAAATGACAGAAACTTATTGTCTCTCCACTCCGGAGGCTAGAAGTCTGAAGTCAGGTGTTGGCAGGGCCCCGCTCCCTCTGAAGCTTGTAGGGGAATCCTTCCTTCCCTCTTCTAGCTTCTGGAAGTTCGCTGGAAATTTTTGGTGTGCCTCAGCATGTAGCTGCATCTCTGCCACGCTCTGTCTTCACGTGCGGTTCTCACTGGGTCTTCAGTCATGCTCCATCTACATACACCTGTCTGTGTGTCCAATGTCCCCGTTTTATAATCACACAAGTCATCTTGGCTTAGGGCCTACCCTAATGTCCTCTTTTTAACTCCATGACTCTATCTCCCAATAAGGTCACGTTCTCAGGTACTAGAGGCTTAGGATTTCAACATACCTTTTCTTTTGTTTTCCTATTGAGGGGAAGGTGACACGACTCAACTCGTAACACCCACCTAGAGAAAACTCCAAGTTTATCAACTTGGCTAACCAGTGTCCCGAGGATCTGACTCCTGCCACCTCTCTGACATCACCTCACTCCATTCTGGCCCCACCGGCCTCTTTGATGTCCATCAAGCCCGTAGAGCTCTTTGTAGAGCTTTGCACATGTGGACCCCTCTACCTGGAGGACACTCATTCCTCCTGGGTCTGGACATGGATGGGCCCTTCTTACTATATAAGAAGGTGGTCTGTCATTTATCAATGCTCAGCAGAGGCATATCCAGATTGTGTGCAGCTTAGACGACTCAGAGGAACCCCTTTGAGGAGAAAAATACACAACTGCATATTAACATGGGTCTCAGGCCTCAGAAGGGGCTGACGTCACACCTTGATTCAAAGAAATGCCCACTTACGCTCCAAAGTTACCCTGTCGTATCTCCTCCTTATCACACCTATACCTTATCACTAGCACTTATAATGATCTGAAATTATCATTAAAACATACTTTTCTATACATTGCCTCCCCACACCATATTGGAATTTCCGAAAAAGAGAAGGTCTACTGATTTTTACTAGTAGAGATTAAGTCAGCATAGGGCATTGCCTAGAGCTGGCACTCGGTGACCATTTCCTGAATTCAGAACTGGATGAACAAGCGGATGATGATAATATCAATAATATCAATGACTCGTAGTTATAGGGTGCTTACTTTGTTCCAGGGGTAAGCTATCATTATCTCTCACCTTATAGGTGCTCCTGGTTAGTTTCCAGTAAATGGCAAAGCCAGGGATTTGGAGCCAGCACTCTGGATTTAGACTTCATGCTCCTGACTCCTATCCTACACTGTCAGAAATAACAGAAGTTTGTTTGACTGACTCGGTGTTCATCACTACGCCTTGGAGATTCCCATTTCACAGGGATAAGGATGTGATAGGGAAGAATGGAGTGGTTTGCCCTTCACACCATGTACATGAGAAAGAGAGGGCTCATGCCAGGTATTTTGTCCCAGAGTTCCCACAGAACAATGGGAGCCTTCCATGGAACCCAATTGCACCCCCTCTCCAGACTTTTTCTTGTGAAAACTTCAATATATGGTGAATTAGGAAAAATATCAGTCATCAATGATATTTGATTTATATGCTTCTTTTTCCCAGTGAGCTTGTGTGAACACACATAAAAGTGATAATAGCTGGTATGACTTATTCTTCAGGAGTGTTCACCCCTATTGACCAACTGAATTCTATTCACATCCCTTCCTATCCATTGAGTTTGGGAAGAAGGAAAATATTCAGTTATTAAATTAAAAAAGGCTTTTGCATTCTTTACAGCTTAAAATAAACTCTTCTTGACTTCTCACTGATAAGTCTGACAGCCTCTGTCTATTTAGGCTCTTGCTATCATAAATAAGGCAAGAGGAAAAGTCTACAGAGGTCTCCAGCTTCTTCTGAAGGATAGCAGCAGCAATCAACTTTATTGGAAATGAGTAGATGAGATAAGAGGACAAAGTTTATGGAGGAAAAAGGAAAATCCATATATACATACATATGTGTCTGTGTGTGTGTGTGTGTGTGTGTGTGTGTGTGTGTATACATTTTTTAAGCAAAACTCCCTTGAATAAAGAAATGTCCCTATGGAGCCCTTCTTTGAAATAAACCAGCAGAAAACTATCCTGTCTAGTATCCCTTTCCTTGCTTGTTTAGCTCTGCTCTGTTTTGTAACCTTTCTTTAATCCATGATAACAAGCTAGGATCTCAGATGGCTGGAATGGAATATTCTCTCCCACCACCACTGGAGCCAAGAGATGCGTTTTATTCTCAGCATAACCCTCAAAAGTAATAGCATAAAGATGAAGCGAAAAGCATGAGACTCAGTTCCTCTCAGCTTTATATTTCCTGATGGTGATGGTGAGAAGGAAACCCCAATGGCCATTACAAATATCCTGCTTTTATTTAACTGCACGGGTAGAGGAAGGGGAGAGACAACTTAGGTCCTTTTCCTTTACTTCAGTTAGATTTCTCTCCCCTAGTTGAGAGTCTTGTTATCACCAACCAACTTATAGACATATTTACATATTTACCACACTCACACCCTGAATTTAGAGAATCATGAGAGAAGGTGGAGAAAAGCAGAAACTTGTTTTATGTGTTCAAATTGTTGTAGCAAGCTCCTAGTGACAAAAGTTTTCCTTCATGTAGCAGATTGTTTTTCATTGTTGGAACAGAATAGTGCTTAAGGACATAGTATTGACTCGTTTATTTCAGGCTTGAGCTTTCATTAGCTTGTGGGAACTACAACTGAGACCTGTAGACTGCCCACATTCAACAATTTGTCCTTGTCTGGCCCAGAATCTACATAGATTATAACCAAGTGTCCAGTCTTGGTTTGGAATACATTGAACCTGGAAGGACACACGCAAGGAACCTTAGTTACTGGTGTTACAATGAATTTGATAGAAAGCTTTCTGTTCTGAGACCAGGGCTCAGACACTCCAGAGAGATTCCATAGTAGGGTCATTTGTACTGTGCCTCACGTCACTTGGAAGGACTGTGTCATCTCAACAAGTTTTGACGGAGATGCTGAACATGATGTCTGTCTTCGGATGGAAGCAGTGCCCTCGCTCCATCATCAATAGAACTTTCCAGCACAGTTGTTTCCCATAAATTTGCAATTGTGGGGTCTTTCTGCCCATGCTTGAATAGGGTCCCAAGACTGTTCAACAAACCCCTGGAGCCACCAGGCCAAGAGAGCTGTCCTCAGATCCTTCATCTGTCTTATACTAAGTCACGTTACTACCTGTTAAGCACCAAAGCAACAAAAAATGGTGCTTTGGTTAAACAGCATTTTTATTTTAAGCTGTCCAGATTTACAAGTTGTTGGAAGCATTCTCTCTTCTGAGGAGTAGGTTATTCAAAAACCAAGGCTTTTTACTCGCCCTTATACTTCCAAACCCTAAGAAGCAAGACTTTAATGAATGCGTGTTCCTTCCCTCATTCAAAAAATAAAAATGAAAATTCCTTGAACTCCTACGATTTCCTAGGAGACAGTGATGACCAAAACAGATAAAAAAAAAAAAAAATCCTCCTCTCGGAATTTAGGAACCAATCTCAATGTCAACCAAAGACTTATATAAACCAATCATTCCAGTCGGTCATAAGAATCATGAAATAAGACACATAAGACATAAATGAAAAGTAGATAAATGTGTAAACTCTTACTTTCCAAGGGCTGGCCAGCCTGTCCATGGTGTGAATTGAGATCTCAAACACATGGACAATCCTCTTGCTAAATTAAACGCACGTGCACCACTCTTGCTCCAAAACCCTCCCAAACACAAACAGCACTCCGAGAACGCATTGATGTGATTCCCTGTGAGAACATGTATCAAATTCCCTATCAAATTATTTTTTCCATTAAATCTATATCATGAAAAGGCTTCCACCAGTATAACTTTGTGTGTATTTTTGCCAAACAGCTCCAAATGGAATATACGTTGGGGCATTTAATATGAAAAGGGCAATTTCAAATAGCTGTGCACATGTTGAAAGTTTAAAAAGTTGTTTGTTAACTACTTTAGTTATAATTCATTTAAAAATCCCATTATGTTTGGCTACACAAGAGTGACTTTAATACACTTAAAGATGCAGTACTCCTTAGCGGTGACATATTTATAGTCTGAACATTAAAAGGTTTATAAAATAAGGCTATATTTTCTCAGTGTCAAACATCCCTCATTGAAGACAATTATTCAGTCTGCCTATTTGTAATTAGGTATGAAATAATTTATGCTTATGAAGATAAGTGAGCAAAAATTTTTAGAATAACTGCATATTGTATTTTATTACTAAAAGATTTCCATAATCTTTCCAGGGTTTGGGGAGTCATAAATTGCCCAGATCTGATTTCCAAAGGATTTCTCTTGGAATTAATAAACATATGGATCTAATCTAAGAATGTGTGTCAAAAATAATAAAGGGAATGGCTTTACACAAAGCTGAAAATGAGATGGATTGACATGAGCTGACTTTGGTTTGGGCAACTAGAGCAAGCTGCCTACAGTCAACCCACAGAGATGGAGTCTGGCAGTTCTGAGGGAGAAAGAACCCCCCACTGGGGTCAAAAATGCAGCCTAGGTTCAAATAACACAGGCTGTAAAAGTTTTCTTTGCCACACTTCCTTCTCCCTGACAGGGACCAAGAACACTTTCAACCTGTCATTCCCACGCGGTACCTATGGCTTCCCAGGCTATGCAGTCGGTTAAAAGGAATGGACAGAGCAAAGTCAGCCTTTCTTCTTACTGCCTCTGCCGACAGAACGACCAAGCATACAGGGCACCAGCCTATTTCTCGCCTCCTTTCTCTTCCGTTCAAAATGAGTAGTGAGACTATGGGGCTGTTCTTGGTTTCATTCGAGCTTCATTCTGTCCAGCATATGTCTCCGGGTAACTTCTCAATGTATGTCCATCTCTTCTCCTAAAATCTGAGCAGAATCCAAGAGTCTCTTATGGTTTGCCTCCCTCCCTCTCTGTAACTCCCCCCCCTTCCCCTCCCTCATAAGAGACTCTTGGATACTGAGAACAAACTGAGGGTTGACTGGGGGGGGGGGGCGGGAGAGAGGGGAAAGTGGGTGATGGGCATTGAGGAGGGCACTTGTTGCGATGAGCGCTGGGTGTTGTATGGAAACCAATTTGACAATAAATTATATTAAAAAAAATAGGGGCGCCTGGGTGGCGCAGTCGGTTGAGCGTCCGACTTCAGCCAGGTCACGATCTCGCGGTCCGTGAGTTCGAGCCCCGCGTCGGGCTCTGGGCTGATGGCTCAGAGCCTGGAGCCTGTTTCCGATTCTGTGTCTCCCTCTCTTTCTGGCCCTCCCCCGTTCATGCTCTGTCTTTCTCTGTCCCAAAAATAAATAAACGTTGAAAAAAAAAAAGAAATTAAAAATAAATAAATAAATAAACAGAAGCAACAACAAAAGAGGTATTGGAGTGAGGAAAGGCTGGCGTGAGTTGGAGATTGCAGTTGGAAGGTTAGTGTAACATTCCAGATAGAAATAGCCAGGACCCAACAAGCACCTAACCCAGGGTGACAATGGAGTGGACAATGGAGTGGTAGAAAAATAATAATAATAATAAATACAATAAATAAATAAATAAATAAATAAATAAAGTCTGAGCAGAGGTTGTCCAACTTTTACTACTAAGTTTAAATTTACTGTCACTACTTTGTAGTTTCTCAAGCTCCCAAAATGTTCTGCGTAAAATACATGGTGTTTTTAAAGTTGAAGGGAATCTAAGAAAATTCGGTAGGCTGATTTGTGTGATGCCCCCAGAAATTCTTACAATTTCCAATAATAAGCCAAAAGACGAGGACTGGAACACAAAGTTAACTGTAATACAATCCCACTGCCCTATCGCCATGGCATCCTAGAGAGTCTCTGTGGAGCCCAAATGGAAAAATTGCTAAGCCGATTACGCCTGAGTAAATCTGAACTCGCCTCTGAAGAAATCGCTTCTGCCAATTAACATTCAGCAGGTACTCACAGAGCATGTGGCCTGAGGCCACGGATGGAGATTTCACCAAACGTGAAGTTGCCCTTACTAAATAGCAAACCTACTCAGTTGCTAGGGCAAAGATGCTCAGCTCCACTCCCTTCTTGCACAACTGTTCCCTGACACTCTCAATTCTGGAAGGTCACCCTGGAATTGACTTTCTGATTAAAACACAACTGACCCTACACCCCAAAATGCTTGAAATTAGGCTACCAGAACTAAAAGGACGTATTCCGAAATGTTGTACAGCTTCGATTTTTTCTTTGGGAAGACTGTAAAGACCATGCCATCAACCTGATGCACTAACCGAACCTAAGTGGGGGTCATAAAGCAGAGTAGGCGACTGCAAGCTAGATCTCGCAGGTGATCTGTACTATCTGGTAGAAGGCAAAAGCGTTCTTGGCCTGAACAACTCCAAGATACTACTTGGTATTATCTTAATTCATTCTTTCACTGATTTCCCTTCCACCACACAATGCACAAAACAAAACAAAACAAAACAAAACAAAACAAAACAAAAAAAACGTCCGGTCTCATGATGTAGAACCAACCTATAAAAACAAGCCTTCAGGGCTTCCATGCAGTTCTCCCAAATAGAGGCGCATGTACGTGCCAGGCACACAATCACGGCTATTGAATGAATGAAGTGTCAGTGTCAGCGTCTGTCCCTTTCTTTGCTCAAAGTGTTCCCTGTTGAAGGATACGGTGCAAAAGCAAGACATGAGAGACTTGGGGGAAACAGATGAATCCTGAGATCGAAGAAATTTAACATATCATCTAGTCCAACTCACCTGGCTATACAGTAAATCCATTTACAACCACATTCATCAGGGCTTGCTTGAACATTTCCAAAGAAGGAACATTTAATTCTTCGAAGAGGAGACCGTCCCTTTGTTAGAGAGCGTTGATTATTTTAAAGATCCTTTTTCATATGGAGCCTGAACATCAGTAATCCCTAACCATGGCTCTTATTATGACCCCTTAAAACAGACTATGTCAACTCCTTCCCACAGACCTTCAAATATTTAAAGACAGCTATTAAGTCTTCCCCCAAATGTCCCTTTCTTCAAGGAAGATCATCCCATTTCCTTCAACCATTGATTCAATAATTCAGTATGATTTCCATTTCCTTCATTACCCTGGTCTCTATCCAGATAGTTAATGATGGTCTCAAAATGCAGCACCCAAAACTGAAATCCATACTCCACACATATTTCTATAGTACCATGGCAATTGGCAGGGATTTCTCCATGCAGGGTTAATGTTATGAAACACCTTTTAAATTAGCCAAAGCAGGGGTCCACGTTTTCTGCTTGCTCTATGTTTCTTATTTAATTTACAGTGTGGGCCACCAGCCATTAGGTAGGTGTGGGGAATGTGATTGTTGCCAATAATTGACCATTGCCTGGTTCAGGAGATACATAAAACTCTAATGGAGCCGTTATTCTTAAACCCACAGGATATATAACAGGAACAATAAAGTGATACGTTTGCAATATCTGCTTTCTTTTGTAAAAAAAAAAAAGATGCATAATGAAAATATGCACCTTCATTTTATCTCACATGATGACGTACAAAGTAACTACCTTAAAATGAGATTCCTGTGTTAAGTATTAAGAGAAGAACATAGCCTTGCATCCACGCACACTCCCAGGGCACGCTAACTGCTAAGACATCTCATTAATACATCAGTGTCTAGAGCTAGATGACTTTGGGCATTGTAATATCAGCTTCCATAGCAACCTATTGTCCTTGCACACTTATTTCTTGAATTGTATGTCTGTGCATAGAGCTATGTCAGACCTAGAAAAATAAGTGTTCAATCACCAAGCCAGCTTCGGTAATGACAATGTACAAGGCCCTCAAGGTTGAAGTGGTTTGGCGCTATATCCAGAGTAACCTTCCTAAAAGACTTTTGTTTACAGACATAGGAGTATGAGTGGCTTAGCAGGGGCAATATGAACCCCTAACTGTTATTAAACTCCTGGGTTAACTGTAGCCTAAGAATGGAATCAGGATATGCTGATACAGAGTGGAAGGGCTTAGGACTGAGGATTATCAAGGCCAGGAAGTAACAAGAAAAGCCATGACAATGGTTACAGTTGTAGATGATAATATCTAACATCACTGAGGATTTACTATTTTAAACTCCTCTGTCACGTACCTTACAGTCACTGGTTTGGTGCAATGCTGTGAGAAAGGATTTGGGAGGAAAAGTTTACCTTTGGAAACTTTTTCAAAGGTATCCAGTACTTTGGATAACCCAAGGTCATCATGGTGATTATTTGTAAACTGTGTAGAGTTTAGAAAGATGGTTGTAGTAACGCATGTTCCCATATGTCCCTGACCTCAATGGCCTCACAATTCTGTGCTTTTTGAACTTCTGGTTCTATTTTGTGTTTGTTCTGTCTTCTCCAGAGAGGTCACTTCTTGGCACTCTTGGGGTTTCTCAACCTGTGGTAGTTCATTTCTTTCCATTACTTCTCTCCTAAGGACAAAGAAGCCAGGTAACTAAGGCTACTAGAATTGTAAAGCAAATGGAAAAGCTTCTGAGAAAGACTGTCCATTCAGTAAGCACATGAGCATTTTTATACAAATGTTTTAATGTCGATATTCATAGCTCAGGTGCTTTCGTATTCTTCTTTATTACAAGTTCTTGTTAGGTAGAGACACGAGCCAGGAGACCTATGGATATACTGCTTGTTCTTAATGGGAACCTTATTGCTTCAGATGCAGCGATCTTATTAAATAATCCCCTTAAGTGAGAGAGCCATTAAGAGACTTCCTTTGATGGACAGAGTTGGACTCCTACCCACCCTTCACCTCTCCTGAAGAACCCACCTGTATTGCCAAGGCTAGCGTTTCTCAAATTCTTTTAACATTGAGACACGTTTTTAATTATAATTTTTGGATGGAAAGAGGAACTGGCACTTCTAAAATATAATGCGCACTTAGATTGAATGACAAAAATAGTTTTTCATTTCATTGTGAAATAATAAATTCGAAAGAGCTCACTTTATAAAATATTACAAGCATGAGTTGAAATTATAAGACAAACTAATACCCTGAGTAAACGATAAGCATGAGTTTAATTGGCAATGCCTAAATTTTGCTCATGCAGCCATGAATCACTAAAATATCTTGCATAAATCCATGAGGTAATTTCTCAGGCAATTCTCTTCTGAGTCTGGCATGTCACTGTTTAATGGAAGATTGTAGAAAAGAGAAAAAAAAAGAATCATATACAAGTGTGCAGCAATATCACCAGTTGCCTATCTGTGGTGGACGTACCCCCACGGAGTCACTGCCATGTGTCATCCCTCCCCTTGAGGGTGGACAGGACTGTGACTAGCTTCTAAACAGTAGAATATGACGAAGATAAAGGGACCTTGCAGACGTTATCAGGTGTATCACCAGTTGACTCAGTTGACTCTGAGTTAATCAAAATAGAGATTGTCCCGTGGGGGCCTGACTCAACGAGGGGGCCCTTCAACCTGAGAGAGCCTCAAAGCAGGTGCTTCCCTGTGGAGACCCCAGAAGAGAATGAAGCCCAGCTAACACCTTGATTTCAGCCTTGTGTGACCGTTGGCAAAGAACCCAGCTTAGTCGTGCCATGACTGGACTCTGACCCACAGAAACTGCACAATAATAAATGGAAATCGTTTTAGGGCCCTAAATTGGTGATGACTTGTTACCCAGCAATAGAAAATGAATATATTACTAATAACGTTTCTCTTTTTGTAGTGCAATCTGTATTTCTAGCAGAGAACATTGCTGCACGGCTTGGAAACTACATTCCCCAGACTTGTCCAAAATGTGGTGTAGACATCAGTGAATTTGGTGTGTCACTGAGTTTCTTCCAGCCAGTAACACTTGAGTCTAAAAGATGTTGGGGCGTTTCATAAGCGCTTTTAAGTGAAAGCCTGCACCCTTATTCTTCCTTTCATTCTACTGCATGAAGTTAGACTGTGATGGCTGGATCTCCAGCAGCCATCTTAAGCCATGAGTATGGGGGCTTCATGCTAGGTGGAACAGTAAGCTGACAAAACTCTGGACCATAGGTGATTTCATGGAAATGACAAAGTAATTCTGTAATACTACCACTAGGCTTCTTTTATGTAAGAGGGAAACAAAACTTCTATGTAAGCCACTATTTGGAAACCTGTATTACTTATGGCAGAATCTAATGCGAAAATATTTTTATTAAAAATATGTACATAGATTTGAAACAAATTAATATAAAAATAAAATAAGGTAGCATGGTTTATTTTGCTTCAACTATTAGCAGTGTCTTAGAGAGAACTAATAAATGCTTCAATGCTGGTCCCCATACTGACGTGGACTAATGTTGCTAATAAAAACAAGACCCTTTGTTAAGAAGCAACCTAGAGTCAAATATGTAAAAGAGGTTGTGCATGAAAATACTCAGGTTGCCCCATGCCTACATAATATTAAAACACTCAATTCTATCCATAATTGAAAACAGTTATTTGAAAATGGTGCTGCATTTGGACAGTTTAAGTCAGCTGTCTTATGAACACAACAGGGCAATGTTAGGCACCACCACAAATGTGTGTGATTTTAAGACTCTAAGAAGGCCCGATGTTCAAAATCATCATTGTGTGCCTTCAACATCGTCATGTCGTATCTGCATATGAGGCTGACTGATGCCTGAAAGTTTACCAATCAGACTCTCATCCATTCGTGGTAAGGTCTCTGCTCCTTGTTAATGGCAAATGTTCAGGACACGGACACAACTGAGTGTGGATGCCACAGGTGGAAGCCGCTGAGATAGAAAGGGGGACAAAGGCGCAGGGGTACTTGGCAGGGGAGCTCAAGTTCACAGGCTTATGGTGGAGAGCGCAGAGGGGAAAGAAAAGTCCTCAGAGATGAACAGCGCCTACTTCAACATCTTCACTAAGCCATGACTTCTTTCAAAGAATGGCTAATTTAAAAGTCACAGGTACTGAAGAAAGGGTGAACAAAACAGACCCTGCCCTTAAGATAATTCAGCTACATCAGAGATGAGACACCACCCACAACTTCCAGGGGGATGCCTGGGGCAAGATGCAAAGGTGTGCCTCTTTATGTTCCAAAAATCTAAATGTCAAAAGGACATCCTTGAATTGTTGGTCAGGAGATCAAAAGCTGAATTTTTGATTCAGTCAGAAATTTCCAAACCATTTCATATGTCGGAGTAGGTACAATTTTTAAAGCTTAAATACACAAGGTCTGCGAATACCAGCGGGGGAATGGCTAAGGTTGTCCTCATGGACCAGCCAATGCACTTCTTTCTGGCCCTTGACCAAGTCTGTTTATCCTGACAATATTCAGGGGGAAATTATTACACTTGCTTCTATTGAAAAAGACTATTCGACCATAAATGTTACATTCCTGTAAGATGCTATAATGTTCTGTAACCCAGTCGACTGCACGTTCTTACTTAGATGGTAGCATATTTCATGATTATACACAACCATGACAGAGATGAGCATTTATATGCTAATAACTGCAATGCGGACAGCTACAGCCTTTCACTCTAAGCCATGAGCCTTTTAATCAGAAAAAGCCATTGGGGCCCAATATATCACCAAAAAGTGTGCTTGGCTGGCTTAGAGAGTCAGAAAAATATTTTTTCTTGTCCATGTGTTTAAGTAGTAACAGGAGTGTTCACTGTAGCTTCACATAAAAAAAAAAAAAAAAAAAAAAAGCAAATGAGTGTTCAAGTGGTAAAATTATAAATATATAGATAAAAGAGAACTAGCGAGTTTCCTCCCCTGCACCCATCACTGGTAAACGGAGAGCCCCATGTGCAAGTGGACAAATGTCAAAGTAGTCAGTGGTTATAGAAACAGACCGAAGGACTGAGGAGAAAAATTTTTCCCGGGAGACTGGTGTAGAACGGGGTGCTCAATAGCACAGGAAATAAGAGGAAATAGTAGTTTCTTATGACACCAATAAGGATAGCCTGCGGTGACTTCAATAGCCATTGCTAACACTTCCGGTGGCTAATATCTACTGAATGGTTACTAAATAGGCTAATCATCCTACAAAGTGCTTTACATACATTTTGCATTAAAAAAAATTTTTTTTTAACGTTTGTTCATCTTTGAGAGACAGAGGGAGACAGAGCATGAGCGGGGAAGGGGCAGAGAGAGGGAGACACAGGATCTGAAGCAGGCTCCAGGCTCTGAGCTGTCAGCACAGAGCCCGATGCGGGGCTCGAACCCATGAAGTGTGAGATCAGGACCTGAGCCGAAGTCGGACGCCCCCATTTTGATGTTAATTTTATACACATACTACTACCCATGTACCCAGTGCTACACATGACCCATTTTTTAAAATTTATTTTTATTTATTTTGAGAGAGAGGTAGAGAGCAAGCAGGGGAGAGGCGGAGAGAAGGAGTGGGAGAGTCCGAAGCAGGCTCCATGCTGTCAGCATGGAACCCAATGCAGGGCTCGAACTCAGGAACCAAGAGAGCATGACCTGAGCCGAAGTCAAGAGTCAGAGGCTCGACCGACTGAGCCACCCAGGTGTCCCCACCCATTTTTATAGCTGAGTAAACTGAGGCTTAAAGAGATACATAACTTATGCTGAATTACTAAGTGGTAGATTTGCGTTTTGGACCCGTGTCTGTCCGATTCCAATGTCCAGGAGCTTGTTTCAGTGAGGTGGTGAGGGGACTATTCCCTCCCGGTGGGCCACAGGCAGGGGAGTCACCCTGTGGGCCCAGGCTGGTCACAGAGGGATAAGTACAGCACCTGAAGGAACAGTGAGGGGTGCTCACACCCCAGGAGGTGGGATTTTGAGAGGTGCCTCAGAGGACTGTGGCCATTGGACCTCAAAGCAGATGAGAGCTGACGAGATTAAGCGAACACGTGCTGAGCAGCTTGGGGGGGTGGAAACATAGCCAATTGACAGATGGTGGTTGAGGGAGCATGAGGAGAGGGTCCCCAAGGTCCCGCAGCCATGCAGGTGGGGACTCACGGGCTGGCCAATCTAGAGCACGCAGCCTCCTATCTACCAAGAGAGGGACATTCACTTTATCCCTGTCATGTGATCCAGTAAAACTACACGGAGCGTTGACTCTATGCCTGGGCTTTTCATGCTGAAAAGAAAACTCACATTTTTATTCCTACCCTGCAGGTGGTTCTGGTCTGTAAGGAGATACGGAGACACATCTTGATGCAAGATTGACTCTTGGGGTGCCTGGGTGGCTCAGTAGGCTACGTGTCTGACTGTTGATCTCAGCTCAGGTCTTGATCTCAGGGTGGTGAGTTCAAGCCTCCTGTCAGGCTTCATGCTGGGCGTGAAGCCTACTTAAAAAAAATAATAAAAAATACGAAGATTGACTATCATGCCTGAAAACAGAGGTCTACCCACAGTGAAGGCTTCCTAGTACCTTCAGTGATCCCTTCTAGTGACATCGAAGACATTAAGGGAGACATTCCCTTAATTGGGGGGTGACTAAGTATGCCGTTTGGATAATTAGGCAAAAACAAGCCACAAAAAGAAATGGTGTTTCATTTTTCCTTCCATTTTAAGGCTCTTAGAACTGGGATTTTCCTCTTATTTTCATCTGGTGTCTGTTCTGCTTCCTGACCTTTAATGCTTAACGAGGGGAGAGACCGCTTTTTGTCAAGGACAGACCAAATACTCATAGACCTATAATCTGCTTTTTTAATTAGGGTCAGCCAATTTTCCTTCTACTTAGGTTAGCCACAGCTAAGCTCCTTGTCCAAGTTCACAGTTTCATTAAAATCCTAACATGATACTGACATTAACAGAGAAGAAGAGGTGAGAGAGGGAGAGAGAGAGAGAGAGAGAGGAGAATAACATCCAGCTAGGAAGAGCTTGTAAATACACACATTATGACTCATTCAACTTGATTCAGGATGACATTTCAACAAAGTTAGTTCTATAGGTCACAGGCTATCCTTTACCTTGAAGGAAGATCAGTTCGACAACGAACGCTCTGATTGATATATCTCACTAAACACAACCAATTGCATTGATTGTGTGAAGATATGTAAGTTGCTCTCAATGTGCAAAAATAGGAAAGAATGTCTGAAAGGCAAATCAGTTCATTGAAACTAAGGGTTTTCATTTTTTATTTTTTGCATAATTTGTGCTTAGTAGCATACTTCACCAGAAGGACCCCTCCAGGGCCCCTATTTTGAGTCATTGTTATTTAAAGATAAACTGCATCTTATGAAATTGTCAAAAATATTTGGGGTACAATCAGCCTCAGGGACTCATGACCACTAGAGCAGAGATACAGCCCATGTCCTCTATTTTTTGTGTCCTTTTTATTCCAGGTGTGACCTTCCACACTGTAAGTTTGGTTCGAAAATCAAAAGAGTTCTTTGTCTTAAAAAAAATGCCCGAAGTCAGAAATATATAATATTTCAAGGTGAGTTCTTCCAAAATGGTGATGTAAACCCAGATGATAACAAGGCATTGGCATCGCAAGGACAGATTTTTCCAAAATAAGAAGGCCCAGCCACACATGTCGTGTGTCACATCAACAGACACGCTGAGCCTGCAGTGATCATGTTTTATGCCCAACTTGTCATCTGCAATCCCCATTCTGGGCAGAAGGCACATGAGAGTAGGTGAGCCCTTTGCATTTTATAAGAACTCCTCAGACCTCTCCAAAAACATGGCTGCTTTCAGACAACAGTCCAAGACTCCACATACTGCTTGCTTCCTCTGCTGCATAATCTATTGGTAACTTTACTCCTCAGATCTCTAGTTCTGTGGGTCAAGAATTCAGCACGAATGGGGGCGCCTGGGTGGCGCAGTCTGTTAAGCGTCCGACTTCAGCCAGGTCACGATCTCGCGGTCCGTGAGTTCGAGCCCCGCGTCGGGCTCTGGGCTGATGGCTCAGAGCCTGGAGCCTGTTTCCGATTCTGTGTCTCCCTCTCTCTCTGCCCCTCCCCCGTTCATGCTCTGTCTCTCTCTGTCCCAAAAAATAAATAAACGTTGAAAAAAAAAAAAAAAGAATTCAGCACGAATGACCACCTGGTACTAGGAAGATGCATTGATGGTCTTAGAGGACTGGGTGATATCAGAGGCCGCTTGGCGAATCTTCTTATCTGAGTAAAGAGGCTTCTCAGGGACTGAGTTCCTGTTGTTCTTTCCTATTTAACTCCACTGAGTCCTTTCGGATGGTTTCCAGATAAGAGACTTCCTGTACCCTTATTCTGTCTGGGCTACTAGACTTTGCACTCCCAGATGCAAAATATCAGAGTGGTAAAGGGGAGCTTATAGGTAGGATCTTCTAAGATGCATTTTGTTTGGTCTACACAATGTTTTCTTAATTTAGGTGCCAATGGTTTCAAACTGGGAAGAGTTCGCATTGATAACTGAGTAGTGAAATTCCTGGTGCATTGGCAACCCCGGGCTTGAATTCTCATCGTTTAGCGATGTTTAGCTGGGATCAGCCGGAGCCCAAAAGAAGGTGCTTTCTTTAGACAGGGTGTGCACATTCCAGTTACCAAACACTCTCCTGACCCAGGAGACTTGGTCCACCATGTGACCTGCCAGGCCCTGCAGGCATTTGAGTTGTAGACCCCGGTGATGACACAAATAGATGACACAAATGACACCAGATGTGAGTCACAGGAACTGGCATAGCTGAAGGGGTCCACCGAGAGTCCAGAAGTCAGTTACCAGTACCTCAGAGGGTCAAGCTTGGTTGAGAATCCAAGAGGGAAGTAGGGGAGATGCAGTGTAGCTACAGAAAAGGAGGCAGGAATGGAGAAGTGGGGCATAGTTCCATGAGGAAGTTGTCCAGTTGCCCAGCCAGCCTTTGGTGTGAATCCCATGATAGTGTGAATAAACTCCCACTTCTACTTAGCCATGCCAATGATCTGCTAATTAATGTCATGATCTTGGACAGTTAACTTTTCTATATATAGATCTTATTATCCCAATGAGTTTCTAAGCAGAGCTGTGTGTGTGTTTTATGCGTGCGCAGGCACGCTTGTGTGTGTGTGTGTGTGTGTGTGTGTGTGTGTGTGTGAAAGAGAGAGAGAGAGAGAAGGAGACTATTAAAAGAGAATATATAGTACCAATATTTTTTCCCCTCCAAAAGAAAATTTGGGAAGTTTAATAACTCACGGGTGGGTTTCCAAACCCACTTGGTGATAAGATCTCAACACACACACACACACACACACACACACACACACCCCTCCTTAGGGTCATCTCACCATGGGGAAATGAGAGAACACGTTTAACTCTGCATTATAATAGAGCGATTTCTTGACGAATTAACAAAATACGTTTCTCATCAATGAGGCGGAAATTCCAAGTCACCATCATGTATTCTGTGACTTTCTTAACTGCCTTGTGATCTTTGGAGTTCGTTTTCCAGCATTTCTCATTTGAGGGGATGACAGAGTAGAAAAGGACTCGGGCTGAATAAATGTTTAAGGCAGAGGAAAAAGTCACATGAAGCCCGAAGTTACTTTCCTCCTAATAAAGTCCTGAAAAATAGAGAAAGACAGACATCGATTTGTCCTTGGACCAACTCAGAAAAAGGCAAGTCAAACAAGGGAAGCAGTGACGTTCCCTCGGCTCCTCTTTGAGGGTGAGACCCCACCCCTTTCCTCATAACCCAGCCCTGAAGCACTGGGAAGGTGGCTGCTGTGCCCCTCATCTGCATGCACTCTGGGGAAGGGGTCCCTTTCGCGCCCTTCCAGCACCTCCACAGTCTGAATTACTAAATCCAGGACTGGAAGCTGGGAGTGGACAGCGGGTAATTTTGTTCCAGGGCCAATTGCCATATCATACACAGAAAGTAAGCCATGGGCGGTTGGCAGATAAAATAATGTTAATAATTAAGGCTCATACGACTCTTTGCACACATTAACTAATGATGTCTTACAATGCCCCAGAGGCAAGGAAAGTAGTTACAACCTCCACTTTATTATTCATTCATCTATCCCAGAGATACTTACTAAGCACTTATGTAGCTGGTAATGTGAGCGGGGGACACAAAGAGAATAAGGCCGGTCCCAGCTTGAAGTACTTCACAGACCAATGGGGTGGGAAGGGAGAGGACACATCCTGGAGCTTTGGTCCCCTAGAGGGGCAAGGGGCACACTCAGCCTCAGTGGTGTAACCCACCCTTCCCCCATTCCCACACGTATACTCAGGTCCCCAAGCACCACTGAGAACCTGACCTCATGGAAAGTTGGGAAGGAAGGGGAAACTGTCTCCTGACATGTCTCCCCTCCTTGAATTCATTCTCAAATTCTGCTCATCAGCTCAGGTCAGATTTTTGCTCCTCCCTGCTCTCAATCCCTACTGGATTGCACACCAGAAGCGGGCTATTCGTTTTTGTACTCCCACGGTAGAGAGTGTCGGGCACAGAATAAACCGCCGAATAAAGTTTGCTAAATGGAAGAGATGTTGAGGCCTTTCCAAGCAGGTCACACCTGGGCCAGGCTGAGCAACTTCATGGGTAGGCAAGTCAGATTTCGTACAGGGGTGAAGGGTCACCATTTCTTTTAAAAAAAATAGTGCTTTCTCTACCTTCAAAAGCCTGGATTCTCCCCAGTAGGGTAGAATGCTTTCTGTAAATATTCCCAGGGGACTTTTAGGGATAAAAGCTAATAGGTGAAGACACACGAGTGTAAGTGAATTTGATCAAAGCATTCCTCAGAGCTGATCTGAACACGAACGGGGTCAGAAAAGAAGATTATAGGTATCAAATGAAGCCAGATAGAAGTGCAAGGCAGGCAGATGAAGTTCCTACTACCTGAGGCCTGAGGCCTCAAGACAGCCCCCCCCCCCCAAACAGAAGACCTCTCATAGAGACCTCCCCTCAGCCCTCCAAGAGACCTTCAACCCATCCGCCGGGGCAGGGACCTTTCTCGCTGACACTGTGACTTCTAAACTTTACTCCTCCTTCCCTTCAATACATATTCATTGGACGCTTATTTTAAGCCGGGTAGCGCTCTGAATGTTTTCCCATGTGTTGGTACACTTCCTGGAAAAAAAAAAAGGAAGCCCCACGGATCCAAAGAGGGAAAAAGGGTTTGTCTAAGGCAAGGGCCTAGATATTTCGTACATTCAACTCTGCTGTGCCTTACACAGTCTCTTCTGCATAGACCATTCTTTCTTGCTTCTGCTCTACCCTTCCACCCCATTACCCATTTAACTTACCTCCCCTCTGAAGTTCTGCTCAGGTGGCATGAGGACCTCCCTCTCTGCCCCCCTGTACTCCTAAACACATCTCTCTACTATGCATCGTACCAAACTGCATTACAATGATGTAGCCTGGTCTCTCTCCCACGAGATTCCTTAAAGTCTACATCTCATTCCCAACATAGCACTTGGCATGGGGCAGCCATTCAAATAATCCTGCTGAATGAATGAGCTCACATCTGCACACACGATGTTTGAACAGTGGGCAGGACTTCAGGGACCATGTGTGACAGGGAGGAGGCATGAGGAACTCAAGTTCAGCGCTGGAAATCAAGTGTGGGGAGTCACCAGGACTGAGGTGATGGCTGCATTCTTGGGGGGTGATGGAATTGTGAAGGAGATAGAAAAGATTCACGAGAGGGAAAGAAGCCAACCACAGAACGGAAAAACCAGTAGAAGGACCAAAAGATCGCAGTGTCTTAGGAAGACAAAGAGAAAAGGTTCCAAGATGGGATGTGTGGCCCCACATGGTGACATTCTGCAAAGGGGGTGGGAAAGGTGGGAACTTTTTGCATCAACTAGATTGCAGGAAACTAAGGAATTAAGTAGAGAATGGCTTTTATGTTCTTTTCAGGGATATGGTCAACTCAAGGACAGATATCATGTAAAACAAAGGAAAAGTTGAGATAATTTTGAAGAAAATATTTTTTGGATGAGCACATTTGTAAGTTGAAGAGGATGAGATAAATGTGATGACGAAATCACCAAAATAGAAGAAGCATATAATGGTCTCAGTTCCCAGAGGAGGTGGAAAGAGATAAAATCCAGAGCAGAGGGTTAATGCTAAATGGTGTTGGGGTATCTCCTACTCTGAACAGAGGAAGTGGGTAGTAACTCTACTTGAAGGAAAGACGGGATACTTGGCAGTTAAAGCACAGACTCTTGGCTTCAAATCCCAGCTCTGCCACTGACCAGATGTGAGGACCTCAGTGAACGTCTTTGTACGTAACTCTCATCATATGTAAAATAAGGATTATATTACTTCCTTCCTGGCTGGATTGTCATGACAACTGATATGACAGCTACTCTTTCCTCTGCCAAGATAAACTGGATGTCCAAGATAAGCTAGAAGAAAATGGGCAGCTTGGGAGTCTGATCTGCAGAGAGATAAGAGCAGAGGTCAAGCAATCCCAAATGAGTGGCAAATTAGAGACACAGCAGCAGAGTCCTCAATGCACCCAATGGCCTTGGGCAGGAGTCCCAAAGGTGTCCACAGCCCAATCCCTGGAACCTGTAAATATGTTATCTTAACAGCAAAAGGAACATTGCAGATGCAATAAATCATGAATCTTGAGACGGGGAGATTACCCTGGATTATCTGGTAGGGCCCAAAGTAATTATAAGGGTCTTAATAAAAGGAAGGCAGGGGGATCAGAGGGAGTAAAGAAGATGTGCTGAGGAAGAAGTTGGGATGATTCTCTTTAAAGATAAAGGAAGAGGCCACCAGTGAAGGAGTGCATCCAGCTTCTAGAAGCTTAAAAACACAGCGAAACATACCCTCCCCTGAAATTCCAGTAGGGGAGCTCTACTAACACCTTGATTTTAGCCTTGTGAGACCCATATTGGATTTCTAAACTTCACATGTGTGAAGAATATATTTGTGTCATTTTAAGCCACTAAGTCTGTGGTAATTTGTTCAAGCAGCGCTAGGAAGTAATAGAGGCAGGGAGCCCAAGGAGCTGACTCAGCTGGAGTGGCACAGAGGTAAGGCCAGGAAGCATGAGGCCCAGGGACTGACCTTGGTGTATATGGAGACCTGTATTTATTGCATCACCCAGATATTTTTCATGCTCTATCCCTCTTCAAGCCCAGGTGGTGAGATTGAACAATGAACTAAATGGAACAACTCATAAGAAAACAAACTTTGAATTTCAAGGCAAAACAGTAACAGACATTTTCCACTCAGTTTACTTAGGGAGAAGCCAGCAACTTGCCAGGGAGGCAAGGTATTATAATTAAACTCTAAATTAAACGGTGGCATCGCTTTATTCCTGAAAGCTTGATAGAACCACACTTATCTCGTTGCTAAGTATACCAGGGAGCTACAGAGTGTAAAAATTTGGCCCAACCTCCTAAATGGAAGATGGGCAGCCCAGGGAAGATGCTACGATGTGGACTTACTAGAATTTAGACATAAATATGAGAAAGTTTAGAGTCTAAAGTGTCAAAAGTTCTGCAAAATCTGCCAAGGAACTTTACGCTTTCATAAATCAAAGACCTCTTGCCTGTCGGCTGCCCTTCTGGCAGAAAACGACCGTCGTCACACACATTATGGGACATCAATGGGCCTCAGGTGGGTTGTGAGGTAGGAACCCCATCTGACAGATGAGAAAACTGAGGCTCGCAAGGCACAGCAATGAACCCAAGGCCACAAGGCTAGTGAGAGACAGAGTGTGATTTCCTGACTCACTCTGGTGTACTTTCTTCCAAATCAGGCTGTCTCCCGGGAGCAGATGTCAGAAAAAGGTTCACGGTACATACCTAGCAGCCCCGTGGAAAGAAACAATGGTTCTTGAGCAACAAATTCCTAAACAACTCCTCTTTGTGTCCCAAGGATACAAAATGTTGATTCCAAGGGGCCCACGCACACCGATGTTGATAACAGCACTACCAACCCTAGCCAGCATATGGAAAGAGCCCAAACATCCATCGACTGACGAGTGGATAGAGGAGATGTGGTATATATACACAACGGAATATTACTCGTTGAGAATGAGTAATTTGCAACGATGCGGATGGAGCTAGAGTGTGTGATGCTAAGCGAAGTCAGTCAGAGAAAGACAAATCTATGATTTCACTCACATGTGGAATTGGAGAAACAAAACAGGTGAACATAGGGCAAGGGAAGCAAAAATAAGATAAAAACAGAGAGGGAGACGAACCATAAAAGGCTCTTAAATACAGAAGACAAACTAGGGTTGCTGGTGGGGTGTTGGGTGGGGGGATGGGCTAAATGGGCGAGGGGCATTAAGGAGGCCACTTGCTGGGATGAGCACTGGGTGTTTGTTATATGGAAGTGATGATTCACTGAATTCTACTCCTGAAACCATTATTACACTACATGTTAACTAGCCTGGATTTAAGTTAAAAAAATAAAAAAATAAAAAACCAATTCCTAAACTCTTTCTCCCTCACTTCCATCTGGCCTGGCTCTACAGACGCTCTACCCCTTGGCATGTATTGTGCTAATGGATCAAGGAAAGAAAGGAAGATCTGTAGCCATCCCTTAAGTTTCCTTGCTCCTAATTATAACCTTTTAAAGGCCACGAGGAGAATTCCTCAAAGGATTTTGCTGAAGGCCTGGGTCCACGTCAACGGGATGTTTTGTGAACCATGCGGGACTCGGGTAGTTCTTGCTAAACAACCTGTGTTGAATTAGAAGTTTCCGCCGATGAACAAGAACCAATGTTCCGTAAGTAGAATAAGCAAGAAGGATTAAATTCCCCTCTTTCATTTTACAGAGCAGGAAGCTGCAGCTACAGATCCCATGTTTAGGGCTTTCAAGTTGGCACTTTCAGATTCTGGAACGTGGAGCTCATGGGGGTGAGGCAGAGGTGGCTCAAGAATTAAACCATCGTTGTTCCCTGTAAATGTGGTAGTGGGGGGCCATGCTGAGTCAGGAGATATCTTTGAAAACAGTAGGGGACCCAAATGGTTAATATATTATGCCTGTCTATCTGCCATCAGTTCATCAACCCAACCCCTTTGTGGTCTAATCTGATTCATCCACAGTATAATATAGGCAGTGATTAAGAGCATAGGCTTTGGAGCCAATTATATTTGAGTTTAAATCTTAACCCTGTAATTGAGTAGTGCTTTGACCATGGATAAATCACTTGATCTCTCTGTGTCTTCATTTCCTGCTCTGTGAAATGGAGATAAGAATGCTCATTTATTAGAGTTGTTCGGATTGGAAATAACAAATCTAAATTACTTATCCATACTTGGTGTTAAATAAATGTTGGATATTATTATTGCTATTAATATTACTATCATCATTGTCTCCCTGATTCGCAATTCTTGTAAGTATGGACACATCATGTATTTGGAACTCAGTACAATCTCTAACAATATGCGAGTGTGTGTTTAACAGAGATAAAATGGAGTTAAGGAAATACTTATACATTTATTGGAGATTAATGATATCATATAATTTCTCAAGAGGGAATGAGTCACCATATTCCTCCTTTGGTAATGTATTATTAATGATGATTTCCTTGAGATACATTAAGAGTGGATTCAGGACAGAGAGACAGAATGAGAATTTACCCAGTGTCGATGCTTCAATTAATCAACTTCTGTTTCTGTAAATAGCCCTAAGTGAAAGAATCAAACTATTATGTTTTGTAGATGAATAATCAGCAAATGCTCAGAAACTCATCTGTCATGGTCTAGTTTTGCCGCCTGACAAGAATAATGAAGCCAGCATACTCTGAATTCATAAAAAGTCTGGGTTGTGGTTTACATGAGGTCCACATTTAATTAGGGTAGAACCAGCAGAGAGATTGAATGCCTCCCTGGCTTGGCAATGGTGTGGAAGACTTTATCATCTGTCCTTCTCAGATGCAGGCATTGAAAACCACGTGCGGGGAGGTTCCCAGGTGGAGGTTGATTGTGTAGTTCCGTCTTGGGACTGGAAACTTCTTTTCACCAGGAGTGGACTGTATTTAAAGAAGTCTGTTCTTGTTGCTTACCATTCCAAAGATGTGTCAAAAAAGACAAGATTTAAAGGTAGTTGGGGTGCCTTTTGATTTCATTGCTAGTGTCAAATAAGTAGAAACCTAACCCTGAAATATTTTATATGTCAACGTTGTATAAGGCACAAGTGCGTAAGATTTATTCCAATTCTATAAGGAGAATTGCGGGGGGCGGGGGGGAATAGAAGGGCCATACCTTTATTTTGCAATTGTATTGAAAGTGATAGTAATGTGGTTTTCTGTGGGAGAATGGAGTTTTGTTTATTTAAATGCTGAATATCATGTACTAGAATCCAAAAGGATTTCTCACCTACCTTAAAATAAGAGATAAAAAATCACGAGAATAAAAAGAAAGAGACTGGTACCTGTGAACGTTGATATGGAGCAGGCCACAAAAGCAATAACTGTATTAGTAAATGAAGCCCCACACTGTATAGTGTTTCTGTAAAAACTCATGTCAGGCTGGTATGTCTTCAGCGGATACTAAACTGAAAAGAAACCTACCGTATAAAGTAGGTTGAGCCAATTCCCATCAAGTAAATGCAGACAAAGTAAATAGATCAGGAAGGGCGCCCGGGTGGCTCAGTCGGTTAAGGGTCCGACTCTTGATTTCAGCTCAGATCACGATCTAACAGGATATGGAGCCCTGTGTTGGGTTCCGTGCTACCAGCACAGAGCCTGCTTGGGATTGTCTCTCTCTGCCTCTCTCTGCCCCTCCTCTGCGCTCTCCCTCTCTTTCTCTCTCTCTCAAAAATAAATAAACATTTTAAAAATAAATAAATAAATAGATCAGGAAAGATTGGCACAAAGGAAATAGCAAAGCCCAGTAAATTTGAGTGAATACCTGTATCGACAGCCACAATACTTAACGAAATGCCGGTCTTGGCTGTGACGTTGAGGGTGGCCACGTGGCCACCAGGGAACGCACCAGCAATGCTGTCCTCTGGTAAATTCCACTTGTCAATTGATTTTCTATTTGCACGCACTTACTTCTTTCTCCCAATGCACTTCTAAATTTTGATAATACTTAAATGTGTTTTAGAGTTAGGCCAATAATTACGTAACACAGGAAATAAATTTGTGTGAGTTCCGGTTTGTGGAGATCCACTGGAAATAAAGCACAAATATCCTGCCACCCATGGCTAGATGATCATTTATCTTTATGGGCATTCAACTTTGGCAATGAGTTGACTCAGGTGAGCTGAGTGGGTTTTTTTCTGGATTTCGTTTTCCATGAGATTCTACAGCAGCCTCACCAACAGCAAAACAGGAAGCTATGAAAGAGGAAAAAAAATAAAACACTTTTTATTGCATGTTTCTTTATCACAGAGGCACAAACATAAAGTGCACTCTGCTTTGTCTCCTATGTCTTACAGTGTACTTACTAGTTTTGAGGAACTTGCTTTGTGTCTCCCTCTCGCACCCCCCTCTTGACTGGCATGAAGAAACCAAGGAACTCCGGTTAAGTTCTCTGAATCTGATTCCCACTGAGGCATCTATGCAAACGGTGCTCCTGGAGGTAGGTGGCAGGGAGCTGCCATTTGACAACAAAGAACTTTTGGGAAAATCCAATGACCATATAGCCGTGGAAGGTGTGCCTCATTCTGCCCAGGTTTGATTTCTATGGATATGTGAGGGGGCCCTTTCTCTTTTTTCTTAAACCACCTCTGGCCTTCAATTTAGCAGACTCTCCTCTTGGAAACTAAAATGAAACATTTTAAAATGGTGTCTGGTTCCCATTGCCCCCTTGAAATTCAGAAACCCAGACTTTGACCGGGGCTCTCTGCTTTTCATGGCAATGCAGTAATTTGAATAAGTTCGGTATGAACCCATCCTCCTTTTTCTAGGACATAATTGGACAAATAGATGATACAACCGGGCCTTACCTAGGGTGTCGTTTTTGTGAATGATGCTTTTTTAAATCAGATATAACAAGCACATGTTAAGGAACAAGGACCGACTTCCTATGTGGAGCCACTGTCTGCAAAGTCCCCAAGAAAACTGGCTCAGAACCTGCATAGAAGAACCCAGTCCCAGAGGTGGTGGGGAAGGTGACTCCCAGCAAGCCAGAGACCTTAGCAAATTTGAGAGACCTCAAGGTAGGAATTCATTCAAATCTATAGTAACTGCTGGTGAAACCTGGTGGAGTGTCCCAGACTTGGTTTCGTAGCTTTTGGAGAGAAGACTAAATAATGTAGGCCTTTAATAGTCCAATCTGATCAGAGTTCATTCTCAGGCATTTGTGGATGCTTACTACTATATAGCTCTGGGTTTGCAAAACAAACTCGAGGGTCCCTATATGGTCAATTAACACTCTTGCTATATCTTTGCAAATAATCAGGTCAAATAAAAGAGAGCAGCGTCTTTGTGTGATCAAGAATAATCTTCGAAGATTATTTATAATCACTGAGGACAGAAGAGAAACTCTCAGCAAAAATATCCCAAACTTGGAAATAAACAAGAGATTCCTCACCATTGTTCTCTGCAGTCCTAAACTCAACTTTCTATTGACTGGATTACTTTACTACTCCACAGGACCAGAAGTTACATTTCAGAGTTGTTCATGGAGAGATGCAAATAATTTCTGGTCAATGAAACAAAAAAAAACCCCAATGGCCTTGCTAATTGCCCTGTGAGATACTAATCAATAGTGACTCTAACTAAGCAATCTTACCCTAACTTGTTTTATATCCATATAGCAAGTTATATATGCTCTTACATATAACAAGATACAACATATTTTACATAAGTTTTATTTTCTAATTTTTTTTAAGTTCAGACAAATTCTGGATTTATAGGAAAACTGCAAAGATCATACAACAGTTACCATATACTCCATGCACAATTACTCCTTACATTACCGTGGTATATTTGCTACAACTCAAAAGCAACATTGGTATATTACCATTATATAACTCCACACTTTACCCAAGTTTCACTGGTATTTTTTTTTCCTTATGACCTTTATTCGTTCCAGGATCCTATCAAGGATATCCCATTAAATTTAGGAGTCGTGTCTCCTTAGCCTCCGCTGTCTGTGACAGTTTTTCAGGCTTTCCTTGTATTTGATGACCTTGACAGTTTTGAGGAATACTGTCAGGCATCTTACAGAATGCCTCTTAATTTGAGCATATTTGATGTTTTTCTCCTGAGTCTACTAGAATTATGGGTTAAGGTCGATGACCACAGAAGTGGAGCGCCATTCTCATTATATCACATCAAGGGTGCATGCCACTAATGTGACTTATCTGCGATGATGTTCAAACCGTGATCTCTTGGCTGAGACGGTGCCTGTCAGGTTTCTCCACCTACGTCACTTCCCCCCACCGTCCATACCCCCTACTGTTTGGAAAGCAGTCATTAAGCCCAGTCCACAGGTGGTGGTGGTGAGGAAGGTTCTAGCTGCACTTCTAGTAAAGGGAGTATCTGTGGAAATTATTTGGAATTCTTCTGCACAGGAGATTTGTCTCTTCTCTCCCATTTGTTTACTCATTCAATTATTTATTTACATCGGTTTATACCAGTTTAGACTCACAAATACTCATTTCGCACTTTGGGCCAAATCCAATACTACATTGTTTATTTCACTGCTCCCATCATCCCTCCTTTGCCCATTGGGAGCTCTTTCCAGTTGGCCCTGAGACCCTTTGCCATGCCCTCATATTTGGTTTTCAACGCTACACCTCAGGTTTCTTATAAGTAGAAGAGGGAATCGTAAAGTTAGCCTTTCAGTATTGTGTGAGAATTTGTGACACACAAGAATGATAATAATAACCGCATTCGCAGAATACTGATCACACGCCAGGTGCTATTGTAAGCACTTATAACGATACCAACTCATTTCAAAGAATCGGTGTCTCACAAGTGCCCAGCTTCGTGTCTGGCACGTAACCTCATGTTCAAAACCTGAGACCACTCATGGGGGGGTGACCCCAATTCCAAGTGGGCAGCTCCCGGTGCAGGACACGGATGCCTCCATCGATGGGTCATGCCAGGTGGGCCAACTATAAATGACACACAGTGAGAGTAGGAGTCCATATTGCACGCTCTCGCCCATCATTCAGCCTGGCCTCAGAGGTCTGTCTTCTCACTGACAGTTCCATTAGGAGACATGTCATGACTGGTGTAGTCGGCGTCCTCCAATCACCAAAGCATCTAACCTCAGCAACCTTGAAGCTTTGGTCCTTATTAAAGATTTTGGGGGTTAGCTGCGGGCTCAGCCCGGAGCTTTCCTCTGTTTGGAAATAGAGCCGAATGTCAGACGTGAGCTGGACTGGGTCACGTGGCTTCTTCTCCCGCTTCCTCCACGACTTTTATTTTTAAAAGATGTTTTTCTTTGAGGCTTTTGCTGAGGAAATTTCTCCCGTATTAGATGCTTAACAGCCAGAAATAACATAAAAAAAGGAATCTTGCTCTCCGTATGAAAACTTTGTTGAATGATGAAGAGCAAAGGCTCTCATTAACATCATCCATCATCTTTATAAGGGATAAAATTAGAAAAATTAGGCTAATAGGTGCAGCCATAGCCTCATTATTTAAGAATCAAATATTAACAAGGGTGTTTATACCACCTAGTGTCTGAGGTGAATAAAATGAAAAAACGAACAAGTCTGCTAAGTCCTACAACATTCACCTAAAGCTGCAAGTGCCTTTGGTGGAAAACTTGAAAGCAATGTACAGAAAGAGATAAAATTAAATTATTTGCTGTATTCCCATACAGAAGCAACGGCAAGGAGGCTACCAAATGAGAATGCCAGAGGCTCCCTTCGCTCAGGTGAACTCTGCAAAATTACACAGGGGATTTCGAAAGAAAACTCAAAGGTAACATGCAGACGAAAAATGATTTATTCTTTTCAATAAGCCCTCTGGAGGTGAGGAAATAGGATTCAGGCCTGGTTTGGCACAAGAGTCTAAAAACACTCACACCTTACTTAGGTCTGCAGAATGCGGAAGACAGTCACGTTGAGAATGAGAATGGGAGACGTGGAGAGACAGGAAAATACAGAGAGACTCTGGAGGCTGGGTTTCCCCACTCCCCCCCCCTTGCCATCTCCACCCCTGCCCCGCCCACGGTAACATGCACCTGCATAAATAGGTCCGTTACAAATAATGTGCTGGCTACTGTTGGCATCTTTCCGCGGCCACATTCTGAAAAAGGAGAGGCCTAGAGTCTCTGGAACCCACCAGAGGATTGTGCTGAGTCATTCTGAAACAGCTCCGAGGGGACAGAGAAAGGAGGTGCTTTGATAGAAGCGGGGAAGTTTCCAGACAGGCCGGGAGGTTGGAGCATCCGATGGTAGGGAGGGGGATGAGGATTTCCATGACAGCAGAAAACCAGGCCTCTCTTGTCTGCTTGCTTGCCAGGGCAGCAACAGAAGGGTGAAAACCCTTAGGCAAATGTGTACATTTCTCTTGCACTGCAAATCACAAGATGATTTTTTGTGTGTGTGTACAATATACAGTTCCTCGTTGGGATCATACACCATACAAGTCCCCATCGCTGCTTCTGGAAGCAGCCATCAAGAAAACAAGGGAAAGAGGGGCGCCTGGGTGGCTCAGTTGGTTAAGCATCCAACTTTGGCTCAGGTCATGATCTCGCGGTCAGTGAGTTTGAGCCCCGCGTCGGGCTCTGTGCTGACGGCTCAGAGCCCGGAGCCTGTTTCAGATTCTGTGTCTCCCTCTCTCTCTGACCCTCCCCTGTTCATGCTCTGTCTCTCTCTGTCTCAAAAATAAATAAACGTTAAAAAAAAATTTTTTTTTAATAAAAAGAAAAAAAGAAAACAGGGGAAAGAGAAAAGGGTCCACGACTCCTTCAGCGTCCCACCCTCCTGCCTTGTTCTCATGGGGTCCAGTTGCCCCTTGGCACGTCCACGGTGGAACCAAACAACACAGCCACACTCCTGATGGCGCTGTGCTCCCAGCATCCCCCTTTGATGCCAGCCCCAGCGCTAAGACGCACAGTCATCTCATTGAGACATTCACCTTTCACTCATCGTGTATCTCCGGCATGCAGACGCCACGCTAGGTAGTGACATTACGGAGGCGAGCGCTCCCTGAGTGTCCAGTCCGCTAAGGGCAGACACTGGAACAGAGAGCTCTGCTCCAACCACAGTGCACAACCTGTGCAGCAGCAACTCTGTGGCTGCTGGAAGCTCGGCGGTGACAAAATCAGCTCCAGACCTTGGCCCTTCTACCTCCCGGTTATCCCAACTCTTTCAACTTCTCTGGACCTTAGTTTCTGCATCTATAAAATAATAACAGCGCCTACTTTCTAGGGTGGTCGTGAGGTTCAAATAAAACAAAAGTGATAGCTGATATTTCTTTTTTTTTTTTTTTTTAATTTTTTTTTTCAACGTTTATTTATTTTTGGGACAGAGAGAGACAGAGCATGAACGGGGGAGGGGCAGAGAGAGAGGGAGACACAGAATCGGAAACAGGCTCCAGGCTCTGAGCCACCAGCCCAGAGCCCGACGCGGGGCTCGAACTCACGGACCGCGAGATCGTGACCTGGCTGAAGTCGGACGCTTAACCGACTGCGCCACCCAGGCGCCCCAATAGCTGATATTTCTTGAATGACCATTAGGCGCTGCTCTAAGAAGTGTCCATTTGGGCAGTGCACGGAAACCACACGGTATCCTCTGAGGGACTGGCTTCCATTGCCCTCTTTATGCAGAGGAGGAAACAGAGGCACGGGGAACTTAAGGAGTTTGTCCAACGCCAAGCAGTTTGGTAAACAATAGAGCCATGAACGTTAGAGTTAATGTACTGTGAAAAAATTAATTGAAATAAATAGTGAGTGGTTTCGTAGACATGCAAACACAATTTTGCAGTAAATCAAAGAAAAGAGTGACTAGTCTACTTGCTGATTAGGAAGGGGATATCATTTGAGCTGGGTCTTAAAGGGTGACTGGGATTTCACCAAATGAAGATAAAGAGGAAAGAAATATTAAATATAGATTGGAGCACTTGCCAGTCATGAGGTATGAAATAGCCTGAAATGGAGCTGGAGAGGGGGTGCATGAAGCCCAATGGGGCTGAGGTAGAGGGATTTCTGGAAGGAGGGGCTAGAACTGGAATGCCAGGATTTTTAGCCTTAGCCAGTCTTACCTTCCATACACACAGCCTGGGCTCTGTATGCACAGTGAGAGTTCTAATATCATCCTCTAGGCAGTGTGTGGCCACTGGAGTCCTTGAGCAAAGACTGGGGGAGGGTACATAGTTTTGTAGGTGGACAACCAAGAAGAGAGGTCGGGCCAGGCAGAAGTATGGAGACGCTAGCAGTGACAGGAAGACCAGCGAGGGGATCCTTGCAATAATCAAAATGGGATGTGATGATGTCTCCAAAAAAATATAGCAGCAATAGGAATGCAAAAGAAGCAACGGAGTGAAGAGATCTTATGAGATACAATTGGAAATAGCTGGTAATGAGTTGAATGCATCTATTTACTCAACAAACAGCAAGTGAGAACCCAGTGTGGATAAACCAAGGAACAGCATTAGGGACCAATAATGTATGTGCTTGGTGATGGAGAAAAGAACACAGCCTTCCCCTAAGGGAGATTGTGTAAAAGCTTTTCATAGGGAAGGAATGCAAAGGTGGGAATGGGAGAGCTTGTCTGGGGACATGTCATGTTTGACAGGTCGGGTCGAACCAAGACTGGAAATATGAGTCTAAAACTGAGAAAACAGTCCAAACTCAATAATATAAATTCAGGAGTCCTAGCATCCTCACAGAGAGAGTATCATTTGACTTGAACATGCATTCGGTAATTTGGGTTAGGCCAAGATTTGTTATCTCCATTTCACAGGGTCTGCAGACCTTGCACGGCGATGCATCGTCTTGGCAATTGACATCCTTCTTGCAAAGGCAGGACCCACGATGTCCAGCGTGGAGTGACGCTGCCACAGGGATCCTTCTGTTGGGGGAGAGCTAGGATCTCACGTTTTATCCTCCCTCAACCCTCAGCACTCATGATACCTGGAGGAAACACATCTCAAACAGAGGTCCACATGAAACAATTTTTTTTTTCCTGCCGAATTTAACAATCTATTGCTCTCACGGTGGGTTTTGACGTTTTAGGCTTGTTTACTGGGCTTCCCTGACCCCTCTTTCCACAACTAGAGCTATTATTATTACAAGGGTGTTCTCTGATAAAATACACAGTAAATCTTGCTTTCCGGAGCCCTGCAGTGGAATCTGAACCTGGCAAAGAGCGGCCGGCAGATTTCCCAGGGAATCAAATGCCATTTACACTGAGAGCTGAGAAGTACGTTTGAATCCGACTCCTCCTCGCCCAGCCGACCCCGCGGTTCACTTCACTTGTAAAAATGTTATTTCCCTGTCAGATATTCCCAGAGCAAGCTCAGCTAGTAGATGATGCATCTGTAAGAATGTTTACTCACCCCAAGTCTTTGCTGAGGGCTACAAATACACTTGTCAGCATCCTGTCGCACAGTTTGGGTCCCAGCGTACCCTCCTTCGATCACACACCAAACATGTACAAAACACCGACTGCTTGCATAGCACTTCTCTGCGTGTTGGGGGAAACAGTAATAATATTTATAGAGCACACGTAGCTGGGCACCAAGCACTGTGCTGTGTAATTCATTTGTATGTGCCCTTTAATCCTCACTGTGTCTTTTATTCTGTAGTGTTTAATAGTTTCACTTTTACGTTCCCTTTGCACGATACATGGAATACACTAAATACTTGGTAAATGATTTCAGGATAGACAGGCATCCCCACGTTTTGACAGTTTACGTCAAGCCACTTGGCTTTTTTTTTTTTTTTTAATGTTTATTTATTTTGGAGAGAGAGAGAGAGCACAAGCAGGGGAGGGGCAGAGAGAGAGGGAGACACGGAATCCGAAGCAGGCTCCAGGCTCCGAGCTGTGGGCACAGGGTCCGACGTGGGGCTCGAACTCACGAACCGCTAGATCGTGACCTGAGCCGAAGTCGGAGGCTTTAAGCGACTGAGCCACCCGGGCGCCCTAGGCCACCTGGCTTTTATGAAAGACCTAGTCAGTGCCCGTTTTCACTAACTGAAAGAAATCCAAAGAGGATTTTTGCTTTTCCAAAAAAAAAAAAAAAAAGTGACAAAAGCATTTAGCATTTGTTTTGCGGCAAGCAGAGGCGCAATGGAGGCAGCGTGCACCTCGAACAGCAGAAGTGGCGGCCGCCAAGCTCCTTCCCCGGGAACCACAACGACATCTCAGCCTGAAGCCGCCAGACCTTTCAACTGCCTGTGAGCATCTGCGCCTTATCTCCATTTATTTTGTGCATCCGTTAGCAAGATTGTCCCAGGCTACGAGGAAAGCCTAAGGGAGGTTATTTTTTGGGTCTGAGAATGCTCGGAAATATTCCCATGTAAATTAAGGGTAATTGCTTCTTCACTTTACGCCATTTCGGTTTCTGAAAGGAAAGCTCTCCTTTCATACCACAGGGAAACATGTATAGAGTAAATGAAGGAATGGACTGGAAGATGAGTCTCTTTTGCAACGGAGTGTTTGTTGGTCGACAGCAGTTCTCAGTGTGCCGCTCAGAAAGAAGCTTGCAATCAGGCTGTAAGTACAAAACAAGCACAAATGAAGCGGCAAAAACACCCATACAAAGCCACGCAATATATAAATAAGCAGAGTTGGCAAAGGGTGAACGAGTCAGCTGAGTGCCCCGGAGGGGGGAAGAGCTCGGAGCCTGATAAGGACAACCAGGAAAAGTTGCACGGAGCAGACACACAAAAGCAGTGGAATTTGTACAAAGCCTCGCGGAAGTGGGAAAAATGACCAGTGACCACAGTTGTCTTATTTCTTGGCTAATGCTCACCTCCCTGTGCCAGCACATACCCTGGAGATCAATAACTCCTTAGCTGTTGTTCTCACATAATTGAAAAACTATAGGGGAACTTTTGGCCCACCTTTAAGGACGAGTCATTGCTTGACAGCTCTATAGAGAGAGGACTTGAATTTCCTCCAAAAATGCTGGTGCTGACACCCAGCAGCCCAGAGTAAGCCTTTCAGTAAAAACTCAATAACCTCTTTGCTATACTTCATGAAAGAGGAAAAGCGAACACTTTTTCTGACAGTTACTTAACCTCTTCTAGCCGGAGTCGCTCATCAGTAAAACAGGAATGTCCTCTGTCTCTCGGAGGTGCTGTGAGGAGAAACTACAATAACCAGAGTTTCATAGCTTCCAGGTAAGGAGGATTCCTGACTCTATATTATCTGTTTCTGGAGAGATTTAGGGTGATCTTTGAGATTAAACGTAGGACTCTGTCCAATTCTAAGAGTTGTTAAGAATCCATATCAGGGTTTCTCAACCTCTGCATTTTCCACCAGACAATTCTTTGTTGTGGCGGCCCTCCCGCACATTGAAGGGTTGTTAGCAGTGTCCATGGCCACCACCCACCAGATGCCGGTAGTATTTCCTCAGTCATGACAACCAAATGTCTCCAGACGTTTCCAGATGCTCCTCACCCCACCCTTGGGGAGGGGCGGGGGGGTGGTGTTTTGCCCAGTTGAGAAGTGAGGTATATGTTAGTCCTTTTTCTAGCTTTCACTGCAAATGATAAAATAGGGCATTTTGTAGTCTCAATAAATCGAACTAAACATGCAAATGATGGATGGATGGATGGATGGATGGATCAATCGATTGATGGATGATGGACAGATGGATGGATGGATGGATGGATGATGGATGGATGGATGATGGATGGATGGATGGATGGATGATGGATGGATGGGTCGATGGATTGATGGATCGATGGATGGATTATGGATGAATGCATCCATGGATATGTTGGGGAATGAGAGACTTTCATACCTAAGCCAACTGAGAGTAAAGTTAAGACATCGTTCCACACTCCATGCTAGAAGATAAGAAAAACAAATGTGGTCAAGGAAATGCCTCAAAGAAAGAAGTAAATTGCAATGGGAGATAGAGACATGCCTAGGACAGCCAAAAGCCAAGTTTCACTGTGATGACATGGGAAAATAATTAGTGTAATTAGACTGTATATTCTCATCAAAGTAGACACTATATAGCATTTATCTTTGTCACCTAAATAGCAACTGGCACTTAATAAATGTCTTATTTCTGATAAATAAACATCAATGAATTTGTCCAGGAGATCCATTTGAAAAGAGTCGGGCCAGAGCCACCTGGGTGGCTCAGCCGCTTAAGCTTCCAACCTTGGCTCAGGTCATGATCTTGCAGTTCGTGAGTTCGAGTGCTGCATCAGGTTCTGTGCTGACAGCTGACAGCCTGGAGCCTGCTTCAGATTCTCTCTCTCTCTCTCTCTCTCTCTCTCTCTCTCCCCCCCCATTCTGCCCCTCCCCAGCTCGTGCTCTGTCTCTCTCACTCTCAAAAATAAATAAACATTTAAAAAATTTAAAAATTAAAAAAAAAAAAGAAAAGAGTAGGGCCAAAGGAGTGTCCCAGGTGACAAGAATAGCACTCGCAAGGTGTAGAGGAGGGAATGTGCACACTTCACTTTGACTGCTCAATCCCATGCAATCTGTAGCCTAGACATCTACAAAAGCATCTAAAGGTTAGTGGATACCATTTAAAAAGAATGCATTCTGTCTTCACATTTACGTAATGCTCATTAATATTTAATTTAGCATATAGAAGATATCGATACAATTTTGTTGAACAACAACAAAAAATGGATACACTGAAACCACAGGACTCTAGAATTCAGGGTTTTGCTCAAAGCACAGAGGAGGCACTTAGCTCAGCAGGTAGTAAACTGGCAGTATTTCTTACCCGTAAGAGGTAATAAAAGCTAAAACTATACGTGATATTAATCATTTCAAGAATAGTACAGCCATTGGCAGAATGGCATGTGAGATTGTTCTGAGCAAGATTTGAATTTGGCTCTGTTACTTAATAAGCACATGACTGTTCCCTCCAGGATGTCCTCTCCTTGTGTGTCAATGGGAGTACCTTCCCTAAAGATTGCTTTGACAATTGTGGTGGCTGTTCATTACCTTGTAGACTCAGTTTCTTGCCTCTGTTAGAGAACAGATCCCCCCTTCCATCCCAAATGCAGGCTCCTCATCAGTCTAGGGATGGGGACATGATCCACCAGGCCCAAGAATGTTCAAATAAGAAGTGAGAGTGTGTATTTTTTTTAACTATAACAGTGTGTCCCAGCAATGTCCAAAATAAGAGACATTATTACAAGGATTATTCATGAATACTGACTATAGCATTCATATATTTGCACTTGACAAATATTCATTGAGCACTACTAACTCAGTGTCCAGCATAATGTCACATCTCTACACACACTTTCATTAATCCCCAAGAAAACCACAAGAACAAGGAATTATTAGCATCTCTATTTTACAAATGAGGGGATTAAGAACAGAAAGGTTGGAAGGCCTGAGTGGCTCAGTGGGTTGAACATCTGACTCGTGGTTTTGGCTCAGGCTGTGATCCCAGGATCATGGGGTTGAGCTCTTAAGCACTGAGCATGGACTGCTTAAGATTCTTTTTTCTCTCTCCCTCTGTCCCTCTCCCATGCTAGCACTCTCACTCTCAAATAAATAAATAAATAAATAAATAAATAAAAGAACAGAAAAGTTGATTCACTTTCCCACCTCTATTCACTCCCTCCCTAAGTGAGGGAGCCAAGATTCAAACTCACATTTTTATGTGCATATTACTGTTGCTGAACCTTCCAGAATATGGTGTGTATGTCATCCCACTTACTCCCAACTACTTTGGTGTGTATTTTCCAAGAACAAGGATATTCTTTTACATATCCACAATATAACTCATGATTTTTAATATTGGTACAATATTATCATATAGTAATAGTTCATTTTAAGATTCCACCAACCGTCCTCAAAATATCCTTTGAAGAATTTTTCTGATCCAGAATCCAATGCGATATCAAACATTACATTTTTTTCATTTTTTTTTTTTAATGTTTATTTACTTTTGAGAGAAAGAGAGACAGAGTGAGAGCGGGCGAGGGGCAGAGAGGGGGAGACACAGAATCCAAAGCAGGCTCCAGGCTCTGAGGTGTCAGCAGAGAGCCCAACATGGGGTTGGAACTCGTGAACCATGAGATCATGACCTGAGCCAAAATCGGATGATTTACTGACTGAGCCACTCAGGTGCCCTTAAAACATTACATTTAATTGTTTTGTCTTTTTAGTCTCCTTTAGACAGGGAAATTTTTTTAATGGGTACATTTTTTAGGCCTGGGGCTAACCGTAACATGACGCATCTAGTCTTGCTATGACCATAGTCTCCACACTCTCAGAATGGTCCTTGCCTTCCTTTTCTAAGGGGAAGGAAAATCTATAATCTCTCTTAAAATCAGAACTTCATTGCTCCTTAAAAGTTACTGTCACTGAGCAAGTTGGGGGCCAAGTGGAAAAGCAGCATACCAAGGCAGCAGCCAGAATAGTTGATTGGATTGGATTGGTTTGGATACATACAGAAAGATTGAACAAATAAATAAAAATACTGAGAATTAATGGAAAGCAGGTTTTCACTGTCAGAGAAAGGAGTCACAGATAAAAATTTAAAAAACAGAATGACTCTTTTGGGTTTTGGGGGATTAGATACAAATTGAAGGTAATTGTGTGAACTACTCATGATAATGATAGATAAAAGGATAGGAAGAGAGAAAGGGGGGAGGGGAGGGGAGGGGAGGGGAGGAGAGGAGAGGAGAGGAGAGGAGAGGAGAGGAGAGGAGAGGAGAGGAGAGGAAAGGAAAGGAAAGGAAAGGAAAGGAAAGGAAAGGAAAGGGAGGAATGGGTGTTTTCTACCATGTCTGCTGCTAGGGCCTAGAAGCAATGACATCCCAGGGGCAACAAGCACAGTATGTGTCCAGATCATGGTTTCTTAATATTATTCTCCTTGGAGAAATGGCTGATTCTACAGCTGGGTCTGATAAAGTACAAATGAGTCCAGAGGCTAAGGAAGGCCTCAAAACATGGTGTCAAAGAAACACAGAAGTCAGCCTGACCAGGTTCTCATAGCCAATCTGAGACAACTTGAGATTAAATAAATTAAAGTAATTGTAAATCACACATTAAATTAAATAGGACTCTGTGAGTCCCTACTGATATAAATAAATAAATGAGGAAACAAATAAGGAGAAGAGAAAGGGTCTTTCCTACAGCCAACTAAAAAATATAATAGATTAGACAAAATACCTTTTGGCCCCCATTATGATAATCATTCATTCAGGCAGAAATCATTCAATGAAGGCTAAAACTAACAAATAAAATCTTAATACAGAAAAATATATCTACACAGTCTCAAAGTATTCCCCCCCCCCAAAAAAATACTTATTATATATAAAGGGAAAAGTAGTTGCTTTTTAGTGGAGAGACCTAGCAGTTACAACCTTCACCAAGTAACCAACTGAATATCACCCGTAAAGGAACAAAATAGGGTTATGGGCCGCATGATAGGGAGCCCTGAGAATACAGCATCGCTTTCGTGTTAGTTTTTCCAAAACCGCAAACCTGAATGTAATCGTGAGTAAACGCCAGGCAGTACCAAACTGAGGGACATTCTACAAAATACTGTACTCAAAAACATGAGAAGGTCAAGGAAAACAATAAAAGACAGAGGAAATCTTCCAGTTTGAAAGAGGCCAAAGACATATGAAAACCAAATGCAATGCATGATTCCAAATTGGCTTTTTGTCATTAAGGGCATTGTTGGGACAATCGGTGACCCTTAAAGTCTGTACCTAAGAAAGTTATAGTGTATCAACATTAATTTTCAGAATTTGTGGTCTACACTGTGGTTATAAAGTGGTGTCTACATTTTTAGGAAATATACATGGAAGTGTTTACAATTAATGGGGCACCGTGTCTGTAACTTATTCTCCAGTGTTTCGGAAAGGAAAATTATGTGTGTGGGTGCATCCAGAGAGAATAAGAAAGAGAGAGATTGACAAAGCAAGTGTTATAAGATGTTAATAATAAGTGGGGAATCTGAATACAGGATATTCAAGAGTCATCTTGCAGATTTTTCGTAAAGCTTAAATTTTTTCAAAATAATTTTTTAATTGACATTACTATTAAATCTAAGATGGTGGCATATTTTCTGAAATAAAGTTATTCAATAAGAAATTTCATAATTCTTACTAGAGACATCACATTTCTATCTGAATTACATAAAAGATTAAGAATGTCTCAAGCAAATATAGTAAATTAATAAAAAATAATAAAAATAAAGGCAGAGCATGTTTACTTTTAAGGCTTCCTTGTTTTTAGACCTTACGGGTCACATAAAAATTCTTAAAGACACTGCAAATGACGTAGGTATACGAAAGTGGATGTCTTACTAGCCATCCATATTTTTCAGCATGATAGTCGAGAGAAAACTGCATGTTAATTGTATCACTTAATTTAGGCTATCATTTAAAAAACTAAGTGTTTTATTGCAGAGATGATAGGAAAATAGAAAATACAATAGGGACATGGTTGTCGCCACTGACCTTCAAGAAGCTTGCCAACTGACAAAACCTTTCCTTCTAGGAATCCTAAGGAAGGAGAATGTCTGGGTGCCTGAGTGGCTCAGTAGGTTGGGCTTCCAACTTTGATTTAGGCTCAGGTCAAGATCTCACACTTCCTGAAATGGATCCCCATGTCGGGCTCTGCACTGACAGCATGGGTCCTGCTTTGGATTCTCTCTCTCCCTCTCTCTCTGCCCCTCCTCTGCTTGTGCACTCTCTCTCTCTCTCTCTCTTTCTCTCTCTCTCTCTCTCTCAAAATAAATGAATAAACTTTAAAAAGAAAAAGAAAATGTCTCCTCATAATACAGGAAGGTTTCTCAACCTCAGCACTATTGACATTTTGGACTGGGTCATTCTTGGTTATAAGGTGCTGTCCTGCGGGTTACAGAATATCTAGCAGTGTCCCTGACCTCTACCAGGAGCAGCTCTTAAGCCTTGTCGATTACAAATGTCTCCAAACATTAGGAAAAGGGCACTGGGTGAGGGAGGTCAAAATCCTCCCCGGTTAAGAACTCCTGGAATAAACCAACAAATTTCTTGTCCAATGTGTGGGAAGTAACACACTCCTACCTCACCTCCCTAGGGGGTTTGCCCATTCTCACAATATGAATGCTCTCCTGTGTTTGTAGATGTTTTAGGTGTAATATAGAAAATCATTTACCCCAGAGAAACAAAAGGTAAGGGGTTCTGGCAGAGTTTCAGCTGAAGTTGCTGCTAAATATCTTCTTATCAGAGTTGGAACTGACATAAAGGAACAGGCCACAAATAGTAACAATAACCACCTGCATTTGTAAAGCTCCAGGCATCGTAAAAGTGATTTCCTGTGCACGGCTGCCCCCAATTCCAGTGATTACATGAAAGAGGCTATTATTCCCTTGATTTTACAGAGAAGGGGAGTAAGTCTCCCCAGATCTTAAGTCAGTGGCCAATAAAAAACAAAACAAGGTGGGGCGCCCAGGTGGCTCAGTTGGTTAGGCGCCTGACTTCGGCTCAGGTCATGATCTCACAGTTCGTGGGTTCGAGCCCCGCGTCGGGCTCTGTGCTGACAGCTCAGAGCCTGGAGCCTGTTTCAGAACTTGTGTCTCCCTCTCTCTCTCTGCCCCTCCCCCACTCACACTCTGCCTCCGTCTCAAATAAATAAACATTAAAAGAAAATTTTTTTTAAACACAAGGAATTGATCCAGATTTTGAACTCCAAGTCCAGCGCTCTCTCCACAGTTCTGAGCTGGCCATGGGAAGCCAAAATAGGTCATGATTGTTGTAATAGGCAAGGCAAATCCTAAACCAGTTCACTGAATTCGTCTTGACAGAAAGCCTGGAGGTTCATGCTCTAGGCCATTACCAACACAGTCTGTGTGCTTCCTTCATCAGAAAGAGGTGAGCTCGAAGAAATCAACAGCACGCTGCTTCTCCAGCGCTCTCCAATGCTCCCCAAGATCATTGCCTGAGACGTTAATCCAAATCCTTCCCGCACCTCGACACACACAGAATTGCAGTATCCCTTTCAGCCGGTGCTGTTTTTATTCTTTTTTTATCAGAAAAAAAAAAAAAAAAACTTATAGTGGAAAATGGGGTGGGAGGGAGTGAGTTCTAAAAGCCAGTGAGTGCCAATAGCAAGGATTAAATTATGCGCCCCCACCTCCTTTATGATTTTCCCCCTCCTTTGGTTTACCTCTGTTGGATTTCTCAAGGCTGCCCTGTAAAAATAAGTTGTCAACACTTGAGTCTGTGTGATGCTAAACTTACACCCTTAGCTCTCTGGTTACCAGTAATAAAGAGAAAGGATATATCCATATACGCGTGTGTGTTTTGAGTTTATTCAAGTGTGACAGAGGTTCTGTAATGTTTGGATGGGAGCCTTATTCCTGTCTGCATGGTTTATTCCTGCCTTTTGATGGTATTTGGAAGGTCTCTTTGGCTAAGGGTTTATCCTCATCCAGTGGTATTTGAGCCTGACTGGCCAAGCTGTCACTGCCTGTCAAACCTTCTACCTCACTCCTTCCACCCTCAGATAAATCAAGTGATGTGATAAGCAAACAAAGTGTTAACTGAGTCCTCCACCCACAAAATGTCCTTGGGAGAAACGGCAGACAAGTTTTCTCCAACTCAGGCAATAGGGTGATCGCGGTAAGAATGGAGTTAGTACTGGGGCGCCTCGGTGGCGCAGTCGGTTAAGTGTCCGACTTCAGCCAGGTCACGATCTCGCGGTCCGTGAGTTCGAGCCCTGCGTCGGGCTCTGGGCTGATGGCTCAGAGCCTGGAGCCTGCTTCCGATTCTGTGTCTCCCTCTCTCTCTGCCCCTCCCCCATTCATGCTCTGTCTCTCTCTGTCCCAAAAATAAATAAAAACGTTGGAAAAAAAAAAAAAAGAATGGAGTTAGTATGAACACACAGTATTTCAGACTGCTGAATGCCCATCAAATTCTTATCCTGGAGGAATTGTAGGGGATTTTTTTTTTCTTTTAGTTCTTTGGAAGAGTATTGGATGAGCTAAAAGAAATCCACTTAACAAAATAGTGATTCAAAGCGAGCTCGGCCAATATAACATATAGAATAACTAAACTAAATTATAACTTTGAAGGAGACAACATTTGTGAAACATAGATATCACTGAGTCAACAACTCAGAATTCTGAAGAAAAATATATGCTATGACCTTTTTCTAAATAATTAGGGATGTAAAATCCACTATGTGTAAAAATTATAATTGATTCTCCGTCACATGCTCTCTGATCACAGGCGTTGTCCAAAGGGAGGAACATGTGGTCCAACCCTGGCCTATCAGAGGGTTCCATATTCCTAGCTAGAAGGTTGGGCTCAGGAGTAAGCACATAACTCAAGCTCAGTCACTCAGAGGACCTCCTCCAATTATTTAAATCAAATCTAGGGAGAACAATCTCCAAATTCTTGAGAGCTAGAAATAGGAAATCTGGTGCTACCAACAAAAAGGTCTTTTCATTTGGGAAAGTCTAGCCATTCTCTAGTCTTCCTTTGACTCTGTAAATTCCTATAATATTTTTCGAATACATCTTCCAATTATCTGTTTTGCCTAAGCTAGTTGAAAGTGGGTTTCTAAGGCAGGGAAAATAGGGAGAGGTTGGAAAAATGGCACAAACTTTCAGTTATAAGAGGAGTAAGGTCTCAGATTATAATGTAAACATGCTGACTATAGTTGATAACACTGTATTGTATACTTGAAATTTGCTAAGGATAAAACTTAAACGTTCGTGCACGCACACACACGCGCACGCACACGCACACACACACAAAATAAATGTATGAGCTGACAGATGTGTTAAAAAAAAAACCAGGTTGGGGGACTCTTTTCACAATATATACATATAACAAATCACTGTGACGTACACTTTAAATATCATACAATTTTATATGTCAGTTATGACTCAAAAAGTTAAAATGAAAAAAGTAGCAAAAGGAGAAGAAAGAAAGAAAAAAAGAAAGAAAGAAAAGGAAGAAGAAAGAAAGAAAGAAAAGAGAAAGAGGAAGGAAGGAAGGAAGGAAGGAAGGAAGGAAGGAAGGAAGGAAGGGAGGAAGGAAACAGGTTTTGTTACATGCTTTCAAAAGACACTTAAAGTAATACTCTTGTTACATCCAACTACCATCAGCCCCTTATTGAAGCATCTGAATGTCAGTTTTGCACCATCATAAAGCAGTAAATGAAGAGTCTCAGAAAGGGATGGTTAACAAGATCACACAACTGCACATAAGACAGTGAGGAGTAAAATCCTTTAGTTCATAAAAGAGAAAACCGAAGGATGCAGGATTATTTTCATGGGACTTGGAAGACAGTGAACCTCTCTACCTGCTTGCTTCATTATTAATGTTCAGAGGAAGCAAGATTTTAGGGGATAAGCTCTGTTCCACTTTTACAGGGAATAGGGTGTTCTAAAGTATGTCTTCAGATCAGCTCGATGATCATCTGACTTCAAACTGATTCTGTGCCAGGTTCTGTGCTGGGTACTGGGGCACACGGAGAAACTGGCATTATGCCTGCCCTTGGGCTTCAAAGTCTAGGGCTTTGAATCTTGGAGCCACAAAGGAAATCAGAAAAAAACAAGAAATATAACTGTTTTAAAAAGACTAAAGCGCTGAAGGGGTTTTACATAAACAAAAATCAAGAGTGTCCTAGAAACCTACTATGTGCCAGGCTCAGAGTGTTCCAAAAAAAGGTAAGCAGTGACCAAGAAAGGATCATTTCTTAGAAGCTGGGATTAACCTGAAGTAGGCACAGGGGCTGCAAGGCAAGAAATCAGAGGGTTTGCAAACAGGCCAATCGAGGTGCATATATACCTGGCAACAATCCTGTTTCCATCTCAGAAGAGCCAGATAACATCGCTCGCTTCCTTCAAACTAGCATATGCACAACGCCGTGAGCGCCCTGGAAAAGAAAGTTGTCCCCTACAGAGATCACAGTACACATAAGAACTAAATATTTTGAATTAAATGCTGAAATTATAACACCCACAGGGAGACCAAGCACACGGCATGGAGTTGAAATTGGTTATCTTCCTGCACTGAGAGATTGCCCCTCCCTTCCCACCCCCACCCCCCCCCCCCCCCCCCCGCCAAGACCACCCTTGGTACCCTAGAGGGATTTACAGAACTCAGAAAAGCTGTTTATTACAGTTTATAACAACAGAAGGATACAGATTCAAGTCAGCAAAGGGAAAAGGTACAGAGGATGGGATCCAGGAGAGGGCAAGAAAGTGGTCCACCACAAGGGACAGTCACCGGACCCAAGAGCAGAGAGAATCAGTCCTCTGCAACCTGTACCAACAGAGCAATCTGAGGGAGCAAACGAAAGAAAGAGATAAAAATGATTAACAAGATAAAGGAGGGATTAGAGGCCAGAAAGAATGAATTGAGAGAGAGGAAAATTGCATGCAGTTTGAATAAAATCAAAACCCCAAAATAATTACTTTGGAATTAAAAGGCCAGGGGACAGGTTAAACAGCACTTAGCGGAACCGGACTGTGTACATCTCACCCTCAAAGACATGTTTTAATCACCCCCACTTTATAAATAGTCAGTCTCAGGTGCATAAGGTTGCATTCACCTTTATTGACCATCGGCTTCTCGATTATTCAATTAATCTGCCTCATGCGCAGTCCCTCTCCCGGCTCTCTCTGTGTGCTTCTTGTGGAGACACGCTTTTGAACTACCTCTACCCCCTTCCGGAGGAAGTCTGAGCCATGGATCAGTCCTAACGGATCAGTTCCCAGCGGGATGCCAGATGAGAAGCAGAGAGCAGTTGGGGAAGGAGCCCAGCTGGGGCATCAGGCAGCCTCCTGCCAACCCAGAGACAGGTCGGCCTCTCTGGAGAAGCACGTTCCCAGAATGTCAGATGCCCTGGTCTTCACATAGAAGTAAAAAAAAAAAAAAAAAAACACCTTCAAACACCAGCCAGGGATGGTTTTCTGCTCCCCTGCTGGGCCTCCACCCACGCAAATGACTATTGTCTGAAAACTGCCTGATCTTATCACCCCGTTCACAGGGTTGGATGCCAAGGCGCTCACATCGCAGTCGATGTTATCACCAAAGCACTAACTTTATACCAGGGTAACTAAGCGGTCCCGGAAATCGCCCCAAGTTTTAAATCTCACAGAACTAACCCGTCCCAGTGGGCATTTCTGTTCCCACCCAAATGTAAAACACCAGACATAAAAAAAAAAAGAAGAAAAAGCAATGCTTGTGTCCAAGAAATTCATTGCATACAAATTCCCGTTTCTCTACCCACGCCTCCAACCCTGTCCACCATCCACCGTGCTCCCTCCTCTCCACCACTCCCTCTGAAATCATTTCCATTTATATTAGCCTCTCCTAAGCCTTCTCTTTTAGGAGGACATAAATTTGAGAGCTTAACTGAATTGAATGGGTCCCTCTAAAGTGATCTCACCCTGTAAAAGTCAGTGCAAAGTGACCCAGTAAGTCTAGCTCTCACCCCTGGGGTTCAAGTGCTCGCCCTTCAGTGGGGCTTCACAGAGGCTTCCCCGGAAGGAAAGCTCTGGAAGGTACTTTGGCGCGCTCCATGCAAAGGCAGCAGCCAACGGATCTCATCATTTCTAAATGTCAGCCTCAGTATAATCCCTGTGACCCACTCCAAAGCTTATAGGTCACAGAACATTTTATCTGGCAGTGCCTTTTATATATACATATATTTTTTTTTTCAGGTTTAAAGTGTTATCCATTTTTCCCTTCCATCCCCCTCTGAAGGAGACCTGACTCTTCTATACATATGGTGAGTAAGGCATCAAGGAATTCAAGCAAATGATAAAAATATGTCTGCAGGGAAATAAATTTCCCTTTCTGAAATCAATCACGTGCTATTCACACAAGCAGGAGACACAGCCTGAAATAGCCCTTATCTCACTGCTACACTCCACGCAGACGTCCTGTGCAGACACTTAAAGGCCAGAGGCTTTCTCCCTCCATCTCCCTTCTCCCACAGCGGAAGGCAAGGGAGGCTGAGATCTGGGGACAGAGGGGCTGAAAGGCGTGATTAGCCTGAAAAGACTGGTTGGCTGTCACTGGAGCAGATAGCCGGACGGGTCCATTGTCCTGTGAAAATAGCGCGCAGAGCAACCAGCACCGTGGGAAGCAGCCGCGTCTTCCTCCCTGCGGCGCCCGAGAGAAATGGGAGCGTGTATTATTCCCACCCCTCGCCATTGCCTCCTTTTGACTTTGGCGCCCATGGCTTCTTGCTTTGTGGGGGACGAGGGTATCGTGGTAAATGGCACTTTCAAATCCTATTTGGAACAGGAGAGGAGTGATGTGGCAGACCCCTGGTTCTTAACCACATCGTGGAAAAGGGGACCTTCGCCAAAATCCCCCAGGGCCATATCGAAGAGGGCTATGGGCCAGGCTGCCCAGGGACACACGTGCTCTGCCATTTACTAGCCGAGCGACCTGCGAAAATCCCAGAGCCTCTCCAGCCTGAGAGATCGATCACTCAGGGTTATAGTTCGGATTAAATAAAAGGTGCGTGTGAGCACTTACCCCAGCATTCAGCGCATGATGGAAAATGTTATAACTATTAGGCAGGGAAAGAGCTGATTCCAACAATCAGAGTTGCATATAGACACGTTTCCAACCACCAAAATGGCTCATTTAAAATTTCGGAGTCGTTACATGATGCCAATGGATGCCTACCTCTCAGTCCTCATAATATGTTCGAGGCTGCAACTTGCTCTCGTATTATGTTTGGGTGACAGTGAAAGGGACAAATGGGGAAACCAAGGCAGAGTAGAGTGAATTGTTGTTGACCTAAGTGGTCCTACTAGCACCTCGGTGGCTCAGTCGATTGAACGTCTGACTTTGGCTCAGGTGTGAGTTCAAGCCCCACGTCGGGCTCACCGCTGCCAGCATGGAGCCCGCTTCAAATCCTCTGTCTCCCCCCATCTCTCTGTGCTTCCCCCGCTCATGCTCTCTCTCTCTCTCAAAAATAAATAAACAATGGGGCGCCTGGGTGGCGCAGTCGGTTAAGTGTCCGACTTCAGCCAGGTCACAATCTCGCGGTCCGTGAGTTCGAGCCCCGCGTCGGGCTCTGGGCTGATGGCTCAGAGCCTGGAGCCTGTTTCCGATTCTGTGTCTCCCTCTCTCTGCCCCTCCCCCGTTCATGCTGTCTCTCTCTGTCCCAAAAATAAATAAACGTTGAAAAAAAAAATTTAATAAAAAAAAAATAATAATAAATAAATAAATAAACATTAAAAAAATAATAATAACATTTGCTTAAAAATAAAGAGAACTGTGGTGGAGAAAAAAAAACTGAACAAATTCTACCCTTAACTGGACTCACACAATGACTACTGACAGCCTGATTTTTAAGGTTTCAAATGACAGGTATTTAAAGCTAAAAAAATAAAATAAAATAGATCCTAAACAGAATACTACTGATATTGCCCTGTATTATATAATCAGTTAAATTTAAGACTAACCGCTATTTATTAAGTGCCTATTACAAACTGGGGACTGAGCTTGGCACTGATCTGTAATCTCAAGCCCTCACATAATCCTACAAAGTAGATACTGTGTTGCCTATCTTAAAGATAGACTGAGAAATGTTGCGTGACTTTCCCAGAGTCACACAGCTGGTCAGTGACATGGCCATGCCTTGAATTCTGGACCCTGAGACCATTCCCTTTCTCCTTATTTTATTCTGTCCCCTCGGGAACAGCCATTTTGAGCCATCTCAGGGAACTGAAGTAGAATTTGGATAGTTGACAGGCTCGTACCAATGCAAAAACAAAACACGAATGTGTTAGATAAATGCAAACCTTCATTCAATCACGCGAGTCAACAGGGCTGCACGGGCTTGGATGTTCATGTCTGAACCCCGAGAAGTGAAGCTCGGGGCCCAAACTGAGTAATTGCAAAGCTAGATACGAATGTGCAGGCCCAACCCGAAGGGGCTGGTGACCATCGGCGGGTAGCCCTTCCCAGCCCCACTCATCCAAGGGTGAGCTAGCAAGTAGGTGGGGACCTTGGATCTCACATCCCTTCCCAAATTCTGTTCTAATTATGCCCCTCACTGTCTGAATGAACTTCCATTTATTCCAAAAGACTATTTTTGTGAACCCTCCATCCATTTAATAGCTCTTTAATCCCTATCCCCTTTTGGAATCTTTTTACTGAGATGCCACCCTGGTTTCATCTGCATCTACCTCTGTCCATCCAACCTCTTAGCTGGCCCCGGCCCCTGCTCGCTCCACAGTGAGGGCAGTGCACGACCGTCTCCTTCCCCAAAGCCCAGGAACGCTTCGCAGACAGAACCTCACTTCGAGCTAAGTGCTTCTATTATGAGCCACACTATTCTTTCCCACTTTTTAAAATGCACTTAGGCTGACGTCCACTGGGCAGGTTTAGGGAGTCAGCAGAATCACGTACCCACACTGTCCAAAGTCAGTCCCATTGCCCCCACTTTGTACCAATGAGGACACTGACCCTTGAGCACTTGCATAACCTGTCCAAGGTCACACAGCTCATAGAAGGCTGAGCTGGGGATCAAACTGTGATCTGAGCCTTCTAAGTGTGCTGTGCTACCGAAAATAGTCTGTCAGGTGCTTGGAACAAAGAGACTGGGTGCATGCTGGCTCCTTAATGAACTGTAACACAGAGATTCCCATGATCGTCGATTCCAGTGAGTTTTCTAGGGACAGGGGTCAAGGGGCAGAGAGTAGCATAAAGCCTCAGAGATCAGACTTTTGGAAATCAAATTTGGTTTTTGGACCACCTTACTGGTGAGCTTGAGTTCAGGAAAGTTGGTTACCCACCTCCAAAATGGTTGTTTACTTGCTAACTGAATGGCTCTCCACCAGAATATGTCCCCAGCAAACAGGCATCGTGGCTGCTGCCTTCTCTCCACTCAGAACAAGGCCTGGCCCCAACTTGGTATTTAATAAATATTCATTGCCTGAGCACACACTTCTTTTCTGCCACCTTTCTTCCAAGGTAATAATGTCAAAGGTATTTGTTTTACTGCCCTGCACACCCCCTTCCCTCATAAATCTGTCATCATCATCAGGAGTTTCTGGCTGTCAGTTTTAGTAACAGAAAGATATTTGTAATTAACTACTTGCATCCCTGGTGAAGTGCATAGTTATCATAATAAAGATATCAAGCGATACTCCACACTTACTGAGAGCTTCCTCACCCTAAGTAAAAGCGCTCAGCTAGGTCAGTCTCAGCACAAAAACCCCCATTTTACAAATGATACAATGAAGGGTCAAAGAGCAGAGGTAACTTGCCTGAGGTCACATTGTGAAGAGCCAGGACACCAATTGATTCTTTTTTTTTTTTTTTTTTTTAATGTGTATTTATTTTAGAGACAGAGCATGAGCATGAGCAGGGGAGGGGTAGGGAGAGGAAGAACAGAATCCAAAGCAGGCTCCAGCCTCCGAGCTGTCAGCACGGAGCTGGATGCAAGGGCTGGAAGTCATGAACTGCGAGATCGTGACCTGGGCCGAAGTCAGACACTTAAGCGACTGAGTCACCCAGGCGCCCCCGAAGCCAATTGATTCTAGAGCCCTCTCTCCACCATTAGACTGCAGAGCCCGACGCAATTAGGAGGAAAATGTAAACCTGCGATGGGAAACACGATGCTCTTCCGAAGACCTTGCCTTGACTGGGACGTCACGCTCCACACCCGCCGGAGGAGATTGCAGAACTTGCCGCAGACCCTCCAGCTCTGAGACCAAAGGCGTCTTGAGCCTTCGTGAAGCGCGTGCGCAGAGACGGTGCCCGCGATGCAGCGGACTACTGGCGCCGCGCTGTGTGGACGACCGGTGGCTCGGACAGCTCGGAGGCGGGGCCCGTGAGCACGAGGCCGCCCTGCTCGGCCGGCAGGTGCACCGCGGCAGCTGCGGTGACGCCTCCGGCAGAGTCGGAGGTCACAGCCCTCTTTTCAATTAGGTGGCTCCGGGCATGCCAGCTCTCGGTACCGCTGCGGCTCGGACAGACGGTGCCTGTCGGCAGGCAGGGCGCGCAGCGTCTACACCAGGCATTCCCAGCAGCCGCTCCATCCGAGGCCGGAGAATCACCACCCCCAGGCGCGATGTCACTGCAGCGGGGCCACGGGGCCACAGGCCCGGCGGCCGGACGTCCGGAGCGGTCCTCACTGTGAAACATGCAGGGGCAAGCAGGGCGATCTGAGAGGCCACTGTCAATGTTCCCACCGTCCCGATCCGGGGCGGAGAAGTCAGCTCCTCAAGCTCCATTTCGGAAGGACTGGTGTTCTGTTGAACTGGTTAGGATCCCATTTCAGCTGCTGAAACAGAGGCCAAGATACAAGGGGCTTTTTTCTCTCATACAGAAGTCCATGCAGAGCAGTCCTGGGCTGTCTCGGGCTCCACCGTGTGGGGGAACCGGGTGCCTTACCTCCGATGCTGCGCACCTTCCATATGCAGGTTCTATCTACTCATGGTCCAAGGTAGCTGTCCCAGCTCCTTCCATCACAGTCACATCCCAGCCAGCAGAGATGAAGGGAGGGGTGAATGGAAGGGGAGAATATGCCTATTCCTTTTCTGGCCCCCATCTCCCACTCAAGCACCATTGGACAGAACTCAGTCAAGCAGCCAACTGGGCCACATGGGAAGCCATAAAATGTAACCTTTAGCCAAGAAGTCACACATTGGGGTCAATCTTAGAAATTCTACTTTGAAAGAAAAACAAGTGGGGGAGGCAACAGATATTGAGGAAGCCAGCATTCTCTGATACAAGCTTACCTTTTGGCCGAACAGATGCTCATGCATTCCCTTCCTCCCAGGCATGGAACATCATCCCCAAGAGAGGCAGCCGAAAGTTGTGCCCAGCTCCCAAATGCAGCTCCAATGTAGTGACTCTCAGTATTGTGCCTCCTCCCCATTAGGCTTGTCGTGCCTGCCCACAGTCTGAGCTAGCTACAAGTTATTGTCTCCATAGCAACAGGGTTGAGTAGAGTCAGGACAAGGGCAATAAAAACTCCCATTCAGAAAAGGAATGAATGAAAACCAAAGCAACTCGTGTCAATAGTGATTTTCACATCCAGCTGGACAGTGAAACAAGATCCTCGGATAGGCTCGTTGGCCGTTCCTGGTTTTCTGGGAGAAAGAACCTCGACAATAGATAATGTCCTCCGCGGCCTCGTATTAAATGGATCCCGGGGAGTGTTTCTCTCTTGAGGGCTGCAGAGGGCTGCTGTCTCTTTCCTAGCAGTATGTATAAGAAAATGTGGGGCTGAATAATCACCTACTTTTGCAGACCAGGGTTTCAATTTCTTTGGAAATACCACTTTTCAAAACTGTCAAGATGTATTTGCTTCTAGACACTTCCAAGTGTAAGTAACCACAACCAAAAGCCTCCTCTGGACCTGCTTTTCACGTGTTAAAAGCTCTGCTGTTTATATCTTGGCCCCTGTGCTCAATCTGCTCTGCCTAATCCCCTCTTCTCTCCTCCTTACGGTGACTCTCTTGAGGCCACCTAGAACAAAAGCCTCTGGGTGGGAAGACGGTGCCGTCATCTCCCTTCGCAGCCGGGATGGCTCCCATTGCCTGGCCAGCAGCCGTTATGGAGACACCTGAGAAAGGCTCGGGGTAGTGTCGTTTCCCATTATTGCAATTTCTTCATTCCCTGAGTTAGTCTCCTGATGGCCGTTCACAAAGCAAGAAGAATCATCCAACCCATACCAACATCCTGAGTTTTTCCAACAGATTCTACTGGAGTCATGTACTCCATGAGCATCAGGCCTGCCTTCTGAGATACTGCAAGTGGTAGTTTCAGCAAATGCTACGCCAAGTAGCACCCATTTTCTGGCCTGAAATATCTGTGTCTTTACCGCCCAGTACTGTGAACAACACGCCTCATAGTCTGTCTTACCGTGGTAGCACCGTACATCTGAATCCCAAGTTCTCCATTAGTGAGGATACCAGTTTAGCTGCTCAAGCAAGAGCTAAAATAACAGTGGGCTAAACAAAATAGCTTATTTCTCTCCCTGGGATGATCTGAACTTGCTGAGCCCTGGGCTGCCGGCAGCTGTGGGCTGGCAGGGACCCAGGCTCCTTCGGTCTGGTTGTCTCGTGTTCTCAGTGGGTTGTTCCCACCTTGTGGTCCAATGTGGCTGTTCCAGCTGCTGGTACATTCCAACCACCAAAAAGGGAGATGACCATGGAGGGACCATGATCTTTATCTGGGGTAGAACATGACACTGGCATGCCTCACTTCTGCTCATACCCCGGTAAGCCAGAAGTAAGCCGTGTGGCTCCTACCCCCGGTTTGAAAGGAGGCTAGGAAATTAGAGTCTTTTGTTAGATGAGCATGTGAGCCAGGGGTCTGTTACTAAAAGGATAGGAGAAAGCATTCTAGGGACAGGAAACAAGGCACAATCTGTAACCTCAGCCACCAGCCCGGAGAGGCTGCTTTCAGGACTGATTGGCTCTAAAACTGGATAAAGTTTAAGAAAGCTTTTTTTTTTTTTTTTCATTTGTTTTTATGATTATTTGTTTTTGAGAGAGAGGGAGAGACAGAGTGTGAGCAGGGGAGGGGCAGAGAGAGAGGGAGACACAGAATCCGAAGCAGGCTCCAGGCTCTGAGCTGTCAGCCCAGAGCTCGAGGCGTGAGTCAAACTCAAGGGCTGTGAGATCACAACCTGAGCTGAAATCGAACGCTTAACCGACCGAGCCACCCAGGCGCCCCTTTCAGAAAGCTTTCCATCCAACTATCTAGCTGTGTGCCCTGGAGCTGACAAAAGAAGGCAGAACAAGGGGCACCTGGATGATTCAGTCGTTGGACGTTCAACTCCGGCTCAGGTCATGATCTCACGGCTCGTGAGTTCAAGCCCCGCATCAGGCTTAGTGCTGACAGCTCAGAGCCTGGAGCCTGCTTCGGATTCTGTGTCTCGCTCTGTCTCTGCCCCTCCCCCGCTCATGCTCTGTCTCTCTCTCCTTCAAAAATAAATAAACATTAAAAAGTTTTTTTTAAAAAGGCGGAGCAAGATGGAGCTGGTAAATTCAGGGCTTAGGACTCATAGTCTTTTTCTCCCCGTGAAAGTGGTTTGGAAATAAGTAGAACTCCACACAGAGAAAGCTCAAAACCCACAGTTAAGACAGAATTTCTTGGAAATACATTATTTCCCCAATGTTAACAAATCTGGAAGGTAGACATGTCAGTGCTGGGATAGAGACAGGCTGAAGGTATACTCACTGTGTTAAGGAAAAAAAAAAGTAACAGGACAGGGTAAATTCCGCAGCAATAAACGTGAGCCTATCTTTATCAGAGTTGACAGAGATCATTAAAAAGTGAAAGCAGGAACCCAATATATTGATGATACCTCTAGAACTCGGCCTTACAACCACAGGCTGTATTCAGTGGAGTATGTTTTTTCCTGTCTCATGCAGTGAAGTTCAATCTCATGTAAGCTTTTATTTGTTCAAAGTGATAGATAAGCCTCCTAAAGTATGGTTTAAATCAATATTCTGTTCCCCAGGTTAACTGAAACTGTGGGTTCACTTAATGAATAGATACACATGCAACTTTATAAACACACAGTCATAACTTTTAAAGAGGGGAGACCCGGAACAGGACTTTACTTAGCAAAACGCGCTGGATGGGGTTTCGAATACTGAAATGAATAGCATATGAGCATATCCCACATTGCCTAATGAAATATCTTACATTAGGTAGCATGAGCTAGCATGAAACCAGAGGCCTGAGGAGATTAAAAGGAAATTGAATCAAACAACAACAATAAGAGCTGACACGTAGTGAGTGCCTAAAATATGCCAAGTTATGGGGCGCCTGGGTGGCTCAGTCTGTTAAGCGTCCAACTTTGGCTCAGGTCACGATCTCACAGTCCGTGAGTTCGAGCCCCGCGTCGGGCTCTGTGCTGACAGCTCAGAGCCTGGAGCCTTCTTCGGATTCTGTGTCTCCCCCTCTCTCTGAACCTCCCCCGTTCATGCTCTGTCTCTTTCTGTCTCAAAAATAAATAAACATTAAAAAAAAATTTTTTTTAATAAAAAATAAAATAAAATATGCCAAGTTCTGTTCTAAGCATATACATACACTTTGCAGCTCATTTGGCCCTTCTAATAGTCCTGATAGTGAGCTACCATTATATTTCCCATTATATTTCCTGTATATTTCTTTTACAAAAAAAGAAAACGTCACAGAGAAGGTAAGTAACTTGCCCAAGGTCACACAGCCATTAATTGGCGAAGCCAAGTTTCAGATCTGATCAATGAATCGAGACATTTTGAATAGTTTATCACCCAACAGGTAGAATCTGGGTCCTAAAAGAACTTAGGGCTTTGTTATTTGTATTGGTGGTAAATTAGAACAAATCAGGCTCCCTCAGGCTTTAAGGGTTGGTATGTGCTAGAAGATACTGATCTCTGACCCCAGATGAGTTCACTCTGCCCATTCTCCTTCACCTTTCCAAGTACTTTGTCCTAAAACAGTACCCTGGTAGAAAATGACAACTTTCAAATACATTGCCTCAAGGCAACTGTATACCCTAATCGTGTCCAAAACCAGAATCAGTTTCCCAAAACCCCTAAATGATTACCAGTTACGGCTAAGACATTGTTGGCAGGGTAACTGATTGACTTGAAATATTCTGATACCTCCTTGGGGGTGAGGGTGGGAGGAAACAATTACTCAAGAACTTGCAGTAATATTCATACTGTTGTTTTCCAGAACTTAAGCTACTGAGTCAACATCTCCAAAACTCAAATGAGCTCAAGGCTCCAAACGTGAAATGTGGTCATGAGAGACAAGAGGAGGGGTCAGCAAAGTGTTTCAGTAGAGGGCCAAACAGCAAGTCAGCCTCCGTAACACAAAAGTAGCCACAGACAGACGTCAAACGATTAGGTACGGTGTTCCGATAAAATTGTATTTACAAAAACAGGCATCAGGCCAGCTTTGGCCCACAGGCCAGGAGTTTGCAGACCCCTGGAAAAGAGACTCATCAGAACTCTTTGAAGGAACAAAATGTCGCACAATCTCCGGGTTGAGGAATTAACTTGTAAATGGACAAGGTATGCCTCTTACTCGTTTCTGTGCTGGTCCTAATGTCCAGTGCTATTTCCTGTTGTTCCGCGAAGTGTGCTCGTGCTTGTCAGAAGAGTCCAGTTTGTGGTTCAGAAAATGCATCTGTCATACGCAGAGGAAATTATTGCTAGAACATGCAACCCATCCAAAAACAAAACAACAAGCACTTGCTACATGCAAGGCGATCAAAGACTTCACATGGCTACTTTGCTGCCAAGTCCTAGGCCCCGCCAGGAGGTCGTGCGTGTATCTGACTCATCTACATGTGGTGTAGCCATTAGAATTTGTGTTTGGCTGATAGAAAGAGAGCATGGATTGAGAGAATTGAGCCCCACCACCCTTAGGGCATGAATCCATCCCCAAGGGCACAAGATGAACACAGGCCATGATTCGAGGTAGGAAGGAAAGGAAGGGCAACGAGTGAAAGGGGGTGCCTCCCAGCCAAGTAAGCCACGCAAAGGGATCCCCCTGGAAGTCGATGTGATGACTTCCGCTCTTTGCTCATTGTCCCCTTTCAGCAAGAGTCACTGGGAACTGCCGTCCTTTAGTTGGGCTCACTGCCTCACCAAATAAAGCCAGTATGTTTAAAGAAGAGTGGAGAACAGTCATGAGATAGGCAACCAGCCATCTCGGCCAGAGATTAATTCTTTTCTCTCTCTTTGAGTAAAGAAAAACTCCTCTTTCTGCTTAGCATGGCTACACACAACCCTGTTCCTACCAGTCCTTTTTCACTTCTCTTTTAAAAGTTACAAATGGGAACTGCCTCTCAGGAAATGATGGCCAACCCAGTTGGAGGCGGGGCTCATTTACTTGGGGTAAAAGTGTTCTCTGAGTGTTGGTTAGTCTTCGTTCTTCTCCCGCCCCACTGTCACTACGAGATTCTCCCTCTGCCTTGTCTGCCTGCTCTGTGCCCTGGGAAGCTGACTTCTGTGCGTCACAAAGGGCCTCTTTGCTCCACTGACTTCTGCTTGGGTTTGGCCAACCGGGGGCAGGAGACGAGAAAGATTGGATGTAGATACTCCTTGTCCTATCCTTTCTTGTTCAGGTGAGGTTTTGAGATTAGCTGCATCTATGACAACACCTTCTATATCAAAAGTGGGCAGCTGACTTCCTTAGACCCTGTTTCCTCTGCCCCTGGAGACCTGAGGTGATGAGCGATCTTTATATTACTTCCATATTCTTCATAGTACTGGGTGCTTCCTAAACCCCGCCCTCCCCTCTGTAAATATTCTCTGCACTGGAAAGTCTCTTTGGGACTGTCCTTTTCCTGCCAGAACTGTGACTTCTGTATCTTGCACCTGACTTGCGACTCTATCCTCCCAAAAGTGGAGGAAGCTTGACCAAAGATGGGATAAGTTGGGATTGCATCTACTATTTTCAAAATGCTTAAGACATAGTGCAAACCACAGAGATAATTGAAAGCCAGAGGGCTCCCCCTATACTCAGAATGCTACAGCCGTAATGCACACTATAGAGCTAATTAGCGATTGCACCAGGGCCATCTTGCCACCTGCAACACTAACACCTGGCATACTTGACCTCATCCTTCCAGGTCAAGTCCCGGGTCATCTTGTTGAAGCCTTCCCTCACTCCCTCATTCCTACTCTTAGGTGACCTTTTCTGCGTCTTATAAATCATTTATGCCTGTTAGATTATAATTACCTGTTGACATATTTAGTTCCTGTCTAGACTATGTGATTCCGAGAGGCGGGAACCCTGCCTTGTACCCTTGTGTCCACCGCACCTAACCCAGAGCCTGACACTCTCCTCACCGAGAGCATCAAGAGGCAGTGTCACAGCGAGTCATGAGAGTGAGCTAAAAACAACGACAACTCAGAAAGAGCAGTGTTTTTTTCTGTTTAATATGAAATTTATTGTCAAATTGGTTTCCATACAATACCCAGTGCTCATCCCAACAAGTGCCCTCCACAGTGCCCATCACCCACCTTCCCCTCCCTCCCGACCCCCATCAACCCTCAGTTTATTCTTAGTTCCTAAGAGTCTCTTATGGATTGGCTCCCTCCCTAACTTTTTTTTTCCTTCCCCACCCCCATGGTCTTCTGTTAAGTTTCTAGGATCCACATAAGAGTGAAAACATATGATGTCTTTCTCTGTATGACTTACTTCACTTAGCATAACACGCTCCAGTTCCGTCCACGTCGCTACAAAGTGCCATATTTCATTCTTTCTCATTGCCACGCAGTATTCCATTGTGTATATAAGCCACAATTTCTTTATCCATTCATCAGTTGATGGACATTTAGGCTCAGAAAGAGCAGTTTTTAAAAGTCTGTGATGGGGAGCCTGGGTGGTTCAGTCGGTTAAGTGTCTGACTTTGGCTCAGGTCATGATCTCACAGTTTGTGGGTTTGAGCCCCGCGTCGGGCTCTGTGCTGACAGCTCAGAGCCTGGAGCCTGCTTCACATTCGGTGTCTCCGTCTCTCTCTGCCCCTCTCTCATTCGTGCTCTCTCTCTCTCTCAAACAAGTAAACATTAAAAAAAAAAAAAAAAAAGTACGTGCTGAACTGGATAACAGTAAGATTTTGAATCAGAGTCCCAGGAAGATGGCGGGGCATGTGGCAGATCGAGGAGTCTGGAAGAGAACAGGTAATAAGGGAGGGAAAGTCTGATCGTTGATTCCGTGCAACATGATCAGGCACAACCGTGCAGGAGGCAATTGAGAGCGCAAAGACTGACATTCAGGGACAGGATTAGAGATAATGGGGAAGGGAGTCATGTACAGGGAGGCAATTAGAGAAACCAGCAACAAGGGAAACATTTCCAAGGACAAGAGAGAAAAGCAGGCATGGACTCTTCAGTCACCCCGCCTTGCTCCCCAGGTCAGCATTCTGTTTAACATGCGGGGTTAAATCCACAGCCCTCATCAACATCAACTCCATTAGATCAAAGACCAAGCTAATTTGCTAACACTATTAAATACATAAAGCCATCAGAAGTAATTTAATGCTTATCAGATATGCTTACTCCCTAATAAACCCTCACCTACCCCTTATTTCAGCCTAATGAGCAAAATGGATTCGGAAACTGAATATATAATGAAGATTCCTTACATTTATTTCCATGAAAGAATTAGAAGGGGGCTTAGACAGAAAAGGGGATTGGCATTTAAGGGGGCATTTAGCTGCTTCATTGATTTCTATTTCATTTTGGAGCGTGTGACGCACAGCTGAGGTTTGTCAACCTTACGTTAGCCTGAGTAATTCATCATAGTTAAATATCATATAGTCGAGCTACAAATGCATTCTACCGTTTGGCACGCATCGAGTTTTCTTTCCTTTACAAAAGGAAGCACTGAGTGCCAGCCAGAGAAAGGAGCCAGTTTATTCATCAGAGGGAGTGCTGCAGAGGGAAAGATCAGCACAGGGCTGAACATCTGCCCAGGGCACCCGCCATCCTGTGAAATGATTTCACCAGTCTTAACCCTTGCCTGCTTTCCGTCAATCCGTAAAAATCTCTTGCTCACCTATAACGGCCCCTCTGTCTTGTTCCCACCATGTTAAGGTGGTGGCAAAAAATCCTCTAGCTGGAAGGGTTGTAGCAAGCACCTAGCCTACGCCCCCAACACCCTCGCTTTCCAAATGCAAAGCCTCATGAGGTCCGTATGTCCGTCACTGGCAATCCCCAGTTCTTCCGCCCTTCTGAGGTTGCCCATTCACGTAACATTGGGATAAAAATGACAGGCTCTTGTGTCAATGGGCACTCTGTCCTGTGCCCTCCGGTGGATTCTTCTGCTGGCTCCCTGGAAGCACTCACGCTAAGTTTCCGTCCACAGAGAAGTGGGTCTGATTAGGGTTTCCCTTCCTATAGATGACCTGTCCCTTCCTGACACGCCAAGCCCATTGTGCCTCTTTCTGGCCATTGCCGGAGAACCACTCACATGAGACTGCTCGTGCATTCATTTCCTCACTAGCTACAAACCAGGTTCCCCATTGGGTGACACACACCGTTAGACACGAAGTATACAAAAGCCAGCAACCCGGCCGTGGTCTGTGCCCTCGGAGAGCACAAGATTGAATGGCAGCGATAGCCATGCCTCCAGGATACACAGTGAGAGTGATCACGTCACGGTGGTAAGAGCCAGTAAGAAAAGAGATGGTACACCACCAGAAGCCTCTCGGAGGCCGGATGGTTGAAGAAAGCCTCCCTGAAAAGCAGACGCATAGGTTGAGGTCTGAAGGCCGAGAGGGAGCCACCCAGGCCAAGGCCGCATGAGCAAGCGGGGGAGGGTGTTTGTGGCACGCACGGAGAGGACGCTGAGGAGAGAGGAACCGGTGCCAAAAAGTGGCCCAGGTGGCTGGAGCCCAGGGGGAAGGGGTGGTGATCAGGGAAGGCTGTCAGCAGGGAGGGACTCGGACTGATTCTATTTTTCAGGCCTGTCCGATGACTCCTATCTGATGATGATGGCTTGGGGTAAACACAGTGCAGAGAAAAGGGTGTGTGTAGCTGACTTTTACTTGAGGTTGGACTTACCCTAGGATGGTGATATCAGCCCGCAGAACAACCAACCACTGTAACTGGACTCTCAGGCCTCCCTGCCTCACCGCGGCTGACTGAGTCCTCCCGGGACAGCGCCCGTGTTGTTGCTTGCCTCCTTTCTCTCTCCCCAAATCTCTCTCTTTTTCCCTCTTCTCTATCCTCTGTCTCTTTTCTCTCAGGCTTCCCTCAGACTCTCACAACTGCCCCCCTGCTCTCTCACCTTTTCCTTCTAGACGCTGCCTCGGGGTAAGGGTAGACTCAGCCTCCACACTCAAGAAAGCTCATCAAAGTCTTTTCCTAAATAAAGACCCATTTCTCCTGAAATTATTATCCCACACATCTTATGTATCCACTATCCATGGTCACAGTGATGCTGTATAACGACTAACCAATAAATGTCTAAGCCTCGCACATCTGGGGTGGCCAGCTCAATTTCTCTGCTGATCTAGCTGAGCCTGCTCACAGATCTGGGAAGTCTAGGATGGCCCCTGTTGGAAAGATGAGGAAACCTGGTTCCATGTGTCTCTCATTCCCCTAGGGTGAGCGGGATGTGTGTTTGTCACAGTGACGGCAGAGGGCATACATAGTCACGAACAGACAAGCACGTTCTCACCCTCCGCTTACATCCAGTCGGGAAATATTCCACTGGCCAAAACAAACCACGTGGCCGAGTCCAGAATGAGAGTGGGGGGACTATAAAAATGACATGACAAAGGGTCTAGATGCGGGCAAAGAGATCGGGACATTAATGCAATCAGTCTATCACACCTTAACTTGACACAGGAGAGGGCATGGTCGGTTTGGGGGGTTGGTTTTTCATTCTTACAAAATTGGACCCATGTAGTTAAAATGAGTCGTCCCAGGGCACACATCTCGATAAGGACAGCCACAAGCCAGAATTCAGATGTCTGGCCAACCCAGTGTTCTTCCCACTCCACCATGTTACTTCCCTAGAAGCCACCAGCCATATATGCCCATTTCCCTGTTCTCCCAGTAGGCTTGGCACAAAATATTTAAAGACTCTCAGGGTAGATCCAAGATTGCATCAAATCCTTAGGAGCAAAAAGCAATGCACATCGAACTTTAAGCCTGTGCTTAACACAGTATTTTAGACACAGTATTTTAAACAGCTCAATAATTAGAAATTGAAATTGTTTACCTACTTTTCCTTCCCTGAGAGATGGTGATGCACACCGGGGTGATTACACCTATCCAGAGTCCCCATACGGATAACACTTGTACATTTTTGCTAAATGCACATACATCTTTCCTATTTGTGCTCAAGAAGTCAGGGTAAACCTGTTTTTCTGCATTTCATGCTGAAAATGCTCCCCTGCTCCCCGATCTGTTTAGTCTTATGCACTGGATACTAGGAACCTGACAGCAATTCTTTATAAATTTTACTTCTTTTCTCTCTCTCTCTTTTTTGCTCCTGATCTCTCTCTGCTTTAACTCAGTGGCTCTCAAATGGGAGAACTGTCTGGAGACGTTTTTGGCTGTCATGTCTTGGGTAGAGGTGAAGGACGCCACGAAACCTCCTTCAGGACTCAGGACAGCCCCCCACAACAAAGAATTATTCCGTCCAAACTGTGAACAGCGCTGAGTTTGAGAAATCCTGCTTTAAATAAATAAGGCGTCCGGGCATGGATCGCTGACACCAACAAACTGATTACACAAGATCTTTTCAAAAGTCAAGATAGTTTATCCTGGGAAGATAGCACTTCACTTAAACAATAGAGAGATGATAAACATAAACCATAAAACACAGTCCCAAATTTCATCATTCCTGTGTCCAGTTCATCTCTTCCCTTTGAGTCACACAAGAGTCCCAGGAGGGCAGAAGGATGCATGATGGTTGAGCGGGGATACATAGCTTCCGGTACTGCACAGACCTGACATTGAACCCAGTTGTGCCAGTCAGGGACTAGCTGGATGATGGCGGTCAAATTTACCTCTGTCCCTTCTGCTGCAGTTTCCTTTTTGGAAAAATGGGATTGTGGCCAACTACCACGTAGAGTTGTTGTGGATACTAATTTAGACACACTATATAAACTATCTGGGCCAGAGTGAGCATTCAATAATTTCCGGTTCCCATTCATTCACATTAAAACTCCTCTTCATTTCAAATCTGGATCTTATATCCTGGTTCTTTGGGACTAGCCAGACTCTAGTTGGAGCCAGCAAGTACCTAATGAGAAAAAAAAATCTGCTAATGAGATTTCTGGCTCAAATTTTCCATCCCCAAGGGATCAGGCTACTTTGGATGAGGCTTACAGGAGCAACTAAACTGAATTCCACCCACTTCTTACTAATAAGTTTTGGTGTTATATATTCAGATCACTTCTATATTAACCAGCTGGGATGTCCAACATTCCTTTGAGGAGTAATGGTCCCAAGAATGGTTCAGTTCAAATATAAAAGCAAGAAGCTGGAAACAAACATATTCTAACACAGCCACAGTCCATGATGCATTCTGGAAAATGACTGATATTATGATCTTTAGGCATAAGCCACAGAGCCAGTGTTGGTGAATTCAGATCAGAAGTAAACTTACCTTTATTCCTCCTGGGGGCTCTTCAGCCTTCAATGGAAATATAAAGGATCCTCAAGGGGCGCCTGGGTGGCACAGTCGGTTAAGCGTCCGACTTCAGCCAGGTCACGATCTCGCGGTCCGTGAGTTCGAGCCCCGCGTCAGGCTCTGGGCTGAGGGCTCAGGGCCTGGAGCCTGTTTCCGATTCTGTGTCTCCCTCTCTCTCTGCCCCTCCCCCGTTCATGCTCTGTCTCTCTCTGTCCCAAGAATAAATAAACGTTGAAAAAAAAAAAAATTTAAAGGATCCTCAAAAATTAGTTTCCTTCCGAATAGAGGTAGTCTGCTATTGGTTAGTAACATGTTACGTATCAAATTCAAAAACCCTTTTCTTGGTTTTAGTAGGAATTTGTCTGATGTATGATTTCAGGCTATTTGAGAAATTCCAATCATCTTTGCAAGCCAAACTGAGATTTCCTTCAGGGAGTTTGGCAAAATGCATCACAATTTGATATATGTGAGTCCTCTGACCCAGCAAGCCTACTTCTAAGTAACTCCCTTGCTAAAATACTCAGGCAGGGGCACCTGGGTGGCTCAGTCGGTTGAGCGAATGACTTCGGCTCAGGTCATGATCTCGTGGTCCGTGAGTTTGAGCCCTGCGTCCGGCTCTGTGCTGACAGCTCAGAGCCTGGAGTCTGTTTCAGATTCTGTGTCTCCCTCTCTCTCTGACCCTCCCCCATTCATACTCTGTCTCTCTCTGTCTCAAAAATAAATAAACGTTAAAAAAAATTTTTTTAAATAAAATACTCAGGCAGATATGCAAGGATATACCCACAAGAATAGTCACTTATGACATTATCTATAATAAGGGAACATTTAGTAACTTGGATATCTCATCAGTGGCAAATATGGTTACATAAATGATGGCCCAGCCATTCAATAGAATACTAAACTAAAAAAACAACAAGGTAGCACCAACCGCATGTGCGTATGTGGAAGGATCGCTATGAAATATTATCTCATCCCAAAAAGCAAACTTTATTTTTTTTTATGTTTATCTGTTTATTTTTGAGAGAGATAGCACCAGCAGGGGAGGGATAGAGAGACACAGAATGTGAAGCAGGCTCCAGGCTCTGAACTGTCAGCACAGAGCCTGACGTGGGGCTAGAACTCATGAACAATGAGATCATGACGTGAGCCAAAATGGGATGCTTAACTGACTGAGCCACCCAGGCACCCTCCAAAAACCAAACTTTAGAACAATATATACAGCATAAACCCATTTTTATTTTGTTCAAAAGATAGAATTGCATCCATAGAACAATTCTAAGAGCCACAAAAATATAAAATTTTAACTGTGGCTAAAACTGAGAAATGATTTGGAAAAAGAAGGAAGTTATTGAAACTTTCTTTTCTAGATTTCTATATTGTTCACTTTTCACAGTAGTGATATATTATTTTATAACTTAAAATGATAAAGTCTCTCTTACTTTCCTTTTTTCACACATGTATGCACACACAAACACACACACACACACACACAAAATAGATATAGTAGTTCATAATATAGTAGTTATACCTTTCATTGATCTTTAAGTCAACTGAAATTAGATAAAGAAAACAGAAACCATTTTAGTTTTCCAGAAATTAAAGATTCCAATGCTGAAAATCAGGGGCTTACCTAACAGTTGGAAGAGTTTGGAGAGCAAAGATCATGGAAACCACCACAGGCAATATCAGCCAGAAACACCAAGGTTCTCAAGAGTTCATTGCAAAACATTAGGAATTTTCCATATCCTCTGGAAATCCCCCACCAACTTTTTCAGTCTATAACAGCAAAGAGAGCTGTTCTCAAGAGTGTGCTATGAAGTTTCAATATATTCCCACATATCTGGACAGCAACTGCCACAGAATCATAATGGCCTCTCCTAATATTCTGCCTTGCATGTCTTGTATGACTTCCTCTCACTTGCAGAACTGTACAGTGAAGGAAAATGTAGTTCCCAGCTTCTCTTCTCTGACACAGAATACACCTTGGCGGGGGGGGGGGGGGTGTTGCTGAGTTGATAACAGATATTCCATGGCATCTTTCATTTTTCACAAAAATATCAAAAATAATCCTAAAATTCATGTGGAACTACAAAAGACCACAAATAACCAAAGCGATCTTGAAAAAGAAGAACAAAGTTGGTGGCCTCAAACGTGACTTCAAACTATATCAAAAAGCTATACTAATTAAAACAATATGGTAGTGACATAAAAACAGACACATAGACCAATTAAACAGAATCAAGGGCTCAGAAATAAACCCGTGCATATACAGCCAACTAATATTTGATGAGAGAGCCAAGAATACTCAATGGGGAAACAACAGTCTCTTCAATAAATGGTGTTGTAGAAACTAGATATTCACATACAGAAGAATGAAATTGGACCCCTATCTTACACCACTCACAAAAATTGACTTGTAGTGGATTAAAGACTTCAATGTAAGACCTGAACTTGTAAAAATCTTCGAGGGGGTGGGGGGGAACAACAAAGAAAAACTCCTTGTCATTGGTCTTGGCAATGATTTTTTGGATTTGACACCAAAGCATAAGTAACAGAAGTTAAAATACACAAGGGGGACTACAACAAACTAAAAAGCTTCTGCACAGCAACAATAAATTAAAAAAACAGGCAGGGGCACCTGAGTGGCTCAGTTAAGTGTCTGACTCTTGATTTCAGCTCAGGTCATGATCTCAGGGTCCATGAGATCGAGCCCCGTGTCAGGCTCTGCACTTACAGCACAGAACCTGCTTGGGATTCTCTCTCTCTCCCTCTCTTTCTGCCCCTCCCCCACTTTCTCTCTCTCTGTCTCTCTCTCAAAAATAAACTTTTAAAAAAGAAAACAATTTTTAAATGGGCAATAGACATGAATAGATATTTGCCTCAAGAAGATAGACAAATGGCCAAGACGTACATGAAAATGTGCTCAACATCAGTAATCATCAGGGAAATGCAAATCGGACCCACAATGAGATATCATCTCACACCTGTCAGAATGGCTAGAATCAAAAAGACAAGAAGTAACACGTGCTGGCAAGTGTGTGGAAAAGAGGGAACCCTTATGCTGTTGGGAATATAAATTGGTGCAGCCACTATGGAAAACAGTATGGAGGTTCCTCAAAAAAATTAAACATAGAAACACCATGTGATCTAGCAATCCTACTTCTCTTTATATATCCAAATGAAATGAAATCATTAACTCAAAGAAAACAGATAATCGACCACAGTCCACTCTTGTTTTCTCAGCAATGCCTTGCACCGTTTTCATCCGTATTTAACTCCGGAGTAAAGGTAATAACATCATGCTTTTGCCTTGCAACCTTTCCTTGTAAACCTGAAGATGCACTTAGTCTTTCCCCAAAGGGAAGACACGTGTCTTAGATCGATTCAATTTCTTTCTCTGTAGGTAATCTTCATTCCTTTTCTAGGAACGTACAACCTTAAATATCAAAATATGGATATGTTACAATTAAGAAACTGTATGTTCAACAGTGGGGCAATGGAAAAGGTGAAAACAATAATGAATAATTATAATAAGTAATAATAAATGAAAACATACCAAAACAAGGAAGTATCAAATAGCTAAAATACGTATAACTCTTCCTTATGTAATACATTCCTTGTTTTCACATTGGTCACATGGTCATAGTGGGGTTTTGTAACCTACTTCTCTCCCTGTCCATTCCATATTCCCTTTGCCCTCATTCAGCACCTCTGCTAACAGGTGCTTTACCTGTCAAGGTGATGCGAGCCTTTACTCATGAAGGATCTATGTCTATATTAGGTTACTGTAGTTTTCCATTAACCTTTCTTAAAGACATGACTTTTTAGAGCTGTTTTAGGTTCACAGAAAAATTGAGAGAAAGGTACAAATGTTTCTCATGCACTCCCCACCTCCACACATGCACAGCCTCCCCTGTTATCAACATCCCCCACCAGAGTGGTATATATATTACACCTGATGAACCTGCATTGACACATAATAATCACCAAAGTCCACAGTTTATATTACAGTTTATTTTTGGTGTTCCATTACATGCTGGCAACTCTAGTTCCACTTGGTAATCAGATCATCATCTCAGCAAGTGCAGGATAGTAATCCCTTTTCTGCTTATTGGTTCAGTAGCATAAGTAGCCCAAGGGCCAGGTAGAGTATAAGTTTTTAATTCAATGGAAGTCTTGTTACGTATCTGGGAAAAGAGGCCTTCTTTTGGAAACTAAGACTGCCAAAATAGAGCCCAAATTGCAGGAATGGAGGCAAACCTGAATTGTTACTGAATCATTAGGAGCAACAGTGATACAAGTTACTATCACATCTTCCCTTTGGCTCTCAATCTATGTATTTTGCCTATGAGAAGGTATTATATTGTATACATTACATGTTGGTTCACAGCATGCTCTGCACCTTGGAGAATATCACCCCTATCTGTAAAGGTGTTTTCACCCATCAGTGTCATGACCAAGTTATTAATTGGCTATTCTATTGCTATATTAGGTCAACGTCTTTGGAGTGATAAACACGTATGTATAAGACCAATGAATTAAGTATATGTATACTTACATTTGTATACCTATAGGTATGTGTAAGGCCAATGAATTCCACGGGTATAAACTCATTGCTATACTTATTTCCTTCTAAAGTGGGTCCTTGGTCAGAAGAGATGCTGTGTGGAATTTCATTATGGTAAATGAGGCACTTCAAAAATCCACACGAGGCAGTGCTGTCAGAAGAATTGTAGCGAGGACAAATTGCCGTCCCTTCCAAAAAATGGAGCCATATCAGGAGTGTGAATTTAGTTTCTGCTGTTGGCAGGTCAGGCATTCATGTTTTGTTGCCACATGATCGTTGAAAGCCCCTTCTTCAATAGTCGTCCTTTGTGTAGCATTCAGATGGGCACTAATATATTCATACTCTGTGCCTATTCTGAGTTGTCCATCCACATATCTCATCCCCCAGACGTTCTCGTCACTGATGCTCTAACCTTGTTTGTTCCAAGTCCTGGACCACTAGCCAAAGCACCACCCACTGCCCAGGAATCACCCTAGCTGCATGCCACTTGCCACGTCTCCTTCCAGGCAAAGTGAATAGTCAGGTGTATGGCTCAGAGTCCTGCCCGCTGGGAGGATTTCTCTTTCACTCTGTTCTTTAGAGATACTTTTGAGTAAGGCTCTCATGCCGCAACTATGCACTTTTGCACATCATGCTGTTTGCCCATCCAATGGCCATGTCATACTTCTCTCCTGCTGAAAGAAACCCAATATTATTCACATAGTCTCGGCAGTGTGTTCAAGGGAAGTAGCCTCATTCCCAGGGTAAGGATCTTAACTGGCATAAACCCATCCAAGTAAACCCATTCCAATATGCTAGTGATTGATTTAGATGGTCACATGACCTAGCTCGGGGCACTGGGACCTGGCAGGAAGTCTATGCTGTTTAAGAAAGATTCTTTTCTCCTGGAAAATGGAAATATGTGGGAGAAAGTATCTCCTTTATGTGTCCCTTTAGATATCACAGGGTAGAGTAGAGATTTGGGTGCTACAGCTTATAGCCACGAGACGAAAGACAAGAGGGTGGGAGAAAGAGCCCAGACATCACTGAGCTGCTGAATTAATCAAGCCTGCATCCACCTTCCTTTTCAACAGGTGGTATAATAGTTCCCCACTATTGGGGCACCTGAGTGGCTCAGTTGGCTAAGCATCTGATTGTTGACTTTGGCTCAGGTCATGATCTCACGGCTCGTGGGATCAAGAGTCACATTGGGCTCTGGGCTGACAGTGCAAAGCCTGGTTGGGATTCTCTCTCTCTCTCTCTCTCTCTCTCTGTCTTTCAATAAATAAATAAACATTAAAAAAAATAATTCCCCACTATTATGTCAGCTTAGGTATTCTGTTGTAATTGAACAGTTTAAAAATAATATTTTATGTGTTACGTACACATGTCCTGTTACCTTGTCACGGGGCTTTATATAAACTTATGGTTAGTAGCTTTGCATAATTTGAACGCCCTTTTGGACAATAACGACGGGAATGGAAAAGTGGAGGAGAAAAGAAACCACAACAAACCAGGGTGAATTTTCTTTTCCTAGTGATTGGAAGAATAGAAGGTCACCCAGTCCATATCCCCAAACACACACACACGCACACACACACACACACACACACACTCACCTTTACGTCTCTAGGTAGAATCTCGCAAGAATGGGTTTCTTTAGTTTCAGGACCAGGGTATGAAGCGAGGCTGAGGGCCAGAATAGAAAGAATGAACTGAGAAACGGAGGCAGGATCCATGCAGGTGTTTTGGGTCAGAGATTTGACGTATGTGGTTTACATGGGAAAAAAAAAGAAAGCCTCAGTAGGAGCCCTGGACCAGCTCCACACAGCGGTTGTGGGTTAAGCAAGGGTACTTGGAAAGGCAGCTGTCAGATTCAGCAGTGTTCACCCTCTCGTGAGCATTACAGTTGTGCATATGGAAGAGATAACAAATGATACCCGCTACTGGGAATTTGATTTTTTCATGCCGCCCAGATCACATTCCCCCCAAATGAACTGATGAATACGGTCGTACGGTTTATGAATTTATTTTCCTTTGAATGAAATCAGTATGCTTTCTGCAAAGGACTTTGCCCTGCCTTTGCTGGTGAACATTTGGGTCCTGCCAGGCAGATAGGACAGGAGCCCCAGCGGTGGGAAGAGAGCGATCTCTGCTGCCACCTTCTGATGCTCGGCGTGAGGGACAGACAGAGGAAAAAGCCAAGAAGACACACACGAATCTTCTCTCCGATAACTGAAGATGCCCCGGGGAAAAGTCTCAAACTGGAGGCGCGGTCTCTTTGGAAATAATAGAAGCAAATTCCTCACTCCGCCGCCACAGCATCTACCTCATTTTACTCCATCCCGTCTGGTGGGCCTGTGCAGGACTATCCCAGGTACAACTGCTGTCGTGACTGGACAGAACCCAGATTTGCACCCTGTGCCTCTGGGAAGTATGGCCCATTGTTGGTTTATAACTTAACCCGATAGGAATGGAAGCTTCCCTTTCTTACTGGTGATAGAAAAAAAAAAAAAAAAAAAAAAAAAAAAACATGGTTGGCTCAAGTGCTCCAAAACAGCGAGAGGGAGGAGAACCATCGTAATCAGGATGTTATTATTAATGCGTTCTCAAATGTCCCTCCCGGCTGTGAAGTCTGGGGATGTGCATGTCACATCATGTTAAGTATTTTTCTTAAATGTTTTTGCACAACTGACTTTCTTTTCTTCTGAAAGGAAATCATCGCAAAGGCTAAAAGTTTTTCCCTTGTGAAAATGGGTTCCAGCTACTTCCCATATAAAGTTTCCCGTTGCTTATTTCATTTCATCCTTTTGCTCTGAATTGCTGGCACTTCTCATCTTTTTCAGTTCATAATGGTTTGGGAAAACTATGCACGTTGTATTATTTCACTTTCAAACCGTAAGGCAGGGCCTTCGATCCCGTTAATTACTTTGAGTTCTTTCTCTGCTGCTCACATGTTCCGAGTCTTGACTTACAGAACTGAGCTGGGAGTTTTAGGGGCTTTCTCCTCAACTCCACGGAGAGGGCCAGTGTCTTCCAGGGCTGATTTTCAGATTTCTCTGCATTTGTAGCCCTAATCATCGGAAAATAGGCTGTTCACATGCTGGTCGGTTTCCACAGGGCTCTGTCCTGATCTCCTCCTGTGGTATGTCACTAAATTACTTTGGATTAAAGCCTATGACGATTTCTGCCTTCATTGGTCCCTTTCTCTTCCTCCCATTTGGAGAGGTGTTTGGCTGTGTGTTCTTGGCCTCAGCAGAAGAATGAGGTGAGCTATACCATGGACACAGATGCTTTTGTGTCCAAATCTTCAAGCCTAAGAGTGAGGGGATAAGTGGAGGCACAGAAAAGACATATTAAAGAAACATGAAAGGATAAGGCTTTTCCTGAGATCAGGACATTGGGAGAAGCAGTGGGGAAGGAGTGGGGAAGGAAATGTAGAACATAGAGGGATTTACACAATGCTTTCTGGCTCCAAAGGAGGAAGGCTGTAGGTCCCAGAACAGCATTGTCTTCATGATGTCTTTAAGCAGACAAGAATATCGGTGGTATCACCACACGGACAAATGAACAGAGGTCCTTCCCAATGCCATGGAAATATCTAAGCTCCCGGAATTTTCACGTGAACCAGGAGGGAGTAGACAACAGATCTCATGTTAACTTCCTCATCAGCCCAAGGAGACAGGAACTTGATATGGAAGTTGAGTGATAGAAAATAGAGTAGGCTCCATTTTCCACATGACCATGTTTATGGACCAAGATTCAGATCTCTGCACTAAGTTCCAAGCTTGGCATGTTCTCATGTGACCTCGAGAGCTCATGTGACTTCCTAGTGCATCTGTTTCCTCATTTCTGAAATGAGGACACTAAAACCTTTATCTGCTTTATTCTCCACTCTCTCTCCAGTGCTCACCACACAGGCTGGCATATAGTTGATGGCTTCAAAAATACTTAACCAAATAGGTGTTATGGAATGAATGAATGAATGAATGAATGAAGGCATGTATGCATGAGTGTCTTGGTCAGTTTCATGTTGCTGTGAAAACTCCATGAAATAATACAGGTAAAATCATTTTGTACCCTCTAAGCCCTTCACAAATGTAAAGAAGCAGCATTATTATTCCTTCCTTGGTTTTTACCCTCCACTGTTGGTAGTGAAAATTGATTACCTATTAAGTGCTGAGTGAGAAGGTTAGCCTTAATAATTTCATTTGGCTTGCATACAGAAAACTCTGCTCCTGCCATACCTTGAATAATCATTTCAGCTCCTGGCTCCCTTTTTCTGCCCACTCTAGCCAACGGTGCCAAATCCTTTCTCCAATATATCGGATCTGAGATCTTGCCATGTCAAGTCTGATCAAGAAAATGTCAGGTTGAAGGAAAGGAAGGCGACTGTGTCTCTCCACAGCTCTTGGTGACTGCATTGTCCTATATTAGCAAATAATTGTTTTCAAATCCAAACCCGTTATAGCACCGTGTTGTTGCAGACCCTCTTAGCGGTTTCCTTGATGGCAATAATTTGATTCCAAACACAAACAGCATAAATGGGGCAAAAATGGGTAGCAAAAGATATTAAGGGTGTTCCATTTGCTTCAGTCAGTTGGTTCCTAGCACAGAGCTGTGTAAAGAATAACTAAATGAAAACAGAATATTCTCTAGTTTTATATAGTAAAATTCTTAGAAGCAGAACCAATGAATTGGAAGAGATTCCTCTGCGTATTTGATATTTTCCCTTTTTGCCATCAGGTGAAAATGATTTAGAATGGATGGTTTTTTTATTTAAAGACATTCAGAAATCGAAGTGTTAATTCATCACTCACTGGTCCCCTCTCAGAGTTTAAAGTCAATCAAATACCACTTCAGCGCATCCTGAAACCGATTGGTTTGTTTGTTAAATCCTCTAGGACAATACTGAAATAAATAAACATGACCTCTGAAATCTGGTTGAGAAGAGAAGGTACATAAGCACCAACACACAGACACAGACCAGTGGTGCGATTCACAACAATGAAATACACCACAGTTTAACAGTCTAATGGTTATGAAGCACGTAAGGGCTATAGAAGAACAAGAAGGGAAAATCTATGGGAGCCTGGTGTCTATACGAGTGGAGAAAATGAAGATAAGTCTCAGGCAGTAAAAACAGAGTGCCCTAATCTCACTGGGAAAATGGAGAAGCTAATATTTATTGGGGCATCAATGGTATTCAAGACCCTCCGTGATGGAGGGCATACATATGTTATCTCACCAAAACCTCATGCTTACCACTGATATTGGATGAGGAAACTGAAATTCAGAAAAGTTAAGTGATTTACTCAAGTAGCACACACCTATAAGTAGCAGAGCCCAGATTCAAACTATGGGTGTGTAACCCTGAAGTTCAACTTCAAGTCCATGAGTCTCTTCCAAACCAAAGGAGTTTGGGTTAAAAAAAAAAGTGGTCACTTCTTTTACTAAAGGAAAATTTTAAATGATGGAAAGGGGGTTCCTGAGTGGCTCAGTCATTAGAGCATGCAAGTCTTGGTCTTGGAGTCATGAGTTGAAGCCGCATGTTGGGTACAGAGATTACTTAAATGACAGGAAGAATGTACGTGTATGTGAGTGTGTGTGTGTATGTGTGTATGTAAAACCAACTGTAAAAATCCCAAGTTTAATAATTCTGGATGTTCAGAATTTGGAAGAAGTGAGTGACTGTCAATCTTTCACTTATGCTAATTTCTTACTCTACTTTTGCTGGAATTTTCACCTTTACAGCATTATTTTGACATGTTGAGAGACACCATCCAAAGAAAAGGAACAGAAGCACCTAATTTGAATTCTGTCTTTACATGTTGGCTTTCATTCAGGCTCACGGAAATCCACTCCAGACAGCTAAAGTCACATAAGGTTTTAGTGTATTCAACCTTGACCCTGTAAAATTTAGCCCAATCTGCACTAATTTAAGGAAGTAAACTTTAATTGCTCTGTCAGTAACCTCTGGCTCTAAAGAGCCTCACTTGAATGGAAAAGAGTCCAAGGGAGAGAAAGGGCATCCTCAGGAAAGTTACAGATGGCACCAGAACAGCCAGGGCCCGGGGGGCAGAGGCAGGCCGTAGCATACCCTGCTTCACAGAGCAGGAACAGTGCCATGAAATATCTAGATCTGTACATAGTCCTGAAACACAAGTCCTACAGTGTAGGAAGGCCTACAAAGTTGATGACATATGAGAAAATACATGAGGAAACATAGGTGAGGTCACTTTGGAAGAAAATTTCCAACACACAAAAAACTACACCAATTACTTTTCCCAAAGTTGGATCATTCATTATGCAATAAAATAAACATTTATTTAGCGTATATTTTGTGCCAGGAGCTATATTGGACTTTGAGACAAAAATAAGTTAAATAAATCTTTGTCCTCAAATTGCTTAGAATGTTGGGTTGGAGACAGACCATCTTGTTAAGGATGGTTTTGAGGTGTTCAAGACAGGAAGCAGAGAACCAATTAGGAGATAATGATGAACTGACCTAGCACAGCATGGGGAGATAAAGAGGGAGGGACAGGTTTTTAAAAAATATTTGAGAGATAAAAATCGTCAATACCTGGTAACTTATTTAATATGGAGAATGATTGTTTTACAAAAAGAAAAAAGAGAGGCGCCTGGGTGACTCAGTCGGTCAAGCGTCCAACTTCAGCTCAAGTCACAAACTCACGGTTCGTAGGTTCGAGCCCCGCGTCCAGCTCTGTGCTGACAGCTCAGAGCCTAAAGCCTGCTTCGAATTCCCTATCTCCCTCTCTTTCTGCCCTTTCCCTGCTCTCTCTCTCTCTCTCGAAAGTAAATAAATATTAAAATTTTTTAAAAAAAAGGAAAAAGAGAAAAGAGTCAAAGTTGCCTCTCACAGATTTTTAGCTTGAGAAGAAACAATAGATAATATGAATCTCAAATATCCATCCATCCAGTAACAGTATTTATTAAACACTTTGTAAATGCCTGGGACTGTAACATCTTTTGTTCAATAAAATCTACATAACAGAATGTTTTTCTGAGATTTACACATTGAAAGAAACCTAAAATATAGTGCAACCCAACTATCTCCAATAAAGAATAGAAGAATATCGAAAACCCACCATGTGTCAAGCCCATTGTTAGAAGATTTGTGCTTTATAACTAACCCTCAGGATAACCATCCATGGAGGCTTCTAGCATCGCCATTTACAAATGAAGAAATGAAGGCTAGGAGAAACGGTCTCATCCACAGATTTGCAGCTATGGAATAGCAGAGGCGATTTAAACCCCGGCCTGGGGCACTTCATATCCCACATCATTTGCACAAAGTCTCGCTGCCTCCAGAAGGACAGGGGTAGCACAATCACAGTGCTGGGGCTAGGATTCCTTCTCAACGCTCTTCTTTAGCCCAGTGACCCTCTATATAATATCAGAGCAAAATGTGTTACATTTTATTTCAGACTTGTTAATTTCAAAGTCACGTGACCCACTGAGTACACTTGTCTCCACGATTTTGCAGCTAGCTGCACGGCCAGCCGTACGCTAGACACATCGCGTTCTGGCCCACCACGGCCAGTTGTTCACATTTCTTCCCAAGTCTGTGCTCAGTGATATCGTGATGGTAGTTTGAAGTCAGCTGTGGTGAGAGTATTTACACCACAGAAACTGAAACAGGCTATAAAATAGGACTTTTTTCAGTTTTCGGAGAACCAGTTGTGAAACATTCACCAGCCCAGCACACCACGGTGTGTAAGCATTTATAGATATGTGTTTGATACGCAAAAATCTCTCAGGGCTTTAGAATCACTTCCTTAATTTGAATCAACTCAGGCTTAGCTAGTATATTATTATCACCATTGATATAACCTGTTGGATTAGCAGAAAACAGTATCACTATCTGATGCTTTGTATACAGTGAAATTAAGTTTGCTTACAATTTTAAAATCTATTAACTCATCTTAGGATTACTTTTTTGGTCCAGATTTCACTGTCCAATCATCTTTGTGTATTTCATGTTTCTACATCCTAGCATGTTTGGGGACGTCTTTGCTTTCTGTAGATTTATGAGGTTTGGGGAGAGGAATCTACAGCGATTTATTCATGGTGAGATTCTAGGATCTCCACTCCGCAGCGACCAACCCGCCAACTCTTAGAATTACAAATACGATTATCATCACATATGACAATTACATATGCTCATGTAGTTGCCGTGACTTCTCAGCTGCCAGGATTGAATGACTATAAAGGCTTTGTGAACAATATAGCTCTAAGGGAGTACAAATGCTTTCCCTGGAAGCAATAGTTCATTTCTGGTGGCTGCATCAGTTTCACAGGGAAACTGTCTCTCAGAGCAACTAATGCTACCGTCAAAACAACCTTCCCATACCTCAAGATGAAGAACTGAACTATAAGTCTTCCTTTCACTGGGAAAAAAACATATATACATTTTGATGAACTATGTGGGCACGCATTAGCTCAGAATGGTGGATTTGAGGAAAGCATGAATATTAATTTGCAATATTTTGAGAGGGACATGTTTATGGCAATTGGATGATTACTTACTGGTAATTGTGTCATAATAATGTTAGTAGTTTATATGCAATCTCAAAAACAAATAATCCAGGGAGCTTAGCGCTGCAATATCATCAGCAACCCTTCAAGAGCAAATCTTTCTTTGAAGACAAATAGTTTCAGGAAAACTAAATGAGAACTTGCCAAGAGTTCTGAATCTCGTAGGTACTGGCTCTCCTTGGGCCAGCAGGCACGTAAAGGAGGCTGGTCCTCACTGGGCGTTGCCATAAACACACACAATTTTGGACCAACCCCCAGGCAAACTCTGGATGCTGACAAATGCTATCGATTTCCCCAAACCTCCCAGGGATACAGAGGTAGCCAGAATGGAAAACTCCTGCGGTCTGGGGACAGTTTTGTAAAACCTGTAGAATATTTTAAATTGGGAATTTCAACGCTCTATTTTCCAATCCCTGGAAGTCATTTGTGAATGCAGGTAATTTTTTTTTTAATCCAAGAAGGTAGAAGTACAGCTGTTAAGACAATAAATATTCTTTTCCAGAAAATAGCATCTTGACTGAGTGAGAGGTACCTTGGAGAGGAGCCCACAGCCTGCCATCTTGCATTTGAAAGGACAGGCGTCATGAATCACAGATACAGGCCACACGAATGTGTGGGAGAGAGAACTGGATTTTCGTCATGTGTTGTGAATTTCCCAGCCATGCTTTTTTTTTTTTTTTTTTAATTTTTTTTCAACGTTTATTTATTTTTGGGACAGAGAGAGACAGAGCATGAACGGGGGAGGGGCAGAGAGAGAGGGAGACACAGAATCGGAAACAGGCTCCAGGCTCTGAGCCATCAGCCCAGAGCCCGACGCGGGGCTCGAACTCATGGACCGCGAGATCGTGACCTGGCTGAAGTCGGACGCTTAACCGACTGCGCCACCCAGGCGCCCCTCCCAGCCATGCTTTAAAGAAGACATACGTGGCAGCTCGAGAGCAACCACTTTCAGGTTGCCTTCCAACCCTTTCTATTTCACTTGTACGTGGATTCCACAAACATGCATTTGTGGAATGCTTATTGGCTCAAGCTACCCACGTGGGGTTCTTTTTGATCACGGAAATCAAAGCCTATTGTTTCTCTAGACTATTTAATCTCCCTTCCTTTCTTTTAAGCGCATAGTAGGCACGCAGATTTACTGCCTCCCTAGCTTCGTCAACTCCGGCTACCAGAACAAAGTACCGTAGACTGGGTGGCTGAAACAACCGAAACTTATTTTCTCACAGTCCTGGGAGCTGAAGTCCAAGATCAAAGTGTCAGCGGGTTTGGTTTCTCCTGAAGCCTTTGTCTTTGGCTCGCAGATGGCTCCTTCCTCTCTGTGTCCCCACATGGCCTTTCCTCTGTGCTTACATATCCCTGGTGTCTCATATCCCAGTCATACTGGATTAAGGCCCAACTCTTATGACCACATTTATCCTTAATTACCTCTTTAAAGGCCCTGAAGGGTGGCAAAAGAAACCACTTTGGCATAAGGATTATTTTGAGCTGAAGGCAACTGAAAAGAAGCAGGTATAAGAAAATTTCTCTGCCTTCCCTCTATTTGTTTTGAAGCAGGACATAATTTACGAAGGTGTCCCTCTCCTCCTCCCTGAAGGCTAATCCTTAGAGACAACTTTAGACGTATCAGTGGAGAAGGCCCTGGCTTAAATCTGCATTACAAATCTTACTCTCTCTTGCAAGGTTTCCATAACTGGCTTCCACGCACCTTTCTTTCTTGTATCTTTAGCTGAAGTTGGTATTTAAATCTGAATTCTAAGCCTTAGAGTTATTCACTCTTCCCAGGTACCTCATATATACATGAATTATACATGTTAACAGAGTTCTGTTTGTCTTTCTCTTGTTAATCTTTTATTGCAAGAGTCTCAGCAAAGACCTTAGAAGGGGAGAGGAACAATCATTTTTCCTCCCCTACAGCCCTGTCTTCAAATACAATCACATTGGGGGTTAGGCACTGGGGGTTAGGGTTTAAACATATGAATATGGGGGGGGGGGGACACAATTCAGTCCATAACATTTATTTCTTTCTTTCACTATAGAGGCAGTAGGGTAAAAAAGAATATTGAGATACGTATGTGCAGATAGGTGGGTAAATGGATGGATGATGGATAGATACATAGATCATTCGATTGGTTGGTCGATAGATAGATAGATAGATAGATAATCACAGTGATAACGGTATAATGTAAAATACCAGGGTTGAGAGTGGAACAGAGGAGGGTTCACATGGGCCTTGTATTCATTGATGCCCAGTGATATAAATTACATGAGCTCTCAGAGATTCTGTTTTCACATCTATAAACTGTAAATCAACGTAGTCATTTTTTCACTAAATATTAATTGAGTGCCTACTATTTGCCAGATGCTGTTCTAAGTACTGGGGATATGACAGTGAGCAGGACAGAAATTCTTCTCCACCCCACCCCCTAACGCACAAATTCCTAGTGCTTACATTCTATCTGTGGACACAGAAAATAAAGATATGCTGCATGGTGATGAATGCTATGTAGAGAGTAAAGCACAGGAGGTAAAGAGTGGGGGGAGGCTATGATATTAAATAGGGTGGTCAAAGGGGATCTTACAGGGAAGGAGACATTTGAGGAAGGGCTTCTCAGAAGTCAGGGTACTAGGAGCCCGAGGCAAGATGTGGAGGAGAGCATTCCAGACAAGGGGGCAGTGGGTGCTGAGTCTCTGGTGTGTTGGAGAAGAGGCTAGCAGGTCAGTGTGGTAGCAGGAGGGGAATGACCCAGGGCCAGAGTAATAGGACATGATGACAAAGAGATAAAATTATGTGGAATTTGTAGGGCACCTGGGTGCTCAGTTGGTTGAGCATCCGATTTCGGCTCAGGTCATGATCTCAGTTTGTGAGTTCGAGCCCCACGTCAGGCTTTGTGCTGACATCTCGGAGCCTGGAGCCTGCTTCACATTCTGTGTCTCCCCGTCTCTCAGCCCCTCCCCTGCTCATGCTCTGTCTCTCTCTGTCTCTCAATAATAAATAATTTTTTTAAAAAAATTATGTGGGATTTGTGCAGGGGAACTCAATAGGGGAACACGTATACAGATTTCTTAGGCTACGGTAAGGAAAATACAGTTTTCTCTGAGATGGGACACCATCTGAGGGTGTGAATCGACTGTGCTTTATTGAGAATAGACGGGGGAGGGGCAACAAGGCAGACGCAGAGAGAACAGGCAGGAAGCCATTCTGACATCGCAGGACCAGGGCTCAGACGTGGACGTGGGGAAAGGGGGAGGGGCTCCAAATACACTTTGCAAGTAAAGCCAAGAAGATTTGCTGATGGATTGGATAATGGATAATGAAAGGAAGAGGATATAGGACACAAGTGAAAAGGGGGGGGTGGAAAAAATGGGGTTGTCATTTTTTGAGATGGAGAATAATAAAGGAAGGATCCAGAGGTAGGTTTTAGATGATTTACGTTCAAGATGCCCATCAGATATCATGGTAGAGAAACTGGGGAGAAAAAACACCATGGAGTCTCTGTAATAATTAATTGAAAGACAATATATGCCAAATAGAAAGCAAAAGAAAGAGTAGCATCAACTAACACCTGATATTCAATGATATCGATATTCGATGACACTCGAATGCCTCTGTGTCACGTACTGTTCTAAGTACTTTATACACGTTATCTCATTAAATCCTCACAACTACCCGGGAAAGATATTACTGTCTTACATATTTATAAGGATGCTGAGGTTAAATATTTCCCCAAGAGAAATACACATGTAGCTGATAAAGTCCATACCGTTGATGCTAGACTCTCCTGCCTCCCCTGGGTGATGTGGAATAAGGCAAGGTCAGAGTGGTAAGATGTCAAAACAGAAAATCCGTGCTCTCTACAGGTTGATTCTCCACAAAGACCCCATTGACTTCTGGTTCATTTTGTTTCTCGAGGGCATCTAGATTTTCATGGAACAGGAAGCCTGGGGTGGTTTCTGCCCATCTGCAAATACTAAGCTGCAAACCCTGGCTTCTCTGCCAGTCCATTGTTGCAGTAAGACTTACATATTAACGAAACGGAAAAGCAAGGAACAGAGAACTACAGAACAAAAAAGAGAACACAAGAAAGTCTGAGAACACAGGCCACCAGTGTAAAGGCACAAAGCTGCAAGGTCCTTGAAAGCTGCCCAAGTGTCCCCTAGGGGTGCCTGTTTTTTAGCAACTGGATTCAAATTAACAAATGAGCCCACAACTGCAGAGTAGAACACTGTGTTCTCGTTCTCCTGCTTCTAAACAACAGGAGAGGGCCCAGTGGGAAGAGAGAGCAGCAGGGGCAATTTGTCCTTGTCAAAGCGAAAGTTCCCTCCCATCCTTCATTTTTTTTTTTTTTACACAAAGCCTCACTCACACTCATACACACAGGATTCAGCACGGAAGGAGGGAGCAAGACATCCAGATTTGAGATCCCCCAGCATCCCGATTCTCTCTTCGAACCGATCCCCGAGCATCCTGATGCTCTCTTCGAACCCACGTCTCCGCACTCCCCACCTCGTAAGGCAGCAGCCTTGTTCACATACTTCTGAGCCATGGTGATGCCACAGGACTTCCATTTTCTGCCACCAAAAAAGGGCCCCTGGAGTACAAAGCTTCTAAAACCTGAAGACAGAGGTGAAGGGAGAGGAGAGATCCCTTCCGCACTGGTAACCACCAGGTCGGGAAGCTTCTGAGCCACACCAACCAGCATCCTTCATGATCTTGTCTAAAGAACCACCTACCCCCTGGGTTCTGAGTATTTACCTTTGCCATGTTCCCCAAGAATCGCCACTGGGGGAAGCTCTCCGGAGAAACATGCCTCTCATCCTGTGACAGGAGCTCAGCAGACACCTGTGAGGCCATCCTTGACAGTGGCTTGAGTGGAGGTTTTAAAAACTTGCGGAAGCCCTTAGCTGCTTTCTCTCACTAGTTCTCAGGTAGCCAGGGGCTTTCTCCAAGTTGCCTGGGCAACGTCCTGCGGGACCTCAGTTGTTGTTCTCTGCACCTGTAGGAAGTGTTCTTTGTCAGCCTGGGCCTAGATTACATGGCCTACTCTCTGCACCAAATCCCAGCCTCGCCTCTCACAGAACACAGGCGTGTGGGAAGGCTTGAATCTGTCATGAGACGCAGGCCCCCCCCCCCACCAGATGACGTTGGGGTGGAGTCCTTTGCCCTCCTGTTCCTTCAGCGCCAAGAGGAACCTCAAGAGATCCAGAAATGACATTTGAGCTTAAGCCTAGTTTTTCTCTTTCACTTGATTTTTTTTTTAATGTTTATTTTGACAGAGAGAGAGAGAGAGAGAGCTGGGGGAAGGGGAGGGAGAGAGGGAGAGAGATTCCCAAGCAGGCTCTGTGCGGTCAGCGCAGAGCCCAATGCGGAGCTCGAACTCCCGAACCGTGAGATCAGGACCTGAGCCAAAATCAGGAGTCAGAGGTTGAACCAAGTGAGACACCCTCTCTTTCACCTGACTACCCTTTCCAAGGAAGAGAGGTTCACATCGCAAAAGGTGCGCGTAGAGCGTTGACTTGGAGGCCAGACTGAAAGAGCGGGAGACCTTGATGAGCAGGAGCTCGTTTAAGCTGAAATAAGAACCCAGCTGTTGGGAAGACAGTTCGGTGCCAACCAGGTCTGACACCACACGAGCTGGGACTGGCAAGAAGGTGGCCCGGAGTCTTCCCGGGTAGGCTATGGTGGACCCCCCGTGGTGTTCATGTTCCGGACACGAGAAACGCCCCTGCTGTGGTTTCTGGTACAAATCACTTGCGAATACGTCCCTAAGGATAGGACAGCTGGCTATGACATCGTCTCGTAGTTTCCTGGGGAGGTGGTTTCAGGAAACTGTCAAGGGAGAGAGTGAGGAAGTGACACAAGGAAGGGAAGGAAGGAGGGAAGGGCGTGTTGTTGAGCTGAAGGCGCCACGCAGAGTCACTACAGTGGGCAACTGCGGCTCAAACCTGCCGGGGAATTCTGGGGGCTGGGGCAGAATCTGTACCTCAGAGGCTTCCCAAATGAAAAGCTAAGAAGTAGGATAGGAAGGCTCCTTGCCTGTCCCTGGCCAAGACACCGTATGAGTTGATCGTGATTTCTTTAGCCATTCCATTTGGCCATTTCGTTTGGTTGTAGTCTTTAATACAAACGACATTATGTATTCTTTCCCCATATGTGCAAGTAAACCTGGAGGGGAAATTGCTGGTAAATGGCTATGTCTATGGACATAAAGAAAACACAACCATTTGGTCCCGCCAGTAATGCAGGGGTGGGGGAGGGGGTCCATTTCCTGCTCCTCGACCACCCCTGCATGCTTTCGGACTTGGAGTTTGTGCCTTCCTTTCCTTTCACCTTCCCAGCAAGCCAGTGAAGAATGTAGGAGACTGTACATTGGCCCGCTGGGCTGGTAAGGGTCCGAGCCAAGAGCCGAGCCGGAACTGAGAAAGAAACCAAGGAAGATTCTTTGTGAGGTGGTCAAGATAAGGGAGCACTCCCAAACACACATACACCCTTACAAACACACCCACGTATACACACAAGCTTTCCTGGTTATTCGGCAACTGCCTGGCCAAAAGCCTTCCTGCACACTTTTTAGAAACTGTTATTTTAATTGGCCCTGGCACCTATAGCCGCAAACGGCGCCATCCGTTTTCATTCTGTGGACAGCAGCCGCAAGCAGCCCGGTAAGAAAAAGGCACCCTAGCAATGGCCGGTTATCACGTCCTGTTGATTCCCCAGGGCAAACTTTCTCTCGTGCTTTTATAGAACATCCCCTTCCCTGGGTGCTTTATCTATTTTAAACCCACAAAAAAAAAAATGATATGGTTTTTGAAAAAAAAAAAAAAAAGACTTTTCTATCTTCTAGCACAGGTAAACTATCTCGCCTTTTTCACCATGACTTATTAGAAATAAATGTCAGCTGTGATTTTGGAAGTACTAAGAACAGGTGTAATAGTGGGCCCACAGGTAATCCGTCCTGCTCAACCCTGGCTGACAAGGATGAATTTTCATTCTTATGAATCACCTTAACGCACTCGTAGAGGAGATTTGCGGTGGTGTTAGTATATTTGTAAGGCTGTGCTGCTGTAAACCTTGCATTCCAGCTTTGAAATAGTTATCATTTCTCTTCCTGTTTGTTCCAAAAACATGAGGTGGCCAGCGTGGAGGGGAGTTCCATGTCCTTCTCTCTCCGCAAGTGCCAAAAGCTCTGCCCGGGCGCCACGGATGACAGCAACCTATATGCAACCAAATGAAACATGCCTCCTCTTTGCAGCTGCTTCAGAATAACGCTAAGGAAAGGAAAGGTCTTTGTGTGAAAACCTATCATTCTCGGTGAGACCTCAGACTCTGAGGTGTGGGCAGAACGTCTCTGCTGGGACAAGGGAAGTGGGGGCTTAGCCGTGGCTCTAGGGTGTGGAATATGTGAAGGTGTCACCAGAGACGCAGGAAGAAGCTGGGACACCCTCCCACGCTCGCTCCCTCTAAACCGTCAGTAGGAGTCCAAAATCATGAAGGGCTTGCTACTGTGTGCCTACCAGGAGGCACCAGCATAACAGTGGGCGACAGGGTCTGGGTCAAGTTGGAGACCTTCTCTGAGGGTTGGGATGACACAGATGTCCAAATGTTGGCCCCAGTGCTCACTGTCTTTGTAACGGAGGCAGGTGATACAACATGTCTAAGTTCCCACTTCTTGGTCACCGGGACAAGAATAAAATCTCCCCTCACAGGCTGTCAGGGGGTTAGCTGTGCTGATGTGGGCAGTGGAACAGACACTCAGTAGGGCTGGGTACTTTTCACACTTCATCTGGTGAGCAGCGAGAGCTGTCCGAGGGTTCTGATCAGGGTGACGTTCATGATAGTTAGATAACCAGGTAGCGTTGTTGAGAATGGATCAGCCACAGGGAGCGGTCCGCATCCGGCATAGATCAGTTTCCTCTCTAGCCTACAGCGAGACCAGAAAATGACCCGTGTGTTGGTAAGTAAAATATTAGACAAACCTGCGGTCAAATATTGCCACTAGTGCTGTGTGTCCTGGGGCAGTTACTCAACCTCCCTGAGCCTCAACATTATTAGATTCTCACCTGTAAAATGGGAATAAATACAGTACACATTGCATGGGTTTGTGATGAAGACTAAATTAGATGAGGACACACACACACACACACACTCACACCCCAGTGCCTACCACATAGTAAGAACTCAATAAATGACAGCCACAATGATTATGTCATACAGAAGCCTCTCTTTCCAGTTACATGTTTGATTCTAAGAAATGCAGTCAGTGGGGGAGGCTGGGTGGCCCAGTTAAGCATTGGACTTTGGCCCAGGTCATGATCTCACAGTTCATTCGTGAGTTCGAGCCCCGCGTTGGGCTTCAGATTCTCTGTCCCCCCTCTCTCTGTCCCTCCCCTGCTTATTCTCTCTCTCTCTCATTCTCTCTCTCCCTCTCAAATAAATAAATAAACTTTAAAAAAAAAGAAAGAAATGCAGTCAGTGCACCCACGAAGGCACTGATAACATTTACTTCTCTCATGGGAAGCCGCGTAGCAAGAACCAACCAGCTTCTAACAAGCCGGTAGCTTAGTTAGAAGTGGGTTGACGTCCTAATTCTGTTGCTGTCTAGCTCTTCCACCTTGGCCATCAAAGTTCTCTTTTTCTGAATTAGTTTCCTTACTGACCACTGGTTGTAGGGTCCTGTAAGGTGAAGGTGTTTATAAAGGACACAGCGTGATTGAAATGTAAGATGGTGTATCATTGTTTAGACCAGGGACATAGACAGTGGACTCGAAGTCAGACAAACTCAGATTCGCTTTCCTACTTTGTTGCCCACTTGCTGTGTGGCTTTGGGCTAACCCCACCACCTCTCTGGTGAACCTCTATCTCTCCGTATATTACATGCAGATAGTAATAACCGCCCCACCGATCTCACAGGGCTGCTGAGTCTCAAACCTGAAAAATGAATACCAAAGACCTTTGTCATTTACAATACCACATGGCTGTTATTTAGGATAGTGATTCATCACAATTAGGGCATTTGCTTGGACAGCTCTTTAGGCAAGAAGGGAGAACAGACAGGCGAAGCCAGTGCAGCCAGAGAAAGCAAGGAAAATACCAAGACAGCAGAAGCGATTTTATAACCTGGGTTCTGACAGACACCAAGGATCTGGAGGATTGGGGACTGGCGGGGTGGAGAGGGTGGTTTGCCTCTCAGTGGTGGGCAAATGGCCCCCAAGCTGCTGCTGCCATCGGGATCCTAGGAAGGCACCCAAGTGGGGATTTTAAGTGCTGTTCCTCCATGGGCTCCTGCAAAGTCTCAAATGTTAGCACCCAGCCATGCTCAGCATAGAGGGGCTTTGGGCTCCGTAGCCAGAGGGCTGCTGAAGAGCTTTGATCTGTACTCACTCCCCAGGAAATGGCCACGACTATTTCCAGAAGGGCGTTTCCACCCTAGGTTGACTCATTCTCTTCCATGAATAACGCTGCCCTTAAGTTACGCCTCCAAAACCAAGTCTATTGTACAACGATTAGTTACACTGTGTACTCGAAAGTTTCTGCAAAGACCATCAGCAACATCCCCACTGAGAATGAGGTGGAATCAAAGGGAAAGTCTCTGAAATCGTGACTTTGAGTTTTTGCTCTGAAATAAACACTGTATTAGATTCATGTTAATTGCTGTATTTTCTTCATGCTCCTGCTAGCGGTCTGCTTTCAGTAGGACCCCATTGGGCAAACGCATGTCAGAAAAGGAATTTGTTCACTGTTCAAGTGATTTTTCACCCTTTTTCTTTCCAGTAATGCTAACAAAACAAAGAAGGTGATGGGCAGGCTAAAGGGCCATCCCACCGGGCAGACTGCTCCGCTATTTGAAGCTGCAGGATGCTCAGAACCATCCATGAAGTCGCATTTCCAGGACTATTTTCAGCACCCAGGAGAAAGCAAAGGGCCCGAAGGCCAAATCTTGCTATCTTAAAATGATGGTTATTATTCGCCTCCGTTTGCCACGGCTGGTATTTTTTAGCCCTGAAAAAGCCTGCTGTGGAGGTGTTTGATGCCTTCCCCCTGTGGCCCTCCCTTCCAGCTGGGTGAGGGGTGTCTGCCCCTTTCCCGAATGTCACAAATCCTCTGTTAAAAGAGGAAATGAAATGTCACCTCTCCGGCAGCCTCAAATCTCAGAGATGCTGGAGCTGGGGTTCCTCCCCAGCAAAGGTGCCCGGCCCTGGCACAAGGCTGTGGCTCCTGAGTGACCCCATGGGCACTAGATTCCCCTAGATCCCCTCGGGATCCCCCCAACCCGAGCCTTGCTTTTCCACATCACCCTTAGCGGAGGGGGGCAGCCCCTTCATCAAAACAAAACTGGTCGCACAGACTGTGCTCTTGTTCAGTTTGTACCGCAGCTTGTAGGAAAAGGAGTTTAGCTCTAGGATTTGGAGAGCGCTTGTTAAATTATTAACCCCTTTAGACGGAATACTCATTCTAGAAGAAGCATCTGTGCTATGGGCGCCGGGTGGCCACCTCCCCTTCTCCCAGGAATCCCCTGCAGACCTGGTCAGAGCAGCTCTCCCCTTCCCTGCCGCGTCTTGGCTCAGAACCAAAGGTGGAGGGAATCCTCACATCGGGACAGGCCACTCAGGAGAAACCAGCCACTCCGTCTAGCCCAGCTGCCCTGTGAGTGCCTCGAAGTTAATAAAATGTTAGTTAACCCCGTCTCTCTCTTCAGATCCTGCCACCCTCCCCATTTAGCAAATGCCTACCAGCCCGGGCAAGATGTCACTTAAAATGCACCTGCTCTCAGAGGTGCCCGGGTGGCTCAGTTGGTTAAGCCTCTGGCTTCGGCTCAGGTCACGATCTCATGGTTCATGAGTTCGAGCCCTGCATCAGGCTCTCTGCTCTCAACACAGAGCCTGCTTCAGGTGCTCTCCCCCTCTCTCCCTTACTCTCTCTCTCTCAAAAATACATAAACATTAAAAAAAAAAAAAAAAAACTCCTGTTCTTCTTTACCTGCAACAACAGTTGCCAACGGCTTCTCCTTCCCAGAAAGCCAAAAGCATGTCTCTCATGTAAATACCTGAGCATCTAACAGAATGTCAGTGACAGCTTAACAATTTCAACGAAGCTGCTCTTCTTTCCAACACTGAAAGCTCTTTCTGTGTGCATTTTCTAATTACGAAAAAATGATACATGCTTGTAGGAAAAAAAACCCAATTCAAAGAGTACAATAAGTAAAGCAGAAAGAAAACATTCCATAAACCCCCCCCCCACCTCCAAAGACAACTAGAGTAAATATTTTAGTGTCACTCCTTCCAGAATTTTCTCTGCTTGTGCCCATTGTTTTTAAGTAAACTGACAAGAAGACATATTGAAAGCTTTTCTTTTTTGACTGTAGTGAAAACTTTGAAACAACGTAAATGCCTGTCAGTAAGAAAATAGTGAATTAAATTCTGGGGCATGTGCGCAGCGGAATCCCTCACGGTTACCAGGAGGAAGAGACAGATGCCTGTCCCCTGACAAGGAAAGATGTCCACAGTATACGGTTCAGTGACAAGAGCAAGTTGTAGAACAATCATGTTTCGAAGTTTAAGCATTTGCCTGTGTTCAGTGTATTTGCACATTCTCCAGACCTCCATTGATCATGTCTCCTCCTTTTACTTCTTTCTGTAAAGTTTTTTTTTGAAATGTTTATTTATTTGAGAGAGAAAGAGAGCAGGGGAGAGGCAGAGAGAGAGAGAGAGAGAGAGAGGATCCCAAGCAGGCTCTATGCTGTCAGCACAGAGCCCAATGCGGGCCTCGAACCTACGAACCCTGAGATCATGATCTGAGCTGAAACAGAGAGTGGGAAGCTTAACTGACTGAGCCACCCAGGTGGCCCTTTTTAAATTTTTTTTTAAATCAACATTTGTATATAAGAGACAAAGAGAGAGAGCGCACGCAAGCAGGGAAGGGGTAGAGAGAGAAGGAGAGAGAGAATCCCAAGCAGGCTCCAAGCTGTCAGGGGAGAACCCACCTCAGTTTTCGCTTATTTATATTTGGGTGAATATGCGGCTGCTGAAGATCAATCTGTCGGAGGCCTGGGGTGCTCATTCTCTGGGAAGTTTCCCTGCAGTTCCGCGGCCCCCTTCCCACAGACCAGCTCTGGACCACCAGCACCCTCCCCTCTGGTGAAGTTCTCCCATATAACAGGTTGACCCTCTGGCCCGAGACCAGCCCGCCCCCACCTGCTAAGGAGCCCGTTCCTGCCTCTCAGCTCCTGCCTAAAGCTCCGGCCTGAGCCCTCAGGCAGATTCATTCACCACCACCAGCCTGCGAACTCTGTCCCACCTGGGAGAAGTTCCACGGGCTTCCCTCCCTCCTCGAATGACAAAAACTAGGTGGGCCTCTATTTGCTCCTGTTTCAACAACTCTTTCTCAGGAGACAGTCATGTTACTTGGCTCTTTTTTGAACCAGTTAGAACATCCGTCTGGTCTCCTCGTGTGTTGAATAAAATCTGTAGCCCGTGTTCATTTTTATATCTGTATGACAGCCAAGATTTTTTTCTCCCCCCCGCAAAAAATCTTTAATGGTAACGATCAGTTATTCAAAGAATACAGCCAGATGAGCCAAGTATATTTGTTTCCTAGTGGTGCCGTAAAAAGTTACCACGGCTTTTTAACACTGCCACAGTAAAGGTAGTGGCTTATAAAAGCAGAAGTCCAAAACTCAAGATGGTGTGCAGGGAAGTCTGGTTTCTCCTGGGGGCTCCGGGAGAGAGTGGGTACCTGTCTCTTCCAGTTTCCAAACACCACTGGCATCCCTTGGCTTACGGCCACATGACCACGACCTCTGTTTCCATCTTCTCACTGTTTTTACCTCTCTCTCTCACTGAACCCTCTAGCACCCTTCCCACCGTCGAGCTCACCCAAATAATCCAGCATGATGTTCCCATCTCAAGTCCGTAATTACTAAGGCCCTGTTGGGAGCACCTGGGTGGTTCATTTGGTTAAGCATCTGACTTCGGCTCGGGTCATGATCTCACGGTTCATGAGTTTGAGCCCCGCATCGGGCTCTGTGCTGACAGCTCGGAGCCTGGAGCCGGCTTCAGATTCTGTGTCTCCCTCTCTCTCTGCCCCTCCCATGCTCACGTGCTCTCTCTCTCTCTCTCTCTCTCTCTCTCTCTGTGTCTCTCAAAAATAAACATTAAAAAAATAAATAAAATAAAAACTAAGGCTCTTTGGCCATATAAGGTACATTCACTGTTTCCAGAAATGGTGGAGGCGGGGGCACATTATTCAAGAAATGTAGGAAGAGAAGAAACTAGAAAAACAAAGAAAATATACAGGGCTAGAATCCTACTAAGGCTTTTCGTCAAAGGCTTAAAAAATGCTGTGAATAAAAGAATGATCAAACACATTACAATACATACATATGTCATTGAAATACTACGCAGCGGTTATGACAAACGAGTTAGGTCAGCCTGTGTTAGCATTACATGTCACGACACGGCAAGATTTTCAAGATACGGTCACTGGAAAAAGCAACGCTGTGTCGGTGAGTAGATGGGCTCTAGATACACCACAAACTCATATGCATGGTCATCCCTGGAGGGGAAGGTGGGATCGAGTGGGGACATGGGGGGACTTTTCACTTTCTATCTGGGAATTCCTTGAGTATTTGCAATATTATATTTGCATTATGTGTAATTTTTCAAGATCACAGTAATGAAAGTATCAAAGACGATCCAGAGGGGGCGAAATGGCCTTCCCTTCCCCTCCCGGCTGCATCAGAGAGCCCAGGTACGGCCCCCTCCCGCGCTGACCAGATGTACGGGAAGGACAGACAGACACGGGCAGCGTCTCCCCAGAGGTAAGCGTGTGTTCACTCGTTTCCCAGGCCGCAAGGAACCCCTGGTCGGAAGCTCTCCTTTAGGCCCCATTTCTCGTACCTCTTTTCTTCTGCAGGCAAACTCTGAACCGCCCAGGCCCCCCAGCCCGCCGTCCTAACATTCCGTGGTGTTCGCCTGGATCGTTTCCTCCTTTGATGCCCGGCCACCGTCAGCCTGGTTCTGATTAGCAGCCGGCACGTAACACAAAGGCGAGTTCTAGAAATACGCAGTTTCCACAAGCAGCCTGCTCCCCTCTTATTATGTTAATAATGAAGCTATTCCCCGTGGTACCTTGGGATGGCGTATCTGATAAGCAGCGGCAGCATGACTGCGTGTTCCAGACATTCGTGCTGCATAAACAGAGCAAGCGGAGGCGGAAACAGCTCCGACACAGCCTTCACACGCATACAAATTGGGGACAACTGCCATCTAAAGGCCCGATGTGTCCGTTCGGCACACTGCTCTCGCTCAAACATCCAAGACTAACGTGTTGCCTGAATGGGATCCGGATTCGATGATCCCCTCTGCACCTGAGGCATGAGGACCACAGAAGCCAGAAAGCTGGCTTCCATGTCCCTCGACCTACTTCAGGGACCCTAGTGCTGTCGAGTGCTTTGGAGGGCAGCAGCCCCTGGTCCCTCTTCGAACCCATACACAGGGCGCTGGTCTGAACCGGCATTTACATTTACGGAGTACCGCGGGCTGTAGCAGGTGCCAAATGAAACATCAGTCTTTTTTTTTTTTTTTTTAGTTTATTTATTTTGAGAGAGAGAGAGAGAAACAAAGTGTGAGTCGGGGAGGGGCAGAGAGGGGGGGGAGGAGAGAGAGCATTCCAAGCAGACTCCACCCTGTCAGCACAGAGCCAGATGCTGGGTTCCAATTCGCAAACCGTGAGATCATGATCTGAGCCACTATCAAGGGTCGGAACGCTGAACGGACTGAGCCACCCAGGTGCCCCAACACATCCGTCACTGTACGTCACCTCAGTGATGGCCAAGATTCCTTCTCAAGGCCGAAGACCCACTTATAGATGAAAACGCTATCATGGGCCCCTAAGGGAGAAAAGATCCCTTTTTAGCACTTATTGATTTTAAAAATATACAATGAAAAACTCAATTCAGCAACTCTGAGTAAATGTGCATCTTATTGTCAAAACGGTATTTACATATATTTGAAAATCTTTATACGTCTATTTTTGAAGCTTATTATTATGAAATAAATGTTTGTGTTTCCCCTCGCCCCAGAAAATTCATATGTTGAAACCCTCTTTCTCCAGGATGAAGGTATTAGGAGGTGAGGCCTTTGGGGTGATTAGGGCGTGAGGGTGGGGCCCCCGTGAATGGGGTTATTACCTGAAAAAAAGAGACCCCGCAGAGCTCCCTAGCCCTTGCCACCTTGTTAGGACAGAAGTGTGCAATCTGCAACCCGGAAGAGGAAGCTTACCAGAACCCCATCGTGCTGATACTGATCTTGGACTTCCAGCATCCCAAATATAAGAAATACATTTCTGTTGTTTATGGGCACCCAGCCTATGTACTTTGTTATAGCTGCCCAAACAGACTAAGGCACTTACTTATCCCCTCCGCAGACAACAGATCCAAGGATCTCTTGCAATATTTCCTTAGCCATTGCTCCGAGGAGTTCTCAGTCCATAACTTAGGAATCACTACTGTAGAGGAGGCAAAAGAGAAAGCGGCCTTGTTTTTGCCCTAAAGATCTTAACATTTTTAAAACTACTAGAGGAAAGAGTTTCAAGTGAAGCCTATAGCGGATCAGAGGGAGAGAGTAGACGTAAGCCTAGAAGAGGCCATAGCAGTGGGGGTGGAGAGAGAGAAAACAGAATGGGTAAGACAGTAAAGGGGGAGACCCTGGAGATGTCGGTGACCACCTGAATGCAAGAGAGAGAGTCTCACACAGACACCATGGTTCCTGGCTCCTCTATGGGCTAAATAATGGAGCCGTTCACCAAAACAGGGCTGGAGGAGTGGGTCTCGATGTCTCCCTGGGCATCTCTGCCTCTCGGCTCTCCCTCCTCACAAATGAGACAATATCCTGAGTGCTCTTGCAGCCACAGTGGAAGACCCACTTCACGATCACCGAATGAGTCCATTTCAACTCCCTTCTGTTTACACCCAGGGAATCACAGCATATCACAGAATCCGGGAAGGAAACCTCTTCCTGTGAAGCCTCCTGTCGAAGATAATTTGGATATGCACATTCAATCCAGGGACTGCCCCATTCTCTGATTTCTAGCAAGGCCAATGTCTTATTTGTACCTGAAGAACGACAGACTTCTCTCCAAGTACTTTGCTTTACTGTTTGCTCCATTGCTTGGAGGCTGAAGAAAAGAGGGCCTGGGAGATGATCGTAACGCCAGAATATCAGCTTGCAAAACCACTGGCTGTCCCAGACATAAATAATTGTATATATACATATTTTAATGGAACAGCATTTGTGGTGCTCTTAACTCCTGCCAGGCGCTGGGCTACATGGGTTTACATTCACTTCCTCCTTGGAGAAACCTTCAGGACCATCCAGTGTAGAATTACCCCACCTCTCCCAACTTACTCTTCATGCATCTATGAGTTTTATTTTCTTCATACTACTGCTCACTCTCTGTAATGACCTCATGTCCTGACTCCTTTATGTATCATATGCGGCTACCCTCCAGTTGGTAACCATGGTAACCAAAGGCAGAATTTGTTGGCTCATTAACCCCTCTATTCCCAGCGCCTAGAAAAGTGCCTGGCACCCCATAGGCACCTTCTTCCTTCATCTATCTAATGAATGATTCCATTTAAACTTTGTCACAACAAATGGGGTACTAACTTGACTTTTCTGAAATTGGACACTGAAGCTAAGAAAGATGTAAAAAAAAAAAAAAAAAAAACCTTGACCAAATTTACACGGCTACTAAGGGGTGGTTAGGATTCACACCCAACTCACATTGGTCTTCTAGCTGGAGCTCTTAAGACAATGCTGCCTGTATGCCTAACTTTGAGCAGTGACTCATTATTGGGGCAGAGATGAGGGTAGAGAGCTCAGCGTACCCCATCGTGGCTCCTGAAAGAGAAAGGGCTCCTAGGGTATCAGCAGCATTATCTTGTTCTATAAAGGGCAGCTTATTCAAGGCAGGCCCTTAGAGCTGTCTCTAAGCATTACACAGGAAGACCTTTAGAATCAATACAAAGGTTCACCCAGCACGTCTCTCTCTCCCCAAATCAAACACAGATGTCCCAGTGGACGTGGACAAAGGCTTGCAAACCTAGATGCCCAAAATGGCAACTGGAAGGATGTATAGGAAGAAAAGCCTACCTAGGGGAAAAGAAAAAGTGTTATTGATCACTCTTGATCCTTAGGACTTTTTAGCCGCAGCTGGGAGGACCACCGCATCCTCTGTCACGGGCTGACTACTGGATTCTGCACCCACCCAGTTCGTGAGGTTGGTAACTCTCACGGAGGCAGGAGAGATGGACCGCAGAGCAACCCTGTTACTTCAAGGTTCCTATCTCTTCAGATTTGTATGTAGCAAGGGCAAATACCTTCATTTCAGCCCAAACCATTGTGTGTTCAGGCTTGTTTCCTCTGACAATGAAGAGAAGGTACAGGTGAGAGAGTTGGATAGAAAAAACATACATCTGCACATGTACTTGTATGTGTAAGTGTGTGTGTTCACATGGTCAGTTGATAGTAGCTTGAGTGGAGTCGCTGCAAAAAAAAGCTGAGCTTGGGCACAAATTACATTGGAATTGCTCGCTGCTATTGACTTCAAGCTGCTTCCAGATTGCTACCTTGGGCATAGGATGCGAGCAGGAAATAAGCTGCCCATTTGGAAAAGAAGAAAAATAAGCAGTTACCCTTTAATGGCCATATCTAGCAAGTGAGTCCTTTTATACTCCCTGTTTGGCAAGAGTAGAACAATAACTTAATGAGACTTTCCTCTTCATCCTCCGCCCACCCCACCCCTAACCAAAGAAAAAGCCTCAAAAATCAAACCTGTCTCCAAACTGCTCAAGTTTGAGGTTGACAAGTGAACACAGACCAGAACACAGGTGCCCTAGTCCCTCCTTACAGCAGGAGAAGCCCTGATTGATCAGTCAATCCCAAACCCCATTTATAGATCACTCAACTGCATCTGCCTGGCTGAAGGTGTTATTATAAAGGCACACACCTAGATAGCTTTAAAAGGGGAAAAAATGGGGATACCCATACAGTTTCTAAATGCTTCTGGCATAGAGCTGAGCGAATGATGGTTCCTTCTTTGGGTTCTGAAGTTCTCATAGCACGGAACTGAATATGCCTTAAGAAAATAAAAAAGAAAGGAGGGAAGGAGGGAGGGAAAGAAGGCAGGCAGGGAGGGGAGGGAGAGAAAGAAGGAAGGAAAGGAGGAAGGGAGGAAGGAAAGAAGGAAAGAAATAAGGGAGAGAGGAAGGGAAGAAAGAAAGAAAGAAAGAAAGAAAGAAAGAAAGAAAGAAAGAAAGAAAAAGAAAAGAAGGAAGGGAGAGAGGAAGGAAGGATCCAACCAAACAAGAATCAAGTCAAGGGCCTCAACTTCTAACCTGCAAGCATGTGGACAGCAAAAGGAAGAGAGAGGGCAGAAGAGAAGGAGGAGGGCAATAAAATCCAAATTAAAAGGCAGCATGTAAGTGATAATGATAGCTTTGGGCAGCAAGACAGGATTAATCAGGGGGATTTGAGTAAATTCAGCAGGACAGTTTGCCATTACCCTGCTGAAGCCCTTGATATTTATCAATCAAATGGAGTCACAAATGGAATCTTGGAATAAGCAGGTCTGAAATGCGGGTTAATGAATCCCCCTGTGGACATGATAGCCTTCATCCCTGATGTTACGATGAGTGGGGGCTTTCCCAGAAATGCTCCGCAGTCTAGGAAGAGGCAAACAAGTGATAACGAATCATAACTAAGTGACCAATACACCTCGGGTCCCGAAGCTTTGCACCTAACCTAAAAGAGGCTCTAGCTCAAGGAAAACCAGACCCCTAGGTTTTATGTTCTGCAGCTCAGCTGGCAACCTCCTCCAGGGCTCAGGGGTCACTGTGGTGTGTGAGAGATTAAAGATCACGGAAGTTTCAGGATTGGGGGGGGGGGGGGGGGTTCGTGCTCTATGAGGAAGGTTCTGACTGCTGTAAACGAAGCCAGGTGTTTGGAAACTTAGTAAGTGTTTATGGAAATCAGGAAGGGGGCTGGGGGCCCATCAGCAGAGAACTCAGGCAGCTAACCACGCAGATCTCACGGTAAATTGGGAAGGCAGTTTCATTCCCACCAAGTTAAATTGAACTTGAAATTGGGAAGTCATGTTCCTTTCCAAAGGCTAGTTTTCCCTGTAAGACACTGTCATTAAGGGGAGGGAAGCAGTCTGGGAATCTTCAATCCTCTATGATCTGGGGCTTAAAGGGTCACTCCAGCCTTTCAGAACTGAGGGCAGGGGGGCCACAATAGTGATGAAGCAGGGGAGTAGAATATGGGATTTTTAGTCTAATTCTGAATTGACATACGGTCAGTTAAGAAAATGGCCTGTGTAGTGGAATGTGAAATTCATGAGAATTATCGACTGTATTCATAAGGGTGGCTAAAAAGTGATTAAGTCTGCCACCATATTTAACTATGATGCCTTAAAAAGAGGAGGCACTTAAATGCCTTTGTGGATATTTTCATTTATAGGGTTTCAGAATATTAGTGGTTTGCATTACTCGCTTGATAACATCAGCTTTAAAATATGTACGTTAAGAATACACACCTAATGCTAAAATCTGTATTGCTTATATATTGCTGTAGCAGCTTAAACTAACAATACACATTTATCTGGGGTCTCTCGTGAAAGTCAGAGGCAAGTTGCCAGCCAGGGTCTCGGTCATCTGAAAGCTTGACTGGGCCAGGAGAATCCGCTTCCAAGATGGTCCACTCACACAGCTGACGAGTCAATGCTGGTTGTTGGTAGGAGGCCTCAGTTCCTCACCACGTGGACTTCCTTATAGGACTACTCTAGTGTCCTCACAATATGGCGACTGGCTCCCCCAGATGCCCATAATAGGACATGACTATATTTGCTTAAATAAAGTAGATATGTGTTCTCTCACTTATAAAAGTCCTAAGGTAGGTGGTATGTGATTGGCGTAGTGCTACATTAAGTCATCAGGTGCCTTGGATTCTGTCCCCCCATCCTTATTACAAGACCTGAATGTTGCCTCCTCTGTCAATATGGAGATCTACTAGAGATCCAGCCAACTGTCCACAATCGAACAGGAAGCAGAAGTTAGAAGAGAAAGGCAAAAAATGAGCCCATACCAACCGTCTGCCTCACAGTTCTGGTTTCCAGAGTGTCTGCCCAATAACCTCTGTTTCCACCTCATTAGCCAGAATGGTCACCTGAAGTTGTAATGGAAGCTGAGAAATTTGTATCTAGGGCAAACATATTGCCACGCCAAAGAAAATCAGCTTTGATAGCCAAGGAAGAAAAAGAAAATGGACGTTGGGTCAGGAACAAACAGGTCCTGTCTTATCTGTTTTGTAGAGATCCCAGGAAGTTGTGCTATGCCAGAGTTCCCCCATAATATTTGCACAAATTGGCACATATGTTTAAAAAGGTCAGAGTAGGGAAGCATGGAGAAAATTGGTGGGTGAGAAGTAGAACAGAAGAGATGCCTCATCTTCGGTAAAAGCATAAATTATCCTGGGAATGGTCTTACTGTAAGGATCAGACGGTTGCCATGTTCCCTAAAGGGTTTTAATGGTTCCAAGAAATGAACTGGAAAGGACAGGTGCTTTGTAGCACTAGCCCACCATGACTGGATTGTCTCTTTCCAGTGCGACTGGGGACCCACTGGAACATTAGGCTGAAATCCAAGGCTGTCTTTGCATTCTCTCTCCCTGACATTTACAGTAAAAGGCTGAATTCTCTGCCTGGTAAACTGCGAGGCACTATCAATAGTGGGTGTTGGAAAATGATGCAGAAACAAACGGCACATTATTTATGCCAGTGGAAACAGTAAATCACCCTTCCTTTGCACTTAAACAGCACGGCAAGTGCAAATCAAAAGTTCTCACACCTCAGAAGGAGAATAATCCACGAGCTTCTCAGAGGAAGGAATTACCTACCTGCCTATACGGTGCAATAAATGTCCCTTTTAAAATGAAATAATTTCTGAGCTCCTCAGCACAAGACTTACAGTGAAAAAGACAGCACCAATATTAAAATTTAATATACCCAATATTGTCATGTAACAATAAATCAACTAGAAAAAGCAGCAAGAATTTTTTTCTCCACTCCTAAAAAGAGTTACAGCGCCTTAATTTGAATGGATGTTGGGTTACGATTATGGGTTACGATGGTGAAAAGCATGAATTCGTGTCTCTACAGCAATCAGATGGGGTTGCACAGAGCAGTTTATATAATATGCGGTGTCCTGCTCTGTCAATGTCAACGAGTATCCGCTTCTCTTATTAATTCAATGGACTATAAAGATGACAAGTTTAGAAGCTGGAATAGTGATAAAGTGAAAGCTTGGAATAGTTCAATCCTCGCGGCTTCATGGTGCTTTGCAGAGGTTGTCTGGTTCCACCCTCAGACTGAGGTGCGTGGCGAGTGCATTGCCTGTGCATTAGGAATAGGAGAAAAGTTTAAGGCTTGAAGGAAAAATTCTAACAGGCAGACTTCCCATCTGACTGCCTACTTGTAAGACGGACCCTGTTCGGACCATTTCTATCCGTAACCAGAGTCTGGAGTCAGACAAATCTGATTTAAATCCTGGCTCTGCCACTTAGCAAGTGGGTGTGATCTCGGACAGGCTGCTAAGGCTTCTTGAGTCTCAGTTTCACCTGTAAAAACGTAGGGAAGAGGCGACCTAATTTGCAAGGTTGGCAGATGGCATACCTTATGTGAAAGGGTTGAAGCTGGGGTAGGTACTGGCTGAACGCTACCCTTCCACCCAGTACTTTCCAGATTTCAAAATCAGGACTCCAGCTTGGCATGCATTCCCACCAAAGAGGTCTCTGACCTGCTTCCTTAGCCCGTTATTCCTGGAAGATTAAATACGACTGTATGGAAAGTGATTAATGGTGCAGGGCGCCCGGTAAGGTCTCATCATCTTCATCATCGTCATCGTCGTCGTCGTCAGGACGCGTGGCCGGGTTCTCTCGGTGGCCCTGCCAGAGATCCCACAAATGACGTGATTCTTCATGATGGAGTGGAGGAAGGAAGGGAAAGTTCCCAACAACGTGTGACAATTTTCTCTGCTAAAATATGTTCAAAGATCCCTTTTCAATCCTTTTATTATTGTCGTTAGTCACAAAAAGGCCCAACCAAGACCCCTGGAAGCCCTGGCTTCCCGACCTCTGTGCTGTGCCGGGTTTTGATTTAAGAGTTCAAGGAGGCAGCGGAACGGGCCACAAAAGCACACATGCGCGCTGGCCCTGATCCTGGGGGCAGATGACAATGCTGCCACCTTGCCCGAAGGAGAGTGCACACGACAGCCTCTTCAACAGAGCGCGGCTGAAGCCGCGCCCCGGCGGACCCAGCCTGCGGCTCCCAGCGATGATTTACAGAGCAACCGCACCTTCCATCAGAGGCGGAAGGGGACAGCGGCCACGCTGCCATCCCAGCTGATTTGTTAGCTACAGATCAGTCACCAAGGCAGACAGAAACACAGTGGGTAGGGCACACGTGGTAAATGTGAGCGCCTTCCCAGGGAGGGATAGGCAGCGAGGGGTGGGGAGAGAAAAATGATGGATAGGGCCAAACAGATAAAGTTTCTTCTGTGGCGATGTTACATCACCCTTAAATAGAAAGCGTGATTTATTTTCCCCAAGGCTGAGGGCAGGCAAGGCAATGCTTTGGGGACCTCTTTGCTGCCAAGATTGCGTTCAGCGAAACATTTTTCCAAGCCCTTGGGTAGTGAAAAGAAAAGCAGCCAATGATCACCAGAACAGCTACTATTTATTGAGCACCAAGCACCAAGCTGGCGATGCGCCAAGATGTACGTATTCCCTCGATTTCTAGCAATGATACCGAAAGTTAATAATACCATCCTGATACTACACCTGAAGATAAATTGGGGGCCAGTGAGTCCAGAATTTCATAGACATTTGGGGGGCATGCATTATGTACGGACCAAGCACTGAATGGATACGGTGCTGAATATGAAAGACACAGTGCCCCGCGAGGAACAGACATTCTAGTAGGGAAAAATAAAAAATAAGCACTGAAACCAACAACAGCATTACTTCAAGCACCAATAAGTGCTGTGAAGGGAGGAAGCAGTCGGTTTGCTACAGAGTGACATGGTGGAGGGGCTCTGGGGCAGAGGCGGGACACTTAATTTTTTTAATGTTTATTGTTGAGACAGACAGAGTGTGAGTGGGGGAGGGGCAGAGAGAGAGGGAGACACAGAATCTGAAGCAGGCTCCAGGCTCCGAGCTGTCAGCACAGAGCCCGATGCGGGGTCCAAACCCACGAACCACAGGACCATGACCTGAGCTAAAGTTGGATGCCTAATCAACTGAGCCACCCAGGTGCCCGGAGGTGGGGACATTTAGGTAGAGCGCTCAATATTGACGGACCAGCCAATAAAATGTGCTGGAGAGGGCTTTTCTAGCAGAATGAAGAGAAAGGGCAAAGCACCCAAGATGAAGACAGAAAGAAGATGCAGAAAGAAAGCTAGTGTGACCAGGGGGCAGTGGGCACCGGGAAGGGGATGGGTCAGGCCACCCAGCACATCCCACATCATGCACTTCGGAGGTGGCCAAGCCAGTACGGTCACCCAAAACTATCTTAGAAGCTCATAGGCAGTCTGCTTCTGCACACTGAGATTAACGCACAGCAGTACCCAGAGGATGGGCTTGGAGTCAGCCTGGTCAAGTGTAAATCCTGACCTTACCGGGAACAACCTATTGGATCAGTTTGGAGAAGTTCCCTGACTCCTCTTTGACCTCAGTTTCTTTATCTGAAAAAGGAAATGATCACCCTGTTCATCCCTTCCCCAGTGAGAAATTGCGAGAACAAGAGACAAACTGTGTGGATAGCAGTATAAACACTGAGCAAGTAGTGTTATTTTTCCTACACAAGTGGGTTATTTTTAAAGGAATGAAAGAACCATTTCCTGTTCTTGCCCCAAGAGGTAAACAGGTTTGGGTTCCTGAAGACTAGGCTCTCTCCAGAAAAAGGCAATAACTGTTCTCATTACGATCTAAAAAAAAAAGCAAACTTTCCACTTCCGTGGAGACCTCTCCAAAGAAGACTTTGTTATTCCAGGTATGGTCTCGCAAAGAACAGTGCATTAGTCAGGCTTCTCTGGTGAAACATGATGTATATAAATCCATACAATATATAGACTGAGATCTAGATACCCTCAGTGGAGCTGTCCAGATTTAAGGGTCTCCAAGTGACCAAGCAGTGACTGTCTTCATCAAGGACCCCAGACTATTTCATGCACAGAGAACTCTTGCCCCTTTCTCCTGCAATACTTTAGGTCCTGGTAAGACCTGAGAGAGAGAGAGAGAGAGAGGGAGGCAGGGAGATACTAACAAGTTACTTTCCCACAATGCAAAATGCAGCAGCAGGACCAGAGTTGACTTAATTTAGATAAAATATGTGGCAAGTCTCCTACCATATGTGTTTTGGAGAAGTCCATCAAATACATGAAGTGCCTCAGAACAGCACATGACCCCGGGGAGAGCTTCACTAAATATTAGCTAGGATTATTATTATAAATAGTATAAGTGATGCACGAGCTACAAAAGGTAGCTGTTGGCATTATATACAAGTACAGGGGTGCCTGAGTGGCTCAGTCAGTTGAGCATCTGACTTTGCCTCAGGTCATGATCTCACAGCCCATGGGTTCGAGCCCCTGGTCCGGTTCTGTGCTGACAGCTCAGAGCCTGGAGCCTGCTTCAGATTCTGTGTCTCCCTTTCTCTCTACCCCTCCCCCGCTCACATTCCGTCTCTCCTTCTCAAAAGCAAGTCTTAAAAAAAAAATTTTTTTTAATACAACAAATTTCCCAGATAGTTCATCCGAAGGAGGAGAATTTAACAAAAAGGCTGCTGTGAATCTCCCTGTGTTTGTATGTGCATTGTGACCAGTGACCAGACAGGCCCTCGGTGGGTAAGTGTCCAGGGCAAATAACACTCCTTGTATTATTGTTTTGCAAGTATAATATTTTATCTTAGCTGTATCCCCCCTAAATGGGATCTATCTTCTTACTGCAATCCAACTTTTTCTCCTTTAAAATAAACAACCAAGGGAAGCGTGAAGGGAGCAAGGGGCCCCCCACAGGCAGGTGGGATCTCTGGGTAGCAGGTGCGATCTGGACGGGGGCCAGAGAAGGCCGAGAGCACTGCTGTTAGGCTGCTGATACCATCTTGTATTTTTTTCTGGTTCTTTTTCAATGTCTCCGCTCTCCACAGGTACTGGATCTTATTGTTATTAATTATAGAAGGAATGCTTTGGAATGGATACATCGCATTTATTAAAAGAAGAAAGAGCCCTTGATCAACACTTTGACAAATGTGCAGTCAGATGTGTCGTTATAAGGAGAAAACTTTTTTTTACCCAAGAGCTGCTATCAGAAGCAGGCATAATTAGGTAAAAGATGAAGATTTTACGGTTAGCAGCCTCAAACCCAGGACAGCACGATCGCATTCCTGCTGACTTTCAAAGGGAATAATTCCTCCATGCATCACCCTCCAACCCCACAAAAAAAAAAAAATTGTTTAAAAGTTCACACAGGGGACCCCTGGGTGGCTCAGTCCGTTAAGACTCTGGCTTCAGCTCAGGTCATGATCTCACAGTTCACAAGTTCGAGCCCCACCTCAGGCTCTGTGCTGGCAGCTCGGAGCCTGGGGCCTGCTTCCGATTCAGTGTCTCTCTCTTTCTCTGCATCTCTCTCTCTCTCAAAAATAAATATTTAAAAAAAAACTTTTTTAAAGTTCACACAGATGGACAACTACTTTCTAAGGCTCCCCTTGCCTCGATTTTCCAATTCTGTTGCATTGCCGTTACTTATAGACCGTCTGCCAAGGTAATCTTCCAAAAGAAATCAGACTTTGGGCAATAAATAAAGGTTTATTGAGCAAACATGTTGTAAATCTTTGAATAATGCATTTCCTTAGTTTTTTTTTTTTTTTCATTTTTTCCATTTATTTCTAATCAAAACTTACCTCTCATTCTCCTTCCATCCCCACCAGCACCTTCTTCTTCTCAGACACAGCTGCCGGTCTTTTGTTTGTTTGTTTGTTTTTCTTCAAAACTTCCAATTGAGCACCAGAATGAGTTTAGTCTTTTTTTTTTTTTTTTAACGTTTTTATTTATTTTTGAGACAGGGAGAGACAGAGCATGAACAGGGGAGGGTCAGAGAGAGGGAGACACAGAATCTGAAACAGGCTCCAGGCTCTGAGCTGTCAGCACAGAGCCCGACGTGGGGCTCGAACTCACGGACCGCAAGATCATGACCTGAGCTGAAGTCGGCCGCTCAACCGACTGAGCCACCCAGGCGCCCCAATTTTTATTTTTTTTTTAGTGTTTATTTACTTTTGAGAGAGACAGAGACAGAGTGGGGGACGGGCAGAGAGAGACGGAGGAGACACAGAATCCGAAGCAGGCTCCAGGCTCTGAGCTGTCAGCACAGAGCCCGACGCGGGGCTGGAACTCACGAACCATGAGATCATGACCTGAGCTGAAGTCAGATGCTTAATCGACTGAGCCACCCAGGTGCCCCACAGCTGCCAGTCTAGTCCTGAGGTGAATCGGAAGCAGGGGAAACAATGCACTTTACTTAGACACTCAGCTCCCCCGGTCAAGCAAAAGAAATGAAGCCCTTGAGAAAACTGGAGACTGGAGGTATGATAGTAAAACACGCACCTCCTCCTCCTTAGCCACCCCGAAGGCTGCTGCCTGGTCCCAGCTGGCTTGAGGGAGGCCGAGAAGAGGCTGTTCATTTGGCATTTTTTACTTACACCCAAACGAGAGCAAGAGGGTAGGTTTGAAGACATTATTGTCATGCCAAGCCATCAAACCTCCATCCCATACACCATTGTCCACTCTGTGCCAGGCACACCAAGTGATGAGGTGACAAAGGCCGGCATCCCAAGGGAGTTCCCAACCTGATGTCACAAGCAGCTGAGAAACATGCACTGCCGCGGACTTTGCCTCCAAACAGTTACAGGGTGTGGATAAAATTCTGGGGAGCAGAGAGGACATTTCTGTGGGCACTGCTAAGCTCTGAGAACCCGGAAGGGTAAAAAGCAGAGTCCCCAGTCACAAAGAGTCCCAGCAGTTGGTTTTTAAGACAACGAAGGCTGGATACAACAGACTTTAGCAAAGGAGAGAAGGTTTGCAAGAGGAGAAGTGATGCAGTGAAAAGGCAGGGCGGAAAGAACCTACGCCTAGAAAGCAGAGTCATGTCAAAATGGCGCCTGACTGAATAAGCATCCGGGAAAGGCGATGCAAGGAGAATAAAGAGCTCTCCTGTCATAAAAGGAAATGTTTTTTGTAACTCAGGGTACAAGGTCGGGAGACCTGGGATTTTTGATCACCTGGTTTCGAAGATAAGCCAAGCCCCCCATTCAAGGGAAGAGGCAGGCTGGACCTCCTTAGTACCTGGATCCCGAGGAGGCCCCACAGGCCCTGTGGAAGATGTGGAGGCCCGCCACTGTCCTTGAGGAGGTCCCAGTGCTAATAAAGACACAACACAGACTGGCACCCTGTCATGAGAAGTGACTGGAAGTCAGGCACTCTGGCTGAGAGGCCTTGAGGCAATAATCATGTGAGACACCTTTTATGACTTCTTGTGGGTCTGTCTTCCTTGCCAGACATGGGCTTCTCAAGGACAGAGAACACACCTTTTTTAATCTCTGAATTTTCAGGGCCTAGCCCCTGTGGGCACATGAGAATATTCAATGTTCAATATACGAATTTCCTCAGGATTTTCACGTAATGTACACATTCAACCCTCACAAGATGGGTTTTAAAAATTCCATTGTAAAGTGGAGAACCGGAGAGGCTTGGAGAGATGAAATGCCTTTTCTAAGATGACACAGCTAGGAAATAGCAAAGCCCTGTGGGACCCATCTTCCCAGCAACCTCACCGTTCACCTCCCTCCACCCCCACAACTGCCCCGTGGCATTCCGACCACGGACGGTGCGAGATAGGCCCTCAACGCCCTGTCCTCGTCCTGCCTCGTCTTCGCACACTCAGCAAGCAAGAGTGCGAGAAGCTTCTGTGTACGAGAGACTGAACGAGGCACCGCACATACTGCTGTGAATCAAAGTCCCTGCTTGCAGGGAGCTTGCATTCCAGAAAGGAGGCGGAGAGTGAGCAAGAAAGGACATACGTGAACCTCAGCAGGTGACATGAGCTACAAAGAAAACCACTCTCAGTCGTGATCGAGTGTCACAGGGGAAGACAGTGCGACTAGGGATGAGCTGGATACTCAGCAGAGACAGGGAAGGGGTCCTAGGGAAGGGGCATGGGCAGTCTGGAGCCCCGAAACAGGGCCTCTGGAAAATGAGCTCCCCACACTTTCAGCCCCTCCAGAGAAGAAGGATGGTCCTGTGCTGCCACTCAACCCCCCAGCACAGGGACAGGAGTATAGCAGTTATGAGGCTACTTCAGTGGTTCAGGTGGCTTGGATCAGGAAGGTAGTGGTGGGAATAGAGAAGGTTAAAAGGATCTGGGGGGACACATTTTGGCAGTAGACTCAAGGGGGGGTTGCTAATGGGGTATATTTGCTCATTATTGTCACTCTGCCCAGTAACCTTCTCCCCTACTGGTCCTCAGGTGTCACTGTTGTTTTTAACAACTTTATTGAGATTGAATTCATATACCATACAATTCACCTATGTGAGTGTATAATTCAAGGGCTTTTCGTATATTCACCAAGTTGTGCAACGATTACAGAATCAATTTCAAAGCACCACCTGAAAAGGAAAGCCTGTGGCCCTCAGCCATAACCCCTCAATGCTCCCATGTCCACCAGATCTAGGCAAACAGTAATCTACTCCCTGTCTCTACAGATTTGCCTATGCTAGATATTTCACCCAAAGGAAATCACACAATATTTGATCCTTTGTGACTGCCTTCTTTCACTCAGCATAACGTTCTCAAGCTTCACGCACGTTGTAGTATGCATCAGTACTTTTTTCCTCTTTAACGTCAAATAACATTCCAGGGTACGGACACCACATTTAATTTATCCATTCATCACGGGAGGGACATTTGAGCTGTTTTCATTTTGCAGCTATAATGAGTAATACTGTTCTGAACATTCACGTACAAGTTGTGTGTGTGTGTGTGTGTGTGTGAACCTGTATTTTCATTTCTCTTGGGTGCCGACCGAGGAGTGGAATTGCTGGGTCACGTGGTAACTCTGTGTTTCACCTTCGGAGGAAATGCCAGACTGTCCTCCAAAGTGGCTGCACTGTTTTACGTTCCCACCAGCAGTGTGTGAGTGTTCTCTGGTGTCACTTGAAAGCATTTCCCCACCTCTTTTTCCTGGAGTGTCACCCAGGAGGCGTTAGATGCTTCTTCCATTCTCACCAATACTCTGTGCAAATCCCGATGGCACTTCTTTGCATGCTGTGCTGTCTTCACTAATTTTCTTAGCTCTCTGTGGCCGTCTTTAACAGGGACTGTCTCTTTCGCCTCTTCATTCCCAACGTCTAATTCCTGGCACATGGCTGGTTTCCAGCCTCCTCCACGACTGGGTCAAAGAGGCAGTCCGGATTCATTGGAACACTCCCAGATAATTTGGAGCCAGTCAACAACAGGTCTGAAGTCTTCAGGGACACTGAAAAAAGATCAAAGCAAAATCTGAAAGCAAGCTGCTACAGAGCTGAGGCTACAGGGAAAAGATTATCTGCTTCTATAGCTGCCTTCCGACAGATGTTATAAATGAGTAATTTATAAATGTGCAATTTACAGGATATCTACAACAGTGCCCAGAATGCTGATTCAGGGAGAACAGGGTGAGTAATGAGATTTTTATGGGACATTGTGTGCAGGTTTGTTTGGGATGCGTAGTATTGGTTTCTCGGCAATCACTAATGGCTTCCCTGACCCCTCCCAATCCCTGGGGCAGAAAAATATGAATTCAGACAGTACCCAAATAATACCATTTAAATAATTATTTCATAACTGACATGGCGTATTCTTTGGACATGATCACATGACCTTTCTTTTTTTTTTTTTTTTTTTTCTTCCTGGCAGTCCCAATAAACCCAGCTAGGCAAACGATCCCTTAGGAAACTGTTGGTGTTTCAGAAAATCTATTTCGCTTCCACAGCTTGGCTCTACATCCATTTCTACGTCTCTTCCTTTATGAGGCCACGTTTGCGTGAAAACAAGATTCTTGTTTTATCCAAAAGGCATTCTTCGGCTTAGGGTTTCCTGAGACTCTTCTTATTATAGAGACGATCTTGGAGCTGATGTGAAGCTCAGAACAGAATAACTCATCAGAAATAAATAGATCAGTAAATAAGCTCAGGTGCCGGGGCCAGTTCCACCACAAAGTCACAATGGAAATCTCATTGCTACATAACATTTTTTTCATGTGTAACAAAAGGATTGAACAGAAGAACAGTTCCCAGTATAGAGCTCTAGGAGGGTAGAGCTCCTTGAAATAGGATTTGGGGTTTTTAAAACTTTATAGAAAGCACAAACATGCCACGCGAAGGCCACCGAAATATCTGAAACAACATCTAACAGTCTCAACGTATTTCTCATAAACCTAATTTTTTCCCCACCAAATCCACTTTGTCCCAGTCCATCCACCCACACTTAATGAAGCAATCCTTGACGTCACTGTTCAAGCCAAAAATCCAACAATCGTCTTTGATTTCTCTCCGGCCTTTGTTCCCCACACCTGATATGTCAGGAAGTCCTATCAGTTTTCCTTCCAAAACACATCCAACCATTTCTCTCCATTTCCACTCTCTCTGCACCAGCCTACGCCACTATTCTCTCTTCCCTGGCCAAGCTGTTAACTTCCAGACAGTCTCCCTGCCCTTAGGGGATACATTACCCCATGACAATCCACTCTCCTCACTCCAGCCTTGGCTGCACTGCCTCAAACCCAGTCATTCCTTCTACCTTAGGCTTGAAACCCTCCTCTCTACCGTAGCCTGCAACCCCTCCCTCCCAAACCCGCCCCCTGCCTATCCCCCATCCTTGTTTTCCATCCTCACTGGCCTTCTTTCTATTGCTAAAATCCCAGCTCCTCCAGGCTGTATCAGCTGTACCCCCTTCCTGAATGTTTGCTGCAGAGCATAAAGGGCTGACCTCATCTTTTGGCTCTCAGCCTCTGATGCCACTTTCTCTCAGGGTCTTTCACTCCATCCAGCTCCTATCGCTTCTTGGATCTAAAACCGGTAGAGTCACACTATCTAACGTCATCGCCATCACCCTCTCACAGCCCTTACCTCCATTTCCTTTACTACTCTCTGAAATTAAATTCGATATTCTTTGTTAAATAAATATGTTTTTTTGTTTTTTTGTTTTTTTTGCTTACTATTATTTTATACTAGAGTAGTGCCTGGTCAAAAGTGCTTTCAACTGGGTTTTTTAGCACTGATTATCTTGGGCAGATCTAAACTCTGATTGGCAGTAACATATGACTTTGATCCTTGAAAAGGAGAAAAAAACTACTTGATAATAATAATCATGGTGATGACAGCTAAAATTTATGTATCCCTTACTGAGTGCCAGGCATTGCAATAAATATTTCATGGGCAAACCTCATTTAACGCTCACAACAAACCTGTTACATAAATACTTTATTATGTACTACTATGCTCACTTGATAGGTGAAACAATTTGAGCACACAGAGACCCAACTAAGCGCCTGTGGACATCATGAAGAAAGGCTAGTGGACCAGACCTGGAGCCCATGTTGTCTGAACCTGAAGTTCCTGATCGTCATCGTTGTAGTATTCTGAGTCTCTTAATGGCTGCAATTTAATCAACTTTTTCTCTTAGAATTAAGTTTCTAGATAATAAAAATGTCTGTCTGAAAAAAGTTCAGACGTATTTTAGGACTATTTACAAGTGCCATAGGAGCCCAGCTGGTCCCACACTGGGGCTCCTTATCCAACATGGCACATAACTGATCTGTTAGCACCCCAAGTTTCAGATACCAACCAACTTGGCAGCCACCATGTTGCTAATTTGTTCGTTTCCAATGAGACAACAGCTGTCAAGTGGATGTGATAGGGATATTTGGGGATCAAGCCATTCTCTCTCTGCAGACAAATCCACACAGGGAGTAAGACCATGAGCAGAAGTTGACTTGCCAAAGATCAAATGTGGCGAAGGGTGAGTATAAAGATGATAATGGCTGATGCTCCTGATTCCTCGGGGACAGGGGCTGGGGGTGGAGTGTCTCTCCTGCACAACGGACCTGGACAGGCACTGCCTCTCTTCAACCTCTTTCTGCAAAGCCTTTTCTTCCTTTGCCTGCATCGGTGCCTACAGTCCATTCGTCATTGTCTTAGCCTAGAAAACGTTTTATTTCTAAGATGACTTTGCACCTTTTCACACTGATCTAAGTCAGTGTTATAGCTTAACCCAGAGGACGACCTTACCAATTTTGAATCCTTGTGAGGCGCCTTGTGGACCCTGTATTCTATCTACAAGAGAGGATTGGTTGATCCAAAATGGGATGGGAAGGAGGGGCAGTGGAAAGCTCTCAGCTGGTGATCGGAGCGCCTTCTCATACTCCATCCCAAGTCTTACGTGAGCAAGGGGAAAAATGTTTCTTTCCCTTTCCCCTGTTTTCCCTTCAGAGCTTTCAGTATGACACCAGCAATAAGGCATCCTGTACTCATAATTCTGTCTTAACTCATCATTTACGACAGCTGATCTTACAACCTTCCCTGCTTGTATCATAACGAAGAGAAAAATTAATAGGCAGTAAGGGCAAAGGTTTTGCCAACTGCTATTGCTTTTACCCCAGGATTGCCTGGAAGCATGCTTTTTCCTTTCACTTCTCTCCCTAACCCATCACGTGAGTTAAAAGCCATAGGGAACCTGGCAGAAACATCTCAGGCAAGGTTCTGATTTTCAGGAAGTCCCAGAGCCCTGTCTTTGGGATAGCCTTGGGGTAAGTGTTCTCTGTCCCATTGTGATCAGGGAACATTTTCTTGGTAGTGGCAATGCGTGGAGAAACAAAATCTTGGAAAAGAGGTTACCCTCTGAGAATTAAACTAGTAAAATACACGGTGTCATTGTGATTAGCCATCTGTGAGCATAAAGCAAAAGACAGCCTGTAAATGTGTCACTGAAGAATTTGCAGACACCCAAACCTCCAATAAAGATGATGGGAATAATCTCAGGGAGATGAGTCTGGAACTTGACAGCAATTTCGAAAGCAGAAAACTAATCAACTGCGATGTATTTTGGCTCAGAAAAGCTTGGGGAGGCGGCGAAACTACCACTCCAAAGAGCATTTGACACGTGCTCCCCAAGAGCACTGCCATCCTGAGCCTAGGGGAGAGTGAGCCCCAGGAAAAAACGCCCTGCATCTTCCTAGAGTGTCAATTCTACCTGAAGATCTCGGGGAAATTATTTTAAAATAAACGTGAAAGTTTTATAGAGTAGGTAACGGGAGGGAACATTTTATGAACCTGAGGTTTACGACTGACAAGAAGAGAAGATTTTTCTGCTTTGCCCCAAGTCTTGTCTGCACGCAGGTAAGAAAGCCCTGCCTAAAATATCCACCCGCTTGTTATTTTTACTGTTTAAGACTGCCACAGAGTCACTCCTTCCCTCATTCATTCTCTAACACTGACCAGAATTGTAAGATCCAGAGCAAACACTCTCAGCTGGCCCAAGTCACCAGCCAAGTCCTCGCCTAAAATTTCAATGTGGTATATCAATCAGGGTCCGGTCAGAAGTAACCACACCAGTAATTTGAACAGTGAGAACTTCATATAAAGAACTGTTCACTAGTAACAGGGGGTTGATGCCTATGGGCTAAGGAGCATAGGGAAGCAGGAGTGGACCTGTGGCCCATCTGGCCATGCCCATTCATTTGTGTGCTATCTGTGGCTGTTTTCTCACTACAACATTCCATTGAGCAATACAGACCCCATGGCCCGTGAAGCCTAAAATATTTACTTGCTGGCTCTTTCCAGAAAAGTTTTGCAAACCCTTGCTCTAAAAAATACAAGACCAGCAGATAAAGGAGAGAGCCACTACACCTAGGGCTGAGACAGAGCACCCCAAAAAGAGAAAAATCTGAGAAAAAATATCCCACTACACCAGGCTGAGATTCAGATCCCATTTGAGAAGTTGTGACTGGGGCCCACTGGATAGCAAGAAATTCACTGAAGTACCGTAGGCCCGTGCTGGCAAGTTGAAAACTTCCTGTTGGGCCGTGATGGGACTCACTGGGAAGCCCCCATTAGGAGGCCCCCAAGACTCACTAGGAATTCACAGATGGGTGTCTGTGAAACTCACTGAAGTGTTTGTGTCATGGCTGCCCCATATGCCTTTGGCAGCCTCATGTCACAGGAGCCGGAGATAAAAGAACAGGGGAACCAGGAAGAGAAACTCCTTCCCCCTGCAGTGTCCCTCCGAAGTCCCCTATTGATGAAGCCTAGTATGAAGCCATCTGGTAAACCAGAAATGTTTACAGGATACAGCTCCAGTATCAGAAATAGGGCAAAGAAGCGTGCGTTGGGAGCTGAGAACCAACAAATTGGGTGCCAGTATGTATGTAATTTATTAAAAAGAACAACAGTTTCATAACATGTTGATTATTGCTATTGCTAGATTAAAAGGTTCTAGAATTTTAGAAATTCGCCTTAGGTTAAAATGCAAGTATAACGCTTCCCTCTCTCGAAAACCACTAAAATGGCAGCAAAAGATGTTTTGTTTTGTTTTGTTTTGTTTTTAGTATAAAACTCTAACGAATAAAGACAGTAGGAGGCACACTTAAAGAAATTTTCATAATTCCACAAATTTTAGGAAGACAGAAAGCAGATGGAGAGAGGCACAGTGAGTGACATACAAGGGTGGCAGCCTGCAGAGGGGATGTGAGCCAGTTCATCCCACAGGACCTTGAAAAGAACAGAATTTGAAGGAAACAGGCATCATCAAACTTAGGGATGTGGAACAGGGCCGAAAACATGGTACATTAGTTTGCTTGGGCTACCATAACAAAGTACCGCAGACGAGGGGCTTAAACAACAAGAAATATATTTTCTCACAGTTCTGGCGTTTAGAAGTCCAAGATCAAGGTGTCAGCAGAATCAGTTTCTTCTGAGATCACCTTCCTTGGCTTGTGAATGGACGTCTTCTGCCTGTGGCTTCACATAGTTTTCCCTCTGTAATTGCCTGTGTCCAAATTTCCTCTTCTTATAAGGATACTAGTCATATTGGATTAGGGCCCCTCTGATGACTTCATTTTAATTGGATTACCTCTTTAAAACTGTCTCCAAATATAATCACATTCTGAGGTACTTCAACACATAGATTTGGGGGACACACAGTTCAGCCCATAAAGAGTCAAAAGTCCCTTTGTGGAAGGGTTGGCTCCTTGTCTCCTCCTTCACCTCATGAAGCCCCCCATCACATACGCACATGCACACACACACACACACACACACACACACACAAACACACACACAGGACCCATGGTTCATTCTCAGGAAAAGACAAACAGAGGAAACTCATGAGATTAGTCAAAATCCAGGAAAGAGAGAGGTCAACAGTCGAAAACAGAAGTTTAAGTGAAATTTCTACTTCTAGAAATAGCCCTTATAGGTGGAAGATTTGAAAAGTCTTCTTTTGGAAAAATTACAATCCCCAAATAAAAAGCTGCCAGATACTGATATCAGCTCTACAGGTAGCATCCAATCCCAGTATCTTGAAAATTATTTATGAATATGTCCAGTCCCCACTTTCAGCACTTCTAATCAGCTTTTAGTCATCACTATTAAATGTGAAGAGACAATCAGACATTTGGAAAAGGCATCCAACATGAAAAGAACCCAAAACACGGCAACAACTTTCAACATTTGGAAAGAACCCAAAATACCACAACTGAAAGAAAAAGGAGGAAGGGGAGGAGTAAGGAAGAAAAGAAAACTATGAGCTTAGTCAATAAGGCAGAAAGAATGAAAGTGGAGAGATAAGAAAAGACGAGGCAAATATAAGAGGAAGATGGGATGCTGCATAGACAAGTGTTGGGGAACAAACTGGAAAATTGTTGGTCAAAATAAAAAATGTAACACTGAGGTGCCTGGGTGGCCCGGTCAGTTAAGCATCCACCACTTGATTTCAACTCAGATCCTGATCTCAGCATCGTGAGATAGAGCCCCACGTTGGGCTCCACGCTGAGCATGGAGACTGCTTAGGATTCTCTCTCTCCCTCTCTCTCTCTACACCCCCCACTCTTAAAAAAGTAACAATGAGTTTGGTAGATAAAAACTAAGAAACAGTTTGGTAAGTAGAGCAAATAAAATCAAAAGAACTATGAAGAGAAAAGATAAGAAACTTAGAGTATTGGCCCAGGAAACTCAACAATAGATTAATAAAATAGAAGGAAAAATGGAGAGAAAGCTATTTTCAAATTCATACCAGAGAATATTTTCCAGGGCCAAAGGATATGAGATTCTCCAGACTGAAAGAACAACACACCATGTCCAGCACAGCAAACGATAAAAAGCAAGCACATAGGCTCTTCATTAAGAAATATCAGAGCACCAGAAAGTAAAAGAAACAAATCTTGTAAATTTCCTTGGGGTTGGGAGGAAAGGTCATTGACAAAGTGTATGGAATGAAATAATATCAGACTTCTTAACAACAAATCTGGGGGTTAGAAAGCAATGGAAAAAATAATTTCATTATGAGGCAAAATGATTTGCAACCTACCATTATAGACCCAAATGATCAACTAAGTATGAAGGTAGATCAGAAACAAAAAGGCAATATTTTAAACACATAATTATCACTATGAACAACTTCCCACGAGTATAGGAGCATGTGCTCCCTCCTTCAAGTGAGGGGGCAAATGCAGAATGAGTTGGAAACAGTGGATGCAGCACAAAGACACAAAAAAGGAAATCCATGATGAGAGCAGCAGGCCTGAGAAGCAACTGTCCAAATGGAAACCAAGAGAGGAAGCATTTGGAGAGAGGAACCCAGGGAAAAAGAATTAGTTGATAGATTATTTTGTTTATTTGACCATTTGGAAAATAATATTAATGGATGTGTAAGAAAATACAATGCAGCATGAAAAATATTAAATAGAAGCACACACACAAAAATAAGCAAATAAAAAATGAGGAAAATACTAACTCTAGGAAAAAAACAATATGTACAAGAAAGAAGATAGAACTATGACACAGTTCTTGGTTATTAATATTTTTCATAGTCATAATAATGTAAATCCTGACTGCTGATTTGATCAAAAATACTTTATATCATTCAAATAGAGTGTAGGAAGAGAAGGTGGACAGGACGGGGGCGTGTAGAAGAATGAGAGTTAAACCTTCGCCCACCGTAACAGAATATCCGTCCCTAACACCTAAAGTTAATAATTTAATAAATGATAAAGCAAGCATTTTATTTAGAAATAAGAAGGTAACACCTTGGTTTGTAAGCATAATTCATTCTGGAAATATGCTTGTAATCCAAAGCACTTGTATTTCAAAGTGAATTTCCCATAAGAAATAGTGGAAACTCTCATGATTCGTTCCATAACCCAAAAATATTCATATAAAAATGATTACAATACCGTAATATAATACAAAATAATAAATAAAATACAAAATATAAAGACAAATAAACAAATTAACCTGCACTTACCTTTGAAAACCTTCATGGCTGGTGTGAGGGAGACAAGAGAGGAGGGTTATCGTGCAGGACGACTTTCACTATCACTAGCAGAATCACTCCTGGCTCACTGCAATCTTTTTCTTTTCGTGAAACTTTAACAAGAAACCTATCCAATGACACTTGCTTTTACCCCCTTTTGAGGGTTTTGCGGAAAGGTGACATTGCATCGACGATCACCCACAATCCCACAGCAAGAGAGAGAAGAGCCATTGGCTCGGTTGTGATCATGTGATGTTCGGCGTCACGTACTACTCGTGTTGCAAGACAGCTCTCATTTATCGAGCTAAAATACATTAGAAATGTTTGCTTGTGTTGCAGAACACCCAGAACAAGTTACTCGCAATCCAAGGTTCTACTGTATAAGAAAGCAAGAGCTGGAAGAGTTGCAAGTGGTTGCCTGCAAGGAGTTGGACAAGTGGTTGGAACAATTAGTTGAGGAGTTCTGTTTTGCATTTTGATCCATTGAATATTTGAGTTTCAGACTAGCGCATGCATTATTTCATTAAAAACTGAATTGAAGAGGCGAAGAATCGAGCTAGAATGTTGGAGTGGGAGATGACAGGCAGTTGACGCACCTTTGGAACCTTAAAAATACTGGAGTGGATAGCAGACTTCCTGCAGGTCAGTGGAAAGGGGGATCATACTATTTTAACCGTATGTGAAAGGAAAATATGAGGCCAGCAGACTGAAGGACTTAAGAATAATCAGGTTAAAAGCAGAACCCAGAATTCACAAACTTTAATAAATCCTAGGGCCCTTTATGGCTTAATCTTTGCAGACTAGTAATCGAAAGTAGTTCAAAAGTAATTCCATTCAAAAAAAGCATGAAAGGAAATTCAATTCATAATCTAACACAGCCATTTTGAAAACCCTCCCTCCTATCTTCACTTCTCTTGCTCTCCTTAACCGCGGTTTCGGATATTGCGAGTCAAACCCTCTCTCTGCAACACCACGCGCTCTTGATCCTGAAGATGGATGTGGCTGCTCTTCTTTTTCTGTCTGAGGTCTGTCCCTTCTCACGTATTCTTTCAGTTTTAAATTTGCTAAGCAGGCTGACAAGACCTCTTCTGTAGCTAGCAGGACTGGGGGAGACAGAACACCATAACAAAGTATCAAACCTTGTCCTTATTCCCACACATAGAATTTTCTGGGTTAATGGGGTGCCTGGGTGGCTCAGTCGGTTAAGCGGCGGACTTCGGCTCAGGTCATGATCTCGTGGTCCGTGAGTTCGAGCCCCACGTTGGGCTCTGTGCTGACAGCTTAGAGCCTGGAGCTTGTTTCAGATTCTGTGTCTCCCTCTCTCTGACCCTCCCCCGTTCATGCTCTGTCTCTCTCTGTCTCAAAAATAAATAAATGTAAAAAAAAATTTTTTTTAAAAAAGAATTTTCTGGGTTAAAATTGAAGGCGTGGAGAGACATTTCTCACCACGTTGCCCTTTCTTTAGGTTATTTCTCCAAAGGACTGCCTCAGTATGCCTTCACTTCTGGGGTGAGCTTGTGAGACATTGAGGAGAGAAAAGAGAAATCCAAACATGTGTGCATGAGTGATTTACCCAGACCTCTGGGCTCAAATAGTCTCTACAATATAAGCTCCTTGAGGGCAAGGATTTCTGATTGCTTTGTTCCCTGCTGTATCCCCAGTGTCTCAAACAGAGCCCTCCCTGAACGAGGTGCTCAGTAAGTTGCCTAGAACTTGAACATCCAGCAGCTAGCATCTTAGTGATGTCAACACCAGTCTTTCTAGGTCTCACCAAGCAGGTACCTTCTCCCTGCAATGATCTGGCATCGATGCAAGTGTTTAAAAGGTGGTATTTTTATTGTAACTGGAGGGCCAGGCTCTTCCTCAGCCCCGTAAGCTGGTTGATATACGGCCATTCCCCAGCACATTGTTAATACACTAAGAGAATCTGGTTTCTGAGCATACACTGCCAGCCACTTGACCTCAAACGAGGGTGAATTCACCTAGGAAACGCCATTCAAGAGGACCCTTGCAATTGCCAGCCTCCCCTGGTGATATCCCCAGCTTAATATATAGCCTAGTATTGCAGAACTGGAACAATGGGCTGGGAACCATGAGACGCAGAACCAAAAACCAAATACAGAACCCCCTCACTCTGGCAAGCATGGGATTTAACAGGCAGACCTGGTGGAGCTTCAGGGGAATTACCCTGAGAATACACAGTCCTTTAGGTCATTTCCCAGAGCTACTGAGCGATCGGCACGTGGGAGGAACCAAGGGACCCCGTGTCACCGGGAGCGAGTCAGCCAACATGGGTAGCTTTGGTAAGACTCAACTAGATATGACCCTTAAGGACATATAAAAATGACAGAGGGGATTTTTCAGTGCATCTCTGTACAGATGCAGATGACCCACAGATGAACCTGGAAACAACCTCTTCGACACCGCGTTCCCTGACTCTACCCTGGGATGACTCCACTTTGCTTCCCAAGGGTAGAGAGCACACGATGTCCCCCAGAGAGGAAAAGCAGAGGGAAAGAATTTCCCATTATAACCTGGTCTCCTTTGTTATTTTAGGACCTACTGTCATCGAAGCCATTTCAAAAATCTGAAAAGAAGTTTTATTTTCAAATTCATAATGTTGACCAAAGAGACTTGCCTTTATTATGCTCATAAATCATTCATACCTCCTTAATAGCAAGGAAATTATTTTTAATTTTTAGAATACTTTTTCCTCTTTCTTCCCAACACAAGAGGAAATGAGAATAATATTTTATGCTAATAGGAACAAAATGTTCAAAATGTATGCACTGTATAGAAATCTTATAAAATGTTTCATTGGAAACATTTTTTAAGCAACAAAGGAAATGAAACACAAAAAGCCACATTAAAAGCACATTGATGATTTTTACTTTAACGAGGAAACTGAGTGAAGTAGATTAGTGGAGGGTAGATGGGAGCCCTGAGAGAAAATTATGTTCCTCGGGACTCGTGGGGTTAGGGGCTGTCCCAGATCCCAACGGGAAGCCCAGCCCAGCTCTCAGGGCACTCTCTGCTGGTCAGCCCCTTCCAGAGGTCAGAAAAGCTTCCCTGAGCAAGGTCAAAGCTCAGCCTCCAGGGACTGAGGCAGGTCCTGCAATACAGGACCATTTCTCTCTGCCAGACGGATGTCAGGACTCCCTGGACCAGACAACTGCTCCAATCATAACCTAGAAACTCCCTGGGATCCACCGAAGGGTTAATAGTGAGAGGCAGGGAGAAGTTAATAGCAAAGAATAAAGGGCACTGGCAACCCATCAGAACCCGCAGCATCAAGGACAGTACGGGTGGGAAACAAGATTCAGAGGGTAGAAAGTCATTTCTTTGGCACTGACCAAATGGCACGTGGTTTTGGCAAACGCGCCGGAGAATGCAAAGGTGCATGCATTGCAGCGAGAGCGTCTGCGTGCGGTGGCTCAGTGGTCTGAGACAACCAGGCTTCCCGGCTTCCAGAGAGATTTACGACCCACATTTTCGGATTACAGCACCTTTCTGTGGGAACAGCCACACTGAGTCCTAAAGGCAAAGCTGAGGGGGCCCTGGAGCAAAGCAGGCAGGACCTTACCACACAAGGCAGGGCAAACTAAACAAGCAGCTGCCCCTGGGTGCGAACAAGAGATGGAGGCAAGCCCTCTCCTGCCCACCCACCCCGTCAAAATACCACTCACAAGTTACTAACACTAAAATATCCTAAATGCTTTGAATTAGTCTCATCCTTGTTAAAATGCTTTCTAAGACATTTACAGCTTATGCACTAAACAAATCATTTTTTTTAAAGCAGATTCTGATCAATGAGAAAGGGGAACAAAGGGAGAGGAAAATGTGTATTTGAGGACCCAGCACCTACCAGTTACTTTCCTGGTGTTTTTCAGCTTTACTTCATGTAAGTCTCACAATAGCTGCTCCGCATAGGTATTAGGTTATTTTTTTTGTTGTTTGCCAGCTTCGTTGGTTCTCCATGCAGTCATCTTCTGCCCTGTTGAATGCATCACCCAGGCTCCCGTTTCTGGTAAGGACTGGCCCACGGGAGACACAAGACAGGAAGAGAGAGAGAACAAGGTATTTCTTCCCCATTCCCTCCATGTTTTCAAGCTGCATTTCTGTCTGCAGCTGTTTTCCATTACAGGCTCTTTAATATGTGACTCTTAGGTTATTGCTTGTATTACTCTGATAAAAATTAATTTTCAGAGGGGCATCCGGGTGGCTCAGTCCGTTAAGTGTCCGACTTCAGCTCCGGTCATGATCTCGCGTCTGGTGGGTTGGAGCCCCACGTCAGGCTCTATGCTGACAGCTCAGAGCCTGGAGATTCAGATTCTGTGACTCCCTCCCTGTCTGCCCCTCCCCTGCTTGCACTCCGTCTCTCTCTGTCTCTCAAAAATAAACAAACCTTTTTATTAAAAAAGATTTTTTAATTAATTTTCAGAAATGAAGAATTAGCTACAGGGAAGAGGTTGGAGAGAGAGGTGACAGATAGCTACATGGGAGCACTCCCTGTGGAACCTTGAAAATCAGAAGGCTTGTGGGAGACGACCCTACATGACACACAGACTCCTCAATCCAGAACCACAGGTAACCCAGGCTGGTGGCAAATGTCTTCCAACTTTCTATGTAGTAGGGCAGTTTCCCTGAGTTCTTGGTTGGGGCAGTTGTGATCTCTTCTTTTCATTCAAAAAGAGATACACCGGATCAACCTATAAGCCAAAGAGCCCCTTCACTGTCTTCTTCCAGGAAAAGTAGATAGTTTTCTGATAAATAGGAAGTCTGTGTCTAGCCCTGATATCTGGGGTCCATTCAGATCCCATCTCCACCATGACTCACGTTAGACTACAAATGGTCTGGTGAAATAGAAATGATGATCTGTGCCTACTTGTCTCTTTGTTCCTACTACAACAGGAAAAATAAAAATAAAAACATAGCCAAGTCATTGCTTGGTTCGTTAATACAATTAAATTTAAAAGAACACTAAACACAGATTTTTAGCGTCCATGTGGAAATAGTACAAAGTCAACATACCACATAAGTAATGACAAGAACATCTACTGTCTTTGTATTCCCTGACTTTATTATCTAAAGTATGTTATAGTCAAAGAGGACAGTTCACATAAACTATAATTTTCCATTTATTACACTCCTTTTGTTTTGAATTTGAGAGGCCTGATGTTTGAGACATGCTCTTTGACATCCATAAATAAAGACCTTTTTTAGCCACCGAGCTCCTCTGACATTAACAGAGCAGCTGTTAATCTGAAAAAAATTGGCCCCTTTGAGGAAGCCATCAGAATTTTACTGTGCAAAAATCAATACCTGTGAACAGGAGCTCTGGCGTGCAGTGAACCAGCAAGGAGACATTTCACAGGAGTAACAGTCCTTCCCCACCTGGGACTGGCCCATGCCCTGACCTTCTGGTAGGCAAGATAAACCTGGCTAGAAAGTAAAATTCTATCATCAAGAAAAGAAACAGCAACACATTCACAACTTTGCTTGAAGAGTGGAACTTCAGTCAAGAAGGATCGCATATCTCATCACTCTATCTATAGGAAGCTTAAGAATAAAGCCTACATATGTTGTGCTGTGTAAATAAAAGAAATTCGATGTATCTTTTTTTCCTAATAAAGCAGGTTTATTAAAGGTGCAGAGTATAATGCCATCAAATAAGCTAGAGTAGGTGCAATTACATTGAGCCAGAAATTTCTAAGAAAGCACTTAAATAAATGAAGCTCAGAAATAATTAAGGTTCCTAATGATAACCCAGTGACCCAGAGACACCACACGATCTGAAAGAGCTATCTCAACTTCTTTCCTGTAGAGTTTTCCTGCTGAGTTTGTTATAGCATACCAGTTCTTGATGGAGTCATAATTCTCCGACAGTAGGCATAATCTCACTGCTATAGCAAACAGAGAATGTTAATAATCTGTGCAACTAATACTTTGTTTTTTTTCTTTATTTCAAAGTTTATTTAATTAGGGAGATAGAGAGAGCGCACAAACAGGAGAGGGGCAGAGAGAGAGGGAGAGAGAGAGAATCCCAAGGAGGCTCCATACTGTCAGCATGGAGTCCAATATGGGGCTCGAACTCACAAACCCCAAGATCACAGCCTGAGCCGAAACCAAGAGCTGGATGCTTAACCAACTGAGCCATCCAGGTGCCCCTGTGTAATTTTCTTGATCTAGGTTTGTGAAACTTTACTTTCCAAATTTTTAGGTGAATAAGTTACAGAATAACAGAGCCAAGTTAAATCACTCCCCATGAGCACCAATCAACCTCCTGTATGGTTCTATAGCATCCGAATTGAAATGGTTAATTTTATGTGTCAACTTGTCCGGGTCATGCTGTTCCCAAATAGTTGGTTAAATATTATGTCTGGGTATGTCTCTGAGGATGTTTCTAAGGAGACTGGAATTTGAATTGGTAGACTAAGTAGATTGCCCTCCCCATATGGTGGGGGGCGGGGGGTATCATCCAGTCCATTGAGGACCTGGATAGAACAAAAGGGTGGAAGAAAGGGAAATCAGCTCTCTCTCTCTCTCTCTCTGAGCTGGACATGGCCTTCTCTTGCCCTTGTACTGGGACTTATGCCATTGGCACTCTTGGTTGTGAGAACTTTGGGACTGAGCTGTAACTTACACTATCTGCTTTCTTAGGACTCCAGCTTGCAGATGGCAGATCATCAGACTTCTCAGCCTTCATGACCATCACATGAGGCAACTGCCCATTACTAATATGTATTAGCATATATTAATGATATATTATGTCATTATAATATTTATTTAAATTATATTTAAATTATTAATTAAAATTAATATAGTATTATGATATAAAAATATATTAATTATATGTAATATACTACATAATATAATAAATGTTAATTTTATATACTATAATGATATAATTTATATAACATATACAATTTATATATTGTATGTATATGATATTACACCTTAATTAATTAATATATTAATGTATATAATATGATATATAAAATGTGAAATATGATAAATCATATATAATATCTATAATATGATAAACAATATAATGAATGTATATTAAATAATTATATTAATTATATATTAATTAATATACATATAATAATGCTAGCTAACGGTTGCCAAATACTCTGCATTGGCACTATCATGTCAAGTTCACAAGCATTATCTCAGTTAAGCCTTATAGAATTCCTTACAAGGGAGAAGGATTATTATTATCCTCACTTTTAAATTCAACATTCCATATATATTTATTGAGCATTTACTGTGTTCCAGACACTGACCAGAGTTTATAGCTGTGAACCCATCTGACCTGGAGCCTATTTTCTCCTGCAAAGCATACACTACATAAGTAAACCAACAGGTAAACAAGGTGATTCAGGCAGTAAAAGTTTTCATAAAGACAATAAAATGACATCATGGGAATAAGAGTGACCATGGCAGCCAGGGAGTAACTGGGGAAAGGCCCTTTGAGAAATGGTACTTGAGCAGAAGCCGAAGGTGGAAGAGTAGTTACCCATGTGAAGGTTCTGGAAAGTTGGCTGATCGGTCTCATCTGGCCTTATGAGTGTTTCAGGGAGGGTGAAATCTCCAATATCAACCAAAACTTCAGGGCTCCAACACACTTCACACCCACCACCTTGTTAGTCTCTATACCCCCGAAGGGTTTTATTTCTCTGAAATTTGTATCCACTGGACTGTGTATTTACATATCTTTCTCATGCTCCTCCTCTCTGGTGATGCATAGGCAATTACATTCTACAATCCCAAAGGCTGTTTTTATTATAATTACATTTTTTCCAGTATCTACCATTTTCATTCTAACCCACGCAGGTTATAGCTACTGTGTGTTATCAGAAACAGCTGTTTGGCTCTTTTCAACTATTCTGAACAGACTGAGAAGGAACAGAAGCATAAAGGTACTTCTGACGAATACAGAACACACACACACACACACACACACACACACACAAGATCAGAGTTAGCACTAAACCTAAGCAAATCTGGAATAGCATTCACCAGTTTCATAAATACCAGAAATACCCACATGCTTTTTGTTTAGCATGATATATTTTTTCAAGAAAGATGCTTTAAATTTTCCATTTCATGCCAAGGTAGGTTTTATGCCTCGGTAATGTACAACATATGGATCTTATGACATTATGCATTATTTGCATCCCAATAAAACAGCTCATTAATCACATGGCCTATTGTAACCTCCAGCCGCAGAAACCACAAAACACACCCAAGAAGGAGGGTCATTTTTAACTCAGAATGTCTCCTTTTAAAATAATATTTGTCTGATCATGTTAAACAGTGGTCAAATGTGCAAGAGATTGTTAGTGTATTAGGAAAGAGATGGTAATAAGGACGCAGCCAGCCCTAAAACACACACACAGTGAATTTCTTCCCTGACTTGGGGCCATGTGTTTTGCTTTCCTCCAGTTGATTCTGAATGGTGTTTTCTTATGAGGTCAAGACAAGGTCTTTTCGTAGCAACCAACATTTAGCTATAATAATGTACAGCTAAATTAGGAGCAGGTCAATCGTTGAAGAGTTCATTAGAGAAGTAAATTGGAATTTTACACCCACACCGATTGCAAACTCACCAAACCTAATGAAATACGCAAACAGGACTATAAGCCCTAGTCTACTGCTTCTCTCATATCAGTTCTTCACATGTGTGTCAGCCAGGATCCCAATGGCAAGAAATAAAAGCCAACCGCAGTCAACTTATTAGCAAAGGAAGAATTCTTCAGAATATCGATGGTGGGAGGGTGCTACTGCTAACATCATCCGTGAGAGCTGGAAGATCAGACTTCGGAATGAGTAGGAAACCAGGAGGCTCCACAAGGACATGAGACTAGAAGCAAACAACCCTGCAGTGTCCCCATAACTCGAAGAGCTTAGTCAGAAAGCCTCAGCTGCCGCTGCTCCTAACATGAGTCATCTCTGTTTCTCCTGACCTTGCATCATTCACTCAGGATGCGATGTCCCAGGGAAGAGAGGCGAACTAGGTTCACAGGCCTATTTGGAGTAGAAAGATGTCCATCCTCTTGGCTTCCTGGGTAGGAGATGAGTGCCTGGAATTACTCTCCCACTAAGACCTCTACAATGACAACAACAGAGAATTAGTATGCCTGAAAAGGGGAGCGATTGCTAAGTTGTGCAAAGCGTTGACTGATTACCTATTACACACCATGAATTACGCTAGACGATTTTCAACCCGCGTGTTTTCATTTGAGCACATTTGAAACCCCACAGCCATCATGTGGGATTTCGTACTCATTTTATTTCAACGTTTATTTATTTTTGGGACAGAGAGAGACACAGCATGAACGGGGGAGGGGCAGAGAGAGAGGGAGACACAGAATCGGAAACAGGCTCCAGGCTCTGAGCCATCAGCCCAGAGCCCGACGCGGGGCTCGAACTCACGGACCGCGAGATCGTGACCTGGCTGAAGTCGGACGCTTAACCGACTGCGCCACCCAGGTGCCCCTCGTACTCATTTTATTGATGGAGTCGGTGAGGATTGGGAAGATTAAGTAACCTGGACAAGGTGACAGTGTTTAGTAAGGCCCAAAGTTGGATGTTCAGTCTTGGTCTCCCAACTCCTGGTCCAATGTTCTCTTTGCGATACCAGAGGTGCCTCATTAACTGAAGTCAACTTGACTTGTAAATTTCAACTTTCCCAGCCCTGATTATTGGTCTATAGATATCCTAAGGATTAGAAATTTCAGAGTGACCAAAATATTCTAACCAAGAACCTTAGGTTTAGAAAACCAGGGGTTTCACTAAATGTATTCTTTGGCCTGTTCTGGTGTTTCATGACTTTCAGCTTCGGTGCTCAACCACGGTCCCAAGAAAGAAAACATAAGTCACCTCGGCTTGTCTCAAATGGACACACAACTGCATGAGTACTGGAATCTTTCACTGCCCCCATCATAGAGTTGGATGGTTATTATACTAAGCAGGTTGCACACGAGTTGTCCAGAGGCTGACACACCATCTTGTTTCATTTCCCAAGCACGGAGAATGGTATATGAAGTTGTCATTTGTCACTTGTCCCCATGAGGGCTACTACCAAACTCCACATACACGGGGCTACCTTCTAGGAATTCTAGGCTGAAATACTGTCATCTCTTTTACGGAGAGCACAGACCTTGGAGTCAGGTTGACCTGAGTTCAAGTCCCTGCACTGCCTTCACAAGCACGTTCTTGGTAAGTTATTCCCTTTCTCTGAAACACCATTTCATACTCTATAAATTAGAAATGATGTTTACTTTGTCACATTTTTTAAAAATCATAAATAAATGTAAAGTCCCCAGCTTTGTGCCTGGCTTATATAAATAGACATTCAATAAAAGGCAGCTCTTATAATTGATATGGCTTTGGGTGACAAATTGCCAGAAAAATCGTTTCATTCCATTTCTTCCAGGTGGATGAAGTGTAAGAAGTTCATGAGTTTTCAGGATTATGCTTTCGTTACCTAGCATTTTGCTTAATATAATTTTGTATTTGGTGATATATATCTCATTGCATATTTAGTTTTCTATCTGTATTAGGGTTCTACTACAGAAATAGAATGAGCTGGATAGATATAATATGTATTATGCACATATTTATACTATATAATATATAAACATATTTAATACATATACACACGCACATATACACACATACACACATATTTCAAAGAATTGGCTTACACAATGTGGGGACTGGACTTAAATTTCTAGGGCAGACCAGCAGGCTGAAAACTCTCAGGCAGAACCTGATGCTCCCATCCAGAGGTAGAGTTTCTTCTTCCTTAGGGAAACCTCAGCTTTTCTCCTAAGGTCTTTCTTTTTTTTTTTTAATTTTTTTTTTTTCAACGTTTATTTATTTTTTTGGGACAGAGAGAGACAGAGCATGAACGGGGGAGGGGCAGAGAGAGAGGGAGACACAGAATCGGAAACAGGCTCCAGGCTCTGAGCCATCAGCCCAGAGCCCGACGCGGGGCTCGAACTCACGGACCGCGAGATCGTGACCTGGCTGAAGTCGGACACTTAACCGACTGCGCCACCCAGGCGCCCCTCTCCTAAGGTCTTTCAATTGATTAGATGAAGTTCATCTACCTTATAATCTTCTTTATTGAAAGTCAACTGATTGTAGGTGTTAATCATATAAAAATACCTTCACAGCAACACCTAGATTAGTGTTTGATTGAATAACTGGGTGTTATAACCTAACCAAGTTGGTATGTAAAACTACTACAGTTCCCTCCTTATCAATTTGGCACCCCTTCATACCTCCTTCAACCATACTTTACCTCCAAATCAAGACAAAAACAGGTAATAATTCCACCTAACAGGATCCAATGACCTTATATATAACTGAAAATGCACTAACCCTTTCCCCAGAAGAGGACGCAACGTTTTGGGGTGTCATTTGTACTTCTCCTTGATATTCCATAACTTAAACACTGTGATGTAAGCTTAACTATTATTAATACATCTTATGTTAGATGATAATGGGATAAGAGAGGAAAGAAAACAAAAATATTATATATATATATATATATATATATATTAATACAGGCATACACACACATAAATATATTCGTAAAAAATTAGGAAGAAATATTAACAATGACAGTCCTTGTTTCTGCAACTGGTCATATGGTCTTAGCTTGCATTTATGATTACTTCCACGACTCATTCCATATTCTCTTTGTCTTCTGCAAGAACCTTAGTTTGTCATGGTTCTTAGCCTAGTGGAGTGACCCAAATCTTCATTCTGAAAGGTCTGGGCCATTAGTCCGGCCTGAATTAAGTCCCTGTAGTTTTCCATTTACTTTAATCACATTGGGAATCAGGATCAAGGAACCCATCCAGCATAGGACAACATTGCCTGTTGATTTAGAGGCATAAGGAGACCTAAGTGGCCAGATGATGGTCTTAACTTTCAGTTCAGTGGAACCACTGTTGTGTCTCTCAGTTGGAAATAGTTTCTTCCTTGGAAACTAAGACTTCCGGAACAATAGAGAATAAAGTCCCAGGGGTAGAAAATAAAATTTTTGCTAGTGGATCATTAGGGGTAATAGTAAATAGTGCCATTTCTATGTCTACCCCCTCATTTCTTGGACCTATGAATTCTAGCTTTTGGAGAAACTGGACCATGTATTAAATGCTGATTCAGAGTACCTATAGCCTGTTGTATGACATTGGTCCAGTCCTGCAAGGTATTATCACCTCACTGGCATTGAACTAAGGCTTCAAAAGGCAATTCCACTTTTTTAATCAAACCAGCTGCTTCAGGATAATGGGGAACATGATAAAGCTCATGGATTCCATGATCATGGGCCCATTACCACACTTCATTCACTACAAAGGGAGTTCCTTGATCAGAAGCAATTCTGTGTGGAGTACCATTATGGGAGATAAAGAATTCTGTTAGTCCACAGATGGTAGTTCAGCAGAAGCACCGTATGCAGGGAAGGCAAATCTATATCTAGAGTAATGTTTATTCTAGTAAGAACAAAGAACTGCCCCTTCCATTATGGAAGCAGTCCAATGTAATCAACCTGCCACCAAGTAGCTGGCTGATCACCTTTGGGAATGGTGCCATATCAGAGACTCAGTGTTGGTTTCTGCTACTGATAGACTGGCACTCAGTTGTGGCTGTAGTAGATTGGCCTTGGTGAGTAGAAGTTCATGTTACTGAACCTCAGTCCCTGCTACCATACCCACTTTGTTCACGAGCCCATTGGGAAAGATGGCCAAGGAAAGAAGCTGACTGGTAGCCACAAAATAAGTCACCCTATCCATTTGATTATTAATACCCTCCTCTGAAGAGGTTACTCCTCTGTGAGCATTCACATAGGACAGAGATCTATTCACTCTATTTCCCATTCAAAGATATTCATCGACATACCTCTTCCCAAGACCTTCTTATCACCAGTTTTCCAATATTTCCCTTCCAAGTCCCTGACTGTCCAGCCAAACCATTGGCCACAGCCCATGAACTGATATAAACTCACACCTCTGGCCACTTCTCTTTACAAGTAAGATGAGAAACCACTGAGAGATTTCCCTTCACCATGTACTCCAGGGATGTTCTAGAAGAGAACTGTGGTGCTGCAGCTGTCCACTTTTAGGCGGTGCCTGAATAGCATGCACATCAAAACCACCTGTACATCAAAATTGTTTCTCTTCTTTCATCAACTGCTCATAGGGAACTCCCCATGAGGCCATAGATACACGTTTGGAGAGAGACAGTAATAGAGTAGAAATAGGAACCATGGACATTTGGTCACTTCCTCGTGTAAATTATTAAAACTTCAGGGTCTGATTTTTGTATATACCACCTCCCTTGAAAATGGAATGCCACTGTACACATCCATCTTGGCTTGGGCAGATCAGACAATAGCAAGTGTATTATGCTGTCATGAACACATGGAAACTCGTCAAGTCACATGGAAACATGGTGACCTCTGGTCAAGCATTCAGTTTCTATGAAGTCCCAGCTGCAAGAAGAAGCTGTTTCTCCAAAGAGTAATTATCCACAGGGTATGGCAAGGCTTTGATCCAAAGTCCAAAGGGTCTATACTGACCAGCATAATAGCATCAGTGTCATGGACTAGTACGATGTCTTGTGGAAGCCAAAGTTGATTGAGGTTCCTGAAGTTGTGACATAGGGATGGAGAATTTATATTCTCCCAATGTAGGACAGTGAAGGTGTATTGCTGACCTTGCCAGCTGGAATCAAACTGCTACTGATTGCCTTTACTAACAGATATTTAAAAAAAAACAAAAAAAGCATATGCCTGTACAACAGCTGCATATCAGTTACCAGGGGGTATGTTAAGTTGCACAAGCAATGAAACCACATCTGCACCAGCAGCTGCTGGTTAAGTTGCAATAATCCACTGTCATTTTCCAAGATCCATCTGTCTTCTACACAGTCTAAATAGGTGAGCTGAGTGGAGAGTGGTGGGAATCATGACCTTGTGTCTCTGAAGTCCTTGATTAGTGGCACTAATGTCTTAGTTCACTACTTAGATAGCATAAGTTCTAGTGGCTTCCACTTGGACTTCCCCCAATTACAGCTCTTACTCCACAGGTCGGGGAACCAATGTGTGGATTCTGTCAGTTGGCGAGTATGTCTTTTCTAATTATGCATTCCAGAATTGAAAAAATAACCATAGTATGGGTTCAGCAACTCAGTGAATCCACTGACATGAATCTGAGCTAAAACTCCATTGATCACCAGATCTCCATAAGTCCTACTGTTTTTGACGACAACGATATTTTGAGTCTTCTGAAGTTATTATCAGTTCAGGGCAAGTGTCCAGTAGTCCCTGAAAGGTCTGATTATTTCCTTTTACCCAGTGCAGTTATTCTGATAAGACAATAGATCCCTTTAGGGAAGTCCAGGAGAAAGATTAAAAGTATTCACTTTGGGGACACCTGGGTGGCTCGGTAGGTTAAGCATCTGACTTCAGCTTGGGTCACGATCTCACAGTTCGTGAGTTCGAATGCCGCATCAGACTCTATGCCGATAGTTCAGAGCCTGGAGCCTGCTTCAGATTCTGTGTCTCCCCCTCTCTCTGCCCCTCCCTTGCGTGCTCTCTCTCTCTGTCTCAAAAATAAATAAATTTTTTTTTTAATTAGAAGTATTCATTTTTGGCAAGTGTAGCTGGTTCCTTTCTAACCTGGCCTTAATCGGCTCAAGTCCAGTGATTGTCTGAGGAGTCATGACTCTCTGTCTTTACTCCCATAGCCACAACAAAATACCACAGACTGGATGATTGAACAACCAAAATTTTCTCACAGTTCTGGGACCCAAGATCAAGGGGTCAGCAAGTTTGGTTTTTCCTGGAGCCTCTCTAGTTGTCTTACAGATAGCTCTCTGTCCTCTACTGGCCTTTACTCTGTGCTCAGAGAAAAATATTTTGATGGTATTTTGAGAGAGAGAAAGAGAGCATATGAGCATGAGGTGGGGAGGGGCAGAGAGAGAGAGAGAGAGAGAGAGAGAGAGAGAGAGAGAGAGAATCTCAAGCAGGGTCCACAACTGTCAGGATAGAGCCCAGCTCGAGGTCTCAGTCTCACCAACTGTGAGATCATGACCGGAGCCAACATCAAGGGTCAGATGCTTAACTGACTGAGACACCCAGATGCCCCTCTTCCTCCTCTTATAAAGACACAGGTCATACTGGATTGGGGCTCTACCCCATGACCTCATTTAACCTTAATTACTCCTTTAGGGGTGCCTGGGTGGCTCAGTCAGTTAAGCGTCCGACTTCGGCTCAGGTCATGATCTCACGGTTCATGACTTCAAGCCCCACATTGGGCTCTGTGCTGACAGCTCAGAACCTGGAGCCTGCTTCAGATTCTGTGTCTCCCTCTCTCTGTGCCCCTCCCCTGCTCACACTCTGTCTCTCTCAAAAATGAATAAACATTTAAAAAATTAACCTTAATTATCCTTTTAAAGACCTTGTCTTCAAATATAGTCTCATTGAGAATTAGGGCTTCAACATACAAATTTAGGAAGGGCACCATTTGATGCATAACTATTTCTATGCTTCAAGTTAGACTCCTGTTCCCTCAACCTGCAACACTTTCACTTGTACAGATCAACTGAGAATTCAGTAGAATGTCTATCTACTGTTTTTCTAGGGACACTGTGATCATCTAGCCAGCACCATACCTCTTTGTGAGTCAGATTATTCTGCTTCCTTCTTTGGTGTCAACAGTCCCCACTGTAAATTCTGACCTGAAAGGAAGAGCAACCACAGAGCTCATGAAGGACGTTGAGACTGCCCTCAAAAATTTATTTCTCACAGTTGTAATGAAAGGTGTGTTCCCTAGGTCCTCCCAGGGTGGATGAGTGGGTCTTAGATGATAAATCTACTCTAAAATTCCAATCTCCCTAAGCCTTTAAAAACCTTCCTGCATAGTATAGCAAGGCAGTTCTGCCATTTCAACTTAATTAATTTATTTTTGAGAGACAGAGTACGAGTAGGGAAGGGGCAGAAAGAGAGGAAAACATAGTATCTGAAACAGGCTCCAGGTTCTGAATTCTCAACACAGAGCCTGATGTGGGACTTGAACCCATGAACCATGAGATCATGACCTGAGCTTAAGTCGAACGCTGAACCAACTGAGCCACCCAGGCTCCCCTCAACTTAGCTTAGAGCAGACAACCATTCGGTCCATGTTTCAGCCAATTAAACAAACAAACTTAGAGTGGTTTCTAAATCTTCAGGCTAAAAAACCGAAGCCAGGAGTTTTGCTTAGTGAACGCATATCAGTTAAATTCAGCCCGACCCAACTTTATGTTTTTTTCCACGATACCCCACTCCCTTACTGTGCATCCTGACACATATCACAGATTATTGTCCGTATGATTTGGAAAAATCATGAGGTTCTCTGGGTATGTTTTGCATCTCCTCATGCATCACACTTTGCACCTCACCCCCTGGAACTTCAGTCTCATTAGAGTTTTAAAGCAAAGATGGGTATGGAGTATGTCCTGAAGAAAATCGGCAGTGTCTTGCCAGGGAATCACATCAGGGAGATTATTACAAATTCTTCGGACAAAGCAGTGTTAACGTCCTCAAACAAGGAAGGGGAGGTACTATTGGCAAAGAACACCCAGCAGAACTTAAGGGTCCAGTATCCTCAGGTTCATTGAGGTTTCCTGATACATCCCATTTCAATTTTCAGGATCCCATTCTTTCCCACCAATGGGCCCACTTTAACAGAAGAAACTCTGTGAGGTTGGGAATCAGTGTTCGTTGTATTAACGCTACACATAGGATAAGACTCAGAGTTTGGCTTTCAGAAATCTCAGTCCTGCAACAATAGAAGATCGGTGTTTCTTTCAGGATGTGTATGCAGAACTTGAGCTAGGAATTTACACCTCTGAGTTCATCCTTGTGTTTCCCTAGTTTCTCCAGGCCAGTTAGAAGCAAGCAACCAAGATCATTATACTCCTTAATTTGACTAAAATATTCTGAAGCACCAATCAAATGTAATTACCCAGAAGTTTGCCTTTTATACCCATTTGATTAGGAGTATCCAATGATGATATTTTGTGTTCCTCTATTGCCACATCATGCCACAGACTACCAGTGCCCTCTTTATCACAGGAAATGGCGTTACTAGTGCCTCTAAATGTAAACAGTCTAATCACATTAGTCTAACAGTAGAGCCAATTCTCAATCTTATATCCCCTTGGAAATGTAGCCGGACTCTGCCAGATTAGAACAACAATTCCAGAAAAGCTGGAATCAATTCAGAAACTCATCTTTGAGATTCTGTACTTCTAGAACTACCCTTGGTACCAAAATTTGTATTGGTCAGGGTTCTAGCAGAGAAAGGGAACCAATTGAGAGAGAGAGAGAGAGAGAGAGAGAGAGGAAGGAAGGAAGGAAGGAAGGAAGGAAGGAAGGAAGGAAGGAAGGAAAGAAGGAAGGAAACAAGGAAGGGGGATTAGATAATAGAGAGATAGATAGATAGATAGATAGATAGATAGATAGAGGCATAATTTCTTCTTCAGAGAAACCTGATTGTTCTTAAGGTTTTTCAACTGATTGGATGGGCCTCACCCAGATAATGTGGTCAATCTCTTTTACTTAAAGTCAATTGACTGTAGATGTTAGCCACAGCTACAAAATACATTCACAACAACACCTAGATTAGCATTTCATTGAATAATTCGATACTGTCTCCTAGTCAGGTTGACACATAAAACTAACCATCACACTACTGTCTGCTGAGAAAAATTGGAACATTAGAGCATGCGACATTTCAAGAAAATGAAGTCCATGTGATAGTCCATCATTCCAAATACTCTCTGGCATTGAACTCAGTCCAGGTAATTCTGGAAATAAATCAAAATCCAATAACTGAGATGAAGCCAATGTTGATATGTCAAAGATAACACCAGAGCAATGAAACCTGCATCTCAACATAGTTAAGCCTTTGAGATGGGCACTGGTCACTCTGTGAGTGAGAATTAAAGGACCCTGTTGCCCCAAAATATTTCTGTGGCATTAAAGTGCACAATTTCCAGGAGTCACTTTTCAGAACTTTTCCTGAGAGTATTCATGTTATGTCATTAGTAAGAATTATATTCAATATTCAATAAGACTTTTGGTAAGTATCCAAGGAAATAAAACACAGGAAAGTTTATTCTTATCAAAGCAGAAAGAGAAGGGAGGGGCCCTTGGTTGAACAGCTCTTCAACTTGAAGACTAGTTTGCATTATACCACTTTACATTAATTCGTCTTATCTTCAAAACAACCCCAGAAGTAAATATCACTATTTTAATAGGGAAATTGAGGCCAGTAATTGGCAGTGCTGAAAGATTCCCCATCAATTCAGCTCTGAATATACTTTCCACTACATCTGCTTTCTGTCCAACCAGACTATATCTCCAAGAGATGCAGAGAAGCCAGGGAGAGGAAGAGGAGAGGTCCAAAAGAGAGCTGGGGTCTGTTTCACCTCTGCCTGACATCAACACTTTTAATTCTGTCCTTCTCACAGAACTGGTAAGTCATCTTTGGGGACGTCCAATTATTTCCAACCTAACGCTAGACCAAATTCTCAGTCTTATATCTCCTTTCAAGTGCAGCCAGGCTCTGCCAGTCCCATGCCTGATATTTGCGAGGCCTGTGGCAGGAAGACAAGTGAAGGTCCATATACTGCATTTATAGCCTTTTCGGCATTATAAACTAAGCTAGCAAACTGCTATCTAGAACACGTTCTATCCTTCCACCTTAACAAGTGTGCCATCACAATGACCTAGAGATCCAGTTCAACTTTGCCAGTCTCAGACCCTTTGGAGTTTCATAACAGAACATGGTGGTGATGTTGGGGAAGTTGACAGCTCGCCCTCAGCTCAGAGACCACCCCACTTTTTTTTTCCTCTCTCTCTCCAGCAACCTGTTACACCTCATGTGTGCCTGTATGGACACCCCACCCAGGATCTAAGGTATGTCCACACCTCTATAAACAGCTTCCCCTTGGCCAGCACAGGGACCCAGGGATTGGTCCTATCTACACAGTGACCTCCCCTCAGGAGGATGGACTTTAAGAAGATCCCAGAAGTGGGAGTGGACTATTTGGGCAAGAAACTGTTACTGAAGTATGGTCTAGAGGGATGGATATGGACTCTGGGTAAGCACATCCCCTTGCCTCTCAAGCGCTGTGCCCAATGGGGAAGGACACAGCTGGAAAAGGACCAGAGCAGGACCATCGAAAGCATGAGGACCCAGTGCAGGGACCTCTTTTGCACAGTATAAAGACTGAAGACGGCCTCCCTGACAAACTGGTGGCATCTCTCAGTCTCTGGGCTACTATTGTACCTGGCCCCCTTCCCTAGCCTGCCTCTCTTATTCACTGCCAGTTCCAGACCCATTAAGACAATGTATTGTCGCCATGTTCATTTTACAATAACATACACAAGGCATGAATTCACAGTCACCAAGCCTTATTACACTCTGAAACAGCTCTCGCTAGAGGAAATAGTCTGGCGGGATTTTGCACTGTAATATTTATTGTGGCAATAACATGGAGCCTCCCTACTCCCCACCAACACACACACACACACACACACACACACACACTTTGCTTCTGCTTGTTCCAGAATCCAATAAAAGAAAGCAACAAATAAAAAGAATGTATTTGCTTAAAGTCACTAAGTACAAGTTTTTCCTTTTAAAAAAAAAAAGGAAACTAAATAGAACAATCTAATTTTTTTTAGGCTTTTGTTTCTCTGCATCACAAGGCATAATTTTTTTAAATAGGATCTTGGCAGGTTTAAAAAAAAAAATTGTGACTTTCCTAAATTTCCCTTGGGCTCCTAGATTCTCAGGGACTTACTCATGATTCCTAACATTCTGCTAGACATTCTAGCCTTCAACACTATAACGGCAAAATTTGCATACCAATTTTTATTTATTTATTTTAAATGTTTATGTTTGAGAGAGAGATAGAGGGCTCATGTGTGAGCGCGGGGGAGGAGCAGAGAAGGGAAGAATCGGAAGCCGGATCTACGCTGGCAGCACGCAGCCCAATGCAGGGCTCGAACTCACGAACTGTGAGATCATGGCCTGAGCTGAAATTGGATGCTTAACCAACTGAGCCACCCAGGTGCCCCTGCATCCCAATTTTTAGTTGGAGCGATGACTCCGACAGAGGGATTATGAGAAGTTGCTGGGCAGTGTTCTTCAGACACACAATACACATGTGAAGTTCTGGCTCCTGACCCCTGTGTTTGAGTCTGGTGCTATCTGTCCCAACAGGACAGTTTCCATACTTTCTATCTTTCTTATCACCTTGCCTGGATTAGCTCTTTCATTTTTAGCCATGACTTATTTATACCACAGGGGCAGTCCCTTATTGTCTGTTTCCTCATAAGTTACAATAGTGCTCCTATTGTAAAAATCATTGTCACTATCTCTTTAGGCACATGATAAGCCCACAGACAACATTTTTCAAGCCACGGGCAGTAGGATATGTCCTGCATACAAGAGACAATCTATCTCCATGGCTTCCACCGTAAAAATCACTTCTTTATTTTTTTTCTTTTCAGTATTTCTTTTTTAGGTTTGTTATTTTTAATGTTTATTTATTTTTGAGAGAGACAGAGACAGAATATGAGTGGGTTGGGGGCAGAGAGAGAGAGGGAGACACAGAATCTGAAGCAGGCTTCAGGCTCGGAGCTGTCAGCATAGAGCCCAACACGGGGCTTGAACTTACAGACTGTGAGATCATGACCTGAGCTGAAGTCAGACACTCAACCAGCTGAGCCACCCAGGCACCCAATTTTGTTTGTTATTTTTAAATTTAAATTTTAGTCAGTTAACATACAGCGCAATATTGGTTTCAGGAGTAGAATTCAATGATTCATCACTTACATACAACACCTACATACAACAATGCTCATCACAACAAGTGCCCTCCTTAATGCTCATCACCCATTTAGCCCAACCCTCCACCCACCTCCCTCCATCAACCCTCAGTTTGTTCTCTATTGTTAAGAATCTCTTGTGGTTTGTTTTCATCTGTCCTCTTTCCCCACCCCTTCCCAGATATTCATCTATTTTGTTTCTTAACTTCCACATATGACTGGAAATCGTATGGTATTTGTCTTTCTCTGATTGACTTATTTCACTTAGCATAATACCTTCTATGTCCATCCACATCATTGCAAATGTCAAGATTTCATTCTTTTTGATGTCTGAGTAATATTCCATATGTATATATGTGTATATATACATGTATATGTGTGTATATATATGTGTGTGTGTGTATATATATATATATATATGTCTTCTTTATCCATTCATCAATTGATGGACATTTGAGCTCTCCCATAGTTTGGCTATTGTTGATAATGCTGCTATAAACATTTGGGTGCATGTACCTCTTTTAATCTGTATTTTGGTATTGTTTGAAAAAATACTTAATAATGCAATTGTTGGGTCATCGGGTAGTTCTATTTTTAGTTTTCTGAGGAACCTCCATACTATTTTCCAGAGTGGCTGCACCAGTTTGCATTCCCACCAACAGTGTAAGAGGGTTCTCCTTTCTCCTCATCCTCGCCAACACCTGTTGTTTCTTGTGTTATTAATTTTAGCCATCTGACAGGTGTGAGGTGGTATCTCATTGTGGTTTTGATTTGTATTTCCAGAAGAATGAAACTGGACCATTCTTTTACACCATACACAAAAATAAATTCAAAATGGCTAAAAGACCCACATGTGAGACAGGAAACCATCAAAACCCTAGAAGAGACATAGGCAGCAACCTCTTTGACCTCGGCCAGAGCAACTTCTTACTAGACACATCACCAGAGGCAAGGGAAACAAAGGCAAACACGAGTTATTGGGACTTCATCAAGATAAAAATCTGCGAAGCAAAGGAAAAAATCAACAAAGCTAAAAGGCAGCTTATGGAATGGGAGAATTTGCAAACAACATCTCTGATAAAGGGTTAGTATCCAAAATCTATAAAGAACTTATCAAACTCAACACCCAAAAAACAAACAAACCAGTTAAGAAATGGGCAGAAGACATGAATAGACACTTTTCCAAAGAAGACCTCCAGATGGCTAACAGACACACGAAAAGATGCTCACTTATTTAAGTAAACCTAACAAGAATTACAAGTGTCACAACTCACTCATGTTTGTGAATTAAAAGATGCTTAGAAACACAGCAGGGAGGGGCGCCTGGGTGGGTCAGTCAGTTAAGCGTCTGACTTCAGCTCAGGTCATTATCTCGAGGTTCCTGGGTTCAAGCTGTGCTGACAGCTCAGAGCCTGGAGCCTGCTTCAGATTCTGTATCTTCCTCTCTCTCTAGCCCTCCCCTTTTCATGCTCTGTCTCTCTCTGTCTCTCAAAAATAAATAAATGTCAAAAATTTTTTAAATTAAAAAAAAAAAAAAAGAAACACAGTGGAAAGTACCAACCATTCAATGAGTTAAGTGAATTCATCCCTAGTGCTAGTCATAGATGTTTTTCTTTGCTAGTCCTTCAGGAATTCAAACTAATTAATGCATAAAATGATTTTTTATAAGTGGGTTTTTATTTCTTTGGGAAGCAAAATGATGTAATGGGAAAAAATAGACCAGATAAAGTATCAAGTTCACACTTAACTTGCTCTATGACAGTGAGTTAAAAATTCACCCGCCCAGAGAGCCTGCTCTATCAGTAAGTGGGGATAATTTCCACCTAATAGAGCTGTTTTAGAAAAAAGTAATATATGCCCTGGTACAAAAAAAGACATTCGATAAATGTTAATTTCTTTCCCTTCCACTTGGATATAGTTAATTACATGTACACTTGTAGATATAACATAGGTGGTACCGAAATCAGAAAGAACAAGTTTCAAAGTCTACTGCTTTCCAGCAACGGGCAAGTTATCACCTCTGAGCCTCAGTTCCTCCATCTGTAAAATGGGAGCCACCTCATAGGGCTGTTCTAAGGAGTAAGGAGATTATGGGAGTCGGATCGCTTGGTACAGTGCCAGACACAGAGTAAGGACTCAGTACATTTCAGTATAGCTTAGGACACAGAGTAAAGCAGGCCAAAGTTCAAGTCCTGGCTGTCACTTACATCCTGTGCCACCTTGGGCACAGTAACCTCTCTGACAATCACTTTCTTACTGGGTATTCCTGAAATGATCATTCCTCCTTACCAGTTTTTTTAGGAGGTGTATATGAAATAATATAAGGGAAGTGCCACATTCAGAATATGCACAGATTAGTGCTAACAAACGATAGCAATTGTTAATACATTTTAAAGGTGGGATTGAAAGCTACCAGGGGAAGAAAACTACTAGATTCCTATATTGCAGATTCATATGGTTGAATTGGAGAGAAATAGGCACAAGTCAGAATCTAAATACAAAGCCGATCTGGAGGGCTGCTTCCAGAAACTTCCTCTGATGGAATAGATAGATAGATAGATAGATAGATAGATAGATAGATGGATGGATGATTCTAGGGCATTAGTGTTACAGAACCCAGCACACGATGGGTCCTCCACAGATTTGAATCATGAATTAGTTAATTAATTAAAAATTAAATTGATACCAATTAATTTAACTGAACTTATACAACTGACAGCACAGCATCGTGTGTGTCATCGGACTCCTCAGAAGCATGGGGATCCAGCCACAGTATTTTCTTGTTTACACACCTATCAGTCAAATGCTTAGCTGCTCGGCTGTACAGACGGAAGCAGTCAAGTCACTGCTCTCTCCTCCGTCTCCTAATAGACCGTAGCTTGCGTACCTTTCAGGGAGCAGCAGCAGGCTGTGATCCCACCAGATAAATCGGAGTGACAAAACTAACGCTAAACCCGCAGAGATTAAATCCTAGGGGCCCACAAAAGGAGGAAGTTGGGCTGTCAGAGGTGGCAATCTGCCTGGGGGCAGGGAAGCACTCAAAGCTGCCGGAGGAGAGGAAGGTGGTGGATGTGAATCCAGAGAACCCGTCTCTCTGCTTCCCCAGCCCCAGAAGTCAGAGAAGGGCTCCAGGGGCTGCAGAAAGCCCAGGAACAATGAAAGTGCAAGGCTTGTCCCTTCAGAATCTCGTGTTTGGGGAAAAAAAAAAAAAAAAAACATAACTGTAACTTTTTTGAATCCTCTTAATTGCTTTAGCAGGAAATCTCATTCAACCCGTGATCCGGATTTCCCTTCCCTTCGTCCCCCCAGCGTCGTGGCTATGTTTCAGGGGGGGTTATGCAGGGCCAGGGTATTGTTGCAAATTCTACAAGAGGCTGGCAGGACCTCATTCATGCCCTGCCCACACCGGCGTCAGGACTCCCCCCCCCCCCCCCAACTAGGCTCCTATCCTCAGTCTACACCCGTCCTCGGTCTACACCTGTCTTCAGTCTGCACTGCTCAATGCAGTATCAAGCCCTTGTTCCTGACTTCGAGGCCTGTTTGGGTCCCGCTATCTCCCATGTCCCCTGCCTTCTCCCGGAAGCGTGATGCTCTGACGTCACGCTGGCGTCTGGGGACCTTTGTGAGGCTAGGACCCTCTGCCTCTGACACCTTACTCTTCGGTGAGGGAGGATGACTCTGCGGGTGCCCTGCCACGCTGGGCTTGGTGGGATCAGTCCGCCTCGTGGACATCCAGCACAGTCACCTCTGTCCTGGGGACTGACACCTCCTGAATCTCTGCTGGAAATGTGGACCCCGCACTAGAGGACTTGACTCTATCCTAACTCCTCCAAACCTAACTGGGGTTTACGTAAGCCACCCCCGGCCCCAGCTGCCAACTCGGCCCTTCCTTTCCCTCCATCTCCCCTCAGCCCAGGCTCCGGAACTGGGAAGCCGGGCATCTCACTTTGCTACTGGTTTCCCTTAGGCCCGAGGTCTTTGGGACTCAGAGGCAAACATCTGTCCGTTCGGTCATGTCTCCCACCCACACGCCATCCCCTCCGAGAGCGCCGCTCCGGAACAGGTGCACGTACAAGAGAAGGCAAATCTGGAGGCCTGGGCGGCAGCTCCCACTTGCCCTGCTGAAGCCAGACTAGAAGCTGCAGATGAGGTACCGGGCCCACGCGCATGCTGGGGTGAGCACCAGAACCCCTGCTAAGCTGGGTATGGGACGTGGGGAGGGTGAGCAGGTGGGTACAATTCCGGAAGCAGACAGACGCAGGCCAGAATTTAAGCCAGGAGAATGAAAACGGAAAATGGAGTTCTAAGCCTGGGGCTGGGAAAACGACCTTCAGGTTAGCATGAGGGTTCTGACCCCTGGATGGGCTCTTTCTGGCTGCCCTCGCTCAACACAACCTTCCCTATGTGGCCAGGGAGCGCGGCAGGTCTGAGTTCAGGCGTGGCGGTCAGACAGCTGTGGTTCAAATCCCAGCGCTGCCCCTGGACCCAAGCAGGTTGTCTAACCTCTTGCTGGGTTTCTGTTTCCTTATTTCTAAAATGAGGTGAACTCTTCCCCCAAGTGGTCACACACAAACACACCTCTATACAAACAGACTCATACAACCAGGGCTCCTCCCTCAGCCACTCTGGAGCTCGGTAGGTGCTGGGTAAAATTAAAACAACTTCTTCTGGGCTTCTCCCAATGGGACATCAGTTTGACTTCCTGGGACATCAGTTTGACTTCCCGGCTGAAAGGGCTCCTTTGACGACTCTTCCTGACATCATCTCAACCCCTTAACAAAATAAACTCTTTACTCCCTGACAGTCACAAGCCCACCTAGTAATTAAGTATTTGAGCTACAGCTTTTATTTAGAGAGCTTCCCTAATTATCTGGGTGGGTGCAAACTCCACCTGTGCTCATGATCAATCTTGGACCTGCACTAATCATCATAAAACATAATGGCCTGCAATCTAAAGGCACAGCCAACCCCCAGTGGAGGCCATGGGGGGAGGGGGAATTACACGCAACCATTGGTGTATCTGAGAAATTCAGGATGTCCTTTTCTCGCTCTTTTTCTTCCCTTAGGAAGGCCCAACACAAAGCAGCAGCAGCAAGCAAGGAGCAGAGTCTTGCAGTGGGAGAGAAGGAAGCAGGACACCTGGGTGCTAAGCCCAGCTCTGCAACCCCGAGCACTCACAGCCCCATGTGCAAGTGGATGGACTAAAGCAGGGCAGTGGGGCCAGTGGCTGATCATTAGAATCCCTCATAGAATAGCGACAGAAAAAGGTTCCTGGGCTATCTATCCACCTCAGACCTACTGAGTCAGAATCTCCAGGGCTGGTGCCCAGGGAATCTGTATATTTCAAAGCTTTCCGGAAGATTCTTGAGGTCTGTCGGGACCAAGAATCACTGGACACCATAGATAAAACCCAGACCCCTTTAAGCTTCAATAATCACCCTCTACTGCTTGTACACTTTAGTTATTGCCATTGGTATAAGAGTCCAAATGCCCCATCATAAGGAAAGAGCTCACGCCCCCTTAAAGCTGCGCTGAGAGGCTTCTCAGAAACTTGGGGACTTCTTTAGAGCTCATATGGTCTCTAGAGCTATTCTGTCGGCATTCTGAGCTGGCCAACTTCAAGAAACCGCCCCACGCATTGTAAGATACGTAGCACACCTGGCTTTTATTTGCTAAATGCAGTAAAATCTTGGTTTGCGAGCATAATTCATTCCAGAAACATGTTTGTCATCCAAAGCACTCATGTATCAAAGAGAATTTCTTTTTTTTTTTTTTTTCAACGTTTATTTATTTTGGGGACAGAGAGAGACAGAGCATGAATGGGGGAGGGGCAGAGAGAGAGGGAGACACAGAATCGGAAACAGGCTCCAGGCTCCGAGCCCTCAGCCCAGAGCCCGACGCGGGGCTCGAACTCACGGACCGCGAGATCATGACCTGGCTGAAGTCGGACGCTTAACTGACTGCGCCACCCAGGTGCCCCTCAAAGAGAATTTCAAGAACCATTGGCTCAGTGGTGATCACGGGACATCCTGCGTCACGTACTACTCATACTGCAAGACATCACTCATTTATCAAGTGAAAATGTGTTAGAAAGGTTTGCTCGTCTTTGGCACGCTCGCAGAGCAAGTTACTCACAATCCAAGGCTTTACTGTACTCCTCATGCCCTCAGCTGCACCATGACTATGAAACACACTTCTCAGGTGAGGAAACCAGTGCCAGGGGTGTGTCGAGTAACAATAACTCCTACCTCGCAGGCTTATCGTGAGAAGCAAATGAATAAATGCATGGGAGGCACTCATTAGCACAACGCCTGACTTTCAGAAGCGTTCAGTAAATGTTTATGATTATTATCATGATGATGATGATGATGCCAGAAGCACAATAAATTTCCAAATAGATGAAAATGGCCCTATAGCCATAAAATAGGAGTTACAAACCAGTCAAACGTTGACCCTTGCTCAGTTGTTCAAGCTGGGTACAAGACAAGACCATAGTTGTCCATTTACACAAGAATCCCCTTCCCTGCATCCCACCGCCAGTCATTATGTGCTGCCACAGTCAACCTGGTACAAAAGTGTGCGTATATGGGGTAAATACATTGGAAACCGCCAATAGTGATAATGGGTAGAAATAGAATCTTCGGTAAGCTACCTCAGTATGCGTGAATATCACATTTCAAACGAAAATTTCCTTACCATAACTTAGCCCCCTTCCTAGTTCTTTTGCCCTCCTTTGTAACGAGGCAAATTGCCTTTTACTTTATCCGCTACATCAGCATGCGTGTTTATAGTTATTTCTCCCCTACGTCTTCTTGACACAAGGCTGAACATGTTTGGTTTCTTACCTCTTCCTCCAGGGTCTTATTTTGAAAACATTTCATCATTTTTTTGCTCTCCTCTGAGCTTCCCTAGATATCTCACTATGAGGGAATTTGTTTCAAACTGCATCATTCATGGAAGAGAATTCCAGGGGAAAAAAAAAATGTCAGGCCAATACCAAATGGCATGGCCCTTCATACCTTCAGGGGTTTTGTTCCCACTAACGGATTGCTGTGGATGCTCTTTTACAACATGGGCCCCAAGGATCAAGAAGAGAAAATTCAATAAGTAGTAAAACACTATAAGAGAGAATCACTGCCTAGGTTTGCATGAGGCTAGATATTTAATAGATCAGTGTAGGATGAGGGAAAACTTAAGAGCATTATAGGAGGATTTTGTTGTAATCATTGTAATCTGTTTACCACATTCGCACCAGGAAAAGATTGGCTCCCAAGTAGAAAATCAAAATGAAAACAGCAAATATCACTTGCTCAGAGCAAAACAAAAACAACAACAACAAAGCACGTTTAATAATCAAAATCAAGGAGATACCACAATGAAGTTAATGGAAATACCCCAAGACTGAGGGTAAAGAGACCCTAATGCTGTGTTTAATGTCCTAGAATGGGTTCATATTAGCTATGCGGCCTTGGGTAAATTACTTCCTGTCAGTCACTGTATCTAGAAAAGAAGAGGTAATAGGACTGGCCTGAACCTCCCAGAGTTGTTTTAAGGCCTGAATATCCTAATGGACACAGCACAACATTGGCACGCAACAGGCATCAAAAATGGTTGTTGTTATTATTGCTGTCGTAAGTCTTTCCCAGCAGTGGGAAAGCGTATAGCCCAGGACGAGGCACGCAGTAGCTGCCTATGTGAGTTCCTAAACTAGGAAACCTCCATCCTTAGCCTTTACCCCCTTCATTCCACCTCATTACCTGCAAGTGAAAAAGCAAATGAGTGACAAAGTGAGTAAAAAGCAAGGTACTTGAGAGGAAACCGTCATGATGCCCCCTTTTATTGTGCTGACAGAATGTGTACTAATCGCTCCTGTGTTCTCATTTCATCACCCCGAAGTTCAATGACCATGTGCTAAGAAAAGGCATTCAGCAGTAGAAGCAGGACATCTCTCGTCTCCAGGAGAATTTGTTTTGAGTTGGGGCTTTATAGAACTCTGTCCACGGTGAAGTCTCTGCAGGATCTTATTATAAGATGACCTCATTTTTATCTTGCCTCCACAGACAACTCCTACGAGGCCGTTTTCTGAGTCTCCAGAGTATTATCTCTGCCATTGCTGGCAGCCAACACAGTCACCTCTTTTCTTCCTCAAGTTGCTAACTACATTGATTACTAAGTCGGGCAACACCTCATGTCTTTATTAGGACTTGCTCTCTGACCACGTGTCTGAAAAGTATTGAAAAAGTCATTAAGCATTTACATTAAAAAATGCACTATCTCCTTCCATACTACATTCTAAACACTCGCTGGCAAGGTTAAACACAAAGTAATGAGAAATTTCAGACTCCTGGGGAAAGTCTTTCCAAACACCTGAATCATTAGGGTTCTCTGTTTAGATCCCCTTCTTTTGTTTGTAATTAAAAAGAGACTTGGTTTTGTTTGGGGTTTTTTTGTCATATTACAAAAACAATATTGTGTTGTAGAAAAATACAGATGAGCAAAAAGAAGAGAAAAACACCCACAGTCTTACACAAGCAGATTATCATAGTTCACCCTGGGGTGATTCATGACGTATGATTGCTGTATGTACGTAGACTAAAGGGGGCGACAAGGGAAATTATCGGAAAGCGTCCATTCTCCCACTGGGGGAGGAGGGCAGGAGAGAGAGGTGAACGATGATGACCCTCCCCAGGGCCACATGGGTGCCGAGCTGCCACACACTGCTGACAGCCTTCCCTCTGTGCTACACGTCACCATTGCTGAAGTCTCTTTCATACACCAACCTTGTAGCTGGTGGTGCCTGGGAGGGACAGACGGAGCTGTGGAAGGAAAGCAGCCTTGGTCCCACCAATTCTCCAAGGCACAGTGGGGATAACAGCAACACAACCAGCGAAGGCGTTTGTCCCAGGGTTCCCGAAGGTGACCAGCAGGGAAACCGTTGCCCCAGAACAAGAAGTTGCTGTCAAAGGTCAGTGGGGGGCGGAGCATGTTGGATGAAGGAAAAGATGGGAGGCAGCGCCCTTATTTCAAAAACAAAAACACTGAAGGAAGGTCATATTTTGAAAGTGTAAAGAGAGGCTGAATCCTTCTATTAGCTGAACAAGTCCTCGTCACCGAATATGGCTCAAGCAGGTGGCAATGCCAGTGTCCCACATACATTTTTCAAGATTCAGCCGCTCTCTGTAAAGTATGAATGAACGTGCTCAGTTCTGTTGCCAAAGATGGCCACACAGTCCCTTGTATCCCCCATTGCTCCACCCACAAGAAGGAGGAGTCTGTTTCCCTTCTCCTTGAATTGAGGCGGCTTTGTGACTTGCCTTAACCAATATAATGCAATGGAAGGGACACTGTACCCGATGGGAGTGCTAGCCAAAGACTACCAGGAGGAGTAAAACCTGCCGTCCAATGAAACTGGGTCTTTTGACTGGCTGCAGTGAGAGAGAATGCACACCAGAGAGAGCCATGGAGTGTCTCAACAAGAGGGTGTTAGAATGGCCTTATTGTAGAGACTGGGTCTGTGGTAGGCGATTTTAAACAGAGTTCCAGGAAGTGGGGCTTCGCCCTGGAATGGATGCTGTCAGGAAGCAGGGGTAATTATATGACTGGGTATCTTCATCATTTTTATCTAGAAGGCAGAAAGAATGGAATAAAGTTTATGTTATAATTAGTAAAGAAGCAGCAGTCGCTCATATAAGCCACAGTGTTCTTGTTTTTGTCTGCCTTTGGACATGACTACGGAGTGGACTTTTTTCTTTGTCTTGCTCCATCTTGGGTACAGAATGACTTTGATTGATCTCAGTCTTCAGTGAAAATGTTTATATTTAATGGGGAAAAAAAAAAAAAAGCACAGTCCACCAGGTGGTGCAGGACAGCTCCTAGCAACACCTAGGTTTAGCTGATAGTGCCTGGTCAGCTCCCGAATGTCAAGGATCATTTCTCTCTTTATAGGGGAATAAACATCAAGAGGCCTGATAACTTCCGTTTTTGCTTGGGTTAAGCCAGCCACTTATGTAATAAGTTCAACTGCTTTGAGACCACCATACTGTAAGGAAGTCTGAGCTAGTCACGTGGAGAGACCGTGTTGAAGAAAACCATTAAATCCAGCTGAAAGCAAGAACTGTGGCTCCAGTCATATGGCTGTAGTCAAGACATCCTGGCCAGCCCCTTTTGACCCATCTCAACTGATCAAGGAATGGAGACAAGCTGTTCTTGCTATGACCTCACGAAATTCCTGGTGCACAGAATCCTAAGAAATGAAATGGCTATTGTTTTAAGTCACTATGCTTTGGGGGGTACTTTGTTACACAGCAATAGATAACTGAAACTAGTAGCAAGTGAATTTATACTGTGCTGGTAAGATGGTCCTTGCTTTACCCAACTGAAACAAAAAAGTTGGAGACTGAGAAGCCCATCTAAAATTTTTTAAAAATTTGTCATAGGTTGGTACAAATAACAGTTGGCTCATCTTTATACTACAGGAGCAAATTTCAGTACATTTTATCTCCTTGGAGAGAATATCTGTATGTCAATAATCTAACTTCATACTTATGAGAGTACATGGCACCTTGCTGATAGAACCAAGCATAATGAGGCTTCTGGCACCCTGTTGAAAATCAGCCAAGCATATCGTGAACTGCAGAGACTAGGGTATATATAGATTCACTGTGGGGTTTTCTGACTCCATCCAGATCAACCCTAAGAGGCAGTTCTGAAGACTACAGGGAACATGCAAGAAATTGGAACCAATATTTATTTTTTTAATGTTTATTTATTCATTTTGAGAGAAAGAGAGAGAGGGAGAACACAAGTTGGGGAGGGGAAGAGAGAAAGAGAAACAGAGAATCCCCAGCAGGCTCCATGCTGTCAGCACAGAGTCCAAGGCGGAGCTTGATCCCACAAACCATGAGATCACCACCTGAGCCAAGACCAAGAGTCAGACGCTTAACCAGCTGAGCCACCCAGGCACCCCAGAGCCAATATTTAAACCCATTCCAAGCAGGCCTATCATGACCAGGCCATCGCTAAGCCTGACCTCAAGGGCGGATCCAGATGTACCAGTATCAGGTAGGCCTGAGCTTCCCAGTCTTGACTCAGCCGCTCAGAGCCCATCTGTCACATCACAGCAAACCCATTTCACTCAAGCCCTTCTCAGAGCCTCCTGAGAGACTGTGTTCTCAACACCCATTTTCAGCTCCAGAGTACCATGGCGGCCGGCAGAAAGGTATGGGATTTCTGGTCAACCATCAACTGGGTGTCAGCTAGATTCTGCTGGTGGCTGAGTTACCATTACTGCAGATATAGAGGGAAAATACATAGGCATATATCCCACTACCAGGTTGCATTTGCAACAGTGGTAGCTTGGGCGAGGAAAGTTACCTTTTGTCTCTTGGACTAAGTTGTACTCGTAGCAAAATGTGAAAAAGGACAAATTTCTAACACTTCTTTGTTACAGTTTTTTTTTTTTTTTTGCTTCCCTACTCCCTTACTGGGTTATACCATGCTCCCCTTCATAAACATCAGTTCTTCAAGGGCTGGCCACTCTCCATATTTAGTATAGCATAGCCCAATAGAAACATAACGCAAGCCCAAATGTGAACCACACATAATTTGAAATTTTATAATAGCCACGTTGAAGTAAAAAGAAACAGGTAAAATCAGTTTTTAATAATATCTCTATTCAACTTAGCATATCCAAAACTTTGTCATTTCAACATGTAATCAATACAAAAACATTTAATGAAATATTTCACATTCTTGTGTGTTGTTGTTGTTATAAAGATCCAATGTGTGATTTACAACTATAGCACATCTCAATTCAAACTATCCATATTTCAAGTGCTTGACTGTCATATGTGGCCATGGCTACCATTTTGGATAGCATATCTCTATTTAATTGAAACTCATCTGTCTAGTAATCCATTCTCTCAATGATTAGCTGGTAACCCTGCCCAATAAATTAATTTAACTATGACACGGATGCACCTTCAATGCAATACATCAGCATTAACAGAGATATAGAATGCCTTGATTAAACTATCCAGGAATTATGGCAATCCATTAAGTGATCAACCTCTACTATTCCTCAAATCACACAGGCGGGCTCTGATCCCTACATATGATATCATTACGAGGGGAAAAAAATGAGAAGACTAAGAAAAAATTTTACATGGGCAAAAACTGATCCTAATTTCATGTAACTTTAAGGTAATTCATTTTTCTAGAAAAATGTGCAGAGTAATAGGTAAACATACCCCAGAGGAATCTCTTAAGTCATAACGATGATGCACACATTCTTACTTTTCCAAAAACTTACCTTATCAAGAAAAAGAAGTCCTGAGGAACTCCTCCTGAGCAACATCTGTAGAAAGCATGAGAACGAAGGACAAATCAAAAATCATGGAAACAGCACAGCTGTGATATCAGGCAGACTTGGATTTACCAGGTGAACTTGAGCAGATGCCTCCTTGGCACCAGTTTCCTCGGAATGAGTGGAAAATCCCATTTTCTGGGCAAAGCCAAAGGGAATTAAACATCCCCAATACCATGTGAGACCCTGAGTACACAATATATGTTTACCAGCATGTTGTTTTAGAGTGAAGGCCAATCATCTTTCCAATACATAGCTACTGGGAGTCTATGAAAACCCCAAGAAACAGACCAGCAAGCCACAGTGCATCCTTACTCATTCACGCCCAAATCCTGTCCTCCAGGTAGCTCCAGGCTGGCTACTCACAGGTGCTACACCTTCCTGCAAGGCATCCTGGGAAAGGCTCTTTCAGAAAGGTCAGCTCCCTGGGGAGCAAACAAGTTCTCACAAACTTTGTTTATTTTCTCAGTCCTAATTCTAGTTCTAGGAAACAGTATTTTCTGGTCCAAGAACACAGCAAACAAACCATTACTTTGCTAACAGCACAAGTGCTAGGCTTTTGGTCAGCTCGTGGATTGGCCACTTCTCGATCAGGTGTTTACCCTCATCCAATCAGCGGTGGCCTCTCTAGAAGCCTGAAGTCAGTTAGGTGTGTGGACAGGAATTTATGCCAAAGGTCAGAAATTGATAGAGACAGTCCCCTGATCACTATACCACTCCCTCAGATGAGAGAACTGAGACTCAGAGAGAAGTAACTTGCCCACCTCACTCCCTGAGCTCAGGGACTGTGTCTGGTTACTGTTGCATAGCCTTTGTACCCACCTCCCTGCCTGTATTATTAAAAAGTGCTATAAATAACTGTTAAATGAATAACTGCAAGGCCAAAAAACTCAAGTTTGGTCTCCTATACTTGTTCTAAACCTTGGCTGCCCATTGGAATCACTAGGGGCTTTTTAAAAACGTCAACCCCAGAGATTTATTTTTAAAATTTCAGATGAACCTAATGTGCAGCCAGTATTAAGAACCATTGCACTAGTCCCCAAGTTCTTAACCTTGACTGCACATTAGCATCACCTGGGGCTTTTAAAATCCCCTTGCTGAGGCCACACCCCCCAAGCCAATTAAAGCACACTCAGTCCCCCAGGTGATTCTGATTTGCAGCCAAAGTTGAGAACCTTGGTCCAGAGGGGCCCTTCTCCGATTTCAATTTGCACTGACTCTACTGGGGGGTCTTATTAAAATGCAAATTCTGGGTCAATGAGTCTTGGATGGGCCTGAGGGTCTGCTTTTCAAAAAAGTTCCCAGGTTGGTGGGAATGCAAACTGGTGCAGCCACTCTGGAAAACAGTATGGAAGTTCCTCAAGAAATTAAAAATAGAATTACCCTACAGCAATTGCGCTATACTAAGAATTTATCCAAATGATACAAAAATGCTGATTCAACACAGTACATGTACCCCAATGTTTATAGCACTGGAGTTTATAGTACTATCAACAGTAGCCAAACTATGGAAAGAGCCCAAATGTCCATCAACTGATGAATGGATAAAGAAGATGTGGTATATATATATGTGTGTGTGTGTGTATATATATATATATATATATATATATATATATATTTAAGAGACTGTTAAATACAGAGAAAAAACTGAGGGATGCTGGAGGGAGGTGGGTGGGGGGTGGGCTAAATGGGTGATGGGCATTAAGGAGGGCACTTGTTGGGATGATCACAGAGTGTCATATGTAAGGGATGAATCACTGGGTTTTACTTCTGGAGCCAAGACTACGCTGTATGTTAATCAATGTGAATTTTTAAAATGAGTTTCTAGGTGATGCTAATGCTCCTGGTCTGAGAGCGACACTTTGAGTAGCAAGGCACTGCTATGCAGTCACTTTTAGGTTCTGAAAAAGCTGCTTCAATGAATGAATAAAAAAAGTTCTTGAGTTGGTTGCTTATTAGTTGACTATAGCAAATGGTTACTTGTAAACTGCCTTAAAGATGCGGCAATGATTCTTTTCAACAAATGCCTTCCCCCACCGCCACCCCATACCCATGAAGATGAATTTCATGATTTGTTCATGTAGGATTTGGTATTGCTCAGTGGTTAGGAGCACAGACAGTAAGTAGTGTTAGAGTAGGCACTTAGGTTCCAGCAGGATATCTGGAGCTCAACAATGAGGAAGTCATGGCTGGCTAACTGGAAGGTCAGAGACCTGTGCTGGCAGCTCTCTACAAGAAGCCTGATCGAACCAGACAGGCCCAAGATGGCAGATGCCACGACAGGAAAGCGGTGACCAAATTAGGAAGAAAAAGCAGAAAGCCTGCTTCCTGCTCCAGGTAATGAATATTTTGCCCCTAGTTAACAACAGCTGATGAGAAATAGCAATCCACCGCGCCAGGATGTATCTCATTCTCTCTCCCCCCACCCTCTCTGACTCTCACTCTCTCCCTCCCTTGCCTCCCCCATCTCTCAAGTATACGTTTCCCTTTAATAAGCTTTCCCGATTGTGTTGCTTGCCCACTGTGCCTCGTATCTGACCTTGAATTCATTCTTATGACAAGACCAAGAACCTTCCGTGACTCCTTCAGATCTGTCTGGGTCAGGGCCCCAGAGCCCAGGGACTCCCCAGATCACCCAGCAATTGTAAGTCAGATCTCCTTCCCCTTAATAGCTATGACGTTTGGAGAATTTCCTAAACTGCTCAGTGCCTCAGTTTTCTTATCTCCAGTAAATTAGAGATTTTTTTTTTTTAAAGTACCTATATGTTCACTCAGTACACATCAGTGATGATTCGATTACTTATCACAAATCAAAACCACAAAGAGCTCTGACCTCACCCCTGTTAGAGTGGCTATCTTCACAAAGACAAGAAATAACAAGCACTGGCCTGGATACGGCAGAAAGGGAGCCCTCGTGCACTACCGGTGGGAATGTAAACTAGTACAGCCACTACAGAAAACAGTATGGAGGTGCCTCAAAAAATTAAAAATAGAAATGCCATATGACCCAGCAACTCCACTTCTGGGTGGAAGGAAATGAAATCACTATTATACATACTATATATATATATACACGTATATGTATATATATATATATATACACACACAATGGAATATTAGCCATAAGACAGAAGGAAATCCTGCCATTTGCAACAACATAGATGGACCCCGAGGAATTATGCTAAGTACAATAAGTCAGAGAAAGACAAATTCTGGATGTCCTCACTTACATGTGCAATCTAAAGAAGCCAAACTCTTCGAAACAAAGAGAAGATTGGTGGTTGCCAGGGGTCAGGGGTGAGGGAAATGGGGAGATATTGGCCAAAGGATAAAACTTTCAGTTATAAGAGGAATAAATTCTGAGGATTTAATATACAGCATGACGATTGTATTTAAAATAGTGTATTATACAAATCAAAACCACACTCAGATATCACCTCACGCCAGTCAGAGTGGCCAAAATGAACAAATCCGGAGACTATAGATGCTGGAGAGGACGTGGAGAAACAGGAACCCTCTTGCACCATTGGTGGGAATGCAAACTGGTGCAGCCACTCTAGAAAACAGTGTGGAGGTTCCTCAAAAAATTAAAAATAGATCTACCCTATGACCCAGCAGTAGCACTGCTAGGAATTTACCCAAGGGGTACAGGAGTACTGATGCAGAGGGGCACTTGTACCCCAATGTTTATAGCAGCACTCTCAACAATAGCCAAATTATGGAAAGAGCCTAAATGTCCATCAACTGATGAATGGATAAAGAAATTGTGGTTTATATACACAATGGAGTACTACGTGGCAATGAGAAAGAATGAAATATGGCCCTTTGTAGCAACGTGGACGGAACTGGAGAGTGTTATGCTAAGTGAAATAAGCCATCTGAAAGACAGATACTATATGTTTTCACTCTTATGTGGATCCTAAGAAACTTAACAGGAACCCATGGGGGAGGGGAAGGAAAAAAAAAAAGAGAGAGGTTAGAGTGGGAGAGAGCCAAAGCATAAGAGACTCAAAAAATGAGAACAAACTGAGGGCTGATGGGGGGTGGGAGGGAGATGAGGGTGGGTGATGGGTATTGAAAAGGGCATCTTTTGGGATGAGCACTGGGTGTTGTATGGAAACCAATTTGACAATAAATTTCATATATTTAAAAATAAATAAGTAAAATAAAATGCTGTATTATATACCTAAAAGTTGCTAAGAAAGTAGATCTCAAATGTTCTCACCACCCATATGTACACACACACACACACACACACACACACACACACACACACAAATTGTACTTACGTCAAGTGATAGATGTGTTAACTCATCTTATTGCAGTAATCATTTTGCAATGTAACTTGTATCAAATCATCACATTGTACATCTTAAACTTACACAAGGTCATATGTCAAGTAAGGGGCAATAAAGCTGGAAAAATTATTTATGAATAAGTACATACCGATAGCAAAGGAGTTAACGCGTGCAAAAGACTTAGAACAGTGGCAGACACAGTGAGTGCTAAGAGTGAATTTATTGTTGTTATTCACGAAGCTTTTGCTGATCGTTCTGGAGCTGCAAAGGTCAGGGGCTCTGGAATATGACCGCCCGGGGTCACATGCACCTCTGCTCATAACCAACTGTGAGGCTTGGGCAAGCTCCTTGACCTCTCTGCACCCCAGTTTTCTCATGTGCAAATGGACATAGTGGTAGCACCTGCCTCCTGGGGTTGTTGCAAAGACAAATTATATGCAATGCACCTAGAATAGGGCCAGACAAAAAATAAACACTCAACAAGTGTTTGCGATCACTGTCATCACCATTGTTATTACCATGTGCCACGCACCGGGGAGACAAAGGTAAATAAGAAACTTCAAGCATGGCCCTTGTCGGAGCTAAAAAGAAATTGCAAATGTTAAAACCCTTGATTTAAAGAGGTTGTACAGTGTCCGGACAACCTTGAAGAGAAAGTACAAAAAAGGAAATCCGGTCAGTTAATATCTTCTGTATCTGGAGTCATTCTCTCGGTTTACAACAGTTATTTTTACTCTGTGCTTTAGGCCTCTCATTTGCTTAAAACTGATGGCTTGGAAAGGGATATTCATCTGGATTCCCTCCCCGAGCTGACAGCCCACTGCCACTGTTATTACAATGATTTATCACCATTCTTTCTCTGCTGCTTTTGACAGGCAAAGGAAGGGTCTTATGTGCTGTCTCATGCCCTGACTTTGATAGACACATCCCCTTGAAAAAGCAGCTTATGTTTTCTGATCTCAACATCATAAAAGCTATATTCTCTGGTCCAGCTAAGCCAAAACCTTTCAAATATGTGCCAGATAAAGCATAGACTCCTACTTGCGTAAGTAATTGCTGGATATATTACACAGAAAAGAATTCGATTTATGAGATAGTTACCAAATAGGAATTACTAACGTGTATCAGCATGTTTCCGCGTGTATAGAATGGTATATAGAAATTTGGGCAACACAACCCTCAATTCCTGGGAACATCTGCTTGCTTCAGGGCACTCTTTGTAATGGCTCTCCCTTGGGTTCAGGCAGTATTGAGAAAATAATCTTTGTGAACAGAGATTGATACAAATGAAATGATAAAAACAGATATTCTTGGTATTATTTGTATTTGTTAACACACGCACATTCACCATAAGCTGGTAAAAATAAGGCTGAAAAATCTGGAAATATAAAGTGTAAGTTGGAGCTCGAGATGTACCTTTATTAGTCTCCTACGGCTACGATACCAAATTACTACGGACTTGATAGCTTAAAACAACAGAAATTCATTCTCTCAAAGTTCTGGAGGCCAGAAGTCTGAAATCAAAGTGCGGGCAGGGCCCTGCTCCCTCTGAAGGGGCTAGGGGAGAATCCTTCCTGCCTCCCCAGCTTCTGTGAGTCCAGTCTTTCCTTGCCTGTAGCTACATCGCCACCAACATCCACCTCCCTCTTCACCTGACATCCTCCCTGGGCATTGTGATTGGATTTGGGTCCAACCCATATAATCCAAAATGATCTCCTCTTGAGGTCCTCAATTTAATTGCGTCTGCAAAGACCCTCTGTCCAAATAAGTTCACGTTCACAAGTTCCGGGGATTAAACTACGGATATACCTTTTAGGGGAGATGGTGGTGGGGAGGTCACCATCCAACTCACTACAATATCCAAAGGAAGCCTTACCTGTAATTATAATTAAAAAGCAATTAACGTCTGTCCTGTCAGTGACCCCAAAGGTACAAAAGAGTGGGCAGGAAAGAGCCTGTGAACACTGCAGAGCAAAAAGCCCATCACCTGGACAAGGGCGTGGCCCCGGCACCCATGATCTCCAGTGCTGGATATTCGTTCATTTTCAGATTAGATCCATATAAGAGAATTTTGAACACTGAGACACCCACCGCAGCTTGGAGCAGCTCCTATGTTGTTTCCACCTCTGACTTCATGAAAAACACACCTGCCTACTTGCCTGCTCATTGGAGAGAGACTGGCAGAGCCGCATAGATGCATTTTATCGTCCATGGGAATCCCCAGTTCTTCCAGTATGATGCAAAACTAGCTGTTTGAAAGTGTGCGTGTCCCTCCCTCCTTCTCTCTGTGCTCCATGTCTCCCTTCTGTTTATTTCCATATAAATTGGGGAAAGGAAAGGAAGAGACAATCGTCTAAGAAAGCCATACAACTTTTCGTTCATTTGTGGCTCCTGAGAAATCATGGAAGACAAAATAGTGGTCTGCTCCAAAAAGGAAAAAAAAAATGTTTACAACTTAAATTATAGCTTTTGGCAAATCAAAAATAAACCTACAGGGAGTTACTCTGGTCCCATGATGCAGATGAAGAATGCGGGATTTCAGAGGTTAAGTAACAAGAAATTGACGAACTGGGAGGCAGACACGGTTCATTTGGTCCCAAGCCCTTTCCTTTGGGAACCAGGTTGACTATTTCTGAACTCCCCTTTCAGGTGTGTGACAGGGTCAAGGCTGGCTCTGGGGTATCAGGAGGAAGGCGAGGAAGTATTCTCCGAGGCATCGGAAGCAGAGAGGGGGACATTCAACGTAAGAAACAGGGAGTGGGGGGGGGGGGCTGCCTAAGAGAGCGCTAAGCAGTTAACAAAACTGGTGTCTTTACTCGACGGGGAATTATTCCTTGGGCTTATTAAGAAAATCCATGTCGTGGAGTCCAGAAGAAATAGCCTGGCAACGGGGCCCCTGGCTACCACATGCTCTGAATTTCTGGCTTCCACCAGCAAGTAGTGCTGCTGGTCTTAAAAGAGAAGGGCTTTGGCATCTTGCTTCCTGCTGCCCATTCACTCAGAGGGGAGGTCAGTGTGCCCAGGGGCCCGGTTGGGATACCGCCAGTCACAAAAGGAGTTGACCCATGATCCCCAGTGAGCTGGTGCCCAGGGATCACATTGCTCTGCTCCTTGCAGACATCCATCCCACAGTTCTCCTCTCTCAGCAGCCAAACCCAGGCCAGGAGTCACTTTTGAACAAATGCCATACTCTGTGCAGAAGCCTATTCATCATAAAGCTAATGAAGCTTACGCTTCAGGGACCCCAAGTAGCAGGGGCCTCTCTCCAGGGGCTACAGGCAATTTATATCCATGATCTGTTATTATTTTTCTGTAAGATGACCCTCCAAATTGTAGATCCTTCTACAGATTTCAAAAACCTGGATCTTCCCCATCTTTTATGGCTTTTCCCATGGAAGTTATAATTGATAGAACATAGAAGAGGGACTTAATAAATATAAGTCAGAATAATTAATAGAACACTGTTAATGTACCAACACTAGGCACAGGTACAATCTTTGCCTTGGAGAAGTCCAAAGTGTATTGGAGAAAGGAGATATGAATAAAAGAAGCTCCAAAAAAATGTAACCTCTGACTCAAATAAATGCTACGCAGCCACACTGTTATAGGAACAGACAGTTGGAGGACCTTACCCAGGCAGGGAAGTTCAGAGGAAGCAACAGTGGCCCTGAGATCTGAAGGAAGTAAGAATGAACTAAGCGGGAGGGAGTAGAGTGGGGAGAGAACTTTCCAGGCTGAGAGGACAGAAGCGCTGTCAGGGGAAAGACCAGTGTGTGTCCAAGGAACTGAGAGAAGGCCAAATCAGCAACAGCCCAGACAGCGAGGAGGAGGGTCTTGGCATAAAATGAGTCTGGGAGGCAAACCAACCACACAGAACCTCATTGGCCATGTGACGGTCTTCTGCCTTTATTATAAGAAGAACAAGAAGTGATGAAGCCTGTTTAGTTCGAGCTTTGGGGTGGGGGGCGTGGATAAGAGGAACACCATGAGCAGGTTACAGGAAGTTCCAGAGAAGGCCCTGGAATCCAGCTGGCAAGACAGTAGGAGCGGGGGGATTGGCTGAAGGCGAGAGGAGGGATTTCCTCTGTCGTAACAAGAACAGTACTCCAGCAATGGGAGCCGGGGGTTTATATGGGAAGCAGGTGCCCTCTGATGGCTTTGTTTCCCTGCTGGGAGGGGAAACGTGGGAAGAGAAGCAGGAAGCTTGTAGAAAAGGTGAGATCTGAAAGATTCTTGCAAGGAGTCAACTCTCCAGACACCAGACCACTTTGCAGGGAACACCCCCGTGCCAGGCGAGGGGCTTGTATTTCCCAGACCTGCTAGGAGGCGCTGTGAAGCTTAGATGCCATCTCCCGTGGTGTTTCGATTCACACTGCCGTCACAGGAGGCCCTTGGCCTGAGCAGAAGGTGGGGGCAGGAGGACTTGACTTTAAATATCCAGGCAGTTTTCCGTCTCGGCAAATTTGGAGAGTTGAATGCCTCTTTGAGGCAAACCGTTTCTCTCTTCCAAGAAAACTACCAGCTTTTCTTGGGGAAAATTATAAAGTCACGCTAACCGGAAGACAGACGTTTTAGAGGCCCAGAGAAGTGCTCTCGCTGGCAATGCAACCGGGTGTGTGTGGTCCCGTCAGAGCCACGTCTCGCTGGGTCCCAGGCTTCCGGCAGCAAGAAATGCCTCTTGGGTCCTGCTTGGATTTGGGCAGCACGAGAGCTGCAAGCTGTCACTTGTTCTTGGGGAGGTGTCTGCATTTTTATGGGCATTTTCATTCTGACTCGGGAGGTCAAACTAATACACATAAAGCGATTGGCAAGCTGTCCATGCCACACTCAGTGATTGAAGTTCGGAAGAGAGGCAGAAGACGAAACGTAGCAAAGGTTGCAGCCATCAGGGAAGTTTCTAAGGAGGAGGTACTTGAATGAGGTCGTGAGGAACAGAGAGGGCTGGGACGTGTCAGGGAAGGACAGGGCATCCTTAGGAAGGGAGCAGCTTGCGTGTGATTTCTCAGCATGCTGGTCTGGCTCTATCACTTACTGGCTGCGTGGCTTTGAAAAAAAATAAATGAATAAACTCTTCGGGCTTCCTTTTCTTTAACTGTGACAAGAGCATATTAGTACCTGCATGTAAGGTGGTCCTGAGGAGTCAATGTAATTCTTAACACTGCTCTTACCACAGCGCCTAGGCCATATGAAGGAGCCCATAAATATTACCAGTATTTTGGGGGGAAGGTGTTAGTGGTATATGTTAGAACATTCACATGCCAACCGCCCTCACATTCCAAAGCAAACTTTGAGACCACCAAGCAGGACTTCCCAAGCAGGTGTAAAGGAACACTTTGCAACACCTAGGCCCTCCCCCACACCCATGATATAAAAGGATCACGAGCAGAACTGATAGAGAAAGAGGGTCTCTTTTCCGAGAGTTGTGGGTGTGGTCTGGTCTACTGTCCCAGGGGTAAGTCGCCCCTCACTTCAAGTGGGGGAAACGGACTTCATGAGCACCACTTGGAGAGCTTGATAAGTGGCCCCTCCATGGGGGACACAGGACGATGGTGTCTGATTCACTCCGGAGAAATACAAAGAACAGACTGCCCTTTTCAGGTGGTGGAGGGGAAGGGCAGCATTCGAATGGCAGGCATCCAGAAAGGTTGTTAGGGAAAAGACATGAGGGTTTCCTCTTCACCATACCCCAGCCACATGAAAAAGAACTAGCTTGGGGTGCCTGGGTGGCTCAGTTGGCTAAGCATCTGATTTCGGCTCAGGTCATGATCTAGCAATTCATGAGCGTGAGCTCCGCATCAGGCCCTGTGCTGACAGCTCAGGGCCTGGAGCCTCCTTCGAATTCTATGTTTCCCTCGCTCTCTGCCCCTCCCCCGCTCACATTCTGTCTCTCAAAAATGAATAAACATTAAAAAAAAAAAAAAAAGAACTAGCAAGAGGGCTCGAAAGGGTGACTAATAATGAAGACCTCATGAAACGACATTTGAAATGCTAAGATCCGAGGAAGGAGCCCCAAATAACCAACTAGAACAAGCATTCACCATATCAAGGGAAAAACGGGTAAGGAACCGCTAGTCAAGGTATGCGTTGAGGGGTAGGGCGGGGGGGTCTGTGGAAAGGAGGAGGAATTCTCTGGGGGAAGAAAGTACAGGAAAGCAACCCCATAAGAAGAATCAGCTGTTGACTGCCAAGCCCAAGGAAGGCAGAGGCCAACTCACACAGAATTAGTTAAGTGCATCAGTGTATTAGTTCCCTATTGCTGTTAAAGAAAATCATCACAAACTTGGTGACTTCTAACAACACAAATTTATTGTTTCACAGTTTATAAATTCAGAAGTCTCAAATTGGTCTCAATGGGCTAAAGTCAGGGCGCCAGCAGGCCTGTGTTCCTTTATAGAAGCTCTAGGAAAGAGTCTAGAGTTTTTTGCTCTATTCCAGCTTCTAGAAACCACCCACATTCCTAGGCTCATGACTCCCTTCTACCCTCCAAGGCAGCAATGGCCAGTTTTCCTCACGTCATATCACTTGGAGTCTCTCTTCTGCCTTTCTTTTCTTCTTAGAAAGACCCTTGTGGTTACATTGAGCCCACCTAAATAATTCAGAATAATCTCCCCCATTTCAACTCAGATGATTAACAACCTCGATTCCAGCTATAACATATTCACAGGCTCCAGGGATTTGTATGGGGATGTCTTTGGGGCGCCATTAATGTGCCCACTACAGTCAGTAAGAATTTTCCCACCCTTTAGCATCCTGTTGGCCTTCAACCCCAGACTGGCCAGGGGCAGCCTGGCAAAGTGTTAGAGGCTGCAAATGCAAACAGAAAAGGAGCCAATGTGTGTCTGTGTATCCACGGCATCAGCACAGTCCCTGGAATAGCAAGAGTAATAAATTAAATCAAGATTCAGCGAATGTCTGCACTCACATCCCGCGGTAATTGGGGGTTGAGCATGATTCCTGGTGGAAGCAGCCCCCTTAGACGCGCCCAGCCACATTTGCCATCTTCAATCAGGGAAGCCCCTTTGCCAAAACTGAAACTCTGCCTTATTCCCCTTCAAATTATAGTTATTGCTTTCACCCCAAACTCCACAATTGTGTAATTATACTTGGAACATATGGTGCACACAGCTCCCTGAAAAGGGGGCCCCATCAAAATTTATAAGGCGAGAGTTTGCATCTCTGACTTTAAATGGGCTTAACCACTCAAATTAGAGCCGTTGTTCTATTCCAGAGAGAGAAGAGTGTTCAGGCATTCCAAGAACAAGCAGGGCAGCGATACCCTCCAGCCACTGTCAGATGCAATCTCTGTTCTGCCAGCACAGAAGGTGGGACTGAGGCACACAGGCTCCTAAAAAAGGAAAGTGAACATGTCAGCTGATCAGAGCCAACTTTTGATTTTTCACAAAAGGGGGGGAAGAGGGCAACATGAAAGACTGAGAGCCATATACAGAGAAGCAATAAGGTGCTTCCTGAATGAAGAGATCAAGCCCCCCTTGTTGGAGTGAGGGGTGGGAAAGTCAGCACCTGTTGTCAGCAGTCCCACCAAACTGGCCATCTCACTGCAGGGGCTCAGAAACCTTCAGAAGCAATCGTGATGCTAACTGGATAGTCTCCATGTGTCAGGAGTGTCCAGGGCAATAATCGGTGAGGGTTTAACCAGCACCGAAAAGGCAGGTGAGAGAGGTGGACTGTCGTGTAGTCCAGGGAGGCTCAGCAGACCTTCCGGTGGCCAGGATGAATTTTCCGTCAAAAGCAGCTATCTCAGGCTCACCGAATAGTCTTCTGATTACCAGTTTGGCTCATGAATTTGGGGAAGGAGTTTTGAATAATCCAGGACTTGACAATTAATCATCTCCTCTGTACTTTAATAAATTTGTGTTTTTTATACATCTGGTCTTAGAACAGCCTGAGTCATTGTCTGATAATGACTCTGGGCTTTCCCAAATGCCCCATACTGTGGCCATCCATTGAGGGCCACCCTGGCAGCTACTCACAGCTCTCTCTGAATTTTAATCTTTGCTCTTTGGTCCTTGATTTATGGATCATTTAGAAATATTACTATCCTGGGGCACCTGACTTAGTCGGTTAAGCGTCTGACTCTTGATTTTGGCTCGGGTCACGATCCCAGGGTCGTGGGATTGAGCCCCACATCAGGCTCCATGCCAAGCATGGAGCCTGCTTAAGATTCTCTCTCTGTCCTCTGCCTCTCTCTCTCTCTCTCTCCCTCCCTCTCTCCCTTTCTCTCTTTCTGTCTCACCCTTTCTCTCTATCTCTCAAAAAGCAAATATAATAAAATAGAATTAAAATTTAAAAAGAAATATTATTATCCTGGAATAACCACACATTCACATCTATGCACCCCTCATGGTGAACTCCTACTCATCCTTCAAGACCCAACTTATATGCTATATTTCTGAGAAGTTTTTTTTTTCTGGCTTACCCAGTTCTACTGGGGTTGGGGGGGGTGGTGGTGGTGGTGAAGGACATGGAGAAAATAAATCATAGAAAAAAATGATGAAATATTAGCGACCACTAGTTTTCTAACCTCTTTACATGAAGAACACTTGTTCAAGCAAATGTTGATATGGAAGCCAATACGTAAAACATGAAAACATAAAAAATGGATGAGCTCTGGCTAAAAGAGGGATAGGAGGCCAGTAATAATTCCCTGGGCTTCCACAATGCACCCCCATCACAGTGAAACTTTTATCCCACAGTTTGAAAACCACTTATCCAATCTAATTGTCATTTTACAAATGAGGAAACTGATATGGAATTCAATGTCAGGAAATGGCTGATACAATTGTTTCATGGGGTTCTCCCAAAACAGAGATGACAATAATAACATGGTATTAATACCGCCCCTTCCTGGCTTTGGCAGGCACAATTTATCAATCCCATATGCAGCCTCAGAATCCTTCTCAAGGCACCATTTGAGTAAACTGCTAACAGCTAACTAGAGTTGATATTTAAGATTAATTTATTTACCATTGCTATTCTCAATAATAATTTTTTCTGTCCTAAATGCTAACACATATTATTTTATAACCATCCCATCATTAACAAAAGTCATTAATATTTAAAGGGGTAGAAAAGGCTTGAATAGGATAACATAAGCCAACAGAAATCTCTTTTTTTTACATTTAATTAATGGTTTTACACTACATTTTGGGGGAGTTGACCTTCTAAATCTAGTAGTATAAAGCGAACAATTACTATCTGATTACATTTTCTTTACTAGATTAAAATGTAAAAATAAAGGTGCTCTATCTATTTCTTGGTGGTGGTGGGCAACATCAACTCAAAAATAAAAAGATGCTGGGGTGTCTGGGTGGCTCAGTCAGTTAAGCATCAGACTTGGGCTCAGGCCATGATCTCACGGTTCGTGAGTTCGAGCCCTGCACTGGGCTCTGTGCTGACAGATCAGAGCCTGGAGCCTGTTTCAGTTCTGTGTCTCCCTCTTTCTCTCTGCCCCTCCCCAAGTCATGCTCTGTCTCTCTGTCTCTCAAGAATGAATAAACGTTAAAAAAAATTTTTTTTAAATAAAAAGATGGGAGGGCACCCTTGTTTTTTAACTGTCTAGGGTTTCATTGATTTGAGCTGGGAGTGAAAAAGCAAAACATTTCAAAGTCTGATTCTGGCTTAGCCTTTATCATTTTTAAAATATTCAGCTCTTGGGGCACCTGGGTGACTCAGTTGGTTAAACATCTAACTCTTGATTATGGCTCAGGTCATGATTTCAAAGTTCAAGGGATCAAGCCCCATATCAGGCTCCGTGGTGGCAGTGTAAAACCTGCTTGGGATCCTCTGTCTCCCTCTCTCTCTACCCCTCCCCTACTCGTGCTTGTTTGATCTAAACAAATAAATAAACTTTTAAAAAATTAAAATAAAATAAAATAAAATATTCAGCTTTCTCTTATTAAGACTTGCCTTTGGGGGCTCCTGGGTGGCTCAGTTGGTTAAGCGTCCAACTCTTTATTTTGGCTCATGTCATGATCTCACAGTTCATGAGATAGAGCCCCATGTTGAGCTCAGTGCTGAGAGCACACAGCTTGCTTGAGATTCTCTCTCTCCCCATCCCTCTTCCCCTTGTGCCCATGTGCGTGCTCACTCTCCCTTTCTCTCTCAAAATAAATAAAATAAACTTAAAAAAAGAAATTGCCTTTGTGGGGAAAGACGTGAATATCCTTTACCAGTCAACAGAGCTGATTCAAACATATTGGCTATGTACAAGACATAGGTAGGCTTGAAGGCACATCATACAGCCATCTGCTGGCTCTGAGACCTAGTCTCTCTCCTTAAGTTCCTGCGCTCGGGTTCAGGACCTGCTACTCCAAAATGTGTAGCACCTTGGCATATTAAATACCTTAAGTTGAAGGCATCTTTTTTTTAAATGTCAGAAGCAAGAATTTCACTCTGACCTCTCCCACCATCTGCTGCCCTTCTTCCCTGAAATAAGTCATAAAATTCCTCTGGGAAACGTATGTGGCCTGTACAAGGAGAAGGGAAGACATTTTTATCACCAGAGATGGGAATTTGGGGCCAAGAAATCTGTACAAACTTGGTTAAATTAACCCTTACCTTCCTGGTTACTTCTTCACCATTTACTACCCCCAGCCCAATCCCTTTGTCTTGTCAATTCTGCACAAATATGTGTTTTTTGTCTAACAGATATTAAAGCTTCCTGCTCTGGTCACTTCTCCAGATCTTCATTTTCTTGTGAGGGCTCCCATGGATGTTTAAATATACACTAACATTTGAATGTTTTTCTCCTGTTGATCTGTCTTTGTCAGTTTTATTTTCAGATGCAGGCAGGGACCCTAATAGGGTTTAGGAAAAATTTTCCTCCCCTACACCTGCCTATAGGCTCTTAAAACAGAAAAAGTCTTCCCTTTTGGAAGAACAGGGGGGAAAGTCATTGCCCTTCTCCCCACCCCCTTACCCCTCTTCCTCATAAGGAGGGGTCATTTATCTGCTTAGGCTGGTTGGGACAGAGCACGTAGGCCTACTAGCCAAGTCCCAAGTCTCCATCCATCTTTCTCCATCTCTCCCACTCTCTGGCCTGTTTTCACATTAACTGTAAACTAGCCCCCCTCCTCCATGCAGTCAGCCAGTGAGAGAGAGTATCCTTGTGTCTGGGTTGCAGGTTCAATGGGAGGTGGAGAAGAGACCAGACAGAGAATGGAGGGGAAGCCCATTTGGGCCTCAAGTTCACTTCTCAATGGCCAGTGCTGCAACTGGCAGACTCTGATCTCTTTGTGACTCTGAGTTGTAGAATTTGAAGGACAAAGTCAACATACAGTCTCCTCAGGAACCCCAATATTGCCCAAGATGAGGCTCTGTGCACATTGTATTTGTGCATGTATATGTGTGTTAGTTAGTACATGTCTCCTTGTTCGTCATGGTTCCAGACACACCAGAAAACTTCCAAACATCTGCTAATGCAAATTTTAAGTGGTCTTTAAGATCAGTAGGGCTCAACCAAGTGGGAAAACTTTCATTTCTCAAAAAAGGTTCTGCGATGGGATCCTCATTACCTCCACCCCTCCACTGCACCCCTGTGCTGCAAGCACCTGCCCCATACACAGGTTCATGGAGCTTTGCTGCGAGCACTTTATTGCATGTCACACATCAGTTGTCTTCTCTCCAAAAGTAGTGTAGAGTCAGTGTCCTGGGTCTCTCACAGGACTAGATGGTGAAACTAAACTTCTACCCTCCCATCCATGTCACTTCCACACTCTCTTTGTGTGTCTCTTTGTCTAATCATTACTAGGAGTGACCATGAAATACCTAAGCGCCCTGTAGCTGACCACAGTTAGACAAGACATGCCTTTTCCTTCTCTGGGTTTAGAGTCCAACAAACCTTCCTGACACTTGTCTCAATTCCTAGCAGCAGATCAGTTTTCTGGCTTAAATCATGAGCCTTCAAAAGACTGATTTCTTGGGAGCCTGATATGAAGCTCTGATTAGCTACTACATATATTGATATATATGGTGAGGAATATGGGAGGAGTTTCAAATCCTTGGGTTATCTCTGAAACCAGAATATACACCCTACTCTCACTGTTTTAGGGCTAAAGCATCTGCAAGCTTATAATAAACTTGCCTCCAAAAACCTGCTTGTCAAGTACTTTGACTTAGGCCTTAATTCATAAATGTCTCCGGGACCTTGGAAGTCTTTATGTAAAAATTTTCATTTCTGTTTTTAATAACTTACTAGCAAATATAAATATAAAAGATATATATCCATATAGTAATACAAATTCAAATATTACTAGACCTGCTCAAAAGCTAAAAACTAAGTTTTCCTGAGGTGCCTGGATGGCTCAGTTGGTTGAGTGTCTGACTCTTGGTTTCAGCTCAGGTAATGATCTCATGGTTCATGGGTTCAAGCCCCACATCAGGATCCATGCTGATGGTGTGGAGCCTTCTTGGGATTCTCTCCGTCTTCTTTTCTCTCTGCTTCTCTGTCTCTCTCCTGCTCAAACGTCTCTCTCTCTATGTAAAAATAAATAAATGAACTTAAAAAAAAAAAAACAACTAAGTTTTCTTTCCCCCTCTGCAACCAAGAGTTCCATTCCTCAGAGGTAATAACTCCTTCTTTTGTATAATTCTTTTTTTTTAAGTTTTTTTATTTATTTGAGAAAGAGAGAGAGAGAAAAAAAAGAGAGAGAAAGAGAGGGAGAGAGAGAGCATGCACAAATGGGGAAGGGGAAGAGAGAGAGTGACATAGAGAGAAAGAGAGAGAGAGAGAGAGAGAGAGAGAGAATCCAAAGCAGCCTCCATGCTGTCAGTGCAGAGCCTGACACAGGGCTCCATACCAAAACTACGCACAAGTTCATGACCTGAACTGAAATCAAGAGTCAGACATTTAACCAACTGAGCCACCCAGGTGCCCCTGTGTAATTCTTATGGACTCACTTCCACAATACTAAGTGGGTGCATACACTGTATTTCTTAATTTGCTAACTTTAAGCATGATATATTGACTCTCTGCAATGAAAATGAGAGATTGAGTTCATTCACGCTGCCTCCAATACTGTGTCTTCTGTATTTCTGCCAGTCATATTTTTTATTCTCTAATTTATATTCACAAATCTTACTTATGCATTTTGAGTCTTTGAACCATTGGCTTCACACAATATCTTGGCCCATTAACTTTAGACTATATGTGATGGTGATGGAACAGGACCCCCATATTTGCCTTAGTGTCTCCTCATACCCTCCCAATCTTTGTCTCCTTTCCCCCTCAACCAACATGTCATTAACTTTATATGGCCAATGTCAAGGTTTATAACATGTGCATCAATGTAAAATAAATCTAAGAGTTTCATGCTTTATTTATTGTCTAAAAGTTTTCTGTCTTACTGGACTGCCCTCATCCTGGACCTTCTGCTAGACAGAGAAGGCTTTGGTCATGACTTTTATTTTTGTCTTCTCCCATCTGTGTTGCTGGGCTGCCAATTTCTTCAATTCCTGGGATATATAAGGCCAAAAAAAAAAAGAGTCTGGCCTACTTTCTTTTCTTCAGCTTTCAATGTCTTCTTATGTTTGTTTTATATTTAATGTCTAAGATTTTTAGTCGTACTTAGTAGGGAAAGTAGAAAGTGTGTCTACTCCATTTTCTGAGAAAGAGAAGTCTGAATTCCTTTGTAACTTTTCCAGAATATATATGTTTTTCATATTATCTCTCTGGATAGTAAAACCCCTGAATCCTCACATGTCAAAAAATGTCTTTACTTTGTCCTCACTAGATACATAGTTTATCATGAGAATATAAAGACTTCTAGGTTCAAGGATTCTGGTTTTAGCTCTAACATGTAAAGAGCTTGGAAACTGTCCTTCTTCTCTTTACAACCATAAAGAGCTGAAAAGCCTGAAAATCAATGACTTGTCATGGTCCCATCAGAGAACTGAGGTTTCAGGGCAAACCGCGACCTAAAATCTAAAGAGATGGGTGGATCCAGAGAGCCATTGCAGGGATCTGTTTACGTGCAACAGAAGCCACTGGAGCCATAAACTGATAGAAACACTTAAATGGTAATTTTGACAAATTGCTGGAGGCTAGAGGCACTAGCATCAGAATGAGGAACTCTTAGGGACCACAGCTTTCGGGGTGACCCGACACATTGTTGGGTTTTTACTCTTGGAGCCCCATTAGATTCTCATGGTGAAGATCTAAGAAAGATCCCCTCATGGCTCTGACAGGAAAAGGGGGAAGACAGCCATTGTCAATACTCTCCACAGAAAAAGCCAGGAGAAAAGACTACCAGAGGTGTATCCCACTTGGGGGTAAGACATTTTCTCTCTCCAGTCATCCTATTTCAGCTAGTCAGGAATGGGGAGGAGGTCATGAGTGGTTGGGAAACACTCATGAAGGTCACAGCCCTGTGACACAAGCCTGCTAAAAAACTGAGATTTAACCAAAAGATTACAAAATGCTTCACCTCCCACATACCTGACCACCAGACCAGAAGGGATCAGTATAAAGAGTGGATTGCAGCCGAAAGAGTTGTAAGACATAGACTCTCTCTGAAGTACTTAGAGAAGCCCAAAGCCAAGGAGGGAGATTAAAAACAAGGTCACTAGAGGAATTTGAGGTTTCTGACACCTGGATCTACAGCAAACATTAAACACAACTCAATGCCTTCTCAAATTGGCATAAAATATCACTAAAGGCCCATTTACTTCTGATTCTGTTAACCAACACCTTGAGCTTTCAGCCAAAAATTACGTGGCATGCTATAAAAGGAAACAGAAAACAGTCCGAAGAGACAAAGCAAGCATCAGCGCCAGACTCAGATATGACATCAATATTGGAATTACACAGGGGATTTAAAATCACTATGATTAATATGTTAAGGGCTCTAATGGGAAAAGTAGACAACTTGGAAGAAGAGATAGATGGGTAATGTAAGCAAGAGTGACTATGTTCTCATGGTCTCCTCGAATAATTATTAATAGTGCCTCCTTTTTAGTTTCAAACCTGTCCTGGAGTAGGTAACAAAACATATGGGCATCTATTCATATGTTCACCCTAACAGACATCGGATGCTGTTTCCACAAATATTGAATTCCATTTTTCTTTTTTGAAAGCTCCTTGAAGAATAGATACTCTACTGCTGCTGATTTGGGTTTTTTTTAGTTTGGTTTTAGCAAAATTTGAAACTTTACAGGTGTCTTGACTATCCATCACAGCTATGCCAGAATGTTTCCTAATTTGTAGAAATCGAATTGTTTATGGTTTGAATTTTTCATTCAAAAGTTTGTTTTTTTTTTTAATTTTTTTTTTCAACGTTTATTTATTTTTAGGACAGAGAGAGACAGAGCATGAACGGGGGAGGGGCAGAGAGAGAGGGAGACACAGACTCGGAAACAAGCTCCAGGCTCTGAGCCATCAGCCCAGAGCCTGACGCGGGGCTCGAACTCACGGACCGCGAGATCGTGACCTGGCTGAAGTCGGACGCTTAACCGACTGCGCCACCCAGGCGCCCCTCATTCAAAAGTTTTAAGAGTCCCATCAATATGAAGCCATCAATAATCTAAAGGTCATTTTTCTAAAAGGCATAAAAACTAGGAACACAAGGTGTAGAGAGAATGTTTGCCCATTCTCCTTTATCTGGTAACCTCCTCCCTCCCACCCCCACTGTGAAAGCAGCCATTTTGTAAACAAAACCCTGCCCACTGGTCACAGTTCATTGGTCTGGGGCAGATACTTGCCACCGTATGAGCCACTCAGAGCCAACCAGAGTCCTTCCCAGGAGTGTATTAATTAGATCTCAAAGAGAATCCATGATTCTCTGGGTAGGTAAGGCCCAAAGATGTAAAGCTTTGGAATTATTTATTGGTGGGTATTTCCTAAGCTGGTGGAGAAAGAGGGAGAAAGAAAGGAAGCAAAGGGAGAAAGAGACAGACATTAGTGAAGCCAATCACAGAAAGAAGCAAAATTCAGAGACAAAGAGAAAGCCTTAATGTCATTTGAATACCTGCTTGTAGTCATTTCTAAGGCTAATGGTCTCCTTATCTTTCCTGTGGCCTGATTGTTCTCATCTTCCCCCAAATACCCAGATTCCTGCCAATAAATTTCCTTTTTTCCATAAGCAGACTGAGTTTGCTTTCTGTCACCTTTGGGTTGAGGAGTCCTAACTAATACAAGAGGTTAATGTATGTGTCCCATTTAAGAAGGATCTTATGACAGGAAGTTCACAGAGAAGCTACACAGTTAAAAGCCTTTACTTCTAAACTGAGATGCCCTGGAGCAATCTGCTGCAATTTCTCTACTTACCATTTAGGAATCTAAAGGCAATTTTTTATATCCTTTCCTCGCTTGCTGTATCTCTAGAGTCATTCAACCACCCTTATCCTTTCAACTGTTTCCATTAAGGAAAATAGCACAGACTTTTAAAGAAAAGGTTGTTTGGCCTCATAATCCCCCTGATTAAAAATCTCTCTCTCTTTTTTCTATGTAAGCCATTTCCAGTACTTACTTTTAAAGCATCAAGGCCTGACTTTGAAGCTCATGAATCCATACAAAGTGTCTTTGTTATAGGCTGAATTGCGCCTCTCCTCACAAATTCATATGTTGAAGCCCTAAACCCCAGTGCCTCAGAATGTGACTGTATTTGGAGACAGGGTCTTTAAAGAAGTGATTAAGTTAAAATGAGGTCACTTAGTGTGGACCCTAATCCAATATGACTGGTATCTTTGTAAGAGTAGGAAATAAGGGCACAGAACCGTACAGAGGGAGTAGGTGGCCTCATACAAGCCAAGGAGCAAGCCTTCCGAAGAAACCAACTCTGTCAAAAAAATTTTTTTTAATTTTTTTAACGCTTATTTATTTTTGAAAGAGAGAGAGACAGAGCATGAGCAGGGGGAAGGGCAGGGAGCGAGGGAGACACAGAATCCGAAGCAGGCTCCAGGCTCTAAACTATCAGCACAGAACCCGACGTGGGGCTCGAACTCACAGACCATGAAATCATAACCTGAGCCGAAGTCAGACACTGAACTTACTGAGCCACTCAAGCACCCTGTCAACATCTTGATCTCAGACTTTCAGCTTCCAAAATTGTAAGAAAATACATTTCTGTGGTTAAACCACCCAGTCTGTGGTAGTTTGTTATGGCAGCCTTAGCAAACTAACATCATCTGTATTAGCCAGTGTTCTCCAGAGAAACAGAAGCAATAGGAAAGATAGATGGATAGGTAGGTGATAGGTAGATAGATGATAGATAGATAGATAGATAGATAGATAGATAGACAGATAAGGAATTGGCTCATGTTATTATGAAGGCCAACAAAATCTCATGATCTGTGAACAGCAAGCTTAAGACCCAAAAGAGCCAATGATATAATTCTAAGCTGAATGCCCACAGACCTGAGACCCAGGAAGGCCTGATGTTTCAATTCAAGTCCAAAGGCAGGGAAAAAAAACCTGATGTCCCATCTCAAAGGCAGTTAGACTGGAGGATTGCTCTCTTATTTGTGGAAGGGTCAGTTTTTTTGGTCTATTCGGGCCTTCAACTGATTGGATGAGGCCCACCCACACTGGGGAGGGCAATCTGCTTTACTTGGTCTACCAACTTAAATGTTTATCTCACTCAGAAACACCCTCACGGACACACCCAGAATCATATTTGACCAAATGCCCGGGCACCAGTCAAGTTGACACATAAAATTAACCACGGCACTGTCTTCTAAAATGAGATATATAACTTAGCCACCTAAAATCCTAAATTATTGAAACCAAGACCCACCTAAGCTCTCTACAAGTATATTAGATGCCATCTAGATAGCAGTCATCTGATATCTCAATGATCCATTGATTAAGGCACATAAAGCTTCAAGTAAAACTGTTCTGCCTGCCAGCAACTTTAATTTCCAAGTCAGGTACCATCAGGATGTGTCAAAGATAACAAACCTATGGGGAGAGAGCTTTCACACAGGAGCAGTGCCTGGAGGCACTTTGCTTTTTACAACCATTTTCACTCTCCTCTAATCTAGTGCATTTTATGAGGAATAAAAGGAGTTTCCATATTAAAGTTTGCTTTCGGCAACCTGGTATATGCCTCACCACTGGAGAGGGCAATCGGCAAAGCTGTTATCGTTCCACACACCTCTGGGGCTTGTCAGCACTCTGTCAGTTCAGCTTATCCTTATCTTTGGCACCCAGCTCCCTTCAATGTTGACACGTAGAAGGATAATGGCTAATTATCAATTGCAGCCCCTGAAATGTGGCTGATTGGGTTGTAATATGTGGAACTGGATAAAGAAAGCTTTGTGTAGGAACTTTGTGAATTAGCAGAAAATTACACCAGTGCCTTACAAGTTAAAAGTGCCAGAAAGTTGAACAGCACGGAAGAAGAGAGAACCAGCATCCTTTCCTGGACTCGTTTCCTTCCTGCGGTTAAGCTTGCTGAACTTCCTTCATCCCCACACATCAAACCACTTACGATTTTATCCTCAAAGTGCTTACTCTTTGAAACCTCTTTAGGAAATAAGAAAATTATCAGTTGTCAAGAGATGTCCATTTTGTTTTCACATTCAACACAAGAATATTCAATACTGAACTACCTGGGTAAATGCAAGGTCATTTACATATAAGTGGCAGGCAAATATAGGCAGGGATTAATATATGCAGAGTTCTGAGAAAAAAGGGAAAGGATGGTTGAAGAGTCCATTCGCTCATCCAAAGGATCTTCACAGAAACAGCATGGTTGGGGCAAAACTTTCTCCCAGTCTTGTGAATGTTTTGATATGTAGGTTGATCATACATCCAGGTTTGCCTGGGAGAGCCCTGGCTTCCTCTTGTTCTCCCCTTGTAACTATTTTTTTTTAATTTTTTTTTTAACGTTTATTTATTTTTGAGACAGAGAGAGACAGAGCATGAACGGGGGAGGGTCAGAGAGAGGGAGACACAGAATCTGAAACAGGCTCCGGGCTCTGAGCCATCAGCCCAGAGCCTGACGCGGGGCTCGAACTCACGGACCGCGAGATCGTGACCTGAGCCGAAGTCGGCGCTCAACCGACTGAGCTACCCAGGCGCCCCTCCCCTTGTAACTATTAATAGTACCTCTCTTCCCTCTCAAGGGTGTCCCTATTGATTTGTCTCCCTATAATCGAGCCCTTGTGGAAAGAGGCTCTCAAGCAAAAGAATAACCTTCCTACTGGGAACTTGAGTCTCACCACAGATCAGACCCACTAGCTGGCCCTTTCCAGCTCTTCACAGGCCAGATTCAGCCAGTTTTAGCAAGACAGCACCAAGAGATGTTTGGTGACCCAGCTCAATGTCTGACATGGAAAGAGCTATGGAACCCGAGAGGTTCCTCCTCCACCTTCCCAGGATAGCATCCAGGAGACCACATTACATTTAATCATGTATCTTCAGGTTCTTCCTGGCAGTAATCGTCTCTCAGACTTGGTTTTTGCTGACCCTGGCAGTTTTGAGTAGTGTTGATCAGGTATTTCATAGAATGTCCCCAGCTGGAGTTTGCTTGATGTTTTTCTCATGATTACACTGGAGTTACAGGTATTTGGGAGGAAGACCACAGAGGAAAAGTGACAGTTTTCTCGCATCTTTGCTACTAACGTGACTTAACACTGTCGATGTTGTTGACCTTGGCCACCTGGCGGAGGTACTCTTTGTCAAGTTTACTTTCTGTAAAATTATTCTTTTTTCCCCATTTCCATATTGTGCTCTTTGGAAGGAAGTCACTATGCACAGCCTGCATTTAAGGAGTGGGGAGCTGTACTCCACCTTCTTGAGGACAAGGAATCTACATAAATTATTTTTAATTTATCTTTTAATTAATCTTTTAATTAATCTTCTGTACAGGTTTCTTCTTTTCCTCCATTTATTTAATTATTCAATCATTTATGTCAATATGGACTACTGGATATTTATTTTATACTTTGGGTTATAATTCAATAGTATTTTATTTTCTTATTCATATTGTTCCATATTGGGCCATTGGAGGTTCTTTCTATTGGCTACTATGTCTCCTTGACATACTCCCATCATTGTGGTGGGGATTCATTTTTGTTTTTGTTTTGTTTTGCTTTTGTTTTTGAGCATGTTCTGACTTTCTAACACTACAAGATGACCCAGGCTCGTCCTGTAAATTTCCTTCCCAGACCTAGAATCAGCCATTGCTCCAAAGAGCCCTGGATCCTTTTCCCGGAAAATCATACTAGAAACCAAGGTCTGAGCGTAAACATGTGCTAAATTCGGATTCACCCAAATCCAACTGAATTGTGAAGAAGCCTTTAAATATAAGCCTATTTCTTGCACATAATAAATAGGTAAGCTAATTTTCCCCATCTTACTTACAGATACAAATCATTTTTGGCCTTTTTATAAGAATGCTTCTATCCTAGCTCCTACTGATTGGATAACATTGGTGAGGTAAATAAAATTAAAATGATAATAATAATAATAGTAATGGTTATAGCTACGAGGAAGACATTAAGCTAAATACTGTACAGACATTATCTCATTATAGCCTAATGGCATCTTTGAGACATGGGCACTATTATTATGCCATTTTGTAGATGACGAAAGTAGTATTGCCCTTGATTGTCATTCTGAGAACTACACAAGAAATCACTTGTAAACCCCCTAGCACAGAGCGTGTAGAAGTTGCTCAATAAATCATTATTTTCTCACTTCTTTGCCTCTAGATAAAAAGAAAATGGGCAAACTTCAGCAAGACATTAACTGTAAAAGTTCAGCTCATGGTTTGCAAGATGAAAAATACAGGGGTCATATTAGCTCATTTGTTTTCTTTGTTGCTATCAAAATGTGATCGGACTCACAAAGGCTGAAAATCAACCTCCTTCATGAAAGATTTCAAACAAAATGAAGATATATTTATCTGATAGTCAAGTCTGTTTACAGGGTTGCCCTTTACATAACCCAAATTCCCAGACACCAGGAGAACCCAGACAACATTTTTGGAGATCTTTAAGCAGTCTAAGATACTTTTCTAAAACGTTAATGTTTGAATTAAGATGGAGAAAACGTTAAATAAATCCACCACACCACCTCAACTTATGAAGCTACTGAAATTGTATAAAGTTACCAAATACTTAAACAACAGGCAGAAAAGTTCTGGAAGCTTTGTCTCTCCACGGAAGTAATTCCACTACTGTGATCAATCTTGGGCAAAAAGGTTGAACCACATGCAAATTTGCTGGCTTTCTTAGAACAGACAGAATATCCTGAAGAGTAAAATTCTTTTTTTCAGTCTCCACTGTCTTTTCCAACATTCCCCCATCCAGATATCTTAGGAAGATGAAAATTGAGACTTGCAGGCAAAACCAAGGACATGCATCTCAGAAACAGCTAAAGTGGCATCAGGATTTCGACCAGCTCTGAAAACACCCTTTCACAGCCCCTGTGCTGGCCTCACCACAGCAAGAAGCTTTATTCACGGCAGACCCATTTCCAAACTTCTAAGGGCGACATGCTCCACTTGAAGAGCCCTTGCCTTCCTTCCTGACACTTCAGATCATCTCTGACAGCCAGGTGTAAGACCCACAGCTCTGAAAAGTCATCCCCATTGGCAGTCTGCTGTCAGTCTTGGACTCCCCAGATTTTGCTCCTTGAACAAATCTCTGGGACCTCCCCTCACAACAGATGGACATCCAGTGTCCCCGGCTGAATTATGAGCTGTCCCAGGCCTGTTGCTATCTTTCAGTTCTCTCTCCTGCTAAGCCTAGCCCGGATGGCCTCGATAACTATTTCTGAGCTCTTCTCATTGACTGATTATACCTGGGGTGATAGCCTTGGTCTTTAGAGGTAAAACCAGAGCAACGATGTCTTCCACCCTAACTGTGGGCTGGCAGGGGGCTTGGTGGGTACCTGCCCTCAGCAAAGGTTTTCTAGAGCTCCAAGAATGTTCCTTTGATCAGATTCCTCTGCAAGGGAATAATGGAGCTTAAAACTTTTTTTTTTTAACAAAAGGGCATAAAAAGTGAATTTAAAAGCAAATGGGCCAAGGATTTTCCCTAGGAAGTCTTTCAATTTCACACATAGCAAATTCCTATGGTATGGACCTATTAGAAATGCTTTTTTTAGTGTCTTTATGCATATTTATTATGTTCCTCTGCGGCTCTATTACTGCTTAATTTGACACCACGCCTCCAAAGCCACATCTTCTTTCTTCTCAAACTATTAAAAAGGGGCAAAATATTTTAATCATGAAGCTCTGTATAATTTAGAGATTATCTGCTGTCTGCATGAGTTACAGCAATAATCAAAGAGAGGCTGGGGATTTATAAAACTAAGGCCCTAATTTCTTGACAGGTGTTCTGTTTGGTATGGAATTAACCTCTTTTCACATGTTCTATATACATAAGAGCAAATCATTAAATACATCCTTGGTACACATAGAATAGACAGGAGACAGAATCTACTAGGTGAGAACTACCCATGACCTCCGTAAGCCAGGTTCTATTATTCACTGACGAGAGAGAAATAAATGATGGGGGATTCTATCAGCTGCACAGTCGGAATGTGCTTGAACAGTCCATTTGGCAGCCCTGGGGGGACCAGGAGTTTTGATCCAGCTACTGGTTACATTCTCCACTGGAGCCAAACAGAAGATTGGGGTTGGCTACTGGAACGCACACAACTTGCGAGTGCCCAGCCAGTTCAGTGCAGTGATTAAATCCATAGCACCCGGAGTCAGACAGAACTGGGTTTGAATCCTGGAGCCACGACCTGCTAGCTATGTGTCCCCTGGAAAGCCACATCACCTCCCAGAAGTCCAGTCTCCTCATTTCTATAACACTGACATTCGTCTCAGCTACCCACAGGGTGCTGTGAAAGAGGTAATGTGTGGACAGCACACAGCATAGTACCTGCCGAATAGTAATTGCTCAATTAATAACACTTCTTCTCTGGCAACCTGATTGGTGTCTTGTTATCCATTCATTGTTTGTTTGCTTGTTTGCCCACTCAACAAATACATTTTTGAGCCAGATACAAAGTACCAGATGGTGACTATATACTGATGAATAAAGCCCTGTCCCTATCTCCATGGAACTCACCATCAGGAGGGGACACATGTATTAATCAAGTAAACAAATAAAACTTAACACTACATAAAAGTTCATAAAGGGGAAGATAAGGTGTGAAAGAAAGGAATGGAAAAAATGGGGGCAAGGAGGTATTTGGATAGAGTACTATAGCAGATGGAAAACATAATCAGAGTAATTGAGGAAAGTTTAGAGAAAGACTACTTGCTTAAAAAGTGTGAGGAAGGTTGAAAAGAGTAGCAGGAGTGGTAAAATTCTTTGGCAGGGCAGGCAAGAGGAAAACCAGCAATCTACCTTTACCAACCCAACAGAGCAGGGGAAGGAAGATTTCTGCAGTTGCAGAAAAGATCCTGTTGACTGTGGCTTCTGATAGAGATGACAGAGCACCCATGGTACTCATCAGAGAGAGACCTCAAGGAATAAGGACCCTGAACCTCTCTCAACCCCTGACTTTTGATCCCAAGAGGAAGCCTGGTGTTGTCTCCCAGAACACGGAACAGAGTGGAGAAGGGTGGGAAGTGCATCTGAGGAGCAATTAGAAACTATACAACACAGGTAAACAAGAAAGGCTTCTCTGAGAAGGGAGCCTGTAAGTGGAGGAAACAAGATGGCAAAGGAACTAGCCCAGTCAAGTCAGGGAAGGATATTCAAGACAGAGGTAACTAACTGCACCTGCAAACGTCTTGAGGCGTGGATGTTTGGTGGGTCTGAGGACAAGCAGATGTCAGTGGGGCATGACCACAAAGGGTGAAGCGGAGAAAAGAACATAATGAGTTTAGAGAAATTCTCAGGGATCACTGAACTCCCTGGGTCCTAGATCAAAACAGACAGATTTTCCTGCCCACCAACTGAGTACCAGCCTCTACTTTTTGGCCTCCCGACTAGTAGAGGCTAAACCTTTGAACTTAGAGTAAGTTAAAAACTTAGAAAGTCTTCTGAGCTCCTATTTCTAAATACCATTCTATCCCTCTAAAATACTGATTCTTCTTCTTCAATCTGTACCCAATGTTGAATCCAAAGTCAAGTTTGAGAACATTTCCTTGAAATCAGCCTGACTTAACCAGAAAGAGCTATTTAAATAATGCCAGGTTGTGCTGAAAGATAGTCCAGGAAACTCTGATTAAAATATGAACCTTCTAGGGCACCTGGGTAGCTCAGTTGGTTAAGCGTCCAACTCTTGATTTCAGCTCAGGTCATGATCTCACAGTTGTGAGATAGAGCCCCATGTTGGGCTCTGAGCCGACAGTGTGGAGCCTGCTTGGGATCATCTCTCTCTGCCTCTCCCCCATTCTCACTCACTCTCTCCATCTCTCTCTCTCTCTCTCTTTCTCAAAATAAATAAATAAACATTTTAAAAAACATTGTAAAATATGTACCTCGTTCTTCATTGTCAATTAGGGGAGTGGTAGTTCACCAGAGCAAATGAGAAATTACAGCTTCTTTCTAGCCCTACCATCTGAACCCAGAGACTCTCCAAGATAGGGGTGGTAAGGGCAGTTGAAGAGGGGCCCTTGGGTTCCAAGTGCCTTCCGTGAAGACACAGACAGTCCATGAGGCCAGTGCCATCGTAGCTGGAGGATGGTGTCATTAAAGAAAGGTTCAAAAATAGAGTCACATCCAGAGGTTAGATTGGAGTTGGTGGTTGTGGCTGGTAGAGGATAAGAATTGGATGGGAAACTTTATCACCAGTTAATTGAGCATGAACAACAGATGAGAAGTGGGATGGTGATTGTATTTCTTGCATTATGGTTTCCGATTCTTCATTCTCTTCTATTTTATAGAATTACACATCAATGTTGTTATGTAACTACAGTATCCCCCAGTGGTGTAAGCTATGTATACTTCTCTGCCTCTTTGATGTTCCTTAGCTGAGAGAGGCTTTCAATGGATTTGTGTGGTTTGATTCAATTTCCTATGGTCCTGTCATCTCCCATGAGAAGAGCATACCCGAAGAGTCCACGTGAGTAGATATGAGCCTGGCTGGAGTCCAGCCTGGCCCAGCCAAATTTAACCTGGATCGGGAAAACTGCAGCTGACCTACTGAAACCTGTGTTTATCACACAGCATTAGCTGAGCTGTTTGTTACTCAGCAAGGACTAACTAATACCAGATTTCTAGCAAATGTGTGGGGACAGTGGCTGGAATTGATGAGCAAATATGGGCAAGCTGGGGTAGTTTCTAGCATATCTTTATGTCAAACAATGCACACTGTTATCTCAGGAAATGGCTGGCTGCAACCTACCTGGGATTTCATATCTATATTTTCAGTAATGCAATGCATGTAAGGGTCACGAATTTCACCCAAAATGACTAATCCAAAGCCAGAGGGATTCTACCAGTCAGAAGGCATGTTGGCATCATGTTACTCTTTTTCTTTGTTGTCAAAACTGTTAATTTCAAGACTTATGAAGTTTCAAGATCATGCTCCCACCTTGAGAGGCCCCACATATCAGATAACTGCAGTGTTTCCTTCTTCCCAGTGCCTTTACCTCACCCCCATTGCTTCCCAGACTATCTATTTGACCATTAACATGGCTTTTGTTCCCCAGCCCATCCTCTAGTTCCATCTGGCCCACACTTGATCATACTCCTTCAGACATGATCCCACTAGAAAGAAGCTGGGAAATCTCTACTGGATGTTTGACACAGTACCTAACTCACAGGTGAAATGTCAGTGCTTTTCTTGGAAACACCTGTAAAAAGAACTGGGAAGGGGCTTAATTATCTAATTCCTCCATTTCTCTACTAAACCCAAAATACAGATAGCAAAAGGAACAGCTCCAATAGCTTCAGAAAGAACTCATGCCAGTGTGTGGCCCACTGGTTCAAAGCCCTGCAAGGTACCAGGTACTGTATGAGGGACTAGGAGGAGTATAAAGAATAAGAATAATTTTCCTGACCTCAAAGAGTTCATGGATTTAAAAAACCAAAGGGCGGGGTGCCTGGATGGCTCAGTCGATTGAGCATCTGACTTCTGCTCAGATCATGATCTCACGGTTCATGGGTTCAAGGTCCACACTGGGCTTTGTGCTGACAGCACAGAGCCTGTTTCAGATTCTGTCTCCCTCTCTGTCTGCCCCTTCCCCATTTGTGATCTCTTTCTCTCAAAAAAAATTTTTTTTTAAGGCTTAAGCAAACATTATTACTAAGAACAATCATACTTGCCAGTGAAAACTAGCTTATGAACTGGCCAAACTCTTTTATATATATGTCATTAAATCCTTGCAAAATGCCTGCTAGGGACCAAATGTTTGTGTCCCTCCCTCCAAAAGTCATATGTTGAAACCCTCGCAATGTGAAGGTATTTGGGGTGGAGCTCTGGGGAAGTAATTAGGGTTAGATTCGATCATGAGGGTGAGGCCTTCATGATGAGTTTAATGTTCTTATAGAAAGAGAAGACGAGGGGTGCCTGGGTGGCTCAGTTGGTTAAGCATCCAACTTCAGCTCAGGTCTTGATCTCACAATTTATAAATTCCAGCCCTGCATCAGGCTCTGTGCTGACAGTGTGGAGCCTGGAGCCCGGAGCCTGCTTTGAGTTCTGTGTCTCCCTCTCTCTCTGCCCCTCCCCTGCTCTCTCTCTCTCTCTCTCTCTCTCTCTCTCTCTGTCCCTCTCAAATAAATAAACATTTAAAAAATTTTTTTTCATAAAAAAACATAAAAAGAAAGAGAAGACAAGATCTCGCTTTCTTTTTCTCCATGAAGAATGCAATCATGCTGGCATCCTGATCTCAGAATCCAGCCTCCAGAACTGTGAGGAACAAGTCTGTTGTTAAAGGCCCCAGTCTATGATATTCAGTTATAGCGGTCCAAACTGATTAAGACAATGCCCACTTTATAGCCCGAACAACAGAGGCTTGGAAAGGCCTATGGAACTCAAATAAGGTCACACAGCCCATAAGTGGTTGATGTGGCACTTAGGCTGGGTTCCTGGCTCTGATCCTGAAGACCATGTGCTTAGCCACTGCCCTTCATCCCTCTCCGTGGTCACAATGCGGTAAGGCAAGGGTCCCAATAAAAGCGTTTACCAAGCGAGATGGCCATTGAGCGGGCAAAGTGGTTCTCGGGGGCATAGAGAACCATACTACAAAGAAGATGAACGATGAGTAAGAGACGTGAAGACCGCATCAGATTTTACACACAGAAATAAAAGGAAAAGGCATTTGCTCAAAAGGAACAGTATTTGCAAGAGCATAGAGGTATCAAAGAGCACAGACCATTCAAGGGGATTACGAAGCAAGGTGCAAGGGGACGGCAACAAAGGAAAAGATGACTCAGACAGAGAGGTAGGGAGGTAGGTTGGTGCCCCGCTAAAAAGGACCCTGAAGCATCTTGCAAATTAAGTAAATTCTTAGTGCCCTTATAGGAATCATTTTTTTCTTTTATTTTTTCCCCTGATCTATCCTAGTTTGCATTTTTTGAAAATGAATCTCATTTTGCTGTTTATTACCCATATATTGAACCTGTCTATATCTCTTGGAATAAATTCTATCCATCATTCTTATTGGGTTTATTCCAGCACCACCCCGGTTTGTATAATTTGCAAATTTCATTAACATTCTCTTTACTTTCCCTTTGAAACCATTAATAACATTGTTGCATACGATCAGGCTTAACACCAATCTCTTTGGCACCCCTACTAATCAACTACCTCTGGCTGGATGGCACACTATTATTCATCGCCGTGCCTTGTTTACAGACCCCCTAAAAATTATCAGTCGCTATGACAGTGTTCGTATCCACACCAGTGTCAATTAATTTCATGAGCAAAATTTTGTGACGTGGCATCCGATGCCTTACTAAAATCAAGATGTATTGCAGTGACTTTGTTCCCCTCCACTGTGAATTTTAAATAGCTTTCAGACCCATTCTGGATGATTTATTTGTGGCAACACCAAGCTGCTTATTCACTCATGGTTCCATTACTTCTTAGATGGGTTGGGTATTTTTCTCCATGCACTTAAACTTCCTAGAGGTAAGCTCAGGGATCATCCCTCTTTTTAAAAAGATAGGTGAATACATCTGTTGCTGGCCTGAACTTCTGTGATCTCAGCAAATATATCAAGTCGTTTAAAAAGCAATTCCTTTCTTCCTCATCTGGCAGCTTTTACGAAGCAGCTATGTGTCTCCACTGACTCTGCGCTACCCCAGTAAGCTGGGGTTAGACATGCCCTTCTGGGTCAACGAGCATGTGTCACTGCATGTGGGCAAGAAACCTCAGGGTCTCATGGGCTCCTTCAGATCCACCCTGCGCCTCTATTTCTGGAACTTTTTCAATACTCAGCCCCGCAGGCAAATAATCTACACCACAAACACGTTCAGGCCAATGTGCCCCACTGCCAGTCGGTGCCACCCAGATGCTGCGGGCTCTAGGAACACAAATGAATTCAAAGTAAATAATTAGGATGATAAATCTGCTGTTTAAAAATCTGAACAGGGGCGCCTGGGTGGCGCAGTCGGTTAAGCGTCCGACTTCAGCCAGGTCACGATCTCGCGGTCCGGGAGTTCGAGCCCCGCGTCAGGCTCTGGGCTGATGGCTCAGAGCCTGGAGCCTGTTTCCGATTCTGTGTCTCCCTCTCTCTCTCTCTGCCCCTCCCCCGTTCATGCTCTGTCTCTCTCTGTCCCAAAAATAAATAAACGTTGAAAAAAAAAATTTATAAAAAAAAATAAAAATCTGAACATATCCAAAAGCTGTACCCTAGTGCCTTTTGGCCCCTAGACCATCCTGTGTCATCATGTTCTTTCTCATTTATCCCTGGCCATGAGCCCTCACCCTCGCTGCCGCTGACGAGGATATTCGACAGACGGTAAGGTCTAAGTGTAAATATCAACAATTTCTATCCAAATGTCCCTCTTGTCTCCAACTAAGAAAAGAGAAAATACAAGAGGAGAGAAAAGGTAGAGCCATTGGTTGGACACTCCTGTGGAAAGAACAGTTTTGCCATGAATTACATCAAGTGAGTTGGGGAGGCTTCAATGATTGTTCAATCACTGCTCCGAAACCATGCAGGCTACGTCTGCCCAGTGCTCCCGTGACCACTTTGTTGCTGACTCATCCTGGTGGGCGCAAGTGGTAAGGTTTCCGATAACACGCCTTTACTGCCAAGACCAGGCTACGACGGGCGTTTGGTCACAGCTGCTCCACATGCTTCTCTGAATAAGGTTGGCTTCCCTCTAATACGTGATTTTCAGATATGGGGCCTCAACCTCTTACTAGGAGGCTTTGAGATGTGTGGAGTGTGTGTCTTTTAAAAATTACGTTTACAGACGCATTAAGTATGGATACGTGAGTGTGTATATTTTCTCTGCCTCTGGCCATCTGACCTACAATGGGCTTATGTTCACGGCGGCTGGTACACAGAAAGTCTCAACTGATCCTCCCTCGTTCTGACACCAAAGGGTATAGCCTTCACCTTCAATCAAATCTTCAAGTCCTTCTCTTCCCAGAGCACAAGCCCCTGGTCTCAACATGGCTGTCTTTACAGTGATGTGCGTGGCCTCTGCACAGAGCTTCCTGGACACTCTGAAGGTCCACCCTGGCACCCTCCATGCATCAACTGCTCTGATCCCAGACCTCGTCACAAGGTTAAAGCACAAAGCACATCACCTTCATACTCCTCTATAAATTCATTTATCAGCCATGTATCAAACCTTTGTCATGTCATGCTTCTAGACACTAGGGTGTCCCAACGGTGAAGATGGGTTGGAGTCTACCCTCCAGAAACTAAAAGTGAGGGTGGGAGAGGTCTCAGGACACATACACAGATAGGGAAAAACAAGTAAGGTCAAACAGGGGTGATGAGGATTGCTAACATGAGATTATGAGAATTCAGGGGATAAGGAAATCGTAACTGGTTTAGGGAAATCTAGAAAAGCTTCACAAAGGGTGTGGGATTTGTTTATTTTTTTAACGTTTATTTATTTTTGAGAGAGAGAGACAGAGACAGAGCGTGAGTGGGGGAGGGGCAGAGAGAGAGAGAGGCAGACACAGGTCTGAAGAAGGCTCCAGGCTCTGAGCTGTCAGCAGAGAGCCTGATGTGGGGCTCAAACCCACAATCTGTGAGATCCTGACCAGAGCTTCAGTCAGACGCTTAACCAACTGAGCCACCCAGGCAACCCAAGGAGATACTATTTAAAGGAACACTCAGCAAGTTGAGACAGGGAAGGCTTTGCTATATGGAGGGACCTTGGCCTTCAGTCTGGGCCCCCATAGAGGTCAATAAGCAAGCAGATGTGATGGTGGAACATTCGTGAATATAAATGAGTGACATTACAGGCAAAGGCCTTGAATGTCAAACTCAGTCTGAATTTAATTCAACTGGCAGAAATGCCTTCAAGGGGGAATAGTTTAATCACACAACTTCTGTCATCCGTGTTGACCTGTTGACTGATGTTTCCAAATCCTGTGGACAACTGCACTCTTTATGTCCTTCGTGTAGTGTATGGTGTTCCAGCATATGAAAGGTCCCACAAAGGAGCCAACACAAAGGCAGATCGTAAAAAGTCAGCCTTCAGCAGTATTCAGAATTAATTGGTGAGGATGAGTTTAACTGGAAATTCTACATGTGCTAAATTTAACCCAGTGGAACTCACATCTTCTACTGAAATCCTCTTCTCCCTTGGCCTTCCTTCAGTCTCTGGGAACACCTTTCTCTGTCCCCTCCCTGTTTCTTAAACCTCTGCCTGCTTTTATAGTAGACTTTGCTCTATTCCAGAAATCCACCCTTGCCCCTTCTCTTTTTTTTATCACCATACCAGCTCTGGGTAGAGAAAAATATCTTAGGATGTCATACCACCCAGCTTGAATTAAGACAGGTGCAGCATCCAAATTCACTTTAGATACGTGGTTCAAGCTGAGAAATTAACATCAAAACTTTTCATGAAACTGGGAAACTTCTGGGTCCAGGGGGGAAAAAAATCCAAACCTTTCCCACAGGAAATATTCCCATAGCTCAAATACATAAGACCACCACAGGCGAAAAACCTCCACTGAAGACAAGCTCACAATCAAAAGTTAAAAATCAAAGGGAGCTATATGCCATCCTAAGAAGAATCAGCAGTTGCAGCAAACAGTAGAATCGGTACTCCAAGAATTAGAAATGCCTGCGATACCTAAATACTAAAATCTAGTATTCTTAAAATCATTAAGGAGAACAAAAGAAAGAATAGAAACATTAATGATAGAAAAAGACATTGTGTTTTAAAAAATGGATTTAAAAAAATCAAGTACGACTGAAAAAAATGAATGCACTGAGACTGAAATCCAAGATGCAACGGGCAAATTAAACAACAGATCAATGAACTAGAAAGAAATGTGCACAGGCGTATAAAGAGATAAACAATGTCAACAAGAGGTTCAAATATGTAGTGAAGAGAATGAAACCATCTAGCATATATCTAATAGGATACAGGAGAAGAAAATAAGAAGAAAGACAACATTTGAATCTCCTGGGTTTGAAGAAAAATTTAAATTCCAGATTAAAAAATCAAAGTGAAGTCTAATCTTGATCAATAAAAACAGATAAAATTATTCTTTTCAAGCCAACACTGGTCGAATAATAATTTCATTCTGTACAAGCCCACAAAAAGATATCTTGACAAACTCCAAAGACTAAAGTATGGTACAGACGAAGCTCTTTGTATGTTCTTGGACGGTGATATTTAAAAAGAAAGCAATAATAAAGAGATAGTCAAGGAACTTGGAATTTGTACCAAAACCTTTAGATGACCATTAGAGGTGCGACTACGAGTGACACGACCAGGTATTATATTTGAGGAAATTGTCTCTCGGTGTAGCATAAAACATGGCTCTGAGAACGAGGCCTGAGTGGAGGTAGGGAGGGATCCAGATAATAGGTAACAGGGACCAAGACAAGTACAGAAGGAATAGAGAGTGAGATGCATTTGAGAGCATTTTAAGGAGCTGGAAAGTGACGATGTATTGATTGGCTATGGGATGGGCAAGCAGAAGGGTCTATGACTCCAACTTCTGGTTGGGTGAATGGATTTAGGGACCTTTCGTGGAGGTGGCAAGCAAAGAAACCAGTGGGAACCACCATGTCAGCCCAGCTCAGGACACTACAAGACCCTATGTCTCAGGTTCCCTGTAAGTGATAGCTAAAGCCATGAGTACAGATGACGTTACTAAGAAAAGCATTTGGGGTAAGAGGAGCAGAGGAGCCGAGAGCACTGTGAGAGACAGAGCATTTAGGCTCTCAGTACTCTTGAGAGAGATCAAGAAGCCACAGATACATGAGGAAAACCAAGATTTCTAAGTGAAGAGAAGCACAAGCATAAAGCAACCGATATAAGCAGGGCTATTCCCAAGAGAAGTCACACAAACCAAAGACAGAGCGTGTTCATTGGCTTTCTAGTTGTGGGGGTCTTACTGGACTCGGCAAGAAGAGTTTTAACAAAATGTCAGGAATGAGCGTGGGAAGGATGTAAAATGAGGAACAAGTGTGAGGTGAGGAAATGTAAGTGATCATTGAGGTTCCTCTTCCCTGAGGCTTGGCTGGGCAGGCAAGGAGACAAGATGGCAGCCTAAAGCTTACCTGACTCAAGAGAATGCTAAGCCTCTCAAACAGATGAAACTGAATTTAGCAATTTGTTGGCAGGAAGAAGGCAGGATTGAAGGCAGGGAAGGCAGGGAAGGCAGGATTGAAGGCAGGGAAGGAGGGAAGGAAGGAAGGAAGGAAGGAAGGAAGGAAGGAAGGAAGGAAGGAAGGAAGGAAGGGAGGAAGGGAGGAAGGGAGGGAGGGAGGAAGGAATTTCACAGAGATTTAGTTTCCACCGATTTTCATGTCTGCAGATACATTTGAACCTTTGAAGCTAACAGAATTTAAAGTATACAACTCATCTCATTTTTCTTCTTAAGTTGGTTTAGAAAGTATGTAAAAGTCATCCTATCCCAATGTAGTCAAATATTTTCCACGTGGGTGCCTACAAGCATTTACGACGTAAGCTACATTTAGATCTTCCCACCCTTGTCTTGGTCTTTGTGTTTCCACCAGATCATCTGTAAACACTTTCTCCAGCTCTTATCACCCCAATCAAGAAAAAAAATGTCTCAGCCAATTAAATGAATTCCTCTAAAGCCCGCTGCTCCTGATCCCTGAGTTGCAGGGGTATGGTATAAAGCAGCCTGCCTCACACTCAGTCACAGATTCCTCCGATAGGTAAACGTCGAGGCTCCATTCTTTACTTAGGGTTCTGTTCATCAAGAGCAATCGCATAATTCAATAAATGGCCACTCCTTAAGGTTTAGAGGATAATTTTCGTTGTGTTATGTTGTGGTTCTGCCTGTTTGTGTGGTATACGAGCGCCAGAACAAAGAGTTCACCCACAGGATTGCAGATGAGTGATATTTTTTCATGCATACAATAGGGGTTTGGGGTAGATATTTTAATGGCAAAAGCAGAAAAATACAGTATTAACAACCCCATTTAGAGTCATGATTTATTTCACTGATTTGGATTTTCTGCCCTTTTCGCGAAAAAAAAAATTATAAATATAGTTGAAAACGTTTATCACCTGAGATGCACCATTTGGAAAAGAAAACAGGAGAACATATTTTCAAGCCATAAATTTCTACTGTGTTCACCCCTCGCATAAATAAGCAGCCCCAGCCTTTGCAAGAAATATTAAAGTTCATTTAAATTGCAAATCTGACCTTATTAAAATGGCTTTCTCAAAGAGCCATAAACAAATAGAGTGCGTTAGTAATACTGCCGAACAACAGAATACATTCTCATCCAGTTCCATAATTAAAGTGGAAAAATAGAATTTTCACAGTTCTGAATGACTCAGAGATGGAAGAAGAAACATGTTATGACAATCTTGAGGTGGGGAGAACGTATCCATCTGGAGGGTCCTTTCAAAAACCATCTCTGTACGATTATTCTGAAAGTCAATATAAGCTCTTATGAGCAGCTTGGAAACATTATTATATTGTTGCTAATCTAATGTGCTTTTGACTACTTTTCTCTACAGCTACCACATTCCCCCTTAATGTTGGAAGCACAGCTATTAAGATTTACTATGTTTGGGGTAAGAATAAAAATGAACAATTAAGAATAAGCTCGTATCTGCAAATGGCTAGCAAGAGCCAATAAATTTCAGAATTAAAAGCCAAACCGGCTGGGCTGGTTACCAGGTTTATGGAAAATCCATACCTGAAGGTGTATTTAAATTAGCGGATTGTCAGCGAGCAAATGGTTTCCTTTTACTTGGAAAAATAATCCAAGGTGCTGTAGGCCACACAAATCAGATGGAGTTGAAGAAGCACTTGACTTGGTTCTAGCTGAGTTTAGCAACTGTGAATTTATGGCTGAGAAAGTGCTTCTATGCAGCACCAGAGCAAAGTAATGAGAGTAATGAGTTTTTTAAAAAATAAAGTAAAATGAAGGTGCCGGACAAACTAAACACGTAGAGCTCTTCATTGACTTAAAAAGAGATCGCCACCCAAAACATGCTAACTTCTTTAAATTTTTATGTTCTATTGAAATGTGGGGTTTTTTTTGTTTTGTTTTGTTTTGTTTTGTTTTTTTGCTTATTCATTGACTCATACTGTAAATGTCTATAGAATACCTACTCTGTGTTAAGGATATAACATGAACGAAATAGACACAATTCCTGCCATCACAAAGTTTAGGACTTAACTTCATATAATCTGTTTAAGAAGACAGGATAAATTTGACCTCGTTTTGTAAACATTTCTATCAAAATGATTAAAATAAGCTTTGAAGCTTAAATAAGTTGTTTGCTTTTTGTTGTGCCTTTAAGGGTGATGAATGTGTGTGTGTGTGTGTGTGTGTGTGTGTGTGTGTGTGTGTAAGCCCAGTTCATTTGTGGATATTCTCTGAGATTTTAATAATTTCAAGTCCCTTTCACAGAGAGCAGTTTGTACCCCAGACAAGCTGACATCTAACCCAAAGACATACAACTCTTTGTTGTGTTTGTCCATGAGCCCTTGGTAAACAGACCAGCCCCCTAAAACTTCCCATTCACCAATTTTCTATATTGTCCCAGAATAAAGAGAGAACTGGTAGGTGAGGTCAAAAGTCCAGCACCAAGTTCAAACTTGATAGTATGGCATCCTGAGTGGACTCAATCAAGTCCCTTAGCCTCTCTGAGCCTCAATTTCCTGATGGGAAGTGAGCAAATAACTCCTACTTCCTATTACTGCTCAGAAGACACATGAGATCGTGCAGAATAAAGCCCATGTAAGCTCCAGTGTCCAGATGCTATGGCTGCATCTATGACTCTTATAAACTACTACAGTTATAAAGTTGGGGCTCTGTAATAAAAGATAGGTTCTCAAGAGAAAAACAGACAAGTGTTTTAACATGTATATTACATAGGTAACACGTGAGAATACTCAGAGATGAGTCACTCAGAAAAGTGGCTTAGAATTCAGGCTTATGGAGCAGCTCCAACAAAGAACAATACATTTGTAAAGAAATGATCAGACAGAGAAAAATAATTTTAGGTTTCCAAGGGTGGTAAACTGTATTAAGGTAAATAGATTAGAAACTAATGGTAGTTAAAAGCTAGTCAGTACAGTTTGTTATATAGATTCTTCTGGTGCCATCTCCAGACTGATAAGGAGCTAAAGTTGTCTCCTGTGGTTAACTTTGGTCCTTCTTGGCAGAGAGAGAGAGAGAGAGAGAGAGAGAGGGACAATCTTGAAAAGTTGTGTCCTGCTTTCAGGCAAATAGAGGGAAGGTGGGAAGCTTTCCTTGTATCTGCTTCTTCTCAATTGCCTTTGGGTCAAAACGATCTTTAAGCCAAAGTGACATATTTTGGAGTGGCATATTTTGGTTTCCCTCAGGGACAAAGGCTCTCTGCAGACTAGCCAACTGTATGTCTTCCGCTGCTAAGAGTAGCCTCAGATTAAGCTGAGGTTACAACCAGGCCCGTGGCAGGACAAATCCTGAGTGTATATATCCGATGCTGACACACCCAAAGGTAAATCGACACTGAAATTCCCCAGGATTTTCAGAATATCTTCCTTCATTCGTGTGGAGTTGAGGTGTTATTCTTTGAGTCCACTCCTTTTAATAATCAAATGTTAATTGAGCACCTTCCTTGGATCATGGGACAGTTAGATTTTATAGGTGCCACAGGGACCCACTGAAGAGTTAATATATACACATATGTACCCAGCACAGTAGGCATTCAATTATTTTTGTTCCCACATAATAAAAGGTTTGAATACAATAGGCCGCTAAAACAGAAATAGAAAAGAAAAAAAAAAAAAAAGAGGCAAACCACCAGACTAATGGAGTTACTGAACTTAAGCATTTCATTTTGTTCTATATAAGCAATTCAGAGCAAGGAATGTGTTTTAGTTCTTGTCATTTTTTTTTTCCTCTCTGTAACACCAGGAGAGAAAGTTTCAAATGACTAATGACTAAAATGGCCCCAGATTTCTCATTCAGAAAGGACCATTTTCTATGTTTGAAATGTAATGAGAAAAATATCCATCAATGCTAAGCGCTTGAGTGTGGCTATTCCCAACTAATAAATCACAGACTTTGGTCAATCTGTTGATCCTGAAGCCTGACCTGAGAGATTGCCATTCTCCTCCCTTTTTCGGCTCTGTCCCCACTTTCCCACGGAGTCCTACGCCTCACAGGCAATTGCCACTGTCGGCGAGGTATGGGTGTGAGTGGTCTCCATGCCCCTTGCTCTCGACTCTCCCTCCATATGTGACTCACGCTGCTGTTACTACATCAAATTACTCTCAAATTATAAACCCCATCCCGATTTAACTGTCTTTTATTATCGCTCACAGAACTGTCCTCTCAACCCCACTCAGTAATGTCAAGACTCAATGACATGGAAAGATAATTCGCTGTTAGAGAAAGTGGGAGAAGTTATTTGACCAGAATTCCAAGCGCTCTGGGTATTAGCATTAAAGTTAAGGTAGCCTGATCAAAGGCTGAGGAAGAGTACATCTGGGTGGGATAGAGTACAGGGAGGAAGGCTAGCCCTCCTTGGGCATCAGTAACCCCGGGGTAAACAGCCTGTTGTCTCCACTCAGCCTATGAACCATCCTTCGTCCTATGGACTCCAGCTCAGGAAATAAAATCAAGAGACTGGAACTGAGAGACAACAAGAGGCAAAGTTGATTTGAGCTTCGATTTTCCATGTAACACGGCTTGAAAATAACAAGCTATATGACTCCTTGAGGGGATAATAAAGAACATGATGCATTTCTCAGAAGGCTTAGGAAAAGGCTCCCCCAGCACCGTACGTGGTTTTATTTTCTAGAAATTGGATGAAAAGACTCCTCCCCTCCACACTGCCATTTTTCTATGACTTGGGCAACACCCTATAAATACCTACTAAGAATAGCTACAGGATAAGGCTGTGGTCTAGCCTGAAAGTCAGGCTGAGTCAGGAGGTATTTATCACCTACTGTATACATTGTCAGGTGCCAGGTAAGGTTGAATTTACAGCATATTCTTCTCCCTAGAGAAGTTAAGTCAGGATGGAGAAGCAGCATCTACGTACAGAAAATCCGAGACCAGAAGAGATGAGCACAGGACCCAGTACAAGGTGTATGTACAGAAATAAAGGTGGTCAGGACAAAAGGAAGGCCACAGAAAAGGCAGCGTGAGACAGGAAATTCTGGGCAAGTTTAGAAAAATGCATAGTTCTGCTGGTAGGGTTCCAAGCACTACACGGGGGCCTCCAAACTCCATACTGTAGACTTGCGACCCACCCATCATCATGCAGAGCTAGATGCAGACTTCCAGATTCCAAACATTTGCTAGCTGTCTTTCTAAAAGCCTGTCCAGGACCACAAAATTCCTACCTACTCAAAATCTCAGGGTGAGGAGAAATGGGCATACTCTGACTACTGGAGAATGTGGACACTGGCACAAATTATCCAGGGATTGGGCGGGGGGGCAGGGTGGGGAGGGAATAATTTGGCAGGATGTTCTCAAAGCCTCACAGATATGCCTTGCTTGGCTCGATAATTCTACTTGGAAGAAGTTTTGCTAAGGAAAAAATAAGACCGTGCATAAAGATTTTAGCTCAGTCCGTTTCTGAATATATCACGAAAAGTTGGAAGCAACCTAAACTCTCAAGAACGGGAAAATCAGTGAAGGAAATTAGGCTACATTGGTATGATGAGGTACTGTTTAGCTATTAAAACTGAACCAGATAGGGGCGCCTGGGTGGCTCAGTCGGTTAAGCATCTGACTTCGGCTCAGGTCATGATCTCGCGGTCTGTGGGTTCGAGCCCCGCACTGGGCTCTGTGCTAACACCTCGGAGCCTGGAGCCTGCTTCGGATTCTGTGTCTCCCTCTCTCTCTGCCCCTCCCTCGCTCATGCTCTGTCTCTCTCTGCCTCTCAAAAATGAATAAAGGTTTAAAAATGTCTAAAAAAAATAAAAAATAAAAAAATAAATAAAGCGCACAGCCACTGGAGCCCAGCAGCCCTGGACGGGCTTCAAGTGACCCTTGTGAGTCAGGTAAGGATGAGAACGGGCACACGCAGTGGGGCTCCCATCGTGCGTGAAGGCAGCAAGGTAAGGCTTGTGTTCGATGGCCTTTGAGAGCTCCAACGCCACCACTTACTTTCTGGGTGAACAAATGAGATGATAGCGGGGAGGCCCCCTGGAACCCAGCTGGAGCCTTCTCGATGGATGAAGCCCGTGCCACACTTACCGCACAACTTAATAACCGTTTTTAGGCAAATGACAGAAAATTCATCGAAACCACATTACCCACTGAATAGGGGAAAAAAGAAATAAAGCAGAGTTTATTAACTGGTAGAGAAAATGATTATAGGGTAAATAAAATGACTCAAGGAAATGGAGAGGAGGACGTATTAAGGAAGAAAGAAAGAAAGATACTCAGCCGAAGAGGGTCTGGGGAATGGGGCAGGGGAGGGGCAGGCTGTTACAGCAAAGCAGGGATCCGTTCATGGTTTTCTTAATACAGCGGCGGGCTACCTGGGAAGTAAAATGGGGCTCCCTCATGCACACATTGTCCTGAAACGCAGAAATCAGAGTCCCGGAGTGGCCCAGAAGCGGCACACGCAGGGACAGACGCCTTCATGAGGAAGAATCCCCCTGACAGCTGGAAAAGGACGCGAAGCAGACTGCTCAGGGAAACCCAATAGCTTCTTCGAGCAATTTCTCACGTACCTCCTGCTGTGGAACTAGGGAAAGTAACCCACAACCCAGTAGAGAAATAAACCCCACGGAGCCCAACCGTCCATCCATGGCTCTGAGAGCTTGAGCGGTGGCCTCTTGTATCTCCACTCGAACATCTCTACTCCAGTTCTGGAAGAGAGTCTCTGGAGATAGAGTCAATCGGAGACACTGGCTCCACTCTGCCAAGTGTTTACTGCTTCGGACACATGGGTGTGCCAACTTGGGACTCCACGTGACATATCCCCAAGCTCAGCCCTTTCTCTAAGACTTGGTGGGTGAAAGTCATAACCGTGCCTGAGTGGCGTTGCCTGCTGCATCTACCTCCTTCACTTGGGAGACAACTTACCTTCTGTACTTTTACTGCTGCGTCACGTACGAAAAGTTCCCTGATGCCCTCACAACCAGGTTCAATCACAGAGTTGAACCTTCAGAGGGACGCTCCCTGTTTAAACTGCCTGTGTTCACCTTACTACCCCACAGACGAAACTGCAAGGGGCATCCCCCTCTGGAGGCTTCTGCGCCAGCCCTTCCTTACGCTGGTAGGACTCCAGGGGGACCTGCCATAGCCTCCCTCCGTGACTGGGCTGACGGCTCTTTGGAGACATGGCGACAGTCTTTTCCTGCTTTCACTTCCAGCCACCAAGCCCAGGGGATGGCGCTTTGATGATGCTCAAAAATGCTTGCCGAGGGGGTGAGAACTTGAGCATGCAAAAGGCTTCCTCTCAAAGCCATCCCTGCCTCCTTTTTGTTCATGTTTTGGGAAGAAGAACACAGATTCGGGGAATGAATGGATTCTTCCACTGGAGGTCTTTCCTGAGTTGCCAGGTAGATTTCATCTCAACCCCCTTGCTATCTATTCATCCATTCAGTATATGGATGAAGTGCTCATTAGGGGCAAGGCCTGTCCTTGGCACGGTGGATCCCAAATGCCCTGCCTTTCAGGAGTCTATACTTCTAAATTTATGGATCATAGGACTCATGCAAGCTTAATTATTAGCTCCCATTTATTTAACACACGCTAAAAACTCCCTACAGGTCAAGCCCCCTTGGCTGCCCCCGGGGGGTTCTCCAGCCATCACGATGATTCTGGCCTCCTGGTTTCCAGTGGTTAAGGAAGCCCTGCTCCCTCACCTTTATTATTTTGGGGTTCCTTTATAAACGGAGCTTCTACATAAATTATTTTCCCCAATCCTTGTAGCACTATCATTTTCTTTTCCAAATGAGAAAATGAAGGCATGTAGGCATTACAAAACTCACCACCCAGCACCTGGTCAGTGGACATCTGGGCTGAGGTCAGAACCTGCGTCTTCCCAAAACACCAGAATGCCACTCCAACTCTACAGACCCTCCTCTCCTAACCCTCAGCTGTCTTAACTCCTTTTGTGTGCATGTGTGTGGTTCCTTTTAAACATTTAAAAAAAAAAAAAAGCAAAACAAAACAAAAAAACAGGAAAAACAGTACCATAGCTTCATAAAACAAAATAGTTGGTGGCAAAAGCCATGCCCACGACCTAGGTAATAACAGCTCTGTATCCTGAACTTGGAGAATTCACTTTGAGCAAGAGAAGGGGCAGGTCTCTTTATAAACTAGTTTACGAACTCAGCACTTGGAGCTACGTTGTCAGGAGGAGAGAGAAAGATCACAAATTGCTTCAGAAGGAAACAGATCAGTGCTGAGTCCCTGGGAAAGGGGTCTGATTTGCTGCAATCTGACGAAAAGAGATGTCCCGATAAGGAGTCGTTCCCAGATATTGAGAGACCTTCTTCGGCAAAACCCGCAGAGCTAAAAAGCAGGCATAGGTCTTTGAGCAAGCTGCTGTCAAGCCCATATAAAAGGGGAAAGGTGGCATTTTATCACCTCCTGACATGACCACAGCCCTACTGGCTTAAGAATACATGTTACTCCGCTGCTTTATATTTTTTTCATTAAAAAAATTTTCTTAAGTTTATTTATCCTGAGAGAGAGAGCAGGGGAGAGGCAGAGAGAGAGAGGGAGAGAGAGAATCCCAAGCAGGCTCCACGCTGTCAGCACAGAGTTGACACGGGGCTCAAACTCATGAACCGTGACTGAGCCGAAACGACGAGTTGGACGCTTGACGGACTGAGCCACCCAGGCGCCCCTCTGCTGCTTTGTAGTAATTAAAGAGCACGTGATGTGACCGGCCACCTGCCACTAAAGCAAGACTCCAACTGAACAGCACGTTCAGCCATGTGCATAAATAAGGCCCTGCCTGTAAGTCCTATTGCATTTGGGTTTTCCCAGAAGCAGATGCTAGAAGGAGATTAGATGTGCAAGATACTTATTGGGGAAAGTGCCAGGGAGGGAAAACGGAAGGGGACCAGGTAGAAATGGAAGAGCCATCAGACCACAAGGCAGGTCTGTCCTGCCTGAAGGAGACAGAGAAGAAGGAAGGTTCGAGTGCACAGTCCTCATCTGTCATGAGGTCTGACAAAAGTTGCAACAGGCTGCCCGGGCGTCCTTAAGCCAACGTCGCCAGTCAGAGGAGTCTTAACATCTTGCAGAAATGGGACCGCATCCATGCGGCCTCTGTGCTCAGCCATTGGCTGGAACAGCCCAGACAGAGCCTATGGAAATGACCACTGAAGACGCCCATGGAGCCCGTGGGCCACGGTGAGCCAGACTTTATCCAGGACATCATTTAGTACCTGCCCCCTCAGGCCTTTACTGTAACAGAGGGCCATGACGATGCTTTTGGTCTCTCAGCAGCAACATCAACTCAGACCCCATGTCCAAGTGTCCTCAAAATGTCCCCTTTCTCCAGTATACAGTTCGTTCTCAGGGAAGAAACCTTTTTTCACAGGAAATAGTAAAGAGCGTCCGGCTGAATAGACTTGTCAGTCAGTTACGGGGGAAAAAAAAGAATCTGTCTCTCATTTTCTTTTTATAAGGCTGCCAACCCTCTCAGATTAGGACTCCGCCCTTATCTTCCTTGAACTGCAATTACCTCATAAAAGCCTTATCTTCAAATGCAGTCACATTGGGGGTTAGGGCTTCAACATATGAGGTTGGAGGGAATACGATTCAGTCTGTAGCGGTCCACCTAGTGTCGGGGGGCCATCTGCCCCCCACAACCCAGTCAGAATGATATCCTGTTTGCTACCTGGTGGTAAGACAGCCAGTCCCAGAACCCCATCTTACTACCTGTTAGCTGGGACATTTCTACACTTGCGTTGACTCAGGTTCTCCAGCAAGTGGATGCCAATACAGGATTAGATATGCAAGAGACTTATTGGGGGAAATGCCTGTGAGGAAAACAGGATAGTCCAGAGGAGGTAAGGAAAGCCATCAGACTGCAATGCGGGTCTGGGCCCTGTGAGGGAGAGAGAGAAGAAGGGGGTTTGACACGAAAATCTCCGCAAGACGGTTCTAGAAAGTTTCAACCAGGCTGAAAGGGAGTCCTCAAATGAGCCAAAATAGGTTTCTGTGGAACATTCTCTGGAGCAGCCCTTGGAAAACAAAGTTTTGCATGAAGCGGGGAAGGATTCGGGGCTAAAGCCATCAGTCAATGACCTTCTCTGCAGCAGGGACTCTGAGTAGCACATTTGCATGGGCACCTATGCCCATCTATCGGCTCCAGAGATTTGTTAGGAAACATACAAGGTATTCAGGCTCTAGCAGGAAACCAGGAGACAATCAGAACTGAAAAAGAAGCAAAAATGTACTTGACAGTGTTAACGGAACTGCTGAAAATATCTATCCCCTGGGGCAGACAGAACTCTATTACCCCCATGGTCCTTGTCCTGCAGATATGGTGAGATCATTCCTGTGACTCGTGACATTAAATGGCAAAGAGAATACTTGCAGATGTAATTAAGGTTAACCATCAGTTTCTTTTTGGTTAATCAAAAAAGTAGATTATCTGGGTGAGCCTAACTTGAGCGTTAACTGGTAGGCCAGAGAATATTCTCTAGCCGGGAGCAGAGTAGAGTCATTTATTTTTTTATCGTCTCTATTTTTGAGAGAGAGAGAGAGAGAGAGAGAGAGCATGAGCTGGGGAGGGGCAGAGAAAGAGGGAGACAGAGGATCCAAAGCGGGCTCTGAGCTGACAGCCAGAGCCAGATGTGGGGCTCAAACCCATGAACCACGAGATCATGACCTGAGCAGAAATCAGACACTCAACGGACCGAGCCACCCAGTTGCCCCCAGAGGGAGAGTCGTTTATTTAAGGAGTGACGGGGATTTAACTTGAGGGGTCTCACTGCCAGCTGAGATGAGGTGGGAGGGGGGTATGTGAGATGGTCCCTGACTGTGAACTACAAGTGGCCCTAGTGACAGAGAGCAACCCGCTAACAGCCAGGCAAGGGGGCCCTCCGTGCTGCATCACAAGGAACTGAATCCTACCAGTGGCCTGAATGTGCTTGGAAGCCTATGCTTCCTCAGAGCCTCGGATGAGGTTGCCGCCACCCGAGACAGCTTGGGAAGGGGACCTGGAGCGGAGAGCCGGGAGAGCCCTGCGGGGCTTCTGACCTAAGACGCAGTGGGATGAGAAACGGGTATTGCTTTACGCCACTATGTCTGCGGTGCAGCTGCAAACCCCATCAAGGGAGGGACGCCTGCTCACACCACCCTCCAGCTCGGCAGAGACCCACGTGGCTATCCTGCTCACCAGTTCCACCAGCTCACCTTGTAAACCCAGCCCCTCACCAAGGATCTGCTCGTTGGTAGGCACTCGATAAATATTGGCTGAATTAATAAATGAACGCTGAGACAATTAAACTGGATGTGTGAAATTCGATATAAATTTCAGTGTATGTTAAAGCGGCTAGCCCAGGACCCCGTGCATTCAAAAGGCTCAATCCATGTGAGTCTCGGGTTCACCCTTCTCTTTCATACGCAAAAGCAGCCCCCCTCCTTGCTAGCTGTTGCAATTTCACAAGCTTGTCATGCTAAACACCAAAATGCCACCTGCTGAAGTTTCATAAACCCCAGGGAAAAGAATGGAGTCAAAAGCAGTTTCCTTGATAAATTACCCTGGGTGTTTCTTTCACAAGCTGTTTGCACATGACACAATCGTGCATAGAACAGACTCAAATTCTCCCCTACCATTCTCAGATACAATGACTTATTTTCTAGAGAAAATTGAAGAAGGAAAATGTGTCTTCCTTTTCTGCAATTCCTCATGGAGAACACACACTCTCCTTTTTGGTTATTGTTTCTTATTTTTAATGGGAAAGATTTTGAACACTGTGATCAAAAATCTGTAACTCACATGGTCTAGTCTGAGTAGTGGGGCCACAACACTGTGTGCAGCCCCTTGAAACCAATTCCAGAATCACTCCCGTGCTTTATGTGAATTCTCAGAACTTGCAGATCAGGGCAAACTTCTTTAAAATTCCCCCTTTTCCTTTCCCTTCTACGTCCTTCTCCAATTGGAGCTGCTCTCACACCTGCACAGGTGAGACTGGAGACATCTGCATTTTCCTTGTTTTAAAGGCCACAAGGAGGTCTGAACAATCAGTGGTTTATCCTCCCACTGACCAGCTGTTAGACTTCGGCAAAGCTAAGTTACTTCCCAAGCCTCAGTTTCCTCATCTACAAAATGGGCATGGCCGTGCCTAGCTCACAAACTGTTGTAATGAGTGGTCGTATTAATAAGATATGTGTGTAAAGCACTTGTTACCTTATACTCGCTAACCAGGGGCTGATGTCTTTGCAAACTGTATTAATGGTGTAAGTAGAAACAATCACGTGTCATCTAGTAACAAGCGATCATCAGTTAAGAATTTACTATGTTCTAAGCACTGTTCTCAGTGTCTCCCCCATGTTTTCATGTCACCCTTGCAACCATTATGAGAGAGGCAGTTTTCTAATCTACATTTTACAGATGAGGAAACTCACCCAAGCTTACTCCACGGGGGGTGCGGCAGGGTTGGGATTTGAACCAGGCTGTCTGGCTCTGGAATTGGGACGCTTGACCACTAGTCTGGACTGCTCCCCTTTGAAATACCACTGCAGTTTTATAGCCCAGAGAAACTCGCAGAGATGCTAACAACTACCCAGGAAGGAAAAAAATGTTCTAACAGTAATAAGATTTTTTTTAATTTTTACAGTCTTTTTTCTGATTTCTAGGGAGGTTAACTTCTCCTTGGACAAGTGGCAACACTTCCATACATTTTCAATAAGTATTTATTTTATATAAACAGAAAAAAAGAAATACAAATGATTTTATATATAATAACATAATACAACCATGTAAATTCCAAACACTAAGAAAGACTTGGGGAGGGGGGAGACAGAAAGAAAATACCCCAAAATATGGATAATGATCATCTTTTAAAAGTGATTCCCACCCTATGTTGTATCTTTCTATATTTGCCAAATTGTCTATGTTTTCTAATGCATCACCTTCATGAAGGAAAAAATACTATTTCATAAAACGAACATTACACATTTTATTAGTTGATTGCACAAAAACCAGAATTTCTCTTATTATCTGAACTATCCACTGGAGGCCAATTGTGCTTGTATAAATACTCCAAAGTTCCCTTAAACACATAAAAAAAATTAACATCTTCTATTTAAGTTCAACAACCTCTTCTCTCCCACTTTTCACATGTGCTAGTTTAAGCGTGACATTTAGAAACTGCCTGAAACCATTTCTGTGCATGGAATCCTGCCACAAAATAAAAGTTTATTTTCTCTCTGGTTTTGTGCCATTGGACTGCTTTGCCCTCTCTCATCCAGGTGTTCTACAAAATTCTTGCATATGTTTACTCACCATTACCATTGTGCTAAATACGATACAAGCATCGAACAGAAAATAGAGACAAACTTCATTAAATGGCATTCTGCATCAGACCTTAAAGCCGGCCAACTCCCCACACATACAAAGCTTCAAACAATCATTTTCTAAAACGTGCCAAGCATGATGCTGGGTACTTTCTCAGACAGTTAATATTCTGAGAAGTCTCTTTAGTCAGGGTTCTCCAGAGAACGAACTAGAGCTATATCTAAATCTATAGATGTATGTATATTTGGGGGGTGGGGTTGAGATCTATTTTAAAGAATTGGCTTATGTAATCATGGAGGTGCATGTCCAAAATCTACAAGGTAGGCTAGCAGGCTAGAGACTTAGGGAAGAGTTGCTGGCAGAATTCTTTCTTGCTCGGAGACCAATCTTTGTTCTATTAAGGTCTGCAACTGATTGGATGAGACCCACCACATCACGAAGGGTAATCTGCTTTACTCAAAGTCTAACAATTAAAATGTTAATTTCATCAAACAAAAATACCTTCATAGAAGCATCTATAATAATGTTTGACCAACTATCTAGGTTGGCCCAGTCAGGTTGACTCATAAAATCAACCATCATGAACCTGTGATACTGGCCAAGGTGAAGAAATGAGCTTCAAAACATCTACAACTTTCAGGGTGCCTGGACGACCCAGTCAGTTAAGCATCCAACTTCAGCTCAGGTCATGATTTCACGGCTTGTGAGTTCAAGCCCCATGTCGGGCTCTGTACTGACAGCTCAGGGCTTGAAGCCTGCTTCAGATTCTGTGTGTGTGTGTGTGTGTGTGTGTGTGTGTGTGTGTGTGCGCCCCTCCTACTCTCTCTCTCTCTCTCTCTCTCAAAAGGAACATTTTTAAAAACTACAATTTTCCTTACTAAACACTACAGGGTTGTCATTTGTCAATATTTCCAAAAGCCCTGTGTAATCTGTTTTTATTTCTAGGAATAAAAATTATTGAATATAATTTAAATATATGAAAAGGAAGCTGTCAACACTGAAATACAGAAAAATCTCATTAATTAGATTAATTCTGACCAAGACTGGCCAGAGAAAAAGTCCTGAATTACTGGATATTCAAAGATACGCAAGCTTATTAAGTACAACTATATATTCTAGCCAAAACAGGATCACTACACATTGGCAAGTCAATTTCCTTCTGGATTTGTTTTAATAATCAGATTTAAATTATCGGTAAGCAGCACATTGATTATTGATATGGAAATAGGTGTCAAATGGACTTTCAAAAATGTTTTCTCAGGGGAAATCAAGCATGTGTTATGCAGCCTAGTTTTTAATAGCAATGAATGTAACCTTTCAAGCACATGTCTGACTCGGAATACATTCTACATCGGTGAGGTCCAAATTATTAAGATTCTTCTAAGTCTAACAATTTCACTGAGCATTTGGCACAAAATTTGCCATTAGTGCAACTCCAGAGAGAAGGCCAGAAAATATCCCTTGTCTTCTAGGGTGAAGAATGCTCCTTTTAGTGTGGTCACTAGAATTCTTGAGGGGAGGAATATCTCAGGAGGACATATAAGCAAATGTCTAGCTCAGGACCTGAATGAATGCCTGCCGGGTAAGAGGTTGAGCGCTTTTGGAGGAGGCCACACCAAAGAACAATCTGCAGGTGGATTCAACTGCAAAACCGTTCGTTTCATGATAGACAAGAGAGAGAAACAACAAATGAGGGCAGTCTATCAAAGGGGGAGTAAAGGGTGATTCTAACAATAAAACTAAATTGATGGAGTCTCCTTCCAAAGAAGTTTTCTTCGCAAAATTCCAAAGTTCTTCTACAAACATGACTTTGCCCATGTGTAGCTTCAGCCCCCCTCTTTTTATTACCAGAGAGACCATCTAAAAAAGTTCTTTGAAATCTTTTAGTGTGTTCTACACACAGGACGTGCCCAGCCTTTAACTTCTTGGCATCACTGTGTTTAATGCTCTACCTGGATAATCTGTACATTCAAGACTCTGCTTTGTTTGTTTGTTTGTTTGTTTGTTTGTTTGTTTGTTTGTTTTAAGGCTTCAAATAAGTAACATATAACGGAATTACTAGAGTTAGCCAAACTCTTCTCAATTTCAACTTACCCCACTCCCCATCCTTTTTGCCTTCAAATGCATTGACTAATGATTGACTTTGCCTCTTCTGTATAACATGTGTTGGTAAAAAGACTGGGATTCCATCTCCTATTAAAAAAAAAACAAAAACCTGTCGGACAAACAGGGGGTGTGGTTTAAAGACCTCTGTAAGGATTCTGCTTTTGGATGGACCTCAGAACTGAACAGCTTTGAATATATTGCCCAGGTATTTATATTTGTTTAGAACAGCCCCAAAAGTCAGGAGCAGGTATCTTCTGGGCATTGCCCTGAGGTAATAGGTGGGAAGCCAGGAAAAACCTGGGTTCAAACCCTTGCTTTGGCACTGAGCAGGTTAGGTTACGTAGGCCAACCAGACCCTCAGTTTTATCATGAGTCAAATGGCACCATAGGCCCCACGTGCCTTGCAGGCCTATCTAGAGATAACATAAGTGTGAATGGCTAAGCACCGTGCCAGCCACATGGTGGGCACTTCAGAAACGTTGGGTTTCTTAAGATTAGAAAAGGAAAAATTGGGGGTGCCTGGGTGGCTCAGTTGGTTAAGCGTCCAATTTCGGCTCAGGTCATGATCTCACGGTTCATGGGTTCAAACCCCATGTTGGGCTCTGGGCTGACAGCTCAGAGCCTGGAGCCTGCTTCAGATTTTGTGTCTCCCTCTCTCTCTCTGCCCCTCCCCTACTCGCACTCTGTGTCTCTCTCTCTTGAAAATAAATAAACATAAAAAAATTTTTTTTTTAAAGAAGAGGAAAAATTGGGGCTGTAGAATTCAGGTCGTTTGAGAGAATGGGTGTAGGAAGAGGAATCAAAAAATAAATAATTTTTTTTTTAATTTTTTTTTTTTTAATGTTTATTTATTTTTGGGACAGAGAGAGACAGAGCATGAACAGGGGAGGGGCAGAGAGAGAGGGAGACACAGAATCGGAAACAGGCTCCAGGCTCTGAGCCATCAACCCAGAGCCTGACGCGGGGCTCGAACTCACGGACCGCGAGATCGTGACCTGGCTGAAGTCGGACGCTTAACCGACTGCGCCACCCAGGCGCCCCAAAAAATAAATAATTTATTTCTCAGATTGCTGCAGCTTTTTCATGAGAAGTTTGCCACATTCTCTTCCAGTTTTGCTAAAGAGAAGAAAGATAGATATCCAAGCTGGCTGCCTGTGAATTCAACTCCATTCTCGAAGGCCACGCGGCCTCGGAAAGGCCAGGCACTCAGGGGTCTTCCTGTACAAGGTGCAGAGAGAAAGATGCATGTTCCTAGTAGGGGCCAGAGGGGTCTTGAAAGCCCTGCTCATACCCGCTGCTAATGCCAATGGCCATCCCACTTTTCTTCCACACCGCCCACTCCCCTGCCTACCTTCCTTCGCCCACCAAGCATTTGCTAAAAATCCCGGCAGCTTATTTCCATGCAACATTAAAAGGTTTCTACCAAAAGGGAGAGGAACATCAAACACCATCCCAACGTGGGCCTTTACTGATTGTGGGGACGTGTCTGCCCACCTACTTTTGATATCAGAGCTAAAAAAATCATCTGGCAAAGCAAACCCCCACGGGAGAAGAACATCGCACACTCTAGTGCTGGACCATGGAGTATACAGAGGTGGATGCTGAAATTCGTTTGATGTATTTATGGCACCTACTCTGTGTGATGCCTTCAAAGAATGGGATAACCAAATGCCACAAAGCCTCCTCAGAAACGCACTATGGGCCCAATAAATACATACATAATCTGACATTTCTTTGACATTTATTGGCTTCCCAGAGGCTCATATGAAAGACAGGCCACTTGAATGTTAAACAGTATCCTACTGACATAGTTTGGGTTATTGTTTAAAGACATTTTTATCTATGCACTATCTCTGCAAGACAAAGTAAATAAAAGGAACGCGTGTTGAGGAACAGCAAACATGGATATTGGTACCAGCTTGAAGTTGATGGAAAGAGACACCCATTTCTTCCCTGAGAAGTGGGGAAGCAAAGGGGCAGAATGTAGTCCCTCCCCCAGGAGTCTGACCTCCCATCTTGTAAGAAAGAATCCATTACTCTAAAGGTTTAATGGCATCCAGTTCGTTTGGGGTGAATTTAACAAACCGCATTAGCCAGTACATAAAGGCTCTCTTTGATATAGGTGACGATTGTGCTATGAATTACTAACAGAACTTCAGGGCTCAGAACCAAGTCAGGTGTTTCCATTGGAACCACCTGCACCAATAGTGAGTGTAAAATCCCCGGGGAGAAGCGCCAGGCTGAGGTATCAACGTGCTTCCTTTTGACATCTTGCACCAATATGCTACGACCCATTGAGGAAGCCGTATCTCATCTTCAAATGGCTGGCCTTTCTACTGCAGCTCTTAAAAAAATGCTATTTGTAATTGTAACCAGATTGTCCCCCCAAACACACCACAGAATGTGGTAATAAAGGTAATGTTCTTCTATAAAACAACGGTTTCATAAAATGATCAGAGCCTGGCCCGGTGTCCTAAACACTTACCTACCCCCTTAAAGTTTTGGATTAGATTAAAGTGCCATGGGGACATAACTGATGTAATGTTTCAAAATCATAAATGCAGGGGGAGGGATTTTAAAGCTGGATAATGGAGAGAATGGAATAATGCAATAAAAGCTGGCTCAAATGCTGAGTCCGTGATACTTGATTTATTGTTTTAATATAATGCTGTAAAGGCCATGCTTGAATATACAGCAGTATTTTATTTATCTGATAGTCATGATCCTAACAATGGGTGTTTAACAATGGCTTTACTGGAGTTGGTGGTGCACGCAAATGAAGCTGGTTTCGGGACGCTCCCCGAGAAAGGTAACGGAACAGCAGGGAGAGGCTGACAGGCCATGCTTCAGGGGTACCTGAGAGCCCCTCTGAAAAGTACAATTCCTCACTTCTCCAGCAGGGCTCTGCAGTTTTATGAACTTCCCCCAGCCTGCAAAGCTCAGCACATTGTCCACAAGATGAAGGCCCTGATCAACAGCCCCCAGGACTGGCCCTGAACTTCGAGTTCTGAAGCTAGCAGCAGGGAGCACACACCAGCAGGGGAAGAGGGTCGGGGGGGAGGTGGGAAGAAAGCAGCACCCCCACGTTCCTCGTCTTCCTGAAGACCCAGCTCTGCCTTCTCGTAACATGCCAGCGAAGATACCCTGAACTGTGGGTCCGAAGTCCCGCTTCATTCTGGGGAGCTTTGCCAATCTTCAACCGAGAGATGAAAAATTCAGCTTGATGTGTTGGCCTTCTTTATTTAAAAAAAAAAAAAAAAAAATCAAAACCCACCACCCATGAGCTATTTCCAACAGTTCACGGTCAGACTGCCATGGCAGGGTCCTTTATTGCTTCCTCAGCAGCATGGCGCAGCGACTAAGAGAAGCTCTGGGTTCAAACCCTGTTTGGTTCCCTCCGAATTTTACGGCCTCCTTCTGATTAGTGGAAACTCTCTAAGCCTTAACTTCTTCACCTTTTCCATGGGAATGAGATTACCCACCTCAGAGAAGTTTCCATAAAATACCTATAACCAGTAACGTTGGAGAGGTTTTCAGGGGTTAGAATCAAAACTCAACACTTCCCTTTATGATGTCATGGGGGGAGGAAGGGCGCGGGGGGGGGGGGGGATGTTGTTTCTTTGTACTTGGTAGAAGTCTGTCTGAAGCACGGCCCGTAACACGTGCACCTCAGATCATAAATGTCCTCAGATCACATCTCAAATACAGTCTCAATTCAGAAATTGGAAGGTCCGGTTCTAGACAACAATCACATTTTGACTTGTCTTCAGATCTTCTTCTTTTCCCAAGCCAGTGTCCATCCCATGAGGAACTCAGTCCCTCTACATGATCCTCTTGGGCAATCTCCTTTTAAATGACCCCAGACCCTGACCAGTCTGCACCTCCAGCTCACCATTCATATACCTTTGACCTACTTCCCTACTACCTTCTCCCTCACCTCGCCTCTCCTCCCTCCTGCCCACTCTCCCATGTCAGACCCCATCTCAGCATGCCCCCCAAATGACAAGCAGACAACCCACTCTCTAAGTGGTCTCACTGAAGCCCTTTAAGTGGGGGGGGGGGGGGGCGGGGGAGGGGGGTACATTGGGAGGGATCTGGCACCAGCTGCCTCCAAAGAAATCCTATTCACAAACCCATGCTCTTTCCCCTTTTATATCCTGCGGGAGGATTTTCCCACCATCTAATGCCTGCACCCTTAAACATCTGCATATGTTCTGACATCTCACGTTGGAATTTCATATCCAAAGTGTCCTAGTGCTTCTGTTGAAATTACCAGTTTACTCCGTATCACATGTGTGCAGAGTGGTCAACACATGCCTGGCATACAGTAAGTACTTAATAAATGTGTCTATCCATAGTAATAATGCAAATCGTAAATTACAGCACTTAGCACAACAACATCAAGTTTGAAACACAGATCAGAGCATGTCTCCACTTGGCTAAAATCCTCCAATGTCTTCCCACCGTGCTTAGACTCAACCCCCCTCCCTGTCATTCACGCACTAGCCCCTGCCCATCTCCCAGACATTACCTCCTACCACATGCTTCCCTATACATTCCCTCCAGCCTCACTGGACTTATTATGCTGCTGTTTCCCCAACACTCAAGCTCTTTCTTATCTCAAGGCCTTTGCCCTCCTGCTGCCACAGCCTCAATACTCCTGCCTGATCTCTCTGTTCTCAGATCCTGGCCAAAGCAGCCTAACCTGGGCACCCAACTGGAGTAGGGTTCCCTGTCCCACCAATTCCAGGCACAAATGAGCCCATTCTTATAAAACCTTTTCTTCACAGCAATTTCCACAATCTGAAACCGTCTTCTTAAGTTTTCCATTTGCCAATATTATGGACTAAATGTCAGTGTGCCCCTAAAATGTAGAGGTTAAAGCCCTAACTTCCAGTGCGATGGTATTTGGAGGTGAGGTCTTTGGAAGGAAATTAGATCTAGATGAGGTCATGAGGGTGGGGCCCTGTGATGGGATAAGTGCCCTTATCAGGAGAGGAAGAGAGATAAGAGTTCTCACTCCACCTGTGAGGACACAGTGAAAAGATGGTCATCTGCAGGCCTGGAGGAAGGCTCGCACCAGAAACCAGCCGTGCTGGCGCCCTGCTCTCAGACCTCCAGCCTGCAGACTATGAGAAATAAATGTTATTTAAGCCACCTAGTGTGGTGTTTTGTTATAGCAGCCCAAGATGACTAAGACAGTTTATTATATCCTCCTTCTCTCAAACAATGAGTGACTCCCTTATGATTTCCATCCAAACAAAAACATCTCCCTCTTCCCAGACGCATGGAATTCTCCCAAGACTATTATGTATGATAAGGGGACAATAATAGCAATTAACATGTATAGAGTATTTACATGGGAGACAAATGACTTTATGGGTATTAGCCCATTTAACAAACCCTATAAGGTTGGTACTATTATTAGGCTCATTTTCTACTGAGTAAACTAAGGCACAGAAAAGTTCAGTAAGCGCTGTCGGGGTTACATAGCTAATAAGAGGTAGTTTCAGAATTGGAACACAGACCGTCTGGCCCAGAACCTGGATTGTTACCCACCGTGCCATCCTCTACTTTCTATCACCTCTACGCTGGGAGTGGAGGTCCGCCAAAGTGGGGGAGTGGGAGGGGACAAACACCATCACCTCTCCCCACTCCACCCATTCTGTCTTTCCAAGTCCTCGGCACGGCTACAGATTTAAGACTGATTTTTTACACAAATGCACAGAGTAGTCATAAATTTATAGATTTAAGGCTAAGTTTTTACCATTCAAATTCTTTTTGGCTTAATCATCACTTTATGATGTTTCTCCGAAATCTTTCTATCAACATCTTCTTGGCACGAGCTTAACTGCTGGACGATGAACTATGTGAACTGCTTGCTTGTGGTATCACCCACGTGCATGTTGCATACCCATGGGCTGGGGCGACTTCTAGATCAAGTCAATGAGAGCTTCTCTCAGTCTCTTTCTTTTCTCTCTCTGTTTTGTTGTTTGCTGTTTGCTGCTTGCTTGTTTGTTTGTTTCTGAGACAAAGCAGAACAGAACTATAGAAGCAGGCTCCAAAACATTTCTTTCTGGGCTCTATGAAGACACTGACCATTTGGTGAGAATGTCTTGCAGAGACGTAGTGGAATTTAGTGGCTTAAAGTGTGGGTTCTACAGCCAGGCATGCTCTCAATGCCCACTTGTGAGCAAGCTACATCTCTCGGTGCCTCCTTAGTTCCCCCATCTGGAAAATGAGGATATATATTCATCATAGAACATCCCATTAAATGAGTTAATATATACAAAGTGTTTAGAACAGTGCTGACAGAAAAGTGCTATATAAATGTGATAAGCCTGTCAGTTGGGGGCAAGCAAGTACAAAAAAAGGGATGTGTCAGAAGAATGGGGGAACGCCCCCAAAAAAGTAGGAGAGTGGCTCAACCAGCCCATGGATTAGTACAAATTAGATGCAACGTAACCCCAAGACAATGCATTTACAGATAAATGCATTGCATTTACAGATAAATGCAGATAAATGTTTGCTGAGTTGGGATGAAACATGATCGCCCAGGGCAGAGAAGAAGAGGAAAGTGCTTTCATTTTAACAAGTACATTTTTTCCCTCTTGTTTTTCATTTGCGGTCACAGATTCTAAGTGCCCACAGGTCGCTCCTAAAGAAGCTTCCAACCTGTACAAGAATCGCCCTCTACCAGGTCCCCCAAGGTGTCCGCATCCTAATTCCCAGAACCTGTGAGCATTACTTCAAATGGCTAAAAGGCCTTTGCAGATGTGAACAAGTTAAGGACTTTGAGAGGGGGAGATGATCTTGGGCTATGCAGGTGGGCCCAACGTAATTGCAAGAATCCTTAGAAAAGGAAGATTGGACCACAGAAATAAGAGAGTTGATAGAAGCAAGAGATTGGAGTGATGGATGAAGGGCCACAAGCCAAGAAGGGCCTCCAGGAACTACAAAAGGCAAGGAAGCTGATTCTCCCCTGGATTCTCCAAAAGGAACTGGTCCTCTGCCACCATCTTGACTTTGGCCCAGTGAGACTGATTGCAGACTCCTGGCTTCCAGAACTTTAAGAGAATAAATATGTGCTAAGTCCCCAAGTTTGTAGTGATGTGTTACAGCAGCAACAGGAAACCCATAGAGACCAGAACACCACTGATTACTGGTCTCTGACTACTGGAGAACCACTGATTAGTGGTTCTCCAACTCTGTACCTTTGACACACTGATGCCTCCCAACCCAGTTGTTCAACAGCTAAAAGTGAACAATGAATAAATCTGTTACCGGAAAATATATTGTTTTGAAAACATAATTCCATTGTCTTAGTCCATTTGGGCAGCTGTAACCAAATACCACAGATTGGGTCACTTAAAAACAACAGAAATTTGCTTCTGATAGATCTGGAGGCACCAAGATGGAGGCACCAGCATGGCCGCCTGCTGCTGAGGGCCCTCTTTCTTGTTCATAACTGGCTCCTTCTTACTGTGTGCTCACATGGTGGAAGGGACACTGTTCTTTCTCTGTGGAGCCTCCCTCGCAAGGCACTAAACCCATGACTTCAGCACCTCCCAAAGGCCTCACTGACTAACAACCACCACCTCTGGGGATTAGGATTTCAACACGTGAATTTTGAGGGGACACCTTCAGACCACAGCAACCATTAGGCTTTTCTCTATGTATTTTCGTTACATTTAACCATTACAATAATTCCCTTTCTATGAGAGCAAACACGTTTAAAGTGGTTAAGTCATTCGTCCAAAGTCATAAAGCTAATGAAATAGCCAAATGGGAATTCAAACCCAGTTCAGGTCTATAAATAATTACGTTGAACTAAACAAATATATAAAATTTAAGTTTTCCCTCGGTGGTTTTCCTTATGAGATATACTATCACTTCTCCGTTGGCACAAAAGAACTTGATTTAAAAAAAAAAAAAAAAAACAATATTAACAGCAAAGCTCAGAATCATCAATGCCTAAGATCAAAGCACTTCTTTAAAAACACTAGGTACTTGGGGGGACGCCTGGCTGGCTCGGTCGGTTAACCATCAGACTTCAGCTCAGCTCACCATCTCAAGGTTCGTGACTGCAAGCCCGAGCTCTGCAATGACGGTGCTTGGGATTCTCTCTCTCCCCCTCTCTCTCTTCTCCTCCCCAACTCACACCTTCTCTCTCTCTCAAAATAAATAAATAAAAACAATAACAACACTAGGTACTTGGACTTGTAATGTTGCCTTGTTGAATAGAATGTACCATTTAGTTCTATTCAATATTTCTAAGCATTGTAAACTGGACACCAATCCTGAGTGTCCTCTGGGACTGCCATCTTCCAATAAGTGCCTGCTATCGTCAGGTGCCAGGCTGTGATAAGCATTTAATTCTCACAACTACACTAGGATGCCGGTGATGTTTATTCTTCCCATTTTACACATGGGGAAACTAAGTCTGGGAGTTTAAATAACTGGCCTAAAGTCACCCAACGTATGTGCAGCAGAGCCACTGTTGGAACCAATGGCGTGTGATTCCAAAACCTGTCCTCTTTTCTGTAATCCCCCTGAGAGGAAAGTAAATTACACTCTATCCCCTTTTCCCCCCAAAACTGTCATCTAGAAGGACATTCCCACCCTCAGTCCCTCATGAGGGACTGAGAGGTAGCAGAAAAAACCAGGTCTGAGGAGAGACGTGGAGAAGAAGTCAGAGGTGAAAGAGAACTGCTTAGGGGCGCCTGGGTGGCGCAGTCGGTTAAGCGTCCGACTTCAGCCAGGTCACGATCTCGCGGTCCGTGAGTTCGAGCCCCGCATCGGGCTCTGGGCTGATGGCTCAGAGCCTGGAGCCTGTTTCCGATTCTGTGTCTCCCTCTCTCTCTGCCCCTCCCCCGTTCATGCTCTGTCTCTCTCTGTCCCAAAAATAAATAAACATTGAAAAAAAAAAAAAAGAGAACTGCTTAGTTCCTTGTTTTGTGGGGTTCCACGAAGAACACAGTGACTTCTAGGTATTTTGCTGAGCCCAAGTCTCTTTGCCTGTGAACTCAACCCCCTTTCCTGCGTCTCACCTCCGGGATCATAGGCAACAAACCTACTTCCTCTCTCACCAATGGACCTGATGTGCCTCCCTGTTTGTTTGTTTCTGAGCTAAACATATTCCTCTTCTTCAGATGCCCTTGACAGAATTATACAAGGTTGATAGTAGGTTCCTGTGTCAGAATCTGTCACGATCAGAGGTGACCCCCTACCTGGCTGCTTCCTAGACTTCAGTCATGCCAACTCCTATCATCTCAGCAAGATGGACGCCGCAGGATGTGGAAGGAGAGACTGGCCAAAGATTCTGTGTTTGTTTTTGCTTCCCTTTAGTTACTATTCAAGATAGTGTGATGTAATACCCAGGTCTTCCAGTGGCCGCTTCTGGCTCCTGGCTCCAGGGTCCTCACGGACTTCGGTTCCGCTGCCAGGATGAGGGAGCTGAGTGGTGTGGTGGAGCAAGTAGAATCAGGAATCCAGGGTTCAAGGCCTGCCTTCTGAGCTTTGGTCACCTCATCTGTGGAGACATTATCCTTTCTCACAGTAATACTTACCCCCTAGGGTCATTATCGGAAATAATGAGGAAATCACTACGTCTCTCAAATATAACTTGTAAGACATAATCAAAGAGCTGCTTCGGTTCTTTCTTTCACTGGCTTTTCCGGTTCATTCCATGGGACTGGCTTTTTCTTTTCTTTATTTTTTTTACTTTTTTTTTAATGTGTATTTATTTTTGAGAGCGACAGAGAGACAGAGTACAAGTGAGGGAGGGACAGAGAGAGAAGGAGACACAGAATCTGAAGCAGGCTCCAGGCTCCGAGCTGTCAGCACAGAGCCTGAGGTGGGGCTCGAACTTTCGAACGGCGAGGTCATGGGCTGAGCTGAAGTCAGATGCTTAATTGACTGAGCCACCCAGACACCCAGGACTAGATTTCTCTGGCCCCTGTACCAGATTTAGGGTAAGTGTCAGGATCCCTTGGACACTTTGAAGTACAGGAGACCTTTGACCAACACAGGGGTTAGAGGCGCTGACCCCCTACACAGTGGAAAAACCACGTATAACTTTTGACTTCCCAGAGCTTAACTACTAATCGGCTATCATCTGCTGGAAGCCTTACCGATAACATAAACACTCGATTAACAGATGTTGTATGTTACATATATTATATACCCTGCATTTTTACAATAAAGTAAGGTAAAGAAAAGAAAATGTGATTAAGAAAATCTTAAGGAAGAGAAAATATACTTACTGTACTGTAAAAACTCCCTGTATAAGAGGACCCACTCGGCTCAAACCCATGTTGTTGAAGGGTCAACGGTAATCGGAGCAGTCTTGGTTGGGTAATTCATATCTTTGGGTCCAAAGGAATAAATAAAACTTTCCATTTTTATGCCCTCACTCACAACCTCTCCGTGTTCACAGCTGGCTGAGCAGGCTGGCTGCCTGCCTGGGGCAAGATGACGTTTGACTTCTCCTTTCCCACCTTGCACATTCGTCCCTTCTCCTCAAACCTGCTAATCATGGTTTATGACCCTCCTGGATCAGAGTGTGAGGGAGGGAGAGAAGGAAATGTGTCTCATCTTGGGATGACCTAGCATCCACTTCTCTCCAGGAGTACTTCTCTGCGTCTCTGAAACATGGTGTCCTCACCCAATAGGTGAGCATTTCTCTCCTGTAGTTCTGTTGACTTAGATCAATGTTTCCCCTCCAGCAGGTACTTAGAGATCCAGACCTCTGCTTCCTCCCAGTTGGGAAGGACCTCACCCCTGCTGGTGGCCATCTTGATCAGGATCTAAGACATCTAAGATCGAAGATCTGAGACAGCCCCACTGCTCACCAGCACAGCCCCCATCGGCTCCACAAGACTCACTACCTTTGCCTAGAGAAATGCAGGGAGGGCAGCTGGCCCCAAGGCAGTGGCAATTGCTCCTTCACTTCTTTCTGTCGCAACTAGCTAGACAGCCTCTCTCACTCTGGCCTCTAGAGATGAGCCGCGCACCAGTACATCATGTTGCCCAAACCGCCAGAGACACATATTACATTCTCTGGGTGAATTCCTTGCAGCCCCTCTGGCCCCGACAAGAATCCTCCCACCCTTCTCCCTGTGGGAGATGCTCACCCCACCACAGCTCCGCCTATCTCCCTCCTCATCCCCCACCCATGCATCTATCTTTCCAACCTCTTTGAGGCCAGTGGCCAACAGTGAGTCAGAACCCAAGACTTGTCCGCCTACGTTTATAAGTCTTGCTTGTGGTTTTGCATCTCACTTTGGACTGTAGCCTCTATCAACTCGAAGGCACAGCTGCAATTAGAACTGGCAGAGCTCGGTTTCAACACCTCTTTACGATAATAGTGACAATGGCAGCCGATATTGATCATCGCGGAGAGGCACCGAGCACTGTACCCGGTGCTTTGTGGCTCTTTTCTCACTGGATCCTCACTACAACCCCACGAGGGAACTACAATGTTTGTTTCGCTTAACAGAGGAGGAAACTGAGGCCCAGAGAGGGTCTATGCCTTGGCTGGGATCCCAAAATTCGTAAGGGGTGATGGTGGGAATAAAAAGCAGGTCAGTCTGATTCTGAGGCCAGTGCGCCAACCTCCATCCTCACGCTAGGATGCTTGTAGAACCATCAAATCAGTCATTTATTTGATAGTCTATGAGAAAGCCTTTTGTAAAACTATAAAGTATTGCTCAATTATTTATATTGTTATTGTAGTTATAAAAAACAATAATTTTTTATTATTCCATTCTATCGGTATGGCTTTAGGCTGCTTCTATAAGATACATTAAACACTCCGAAATAATTTAAACCGGGGCTGGGGATTGGGAGGTGATTGAGTAAGTGCTACAGTGGCCATTAAAATGTCTTAGATATTAGGCATTAGGGGCGCCTGGTTCACTCGGTTGAGCGTTCAACTTCGGCTCAGGTCACGATCTCACGGTCCGTGAGTTGGAGCCCCGCAGCCGGCTCTGTACTGACAGCTCAGAGCCTGGAGCCCGCTTCCAATTCTGTGTCTCCCCTTCTCTCTGTCCCTCCCCTGCTAGCACAGTCTCACTCTCTCTCTCTCAAAAAATAAGTAAACATTAAAAACAAAATTTTTAATGTCTTAAGACACTGAGGTGCCTAAAATGGAATATTCAACTATATTAAGATGACCAACTTCAATTGGCTGTCTTCCCATGCATAATCTGTATCAATTGCCACTTGATTTGGAAAGCAAGCCAAAAGAATGGAATGTAGGCCACGCAAATGAGGTGCCAGCCCCGCTCTGTTAGTCACATGTAGCGTTACTGATCACGCAGAAAACAGAACACCTATGCTTTGCTTTGGATCCACACAAACCTCAGAAATATTTGCCCAGGTCCCCCAAAGGATTTAAAAAGATAGCTTCCCATTAAAATCCTGCATGCATGTTTTATCAGCAGCTAGCAGGTAATGAGTTGCTACTCCGTGCTGGGCACTGGCCCCGAGCTCGTCACGAGAATGACTTCCTTCAACCTTCTCAACAACTTATATAAAACCATGAGGATTCCTGAGTAACAGAGGGAGTTTAGGATAGTTACTGTGGGAGGCAGAATAACTGCCCCAGAATAATTCTTGACATGGGGAGAGGATACTAAATTATCCAGATGGTAATCACAAGGCTCCTTAAAATGACAATGGAATCACAAGGATCCTTGAAAAATGGAAGAGAGAGGCAGAAGGCCAAAGTCAAATTCCAAGAGAGATTTGAAGATAGTATCTTGCTGGCTTTGAAGACGGAGGGAGGGACCAGGCCGTGAGGTAAGGAGCACAAGCAGCTCCTGAAGGCTGAAAAAGGCAAGAAACAGATTCTCCCTGGAACCTCCACTGGGCAAGCAGCCCTGCTCACACCTCAATTTTAGCTAAGGAACACCCATTCAGATTTTGGACCTCTAGAACTTTCAGATAGTAAACATATACCGTTCTAAGCCACTGAACGTGTGTAATCTGTTACAGCTGCAGTAGAAAACTAATACAGTCGCCTGCATTCGTCAACTGTGGAGGCTGGATTTGGACTCTGGTGTGGCTGACTCCATATCCCATCCCTGAACTTTCTCACTGTTATGGGTTCAATTACATCCCCATCACCACCACTACCTTCAGAAAAAAACATATATATATTAAAGTCCTAATCCCCAGTATCTGTCAGTATGACCTTAATCAGAAACAAGGTCTTTACAGACGATCAAGATGAGATCATTAGGGTGGACCCTAATCCAACGTGACGCTGTCCTTACAAAGGGTGAAATCTGGGCACAGACATGCACAGGGAGACGAGGACATGAAGATACAGGGCGAAGGAACAAGCCAAGGGATGTCTGAGGCTTCCAGAATCTGGGAGGATGGCCTGGAACATCCTCATGCTTTGAGAGGGAGCATGGCCGTGCTAAAACCTTTATGTCTGGCTTCCAGAACTGTGGGACAATAAAAGTGGATTGCTCTCAGCCACATGGCTTCCCGTACTTTGTCTCAGAAGCCCTGGGAAACTAGAGCACCCATGATGCAAAGTAGCCTCATTGCCCTTGAGTCTGGTCTCAGGCATACTCACCACATCTAACACTAGGAAGCCTACTGATAATTGAAAACAATGCCACCTGCCACTGGCGTGACTTTTTATTTTATAGAACACTTTGCACCAGTATTAACTTACCGGCTCGTGCCACGATCTCGTAAGTGGGGCAAGGATTATGTCTCCAGGGTGGCTCTATGGTAGCATGTATACAGTGCTTTCACACACTAGCCTTAAACAGCCTGTCTCCATATCCTGTCCCTGACACAGACTCAGGAAATGTCCAACCTCCGAGGTGTCTCAGTGTCCTTACCTGTATCTTCGAATAACAATCATACTTCCTGCCTCATAAGGTTCTTGAGATGGTTAAATTAGATAACACATGTGATGTTCTTCCCCCAGCCCATAATGAGCAACCCCCCCCCCTCAAAAAAAAAAAAACCCATCTCACAAACAGGAAAACTGAAGCTCAGAGAATTTAAGTGATTTACCCAAGGACACATGGCTTCTAAGTCACAAAACCAGGACCAAAATCCAAGTCTCCTGGGGCAGAACTATTAGCACTATAATATCCTGCCTCTCTCTTATTTTTCATTTTCACTATTCTTTGGGTTTAAATCAATCCGGACCTTTTTCAATTCTCATTTTAATTCTGCTTTCCATGCCCACCCCAGTCAATAAAGATTACAGTTTCCACAAACCACTAACTCTTCTTGTCCAAGTTCTTTGATGAGACCCTCTATCCCGAGAAGTAAGTCACCTTATTGCCCAAGAGCAAAAGCAGTTTTCTCAAGATAATGCTTTCGCCAGATAAAACACCCAAGACGTAAACAGGGGGAAGCCACAGAAGCCCCCATCACCAGCTACCAAGCTGCTCAGACCCCAAACCTGCCATGTTCCGTTCCTGGGTCTGCTTTGCTCAGTACGGCAGCCCCTGATAATTTATGAGCTCTTGCAGTGTTTGTAAATAAACTCAGTGTCCCACAGATTCAAAAGCTGCCTTGAGACCCCCTTTCCACCTTCTTATACTTTCTGCATTTATCCAAGCATTTCAGAAACTGGGTCTCCTTAAAATTATGGGATGCAGAATGAAAAACCCATCAGGATTTAATGACCATATTTCAGCATCTTACTGCTTAAAGAAACTTGGCTTTTTCAGAGCTTTTGCAATTGCGCAAACTGGAAGCAGATCAAAAAGGTAGAGCGAGAGTTTTATTTTATTTTTTTCCAACTGTCACAAATCATCCATCAAAGTTAAACTATTGACAGGGAGCAGAGAGACAGAAGGAAGAGTCACGAGTGAGGAGGACTGGAGAATATTAAAAAAGACAATCTCTCAGTCTAATAAAATACAATTAACTGAATTTCATCAAGGCTTCTATAAAAAATACACAAAGAATCAATATTAGGCATAAAACCCAAAAGTGGGTTGTTATCTCTAAACCAGAGAAAACATTTCATTAGGCTGAAGGATTTTATACTCCCATTGGGAAAATTGCTTTTCCCTGGTAACCCCTCCTTTGCTTACTTACAGAAACCCAATTGAAAAGTCAATCATCAAAATCACTTAGCAAATGTCAAAAGGTGCTGCCACTTTCTAAATATATTTGTTCCTTTATGGGAAGCTCTGGCACCTTGCCCGGTCCTGACCCACAGTCTTCCATCGTTTTGCTGTTCCGACTTTTTCACGCTTTTCTTTTTCTGTTTGTCTGCTTGTTTTTGTTGTTGTTGGAAACAGAAAGCCTGTTTTATGAGATTACAGGCAACAGCTTTTCCTTTTAACATTTCAGTGTTCTTTCACAGCCACGGACCGTGAGACCTCCCGTTGCCCAGGCTATAAATGAGCATCACTCCCAGGCCTGGCTGACCAGAAGCCTTTTCCAGGCTAATCAGACAACGTACAGTCTTTTCACATCTCATCTTAGAAAGGGCCCGTTGCTTAATTTACACCCTGGCCAGTAACAAAGCTGGTTCCGTGTATGGTCCTGCCAACCACAGATCAAAAAGTCACACCCTCTTCCACACAGGTGGAGGGGCGCCTGGGCGGCTCAGTCTGCTAAGCATCCAACTCTTGGTTTTGGTTTAGGTCATGATCTCCGGGGTCATGAAATCGAGCCCCGTGTGAGGCTCGAGCCTGAGCATGGAGCTTGCTCAGGATTCTCTCCCTGTCGCTCCCTCTGCCCCTCCCCTTCTTGCACGCATGTGCTCTTTCTCTCCCTCAAATAAATAAAATAAAAGCAAAATAAATAAAACACGGGTGGGGCATATGCACAAAGACCCAGGAGCAGAATTTGAAGATCAGGCGCGCGCGCGCGCGCACACACACACACACACACACACACACACACAAACCAAAGCTGGAACTAAGAGAATTATCTGAAGATCTCAAGTCATAAATTACTGAGCCGGAAACAGCATGATCTAAGACTACGATGCCTGGTTACCAAAAGCCAGGCTTCTAGCAAATAGCCACCATTGTAAAATAGCAACTCACTGGGTACCTCTGAACGTGCACCTGACATGTTTTACCATTCTACTTCTGAATTCTGCCTTCCCTGGCTAGCTATGGCAACTGGGGCAGATGGCTGCATTTTCTGGGCATAGGGTACACACGTGATATATTTGAAGATGCTTTGTTTATCGTCAAATGCTTTACAAAGCCTCACACAATGACTTGTTCTATTTGTGGACCAGCCTGTGTGTGTATTCACTTATTGAGCTAACTAAATTAACCAGACTGTCTACATATTTCTAAACGACTTTGTCTTGGCTTGGGGGATGTATCCTAAAGATAACAGATGGTGACAATAGTGGACAGCTGCAGCACAGCCCTAGTCCCCAACGAACACGTCTGGCATCGGTCTCCTACTAATCCTTAAATTTGTAAAGCCACCTCTGATATTCTCAGGTCCAACCCTTTTCCCAATCCCCATGCCATTTCCGAAAGAACTTTCCATGATCAACAGAACAAGAGTCTAAATCTTCACAGGACTTGTAAAAACAACAGTTGCCTTTGCACTAAAATATGTACTTTACACGCGTGTCATGGTATATTCCACTAGCATGTAACCTCCACGAACGTCTTGTTTAGTATTGCCAACAGCTCACATGTGGCCTGGCACTCAGGTCGAAACATAATGATTTACCATATTGCATCCACAAAACATCACAAATGGAGTTGATATTAAATCGTGGCAGAAAAAGAAGAAACTGACTACATCATACAACGGAGTGAAAATCATGACAGACCCATAATTAGCAGGATCACAGCTGGCTGGCTCATGCTATAGACGAAAGCCATTTAATAAATAAACATTCCCTGCCCTTTGAAGAATGTAGTTTTAGCCAAACAAAAGTTGAGATTAGCCAAGAAGAGGTAGTGGTAGCCAGCAAAGGACTTCTAGCCATAACATCAAACCTGCTTAAACAGCACACGATATAATTAATGATGGTATGAATTATAGTGAGAATGCCAATATAATTTACACAATAATACTAAGAATTATATATCAGATACATATACTATAATTTAGAATATTTTAACAGCATATTCATATCTATAAAACCATCTGAGTTCCAACCTCTGTTCAATATTAAAAAATCCCTCCTTTATGCCAAGAAAGGCCAGTATATTTTACCATGGTGATGCTGCCATCTAGTGGACATACTTTAGAAGGACGGCTCTTCTGTCTCCCGGAAATGACCCAAAAGGATTCCAGGTCCTGAGGTTCATGTCAGACATGCACTCTTCTTTTGGAGACCAATTTTTGGAATTCCTCATAAATTTCCCTGTATGTTTGTCCTTGTATTTTTACATTATCCCTTCCTCCTGTCTTCATAGAAGGATATTTTCAATATGTCCGTCATACTCAGTGGGCCGGAATAGAACCTGGGTATCTGCTTTGGTTTAAAAACGAGAAGATCCCAACGAGAGATGCGTCCTCCTGGAAAGAAGCACCATCACATCGGCGACAGCCCGCCTTTTGTTCAGCTCCATGGTGTGCTCTTGAGAAACCAGACCTCAAACTGGCAACTTTTTAAATTTATTTATTTATTTATTTATTTTGGCCCCAGACATTTACGAACACTGTTATGTGACACAGATGTCACTATTTGGAAGGGGACATGTTACTCTAGTCCCTTCACACATGCATCGCTGCACCACTGAGGTCACACTCAGTGGTCAGAATTGACATGTGGGGTTCACACTTGTTTCCGGGCCCTCCATTCGCTACAGCACGGGGATCGTCACTTTGGGTGCACACTTGGAATCACCTGGGGAGCTTTAACAACACCGACGCCTGGGTTCTACGCAGATTTAATTGGTGTGAGTCGCTTCTGAGACCTTGGGATGGTCTGAAAGCTCTCCAGGTGACTGTAATTTGCAATAAAGCTTGAGAACCACTGCTCTAGAGAAAACAAAACACAGAGCCCTTGGATATGTATCTTTGCAGGAAAGGGCAGGAGACCAAGGCACCTGTACCCAGTCACCTGTTCCTTGTCATCCCTCACCTTAAGAACCACGGCCCACTCTGGCTTCCTTTAGGAGCCTCTGCTCCCGCGGCTGAATTTCAAACCCTGCTCCTTGGCTCCTTAATGTATACGCATGCACTGCGATAACTCATTCTTTGCCAAAGGAAGATAAATAAAAGTTAGGGAAATATTAAATTCTCCTTGCCTAAGGCTTTTTAAGCACCGTAAATGTTTTAAAGAGAAAGGGTAATTTAGAGGTTATCCATTCTAATTCCTTGATTTGACAGGCAACCATGCAGACCAGCGAAGGTCATGAGCTGGACATTGGTTATATGCCCTCGGTACAGGCCAGACTCCTTCTCCCGTTTTTAGGTACATTGTGTCATTAACGCTTCCCTACTGGCCAGTAACGTGGTCATTTTACAATTGAGTTGAGATTTCATGAGATTAAGTCACATAGGTAACTTTGGACATGGACTTGAACGTGGGTCCATCCAGCCTCTATACCAGGCAAAGTCCTGCTCCCAGAGCTCACAGTGGCCAGGTCAGACCTGAAGCCTCGGGGCCCTCTTTCCACCACACCTCGGCTGCCCTCCATGTCTGCCTGACTCACCTGCGCTCTCCCTTCATCCAGCAGCTTACCTGCAGGCTCGAGTTAGAAACCTAAGTCACAGGGGCACCTGGGTGGCTCAGTCGGTTGAGCGTCCGACTTCGGCTCAGGTCATGATCTCGCGGTCTGTGACTTCGAGCCCCGCGTCGGGCTCTGTGCTGACCGCTCAGAGCCTGGAGCCCGTTCCAGATTCTGTGTCTCCCTCTCTCTCCGCCCCTCCCCCATTCATGCTCTGTCTCTGTCTCCAAAATAAATAAACATTAAAAGAAACCTAAGTTACAAAACCCTTGACTTTTCTCGTCCTCCAATCCCCACAGCATCTTATTTCCCAGCCAGAATGAAACTGCCTCAGCTGACAACAGGGCAAAATTTGGAAATTGGGATAAATTAGGGAAAATCTACACGGTGTGGGTTTTCTCTAGTGACTCCGTACGCACAAATGTTTGCCATGTGTGTTTGTCAGGTTCTTGGAAGAAAGTGTGCGAACTTTACAGTATAAACAAGAAAACAACTCGACCCCTGTTTTGACCTCTGAAAAATAATCACCATTTTCATTTTGTTGTTTTTATGCATTTATTTCCAGTTGTGGTTTACAAATATGTTTGTACTGTCTTTGCAAAACTGGAAGCATAATGTGGAATTTTTATCTTACATATCACCCTTACAAACTTAATCATGGCCAGTGTCCCCTGTCATTAAACATTTTTTGCAAGCATATTTTCTTAATGCTTCAATTCCGAAGTGTGAGTATCCATAATTTCTTTACCAATTCTTCTATCACTGGACATTAAAGTAATTTATTTTTTTGAGAGAGAGAGCATATGTGTGAGTGGGGGAGGGGCAGAAAAAGAGGGGTACAGAGAATCCAGAGGAGTTCCCCATTGACAGCGGGGCTCAGACTCATGGACTGTGAGATCATGACCTGAGCCAAAGTCGGACACTTAACCGACTGAGCCACCCAGGCACTCCTTAAGCAATTTCTAATTTTTCACTATTATAAAGAACCCTGTAACAAATATCCTTACACACACATATTTGTCCCTACAACTATATTTTAAACATATAAACATACCTAATATTTATAAATACATAAAACATATGATGTGTTGTTTTACACATCACCTATTGTATATAAAATAACATTCATAATATGTATATATATATGTATTTGCCAATGTAATAGGTGAAAAATGCAGTCTTTTTATTGAATTAAGCTATATACGTTTTCATAATATCTCGTATGAACTACAGCAACGGCAAATCCTGAGTAGTAATGATCCAACAATGTGTTGGACTCAGTCCTTGTTGGAGAAAGGCAGCTAAGATGCTCTCCTTGCCACAAACCGCTACAAAGTCCATCGTCCAGGATCCTCCGAGTAGAACTATTTTACACGCACACACGCAGGGTTGTTATATTCAGAGGCGTCGCACTCAAGGGAAACATTCCTAAGAATACGACTGGCAGTCATTTCCTCTCAGCTTGCTCTGCAGTGCCCCAATTTACCCAGCAGGAAAGGCAAGTTTGTGGTTTTAATTGTAGGACAGAACTGGTCCTTTACTGGTCTAAGGCTGTTAACGTGACTCCCAGATGGACACCCACAGGGTTCTCCCGCTCTCAGCTCTCAACTCAGGGAAGTCCTGTGGAGCTGGGCATGCCAACAAGATGGCAACTGTTGACCCGGGCAACTTACACCCCCTATGACTCAGTTTCCCCAGCTGTTTAACTGGAATGTTAACTGACTTTATAGCATAAATAGTACTTGATAAGATTAAATGAGCTCACAGAAAGTAGCAGAAGCAGAGTACATTCTGGTACAAATCGCAGTTTGTGTTTGGGGCGGGGTGGGGGGGCTCAAGTAATTTGCTAGAGCAGCTCACAGAACTCAGGAAACCAGTTCACTCATAAGACTATCAATTTATTACAAAAGATAGTACAGGATGTGAATCAGCAGCCAGAGGGAAAGATGCCTAGGGAGAGGAGTGAAAGGACTCAGAGCTTCCATGCCTCGGAGAACGTTCTCTCCGTATTTTCAAGAGTTCCTCAAATCAGAAGCTCTTCAAACTCTGTCCTTTTGGGATTCTCTGGAGGCTTTTTTTTTTTTTTTTAACCTATTTATTTTGAGAGAGAGAGTGTGTGGGAGGCGCAGAGAGACAGAGGGAGAGAGAATACCAAGCAGGCTCTGCACTGACAGTACAAAGCCCAACGCAGGGCTCCATGGAATCATGAGCTCATGACCTGAGGCAAAATTGAGAGGTGGATGCTTAACCTACTGAGCCACCCACATACCCCTCTATGGAGGCTTTACTCCTAGAGATAGTTGATTAAATCATTGCCCCTTGGCAATCTATTCAACCTCCAGCCCCCGGCCCATTCCTGGAAGCCAGGGGTGTGGGACTGAAAGTTCCAATCCTCTAAACACACAGTTGGTTCTTCTGGCAACTAGCCCCCTTCCTCAGGTGACCTAGGGGCTTTCCAAAAGTCACCTCATTAACATAGCAAAAGAGACCTTAATCACTCTCATTCCTTCAGAAATTCCAAGGGTTTTCAGAGCTCTGTGCCAGAAGCTGAAACAAAGACCAAATACACACATTTCTTACTATAAATCACAACATCACACAGAGGTTGCCTTCACCATACTGACTCCAGCTTCTGCCTTCCAGAAGGAACTTCTGAGCGTTGCCTGGTCCTTCTCTTAGCTACCAAACTGAGCAAACCAATCCAGAAGGCAAACTCAAGGTCCCCCTCTGCATCCTACCACACAGACTGAGTCAGCCTTGTGTAGCCAGCCTGGCGACGTTTCCTCCCTGGGGATCTCGGCCGGCCTCACCCCCACTGCTGCTGGTTCTCCAAAAGCACGTGCGAGAGCCCCAGTCCTCCATCCCCAAACACCTCAGCTATGAAGCCCTACCTGCGCCAAGCAAAAGGACTCACCTCTTCCAAGTCTCCAAATCCAGAATCCCTTGGCTCCTTTTTCAAGAGATATTCATCTATGGAAACTAGAAGCGACCAAAATGACTAAAAACAGGGGCACCTGGGGGGCTCAGTCAGTTGGGCGTCCGACTTCAGCTCAGGTCATGATCTCATGGTGCGTGAGTTCGAGCCCCACATTGGGCTCTGCGCTGACAGCTCAGAGCCTGGAGCCTGCTTCGGATTCTGTGTCTCCCTCTCTCTTTGCACCTCTGAAAGGAACAATCCAAATGACAGCCCTACCTTAGTTTAAAGCTAGGTTCTCTTTTCTGCTTATTATGGATCTTTGATAAGAAATACAATTGCTGAGAAGTCTGTTTTGCTTGCTGTTTGCTATGAGCATTGTGAGACCTTTCCTGAATGTAACCCGCTGTGTAGTAGAATGGGTTGTAAACCTTCCTAAATGTAGTCTGATATGTAATGGAATGAGTGATTGTACATAAACTAACTGGCGTTTCTCGCTTCTGTAATCTTGCTTGCTTAACACATTCCTCCCCTTCCCCCTTCCCCCTTCCCCCTTCCCCTTTTTTCTCTCCCGCCACAATTAAGGGACAAAGCCTTCCCGCCAAAGGACAGACAAAGGACGCCCAATCAGAAAACAACAAATGTCCTTACTTTAAAATCGACTAATCAGGCCCCTCATAATTTGAAACCTCCCCTGTGCTATTTGTCTCTGTCTATAAAAAACGCTGTACCAACCCTGATCGGGGCCTCTTGCGTCACCGGCGACGAGTGCGCAGAGGACCAGGTTTGAACCTGCAATAAACGACCCTTGCCGCTTGGCTTTGACTTACGACTCTGGTGGACTTTTGTGGGAGGTTTCGGAACTTCGGGCATTACACCCCCACCCCCTTGTGACCTGTCTCTCACTCTCTCTCTTAAAAATAAATAAACATTTAAAAAAAATTTTTTTTAATGTTTATTTATTTTTGACAGAGAGAGAGAGAGAGAGAGAGAGAGACAGAGCATGAGCGGGGGAGGGGCAGAAAGAGAGGGATACACAGAATCCGAAGCAGGCTCCAGGCTCTGAGCTGTCAACACAGAGTCCAACACGGGGCTCAAACTCACAGACCATGAGATCATGACCTGAGCCGGAGTCGGACGCTCAACCAACAGAGCCACCCAGGTGCCCCAATAAATAAACATTTTTTTTTAAATGACTGAAAACAGAGACTGTGAAATTAGGGTCCCCAGACTCAACTGAAAGCTATATGGCTACTAAAAATTACAATTATGGAGACCTTACAAAAAATGAAGTCCATTTTATGAAAATGCAGACTATAGAATAGCGCTATGAACACGAATTACAATAACATCAAAATGTGCCTCCATATGCGCCAGGGAATCCAAAGAGAGGAAAAGCAATGTTTTATTAGGATATGAGGATTATGAATAAATCATTTTTCTTTTTTAAATTTCCATTGTAATGTGTTCTTATAACAATATAATAACATATGACAATATGATATATATTATAATAATATAATAGTTATAAATATATAATAATTATAAATGTTATATCTATAATAATTATATATATTATATATAATATTATAATAATATTGTAACAATATAATAATATAATATAACAATATAATGTGTTCACATTAGCAATAAAATTTGGGGTGCCCAGGTGGCTCAGTGGGTTAAATGGGGTAAATGTCCAACTCTTGGTTTTGGCTCAGGTCATGATCTCACAGCATATGGGTTCGAGCCTCAAGTCAGGCTCTGTGCTGACAGTGCAGGGCGTGCTTTGGATTCTCTTTCTCCTTCTCTCTCTGCCTCTCTCTCTCTCTCTCTCTCAAAATAAATAAATAAAAATTAAAAAATAAATTTCAGTCTAACAGGCAGGAAGAGCAAAATTTACTTAAAATTTCCATCTTAAATTGTTAAAATAAATAGAACTTTGGACTCTAAAAACAATAGCATTGAGTTAAATACTATAAGTTTCTAATAATAATAATAATAATAATAATAATAATAATAATAATAGCTATCATTTATGGAGTACTTCGAATAAGCATTCTTGAGCTGAGTTCTTTGTACGTATTATCTAATTTAACCTGAATGACAATACTCATAGGATTAATTAACCGAGATTTTTTACACATAAGGCACCTGCAGCCCAGAGAAGGGAAGTGGTTTGCCCAGGAACAGAGAACTAGAGACAGAGGTGAGAGAGGTCTATTTGGCCGCCCAACCCCGCAGAAGGATTTTCACTTACATTGCATGATTCATTACTAACAGAGCCAAACACGTAAGAAATATTAATAACACAAAGTTTGGTAAAGTTTTCTGCCTCGTTTAGCAGTGCAAGCATGCCCAAATACTTCACTTGGGTCATTCGTATTAGGAGAATGCTTAAAAGCAGATTACGCTTTCACCTTGCCTATCTCTAAAATACACTTAATAGGTACAGGTAAACTGTGCGATACTTATTAAAATGGACTTTTATTGCATCCGAAATAGCTGTGGGAGCTTCACTGTGAATATAAAATTTGCACTTTTTTTTTTCCACTCTGGAAACACAATTTTATAGGATTCCTCCCTAATACGTTTCTTACGTGATTAGTGTTTGGTGACTCAAGTTTAGCAGCTGACACCGAGTAGTGACCACCACAGAGGTTGAGGGAAGGGGTTCATGTCGACCCACTCCAGAGAGAGTACTTTGTGATATTAAAGATAAATTCACATCTGCAAAGGCATTTAAGACTTTAGGGAAACACTAGTTGTGTTTTGTCTTTTGGCCATTCAGAACCTTGCATGAAAATTGGGGCACCCGTGCGGCTCAGTCCATTAGGTGTCTGACTCTGGATTTCAGCTCAGGTCATGATCTCACGGTTCATGGGTTCAAGCCCTGCATCAGACTTTGTGATGACAGCTTGGAACCTGCTTGGGATTCTCTCTCTCTCTCTCTCTCTCTCTCTCCCTCTCTCCCTGCCCCTCCCCCACTCTCCTCTCCCTCCCTCCCTCCCTCCCTCTCTTGCTCTCAAAATAAATGAATAAACATTTAAAAAAAAGAAACTTGCATGAAAATATAGTTCATCTTATACAGCCAGCATCTTAGAAATTCTGTGTAAACCAAGTGGACTTTATTGAATTATTCCTCTAAGCCCCTGAATAAAAGTCCTACTGAAAGGGCCTTCTATCCCAAGCCATTGCAGAAAATTACTTCCTCATCCCTCACAATATTGTCTGCTAAAATTAGACTGAAGTGCCTTTGATAAAGGAGATAGGAAGCTATCAACAGATTGTCACCGGCCTTTACCGCCCATCTGCTTGTACCCACTGGCCTTTGTCCCATATGTTTCCTTAAGGTCTTCTTTCCCGCTGTCTCTTAACTCGGGCAAAAGACTCAAGGGGCATTGCATCCCATGACAGAAACCCAAAATACCCCTCAAGCAACAATGACGGCCCAGGTGAAAAGCTCCCACTGGCCCAGACCACCCAGACACATTTGAACTCGATGCTGCCCCCTCAAAACCCACGCCTGTGCGGAGGGACTAAGGAGTGAGCCACGGAGTACCTTTACCTCATTAGAATACTGAAATCTCTGCCCAAGGAGGAGCACAAGCCTCATGTACAAAACATAGAATGTATGTATAGGCATGTTTCCTCAGGCACATGCATGACCTTCTGCCTGCCTCTACATAGGATGACAAGGCTTCCCTATCAAATATTCATCCTGACCCTAAGTGAAAGGAACCCGCTCGCCCTCACTGGGGGAGTCATGGCTTTGGAAGTTATTCCCCTAATCTCCTTTTTTGCTGCAAATAAAGTTTCCTTTTGGTGCAGCAACTCACCTGGTGTGGTTTCTACCTGTGACTCACCACTGGGCCAACTCACACTGGTTCGGTTACAAGAGGAGAAGTAGAGGGAAGAATAAAGTACAGGCACCATCCAGATTGTTTGCTTTGCTGAGAGTAGAGGGCAGCGATGGTCAGACTTTAAATCTATTAGCCTCAGGCTTTGCTATTTTAGCAAGAGTTAATGGAGCCTCCAGAACTCTTCTGGAACATGTCCCCGGCACCACCATGCCCCCTACCTTCTAGACTAGAGTGGCCCTAACTCTCATTTCAACTATCCAAAAGCTTCCTGGTTGTTTCTTGCCTTTCTCCTGCCTCTGATACAGGGTCCTGCTTCTGCTGAAATCACTCATCTCCAGATTATCTCCCCATCCAACCCTGTTCTGCAACACAGCAAACATCCTGGAGTGTGAGTTCCTTCCATCTACACAAATGATTCTCTGTCTGTCACTGTCTCTGTCTCTGTCTCTCTCTCTCTCTCTCACACACACACACACACACACACACACACAATCATACCACTTAGAAAAAGCATACACTAGTGTGCACAATACACTCAACTAAAGATTTCGGCAAACTGGGAGACCAGCATTACTAAAACGCAGAACCTTCAAAGAAAGCGTCATCATCTCTGTGCAGAAAATTCCTTGAGCTCCTTACCAACACAGGCACTGTGACGATTAATCTTTTACATCAACCTAGTTGGGCCAGGAGATGTTCAGATTTCTAGTTAAACATTATTTTTAGCTGTGTCTGTGAGGGGGGTTTGAGTCAGTGGACTGAGTATAGTGATTGCCCTCCCCACTGGGAGGTCCCGAATACAATAAAAAAGTGGAGGAAGGCTGGATTAATTCAGCTTGACTGAGCTGAGACATTGGTCTTCCCCTGCCTTTGGTGCTCCTGGTTTTAACTTTCAGACCTGGAACCTATACCATCAGTTCTCTGGCTCTCAGGCCTTCGAACTAGACTACCTGCTTTTCTGTGTCTGCAGACAGCAGATCATGGGGTTGTTTGGCCTCCACAATTGCATGAGCCGGTTCCTTACAATAAATCTCTTTATAGATGGGTAGGTAGGCAAGTAGATGAAGATACGCATACACAGACATTTATGATATGTCCATATCCACTTGGTTCTGTGTCTCCGGAGAACCCTAATACAAGAGAGACACCCACACTCCACAGGTCTCTGGCCCCCTTCTCCAGCTGCTTCCCCTCTTCTCCTTCTCCCCAAGTCTTAATATCATGTGCACAGCACTTTCAGAATTCTTTTGGTTGTCTTGACTCTTCAAGGCCCTCGGGGCTCCCCTTCCATCCCCAAATGACTTGTCAAGACACCTTCCTAAAATAACTCCATTCCTGGGAATATTTCTGGTAGCAGATATGAAAATAATGCATTTTTCTACCACCTACATAGGTACTTCTTTTCTCCTCTACCTACTTTTTTCATGACTTGCTACCTGGTAGCCAGGACAATAAACAAAGGCTGTATTCTGGATTTGATAAAGCCTGGTAACAAATAGAAGCATGGAATGACTTAAAAATACCCCATTGTTATGGGTATCCCACTAATCTACAGGACTTGCCCGGCCAGAAATGTGTTAAACACAGGGCAGACCTGTGTGTTCCTTGGCTGGGGATCCAAACCATGCAGAGGCCCCATCCGTTCTACGATCTCAGCTCCATTCAGGGACAGCTGGTCATCCATCAACCACAAGATGTGAAGCCTAGAAGACAGATGTTCAATAATCCAACAAGACTGTTGGGGGGAGGCACCAAGTACATGATTCCGTGTCAAAACAGAGACTTGCCCAAGACTCTGCTTAGCGGGGACTAGAGAAAGTCATGCCAAGCAGGAGGAATTTCAAGAGAATTCAGTAGGAGTGGGCATGGGACAGCTGGAGTGTCGCTTTCAAACCTCCGTCGGTCACGCCAAACACCCAAATTGAACAGAGTAGAAAAAAAATAGAACAAAGGCATGAGCAGATGCGAGCACAGAGTGCCAGGTGTCATCTTTGCTGTGACAAAAAAAGGAGACAGGAAGGAAGGGCCGGTTTCCTGGATCCATGACCTTAAACATGGGGCCAGTTCTAGGTCAAAGACACTCAAGACGTTGCACCACAAAAAGCCCGCCCCCTCCATTCCCACGAATTCTGCATTGGTCTTTCTCCTTCCGCTGGCCTCCTCGGGCCTCCTGCCCATTCTCTCGCCTCTGCCCATCTTCTTTCTGCCCTGTGTTTGCCCTTTAACTCACACGCTGGCCCACGCATGACAGACAGTCCCTGGTGCTTTTGCCTACATGTGAAAGCAGAATGCTGCCCGTACCTCTCCGGCAGCTGCATTTTCACCCTGTAGAGAGGCTGACGGCAAGGAGGTTCCACCCTGCCCCAGGGAACCGGGACAGAGGTCAGCGGCCAGTAGGATGTACCCGTATTTTTGTCAAAACATTTTCCTCTTTGTTCCAGAGAGCATTCTCGGACTCTGCTGGCTTCTTTTTTCAGTACAAAGAGAGCAGCTTAGCCAAGGATTATGGACAATTTGGAAGGTGCAGTTTGCCTGCCCAACTTGCCACGTCACAAAGAAAATGCAACTTGTCTGGCAATGAAGGGACCTAGAAAGAGTGATGGCCTGGGAGTTCTCTGACAGCGGCAGCAGGGATCCGCTGGGGGAAATGCAAGGCAAGGTGCGGTCCAGGAAGGGCTTAGATTAGATGCAGAGCCCTCAGCATCTAATTTTAATGTTTACTTATTTTGGGGAGACAGAGAGACGGAGTGGGGGAGGGGCAGAGAGAGAGGGAGACACAGAATCCGAAGCAGGGTCCAGGCTCTGAACTGTCAGCACAGAGCCCGACGTGGGGCTCGAACCCACAAAGCACAGGATCATGACCTGGGCCGAAGTTGGACGTTTAACCGACTGAGCCACCCAGGTGCCCCCAGAACCCTCAGCATCTCGTCACGAAAGATCTCAGCCTGCTCCCCACCAGTAGCATCCTGCTGGCCCGTCACACTCTCCACCTGAGCCCACTCTCCCTGCCTCTCTCCGGCCATGCTGCCCCACTGCTGCCCAGCGTCCTGGGCTGCTTTCTCCTCCCCCTGACCTCCAAGTGCCAGAACATGCTAGGGATCAACCCAAGACCTGTCTTCTACATCAGTTCTCATTCCCTCGCTGATCTGTAAGGACCACCCACATGCTGTCGTGACTGTCAAATTTATAACCCCAGTTCCCTCCCCAATCTCAGAGGCCTACATCCAACCGCCTACTCAACAGTTTTGCTTGGGTGTCTGAAAGGCATCTCAAATACAACATGTCCCAAACAGGACTCAGTCTTCTGCCCAAAACCTGCCCCTCCTTCTCTCTTCTTCAGCTCAGAAGATGGAAAGGCCATTCTTCCAATGACTCAGCCTGAAGTCTAAGGGTCGCCCTTGAACCTCCTTTTTCTCAGACCTTCTAAATCTATCTAGAATGCAACCACTTCTGACCACCTCATTACTGCCATCCTGGTACCAAGAACCATCCCTTTGCATCCAGATCATTGCAATAACCTCCCAGCCGGTTTCCAAGTGTCTTACCCATTCTGTAATGTGTCCCAGCTCCCCTGCAGCTGGGAGTCAGATCAGACAGACCATTTCTGTCCAAATCTTCCAAGGATTTCCAATCTCATTCAACATAAATCCCTACATGATCTGTCCCCTGCTGTTCACCCTGTCTTATTTTTATTTTTAGCACTTAGTCATACCTGCCATATTATATATCTATTTTATTGCCTAGAACTGGAGTCAGCAAGCTACAGCACCCAGGCCAGCCACCTGTTTTGTAAATAATGTTCTAGTGGAGAGAGCCATGTCTGTTCATTTATATCTTGTCTACGGCTGCTTGAGTGCTAAAATGGCAGAACTGAATAGTTGTACCACAGCAGCCTATGGTCCAGAAAGCCCAAAATATTTGCTGACCAATTTATAGAAAAAAAAAAAAATACGCTGATGCCTCTCTAAGAATGTAAAATCTAAGAATGTAAAATCCATAGAAGGAGGATTTTGTAAATGTTCAACAATCAGTATGTGTTGGATAAATAATAAACAAGTATAAGGGCAAAGAAGTAACTGGGTTGCTAACAAAGCATCAGAATGTAACATCCAAATGAGTGTTGTCCTGCAAAACAACAACAACCACAACTGTGAAAAATAGGGTAATGGGGATAGACCTCACTGAAAACAGATCCGAAAGTTTTGGATGCTACAGATGGTTTCTGCCTCCTAAGAAAAGGAGCTCTGAATTTATTTATTTATTTTTTTTTTTTTTTTGGTTTAGAAAAATATGTATTAGCAGGTTCCCACCTGTTGCCCCTGAGAAAGACATATATACAGTGGAGTAAAGTAAATGTTGATGTTCGAGACGGCTTCATTGAATAATGCAAAGAGGGTGTGCCTTTCAGCAGAGATATTAGATTAAGGTAAGGCAAACAAGCGTATGATTCCTTTTCTCTTCAGATGCCCAGGAAGCTTTGTGAGTACTTTGGGAGGACTGACACTAATGGTGGTTTTACGTTGTTCTCTGTGGGTCTCTCGTGTGCTTCCAGCAATGAGAGGAAGAGCTTGCCCAGGCTAACGTGGAAAAGCAGAGGGGAGAGGGCAGTCCACGTTCTCGCAAAGCTGGAATAGGGGTGTTAGAGAGGGACACCAAAAGAGGGAGCCATGCCCGCTGGAGAGGGTTACCAGGAGCTGAGGCAGGAGAATAAGCACTTCACAGGGGCTGGGGGTCCACGGAGAATGCTGGGCACAGTTCTCCTGAACCCCTCAGACAACCCCCAGAATTCCAATTGGGAGGGAACTCCTGTAGTCAAAACAGTGCAGAACATGACAATGTGGGCACTTAAGAAGGAATCGAGATCTTAAGTTGGATCACAGCCTAATAAGATCAGGAAATTTAGCTTACAATAAAACCAGCAATTTAAAGAACATTATTTTAATGACCACCATTGAGTGTTCATGCACTCATTCATTTAGTAAATATTGATTGAGTGCCTGCCACGGGCCCATCATTGGGCTGGTAATGGAGACAGAATGCTGAGCCTAACAGACAGGGCTGTGCTCTCAGACTTTTAGGGTCTAGTAGAAAAGGCAGCCAATCAACAGAAATTAAACAAATATTTGTGCGCTTGTTATAAATTCTACAAAGGAGAAGCACAGTGAGGAAGAGAGAGACAGGGGAAGAGAAAAAGAAAGAAAGAAGTTAGGAAGGATGGAAGGATGGGTTTTCTGACTTCCCATACTCCTAAGTTCGTCCAATCCATTATGATTTTCTGGTCTAAAGGACATGGTTCATTCATAGCTGGCTGACTGGGCACCTCGATTTTACATTCCTAAGACTATCCTTCCTTTGGTCAGGACAAGGACCCCACTCATCACAAGCCCTCAGGCCTGTCCCACACAATCCCTATGCCACATGCCTACAGTAAGTAGAGAGCTATCTCTTCACAGCCTTATTCAGCAGACCTGGTGTCTTCTTGGTAACTTTCTAAAAATGGCAAGGTGATCCAACCTCCCAGCAGCCTTCATGGTGGCGCAGGGGACACCAGCTGTTTAGAAGCATACCCGGTGAAGCTGACTGATTCGTTGGCGGTCGCCCTCATTGGTGGTATAAACGTAGAACATGCTTATTTTCGCCAGTAACTGCTCTGCCCAAAGGGTCTGCTTTGCAACCTGCAGACCCGCTGGAGAAAAGAGGATTTTAGCAAGATTTCAGCCCATTTCCCTCACTTTCTGATCACTCACAATTACTAGAACAGTATAACTCCAGTTCTTCAAGACACGCTCTTCATTCTGACTTTTCAAAGTCTTCCTTGATTCACAGCCTTCCCCGCAAGGCAGGCCAGACCTGCGACCCTGCAGCGGCCACACACTCCCTCCGTCTCTTGTTCCGCCTCCTACTGCTGTGCTGTCAGGGCAGGAAGACAGCGGGGAGGCCCAGCTGCCCACCAGCTGCCCACGACCAAGCGCCAGCTCCTTTCTGTTAGCGGCCTCTGTTTGTGTCACCTCGATGGGACACCAGTCCCCTTCATGGGACAGGGCTTCAGAATGGACTCTCAGGAGTGCTTTTGTGGACTCTCGCGAGAGAGTGTGGGTCTTCAGGGTCCCCTTCCAGATGTATCCTGTACCCACCTCCCTCAGCACCCCCTGAGAAGAGCAGAGGCCCCTCGCCCAGGAGGCAACTCTCAGGCAGGGAGACCCATCGGGCAGCCAGCCACCCCTTCTGGGGCATGCTCTAGACCACAGAGTACGTCCATCCCATGCTCATGGGGGAAGTCAGGCAACTTCACCTGGGCTGCATCCGGGCCCTGTCTTCTCCCTCCGGTCCCTGACTCCATACTCCGAGAGCACTAGGGCTTTAGCGGGGTAGACATCCCACTGTGTGACCGTCAGCTCCCACACTAGAGGGAAGAGGGATGGTTCAGACTCTCCGTGGCTGGGGGAGCCTCTCATCCCTTATTTTGAAGAGGAGAGGAGAAGGAATAGCCTCTCCCCATGAACAGTGCGTGTGGGTGTCCTGATTTTTGAAGCGAAGCCAGGTCAAAAGGAACATGGTAAGGGTGACGAGGAGCAACTACCTCAGCTTTTCAAACAAGACGGTGAAGGGGTGTGTGACTGTTTTATCTCCACACACCTGGAAACCTGAGAGCTTCTGAAGTACCCTATCACAGACAGTAAATAAATAGCCCTTTCCAAAGCAGTCCATGACAGTGACCTCTATCTACTTGAAGGGCTTTGAAGTGGGACAAGAATTAGACTTTGGGGGGGAGTTAATGCTGCCCTAGGATTAGAATCAATTGATGGAAGCTCAAGAAAGGCACGTTTGGGCGTCAAAACAACTCATTTCTAGTGATTATGACTCTCCTACAATAAAGACATCTCTCTAGACATGTAGGGACACCTGCCAGCAGAGGGACCAGGCTGAAGCTAAACCATCATGGGTCAAAGCTGCAGAAGTGGGGATCACCCTCCCACCCAGGCTCCAAAGCACCTTCCAAGTAACTTGAAGATTTGCTAATTCTGTCTCGAAGAGAGTACCGCTCATTTGGATGCCTCATGTCCAACATGTTTATTAAGCAATAAGCTCCAGAGTCCACAGGTCATGAGAACGGCAAAAATCTGCCAAAGAGAACTGTCTGCGGAGAGAGCTGACATGTCAGATCATTCACTAGTTGTCTGAGCCTATGTCAAAGGACTGGAATGCTTGCTCTGGGCCTTGTTGACAGACGAAGGAGGAGTGTTGTCAAAAATACAAAAATTAGAAGCTTCTCCTTTTTATGCCCCTAATGATAAAGAAAGGTGCTTTCTTCCCGAAACTACTTTGTCAACTTTCCATGTGGTTGCCATGGTGATGTGAGCTGGTGCCTGACTCCTGCTGGGAGACCCCAGCTCCCTGTCGAGGTCCAGTGTTCCAAGCCCGGCTGACAATCCCAGCTTCTCTCCAGGGACCTTGGTGCCCTGTCTTCCAGGACTGGGCTGTGTCTTATTTAAGTCAAAATAATAAAAGGAGGGAATTTAAACCCTGGGCTTTTGTGTTTTTTTAAATAACTTTTTAAAAAAAAACTCTACGTGGTGCATTATAAACATACACACACACACACACACACACACGCACACACAAATAAGACAGTGGAAATAAAGTAAAATCACTGACATCTCATTCAAAGAGGACTTCTGTTAATATCTCGAACAGACTCTGGAAAATTCTGTGGTTGCCTCTATCATTTATGTGTGTGTGCTCACATGTAGACCGCTTTTTTATATAAAATAGATTGTAATGTACTTGATCTTTTGAAACCTTAATTTGTCACTTAAAATGTCATGCCACGGTCATCGGTCTTGAGCCACAAACGTAATAGTATCGACTATTCATTGAGAACAAAAAGGAGGCATCGTATTGACTCATTCAATTCTTGCAAAACCCCAGCCACGAAGGTTATTTTCTGTTGTTATGCCTACTTTGCTGCTATTATCTCTATTTCACAAATGGCAAAACTGATTATGCTCCAAGATCACATAGCTAGTAAATAGTAAGAATCAGGGTTCGGACCTATGCACCCTAGTTTCAAAGCCTGTGGACTCAATCACCATATGATACTGTCCCTGAGCAATGTCTCTCTTTTTCAAAGGCAGGTTGGGATTTCACGGTATAAATATACCATCATTTATTTCCTTGGTCCCTGGCTAGTGGGCATTTAGATTGCTTACAATATTTTGCAATTAAGTGTAGTGGCCTAGGGTGTCTGGATGGCTCAGTTGGTTAAGCGTCTGACTCTTGATTTGGGTTCAGGTCATGATCTCATGGTTCGTGAGTTCGAGCCCCATATCAGGCTCTGTGCGGACAGCCTGGAGCCTGCTTGGGATTCTGTCTCCTTTTGTCACTGCCCTTCCTCTGCTTGCTCTCTCTCTCTCTCTCTCAAAAATAAATAAATAAACTTTTAAAAAAAAAAGAGCAATAGCCTGATAGCAATACTCTGGTGCTTGGCTTGCCTCTGGTTAACTTCACGAGATTATCCCCTTCCTTGGCAGATTCTTCTCAAAGCAAGACTGCTAAGTAAGGGAGTTGACTCAGCCCTTTACAAAGGTCGTCTGACTTTCTGGCAACATGAGGGTACCTCTTCCCACAAGAAGAAAAGAAAGGCTATCTTCTTTTTCTGTACACTTATTACTTCCTATCTGCAACATGTATGTGTGTATTGTGGGGGCACAAGAAATAAGACAACTGCAATAATCAAATAGCCCCATTGATTTTTAAATGCCATCCACAAACACTTAAATGTGGACTTTACTCCATGCCAAGGGGTAAATGTTTTCTGTAAAGGAACGGACAGTCAATATTTTTGGCTTTCCTGGCCCTATGGTCTCTATGGCAACTCTTCAGCTCTGCCCTCACACACTGAAAGTAACTGTAGATAATATGTACATGGACGGGCCTGGGTGTATTTGGCCCACGAGCCTCAGTTGGCTGACCCCTGTTCCATGTCCTCCATTCATTTGTGCCCAGGCCATTACCATGCTCACTGTTATTACAACTTTAACTCCTTTCTCATTATGCTTCTTTACAGATCATTTTTTTTCTTGCTATTCTCAAATACCTATTCCTCCAGAGGGACTTTAGAATTGTTTTCTCAAGTTAAGAAAATCTTATTGGAATTATAATTGGAGTATAGCTTAATTTACTAAGAAATTTAAAGGGAATGCCATCTTTACAAAGTATCTTCCAATCTCCATTTCTATCTCCTATTATCCAGAACTTCCCTTCTAGAAGGACAAAGATTCTAATCCCAGCTCTGTCACTTCCCAGCAGTGTTACTTTGGGCAAAGTTACTTCTCTGTGCTTTTATTTCCTCATGAGTAAAATGGGAATAATAGTTTCTTTCTTGCAGGGTTTTGGGAAGATGAAATGATTTGCCTGGAACACAGAAAACACGGTCCATTTGGTGCTGTAAACTTCTTGTTACGTCTGTTAAATCAGAGTGGTTGTTACTGTGGGCGTCCCATCTATTACTAACTTCAAAAACTGGTTCTAGGGGCGCCTGGGTGGCGCAGTCGGTTAAGCGTCCGACTTCAGCCAGGTCACGATCTCGCGGTCCGTGAGTTCGAGCCCTGCGTCGGGCTCTGGGCTGATGGCTCAGAGCCTGGAGCCTGTTTCTGATTCTGTGTCTCCCTCTCTCTCTGCCCCTCCCCCGTTCATGCTCTGTCTCTCTCTGTCCCAAAAATACATAAACATTGAAAAAAAAAAAAAAACTGGTTCTAGTATTTCACCACTAAGCATAATGAAAATAACCCATGGAAATGTCCCTAATATGATCTACTACTGTTTTACTGTTTTGTTTATCCAGAACGTATATTAACTTATATCACATGCTTTGGCTGCTTCTATTGAAATCAACATATTTTTCTCCCTCCTTTACCCATCACATGAGAGTCACTTTCTCAGACTTCCACTGTTTAAAAAAAATTTTTTTAACATTTATTCATTCTTGAGAGACATTGAGAGACAGAGCATGAGTGGGGGAGGGGCAGAGAGAGAGGGAGACAATCTGAAGCAGACCAGGAGATCGTGACCCGAGCTAATTTGGACGCTTAACCGAGTGAGCCACCCTGGTGCCTCGAGCAGATTTCCACTATTGATCCATCTTTGATTTGTGAACATGAACCTCACTTGGCCATGGAGCTATCCTTTTCTGCCTTGATGGATTCTATTTGCTTATACTTTCATTGGGATTTTCTTATCAATGTTCTGAGGGAAGACTAGATTCTTAGCTAATTGTTTTTAAATGCTGTCCTCACCCATTATTTTATACCAATGTTGTGCTTGCTTCCTATCAGATAATTCAGAAGTTTACTTTTTTTTCCTCTGCTCTAGAACATTTTGAACAGCCTAAGAACCATCAGATCCTCAAGAATTTAAACGTGGAATCAGTTTGTGCCTGATGTTTCATGGCAAATGGCTCAATTTCCTTCATGATAATTGGTCATTCTCTTGTCTTCGGTTCTTCTTGAGTCAGTATTATGAAGGTCTTTTCTTAAAAAGCATTCATTTGGCCTAATTTTTTCCATTTGTTAGGAGATAATCTGCACTCCGATTTACCAGTTACAGAAAAACTATAAAACTTTTCCAGTTCACACTTCTTTCGTTTTTATTATTTCTTTCCTTAGGTTTGTTCATTAATTTCTAATTAATAAGAAAAACAGTCCCAGGGTGCCTGGGTGGCTCAGTGAGTCAAGGGTCCTACTCTTGATTTCAGCTCAGGGCATGATCTCATGGTTCGTGATTTCGAACTTCGCATCAAGCTCTCTGCTGTCAGTGCAGAGCCTGCTTCAGACCCTCTGTCTCCCTCTCTCTCTGCCCCTCCCTTGCTTGTGTTCTCTCTCTCAAAAATAAATAAATACTTTTAAAAAAAGTTTTTTAAAAGGAAAAGAAAAAATAGTCCCTTGTTCCATACACTTCACTCTGTGCTTTTCTTAGAAGGCGTCCTCCCGTACCCTCCCTACCGAATACAGTGTTTTTGACAGTCTTAGAAATGCCATCCAGTATAATCAGCAGCCCTCATGCTAGATGAGTCAGAACACGGGGAGGAGGAAAAAGTAAAGAAAAAACAATGGTTGCCTGGGCAAGAGCCATGAGAGGCCACAAAAATGACTCAGTCCCAACTACACATTCAGAATCAGCTGGATGCTTCTAAAATAAGTACCAGTGACAGACCCCTCTCCAAACCAATTAAATTAGATCCTCTGGGGTGGAACCTGGGCATCAATAGCTCAGATCTCCTTAGATGATTCCACTGCACCCAAGGCTGAGAACAGCTAGGCTCTAGAAACATGGAGGGAGAGAAAAAACAAAACCTATAAAGGCATTCAACCATGTGGCCTCTGACCCATGTCCACCACTCAAAGACCTGACCCCTAGACCAGGTCAGTCCCAGGGGTGTGCTTGAGGGATTCTGTTCCACACCCAATGGCTTAAGTCTCTCTGTACGGGTCTGAGAAGCTGGATCGTATATTCACCACCTAACCCAGGGTTCTGACATTAGAAAAGCCTCAAGCAAAACAAAAACAAAAACCCTCATACACAAACATGCAAAAATTCTCTCCCAATGAGGTGGAGGAGAAGTGCCTGAGGCAGAGATACCACAGACAAACGGTTCCTGTAGCTCACTGCTCTCCTCCTGCACAAATTCACCATCATGGAAATGAAGCCTGGGAGTAAGATCTCAGTGCCTCCCATCTATGATCTAGATGTGATTACATCACAGAATGACATTTTCAAATTGAATGTACAGCTCAGAGCAAAGTCTCTCGACATCTCAAACAAGAGAGGATAGAAATTTATTGAATAACTATTCTTCACTCAACTTCACCCCACCCCACCCCCCAGGATATATCCAATGATCTTTGGCTAACCCAACAGGCCAGGCTTTTCCTGTTTTACTCTTCCATTTTTTATAAGGCTAAGTACCTTACCTTGAGTGCTGGATAACATGTCAGCTGGTCAGGCTTTTAAAACTCCCCATCTCTAATCTAACAGTTTTATACATCTCGTGTGATAACGGCAACCCCCAAAACCTCTAGCTTCCCTGGTAATTCAGGATGGAGTCAAACAGACTAGCATGGTCCCTGACACTTACTGGGTTTGTATCCCTGGGCACATTTTTAAATCCTAGTTTCGAGTATTGCCTGTCTCCTGGGGTTATTATGGGGATGGAATGAGATAACCCACGCAAAGCGCCTGGCACAGTGTCGGCCACCTCGTAAACACTCCACTCACCCAGCCGCCCTTCATGTGTTGTATTACGTATTACGCATCAAAGCCTATGCTAGGCACGATGGACACAGGGGTGCGTAAAATCAAACCTGATCCCTGCTTCCACGGAGCTCACAAACTAATTCTCAATAGATGCCAGCTGTCGTCATTTCAAGATGCTGAGATGGGGAATGATCCTCACACTGCGGAGAAAGAAATGGCGTGAGGGGTACAGCAAGGGTGTGTACCCTCTTACTTGGCTTGCGGAGGCCCAAATGGCAGGTGTGGGTAGTTAAGTTTCATGGAGAGACACAACGCAGCACTGAAGGGCCAGACAACGTTCTGACTTTGATCTAAACTTGAAATGACAGGGATGGGCGGGGTGGGGGCAGAGGCAGACTAAGATGGCTGACTTCCGGCTCCAAGAAGCCTTCCCAGGGCATTTTCATTTCACGCGAGTCAACTCGCCTCTCCGGGCTCTATTGTCTTCCTCTGCAAAAGGACAACGCTGTTCCAGATTATGTCTCAAGTCCCTGCCAGTTCTCCCATCTTCCAGTAAGAACAAGTGTGAGTGTTTGGGAGAGGGATCCCCCCCACCCACCCAAACAATGATGCTTCTGGTCTACGGGCTTTAAGATAGTAGTACTGAAAATGAGCCAAAGTTTCCACAGATCGAACTTTTTTTTTTTTAATTCATCTTCTTTCAAATGTTTATTTATTTTTGAAAGTGAGAGTGCAAGTGGGGAAGGGGCAGAGAGAAAGGGAGACAGAGGATCCAAAGTAGGCTCTACACCGAGAGCACAGAGCCCAATGTGGGGCTTGAACTCACCAGCCGAGAGACCGTGACCTGAGCAGAAGTCAGAACGCTCAACCCGCTGAGCCACCCGGGCGCCCTTCATGGACTGAACTTGTAAATAACATTAACAAAACCAGGTGCCTGTGGCCGAGGCTGGTCGTTACCTCCCCTGACGTTCGTGTTCCCTTTTCTTCTCCGAAACTGAACCCCAATTTCATTTGAAGTCTCGTGGTGCCCAGAGAAAAGATCTACTTCATACTTTCTCTCATGACTCCAGCTAGCATTTTACCAAATTCTGGTCAGTGGCATGTAAATTTATCTTTCCAGCACATCTTCTTAAATGGGAAAGGTCAGGCACTTTTTCTTCCTCTCGTGAACAGCAATGTAGGAGTAAAATGCTACTGAAATGGACAAAAGAGGAATTTTCAAAAGTCAGTTTTTTAAACAAACTCTCTACCTAAATATCACCATAACCCAGCAAGCAAGCCATATGCATTCTTTTTAGAGGATTAAAGTTAGTGGTTCTTACACCCTTGACACCTGCCAGAGGGAAAAATGCCATCATGGTGGGGCGCCTAGGTGGCTCAGTCGGCGGAGCGTCCAACTTCGGCTCAGGTCATGGTCTTACAGCTCATGAGTTCGAGCCCCGCGTCGGGCTCTGTGCTCAGAGCCTGGAGCCTGCTTCAGATTCTGTGTCTCCCTCTTTCTCTGCCCCTCCCCCACTCGTGCCGTGTCTCTGTCTCTCAAAAATAAACATTTTAAAAAACATGCCATCACGGTTACACTAATTGTAGGCTTTTTATTCAACATTCACAAATGTTTATGATTACTGAAGATTTTCAGTAATTATGATTATCGAAGATCCCATGTTCTCTTCAATCCTCTACGAAAACCAGCCCAAAATCTCTTGTGTTCTCAGTGACATTTTTATTAGGAAATGTAATGCAGTACCCCAAATAGAAAATTTTATCTACCTCTGTTTAAGAATTCCAAGACACATTTCCAGGATAAAACCATCCGTATCCAGGACACACAGAACCAGTAGGATATATAATATAGAGAGATTTATTTTAAGGAATTGGCTCCCGCCATTGTAGAGGCTTGGCAAGCCCCAAATCTGCCGAGGAGGCTGGCAGGCTAGAGACCCGGGAAAGAGCTGTCGTTTGAGTCCAAAGGCAGTCTGCTGGCAGAATCACCTCTGCTTCCAGGGAGGTCATTTTTTTAAATGAGGCTTTCAACTGAGTGGATGAGGCCCACCCACATCATGGAGGATATTTCACTTTACTCAGTTTACTGCCTTAAATGTTCGTCTCATCTACAAAAGCCCCTTCACAGAAACATCTAGAATAATGTTTGACCAAATAGCTGAGTGCATGGCCCAACCAAGCTGACACAAAAAATTAACCGTCATGACATCTTGGGTGGTTTTATTTGCAAAAATAATTAGAGTCTCTGTAGATCTGTCACAGGGGGTGTGTGGAAAGAGACCTCTGGAGGTCCTGTGACCTGGACGGACAACAGGACGCTCTACCTGAGAGACTGATCTTCAGCTCGTCTAGTCTTGCAGTGAATTCTCAGACTCTTCTGAGGTTGCTACCGGTTACACCTAGGGAATACCCATGCACATAGCCAGCAGAGCAACTAGAACGAGGCAGGTGGGTAGAGATATCCTGAATCCTTCCGTTTGCAAACAATCTGACCAATTCCCATCCCCATCAGACAGTATCAGAAGTAGGTGAGAAGTCCTGTGAGCCTTCAGGGCCAGAAGTTGAACAACCCCGCCTGGGAAGATGCCCCTGTGTGCCCCACACTGAGCCATCCACACACAGTTAAGTTTTCGTGCCATTTACCTACACTCAAGGAAATTGTATCGTCTGCCTATGTCTAGTGGGGTCTTCCAATCGAGGGGCTTGACAGCCTGTTTGTTATCAAACACAGCAGTAAATCCGCTATAGCAATAGCACTGATACCAAAGTCCAAGCCCATCCCCAAAGCACATGGTACCACCTTGCACATAAAAGCTTTAATGTGGGCTTAGAAACACTTCCCACGTTGTGTTAAATACATACCACACTATTCAAAAACATTAATCAGTGCAATCTGTTAAACAGATGCAGAGAGTAATAAACTGTCTTTTCAGTATAATCTTGAAATCACTTACTTCTGCAATGTTTTCCACCCCCAGGAATGTGAAACCTATAAATATCTTGTTAGAGCAAAATCATTTCCAATTTCTTGTCCAACAGCCCCCTACAATCCCTCAAAGTATTTGCGTTTTTTCCTAGTTGAGTAACAATTATCAATTCTCTGGAACATCAAGTTCAATTTTACTGGTGAAGGAGGGGGAGTAGAGAAGAAGATGGTAGGAAAGGAGGGAAGGAAGAAGGGAGAAGGGAAGAAAGGGAGGGGAAAGAAAGAGGGAGAGGGGGAGGAGAATGCATTTTAAAAGCTTCAAATCAGCCATGGGCTTGAATTAAGCGAAAAAGGCTATCTTCAGAATAATATGATCAAATTATAATACTTCTGACATACAAAGAAAAGCAAGCTTTCTTTGAAGTGAAAGTAGAATATTAACAAGACAAGAAAAATCAAGTGTGAGAATCTACCTATGAGCAAAAACTAGCACACTGTGGTTTCTAAAACACGCCTCTTGGGGCGCCTGGGTGGCGCAGTCGGTTAAGCGTCCGACTTCAGCCAGGTCACGATCTCGCGGTCCGTGAGTTCGAGCCCCGCGTCGGGCTCTGGGCTGATGGCTCAGAGCCTGGAGCCTGTTTCCGATTCTGTGTCTCCCTCTCTCTCTGCCCCTCCCCCGTTCATGCTCTGTCTCTCTCTGTCCCAAAAATAAATAAACGTTGAAAAAAAAAAAATTTAAAACACGCCTCTTGATTACCTCTTGTTTGGACACCATGATAGCTTAAAAATATTAGGAATAGTTCTGTGAGAGTGACAAAGACAGTCTTTTTAAGCAAATCACATACCTAGAAGAATGGAATTTGGTATACAGCCCATCCGTATTACTTTAAAATGAAGTAAAATATGATTCGCAAAATGATTTCACTTGACGAGGCCATTTTGCCAGAGTGAAAATGTGCAGGGCATTGTGCGCTCATCTTCAGCATGAGAAACGATGGCAAACATTATTGATTTAGAAACAACGCTACCTCTTCAGGTAAGCAAGATTTGAATTAAACAAAGAAATGCAGATTTACAAGTTACAGAATTTGGGTGTAAGAGCTGGAAGGTGTCTTGGTGACCAGCCTAGGTTCTTTGCTTTACAGACAGCTCCTTCCATTCTAGAAGGCTTACAAGGCTTATATGGCTCAACCAAGGCTAAATTAAGTAGCAAATCTGGCATTCAGCTCAAACTTCCAGACTCAAGTTCAATGCTCTTATGGTGGTGCTCCCCCAGGTGGTATTTTTGGTGTACTGTGCTCTGATTATTTGTGTCCTCAAAATTCGTATGTTGAAATCCTAACGCTCGTGGTGATGGAATGGGGATGTATGTGGGCCTTTGGAGGTGTTTCGCTTATGAGAGTAGAGCCCTCATGAATAGGATGACGGTTCTCTGAGGTTTCGGAGAGCTCCCTAGCCCCCTCCACCATGTGAGGACACCGTGAGAAGTCTCTGTTGTCTATAGGCTACCCAGGCGGTGCTATTTTGTGACAGCAGCCTGAAAGGATGAAGACAATATGTGAAGTACGTTTGGCAATTTACAAAGCACTCTCATCTAGAGGCTCTGCTGTGTCTGTTTCAATGAATACAATTCATGGTTACTAGTAACCACATACAAATCCAGTGTTTCACATCAACCTGATCAGAAGTAAAACCCTCACTGAGCACCAAACCAGGGAATGTAGAAGTAGGAGGTGCAGTTTTTTCTACCCAAAGAGCCACAAGCTACTTGAGAAGAGCAAAATACCACCTGAAACAGCACCAAAGTCATAATGGGATGTGGTTCAAATTATCAGTGTTAAATAAAGGATTTTGGAAAAGGTCCATGCTAAATATTAAACTGAATGGGTTGAGAGGTCCATCTCCAGCCACGAGAGAATAACTTCTGGAACTGGATGGAACCTTCGCTCAAAGAGACTGTTTCAGGGAGTTAGACAACAGGCACCCCAGTACTGTGATCCTTGAAAGAAGGGAAACAAATGAGATGAACCTTGTGATCCCCAATTTCTGTCTGGAGGCATTTACTAGATTCCAGTACACAGGGGGTAAATACAGAGGATGGGCTTATAGAGCTGTGAAGATAAAATCTGTGTTTGAGGAGTGCCTGGGTGGCTCCGTCAGTTGAGTGTCCAACTCTTGATTTCAGCTCAGGTCATGACCTCACGTTTCATGAGTTCGAGCCCCACAATGGGCTCTGTGCTGACAGCGTAGAGACTGCTTGGGACTCTCTGTCTCCTTCTCTCTCTGCCCTTGCCCCACTCATTCCCTCTCTCTTTCTCTCAAAAAATAAATAATTTCTTTAAAAAAAATCTGAGTTTGAGGAGGCTGAGATATGCAGCTCATAGGAAGAAGAAAGCTCTGTAGGAAAAGAGGACCAGAAATCTGCAGACAGGTCCGTGTCTTTGGCTCTAGACTAAGCTACATCATCATAGCATGAAACTCCATGAGCCAGGCAAAGAATAAACAGGGAAACAGTTACCAGGGTCCTGTTAGCTGTACAAATATCAGGATTCTCACAGGGAGAATGGGAGATGGTCAAGATTAGAACAACTCTGGTGGAAAGAACTCTTTCAGCCCCGGGACAATTCCCTCCCTTAGGAAATGGGGCTATACTAGCCCTGGTGGAAAGGTATTCTACCTGCCCTATAAAAGCTCTAAAAGCCCCAGAAGAGTCAAACTGTCAAAGATGAAAGGAAAACCAGAAATCACGCAATTGTATTTGGAGACTTTAATGTTCCTCTCTCAGTAATTCATAGAACATGTAGACAGAAAATCAGTAAACACACAGAATTCTTAAACAACACAATCCACCAACATGACTTAATTAATATTTGGAAAACATTGCAGCCAATCACTGAAGAGTATGTACTGTTTTCAAGGGTACATTGACTAAGATAAGTTGCATTGTGAAACTAGTCTAGATACGTTTAAAATAACTGAAATCCAACAGAGCGTATTCTTTGACCACAACAGAACTAAGTATCAATAATAACAACAACAAAATCTGGAAAATCCTCAAGTATTTGGAAATGAAACACTTCTAATTAGCACAAATGTCAAAAAATAAAAATAAAATGGAAATGAGAAAACATTTCGAACTGAATTAAAAAAAAAGACATCATGACATAAGGTGTTGCTCGGTGTTTTAGACAAAATTTTATAGTATTGAAAGTCTGTGTTAAAAAAAGATGGCGACCCAAGCATCTAAGCTTACATCTTAAGGAGCCAGAAAATGAGTGCATTAAAACCCTAAGTAAACAGAAGAAAACAGAGGTACAAGCAGCAATCAAAGAAATAGAAAACAAAGAAACAATGGGAAAAAATTTAAGAAACCAAAAGCTGGTTCTTTGAAATATAAATAAAATTGACAAAAATCTAACTACACTAACAAAGATAAAGAGAGAGAAAGCACAAATTGGCCATATTAAGAACACCTTATAGACAATAAAATAAGGAAACATTATGAACAGGTCTATGCCAATAAATTAGACAATTATACGAAACGGACAAATTCCTTGAAAGGCGCAAATGGCCAAAACTAACACAAGAAATGTAGAAATTGGAACAGCCCAGCTTCTGTTAAGGTCTCTCAGTCCCCAATCCCTCTTCTTGACCTGCTTTGTGAGACTACAGCTGGGCCCTAGAAACATGTCTCTCTTGTTGGGTAGCAGAGAGGTGCTGGAGGAAGAGCTTGCCGTCCTGTCCCAGGGTGTTTTCCCTCCTTGCACCTGTGGTGTGTGGCCACTGGGAGCATTTGGCACACTGTGACTCACCCCTTCCAGGAGGGCTGGGACGAGCAGTGGTATTCACCCTCCAGTGATGTTCCCCAACAACCCCCGTGGTTTCCCAGAAGTTTCACCAGCACCACAAAGGGGTAACTTTCTAGGGAGTTTCAGGGGCAGCCCAGGAGGCAGCTTGTCTATGTTCCTCACACACCCCACAGGGTGGTTTCCTGCCTGTCAGCCCAGGATTCAGCATCTCAGCAAACTTCTATGCCATCCACAGCCACACCATCTCTACTAGACCGAGTCTCAGCTTTGCAAGGAAGCCCTCGTCCAAATTTGCCCCTTCCTTGAGTACTCTGCCCTTGCCGATAAGTGGCCGGTCTCTATACCCACTATTTCTGTAACCTTTGGAATTCTCATTACCCCTTAGTAGTTAATCCCATTACCAGTTAATAACTTCGTTTTTTCTGGTGTGGCTTCTGTCCTGGACTGTGACTGATACCAGTGATAGAGTCTAAGATAGAAGAACCTCACAGAGTGTTTCAGAAGATAAAAAAGGTAAGGAAGGGACACTTCCCAAATGATTTTATGAGGTTGTTACCAAAACCAGACAAAAATAGAAAAACAAACAAACAAAAAAATAAAAAACTGGACCGACATTCTGCATAAATGTAGACATAAAAACCTTTAACCAAATATTGGCAAATCAAATCCACTAATATATAAACGAAGAAATAAACCCCACTTGTCATGTCAGGAACACAAAGTTGCTTTAATGTTTGAAAATCAAACAAAATGATGTACTATCTTAATAGAAGAAAGGAGAAAAATCATTTAATCACTTAATGGTGAGACATTTTCCCCCTTAAGATCATGAAAAGGCAAGAATGTCTGCTCTTCCCACTTTTTCTCTACGTTGTTCTGAAGTCCCAACCAGTGCAATAAGGCAGAAATAAAGCAGACATATTGCAAGAGAAGAAATCCTATCTGTTTCACAGATGACACTGTGTAGGTAGAAAATCCTAAAGAATTTACAAAAAAAAAAAAAAAAAAGCTAGTAGAATGAGTAATTTAGCAGTGTGGTTGGATTGCAGGTCAACAGAAGAAAAGCAAGTGTATTCTGAAAAATGTGTATTGTAGAAATGTATTGTGATGCACACAACAAACAACTGAGAAATGAAATAAAAAATATCATTCACAACAGCATCAAAAAATCACGAAATAATAAATTTAATAAAATACGTGAAAAACCTGTACCCTACAGAAAACTACAGAAATGGCTCAAATTATGGAAAGCCTAAAAATGTGGAGATGGAACATGTTCATGGATTGAAGGGCCAATATTACAAAGATATCCATTCTCTCCAAATTGATCTGCAATTTTAATGTAATCCCAAATAAAAATCGTGGAAGCTCTTTGCAGAAATGTACAAGGCGAGTCTAAAATATATATGGAAACTTCGCGTTTACCTGGATTAGACAAAACAATTTTGAAGAAGTTGGGAGGATTTAAACGGAGTTCCACACTGACTCTCAAGCTACTGTAACGAAGACAGTGTGGCATTTGCCTAAGGACAGCTATGTAGATCAATACAACAGAATGGAGAATTTATTTCTGGAGGTACACAGTGATAGGCAATTGATTTTTCACAAAGGATAGTGTTTTCAACAAATGATATTGGAAAAACTGAATATCCATACAGGAAAAAAAAAAAATGAATGTCAAACCTCACACCTCTCAGCATATGCCAAAAAAAATGCAAAATGGATCACAGACTGAATATAGAAACTAACTTATACAAGAAAAAAAGGGTAAGATCCTTATGAATTTAGAATAGACAAAGATTTCTTAGGATGCAAAAAAAAAAAAAAAAAAAACCCACAAACAAGCAAAAAAATCAACCAACCAAACAACGGAAAAACAAAACCACCTACCATAAAGGAAAAAAATAAATAAACTGCACTTCCAAATCAAAATTTTGCATTCTTGAAATGATACATACTTGGAGAAAACAATTTATAAAACATATATCTGAGTTTTAAAATTGCATCTGAAATATACAAAGAGCTCTTAATAAGACAGGAAACCTAATTTTTAAAATGAGCAAAAGGTACACAGACATTTCACAAAAGAAAATACATGAGTGACACAGAAGTCCGTGAAAAGATGCTCAACGTCTCACGCACTGCCACACACCCACACACCTGAAATCAGGCGGAGTAACAACATGAAGCTTTGGCGAGAGTGTGAAGCAACTGCAACTCTGAAACACTCTGCTGGGAGTGTAGAATCATACAGTCATTGTGGGAAACAGCTTAGCAGCTTCATGTAAAGTTATACAGACACTCCCCTAAAGATCCGGCAATTTCACTCTTTGGTATTTATTAAGAAATGAAAACACACGTCCACACAGAGACTCGTACACAAATGTTCGTGACAGGTTTATTTGCAACACCAGAAAGTGGGAGAAGGGGATGACAAACGGTCGCAGAACCATACAGTGGAATATTCTTTGACATAAGGAGCAAACCGTCGATATAAACAGCAACATAGACAAATCTCAAGGCATTCTGCTGAATGAAAGAAACCATTCAGCCAGGACTACATAGTGGATGATGCCACTTTTATAACGTTTTAGAACAAGGAAAATTTATCAGCATCAATAGAAGTCAGATCGATGGTTGCCTGAGACGGGTGCGGGTGAGAGGAAATTACGATAGGTGCACATGAGAACTTTCTGGGGGTAACAGAAATGTTCCACATCTTAGTTGGGGTGTTGGTTTTGTGGGTATTTCCACCTACCAAGGCTCACTGAACTGTACACTTAAAATGAGAACATTTTATCGTATGTGAATTCTGCCACAATAAAGTTAACTTAAAAACATACGTAGAGACCGGAATGGAAATCACTTAAGACTTGGTTTTAATTTAAAATTTTTCTCTGTAACCTGATTTATTCTAATATTTACCTTCTTGTCTTATTATAATAGAAATACACAACTTTGTTAATTTCACCTATGTTGAACTATTACAAATTCCAAAATTGCACAATTAGTCCAGTGAAGCTCTGAACTTTCATTATAAAGAATTCCAGAATTTACTTTATCGACATGAATGATGTGAGTTGTTTCTAGGATGTCTATTAATGCTTAGATATCAATTACACTGCATGAGAAATATGCTCCCCATACTTAAATACAAACACATTTGTACTTTAATGAAATAAATGCATCGAATCACACAATATTAGAGAATGATCCAATTCTATGTACCAGCAGAAGCTTAGTGTTCCCCTTCTTCCGAGAGCAAAGACAAAATAATTTGTTAGCTGTTTTAGTCTGTCATCAGTGACACACAAGACAGACCACGAAAGGCACAATGAGATAAGACACAAGAAAACTGCTACATCTTGAGAGCCACGTGCAGCACTGGCTAGGTGGGATTCTCTTCTTCCTTCCAGCCACCTGGGAAGATGTTCTCAGAGAGTTTTATGGGTTACACGACTAAAAGCTGGATCTAAAAGACTTAAAAACTGCAGATAACCCAATTAATCTGCTCATATTTATTACTGCAGAAGTAGCTTTAGAGGTAGTTTATTAATGAGGCATTTTTCAAATCATCCACTCATCTATCATTCAAAAGCATCATTGTAAAAAGGAAAAGAAAAAATACTCTTTATAGAGTGTAAGATTAACATGTTGAAGTGGTTTTCAAAAAGCAGCACTTCCAGTGTTCTTCAGCTCCCTCTGGGGCGGCATTACCTCCAGACGAGGCCCTCAGCTCAGTCAGACACACAGTCCACCTCTGTGAAGATCAAGTCACTGCCCTCTGCACGAGCCCTTGCACACAAGATGAAGAAAGCGAGCTCAGCATTAAAGCCAAGGCTTCAAGGTGTGAACCACCCAAACCACCCCTAACAACAGGACCCCTGTACAGCTTGAACTTTAGGGGCCATATCGGGTAATGTTACAGATTCACGTGTTTCCCCTCGGCATTAGTTTTAAAAATATCTTCCAGAAGATCAAGCAAAAATATATTTCTCTCCCCACTTACTCTTCACTATTTTTAGTCTCTGAGAGGCTCATGTATTGATCCATCAAGGCAAGAATTGGCTCTGAACCAAAACCAAAAAGAAAGAAAGAAAATCCAAGGAGTGTTCTACGGTGCTCTGTGAATATTAGCTTGTGGCTTCCACATGAAAGTTGTCAAACTGTGCAAATTCAAAAGAGTGAGTTCCAATCGCGGCCCAGCCATTCTTCGGGAAACTCACAGGGATATTCTTCCAGACAGACTTGCCATTCAACGTGCCAGAGGAGAAACGGCCCTGGAGGAAAGACAAATGTACCCCTTGAAGACGTATGAAAATGATCCTCTGAGGTCTGTTTCTTAATACGTGTGGCCAATCTATTCCGTGGAGCGAACATCCTTCTCACTTAAGACCATGGCAAAACACAATTCCACAAGTTTGAGCGCAAGTTTGAAATACAGAAAAAATTCTCTGAGGAAATTCTTATCTACTTATGTAAATAGTTTCCGAAGCACAAGGAATAAATGCCTTGATATTTCCTTGTCCCCCACCAAAATGCTCTAAACCAACAGAAATGTAAAACTTTTCCTAACATTGTAAAGTTTTAAACAAAAGTCCACTGAAAGAAAGAAACATTTGTAATTTGCAAGTACGTGCATGCTCACGTGTTGTGGCTAACGGCCACCAGCTTTTCAGACGTGACTACCGGAGCCAAAGCTTCCGTTTACCTAAATCCGTTTTGTTCCATGTACAAATTATCACCTCGAAGTCATATGGAGAGCCCACCCTCAAGTTATAAAACTAGGAACCGTCAGTTAAACTGATGTTGGGGTGGGAGGGTCAGGGGTAAGAAGGGAGACGTCCAGAGAAATGAATGACTTACTGGTCACCGACACAGAAAGACCAAAATAACTCCCTCAGATAGTGGCCATTCCTACCTAGCCAAGTGCCTGGCACACAGGGGAAAATAAATGCCAGCTCTTGTCATCATTATTATAGCACGTTTACGAGCGTATCAACTGCAGCTGAACATTTAAAAGTAGCTAATTTCAAAGGGTGAAGAGCTAACGATCCAAAGCACTGGGCTACGGATCAAAAGAAAACCTGTTTTTAGGTCACAGAATTGCAGTTCAATGCGTGTTCGTTTCGCCCTTTCATGTTACGGAGGGAGATACTGAGATGTGAGATTAAAAGTCAAAATCAGATTCACCAGCAGAGCTACAACTTGAATCATAGCTGCCCAACTCCACATTCAGGGCCGCACATATTCCCACCAGCACACGCATGCACAGCCACACGCGTGCACAGCTACCCACAGCTCTCAAAGTGCTCACTGAACACCTTCCGCCGCTCGGCCAACAGGGGGTATTAACACTGAGCCAATACGTAGTCATAGCACGCAAGCATACATCACCTCCTCCTCCCCACCCCTGCCCTCTGGCCGCTGGGCTGCTCCACACACGAGGCCGGTCACCAGCAGGGTCCCTCCCACGAGGCCTGTCACCAGCAGGGTCCCTCACACGAGGCAGGGTCCTCTGCTCAAGGTGCTCTTCCCATCGGGCAGGGCTCAGCTCAAAGTGCACCAGCTCCGAGAGCGCTTCCCCCGCCTCTCTACCTAGACACTCTGGACAGTGGAGCTCGTTCACCTCACTGTCCCGTTTTGTCTTCACCATGTGACTGACTGATTTGGGTTTTTTACCATCTCAGAACCAGAGGCAGCCATCTATGGCCCACAAGCCAGCCACCTGTTTCTATACATAAAATGTTATCGGAACAAAGCCACACGCGTCCATTTATCTACTGTCCGTGGCTGCTGTCTCACTACAAAAGCAGAGTTGAGTAAAGTTGCACAGACTACATGGCCCACGAAGCCTAAAATATTTACTGTCTGGCCCCTTACAAAGGGTTTGCCAACCCCTGCCCTAGAGAATACAGGCTCCAGGAGAGCAGGAACCGTGTGTGTCTTCATTACTGCTGCATCCCTTACCACCTAGAAAAGGACACATAACAGGTGTTTCATAGAAATGTGTGGAATGAAAGAATAAGACACATTTAACCCCAAACAACCTTACAGAAGTTATGTCCCTTTTACAGACCAGGAAATAGAAGCTCAAAGAAATGAAAAAACTTTCGGGGAGTCAGGATGCATCAGCAAGGAAATATGAATGCTGCTCTGCTTGGTTCAAACATGCCTACTGCTAAGACTCGAGTCACAAAGTGCTTACCATGTAGCAAGTACCGTACCAAACGCTCATATATATGATCTCATTTGATCTTTGTAAGAAGGATGTGATATTATGGATATTCCTGATATTATGGACGGGAAAACAAAAGCTGAGCAACATAAAACACTTGCAGGTGGAACATAGTAAGGCTTCAGTCTATCGCTCTAACCACCTCCTCAGTAGTGCTGAGAAGCAGTGAAAGAGGACCAAGGACAAAATGATATAAAATCCTCCTAAATGCTGGTCTCGGTGATGGTAAAAGGAGGAAAACGAACACTGAAGCTGGCCTCACAGTGCTTTCAGTCTGATACACAGCCTGTGGGCTAGTTTCAAACCAGATCTGTAACCGGTAAAGCTGTCGTCGTCTGTGATTATGGATCTACAGTGGGGAGAGAAACACGATAGGAAGAGGCAAGCTGAGGGACAACTGGTTATTTTAACTGGAAAACCATGACCTTCATAATTTCGCTAATGCCGGTACCTGGCATGTAGGTGACCAATGAAAGACTTAAGTAAAAAAATATAAAAATCCTCCTATTAGCTGTAATTTGGAAAATGGATCATCGAACAAGATGTTGTTTTGCTTTGCCTTTTCATTCATGCAAAAAACTATTTGCCAAGTGCTCTTCAAGGACTGGGAATTTAGGATGAACAAGAAAGGCAAGGCCCCCGTTCCATGGAGCTTACGCTCTAGCGGGAGACATACCCACCAACTCACACAATAAAGAAAAGCTGGGGCGCCTGGGTGGTGCAGTCGGTTAAGCGTCCGACTTCAGCCAGGTCACGATCTCGCGGTCCCTGAGTTCGAGCCCCGCGTCAGGCTCTGGGCTGATGGCTCAGAGCCTGGAGCCTGTTTCCGATTCTGTGTCTCCCTCTCTCTCTGCCCCTCCCCCGTTCATGCTCTGTCTCTCTCTGTCCCAAAAATAAAAAAACGTTGAAAAAAAAAATTTAAAAAATAAAGAAAAGCTAAGCGGTACAAGGCGTGTGAAGAACTCAACCAGGAGACGGGGGCTTGATCAGACTGCAGAGTGGGAGGAGGCCTTGAAGTGCCCAGAGTTGAAACTCGAGAGGGAAGCCGGGTGCTCCCGGCCGACGGAACAAGAGACGGTGGGGCTGGGGGTGGCGCGGGTGTTACATCTGCAAAATCCCCGCCTGTTCCAGTGGCGAGACCGGAGCTAATTTCTAGAAGTTACAAATCACTTTTTATTAAAGAGATGCCAGAAGATACACCTCGAACAGTTCAGAGTGATTGTATCAGAGGCACAGGACAACGCATGGGGTGAGGAGGAAGGAACAAGCAGGGGCCCAGAAGGCACCTGTTTTCAACAAGCCCTTCTGATTTTCTTACCCTGTCTACAAAGCACCTGAGAAAAATTAAGGACATTTATTTTTTAAATCCCTTTCATGGTTTCAAAAAATTCAAAACATTGCTAAAAATAAGCCTAACAAGAAGTATGCAAGAACCACTAAATAAAACTGGAGGACACAGTGGCAAATGCAGCCTGTTCTTGTCCTCATGGTCTTGCGGGGGGGAAACACATCATTCTAAAAAAAAAAGTTGGTTTTGCCCAAATTGATGTATAAATTTTCAACGTAATACTGGCTGCATTTTTCATGGAATCGAAAAGATGTTTTAAAAGTTCACATACAAGAAATAAATATACTTTTTTTTTTTTTAATTTACAAAGGATAATTTGGAAAAAGAAATCATGAGGGACTTGCCCTCGGGGGCATCCATTCACTCACTCGCCAGAATTCACCAGGCTCTTGCTCTGATGGCAGACGTGCCAGGAATGCCGGAGAGCCAGCAGTGTTTGGTGAAAGAGGCCTGTCACTGAAGGAGCCATTGTCTAGTGAAGGGAGGAGGCAAGGGCAAAAACCATCAGCAGAATCTGTGTGATGTCAGGAGGTAAGAAAAATAAACTGGCGGGGGGGGGGGGGGGAGGAGAGGGACACAAAAGGAGGTGGGTGCTATTTTATATAAGGTGGTCAGGAAAGAACCTGAAGGAAGTAAAGGGGTAAACTGTGTAATCAAGTGTTTTATTTATTTATTTTTTAATGTTTATTTATTTTTGAGAGACAGAGAAAGAATGTGAGTGGGTTAGGGGCAGAGAGAGAGGGAGATACAGAAGCAGAAGCAGGCTCCAGGCTGTCAGCACAGAGCCCGACGCGGGGCTCGAACTCATGAGCCGTGAGATCATGACCTGAGCCACAGTCGGACGCTCCACCGACTGAGCCACCCAGGCGCCCCTGTAATCAAGTGTTTTAAAGAGTGATACTGGATAAGACAAAGCACTATAAAGAACAAAGTTCAGAAAGAAGCCTATGCACATGTGATGATTTGTTACATCAAAGAGTTAGCCTTCAAATCATAGACAAAAGGACGGTCTGTGGTAATAAATGATGATGGCTATCCATTCGTTTAAAAAAATTATATTGGGATCTTCCCCTTATGATTCACAAATAAATTCCAGATGTATTAAAGACTCCAACAGGAAAAAAAAATCCTCAACTTTGTTTAGTTTAGAGGAAAAGAAATGTTCCTAACCGTGAGAAAGGTGCAGGCTTTGTTAAATAAAACATAAAAGCACTGAAAAAAAAGTGAAATACTTGACAGCACCAAAATTTAAAACTTCTATCTGCGAAACATACCATTAGAAATTAAAACACACAAGACACAAAAAATATTTGTAACATAAGTAACAGAAAATGGATGACTACTCAAAATAGGGGCACCCGGGTGGCTCCGTCAGTTGAGCATCCGACTCCGGTTCAGGTCATGATCTCACGGTTTGTGAGTTGGAGCCCCTCGTCTGGCTCTGTGATGACAGCTCAGGGCCTGGAGCCTGTTTCGGATTCTGTGTCTCCCTCTCTCTCTGCCCCTCCCCCACTTGTGCTCTGTCTCTCTCTGCCTCTCAAAAATAAAATAAATGTAAAAAAAAAAAAAAAGAAAAAAGAAAATGGGTGACTACTCAAAATATACCATAAATTCATATGGATCCATCGGAAAAAGAAAACACAGTAAGAAAATGAGGAAAGAATATGAATGGGTAACTTCAGAGAAGAGAAAAAATATATATACAAATAGCCAATAAACATAGTAAGATGTGCAACCTCCCTAATTATCCGGGAAATATAAATCACGTCAATTAGTTTGAAAAAAATCTTTAAAAATAGGTAATATATTATAACTGCTATAAAAGTGGATACAGCTTGGCTAGCAATAAGGCAGTATCTGTCAAGATTGTAAACATAATTCCATTTCTAAACATCTGCCTGAACAAACACCAGCATGTGTGCACCCCAGGAGGCATGTAAAAGACCCCTCCCCTCTACCTGCAAGGAAAGCCAGCCCATCCTGCCTCCATTCACCAGAAGAGGAAAGAACGGGGAACAAAGTTGTGCCATCGAGTGTGGCAGAGTTAAATAAACTATGCCACACACAAACCAGATGTTCAAAGCCTACTGTTACTGCCTGGAAAATGTTACTGTATCATTTTTTGGTGGTTGGGCAAGAGATGAGAACAATTTCAAAAAGTTATCTGAATTCCGTATTTTACTGCTTGTTGTAACCTAAATCAAATTATGACAGAATTACAATGGCAGAGAGCAGTAGTATATTACACAGAAGAATTTTCTACACATCCCTTGAATGCGTGTCCATCAAGAACTCACGATTACTCAGCAATTTTGACAAGTATTTTTAGACATTCTTATCCCACGATTTATCTGGTACCTTCCATGACAAAAAAATACTCATGGAAACCAACTTCTAAAAAATTGTACTTCTCTCTGAAAACCAAATTAGTCTCAACCACCGAAAATAAATTTATGTGATTTTGCTTATATCTATAAGCTCCAATTAGAATCTTGGTTCAGGCCAACTTGGAAAAAAAATAAATCAATTATTGACTATTTACCAACTACTCCCGAGTTGAAAAAAACAAAACCAAAATTTAAAAAAATCGTGGGGTGATAAAGTCAACAGTTGATGGTTCTCATACAGGTTTACCCTGACATATACTATCACCCTAGAGTCTGCTGGTATCCCAGCAGATTCTCTGCCTATTTCCATCACTGTATTTATCACACTTTTCCCCCTCTCATTTGAGGACAGAAAATGCTAGAAAAGCACAAGAAAAGAATATTTTACCTCCAGGTATTCTGATCAGCAATACTTACCTTAATAATTAATGTGAGCGTATACCATCTTTTCGCTGTAACGTCAACATGTCCTAAAGCATATATGATCCATCCAGCTGCAACACACAAAGATTATCCTAATTGATATATTTTTAAAATCTAAATCACAGAATCACATAGCTCAGTGGGGATTCTCGGGAGGCATGTGTATGCAGTAAAGTAAGCCTTAACAAAGATCCACATTTCCAGATCTACTACTGATTTAAAACAAAACATCCTTCATTCGGGCATGCATTCCACAAGCACGTACTGGGAGCCTACTCTGAGACATATATCATATGTGAGTTCACGGGAGAACCAGTGAAATAAATTTACAAACCATCCCCAGTATAATGTGTTGGCTTCTACAGTTCAGGCGTAGGTTTATACTTGACTGGACTGGACATAAAGAAAAAAGAGTGGTAGTCAAAGGTCAGCGTAAGATTTCGAGCTAGTGTAACTGCTTACATAGATAGAGCGTGAACTGAGAATTAGAGAGAGAAAACAGTTAATCTGGGGATAAAGAATAAATCTGGGGATATGTTCTATCTGAACGGCTGAGAGAAAGCAGATGAGATGTTGAGTGGGCAGTTTAAAACACAAGAACAGGGGGGACTAAAGACGCAGATTTAAATCATTCATTAAATAATTAGTTCTAATTCTACCACCAACTCATTTTGAGACTTTGGGAAAATCGATTAACCTCCCTGGTTTGGACTGGTTTCTGGTTTGGAAAATCAGTGAGGAATGTTCTAGATGGGTCATGCTATGATTCTGCAATTCCTACTCTGGTGTCCTTATTACCCACTCTTTCTTCATTACTTGTGGAGCCCTTTCCACCTAGCAAGAGGCAAAGAGTAACAAACTATAGGAGAGAAGATTTTTTTCACTAATGCAGGACAAAGTCAAGAGACCGAGAATCCAGAAGAGGCAGCACCAATACAGTCTGTTTCCACAGAGCAGGGGGCACCAACACCACAGTGAATTAGACAGAATTCAACATGGACACACTCTAAGCACCTCTCCTGAATAAGATGCTATTCTACATAAGACAAGGGCTGTTAAGATGAATGAAAAGTGTCAAATTATTAACTACATTGGGAAACGGGCTATCTCCATTTTTAAAAAATGTTTATTTATTTTTGAGAGAGAGAGAAGGAGAGAACATGAGTGGGGGAGGAACAGAGAGAGAGAGAGAGAGAGAGAGAATCTCAAGCAGGCTCCCCTGACGAAAGAGAGAAGGAGAGAACATGAGTGGGGGAGGAACAGAGAGAGAGAGAGAGAGAGAGAGAGAGAGAGAGAATCTCAAGCAGGCTCCCCAGTGTCAAGGCAGAGTCCGATACGGGGCTCGAACTCACAAACCTTAAGATCATGACTTGAGCGGAAATCAAGAGTCAGACTCTTTACCTACTGAGCCACCCAAGCGCCCTCAGGGTATCTCCATTTTAAGCAGACCAACCCCTCTCCTTCTACTTCCCTAAGCATACCAGCACATTCTTATAGTCTTGCTTTTTACTTACGGTGTTTCTTGAGCATTCTCTCCCCACTACGTCCACATCACCCCAGGCTATGCAAATCCTATCCTGACCGCCTAGCTCAGCTCCACCTGAAAGAGCTCTACACAACCTTCTTTTCGACAGCTGCCTCTCTATGATTTTGAATCATTTGGTGTTGGCTCAAATGTGCTGAATCTCTTCCCAAATAGATGTCCAAGCACCTAGAGATGAAGCTCTCTCATCACACAGTAAGAAGCTCACAGCATATTTCAGAGTAAGTCATGCGCTACATACAGAAGAAGTCACTTACCTAGGTCACCTGTAACTTTGTAGGTTCCATTTGCAAAAATCCAGAAGAAAACTCCTCTAGCGCTTCTAATCAAGATACCACCTTTATTTACTCTTCCCGCAATGAACACGCCTCCCTTCTCAGGAGTCTCTATGTAAACATCACACCTCACAGTCAGGTTGGACCTGCAGAGTGAAACTGTTCATTAGCACCTTTTATTATGCCACTCCAGGTAAGGCACAAATGTGTCATTTCACAGCCACATGCCTCCAAACTTCTAATTGAGGTGAATATGTGACTTGCTAAGTCTGTGTTTGTGGCAGGGATGGGCTTCAAGAATCTTCATTGATGGGGAAAAAAAAAAAAAAGAATCTTCACTGATAACAGTTTTAAGTTTTATGTGACTAAAGCTAAGCCATTTCGTTGCCTCTTTCAGTGAGTTACTAGAAAATAGTATTTACGGTTTTTAAGTCTCTTAAGAACACATTTCTTGGGGTGCCTGGGCGGCTCAGTCTGTTGAGCATCCAACTCTTTCAGATCAACTCATGATCTCACAGTTCATGTGTTCGAGCCCCGCATCAGGTTCTATACCCACAGCATGGAGCCTGCTTGGGATTCTCTCTCTCTCCCTCTCTCTTTGCCCCTCCTGCTCTCTCTCTCTCTCTCAAAATAAGTGAATAACTTAAAAAAAAAAAAAAAAAACACATTTCTGATCTATGATAAAACAACTTGTCAACCTAAGAATATAATGTTAAAAGAAGCCTTTTTTCCCCATAGGAATGCATAAAAGGTCTGTTTCCATACAATTCTGAAAAAAAAATTACTAAATTTCCATCTGCTAAGAGAAGCAGTGAAGACAAAAGCTTGGAGCCCCTAGGAGAACATACTTTGGAGCTAATATTTACCTTTAACTCAAGCAAGACTTAAAAACCCCAGAAGAAAGATCTAAAGGTGTTTCTCTGCAAAGACAGAGGCAACTCTCCTGACACTACAGCAGGGGTTTTCAAATTTGAGCAGCACTGAAATTGCCTGGAGGGCTTGTGAAAGTCAGTCTGTCAGCCCCAGCCCACAGCTTCTGACTCAGGTGGGTTGCGACGGGCTCTTGAATCTGCATGTCTAGCAAATTCCCAGGTGATGCCGGTGCCACTGGTTCAGGAATCCTACTCTGAGAGCCATTTTCCCCTACAGAGCATCCCTGTCCCTATAGGGACAGTAAAACCCTGGCCCGGCATCACTGATCAACAGGGGCACATCAAAGGAGAGGAAATTCAGCCAACCAGCTACTACAGCTTTAACAGTGAGCTCTGCTCCAGGCTTCTTTTATAAACCCTACTAGATGCCTTCTGCAATGATACAACCACCCCAAGCCAAAATGATCTCTGAAAATAATTTACCTCCTACTCAAACTTGAACTGCGAACAGGAAAGTAAGCATGCACAAAGCCAAGTAATAAGGCAAGCAATTTAAAAGAAAACTAAGAAGTCAAGAAATGTATTTTGGAAGCGGGGAAAGTTAGATCTAGAATTATGTGGCTTTCACACTTCTCAGATTCTTATCAGTGAATTTCGCACAATAAAATTTTACTCTGTAATGAAAAATATAAAAGAAGTAGCTACAACAGGCACACAACAATCAGGAAAATCCACGTTGAATCGTCTAACCAAAGCTGGGCTACTTTACAGAAAAGTCCAATGCAAAGTAAACAGAAGCACCGTCTCTCTTGTACATCCTCCCCAGCAGAGGGAGCTGGTCTCTCTACAGACTGTCACCAGCAGGAAACTACTAAGGATCAGAAGTGCTCCATACATCCCCTACCTCTGTTCTGACTCATCAGAAGTGTGAATGTGTTACAGCACCACAAACTTACTCTATTTAGAGTCAGGGCGGGAGAAGATCTAACCTCCTTTGTTTACATCACATTCCAGAATAGAGATTCCCCAGACAGAACTTGCCGGCAATTTTACAGCGAATGAAGGAGAATAAAAGCATGGTCTGGTCTTCCACAGCCACAACCTCTTGGTCATGCTAAGGGCACAAAAACCAGCCTGTGCATTAAGCAAACTTAACCAAAGGGATGCAAAGCTGGGATGTGTGCAGTGAGAGGTCATTTTGTGGACCGTCCGCAGATCCCAACCAAAGCTCGCTAATACGATGAAAGTCTTGAGTAGCCTCAGGAAAGCCTATCCTCCATAGTCAAATTACTGGGCTGGGACTCAACTAAACCTAAGTATGAGAGGGGAAGTCCCACCACAAATACGGTCCTGAAGAAATGATGGCTGTGCACACACTGAGAAACGAGTTTCTAAAACAGCACTATAGGTAAACCACACTCATCCCCCGCTCGTCTTAGGAAGAAGACAACGATTAAAACAAAGCAGTGAGGTGTAGTCCAAAGAGATGAGCTACGGCACCAGACAGTCCTGGCCTCTCACCCTAGTTCTAGAACTTACAAGTATAGGATTTCAGGCAAATGTTACCCGGAAGTCTTGGTTTCTTGATCTGTAAGGTGGGGAGGATGATAGCTCTGCCACAGGTAGTTGTGGGAAGTATGACCCAGTTTTCCTTCCCTCCTTTCCCCACGTTAGAGGGAGTCGCAGCCAGAAAAAAAGAAATGAGCATGGGACTTGTGGGGAATCTCTGAACAGACCTGGCTACCTTGAATCCAGGAGGAAATACTGGGAAAGAGTACATAATAAATAGGATGAGCCCAAATGTGAAAGGGTCTTGGAAGTCAGACACAGACGATGAGATCTGATTCGGTAGCTGAAGGGAGTCACTGCAGATTCCTGAGCAGGGAATCACACAATGAAAGCAGGGCTAAGAACGATGAAAACGATGCCTCTCGACAGGCATCACTGCTCTCTCCTGGTTCTTTCTCTCTCAGACCCTGTGGCTCTTTCCCTCTCTCTCCACTTTCCCCCTCCACCTCTCCCCACCTCCTTACCCACTGCAGCAGGAAAGAGGAGTACTGCCATCTCAATACATAAAATCTTCAAAGTTATGAATACTCTCGGTTACTCTTTGGATGGTGCTCGATCTCATCTCTCTACTATAATTAAGGAGTCTCTCGGTATTTCTAGAGTCCCAGCCAGAAATAAGAGTTTGGGTTCAGAGACAGCCAATCCTCCGTAGTACTCTAGGGCAGGCGAGGGGGAATGACAGTAAAGGCCGATCTGCTTCTCACTATTGCCATCTACCGTCACCTGGTAAACAGATTTTCCACGAAGGCTAAAACAGTGTAAGTCTAGAATGGATCCAGCAGGTGGCAACCCCAGATCAACAAATGAACTCTCCAGCAAATCCACAAAAACCCCACAAATCACAATGCCTATTTATAAATAAATCTTCAATTATAACTGGGTCCAAAAGTCCGCAATTTTTATACTAAAATCAATCTGTTCCAGCAACAATCACTATTAAATTGAGCAAATCTGAGGGAAGGACACTGAGGCATCATAACCGTGGCTTGTGGTCATGATATTCAGCAATTATCACACACTTATTAGATTCTTATACAAGGAAGACCGTTGAAAAGTCTTCACTTCAGGACATATTCGACAACATGAGAGGTTATTTCAGCCAGGTCTACATACGCACACCAAATTTACATACCATTTGTAATCTCCTATAACACTGATAGTGTTGTACGCATCAGCGGCCCAGGTAATGGGCCGCTGATTGAGAACTTGGCGCAGCGTGAAGCGATGCTCTCCAGGGTCTTCGATATTCGTAAAGTATTCAAAGACACCAGTCTGATCTGCAAAATTCGGAGCTTCACTAAAAAACGGGTAATCTGTTCAGAACACAATAAATTCTCCGTTTAGTACAAAGTCTTCACAGAATCTCTGCTGATACTTCAGCACATTTTAAAACACTTTTGAAAAGTCCTAAATAAGTACATGACACTAATAACAAGTGGAAGTTTAGGTTTAGGTTAATAGAGATTGATTTCTTTTTTATTTGAGAGACAGAGAGAGAGAGTACAAACAGGAGAGAGGGGCAGAGAGAGGGGGAGAGAGAGAATCCTAAGCAGGCTCCACACTCAGCACAGAGCCCGATGCCAGCCTTGATCCCACAACCCTGGGATCAGGACCTGAGCCAAATCAAGATTCAGATGCTTAACCGACTGATCCAAGCAGGTGCCTCTCAAGCTCCCTCATTTCTAAGTGGGCATGAGGACAAGAGAATTAAATGAAAGAATGTATGTGAAGTGTGTACATAAACCAGCATCTGGCAACGGCTCAATAAGAGATGGTTTTGTTATTTCTAGCATCTGTCAAACAAGTTTCTAAACCCCGGGTCACAGTCATCAGCTGGGAGATTAGAAAAGGCTCACCATATCAACTACAGAATTTACAAATTACAAATTGTCTTCTATTTCTAAAACGAGGCAAAAACAGTTGGGCCCACACTATCAATCTGTTCTTGGTTTTATTAAATTACAGTCTTACAATGCTGAAGGCTATAGAAGAGCAACTCTGGTCATCATCTTACAGCTATTTCACACTTCATGCTTTTCTAAATGCTTCCATATTCATCATTTGAGAAATTAAGAACCATATAAAGTAGTGCTACAGCCTGACTTACAGTGTTTAACTTTAGGTTTTAGTTTATTTTGTGATCAACAGAGCATTACGTTTTAGATCTGAAGGTTTCGAACTGCCCTTCATTCCTCAGGTCACAGAATAGCTTTGGTGCCAGGGGAACTTCTCTCTGGTTAACGAGGCCATATCTCAGACTCCTCATCTACTGAGGGCAAGAACAGTTACCTCTGCCGACACAGAAGTCAGCAAAGGAAAGCAACAGGATTATGCCTGGCGGCATAATTCACCGATTCATCTAAGAGGCCACTTCAGAGAACTGCAAGAAAACAAGGCACCAAGCAACCCTGGGGGTCCCTGTGGTCCATGTCATGCAAACAATTGAGAGGAGCCCAGTACACAGTCCAAAGGGCATCGTCCTGCAGTTAAGCAGGACATCACTTGCTGGGAAAGGGACATGAGACCCTGTGGCTGGGCAGTGACCCAGGGTCATCGGGAGGGGGTACCAGGAGTCTCCAACCAACCATGCTGGAAACAGCAGCCCTGCGGCGATAGGAGGGTCAAGTCACTCTCTCACAACGGCAGTCTCCCTGCCTGTGTCTCTCCTACAGCCACAGATCTTAGGAGCAAATACGAGAGCCAGCTGACCCTGCCTGTGAGGTCCACAAGCTGCACGTCTACTAATCAACAAGTTCCGTCACGTACTGAGTGACCTGGGGCTATCACCACGATGACCGTGCCTTCTCACGTGTCCAGCAGTTCTGCTAAATTACCCAATATCAAAAGCTTTTCCAACAGCTTTAGGACAGCTCTTCCTAGAAAAGCAGGAGAGTGCAAGTATAAAACTCCCGGGCAGGGCAGACGATGAGGTGAAGTAGCCAAGGGGAGCACTGCTGCCCTCAGCCATCAGGCCCCCGCCACTGAAGAAAGAGAAGTCATTTGACCTCCGGGCTACAGGAGGATGCCAGGAATGGCTTCCGCTAACAGGGAAGTGGCAGGGTAATAAGCCTCAGGCTACACCGAAACCAAATTAGGATTATACCTCTCATTCTGACATTGACCTCTACGCTTTTTTTCTGGCACTGAAAACTACAGGGTCCTCAAGTCGAGAGTCACCTTGAGGTAACACAAAAATGAGACCTCAGTTACCACGTGGACATTTAGAGCTACATTTTACAGCCACTTTATCACGCATGAGTTCGACACATAGAAATCTACCCACTACTGGTTAGGTAGGTTAAGTTTTAGTTTTAAAAAAACAAGCAAAAAATGAAAAACTCACCAACATCGAAATCATCATCATACACCTGCGGGAAAGGCTGGGACTCTGGAGGCGGCGGGCAGCTGCCCTTGCCCCCGGTGGTGAGAGTGGTGAGGGTGAAGAGCTCGTCTTCCTGCAGCTCCAGCGTGAAAGCGCCACCGCTGTCGAGAAGCTGAGAAAAGAAAACGCAGAGGTCAAGGCCAGCTGCGTTGGGCTCCTCTCATTTGGGCCAAATAACTTTTTGAAAAAAAAAAAAAAAAAAAAAGAGCCAAACTCACTTCTGTTACAACTTCATAACCACTTGTGAAGGATACATCCAATACCAAGGTCTTTGCGATCTTTTTCTTAAGTTATTTAGAAGACTTTATAAAATTCTACTTTGTAGGTAGGGCTTTAAAAGAATTTCACTACATGGAGGGAAGGATGACTAGACAACACCAAAACCTGTTTCTATTAGTCTGTTCTTTTCCATTAGACTACAAGCTCTCAAAGCCTGTGTGTGTTCAATACATGTATGTACATAAGAGATCTGCCTATTTAGTATTTAGGAGTTTACTAAGGTGGAAAAGTCCATAAACAGCTTAACCAGCGGTTAAGCACAAAAAACCTTCTACTATTAAGAAAAACAAGTCCTGCTTCTTTCATGTTCCATACATATTTCAATTAGCAAGTTAGGTTTATGTCACATCTATGCTTTTGGCAACTTAATCTCTTTAAGCCACATCTCCACAAAATGAGGGGGGAAAATACATACCTCCTAGGGCTGTTGTGAGGATTAAATAAGACAATGTTTATAAAATGCTTAGCTCGGGGCACGACCTTCAAGAAACACTCCCTACATCACAGCTGTTCTATGCTAAATGTAGATCTCTGAAGACACCAGAATCCTCTGCATAATGAATGTAGGCATTAGATGTATGCCCATTTTGTGAAATTTGAGCAGCTTTTTTTCCTACTTTGAATTAAAGGGGTTTATAGCATATCTTTGCTTTAATAATAAATTGTTGGTCAGACCTATGAAATACGTAACACCATATTCTGGCTCAGGTATACCCCCCAAATGATATTATTTTATTATGGGGAAAATCAATTTTAATATCCTATTTCTAGCAATTTATTGTACAAAAAGCAGACTGTTCATTTTTAGAATTTAATATATGACCGGTGTTCAATCACTGATGGTGACTAACTGATTCACAGAACATTAACAGTTTCCAGGAAAAGTAGATTTGTGTCAGTTACATTAAGTAGTGTGCCTACTTGGGCCAATTCGTTCTTTGAAACATTTACTGAGGAACCCCCATGTGCTAAGCACAGTAGCAGGGACCTGAGGTAAAAAGCTAAATGAGGCAGGTCTCCAATCCTCAACGTGCCCGGTGTGGTGAGGAAAGTGTTTAAGAAAGCACCCGTGCCTAGATGGCCGTGAGCTAAGACTGGTAGGGAAAGCTTCAGGGGAAGCGACACTTCAGCTGAGTTTTGAAGGAAGAAAAAGCATGTGCAAAGTCACAGAGGTGAGTAAAGTGACATGCCATGCTGTGAAAAATGCAAGAAGATTCGTGAGTACAGGCCACGTTAGCAGAACACGCGTAGAGAAACGAAAGCAGTCTTTACCCCATGAGGTGACAACGAGGGTCATGTGCTACACTAAGGGAGGTCAACTCACAGGAAAAATCACTGAGGGACTTAAGCAATGGATTGACAAAAACCAGATCTGGATTCTAGTCGCAGTGTGATGGGTGGCCCGGACAGAGTCAGACTGGAGGCTGAGAAAACAGAAGGTAGTTTCCAAAATCTTAGGAGAGAGGTAATAAGGAACTGAAATAAGCAGTAGCCCGTGGGAATGGAGGAGAAAGGATCGTGTAAGAAAAACATGTCAGTGATAGAATGCTCTATACTTGATCAATGATGGTGTATAAAGAAACAGTAGGTGGGAAAAGACAGTCGCAGATGAGATTCGATTTTGTGACTTGGGCGGCCAAGGGATGGGGGTACCATTCACTGTGGCAAACTAGATACTAAGAGCAAACACACCTACAAACACACACACTCCTATTATGCCTTGAGGAGGATTTCTATAAATGCACACACACACACACACACACACACACACACCTGCTGGGAACAACTTTAGCTCTATTAAACTTAAGCCACAAAATCAGTTATAAAATTAAAAATTCTTAATTCATTAATCAAATGTCTGTTCTCTTTTACTGTTTGCAATGTTTAAAATATATGAATTTATTTGAAAACTACCCATAGAGGGGCGCCTGGGTGGCGCAGTCGGTTAAGCGTCCGACTTCAGCCAGGTCACGATCTCGCGGTCCGTGAGTTCGAGCCCCGCGTCAGGTTCTGGGCTGATGGCTCAGAGCCTGGAGCCTGTTTCCGATTCTGTGTCTCCCTCTCTCTCTGCCCCTCCCCCGTTCATGCTCTGTCTCTCTCTGTCCCAAAGATAAATAAACGTTGAAAAAAAAAATTAAAAAAAAAAAAAAAAGAAAAAGAAAACTACCCATAGAGAATCCAGTTGTTTAAAAAGAAATCTCTTAGATGGTTTTCCAAGTCTGGTATACCACACCTGTAGCTCTGGTATTTCACTCTGAGGAGAAAACACACAAAAAAAGCATAATTGAGTGGTTCATCATATCCTCTGAGGATTTCCAAAATGAGAAAGTACCAGCAAGAATGAACCGCTAATAATGCACACTCTATTTCTATTTGCCAAAGACCTACCTCAAGTCTTCAATAGCAACATTCTGAAAGTAGGAAGAAATTGTTCAAGCAAATACTTTATGTCCTGTAAATACAACAGACTTTTGGCAAACATTTAAAAAGATTCTGGTGCCTTTGCTTCAAAAATACTCACTATTGTACCTGTGTGAAATGCTTTTTAGGAATTTTCTGGTATTAATAGAACAATTCTTACGTAATTAGTAGTCAGAAAAGGCACTGTATTTTCTGTATTCAAATCTAACAATAGGTAGAAATAACAAGAATCTTGTGCCTTTTTACATCGTTGTTGTTGTTGTTTCTTTGTACAGAACACTGAAAAGATCAAAGTTTGAAAGTTCCCTAGACTACATAATTGATGCTTCTACCAACAAGAACAACTTTGCTGCAAGTGACTTTGGGTAAGTGTTCTTCAAAGCCATGGAGAGTTTCGCCTGCTAGTGGCTTCCACGCTGTTTGACTAAAACCAGTTAGCAGATAGAAAACACCACTGCTTCTATTCATTTATGTACAAATGCTTAATAGCTGGTAACACACATAAGACTTCACTTGAGAAGGGCTAGCCTGTGATAAAATATATAAATTCTCAAATCAAAACCAAAATAAAAGTCCCACATATTTACTTACAAAAGAGCCCTTTAGAAGGAAGGTAGCAAACTGGTGCGACACATTGAAATAAGGCAGAAACGGCCGTATACACCTAGAATGTTTATGGCTCTAGGAGAAAAAAAAATCATGTAAGTAACCCAAATGATATACAACCTATTATAGAGGAAAAAAAAAAAAACTGAACATTTAAGGCCCAAGATTAATAGAATAGCACATATTAGGTGACAAATAAGAGTTTACTCCATATCGCTAAAGACTTTTTTTCTAGTATAACCTGTTCTGAAAGTCTATTGAATATGCCTAGTCAGAAGTAAAGCTCCCTGGCATTTTGACTGAAATAAACTTTAAATTCACAGCTAAACTGCAGAGTCATTTTATATTAATTTTTATATTATAATGGTATTCCACGTAAAATGCATCAAATGAAAAGCAAATGCTTGTATGTTTTCACTGAAAAGGCATCTCATCTTAACATAACCTTCAAATACACAACTAAATTCAGTAAGTACATACAACCACCAACAGTTCTCAAATTGACAACATCATTTTTTACTAAAAATAGTCGCTGCTATGGGCTGGGATCAAAAGAATTATGAGACATAATCCCACTTCAGGGGATTCAACAATCCCAGAGCACTGAAGCAGAAGGCCAGGTTTTGTGGGCAATAAAAAAGTTACAATTGTTGTTAGAGATTTCAATGCCTCATCCTCAATAGATGATGTACAACTAGACAGAAAAGCAACAAGGATAGAGGCGATTTGCACAACTACCAGGAGCTGGCCTGGACTCACATCTGTAGCCCACCTCCCCCAGCAAGAGCAGAACGCACATCCTTTTCAAGGGCACGTGCAACATTTACCAGGGAGCACCATATTCTCAGCCATGAGAGAAGTTTCAATGTTCAAAAAGATTCGAGTCACACAAAATATGTCCTCTGACCACACGAGAGAATGAAATCAGAGATAAATAACAGAAAACCCTCTAGAAAAATTCCAAAATATTTAGAAACCAAATCACAAACTTCTAAATAAGCCATGTTTCAAAGAAAAAGTAAAAATAAAAAGGGAAATTAGAAAGAATTTTGAGTTGTATCAAAATAAAAATACAATGTACGATTTGTGGGATGCCACGAAAGGAGTACTTAGGAGCAAATTTACAGCACTGAACACTGATTACAGAAGAAAGATATGACACTTCAGCTTCCACCCGGAGATAGTAGAAAAAGAGCAAATTAAGAGCCAAAGTAAGCAAAAAAAAAGAAAAAAAATAAAGAGCAAAGGAGAAATCACGTAAACAAAACCCAGAAAAATGAGAGAGAATGATCAAGAAACCACAAGCTGATTCTTCAAGAAATCAATAAAACTGATAAACTTCTAGCTAGACTAATCAGGAAATCAGAATAAAAAGAGAACACAACTTGCCATCATCAACAGTAAGAAAGGTGACATCAACACAAATTATATACATATTAGAGGAACCACAGGGAAAAATTTCAGTAACTTTATGCCCAGAACCTGAACAACTTGAGTGAAATGGAAAAAATTCTTGAAAGACACAGAAACCCAAGCTCCCTAAAGAAGATATGGATAACCTGAATAGCCCTGATTGCTTCACTGGGAAACTCAGGTCGGCCTTGAAGCTTTGCTCTAACATGAAGCCAAGCGACCGCAGACTGGTACACTGCCTGCCTGAGCACAGACGCGTGCCCCCCAACACGCCCACGTGGCCCACGGGCAGAGGCCAGGAGACGTGCCAGTTCCAAACAGAAGGAAACCTGCACGGTATGAGCTGATCAGCAAGGTAGCTATGCAGAGCCTTCGGTGGCCACACACGATAAAGCCACAAACTACAGAATTTGTTCAGGAAAGTCACTAAGCAAATAAACGGCGGCAACAACGATAAAAAGCAATGATCACAAATGCTAGACAGGAGAAAATCTGATTTCTACAGCTGCCACATTACATTATGTAATATGGCTAGTGTTCAGCAAATAATGATGAGATTTGTAAAACAAAACAAAATAGCAAAGAGTGGCCAACACGAAGGAATGAAAGTGCTCGACAGAAACCATGTTTGACCAAGCCCGGCTTTACTTGCCACATACTAGACTTCTAATCAAAGACACTAAATCAGGTATTTAAATGTGTTCAAAGAGCTAAAGGAAACCACATCTAAAAAATGGAAGCAGAGCTCTACTTCCAGAATGGCAATGTGGGGAGCTCCACAAAGTTGCTCCCCAGCAAAACTGGTGGAAATGAATTTTAGAAAAATGGAAATGATCCTAAGGGCATGCAACAAATAAACTTTTATTTAAGAAAATCTACTCTCAGTAAAAAGAGCAAGAACCCGTGGCATTTAAACCACGATCCACTCTGTCCCTTTCTCTGTTAGCCAAGTAACAGAAACTGCATGCCAAGTAGGGATAGCCAAGAACACAGGGCTTCCTCCTCCCAGCTCACAGCTTGAGGCTGCAGGAGCTTCCTGGGAGAAGCAGAATTTCAGCATTTCTCATCCCCCACCCCCTCAGCTACTCGATGCCAATGCTAAGGAGCAGGAAGTATGGCCAGGAGGCTGGGGGTTGGGGTGTGGGGGTGCTCTCTTCCTCTGCACAGCTCCCATTCGTGATTTCACCTTGGGATACTGAGAGTACCAGGGTGCCAAACCTCCACCCCTCACCCTGTGTTCTAAAGCAGCAGTGTTACAAAGAGAGAACACCCTTGTCCACATCCCAGCTCTAAACTTCAGCTTAGAGATTTTTGTGCAGGGAGACAGACAGGCTGTGAAACAGAGAACTCAGAAAGTCTCCCCAAAGAAACTAATACAGAGCAGTTATAGTTGGTAATGATGCTCTCAAAAATTATAGGGCTTCTGGGGGAAAGCAAATAAGAAGAGACTGGCAGCTTCATTAGATACATTAGCTTAACCACAACCCAGCTAGTTTGCTACAGAAAGACACAGAAACAGACAGCTGAGAAGAACCCTTTTGAGGTCAGATTAAACCTAAACATTAACCTCAGACACCACCTCTGCAAAGAAACTGGGGTTTGACTGGATCAGTTTGTGGAGCTATTTCAAGTCCCAGGGCAGGGCTGAAAACAATAGAGCAATCTACCAGCAATTAACAGAGAGGTGTGATAAAGAAGTTCCTGGGAAACCACTGCCATCCCAGGGTGATCCTGCACAGGTCCATAGCTGCACCCTCTAGGAAGCAACACCTGGGGCTTCATGGTGCAGGGGGAAATAAACCTCACTAAAATACTCCAGCCAAACACTAAATAAACATGCAAGCAAACAATAACAGACCGGGGGGAAGGGGGACCAGGACTCAGAGCTGCTACATGATATCGTATAGAAGGTAGGGCTTTCAAAAGCAAAATTAGGAGAAATTCAAAGAAACAAAAAAAATTTGACTCATACACAAAAAAGGAGGCAACAGAAGTGGCTGCGAGAACAAGCAAATGTTGGATTTAACAAAGACTTCGAAGTAGTCCATAGATAAGTTTGAAAAAAACTAAAGGAAACGGACTTAAATAAGAACGGTAAAGGGAGGAATAATCACAATGTCTCATCAAGTGGACGATATCGATAAAGTGACTAAAATTCTTTATAAACCCAAATGGAAATTCTGACGTTGAAAAATACAGGAACTGAAATGAATTCACTAGAGAGATCAACAGTAGATCTGAACTGGCAGAAGAATTCGAGAACACAAAAACAGACTGATGGAGATTGTGCAACCCGAAGAAGCGGGGCGGGGGAGGGGATCAAGAAATGAAGAAAAATGACAGAACCTCACAGAGCTATAGGACCAGTAAGTACCAGCATATGCACCATGGGAGGGTAGAAAGTAGACAGAGAAAGAAGCAGAAAAAAATGTTTGCAGAAAAAATGGCTGAAAACTTTCCAAATTTGATGAAAAACAATCTACAGATCCAAGACGCTCAACAAACTCTACGAGTGAAAGCAAAGAGTTGTACACAGACACCGGTAAAAATGCTGAAAGTCAAAGAAAAGAAGAAAATCTTGAAAGCAGAAAGGGAAAAACTTACCACTTACAAGAAACCCTCGGTAAGATTAAAAGTGGATTCATCATCAGAAACAACGAAGGGTAATACATTTAAAATGCTCAGAAAACCAGTCAACCAAGAATCCTTTTTCCAGCAAAATCATCTTTCAAAAACCGAAGGCAAAGTACATTTCCACATAACCAGACACTGAATTTGTTGATACCAGATACAACTTTGCCAAAATTTAAAATAAGTATTTCAGACTGAAGGCAAATGATCACACATAGTAATTCAAATCCACAAAAAGTACTGGCAAAGGTAATTATGCAATTATAAAAGACAGTAAAACGCCTATTTCTTCTTTCTTCCCATAACTGATTTTAAAAGCAATTGCATAAAATAATATGTATGTAATTGTATTGTTGGGCTTATGAAATATAGAAATGTGATATAATTGCCAATAATAGCACAAAGTAGCCACAGAGGGGAGAGGACTGTATGAGAATAAGGAAATGTCACCAGATGGTGACAAATCCACAGTAATCTACAGCAATAAATAAAAACAACCAAAAATGGTAAATAAGATTAATATAAATATATAATTTCTCTTCTTTATTCTCAGATTTTTTAAAAGACAAAATTATATATAAAGTTGTAATTATAGGGGCGCCTGGGTGGCTCAGTCGGTTAAGCGTCCGACTTCAGCTCAGGTCACGATCTCGCGGTCCGCGAGTTTGAGCCCCGTGTCGGGCTCTGGGCTGATGGCTCAGATCCTGGAGCCTGCTTCCGATTCTGTGTCTCCCTCTCTCTCTGCCCCTCCCCCGTTCATGCTGTGTCTCTCTCTGTCTCAAAAATAAATAAACGTTAAAAAAAATTAAAAAAAAAAGTTGTAATTATAACAAGTCTTGTTAGGTTTGTAACAGATAGAAGTATGATACATACAATAACAGAACAAAAAGGGGGAAGGAGAATAGAGCTATATAGGAATAATATTTCTGTATCTCACTAGAAATCAGTTATTATGAATCTGAAGTAGATTCTAATAAGTCAAGATGTACAACCCTAGAACAACCATTAACTAAGTAACTCACTACAATAGAGTGAAAAAATTAAAGGAATTAAAATGTTACCAGAACATATTCACTTAATACACAAGACAGTTAAGAAAGAATAGATGAACAACAAAAATGAGACATATAAAAATCAAAAAGTAACTTGACAAATGTAAATCCAACTATATCAATATTAACATTAAATATGAATGGACTAAACAATCCAATCAAAAGTTCAGAGTACGTTTTTTTTAAGAAGTCACTGGATGTCTTCCACTGACAATCTTTTTAAGTTTATTTATTTATTTTGAGAGAAAGAGAGAGACTCAGAAAGCATGAGGAGAGGGGCAGAGAGAGAGACAATCCCAAGCACTGACAGTGCAGAGCCCGATACAGGGCTTGAACTCACAAACCGTGAGATCATGACCTGAGCCAAAATCAAGAGTCAGACACTTAACCGATTGAGCCACCCTGGGGCCCCAAGTTCAGAGTACATTTAAAATAAAACAAGATCCAACTTTATGCTATCAAAAGGAGATTCAAAGATACAAAGGGGCTGAAAGTAAATGGAGGGGAAAATGTGTATCATATTAACAGAAACCACAAGAATAGCTAGAGTCATAATAAACAAAACAGACTTTAAAACAAACAAAAATTGTTACTAGAGAGACATTTTATAATGATATAAAGATCAATCCATCAGAAAAATATAAGCACATATGCACCTATAAGAAAGAGCCAAATATATAAAACAAAACAAGAGGACAGATGATTCAACAATAGTAGTTGGACTTCAATTAACCACTATCAACAGAGAGAACAAGGAAGTAGAAGACTTGAATATCTAAACCAACTAGATCTAACAAACATCTATAGAATAGCACTCTACCCAACAATAACGCAACATACATTCTTCTCAAGTACATATGCAATATTCTCCACGATAGATAATGTGCAAAGTAATAACATAAAACTCCATAAATTTAAGATTAAAGTCATATAAAGTATACTCTCAAATCTCAATAGAATAAAATTAAAAATCAGTAACAAAAAGTTAGGAAAACTCACAAAAATGTACAAATTAATTCACTCCTAAAATAAGCAATGGGTCAAAGAAGAAATCACAAAAGAAATTAGAAAATACTTTGAGATGAATAAAAATTAAAATGTAACATAATAAAACTTGAAGAGATACAGCTAAAGTACTAGTTACAGAGTAATTCATAACTTTGAATACTTATATTAAAAAAAGAAATATCTCAGGGGACTTCATGGCTCAGTCAGTTAAGTGTCCGACTCTTGGTTTCAGCTCAGGTCATGATGCTGCAGTTTTGTGGGTGTGAGCCCCACATCAGGCTTTGTGCTGGCAACATGGAGCCTGCTTGGGATTCTCTGTCTCCCTCTCTCTCTCTCTGCTCCTCCCCTCACATTGTCTCTGTCTCTCTCAAAATAAATAAATACACTTAAAAAAAAAAAAAAAGAAAGAACCTAATATTCTACCTTAAGAAAATTAAAAATCTATTTTTTTAAAGAGCAAACTAAACTCAAAGTTAACAAAAGGAAAGGAATAAAGATTAGAGTGGAAATTATTGAAATAAAGAGAAAAATAGAGAAAAAAATCAACATAAGCAAAAGTTGTTTATTTGAAAAGATGAGCAAAATTGACAAACCTTTAGGTTTTTGAACCAAGAGAAAAAAAGGAAGACATATTACTAAAATCAGGAATGAAAGAGGAACATTTTTAACCTCACAAAAATAAAAAGGTAATATACAAGGGAATACTATAAACAAATATATGCAAACAAATTAGGTAACATATATAAAATAGACCAATTCTCTAAACACAAACTAGCAAAGCTGACTCCAAAAATAACACAAAATCTGAATAGACCTGTAAGAAGAGACAGAGTCCATAAACCAAAACATTCTTGTAGGAAAATCCCAAAATCAGAGGGCTTCACTGATGAATTCTATCACATGTTTAAAGAATTAATACCAACCTTTCACAAATTCTCTTTAAAAATATAAAAGGAAGGAACATTTCCCAACTCACTCTATGGGGTATTACCATTCTATCAAAACCAAAGAGATTATAAGAAAACTATGTACCAGTATTTCCAATGAATTTGGACACAAAAAAATCCTCAACAAAACATTAGCAAATCAAATTCAGCAACAGATAAAAAGGATTATACATGATGACAAAGTGGAGTTTATCCCAGAAATGCAAAGCTAGTATAGCAGACAAAAATCAACATAATGCACTGTATCAATAAAATAAAATTAAAAAACACATGACCATCTCAATAGACTCAGAAGACATTTACTAAAATTCAATGCCCTTTCATGACAAAAGCACTCAACAAACTAGCAATAAAAGGAAAGTTCTTCAACCTTATACAAAATATTTACCAAAAAACCACAGCTAACCTTACGCTTTCACCTTAATGGTGAAAGACTGAAAGTGTTTCCCCTGAGATCAGCTACAGTACAAGAATGCATATTCTCACTATTTCCATTCAATATTTACAAAAGGACAATTAATCAAGGGGGAAAAATCAAAGGCATCTAGAATGAAAAGAAGGAAGCAAAACTATCTCTCTTTGCAGATGACGTAATTCTGTATATAGACAAACTATTATAACTAAGAAGAAAGCATAAAAGCTTGTGAGATACAAGGTCAATATGTAAAACTCAACTGTACTGCTCTACACTAGCAACAAAAACTCTGAAAATGATACGAAGAACACAATTCATTTACAGTTCTACCAAAGTAATAAAATACTCAGAGATAATAACTGTAACAAAAAGAAGTACAAGATTTATACCCTGCAACCTATAAACATCATTAAAAGAAGTAAAAATGTCAATGAATGAAAAGATATCCCATACTCATGCACCGGAAGATTTGATATCGTCATGGTGGCAATACTACCCAAATGATCTACAGGTTAAACGTAATCCCTATCAAACTCCAAACTGGCTTCATTGCAAAAATTGACAAGCTGATACTAAAACTTCTATGGAAAAGCAAGGAACCCAGAAAAGCCACGCAATGTTGAAAAATAAAGCTGGAGGACTCATGTATCCTGACTTAAAAACATACTATAGAGCTATAGTAATTAAGACAACATAATGCTCCCATAGGATAGATACACAGGCCAAGGCAATAGAATTAAGAGTCCAGGAAAAAACCCTCACATTTATTGCCAACTGATTTTCAACAAGGGAGCCAAGACAATTCAATAGAGAATGAACAGTCAACAAATGGTGAAGGAACAATTAGATACCCACCTGCAAAAGATGAAGTTACAGATACATACCTAACCCTCTATTTAAAAAATATTATGGATCAAAGACCTAAGTGTAAGAGCTAAAACTATAAAACTCTTAGAAGCAAGCATGGGTATAAATATCATGTCTTGGATTAAGCAATAATTTCTTAAATAGGACACCAAAAGCATAAAACTAAAAGAAAAATGGATATATTCAGCTTCATCAAAATTTAAAACTCTTGTATTTCTACCATTAATAAAGTGAAAAACAACTAATATAATGTCAACTACACTACAATTTTTTTTTAATTTTTCATGTTTTTATTTATTTTTGAGACGGAGAGAGAGAGAGACCGAGCATGAGTGGGGCAGGGGCAGAGAGAGAGGGAGACACAGAATCCGAAGCAGGCTCCAGACTCCGAGCTGTCAGCACAGAGCCAGATGCAAGGCTGGAACTTGTGAACCATGAGATCCTGACCTGAGCCGAAGGAGGACGCTTAACTGACTGAGCCACCCAGGCGCCCCTACACTACAATTTTTAAAAATTAAATTTAAATTTTTAAAAAGGAAGTGGAAAACAACCCACAGAATGGGAGAAAATATCTACAAGTCACATATCTGATAAGGGGACTTTTATCTAGGGTATGTGAATAACTCTTATATTTCAAAAACAAAAAGACAAACATCCCAATTTAAAAATGGGCAAAGGGTCTGTGTGGGCGTTTCTCCAAAGGAGAAATACAGATGGCAAATACACACATAAAAGGTGACCCAATGTCATCAGTCACTAGTAAAACACAAATGAAGACCAATTCACACCACCAACATGGCTAGAATCAAAGAGACCAGCAATAACAATTGTTGGGGAGGATGCGGAGAAACTGGAAGCCTCACCTACTGCTGGCAGCAATGTCAAATGGTACAGCAACTCTGAAAATCAATTTGGCAGTTCCTCAAAACGTTAAACACAGTTACCATTTCACCCAGTAATCGTACTCCTACATACATGCTCAAGAGAAATGAAAACACATGTCCACAGAAAAACATACACATGAATGTTAATCTTAGTATTCATAATAGCCACAAATTGGAAACAACTCAAATATACATCAACTGATCAATGAATAAACAAAATGTGACATATTCATAAGACGGAATATTATGAATTATACTGAGGTACTGATATAGAACCATAAAAACACTAAGCTAAGTGAAGGAAGCCAAATGCAAAAGATCATATATTATATAATCCCACTTATATGAAATATCAAAAACAGGCAAATCCCACGAGACAAAGAGTAAAATAGTGGTTGCCAAGGGACGTGGGAGGAGGGAGTGGAGGATGACTGCAAATGGGTATGAGGTTACTTTTTGGGGTGGCAGAATTAGATAACAGTAATGGTTGCACAACTCTGTTAATGTACTAAAACCACTGAATTCTATACCTTAAAGCCTGCGTTTCATAGTATGTGAATCAAATTTCAATTAAATAATCAGTTAATATAATTATTTTACTAAATTAAAAAAAAGAAGAAAAACAATGTTTTCAATAAATGTAGAAAAATTACTTGACAAAATCCAGTATCTACTCCTAATTTTTTTTTTCAAAAAAAGTTACAAATAAAAGTGAACTTTATCCTGATAAAGTTTATCCATGAAAAACATCATACTGGTAAAATACTCAGTGCTTTCCTCCTGAGATCCAGGAATATATGCTCTCACTATTTCCATTCAACACTGTATTGGAGATTCTAGCCAGTCCAATCAGACAAGAAAAGGAAATAAAAGATACCCAGATTGGAAAGGAAGATGTAAAATTATTTCTATTTGTAGATCATTTACAAAGAAAATCCAATGGAATCCACAAAAAAGCTACTGGAACGATAGGTGACTTTAGTGATGTTGCAGAAAACAATATCTTTATACAAAAATCTACTGTATTACTTTATACTAGGTACTAATTGAATTAAAAAGTTAAAAACTGCTATTTACAATTGAATTGAAAACGTGACTTAGTCAAAATTTGACAAAAGATATGAAATACCTGTACACTGAAAACTGTATTATTTGGAGAAATTAAAGAAAACCTAAATAAATTGAGGATATGTCTTGTTAAAGGGTTAGAACACTTGATGTTGTTCAAATATCAATTCTCCTCTGGTGCAGCCTCTCTGGAATGCAGTGTGGAGGTTCCTCAGAAAATTAAAAATAGACCTACCCTATGACCCAGCAATAGCACTGCTAGGAATTTACCCAAGGGATACAGGAGTACTGATGCATAGGGGCACTTGTACCCCAATGTTTATAGCAGCACTCTCAACAATAGCCAAATTATGGAAAGAGCCTAAATGTCCATCAACTGATGAATGGATAAAGAAATTGTGGTTTATCTACACAATGGAATACTATATGGCAATGAGAAAAAATGAAATATGGCCTTTTGTAGCAACGTGGATGGAACTGGAGAGCGTGATGCTAAGCGAAATAAGCCATACAGAGAAAGACAGATACCATATGGTTTCACTCTTATGTGGATCCTGAGAAACTTAACAGAAACCCATGGGGGAGGGGAAGGAAAAAAAAAAAAAAAAAAGAGGTTAGAGTGGGAGAGAGCCAAAGCATAAAAGACTGTTAAAAACTGAGAACAAACTGAGGGTTGATGGGGGGTGGGAGGGAGGGGAGGGTGGGTGATGGGTATTGAGGAGGGCACCTTTTCGGATGAGCACTGGGTGTTGTATGGAAACCCATTTGACAATAAATTTCATATATTGAAGAAAAAAATATCAATTCTCCTCAAACTGATCTGAAGATTCAAGACAATCCACATCAAAATCTGAGCAGGGTTTTTTTGTTTGTTTGTTTGTTTGTTTGTTTGTTTTTTGTATGTGGTTTTTGGTTTTTGGGTTTTTTGGGGGTATTGGTGTTTTTTTTTTTTTTGGTAGAAACTGACATGCTGATTCTAAAATTCTCAGGGAAATGCAAACGACCGAGAATAGACAAAATAACTTTGAAAAAGAACAAATTTGAAGGGCTAAGACTACCTGCTACTAGGAATTGTTTGTACACACACACACACACACACACACACACACACACACAAGTAACCATGGTACTAGTGTAAAGATACATAGCTAGGTCAAAGAAACAGAATAGAGTCCAGAAATAATTCCACCTATACATGAACAACTGACTTTTTTTCAAAGGTGAAAAGGCAATGCAGTGGGGAAAAGAACAGACTTTTCAGCAAATGGTACTAGAACAGATGTGCACCTGTATGCAAACCTTCTTAGCTCCACATGAGAAGCATGTTCCACGAAAGTACAAATGGATAAATCAGACTCCATAAAAATTAAAAACTCCTGCTCTTCCAAAGACACTGTTAACAAAATGAAAAGAAAAACTATAGACTGGGAAAATATCTTTACAAAGCACATATCTGTAAAGGACTTGTATCCAAAATATGTAAAGGATATAATTCAACCATAAGAAAGAAACAAAAATGGCAAAAGAAAAGAAGATACATGAAGCACAAGCACAGGAAAGGCTCCACATCATCAGTCATTAGGGGAATGCAAATTAAAACCAAAATGAAATAGTACATCATACCTATTAAGAGCTAACATTTTTAAAGCTGATCACAGCAAGCATTCCCAAAGATAAAGAAAAACTGGGACTCCCATTATGCTGATGGAAATTTAAAACAGTACAATCACTTTGGAGAACAGTTTGGGAGCTTTCTATAAAGCTAAACAGAAACATCTCCTATTACCCAGCCACTCCATTCCTATGTATTTACCCCCAAAAACTCTATGTCCATTTAAAACTTGTGCACAAATGTTCACAGCTTTATGTGTAATAGCCAGAAAGTAGAAACGAGCCAAACATCATCAACAAGTAAATAGATAAGCAAACTACCGTATGTCCTTACAACGGAATACTACTTAGCAATAGGTATCACAACATGGATGAATCTCAAAATAATTATGCTGAGTGAAAGCAGCAAGACAAAAAACAGTACATTCCGCATGATTCCACTGACATACGACTCTAGAAAATGCAAACTAATCCATAGTGACAAAAAGCAACGATCAGGGAAGTCGCAGGACAGAGGGAATATTTATAAAGTGATACGAGTATTCTTTTGGGGCGCTGATGGACACGTTCTCTATCTTGATTGTGACAATGGCTTACTGGTCATTTACATATCAAAACTTGTAAAACTGTGCATTTTAAGTATGTGTTTGAAGGAGATCAGATTATGCCACCATAAACTATGCCACTGTGGTATACAGATTATTTAAAGTTGAAAGTATTTGAGATTCAAAAGATGCCAGAAAAAAGTCTTTTCTGAGCTTCCCTTAGCTTACTAAAAGCAAAGCTCTTACTAAAGCTTATTTTCCTCTGGGAAATAAGGCTGCCAAAAATTCCTCCTCAGGGTGGATCTACTCCCAAAGAGGAGGAATGGGAAGAAAACCTACCCCAAGTCCCCTCCATAGAGGACTTTTACAGCCCTAAAGGCAGGGGGAAGCCCGCGGTCTGGTACAGACAAACAGTACCACAGTCATTCCTGCTTGCTCTCCAGAAAACCCATTTATCTTTCCAAAAAGGCACTTATTTTCCATTAAGTGTCCTTTTGTCCCCTATCCATTACTTACTAATCTAGGAACACAAGCCCAAACTCTGACCACCCCTCCTAGTTACCCATCAGAGTATCCCGCACACGTATGCAAGGTGCATGCACAAATAAACTGTCTTCTTTCCTCTTGTTACTCTGTGGGGGTTCATCAGTTTAATTTTTGGGGCCCCAGCTTCTGAACCTAAGACGGTATAGGAAGAAGTTTCTTCTTCACCTACATGTTGTTTATCACATATGAATTACACTTCGGTAAAGCTGGGTTTTTGTTTTTTGTTTTTAAAGGTGTTTAGTTGTGTTTTATACTGTTTTTTCCAATACGAAGACAGTTAATCTCATAAAAACAACAAAGAATTACCATAGTTTCAACGATGATGGTGAGGTTACCTAAGCCATCAGTCAGAGCCACGTAGCTTCCTCCTTTCTCTAAGTGACCAACTGTCTTCAGGTAATACCAACCTGGCTGAGTAAACTGAGTGGTATGGGCTACAGTAAAGCAGAAAAAGACCCAGTAAGACACAAACAGTGATAAAAGGGTTTCTTTAAAAAAATAAAGAATAGGGGCACCTGGGTGGCTGAGTCGGTTAAGCCCCTGACTTTGGCTCAGGTCACGATCTTGCAGTTTGAGAGTTTGAGCCCCGCTTTGGGCTCCGTGTTGAAAGCTCAGAGCCTGGAGCCTGCTTCCGATTCTGTGTCCCCCTCTCTCTCTGCCCCTCCCCCGCTCATGCTGTGTGTCTCTGTCTCTCAAAAATAAACATTTAAAAAAATTTTTTAATTAAATAAAAATAAATGAATAAATAAATAAAGCTGTCTACTGACTTGAGTCTGATTGAATCTAACAAGCTATTTACTATTTTAGATGAAAATACTTGCCAATCTCACGTTTCAACTTTTGACTAATTAGTCCAGTTAAATGGTACAATTGTAGTAAGAATAACTGTAGTTAGAGTTACTGGTAATAATAAATGAACCACACTGTCAATTTTAGAATACTGATTAAGTTTTTTTTCCAAGAGTAAGATAAAGTTATCCTTTCTGAACTTTTGTTTACCTCTATTTAACCCATCGTAATACAACTACAAAAAATAAGGTTAAAAAATTAATAGTGCATTTCAAAAACTAATCAGCTTTATGGTTTCAAGCAAGTTTTATTTGCACAATATGTATTTACTGGGTACCTCCAAAGCTGGCCCTGAAAATGTACTAAGCAATATTCCATGCCCCCATACACAGTTTATATACTCTCGTCTCCTGCTTTGTCTCCCAGAGAGAAATGTGGGAAGGAAGAAATGGAATCTGAACCATACCTGCGACCCAGATGGGGGGTTCTACAGCATAGTGCCCGCTCCACGGCTCCTGAGCAGTCATCAACCCACATCGTCCATAAGGCAACTGTTCATAGTAACTCGCCACCAAATTCCAAGCAATTGTGCTGAAAAGTTTGTTTGATAAAAGAGAAATACCAAAAGAGCTTGTGATCAAAATGTAAAGGTCTAGAAGACTGTAGTAAAAACACCTTATCAGAATTTATATAAATATATGTAAAGAACCAAAAAATGACCACCCAAAATAAGAAAACAGAAGTCACCTAAAGTCATTCACATTGTGAAAAATCCAGTGTTGGATCCATCTAGGTATTTTTCACGGTGAATCACATAATTAAACAACATAAGTGTATTTTGGGTGTATGATTCTTACTGAACAGTCGTGCAGCCAGAAGATGAATCACACCTTATCAGCACGAGACATGTCACAAATTTAAGTCAAATACAAATAAAGGCTTTGTCCATACCTGTTTTCCTTTTGACAATCAGCCTTCTTAATGCCTCAGTTTCAAGCTATAATTTTCTGAACTTGACTCTGAGCTGCTACAGAGTTTTACGATTGAGAATGCTTAGAGTCGGACTGCCTGAGTTCAAACCATGGTTCCACCACTCACCCTCTCTGGACCTCAGTTTCCTCATGTGTAAGATGAGGACAGTAAGTGTGCCTAGCCCACGTGATCGTTGTGAGGAGTCACTCTACTAACGCATCCGAAGCGTACGGAACAAGGTCTCAGCTCTAGCGCCACTAGGACTCCGTCCCGTCTGCAAGTGCTGATGGAAGCTTGCCCATTCCTTCAGATGTCGATCAGTGGTTGGTACTGAACCCTGAAAGTGTAACTCTGTGGATTTCAGGGAAGCTCTGGACCCAGGTATTGCCACATGCTAAAATATTCAGGGGTGAAGGGTGATGACATATGCAGTTTATAATTGTTCATTAAAATGTATACGTGGCTTGCCAAAAACCATAGAACTGCGTGAATCTTACTGTCAATTACATCTCAGTAAGTCTGACTTTGTCGGATACATATTGACAATATTTAAATATAAAAAAAATCACAAGCTTAGGTGTACATGTAGGTATAGATGAAACTGCTGTTTACAACCACTGAATCCAGGCTGTGAAACAGGAAGCCCACTGTACTTTCCTTCTACCTATTGTGTTTTTGAAATTTTTCAAAGTAAAAACCTTTAAAAGTTTTCAATAACTTACGCAGTCATGTAGCCATTGATGTAATTCTGATTCAATATGCGACCCAAGCAGCCTGCACCCACATCATTATTTAAAGTGCTAAAATCCTCAGAAGACCAAAGCTTCTTCTTGGTCAACCTCGCATCCCTCACCGTTCGGGTCCCAGGATAATGAGCTCTAGAAAAGAAAAGGGTGGGAGGAAATGGGAAAAGGCAGCACATGCCACTTATATCTATTTGTTGAGTGAAGAAAAAACACGTCTTTACCAGTGTTTTCTATTTTAAATCACTGGGCAGCTTGTGGATAGAGGTCACACCAACTGGAAGCGTCTGCTTCCCATTCTTGTGTCTCAGGATGCCCTTAAAATGTGATAAGCCTATAACAACAGGCAGAATGGGAAGGAAGATCATCAGTGGGTGAGAGATTTCTGTTTCTAGAAACCATAAAATGGATGGAAGCACATAGACAGATGGAGGCAGCAGAGGAGACCACAGCCTAGGACACTCCAAGAGATGAATGAGCTGGAGACAGAATTCAGATTCCCAGGGGAAGTAGAGAGCTCGGAACAATAGAAAGGAAGGAGTAAGAAGGAAGTCAAAAATAAGACTAATGAATCCATTTTATAAAGTAGCACCTCGTCCCCTACTTCTACCCCTGAGTAGACAAAGAGAAAGACAGCTCGGTATTTATTCCTAGGCAAAAACAAAAAATCAAACACAACAAAAATTCAGACAGTTCGTTCCTGAATAAAAAGAAAAAACTACCTCGGTTAAACTGCAAATCATTCTCCCAGAGCAGTGGTGGTTCTGAGCCCGGGTGGTTTTGCCTGGTGGAGAAGGCAGAGGCGGGCAGGATTTGCTACTGGCATCTAGCGGGTAAAGGCCAGAGGTACTGCTAAACATCCTATAGTGCAAGGGCAGGTCCCCACAACAAAGAATTATCCAGTGGAAATCTCAAAAGTTCACAGGTTGAGAAACCCATCCCCAGAGTAACGGACCCCTCCCTTAGTCCATTATTTGAGAAAAGTCAGTCAAAGTATAAACGTATGTTAATTATTCTAAGAGTAAAATACTGCTTTAATGATGATTTTGGAAGTTACCGATTATTGAATAAAAGCAATTGAGAAATCTCAAATGTGAAGTAGAAAATAGACTAACAGTCAACACAAGAACAAGAGAGCATATTAGCTACGTAATTTTAGGGACATGAGTGTGTACTTTTTAGGACAATTATTTACAAAAAAATTTAATAACAATACAAGCAGAATAATGGGGACTGGATTACATCATAATTAAGTTTGGTATCATAGTATTCATTACACTAAAGAAATGATGGTCAAGACTTGTTTTAGTTTTTAGTTATTTAATTCCATGTAGGTCACGAATCTGTCACAAAAAAAGTCTCATTTGGGAATTCATTCTACCTCCTGAAGATGAATTATGGAACAACATTAATTTGGCATTCCAGGATTTCATAAGGAAGAAAAGAACACGTAACAGAGAACAGGGGACATAAAAAGAAGTATTCAAGAAAAACGAGGCACTACCAAGATGTCGCAGAGTCACTGAACTCAGCCGGAAACACACACCTAATTCGGTTGTGTAAACATACACTACAGAGACCTCAAGAGCAAGCTAGTACCTCACAGGATTAGGAAATTATTGTTCTGGCACTACAATGCCAAACACGGTAAGTCTGTTACTAATCTTTATAACAGTATCTGTTACTAATCTTTGGAACAATATAATTTTAACAGAGTTCTGCATTTTAGTTTCATTCTTATATCCCAGAACTTCATTCTGTGATCATGATATTCAGCCACATACTAATATTAAGACTCATTCAGTTGTCCCTCAGCCAAATGTACTCTTGGTGTGTCTGTGGTCCAATTATACTTGTGAAAAAAGTAAAAACCTGGGAAGTAATATGCTATCATGTTACTAATGATCTCTAGATGTTAGGATTCTGTGTAAGTCCTAAGTCTGTCTTAACAGGTTTCTACATTTTCCAAATTTTCTATAGTAAGCATGCATTATTTTTATAATCTGAAAAAAGTATCTTTTAAAGTTACCGAAATAGGTATCACATCCCTCATTCAGAAAATGTTAACTGTTACATTAAAACTGAGTAATTTATTACATGATCTGAGCAAAACAGGGGAAAAAAATGATGCTAAAAACTGGGTCTCTCCCAACATCCGGACCCATCACTAGTTCGACAAAACGCAAAGGTCCTTTATAATTTTTAATGTATGTAACTAGGCAAAAATCTCTGGTCATTTCACAGCGTGATTTTTCAAACTTCAGATGCAAAATTAAGATTACCGGAAGTAAATCAGAGTTATCCTAACAGGGGAACACATTTGTATTAAAAGAGAATTAGGACTTGTGGACGAGGTGGATCGGACTCCTCCTGAAAGCAGACAGACCAACCAGATATGGGAAAGGGGAAAACCCACAAACAACGTCCTCATCAAAAGTGGGCGACAGGGAATCCCCAGGAGTCTTGCAGCATCAGGACTGACCCAGGATCAGCAGGTGTGGTGTGGAAACTGTGGAACAGCAGGCAGTCGCGCCCCAAAGCAGCAGACCCTAGCCTCCATGGAGGCATCAGAGGGCAGCTGGTGAAACCGGGAATGCCTTCATATGCTGCAGTCATTCAGTCGGGGGTAAATAGAAAACAGTGAATTCACTAAGAGGTACAAATACAATACCATGACCCTTTAAACCAACAGAAATAGGAGGTGGGCGATATGTGCATTATGCTAAATTTTGTAGCAGCTGCATTTAAAAAAGCAGAAGGGAAATTTTCATGATATACTTTGTTTAAACCCACTAGATCCAAAATACTATGATTCAACATAAAAAATTATGAATAACATTTAACATTTTTTAAATATCATATCTTTATTTTTTTAAAGGAAATGTGGTTTTTAATTTTTTTTAATGTTTATGCATTTATTTTTAAGAGAGATGGAGAGCACAGTTAAGGGAGGGGCACTGAGGGGGAGGGTCGGACACAGAATCTGAAGCAGGCTCCAGGCTCTGGGCTGTCAGCACAGAGCCTGATGTGGGGCTCAAACCCACAAACTGTGAGATCATGACCTAAGCCGAAGTCAGACACTTAAGTGACTGAGCCACCCAGGCACCCCTAAAGTTTATTTATTTATTTATTTATTTATTTGGAGAGAGGGAGAGAGAGAGAGAGAGCACAAGCAGGGGAGGGGCAGAGGGCAAGGGAGAGAGAGAATCCCAAGCAGGCTCCACACTGTCAGCATGGAGCCCAACGCCCTGCTGGAACTCATGAATTGTGAGATCATGACCTGAGCCAAAATCAAGAGTTGGACGCTCAACTGTGACTGAGCCACCCAGGCGCCCCAAAACATCCAAGCTTTAACAACACACCTAAATTCAGACTAGCTGCATTTCAAGTGCCCCGTAGCTAACTGTGGCTAGTGGCTACCGTATTGGACAATACAGGTTTAAACCCTTAACAATGTCAGAGATAAATAACAAATAATTCTATCTGGAATGGTAGAGCCTCACTGTGAAAATAAGCTGCTTGAATGAGAGTCTAAATTGAATGAGACAAGAACACCCAGGGTGAGGGAGAGACAACATTCAGGCAGAAGGGAGAATGGGGCCCAGAGGGAGCTGACCCCAGAAAGCACAGTGAGTATGAAACAAGAATTTATAAATGTAATGCAGGCCAAGTACAACATGAATGGGGCAGGGAGATCTACTCTTCCTATGGAGGTAGCAGCCACAGAATCAATAACTCCTGAGCAAAATCTCATTATGCCACAGTAGCCAAAAGTTAGAAATAATCCAAAGACCATTTATAAAGAATAGAAAGATAAATTGTGGTATATTCCCACAACTGAACGCAAAACAGCAATGAAAATGAACTACATCTATACCTGGCAACATGAGTTAATCTTAAAAATATAATTTTGATCAAAATAAGATACTCTAAGATGCCATTTAAATAAAGTTTTTAAACAGGCAAAATTAGTCTATGGTGTTAGAGCTAACATTAGCAGTTGCCTTTGGGACCAAAGGAGGAGCTAATGATTAGAAAGATTTCTAAGCAGAGAGCTACTTGGATACTGATAATTTTCTATTTCCAGACCTGGGTAGTGGTTACGTGGGTATGTTCACTTTGTGACAATTCATTATGCTATATTCTTAGGATTTATGTACTTTTACGTATGGATGTAGGCATGTGTGTGTATGTTATACTTTATTAAAAAAATTTTCAAGGAAATGAAGCTATTAGACAACAGAGGTACATGAGACTAAAGTGAGAGAATTATAGAATAATTATAAAAAACATATTTTAGGAAAAGGAACACAAGATAGAACAGAAATGGAAAACACCAAAAGGAAAACAGGGGATGGCAAGGATAAAATTATAGAGAATCAAGCCAAAATAAAGAGGTAACAATGGTTTCAGATAAATATGGAACAAAGGTAATATGCAAACAAGATCCAAAGGCATAATCAAAGTCATGGAGCGGGATCTTACTGAAATAAGAAAACACTTAAATACAGGTATTGAAAAGGCATGTACTATATACCTAGAAGTGGTAAATAGTGTATAACTACTTGACGTTAGAGTTAAGGGAAAATATTCTTTGGATCCACAGGAATTGTGCCACGTCATTTATAAGGAAAAAAAAAAAACAAAAAGTCTGAACAAGGATAATACACTAAATGACAGAAGCACAGGAACTAGAGAGCACCTTATAGAACAGAGCTGCTCTGTGCTCCCGTATACCGTTTTATACTTTTATTTAAGAAATAAGCATCTATCTTGTTTTTTGGGGGTTTTTTTTTTGTTTTTTTTTTTTAATTTTTTTTTTCCAACGTTTATTTATTTTTGGGACAGAGAGAGACAGAGCATGAACAGGGGAGGGGCAGAGAGAGAGGGAGACACAGAATCGGAAACAGGCTCCAGGCTCTGAGCCATCAGCCCAGAGCCTGACGCGGGGCTCGAACTCACGGACTGCGAGATCGTGACCTGGCTGAAGTCGGACGCTTAACCGACTGCGCCACCCAGGCGCCCCAGCATCTACCTTGTTTAAACCACAACCTGTTTTGGTCTATGAAAACAGTTTAAAACCATGTAAATGATATCCTAACACATGGAAGCTAGCGATGGTTATGTCTGACATAGTTCAGTGATCCAAGGGATCAAGTTATAGTATCAAGTATCCCACCATGGAAATAGAAGTAATTCCTTATACTGGCATATAAGATAAGCATATCTACAAAAGGATATTTTCTATTCTTGGAGACAGTTTCAATGACTAATATGAGGGGGTGTTTTTGTTTTTGTTTTTGTTCACTATTTCCATTGTGCAAAGATATGGAATTCTCAGGGACAAAACAGAGTATTTATACCAAAAAAATAAGTAATACTGTTTAGACGCCTCAGACTCTTTGTTTCCATATGATCATCCTTAGTTGAGAGCCAAGGTTGGTGGAAGCAGCTCGTATATCTTCTCCACACTCAACTGGTTGCCACAGATTCCAGCCAGTAGGAAGGAAAATGGATATAAGAGAATGTACCCAATATCCTAGAATATGAACCCTGGGGTGTTTCTTATCATATTTTGCTCTCATTTCATCACCAGGAACTTAATCAGATTGCCACATCTTAACTGCAAAGAATGCTAAGAATCTTGCCTTGGGCCCAGGAAGAACAGGATAGGTTTTGGTAGACCACCAGCTTCTTCTGCATTTGAGTAGGTGAGAGGTCCAAGAGAGGGGGAAACAACAACAGAAAGAGAAAGAAAGAAAGAAAGAAAGAAAGAAAGAAAGAAAGAAAGAAAGAAAAGAAGTCTAGCATCAGAATTCTCAGCAGCAACATTTTACATAAGTAACCAATGGAGTAAATTTTATGACATTCAAGTATTTAAAAAATGTGAGGCAGGAATTTTATATCTAGCCAAACTGTCCTTCAAATATAAAGGCCACAGATAAATAGTAATAAACATGTAAGAGATCAAGAAATATTGTTTCCATTAGCACTTCCTGAAAAAATATGGTAAATATTAAGCTTGGGACACCCAAGAATCTAGGAAAGAAACTTCAGCAAAAGACTTGAAGGTGAACACTGCATATGCCTAATGGCAAAACTATATACTAAAAGAAAGAGTAATTGAGTAGTACATAAACGTTGCATGTTCTGATAATGTATAACTAATATAGTGGATGCAAAATAGGAAGAGAAAAGAAAATGAAACATAAATAAAGCTTGCCAATTGGCTGGGAGTTAAAGGTTACAGCTTGCAGCTCACAAATCAAGATAGTAGAAGCTTAAGCTCATGTAAAAGTCCGAAGATTAAGAAATTTTGGTAATTAAAATTCCACTGTAGGAGTGAGAAGGGGAGAAAGAAAAAGTTATGAAATAATTTTCCCATTGTGTATAGTAAACCAATACATAATAACTAAAAGAAACTAAGAGGATTAGTATAAACAGTTTCTCAACTTCAACACTACTGACATTTGGTCAGATAATTCTTTGTTGTGGGGAACTTACCTAGTGCTTGGGAGGATACTTAGAAACATCTCTGGCCTCCACCTATCATGCCAGGAACAATCAAAAATACTTCCAGACATTACCACATGTACTCTGGGAGGCAAAATTATCCCCAGCTGAGACACACTGGTATAAAGGTGTCAGTACAAATGCAATCAATAGAACCAAAAGCCAAACCTTGCTAATAACAAAAAAGAAACCTCCTTCAAAAAGGGCAAACAAGGGGTGCCTGGGTGGCTCAGTCGGCTAAGCGTTCGACTCTTGATTTTGGCTCAGGACACGATCCAACAGTGTGTGAGATCGAGCCCCACATTGGGCTCCATGCTGACAACACACAGCCTGCTTGGGATTCGCTCTCCCTCTCTCTCTTCCCCTACCCCTACTCCCCTCTCTCAAAATAAATAAATAAATATTTTTTAGAAGTTCAAAGAAAACAAATCACAGAGCAAGATTTTATATTATTATATATATAGTTTAAATAATTAAATAACAAAAGACAATGTAGCAGGATAGAAAACAAAACCTTCAGTTATATAAATGAGTTTAACCTATTCATTAAACTCTGAAGATTTTTTAGGGCAGCAAAAAAAGCAAAATCTGAATCTATGCTATAATGCAAGCAACACACCTAACATGAGATGACCTTGAAAGGTAAAGGATGAAATTACAGGCAAAGACAGATCAGGCAAATATAAATGAAAAGAACACAGAGGTCTCTTAGTCATAGGCAAAGCAAAATTCAATCCAAGAAGCATAATGAAGCAAAGAATGGCATTGTCTTTCCTTTTCTTTTTTTAAAATCTCTAAACCCAACGTGGAGCTCAAACTCATGACCTTGAGATCAAGAGTCACATGTTTTTCCTAGTAAGCCAACCAAGCACCACAAAGAATGACATTTTCTAGGGTCAACTGTTACAAACCAGAATGAAGAGAAGACATTTATTAATACCTAGGTGCTAAATAACACAGCAGCAACTTTGATAAGCATAAACCGCATGAAACTGAAACCCACTAGCAAGACGAAACTAACACTCTTGGTAACCCTGGATGGTCAAGTGAACAAAATAATCAGCATACAGAATACCTAAACAATGCAATCAGTAAGGTAGAAAAGGTAGAGAATATACACTTAACTCTTACATACGGATAGAGACTACATCCTAATATAATAATACAAAAAGAAGTTCCTGAGAAAGTCTTTGGAAAAATAAATTCAGCATTAAATGACCACAGTGCAGTAAAATTAGAAAATAATAAAGCAGAGCTAAAGCACTGCTCAAAGGAGTTTGTGTAGCATTAGAAACCCACATCAATAAAGATAAAATGAATTAAACATCCAACTTATTCATGAAGATACAGTAAAACCCGTATCTTCATTTAAATATTTTTTCCTGGGGCGCCTGGGTGGCTCAGTCGGTTAAGCGTCCGACTTCAGCTCAGGTCACGATCTCGCGGTCCGTGAGTTCGAGCCCCGCGTCGGGCTCTGTGCTGACAGCTCAGAGCCTGGAGCCTGTTTCCGATTCTGTGTCTCCCTCTCTCTCTGCCCCTCCCCCGTTCATGTTCTGTCTCTCCCTGTCTCATAAATAAAAAAAAAAAACGTTAAAAAAAAAAAAAATTAAATATTTTTTCCTAGCCAAATATATTCAAAATCAATACAACTTTCTTTCCTCTCAACGCTTCAGCTATTTACGAAAGTTTTAACAATAAAGGCAAAAATTATATTCTAATTTCACTTTACTTGCCAAAAAAAAGAAAGAAAAGAAAAAGCCTAAATCTAACCTAACCATGCCTCTATCAATTTCCAACAGGAAACAGGACAGATGGTCAGGTTAAACCAAACTAAAAGGATGAAACCATTAAATCCAGACTGTGAGAAACTTTACAGGTCACACAATCCAGCTTTTTTTGACAAATGAAAGGGAATAAAAAGGTGAGGTAAGGACCGAAAAATTAGAAGAGACTTAAATATCAACCAATCCCAGTGTATGAATCTAAATTGGATCCAGATTCGATCAAACAGAACTATAAACTAACAAAAACAGGTATTTGATAATATCAAAAAACTGTGACATTTTTAGATGTAATAATGGTATTACTGCTTATGGTAAAAAGAAAAAGAATCCTTATCTTCAGAGATACGTCTTAAAACATGTATGGAAGAAATAACATGTGTGTGGAATCTGCTTCAAAATAATGTGGGAAAAGGAAGAGAGGAACTGTAAGTGGAAAGAGCTGGGGTCCCCGAGGAAAAAAAGACAAGAAAATCTTCCTTGACTGTAAGAAAAGTCATCGTGGGCCCCCAGCCATCTTGTGATCTATGCCTGACTGACCAGCACTACTTGCCCAAAGCCTGTTTCTAGCAGAACTTCTTGAGATATGTTGAAATTGCAGAACAATAGATGCCAGTAGATAACAATTTTAAGGGAACAAAAAAAACGTAAGAACAAACAGCCACTATCAGACCAGGAGATAACCTAATCACATCAGGAACTAGGAATCAGTGGTAAATCTCCCAGTGCTGGTTCAAAACCAAAGACTGACCTCACGCACATTCTTGAGCTATCTTTGCAAGATCTAAACCTTTCTGAGCACTCAGATACCCAGAAGTGATGATGCTGAGCTTTGAGGCCTGGACTCTGTCATCTTAAGATGACTTCTGCCCCAATTCCATGCTGAATGCCTCATAGTACAAGTCCCTTCATGAATACGTAGGTACCCTTAGCCTAAAATTTCCCCAGTTTTATTGTTCCAGGAGACACTGCTCTGGGAAACACTCCAGGTGTTTTCCTTTACTTTTTCTCCTTTACTTTACAAATAAAACCCTTCCCTTCCCTATTCTTTAGCTGGGTTGTGTCTGTTGGCCCCACAGCCACCAAGAGGTGAACCCAAGTTCAGGTAACAGAATGGACAGGTATGTGTGATGGAGAACTGGGCATGGGTCACAGTTATGGAGACTGAGTGATGGGAACACGGATATTCATTATATTATTCTGCCTACTTTGTGTACATTCAAAATTCTTCATTGAAAACAAAAAGACACATGTCAAACAGTCTTCATACCAAATAAAGAACCAATTTCACACATATGTGTATTCTATTTTTCAAATGTTTATATATGTTGTTATGACAAACAAAATTCAAATTCACTTTAAAAAATACTGCTAGGTCAGGGGGGCGCCTGGGTGGCTCAGTTGGTTGAGTGTCTGACTTCGGCTCAGGTCACGATCTCACAGTTTGCGAGTTCGAGCCCCGCGTCGGGCTCTGTGCTGACAGCTCAGAGCCTGAAGCCTGCTTCAGATTCTATGTCTCCCTCTCTCTCTGCCCTTCCCATGCTCACGCTCTGTCTCTGTCTCTCAATAATAAATAAATGTCAAAAAAAATTTGTTTTTAAAAATACTCCTACGTCAGGGATAGGAGGGGGAATTGGAGGAAGGTTGTCAACAGGTACAAAATTCCAATTATAAATAAGTACTAGGGATGTAATGTACAGTATGATGACTATAATTAACACTGAGTGTGATACATAGTCGTTAACAAAGTACATCCTAAGAACACTCATCATAAGGAAAAATTTTTTTCCTTTTCACTGAATCTATATGCGATGATGGATGTTAACCAAACCTTTGTAATCATCTCACATATATGTAAATCAAATCATCAGGCCATACACCTTAAACTTACACAGTAATGTACATCAGTTATTTCTAAATAAGACTGGAAAGAAGCAAATAAATAAGACAGAGAAAAAATTACTGCTGGAACTCAGGAAGGCCAAGACCCAGAGGACTAAATGGTAGAGCTGGACTAAGAAGCAGGGTCAAAGCCACCCTGCTGAGGAAACATGACAAGAGCCATGGTCAGGGTTCATGCCGTACCATTTACATAAGTGTTCATTCATGGAAGAACTCCCAACCACAGGAAGTCTGCCATTTGTAATTTCTAAAATTTAAAAACTACCCTGTCCCTTAATCTAAACAAAGCCATGCTTCATTACCCCAAACGTTAACACAATATTTGTAAAGTACCAATACATTTCATTGTCATAGAAAGATCCCAAAGTACAGATGAACCTTGGGCAACATGATGCCCCCCAACATGTGTATTTGAAAATCTGAGTATAATCTTTGACTCCCCTAAAATTTAACTACTAATAGACTGTTGACCAGAAGACCCAATAACGTAGGCCATTAACACATATTTTGTATGTTCTATTTACTGTACACTGTATTCTTACAATAAGCTAGAGAAAAGAAAATGCTATTAAGAAAATAATAAGGAAAAGAAAATACATTCACAGTATCATAAAAATTCCACACATAAGCGGATCGGCTTAGTTCATACCTGTGCTATTCAAGGGTCAACTGTATGTACATTTCAAAGAAAAAGGAATGAAATATCAGTTACACATGCTTTAGTTAAGTAAATACAAGAAAGCTACCTCTGCAAATGTAATCAGGTGGGAAGGAAAAGCAAAAACAAAGTCAGTATCCCAAGCAAGCAATCAGAAACTGTTAAGTTTTCAAAGCAAAACCGTCCTTACCCTATAACATCAATCACATTCAAGAGCTCAGTGTCGAGCAACATAGAAGCAGAAATGGGTTCCCAGAGATTGTCACTTGCTATGATTTTCACTCGATGGAGACCTTGATAGTTCAGCATCCTTCTTAACACCTTTTGGGAAGATAAACAGAATGCAGAGAGTTCACAACTGTGTTTATAGCTGTTGAATTACAACCACAACAGCTGAAGTATCTTCGAAGATCAGCATCCTGGATGATAGTGTCCATATTATTTCTCAATAGAAATGTGCCTCCTTTGGAAAGTAAAAGCACTATCATTAAGATAATTTACTTGGTGGGAATGTAAAAAGAAAAAAAAAAAAGAGGTAAAAATGTTCTAGAGGGATTTTCCCTCTGACTTTAATGGAATCCACAACAGACCCTTAATAGTAAAATAAATAAAACCACCACCATAGCTGCAGATCATTAGTTTAAAAGAAAAAGGAAACCAGATTCTAATGTTCTTAATGCTTCCTTCATATGAAGCGGACACAACTAGAGAGACACATGTAGAGTCGCAAGGAAAAAAACGTAAGCTGTGAAATGTCAAATCTGGATAGACAAACAATTCCTCACCTTCACTGCTAAGACCCTGCCGTGAAGCTGTGCCAACCACAGGGTCACCCAGGACACACGCACTAATTTGTCTTCCACTCGGGGCTATTGCGGCTCTCGTCAGCCCTGTGCTCCCAGAAGCCACAGCTTTTCACTAACCTTGAGCCTCCATCTTATACTAGCCCCCTGCCCCACCTCCCATAACCCCACAACGCCCCCTCCACCACATTCTCACCACTACACTGATAACGCCTGCAGCCTGGAGTTGACCCTGAGTTACAGGCCTTGGCTGCAAGCCACCCCATCAAACCCCATGGCTACAGAGTGAAGTGCACCATTGCTCCCAGTGAACACATTGGGCTGTGCAAGGCTCAGAGTCCCCAGCTCATCTACTCCACCTTTCATCCTTGCTCCTCCCCCAAATCCCTTTACTTCACTTCTTTGCAGTGTCCGCCCCTGCCCTAGCAACAAGGGGAGTTCCTATCCACCCCATATTGAAGATTCCAACTCCAGGTCACCTCCTTTAATAGCGTTCCCTAATCCATCCAAGCAGAATGTCATCTCCTCTCTGCACCTTCTGACAACCCTGCCTGGGCATTATCCTTCTAGAGAACTTAGGACTGATATTTCAGTTGTCCACGTGGGACTCTATAGTCCCCAAATGTGAGCCCCTCTTGGGCAGCAACAGTATTTTTTCTATCTTTATCTTCCAAGTACATAGGGAAGGCCTGACAAACCTGGAGTTGAGTCAATGCCTGCTGGGGAATAAATGAAAGAAATTTAGTGGATATTACCTGCTCAAAAACATAAGACATTTAGGCGCCCCTAGGTGGCTCAGTCAGGAAAGCATCTGACTTCAGCTCAGGTCATGATCTCACAGCTCATGAGTTCAAGCCCCACACTGGGCTCTGTGCTGACGGCTCAGAGCCTAGAGCCTGCTTCAGATTCTGTGTCTCCCTCTCTCTCTCTGCCCCTCTCCCACTCACTCTGTCTCTCTCTTTCAAAAATAAATAAAAACATTTAAAAAAATAAAAACATAAGACACTTAAAGAATTTTTTACCTGAAACGAAATATAACCACAAAACTGTGTTTCTTGGAGGAAACACAAATGGAACTGAAAAGTAAACTAAAGAATATATCCACCTTAAAAGTTAAATTGCCATTAGTTTCCCAGTGACAGAGGGTCATTATTCTCAGTTTTTCCTTTCCTGAAAAATAGCAATCATAGTGGTTACCTTGTATGGAAGGGAGTGAGAATTAAGTGGAGGCAAATATTTAGGAAAAGTGACTCAAAAAATAACATACTTTGCAAATGTTAGTTGCCACCTATTTGTTAATCACAGATAGAAACATATAGAACATTCCAATAGAATAGCCATCCACAGAAAATAATAATGAGACTGCATACTGGAAATTTTGATATTGGATGTGGAACTATATAAAATTTCTGCACATAAAAGGCCCCATTTTCAAGTTCCACTTTCCTTTCCACCTGATGAACTCTTGAACTGGGCCAGAAGTGGCAACAGTCTTACAAGCAATTCCTCCTAATATTTCAACAGAGCAACTGGCATTCAGATCATATGAGGGCAGTAAAATTAACTCATACCTTCTAGGGACAGTTTTGTTTGTAATAGCACCAACAAAGTAATCAATGACATAGTCATCAGAAGTGGCTCAACCGGTCAGCACCAAATTAGCAGTTTTCTCTTTTCTCCTCTTTGTCTACATCATGTAACTACCCCTTCCTTCTTTCTCAGAAAAACTCCTTGCTTTCCCCAGAAAAGTGAGCGAGACGCTTTTCTGGCTACTCCAGAATCTGTGCTCCCTGAGATGCAATTACAAGACCCCAAACTAAGGTCTTTGTTCTTTTTCATCTTTGCCTCCTTTGCTCAGTTGAAACAAAAAGAAGCTACATTTCTCTAAGTCCTCAAAGTCTAAAATGATGCTGCTGTTTTTATAATAATCATCATAATTCTACAAATAATAAATTTTAAAATGGGAAAATTCAACACAACTCTTTAGACAATGAAACTTGGGGTTCACAGGGAATTACAGACACTTTAATCAGGAATTTAAACATGACTACGTTTTTGCTCAAATTTTATGCCAGAACTAGCAAAACAAGCATCTGTGCTGTAAAAAATACAGCATTCCTACTTCTAATTTCCATGGTACCGTAAGGGAATTATTTACCAAAAACTTAAAGACAAAAAGATTTAAAGTTGTACAGACCTTGATATAATTGATGTCAAATGACCTCTCATTCCAAATCTGCAAAACAGAAAGTCAAAAAGTCTGAATTGAAAGTGAAGTATCAGAAAGCAGACATGATCACTAAGATGCCACTGCTCTCATCATCTTTAACATAATCTAAAAAGCAATTTTTCTGGGGCGCCTGAGTGGCTCAGTCGGTTAAGCCTCTGACTTCAGCTCAGGTCATGATCTCGCAGTCCATGAGTTCAAGCCCCACATCGGGCTCTGTGCTGACAGCTCAGAGCCTGGAGCCTGCTTCGGATTCTGTGTCTCCCTCTCTCTCTGCTCCTTTCCTGTGCACGTGCGTGTGCGCTCTCTCTGTCTCTCTCTCTCTCAAAAATAAACATTAAAAAAAAAGTTAAAAAAAATTCTTAAAAAGCAATTTTTCGTACTTTATGGAATGTCCTTTTCTTGAATTTATAGACATGTTATAAGACAACATAACTTTTTACAATTAAAATATTTTTTAAAACCTTGAATATTTGGTGGATATTTTTCAAAAAGTCACTTATTCCTAAAACTGGAATTTCCATTCAATCATTCGACAAATCCTGACAATGTAATGCATGCCAGGGACTATATTAGGTACTGGAGACCTAACAGACATGGGGAGTGCTGTAATGATTCTTACAAGATCCCACCAGCACACCTAAAGCCGAGTATTGTAGTAAGTACATCGTAGAAGTAATTTTTTTTTAGCACACATAAGATCACAGTGATGTGCTACATCACAAAGGCAAATTCTTTTTTTTTTTTTAATTTTTTTTTTTAATGTTTATTTATTTTGGGGACAGAGAGAGACAGAACATGAATGGGGGAGGGGCAGAGAGAGAGGGAGACACAGAATCGGAAGCAAGCTCCAGGCTCTGAGCCATCAGCCCAGAGCCTGACACGGGGCTCAAACTCACGGACCGCGAGATCGTGACCTGAGCTGAAGCCGGACGCTCAACCAACTGAGCCACCCAGGAGCCCCCACAAAGGCAAATTCTTAATGAGGATAGATAAAAGGAAGATGCACAACTCTTGCTGGTTTAGAATCATGATGAGGTTTTAGAATTGAAAGAGAACATCCAAGACCTTCGTTTTGCAGCTGAGAAAACTATTAATAACAGAGATGGCCTAGAGTCTAGACACTAAAACTCATTTTACTCTAGTGATACAGGAAGGTATTTTTAATCAAAGAATCTCCTCACCACAGCACATAAGTCTAAAAGAGATGTGAATTACCCATTCTTTATCAGAAATATTTTCCAAGTGTGACTTTACCATAATAAAGCGCTACTTAGATCCAAATCTACAATTAGTTTCACTACAAATTAAAAAACACCCTGACATTTAAGAATGTTCTCAAATACAAACTAATTTCCAATTATAGTTTGAAGAAAGATAACAAAAAACAAAGTATATTGTTGCTTCTGGCTCCCTACAACCTTGGGCTTATCCCCGTGTCCTTTGTGATATCACAATTTCTCCACCCAGTTTCTCTCTCTCTCTCCCTAAACTCCTTAAGGGCTTATTAATCTTGGTATCCCTAGAATACAAAGTTACAGTGTCTGCAACACAGTAGGAGCTCAATAATTGCTTGTTGACCGCTGAACACTTTTAAAATCAATTTTGACATATGGCATATTAATATGCAAACATATATGGAGACCACTACATGTACGTGCGGGGCTCTGAGAGGTACAGTGCCTCCAGCCTGCCAACAGACCAGCTGGAAAGACATCATATTTTACATTTTTGTAAATCATTATAAGGTGTTAAATAACAGTTTAAGACAGGGTAGGCAGATTTCAGCCAGCCTGCCAAATCCAGCCCACCATTTGTATTTTTTACAACCCAAAAGCCAAAAATGGTTTTTACAATTTTAAATGGTGACATTTTAAAGGGCTATATAATTACCTACATAATATCCTTAATACTGCCTTTGACCCACTAAACCTAAAATATTTAGTCTCTGACCCACTAAGAAAAAGTTTGCCACCGTCTGGTTTAGAACAGCAGGAGATTCAGAGAGCAAAATGAGATTAATCATTAACCAGATAGCAAATGTGGTATTCTTGAACAACAAGAGAAAGGAGGGAAAGCTTTCAAGGAGAACTGGGGCTGGAGTAGTATCAAAATCAAAATTAAAGAAAGAAAAAGTTCAGAGAAGGTATACACTCCGTACAGTTTTCAAAAGGGGCTAGAATTTGGATGGGAAAAGAGGAGGAATAAAAGGTCACATACTTAATTTGTTATCAGATGCCAAAGGAACAAATTGGGTCTCATGACCACAAAATGGTTAGTAACAAAATGCCACAGAATCAAATTGCTTTAAGAAATTACAAATAAAGTCCAAAAGTTAATCAAGGTTTAAATACATTACCAACCCCAATATAATCAATGTCCAAATCATGATAATGCTTGGCGCCCACAATCCAGGTCATGACGTAGTAGGCAGTCAGCTGAAGATTTACATAAGGCCAGTTGAAACCTTTCCCCAGCCATCCAGGGAATGACCATGGCAACCCTGTAGGAAGGAAAAGGTAAAGGTGGGGTGGGTATTACAGTGCTGGCAACCATCCAAAACAAGGCAAAAGAAACCAAAGAGAACACAGGGTAAACAAAAAGCCAATAGAGATCTTATTAGAGGAAAGATTATATATCTTGTGTATATTCTCAAAATCCCTTCCAGTTTATGAACTCAGGAACTCCTTCCTGAGCCCTAGAGTCTGGTTCCATAATTCCAAATGCTCTTTCAAGAAAAAGAAATAAGAACACACTCTCTTGAAGATACTTACCCATGGAAAGAAATGTAACATACAATTTAACTCAACATGCCCACTGCCTGCTATAGGGATATTTAATATACAATATCTTCCCTCTGAAGTCAAATCAGAGAGCTCTTCTGAAAGGCTTATGCCTAAATATTCCTACAAGTTAAATAGAATACAAATTCCTCTTTTACTAGTACATCTTCTTAAAACTTAAGTCTCCTTAAAATACTAACTAGTCAGATAATCAAACTCAACAAAACTAGTTTGTCATCATTATCAATATAAATGCCAATGTGTCAACAGGAAAATACCCCTTTGTGGTATGATATAAATCAAATAGCCCACATTCTTCCAACACCCTAATTATTATTTTTAAGGAAGAAAATGAGAATAGTAGACGAGCACTAATTACAATTCTACATCCTAATTTTGTTACTAACATATCAAAATAAGCTCAACCGTTAAGTTCCTCAATTGTTTATATATATATATACATATAAAAACAATCGAGTTCACCACAGAAAAAATTCAAAACTAAAAGAACGAAATGCTTATTTTTCTAAACTCAGGAGAAATGAATGCCTAAGTGTGTATCCCATAAAAAATGTGACATTAAAATACTGGAACATTTTTAAACAATGAAATGCCAAATACATTCTATAGGCCCACCATGTGTAAGTCTTTGTTAGAACATGGTTCAGCATGCCAGATTTTCTACATTTAAATGAGAACTGACCATGAAAGCAGCCCAATGGGGGAGTACGTGCTGAAGTCAATGATGCTTTTTTTTTTTTTTTTTTTTTTACTGCTCACAACATTTCTGGAATCTCTTACAAAAGACCATTTAGAAAGAACACACTGACTCCTCATTTTTTTTTTTTATTTAGAAAAACTCGTGCTTGTCCTTTGATTGTTGAAAATGACCTTGAAAATGACTTGAAATTAAGCCTATAAAATGAATTTTCATTGATCTCACTCACAAGGCTGAATGGGTAAGCCTGTTTCAAAAAATCAAATTCATTTCAAACTATGCAAGGATGTCATCACTGTGTATTCTGCAATATTTTACAGGTCTGTGCACTGCCACACGAAACCTGTAAAGTGGATGTAGTAGTACGAGTTGAGAAATCATCCAGCGATGCTGCCTCTAGAGCTTAAGCTCCGAAAGGGCAGAAGGTAGCGGCTGGATTGTTGGGTATCCCCAATGCCTAGAACAGTGCCCACCACACTGTGGAGGTTCAAAACATACACTTGATGTGCACGTCTTCTAGAAATGGCACCTACTACCGCATGTAATGCATAATTTCGCAAAGAGCTGGGATGTACTATAACGCCTACTGACAATTTTCTAAATAGTACCCCCCTTTTACAAATTTTGATGAGAAATTTTGTTGAGGAAATTAGTTTAGCATCACAACAATGGAATTAGGTTCTGTATCTGAATTTGGCATTTACTAACTATCTGACCTAAGTCAGTGGCATAACCTCTCTAAGTCCCTACTGCTTCTGTAAAATGGGAAGAGTAATGCCTTACTCCAGAGGTATTACATATAAAGAGCAGACATAAAATATAAAGGCAAAGAAAGGATCAAGCCTGGCACAGGCTTTGCGGCTGGTAGGATAAGGGTAGTATTAACATTGTTAGTACTTCAGTATTAACAGTAACTCCATATGAATAATTCAGAATTTGAAAGTTAAACAGACTGCAAAAGCATTACAAACTTCACTTCTTACCCATGAGTATAATATTAGGGTTCCGCTTCTTAGCTTCCTTCATTAACCACCACTCATATCCTCGGAAATAATTCTCATCTAATGCATAGTGCATGTGGGAGGGTTCAGTACCATCTGCGTGGGAGAGAGCAAAAGAGAAAGGAAACCACCCTTTAATGGTGTTTCCTAGGGCCACTCTCCCCTGTACACACACACATTTCAGAGAAGGTGTATTCCCGTTCCAATCCTGATATGGGCAAATAAGAATAATCTTAGATAACTGGACAATGCATGATCAAAGTGTATTATTTCACCTTTTTTCATTATTCTAAGTATCGTAAATGTCTTGAAAAATAAAACCACAGCTTTCTATTATAAGCAGGGTTAAAAGAAGGAGAAGTGTTATCAACTCAAGTAACTGAAGAGTCCTAGGACTATGTTTTCCTGGGCTTTTGGTCTGGTCTGTCTGGAGTTTTCAAGTCCCCATGTCCAACTTTGAGTTCAGATCACCTCAGCTTTTAACTTCTCCATCCTAAATGTAAATCTTGAGCTCCTTAGCCCCATTCTCACCACCCAGGCCTTGAGCCTATAACGTGCCTTGTTATACCAAGACAACAGAGCTTTGAGAAAAAAAAAAAAAAAAAAAGGAATGAGTATACATCTACACAACCCCTCTGTAAGAAAATTCTATCCTAACCTCCATAGTGTGTCAAGGTAGATAACTGATATCCTGGTATCTGTCCTCATACGTCACCACATTTCACAAACATCTGCCCTTGTTAGGAAGGGTCTCACGAGGAGTGGGGCCTTGCCTCTTAAAGGTAAACATCAGAATTCACAAGAACTACCTGAAGAATTTCACTTCAGCAAATGAAGATGGCCAGTCATTATCAATTCTGCATCAAAGGGTGGACAATAAAATACATGTCCTCTTACAATAACTTGGGGAAAGTTTTCCTTGTAGAGGTTTCTTTCATTTGTGATTTGCATTTTTTTCTTTCAATATTAATTAAACACTAATGCCACCACAGAGACGTATCTCTTTAACCAAAGTTACTCCCGAGTCACCAACAGGAACACATGTATAGAGACAATACTGTAAAGTTCACTACAATGGAATCTGGCCTGTAAATAATAAGCTGCATCATCATCAGGAGAATTTTCTTCTTTCTGTACATTAAATGACTACATGTTCTACATAAAGTCAATCAAAATGGTGACAGTGAAGACTGAAAATTTAGTGGCTAAAAATAATTTTGTTTTTAAAAGAGAAAAGGCTGGGTGCCTGGGTGGCTCAGTCGGCTGAGCGTCCGACTTCGGCTCAGGTCATGATCTTACAGTTCGTGAGTTCAAGCCCCGCTTCGGGCTCTGTGCTGACAGCTCAGAGCCTGGAGCCGGCTTTGGATTCTGTGTCTCCTTCTCTCTCTTCCCCTCCCCTGCTCACGCTCTGTCTCTCCCTCTCTCTCAAAAATAAATAAACATATTTAAAAAAATAAAAAAATAAAAGAGAAAAAAGCTGCATCTCTGAAATACTGATGACATATTTTTGCCACAAATTTATTTAAAGCTAATAACATAATATTTTACATGCCTTCTATGGTAAAAGCTTTCTTTTTTTTAATTTCTCAATAAAAACTCCTGTCTCTATGCTCTGCCTCGTGAAAATAGCTTTTTTAAAAACTGTGGTTTTGTTTACTACAAATTAATTCAACTAAATAAGCCATCTAAAGTCCAAATGCCATTTTATGGGAAAAGTGAGTATTTTGATATAATATTTTTTTAAGTAGAGTAAAAGAGGAACAATAAGAATGTACTAAGCAATGATCAACATCAAAAATGTTGATATCGTTTACATTCTGATTCACAGTCCCTAAGGTTAGGTAGAGATTAAAGTGCTGAAGGAAAATAAACCCATTCCCCAAATCTCCTACCTGTAGTCTGCCCATCACCACCTATCTCCACTTTTAGAATATGCAAAGAGGCACCGAAGTTTGGCTGGGGAAAGAAGGAGGAGTGTTAACATTGTGATTCACCGCATGAAGGACAAAACATGACAGTGACTAATTACTGCCTTTGGTTTGACAGATGAGAAGACCAACTTCAAATCAATAGCCACTTAATCCAAAAGTAATTTTCCATTTTTTTTAAAAGCTAGAAATGTGAAGGTGACCAATTCTACCACTGAAATTCACCATAGCTTCAAACATATCACAGGTGCCATTAAATAATTATTTTTTCATTACCTTAAAGAGATAATCCAATATTTGAGAACGATAGGGCTCCGGGTAATTTACTAGAAGTCGGGAGGTTGCCTAAAAAAAAAAAAAAAAAAAAATTCAAAAGTGTGAATAAAACAAATCCAATCATGAACAGGTTTTCATAGTGCCGACCTGCACCACCTGGCATGCCCGTATTTAGCCAGCTCGTGGGCAAAGTTGAGCTGAGGAAAGTCATTTCCCAGGTTACTTGTTTACCTGCCTTTATTTTGCCCATCACTAGGCGAATAAGGCTGTTGTTTGTCCAACAACTAAAACACAGGTTCGAAGCCACAGCATATTTCTCTTCTGTTGAGATGCAGGTTTGCCGGAAGGTAAGTTAATTCTATGATGAACCTCGTGATTACAAATTTGTCATGAGGAACTTAACTCAGAGAGTGATTATTAGAAGAAATGAAACTTAGAAACTTAGGTTCTCTATCATTTATTTATTTATTTGTTTGTTTGTTTGTTTGTTTATTTGCTTGAGAGAGAGAAAGAGAATGAGACAGTACATGCAAGCAGGACAGAGGGGCAGAGTCGGGGGGTGGGGAGGGAGAATCTTAAGCAGGCTGCAGCCCCAGCATGGAGCCCAATGCAAGTCTTGATCCCACAACCCTGGGATCATGGAAAGGATGAATAACAAGTAATCCTTTCCCTTCAACATCTTGCAGCAAATTAAGTAGCAATGCTGAAAGGAACCAATACTCTCCCATCTTTACCGGAGATTTGTAAGTGGCATTCCTATTAAGAATGATCACACACACACACAAAAAAGAATGATCACACAATGATCCCCAGGCCAAGGTATACTAAGGAAACCTCACACAAGACTGGTATCAGAATGTATGGAAAGAAAGAGGTGGAGGATGCAGGGATGAACACGATCACATCTAACCCATGGGCAATGACTGCTTCAACAAAGAACTCACAAAACCAGTAGTGGACCAATAATGTATCTTTTGGGGAGCAATATACATAAGGGGAATAAAAGAAATAAGTTTTAACATGAAATAGTGGCATGTCCCTAGGCTTAGAAGCCAGACAGGCTCTAGGTTCAAACCATTGACACCAAGGGCAAGATGCTTTTATACTCAATGTTCTGTTTTCCTACTCTCATGTGTGTTACCACTGACATTCTAGTGGCTCTTTTAATCTATCTCCCTCACACCCACAATCTCCCCAGCCCCTGCCACTGAGACGCAGACCCATGGAGCTACCCTCTATTCACTTCAAGTTCAACACATCCCCAAACAAACATAGCACTTTTTCCTTAGTCTGTTCCTTCTCCTGAATTTGTTACCTTAGTAAAGAACCATAAACTCAGGGCTACCTTTCACCAACTTCCCATCCATCTTCAGTCACCAAGACCTCCTTAATACTCTCCAATCCAACCCCTGACTTCAACCCTATTTCCTTCATCTAGGCTGTCCTCAATCATTACAACAGCCTAAAGGTTCTCCGGGCCTCCTGTCTGCCTCCCTGTATTCTAGCTTCCACACTACTTGCCAGAATAATCTTCCCAAAATGCAAATCTAACCATGAAAGTACACTGTTGAAACCTGTCCAGACCTCCCCTCCACCAAGAGCTTTCAGGATCAAGTTCAAATTCTCAGTTTTATACCCAGATCCTTTAATTATTTGGATCGTAACTCTGGACACCTTACCCAGCACCACTCTCATGCCTACTATCTAGATAGATCAAACCACTTCTCTTTCTTCTGTCTGGGATGCATTCCACACCCTCATTCGGCCAATTCCATTCATCCTCCTCAGGGAAGGCCCCTCTCCACCCCTCCCCACTGATTTGATGTAGGTGTGTCTCTGGCTTCAGGTCTACATCTCTACCTTAACTCTCCTAACCCCGGCCCCCTACTCACTGCCATACTTCTTTGTCTCCCCTCTGAGTTCTGGAGGACAGGGACTATGTCTTACTCAAGCTCATATCCCCATTTATTCTCTTGTTCGGCAAACATTTATTTAGCATCTTTTATGGTACTGTTTGTTGCTCTGGCATAGGCCACAGAATATGGGAGGCTCTGAGTCAGAGGGAGCCTGTACCCTGACTGCATCGCTTAGAAGCTATGTGACCAAGGGCAAACTTGTAAAGTAGGCTTTTTTACTCTTTAGAACTGCTTCAACTATTCTAAGGCTAAAACAAGGTGTATGTAAAGGACACAGCACAGTAGCTGGCACACAGTAAGCTCTCAATAAATGACCAGCATTATATAAGTTGTTTTTAAAAATATAGTCAGTGTTCTCACCATTCTTACAGAATGGCAGAGACTCAAATACTAAAGTAGGTACTTTTTAAGTGAATGAACACAGTCTATGCACGATAACCTATCCTTGATCAGAGGTAAACAATGTTTCCCACCCTGAATCATGTCATTAGAACGGTGTATTTTGGGGGGCGCCTGAGTGGCTCAGTAGGTGAAGCGTGCAACTTCGGCTCAGGTCATGATCTCGCAGTCCATGAGTTCAAGCCCTGCACTGGGTTCTGTGCTGACAGCTCCGAGCCCGGAGCCTGCTTCAGATTCTGTGTCTCCCTCTCTCTGTCCCTCCCCCATTGACACTATTTCTCTCTCAAAAATAAATAAACATTTAAGAACATTTTAAAAACAGAACCCCCTGTTTGGAGGTTATTTTTCCCTCTATGCACTATCCTTTAAAGCCAACTTTAAACAAACACACCACATCGTTATGCTATTGCAAGCCTGTGTCATTCTCAACACAAAGGTGTTGTAAGTGAGTAAGAGACATGGGTCAATGGCAATAGTCAGTTCAGAGCAGTATAGCCAAATGATGAAATGCACCATCAAAGAGTAACAAATTACCAAATTACCAACCACAGACCCTGAAAAAGCCCTGGAGCTGCTTACAAGCAGCCCAGGAAGAAGCCTTAGCACATAGCTGACCCGGGCCAAGTTCTCAATTTATTGAGACATTTTATACCCAAATAAGTTTTTTATGTAAAGATAACTTCCTCCTTTCTAACTGATCAAACAAGATGATACTGACGCAACAACCACATGCCAGATGCCACCCCAAACACTTTATATCTGTCTTCACAATGCTCCCACCAGGTATCACAGTCTCCCCAGAAAAGAAACTGAGACGCTGAGAGATTAAATAGCCTGCCCATGGCTATACAGTGGATGGCAGGGCCCAGAACAGACCCCTGACAATCTGCTCTTAAACCCACTTTTTTTTTTTTAATATTTATTTATTTTTGAGAGACAGAGAGTGCAAGCAGGGAATGGGCAGTGAGAGCGGGAGAGAGAGAGAATACAAAGCAGGCTCAGGGCTGTCAGGGCAGAGCCCGACATGGGGCTCAAACTCACGAACAGTGAGATCATGACCTGAGCCAAAGTCAGACACTTAACTGACTGAGCCACCCAGGTACCCCTTAAACCCACGCCCTTAACTACTGCCCCATACCGCCTTCCCTATCAGATCTGAATATTAAATGAGAACATTCCAAACACTACTGCCACAAACGGTTCTATATACCAGGGACTCCATACAGAAGTCTAAAGTGGGGTGCAAATATCGTGTTACAACCATTTTCATCTGTCAATATTTATTAAGCACCTAAGATGAGCACCTTACTACACAAAGGGACACTACTGAATGGATGAGGGTATCCTACTCTGAGTTATGAAACAATTCTCCTCATTTTACTAATTTTAAACGGAGTTAATAAAATAACCAAAGGTCTCCATTTTTCAGCAAGTTTAAACACTGGATTTAATGCCACAAGTAAAGATACTAAGACAGATGGGCCCCATTTAATGAAATATTGGCTATTTTAAGTTTAGACCCCAAAAATAAAAAGAAGGATGGTTGTAGTAAGGAACACACACATTGGCCCATCAGTCCAGTTTACCCTGAAACACACCAGCACCTTAGAGTAAGGTGGTAACATGAGAAAATAAAAGCATAAAAATCAGGAAGAGTAAGTTGGGTTAGGGAAAAGGTTTGTCCCCCCACCCCACCCCAACTGGCAAAGCAGGTCAGATCTGTGATCAACTATAGACCAGGTTATCCATTCTAGTGTAAGCCCCAATAGTGTGCTTTTTCTTTTTATAATGCAAATGTCTGACTCCAGCTTTGATTGCCAAGGCATCTACTTTTCAACAATTATGTTTTATGGCTATGTGTACTTAAAAATAGTTACTCTTTTTGGTATCTTGAAACCTTAGAGTTTTGCAAGTTCAATGATGGAAATTCATTAACTACATAGATCATTGCCAAATATAAAATATTGAAACATTATTGAACACAGATTTATCTACTTTTGGTTTCTCATAACAGAGAAGCTAAAGATATTTGGATTTGTTAGTATACATGTCCTGTGCTATAATGAAAAACTGCTACTTAAAAAAAAAAAGGTATATGCCTCTAGAAATTATGAAATGTATTAATTTGCCAGTATAGAGTATATTGGCTAGTAAAGTTCACAATTCCTTACTTGCTAGTTTTCAGTAAAAATTAAAGTTTCTAAGAATTAAGAATTCTACCTAATATATGTAACTAAAAGTACAAGAAATAAGGGAAACATCTCTAGGCAAGGAAAGTAGCATGTATTTTAGCTAAGAAAAGATATGAAGTATGGAGATGCATTTTTGTTAAGGCAAATGGAAGTAATTTTGTCCTAACATACACAAACTAAATGGATACAGAAAGCACAGGAAAGAGAATAAGAGAGGAAGAAAGAATTTTACCTTGTGTAGCAAGCTAGCTAAAAATGAAATAAATTATAAAGATTTTTTAAAATAAGTTTTAATAAATAGTGTACTTCTGAAAACTAGAGCTTAATTTTCTTTCATCTACTAAAAGGACAGTTTTCTTGTGGGCACCTGAGTGGCTCAGTCTGTTAAGCATTCAACTTCAGCTCAGGTCATGATCTCACAGTCCAGGAGTTCGAGCCCCATGTCTGGCTCTGTGCTGACAGCTCAGAGCCTGGAGTCTGCTTTAGATTCTGTGTCTCCCTCTCTTTCTGCCTCTCCCCTGCTCACACTGTCTCTCTCAAAATTAAATAAACATTAAAAAAATAAATAAACAAAAGTGCTGTTTTCTTGGACTACTGGTCTGTTCTTAGTAAAACTATGCAAGGTTTTTACCTTTTAAGTAATCTGCCTAGGAAATAAAGATTCTGTATTTTATCAAAATAATTTCCTGTGCTTCATTTTGTCTTTATCACCCCTTTGATCACTTAAGAAAATGAGTCTTCTCTATTAAAAGAACTTCTTTTTTTATATACAAGTATGTAACTTTCATATTTGCCTATAAAGTCTTTTGTAATTTTGGTTAAAGTTGATTAAATGGATAACTAAGTAACATTTCACCACTATCTATGATCCTATGTAATCAAGTATATTACCTTTTTTCAAATGCTTATTTATTTTGAGAAAGTGGGGAGGGGCAGAGAGAGAGGGAGAGGGAGAATCCCAAGCAGGCTCCACACTGTCCGCAAAGCCTGATGCGGGGCTCAATATACCAAATCGTGAGATTGTGACCTGAGCTGAAATTAAGAGTCAGATGCTCCATGAACTGAGCCACCTAGGTGCCCCTGTAATCAAGTGTTTCAAAACCTTTTGATATTTCTGACAAACTTCCCAGAATCAAATTCTAAATGAAGTCTTTTTTTTTTTTTTTCAACATTTATTTATTTTTGGGACAGAGAGAGACAGAGCATGAACGGGGGAGGGGCAGAGAGAGGGAGACACAGAATCGGAAACAGGCTCCAGGCTCTGAGCCATCAGCCCAGAGCCCGACGCGGGGCTCGAACTCACGGACCGCGAGATCGTGACCTGGCTGAAGTCGGACGCTTAACCACTGCGCCACCCAGGCGCCCCTAAATGAAGTCTTTTTAACCTTGAACTAACTTTGGGATTTTCCAGGGGATCCTGGAACAATCTCAAAAGATTTGTTCTTTCTCCTTATAAAAAGGGATTCTTAAACTAATTAGGCTTATTTATGTTAAACTACATGAAAAGCACTGTCAAATAAATAATGGAAAACCTTCTTTAGGTTAAATTTGTATGAATATGTGTGACTGATGTTAGTGTTCCAGAAATCATATGAAATTCCTAGAGGCTTACTATATGCTGGTCTGTTATCACTTATAATTCTAGTTATTATCTTAGAATGTTATGTCACAGGAATAACCAAAGTTCCTTGTCAACTACACTGTAATGAAGTCACATCAGGTGTTTTACATGGCTATTTTAAAGTTTTTAAATGTTCCTGTCAGCCTTACCAGATAAGGAAGGCCACTTCTTGACCTTTAATTGTACCCTGAGGCCAAAGCCTCAGGATATTTCAGGCACCCTGAAAAGAGAGGAATTGGCCCAAATCTATAGGTATTATAAGTGAAGTCTGAAGGCTAGTCCTTGGCTTGGCTACCCAGACTTAAGGGACTGTTAATAGCCCAATCTGAGATTCCCGGGCGGGGATGCATCATATTTGGAAGAGCCTATTTGATAAACCTACTTACATAAGATGGCCAAAGATGTTTAAATATTGCACAATTATTACTCAAATCTTTGAATGCATTTCTAGAGCCCCAGGATCACTGACCTGGTTTCAGGGGAGGACCCATTAAGCTTGGGACAATGGCTACAGACTGAATTTCAGACTACTGTCTGTATAATTATTATAGGAGTGCTACTATAATCCTACTTAGATGTGTACTTTCTGGGTTACAACGTGCCCTACCCCCGACTTTTAACATCTCAGCTATCCTGGGTTACCACTGACTCCGATGCCTCAGCATCAAGATGGATTGTAGTGTATACCTTGACAGTTTTTTCTTTTTTGGAATGCAAGTGCCTAAGGGCATCCTCCTCAAAGATGGCAATTTCAAATAAACACATTGCGGGCCACACATCTAGATAAAGAGCCAGGCTATGGGGGCATGGTGGGGGCAGCCTTCTTTGTTTTAAAGATCTTGGTTGAGGGGCTCGGGCTGAAGCTCAGGTGGTTGGAATCCGACTTCTGCTTAGGACATGATCTCATGGCTCCTGAGTTCAAGTCCCACGTCGGGCTCTTTGCTGACAGCTCAGAGTCTGGAGCCTGCTTCAGATTCTGTCTGTCTGTCTCTCTCTCTCTCTCTCTGACCCTTCCCCGCTCACACTGTCTCTGTCTCTCTCTCTCAATAATAAATAAACATTAAAGATCTTGGTTGACTTCAGTAACTGACCATTTCGGCTGCTTGTTCTTTCTCTTCCTGTACTTTAAATTCCCCCTCTTAAGTTTTAAATTCACCAATGAGTGAGCCGCAATAAATGCAGGACCCCAGGTGTTTTCTCTCTCTCTCTCCCCCTCCCCACAATCTTTTTTTTTCTTAAGCTTATTTATTTCTGAGAGAGAGCATGCAAGAGAGAGAGCATACGCATGCACACGTGAGAGGGAAGGGCAGAGAGAAAATCCCAAGAGGCTCCAGGCTGTCAACACAGGGCCCAACTAGGGGCTCAATCTCATGGTTCATGAGCCAAAACCAAGAGTTGGAAGCTCAATTGACTGAGCCACACAGGGGTCCCTCCCCACAATCTTGCTGTGTGGCCCAGGTGTGCCACGTGCTTGCCAGGATCTGTCAATAGCACCCCCCCCTTTTTTTTCAAAGTTTCCTGATGATTATTGCCGAGGACATCTTACAACCAAAGTAACAGCCATAAGGGCGAGTCCAGTCACAACACTGATTATCAGGAAGCTGAGATCAGTACAAAACATCCATTCAGCAAGCAAGCCATCAAGCTAGTTCTGAATTGCATCTGAATATACAAGCTCTGTCTGACTCAACCCAACAAACAACCCATTCAAGAGTTAGGCCTTAACATTATCAAATAAAATTAGCTCTAGCTGTGATTTGGGGTACAATGGAAGGGGATAAAACAAAGACAGGAAAAAGGTTACAAAGGGCATGTGACAGAAATTTTTAGAGCCAAGAACAATCATGCTACTAAAGCAAGCTCCCAGGCCAAGAGGCCACCTGTCAGCAGGACCAGGGATCTCAGACAATTACCAGCTATGCCCACACAACTTTACACAAAGCTGGAATGGTCCCGTCTCCCTTCACGTAAGTCTTACGCAATGCCCAGGTAACATGAACCCATCCCAGTTGTCACAGCCAAGAAAGGATTAAGACATGACAATTAAACACAACTGATATTCTGGATGGGATCTTGGAACAGAAAACGGGCATTAGGAAACAACTAAGTAAATATAAAATATGAAAGTATGGATTTTCATGTTATCACTACTGGTGGTAACAAATGTACTTTACCAATGTGGGATGCTGATAACAGAACATGGCTGCAGCGTATTTGAGAAATCTGTACTGTTTTAGAAACTTGTCTGCAAGCCTAAAGCTATTCTAAAGTTAAATTTACTTAAAAGAAAAAAGGCTCTCAATACTTAGTATGAGAATCAACTGGTGTATTCGTTGAAATGCAGATTCTCAGGTCCCAATCCAGAACTACAGAATGGGGAGTACATTTTATCAACCATAACAGGTGATTCTTACACACCCTAAAGGTGGGAAGCCACCCTGGCTGTTGGCCCAATGTTTCCCCCTCCCTGCACACAAAAATAGCCACTAATGAGACACACAGGCACCGACTTTTCCAGCAGGCAACTCACCCCACCTTGGGCCTTGACCACTGCCAATAAACAAAGCCCCCAACACTAAACAATCCTAGACTACCATTTGATACTAGCATAGTCTAGCATTATAAACAAAACAAGTCTCAGACTGGCCTCTTACCTTCCTAAAGAGGCCTTGAGGCACCTGTCTTGCCTCCCAACACAAACATACTGTGCACTGGCCCCTGTGAAGTTAGCCAACTGCCCGCTGCACTAGTGGTCCAGGGCGTCCGACTCCCCAACCCGCACTGAAGCATCCTTTTGGAAAGAGAGATGCTCCCCGGGTCCTTGGCCATTTCTGGAGCGACCCTCAGGAATGTCCTCTCCACCGCAAAGGGAGCCCAGGCTTGTACGAGGGTGATGGTGCGAGCCCCAGCCTTGTCACTATCGACACCTGTCACTCGGTGGATCTCCGGATCCTCGTCTATTAAAACTATCTCTACATAGAGGTTCATCTAAAACGAGCAGGCGCCGGTTCCAACCCCGCACGCGCCCGGACCTCTGGCCGACGGGCGGCCGCCGGCAACCGGGCCGCGACGGGAGTGCGTCGAAACGCCAGGCTGCGCCGCGGGGGCTTATGGGGCGCCCCCCTGGCAACGCCGGCGCATCCCACCGCCCGCCGCTCACCCCGCCGCCGCTGACCGCGCCGATGCCATCGAACTCCCGGCCCAGCCCGTCGGAGTCGTCCAGCACGTACGCGCCGCCGGGCACCAGCAGCGCGCACAGCAACAGGGGCACCGCGGCGCGGCCCGCCGAACCCGCGGCGGCCGTCATGGCTTTCCTTCGGCGTTGCCGGGAAGCCTGGGGTAGGCGCTCAGCCATTGTGTGGGTCACATGACTCCGGCGCCTCGGGAGGCGGGTCCTGTCGTCGCCATGTGGAGAAGGGCAGGAGACTGCTGACGCCAGCGCCGCCATCTTGAGTGCGGGCCACACGTCGGGGACGATTGCTGTGAGATACCTGACCCAGAGTGTCGTCTGCTCAGGCCCTGTGGAGTGTGGCCTTCATGTGTACTCACTTCCCTGCGCCTCATCCGGCCTCACCTGCTGGGGCACGTTAGCTCAGGGGAGATGGATGTCCAAAGCCAGCCGAGAGAACTGGACCTTCCTTAACATCTCGGGGCACATCCACCACATGCCAATCTATGGCAAAGCAAGAGAGAAGACCCAGCTTGCAGCCCCCACTACGTCCTAGTTCAGGTGTCCGTCTCCTTGGTCGAATCACTTAGCTTTCTGAGCCTGAGTTTCCTTTTGCGTAAGATGAAACAAGAGCAGCCGCCGGGGGACATGGGATTAAACGAAATACAAGGTAATAGGCGCTCAGTAAATCCGAGCTGAATGCGTTGCACACTTGGCTACCTTTAGCTGACAGGGTTCTCCATTCTGGTAATCATTACGTATATTTGGCGTTTAGCTTCATCAAGTACCTTACGTAGCCCGTTGACATGGTTCCAGGCAGATAACCCAAAATCGATAGGGAAGTTGTGAATTGTCCTGGGATTCTGCCACATGCAGCGTCAGTGTGAGATTTCTGATTTTCTTGGTATCTGAGCAAACTGAAGAGACTGAGTGGCTGCAGAGAAAGCATTTCTGATCCCAAATCTGCCTTTTGCATACCCATGGAATTGGTTTTCGATATCTACACAAGCCCTAGAGACCCCAAAATGGCAAAGAGAAGATCCAAAGACTATAGGACATGTGAGCCTTCATCTTCAGGGTCCTATTTGGAATCAGATTGTTTTTCCCCTTAACTACAAACTTAAGTTCCATGATCACAATTATACTAGGAGGAAAAATCTCCCATCTGTGCCATCCCAAAAATGCAGTTGTCAGGCCATTCTGCCATCCGTCCTTTCTCAGTGCATGATAGCAATGCTTGCTGTTTCTCTTAAATTACTGTAGATCTATTTTGGTTTACTAAGGACGGTCCCAGCTTATTTCTATTGTTCTAACAAATGTTAATAGTGCCCCTTTCACCCTCAAAGTGATCTGGCATGGGGCGCCCCGGGCTGGGGGGGGGGGGGGGTGGTGGAGCTCAGTGGTTCAAGGGTCTGACTCTTGATTTCACATCAGGTCATGATCTCTCTGTTCCTGAGATCCAGCCCGGCACTGACAGTGCAGAGCCTCTTAGGGATTCTCTCTATCCCTCTCTGTTCCTCCCCCCGCCTCTCTCACTCTCGCTCCCTCTCTCTCAAAATAGATAAACTTAAAAAAGTATTCTGGCTTGGATGATAAATTATATGGTCCTGTATACATGGGCCACTTTTTTCTTTTTCTATTTCTTTTTTTCCCAATACAGGACATGCCTGAACTGTACCTTCTCTATCCATTCTGTGATATAAGACGATAACTACCCAGGTTCCATAGATTTACCTTCCCAGAACTCACTCTGATCCACCCCATCTAACACAGTAGTTTTTTTTTTAATTTTTTTTTTAACGTTTATTTATTATTGAAAGACAGAGACAGAGTGTGAGCCGGGGAGGAGCAGAGAGAGAGGGAGACACAGAATCAGTAGCAGACTCCAGGCTCCAAGCTGTCAGCACAGAGCCGAACGCGGGGCTCAAACTCACAAACCATGAGATCTTGACCTGAGCCAAAGTCGGACACTCAACCGACTGAGCCACCCAGGCACCCCCTAACATTGTAGTTTAAGCCAGAATCTGAAAAACCAGTGGATGCAAGCCACAGTAGAGCACACCACAAATATTTGTATACTTTGTGATATCTGTAGAAGAGGAAACACAGAATATTTAACAGAAAACATGTTCTCATCCCTAGGACATATCACTAGTTCCTATCAGTCCATATACCAAAGTAATTTTACCTTACCACAGAAAATATCTCCAGTTTCAAATTTCTAATGTATATTCAGGACACCATTCGGAAAGAAAGTTTCTAATAAAAAAGCAACTAAATCTGAGCCAAGGAAGAGAGATTCTTGGGCTTCAGGACACAGCAGTCAGATGTGCTCAAGAGGTAAGATAAAGGGAAATAGCACTTTTCAGACAAGCGTTCATGTGTTGAGCTCCCCCTTGTTCTGTGATTTTTGCGGTGTGAGATAAACAAGAGGAGAAGTGTTGTTCTCAGTTCTCAAATTTCAGGTGAGTTTTGAAAGTGAAGGCTTTTTCTCTTAAAGGAGCAGTGTTTTTGAGTATCACAGCTGTACTTGAGTCACAGCAAAATCTCTTTCTTTGAAAGTGACGAATGTGATCAAAATCAGACGGTCTCTTGAGAAAGATGAGAGATTTTGCCTTTCAATGAAAGGTTATTGATAAAGTCTGATAGCAGTCTGTTGTCTCGCCTTAGAAAATGGCTCTACTTTTAGAAATCTGAATTCAGCCATCATATTGAAGGACAGAGGCCAAGTCTTTTCCCTCTCTGTACTCCCTGAATTCAGTGTCCATACCTCAGAAGGTACTCAAAATATATTAGTTGAATTGAACTTAAAAAAAAAAAAATCACTGGGGGCGCCCAGATGACTCAGTTGGTGAAGCGGCTAACTTCGGCTCAGGTCATTATCTCATGGTTCCTGGATTCCAGCTCCACATTGGCCTCTGTGCTGACAGCTCAGAGCCTGGAGCCTGCTTTGGATTCTGTGTTTCCCTCTGTCTCTGCCCCTCCCCTGCTCGCATCTGTTTCTCTTTCAAAAGTAAATAAACATTTAAAAACAAAAATCACTGTGAAAATGGTACCTCAAATCACTGGGGTAAGGATGGAACTTTTTAAAACATATGGAGGGGCCATATGGCTCAGTCAGTTAAGCATCCGACCCTTGATTTGGGCTCAGGTCATGATCTCATGGTTGGCGGGATGGAGCCCCCTGTTGGACTCTGTGCTGACAGCATGGAACCTGCTTGGGATTCTCTCTCCCTCTTTCTCTGCCCCTCCTGGCTCACAAGCTCTCTCAAATAAACTTAAAAAATATATATACATGTATGTGTGTATATATATATATATATATATATATATATATATATATACACACACACATATATATATACACATACACAAAATATATATACATATGTATACACACATATACATATTATACATATATTAACATATATAACATATATGTGTATATGTATGGAGACGCCTGGATAACTATTTGGAAAATGATCAAATTTGAGATCTGTGCTTCATACCACACATAAACTACAAATGGATAAAGCTCTAAATGTAAAATGTGAAACTTTACAAGTTCTAATACAAAGCATGGGTAAATTCCTGTAGAACTTGGAGGTCTAAGTATCACTTAATGTCTCGATACCAAAAAAATAAAAATTTGGTTTAAAAAAATCACTGAATAATCATATAAGGGGATAAGGAAAAAGGATTATTTACAAAAGAAAGTAGAAACATTCCTTAATGTAGAATCTCCTGGGCATAAAAGAGTATGAAGTATATACTCTTCATGAACTATCCTGTAGCATCTGCTGTTTATCTGATTTTTTCCAGTTTGACATATGTCGCTTGATCGCATTTCATAATATCATCCTGATCAGTGTAAAAAATGTATACGAATTCTCTTAATTCGGGACTGTATGTGAAGACAATAACAATAGTTCATAGGACAGAATCGACATAATGGAATAAATTCTATATTGCTTACTAAACATTTTCTTAAGGATAACTCATAAAAACTGCCATAGCAAAGAGCTATACTGTGGCATAGTGGTTAGAATCAGCCCTGGAGTCCTGCATAGTGTCAAATCTCTAATACCACCTACCAGCTGTGTGATTTTCGCCAAGTTACTTTCCATCTTTGGACTTCAGTTTACCCATCTATAAATAGAGATGATGATAGTAATTAGTTGGTATGAAGGCTAGCTGAGTTAATATTCATACAGCACTTAGAAGTGACCACCATAGGGGCACCTAAGGTGTCTCAGTTAAGCCTCCGACTCCAGCTCAGGGCATGATCTCACAGTTCATGAGTTCAAGCCCCACTTCGGGCTCTGTGCTGACAGCTCAAAGCCTGGAGCCTGCTTCGGATTCTGTGTCTCCCTCTCTGTCTGCCCCTCCTTGTTCATCCTCTGTCTCTCTCTCTCTCAAAACTAAACATTTAAAAAAAGTGACCAGCATATACTACATGCTACAGAAGTGTTTATCATATAAATGACATAAACAGCATACAGATTTAAATACAGTATAACTTTTAACTTGACTGCTCTCCACAAAACTAAGACAATTCTGAAGGAAAAGATTATTCATGTCTTTATACTACTCTGAATTTTTTTTTCCTATTTTTGTTATCGACAGTCATTCAAGCCCATACCCCATATGGCTGATTCCCCAGTGTGCGAGTCTTGGTGGGAGGCAGATTCCCCTCCTTCAGGAGGGAAGGAGCCAGATCCTCCCTCTTCCTGCCCCCAGCAGCGAGAGCTCTGCAGTGTCCCTCAGCCAGTGCCTTGAGCCTGTGACTTTGATCATGTAAGGGTAGCTAGACAGATGTATGAACAGCCAAGCACCCCAGACCATGTCAGAGTCCAGTGGAGGCAGCAGCACAGAGGCTCATCAGAGGAGCCCCGAGTGCCCCGAACAGCACGATCAAAAGTGCCGTCCTAACATACGGCTCAGGCACGGTGACCTGAGCGGTCTTTCTGGTCCTCTGGCTCTGGCCCATTTTCGCAAGCCTGGTTGGGCAGCCTCAGCAAGCAACTCTGTGTTGCATCCTGAAGGCTTTCTAAGTCCTTCATTTTCTGCTCAAGTTAGCCACAGGTGGTGCTGTTGCCCGCAGCAAAGAACCGTGACTAACACTCGAGGTTACAATCCAGAGCAGAGGCAATCATCCAAGAGTTCTCAGCCTCTGTGTCTGCATTTCCCCCGCTTTAAAATGCACATCTCAACTTCACCACCCCTGGTTCTTCCACTGGTCGTTGTTACCGTGTGGATCTGCTCAAATAAGAGAACTCCAGGAAGTTTTGCTGTCCTCCGATGTTTCCACTGGTGATATGGCTGTTCTTTGGATCGTCAGTACCATTTTCTGCACTGCCGCCAGGGGAAGAATTGTAGAATCCACCTGATCCCAAATCCTAAGCACGAAGAAAATAACCGTGCCAGAGGCTCCCACCACTGTAAAGATTTTTTAAAACATTTAGTGCTATGCTGTCCAACAAATATAAGGCAAAGCACATATGTAATTTGAAATTTTCTAGTAGCCACATTAAAAAAAAAAGTCAATTTGGGGCACTGGGTGGCTCAGTCAGTCAAGCATCTGACTCTTGGTTTCAGCTCAGGTCATGATCTCACAGTCGTGGGATCCAGGCCTGTGTTGGCTTCCAGCTGGCAGTGCAGAGCCTGCTTGGGATTCTCTCTCTCTCTCTTTCTCTCTCTCTCTCTCTCTCTCTCTCTCTCTCTGCCCCTGCCCCCCTCACACACACACACACACACACTCTCTCTCTCTCTCTCTCTCTCTCTCTCAAAATAAATATTAACAAAACAAGTGAGATCCATTTTAATGATCTATTTTATTTATTCCCAAATATCCGTATATTATCAAATATGTAATTGATATAAAATATATCAATAAAATAGTTTATGTTCTTTCTTCATATTCAGTTTTCAAAACCTTAAGTGCATTTTACATGTACAGCACGTCTCAATTTGTATTAGCCACATCTCAAGTGCACAATAGCCACATATGGTCAGCGGCTCCTGTATTGGACAGAACAGATCTAGTATGTCCTGGGCCCTGGGCTAGGCACACTCAGTAAATATCTACCTCTGCGGCTAAAGATAAAGCTGAAGAATATCCATTCTTTGCTAAAGCTGCTATAACAACATACAACAAAATGGTGGTTTAAACAACAGAAATTTATTTTCTCACAGTTCTGAACTTCAAGATCAAGTTGTGGGGAGATCTGGTATCTTCTGAGGCTTCTCTCCGTGGGTTACAGGTGGCCACATCCCTCTGTGTCCTCACATGATCCTTCCTCTGTGCTTGCAAGTTAATGATGTCTCTTTGTGTGTCCAGCTCTCTTAAGGACACCAGTTCTGTATATTGAGCGTATGGTTGATCCCCGATCAATAAAGTTACAACCAAAGTCGTAAGGAGAATTTAGAATTGTCTTCAAAAAATTTAAACATATACTTTGGTGTCCAAGGGAAAATGTATCGCATACACAACATACCACTGCATGTTTTGAGAATTCACAACTGTGTGCACATAAGTCACAAAAGACTGGAAATCGGAAAAAATAGTTCCCCATCTCTTTTAATAGACTGTGTTAAAGGTAATCACTTGCTCTCCCCAGGACACACCCAACAGGTGTTCTATTCTATGACTTACCTCATGCTGTTATGGTTTGAAAATATCCTTTCTCCCATATCTAAATGTGTAAAGCCTTCTCATTTTTAAAGATCCATCTCAATGGTCCCTCCTTCTTTCCTTTCCCTCGATTTATCTGTTTAAAGTCACCTTCGCTTCATCTAATCTCTCAGGTATCTTCTTTACAAGACTCTAAAGTCTGATAAAGGGGAAGTCCGGTGTATGATTCATTATAATTTCTATTACAGCAGCGTAGTGTTATGCTATGGCAGTCAATGTTTATTCATAATAGACCTAATAAGTGTTAACAAATATTTGTGGAAAGATTCTCCGAAAGAATATTTAATCTGAATGTTCAAAATAATACCTCTTTAAGCTGCTGCCACAATTCCCCCCCCGGGGGATTCGGCCCACGTGTTTAAGTTGTTAAAATGCATTAGCCGCAGAATCTTTCAAGAGATCACGTTTGGGTTGCAGGAGGAATAAAGCAGGCAGGTCCAGGGCATCTAAGAAAGGCAGGGAAGGGGTGGAAAACAGAATGGAACTGAGAGGTTTAACCAAGTTATCACTGTACTCAGAGTGGACCCTGGTCAGAAAAGAGACCCTATGAAAACATGACCTGTTACAGATGACTCTCATCTGACCCTACTGGCTTAGCCTGGGCTTCTGTCTCTGTTTTCTATTTGTAATTCCAGGGGCCAGGACTGGAATTAGAGGTTAGCTCAACCTCAGGGCATTCACCTGGGCCTGACATCCTTCCTCCCCAGTTGTTGCTAGTCTCCAGGGGCCAGGCCAGATGCTTCTTTCTCTGCCTGCCACCCTGAGTCCCGCGGTCAGTGGTATGACCAACTATCTACCCCACCTCTGTCCTATTTAATGTGGTTGGGGTATTGTGATATAGTAAGAAATATATATTTGGCCCCCAGTACCTGACACAGGGTTCGTAAAACCCCCCATAATTTCCTGAGTGAAAGAGGTAATAGAAGCATCTTTGGTTATGATTTTTGGTCTTAGTCCCTGGTTCCTGATAGAGGTTCAACCCTTGGAATCTGCACAGTGATGAGTATCCTCTTCTTGCAATTGAGATGACCTGTGGCTTAGGGCCCCTGGAAAGCTTCAGGATGAGGCCTGATCACCAGAAATACCCAAGGCAAGCCTAGAGGATTAGAACCTTTAGCCCAACTTCCCCACCTCCTGGAAGGGGAGAGGGGCTAGAGGTTGAGTTAATCACCAGTTGGCCAAGGATTTACTTAATCATGCCCGTGTAATGAAACCTCCACTGTCTGTTGCTGCGTAACAGATTATCTGAAAATCAGTAGCTTAAAGCACCAAATATTCAGTGTTTCTCACTGTTCCCTTCTGTAAGTCAGGAATCAGGAGCACATTAGCTGGGTGGTTCTAGCTCCAGATTTGTCATGGGATTGCAGTAAAGATGTTAGAAGGAACTGTAAGCATCTGAAGGCTTGAGATTCACTTCCGAGATGGCACACTCAGGGACTCACCAAGTAGACAATTTCTCACGACATGGCAGCTGGTTTCCCTCAGATCAAAGAGAGTGAGGAGGAAGTCACGGGATCTTTCTGACCATCACTTCTGCTTTATTCTATTCACCAAGAGTAAGTTGCTAAAGTCTAGCCCACACTAAAGGGGAGGGGAGAAAAGAATCTGTGAACATAGCTTAAAATCACCACACATACTCATGATGCATATTAGCAAACCACTCATATGATACAGTATTAAATATTGCAGTAACAAATATTGGGTGAATTAAATTAAGTAAATGGGTATTATAAAACACCATAAGGGATGTGCTCAATTACTGCACATTTGCAAAGATATTTTGGCAGCCTCTAAAAAAGCACCAGGGAGAATGAAGACTCTAGCATTATTTCCTGTAAAATTGCAAGTATTTCTATCTTGGATTTTCACTATAATCTCTGCTCTGTGCGTTCTATGGATTTTTTATTACCAGCACATTTGGGTAGCAGAACCTGTCTTCACCAGCCCTGATACCATAGAGCCCACTCCAATCAAGCTGGCTGCACATCCTCCCTCCTGTGTATCCGTAACCCCTCGGCCCCAGCTGACCCAAGTTTTTGCCAATCATCTGTACCTCTCTTCCCTATCCTTTGGATCGAACTTCCTTAAATATTAGAATATATTGGCCTTGTTTAAACTTGGATTCATGAAATGCTTTTTGGATCTTAAATCCTAAACTATTAGCTGACTGTCCCTACCATAAGCAGACTCAACAGAAACAGAAACTTCCACAAGGATGTATACTTATTACCCTGACTTCAAAAATTAAGTTAATCAGCAGTTTGCACACCCACAATACATCAGAGGAAACTATTTGGAGTTAATACCCTTCTTAACATTTTGTTAAGTTATTTCAATAAGTGGACATAGTAAAGGCCATTAAAAGTTAATTATATAATTTATAGACGTCAAGAAATTCATATTAGATCTTCTAAAAAGGTAGTTAAGATATTAAAGCCTCTAGTATTCAGTTTAGTAACAGATCTCCATTTTAACTCTTACTATACTTAAGCCTGTCTGACTTGACACTGAAGTCAAAAGCACTTACAAGTCTGAAATGACAGGCTGTATTAGCTCAAAATTTTTTTAAAAATGCTGGAGCCAAAGAAACTGATGGTACAATGATGCAAAATGGAATTTAATTACTGGTGAAGAGACATTAGGGTTAAAGTAACCAAAGGCAGGAATTTAAACGGAGGGGTTTCCTCACTCCCCTCTTTTCAGGGGTTCTGTTCTCTCCCTCCCAGTCTCTTGCCCAGACACCCATCCCGGACACCAGCTGGTCTCAAACTTGGGAGCATCAAAACTACTTGGATGACTTTAGAACACACACATTGCTGGACTCCCACCTGAGCTCCTGATGCCCTGGGCCTGGGGACGGACAGACCATCGCAGCTCTCAAATGTGACATGAGTCACATGACATTGATGCTGCTAATCCGAGAACCACATCTAGAGGCCCGTGGAGGCAAATGATTCCAATCTCAGGCCAGGACCACAGAGGCAAGAAACAGAACATTCTCTATCTTTTGTAACTCAGCTAAAATTGTGTTTTAATCCCCCATTCTGCCAGGGCAGTGGAAACTTAATCGCGATTAATTCAGGGTCCAACCTCTCCTTCCTCTGGGTTCCACCTGTATTTGCCACAACACGGTACCCCAGACTGGTGGATTAAACTATAGAAATTCGTTTTCACATAGTTCTGGAGGCTTTGTAGTCTAAGATCAAAGTGCTGGTAGGTTTGGTTTCTTCTGTGGCCTTTCTCCTTGAATTAAAGATGGCACCTTCTCCCAGTGTCCTCACGTGGTCTTTCCTGGGTGCACATGGACCCCTGGTGTTACTTTGTATCCCAGTCTCCTCTTCTGATAAGGACACCAGTTGTATTGGATTAGGGCCCTTCATTTTAACTTAATCACCTCTTTAAAGGCCCATCTCCAAATACAGTCACATTCTGACGTACTAGGGGCTAAGGCTTCAGCATATGAATTTTGGCAGAGGGGTGAAGGGACACAATTCCGCCCACAACGCCAGCTGAGGTCCAGGGAATTCTCACGTTGTGAATGCTTGAGGGTGGTAGCTCCACCCTTGTATCTCAAGGTGACCCCCTATCAACGCTGGCCTCTCCCGCGATGCCCTCCTTCCCTTCTGGTCTTCAGTAGTTAGGCCGTGCAGGACTCACCTGAGTTGTCCCTCATCTATGGCTGTAAGGCTGCCTGTGTGACACACTGGGCCCCTGGCAGCCCCGTGACATGGGCAGAGGCCTGCCGTCACTTCTGTGTTCCCTGCGTGGCCTTCCAGAAATGATTCTACTCCCTGTGTGCTACACTGGGCACAGGGGATCTTGCTGAGGCTGCCTCCAGCCTCTCCCACACACACCCTTGCGTCTCGCCACCCGGACTTCACCCTGGACCTGAGCCACAGGGCCACTCTTCTCCCCAGACTGTATAGCTCATCTGGAGTGACTGACACCCCACCCCACTGCAGGGCTTGCTGGGGAAGGGGTGCAAAACAGTCAGGCTGCAAAGTCCCTGTCTCAGATGCCACATCTGAGCTCTCAGAACTTCCTCTCTCACAACCAAGTCCCACCCCCACAGGGCAGCCCCTTTCCTGTTCTTGGAGGCTCCACTTTGTCTCTATAGGTACCCTCCCAAGCATACTGTCTGGGCCTCAGTCCTTTCCAGTCTCCTAAGCTGCAGACATATTTTTGAAACTCAAAAGCTAGGACTGTCTTTCTCCCCCTGACCCTTTACTCTTCTGCCAAAAATTCCTCTTCTGATGCAATAAATGCAAAATAGCTCATTGCATTGGGTGGGGGCAGTAAAGGAAACGCGGCTGGGAAAATACAGCAGTATTTCAGAACATACCCTGCCATGCCTACTTGGCTGCTTTAGCTCACGAAATTGCACCAAGCAGGCCATGTGGCCAAGCAGAGGACCCTTCATCAGCAGATTAGGCTCTTGTGCTGTCTGCCCTGTGGAGACGTTGGAACCAGGCAGAACCACATTCTCTTCTTGTTCCCCATGGGTAGACAGAGTGCCCTGCCACTGGCTCAGGCTGGCCTCAGAAGAGCAAACACCTGGCACACCAGGAACACCAGCCCCCTCAAGGCGGTGTTCTGAACACCTGCCACGTGGCTTTTTTCCACCTTGTAGCCATTAAAATGTCCCAGAGACTCAATGCTCTGAAATTTCCAACTGCTTATGAGATAGCCGTATGGTTGAAAACACCGTATTGCCATATATTCTGGACTAAACAAGAAGCGCATTTCCTATAAGTCATTCAGCATCTTACGGTGTAGAACAGGCAACGTTTTAGCACAGGAGACCTACAGTTTTTCTCCTATTTAATCAGAAGTGAAAGTTTGATTGTGTTTCTTGTGTCTCGTGACTATATACCTTTTTGTTCTGAAGAGCATAATATATAAATACTAGACATGAATATGAATATACCTTTTCCCTAAAAGCAGACGTGTAGTCTATTTAGATAAAATAAGACATTGTGAGGGCCGTGGCGTACCTGTGCACAGAAGCTACAGACAAGCAGATGTGTAAAACCAAACAAAAATGAAAATTGTGGAGTAGAACCACAAGTAAACTGAAATCATACTTTCATTTCTGTAAAGTCTTAAGGTATTTGTTATTAATTTTCCAGATTATACTTAAATTTGTCATTATTTCAATAAAAATATAAAGTATTCTGAAGTTTTAATTTACTATATGCTAAATTACTTGGCAAACTCTCATGTACTTTGTAAATGTGAGTTCTTAATTTTATTATTCTCCATGAAAAACCTATAAAGGAAGCACAGAAAACCCCATTACATTTGTGTCACGTCCTGAATAACTCCCAAGATTAAAAGTCTTGGTTATATCACAAGATCATCTTTTCTACTTCTGTGTAGAAAATAAACAAACAAACAAAAAAGGCTACCAAGAACATCCTCTAATGTCCTTTTACAGAAACAGACTCAGATTGTCATGATTATAGTTTCTAATTTTAAGTCACATCCATCCCACATTAATTCTATGCTTATAATTTGTCCCCTTCATTTGTTTTTTTTTTTTAATTTTTTAATGTTCATTTATTTTTGAGAGAGAGAGAGAGAGAAAATGCGAACGGGGGAGGGGCAGGGAGAGAGGGAGACACAGAATCTGAAGCAGGCTCCAGGCTCTGAGCTGTCAGCACAGCCACCCAGGCACCCCTCCCCTTCATTTGTAATAAAGATTTATGAGAGCCAGGTTCATATGTGATGTCTCTGACTTTTTTATATCTCAAAAGTTCTGGGAGTTAATTTCACTTCATATTAAACCATTTATAGACTTGGCAGCAAATGTCAGCATGTAACGTGCTACATGAGGTTTCATTAGAACAATTCATGTCTTTCTCATACAACCATGTTACATAGAATTATTGATTTACCTAAGCCAGTTAGCCAACTGGTTTTAGCATGGTTTTTAGCACTCCCGGCCCTCTATTCCAAGAGGACAATCAGAGAAAATGATCTACAATAGAGGTGCCTTTCTCTCTCTCTCCCTCTCTCTCTCTCTCTCTCTCTTTCTTTCTCTCTCTCAAAATAAATAAAGAAACAAACAAACAAAAAGAGGGGCGCCTGTGTGGCTCAGTTGGTTGAGCATCCAACTTCAGCTCAGGTCATGATCTCACGGTTCACAGGTTCGAGCCCCACTTTGGTCTCTGTGCTGACAGCTCAGAGCCTGGAGCCTGCTTCGGATTCTGTGTCTCCCTCTCTCTCTGCCCCTCCCCTTCCTTTCAAAAATAAACATTAAAAAAAATAAAAACAAAAAAAGATCTACAATAAAATACTATATAGCTAATCCTGTTGGTCCCTTAAAAAGAAAAAAAAAAAGACTTCACAAAGGTGCCAGGATTAAGCAAGGGAACATGCTCATTATACACCCAACACCCACTTTTCCTCAACTGCTTTTCTCCCAGGAAGTGCATCATGCTGAATCCATGTAGACCATCCTCTCCTACGTCACACATTCCCATAACTCATCTTTTCTTTTTTTCTTCTTTCTTTTCTTTCTTTCTTCTTTTTTTTTTTTCTTGGACCTCTTTTGGAGTACTACTTACCCATTTTTGCCATTGTATCATGGTGATCCCTGAACATGCCTTTCTCTTTCACTAGGTGATGAGCTTCTCGCATGCTATGGCCAGGTCCTAAATCACTCCCAGCACAGTGTCCTGAGAATGTAATAGATGTATGTGTTGACAGACTAAATGAATGAGTGAGTGATTACATGAAAGTCTAGCACGTATTCTATTAAATAAAACACACCGAATATCAGTATACGTTGTAAGTAAGATGCGAAGAGGAGAGTGAGTCATGAAAATTATACTACAGTAAGTAAGAAACAAAAACAGCTTTTAAACTATTTAGGAGACTGTCTTTGGTCAAAGTTGAATAATGAACATCCTTCTTATTAAGATGCTGCTTCCTCATTGTTTTATGTTGAAACACAAGTGTAATTTCCTGTCCCTTCACAGTGTTGGTTTCTCATCTCGGTGCAAGCAGATTTATCTGGCTCCTCGGTCAACAAAATCATCTCCTCAAGAAACATGGGTAAGTGTAAGATTTAACAATAAAATAATATTTTTAAGTAGATAACGACTCAGGCGTGGTTGTCAGTAATGCTCACAACCTTTTACCAAGTTTAGGCTACAGAAATGCAATAAAGCAGAACTTTATAAGACAAAGAGAAATGAGGCTGCCACATGGTTCCCCCACTTCTGAGCAGTGGTTAAAGGGTGTCAGAACTGACATTTAGAAATAGTTAGGTAAACCTATTGATACACAAAAGAGGAATATTTACGCTCCATTCCCTTTCAGGAAACATCATATTGGCAAACTGAATTAAGTGGCTGTGAGGAAATCTACCAGCTCCCAGCTATAGAACTACCCATTTCCTCATTAGTACAATGGTCTCATGATACCTTTTATATCATCAGAAATAATGTGAAATTTGGAAATAGTATTTCTAGTATTAATAAATATTAAGTAATAATACTTACTTAATAAGTGGCCATCAGTGTCTGAGACATAGTAGTCGTAATAAGTAGCTAGTAAACTGATCAAGGAAGGCAAGTATTTCCTATAACCTGTAGGAAAACATTTTATCTTTTGATGATTGTCATCAATGATTTGTACTATTTGAGGAGCTGGTTAATAACAGATATATTTTAATGCACTGGGGATTATCTTTTTTTGGGATTTGCCAAAATTAGCAACTTGCCCACATTTCTCAGCAGTGGTTCTAAAAACAATTTTGTCATAATTTTATTAAAAGCAGTAAAAATAATGTCTGAAAAAAATGTACGAAGGATAAGAATTATGTATTCCATTAAAATCTCAGAGGCAAAAAAAAACCTTAGATTCGCACAAATTAATTTAACAACTATTATCTACAGAGCTTGGTATCATATGTGAAATATCACTGTGCAATGGATGGATAGAGGAGGAAGGGACACCCCTCGATCTCTCAATCCTGGTCCCAAGGAGGGATATCTTCGTGGTTGAGGTGTTCTCCCCAGACATGTGAGCCTGGCGATAGATGGGACACTGTGTAGCATCAGAGTTCTGTCCTAGTAGCTTATTCAGCTTTTTGTGTATCTCAGACTTTTTTCTAGTATCATTTTCCTTCTTCACTTTCATCCTTTAAAGGTCTTCTTAATGAAGATTTTGGGGGTAAATTTCATCAGTAGTAGTTTATTATCATCATTATTATTATTATTATTATTATGTGTGTGTGTGTGAGAGAGAGAGAGATTGGAGCAGAGGGAGAAAGAAAGATACTAAGCAGGTTTCACTCCCAGCACGGAGCCCAACACGGGTTCAGGGATCATGACCTGACCTGAAATCAAGAGTCAGATGCTCAACCGACTGAGTCACCCAGGCACCCCAACTGGTAATTTATCTTAAATTGTCCTTAATTTTGCCCTGGTTTTGAAATTTAGTTCTGTCAGATATTTAATTATAGGATTACATACATTTTCATAGCAGTTTGGAACTATCAACCCACTGCCTCCTGGTTTCTGTTACTACTTCTGTGAAGTCCTTTGTCTCTGTAAATTTTACTCTTTGTAGGTACACCATTTTTTCTCTCTGGCCTTCTGTCTCTTACTCTTGGATCCTCAGCTTCATTGCAGGGTGTCTACATGTATGTAGATTTCCATCTTTGTTTGTTTTTAATCCTATTTGGAATTTGCTGGACTTCATAAATCTGAGGATTCCATCCGTGTCCTTCAGCAGTTCTAGACAGCTCTCAGTGATTATCTTTTCGAACGTTGCCTCTTTCCTATTTTCTCTCTTCTTCTATCCCTTATGGAATGCCAGTTAAACATATCCTGAACTTTTCACTTTATCTTCCATGTCTCTTTGGTATTTTCCCATATCTTTCACACTGATAATTTTGTATTATTTATTTTTTTAATGTCTATTTATTTATTTATTTTGAGAGAGAAAGAGGACATAAGTGAGAGAGGGGAGAGAGAGAAGGAGAGAGAGAATACCAAGCAGGCTCCACGCAGAGCCCAACATGGGGCTCGATCCCACAAACCTTGAAAATCATGGCCAGAGCTGAAATCAAGAGTCAGAGGCTTAGGGGCGCCTGGGTGGCGCAGTCGATTAGGCGTCCGACTTCAGCCAGGTCACGATCTCGCGGTCCGTGAGTTCGAGCCCCGCGTCAGGCTCTGGGCTGATGGCTCAGAGCCTGGAGCCTGTTTCCGATTCTGTGTCTCCCTCTCTCTCTGCCCCTCCCTCGTTCATGCTCTGTCTCTCTCTGTCCCAAAAATAAATAAACGTTGAAAAAAAAAATTTTTTTTAAAAAAAGAGTCAGAGGCTTAATTGAGCCACCCAGGCTCCCCCTGTATTATTTCTTTAGATCTATCTTGCAGTACATTAATTTTTTTATTCAGCTGAAGCTAATCCCCGTATTAATTTTTTAAGTTAAATTATTACATTTTTTATTTCTGGAAAGCCTTTCCTAGTCGCTCCAAAAATATGCCTACCCGTCTTTTGAAGTCTCTTCCTCCCTACTCATGTGTTCAAATTCCTTTCTTTATTTCTTATTAAACACACTTGTTTTGTGTTGTGTATCTATTAATTTGTTAATAGATTTGTAAATTGATTGTATAATCTATCTCTTAAGGTTTTGTGGATCTGCTACTCATCTTTCTCATTTTTGTTGAATCTCAAACATAGTGGTTAAATGTGTGTATGTGCGCGCACATGTGTGTTTTAATGAGCTCATATTTGTTAGAACTCTATCTGTGAGAATTTTTTTTTATTTAATGTGTTTATTGAAGTATAACGGACACACAATGTTCCGTTAGTTTCAGGTGGACAAAATGGTGACTCAGCTCCGTACGTGATTCTGTGCTCACCGCAAATGTAGCTACCATCCGTCACCACCACACAGCCCTGACTATGTACGAAACCACTGACTATATTTGCTAAGCTGTACCTTTCATCCCCCATGACTTCTTCATTCCATAACTAGAAGCCGGTGCCTTCCTTTCCCCTTCACCCAGTTTGCTCATCATCCTGCCCCTGCCCTCTGGCAACCATCCATTTGTTCTGGGAGAATTCCTCACAGAGAAGCCTAGGCTGAGCTTTCCTCAAGGGACAATTTGTATGTACTCTTCCAGGTGCCTAGAATATTCGTTTTTTCATATAGCGTTTTTTTTTTTTTGGTGAATTCATTTTCATATTGTTTAAATTATTTATTGTTTTGGCTTCTATGAATTACTTTTTATATATGAGAAAAGAAGTAAAATCCTGTCAGTTCTCAGGAAGGCCTCTATGCTCCATCTGAAGGTAATACAGTTGTTGGTTGGTTGTCAGGATTCTTTATATCTCATCTCACACAGCCTTTGATGCCACTTTTTAACTTTATAATTGCAGTGTAGTGTACATGCAGAAAAATACACATGTCCTGAGTGTACAGCTGGATGAATTGAATGTCTGCAAACCGAACTTGTTCACGGAATCAACACTCATATCAAAAGCCAAAACATTACAAATTCTCAGAAGGCCCCCTCGTGCCCTCTTCCAGTCATTACTCGGCCCCTCCCCAAGATAACCAGCACCTGATTTTTTTTTTCCGACAAGTGTTTAATATGACCCTCTGTAACCAAAACAAACCAGAGTTTGTCCACCTAATGTGCAGCAAGTCAGTTAAAACTGTCACGGAGCTTTTGAAGTGAAGAAAAGTAGGCTGTTTATTGGTGTGGTGCCAGCCAGGAGAATGGGGAGCTGACCCTCCTCGGTCCTGAACTCCCCCGTGTCTTGCAAGTGAGAGGTTTGAAGGGCAAAATTTGGGACAAGGGTCTCCTGAGGAAGTGGACATTCACGAGTGGAGGACCGTGAGGTCATGTTAACAGGGGTCTCTTGAGAGGCTGGACACTGTTGAGTGGGGGCCCGTGAAGCCATGCCCGTGAAGCAGAGGTCTCCTGAGAAGGCAGACATTCAGTGGGGCCCTTGAAGTCAGAGGAGGTCTCCTGAGAAGGTGAGCACTGTTGAGTACAGGCCCATGAGGTCACGTTAACAGGTGCTCTGATCCTGCTCTGATCCTGGTCCCCACCAAAGGTCTTTTCCATCTCAAGAGATTTAAGTTCTGAAAAATATCTTTATGCTTTCTGTCAGAGATTGCATTAGGTACATTTGGGAATTCTATCTTTTTTTTTTTTTTTTTTTAATGTTTTTTTTCAACGTTTTTATTCATTTTTGGGACAGAGAGAGACAGAGCATGAACGGGGGAGGGGCAGAGAGAGAGGGAGACACAGAATCGGAAACAGGCTCCAGGCTCTGAGCCATCAGCCCAGAGCCCGACGCGGGGCTCGAACTCAACGGACCGCGAGATCGTGACCTGGCTGAAGTCGGACGCCTAACCGACTGCGCCACCCAGGCGCCCCGGGAATTCTATCTTTAAGGTAGTGCTGATTAACTACTTGCAAGCTAGTCGGGTTGCGTTCGTTCCCTTGCTGGTCCAGCTGTGCCTGCAGGTGGTATGATATCTAGTGTTCCTTCTTGCATCTGAACTGACGAGAGAGATGCCGCCTTCAACTCCATATGACTGTTTGCAACAATACAGACCTATCATGCTGCCAAGGTCTCTATCTCACAATCGGTCTGATGTTCAGTTTCTTTGCTACCACATCATGAGTGGGGAAAGACAATTAATTTCAACTTTGAAATAATTCACAGAGGATTCCGGAAGTAAAAAATAGACTCTTTGAAACTCAGCCTCATGACTCTTAAGAACTGGGAGATTCTTTTGAGTGTGGTAGCAGAATATTTGCTCCTTTTAGTCATCTTTTCTCAAATCAAGTGCAGTAAAAATAAAAGCCTGTCTAAGTGAATCTGCTACGTTATCCATTATAGAAAAGAAACCCTTAAAATCTGTGGGCACATAACAACACATTGTCACTAAGTGTGAGGACATGATGTAAGGTGATTTTCACAAGTTTATTTGCAGCCTGTGTAGTCTAATAGACAATGTGAAAGTGATGTTTTCTAGAAGACCATGTGGTTACTTTCTATCTAATTTACAGAAACGATTTTTCACAAATTATTTTCTTTAATTAGATCTGTTTTTATGGCTAAAAGACTTGTCCTAATCTATCAGTGCCAGAAACTTCAATAGAAAATAGAAGATACTCTTCTTTGTCACCAAAGCTGGTCTGCATTGCTGCGAAAATACCTCAAATGTCTCAGGTATTTTTTTTTAAGTTTATTTATTTATTTTGAGAGATAGCGAGTGGGGGAAGAGCAGAGAGAGAGAGAGAGAGAGAGAGAATCCCAAGCAGGCTCCACATTGTCAGTGCAGAGCCCAATGCCGGGCTGGAACTCACAAATCCTGAGATCATGACCGGAGCCAAAATCAAGAGTCAGGCACTTAACCGACTGAGCCATCCAGGTGCCCCCTAAGGCATCTTTATGTAAAAAGTAGAAGGCAAAATAGTTAAGAGTCAAGAGGCTTTATTTAGCGTTCCAACCTAGGATTATAGCCAAGTCGTACGAAAGATTAGATAGGTATTCGGGGGCTAATTAGTTAATGTGTGGCTCAATTTTAATAAATAGCACAGAATTGTAGTAAAAGATAAATTGTAACAAACATGCATGCCATTTAATGTGGTGCCCAGCACATAGGAAGCCTTTAGTAAGTGGACCACTACGCCGATTTCGGACAAGCATGGATTAACTTTACCTAGTTTTTAATCAGTTAGTACATATTCTTTTGTGCCTGCCTTTTTCTATCACTCTGCATTGTGTTTCTGAGCTTCAGCTGTGTTATTGGACACAGCAATGATGTGTTCATTTTCACTGATGTATAGATTTCAATTATGTTACTATGCCACAATTTACTTATCTATTCTACCCCAAGTGGCCATTCCACTGGGGGATGTTACAAATAACGCTACTGTGGATATCCTCATTCTACCACGTGCCTTTTGGTAAACATACGTATGTATTTCTGTTGACCATACACCTAGGAGAGCAATCGCCAAACCATATATAAGTGTGGTATATACACAAGTGCCAAAGCAGTTTTCCAACCAACGGGACAGAAGAGTCCCAGGAGCTCTAATTCTCACCACAGTACTGTTGCCTTCGGTCTTTTTCATTTTATTTATTTTGGTGGGTTCCTAGTTGTACCTCCTTGAGGTTTTAGTTTGTATTTCCTTGATGACTGATGAAGGTGAGCGCATAGGTCTGGTACTAGTTCATGGCTGGCCTGCAGTTTACAGGACCAAACTAATAGTGTAGACTCAGGGGCGCCTGGGTGGCTTAGTCGGTTAGGCATCCATCTCTTGGTTTCCGCTCAGGTCATCGTCTCACGGTTCGTGAGTTCGAGCCCCCCGTCAGGGTCTACACTGTTGGTGGTGAGGGGCCTGCTGGGATTCTTTCTCTCTCTCTCCCTGTCTCTCTCTCTCTCTCCCCCTCCCCTGCTCGTGCTCTCTCTCTCTCTCTCTCTCCCTCAAAATAAACAAATAAAAATTTTTTAAAAACCTTATTAAAAAAAAAAAATATTGTAGACTCAGGCCCCATTCCCAAGTGCGGACCAGCCGGAGGCCGTGAATCCTCAGGGATTCTCCATCATAACCCCACAGAGAAACAAAGCTGAGACAGCAAACTTGCCAACTTTCTCTGCTGTCTGCAGATGGCTGTCCGGTTTGTTATTTTATTTTGTTTATTTTCTAGTTCACCCTCTGCCTGTGGGCAGCGGCTCCTGGACTCCAACCTGCGTGGGGTGGTGGGGGGCCACTTCCTGCCTGCGTGGGTTGGGGCTGTGTCTCTAGCTCCCCTGCATTCAGAGGCTCTAGTTAGTTCTTCTGATCCAAATATGCTTCCTGGACATTCAGAGTTTTGTGCTCACTCACCTTCCCGATCTCAGCTCCCACTTTCTTTTTATCCATCACAATTTTCTTTTTCTCTCTGGAAGTTTCACCTATTGATTTAAAAGGTGGTTTTTTTCACATTGTGTTCATATTTCTAGGTGTGGGAAAACAATGAGATTTCGGGAAATTTAGTTCTCCACTTTCTTTTAAGAGTGCTGTATAGTATAAAGATGTACTCTGCATATGTTTATTCTGCTAGCAGAACCCTTGTGGCTTGTGGTGGCAAGGCCTCTGTTGTGCTCAGGGCTCACTGACACTTGAAAAGGGGGACTTTGGGTCTCATCGAGGCCCCACAGCACACAACAAGAAGGCAAATCTTCCGAAGCTCCCCGTCACATAAATCATCCAAAGCAGCAACAGGCCTCACTAGCAAAGGCACTTCTCTACTCCCCTGTGAAGACAAGAACGGAGTCTGTGTTCCTTTGTGAATCTATAACATCAGGCCTTTAAAAAGAAACTAGCTGATAAACAATCAGGTAAAAAGGCAGACAGTGATGATGCCAAGACGTTACCCAGAATTAAGAACATTCTGCCCTCTCTCTCACAAAAGTACGAGGAAGATAAAGTGCCCACCAAAGGAAGCAAAGGGAAAAACATAAGAGGCAGCATGGTTTAATTATTTGTGAAGTTTTAGCAAGTTGCTATATTTTAAAATGTTTCACTTTATTAAATTTCTCGTGACAACTTATTCTTGGCCAATAAGCTGATATTGAAGGTGCCTTATACCTAGATTGCATGCAAAACTCAACATTTGAAATCATATAACTATACACAGTTTATCATACAACTCCAAAGCATTTACTGATTTCAAGCAAATCATTAAATTTCCATCTTTTTTATTAGTTCCTAAAATGACTTTTTAACGCTAGTTTTGTGATCATGTCCAGTGAGAAATAGCATTCCCCCTAATCTGTCACCCTGTGGATAATTCTTATTGGAAATAGAAAAAATTTCTCAGCTTGATTTCCTTCACTGCAGTCAATTAAATAATTCCCCTTTTTAAATGCCTTCATTGTAATTTAATACATTTTTGCTACCTGCAAGCAGTGAAAAAAAAGAGGATTATTTCAAAATCTTGTTATACCCAGTAAACATCTAAACTATTCTAGTTCATCTTTCATTACAGAAACAAAGGCATTTAAAAAGAGATGTCAGTCTCTGTGAAAACAAAGCCTTCTGTATTCACATGTGCACCGATCTCCTCTGAGTTTTGCAAAGAAAAACAAGTTGGAGACCACACTCTGTGGACACCGAGGGATGACCCAGTTGATTGCTGAGGGTTCTTCATCAGCATTCTGTGATAACAAGAACGTGGACTCCTTCTCGTTAAGATCCATGACCATTTGCGCTAACTGCCAGGAGGCTGGATTCTGACTTCCAACCACTGATATCTTTGTGAAAATCAGTCTACATCCACCCTTTAAAAGCACTAACGAATTAATCAGAACTTTGGAAAGCAAAGAAGAATTGAGAAATTTTAGTAAGAAAACAAACTAGAAGGAGGCAAGGCTTCGCCTTGCTATTGACCTTCTCAGACCAAATGCAACTGCTGCTTTAAAACGAAAAGCAAAACAAAACAAACAAAACAAAAATGAACAGCACATGCCTTGAAGAACAGCACTACTTCGATCACTATTTATTTCCAGTTATTTACATCTTTGTGGTTATAGCCAGTGTTCCAGCCAATATTGGGTCTCTGTGTGTGTCTTTTCTGCAAGCAAAGAAGGAAAATGAATTAGGAATTTACCTCTTCAGTTTATCACTATCAGATCTGCTCTACACATCAACTCTCCCTCTATGGATTGATTACACTTGGAATAATGACAACTGGACGTTCTCCCATGCTCTGTGCAAAGGGAATGCTTTCTTCATGTACATGAACTTTTACAGCAGCACAGCATTCCTCACCTGCATCGCCGTTGACCGGTATTTAGCAGTTGTCCACCCTTTGAGGTTTTCTTTTCTAAGGACAAGAAGATCCGCCTTCGTGGTCAGCCTGTCCATCTGGGTGTTGGAAACCATGTTCAACGGTATCATTCTGTGGAAAGATGAAACGACTATAGAATACTGTGAGGCCAAAAAGTCTAATTTTACTTTATGCTATGACAAATACCCCCTGGAGAAATGGCAAATCAATTTGAACTTGTTTAGGACATGTACAGGCTATGCAATACCTTTGGTCATTATAATGATTTGCAACCAGAAAGTCTACCAAGCTGTGCAGCATAATCAAGCCACGGAAAACAACGAAAAGAAGAGAATCATAAAACTACTTATTAGCATCACGTTGACTTTCGTCCTGTGTTTCACTCCCTTTCATGTGATGCTGCTGATTCGCAGCATTTTAGAGCATGATGTGAACCCTGATAAACATATATTTGACCACAACAAGTCCGGGAATCCAACTTACACAATGTATAGAATCACGGTGGCACTAACAAGTTTAAATTGTGTTGCTGATCCAATTCTGTACTGTTTTGTAACTGAAACAGGAAGAGCTGATATGTGGAATATATTAAAATTCTGTACTGGGAAGCTTGATAACTCACAAGGGCAAAGAAGAAGCATACTTTCTATGTCTACCAGAGACACCGTGGAGTTAGACATCCTGGAATAGAAGTGAAGACTTTTTCTTTTTTTTTTTTAAGGTACACAGTATCATATCATCAAGTTTACATTTCGAAGAGGAAATCTAGCATGGGGGGGAGTAGGTGTTCCAATTGAATATTCTAATCTTCTTCAATGGAAATCTTTTAGAAGGTTTTTTTTAATGAGTATTAAACAAAATTTAATATTATCCTAGTGACTCAGGATCGTTATTATTGATGGCAATTGATTTTTTTTTTAAATATATGCTATAACCTTTCAGAGGTCAGTAAGATGTATGGAACTCTATGTCCTTAAATCAGTGAGCTTTGTGTCTGCTTTTCATGATTTTTCTCAGTCATTCTATGGATTTCAGACCATCAACTATCCTTTTTCCCAACTGTATGTACCTGTCTCCAACAACCCCAACTACTAAATACTGCTTCTAACCTTCTCATTAGTTAACAAATATTTATTGAGCTCTTTTTATAGTAGGCTTTGTGTTAAGTATTGGGGTTACAGAAGAAATGGTCTCATGAAGTCTTAGGAAGTTTGCATCAACTTGGAAACCTAGTCATTACGACTGTAAGACTTTTTATAAACAAAAAGCAAATGGGCTCTGAGCAAGAGTCTGAAGGCCTCCTCCGTGATGTAAATCGATGAACTCTGTGAAAGCTCTTTCAGCTGCTCAGAGACCTTCTTTACTCCTTTAAAATGACAGTTTTTAAAAAGTTTACAGTTAAGTACAACATACTTGAAATTATCAGAAGTTTAATGTCTAGACGAAAAGACCTATTATAGACAACAAAGAAACTTATTGCATTAAATCTTACATTCAGGGACTTCTTTTTGGACTTTGAATAGAGAATCTTGATACAATGTATTCTTTTATATTTGTATTTTCTCATTGTGGACATCACTCTGCCTAATTTTAAGTAAGCATTCATTAGGTAAACAATTTTATGAACCAAAGTATTTTTTTTTAAGATTTTTTTTTTTTTTATCAGACACTTCCCCTTCTCTCCTTCTCTCCTTCTCTTCTTTCTCTTCCCTCTCTGCTTCCGATCTGTCCTTCTACTCCTCCTCCCTGCAAAATGATCTGATTACAAATGTTTTGGTACCATTTGATGCCCTCACATTACCTGTTAACAACCACAACAACAACAATAAAAACCCGACTAATATCTTTTCAGTAATGAGGTTGTAGACACACACTAATAAATCAGTGAGTGCACTTACTGTCTACATTTTCTATTAAAGTTTTCAGCGATGGTTCAGGTAGACAAGAGAAAGCCATCTTGCTCTGAGGCTGTTTGCGTACTCTCTGTTCTTTGCATTTTTCTGATCATAAAGTCTCTGGAGAATTAGTAGATTCTGTCTGGTCGTGCTGAGATACACTTACATATGCCTAAAAGCTAAAGATCCACCACTAAAATGAAGAGTAATTAAAAGAGTTTCGACTGTTAATTAACTATTGGTAAATTATTGGCAGCCTGTAACGTGAATACTTGTAAAAGTAAGAGGTCGGGAAACAATGTTGCCCGCATCTGGAAACTCAAATGCCAATTAAGTGTCTTGTCCAAGATCACACAGTTAGGTTGGAAGCAGGGCCAGGCTTGAACCCCAAGATCTTGACTTCCCTCTAGAGTTGCTTTTCCTCCTTTATATTTGTTGGTTTGTTTGTTCTTAACACTTCGACCATTTCTTTCCATAGGGATGCAAAAGATATATACGCATGAAGAGTTATTCGGGAGAGTCATTGGACTTATATCAGAATAAGGGAAAAAAGGAGAGTTGTTTTATTAATGAATACCTCTGGCAATATAATCAGTTACATGGATAGTAGCTAAGATGATCTGTTACGAAGAGCTGGTCAGGACTTTCCCTCAGTTGGCTATATAAAGAGATGCGGCGAATACAAATCTGTGGCACCCTTAATAAGAATGTCCTACTTAATGATTAGCAACAGAATCATTGATTTAGAATGTTGTAGGGTAAGTTAAAAATGAACCAAGCTGCCAAAAATCTTCGAGCAGCCTATCCATCCTGTCAGAGCAGGCCAGTCTCGGAGAGCCCATGGTTGGGGGATGTTCTCCTGGTTTCAGGGCAAAGCACTCTAGACAGGATCTCCAGTCACCTACAGTCCCAACATTGGAAAGTTAACCCTTCAGTTTTGAAAAGCTTTTTAAATTCCTAATTACAGTCCTCCATTGAACAGAATGTCTGGAAGGAGAAAGATCTTGTCACTATTATCTTCCTGGGACTTTGTTGGCAGAAGACCCAGATTGGAATGCCACCCATCATCCACTTAACGAACTGTTTGACCTTAAAGAATTTTCATGCTCTCCCTAAGGCTCAGTCTCTGTAGACTGCGGGGGCAATAGTAACACTTGCTTTTAACAAGTAGGCATGAAAAACACTTTGTAAAACTGTGATGAAATCTCTAAATGTTCATTATTACTAGTTATTCTCATCTTTGTCAAGATACGTGGACAGCTACCTAGTGATGAGGGAGCATAAGGCAAGCTGACACCCTGCAAACAACCCCTCCTGCCCCGCTCCCGACCACCCCGCCCCCCCTCATCCTACCCCCCAGCCCAACCCACACCCCCTAAGTCACCTCCAAGCCCCACCCCCAGGTGGGATATGCCTGATATTCCTCGGGAACTCCCAGCTGCCCAAGAACAAAGGAAAGGAAGGAAAACAGATGGTTAACAGAGATCACAGTCCTGCAGGACATAAGTCTCCATCAGTTTACAAGTATCTTAGTAAATTACGAGAAAAAGCAATCTTCTCCGTAGCCTAATCTCCAGAAACCTATAGACTTGGTTTCCTGGAGCCCCACCATCACCCCTCCATAGTGATAATGGGGGACAAAGGCAAGAAGGAAATGGTAGGTAAAGTTAAATTTCTTTCTAACCTTCAGCCCATTGGCAAATACTTGAGGCAAGGGGAGTATAACATTTCTCCAGGAACCCCCTACCGTTTTAATAGTAATGATTTGCTAGAAGGAAAAACAACCTTCACTTGACAATAACTAGGCCTCCAGTATCCTGTGAGTCTTCTTTAGCATATGAAAATTCCTTTGGAAACTTCCTCTTGCCTTTACCTCCCCAGACTCCGTAGTATATAACCAGTCATTCATTCTTCACAACCCCAGTGCAGCTCTTCTGCCCATGGGTCCTGTCCTCGTGCTCTAATAAAACCACCTTTTTTGCACCAAAAACACCTCAAGAATTCTCTCCTGGCCATCAGCTCTGAACCCCCATCACTCCAAAACCCTGTCACCGAGAGACAGAAGAGTTCTTAGGACACTGGGGCAGGAATGTAGCAACGTGAGCTGACCAGGGCTGGCCGCAGCACACCCTTGCCCTCTTTACTTCTTCTGGGTGGCTAAGCACATCCGTTAAGGTAACTTAAGGGTCTCCGTTGTTCCTGGCTCTGTGGCACATTCTCAACAGCGCCTGCTCCTGGCAGTTCACAATTCTGTGGACGTCACCATGAACAGATGGGCAGGTGTCCGTCTTTAATTGGTTTAAGTTTCTCCCTTTTCGTTTCCTTATTCAGAATGTTATTTTTTATTTTCATGAACTCTAAAGTTAGACATCTGAGACAGGCCAGTGAGCAAACTGAGCACAGGTTTTTAAAACCTCCATTCCTACCTAGTCTGAAGAAGCTTTGCGGGTGAAGAAGTTAAAAGATACCAAAAATAACCACCTCATTTGGATCAAATGATACAGCATCATCTGCTTAGGGGCAACCTTGGCAAATCTGCTTCCCCAACATCATTTATTCCATTTCCTCTTGGCAATTTAAGCCATAAATTCTCCCAAAGACGTTATATTTCCATTCTTTAATGTTATGATCAGGTAAACAATTATTTACCAATTACCTCCGTTGACCTTGCAAACTTATTCATTTTGAATTACACAACACCAGTTTTAATTGTTGTAATGTTTATTTATTTTTGAGAGAAAGAGAGACACGGAGCAAGCGGGGGAGGGGCAGAGAGAGAGGGAGACACAGATTCTGAAGCAGGCTCCAGGCTCTGAGACGTCAGCACAGAGCCCGACGCGGGGCTCACATCCACGGACCGTGAGATCATGACCTGAGCCAAAGTCAGTGCTTAACCGACTGAATCACCCAGGCACCCCTACACAATGCCAATTTTAAAATAGAATCTGTGATGCATGGCATGGGGGCATTTCTTTTTCCAACGCATCTGTCTTGCCCTGGGCTTCTTTCAGTCCAGCCACCACAGCCATCAATCTGTCATTTATGCATGGGCCCCTGTTCTTGGCTGGCTAAACCGGTCCACAGGTTGCTATGGAAGCACAACAGCTACAACAACACCCTGACTCGAGAAAGCCTCTGTGATAATAGACGTCTTTGTCTAGGTCCATTGGAGAACCCAGCCATGCATCAGTAGGCTGTTCCTCCGACAGACACACCCACATGCAAATAACACATATTCACAGACCCAACAACCTGCCCCATCTCACAAAAACAAACAAACAAAAATTCCTGGGATCTTTCAGCACATGTTTGTACTATTATGTAAGATGTCTAATACCAACTAGGAGAACATGTATTACCTCTTTAATTTCTGAAATGATGTGCCACGTGGGTGTTTTCATTTTCTTTTTACTAGATCAGCAGTCAAGGGGTCATTGTTAAGATTCTGCCTATCTCTACTCCCTTCTTTTTCCCTCAGCCAGAAGTTGCAGCCAAAGACTATTCTGGAAAATAGTACTCTGGAAAAACCCAGTTCTGGCTGAGTTGTTTTATTTACATCTTCTGGGCAGAAACCGATGGGGAAGAATAACTGATGGGGAAGAAAGCAGGAACAGGGCACCTGGGTGGCTCAGTCGGATAAACGTCCAGCTTCAGCTCAGGTCATGATCTCACAGTTGGTGAGTTTGAGCCCCCCCATTGGGCTCTGTGCTGACAGCTCAGAGCCTGGACCCTGCTTCAGATTCTGTGTCTCCCTCTCTCTGCCCCTCCCCTGCTCACACACACTCTGTCTCTCTCTCTCAAAAATAAACATTAAAAACATTTTTAATAAATAGATAAAAGAAAGCAGGAACATCCTGTTTTGTTCTTTGTTTATAAAATAAACACCTGACTGGATTCAACTTAAAAAAAAAAAATGACCATTCGTTTCTTTTATTTTTTTTTTTTGGCCTCTCATACAGCTTCAAAGATGGAGCACAAGGTGATTAAGTTCGTGTTATTTAGTTGCATTCGCCGAACGCCCCTTGTTTGCAGGAACAAGCTGACAATGGCAAAATTGGGTCAAACTTGGTTGAGGGGGAGCTATGTGGGAGTTCGGATTCCTTCTCCTCCAAAGATCCTTTTGTTGCTACATCATGTGTTGCTGGCCAAGACAAATCCCACCGAGGACTTGCCTGTGGCCACTAGGTGTCGATCATGTTCTAGTTAGAACCTTGTATGTTGTTCTGGGCTGACCGCCACTCCCAAAGAGCAGAGTACCATAATGTGACGGTTTTTCTATCCAAGATACAAGACGTATCCCCTATAAATTGGAAATGAAGGGGGGAAATGTTGAAATTCAGTTTGCATGACTTGTTTCTGTGCTTTCTGGAAAGCTCAGTAATCATCAGATAATTTCACTTGGTTTAAACTCCACATGTATTTTTTTTCCAGCTGCTCAAAATTGCTCACACTACATGTAAGAGAACACAGGCTACACTGTGTAATTACTGCAGGGTTGTGGGTATAACGTGGATGACTTATTTAGTTGTCTTACCCGTGTAAGAAAATCCTGGCCACCCTTCACATACATAGGCATGTAACACATTTGAGACATCAGAAGTTTGCAGTTCTGTCTACTATGATAAAATTATTATCTAGGAAATTCAAGAGGTAATTCAATATCTGTATGACTTTTAATTTCAAATTTATTGTTGTGATATCTCAGCACTAAAAATATATCTGTTGTTTTGAATCGTTTACATCTGTACCTCCCCAAAGATAAGTAAGGCAGTCATAACTTAATGGCGTTTACATATCATTAAACACATAATGGCTTCTAATCTGTTTTTCTTCTGCCTATAATTTTCTTAAGCCCTTTATGAAACACCAGTGAATCTTTACACATTTAGAAAATAGGTTATGATTTCTCAAATAATGTTGCAATTATGTGTTCCGAAAGCAAGCCAATAAAAAAACAAGCTAGGGAAGACTCCGTATTGTTCGCCGCAAGCTCTGAGAATAAAAATATAAATTTTGTTATTGAGGAAATGTGTGCTCCATTAATTTCAAATCAAATACAACCAAGAAATCTTGCTCTACAATGATGTGACTTGCCGGTGCTATGAAAAATATTAACGTGAGTTCCTGGCATTTCATTGATCCCCCTCGGGTATGTAATTGAACTTGTAAACATCCTTCCAAAAGAATCCTGTTCAAAATTATTGTATAATTTATGGTGTTGGCTCCAAGACTATTGACACTTACTAACAAATGGATGAACTTGGAAACCCTGATTTCATTTCACAGTTAATTATAGCACATCAAAGGATTGAAATAATGGACTAAAAAGTGCCTCTGTAGAAATGCCACAGAGAGGTGTACCATGAATCTTTGCAAGGATGCACGTGAGGGCCAGATCTATTAGGCTCTATCAGTGTTTTTCAATATATATACCTAAAAAGTATGCTCTCATGCCATTCACCCATTCATGGAGATGACACTTGCTGATGCTAAGGAAAGCCATTTTAAGTCTTCAGGGCAGTGCCTTTGGTGCATCACTGGCAGTTCATCCAAGAAGGGAAAGTGTGATAATCTGTGTTCAAAGGGACTGTGGGAAAGGAAGACCTACTTACTTCATTGTAACACTTGCCCAGTCTTCCTTGGATTAAAGGATTGCCAAGGCAAAGCAGGGTCTGAGATAAGCGGAGACTCTCCTTCTTGCTCTACCAATCTTGTTCTGACCCCTAACAGGACTACTATTAAGGGTGTTCACACTGGTAATCAGAATTGTTTGTTGAGTGAATAAATGATAAGTTAGTTAATGGAGTGAACTAAGAATGGTACAATTTTATACTTTGTCCTAGCCCTAGAGTTCAGTATCTGAAACTCTTGCAACGATTTGGATTTTGGTTGAAAATTTTCAAGATTATATGGGAAAGTAAGTTTGAAGAGAGAGAGCGTCCTTTTTAGAAAGCCTTAATTAACATTTTTTTACATTTGTTAAAGTAAAACAGATACAGATATTATCAATGACGTATTATTCATCTTAAATCCATAAAAACAGGTCGTGTCATGTTGATTTCCATCTATCACTCCTTACTTATAAGAAATTTTATGATGTTCATTCCCCAAATCTTTGGTAAGATGTTAGAAAATTGACTTGATCGTATTGCAGACTATTCAATGACATGAGTCTGTTCATTGATTCAGTGCTAAATATATATGTATATTTATATATAATTTATATATGAATTGCTACCTTTTCTTTAAATGAATTTAATTGCAACTCCCAGCCCAGATACCACTAAGCTATAGGAAATTCCATCTCAGTCATTACTGGGCTGTCCTCCTCTTTCAGGTTCATACCAGAATCAGGGAGGTTCACACCATGCTAAGAAAATAGAGGAGTGGTCTTTGATTTCCAGTCTCTAACAAATCACCACGGATGTTACCTAAGCTGTCATGTTACCAGTGTAACCTCACTGGCTCTTTGCTGCCTCCCTGACTATCCTGGGGCCCAGGACTCATTGACAAGACTGAGTAGAAGCCGTCTGACATTCCCTTCAAAATCCATTAGTTCTTGGCTTCAGGAGTGGGCCATGCACCTGAGTTAAGCCAATCAAAGCAGCCCAATGCCCTGGACCAACGATTCGGTGGGTCCAGTGGTGGGCATGTGACCTAACCTGCTCGTAATGCTAGGATAAGGGCTCTGGCTTTTGCTCTGGATGATGTGCTAGGCAGTTAAGGTACTGGAATCTCATGGCCATTTTGTGGTTATGAAATATCCATCACGTGGAAGAAAAGAAGAACTCAGGGAATGGCAGAGCACTGGACCTGGGTCCTATGATGTGATGAGCCTCTGCACACTACAGTTACATGAACCAAATAAACCTCCTTGTTCTTTAAATCAATCTGAGTCAGGGTTTTTTCCTTCTTAGAACCCCAAAGGGTCTTACTGGAATGTGGAACGTGGAAGTGAGGGTGCTGTAAAATTGTTGAATAAGCGGGGCTGAAGATGTATGATGGAGAGGGCAATGAGGACATGTCTAGCTGGTGAAGTTACTGGCCATTGTTATTAAATGGTAGCAAAATAACCATTTAAACTGTTTCCTTTTGCAACCTGGGACTCAGAAAATGTCTACCAAGGCTCTCACATCAGGGAATTGCCAAAAAAAAAAAAAAAAAAAATCAAGACATTGGAGTCTTTGAGCTTCTTTTTACAGGCTTCAATAAAGTTCTGCAAGAGAAAGGTAAAATAATTCAATTTTTGTAAGACCTTTCCTGATATATTTTCAAATCTAATAAATGCTGCTGCCTTGAGGGGCCCATTCACTAAAGCGATGTGTTTTCACACTTCAGAAAAAGGGTGAATCTTAGCTAGAAAAAGGAAGTCAGTATTATCTGTGAGTCACTAGTGAGCAGAGTGTCAAAAGCTAGACATTATGGAGAAAGAAACGAATTTTGAAACTCCTCAGGCTTCCTTTTCATATCAAGAACCAAACTAGATGACTTACACTCGGAGTCTCCTATAAGGGAAGTGAGAGCAAGTTATAAACGAAGCTCTTATTATGCAAGACAATAGAAAAGCCTGGCATCCTGACCCCACTGGCCCTGGGGATGAGACAAGGAAAAATTAGAATAAATATGTCAGAGACAAATGTTCATCCTCACAACCTGAGGAGCAGTGGGAACTTCCAGAGTTGGTGAGAGGGAAGAGTCAATGCTAGCAATCTGCTTTCCCTACAGACATCTGCAAGCCTCTGGGAGAAATCCCATATTCATTATGAAGCATATCAGTGTAGTACCCAAATAGAGATTAGCGTACAGTTGTGCTGGTTGAGCACTGCACAAGAAATCCATGTCTGAGGGGCACCGTTCATTTCACAGACATTGTGGATTTATACATTTATTATGGCAGCTTTGGAGCATTGGCAGCGAAGTATTCTAACAGAATCAGCATGATTGGAAGAAAAGTGTCTTAAGGAAGATGCATTATTTTCTGAGTGGCATAGAATGCCATATGAGCAGCTTAACCTGGCCTCACCCCTGCCATCACAAGGTCATGTAAGCCTCTTCCACTCCAGAGCCATCATGGGAGGAGCTAGGGTACGTGGAACTTACCTGTAAAACTGAGTGTTTACCCCAAAGTAGCTGAGTTAAACCAGTTAGACAGTTTATGCAGAAAGGGGTCGAGATATTTTTAATTCACAAGCAGAGTAACTTTTTGTACCCTGCTACTCAGCAGGTTGGTGTCTCAGAAGGAAGAAGAGACCAGTGAGGCAAAATAAAGCTGCTTTTTGTGTGTGCACAATTGGGTTTTAGGGTGACCATTGCCTCTCAGATGTCAAAGCTTTGACTGGAGGTGGCCTGCTGAAACAGAGAGAGAAAAAAGCATACTTTTCTTCTAAAAAATCCCGTCTACCTACGACCTACCTATAAGCCAGGTTGATTGTACGTCCCATCACTAGAGCAATGATTCTTAAACTTTAATGCTTAGAAGAATCATCTGGGAATCTTGGTTCAAAAGATCTTTGTTCAATAATTCTGAGGCAGACACTGAGACACTGCATTTCTAGCAAATTCCCAGGTGATGCTGATGCTGCCAGGCCCTGGGTCCAGGTGTTGAGTTGCACAGTTTTAGAGACTAGAGTCACAGTTCTCAGACTTTTGCATGCAATAAAATCATGTGGAAGACTTGTTAAAATGGAATGCTGTGTTGCTACAACATTGTGATTTATAATAAGACATCCATAGCTGGTCTTTGACGGGCTTTCTGGCACAGAGCTCCTGAAACCCTTGGGATTTCCTAAGTGATAAAAGTCCTAGGAGCATCTCAGTTTCTAATATTTGGTCTTTGACTCCATCCCTGACATACAGCTCCTGAAAGTCTTATAATTCTTAAGTCGTAAGACTGTCTTGCTTTAATGAGGTGATTGGGTGGGCTCGTGGATGGGGCATAGATGAGACTGGTCACTGGAGAGAACAAGACATGATTGGAAGTTTAGAATCTTCAGGGGCGCCTGGGTGGCTCAGTCGGTTAGCATCTGACTCTTGGTTTCGGCTCAGATCACAATCTCAAGGTTCGTGGGTTTGAGCCCCACACTGAGCTCTGTGCTGATGATGCAGAGTCTGCTTGGGATTCTCTCTCTCCCTCTCTGTCTCTGCCCCTCCTCTGCTCAGTCTCCATCTCTCTCTCTCGCTCTCTCCCTTGCTCGCTCAAAACCAAATAAATATTTTTTTAAGTTAGAATTTTAAGCCTCACCCCCATTCTCTTGAGAAAAGAAAAGGGTTAAAAATGGAGTTCATGATTGATCATGCTCTGCCTGAGGAAAACCCCTTAAAAATCCCCAAAGTTGAGTTGAGGGAGCTTCCAGGTGGGCAAACACATTCACCCTGCAAGGATAATGCACCCAACTCCGCAGGGACGGAAGCTCCTACACCTGGGACCTTCCCAGACCTTACCCAATGAATCTCTTCACCTGGCTGTCCATCTGTATCTTTGATCACATCCTTTAATAAACTGGTCCATGTAAGTGTGTCCCAGAGTTCTGTGAGCAGCTCTAGCAGATGAATGGAACCCGAGGAGGGATTATGGGAGCCTGCTTTGTCGTCAGATCAGACAGAAGTTGTGGGTAACCTGAAACCTACTACTTGCAGTTGGCATCTGAAGTGGGTGGAAGCAGTCGTGGAGAACTGAGTCCTCAACCAGTGGGATCCGACCCTGTCTCCAGGTAGACAGCATCAGAATTGCGTTACGTTGCGGGACACCAAGCTCGTGCCGCAGAATTGTTTGCTGTGGAGAAAAATTCCCACACGTGTGGTGACCAGAAGTGTCAGAAGTGGAGTGTTTTGTGTGAGTAGTAAAAAAAGACACGCAAAACACATACTGTAGGGAAAAACTGGGTAGGGTTTTCCTTTACACCCCATTCCCAGAGCTTCTGATCCGGTAGGGGTGGGGTGGGGCATTTCTGACAAGTTCCCCAGGAACTGATGTAGGCGGGCCATACTTCTGAGAACTCCTGCTCTAATATAATGCAGTCGTATCCCAGGCCCTTCTTTATCAATTACCCCTACCCAGAAAAAAGGTACAACCTCTCCCACAGTGAGGATACAACTGGCATATGGTCCATAGACAAGGGGTATATCTGTGGGTCCCTTCCAGTCTCGAGTTCAGTCCTAACCTGTGGCTGCTAAGAGACAGAAATCATCAAGACTCAAAAACCATGACCGAAACGGTTTCTGGCTATGGTCTCCAACTAGCAGAATTGACAAGAAGCAATTAGACTGAAAGCTGTCAGATTAAGGAAGCTGGACAGTCTTTCCCCTCTCTGGTCTCATGGCACTGTGGTGAGGACACATGTGGGTTCTTTGCCATGCCTTAGCTAGTGGTGTTCACCTGTATCCCCTCCACTAGGTCAAAAGCTACTTGAGAGCAGAAACCGTGTTTTATTCACCTCTGTATGTCCTTCAAACCAATGCTTATTAGGTCCCTTCCTGGAAAAGAGCATAGAGCTCTATACATTCTAGATGTAGGAGGAATCATATTTAGAAGATATTAAAGTGATTACACTTACCATTCCCATATAAATGATGTTCTCTCAATGCCCTTCCATTATTAAAACCCAGTTTATTGTCCAGGAAAAAGGAAGGAGTTACCCAAAAGTCATAGTTCATGAAAGAAAATACTACTTTGTGCTGTCTCACTGGGCAGAAAGATGAAGCAGATATACCGTCTGATTCTAGAAGAAAGCCATAGGGTAGAGAAAGCTAGAGCAAGAGAGAGGACATGTCCCTGACATCACACCTAGAGAGGTCAATGAAAAAAGTCAGAAACAGAGAGGGTTTCTGCTCCATAGTCTGTTTGGGGACCAGGGAGGGGACCACCTTCAGGGAACTCCCGCACCAAAATGGGAAAACAGCAAGAAACAGGAAAATAGACATGGGGCACACCATGATTATGCAAAAAAAGATACCTGGGGATTGGTAGACTCATGGGGCAGGGGCAAGGAGGGTATTTAAGCATTCTCACATGCTCCTAGAGGTGGGAGGGTATGGAAGAGTGAGGAGGGCCAATGGGTCTACCATGGATCACCATGGGGGAAATGTGATCTCTGTGGCAGAAGCTGCAGGTGGATAACCTAGACCCAGGACAGGATGGAGCAGACTGCTAAGATCGAGAAGATCTGCAGATAGAGTGAGGACACAGGAAAGGGGGAACACTAGACCCCCACTAGGTCAGATCATAAGTCATGTTGACGATCAGGAAGATGCCAGATGGACAGGCAGGACGTCTTCTCAAAGACCAGAGAGGACCAGAGAGCAACCAGCACCAGGACCAGCAGGTAGACATCACCCCCTTCCCCCTCTGCAGAGAGGACAGGTAAGCTTTCCTTTCCTCCCAAGAGCCATCTTATGGGAGGTGCCATTCTGTGGGATATCTAAAAGGAATCTTAAAGGCAACAGGAGTCTTGTTGGATTTGACTGTTTATCCAAAAGATACTAAACAAGTCTTTAAGAGATTGCATAAGCCAGCAGAGACTGTAATACCTTGTACAAATTTTAAGTGTTTTTCCCCACCATCAGTGGGAATGGAGTTTCCAGGGCAGAAGAATAAGTTTCTTTCCCACATGCAGATGTAGTCTGTAAAAATGTGACCTCACAACTCAACAAATGTTTGGCAAATTGTGTAGGATTATGCTGGTACACTCATTTTTTACATAAGGCTAGCTTACTTAAGCTAAAGTTTCATCCACTGGGAAACAACAGCAGAAAACCGAGCTACTGTCAAGAGCCTAGAAACAATATCCTGGTCATTGGGTGCTGGAAGGATGGGTGGGTGGATAATAAGGAGGATTAAACACTCTTCAAAAGTGTCCTTCCTCTTTTCTCCAAAGCTGATCTGTTTCTTTGGCATTCATTTGATGAAAATGAATTCAGTCTCTTCCAAGGAAGATACACATAAAGACAGAATGCTAATAATCACAACACCTATAACCACATCTTGCTTATAGTAGGCACCGAATATGTATTTGGTCATTTGATGTGATTAGATTTGAAGAGAGATATGAAAATTACGTGCTGTGCTTGGTTGATTGAATTGAAGGGGGTAGGACGACATGAGATCTCTTACGAATATCAATGTGGCTAACAAGGGCTGGGTATAGTCTTTCTCTGCAGTAGCCTTGATTGGACCGAGAACAGGTCGGCCCCTCTACTATCCTGAAAGTGCTGGGAACAGAGAATGAGCTCATTGCAAGACTTAACTTCCTTCCTAGTTCTACCTGAGTTAGAAGATTGGCCACTGTTTCTCCTCCTCCATATTTAGTTCTAGAAAGGCATTTGAAGAACATCTACTACATGTTTCTTCTATTATAGATAAGGAATCTGAGCCCAGCGAGGTAAAATAAATTACCAAAGATCCCACAACTTCTCCACGACAGAGATTGGAATAAGGTTCACATCTCCCAGGTCAAGAGTTTTTCCTTTACTGCAGATTCTTTTGGAGGCCCGTGACAAATCAGACCGTCTGAAGGGAAAAAAAAAGATTATTGGTCTAGAGAAGAAAAGTCCAGAGGCAATTTCAGGTATGGCTCAATTCAGATGCTCAGCTCATGTTGCCAGGAGCACATTTTTTGCCATCTTCTTGTTCTGCCTTTTGTATTTTAGAAGATTTTATATCATGTCAAAGATGGTTCCTGGAACCTCCAGACTTAGGCTCCACAGCTTAGAAAATCCAGTGGGAAGAGAGTCTCTTTCCTGATACTTTTGGCAAAAATCATGATTCTGGTTCCCCTGACTTTGTTCCTCACTTTAAAGCAGTCGTTACGGTTAGAGGTATACAGTTCTCAATTCTCATAGACCATGCCTGCTCCTGGAGTGTAGGGCGGTCACATCTTAATTGTGGAGACTGAAAGAAGAAGAGAGGGTGGCTTCTCAAAGGAAAGTCAGAATGCGGTTATCTAGAGAGGGACGGAGGAGAGTCTGTTTCTGAGACTGCATCCTTCTAGACTGTGTGGTCCAGATACACCTGTGACATCAGACACACACCTTGCATTATTCTCGATTGAAAGGGATATAGGTTTATCCAATTTGGGTTTGTTTTAATTTTTTTAATGTTTATTTTTTTATTTTTGAGAGAGAGAGAACATGAGCCGGGGAGGGGCAGAGAGAGAGGGAGACACAGAATCCGAAGCAGGCTCCAGGCTCTGAGCTGTCAGCACAGAGCCTGATGCAGGGCTCGAACCCACAAACTGTGAGATGGTGACCTGAGCCGAAGTCGGACACTTGACCAACTGAGCCACCCAGGTGCCCCCGTTTATTTAATTTCTGAAAGGGGAGAAATTGGACTCCTCCGCATCAAGGACAGGTACTTTCCACAATGTGCATCCTGAAAGGTAATGTCGGGAAGGGCCAGAGGCAAAGACACCGCTGGGGCTGAAGGGGCAAAAGCAGGGACTGGTTCCCAAACCTGGAGGTGCAGAGGGCTGTCTGCAGAGTGTGGCTGGCCTGAAGCTGTGACCTTTATTAAGGATACAGGCTCCAAATAGCAGCTGGGGGAAGGGACAGATACCCAAACCTTTCTCTTCTCCCCTCCTTCCAGTTTTCTGCAGGAGCTCCCTATTCAACAAACTGAACTGCTAGGAAGCCAGAGGTGAGGAATTGTGTTGCTGTGGCTCAAGAGGTCAGCCTCTGGGGCACAAAGCTGGGTGGAGAAGGATGTCTGGATGAGGAACAGACAAGTATTCCATTTCTCAGTTATAGTCACACTCTCCTCACGGGCTAAATCAGGGAAATATCCATGAGATGTCTGAACGTAGGCCCACGTCTAAATTTCTGTACTGCAACGTTGCCTGCCAAACATCTATAATAACAATCAATCAAGGCACACGGGGTTGTGAGCAAACGTGACAGCAGCATCCATGATGTCCACTGGGACTTTTTGTTAGTTTGGGGTTAGAGTTTTTGTTCCTTTTTTTCCTAGCTCTGTGAAACCTTGAGCAAACCAGATAACCTCTCGGAGACTGAGTTTCCTCATTTTTAACATGGAGATAACATTTCCCCTACCCATCTAATGGTATTTACTATTCAGTACAAATGAAAAATTGGATATGAAAGTGTTTGGGGAATAATAAAGCACTAATTTTATACTGATCATTTAAACCTTCGTGCGTGAGCCTAAGAAATAGATTAGTATGCTTTATTTATGGCTATGAATTCTTACATCAAGAAAAGTTCCAAAGCCCATTTAACTCTTTTCCATCTGTGGCATTTTTTACCGGGTGAATGTTGAAATGAATTAATGATAAATTAACCTCCCATTGACTCCAGGCTGGCTGTAAGGAGATGATTTACAGTAAAAGTTCAAGTTTTCTGCTTGACAAGTGAGTCACTGTGCTTATTATATGTTTATGAGTAGGCAAATGCACACAACGTCCCCATGTGTCCCAGTGAGTTGTAAAAGTCCTATAAAAGCGGCACATTAGCCATGGATCTTCCTGCTATGTCTCTCCTGCAGTTTGCTGAGAATGTTTTCCATAATATAGCTGAGCTTATCACAACTCATTTCTGCACTGCTGGCTCCTAGGTTGCCTAGATTTCTGACCCCCAGATTGGAAGCTGGGGTTTGATAAAAACTACTTTAGAGAAAATGGCCCCACTTCCCTCATTGCCTCTCACCCCCTCCTTCTCTTCACCACCCCGCCCCACCCGGCCCTGCCAATCCCTTTGTAAATATTCTGGTTTCTGAACCTCTTTTGATCAGATTCCCTTATTGTCCCAGTTTCTTGAGAACTCATCAGTGAGAGCCTCCGTGAGAACAATGAGAGCGGACCATGTGCTGAGGACTCTACATCCAATATTTTAATTCCCCCCACAGGATGTGCAAAGTAGATGTTTTTATCTCCGTTGTACACAAAGGGACTGAAGTTTGGAGAAGCTAAAAGCAGAACAAGATTTCAACTCAAATATCTGAGTCCCAAAACCGTGACTCTGACCACCATACTAGATAGACTTTCTGTTTCCATTTTGTTCTAGCAGGGTTTTTTTTTTTTGTTTTTTTGTTTGTTTGTTTGTTTTTGTTTTTGTTTTTTTTGTCTTTCTCTCTCTTACAGTAAATCTGATTGATCCCCATTGGATCAAGATGCAGGGGAGTTTTGTCCCTCTAATTTCATGGGACGTGTGTACACATTACAGATACATGGGGCAGATACTTGACTGCCACTCTCTCCTGAGGACCCCATGTTAACAGCAGAGCAGGGACCGACCATATTGAATTGCTGTTCTCTGAGAGTCACTATGAAGTTTAAATTCTAATTATTATGATACCACATAAAGCTCAGGGCCATCAGTGAGGTGAATGGTCAAGAGACAGCGTGATCAGTTTTGCAACCACTCTTGTGATAAAAATATCACAACAGATTTTTGAAATGTAAAAACTAAGAATGCTAAATGGTTTGCAAGTTACTTTTATTGAAGTATAGTTGACACACAGTGTTACCTTGGTTTCAGATGTACAAAATAGTGATTCAATAAGGCTATATGTTATACTACGCTTATGACAAACGTAGCTGCCATCTGCCACCATACAACGCTACCACGATACCATTAACTATACTCCCTGTACTGTACCTTTCGTCCTTGTGACTTATTCACTCCATAACTGGAAGCCTGTGTCCCCCCCCCCCACTCCTTTTCACCCATTTTTCCCATTCCCTCCACCCTTTTCCCTCTGACAACCATCGGTTTGTTCTATTTATGTGTCCGTTCTGCTTTTTTTTTTTAATGTTGGTTTGTTGTGTTTTTTAAATTCCACATATAAGTGAAATCATGTGGTGTTTGTCATTCTGACTTACTGCATATATGCATATATGCAATTTAGTCTATTCATCCTACGTGATAGCTATAAGAGGTTAAGCCCAGCGATATAAAATTTACCCCTGGTAAAGTTCTCAGTCAATTTCATGCTGTTCGATTCCATTTCATTTACTTCTTAAGTACTTTGGAGAAGCATGTGAGGGGAAGAAAAGTACACCCATCTTTTTAAATGATATCATAAGGGATAGTAAACAACTTAATAGAAAGAAAGGAAAAACACTTGATTCGTTCATTCTTTCAACATTTTTGTCAAGTGCCTAATTTTTGCTAGGTGCTTGGAGTATGGGAAGCTTACAGTCTAATAGGGGATCCAGGGATACACAATACCACACAGTGAGTATTACAGCAAGGGCTAAGAAGGGTCAGTGGGCATGACCAATACTAGCTCAATTTTACAGCATCCAGGAAAACGTCCAAGAACATTTGCTGCCTCCTCTGAGATCTAACAGCCGAGTAGGCATTAATCAACTGGTAGAGGGTATTTCAGGCTAAGGGGCAGCAAATAGAAAGGCCTGGCTCCATTTTAAGGAAATGAAAGTAGTTCAGTGTTGTCGTAGCCTGACCGTGAGGAAGGAAGTGGCAAAAGATAAGGGGTGGAAAGAAGCAGAAGTTAAATCTTAGAGAGTGTCTTAGTTAAGATAAATAATTTGGACTTTTATGGTAAGGTCAATAAGCAGCCATTAAAAAGTTTTAAGCTAGAATGACATGATCAAATTTGTGCTTTAGGAAATTATTCTTGTCTGAGCGTCCAAGAGGACACTGGTGTGGGTTGGTGAACTAGTAAAGTGACATTGACCTTCATCTCTGAGGAGCCCGAGTCCTTATTTACCTTGCCTTTGTTTGCCCATAGTTGTTACAATACAACTATGTGTAAACTCTTCATAAAGCAAACTCATATTCACATTAAATATCAATTCCAGTAAAGGACACATTTCTGTCACCCCAGAATGGAAGATGTCTGTTACAGTCCACCTGCTCCAAAAGGCTGGCTGATCTCCTTGGTCTCTGCTCCTGGCAAGTTAGGCATGTAAGAGTAGCGTTAGCTAGGTCAGAGGGAGCCTGTACAAGCCTCTGTGTCTGCCACGTGACCACTCTGTTCTTGGGCCCATTGTCCAGCACAGAGGCAAATCAATGAGAGAGATTGGCTGACTTACTCAGCACGAGTCAGCCTTTCCCTCTGGCTGTTGAGACACCCGTTTGAAGTAGGTGTTTTCTGTGGGCAATTATATCTGCATGCTTTGTGCACACTCCTATGGGCCAATCTACATACCTCTTCCAGACTTTCTTGTCCCTAGTTTTCTAGTCCTGTCCCTTCCAGACTCTAGGTGAGTCATCTATACGAAATGGATAACCAAGGGATACTGCTCATCAGTTTTCCACTGGGTTAGAATTGAGCAGTCAGTCACACCTAGTGGCAGCCTGCTTGTTAACAAATCCTCATATTAGCTCTCCTTATATCCCTTCTGTTTTCTCCACGTCCTTCACTACTGATCTCTGGGATTGGAATCAGCCCTTTGCTTTAAGCTGTGCTTCTAAGGAAGCCCAGGTTAAAATACTTGGTATAAGGAATGGCCCTAACAGTCAACTACTAGTGGTCTAGTGCCCTGCACTGGGTGCGTGGAAGCTGGTTGAATATTCATCCCAGGCTATAGAATTTTAACTGTAAAATCATACTAGTGACAGCTATAAAGAAAGTGCCCCAATGTTACAGATGTATTTTCCCCTTCTCACTAGAGTGAAGTTCAATGGGTAAAAACTGAGACAAATCCCTATGTTGTCCCGCACTTCTGAGCATCTGGTAGGAAAGCTGTATTTGAAGAGCTATGGATGATCAGGTAGATAGTTCAATAGAAGCTGTGAGTGACCAGGTACATTAGCAGCCTGTGGAATCTTTCAATATTTCTGTTTTCTTATAATTTGGTAAGTGATGGCATTTTTCACCTTCATCGGTTCCATGTTCTGAATCAGTGAAACACTACCTTAATGTCTACAATCGAATAGCCTGGGGTGCTTTAAAAATTGATGCATGGATTCCATCATTTAAATCAGAATCTCTGAAAGTTGAGCCCAGATGTATCTTAAAAGCTTCTCGCATGGTTGGGCAGCCAGAGTTGATTGTGGCACTTCCAGACCAACAGAAAGAGGAAGGGAGAAAGGAACTTGCATGCACTGAGCAAGCACTATTATTGGCATCTTCCCTCTCTTTTTATATATATGTTATTTCAATAATGATGTTATGGGAACATGTAATCAGAATTCTTCTTGGAGGAATATTCCATCAGTTTGGTGGAAACACTTCGTTAAGTATTTGATACTTGGGGTATAAGGGGAGTCCTCCCAAGGGCAATGTCAAAACAAAGTAGTTTCCAAAATTGCATGCATATACCAAGGAGAAATTAGATGGCCTTTGAGGGGCTGGAGAAGAGAATGAAGAGGGATAAAAAGCAGGGAAGGATAAAGTAATCTGTGAGCATCCAAGTCTTCCGTGGACTGAATTCCTGATGCTTGGGGGAAGGACATCTTGTTAACACAGAGTAAATACTGAGGTTTCTGCCATGGTGACAGAGTCAGTATGAAAGCAGGAGCTGGAGGCTCAGGGGTGTCTCTGCTGAGGTCTAGGTCTCAACCATAGTTAATAGCTAATACTCATTAAGAGTAATTCAAACATGCAGGAATTGGAAACAGACGTTGAAAGACACTGTCGCATCGTGACATACATAAGAGAATCTGCTGATGTCAAAGGTCACCTTGGTGATCAGTTCACAGCATGAGCTACGTTTATGGGACCCCCACAGAGAGCCATTATGACCAAAATGCCCCTCCAGAGTGTTAAGCTCCTGGAGAGTCATCATGAACCAGCACTTTCCAAAGAGTATTATCTGGAAGTTGAGTTCTAAGGGTATTAAATGAAAAGAATTAACAGGGGTTCCATGGCCAAAGAGGTTTTGCAAATGGACTAAATAAAAGGACCTCCAAAGCCTTTAGTATGCTAAATGGGCAAAATGACACTCCAAGAGGGAGGCATAGGCTGTAGCTCTCCATGTGTGTTCTCAGAGACCCAAACTCCCTGACAGTCATTTGGGATGTGCCACTACAGATCTATATATGAATGACTGAGGTTTTTGCAAGAAATGACCAGACACAAATAAGGACACACACTAACACATTTTAAATTTGCCTTGTTTTTCAATCAAAAACAAAAGTAAGTTGTTTTCCCTTTCAATATCTTTTTCTAAAGACAAGCCTCTTTCAAAACAAGCTGTTAGACTGCCAGAGGCATTGTGTGTTCCGTGGATGTTTATCCCACAATGGCTGTACGTGATGTAATGACTCCACGGGATTTATTTCACTGTCTCCTCAAAACTCAAATTCCCTGTTGAGAGTTGTAGTAATATATGTGAGAACAGTAGGGGGTCCAAAAGTAAAGAATTCATCCTGCTGAATTTCTCCCATTGTACATTCACGATGTGATTTCATAAGTTGAATGCAAACCGAGAAGCAGTTAACATTTAATAGCAGGAGGTTAGAAATAAATTGTGCTTCTGGATCAAGTTACCTTTACTGAAGTGGAAAGCATGTGATGGATGTAGGAATGGGATGGGAGGCAGGCGACCTGAATTCTAGTCCTAGTGAAATGACACTCTTGCTATGAAACTTTGGCCAAATCCTGAGTTTGTCTCATCTGTGAAGTGAGGATTCCATGAGGCTGGAGGTCTCTTCCAGATTGAATCTAGGTGTACCTGGAAACTACATCTAATAAACATAAGCCATTCCAAAGTTACTGGAGAAAACTTTGGAACTCAGAACCTGCCAAAAGGGCCCTTCTTAGGAAAGATACTTTCTTAAGAAAGAGACTCTGGAATTTTTACATCCGTGATTCTCAGAGGGCCTGGGGATAAGGGTGGGGGGTGCTCAGTTTGAGAAAGCTTCAGTCATTCTTGGGGCTTTTTCATTCACCCCTACTGGAGGTTATGTGATGCTGGAAAAATGGTGAAAGATCCAGGCCCTGAGGCTCCACGTGATATTGCTGTCCAGCTCTGGCCCTTCACTTGAGTGTCCAGCCTTGATGCTCGCGTGCTCCATGGTGGCCAGGCTGTCACCCTCTGTGCCTGCTCAGTCCTCTCCAACATGGTTGAAGCTGTCTCTGACTTAAAGTTTGCCACATTCTCAGGGCACCTGGGTGGCTCGGTCCGTTAAGCATCCATCTTTTGGTTTCAGCTCAGGTTATGATCTCATAGTTGGTGAGTTCAAGCCCCACGTTGGGCTTTGCACTAACAGTGAGGAGACTGCTTAGGGATTCTCTCTCTCCTTCTCTCTCTGCCCCTCCTCAGCTCCTGCTCTCTCTGTCTCTCTCTCAAAATAAATAAACTTAAAAAAATTTTTTTTAAGTTTGCCACATTCTTGTCCTCTGCCTGTTACTTCCTCGTGGCCTACTAGAGATCTCACGATAGAGCAAATGTTTTTCTGGGGGCTGTGAAGAGCTCAGCCCTTATAAGTGCAGCAACCTTTGTCCCATGGCCCAAGAATAATGAGTATACTTTTTCTTAGAAGTAGTAAGACAACAATATGATTGGATTTTCATATGCTTTCATACTAAATTAACAATAATTCACCTAACTTTGTCCTTCAAATAAAATTTCTGGTGTCTGAATTAGAAGGTTGGAGTGGTCAGAATGTATATAATTTGAACAGAGTTCTCCCAGGTGATTCTAGCATTCTCTCCTTCATCTCAATTCTGCCCTCTGCCCTCTTCCCCCCTTGTGCTGTCTCTCTCTCAAAAAAAAAAAAAAATTAAAAATTGTTTTCAACAATCCTTTGATGGTGTTGCATTGAAATTGGTATCATGGGACAAACTTTGTGTATGATGTAGGATAAAACAAATTAATAATTATGGCCTCTCCTAATTCTATCATTACCTGTGTTCTAGAGAAAAGGGATTCTTAGTATGGAAAAAGGAAGAGACAGATGTAAATTAGAAGAAATTACATAACAATTCATTTGTCCTAAATTTGAATTGAATTAATTTATATTGATATAATTCAAATTTATACTTAAGAATATATATGTATGTATATTCAAGAAACCTTCATTTCAAGATCACAGTCTGGGTGTACATGATGTCAGTGGGTTGCTCCTAGATGTGGCCATTGAAAATTTCTGGAAACAAAAACCTAACCCAGTAGCACTGAGCATCCCTAATGCCCAGAATACAATTTGAACTAAGGGCTTCTTAGAGATGTGACTTATTTCAGGACTGTGTCAAGAAATATACAAGATGATCCTGGAACATGTTGTTACCCTATAAAGGTCATGTTAAAAGGAACCAAGTTGAAGTGTCTCCCCAAGGCAAGAAATGGGACAGTTTGAGTTTTAATGAAGATATTGGCTACAATAGACTGCTACTCTATCAAATATATTTAAATTTATACATTTATAGTTATTCTTATCAAATAATAGGTCATATTTGGAGAAGGATTTGGGAGACCAACTCATTATCTTGAAAACTAATAGAAGAAAGAATCACGCATTCATCTGGTCTTTTCTACACGGATTTTGTCTCCATCGCTGTCTGAGAAGGCGACCACAAGGAAACGTTGGCAGCCATGTGAGGAAGAGGGCAGACTCACCATCACATCTGAATCCCTGAGAAAGTATGCCACTCAAGCTGCACACCTAAACTCCCTTCATAAGAGAGGAACACATTTTTATTTAAGCCACCCAATTTTAGGGGTCTGTTTGTTTACCATCTTCCCTAATCAACAGAGAAATCAGTACTTAAAAGTGAGTGCCATAACAAGCACCTAAAATGTACGGTATTCGCTTAACAGTCAGACAGAAGGAAGAAAATGGATATGAAAGGCTGGAAAGCTGGGGCACCTGGCTGGCTCAGTTGAGCAAGTGACTCTTGACTTCGGCTCAGGTCATGATCCCAGGGTCATGAGATCAAGCCCCGTGTTAGACTCCATGCTGAGAATGGAGTGTGCTTAAGATTCTCTCTTTCTCCCTCTGCCCCTCTCCCCTGTTCACATTCTCTCTCCCTTCAAAAACAAAACAAAAAACAAAAGTAAAAAAAAAAAAAAAAAAGCTGGAAAGCTAGAGCCCGGTGTTATCCATGGGGAAAAATAAATAAAATTATCATCTATGATAATTTGGAAGGCAGACCAAGAGCCAAGAGTCTATTAAGTCTGTAGCTCAACAGAAAGCAGTTAGAAAGAGAAATAATATTAGTGTTTGTTGGCTGCTATTTTTTACTTTTAGCAAAGTATTACAAGAAGGAGATGAACTCGGGCAAGAATTGACTAGTTGGCCAGCTAAAGTGGAATGGGATAAAAAAGACTTTCAAAATTCAGGGCTTCTGAGGGCTGGGAAAACTGACGGTTTCTGGACCTCAAATATTATAAGATTTGAAGAAAGAAAGAAAAAAAGAAAGAAAGAAAGAGAAAAAAGAAAAGAAAGAAAGGAAGAGAAAGAAAGAAGGGAAAAGATAAAGAAAGAAAGAAAGAAAGAAAGAAAGAAAGAAAGAAAGAAAGAAAGAAAGAAAGAAAGAAAAGGAAAGAAAAACAAGACACAACCCCTGTGGCAAAGATATTACCAAGGATGTTGCCTTGCTACTCAAGCCTATTTCAGACATCAGTGTAGATTCCATGAGGACAAGGAGGGCTTTAGGGCAAGTCTATAAAAGAATTGGAGGCTTATTTACTACCACATTAAACTGACTGGAAATAAGTCAGAAACCTGTCAAGTTTTTGAGCAAATTCTATTGCTCAGAAACCACAAGCTTATGTCTATAATATTACTCTCACGCACCAGTAGAAAGTGGGTTTTCAAAGGCACACAACTCTTAATAACATACTCTACAATATTCACTCCATACACAGAGATGAGGAAAATGGACAAGAATATTCTCCAGGAAGGCAGAGCCCAGGGCCACTGAGAACAATGGACAAGAAAGTTCCTTGTACGGGACCAACCAAAAGTCTATGAAGACATTTTCTTTTAGGGGTTGAGGGTCTTCCCATTACCTCCTCAACAGGATTCCATCATTGCTGTGCACCAGGGACTGCTTTAGGAATGTTTATTGAGGTTATCTTGTCCTCTTTACATAGTGGGTGGGCAGATGGAGCATAGGTAACTTGTCTTTTAGTTTGAAGGGTCCTGGACCTTGAGGAATCATATACGGACCTGAAGGAGATGTCTGAGCATCTCCTAGAGATCCTAGACTTTGAATTAGATGCAACAACTAGATGAAATTGTGGGTTTTCTCCCGTAGTGAGTATGGATGTTTTATGCAAAGAATTATGCTGGCCATAGGGGCTAATAGCAGAGATTGCTCGCTACAAAAGAGATTGCCTGCAGGGCACCTGGATGGCTCAGTCGGTTGAGTGTCTAACTTCAGTTCAGGTCATGACCTCATGGTTCATGGTTTCCAGCCCCATGTCAGGCTTTGTGCTGACAGTGCAGAGAGCCTGCTTTGGATTCTTTGTCTTTCTTTCTCTGCCCCTCCCCCTCTGCTTGTGCTCATTCTCTCTCTCTCTCTCTCTCTCTCTCTCTCTCTCTCTCTCTCTCAAAAATAAACATTAAAATTTTTGAAAGAAAATAGTGATTGCCTGCAAAAATCCATTCTCTCCTTCTTTCTGGGCACACAGCTAGTAGACTTCATTTCTCAGCATCCCCTGCAGAGAAGTGACTAAGTTATCTTTCATGGAATATAATTGAAATGACATATGCCACTTCCCAGCATGACTCATAAAAGCCCATCACACCTGTCCCTCTATGCTTTTTTTTCACTACTGGTTGACTGATGTGGCAAGGCTTTAGATGATCCCCAGGTGTCATGTGTTGAAGTTGGCAGAAGCATCATCAATTTGGGTCCTTAATGACTGTGGAAGAAAGCTGACATCAACTTGAATGCTATCATAATGGCTTTTTGTTTTCTAAGCCACTGAAATTTGGGGGGTTATTTTAATTGCAGTTTAGCATACTCCAACACAATATGTCAAAAAGCAGCAATGTCTATTTTGCACATTTAGTCAACTTTTCAGAGGAAGGCTGTGGTTGATCCATTGAATCCAAGACCTCTATTACACTGTCCTTCACCCCATCCCATCAAGGGATCCCATGAGCAGATTACATTGTATGGTCTCCTCTTCTTCCTTATGACTCTTAATGTACTCTTAACCCCTCTCCTTAACCCCTCCTCTCCCTCCCCCATCACCCCTCTCTGCCCTCTGTCTCTCTCTCTCTGCTTACACCCAACTCTGCTGACATCCAACTCTACCTCCTCCCATGCTCACATACTAAATTTATGACCGCTGACGTAACTCAAGTCCAGTGCTGCCCAGCAATCCTATCACGTTTCCGTAGTCCATTCACCAGATCAGTCTATTGCAGAGCTATTTCATATTTTCTTTTCTCTCCACAAACCCCAGTTCCTTCACCCTCCTCCTCATTCTCAGCTGATGAGTGTGAATTCTATTTCAACGAGAAAATTGAAGCCATGAGGGGAGAATTTCCATTAGCTCCCACCACCGCCTCGACTGCCTACCTGCATCTGTTCCCATGTAATTTGCCTTCCTTCCTGGGTGAATTGTCTGTGTTCCTTTCTAAAGCCAAAACCTCCATCTGTGCACTGGGCACCATCTCCTCTCATCTCCTCAGCTCTTTCCCTTCTCTCCTGCATCTTCAGAATTTCCCTCCACATTGGATCTTTCCCATCAACATACAGAACATACTGCAATAAATCTCATTTTAAAAAAGCAAAAAAACTTAACTCCACACCCTCCTTCAACTACTATCTCCTTTATTTGATGGTTTTTATAGGTATGTCCCAGGAGGAAAAAAAAAAAAAAAGAACTCTGTATTTACTCTCTTCTCTAATTTCATTCTCCCTTGAATCCACTCCAGGCAGGCTTTCTTCCTCACTGTGTCAAAGAAACAGCTCATATCAAGATAACCAACAAGCTTCATGTTGCCAAACTCCATGCTCAATTATTAATCTTCATCTTATTCAACCAGAATCTGATATGGTGTGTTACTGCTTTTTGAAATCCTTACTCTCTTGGCTTCTAAGGAGCCCTCTCTCTTGATTGATTGCCTTCTTTACTAGTCACTTCTTCATCTTCCCAGTGTCTAAATTTTGGAGTGCCTTGGGCGTAGTATCTTCTGTTTCCTCTTTCCTATCTACACTCATTCTCTAGGTGATTTTGTTGTTTCATAGCTTTTAATACCATATCTATACAGACAGATCCCAAATTTCTATTTCTAAACCAGACTTCTCTCTATAACCCCAGGCTTGTACATCCAACTGCTTTTCTGACATCTCCACTTGGGTGTTAAAACCAACTTTCCCAAAAATCAAACTCCTGATTATTCTTAAGCCTGCTCAATAAAAGTAACTCCATTTTTCAGTTTCTTAAGTCAAAACCTTCATCATCCTTGACTATTCTCTTTCCCTAACACCCTACATCCAGTGCAAGAGCACATCCTCTTGCCTCTACCTCAAACTATATCCAGAAGTCAACCCCTTCTCACAACCTCCATCACCATCATCTCTCACCTGGATTACTGCAACAGTAGCCTATGATCAAAATTGTTCATTCCCTCCCAATATCTATCCCCCCACTTCTGTACTGGTAGAATTTTTATCTGGGTTCCTGGTCTTCCAGATGTAGATTTTCTAATCTATCTTAGAGTTAGGTGTAGACAAGGGGATGTAAACAAAAATGTCTATGGAATTTCTGGGACCCTTTCTAAGAGAGAGCTGGAAGATACCCTTTGTAGCTCTCACTTTATCTTGTCCTCATCCTGCTTCCTGTTACACAGATGACTCCTTAGCCTGCAGAGAAGCGCTCTTATGTTTAGTCGTTTCTATCTGCATTCATGCCCCAGGTGAGTCCTTAGAGCAATGAGTTTGAATGTTTTCCAGTTGCTGAGGACTCGGTAAATAAAACTACCATCTACCTCTAGATTCAAACCTCTGGACTTAGGAGTGAGAGAGAAACCACCTTCAATTTAAAGCCACTGTAACCTGGGTAACATTGTCGCTGCAAAACTTCATCCAAACCAGTATGTCTTCTGATTTCCCCCCCACTTCTTCTCTTGTTCCTTTATAAACTATTCTCTCCCCAGCATCAGCTAGAGCAGTTCTAACTTTAGAACCCCCAAGTTAGTTCATGCTACTCTTGTGGTCACAGCCCTCCAGTGGCTTCCTGTGCTACCTCCATCAAGTCCTGATTAATGGCCTTCCTAGACCTGTCTGCACCTACATGTTCTGCCTTCCCACCTCCCTGCCTTGCTTCTCCTCTGCCCTTGTCTCTTCCATTCTTCCCCCAGTTTCATCCATTCCAGATGCAGTGGCCACTCGCTGACTCTCAAACACACCCCTACTGCAGGGCTGAGTATTTTTTTTTTTCCCTTGGGAGACTCTTACCCCTGTTAGTTTGTGGTTCACATTCTCTCTCCTCAAGACTGTACTCAGATGTTACCTTATCATGGTGGTCTTCTTTTACTCCCTGACCTAAACTATCACCAGCAAAGCCAGGACATTTCCCATAAAAATGGGGATTTTTCGCTTCTTTAGAAAGTGCAACTGCTCTAACAGTAAAATACTGGGCCCAGTTCTCACAGGACAACAATGGACTTGAGCCAGGGATAGCAACAAGATAGAGCTTAGGGAAGCTTTAGTTGTTGTTCTATATAATTTCCATCAGTAACTTTCTCCCCACTCCTTGATGTGATAAATGGATGTTGTGTTTATTTCATTTAAACTGCTGGGCAGACTTAGCTTCAAGCACTACCATCCCCATCCCATTCCCATCCGCAGATAGATAGCCATCCTTCTAAATAAAAAGTCTAAAGGTGTTTCTGGCTAGAAACTGGGTAGCATAGGCATCTATACTTCATGGTCCTCCCCCCCTCCCCCGCCACCTCACCACCCGCCTCAACTCCCTGGTGTCATACATTCCCCCGCTTCATTAATTCATAATTCTGTCAGGTTCCTCCAGATATATGGTTAGCAAATAATGGCTTAGAGTATCTTTGTTCTCTATATGGGAAAACTCAAAAGATTAAGAGGACATTTGAGACCCAAAGGAATGAGTCTTCAATAATAGAATCCCAGGCATCAAGAGGCAGTCACTCCACATGGTAATTTTCTATACCTGTTTTTTGTTGTTGTTTTGTTTTATTTTGTTTTTTGAGAGACAGAGAGAGGGGGGCAGAAAGGGAGAGAGAGAATCCCAAGCAGACTCCGTGCTGTCAGCCGAGAGCCTGACACAGGACTAGATCTCACAAACCATGAGATCATGACCTGAGCCAAAATCAAGAGCAGGACATTTAACCGACTGAGCCACCCAGGCCCCCCTCTATACCTACTATTCTTAAGGCTGAACTCCATCTATCAGATTATTTTCCAAAGCCATATGGCTCATTCCTGGAGACTTTGTTGATTTGCTTCAGAATTCAAGTCTTTTTTTCTTTTTAAATGTCAATACAGGCCAACCAGTCTTTGAACATATGCAGAGATTATTGCAAACAGATCAGTCTTTCCCAGGAAGGGATCTAGTCTTGCACAAAGGAACTACTATTTTAAACAGCTAAAAGGTGAATTACATTATTGAGCTGGCAAGTGCTATATTTAAAAGTTACAAAAGACAATTACTAGTTCACATGAAACTCAAATTCCTCAAAGTGAATAACCTGTAAGAGGTTCATGTAGAGCTCTGCAATGCCCTGTTACATATTTATGTGAAGTTTTTATTGAAGAACAGTGTTGGTGTTTCCATATTAACTTTACCGCATCTTTATAAATGCTCTCCAAGCCAAATTCTTAGGGAATGGTAATAAAAACTTCTTTGAATGGAGCTCATGGGCTTATCTTTTTAGCAGTTTGCTCAGGATTAAGAATTATTGTAAATAATTTCTTTCATTCATTCATTCATTCATTCATTCATTCATTCAGCAAAGTCACGCAATAATTATTTATCTAGCAATGCCAGTCACTGTTCTAGGCACTAAGTTCAGAGCAGTGAGCAGAAGAGAAAAGTCCCCACTCTCATAGAGATTACAATTGTATTGGTACAAGGAGTGAGGGGAGAGAGACATAAACAAGTAAATGTGTAAGACGTCAGGCTACAAAAAGTGCCAGCAAAGCAGGCAGGGATGGAGTTTTATTCACATTTGCAATACCAGCATCCCATGCTCTGAAAGAGCTTAAGGGGATGAATGTATTAATGATTTCGTATGATAAAGTCTACCTGCAGAATCTCTGAGCAGACATAACATTTGCTCTAGAGCCATAGAATGGGGTAGGGTGGGAGCATGCATACTTTTAGTTCCATTTCCCACAAACTGGGATCTCGTGTCCTAGCTATAGATGGTTCCCAAAAGGAAAAGCCTTGGAAGACAGTCTTTGTTTTGGCCTCTGTCTGCAACTCCCTGTATACTGAGCATGGGCTTCAGAGAAACTTTACCTCTTCTAGATGCTGAGATTTTTGTAAAGTTGAGAAATTTCCCAGTTTGATATTCTGCATTGTCTAAAGCAAATTAGACCTCTACTTAGAACAAAGCCTACCTTGTTGGGAAAGGAGTGTGCAAGTTAGCATGTTTTCTGATTAAGCTTTCTTTATTCCTCTTAATGAGCTTGGAGTGGAAGTCATCATCACCCAGGGAATCTTTTTATATTCCCTGGGTTACTTCATCCATCCAGTCATCTATGGAAGTTACTAACGACTTCACCGAGCAAAGTCAGGACTTACCGCCCGACACTACACTGTGTTGGCAGAGTTTTGGCTGGGTCTTCCCTCAACAGTTCCAGGAAGATTGTATCTTTACTGTATCTTTACAGGCTTCATTAGCCCTGAGCAGAAACAGAAAGAGACATGCCCAAAGGCTGAACCCAATATCTTTGTGAAAATCATGAAAAACAGTGTCACTTTTCCTTTGTCAGGGCCCTCTGATAAGACCTTTCTGAACCACAGTCTGTTAGACATCAGAGGATATGGTTGCCCCCAGCCAAACCAACCCAGGAAGAGCCAGATACAGGGGCGGAACCAAAGACCGAGAGAAGAAAGAGGGTGACCTAGTTCGTGACAAACGAATCTCAGAAACAGGACTAGATTGGAAAATCAGCAAAGTTGCTCAGGGCTGAATTACCACTTCTTAGGGGCCCTGAACACTTTTGTCTTCAGGACCCTCTGCCTCCTTCAAATAATATGAAAAATGACACTTTATGACTGTGTTACAAAGCTGAATACAATCCAGACTGGATTCATTATTATAGGCTAACTATAATCTGTTATTGTTGTTCTTATTTAAAAAAAAATTAAAATTTGAACAGTTTGTAGGTCTGATGCCTTCTTGTTTCCATTGCCTGTCCTGCCCACTGACATCATCAGAACAACTTGGTCAGCTACAGAGTGAGGCCTGATGTGACAAACCAATGGCCTTCCAATGTTTGCGTCCCCCTTGCTCCCATGGGAGCTGGGTTTGGCTGCCACTTCTCTGAAACTTCCCCTGCTGAGGTCATCAGTGACCTCCGGGTTGCCAATACTCACAGACAATGGTCAATCCTTATACTTCAGACCTTTCTGGGGCATTTGGTGCCATTCTCTACTTAATTCATTCTTATTGAGTGGCCATGTATTTCAGGCTGTGTCTCAGATTTGGGAGGCATAGTTAACTAAACAGACAAGATTCCAGCCCTCATAGGGCTTTTTGTCCAGGAAGGAATCCAGATAAATAAGCACCATGTACAATATGTTTTGGAGATGCTATAAAAGCACAAGGACCCCGAACTTGAACTTGAGGTGTCAAGAAATGTTTCCCAAGACCTGAAATACGAGTAAAAGTTCTGGTGGGAGAGAGGAGAGTGCTTTAGGCAGAAAGAGCAAATGCACCCAGGCTTAGTGATAAGAGAACCAAGTGTACAGTCTGTGAATAGAAAGTGACCCCACGTGGCTGAAGTTTAGAGTATGTGGGTGAGGAGGGGAGTTTGCACTGAGAGTGTCATGAGCACTTTAGGAAGATGTGTCTGGTGTCAGTGTGGAGAACAAATTGGAATAGGGGTGATATTGAGCTTAGAGAGATACTGAGCCCTGGGAGGCTGTGGATGAAAAGCCTGTGCATGGGACTTAGGCAAGAGATGGGAACGCTTTGAACCAGGGAAGCAGCAGACGGGAAGGAGGGAAGTGGACGGGCTGAAAATACTGCATTAACCGGAGTTGGTGACAGCCTGGATTTGGGGGAGAAGGATGACATCTGTCTGGCTTCTTACTGGCAGAAAACAGTATACTCTGTGCTGATAAAGCAGAAAGGGGTTTGTTATAAGATATTAGGAGACAACACAAGCTTTAGGAGGGCCAGAAAGCCCAGTTTGGAAGGCTCACAGAGCAGTGCCCACTGTATCATGGGAGTGTTGGAGCAGAATCACTGCTGCATGTCACTTGGCTCCTGTGAGCCTAGGAACCAGACCAGAAGCTCTACCCCAGTGATCCCAGAAGAACTAGATGTCCCCACCTTTGCAGTTGTTGCAAGGGACTGCTTCCTCCAGCAGCAGCCATGTTGTTCATTCCTGCCGCCTATTTGTATGAAGGTGCAAATGCTTGACTGCATCTGGGTCACATGTTGAACCAGGCTGCCAGGAAGTTTGGGGAACGTGGTTTCTGGCTTTTTAGGGAGGCAAACTATAGAGGAGTTGGAATGCATGCTGAGTGAGCTCCTTACACTTTCTTTTTTTTTTTTTTTTAATATGAAATGTATTGTCAAATTGGTTTCCATACAGTACCCAGTGCTCATCCCAACAGGTGCCCTCCTCAATGCCCATCATCCACTTTCCCTTACACTTTCAGCCACAGCTTGTATCTCTGCACCAGCCCCCTGACCTAAACAACATAAGGAAGGTGTTACAACTCTCAGAAATGAGGCTCAAAGGTTCAATAATTCATCCCAGGTCAGTGGTGGGGCAGAGTCCTGCTGAGTCCACATCTAGGCTCTTTCTGTTCCCTCAGACTGTCACTCAAGACTCACTTCTGTCCTAACCTCCCCTAGAAAGGCTCCCCCATCCCTCCCAGTCCACAGGATGCACTAGATGCTGCTGGCTTCCCTAATGTCCCTGTGCGCAGCACAACAATCTGTGACAACAATCTGCATTTGCCACCTGGTGTCCCAAGCATTCTTTATTCCTGTTGACCCAGCCTCCTTCTGTGTGGCCTTTGTTTGATCTCTGTCCTCTGTTCTGTGAGCCTCATACCACTCAGGAAACCTCACAAACTGATGATTTCATGTCTATACAAACTCCTTCCACTCCCAATTTTTTCCCAAGTGCTTGAAATGGACAGTGGTTCCATCTTCCCCATCCCATTTCTCTCATTTGTTAAATAAAATGGAACATTTGGACAAGATGATCTCTTTCTGCAACCAAATTTTAGGATGGATTCTGTGATTTTTCCTTTGGTGGGGCAGTGCTTTGGCTTTGGCTCAAGAATAGTGCTGGTTGTAAGAATTCTTTTAATTGGACCCCGGGCGTCAGGATTTGTCCTTTTACAAGTAGTGCCCCTCCTCTGCAGTCTATTTTGGGAGCCTCTACCAACAGCATCGGGCTTCCCCTGTCTTGGCTGAGTACCCTGTGCCTATCCCTCTGCCCCTCCAACTCTCATTTGCATTCATATCCCCTCCTCACCACAGGTACCTGTCCAATTGTTTCCTAACACACTGCCAGCTGCTTGAGTCTTGCAAAGCCAAGTTCTCCTTTGGGAGTTCTGACAGTAGGTAATAAAGACACAGAATGTGATGCTTCTCCCTAGCCTGGACTCAAAAGAGGGGGCTCTGTCAGGGAAATAATTTTCTCACTTCAGACCAACTAACTCACTTTACAGCAAAGGATATTGCCAGTGAGCTTTTAAGCAAGGATCACTAGTCCCACACCATCAGGGCAACTGGACAGTTTGAAGCACCAGATTGGAGATAATACCCTGTGGAGATGGGTGTTATCCTCCAAGATATAGTATGCTCCCTAAATCAATGACCATAATATGGCCCTGCATCCCCAGTAGTTAGGGTGCAATGATCTAGGCCCCAAGGAATAGATGCGCAAGGGGCCTCGCTTACTGTAACATCCAATGACCCACTGCGAGAGTTGTGCTTCTAGACCCCAGTTGCCTACAGCAGCATCCACTCCTCACCTCACTCTTTCCTGGCCTCCTCTCTCCCTGGTGTCATTTCCCAGTCCCTCACCATGTTCCTGAGATTATCCCCCAAAGAAACTCCTTGTACCTGAAGCTCAAAGTGTGTTCTGGGGAGAGGCAGGCTTGTACCTCACACACTTGTCAGGAGGAACAAATGAGAGAAGGCGCTGAGTGCCGTGTCTGTCTGAGAGTAAGTGCCCAGTGAATACGAGCCACCATCATCCTCATCCTCATTATTATCATTATCACTGTCACTGAACTCCTGCGAGAGAGTTGAGATGACCTTGTTCAAAGTCCTAAGAGAGGTGACATTGACATATCAGGCTTCCTCCTTCTTCCTCTTCCCTCACACACCGACTCAACACAACCCTGAAAGAGTCTATAAGCAAGGAGCAAACTACTGATAATATTAACAGCTATCATTTAGAGAGTTCCTACCCTGGAAATAGGTACTGTGCTCATTACTTCATAACTATGATTGTAGCATAACATGGTCTCGACAGCTTTACCAGATTACAATAGTCCAGGGTGTAGTTATAATTTTAATAACAAGAGACAACATATGTTGGGCTTTTACTATAAACTATATGCAAAGCATGCATGTAATAATGTAGTGTCTTCCCATTTTACAGGTGAAGAAATATACTCAGAGAGAGAAAGATACTTGCCCATGACCACACAGACTGGACAGGGTGGAATCTGGACCCAAACCCATATCTAGCTGACTTCAGAGAGCTTGCCCTTTCTGCTAGACCATAGTGTTCTCATCATCACTGAAATTTCTCCAGATGAGACAGTTTATCTGGGGGTTTACATTTTTCAGGGGAACAAAACACTATTCACAGGAACTAAAAAGGCGACTATCACTCAGCTCAACAAGCAAAATTTTCAGGAAATCTAACCCTGCAGCAATAATTTTAAGGAACAAGAAGACATGAGTCACAGTCCAAAATAGCAAGAATAAAGCATGGGATTCTGCTTACGCCAAAACTGATGCAGGGACTAGTTTCAATTGTAGCACATGTGGGAGGGACAAGTCCCACTGTAAGTTGAGATGTCTGGAGAAAAGTGGGCATCCTAGACATACTAAAATGACTATTTTCTAATGAGCACCTAAAAGATAGAAATGTATGTGTCTCTAGTTAATACTTATCATATTCTACCCTTAGAAAAGTTATACTTAATCCATAATTTATACCATGTTGGAATCATTCTTAGAAAATTAAAATTTGACCTTGCCTTATTTTCTATCCACTGAGGTATTCCAAGTTAAAGTTATATACTATCCCAAAGAATTCTTACTATCTACAATTAGAATAAGAAACAAGAGTTGTTTTACCAGCTCTTCAAGCTGTAATAAACTGAACTTGATTCTCCTTCCCCCATGATTATTTGCAATCATTACAATAGCTAATATCTTCCAAGGGTTTATTGTTTGCCAGAATCTGAGCTACAAACTTTATGTTACTTAATTCATATAACAACCATAAGAGGAAAAAGTATTATTTTTTCTTCATTGTACATAAAAGGGAACCATAGATTAGAGAGGTTAAGATCTTACACAGTATCATTCAGCTGCGTTGTGGGACTACTGAGATTCAAGTCCATGATTAATCAGTGTACTTTAGTTTGAAAGGGTTATCCATCCAGTCAGTGCCCTTTCTATGTGGACCCAAACCTTTAAGTTCCAAAGTGGCTGAAATCAGACTGAAAGTGACCTGGTATATTTCTGAGTTCTCAGGAAGAATTAAGATCTGTCTAGAAGTTAGCATGTTAATAAACTGCTCCAAGGAGCTACTTCTGTAGGAGGAACAGAGACCTCACTCTTCATGACTGTGGTTTGCAGATAAGTTGCTTCCTGGTCACACTGTAGAAGCCATCACAAGGAGTCAAAACAACAGATTAAAGAAATGAAAGCCTTTTCAAAAACAGAGTCAGGATGTACTCTCACACTATAGGCTTACAAATCACTTGCACCACTCAGTGGTCCTGGGCTGACCTAGTGATTAAAGGTGATTCAGGATTTGCTAGGAACCAAGAAACTGACTCTATCAACACATGATTTCCTTAGGCTATGTTAGTACATCTGATATTCAGATACTAGAAGCTGTTTCCAGCTTAATTGTTAACTGAAAATCTTGAAGAAGTAGAGGTACATGACAGATGTGTCTTCATAATAAAGATCCTCAACTCAGCTTGATTTTGTGGCAGTGACTCAGCACGTCATAGTTGGCAACTTACCTTTCCTGAGGCTGCCTCCCATCCTTAGCATGCCAGTAGTCCTGGGTCCTTACATGCAAGGACCTCTGATGATTTCTTGGGGAGTCATCAGGCAGATAAATAAACATCCCCCCAAATAAAACTTACCCGCCCCATGGCAGCCACTTACTGCAGAGGACAGATCCCTTAAAAACAACAGCAAAAGCTGTCTCAAGAGATGTGCTGGTTTGGAGAGATGTTTGTCCTCAAGAAAGCAGTGTATTGCCACCACAATCTAGATTTACACTCCTTACCTTGAGAAAAAAAAACACCTGGAGTGACATAAGATATTTAGGGTCTCCCTTGACCCGTTATCAGCCATTAGGAACGCTAATAATGATCTTTTACCATTATTTCAATTGCAAGAGTCAAACTCGTTGGACGGAATCCTCAAACATCTAAGAAGGTAGTGGTGGAAATCCAGGGAGTTTTGTTGCCCCATCCCTTTTTCCTTTTTAATTTGCTGATTGATAACTTGATCCTATTCATGGATTTGCTACCTGCCAAGAAACGAAAAAGGAAAACAAGTAATCATTTATATGCATGATATGGATTTTAAGAACTATGAGTCTTAAACAGGAAACTTTTAAACTCATGAGAGGGGCGCCTGGGTGGCGCAGTCGGTTAAGCGTCCGACTTCAGCCAGGTCGCGATCTCGCGGTCTGTGAGTTCGAGCCCCGCGTCAGGCTCTGGGCTGATGGCTCAGAGCCTGGAGCCTATTTCTGATTCTGTGTCTCCCTCTCTCTCTGCCCCTCCCCCGTTCATGCTCTGTCTCTCTCTGTCCCAAAAATAAATAAACGTTGAGAAAAAAAAAAAAAGAGTAGCTATAAACTCATGAGAAATAACACTGTTGATCAACGGGACACTATTCAAGTTATATTCCTGGTGCATTGCTTTCTCTAAGTACTATCCTGGTGTCTTGCTAAATCAGCAAAAATACCTGAGCTACATCACGTTCATTCTGACAGAAATATTTCCTTTGAGTTATGATGGAGTGTCAGGTCCTTGGCCATAGGGGGAATTTTTCTGTAACTTACATAAAAATAAAACTGTGTTTATGACATTTTTCAATGTCCTTCATTTAAGATTCCTTGTTGTAAATTCCTCTTAGAATTTAGGAACGCACACACATGTAGCACTCACAAATTAGTTTACAATAAAACTCCAAAGTGCTTCTTTCTCTTAGTTTTTAGAAAGATAAGGGGAAAAAATGAAATCAGCAAACACTTTCTACTTACTAAAACAATAACTTGACCATTTCCCTGAATGATTTCCAATTTTTCCTATTATTTTCATTTAATCGCCTTGTGTATATTTTATGTATAAGGATATGTGTGTTTTTGAATTATAATTCTCTACAGGTCCTTCTATAAATGATAAATTCCTATCTAGATGCCAGAGATAGCCCATAATAAAAATTCCAGGGATAGTAGGAATAGACTATTGATCAGGTCCCTGACAGAATCCAACTCTTCAGATAGCATCAGATAGCTTGTAGAGGAGATGATGTTCTGCATCCCCCACACCCCTCAGATTATCTATTGCTGTAAAACAACCCCAAACAAAGGCTTAAAAACAATCATTTATTTTGTTCATCAATATGGGGGGATTGGCTGGGGCAGCTCACCAAGTAGGGGTGATTTTTCCCCAAGGGACTTTTGCAAACATCTGGAGACTTTTTTTTTTTTAATTTGAAATTTTAATTGGATTTATTAAACAATGCATAGATCAGGAAGCATCCCATCTAGCAAGTAGATGGGAAGCTCTGGGAACATTTTTAGTTGTTAAACTGGAAAAAGTGCCACGGGCATCTAGTGAGCAGTGGCCAGGGGTGCTGCTAAATATGGTATAATGCCCCTGCAAGGAAGTACCCAGCACAAGACTGAGAAACCCTAGCTAGGCAGTTCTCATTTGAGGTCTCTAGTGAAGTTGCAGTCAGGCGGTGATGGGGCTGGGTCATCTTGAGTGCATCTTCATTCACATGTCTGGTACCTGGGCTAAGAAGACTCAAGCAGTTCGAAACTGGAGCAGCTGGGGATCCTCAGGAATCTCTTCTTTCTATGTAGTTATTTCATATATTCTCTCTGCAGGGCAGTTTTAGGGTATCCAAGCTTCTCGCCTGGTGGCTGAAGGTTCCAAGTAAGTGCCATCAGAGATTGATAGAAGCTGGGTGGCCTTTCTAACTCAGTCTGGAGTGTCACTTCTGCAGCAACAAAGTAACAAAGATCCCCAACCCCTTGGGGTCAACAGAAAGGAAGGGGAGAACCTGAACTCCCACCCCGACTCGGCAGTGAAGAGGCAGCACCATCACATCTGTGGAAGCCAACTAAAATACAAGATTTAAATAAGATTCAGAGTCTTATAATAGAATACCCAAAATGTCCAGGTTTGAGTCAAAAATCACTTATACCAAGAACTAGGAAGATCTCAAACTGAATGAGAAAAGGCAATCAACAGTTGCCAACACTAAGATGACACAGATGTTAGAATCATCTGACAAGGACTGTCAGTCAGCCATCATAAAAATGCTCTGAGAGACAATTATGAAAATGCTTGAAACAAATTAAAAACCAGAAATTCTCAGCAAAGAATTTGAAGATACAAAGAAAAACAAAATGCAGATTTTAGAACTGAAAATTACAGAAACCAAAATAAAAAACTCAATGAATGGACTCAACAGAAGAATGGAGGGGACAGAGGAAAGAATCAGTGAACTTGAAGATACCTAATTGGAACAACAACCACAACAAAAAAAGATTGAAAAAATAAAGCTTCAGTGACATGTGGGACTATACCAAGTCCCAGAGGAGAAGAAAAGAAGATGCAGGCTGAAAAAGTATTCAAAGAAATAATGGCTAAAAGTTTCCTAAATTTGGTAAAAGAAAAGAAAAAGCTGTAAAACTACATATTCAATAAGTTACTCTGAGTAAATTCCAGATAAGATAAACTCAAAGAAATCTACACCAAGATATATCATGGTCAAAACTTCTGAAAACTAAAAACAAAAAAATAATCTTGAAACAGCCAGAGAGAAACAATGCATTATCAGTATGGGAAAAAGCAATCAGAACAATGGATTTCTCATTGGAAATCATGGAGGCCAGAAGAAAGTGGCACAACATTTGCCAGGTGCTGAAAGAAGAGAATTGTCAACTCAAAATTCTTCATCTGGAGAAGGTATCTTTCAAGAATGAAGAGGAAATCAAGATATCCTCAGATGAAGGAACACTAAAAGAATTCGTCCCCACCAGACCTACCCTAAAAGAATGGTTAAAGCAAATTTTAAAGAACGTATCATAGGTTATCAGGAAGTATGGAAGAACATACTAAGAGGGAAAATATGATAAATACAACAGAATTTCCTTCTCCTCTTGAGTTTTCTGAATATTGTTTGATAGTTGAAGCAAAATTTTTTAACACTGTCTAATGTGGTTCTCAATGTATGTAGCAAAAATAGTTAAGACACGTTATTGATAGGGGAGGGTAAAGGGATGTACCGGGAAGTAAGGTTTCTAGACTTCACTCAAATTGGTGAAGTGTTACATTAGTGGACTTTGCTAATGTATGTATGTAATACTTTATTGCTCACTACACTAAGGGAGTTAAGCTGATTGGACCCAGTCTCTCTGAGCAAAACAGAGCATTGATGTTATATTGGGTTTGGATGCAGCACAGAGTTCAAGAATTTGGCAGACTTTCAGTAAAGGGTTGACAACCTATAGAAGCAGAGTTACTTGGGTACGATTCTTATTGGTCGGTTAGCAGTCCTGATGTGTATACTAGAGTGAGTCCATCACTGACTGACTTTTAGAAGTGAGGCACTAACTGTGAGTAGTTAATTCATTAACCATTAACTGAATGTTCAACTGAAATTTGTTGCCTTGATCTATGGGAACAGGTTAAAACTGGCCCTGGTAGCCATTTGCTACCATGGCTATAGGAAAATTCATTTTTCCTTAACTTTGTAGGAGACTTTTTATTTTCACTGGTGTTGCCATTTGAAAATATGTTAAATAAACCTTATTTCTAATTTCGCAAATCTTTTGCTCCTAAGAAAAACATGTCTGGCATGATGAAGAAGGGTGGGAAATGTTTACCAGAGGAGATTCGGGTATATCCTTTCTTTTAGCCTATTCATAACCAATTTTCTCCCTTCTTCTGATAACAACATTCATCCCTCCACATGCATCCAACCCTCATATCTTTGGGGAATTCTTCTTTCCTAAAACAAACATATGGTTCTGATGAGAGCTATCAGTCTCCCAGCCGTGGACATGTTATTCAAGTGTAGCCAGTCATAATACCACACAACCTTGATTATAGTGATTGGTCCAGAAATAAGCTTATGTGAAGCCAATGAAAATCCTTCCTCTCCTGTAGCACCCATAGCCCTTCATTACATGGGTATTGTTCTATGACTGATTCCCCTAATAGACGGAGCTCCTTGAAGGCAGCCACCATGTCTGATTTACTGATGTATATACATGACTACCATGTTGCTAGCATGATGCTAGCAATTATCATGATGATAGCATCTAAGAGGTGCTCAGTAAATATTTCTTGAATGTTTGAATAAATGGATAAATGGGAAATGGGTCAAGGAATGAGTGGGTATTCAGCTATTATTTGAAAAAATAAATGGCAACTGTAGAAACTCTTAGAAAATGTCTGGGAAAAGTCTTCCTAGCTCTCCTAAGAACCCTCTTCTGTCACAGTTGCTAGAGTGATGAGTACATTGTGTAGCCCACAGCAGGAAGTCCAGGCTGCTGAGCCTGGGGGACACCACACATCTGTGTTGTCTGGGCCAGCTCTATAGTTTCTGCAGGCCTCACAGCTGGCACTCAGATTGGCCCTTTTTCATTTGCATCAGTCATTCTGAGCATAGGGAACAACTGCGTCTCTAAGAACTCTCAAGAAAACAGAGGGTGGCAGTATCAGTGACCAGTTGGATAGACTTCAAGTGTCAGGGCAACTCTGGTTGTGTGCCAGTCAGGCCAGGAGACAGTAGGGACTTGAGATGACATGTATCTTCCTATGACTCTCTCCCTGCTCAAAACTTAGAATAAGGATTGAAAAGCACTGAACTCACAGGAGGCAAGCAACTTGGGTTCTTGTCCTGACTTTGCTACTACCTCACCCTGTGACCTTGAGTAAGCCACTTAACTTCTATAGGACACAGCGTCATCATCTTAGAAATGATTTGGTTCTTTTCAGCTCTGGACTCACAACCATACTACCTCCGAGTGCCAAGACTGGAACATAGGTGCTGCCTCCAAAACTAGTGCTATGGCTGGGAGATGATCCAATGTCTGAATGCGGTGGTTGGTCTTTCCTCTTGTCTTTTGTCTTCCCCCCGCCCGCAGCCCCTTTGATGGGCCTTGAGGGATGAGCTGAGCGAAAGCTTCCGATAACTCAGAGCCTGTCCACTTGGGAAAATGTCAACTCCTAGGTCAGTGACTGCTGAGAGATGCTTCTTGAGGGCTGATTGGGCATCTCAGTGACTGTCTGGCCTCAACAAGAAATGTCTCTGCATTTAGGATGCTTCCTTCACATATTTTTACACAAAGTTTTCTGAATTTGATATACAGAATATATATCTTTTTTGAATTTTCACGAATTTGTTGGAATGTGACATACACAACAATATTACCAGCAGTGTAATTTTGGAGGATTGGAACAGTATTTGATGATATATTTCAATGAATAATGATGATAGATAACATTGGTCATATTTTATGATGTTGGCTGAAGATATAATTATGATGAGGGACTGATGATGCTCACAGAAATAAATTTGAAAGTCGGTGAAGAAAAATGAAGTTCACAGATACCATCGCCACTCTAGATGCTATTTTAAATTTTGTTTCTAAGGAAAAGGTGCTGAGTTACAAGCCTTGTCATCTACTTTTTTAGACGCATAAAAAAATACAATCCAAATTTGCTTTTTCTTTTTCATTTCTGAATAAAGAAATGGTCTGTTGGAAGAAGAGAGGAAATGTTGCAAAATCGTAGAGCAAAAACTGAATTTTCAGCATAAATTAAATCAATTCTGTAATTTTGCAAATAAGAAGACTGATTGATGTCTGTAACGGATGTTATAGAAGTTGCTCAAAGTCTGGCAGCTAATTAGCAGCTTCAGGACTGAGCATGACTCTCATATACAGTGTTTCTATATTTATCCCTCTCTCCATTTAGATCTTAATATCTACCCTAACCCCCAATATCTAGTGGATATCTTTACTGCACCAGTATTTCCCGAATTTCAGTAATTAAAAATTCCTAATGTGTGCCCCAGCCACTCACCATCTTACTATGATTTGTTTTTCTTAAACTCACTGACATTTGTATTTAAATTTACTTAAAGGTAACATTTATGGGGCACCTGGGTGGCTCAATTGGTTAAGCGTCTGACTTCAGCTCAGGTCATGATCTCGCGGTTCTTGAATTTGAGCCCCACATCGGTCTCTCTGCTGACAGCTCAGAGCCCACTTCAGATCCTCTGTTTCCCTCTCTCTCTGCCCCTCCCCTGCTCTCTCTTTTTCTTAAAAATAAAATAAACATTAAACTTTTTTTAAAGCAACATTTATGTCACTAATATAAATATAAAATCAGTATTACTTGCCATAAATGGGTGGTGAAAATGATCATTTTGTGTCCAAGTGCCCGTAGAAGTTTACTTCTGAAACTTTGTGAAACTCCCTTCTCTCTTAGGCTGCCCTGCCTATGAAATAATAGGATGTCAGAGTTCTTAAACGATCAGGGATCATGGGCCCAAGATAAAAGTAATCATCAAGATGTACATGCAGCCTTTTTTAAAAAGTTACAATATACTGGATTATGAGAGGAAAAATGCTTTCCAGCTTATTGCAATACCTTCCCTTACCAGCTCAGATAATTGGCTGTTGGCTTTTAGAGGTGAGAGCCCTTGAAACCCTTCAGGATGTGTTGCAAGGAAAACAGTTCTTGGGGAGAGGTTCTCGCTGTTGCACAAACAGAACCTGAAGTCAGGAAAACATTTCTGTTTGGAGCAATGCCTGTTCTGCCACCTGCTAGCAGTGTGCTATTAGACCAGCTTTTCTGTCTCAGTGTCTCAAATGTTCTTCATTTCAAAACATGGAGACAATCAGTGCCTTTTAGAGTTTTTGTGACAATTGATGAGGAAACACGTGGATGATAATTAGCCTGGTATGAAGAACACAATGAACAGTCTCAATACACTTAAGTACAAGTACGTCCGCTTTCCAGAAGTTTGCCTGACACCACTTTGCTTTTAAGAAAGACTTATATTAACACCTGTTTTGGCTAACCGAAAGAAATCTGAAGAGGATTTTCGCTTATACAAAAGAATAAGAAAAGCATGAAGCAAAAATAGCATTCAGCATTTGTTTGCTGCAAGCTGTTTATAGGGGCATCACTCACCCCCAGCAGCAAGAGGGGAGATGCCAGGCTCCTTCTTGGGAACCACACAGCATCTCAGCATCTCAGCATCAAGCCCCCACAGGGCTATGAACTGTGTCTGTGAGCATCTGTGCTTTATCTTAATTTGTTTTGTGCATCTGTTAGCAAGATGTGGTACCAGAAAAGGTACCAGAAAAGCCTAAAAGAGGTGATTTTGGGGGTCTGGGAATGCCCAGGAATTTTTCTATATAAATAAATGGTAATTGATTTACACCATTTTACTTAGGAGCGGTTTCCTAGGTAGTGAGAGAAACCTTGAAATGGCAAGTTTATTTTCTTCTCTGTTCTCCCTTTTCTGGAGTCTGATGCCTTTCAAGGTTTTTGTAATAGAATTCAAAGATAGGAAACAAAGAGATTCTTTGAGCATTAGAAGGGATAGTCTATTTTTATAGCATTTTTCAGACAAGGAAACTGAGCTGTAGGATTCTTATGAGTAATATGTCCACTATGCAGGTAGGAAGTAGTGAAACCAAAACACTCTGTCTTCAGAGCTTACACTGCTAATAATCATGCAGTCTACACTACATAATGTAGTGTATTAAGATGGCTACAAAATCTTTGACACCTTCCACCAACAGGTGGATTCTGTGGCCCCTTCCATAGAATCTGGGTTGGCTCTGTGATTATCTAATACAATGTGGAGGAAGTGATGTGCCAGTTTCCCAGCCCAGGTCTTAAAAGACTAGTTAGTAGCTTCTGTTTCCTATTTGTATAGATGCTCATTCTTTGAGCTCTGAGTCTGCATATAAGAAATCAGACTACCCTGATGGATAGCTCATTTGGAAGAGCTCGAGATGACACAGAGAGGGTGAGCAGCCCAGCTGAGTGCAGTTTTCCAGCCATCCCCACCAAGGCCCCGGGCATGTGAATAAAGCCCTCTTAACCCTCCAGAGAAAGCTAGCCACCAGCTGAATACCAGTGTGACCCCAGGCAGTTGCCAGAAGGACCGAAATAATCATCTATCAGAGTCCTGCTCAAATTCCCAACTCATGGATTGTGAGCTGTTTTACACCACTATGATTGGGAAGGTTTGTTAGCGCAGAAACTAGAACACGTGTATCATTTCGTGGGAATCTCATACTGCCATCTGAGTAGGTAGCACTTTTCCATTTTTTGGAAGAGATCATGGTGTAGAAAAGTATCTTCCCCAACGTTCCACACTGCTAAATGGTAAAGCTACATAACAGCTGGGTTTCTGGACTTAGCCCACACTTGCCTGCCACTGGATGCTGCCTCCAGGTGCTGCAGAGAAAGAACTCCAGCGTTGCCATGGCAGCCATGACTCCCCACCGGGGTCCAGGGCAACATGGTACTCGCGAGAGCTCCAGCTAACCCTAGCTTCCTCTTTGCCTCACGTCCCATCTTCATATCACTGCCAACCCTACCACCCTAGACAAGCCCATCTTCTCCTATACTAGCTCTGTGATCTTCAGCAAGTTACTGAACATAAGCTGAGTGTATGGAAAGTGTCAGCTGCCACCATGACTCTGATTGCAACCCAAAATCCGTTTCATAGTCAAATATCATAAGGAATAAGAACTGCGGCTTCTGGGCCTACCATAGGCACTCAGAATTCTCCAACCAAATATAAACAGTAGATCCAACTAGTAGCCCTCTTGTTAATCAACATTTATAATTTGTGATTCATCTCTGCTGATGGATGTACATTTACTGTGTGGCTTCAGATGAATGCATGAGACCCTCTGGTATGTGTCCACCACATTTTATCTATATATAATGAACCTACTATGTTTCAGGATCTGTGTTAAAGTCTTTATATTGATTTAACTTAACCCTTTCAAGAACACCACGAAAAGTATTTTTAATGAATTTACATGCAATTTTATGATTCCATCACCTTAGAAACTGTCCTAGGTGCCAAAGTCATCTGGCTTGAGAGGAGGATGATTCAAAGCTTCTCCTCAGATGCAGCTATTTTATAACAAGGAGTTGGGCACAGGAAGCAAAGGACCAGAAAGAGGAAAGTGAGGAAAGCATCAAATTTTAATTCAGTTTTCCCATTTACTTCCTGAGTAAATTTATCAAGCATCTCCTGTGCACCAGTGCATTATTCTGGGTCCTCCAAGAAGCAGGCACCAAGACAGGATTAAATGTGCAAGAAACTTATTAGGGGGAACATCTATGGGGGATAATCAGAAGGGTGCCGGGAAAGGCTGAGAAAGCCATCAGATCATGATGCAGGTCTGACTCTGCATGAAGGAAGGAAGCAAGGTTGGGTGGATGCTTCCTAGATAGCCATCCAGCTTAAGAAAAATTAGGCAAGGCCATGGGGGTGTCTTGAAGCCAAGGGTTGCTCATCGGAGGAGTCCTACATCTCTTGGGAATGGGCCTGTTTAATCTCTGCCATGCACAGCCAGCCAATGTCTGGGAGCAGCCCATGGGCAACATGGCTTTGGTACAAACTCAACAATAGTTTTCAAAGCCAAACAGGACTTTTTTTATGTACCAAAAAAGGGAAAAAGAGCTCTAATGTGGAAGAGGGGAGACTTCAGCCCAGCCTGTTCCTAACCTATTAAGCATCCTCCAGGAGGCTTTCTGCCAACAAGGGCCTGGGCATTCTCACCTATCCTCCCAAATCTGGAGAGATGCACAAGGAATGAGAGAATTTTTAACATTTATTCAACCGGATGCATTCCTGGCTGGTCTGTACTCCCCCACTCTCATTTATCAGTTATTGAAGAAGAGACATTCACCTTCATAACCCACTTGTTTTTTGTTTTTGTTTTTGCTGTTTGATCACATCAGCTCCAGTGTGGGGGAATGGATCAAAGAAAGGCAAATTAGAAGCAAAGAGGCCACTTAGGTGTCCAGACTAAAGTGGTGGCAATGGAGGTGGGGAGAAGAGAATTGGTTGAAAATATATTTTGCAAATATAATCCACAGGATTACTGGTGGATTACACGTCCCTGACTTCAAAGATTACACACCTGGACAGACTGGAGTAGAATGTGTCAGAAGGCCATCACAGTTTAGAAATACTAAATGCTATTGTTCTTTAGCTTCTACTACAACCATACTGTGAAGAGGCCATCTTGAAGGATGGATCTAACACTACCCAATCATGTACGATCTCGTTGTGATTTCCATAGAAAGACCCATGACTGTCACTTGTGTTAGTTGATACTGTTAGGTTATTTTTTAAATTTTCGTATCCAAATGAGCTCATCTACTAAAAGCACATGAGAACTCAAAATCATTTTATAAAACCATCTGGATAATAATGTTAGAGCTCAGCAATTTATTTTATTTTATTTTATTTTATTTTATTTTTTCTCATAAATAACAAATGCGTTCTTGATTTATTGTGTGGTGATACTATAACACAGCCTTCACACTGACTGAATAGGGTAGAGCTCAGCAATTTTAAATTAAGGAGAGAAGATATCCTAAAATAGGAAATTCACCTGGAGTTTGGAAAGAGGGTATAAAAAGCACATACCTAATGTCACTGTGAACTTTTCATGTCTAACAACTGAGATACCCCACTGAGTGTCATGTCACTGAGAATCCAGAAATCCAGAATAACCTTAAGAAATTGTCTTTGGTCTCCTTTCTGAGCACAACACCTGCTTACTTTAACCTAAATGGAAGTGTATTCTATTAGATTGAGATCAATCTGTAAAGCTAGCTACAGGTTTATTGTTGGCAAAAGAAAGTCTGGGGGAAGTGTGCAGGAATGTCCACTGCCTCCCCATGCATGCCAACCTTGATGTCACGCCCTTCACACCAGGGATCACTAAGGGGCCCGCATGCAAGGGTATGCAAGTTTGTGCTAGAGAAAAGAGAGTGAGCACCATGAGGGAGTTGAGGACCACCCACTCCACAGAGAGGAAAAGCATGTCTAATGCTTGGGGCAATCTGCTGTGTGCGATGTTGTCCTCTCTTCCCTCTTGCCTATCAATTCTTCAGTAATGTCTACACTGCACGTAGAAGCAGTTTAATGAATGAATTCAGTAAGGATACAAATAAGAACAGCTTTATTTTCTTCTTTCCACTGCTTCCAGCATGTTCTGATGGATCCTTTCTGCACATTCTGATGACATCCCAGGCAGAAACTGTGGCTTTCTGATTTCTTTGGTCTCATGAATAATCTCCTTTCAGGTGTAAAAACTAATTTTCAGATACTATAAAGTCCTGTCCAACAAAACAAAACTTGAGCCTCGTATCTAATGCCAAGCTCTGTCCCTCTCCTTTTTCCTGCCTCCACTAATCACCCTTCCCTGATCAGGTTTATGTTCTACCAAAATACATATGTTGAAACCCTAACCGCCCATGATGGGGTTAATGCCCTTATAAGAAGAGACAGGAGAGAGCTTGCTTCCTGTCTCTGGTATGTGAGGACCAGCAAGAGGACAGCCATTTGTAGAGAGAGAGAGATCTCACCAGAACTCAAGCATGGTGGTACCCTGATCTTGGACTTCCCAGCCTCCAGAACTGTGGGAAATAAATTTCTGTGAAGCCTCCCAGTCTATGAGATTCTGTTATAGTGGTGCACACTGACCAAAACAATGGCTCAAGCTTGACCACCTTCTGTGGCAAAGAAAGGTAGGCCAAATGTTCTCTCCTCCTTTTTCTTCGTGCAGCTGTTGCAGGCTGTACCATCTGCCTCCTACCTCCAGAATTTTCCAGGTTGTAATTAAGCCTTGTTCTCTATGTTCAGGAAGCCTCCTAAACTCCAGCCTCAAAGAATGGCTGCCATGGTTCAGAGCTCAGCCAGCATCCAGCCAGGGAACTGTCAGTCTCCCTTTCTTGAAGCACACCTCCCCACTGTCCCCCCCCCCCCCCCACAAAACCCTATGACAGTTTTTTTGACTTGGCTTCTATGACCTCTATGTTACTTGGATCTGGAGATATGAGAATGCCACACCACTCCCCATGAGGCCCAGATTCCCCATGTCAATAAACTATTGGGTGAGCTCCCTTCAAAAGTGTAGCTTCACTTTACACAGGATGGTTGGAGTGGGTAGGGATGGATGGTGATAGTAACAGGATCAATAGATTATCTTAGGGGGCGCCTGGGTGGCTCAGTCGGTTGAGCATAACTTCGGCTCAGGTCATGATCTCATGGTTTGTGAGTTTGAGCCCCACCTCGGGCTCTGTGCTGACAGCTCAGATTCTGTGTGTGTGTGTCTCTCTCTCTGCCCCTCCCCTGCTTGTGCTCTGTCTCCCTCTGTCTCTCAAAAATAAATAAATGTTAAAAAAAAAAAAAAAGGTTATCTTAGAAAGCCATTAAGAGCATGTCTGCCAGCTCCCTGTCACTCTCTTAAAAGCATGGGGGAAGTTATCTGCTCTTCTCAGGTTGGGGGCTTTATAGGAAACCCTGAGAAAACAGAGAGTCACATGCACAAGCAGATTATTCACACTATTGCATTGATGTGAATGGGTCGTTCATTGTCAATATAAAGATCTATGGAGGCTGTGTGTCAAGGTTGGCAGTAGTTAAGAACCAGAGCTGCTGGGCTCAGGGAGCATGCATAGTGGGTATAGTGGATATACACATAAAGACAACTTTATAACCAGTTTCTGAGCATCCCTGTGTTGAGTGGGCAAAGGCGCCCAGAGACACATAGTGAGGACAGTTCCAATCAGTCAGCAAATATTAGCAAGAACCATCAGTGTGCTGGGCACAGTAACAGGTATTGGATGTGTAGAAGTGAACAGAAACCCAAAGGTAGTGGAAGGGAGGCAGGTTTCATTTGCAAAACATCATTCAGGCACCTAAAGGATAAACAAAAGCAAACAAAATCCCTAATGCACTCCTTCCTAAATGGATTTGTTAATTGCATTCATTGGGAACAGATTATAATATCAATAAACTACAGTATATATAGGAACTGTGTATAATGAACTGACTTGCTATTCAGTTTTCATGGGGAACTTGGCAGTTTTTCTGCTAAACCATGAATCATACTTATTTGAAGACCAATCTCCACCCCCCACCCCCACCCCGCTATTCACGGGAAGACCAGCACTCATGGAAGAGTCCCAATTACTCCCTCTAGCTTCCCAGTACCAGTCTGGAGAAAGCTCTGAGCATCATGCATCATTGCCTCTAAACTGTTGCCAATTTCTCAGAGTGTTTTAAGAACTAGTATAAATGGTTATCTTTAAAGATGCATCAAATTGAAGGGAAAAAATGAATAATATCCTGAAATTGGCACTCCATTGATTCAATCAGTGAGCATGTCTGCTTGCCCATCTTCCATCACTGTGACTTATAGTACCCACTTCCTGAACATAATAGCTACTTTCCATTTGCTAACACAAGAAAATATTTTGCTTTTGGGGGGGGGGGGAGGGGCTTTTTTTTTTTTTTTTTTTTTTTTTTGGTTTTTCTGGTTCCCATGTATTAAAATCCTACTAGGTGCTGGGAACTTTGTACAGATGATCTCTTAGAGCAACCATAGAAAATAGGCAATGTTATCCCCATTCAATAGATAAATGAGAAGACATTAAATTATTAAATTATTTGCCTACACTCAGGCGGTTAGCAAGTGGGGACAGAGAATTTTGAGCTCGGTTTCCCAAACCCAGAGCCTGGACTTACACCCAGAGCCTTACACCATCTCTCTAAAAAGATTAAAGAAAAAAATGGGAGTTCTCTAAAAGCCTCAAGATAGAGAACATAACTATGAATTTTCTCTATCTTAGTGGTGTTATGCCAAAATGAGGATATGCACAGCTCTCAATCCTGCTACATTTATGAGTTTCCAAAATCAGTGAATCTCAGCATAAGCCTGTGCATCATCTGGTTCAACATCCTTCCTAGATGCTCCCCATCTCCTCCCTTGGGTCCTCCAAGCCCCTGCTCATCCAGTGCTGGGGATGAGAACTCCCAGACTTCCCAGAAGGCCCTTCTATCTTTGTGCAGCTCTGAGAGAAAACGCTTGCTTATTCTGAGCACAAATCTCATGCTCTGTGGTTTCCATGCACGGATCTGCCTTTTGGGGACTCAGAATAATTTTAATCCATCTTTGACATGACAGCCCGTCTTGTATTTGAAGGCACCTCTCACATTCCCAAGCACCTAAGCCCCCTTGGCTTTTAGAAATACAAATATGACAGGATTTTAAATCCCTTCTTATTCGAGGCACTTGCTTGCAGTCTTCATGTTACCCTCGCCGATTGCAGAAGCTTCTTGACTGGTCTTCTCGCTTTATTCTTAAACTGTTGTAATCTGAAGAAACTCCACTCAGAAGCAAGAATGTCTCCTTAAAATGTAAATACGACCATACCTCTCTTCCACTCAAAACCCTCCAATCACTTAACATTGATAACAAACTCCATACTCTCTATCCCAGTATGTTAGAAGTTCACTCTTGTTCTCAGAGTGGGATAGGCAGCTGACCTGACACAATAAAATTCGGCATTTTTGCAATGGGCAATGTTGCAACTGCTCTGTATTTTACTCACATTTAGACAAATACTTGTGGACTATGAACAGAGTAGATTCAAAAGTAAATTTGGCTTGCATGATCTGAAATGCAAGCAGGTCCAAAAGTGAAAAACCCTAACTTCTAGCTCTGACATTGGGAACATGTTGCAAACTTTTCAACCCCTTGATGAGCCCAGTTCTTCTGGTGTGAACTCTAGCTTTCCATTATTATGAACATCTAAAATGTAGCAAGTTTACTTTTAATTTTCTCATCAAAGAAGGACATTCCCCAGTCATTCTAAATAAACCCAAAATAATAGCACTGCAAGTATAAATGCAGTGTGTTTAATGTTACAGCATCTAAACTAGGAGTGATCAACAGGCCCTGAAATTATGTATGAAATTCCATAGGAGTGTGTGTGTGTGTGTGTGTGTGTGTGTGTGTGCATGTGTGTGTGGGGGGGGGCGGAAAACACAGCACACACTATGAACACTACCCTACCCTACCATTCTGGCACTTTTCTCTTGGATTGTAGTAGTATGTTTATTTGTCTGCCCTCCCACATAGACTATAGACTCTGAAGGCAGAGTTCACCTCTCCCTTATTGTCCTGGGTTCTACCCCCATGGTCCGGTGCCGTGTCTAGTACCCACGTGGTACTCAGTATATATTGGTTTTAAAACGTCACAAATTAATGAAAGGGCATTCTGACTCCTTTTTATGGAAACTTCGTGTGAATCACTGCAGCCAAATGGGAAAACCAGATACGTTCACCACGTATCCATTCGTTCATCCACTACAGTTGTTTCTTAAGCTCTCACTGAGAGCTAGCACCATGCTAGGCCCCACAAGTCGATGCAAGTGTGATGGCCAGCTCTCATGGGATCTTCAGTCCTGTGTTGGAGACACACATTAAGTCAATAATCATGGAAAGAAGCAATTATAAACTGTGATAAAATGAAATGAAGGACGGGGCGCCTGGGTGGCTCAGTCGGTTGGGTGGCCGACTTCGGCTCAGGTCATGATCTCACGGTCCATGAGTTCGAGCCCCGCGTCGGGCTCTGTGCTGACAGCTCGGAGCCTGGAGCCTGTTTCAGATTCTGTGTCTCCCTCTCTCTGACCCTCCCCCATTCATGCTCTGTCTCTCCCTGTCTCAAAAATAAATAAAACGTTAAAAAAAAAATTTTTTTTTTAATGAAATGAAGGAAACATGCAAGAGAATCTAATTTAATGGTGGGGCCGTAGAAAGGCATCTTGGGGACACTGGTGTTTCAGCTAAGAGCTGAAGGATGAATAGTAGTTAAGCAGGAAGGTCTCTCCGCCAGCCCCAGCAGTGAAAGTTTCTGTGCTTCCCAAAGGGTAAGTTTCCTGGGAGACCTCCCGAGGTGTAGGCACCTGCTGTGGTACCTTGTCTCCAAGGATGGCACCATCAATTCCTGCCTTCTTTGTATCCACATGCCGCTCCATTCTGTTGAGTTTGAATTGGCCTTTAACTGCTTTTACTGATAGAATGTGGCAGAAGTGGTGCTATGCCAGGCCGCTCCTTTTTCTTGGAGCGCTGTGCTGCCACGTAGGAAATCTAGGCTGTTCAGCTGGAGAGGCGGGCACCAGACCTATGAGTGAGGAAGTCATCCTAGACATGCAGTGCATTTGAGCCTTCTGATGACTCCAGCCTCAGCAGCTATTTCACAGCAACTGCATGAGAGATGCCAAGCAAGAATTGCCAAGCTGAGCCCTGTCAACTTACAGAACCATAGCAGATAATAATAGATTACGTTAAGCCGATAAGTTTTGGGGTAGTCGATTACACAGCAATAGATAATCAGAATGCCTTCCAATGACATATTAAGACTCATGTAGGGACTTGGTCTAAGAGATCCAGTTTGTATCAGCTGACAGGTCCTCCTGAGAATGACATGTATTCAGATCCTTTTACTTGGGAGAGCAGGAAAGAAGAATTTGTTCCTCACAATGGATCCAAATCTTACCTGCCCACGTATCAAACTTTCCTTTGCTCTGGGCTGGAGAGGAGTAGCCTAGAATATCTCTGACAAGACCTGACAATATCCCCGACCTTTGGCCTGAGTCACTATGAGAAATTCTGCCAGTTAACACACTTCTGTTGTTTTCAAATCCTTCATAAAAGTCCAGCTCCAACGGAAGCCGACATGGTGCTTCTCTTTTTGCAATGGGTAATTTCACTGTCAATTTCATCTCTTGCTTTTCAGGATCCAGGGTCTGCTGGAGGAGACCCCCTTTCTGTTGTTATCATGTCCTTCAGATGAGTAGAGGGTGCGGAGTGAGGAAAAGGAGAAGAGGAATCATGCCTTGATGCATTGGTAAGAGTGTTTTTGTTTGCACATCTTGCATTATTAATATTCCTCTTTAGCATAATTAGCTACCTTCTCCAGCTTACAACCTGCAGTGTTTATGCCTCCATTTGATAGCTCAGCCATTAGCAAAGCAGTACAGTTCCCTGAAGGCTGAATGCACGTGGTTCTGAACAATGCAGGGTGCCAGTTGCTCAGAAAAGCAGGCGACATAAGCTTTAATTGATGCTAAAAATATATTCGCTAGAAGACTCAGACTCCTTCAGTCTGTCTGCAGCAGATAAAAGCATCTATGGATTAAAAAAGGCCTGGCAGAACAAAAGAGAGGTGAACAAATGGGAACAAATGAATTTTATTAATGGAGAAAGAAAGACAGCTAATACAGGACAATATCACTTCTCTTTATTCAAATAATTGGCAGTCCATTTTACATACACAATGACTGCTGCTTCGGAACATAATTTCAGACTCAACAAAGCAGAGCAATTTAAGTCCTATCATGCCTTGTCGTCTAGCTTTGGGTAGTCTGGTAAAAGTAATTCAACATTCCTTACGGAATCACGGGCTATGAAAGCTGGAGGAGAGCTTAGAGACAGAATTATATGATGTATTGTTATTATTATATGTTTATTTGTATTATGTTGATATGTGTGCGTTTCGATGGTCTGACTTACTTCTCCATCAGCTACTAATCCACTACTCAAGAAAGAGTTATCCGTGAAAGAAAAAAAAAAAAATCCACATTGACCTGTTAGAAATGAGTCAAGAGTGAAAGAGTACACACATATCGGAGGGGGGGGAGGGTGGTGTGAAAGTGATTCTCCCCAGTTTGCTAAGCAGAGCACTGCCCTAGCATCCAGCAGGACCTGGAAATCCACACGAAATAATGCTTTCCATATATATTAATATAGTGGTTATTATGTGCTGGACACTGTTCTCAGTGTTAGCTGTATTTAATCTATTTACTCCTTAAAAATCCCTGTCAGGTAAACACTATTAAAATCCCCACTTGAGGGGCACCTGGGTGGCTCAGTCGGTTAAGCGTCCGACTTCAGCTCAGGTCAAGATCTCGTGGTCCGTGAGTCCGTGAGTTCGAGCCCCGCATCGGGCTCTGGTCTGATGGCTCAGAACCTGGAGCCTGCTTCCAATTCTGTGTCTCCCTCTCGCTCTGCCCCTCCCCCGTTCACGCTCTGTCTCTCTCTGTCTCAAAAATAAACATTAAAAAAAATAAATAAATAAAATAAAATCCCTACTTGATACCTTAGATAACTGAGACACAGAAGTTACAGAAGTCTCCTTTGGTCACACTGTTCGTAACCAGAGTCAAGGTTTGGACCCAGACAATCTGGTGCAAAAGTCTGTGTGCTTCTTCAACACACTATACTGCCTCCCAGTTCAAATTTGAATGCTTCCCAGGGTGCCTGGGTGCTCAGTCAGTTGAGCGTCTGACTCTTGATTTTGGCTCAGGTCATGATCTCTCAGTGGTGAGATCAAGCCCCGTGTTGGACCTCTCTGAGTGTGGAGCCAGCTTGGGATTCTTGCTCTCCCTCTGTCTCTGTCCCTCCCCCACACTCGTGCACATTCTCCCTCTCTCTCTCTCTCTCTCACTTTCTCAAAATGAATAAACATTTTTAAAAAAGCAAATTTGAATGTTTCCATATTTGCCAGTTATCAGGCCTATATTACCCTGAAACAAGTTATTACCTCATTTTTCATGTGCAGAGTGCTTTCACGTACATTCTTCCATGGGCTCTTTGCGTCAGCTTCGAGAAGTGAGCATAACACCAATTATTAATTCACAGATGAAGGAACTCAGAAGCCATTGTCCTCAGAAGCCAACTCCTTTATGTTTCTGACAAGAAAAGCAAGCTGAATATCTAAAAAGAACGTTTACAGATAAATACTAAAGTAATGCAAATGATAGAAAAACGGGTTAAGACGTGAAGAGTATTTCACTGAAGAATAAACGCTTGGCTAGTGACCATATAAAGGACATTGAACATTATTAGTGAGGAAGGAAATGGAAATCAAGGCCAGAATGGGGCACCAATTTCCATGCCTTTCCTGGGCAAAAAATGTAAAAAATCATCTATGATAAGTACTGGGGATGAATCTATCACATGCTGCTGTTGGAAATGTGAGTTTGGGAAAGTTGACATAATCTACTAAAGTTGACCAGTCATGTCTCATGACCCAGAAATTCCACTCCTACATATATTCTGAAAACAGAGTCTTACATATCTATAAAAAATGTTCACATCAACATTGTTTCCAATAGCAGAGAAAAAACAACCCAAATACCCATTAACATGAGAGCAAGTGAATATTATGAAAAAAATTCATTTCGTGGAATATTATGTGGCAGTTAAAAGTAAAGAGATTATAAAAGCACATACCAACACATATGAATCTTAGCAATATAATAGTAAGTAACAAATAAAGCAAGTCTCAGAAAGTAAATAAGCCTATAGGAAAAGGAGAGCAAGGGAATGACAAATAGATTTTGGAGGGAGAGAGCCAGGTGCATGGGCTATTGAAAGGATTCCATATGGGTAGTTCGATAGGTGGAATTCTAAAATGACTCCCAATGACCCACGCCCTTAGATAATCACCTCCCTTTAAGTGTGAGTGGGACCTATAGCTTGCTTCTAATCAACACAACATGGCAAAGGTGATGGGCTATCACAACTGTGATCAAGTTATGTTATATGGCAAAAGTGAAGGGGTTTGAAGATGTAATTAAATTCCTTAACAGTTCAATTAAGTAATCAAAAGAGAGATTATCCTGGGTGGGCCTGACCTAATCAGATGAGTCCATTAAGAGGACTAAGGGGTCAGAGGCTCAAAGCAGCAGTCTTTCTCTCCATTGCTAGCTGTGAAGAAGCCAGCTCCCATGAATTCTATAGCCTCAAGGAAACCGATTCAGCCAACAACCTGAGGGATCTTCGTTTGTCAAGCTTCCAGATGAGATCCCAGCTTGTTCATGACCTAAGGCTTGTAAGAATCAGAACAGAAGAACCAGCTAAGTTATACCCAGATTCCTGCCCTACAGAATCTGTGACATAGTATGTGGATGTTGTTTTAAACCAAGTTTGTGGTAATTATTGATGCAGCAATAGAAAACTAAGGTAGATAAAGATTATTAGCAAAATCTTAGCCTTTGTTTTAAAATGTAGTCCACCTGTATTGATTAAATTACTAGTAAGTAACTAAAGCTCATTCCATCTTCTTTTGATGAGATGCAGGAAAAGAAAGAGTAAACTTTAAATATCCCATTTATGTCTTTGGCTTCATTTATAAAGCAAAAGACTAACAAAGAAAAGATAACAAGGACAGCACGTCCAAACTCTCTGCTGGGCACGCCTCCTGCTTGAAGAAACTGAATGCGAACTGTGTGGCAGAGTCCTGGCAGGGGGCGGCATAGCCTGAAGCACTCTTGGTGACCTGGGGAGGGGGTCACCAGATGGACCATCCAAAGACAGTGCCTGGTGCAAACACCTTACCTGACTGGGCATTACTAGAGGATAACAGGCTGATCCCATCAATCCTTTTTATGGAGAAGGTAATATCGTTACTGGATAATAGGGTGCACAGAAATGGGTGCACACCGAGAAGGCAAAAGGCAGAAGCCACAGGTGGTAGAGGACTTATGATGGAGAGTAACTGAGTCACCATAATGCTAGTACGATAGTCTAGGAGGATGGACCCATCCCGCTGAAAGGGTAACCAGACAGACCTCTCAGGTGACCACTGAGATAATTCTTTATTTTTCTGACCTCTCCATCTATCCTAAAAGCAAACATCTCTAACTTGTGATAATATAAGAAGGTCTGTGTCTGTCCCTCAAAAGAAACTGCCTAGTTTGTGGTGAAGAGCATGAGTTCTAGATCTAGACTTCCTGGGTTAGTTTCCAAGCTCCTTCACTTCCAGACAGTGTGACCTGGAGCAAGTTACCTAACCTCTCTGCGTCTCTGTTTCCTCATCTGTGAAATGGGGATATTATTAATACTTACCTGATAGGATTGCTGTGAGGATTAAATAAGTTAATAGTTGTAGGGTGGCCCGGGTGGCTCAGTTGGTTAAGCATCCAACTCTTGGTTTCAGCTCAGGTCATGATCTCACAGTCTGTGGGTTCAAGCCCCACATCGGGCTCTGCACTAACAGCATGGGTCCTGCTTGGGATTCTCTTTCCCTCTGTCTCTGCCCCTCTCTGCGTGCTCTCTCTCTCTCTCTCTCTCTCTCTCAAAATAAATAAACTTTGAAAAATAATAGTTGTAAAGTTCTTAGGGTACTTGGCACATAGCAGATGGTGTATAATTGTTGAATGAGTAAACCTGTCAGAAGGAGAACTCTTCTTCCCTACCCATGTGGAGGGACGTAAATTAATGTAACACTCTAGGCTGCTCCCCAACCTCTTAGTCACCCCATTCCTAACTTAGCACCCAAGGCGATGGAATGATTTATCTGATTGGAGAGTATATCAATTAGAATTGGACTCAGCCTTGGAGCACCTGGGTGGCTCAGTCAGTTAAGCATCCGACTTCAGCTCAGGTCATGATCTCACAGTTTGTGAGTTAGAGCCCCGTGTCAGGCTCTGTGATGACAGCTCAGAGCCTGGAGCCTGCTTCGGATTCTGTGTCTCCCTCTCTCTGCCCCTTCTCCTCTCTTGCTCTCTCTCTCTCTCAAAAATAAATAAGCATTAAAAATTAAAAAAAAAAAAAAAAAAAGAATTGGACTCAGCCCTAAGTGACAGGAAATTTAAAATAATAGTGGCTTAAACAAGGTAAAGTTCGTCTCTGTCTCCCATACATAAAGTACAAGATAGGTAGTCCAGGGCTTCTATGAAGTCTCCGGGACCCCCGGCTCATTTCTAGTTTGTATGCCATCGTCAAAATTCAGTTTCCATTTCGTGGTCCAAATGGACACTCCAGCTCCTTAGTCTTGGCAGAAGGGATGAGGAAAACTGGGTAGAGAAGCTCAGATAATCACTCTTCTAGAAACTGAGCAGACTTGCTCTTATCACCACCCCACCACACCATCCCCCTTGACCTGGGTCACAGGGTCACACCTAGCTGCAAGGGATATTGGGGAATGTAGTCTTTATTCTGAGGAGCCACCATGTCCACTGAAAAGTGGGGAATGTATTACTGTACAGGAAGACGGGATTTAGCTGATAATTAGCAGTCTCTCCATAGTGAGTTTATAAGGAAACACTCAGAATGCTTAACTTATACACTTGCTGGGAAAAGGCTCATCCTAATCTAGCAGGTCTGGGTTCATATCTGCCTGATTCTAGGGATCAGCCGTAGACAGTTGCCTTGGCCACCAGTAGAAGCCATTTTCTCCAATATCGGGTTGGACACCACAAAGGAGATACGTTTATCTCCACCTGCTAAACAAGTTTGTCTTCTTTTCATTGTTTCAGAACCCAGGTAGGGAAGCTGGGAGATAGTATTATAGACCTTTCAAGATTTCTGATATAATTCAAGAAAAGACACACACGGAATTTGTCAACGCACACAGGAGTTGTATAGAATTTCCTACACTGTGGACTCATGTCACAGAGAGAATCCGGGGTGTATTTGTAGCTACATTTCAATTGCAATACTCCCAGATCCAAATTTATTTGGTGGTTAAATATATCTGGATGTACCCTTTTAAAAAGCTCCAGTGAAAGCAATGCCAAGTCACATCCTCTGTTCTGGGAAGATTTGATACTGAGTGGGATCCAGGGCTTTACTTTAGTGTCAGTCCTCTGGCAGAGTCGGTTTTGTTGGCTCTGAACTGACTATTCTCTACCATGTACTGTTTTAACATTTAGAAAGTGTCCATTTTTAGCAAAATCACAGCTGTGTGCATGTAGCATATTGGTGTGGAGGAGGGTTACATTTCAACTTGTTATATTAGAAAAGTAAGAAAATCACTGACTTTTAGATCTGGAAGGAAACTTAGAGATCATTGAGCCAAGCCCTCTTATGATGGATGAGAAAACGAAAGCCAGAGCGGAACGGGGCCATATCCCTGGACACTCACACTAATTCATTATAGAACTGGACGAGAGTCCCATAGCTGCCGGCCCAACCTACTTTCCAAACGCCTACTCTACTTTCGTCCACCCTCCACTTTCCCTATAGTCAATAAAATTAAAAAAGAAATGAAGTGGGTTACTTAAGTTCTTTGTGCCTCACTTTCCCATCTGTAACATAAGCATAATAATGCCTACCTCACAGAACTATTTATAAAGATTAAATTAAGATATAACTGCTACTACTCTAACACAAAATAAGTGAACCTCAAGCAGAGTAAGTACTTGATAGTACCTTTTATCGAAAGAAGACCCCATATATGTAGCACCTGGGTGGTTCAGTCAGTTAAGCGTGAGACTTCAGGTCAGGGCATGATCTCACAGCTCATGAGTTCGAGCCCCGCATCAGACTCTCTGCTGTCAGCGTGGAAACCGCTTCAAATCCTCTGTCCCTCTCTCTCTGTCTCTCCCCCCCCCCCCCAAAATAAATAAACCATAAAAAAAAATTTAACCAAAAGAAAGAGACCCCATATAAAGGTTAAGAGTGCTAAATCGGGACTGATATAATGCAATCATTCTGTCACTTTCCCATTCATTCATTCAGTCAAGAGCGAACAAGCAGTTATTGAACTATGCTGTGGCGAATGTTGTTCTAAGTTCTGAGAATATAAGGTGAATCCGATAATGCTCATAGGGTAGAAGAGGTGATAGATGACTAAATAATATATTAAGGACCAAAAGTGAACAGTATAGTCTGAGGTGTAAGAAGTGACCAATTAATTCTCTTGGTTAAGGGTGTGACAGGGAAGGTTAATAGACTCCCTGATGACCTCTGAGAATGGTTTTCAAAGTCAACTAGAAATTTGTCAGGTGGAAAAAAATCCCTAAAAGAAGAAGCAGCAAGTGCAAAGGCACTGAGGCATGAAACACCATGTTATTCAAGTTCCAGGTTGTTAGAGAATAAGGTGCAAAGATGACAGAACTAGAAGATAAGGTAGACAGGAACCAGCATGTGAAGAAAACTGTTCCATCCATGTTGGGGGGTAAGAGTTTGTCCACAGGCCGTAAGGAGCTTGTTGAATACTTTCAAAGAGAAAGACATATGGCCAGAGTACCTTTGGTGTGAGTTGAGGAAAAGGGGAAATCTGGTGAGGCAGAAAGCAAAGAAGCCAGTCAGGAGTTGAGGTCGATACTGCAAACTGTTCACCAATATCCTTTCTCCCTTCTTACATAAAGATTAAAATTTTTACCTGGACACCTGAGCTCTTTCCATAATTTGGCTATTGTTGATAGTGCTGCTATAAACACTGGAATATATATATTATGAAATATTACTCAGCCATCAAAAAGAATGAAATCTTACCATTTGCAGTGATGTGGATGGAGCTAGAATGTGTATTAAGCTAAGAGAAATAAGTCAGTCAGACAAAGAAAAATACCATGTTATTTCACTCAAATGTGGAATTTAAGAAAGAAAACAGATGAACATAGGGGAAGGGAAGAAAAATAAAATAAGAGAAAAACAGAGAGGGAGACAAACCATAAGAGACTCTTAACTATAGAGAAAAAACTGAGGGTTACTGGACGGGAAGTGGATGGGGGGGATGGGTTAAACGGGTGATGAGCATTAAGGAGGGCTTGTTTAATATGTGAGTGATGAATCACTGAATTCTACTCCTGAAACCAATTCTACACTGTATGTTAACTAACTTGAATTTAAATAAAATCTTGGAAGAAAATTAATTAAGTAAGTAAGTAAGTAAGTAAGTAAAATAAATTTTTACCTGGACATAAAGATGTCCAGAATGAAGATTACATTTCCTAGCCATCTCATTGCAGTGAAGGGAGGCCATGTGTCTAATCTTGCCCAAGGGGATGTGAGTGTAACTTACATGTGAAAGAAACCTCTTGGTCCTGACTCAAAAGAAAGGGATAAACCCTCTCATTTCCCATCTCTCCCTTCTTTCTTCCTGAATCTAGGCTCGATGATAAGCCATCTTGGGCGGTACAGATGAGAACAGTATCTAAAGATAGCAGAGCAACAAAATGGAAGGATTCTGGGCCCCTCCAGAGGAAGAGGCCCCATCCCAGCTTGGGTCATTAAATGACAGAGAAAAACACTTCTGTCTTGTGTTTTAAGCCACTATGACTCTCTTCCTAGATGAAAGGAGATGATCCGAGGCAGGGGCAGAAGGAATGGGACAGAGAGAACAGATTTGAGGAAAGTTGTTGGACTTATTCACAGGTTGTAGGAGACAAGAGAGGGGGTGTCACCTGCACCCCTTACGAGCCTTTGTCTGAAGGCTGGGTGGATGGCGAAGTCATCAAAGAAAAAGAATAGAGCAAAATTAAATTACTTCTGAAGATGTGGAAGTTTGCTGGAAAAAGTCTCAGTTTTCAATTCATATGTTCATCCATCCTAACACCTTTTACTGAACTTGTATAAGGAATTTGCATAAGGAACAGAGGATTTTTTTAAAGTTGCCCATTAGTGGTAAAATTGTTTTCTTTTTTTAAAGATGGACATCTCATTGATAGATGAATGGATAAGAAGATGTGGTATATATACAACGGAATATTATTCAGCCGTAAAAAAAAGAATGAAATCTTGCCATTTGCAACAAGATTGCAAATGGATCCAGACAGTATAATTCTGGCAACTCCTTCTCCCCACAGGTCCTGTCCCTGTGCTTTAATAAACCCACCTTTTAGGTCCTGTCCCTGTGCTTTAACCAAACCACCTTTTAGGTCCTATCCCTGTGCTTTAATAAAATCACCTTTTAGGTCCTGTCCCTGTGCTTTAATAAAACCACCTTTTTTGCACCAAAAGAGAGAGAAGAAATGCTGAGCAAAAAAGTCAATCAGAGAAAGACAAACTCCATATGTTTCACTCATACGTGTAATTTAAGAAACAAAACAAATGAACAAAGGGAAAAGACAGAGAGAGAGAGAGAGAGAGAGAGGGAGAAACTAAAAAACAAACTCTAAACTATAGAGAACAAACTGATGGTTACCAGAGAGGATGTGGGCAGAGGGATGAGTGAAATAGGTGATGGGAATTAATGACCACACTTAATCACAGTGAACATTGAGTAATTATAATTGAGTGTAATAAGTAATTATAATTAACACTGAGTTAATTATACTGGAATTCAAATTTAAAAAAATTAAAAGACATCTCAGCTGTAAAGGCTGTAAAGTACAGAACTCTCTAGACTATGTACAAGCATGTTGGACCTTTCACTGCTTAAGCTGTTAACAGAAGATTATCTATCACCTGGCTTGGTGTTGTTTCAGGTTTGCCTGGAAAAGGGAAGTGTGTGAGGCATGCTTTTTGCTTTAAGATTTTTTTTTAACGTTTATTCATTTTTTAGAGACAGAGAGAGACAGAGCATGAGTGGGGGAGGGGCAGAGAGAGAGGGAGACACAGACTCCAAAGCAGCCTCCACGCTCTGAGCTGTCCGCACAGAGCCCGACGCGGGGCTCGAACTCACAGACCACGAGATCATGACCTGAGCTGAAGTCAGATGCCCAGCCGACTGAGCCACCCAGGCGCCCCTGCTTTAAGATTTCATAAGAGCTCACATGTTTGTAATTGAGGTGGTGGGAGTAAGGGAACGTCCTTGAGGTGAGGATAATTCCACATAGCCACTCTTTTAGTTGTGCCATAATCCTCAGTATCCAGAGGAAGTCCATTTTAAATTAAATTGTTGGGACAGAAAAAAATGTATGTGTATGCATTTCCATACATTTAAAAACACAGCCCTGCTTAAATAATCTCTGCACATTTTCACAGCAGACTTTCCTTTTTGCACTATTTATCCTCCTACACAAGGCGTTTAAATAATCACTCCACATGATACACCAGACTTCCTGGGCAAAATAGCTTTTCCTATATTGATTAAAAATTCAAAGTCTATCTATAAATCAGGAAAGTCACTTAACATTCATGTCAGCATCCATGAATGTTAGGCTGCTTCAAACACACCCTAAGATAGGCTTCTTAGACATGAAATAAACAAGAAGGAAGATCAATGAACTTATTTATTCCATGTGTCTTAATGGCTCATTGGGACCGTGCTCTTTGCTCCGGTCTGTCCCCCTCAGAATGCTCCATTACCAGTCAAATGAAGGCATTTCTCAGCTTTGTCAGACAAAGGGAAGGCATTGGTATCACTGACGGACATTCAGTGCAGTTCACCTGGTTATTTCCTGAAAACCTACTATGTGCCAGATCCTGTCTCAGGCCTATGGGGATGCAGAAGTAAATATGGGACAGCATTGCTCTGATACGGATGCAAGAAAAAAGCTCAGGGTCCTGGAGGGGGAGAGATGAATTCCTTAAGGTTGGGATCCAAACATGCTTCCTAAAGATTCTTACATTTGAGCTGAACTTCAGAAGGGAGGAAGGGCTGGATGCTGGACCTGCCAAAGAGGCTGATCTGACGCTCCAGGCAGAAGGAACTAGCTTCCGCAGGTGCTGGAAGAAGACGGCAGGAGCCTCGTGGAAGTGGACTGTGGGCTGTGCAGGAGGTATGCTTACGGGCTGAGTTGTGTGTCCCCAGCACTCCAAAACCCCCAGTACCTCAGAATGTGACTGTATTGGGGGATAGGCCCTTTATAGAGGCAATTACATTAAATGAGGTCGTAATCCTATACAACTGGTCTCCTTATAAAAAGAGGAAGTCAGAACACAGACAAACACAGAGAGGCGAGGAGAGGACATAGGGAGAAGGCGGCTTTCTGCAAACTAAGGAGATGAGGCCTCAAAAGAAACAACCCTGTGACACCTTGGTCTTGGACTTCCAGCTTCCAGGACTGTGAGTAAAAAAGAAATCTCTCTTGTTTAAGGCACTCAGTCTATGGTATTTGTTGTGACACTCCTAGTAAACTAACACAAGGTATCACTCATCAAAGTTTGTTAAAGATTGTCAAATGCACCACTCTTAACCCTCCCATTAACCCTGCGAGGTACATGCTATTGTGCACATCTAAGAAAACTGATACTCATGGAGGATAGGTAACTTGTTCGAAGTCACACCTCTGTAATAGCAGAAAGAAAAATTAAAAACTGGGATCCCATTACGCATATTTTTAGCCCCTTCCTTTTACTTAGTGGAATTATACTGAACATCTTTTGTGTCACTAAAAATCTGAAACGGTCCATTCAGGCTTCCCTACCTCAACTTTGAATAAGTTGCCTGGGGCATCTATGCCAGACAAAAACATCAGGAAAACTAATATGGGAGGAAATTGAACATAAATAAGATGCTAAAATGGGTAGGAATTTAGTGGTCACCCAAGAACATGATAAGAACATGGCCATGGCATTTCATGGACTCTGGAAAGGCGGTCCTAGCCTGTGATACTCTGGGAAGAGCCCTCTCATCTTCCAGGACCCCAGGAACTACAGAGCACTGAACTGAAAGGCTGATCCCTCCTTCTCCCCGAGTCTCATAGTCCAAAGGGAATAGTGACGGCTGGGATCACCTCACAGTCTAGTAAAGCAGGGAAAGAATTTTTAAATGGATCACAGCAACATTCAGGAAGAGTTGGTAATGGCTTCTATGATTTGGGAGATAAAAATTGGGAGTTCTATTTTTAATTTTTATATAGAGATTCTCCAATTCATTCTGTATAATCATTTTCAGAATGGTCTGGGTGATCATTTCAAGACCATAAGTCTAGATCCAGTGAAACCCATTCAAGAACCAGTATTATTCAAGGAGAAAGAAAAGAAAATATCCATTCCCTCCTAGAAGCTTACTATCTGGTTGATGACATGGCAAAATCTTCTTTAAAAAGTTGGAAAGAAAGGAAAAAGACAGGAACACACTTAAAGCGTCCTTCAAGCTATTTTTGTAAACAATCTAATTAAAGAATCGATGTGAAAATCCTTTGTGAATTTCAATGGACTGTAACAGGTTAAGGAGCTTTTATTCCCTGTTCCCCAAAGAACAAATACTGAGCTTTTTCTGGGGGTCAGGCACTGTTTTGTGGTTATTCATAACAAAAGGATACAAGTTAGCGTGGTGGAGTTCAAACTGAGTCAGTGGTCCCTGAAAGAACCCAAATAAAGGAGAAGCCCAAGAGGGTTGAGGAGCACTGCCCCAACACTGCCACAAACGTTCTGGACACTCTCGTGGCTCAGGGGCATCGTGGGCAGGACACAGTTTTAAATTCAGGCCTGCCCCACCTCTGTGCTTATTTGACTCAGTTAAGTCACAAAAAGGTCACTGATAATAATACATCTTAAAGAGTTTCTAGAAGACCCCATACTAGTATGCATCTGGGCCACACCCAGGGTCTAGAGAAATGGAAACTTTTATTATTCTTACGATCCATATTGGCTTCCCAAGGCAGCCATAACAAAGTACTAAAAATAGGGTAACTTAAAACAACAGTAATTTCTTTCTCACGGTTCTAGAGGCTTGCAAGCCCAAGCAGAGTTGATTCCCTCCGAGGGCTGTGACAGAGAATCTGTTCCGTGCTTGTCCTAGCTTCCACTGATGTTCAGCGATCCTTGGCACCCCTTGGCTTGTAGACACATCACTCTGGTCCCTGCTTCCATCTTCTCATGACCTTCTCCCTGTGTCTCTGGGTCTCCACATGGCCATGTATCTTCTGTGTCTCTCTCCTCTTCTTATAAGGACACCAGTCATATTGCATTGAGGGTCCACCCTATTCCAGTATGGTCTCATCTCAACTAATTTGATCTGCAACAACCCTATTTCCAAATAAGGTCACATTCTGAGATGCTAGGAGTTACGACTTGGGACATATCTTTTGAGGGGGTGCACAATTCCACCCATAATGGGAGTTTAATTTCAGCTTCTCATTCTACTCTATTACAAACCAGCCAAGTGACCTTGAATGAGGCACTGCCTCTGATCCTTAGTATCTGCACTTATAAATGGAGATGATAATGATACTGACCTTATACATTGCCTTGAGAATCAAGACAGACCATAAGTGACATTGCTTTGTGAACTATAGAGCATTGTATAATTTAAATTAATCATAAGCATTCCTCTGATATCACAGTCTTTGGATGCCTATTCTAACCCTAGCAGTCTGCTTCTGCAGCCCCTGTGAACTATCAGATGCACCACAGTTCCTTGCTTGCTTTCCACAGCTCCAAACAGGACATGTTATTAATCATTAACTCTAAGTGAACTAAATTATGCCTGTAAATGATTGGACTACGGCAATTGAGTTACCTGACAATTTCCGTGCAAGTCACAGAGCTAACCTAATGGGACGTGACAGCTCTTTCCTATAGCACATTCTCAAAATTTGATTATTCTGAGGGAGAAAAGATTCGTTGGGAGCCTCACTCAAATTGCCCAAGGCCTGTTCAGCATCCGTATGGAAAGATTAGGCTTTGGGAGTGAGGACCTGGAGAGCAGCCGGCCCGCCTATCAGTCATCTTTCTCGGGCTCCGAGTGGAGCAGAATTGATGTGTCCCTGGTCTTCTAACCTTCTGCAGACTCAGGGACTGTGCTAACCCATGAATAATGAAATCCACTATTAGTCATAAACTGGAGGAGATCATCTGCATTTTGACTCCAGGAAAACAATTTAAAAGGAAATAGGCCTTTGACACTTTTATAGACCAGGCACAATCAGGCCCTGGAAATAGCCCTCACTCAGTTCCTCGTTCCACTCGTATTTATCGCGTATTGCCGGTATCCTTTTAGGGAGTGATATAAAAGAAACAAAACAGAGTACCCAGGCCTCTGGTTTACCCTCTTTTGATCCTGTGCTGGAAAAATGTAACTTCTCTTTTCTCTGTATCCGTGTGATGCTTCTTATCATAAGTTATTACTTATGGCCCCCACCAGTGCCTCCAGACAACCTCCACCACACCACCGTGAACACTCAGTACCTGAAGGTTAAGTCTGGGGTTTTCACCAGCCTGAAATGGCAGTGATCACAAAGAGGAAGATAGGACACCAACTCAAGGCCGCATTGACAGGGCTGGACGCTACTCCTCCCCAGCTCGCCCTTCGCCAGAGGAGAAACCCCACGATAGCTGGAATCATCACCGGCCATGCGGCCTGCAGATCCACCACTGGTAGCCCCCCAGTGGACCCTCCTACAGAGGTATTTCAACTCACATAAGGCATCACACTGACCCTTTGAGGCCAAGGTTGGAACAGAACAACACCCGATGTTCCTGTGAACTATTCCTAACAGATGGGCCAGTTGGAGAGATCAAAATGCTGGACACAATTTTAGCAACATGGAACCTTGAGGTACATGAAGGGTCACGGTTACCTCCACCCCAAGCAGAATGACCATAGATATGGGCTGTGGTAGGCAGAATTCTAAAGATCACGCAAATATATTAGTGTCCTGAGTACTCATTCAAACACCGTTATAGGTCCTGCCTTGAAGGCATTTTACAGGTGTAATTAAAACATCAAGCGCCAAGTTGGCGAACCTTTAAGACAGAAACCCAGCGAGTCATGTGAGCCCTTTACAAGCAGAATTTTTCTCCAGCTGGGAACCGAAGTCAGGGATTTAAAGCACAGGAAGTATTCCGTCAAGCATCACTGCTGGCCTGAAAATGGAGGGGGACACAACAAGGGAGGCTGGGGCTTGCAGAAGTGGCCAGCAGCCCCTTGCTGGCAGCTAGCAAGTGAACAGGGACCTCGGTTCGGCTGCTGGAGGACACTGGATTCTGCTAACGACAGGAATGAGCTTGAGAGAGCACTCTGTGCTCCAGGTGAGAACACAGCCAAACACCAGCTTCATTTGAGCTGGAACCCAGCCATCCGTGCGGGAATTCTGACCTACAGCACTGAGAGCGGATAAATGGGTGCTTGCTTTATCAGCTTTATTGACACATGCCTCACTATAAAATTCACCATTTTGAAGTGTACAATTCAAGAGTTTTCAGTAGACAAAGAGATGGGCAGCCGGAGCACTGTCTCGTTTCAGAATATTTGTATCACTCAAAAAAGAAATTCTGTACCCGTTAGCAGTCCTCTCCATCCTTCTGGTCCCTGGAAACCATTGATGTACTGTCTGTTTCCATGAATTTGTCTTTTCTGGCTATTTCCTGTAAGTGGAGTCCTACAGTATGTAACCTTTTGTATTTGGTTGCTTGCATGTAGCATGTTGTTTTCAAGGATCTACCCACGGTGCAGCGTGTTACCAGGATTTTATCCCTTTTAGGGCTGTATAATATTCCATCGTGTGAGTGTATCACATTTTGTGTATCCATTCATCAGTTAATGGGCCTTTGGATGTTTCCCACTTTTTAGTTATTATGAATAAATGCTATTAGGATTTGTGTACAAATTTCCCATGGACATGGCTTCTCATTTCCCTTAGGGTATATACCTAGATTGGGATTGCTGGGTCAAAGAATAACTTTGAGGTACTACCAAACTGTTTTCTAAGGTGACTGCCACATTTTACAACCCTGTCAGCAATGTGTGAGGGTTCCAATTTGCCTACATCCTTGACAACCCTTGTTTTTGTGTGTTTTGTGGGGTTTTTTTCTGGTGGTGGGGGAGTTGCCAACGCTTGTTAATTGTCTGGCTAGTGGAGGTAAAGTGTTATCTCCTTGTGGGTTTTTGTTTTTGTTTTTGTTTTTTGAGAGACAGAACACGTGTGTGCTGCTCTGAAAAAAATTTTTTTTCTGTAAAGGGCCACACAGAGGAGGGGGAGGGGGCGGGGGGTGCGGAGAGAATCCCATGCAGGCTCTGAGCTCAGCATGGAACCCCACAGGGGCCTTGAGATCATGACCTGAGCCAAAATCAAGAGTCAGACACTTGACTGAGCCACCCGGGCGCCCCTTTGCTGAGTATTTCTTCATGGGCTTTTGACCATTTCTGTATCTTCTTTAGAGGAATGTTCTATTCAAATACTTTGACTTTTTTTTTTTTTTTTTTTTTTTCAGGGAACTACCAGACAGGTCAAATAGTGACAGTTCTCTGGGGAGAGACTCTTGGAAACCTCCAAACTTTTTCAGCCCCTTCGAGTGGAGGTGAGGCTTCCGGCTGTAACTAGGTATTCCTAGTTACAAGGTTTGCAAAGCTGTTGGTTTTCAAAGCTTCCGTGGAGCTTGGGAATGGAAGGTGGAAATAGGGCACTTTAAAATGCCTACAGTTCACTGTTCATGCCAAGATTAGCTGGTATTCTTGAATTCTCCTTAGATCATTGCAAGCCTTTGGTTAATTTTACAGAGTTCTGAAAAAGTTAATTTGGACAATTTTTGCTAATGTCCCCATTGCTTTTATAGAGAAGACTCTCAGAGACTGTTATTTGGCTGTTTCCAAAGAACTTCCCCCGGGTCTTACTTTAAACAACTGAGTTTGTGGGAGTTTATGTAGCAATAGAAAACTAATCCATGAGTCAAGGCTAATGACACAACTGGACCACAGAGCTAGGGTCCCACCTTCTAATATTGCAAGGGTTATTGTGACTCTTGGGGGTGGCCTCCAACTTACCTATTTTGTGGTTTCTCCTTTAGATCTTTCTTTTTTCTTTATGCTTCAACAGACCCTCCACTCCAATCCAGGAAGAGAAAGCCTTAGGTAAGAATCTTTTTTGTGTTTTAGGAATATTTTTCCATGATGCTTGCTTTCAAAGTGGCAAGCAGTTGTTTTGTTTATTCATTCAGCAAACATGTATTGTGCAGTGGCCAGGGTGACCAGCTGTGCCACTTTACCTAGGACGTTCCATTTTGTAGCACTGATCATGCTTCATTCCAGAAAATAACCAGTCACTGGAAAACTGAAATGGGGTTTTAAACCCTACAATCGTTCAGGCCTGTGGTCTAGGGCAGGGGTCAGGAAACTCCTTCCATAAAGGGCCACACAGAAGGATTTTAGGCTCTGCAGTCCAGGTGGTCTCCCTTGCAGCTATTCAGCTTGGTGTTTGTAACACAAAAACAGCCCTAGACAATGTGTAAACGAAAGGCATGGCTATGTTTTGATAAAACTTTATTTTAAAAATAGATGGTGATACAAGAGGATCTACAGATGGCCAATAAACAGAGGAAAAATTACACAACATCACTATCCATCAGGAAAATAAAAAAAATCAAATACACATCAAAGCCACAGGGAGAGGTCACTTCCCACCCCCTAGGATGGCTACAGTCAAAGAGACAGACAATAGCAGGTGCGGGCAAGGGGGTGGAGCCACTTTGGAAACTAGTTCCGTAGCAAATCGTGTTGTCAAGCATAAAGTTACCATTGGACTCGGCAATGCCAACTCTAGGTATGTATCCCAGAGAAGTGAAAACCTGTGTCCACAGAAAACTTGTGCACAAATATCAATAGCAGCCCAAGACAGGAATTGCTGAGTCAGATGGTATGGTTCCTTCCGCGGCCTAGGGTCGTCTCCTCTCACTCAGGTGCAGGCTAGCGCCCAGCCAGAAACACGAAGATACTCTCTGGGGCTCTGTTCACTTACTTCCCTCCTCTCCAAATTACAGCCACATCGGCACTTCCAAATTCCTGTCCCTGGGGGTACCTGGGTGGCTCAGTCAGTTAAGCGTCCAACTTCCGCTCAGGTCATCATCTCGTAGTTCGTGAGTTCGAGCCCCGTGTCTGGCTCTGTACTGACAGCTTGGAACCTGGAGCCTGCTTCAGATTCCATGCCTCCCTCTCTCTGCCCCTCTCCCTGCTTGTGCACACGAGCTCTCTCTAAGAATAAATAAACATTAAAAAAAAAAATTCCTGTCCCCGTGTCCAGCACTCAGAAAGACCATCAGGCTGTGTCTGGATGCCTCATTCCTTTCCCCTATTCTCAGAGACCACAGACCAGTGCTGCCCTCTTGGCCCAGGGTCATACATCATTAAATCATACATGCTACCTGCTTTTTTTCCGTTGCTTGTGGTGGGAGGGATCAGTTCAGTCTGTTATCCCATCCTGACTGGAAGGAGGAGTTCTGTTTTGTCTGCTCTTGCACTTTGTAGAAATGGATGCATACAGCAGGCACTCTCTTGTCTCCGGCTTCTTTTGTTCAGCATCCTGTTGGCGAGCACTAGCCGTCTTGGTGCAGGTGGCATTCGCCGCTTCATTTTCGTGGCTGTTTTTGTATTTACACATATTTATTGATTTCTTGCCATGTGTGCCAGGAACCGTGCCAAGTTCTAAGGACACAAGTCTCATCACGAGAAATACAGTTCCCACTCTCGGGAAGCGTATAATCTTGCACGGGATCCAACAAATCATCGCTCAGCGGCAAACCCAGCCCGCCGCCTGTTAAATAAAATTGTATCAGACACAATCGTACCCATTCATTTATACATTTTCTAGGGCTGCCTTCGTGCTACGGTGACAAGAGCTGAGTCCTTGTGAGGGAAACCACATGCTAGCCCACAACGCCAAAGATGTTTACTAGCTGGCTCTTTCTAGAGAAAATATGTGCTGATCCCTTGTCTAGTGGATAATACTAGTATCTTCTTACTATGACACGCTACAGACATGGACACCGAGGCTCAGAGAGGCTAAACGACCTACTTGACCTTACCCGGGTCTGTCCAGAGACGTGCTCGTAAGTGCTTAACAACTGGCTCTCCAAAAAAAAAGAAAAAGAGGTATGTATATTATACGTTGTACTTTCATCATAAATTGTAAGAGTCAGGGCGCCTGGGTGACTCAGTGAAGCATCCGACTCTTGATTTCAGGTCATGATCTCACGGTTTGTGAGTTTGAGCCCCACGTCAGGCTCTGTGCTGACAGTGCAGATAAAGCCTGCTTGGGATTCTCTCCCTCCTCTCTCTCTCTCTCTCTCTCTCTCTCTCTCTCTGCCCTGAACACAGCCCGCTCTTAAGTTTAATCTTGATTATTAGCATTTACCTCATCACTTTTTAAGTCCAGACCAGAGATCAGCAAACTTTTGTTAAAGGGACACACGGTAAGTATTTTCGGCTTGGTGGGCTGTATGCTTTCTCTTGCAACTACTCAACTCTACCATTGTCTCCTGGAAGTAGCCATATAGACAATATGCATATTAAATGGATGGGCCTGGGTGCACCTGGGTGTCTCCATCGGTTAAGCATCTGACTTTGGCTCAGTCATGATCTCACAGTTCATGGGTTCGAGCCCTGCGTCGGGCTCTGGGCTGACAGCTCAGAGTCTGGAGGCTGCTTCAGATTCTGTGTCTCCCTCTCTCTCTGCCCTTCCCCCACTCGCACTCTGCCTTTATCAAAAAAATGAATAAACATTAAAACTAAATGGATGGGTCTGTATTCCACTAAGACCTAATTTACAAAAACAGATTGAAGGCCCACAGGCCATAGTTCGCCAGCCTCTGGGTCTAGACAACCAAGAATATAAATAAAAGACCTGACTTAATTTTTTTTTATTATGGGGGGGGCAGGCAGGGGCAGAGGGAGAGAGACAAAATCTTAAGCAGGCTCCACACTCAGCACAGAACCGAATGTGGGGCTCACTCCCACGACCCTGGGATCATGACCCAAACCAAAATCACGAGTCGGATGCTCAACTGACTGAGCCACTCAGGTGCCCCAGAAGACCTGATTTATACTATTTGCTAATCCCACCAGAATTTCAAGCTACTAATACGACATCAGTGAATGGGAAGTTAGGAAGACACGCACGTTCACCTGTTGGGATGAGCACTGGGTGTTGTATGGAATGCAAAGTGACAACAAATGTCATATTAAAAAAAAAATGAAGACACGCACAGTGGGAGAACAGTGTCTCCCACTTAATAAAAGGAGAGAGATTCATGAAGTACTGAAAACATAGTACTTAAGATAGGAGACCCGTGGAATATATGAGGCATTTTAATGCTCTGTCTTCCTGCATCATTACTAAGGCTCTTTGGTCTGGCCATTTTCTCTAAAGAGAAGTTATAAGGCAAAGGAAAATTTCATATTCTACATCAGACTAATAAATGTTTTGGTTGTAGAATACCAGTTAACATTTTAAGTGGCTGAAGCTATTGTATTTTCTTATGAAATGAGGATTCTTTAATAGAATGGCCTCAGTAGATTTCAAACATGCAAGGAAAGCGAGTTTCTAAAAGCCACGTGAACAAGCTTTCCTCCAGCACCTGATTTTTTGCTGGGATATAAAGGGAATGATTGGGGGCCGCCTGGGTGGCTCAGTCGGTTGAGTGTCCAACTTCAGCTCAGGTCATGATCTCACGGTCTGTGGGTTCGAGCCCCGCGTCGGGCTCTGTGCTGACAGCTCAGAGCCTGGAGCCGCTTCAGATTCTGTGTCTCCCTCTCTCTCTGCCCCTCCCCCACTTGCGCCCTCTGTCTCCCAAATATAAACATTAAAAATATTTAACATACAAATAAAAAAAAATAAAGGGAATGATAGGTTCTCAACAATAGGGCACAGGTATTGCTCTAATTAATTTACCTCAGGTTCTACTGAAATTCAGTGACAGCTAAAATAACCAGACCAAGTGTCCTCAATAATTCAACAATACGGTTTATTTTAAAGTTCTAGTCTTACATACATAGATATTAGAGCCTATGATGATAATGTGGATAGAACATTACTTGACTAGAACTCATTACTTATTAACAAGAATTTGGGGAGGACCTTCTAGATGCCAGTCACTCCGCAAAGGAACGTGAAGGGTACAGAGACGAACGACACCCCCCACCGCCTCCCTCTCCGTTCCCACCTCTACTGCTCTGGTCCAGGCCCTTGGCCATCTCAGGATGATCAGGCCATTTAACACCACTTCTTACACCCTTCAGCTCACCTGGCACACTACCGGGTCGGTCAATATGCCTAAAATACAGCTTCTGGGATACCACTTTCATGTTCAAAAACCACAAACTCCTTCCCCTAGCATTCAAGGTCCTCGACAGCTAAGTTCCTTTTCCACCTTGTCTCCCCCTGCACACATTTTGACTTCAACTATTCTTGGCCACGGAAATTTATCTTTGCAATCGGAACCACCACCCTTTTGCACATGCTGTTCTCCTTGCCTGGAATATTCTGCAACAAAGAATCCTCCCCGTCCTTCTGAGTCCAAGCTTTAATCAGGCTTTTCATCTTGCCCCCCTGTCCATGAGGATCTCTCTAGCTTCCGACTTCCTTACGTTTGATCCTTACTGCATGCAATCTTTTCCCCACGTGGTGGGATCAGTATGAACGATCCGCTCGATCAGCTCTATTAGAAAGGGCTCTTTAACTTTAAGCAAGGTTTGAGCCCGCCTCCCCCGCCCCCACAAAAAGGTATTTATTGAAAGAATAGTGGGGCAACTTACATTACTAAAGAATTGAACAATCAAATGGCAAAGGCAGAGGTGCAGCTGGAAGTCAAGAGCAACTGAAACTGAGCACTTCCTGGACTCTGTCTTGCCTCTACTTCTCCTGGGTAGACTGTTTCTTCTCAAAGTGGAGGACTTCTCCTATGTGGCAGGAAATGGGGCATCCGCCAGTTGCTGAGTGTCCCATTTAATAATGCCTTCTTCCCCTGGACTAGAAAGCTTATTTTTTATCCTCCAGTTAGCAAGATACTAGGAAAGGATTCAAACTGCCTTGACATAGGTCAGGTACCCATTCCTGAATCACTCAGCTGTAGCTAAGGGGTAGTGTCGTTTAGTACATATGTAGCTGTGAGAAACCAGCTCCTATAGATCCAGGGCTGTTCCCAGAGTAAAATATTTAGGAACAAGACAATACTACTAAAAGGTGTCTCGTACCCTCCACACCTTGACTTTCCAGTGTTGACTGCTGTGAGTATGCGTGCTTGTCCACACACACACACACACACACACACACACACACACACACACACACAGTTTTCAGGGGACCTGAGTGCCATAGTCCTAAATGAGGGTCTCACTGAAGTTAACACAGACATGTCCTCTGGAATCGGGGTAGTTATCAGGATGTCCCTCAGTGCCCCAGGACCGTGACCTGCGATGCCATTTGTCAGTTTCTTCAAACCTAGCACTCTGGAGTAAGGCTTTTAGATTCCTTAAAAGCATAGCCACTACCGCACCCCTGTTCTCTTGGCCTCTGAACCCCTACTCCTACAGGACTTCAGGTCTTACCCAGTGAGCCAAACTGGGGTGTGGTCTCTAGCACCATACTATTCAGAGCTGCTAGATATGCTCCATTGTATCTCCAGATCCACTCTCCAAGCTGCTCTGTGCCTTGCAAAGCTAACGTGGGTAGATCACATGCAAGGGTTAACTTTTCCTAACTCTAGCTTCTGGCTAGAGTATAGCTACTAGGGAGTCCCTGCAGGAGATACAAGGTAGAAGAAGCAGAGTAAAGTCAGCGCATTTCTCCCCCCAGTTTCCTCCCTTGGGGTTGCCACGGGCTGACTGCCTCTGCTAACTGAAGATCACTGTTCTTCTCTGTCCACATGGCCTCTCTCTCTCCACACTCCCTTAACCGCTCGTAGTTCTGTTCTCTACCTCCCAAGTCTTGTCTTGGGTCATGACATGTAACAAAGCTAGAATACTATTAGTAGCTTTTGGGCATTCAGCTCAAGACAGTAGGACTCTTTGAGAATAATTCACTGGGATTAGGAAATGGGACTTTCATGTTGTCGATACGGAAGGGCTGCTTGCCTCACTTCTCTACCCAAAGGATATGAAGATCTTACTGCTTGCTCCTCACTCACTCACTGTCACCACTTTGTTCTCTTTGAGGAGAATATTATAGGACTGACTAGACAGTGGCTTAGGAGGCTCCTGGGATCCTGAGGTATGATCCTGGGACCAAGGAAATCAATAGAGGAGTGCTGGCTACAAGCAGGGATCAAGACAAGGGATAGGTTCCCAGTACACTGTAAGAGAACCGAATGTAACTGACCGCCCACAAGACCTAGGACATAGGACTTGGGGCCACGGAGAAGCCTGGAATGAATTGCATAAAACAGGAACCACTCACAAATCCTCCCTCCCACCGTGGACCAGCAATGGACTCAAGAATGACACTCAAACCTGAAGTAAAGAATTCCCAAATATTCTTCTGGAATCTGAAGTATGTATAACCTGCTGGGAGCTAAGATTGTTTAATAATGTAGTGTCCCAGTCCCTTATGAAGGAACTAGTCCTCTGTTACATTATGTTGAGTCCAGGGTCAAGGGATCATTTCCCAGAGCTGTAGCTGTTGGTCTTCTATGACCAGGCAGCCCTCCATGATTACCCTGTCCAGTCACCTGGGTCACTAAAATAAATGGATAGATAATAGAGAGATAGATAAAAGGGCTTTTATTTTTTTTTTTTTAACGTTTATTTATTTTTGGGACAGAGAGAGACAGAGCATGAACGGGGGAGGGGCAGAGAGAGGGGGAGACACAGAATTGGAAACAGGCTCCAGGCTCTGAGCCATCAGCCCAGAGCCCAACGCGGGGCTCGAACTCACAGACCGCGAGATCGTGACCTGGCTGAAGTCGGATGCCCAACCGACTGCGCCACCCAGGCGCCCCTAAAAGGGCTTTTAAAAACCAATCTTTTTGAGTTAGGTTTCATTTCAAAGAAATGCTACTAGAGCATAACAATAAGACTGAGATTGAAACAGTTGCATTTTTTTTTCCGTAAGGACCACTGTCCCGGAGGGAATAGAATAGAAAATTAGCAATAAACAGGCCAGCTGCAGGCGTGGCACTCTCTTGAAAGCTAGAACGATATATATTCCTTTGCTCTTATTGCTGTGACAGAGATCACCAATTTAATGTCTTGAAGCAACACAAATCTGTTATGTCCCAGTTCTGTAGGTAAGATGGGCTCAGCCGGCACCTCTGCTCTCGGGTCTCAAGACCCAAATCAAAGTGTCAGCCAGCTTCAGCAATTCAGTGAGAGCTTCAGAAAAGAAGGTGCTTCCAGACCCGTTCAGGTTGTTGGCAGAATTCAGTTATTTCTGGCTGTAGGACTGAGGTATCATTGGTGACTGTCATCAGGAGGCGTCTCTCAGCTTCTAGAGCCTTGATCACTGTTCTCTTTACCTTTAAAGCGAACAACAGTGAGTAACATGCTTCTTGTGCTTCAAATCCCTCTGTCTTCTTTGGTCACATTCTTTTGTCTCCAGCTGGAGAAAGTTCACTGCTTTTAAAGGCTTGTGTGATTAGAGCAGCCCCACCTAAATAATCCAGAATTATCTCCTTACCATAAGGTCTGTAACCTAAACTACATCTGTAAAATCCCTTTTGCCATGTAGTGTAACATATTCACCGTTTCTAAGGATTAGCATGTGGACATCTTTGGTAGTCATTTTCCTTACCACAGAAGGCTCTGAAACTAGGTCATGGCCAAATGCAGAGAGGGAAACAGTTTACACCAAGACAGATGCCATGTTCACATTGGAATTCTTTTTTTTTTTTTTTTTTAGTTATCTTGTTTAATCCAACATACTTGGAAAATGCTATGAAAATACATGTTAATTTCAATATGCTTTTCTGATTACATATATGTGATATTCATAGAATACATATATGGTCAAAACCTTGGTGTTGCATATTTAGCTCACTCAATTTATGAAAAATAACTGCCACATAACCTAGTTAGCAAAACCAGTCCTCCTTGTCAAGTTAATCAAATCAGACTGCCAGGAAAAGACAACAATTCTGACTTAACTTTTTATCCAAATAAATGCATTAATGTACACAATCTGCTGAAAAAGACACAAATCGCAATGGTAAGGTTACACTACTGTAGGATAAACTACTAAAGGTTGTCAAGATTATAATTATGCAGATCTAATGTCATCGGTCTATGGATTTTTATAAGTTATCAAGTCAAGCATAAGTCGATTTGCTGTTTTTCATTAACTCGTAACAGTTCAAAATTTAATGTATAGTTAAAAATAAGAAGCTCTTTGTGAAGGGAGCCCAGGGGAAAAAGCAGGAGGGTATGCATGTGTATACCGTATGCAGATATTTGGCGTTGGGGAATGTCATGGAGGGAATTACCTTGACATAATGGTAGTTTCCAACTACCTCTCAACTAGCTCTCAGGCAAGCTATCTCAAAGGTCACAGAACAGAAAGGTTCACATTAAACCTTAAAAATCACATTAAAGATTCAAATTAAAATACTTGAATCCCACAAAGCTGTGATTTGATCAACTTGAAGCACAAGGAGAAGCAAGAAAAAGACATGGGGTAGGCTAACACACTTAGCATGGGGTACAAGCAGATGGACCAAAGCAACTTCTCCATCGGGCACCTTGGACATAGTACTTAAGGGCCCCCAACACTTTTGGGGCCCACAAAACTGTTGTAACTTCTTTTTAAAATCAGAAGAAGAAGAAAAGAGTATAATCCAGCCTGGATTATATTAGTCTTTCTTCCAATGCTGTAGGAAAATATAATTTTAATATTTCTTGATGCAGGAAGGGGCCCAGGAAGAAAGGCTCGAGTGTCCTGCAGCCCAGGATGGGAAAACAACACTACCTAAATCTTGGGTCGCACAACATTTACATCTTGTCTTTCCTGCATCAGTATCTCCCACTGAAGGTGGGCTTATGAAAACCAGAGTTGAGGTTTGAACAAGAGGGCTTAGCAGGCAGAAAGTGCCTGGAGCCAACACAAACACCAGCCGAGAGACTCAGAACACAGATGCCTGGCCACGGCAACAGCCTGGCAGTTAGCCTGCTCGATAGCTCCGGGTTTTGGCTGAGTTTCTTGGGCAGAGCACAAGTGGGGCCAGAATAGGACCATACTGGGAACCTCCGGTGCATGGCCAGTTTCAAGATGCCCAGAAGTGGCATCCTCATTATTTATAATTTCGTCTTCCCATGTCTTTGTATCTGTAAGTAACACACATTTGTTCTGTCACACATTGCACTTATTCCATCTTCAACACACCTTACAGGTTACTTACTGTCTATACTTAACACACTTAACAATTCTGCCTGTGCCTCACAAGCTCTTTGTTTGCCCATTATCTATCCCAAACGTGTCCTATCAATTTGGCCCATATCTCATAAGCTACTACTAGCTTTCTTGCTTTGCTTTATACACTTGTGGGTTTTATCCATCCCATTTGTTGTCTCGCCTTTTATAGAAAAACTAAACATTCTCAATTAATATAGAGAACACAGTAGAGGAAAAATGAAAACAGAATAAGGTGTGAGACTGAGAAATAATGCCATTAATGTCATCAGACATTGTGATTGGACATGATTTATGCAAAGAAAAAGCTCTGTTCCACAAAAGACCATGTGCTTCAACGTTTCACCAATGCTCCCGCCATCCTGTTTTCTACTTCTTATCAGGAGATGGACAGAATGAAACATTTTATAAGTTGAAGTAAGACAAGCAGGCCAGGATTATTATACAGATTTAAACTAAAAGGAGACACACAAAAGTTTTATCCACAAGCTTTATCCAAGGTAATTTGAAAATCTGATAGCTCCTGAAAATATTTCAGTTACATTTTTGTTTTTTAACTAACCATCACTGATCGCTTCTGCTTGGGCTACTCATAGGTACCTTTCTTTCCAGCTAATGACCTGTCCCAGGGATAAGCACTGAGAACAACTGAGAAGGACCCCTTACATGAAATCTGTTGGGGGAGTGACCACAAGGGAGAGAGCCATGTTTAGCTTTTATTATTTCTTATCAATATTTTCTTTGCTCTATCTTCATCAAATTCTCAACAGCTATGCATTTCTCAGTGACAGTGATAAAAGAGCAGATAATTACATGAAAGTCAGGTCCATGGCCTAGAGTCAATGTACTTCTGATTGCAGAATACAACCGTAGGGGCCCAAATATCCCCCATTTCCAATGCCATGCTTCGTCTTTAACAGAAATACATATAAGACATAAAAGGAGAGGAAGCTTTGGGGGGTGGTCTTTAATTTCACCAATTAAGAGACTCTTCCCTCAAGTCAGTATTTCAAATGGACTGTGCCCTGGCCCAGGGCTGGAGGGGAGTGGGGTGTATAACCCAAAGCCATGGGTCACAGTAAGAACTGGAAACGGTAACGTGTTTACCTTTCTTAGATGCAGCGGAAAATGGGCTATGGAAAGGGGAAGATGGGAAAGAACACCTTTTTAATGCCAGGAAAGAGATGCCCAGGGATCCGAGTACCCCAATTTGAAGGCACTGGTCTGTGCCACACAATTTAACTGATAATTGTGTATTAATACCATCGTCACAAAATATTTTAATCTGATGAAATTTTAAGAATTCTAAGAATCACTTTCTATATGCCAGCCCCCATCATGCTTCCCATGTATCAGGTGCTTGGTGATACCTATTTACTGTTCCCCCATTCATTCAGACATGCATGTACATGTTTGCCAACAGCCTATTACGTGTCGGATGTTAGAATGGAAAGCCAATGAGCATTTACTATCACTCTGTGACAGGCACTGTCACACTGGAGATAATACAACTGGGTCTTCGAGAAGTTAATTAATGAGCACTTCGTCTATCTATTTCTAGACAAAACTCCTGGTCCTCTTTATTTAAAAGTCTCTGATTCTGGTCTCACTACCACTTTTTCTTTTTTTAAGTTCTCTTTATTTTGAGAGAAACAGAGACAGCACGAGTGGGGAAGGGGCAGAGAGAGAGGGAGAAAGAGAATCCCAAGCAGGCTCCGTGCCGCCTGTGCCCAACACAGTGTGAGGCTTGAACTTACCAAACAGTGAGATCATGATCTGAGCCAAAATTAAGAGTCAGACGCTTAACCGACTGAGCCACCCAGGCGCCCCTCTCACTACCCCTTTTATGCTTTATATCTGTGAATGGAGGAGAGGTAAATGTGAAGCCACACAAGTTCACAGGCCACCCAAAAAGAGGTGATGGGCCAGATTTGGCCCTTGGGCCATAATCTGTGGGCCCCTGACTTAATAAAAGTAGGGAGAGAAAGAAAACCAGGGAACACGTTTTCCACAGAAAAAAATATTTCTGTGTGCTGATCCACCATGACTAGTTAGGCAACATTGTCTGAAGAGAAAGGAAAGAATAATAGTTGTGATTTTTTTTGGTTTATCAGAGAAGAAATTGTGGATAGGAGCATCATTCTTGAGCCACCTGTGCAGATCACACATTGGGACAATGTAGCTACACAGGGTAATGAGGCATTGGATTGTCGGGGTTGGGGGTGGGGGACAGGAAGGTAGGGTTTAATACCTCTACAGAAACCAGGTTCATTTCTCTTAATAGCCTGCGTGAAGAATGGCTACCATTAAGGCAACTATCACACAAAATTAACCCTTGAAAATGGTTTAAAATTCTTTCTCCTTCTCTGACATGACAGTATTTCAGAAGGGATTGTTTTCAATCAATTCTTTCGGTATGAAAACACGCATATCTCTAAATAATGTACTATTATTGCTGTATCTGCATTTGGGGAGTTTTAGGCATTATCTACTGGCTTCCGGGATATGAAAAATAAATCTCCTCCTTTCTTCCCCTTCTCTCACCAATACCTCACACATTTTCCATCCCCATCCCCTTTTGTCCAACATGGTCGTGTCGGTGCCTATAAAATCATGACTCTATATGCTATTTATAAGTGAGGCATGTAACAAACTGTAACTCTTTTTTCCTTCGGTAAACACAAATCTTGCTTTTTCTTGGAGTGACTTATTTTTCACACCCCTTAATTTCTGTATTCTCATCAGTAATTCAAACTCGAATTTTCTAGCAGAGTCTTAGGTCCCCTGAATGGCATTCATACCAGATACTCTACCAGTTTTACCTTACGGCGGAGGCCTCTCAGAGCCCTCAGACCTGCCCGAGCTAGACCAGTGGTCCCCTACGTGTGGCTCTCACCGTTCGTCCTGAGGATCTCACATGGCTTTGCTGCCATCTTACCACTCTCAGTATCAATGTTGCATGTGTATGAGAGTAAGAAGTGCTGGCAAACACAAACCTTGACCTTTCAGGCTTTACACAATGCGTTTGTATCCTCATGGTTGTACAGTCAGGTCACAGAGTCGCTCAGTTGTGGCCACGCTTATGGTGTATGGGCCTGCACTCTTTAACTACGCTGTCTCTAACACATGCTTCCAAAGTTGCCCATGAAGGGGAATAGGGAGCTGGAGGAGTGTATATGGGATTATTCAGAGCCAGGCCTGGAAATGGTTTACATTCCCTCTACCTGCCTCCCAATGGCCAGAACTCAGTCATAGGAACCCTGACCTATGACTACGAGGGGGGTCGAGGCAGGTAGACTTCCTGTGCACCAGGAAGAAGAAATGGTGTGGGAAATGCCTAGCATTACGTCTGCCAAGTCTGCCCATCTGAGCACCAAACCATTTCAGCGTTCTTCCAATAGGTAGACAAGACAACCAAAGCAGTACTCTCCACTGGCTCTGGCCCTGTTGATCTCACAAGTATGAAGTAAAAACAAAAATCACCAGTTGTAGAAACACCAAAATAAAAGGGCAACTTGGAGACAAAAAGTACTTCTCCCAAAAAAGTTGAAGAACAATCACTGCCCTAGAGTAATTCGGAAATCCCTCTGAGCACTCCGAGGCAAGGCAGATTTGTGGATGGGGCCCTGCGGATGCCTCTGGAAGGAAGGTCTGTGGCTACTCTCTGTGACCCTTTCCTCTGCTCTCCCAATGACTCTGATTTTTGTTTTCCTTTCTCCCATCTGACCAGAGCGCTGGCAAGCGCGTCCCTTCAGGAGGAAAGTATAGAGTCTGCGAAGTCTCTCTTCTGGTTGTGGAGGTTGGGCTGCAGGGATTATTTTCAAATGGTCCAAGATTTTGGGGGGAAGGGAGTAATCAAATTCCTGGTTTCTTTGGCAACACAGTTCCCTCAGGAGCCTCCGGAGTTTCTGAGGTATTCACTTTCAATCAGATTCATAGGCAACAAGTGTACCTAAAGTTCTTTTCTAAACATGGTGCTGCCTCCTATATAGAGACCTTTTTCATTGCCTCCTCCTCCCTCCCTCCCCATTCCTCTCCAAGTTCAATGACCACCACACTGAGGCCATCAGGTTTGAATGGGACCATCATGCCCAAGTCACTTTATCTGAGAAGTTTTACTGTAAGTCTATGTCACTTATCTTTTGTGCTTTATAAGAAAATGACTTTCTGGGCCCAAATTTCTGTACCCCTTTTATTCCTTGTGATTTCTCCTTGCACACCAGTCAATTATTTCCAAAGGCCATCTATCACTGGCAACTCCTTGCCAAATGGATCACAGTGTGGCCGATCCCACCAACGCTTCAATTCTTTGTAATCTATTCTTCTTGGGCCACTAGCTCCCACATCACAGCAAGTGATCATTTTATCAAATGTTTGTCACTGTGTGACTTGGGTCCCCATTTCTTAATTTCTGACATTAGTTCCTTTGTTACTCACCATTGAACCACTAAGCAAATGCCAAGCTCCTGTTACCTCAACACCCACTTTCTATGAGTGAAATTGCAACACTAGTTGCTACAAAGACAAACCCTAAATCTCAATGACTCAACAAGTCTTTACTTCTTGTTCATGTCAGTCCAATGCAAATCAGGTGGCTCTCCACCAGACAGCACCTGGAACACAAGGTCTCAAAGTGACCATGGAAAGGAAGGAGAAGCCAGAAGATCATTCTGATATTTTTATATCCAGACCTGATGGGCCAGACCTGATTTGGGAGTTGGGGGGTGGGGGGGCATCTCACTTCCTCCCACATTCCAGTAGGCAGAATTCAGTCATATGGCTCCATAGCTGCAAGGGATGCTAAGATATGTAGTCTTCCTGTGTGCTGGGATAAGGGGACACATAGCATTGTCTCTAACACCACATGTCCTCTGATTTCTTGGTGCTTTTTTTTATCCCCTCAAGAAGGGCTATATAGAGAAGTAAAATTCTGAGGACCTCATGTCTGAAAATGTATCTGTTCTGGCCTCACATTCATTAATAGCATCTCTGGGTACAAAATTTTTTATTGGAAATTTTTATTTCCTTCAGAATTTTATAGCTATGACTCCAATATGTTTTAGCTTCCAGTGTGGCTATTCCTTTTAAGAAGGATCTGGTCATTGTGATTCTTTTGCATGAGATGTGCTTTTCATTTAGGGGTTTTGTTATTATTATTATTGCTTCTCTCTCTCTCTCTCTCTCTGGGTGTGTGTGTGGGGCCGGGGGGAGGGGGGGTCCTTCTCTCTCTTCCTAGAAGTTTGTAGAATTTTCTCCAATGCTACAGTGACTTCAGATAAATTCTACATGGGTTACATCACTATGGATCTATTATCATTTATATTTTGGGATACTGTGAGCTTTTCAATCTGGGAACTCAGGTCTTTCCATTTAGGAACTTTTCTTGACATTATTTAGTGGGTTATATTCTATTACTCTCTTTGTTACTGTGCTTTCTGAATGCCTGATATTCAGATATTAGACCATGTAGGCTAGTTTTATTATTTTGTTTCCTATTTTTTTTTATATGTTTGCCATTTTGTTCTATTTTCTGAAGAGGTTTTTCAGTGTTCTCTTCTGGCCCTTTATTGGATTTTCTTCTTTAACATCAAGCTTTTCATTTTCAGAAGCCTTTTTATATTCTCAAAGTACTATTTTATGGCAGTTTGTTCTTCATGCAATGGGTGCTGGATCCTTTATAAAAACTTTCTTAGAGCATATTTTTTGGTTGAAGTGTTTTTCACTCACAATTTCTTCCAGAATGTTTTTTTCGTATTGCTTTTATCATTACAAGTCTACTTCAAACTTCTGCTAATCTTTGGTTGTCTGTTCCTGTGGACTAGAAGCTCTGAGCAGATGAGGAGGGCACATTGACTGTGAAGATCCAACTATATTTTCCAGAGAAGATCTTCCAATTTTCTGCCTGGATGCCAGTGTTCATAAACAGAATGGAGAAAGATGAAACTAGAAGTGGGGTCTCTGTTTTCCATAGACGTATTTCAACTAGACCCCATATTTTCACTTTGGCACCCTGCCTTCAATTATGCCTGGCTGCTCCTGGTCTATAGACCCTTTTCCCCCCTTTATGGATAATAAGCTTAGTTTCTTTCCTGGGTGAAGGAAGAGTGGTTGCTCCACAAGTATGGAGTAAGAAGAGAGAATCTAGGGATCTCATCCCTTCATAAACAGCATTCAGCCCTTCTTTCTTATAGGAAATACACACTTCTAGAAGTCCCTGAACCACCACCCTCTTCCCAATTTCAGAGCTTTTTGAGGATTTTATAGTTAAACCAGGTTGGTTCTTCCTTTCCCTACTGGTATCTGATAAGTCAGCTACTCTGTACCCTTTTCATTTTCCAGTTTCAGAAATTTCTGGGTGAGTTAACGGAGCTGAGCTGCTTCCATCCCAAGGAGGCAAAGCTTCTTTGAAGCAAGAGGTATGTCCACCCAGGGTCTTTCCTATTTCCCTTTAAGATCATACTCTTTGTATGCAGGGCCCCCAAATTCCCTCTCCAAGGAGTCCGCAGGACATGCCTGGGACCTGCCAGGTTTCCTCCTCCATCCATCCAGTAGGCTGAATCTCCAACGTGTACATCCTAGACGTGAGGAATGGTCGAGAGGGCTCTTGCAAGGGATGAGAATGGGGCTGGACGCATACTGCCATGCTCAAGTGTGTGCACCACTGCCCAAATTGCGCTCTCTGCAGTTATGTGGTAGGAATATACATTTATATGTTCAGTGTTGTCATTATGAGGGTATATTTGTCAAGGCAAGAGGATAAACTCTAACAGCTTGTTAGCTTGATTTATAACTTTTAAATATTTAAACATATGCCGTGACCTCTTACTCAGATTCTTACTCATGGGCCCCAGGTATTAAGGGTGGCATGCTCCCCATCTTTATAGATTTATGCCCCTTAAAAGTCACTGTAAGTCTTTAGAGGTGTTGCAGGAAGGAGCAACATTAGACATGTGTGTCCAACCCACCATCTTGAACAAAAAGTGCTTCCCTGCTTCTCTCCCTTCCTGAGGCATTTCTCTCATGCCTGATGCTCCCACACAGGCAATAGCTCCTCCTTCCTTTTTGGATCTTTCTTTTTTTTTGTCTTTCTCAGCATCAGTGCTTCTCATCAAAGAAGGAGATTCATAAGGAATATTTATTCCAGTGTGCTTTTGTACAAGAATTCTTCTACAACTCTCTCTCTTATACATATTTTCCCCCTCAGGTCAATTCAGTTTCTTAATGAAGTTTTTTAGATCTTCTCATTTATTTTCACTCTATTTTATCATCCTTCCTCATTCATCTTTGAGTCCCATAGAGTATTTAGCATAATTCCTTGCTCAGAGTAGAAACCTAATGAATATTTGTTTGCAACCGCACTGCACTGAATTGTAAGCTCTTAATAATCAATGCCAAGGGATGTTATTTTGAGATGTCACTGAATGCCTCCTCTTTGCTGATAGAAAACAAGGTGACACTGTAACCAGACTATTTAAGGCATGATTATATTTTCATGCTTCCTTGCAAAGGAGTGGTTAATTGTACTGATTGGTTGTTTCAGAATTGTGTGGGATAGTCTCCGAAGCACATAATCAAAAGAGCTGAAATTCTGCCTCTGTATGGACTTATGATTCCTGATGGTTAAGGACCACCCAAAAGAAAAATTTCTGAAGTTCTCCAAACGTAAACTTCTGCATATGTCCCTACTTATCACTACTCTGATTGAAGTGACATCAAGGCATACTGTATACCTCAGCCATGGGCTAGTGGGAACAGAAAAGAAGCAAGCACTGTGAAATGAAAAGGAACTGATTGTGTTGTAGGAATCAAGAGACCTCTAACAAGAGAAGAGAAGCCACAGCCAGCAACTAAGACACAGCCCCTAGAGGAACATAATGAACACAGGGAAGATTTCAACCAGCATTAAATCCTGCTGGGAAACAGCTCCCAGAAAGTATGACAATTGACATTGAGAAAGCCAACAGGACAGTGAATCCAGGTGGTCTCCTGTTTGAAGGGGACTGCCCCAGTGAGTGTCTGAGGACATGCCAATCGTTGTCTACCCTCCCAGAAGAATTAAAATATCTGAGAAAATTATTAGCTGGCCAGGCAAGCCTCAGGGTCAGGGCAAGATTTTGATCCCAGCAAGGAGATGTGGGGAGCTCATCATGAGTCCAGGATGGTGTCTGTCTTCGGTGACCTTTGCCCTGGTTTGTTGGCCATTTAAGATATCCCTATTCACAAGACCTCACTAAAGGCCATGTGTTTTGACTTCCCTCTCATTCTTGGTTGCCTAAAACAAGAGTAACAGCCCTAACTCCCCGCCTTTAAAAGTAAAGGAGATGTATTAATTTGGGCCAAACAAGAGACATTTGCTGTAGGAATTTTTATCATCGGGTAAAGTCAAATATAGAGATGAGTTGGCCAATCCTGTCTCTTAGAACCAAGGTTAAGTTTTCTGCAGAATAAGAAAAAAAAAAAAAACAACTGAATCCTCAGTCAAGAAATTCCAATTACAAAAAAATGAAAGTTTCATCTTATGGTTCCTACAAAACCAGGGACTTCTCATCAAGATGCCCAATGACCTTCATCCACTGTCTTTACTGGGCACACATTGCTATGGTTCTTCCAAATGCTAAGTTTTTCTGTTTTGGGGATTCAGGAGAATATTTCCCATGCTTTTCCCATACCATCAAAAAAAAGTTTAACTCAATCTAAGAGCAATTTAAAATATTGTGTTAGTAATGAGAAATCTGACTAGCTCTAGAAGAAAAAATATAAAATCAACATAAGCCAGATTTTAGGGGTCGAATTTGAAATTAATACAAACAAGCCAAAAAAAAAATAAAAACCAATCCTTTTAAACTAGAAGTTGGGTATTAGAAGCTGGCTTCTTTCAAAAAAAAAAAAAAAAAAGGCAACTTAAGCATAGCTTCCAGAAAGGCTCTAACGTCCTCTGTGTAATAGCGCCCTCTGGCTTTAGATTACTTAACAACGTATTTGGCTTTGAGCCTCAGGTTTTGTTGAAAGTCCATGACTGTGCTGGAAAGACAACCCAGGAATCCTCACATCTGAAACCCTGCTCATCTGTTTCTCCTGCATCTGCCTTCGCAAAGAAGAAGTATGACTCAAGCAATGCTTCGTCTTCTGTGTAAGAAAGGACTGTCAAAGAACAGTGCCAATAAGTCCTTGGGATCTTAGCAATGCCTTACTATTCTTTGGAAAGTACTCTCTTGAGACTTTAACGTGGAGCTGCCAGCATACACCAAGGAAAATGGTCTTCAGGTTGAGATATGGCCAACTAGAACAAATTGTGGGAAAGGAAGAGACCCATCCAAGACCATTAGCATAAATGATTATTGATCTGTCATTCATGAAGGAAGCTGTTGAGGCTTTCTTATTTCTTGTTTGTCTGTGCTTAATTTTAAGACTCCTAAAAGTGACCTCTAAAAAGAAAGAAAATATTCTTGGATCAAATGAAACAAAACCGTGCTTGTTTTCAAGACTTAATATGAATACAGTTAATCAAAGAGTTTCTGGATTATTCTTGGGGGTTTTAAATGGAAAGGGTCAGAAAAGTTCCCAAAGGCATCATTGGCTTTGGTTGTCCATAAGAGCTCAATTTGATCTTTTTGACCCTTCAGTCTGAGTCTTCCCATAGAGAAATCAGGCTCAGCAAGAATTAGATTATTCATCCCAATGGAGAGTAAGGAAACCATGTAGGTCCATGGAGAAGGGCTAAAAACTATCTTGCAAAAAACTCCAGCCAGAGCCCAAAGAGTCTTCTCCTTGCTTTGGAGAGGACAGGATGGTCTGGTATCAGTCTTTCCATGATACTCATTCCCTAGAAAGCATTATGTTTTTGTTTCCCTCAGGTGAATTCTTGCCTACCCTTAAATATCCAGTGTGGAGATGAACTACCACTATCTTGATAGATCTTTAGAATGAAGCCAATGTAGCTAAGGACAGTAAGTAAGCTTCATTGGTATATCTGAAATGCAGACTTTTTTTTTAAATCAGGCTTGTATATGGTTTGACTGGGTATGATATAATCAGGAAATGGTTTTTGTCTTTTCCTGCCAGTGTTTGGGGCAGACTCATCATTTTCCAGTCAATTGCAACCATTAAAAAACAGCCCTGTCTTCAGAAATTAATAAACGCAATCCAGACCATTCTAAATCAAAACTTTAACCTTGCATCCAATTAAAACTTCTTTCTTCACCAAGCTTGGGCTTGATTTCAGGTTTGGGAATCAGCATCTTGGGAGGGAGTCATTATCTGGCTCTCTCTCTTTGCAGTACCTCCTATTGCACCTCACTCTGCCCAGTGCCTGCTTCTGGGTTCTCCAAGCACAAGAGGAATGAAAGGCAAAAGATCAAAGGAATTTTTACTTAATTGGTGCTGTTTTCAGTGCTCTCTTGGCTCTTGAAGTGCCTCCATCATATAAATACTGGCTCTATTTTATGCGTAGCAGTTATGGGCATGTTGAAGACTACCTGGGGGACTAGCTGTGACACCATCCCCTAACCCAAACAATTTTTCCCCAGGCTGAAGCCCCATGACCCCATCAGGTCCTGCCTTGGCAGTATGCTTCTGAGATCCCCTTACTCTCACAGATAGCCTTCTTAGACAGCATCCTTTGAAGACAACTTGAGCCTTGATCCTTTTACACATTTACCTGATGCCTTGGGGATACATTCTTGTCCCTCAGAACTGCAAGTACAGCCTGCTCAGCCCCTGAACTTGCCCTTCTCTCCCTACTACTTTGAGTTTCCCCAGCCAACCTCTCATCTTTAGACTTCTTCAGGGGACACCTGTCAACCTTTCTAGAGAACTCTGTTCTTCTATAGGAAAGCTAATGAGTTTCTGAACCCCAGCTGGCATTCAGCCAGGGAATGTTGACATGGTCACCCCTTCTATCAGACAACACCAAAGTCTGTGAGAAGTTCTGGTAGTTTTATTGGGCTCTCTTCTTTTGGCTAATGAATGAGAACAACATTCTCTCTTCTCCTCTCCTCTCCTTTCCTTTCCTCTCATCTCCTCTCCTCTCTTTTCCTCTCCTATAGTCCCTTCTCTGAGGAGAAGACCCATAGCAGCTTTACTCCTGCAAACTCCCTTCAAAATAGTTCACCCAATAAATACCAACCTTCCCATTTATAAGAAAGAATTTGGGTGATAGGTACATGTGTCCAAAAAACATGCCTGGTTTTTCTTTGGTACGTTCTGGATAAATGCAGAATTATTTATTTCACCCATTGCCCCCAACTTTAAGGCTTTACCTGAAATCCCAGTGCAGAGAGAAAAAAAAAAAAAAAAAAAAAAAAAACCTCTCTTTTCATAGGCCATTCACACAGATTCTGCCTTTTGGTGCATGAAGTATACCTCTACCAGGATTAAAAAAAAAAGTCACAAGATGAGGTGACAGGGTGAGGTGTTTGCTTCAAACAGTCACACACACACACACCCCTTGCCATCTCTACTGCACTTCTCTTTGCCTAATGCCAAGGAGTCCTTAGCACTGACCCTCTGCTCAGAGTCCCATATCTAGCCCCAGCCCTATGTACTTTGACCCCTCTACAGGAGGTTGACTATCTTTTTCCCAAAGGAACACCAACCAAATTTTCAAGGGGCTTTCAGACAACTGGATGAGCCTTCAAGCCTTTACTTCCATAAAGCACTGAAGCATCAAATTAATGAAAACTGGTGACATACATGCAAAAAATTGAAAGTCCTTAACCAGCAGCATTTGCTAGCTCATTAAGCATGATATTTTGCCATTAACCCCAAAGAACATCATCAGAAGTAGTCAACCTAAGACATACCAAAAGATAAGAGATAAAATAGAACTTAGTGAATAGCACCTACTTTCATTTAACACCCTTGTGATCTACTGAGAGGGAAACATTCACTACCCCTTGTGTTGGTGTGCCATCAAGGAATGAAATCTAACTAAATATCACTCCCCAAAAGAGAAGTAGACGGTTAATCTGCTCCAGGAAAAAGCCACACAGAGCATCCTAAAGCCAAACACAGATTGTTTCCAGAAACTCTGTTACATTGCCCACGGGTAACATAGAGAATCTGATAGGAAAAACACAAATATGCACATGCTTGAATTTTTTCACACATCAAAACTATTGAAAGTACAGTGACAGTGGTATACCATAACCACAGTATAAGGCAAATCTGACCTTCTCTCCAAGTTCCCAGCACGGACAAAACAAGGGCACATATGAATTACAAACTGGGGTCCATTCTGAACTCTCAGACAAGTACTGGGGGCCATGAGAAGGATGTGGTGAGCAGGAGGTTGGAGGGGCGCAGGGCCTCATCTGGGCATGCCCCTATGTGAGACACATTCCAGACTGGGCCAGCTCCCTGGGATTGGTGTCAGAAAGGATGAGAAGCGACTGAGATGGCAGGACACTTGGGCTGTGCCCGCCATCACCCAGAGCCTCCAGGGAGGCCAGCTTTACCCTGTCTGACCACTGGATGCAAGCCATTCATACCCCAGCTCTGTTCATCAGCTCACCCAGGGACTCCCCTGGCCTCACTGTCCCCATGAGCTCCAGGATCTTGACCCCAAATACCTTTCCAGGCCACTCTTGTTCCCTGTGTTCCATGTGTCAATGTATTTTATACATATGGACTTTGTAAGAAAGGCTTGTGAAGGCTCAAATTTATGGTACCCAGTTTGGGTAGTCCAGTCAATTCCCCCTCACCATCCTATCCTCCTCCTCCTCCTCCTCGAGTGCTGCCAGAACTGGGACCGTTCCCATCTGAGAGTGTCACCTCTGACCCATCCACATCCTTTAAAATGCTGTTCCTTTCCCAGATCATTTCTAAGCTAAGTGGAGCTGATGTTCAAAATATTTAACAACTGGTATATGGTACGGGCACCAACCAATCAGAACGGATTCCAACGGTAAACAGCACAGGGGGGCTGATGGCTTTTCTTCTGTTGTTAGCCTTGGTGTTCTTCAAGAGCCCGGCGACTGTCTACAGTTAGAGCTAGCTAGACCCATCACCTCATTTAGAGCGGTAACAGCCTTGTCTCTGGGGAAACCAGAAGAGTCATGCCTGTATTTTTTGTTTTCTGGCTTTGAGGGTTGTCAGATCTTTTTTTTTTTTTTTTTTTTTCTGATATTTAGGTAACATCTCCCCACAAATAAATTTCTCTGTACCTAAAAATTTCAACAAGTGGTATTTTTCTGAAACAACCTCCCTCCCAAAGGACAAGCCCTTTCATGAACTGCTGGGAAGTTCTAAGGAGACCCATTACTCTGAACTAGGACTTCCTCTACATTCAGGGAATGAGGAAGAGCTACATTAGTCCTCATAAAGGGTCCTTTACCGCCCCAATGAGACTGTGCCAGCTGTTTTAGTCCTCTCCAAATAAGACAGACTGACTGGCCTCCGAAAGAGAAACCACATTAAATAAAGATTGCCAAATATAAATTCTATTTTAGCAGGCAAAGTAAGAAGTCATGATTAAGACACCAGCCATTTCCTGGAAATAAAAGCCCACCGGAGGTGTTTGGGAGCCCAAAGTATCATCAACACCAGCTGGCAATTAATCTCCAGGGAAAGCTCTTCTTCAGGCGTCTGTGTTACAGGCTAAATATGCCCTAAATATAACTTAAATATAGATGTGCTATCTATTCCTCACATACCCTGGGGCTGCCAGCATAAGACAGGGATCAACCCAGCAGCACTTGGCATCACAGGGTACCCAGTGAGAGAGCATACTGACTGTATTAGCTCATCAGTAGCCCACATCGGCTGAACTGGTCTGGACTCTGCATATTTAAAAAACGCTAATTTCTCTTCCTTCAAAAAAAATTCATGAATTTCTTAAGTGTTTTTTTTTTACTATTGAATTGGCATAGCAAAATATATTTTAAGTCGAAGCATTAATATTAGTTGCAAAACTGCAGTTATAATCCTCCCTGTTTTCACCATAATGTTTTTACCACTTTTGAAAGTTTTGGACTGAAATATATATATATATATATATATATATATATATATATATATACATATTTAGCCACAGTAGTCAAATAACCTAAAAGACCAAGGTCTGCCAATGGAGAGTAATTTATACTTAGAGTACAAGGTAAAATGGCCCTTATCAGAGGTCAAGGGCCTTTCTCAGTTAATTTAGCATTTTGTGGGCATCTCTGCCATGTGAGGCCAATATGGTCTGAAAGGAAAGCTTTTGGGTCAATTAAAAAATAAGAGTGAAAGAACAATCACATGACAGGAAGATCGGGCATGGTTTTGATTTCTTTAAAAATGCCCAAGTGCATAACCTGAGGCCAGTAAGGAAATGACCACACGGGGCAAGAAACAAGAATGAAGCCAACCACCTCTGGAGTCTCAGAACATAGAGAGAAATGCCATTTCATATGGCATTTTGTTTGAATCAATGGATCAAATGTTTTCAGACTTTATGAACCTGACACTGCTCCCAACAAGCTGTCCGTACCTCTATGCTCAGAAAACATACCCACAGTTTAAAAAAAAAAAATGCTCTGGCCCTGAGTTTCAAATCTCACCCTAAAGGTAGTTACTATTCTTAAAACTCTTTTCCCCAGAAGTTACTCGTGTAGGCCATGTATACAACATTGTGCTCTGAATATTGACATCTTCTTCTGGAAGAGATTTAACTTTGGCTTTGAGACATACCATGGGTAAAGCTATAACCAGGAGCACAGTGTGGATCAGAGACAGGCTAGAGCAAGCTGGGGTCCAGGGCCACATGCCCCTGAGAAGGGCGGGCATATAGAGGCCAATCAAAGAGCATTTAGAACTGGCAACTGGGATTCAAAGGCTTAGTTCTCTTAAGTCAAGGCTCTGGATCCAGATCTCAGACCACTGCCAGACTGTCACATGCATAAGGTACAGGCAGAAAAGGATTCCCTGAATGAGGTGCGTCTACAGGAATCTAGGTAAAAAAGCACACAATTGTGGATCCAAAGATAGCCTCCTGACGTCCACTGTCTCCAGGAGGGATCCGGAGCAGAGACGCGCAGCAAGAGTCAGGGACATCCTGGTGTCAGATGCACAGAGGATTTCCAAGTTTGATTGGGTAAACCCTGACAAGTCTTCCTTTTGTTACTGCTCAACTTTGTTGTCCATCTTTGCAACAACACTAAGCATACATTTGTGCATGACTGTTTAGAGATGGCCTAATTCTTCACCAGAAAAGCTCACAGTTTCCCAGAACATTAGCATCAATAATCTCTCAGTTCATCTGGACCCCTTCCCCAGTTGTCCATTTTCCCTGACACAGCTGGGTCTATCCAAGGCCAGTACCTCACCCTAGTCTAGCTCCAAACCAAGGCTGGCCTGAGGAAATAAATGGCTGAGTTGCTTCAGTCCTCCCCTCTTGCCCCTTCTGACTCCACCACCCATCTGGCAGGGCTTAGCTTTAAATTTCTTGCCTGTAGACTGACAGCGGATTGGGGCCTATCCATGATGTTAAACATACAGCCTTACACCTGGGATCCCCTTGGCTGTCATCTTGACCTCTAAACCCCAGGACTGATCCCTGAGCTCCCACACATCCCCTCAGGGAAGTCCACTGCATCTTATGTGTCCATTCCAATAACAGGGAAATCAGGGTTCTTGCGGCTACGGGTTCGCAAACCCAGATCTCTGTGTGCCCCACATCATAAAATTGGGTTTCTTCCCTGTACCCTGTGTTCTGAGGTCCCGTTCTGATTCTCCAGTCTAATTCTCCAGATTTGCTGTTCTTATTTTCCAATCCCCCAACTGACACAAGCCAAGGACCTAACCACTGCCAAGTCAGGGCAGTACAGCCCAGTAGCAGGTGCCCTCTGCCGGAAAGTGGATCTCCACTCCACTCCCCCAGCACTCTGTTGGGCCAGATCCAGATATAGAGCAGAAACCCTCTCTTTGGGACGCCTGTCCTGATTCTCCCCACCCCAGCAAGGTGAGGAGCTTTGCCCCAACATTACACAGCTTCCATGTAGTTTGTCTCTAGGATGGTGTTTTTGTATTCCATTGTCATTCTGCTTCAACTTGAGTGTCATGTCTAGTAGACCTCCTTATAGGATGGGATAAAATTTTAACCATTTTTATGTAGCCTTAGTGTAAATCTAGTGCCTAGCACAGAGAAGGAACAAAATACATGTCAATTGAAAGAACTTTGGATGGATGAATGAGAAAAATGAATGAGCTTTCTTAATAATAATAGCCAGTCTGTCTGGACCCTGAATTTCTACCTTCATGATGAGAATTTGCTGGGCCTCCCAGAAAAGCTCTGCCCACCTAACTGAAGCTCAAGTTATGGGAATCTGTTTCTGGGCTTAGTGCCCCAGAATCTACCCCACCCTCCTGGTGATGTTGGTGATTAAGATGTCCAGCACAACCTCAGCTCTTCTGATCACTCCCTGCTTTGATCATGTCTCCCAGAAAGCCAGTTGTCTGGTGGTGCTAACTAATTCTGACATGTAACACAGCACCCTTTTAAGTAGTGGTATAAATGGGTACCATTTTTGGAATGGCATTGACACGTGTTTCCTTAAATAATATTCCAATAGTAATGACTCTTGTTTCACAAACAACCAAAATTCACAGCCTGTGGAAGGGAAGAGAGGAAGATCAAGGAGGGGCATTTTATAATTTACCCCAATAGCAAGTGCCAAAAACCTCTTAAAATTTTTAATCATTGAACACCAACAACATGTAGGGAACTTGCATTTAACTGTCAGTGTAGACAGGCTTTGGAGTATTGTGTGTAGTTTGTCCCAGCGCCTCATGAGAGTAAACAGATAAATAATCAGGGAACTGAGATCAGAAGAACCCATTTCACTGGGAGGAGATTTGGAAGGGCACTAGAACCAGAGCAGTCTAACCTACAATGTTAGACTTTCCAAAACAGTCCTGATTTCAAATATTCAGTCCTGTTGTACAACCAAATAATATTTCAACACTTTCTCATCTAATCTGCATCTCCTGGATCATCTCTTACACACAGGAGTCCCTAGGTCTTGATTTGAGGGTTAAGGAGAAAATGGTACCCACTGATAGTTCCCAGTAGAGATATCCTCTAACTTTGGGCCTTTTATAGCTATAGCTGCACTCTCCACGTAAAGTCCTAGATAGTTCACTAGATAGTTCCTTGTTTCTCAGGAAAGGAAACTATGTACATGGTTCAATGAAATGACAATGAACAAATAGCATACGTGTGTGATATTTGCCCCAAAGACAGAGAGGGGTGGAATCTCTTAACTTAGCCTTGGATTTGATTTTCAGCCATTTGTTCTGCAGGAAAGAGTTAGATGGACAAAAATTATGTCTCCTCCCCAAGGCCCTGTTTGTCAATCCCACATCACAAAAGGACAATTGGGGGTTGCTGTTGATGTTGGCCCTTCCTGGTCAATACAGGGTAGTTTTCAGGCAGGAGTTATCACTGTCTCTAAGAACTGGACATCTTACTAAACTAAACCAAATCCTGTTCGGGTGGCAAATTAAACAGCCAGTTGCCCTGGGGGGAATGGGAAGAAAGGTAGGAGGACCTGACTTTTGAGTGGTAGGTTATGAAATAGTAGGAAAAGCAATGCTACTGCAGAGGAAGGCTGGCCATAGATGCAGAAGTGGACAAGGCCACAAAGAAGAAAAATAAAGCCAAAACTCCACAGCCCCTCACTTTACTCTCCTCTATATAGGCAGAGTGACCACTGCTGAGGCCCTGCCGGCAAGGTGCACATACGTTATGTCAGAAGACGTTTCAGCTCCCAGCCATGGGGTGTAGTGAGTGATGCAAGAGGCAGTATCCAGGCTGTGCAATCTGAGGCCTGAGGAAAGAGGGAGACCTCTTGCAGAAAGGGTCATAAAGACTGCTGTCTTGGAAAGTCCTATTTTCCTATTTGTCAAGGACTCGCCCAAGGTCATGTTGAACTGCAGTCTTGAGTCATCAGTTCCATGAAATTTCCCAAGTGGCCTATTCAATAAGCGGCACACTCACCACCAAGCCACCGGCCTCTCTGGGGGCAAAGGTAATAAATCCAACAGAAAACCTAACACAGGATTTGCAGGCTCCTCAGACATGGGCAGAGCTGGGAGCTGGGTGCACACTCCTCCAGCCCCTATACACCTCTTCCTCTCACTCACTTCCTCTCACTCACCCGCTCTCAATGCCAAGGGAAGAAAACAATTTCTATCTAAAAAAAACAACCAGAAGTTTCTACCACTTCTGCTTTCTGGGAAGTAGCGCGATCCATCTCCCCATAGACAGTTTTTCTGTTGAGATATCAGTTTGATGGGCCCTTGGGATGTGAGACATGAGCTGGTCTGGATGGGTGAGGATTAAGCCAAACAAAGCTAAATTACTTTGCTCAATAAAGCAACCAGAATCTTGGAGCTGTCTGCAGATGCCGCAGTGAAGGGCCTGGGATCTTGGAAGAAATGGGGAGGTAGTAAGGTTAGTTAGCAGCAATGGTGGGGGAGACCTAGGGAGAGAGGAGACCTATAAAAACAGCCCCGCAGCCCGGGATGGCTAATGAATCATGTCGCATACTAGTCCATGCGGTGCTAAAATCTCTCCCACTAACCCCAAGCCTTCCGGTACACAGAAAAGTAGCACTGTTTCATTCTGGGGTGACCGGGGCAAAAAAAAAAAAAAAAAAAAAAGAAGAAAAAAGTTAAAAGATACTAAGGAAAGTGAAAGAAAGAATGTGGCCAGATCAGGAAAAATGGAGAAAGGAAAGAACTAGAGAAACTCCAGGCTTACGGAAAACCCTTAGATGGGCTTGGGAAGGCACTAGACCCTGGAATGGGGGTGATGTGGTCACCAGAGGAGAGAATCCTTGACCTGGGAAGCAAGATGACCCAGGGCCTGAGTTACAAAGAAGCAGACTCAGGGTTGGCTCTCTCCCCACCTTGTCTCACCAGGACCTTCTCTCACCACATCACCTCTTCTGCCTCAGGGCAGCCAGTTATGCTGAAGCTTAGCCAGAGGGCTGCTCTGGTCACCCCATTTCTCCCAACCCAAGTTCACTTCCCTGGTGGGCACTAGCACTTGACCTCCTTTCCTTTCCTCACATCCTCCTTCTCTGGGGCACGTCCATCAGGATCCTGAGCTGGACTCTCCAGTCTCTTGGGAGAATATTCCCTCTTTGCCCTTCCTCCATCATTCCACAATGCCCCCATAACCAATCAGAACCGGAGCAGAAATCCCGGAGGGCTCGTCTCCACAGCTTTCCTGTTAACTGGAATTTGGTCATGAAGACATTGACACATTGTACCTTCCCCCAGACTTAGTAAATGGTGAAAACACAAAAGAAGGTCAATCATAAAATGTCTAACGACAATTTTCTTTTAGAGTTTGTGGGGAAACGTTACAGAAACTGTCATCTGTTTTAGTCATTCTAAAGCTCCATCCCAAATATTTGGCAGTGAGGCTGCTAGTGACTGCACAGGACCAACTGAGGCTGAAAGTCACCAATCCAAAGCCCTTTTTATTACTTTTTCACAGGAAATATATACTACTTTTATTTCTGAAGTCGTGATACATTTTTTCACTAGCCTACGTAGCTGATATATTCTGAATTAGTCCCCTAAGGTTGTCGTTATTTCTAAATATTCTGATCCACTTCTGCAGAGGAGATCCCACAAGATTCAGGGCAGAAAATATGGTAATAAGTGTCAGAAAAAACTGAAAGCCCAATGTTGCTATGCGTAAAATCTGATTTTTGTCTCCAGAATGTCCATTTGCTTCTCTCAACCCCACAGCACCGCATACTATTTTTACTTCCTTAGTCAGGACACAGAAGCAATATGAGAATGTGCAAAAAACACAAACTTTCTGGGGCCAGAAAGACTGGGACTTTGCCACTTACTAGCCGTGTCTACCTAGGACAAGCCCATAGATTTTTCTCTGGACATCGGTTTCTGCGTCTGTAAAATGGAAATAAGTTTTCTACCTGGCCAAGTTCTTACAAGAGTTCAATTATATAATTCATGTCAAAGAGCACAGCTGAGTGTGAAGCTGAGAGTGGGTCCTCAGTGAAAGTGACTGCCCACCACCTTTCTCCTTCCTTTCAGCTGTCCAGACTGCTTCCCTTTATCCTTTGACATGAGCATCATTTCTTAATTTGGGGGAGAGAGTGGGTAGGAATCAGCTTTGCTTTTCTCTTTTTGTGTCCACAATGTCACATTCACCTCCACCCTTGGATACCAGTGTAAGCAGATGACTCCAGACCTCCTTATCTTCTAGCAAATGGGAAGGTGTGGGTGTCAACACCCAGCAATACGTCCTATAACACTTGGGACTGCATGAGTTCTGATGTCAGTGGAGTTTCCTGGCTTCAAGCCACTGTGAGGCTTTGTCTGTCTCAGCTGAGCTGGATCAGTATCTCCTCCTGGGAGGAGAGTGAGTTCACCAAAATACCAAATCCTTTCTTTAATCATCTGGCAGTAAGCCTTCTGGTGGGCCGAGTGGGAACACAGCTTTAGACCTTTGTGCCACCTTGAGAAATTTAAGAGGTCGTGAAAACTGGGAGAGTGAAACTGTGTAAGTCAACCAATCACACAATGGAGGAATCCCGGACTGGGTTTGTCTTAGATGAACATGTCACAAATTAACATCAGAAAGGAAATGCTCTGTGCAGGGAGCGCAAGTAAGTCAAGTCTGCAACTATTAATTGAACACTGGCAAAATTTTCTTGGGCCCAGGTGGGTATGAAAATGAAACAAGTGTCCGTCCTTGTGGAGTTCCTATCTTTCCTAAGGCAGAAGCCTGGGAACCCAAGGGACGGCAGGAAGCTGGGAGGCTGGGGCTCCAGGCAGGGGCAAGGCCTAGGACAGGCTGCCAACTAGGCCCGGGAGCAAAGAGCTGACCCCAAAGATGATGGAGACCCACAGGGGAAAGCAGCAGCCAGAAGCACCACTTGCTGCTTTAGAAGCCGTGTGAAGATCAGGAACTCCGCTACTAGCCGTCAGGTTCACATTTTAGGGGAGTGGAGAACACATATCCGTAGTTGTTCTGCTCTGTAACACCAATCCCATGACCTTCAGAAAATAAGGGAGAGGCAATTTTTCTGACTCCTTTTAACCAGGAAGAGTCTCTGGAGGGAATAGAAGCATAGGTGTCCCCCACCTAAAGCTTTGAGTGGAGAGCATTCCAAATAATTTGGGTAAACTGACGTCTGGATGATTCAGATGACGCCCATGTTGTCAAAGTCAGCAGGTTAACCACGGTTAACCATCTGCCTGTACTTTGGTCCAATGTGAGTCCAGAAAACCCCACTTGAACAGCTCTTGCTCCAATGTGTTCAAGCAGTAGGGAAGGAGGTCTGGCCTTGCCCCCACCCCCGGAAGTACCGCTATTAGATGTGACGTTGGGGCGTCTCTGTACATCTCTAAGATCAGAAGAGTACACCAGAGAAATAGGAAGCTCTCTTTTATTCCCAACATTTATTATCTGTCTGCATTTGCATGGGGGAAGTACAGCTGGAGAGCGATTCACACTCACAGAAATAGTTATTGGAAAGTACTGTCCACTAAGAAAAGGGGTGAGGAGGAAGCAGTAAGGAGAGGACCCCAAGTGCTCTGCTAGAGGGGAAGGCCGCCAGCAGAGGCCTGGATACAGGAGGTAGGGAGCATCTTAAATGCAGATACTAATTTCTTACACCCACTGAATACTGGTGCTCACAAGAAGGGGAGAGTTTGAGGTCGTCAACACTTGGAAGACAGAAAAGAATTTCCCTCTCCCTAAACCCAAAGGGCCTCTAGTTTTCTTGACTGGGCCTCTGGATTCTTCTCTTCCTCCATTATCTATAGTGATTGTCTATGCTCTCAACATTAATTCCCTCCTCCCTCACTCCCTTAAGAGTACAGAGGCCCTAGCCATCCATCCATATAGGACAATCCATTCATCTTGTCAAGAGCTATTCCCCATCCTACCCATAGCAAGCAGCACCACAAGACTTGACAGCGTTGCCGGGGATGGGGGGGGGGGGTGGGGGATGGCCCTATGTTCCTGCTCTTATAAGGGAGCCTCTGCTAGTAAGGGTTTCCCAATTAACTGCCCCTATGCCCACCTTCCCCAAAGAAGGCAGAAATTCCTTATGGAAGTGTGTGGTCCTTGATAGGTTTGCGTCTGGCAGGACATATAGGTATGTTCTATATACAGGTTAGGTATGTTAGTCCATTACATTGGGCAGCTACTTTGCATAAGGACTCAGTACCAGGCACTACTGGGAACACTAGGAAATAAATAGCATGGCCCTGTTTATTAGAGTCTTACAGTTTAGCTCTGCAGATTTACACTGGGTTATGAAATACTCATGGGCAAATTTGCCCCTACACAAATTGTTTCCAAAGACACCAACAAAAATTTAAGAGGCATGTAAAATTATGTATGGCTTAAGTAACTACAAAGTAGTGTTGAGCATATATTATAGAAAATCAAGGAGAGAGAGGAGGGAAGGAGGGATAGGAGAAGAGGAGACTTTTGCTTCCAGCTCCATGTTTCTGAATCTGGTTTCTTTCTTCATCAGCTCACACTATTGCCATATTTTGTGCCTTATTCCCTTTCTGCCTGCCCACATGCATCCTATTACATTTTCATTGTGATTGGAGACTACAGTTGAAGCGAAGGGTACAAGTCTTTCTGAGGACAAAAGAGAGAAAACACGGAGATTCTAATTCATTTTGTGGCCAGCCATGGCCGGTTCAAAAGATGTAGAATCCATTCCCACCTTTATGACTTCAGTGTGATTTGTGAGGCTTTTCAGTGGCTTCTGTGAAAAGCAAAAGAAATATATTCTAAAGCTTTTTTTTTTTTGTCAACTTATGGGAAATCTGACTTGTACATGGAAAAAGGTTATTGCTTTTCTTGGGGATGTGTCCCTACACATAGGCATATAACCAAGTATGCACAGATAAACACGCCATCAAGCCTCTGAGGAATACCAGCCAAGAGACTCCCACTTGTGGCAGTAAGCTTCATGAGCTGGGAAGTCCAGAAGGCTGCATGACTGCATGGAGGACAGAATCTTGAGTAAGGATGGGTGGGATTTACAAGGGGAAGAAAAAAGAAGGAGGGTCCTATTGGAGGAGGAAGCCTGTTAAGGATTTCCCCAGACCCATAGGAGCTAGTCTCCCCGGTATGAATGGACCCATGAATTGCAAGATTATTGTAGGGAAGCATCATGAAATAAGAGCGGACAGGGGTGGGGTCATGATGTGCCAGGCCATGTACTTTGAAGTTCCTCCACTGGGAAGTTAGCAACCACATTCGTGTGTCCAGCTGGGGAGATTCATGATACCAGCTCTGCTTCTGGAAGGTTATCTGGCATATCCTAAAAGTCATAAAGTCACAAACTTTCAGATCACCTATATAAGCCATCGTCCAAAATAAACGCGGGCAACAAAAAAGGGCGGCTCATTTTTACAAACCGAGATAGAGAAGAACGAATGCTTTTTCTCCTCAGCTAGTTTGTCTCCCTACTCAGTATCAACTTACATAATTTAGGCTTTGCATATGCATCCATCAGGTACTTCAAGAAGCAGATGGAAAGCAGATGGAGGTTGAGACATCTGAGAATCTTGGTAACGAGAACGTCTGAAGCCCCAAATCATTTCCAAAAATGATAGATGGAGTCAAGTGTATGCAACTTTACATGTGTAGTCATAACAAGTTACAAAAACAAGAAACCAAATTGCCATTCAGTCATATGATTTCCCAGGAGAAATGAATTTAGTGAAATGCAATGCTCCTGGGACTAAGAGGCTTTTTTTCTCTTCTTGTTCCTCATTTTAATTAGACTCATACCTATTGTTATCCCCTTTTCTTGGAGAAATCTAAACTGCATAGGGTGCAGCCATTAAACATCATAGCAAAGGGTATTTATTAATGTGAGAAAATGTAATGCATTGCTAAATGCAAAGGCAGGCAAAGTATGTTACCATGGTAACATTTTTATTAAAACAATATAGGGGCACCTGGGTGGCTCAGTCAGTTAAGCATCTGACTTTGGCTCAAGTCATAATCTCACAGTTGGTGGGTTCAAGCCCCACGTCAGGCTCTGTGCTGACAGCTCAGAGCCCGCTTCAGATTCTATGTCTCTCTGCCCCTTGCCCGCTTGTGCTCTGTCTCTCTCTCTCAAAAAAAAAACATTAACAAAAAAATTTTTTAAAACAATATAAATATTATATGCGTTATATGTATTTGTAGATAAATCTGGGAGAGGGAGAAGCTAAATATAAACTAAAATATATTATTTTTGCACAGACATGACTGCAGGTGTTTTGTTACTTTTCTTCCCCCTGATGCTACTCAAATTTAATATTGAGCATGTGTTTTTAAACTAATAAAGAACTGTTCTTTCTTGAAATTGTGTAAGTATGTGTGATAAGACCTGAGGATTATAATTTTGATTTGTGGAGATTCCTCAGTCTTTTGCCCTTCTCTTTGTAAGCAATTTGACAATAGAGAGAGATAAAAGAAGTCCCTCATTGATTTAAACCTGTTACCAGTCCCCCATTACTGCCAGTGTGGGCATTTGAGGGAACATGTCTCTGAGAGACAAAGAATCCAGGTATATTTGCACGTAATTCAACTCATCAACCTGGAGTGGAGAGGGGAGTGATGGATGCCCATGAAATGAACATGGATGTTTCAAAAGGATGACAAATGATCATTCAAAATACTCAATCCAAGGTTTTAGTATGTGTTCACATACCCCCAAACACTTAGTCACTAACAAGGACTATCTGAGTTTATGGCCACCAAAGTGATGTGGGTTTCATTTAAGAGATGGATCACCGTGTCCTCACCTTCTGAATCATAAGCGTCACAATCAGTGCATCTCACCACATTACAGTGCAGTACAGAAGAGAAAGGCTTCTTGCTGAAAGACTGTTCTAGTTCCATCCCAGGTCATCACTTACCCAAGCCTCAGGAGGAGACCACAGACAGATAATGTCCTGCCTATAGCCAGAATGCCACAAAACACACTAATGTTATTTCTCTTAATAGTTTCCCGACACTGCTGTCCAAAATGAATGTGCTAATATGTAATTAATAAGAGTTATCAAAACAGGTTTCTCCTTCATATCCTGAAAACCCATTGGTAATTACCATTCTTAGGCTGCATTTGGCATCTATAAATCTTAGGATGGAAGCCAGAGCTGTCATATATTTTTTCTACCTACATGTTTTTCTTTTCTCAGAATGGAGTGACATCCAAGCACTTCACAAGACATTGGCAGCAAGATGGCAGACTGGGACACCAAGCAGATGGGACAAATTCCCATAATTCCAGTACCTCCAAGAGGGCTTTCTGTTGTCCTTCAACAGATTTCCAATGGTCCCCATTTCTCTCCCTCTCTGAACTAAAAAACAAAAACAAAAACCAAAGACCAACAGCCTCTGAAGCAGACTAACTCTGGCAGTCATGAATCAGACAGGGTGAAAGAAAAAAAATGCTATCTGGGCCAATGGGTTTCTAACATGCCATCTCAGTCAGCACTTTCTGTGCTTTAACATGTGTATGAATCACCTGAGTATATATTCATAAAATGCATATTCTTAGGTCTGGGCTGGGGTTAGGATTTGGGATTTCTAAGGAACTCCTACACAATGTCCCCAACGTGACTGGACCATGGTCTATATTTTGGATAGCAAGAACCTTGACCATTCTGGCCTTGGCATCTTCTGGGTCCTATTGATTGAAAAAACTCACTAAAATCAATTTTGCCTGATGGTGGTCCAACGTAAGCAAAATTTAACGTGGTGGTAAAGAGCTCACCCCTGACCAGAGTATATTATGAAGGAATTCCAGTACTTTCATGCCCTGAATATTCAGCAAAATGTGGAAGGAAAAGGGAAGAGAGCACAAGAGAGACAGGAAGTGACATATAGTAGAGGGCATATCCCAGGTCCTTCCAGAAGCTAAAAGGGCTAAAAAAAAAAAAAATTAGATTCCATATTCTCACCATATTGAAACCAAAAGAAAACCAGGTTCCAAAACCACTCCAGAAACAGAACCAGAACAAAACTAAAACAGAGCCATTGATTTTTTCAAACTACTTTCTCTTGGAATCCAAAATGTTGGGGAAAAGAGGAAGGGTTTTCAGGAGGAGAAAAGGAGATTATATTGCCAATGCCTCTGTAGTTGATTAATGCCTGCTGAAGGCATTAGGAAACCAGTAACTAGACTCTCTCTGCATTCAACACTAAAAATGCAATTATAAACCACAGGGCAGATTCATTCAACAGGTCACAGTAACAAGACTCCTTTGTTCCTAATTTCTAGTGTTATATGATTACAGGACATACATGAATTAAGGATGCCTAGGGAGGATACATTTACTTCCTTTCTAATGAAGTATTTGCACCTACTCTTGAACCTATCAAAGATGCCCATTCCTTTGTAATATCTACTTAAATAAAATGGATAAAAGTATACAGGTATGCTCAGATACCCCTACACCATAGCTCATCAAGGTTACAAGAGATCATACCCCACACTCTCAGACCACAGTGGACACTGAGGCCCACATGACTTGTCCTTCCAGTTGAGGGAGCATTCCACTATACCAGAAAGGGAAAGTTATTTATGGAAGAATCACAGAAGCTCCATGGTGTCTGAATTTGGATTCCACTTGGCCCAAATTCAGAACTCATTTACAATTCCTCTGCCTTCTCAATTTGCAAGCTTTGGGGAAAGAGCAAACGGCCAAAAGGGGAAATTTTAGCAAAAACATATACTTCCTCTGCAGTGACTGCTTACAGGAAACAGCAGATTCCCTGAAAAAAGTGCAGAACCTGAGAATCCAGCAACGAATCACAGTCCCAGCGACAGGATGGGGGTCAAACCACACAACAACAACTCTATGACAGGTAAGAAGCCAACTTCTGTCACCTACGTGAAAGATTGTGCTTGCCCTTGAAGGATATTCTTTCTGTTGTCCCAGACAACAATAGCCAGAAGCAAAATCTTGGACCTGCCCAGCTGGACAAGAACCTAAGAATTAAGATAAAGGAAAATATCCTCACATATGAAAAGTCTGTAAACTTCCTGTAATTGTCAGGGTGACCTTTTTTAAAAGTTACTCAGTGTTATAAAAGGAAGAGAAGAGAGAAAGACAAAGGGACTCATACTCAGAATCCCTAAATGCAAGGGGGAAAGGAAAGTGTTTTGAACGCCCTTGCCCCCCACTACCAAAGATTTCTTGGACAAGTGGATTTCTCCATTAAGGTGCAGACAAGTGTGGTTATGGTACTGGCTTGAACAATAAGCAAGCTTAATAAAGGTATGCTGGAAAAGCCTGAATTCTATCCCTCCCACAGCCAGACCCTCTGTGTGGGCCTTGCCAACCCCTAAAATGTTTGAAATGTTTGAAATGTTAAATCCCAAGTTCTGGCCGCCATCTCCCACTGTCCATCCAACTCTTAATTCTTCCCTGGCCTATACCAGCTCTTCAGTCTCATTGACCCTGTACTCCTCTTCTTCCCTCCCAGCCACACCTCTCTCGGTGGCTTCTCTTCCTATTCTGGAAAGACTCATAGTGAGATTCACAGTGAATCCTTCCCAACCCCTCCTGACATCCTCAATGCCCTAGCCCCTTCTTATCTTCCAGCCCCACCACTGTCCTATATCCAACCTTGGACCAATCCAAACATTCTCCCCATCTTTGCTTCCTACCCCTGTGCTGTTGAGCACTGCTTGAGAAAGTCACCATCCAGGATCTGCAGCTTCTCTTGGGATCTCAGTGTCCCAGGCAACCTTTTCATATCCCACCACAGCTATTCCAAACCCTCATCACTTTTACCAAATCCCCATCACATCCCCAGCTTCCTGCCCTCAGCAGGCATTCTGTCTTCCTACTTCAGAGAAGGAAAGTAAAGCCCTCAAAAGTGTCCGGCAAGATTCCCTGCACCTATGAAAGTATCCAAATCCGCATCCACCCTCACTCCATTTCCTTCAAGGAATGTAATCTATCCTCATGTTTGAGGCTAGCTCACCACCAAAGCTCTCCACATCCAGCCTCTCTCCCCTCTTTCTGACCCGAGACCCTGCCTCTCCCCAGAGCTTCCTCTCTCCTGGTATTCTCAAACTCTCTCAACAGGTATCCTCTGTACAGCTTTAAACTGTGCCCAGTGCTGCTATCCACACTTGTGGAAAAAGCAAAGTTCCCACTGGTCTTCCACCTTCCCATGCAACTGCTTCATCTTCTCCACCAAGTTTGCCAAAGAAATCGCCTCTGCTTACCCCTTTAACTGCCCCTTTTAGCTCACTGCAACCAAGCCCCTCTCTCCTCTACCACTGAAAATGTTCTGGCAAAGGTTACAGGTCACCTTCTAAATGACAAGCCCAGGCTCAGTGGACACTTTTCAGACCTTACACGAATGCTTTATTTACTACTTCTTTCTCAAAAATCTCCCACCCTGTTCTAGCCCACGCTCTGGTTTCTGCGTCTCTCCCCCTACCCCTACTTTACTAACTCCTGCTGGTTTTGCTTCTTCCTTTGGTGTGACTTAAGGTTCTAGTCTTCTTGCTCCTCATGCTTGGGTAGAAGGCTCTTACCCATTCTCATGGCCTTATCTCATGGATGGACAAATGGACCCAGAGCAACCAATCCTTTTCTAGCCATCTCTGGATCCAAGTTTTCTGAAGAATGCACAGGTATTTCATTGCCTGACTGATCCTTTCCCACAACTTCCAAGTCACAAGGAGGGAACCACTAAGTCTCAAGAGGTTAGGAAGGTTGAAGACGTAAGAGAGGAGGAAAGAACGGGAAAATCAGGAAAGAACAGGATTGTTGAGGGCACAAGTGCAAGGCTTAGCTTTGGAAATAAGCCATTCTTCTAGGAAGAAAACCTATATTTATTGAGTGCCTACAGGTGCCAACAAGTATGAAGGATTTGCATATAATAGCTCCATTTAAGCTCACAGTAATCTTGTGAGACAAGGATTATCATTCCCATTTTCCAGAAGAGGAAATACATGCCAAACAAGATTAATTTGCCTAAGGTCACAAAGCTAGTAAGTGCCAAAGTCAAGACTGAAACCCAAACCAGCTCACTCCAAAGACCTTGTACCTAAGTCATGAGAGAAATAAACTCAAGTAGAGAAGAGAAATGGCAAGGTGGAAAGAAGGGAAAAGGAGAGATCTGACCAACTTCTGATTATGAATATGATTAGGAAAAAATGTCACAAAATCTAACTCAGAAGCTTGGTAGAATATTGCCCAATGCCTTCCCATCACCCAATCTCCTGTTCTCCATAAAACCTAATAGTCATGTGGATTCATAGTATTTCCCTTCCCACTGCTGTTTGTGGGGGTCTTTTAAGGTACGTGTTAAATCTCATTTGTGACTTTTTATTACTTTATTGAATTTTGAGGGAAGTCTAAATAGGGAGATTCTTTGTGCCCCTGTTTGGTGACTTTTGACTGTCTTTCCTCTTCCCTCACCTTCCCTCCCCCACCACTTATGGCAATGAGGGCATTTTGTACCCCCACTCTTGCTTTGGGTCTTGGCACTCTGGGCATTCAGCACTCACAACAGATACTTTCTGGGCTCTTGGATGTATTTTCTTAAGGCTTAATCTTGGTCACTACCTTTCACCTCATCGTTGACTTTTTAAAATTTTAACAATTTCTAGAATTTGATTGAGTTCTTGTGGGAGTAGTAGGGGAAGATGGAGTAAGAAATCCATATATTTATTTCCTTGGCTTTTTCTCTAAACGTAGTACTACTATTTCCTATCAGCCAAGAGAGTGATCTCTTTGTTTTGCTTAGCTTTGGAAATGGATTGTGAAAACCAGCAAGAGCTACATTGGACAGGTCAGAGATGCTTTGTGGGTATATGAGGTATGTGCATGGTTTGAGGGTGGGCTGAGAGCATGGTCTCTGAGGGAATAACCATTGAAAACCACTTCTCCAAGGTGACCTTCTTTTGGGGCTGTTGAAAACTAAGGATAGCGGTACTCTCTTGAAAATGATTCTGACCAATCACATCAAAAGCATGAGGTTAGTCCAACTACTAAAAGCTGACTTCTAAATTTAGCCTCAGTTAGCTATTCAGTAAACACCTCTGCAGTACAGAAATAGATCAAAAAAATATTTACCTAAAGAACACTAGATTGACGTCCTACTGTTTTTTTGCCTAATAGATGCATGTAACTAGACCTCAAGATTTGGATGATCTACATGGGTCCTTGTATCCCTCCAGGCCCTGTTCAGCCACAAATTGGCTGGGAAATCCACCTTTGTGCCAATTCCTCAAAGTAACTTTCTCCTCACGCTTGTATTACAGAGAGGGCTACCTGTTCCCTTTCTGTTCCTTTTCTGTTCCCCTAGAAAACTTCTGACCCCAAGTCAATGTGAAATTCATACTGAAGAGTGGAGCAAGCCTCATAAAAACTATGTGGAGAAGGGGGGAAATGATGAACATTGGAGAAAATAGATCTTAGCCTCAGGTTTTAAAGTGCCTTCAGACACACACGGAGAGAAGCCAGTGCTGTGTCTCTGAAGGGATGCAAGTGTTGAGAGGCTTTGACAGGCCAAAGGACAGTTTAACTGAATGGAACTTTCAAGAAGTCAAAGTGCCACTGCAATCTGGGGGGAGGAGTCTTGTGGGGGAGGGGCTTTAGACTTTGCTTTCACATTCCAATGAACACCTGACTCTTTTTCCATAGTCACTCCTCTTTTTTTATTTATCTCCTACTTGATTATAAGCCACTTAATTTATCTCAGTGCCCCAGCCAAGCCTGGCACATAGTAGGCAATGAATAGTAGGGGAAGGAGGGAAGGTAAGAAGGAAGGAAGGAAGGAAGGAAGGAAGGAAGGAAGGAAGGAATGGAAGGACAGAGGGAAGGAGAATAAGACAATTGGAAAACCTACATACAGACACAAATGAAACAATTTTAAATGAGCAGAAGACCTGTCTCAAGTAGATAACTGAAAGACCCGAAAATTTAGTGGAATTTCTGAAAAATTCAGTGGGCTCAGTTCAATGGAGAAGAGGTTCAGAATGTCTCTAGTGGCCAAGACAAAAAGGGAAATCCAGAGAACAGTGTGCCCTATTCTTTATTCCCCTGAGTGCCAGGGCCAGAAGTTAGAGCAAAGCCTGGCAAACAGGTGTTCCCTAAAAATATCCTGAATGAATGTGAAGCTCATCTCTAAGGCCCTTTCTAGCTCTGACATAATGAGACTCTGCTTTTTAAGATCTGTTGTGGCTGGCAAATCCCTATGACGACCCCATTCTTGGGCCTGGCAAACAAACAGGTGTAAAATTGCAAGTTGAGGATAGAAGTAGAAGGGAAAGTTGGACCTTGGGGAGCAGCCTCACTGTTCCAGCATGGCAGCCGGGGCGGTGGGGGACGGGGTGGGGGTGTGGGGGCGGGGGACGGGGCAGCGGGGGAGGGTGGGTGTGGGGGGGCGGGGTGGGGCAGGTCCCTGTATTGCTAACCAAACCAATGTTGTCTCCAAGAAAGACCAACCTGTTAATTGATGGCAGTAAACACTGTGTTGAGAGAAGAGCCAAGATTGAGAGTCTGCCTCTTGATTACCTATTTGATTGATGGCTTATACCACAAAACTCTGATCCGCATTTCCCCCATATTGGGGCCCTCCATAACCTAATTCTGTGAGGAGGAGGGCTAATTCCCAGCTTGAGGCTTATTTCCATTCTTTACTCTCTTCTGTTTTTACCAACAAAGGAGTTCAGCCTAGCTGGCCTCATCTAAGGATGAATGATTTCAGGAAACTTCAGGAAAAGGCACAGGCCTTTACTAGAAGGCACACAGGCCATAGTAGGAAGAATTACTAATGCATTTTTGCCTGCATTTATTAATGGGCAGTTAATGTGGAAGGAAAGGAGGTGGGGGTGGGGAGAGGGAGGGAAGGGGGAAGTGGGAAGGGAAACAGGGAAGAATGGAGAGAGGGAGGCAGGAAGAAAGGACAGTAGCAAGGTAGAAGTGAAGGAAGGGATAAGGCAAGCTGACAGGCCACAAACAACCCCCCCCCCGCCCCGCCCCCAACCTGGTGGGATATTTGTGCTATTCCTCAGGCACTTCCGGCTGCCCAGAAACAAAGGAAAGGGGGGAAACAAAGGGTTAACTGATAGAGATCCTCGTCCTGCAGGACCCAAGTTTCCATCATCCCCCCATAGTGACGTGGGGAACAAAGGCAAGAAGGAAAAGGCAGATAGAATTAAATTTCCTTATAACTTGCACACAGCCCATTGCCAAATACTTGAGGCAGGCAGAGTAAAACCTTTCTCCAGAAACTCCCTGCTGTCTTAATGCTAATGTTTCGCTAGAGGGAAAAACAACCATAGCTTGACAATAGCTAGGCCTCAGGTAGCCTCCCGGAGTCTTCTTTAGCATATGAAAGTCTCACTAGAAACTTCCCCCGGACTTTCCCTCCCCCATCTCCATGGTATATAACCAGTCTCTCCTCAGGGTCCCAGGACAGCTCTTCTGTCCACGGGTCCTGTCCCTGTGACTTCAATAAAATCACCTTTTTGCACAGAAGACGTCTTCAAGAATTCTTTCTCTGCCATTGGCTCTGGACCCCACGAACCCCACTATCACCCGAAAATCTTCATCAGGAGGGAAGGAGGAAGTGAAGGAAGGGGTGGGGGGAGGGCAGGGAATATATGCAGATACAGATCAAATAACTGAAAGGGACAGCAGCTCCAGTCTCAAGTTCACAGCTGAAACAAAACAAAAAAAACAAAAAACAAAAAAAAGCAAAAACAAAAACAAAACAAAAAAAATAAAAACAAAAACAGAAAATGTTGTTGAATTCGTTTCTGAGAAAGAAGACACTGAATCAAAGTTCTAAATAACCTGGGTTGGGTCTCGCTGCTGCTATTTCCTACCAAAGTGAAGAAGTCCCTTTAACCAGATGGGCAGATGTGTGAACCCTTGCTTTTCCTACCTGAAAGCATTGGATGCATTCTATAGGTCCACTGCGCTATTCCCTCATGTGGGTTCATGTTCCTTGACAAAGTGGTCATCGAACCTTCCTCTGAGGTCTACCCCTTCCTCACAGACCCTCAGTACTCTCCCACAGCCTGGAGGATAAAGTCCAAGGCCCTCCACGTGGTATTTGAGGCCATCACAGCCTGCCTCCCTCCACACCGCCATCTTGGTCTCTTCATTCTTTTAAAAAAAAAAAAAAAATATATATATATATATATATATGTTTATTTATTTTTGACAGAGAGATAAAGCACAAGCAGAGGCAGAGAGAGAGGGAGACACAGAATCCAAAGCAGGCTCTGGGCTCTGAGCTGTCAGCACAGAGCCTGTCGCAGGGCTCAAACCCACGAACTCTGAGATCATGTCCTGAGCCGAAGTTGATGCTTAGCGGACTGAGCCACCCAGGCGCCCCAGTCTCTCCATTATAACAGCACCCACACGGCTCGTCCCAACCTGTACATCTCTGCGCTTTTGCTGACAATTCTGCTCTGTTTAGAACCCTCACCTATGCCCCTCCCCAGGCCAACTGCTACTTGGCCTCTTCCTGAAGCCTGCCTGCCTGGACCCCTGCCTGCTCGTCTCCTCCACTACGTGGCAGCTGGGACCCCTTTCCAGGGGCACACCTCTGTTATTGCACTGATCACATTCTATGACATTTATCGACGTCATGGATTTCACCCTTGACAAGATGGTGAGGTCCCCTGGGCAGATCCATCACCGGATCCCCGCCTTTGCCCCGCACACAGTAGGCATTCAATAAATGTTGGGTGAAGGGATGAGTGAATGATCGTCTTCTCTCCACACTTGAACCCCAGATGGAAAAGAAGATGGAAAACAAAGTTTGAAGCCACTCTTGTTTGTTAATCCCTCCCTCCGGCCTCTTAGTAGGTGCATATTCTGTGCCTTTTTCTCCTAGGACCCTCACCTGTTTCTTATTCCCCTTTGTCACTTTAATGGCATGCCAGCTCCTGTGTGCTGGAAGCCTGGCAATAAATAGCGCTACGAGAAGAAAGTGTCAACTCCTAGAGATGGCCTGAGTTAGCTGGGGACATTGGGAGGCATGCGGCTGTCCCTGCAATCTATTCCTAGGAACTCAAGCGTGTTGGGAGACAGCAATGTCTGTTTCAAGTAAACCGGGGAGGGCCTGACACCCAAGTGTGGGTGCCACAACAGGCATGTTGGGCCGCATTCTGGACCCCTCCCCACTCACGCTGGAGATGCGCAGGTGGCAGCTGGAAGGCTATCTCCCAGGATTACTGTGAAGAGGATCTGGGCCCTGTGCGGAAGGTTGGAATAAGTGCCTTCCACAGTCTCTACCCCTCCACGGGCAGCTCTCCAGCTCTGAGTGCGTTTGGGGGAAACCGCAGGAATCTCTGACTAGGGCTGTGCTTCGGCCCCACTGTTTCGTTCCTTCCCCTGCCCTCCCAGTAGGAGCACTGGAAAGACGTTTGCTCTGCACACCCCTTCTCCGAGTCCTAGAGGAGGGTGGGCATCCTCCTCCCCCATGTTCTTGCAAGGTCCAGCCTCTGAAAAGGAAGTGAAAACTGACCAGAGAAGGATAGTCACCATAACGTAAAAGAATGAACATATGCACCCCCCGGGCCCTGCCAGTATATACACACAGCATATGTGACTCCCACTACTCAAGGCAGTGTGGACTGCAGCAGGCTTGATGGCGATGTTTTCAGTGCCTTTGGCACAAGCACCACCCAGGACCTTCTCTTGGATGTGCACAGTGAAGCGCCAGTAGCCCGGGACCTTCTGGCATCTTCCATGGCCTGCCTGCCAGTCCGATTGTTGGCAGCAGCCCAGAGCACTCACACAGCCCAGCAGCTCAAGAGGGAAATGATGAGCACTGCATGAGAGAGTCACTCTCAGAGACTCAGGATGGTCTGAGAGGAACTCCAGGGACTCGAGGGGAGGGCAGCTGCAGGCAGAACCTGAGAAATACTGCCCGTGGCTCTTGATGCAATTCTCACCCTTGGCTACAACCCCCCCCCCCCAACCACCGCCCGTGTGAGGGTGTTATGCCCAGAATTCGTGATCCCCAAAGACCACTAGGGAGCCGAGTCCGATGCAAAAGCAAAAGAGCCTTTATTCGAGCAAGCTCGAGCTCAATCCCCTACCTGCACCAACGCAGCGGTGAGATACCAGGGAGAGAGAGCGAGTTTCAAAAGCACAAAGGTTTTATTGGGGTCTAGGGGCAGTTGGTGAGGTAATGGCTGTGGCCTCAGCCGATTGGCTGGGGAAGGGTCGGAGTCCTGTTATGCAGGTCGCTGGGCATGTTTTGATCAGGAAGTTCGAACGGGTGAGCGGGAAGTTACTCAAGGGGAGGAGGCGCGGTCTGAGATTTCTGCGATTTTCCCGGAAAAGGGGTCATGTCGGGGACATAGTCACTCAAGGTGGAGGACACAGAACAAGATGGAGTCGGCTGGCATAGGCCCTCCCTTTCAAGGGAGGGTCTCCCTGGGGAGTTTTGCTGCATTCAGAACAACTGGACTAAGATGCCTCCTAGGGAAGAGTTTGGGAGTGAAGGGGGCGACAGTCTGGATGCAGGAAGACATCCTAGCAGGTGGGGCTGGCAGCAGCAGCTGCCCTCCAGATGCCGGCTCTGCGTGGAGCCTCCCGGTGGGCGAGCAGAGCAGACAGAAACTGGCTGCTCGGTGGCAGAGAAAGCAGAAGACAGGAAGAGGCAAACCGCTTCTTGTCCCCACTGTCTATGCCTGGCCCGGACGGTTTGCCTGGCGCACAAGGACCCGGGATACGGGGCTGCTGGGCATGCAGTGCAGCCCTGGTGAGGTCGAGGAGGGGGGTGCAGCTTCTGTGTACCACAGGGCAGTCCGAGGCCACGTCCTTGCTTGTCACAGCCTCGCCTGGAGAAGGGTGCAGGCTCTACTTGAGTCTGGAGTCCCGTCCCCTCTCTTGCCCATTTCTCGGCATCATACCACCACCACCCACCCTCCCAGACCCCATGTGGCCAATGGGATGCAGCTTTTCAACAAACAAAACTGTATGCTTTTGCAGAGCTCAGAAACTGAACTCCAAAGCACATAAATGCTAGTCGTATCCCCCCCAACCGAAGGTTCCCCCAATACCAGCCCTCTTGGCCTCCTAAAGCCAGAGGGAAGTGGGCTCTTCTGATGTGAAATGATGTCTAAATGCAAGATGCATTTTTGAATGGAATCATACGTGACTTCAAAGGGCCCATGTGAAACATAGGATGTGCATAGATGCAAAAGCATCACCTGCAGCCAAACCCTCCCAAACTGCAGGAGGAAATTCTTGCCGAAGGCCACTTACCTGGCACACTGGAGGCGAATCACGGACCTTGGACCGACTGTGGGGAGACGGGGAGGAATGGCCAGTCACCTTCATTTTATCTCTCCGGGAGCCATATCTGGTGAAGAGAAACCATCCAGGATGAGGACGGCAGGTGTGGCCTAGGGGAAGGATTCCACATGTCCCTGTAACAATTAAGCCCACCCGAGTCCCTCCAACAGACCACTGTCCTTGGCTGCTTCAAACAGGATGGGACTCAGGGAACAAGAGAGGGAGACAGAAAAAGAGGAAGGTGAAGCCACTACCTTGTCTTTTCCATGGCACACTTGCCCCTGGACAGCCTGACATGTTTTCTGATAAGCAGAGAACTTTCTGACTTTTCCTACTGATGTTACTGACAGCCTGTAACCAGAGCTCCGACTTATCTTCTCACCTGAGCTGGATGGGGCTGGGGGCTGGGGGCTGGGGAGTGCTGTTGACATTCAGGTACAGTCATTACAAGGCATCGCTGTTGCTTGAGTCTGGCCAAAACCAGTGCTTTCGCTGAGACCACAGGATAAGGAGGGCTTTGGAGGGGGTCTCAATGGCAGATGGTTGCTCCTTTGTAACGGAAGGGGAGGAAGAGTCCCCTACCCCTGGGAGTTGGTATCCTGCCTTGAGAAACTCATCCAAGTGACTCTGGAGAGAGGGGAGTTTTGCGGGGCCTACCTGGTGCCATTGAGGACAAAGCAGTGGCATCTGCTGGAGCCCCTCCCCCCTCTACTCTGGTGTGGTTTTCATGTTGGGATTAGAAGCTTCATGGCAGAGAAGCGCCAGTGAGAAGAATGTGGGATCTGGAGCTGAGCACACGTTTATTTTCTGTCCCTGCCTTTTGACCCTCTGGCTGGAGCTGGCAGTGGGTGTGACCTTAAGGGCATCCCTCCAGGTGTCTGGCCCCTCAGGCACCCACTTAAGCCAACGTGATTTGCACCTTTGTTGTGCTAAACAAGGGAGACTCTCCAGCTTAACCTTCTGGATGGGTCTGAAAAGCCAGTTACTGTTGAAAGGCTCTTCAGTTTCTTTGAGAGTTAAAACATAAATAGGAGGAAAATAAATTTGAAAGGGGGAAACATACTCTCTGAAGACGAGGACTTGTCAAATACTGGTGTAGAATTTTCCCTCTGAATCAATTATGTTCCTCTGTACAGATAACAGCATAGGGTAAGAGGAATAGAAATATTTACTGTTAAATATTGAGTACATAATTATTTAACTAATTAGCAATAGAATCATTAATTATAGGTGTATGTGCCTGGCGCATAGTTACGGGCTTCGTATATGGTAGACCTGATGTATTCTAACCCAAAAAATTCTAACCTCTTTTTTTTTTTTTTTTTTTTAATCTTATGTAAAAGGCCACCTCTTGCTTTGTTCTAATGGTCTTTGGGACATCTTCTGGGTCTTGCCAGAAAGGCCCAGAAGCCTTAGCTTAAAGATACAGAAATGGGGGAGACCCCCACCACTGTTAAGCACTGAACATTGTTTTTGTTGAACAGAGATTCACATTGTACACTTTCTGGCTCCCTTTATCTGCTGATTCTCTGAAATAAACTTCCCCCCAGGAAGGAACATGAGACAGAAGACCAGCTCTGTACCTTCAGTAATGTTCACCTCCCCTTGTACAGATGGGAGCTGTTTGTGCAGAGGTCCAGAACCTGGCCTATGGCTAGAGCTTGGCAAATAGTTTAGTGCAGCTGGCCCCCTCCTCCCTCACACTGCCTTGAGATGCACCTAGTTGAAGCTCAGCCTTTTCAGCGTGTGGCCTTTTCAGTGTGTGGCCTGATCCCCGGTGAGTCAAGCGACCCTCTACACTAATTTTCAGCCATCGATGGATGCATTGTGTTGTCTTAGTTGGCTGGGCCCTGGGAAGAGCGGGTCTTGGGAGACCTCTTCCTCTGTCCCAGCGACCTCTTCTTCCTCTTGTGGAGCAGGCACAGGGGCAGCCTCAGAGAGCCAGGGAGAAGAAATAGATCTCCTGGAGCCTGCCCGCATCTCCATGCAAGGCGCCTACTTCCTCCTGGAAGGCTCTCCCTAGTCCCTTCAATTCAGATCCCTTCCAGTACTTTCTATGACCTCAGCCCACCTCTCCTTGTTTTCGACGGTTGCTGGATCATCTTTCTGAAACCTCTAGCCTGCTCGGGGCCAGCCCTCCCCAAATCTGAGGCTAGCTTTAGCTTTCTGACGGGTCTCTGTGCCTCACACAAGTCAGGTAATCTATGTGGGGCCCCTCCCCTTCTATACTCATTGCCCAATGGTTTTGGCTCATCTGCCCCACCCCACACCAAAACACAGGATATATTGCCCTTGGGGGATGTTAGCGCCCGCTCCCCTCCCCCCCCCTCACAGGGAAGCAGACCCTGTGGCCCCACCTGCCGGCTAGGCAGCCATCTTCTCTGGAGAGATTATTTTGCCTTTTAGCTTCTGGTAGACACTTTTGCCTGTATCCCCTACCTTTTCTCCTTTACCAGTTCTCATTGTTCTGTCAGCATCACTAAGGATTCAGACTTTGGGGAAAATTAAAGGCCAGGGAAATATTAGGCTATTTCTGCTTCCTTTCCAGTCACATCCTTCTCTTGCTTGAATTGGGGTGGAGGGTGGGGATGCACAGAGGGCAGACTGACGAAAGGAAAAAGAACTCGAGAGAGTAGAACGCTTTTGTGCAGGATAATCATCCAGCCCCACTCCTAATATGCAGTCAGCTTCTAGGAGTCAGCTCATCTTTCTTCTAGGAGCTCCTAAGAGGACTGGAGAGGGCAAGAGAGAGGGAAGGGGGAGGCGGGCCCCTCCCAGCCACGCACATATGCCTATTTTCCAGGATGAGTCCTTCTTCACCTTGGCCAGAAATTGATCCTGGACCCCAGATCCCACAGTGCTGAGCTAGTAAAGGGAGAGAGCCCAAGAAGCGGGCATAGAATGTGCTTCTGGACGTCCAGGGGGTAGCCAGGCCTGGGTGCATGTGCAGTCCAGTCCTGTGGCTAATTGGATCTCTCTCCCCACAGGAGCCCCTCACTTCTGCCACCAACCACCGTCCTCTCTTCCCGAGGGAGGAGGCAAACTCTGCTGGGCCCCACCTTGCTACTGCTGAGGCTGGAAGGAAATAACAAGTAGGAGATCAGCCGAAGGCATTCCTGGTCTCTAGTTACAAGAAGCTACCTCCCCACCCCTTCCTCAAAAAGAGACTGTCCAGTCCAGATGCGCAGTATTTCTAGAACAGGCATCATCCACAAATCAGGGAGAAAACTTGATCTGTTCTTGCCTAAGAAATAAGACGGTGCAGGTTCAAACCAAGAAGAATCATTTAGGACAGAAAAACAGTTCAGGTCTGCAAGAAACAGTGACGCTCTTTATTTTCTGTAATTTTCCCTTTCAAGACCCACCCTACTGGGAATGTGGGAAGTCCTACTGTGGTTGCTGGTTTGGGCTAGGATCCTGGGGCCCAGCGCCTTCCCCCAGGGCCCCTGGCCTTCTGTCGGGGCTGCCCAAGGGCTCCTCTACTGAGGCTTATCATGCTGTCTGTCCTTTTTTTCCAGGAGGCTGCATGCAGGCCCCCTCTGGGGAGACCCCAGAGTCTGTCCCTGAAAGGGCGGGCGTAAGCCGGCCGACTCCATCTTGTTCTGTGTCCTTCACCTAGACCACGCCTCCTCCCCTTGAGTAACCTCTCACTCACCGGTTCAAACTTCCTGATCAAAACATGCCCAGAGACCTGCATAACAGGACTCCGACCCTTCCTCAGCCAATCGGCTGAGGCCATGACCCATCCCCAGCCAATCAATCGGCTGAGGCCACAGCCATTACCTCACCAACTGCCCCTAGATCCCAATAAAACCTTTGTGCTTTTGAAACTCGCTCTCTCTCCCTGGTATCTCATCGCTGCGTTGGTGCAAGTAGAGGATTGAGCTCGAGCTAGCTCGAATAAAGGCTCTTTTGCTTTTGCATCGGACTCGGCTCCCTAGTGGTCTTTGGGGATCACGAATTCTGGGCATAACATCCCCAACCTAAGGGAGTCTCCTCTTACTCAGGGAAGATACTTTCCCATCCGTGTGCTCCAATCTCCTCTGCTTCCTGTCACCTGAAATCCTCCTGTGGACCTGGCTTTTGAATCAAAGCAGCAGGAATATTCTTGCCATTATATTCCTCCCTGGAGGAAATGAAACCAGAACCTAGGATCTGCTTAACAAAAGGCAAGGAGGGAAAACACAGAGAAGGAAGAGGAACTCATATACTGCATGGGATTGAGTCACACGTGGCTATCAGAAGGAGTTATAATTCCTGCTGTAATTGGTGACTAATAGAGCTAATCTTCTGTTCATCTTTTAATTTTGGCTTAACGTTGTGATTTCTTGAGTCATTTGAAAGCATCCCCCCCCCCCCCCCCCGCCCCTTAACAGAAAGTCTTATAACAAAGTAATCCCAAGCGAGGATTTATCTGTGGTATCCTCAGACAGACGGGTCAATCTTAAATATTACCCAGAGGTATGCTTTGGAGCCACTCACACACTCCTACTCCCTAACTGGTCCTACTACACCTTCTTTAAGATGCTGCCTCTTACAGAAAGCCCGATTTGACTGACATGGTGCTCACTGATCCTCATGCCTTCTGAATTCCTAGCCCCTTGTGAGAACTCCTTGTGCTTTTGAACAGAATCACATACCGCCCTATTTTTATTCTTCCTCCAACCAAAGGGCAGGATTTTAGCATCCCAGAGCACATTGCACAGGGCTGCCTCACTGCACATGTGACATTCTTGTGGGCAGGAACCTTGCCATCCCTTGCCACTGTCCCAGGATCTCATACAGAGTAGGTTAAATGGTTGGTTGGATGGATGGATGGATGGTGCAGTCTTAACTAGCTACCATCACTGTTACCTATGTTTCTCTTTTTATTCCCCTCAACAATCATTCGGTGGAGAAATTGTTTCAGGCTTCTATTCATTTTTGGAAATAATGGAACAGCCTATTCTCTTCTTTCTTTTTTTTTTTTTTTAATTGTTTAATGTTTATTTTTGAGAGAGAGACAGAATGTGAGCAGGGGAGGGGCAGAGAGAGAGGGCTCCAGGCTCCGAGCTGTCAACACAGAGTCCAATGCGGGATTTGAACCCACGAACAGTGAGATCATGACCTGAGCCGAAGTCGACGCTTAACCGACTGAGTCACCCAGGCGCCCCTACTTCTCTTCTTTTTATGGAATCAGAACAATGTTCTTTTGAGGCATAGGTTAATGTTCTACATAAAATATTAAAATGTACATCCATCAATTACGTTAGTGTTATGTGTATTTCTGTTTCTTACATTTGTAACTAATAGTGTTGGTTCCAGAATGGTAGAGTTCTCTAAGCCTCTTCTTTTCAAAACAAGTTTACATCTTACAAAGTCTTACAGTTGTTCTTTGCCTTAGGTATTTGCAAATAACTCAGAAGAACCATTGTTGTAGGCAGTTTGTAGATAGCGTAGTTTACTATATTGGAAAATATTCTAATATTGTCATGTTCCAAGTGAGGAAAAAATCCTTATTTATCTTAAATGATTCCAAGTAATAATTAATGACCTTTAAAATTCATTTAGTAAACACGACTCTTTCAAATAGATTGTGTGACATTTTGTATATATACATTTTTTAGTTTTAGATTCTTATATTTTTAAATTTTTTTCTTTTTTTAATTTTTTTAACATTTATTATTGAGAAACAGAGCGAGACAGAGCATGAGCAGGTAAGGGGCAGAGAGAAAAGGAGACACAGAATCCGAAGCAGGCTCCAGGCTCCGAGCTGTCAGCACAGAGCCCGACGTGGGGCTCGAACTCACAGACTGTGAGATCATGACCTGAGCCGAAGTCGGACGCTTAACTGACTGAGCCTGCCAGGAGCCCCTTTTTCAATCTATTTCTAAGAACAAGTCATTAAAATTTTGAAATATTTCCCACAAAGGCAGGATGGATGTTGAGCTGTGTGCCACCTCAAATTCACACAGCCAGGTGTACCCTAGCATTTTAAAACCACAGTAGTTTTGTGTTAAGGTTGTTTATACCACTCTGGTGCCTGTGACTGATGTAAGGTCATAGACGTGACCAGGTAAAAGTTGTCATTGGAGTCAGTGTTCTGTATCCAGAAATCTTCCAAGATATTTCCCATTTGGACAGCTACCCTGTTCTTTTGAATCCATCCAGGCTCCTCTTAAGTTCACCCCAGATTTGGGCTCTCTTCATCTGTTCCTACTCTCCACAGAGGCCCTTTACTCAACACCCATGGTTTGGGATTTGCTATTCAACCAAAAAAATGTCTTTTTTTTTTTTTTTGATAAAATCCAACCACGTTCTGTGCACTGTGCCAGGCCCATGGAAACAATGAGCGAAAAAGATGTCCCTTCATGAGCTCTGGATACAGGGAAGGTGGACAAGGGGATCATTGGAAGGCCATCAATTCCGGTCCCAGAGGGGCAGAGAGATTTCTAGAAAACTGACTACAGCATGGTGGCCAAGAAACTGAGTAACCGTGAGATGCCTCTAGGGTTCTTAGGGCTAACTGGAGAGGAATTTGAGGGGTCAGATCCCCACAAAGCAGCTGCGCAGGACCAGAGAAATATTGTTTTGTGGCTGTTTCTAAGATCCATTCCTATGAGGCACAGCAGGAAGCCCTTTCCAATGATATCTGGGTACTTTGGGGTTTTCTAAGAAACATATGTCCATTTACAAGAATTTTGGAAAACTCTTTAACCGTCAGCAAAAGGCATCACACTGCCTTGCCTCTGTCCTCTGAGTGACTAATGCTACTCAGTTCTAAATGCATGCCCTCCTGAAGGAATGTGTTAAAATGGAGAGTAATGTCTTAGTATTGTTCCGGAAACAGTTCTGACCTCATGATCCCATGAAAGAATCTTGAGGACCTACGAGGGTCACTGGACATATTTTGAAAACTACTAACCTTGGCTATAGTCTTAAAGTGGATTCTGAGAATGTATCTGGGTTGATAGGGAAGTAACTCTGTGATAAAGAGAGCTGCCTTGGGCACAGGAGTCAGGGGTGGTGACCCATTTGCCATATGTTTGACATCCCCACAAAGCATAATCCCTTATTTCCTAAATTCATAGACATTAAAACTGTATCTGTAGTAATGACATTGGTCTTAAAACAAATATTCCATCAGCATACATCTAAATGAGAGCTATCCTTCAGAGTAGTCATTTTAGAGTCTAGTTCTTTCAACAACCATCACGGTAAATTTTAGAGTTCGTTGTAAAATACAGATCCAACTCATTACTTTGTAGGTAAACTGGGTTTTGACCAAGATGATACTTTAGGAGTGGTATAAATTGCTTATTTCAGGAGTCTTGGCTCCAAAAGACTTCTAAGTCATGAAAAAATTAAATCTGCCTTGAAGGATGCAAATGCGCTATCAATAAAGGCATTAAAATCACTTCACCAATAATTTTGAGTGTCTCTGTTTGTATCAGGCACAGTGCTCAGCGCTGGAAATGAAAGACCTAATTCCTGCCCTGAGGAGCTTATCATCTGCGTCAAACTGTGGTCTCCTCCTCCAGCAAGACAGTGGGTTTCCTTCCATAGGCTCTGGCCTGATGCATGCAGGTAAGCGGGTGCTCGGCCAGGCAAGAAGCCATTCCCTAAAAGACCTGAGTGTAGCTCCCGACCCAGCCGCTGTGAACCATGCTTGGCCCCACAAAAGAAAGGAAAACAGGAGAGACATTGGATTGGATCTTCCAGAAGGTCTTTGTTGCAATTTTCTGCATCATTGGAAAAAAAATTACATCATCATCAAATAAAGACAATAGCAGCACAGCTTATTGAAATGTTACAAGCAAATTTGCTTTTGTACTTTTCCTAAGAACATTACGAAATTCCCTCCTCCCCCCACCCCGCATTTTCAGTAAAATGCCTTTTTTTTTTTAAAGCACCATGAAATCCTACAGAGAGAAAAATAGGTAAAACACCTCCACACAAGGGTTTTCATCATCACTGGGTCCCCTGCCTGTGAGTCTGGGACGGGAGAGGCTGGAGGCTGGTATGTGGGTTAGTTTGCATATCGCTTCTAGGTACCACTGCACCTTCCCCCTTCAAGCTCGGCACCCTGATGGCAAAGGAGAGGTTTTCCAGTTGCCCTCCGCAGCACAGGTCTGCTGTTTTGATGGAGCAGAGTCCTCCCAAGGGCTTTTTTTTTTTTTTGTAATGCACAGGGAACTATGAGAGATTTTTCACTTAAGAACCAAGAACAGAAGGTAGATTTCAAATCTTAGGCACCTGTGAAAATGATAATCACTTTCAGTAAAATCAGAGACACTTCTTATTTCTCCTCAATGCCACTGCGCTGATGTCATGTGACCTGGGGACTGCCACAGGAAGACTGAAGTTTACATGGACTGTGGGCAAGTTGGTGAAGAAAAACACAGGTGGTTTATCGTGCAAAGACAGAGTGCAGGGCTTTGTTTATAAGCCATGTCCTCAACATGCTATCCCAAAGTTTCCATATGCAGAATACAGCATCGACAATGCCAAATTAAAGTCACCTTTGTTTCAGAGAGTCCCCATTTTTATTTTTTAAGACCATTGCTAACTAGCTCTTACACTAACTATACCGATGAAAGTTCTCTCTGCTGACACAGCCACCGTCTTTGCACATAGGTGCATCATCACAGAAACAATAACCTCCACTTGAAACATCAGCAGGATACGGAAAGCAAAGACAAGAAATGCAATACTGGCTTCTTCCTCATTTTTTTAAGAGAGTCTCTGCATGTTTGTTTTATTTTCTTACGCCTTTCCTATGGTTTAGAAACCATGGTATACATTGGATGGTCTCCATTCTTACCCAATCCAATGAGTATAAATCTGCCTCACCCAAATTCTGGCTACATTCTCACTAATCCCCAAAACCAAGCACACAAATAGATGAGCGGCATTGGCTCAGCCAGGAAGTCCTCCTCTCAGAGGGAGGAAGGAGGTGGTTTGCTAATGTCTAGTGCAATTAGGACTTTCAACATGGAACGGTCCCCCATAGAACCCAAGGCAGCCATTTCCAGTGTGTGTGTGAGTGTGAGAGAGAGAGAGAGAGGGAGAGAGAGACCTGTGTATAGTATATGAATTCATGAAGTAATCAAATCAAAGGGAACTTTTACTACATTTGACTGCAAATAGCAACAGCTTAAAATTCTTTAAATAATCTTAACGCCATGCAAAAAATGTCCGCATCGCCTGAGCCCTCCGGGTGACAGCCTGCTGTAAGGGAGGATAGAGTGAGCCTACACAGGGCATGATTCTAATTTGGACACCAGGCTCCCAAATACATCTGGTCTCCATCAGTTACCCAGAAAACAAATCCCAAAGGGCAGGAGACTAAGCTCTTCTCTTAGCCTAAGATGAAGGGGCCCATTAGTCAGTATTTACAAACCCAGCTAATATGGTTCTTAATAAATTTAACAAACTCGTGGACCAGGGGATGCTTGGTCAGAATGCTGCAGAACTAAAAGGGACCTCGATGATTTTGTGTGTTCAATTCGCTCGATGTGCTGATGAGGTAACAAAGTTGGATGCGCAAGGACTCAGTTGCCCACCATCACAGGCTGGGACAGGGGAGCGCAGACCAAGAGTCCCAGTCACCCCACCTGTAGGCCAGGAACACCCCTACCTACACACACATTAGGGCCCTACCCCCAAAGCGCTAAGTTCTTAGAGTTTGCTATTGGGTGAGGAGTTGGTATGGAGCTCTAGTCTCCAAACCATCCCTCAGCTGTCACCAGTAAACCTCCAGATCTGTTAGGGAAGAAAAAATTGGTACCCAGTTACCAGGTGAAGCGAAAGTCACCACCCACTGAAGATACAGAACATGTGTTCTTCCCGTGTGCAAAATTGAGGCATTTATTCCAGGTTTATGTGGGCGGGGGGTGGGGCGCAGGCTGGAAGGGCAGGGCTGTGCTGACGTGTGTTTAGAATTTGTAGCAGTCTTGCTACATGCTATTTGGCCCCATCTTACAAGGGTGACATTCAAACAGCTTCACAACAACTAGCCTCCCCCCAGATCTTAGCTTGTACACACTAAGCAGAGTCCAAGCTCTTATTCCCTCTCAGCATCTCCTTTGGAGAGTATGTTATAGTTTGTCCAACACTGCATATTTAATGGATCAATCTCCACAGAGGGAGGGCTCTTCTTTGATTATATTCCTTGGGGCTTTGTCCCCCCCTGTACTCAGGGAACAGGTTATATTGGAGATTTTCCCACTCTCAGCCAAGGGCTGTTTTGGATCCCTCTGTATTTACTGTGATTTGGCTCGTTTGGGGAAGCACACACCAACACCTGTTCCATTTGGTAGAATGTGCAGCTTAGTTTAGTGCTTTGAATTGTTTTATTCCTGCTGTATACGGAGTTCCTGCAAACTAAGCAAGTAAAGTGCAAAAGAGTGCTTTCAAAGGGCAGTTTTAACAATACAGAAAGTGTGCCGCATACAGCCTTCCCAAAACCCAAACCAAAATAATGTTTACGTAACTGCAAGGGTAACCCGCGAGGTCATGTTTACGCAAAGACCTTGTGCCCTCTTGGTAATAGAGATCTTCTCCCCACCTCTGTATGCCGTGTCCATGAAACTAGAAAGACACACATGCACACACACACACACACACACACACACAAGAATGCATAACATGGACGCTATAGCAAAGTCAAAAGCAGACTTTGGTCAGACAGCCTTTGAATACCAGCTCTACCACCTTCTTGCTGTGTGCCATTGGGTAAATTACTTAGCTTCCCTGAGCTCCCGTGTCCTCATCTGTAGAGTGGGTTTATAACCACTTCTAGTGCAGTGTTCCTGTGAGGTTTCAGCGAGCATTTAACGCCCATAAAGTGCCTAAATCTAGTGCCTGGCCCACGGAAACCACTGGATAAATGACAGGGAAGCCTCTTCGCCAGATTTGTCCGTAGGGTCTAGAATTTTTAACACATTACTATAAAGAAGGTGACAAGTAATACAGGGTGGATCGATAGATAGTTTAATCAGGAAGGTTTTAACTTGTTGGAATAAGAAAGTCCCAGTTATCCACCAATGAAAACACATTTTGCAGGCTTGAAGGACTCTCCCAGTAAGAGCCAATGCCCATACCTGCATAAGCGTCGTTTCCTGTGTCTCTTAATGTGTGGACACAGGATGTCACCAGTGAGCCACAGCTCCAGCCAAGTGGAGGCATTAAACCAAATCTACCGTTGGACAGGAAGGGCCTCATGAAAGTGATTCTGCTTTGGCTCCTTCCCAAAGGAAATGCCAGAACTTTAACTGGAGCCCAAAATTTGGGGCAGGGGAAAGGGGAGCTACATGTGGTCCAGGCATTTTGGGGCAGGAAGAGGTCTGCCCTGGTACCAGTGGTCAAGGATGTGGCGGATATAATTTTCCCCAGAAGTCAGAAAGCATTAGATGGTTTTGGGAAGTCTCCACTCGTCCTGTGATCTCTTGATTAAATCCACTCTGTGTGTGAATTGTGTGAAACCCCCAACAGGCGGTGCTGAGCCTGGGAGGACCATAACCTGCAACCTCCTGGGTTTGCAAGTCCAAAGGCTTCAGAGTGTGGTCCACGTAGCTAAGTGTGAATGGCCAGCCGGTTATGCAAAAGGCTAAGGATGGTGAGCCTAGCACATATTTTGCCCTTTCTGATTAAAAAAAAAAAAAATCATCAATTCAGAATCTTCTCAAAACCTACGACTAGCCACTCCCCCACTTTCCTTCACAATTTTAACCTCATGGAACAATCAATTATCAGGTGTTGCTATTGTTTGCCTTGAAACGATCGATCACACTGGGGTTCCAACTTTCATGAGTAGCAGGTGTGGGCTAAAGAAACAAGCAAGGAAAAGAAGTGATGCTTTCAAAATAAGGAACACCCAAACATAAAAGTGGAATGTTGTAAATATTTCTTTTAAGCATTATTTGTAAATGGCATTAATGGCACTTAAGCTGCAGGCAATTTTAAAACAATTCAATCTTCGTGTACAAGAGTTGTTGGGGGAATCTTTCTTTCGTTTGGAGATAGCAGGACTGGACCTCGTCACTATGTCTACCTTAAGACACCCAAAGGGACAAAAAGCCCTGAGATGGAATGATGCCATGGTCCTCCTTGGTATGTCTCAGACATGCAGGATGTCTATTTTTATAAAAAAATTAGGATCAGCTAGACAGAACAGCAAGCCACTGGCATCATGCAAGGCAATTGTTTTGGTATTTTTTCCCCCTCTTATCAAAACGACTTATAACCGAAGTTCCACTAGAAAAGTGAACGTGAACGTTTCAGAACCAGTTTATTTTCACCACTGCACCCACTGAGGAAAATGCATGATGTGCCCGTAACCATGCAGCAAATGAGGCCGAGTGTCCGCCGATGCTCGCGGGTTCACTTTTTTCATCGTTCGTCGAAAACACAAAGTTCAGTAGGCTTCTGTCATTGGTTAAGGTGGTATTCCACAGTGTGATGCATTTGTGATTTTTTTTTTCTTTTGTAATGAGGAAAGCAATTGCACCTTTGAATACGTGTGCTCTGATCTGTTGACAACAAATTCCACGTGCTCTCAGGTCCCACAGACGCTCATTTGGAGCCTAGAAAGAGTAGGTGCGCCCTGAAGGGTTTGTATCAAAACTCAAGCTCGGAGCAACATGCCAAAATGCCAACTCAGACCCTCCCTGCAGGTACTCGTTCACCCCCCATCTGGTCCCCTTCTGTGTGTGCACGTATCTCTAACAGTAGGTTCGGAAAATGAGACGACTCCACTTAGGAGACACATCTGTTCCTTTCAGAAGGCTGGTCTAAGGAATAGCTGCCCTTTTCTACATGCTGGGGCCGGGGTGGCACCACACAGGGGTGCAAGCACCGTCCCAGACACGCCCTTAACATTTGCGGCCACGACCTCCTGCGTGTGCGAACACTCCTCCAGTGTCCTGCGGCCGCCGCCAGAAGTGCAGACCTTGTTCTTTGACTCCTTTTGGCAGAGCGATCTTTCTCATCTCAGTCGTTTATGGCACAGTGAAATATATTCTTCGATGCTATGTAATTTCGGACTAACGAGAAGTCTGTTTAAGGCACGTGTCTCAGGGTGAATATAAAAAACACGACGCTTGGTCAAGTCCAAGGTCCTCAGCGTTTAGTTTCTCTCTTCAAGTAATGCGTTGTTCTCGAGTTCCCGGTCTCTGGTGTCCGTGGGGACCAGCCCGTTCTCCATCCCGGCCTGCTGCTGGATGCACTCAGTCAGCATGGCCGTGCTGGAGTGGTCCGAGTTGCACATCTTCTCCGTCTCCTCCTCCTTCTTCTCTTCGTCCAGGGAGTAATTCCGGAAGGTCTTGTAGATTTTGTGGACGTCCTCGGGCAAGGTCTTTTTGAGGTCCTTGTTTTTCCTCTTGGTGAGCTTGGAGGTGGACCCGAACTTGTTGATGATGTTGTCTTCCGAGGCGCCCTGCCCGTGTTTGTTGAGCTGCTCCGACCCCTTCAGGCGCAGGTTGTTGGGCCGGTTGTTGATGCTCTCCTGGGATGAGGCCTTGAAGCGGCCCGTGTCCAGGGCGGCGAAGACGGAGCGCTTCTCGGGGGACAGCATGTCCAGCGAGTGGGCCCTCTGGTCCAGGCCCAGGCGCCGGCGCTCCATGCTGCGGATGGTGGCCGCCCGCTGCAGCTTGTCGTGGATCTCCACGCTGAGCCGCCGCCGTGTCTCCCGGAACTCGGCCGTCACGTTGGCCTTCCACTCGGCCGCGTGGGCCTTGATTTCACCGACCTGGCCGGGAGACAGAAAAGCGACAGGATGAGAAAGTCCTCTCTCCGCCTGCCTCGAGCCCCCACCCGCCCCCAGCGCCCACAGCCCTTGGATGTCCTGATGGGAAGGCTGGCTCAAGGGAGGCCAGGAGATGGGGGAGCACAGGCCCAGGGGGAGGGAGGGGGGGATCAGGGAGTTACACTTGCTAGAGAAGCCGCCGGCAGGAGCCTGAGATGTGGAGGCGGTGACTGAACGGGAGGCAGAGCTCTCTGCGGGAGAGATCACTGTTGGGAGGTAGACAGGCTTGGGTTCCTGTTACGCACCCACCCCTTTGTTAGTTGTATGGCCTCATCCCTCCAACATAAGTGGGGTAATCATGTCTAGCTCACGGAGCTCTTGGCGTTATGTGAGACAGAGAGAGACATTCCCAGAAGGAAAGCACCCAGGGGGTGCAAAGCAGATAGATGTTCAGGGGGTCCTTGGCCCTTCTCTGTTCCCCAGTGCTCCTGTCTGGGAAGGGTGATCCACCTGTCCCAGTTAGACTAGGACTGTCCCGGTTGTAAAACACAGAGTCCTGTGTTCTGCAGTCCTGGACAACCTGGGGACCGTCGCTCACCCTGTATCTGGGCCACACGGTCGTGTGCTGTCGAGCTTACTCTGGTTTAAGAAGACCCTCCAGAGCACCTGGTGACCAAACTTTCCTGGTCGTGGTCTGCAAAAGCCCACAGAACGTTCTTCCTCCAGAGTGAAGTTTTCGCGGGAGGATCAATACCAAATTTCTCGGCTCTCATTCAGCAGCACCGAGACTAGTAGTCCCATGTCTTTCTATACGGATGAGCAACTAACTCAGAAGTTTGCATTTTTGCATTTAGGAAAGTCAATATTGATGTGGTTACTTTCACTATGGCTGATTTTCAGCAGGTCAGTTAGCTCTCTGGGGGATCGGACTGAAGACTACACTGACAGTGTTTATGCAAGGCAGGAAAATTTAACACTTGGGCCCGGGAATGATATGGGAAAGGAAATATTCCCACACAGTAACTTTCTCCTGGGGCCTTCTGTATAGAATGTCTGTCTTCTAGGAAGTGAGCAGGTGCCCTTAAAGAAGCTGTTCCTCTTTTTCTTTCTTTCTTATCTCCCTTCCATTCTTTAGCTCCTTTCTTCTTCTCTTGCCTGCCTTTATCTTTTCCCCTCTTCCTAGAAGAACTACATGGACATTGTTTTTAACCACAGAATCTACCTTCTCCTCTTATGTCTTTTCTTGCCTTTGTTTTCATGCACATTTACATGAGGGAGTAAAGGCTGTGTGTCCTTGGACACATGGGTATGTCTGTTTCTATAGATCTGATAACCAAGAGGGGATGATGGTGAAAGGGACCCCTTGTGTTTGCTTCCTCATGGCTGGCCACTATTGAAGGACTTCAGTCTCAGGGAACCAAGAAGGATTCATAGTATTTTACTGCATTTCCATATAGACCCCAAGACCTGAAGGACAGGCCATCTTTCTCAAGCTTTTTAAAAACATTCTAAACCTCTCCCTCCAGTCTGCACACCAGCCTCAGCTACAGCCTACCCCTGCTGACAATCGCTGTTTGGTTTTTTTTTTTCCTTTTTCCCTTTTCATTTTTTAAAAAGCAGTCATCGTTTACTAGTCTTTCCCGGATCTCTGGCCCGGTGAGTCACCAGATGTTCTCACCTGCCGAAAAGGGATCCAGAAATAACTGCTATTCCGTTGACCTTGGCTTTTAGGGAATGCTTCAAAAAGAGGAAGCCACAGGGGCCCTCCGTTTATTTAAGAAGCCCTTGTGCCCATAGAAGAGAGACAGGTAATTCTTGACATGAGCTAATCTGATCTCAGGAACGTTCATAGAATTTGGAAGGAGTCCTACCTCTTCTTTTGTCTTTTTGGATAGAACCCGTAGCCAATCTCCGATCATACTGAGGACGGCTGCAAAGTAGGCAAGGCCAACAAGGATCCAAAACCACACTAGGGGCTTATACCACTCCCGGTAATTGATCCCAGCGTTTCCCCCTGAAAACAACCAAACGTTATTTTAACCAGGGCCTAGCATATGGTCTTTGCAGAACAAACATATTCTGGTCCACATGGCAGAGATGTCTCCCCATCACCATCTGACACGCAGCTGTTAGGCCTGCTGTATACAAGAGGTGACAGGCAAGGAAAAGATTTGTCCCTTCCCTAAAGGAGCCTGGCCTGTGGCTTAATTTCCTTTCATACACATATATTTTAGAGGGAGAGAGAGCACGTGTGTGAGCAGGGCAGAGAGCGGAGAGGAGACTGAGAGGGCTCAATCCCACCACTCTGGAGACATGACCTGAGCCAAAATGAAGAATCAGACACTCAACTGACTGAGCCACCCAGGCGCCCCAACTTCCTTTGATTCTTGACCACTGACAGTAACACCCATAACAAAAACTTTTCAGGGACACCTGGGTGGCTCAGTTGGCTAAGCGTCCGACTCTTGGTTTCAGCTCAGGTCATGGTCTCACAGTCTGTGAGATGGAGCCTGCATTGGGCTCCACACTGACAGCCTGCCGCCTGCCTGGATTCTCTCTCTCCCTCTCTCTCTATCCCTCGCCTGCTCATGTGCACACACTCTGTCTCTCAAAATAAATAAACAACAACAGAAACGTGTCAGTGGCCAATTTGGTCCACTTCTTCTCAACCTTGGTTTGACAATGAAAGACATGAGCGAGAGGGACAACAGCTCAGGCCCAGCCATCAATTTTTTTTCGTAAACTCCTTTAAATGTAATAAAAATAGGGACGCCCGGGTGGCTCAGTGGGTTAAGCGTCCGACTTCGGCTCAGGTCATGATCTTGCGGTTCATGAGTTCCAGCCCTGCACAGGGCTCTGTGCTGACAGCTCGGAGCCTGGAACGTGCTTCGGATCCTGTGTCTCCCTCTCTCTCTGCCCCTCCCCTGCTCACACTCTGTCTCTCTCTCAACAATAGATAAACACTTAGAAAAAAATTTTTAATGTAATAAAAATGAAGGATCAATAATCCCAAATGGCTTGGAACCATTTCCCCCTTAACACACGCATTTACTAAGAGCAGAGTGGATGTGAGGAAGTAAAATTAGACTTAATGGCATCCTTGAGACTTTGATCCTAGCAGTAGTGATTTCACACTAACTGAGGGATGGTGTTTACACGATGCTAATCCAAAAGGTCAATCAGTCTGAGTAATTAGGATCACCGTGCTCGAGCTAAAAGGCCAGCGAGTCCAATCCCTTTATTTTATATGTAGGGATTACGGTAGAAATCTATCAAACCAAATCGGCCAGCTGCCTGATGGCATTGACCGGCTGTTCCGTTGAAAGGACCAGTCATTTATTGCAAATAATTAGCCTGTTTCTTCTCACCCTCCTACAGGCCCTACCAAAAGTAGCCGTGTAAAATAGGCTCCAACCTCAGCGCTGTCTCCTGAAGAAGTGAAGAAGTTCCATGACATGGCTGCTATCAGCCTGCCTCTCACCCTGGGACACATTGTTGCCCAGTGAGGCAGGCAGGCGGCCATTTCTAAATTTTTTTTTTTCCTTAATATTTATTTTTAAGGAAGAGAGAGAGACCGAGTGTGTGTGTGTGTGTGGGGGGGGGGGGGGGCAGAGAGAGAGGGAGGCACAGAGTCTGAAGCAGGCTCCAGGCTCCGAGCTGTCAGCACAGAGCCCGATGTGGGGGCTCGAACTCACAAACTGAGAGATCATGACCTGAGCTGAAGTCGGAGGCTTAACCGACTGAGCCGGCCGGGAGCCCCCCGGCGGCCATTTCTAAGGCAACTGAACATTAGCAATGTATGGGTAATTAAGGTGTTACACGAGGAGTGATTACTAGTCTTTCCCACTGAGTGGTGGTTGCAACCTCATTGAGCCCCACGGAATCCAGTCTGAGCTCTTATGGTCTCAGTAATACCTCCCAAAGGCACGTGGGCAGGCCCTGTGGCCTGTGGCTCCTGTCAGAGGGACCGAACCCAGGGTGCAGGGCAGCCCACAAGGCCTCAAGATCTCCACAGCCACTGCCATTTCTTAACATGAGAATTCCAAACATCGCTAACGGGCTCTGGGGCAACCACACTTCGGTCTGGTTCAGCTGCCTTTGTTTTTTTTTTTTTTTTTTTTTTTTCCTTTTAGGCAACGCCCCCCCCCCCCCCCCCCCATAGCTTTCTCTAGGGTTCCTGCAACAGTAAGTGGTTTCTGAGGTTCATTTCCGCGCTGGGAGGGAGAACCGTGCAGCTCGGTCCTCAGAGCCTGGGGCGGGGGGGGAGGAGGGGCTTGCCGACGGTAAATATTGACCTCAGCAAATCACCACCGCCCGCCAAAGACTGCCACTAGGGTGCGCTAGCAAACAACACAAAAGGCCCCCTTTGGCGGATTCCTTTCTCAACCGCTTGTCTGGAATTCAGAGCTCCGTGTGTGCGCTCCCATTGAGGGTTTTGAAATGCTCCGAAGTTGTTAGGCTGTCCCAAAGGAAGTCGGCTATTAAAATAAGCCAGCATTTAATCCTGCATGATGACCAACGTTCCGATTATATTTCTAGAAGTGATGCTGACTCAGAGCAACTATCAACTCTTGCTGATGCACCTTTTTGAAATGGTCGGGCCTCGTTCCCTGTTGCTAAGCTTGTGACAAATTTCATGCCTTAAAGGCATGCATCTTTGGACCACAATCTACAGAAGTTCTGGAAACCCAAATTTAGGAAGGCCTGGTCCGCTCGCAGTCAGCACTGTGAATTATAAGAGACACCCTGTCCGTGGAGACCTCAGAACAAAAGAAATAAGGCTTTGTAATCAACAGTAAACAAGGGAATTAAACCAGCGCCAGGCCTGTGACTGTGGGGGTCATGCCCTTGCGAGGTAAGTAAAGATAAAGTCAAGTGCCGGTATGTGCTAAGTGCTCTCCATCCATGGTGGGTAATAAGAAGAAATAATAAATCAAAATCAGTGGCAGGACCCCTTGAAGCACCAGAGGCCCCTCTCATTTTGTCCTTGCTCCTCCCCTCCCTCCCCTTCCTTCGGGGGAGGAAAGACACCAGCTGGGCAGTGTTCGCTAATAAGGGCGGTCACTGTGGGTTAGAAGGTAAAGAACATGCATGACCTTTCTTCTCTCCCATCCACGATGAAGAGCAGGGACCCATATACACATCATAATGTTAAACAAGTCACACATTTTCTTTCCTGGGTTATCTTTAACTTTTTTACTTAGAACCAACATATGCAAAATCATTTAGGTTGGCCAACTGTATTCATCTAGGATCTAAATAAATCAAAGCTACCTCTTTCTGACATTTTTACTGAAGCAGCAAGCTCTAAATAAAGTCCCATCACACCGGCCAACCGAGAACGTTCATGTGCGTTAAATCTGGTGCCCATTTATTTCATTTTCTTTTTTATTTTTCGGTCAATCAGTGCTGTTTTGTAAAATGGAATTCATATTACTTTACAGATTCATATTCACCTTTCAATTAACATGAAAGCCTTGATTCAATAATATTAGCAAAAGTAGATAGTAGGTATTTATACATTGACTCTAATGTGAATAGATTATAATAGTTTTGGTTTTATAAGATCACAACTTATAACAGTAAAATGTAAGATATTCAATTACGTTATTGTCAAATGTCATCTTCTTTTTTAATGTCAGGCTTCCCTGCATTTTCTTGCATTGTATAATTAATTATATGTAAACAGATAACCTGGAGGTTGCCTGAGTGGCTCCAACGGTTAAGTGTCTGACTCCTGATTTCTGCTCAGGTCATAATCTCACAGTTCATGAGTTCAAGCCCCTCGTCGGGCTCCTCACTGACAGTGTGGAGCCTGCTTGGGGTTCTCTCTCTCTCTCCCTCTCTCTCTCTCTCTCTCTCTCTCCCTCTCTCAAAATAAACTTCAAACAAACGGATAACCTAAATTCAAATTAAAACTTTGCTGATCCCTAAGTAAATAAATTTTTAAATTTTATATTCCAAGGCTCTGCTATTTGTGCCCCAGATTAGCAGATTAACAGGCTGAGTCGAGCAGGTGTTTAGAGAGAAGGTTCGTCACAGGTGTCCTATAACAGACAGTCCAGCAGACAGCCCAGGACTAACACCGAGCCACCTGGAAGCACAGACCAGTGCGAGCCATGCCCTGGGGGAACTTAGAGAAGTTTGTGAAATCGTCCCAACGGGTTCCCTGTGGTTTCTCTCCGGAGCTTCAGGCCTCTGCTCGGATGGCATGAAGTGACTCCTGACCCAAGGCGAGGAGACGCACAGTGACTGTGCATAAGGACAGACTGGTGGGGACCCAGACCCCCGGCTTTTGTAAGTTTGTAAAGTTTTTAATCACTTTGACTTTGCAATGCTTTGTCCTTAGGCAATAAAAAGGAAGAAAAAAATATAAAAACTGCTATTTTTTACAAACTGGACTGCAGTCTTCATCTGCCCTGCTGTAACAGCTAGAAGACCCCTAGTAGCCTGGAATGAATGTGGAGGCTCCCAGGCACCTTTTGAAAAGACTTCAGTATCCCCTCCAGAATGTCCTGCTTTCCGGATTCCCAGATCCCTGTCATCCTGGCGAGCACCATACTCTGTGAGGAAACCAAGGTGCTGCCAGGATCATGTGTCAAATAAAGGATGGGAGGCCCATGATCTCAGCCTGCAAATGTCTACGCAGCTGCCTAACCGGGAACTGGTGAATAACACACACACACACACACACACACACACACACACACACACACACCACTCAAACGTGTTGAGCCTAGGACAGAGTTGTTTAATCAAAGCGTTCACTTCTTGGAGTAGGCAACGATCCATTGCCCGACCCCCTAGAATTATGTTAGGACACAGAAGGATGGCCTGTTTCTCTCCCTTTGCCTTCCTACCACACTCTGGGAAAGCCATACATGTAAGAAGCCAGATCTCATTTCATTTTCAAACTCCCTGTCCCCACATGAAATTGATGGTGGTTTTCTTTTGCTTCTATAAACATGGTTCATTGGCACTGACTTTCACAATGAAGGCTATTGCTTCTAAAATATACATTCATGCAGAATCCGTTAAATTTTACTCCCTTGGGACGGGTCTCGGCTTCTACTAGTCAGCTGAGTCCTAAATTTTGTGCCCAGGATAACTTTTGTGGGGACCACGGCCCTCCCCTGGGCAGCATCAGGAAGCCTAACCCACAGATGGCTGCAGGCTAAACTCTATGCTAATCTCCCCAAAGTTCCTTATTTGCCACTTGCTAATACAGTCTTTATCAATTCATTCAAGGAGCTTTAATGCAAATCATAAGTCTAACATTCAATGAGAAATTCATTTCACTCATGCATAATTCATATGATGATAAGGGCAATGAACATCCTGGGGAGGAAGGGGCCGGCTCTCTTTTCACAGCAGAATCTGCGGCTTTTTATATTACATGGGACCACGGGCTTGAAATGAGTCCATGCACAGCAGCAGTGACATTGAGATGTTTCCATTTGCTTCTCCCATAACGTTTTTTCTGGTGGTTAAAAAAATTTTTTTAGTGTTTATTTGCTTTTGAGTGGGGGGGGGGGGGGCGGGGGAGGGGCAGAGAGAGAGGCAGACATAGATCTCGAAGCGGGCACCAGGCTCTGCACTGTCAGCACAGAGCCAGGCACGGGGCTCAAACTCCCCAACTGTGAGCCGGAGACCTGAGCCGGAAGTCAGACACTTAACCAACTGAGCCACCCAGGCGCCCCCTGGTGGATGTAAAAAGCACTGTCAACAGAATATTCTCCCCGCTGGGGGCCCTGGTGACTGGGATGCCCAGGGAGCTTACCTGCCACAAAATCACCAAAGCCTACTGTGGTGAGAGTGACCACCACAAAGTAAATGGACTCCAAGGCTGTCCACCCCTCGATATATTTGAAAATGACAGCAGGGATCGTCACAAATACAATACAGCCGGCCAAGATGAACAGGATGGTTGAGATGACCCGGATCTTGGTCTGGCTCACTTGCTTTTTCTGGGAACAGCAAAGCAGAAAGATAGGTCAGCTTTATCACCCTGGATTCAGAGGACAGAGAGGCACAGAAAAAAATGTATTATGTCAGTGGCTTTTCACCTTTCTTCAGTCACGGGCAACTTTGGGAGAACCGGAGGAAGGAAGGCTGTGGACCCTCTCCTAGAAAAACGCACGGACAGAAGTTTTCAGATGCTCTATAGGTGGCTCTTGGACCCCAGGAAGGCTGCTCATGGACCCCGGGTCAAGAAACCATGGACCGTGGGTCAAGAAACCCTGCTTAGGTCATGCCTTGAATGTCCTTCAAGTGGTTCCAAATGCTGATTCTAACTTCCTCACTGGTGCAAATATAATTATTCCCCAGAAGGGGTTGCTGCCATTTCTCACGTATTATCGACCCTCCTTTAGGAGGGCACAGGTTTGGAGCTCTTTCCCCAGTGGCAGTGATGGACTTGGCACCTAGTTTCCCTTGTATCAAAGGGAACGTGTTGGGGAAAAAAACAAAAACAAAAACAAAAACAAAAACAAAAACAGCTGGCCTGAGACAGACTAAAATGTTCAGAGGACAAGGAAAACACAGCCACCCCCATACTCATTTGAGACAGACTCCAGCTTCTTCACCCTCCTTCCCTGCTGAAGTGGTACGTTTATAACATACTTTTCTTTCAAAACACATGTGTTTGAGCTAGCACTACGGCGTGTTTAGGCTGTATTATCCACCAAAGACGGACCAAAGTCTAAGCCAGAATGATGGGGTCACTGTCAAAAATGACAGGAGCTTCATTTCAGATCAGCTTCTCAAGGAGCCAGCAGGAGGTGAGAGCATTTAGATTGGGTATTAGACTGACGTCACTCAAAGAAACAGTGCCAACGGAGTCCAGAGGTAGACTGGAAGCATCATTGGTATTCCCCTTGAATGCACTCAAGACAACACTGGCATTGCCTCTGGACTAAATAATCTTTAAGGTCTTCTCAAAGCTCCCAGGACTGGCATGTCAATTGTCATCAGGGGGCCCTAGCACTATAACCCAACCAAAACCATGTAATACCAGAATGAATGGGCCTTTCTACACCACCTAGATTGATGTTCTGCAAAAATACACCACATGTGGGGCACTGGATCTAGGAAATCCTTACCATGTGTTCTGTTTCCTATTCATTGCTTTCTGGTGAATTAGAAGGCAGAGAACCTCAGAGCCCAGAGAGACCTTTGCATTCATACACCTCATTTTACAGACGCAAAACCAGAAGCCAGGAGGGGTTGAGGGACCAGCATAAAATGATTTTGCTAATTAGAGGCAAAGCCAAGATTAGACTTCTGATGTGATTAACTCCCAGTCCAGTGCCTACTGATGGAACCAGACTTCAAGTTACTCAACAATTTCCCAGCTCAAACAAAGTTGCCAGAGTCCCCCCTGCCCCGCCCCTCCAACCTACCCCCTCATAACAAAATCAACCAGACTAACCCCCATGAAGAACAGGCCATCCTGCTTCCCTTCTAGAAAGGAAGATATGCGATCTGTCTGGGAATTCCTAACCTTCAGTAATAAGCAGTGACACCTCTGTGACATCTTCCCAGGACAGAGAGAGTCAATTGTGTCTTCTAAGATGAGCCACTTGGGTCAACCATGGAAATGCCAGTCAAGAAGATGACTAGGTTTCCCCTCCTTCCTTCCCCCTCCTCCCCAACTGAGGGAGAAAGGATGGTGTTGCTTGTTCACTGGAAATTTTCAGGGGTGAGGAAGCTGAAAGGAGGAAAGGCTGCTGTCCGCTCTAATCATGCCTCAGAAACATTCAGCCCCACCTGACTGGGGTCCCAGTCCCAGGTATGCTCAACGTGGCAAAATGGAGGACACAGGGCAGTCAGTAAGAGCAGTTACAGTGGAGAACATATTTTGGCACAAATCTAAGTCAGCACGATTTCCACCCCCGTTCTGGGATCAGTATATTCCCTAAAAACACACAAGAAGACCCAAAGAAATACAATCCTTCCTTATGAAAAGTAGTCATGTGCTCTAACTCCCAAGAGGGCACTCAGTGTATAAAGTGGGAACAGGGAAAAATTATTTGATCCATGCTCTACATGGTCCCCTCCTCATCTCCTCAGAAAAGCCATCTGGAAAAAAAAAAGTGATAATTTACTGATATTGTTGAAACTGCAAATGAAAATTCCAAGTATTTTTGCACGGAAGTATTGTGACCAGATAAATCACTTGAGAACCACGGGAATGTCTTCCCCATTTCATAAATTTCCAGACTGGATATGATAGCAGGACTGGGTGAGGGCAGTTGAGTCCCTCTGAGAATCCAGGAACTTATGTATCACTGGCCTAGTTTTGTTTATAGATATATATAAAAATCCAAAGCCCGAAAGGAGATTTCGCCATCAATCATTAAATTCATCTAATTGCTGGCAATGGACACACCATTCCCCCCCCGCCACACACACACCATAAATTGTCCTCCACAAACGCATAATAAAAGTAAAGTGAACTAAATGTTTGTGAGACACTTGTGAGGTCATAAATTAGGGTGGGGACACAACTGCGACCCACATGAGGCTGAGGTTGGCAAAGGAGGACTGCAAGTATGTGAAAGCTGGGGGACATGGATTCGTTTCGTGGCAAAGAGGAAGGTATGTAACAAAGGCTAAATAGTGGTGTCTTAAATGTATTATCTGTTGGAGAGTTTATCAGCAAGGTAAACATTTCACCACTGCTCACTGCCCAAGCCAGCATGGGTGCTCCTGGGCTGCTGCTTCCAGACATCCTACAGTGATGCTCAGTGAATGCGTGGAGAAGTCAATCATTGGGGTATTTTAGGGACGTAAGAAGTCAAGTGTCTCGCACGTGTGTGTATGAAAAGCTGTCTACCCGTACTTCACTTTAGAAAGAGGTGTGGAGGCGACTGGGTGGCTCAGTCGGTTAAGCGTCCCGACTTTGGCTCAGGTCATGATCTCACAGTTGGGGAGTTCGAGCCCCACATCAGGCTCTGTGCTGACAGCTCAGAGGCTGGAGCCTGCTTCACATTCTGCGTCTCCCTCTCTCTCTGCCCCTAACCCACTCGCATTCTGTCTCTGTCTCTCTCAAAAGTAAAAACATTAAAAAACCTTTTTTAAAAAAGGACAAGGTGTGGACGTAAGGTTTTAGCAATATATGTTATTCTGGATATCCATGCTTTTGCTGCCCTCCAGACATTAAAATGAAACAAAACAGTTGCCTTACTTGGACGCGTCACACCTTTCAAGGTGGAACCACAAACTACCTTACACCTCATCCAGTGATCTTTGGACTTTGAATCCCCATTAGCCCTGTAACTGCACCCTACCACTTGTAAAATGGTGGTTAGGAACTCAGAGTCTAAGAGCGGACTGCCTGGCACACCTCCCATCCCCACTGCTATATACCTGGGTGACCCCAAGCAAGTTTGTCAATCTTTCTACACATCAGTTTCTTCCTTTATAAAATGGACGTAAAAGAACCCACCTCACAGGATTGTTTGGAAAATTAAATGAGTGTGCAAAAGCTGATCACACTGCCTGCTAAGTGTTCAGTGACTGTTAATGATTATCTTGGATGTACAAGTTCAAATCTTTTCTTAGATGTGGACAGTCCCAGATTTAATGCTGCCCTTAGCTACTGAGGAATGTTCCCTCATGTCTGGCTTAAGATAATCTTTGTTTAGCTTCAGGAGGTCATTGTGGGCTTCCTGGATACGTTATCTCCTATAATTACCTCATTTTTAATGAGAAAAAAGGCCCTCATTCTCTCTTGGTTCTTCTGTGTTGACTCTGGGTTGAGTTCTCAGACAGTCTCAGCTCACAATCTTGAACACTTTTTATTTGCCTTCCAATTAATTTCCCCCTAGTTCTTCATCAGCCTTGTGAGACTAAAGATTGAAGATAATGTTTGCGATGTCAGAGACCAGCTGCAGAGACCCTGAGAGGCACATACCTTGCTTCCCGAGCCAGCCGCCTCCCCACCTCCCCACCGCTTACAAAGCGTGCTGTGTTTCCACGGAGGGGTTGCTAAGCAAAACCATACTGCTTATTTACCAGTAAGCCCAGCAGCTAGCAAAAAGCTTTGTGAGAACCCAGATCTGACTGAGCTAATGTGTTCTTGGGCGAACAAAATTGTGATCTGGGGCAAGATGGACTGATACAATATTTGGGCAGGAGTGATAGGATGGTTGTGCACATCTGTCCAGATCTTGTTTTCACACTTTGTTGATTAGAATAAATGATGTGTTCTTTCCTTCTTATGCAAATAGCATTATGCGAAACGATTTCCTGCCTCCCATTGGCACGAACTGCAGGAATTTTCGAAGAACTCAAAACCTACCTCCTGTAGACTTTGCATTTAGTTGTCAGAATTACGTGTGCAATTATTCCAAAGAGTAAAACAAACTTCACAAACAGAGAGCAGGAGAGCCAGCTCTAAGAGCTCTCCTTTGAGACAGGGAGGTATGTGCTGACAATCCTGAAAGGGTTTACTTGTTTCAGACCTCAGGGGATTAAGCCACACGTCCAACTCTCATTAAGCAAAATGCCCTTCCTGTGTTGGCTTACTTCTGCAGTCTTATTTTAGAGAACAAGTATATTTCTATTCATTTGTGGGTGAGTCCTTTATTTGACTTTTACCTCTCTAATGCCTGTTCTCCTTTTCACTTTTATGTGATTTCTTCGAATTCTGAGATCAGCAATCCAGATTGTTGTGTCTGGCCGAGGAAATTGCTTCTTTGTTGTGATTTTTAGCCGGAACGTAGGAGATTTTATTTAATAATAAGGATACTGCAATAAAAGTCCTAGGACAGGAGCTAGACATGCAGAGCTCTACTTTACAGTCTGGTTTGGTTTTGTTGAAATGCAAACACATCACCATGGTAATACAATTCAACTGAGAATAATTTCTCAAAATGGAAAGATAATAGGAACTGCCTTTCAAAAGAACTGACTTTATTTTCTGATATTATTATGTTTTTCCACAAAGATTTCTTTTTCCACAAAGTTCTAACAAATAGTTTCAACATTATAATGAATAACCATGTAGTATCAGCAATTTTATAAACTTTGAGGAGAGCTTGTAAACAGCATTTGCCTGTAATCTCCATGGCAGAGATACTATAAACACACGTTAGTGAGAATCATGTAGCAAAATCTTCATGGAGCCTATGGAGAATGTCCTACTCAAAGGCTGAATACACAAATGTATTTTGTTTATATTCAGCTCAATAGCTGAATTCACACACACACAAAAGTTTCATCTAGCACCTGACTCTGAGCCACACTGCAACATCTAATAGATTATTGGCAAGTTCAGTGCTTTCCTGGTATCACCATGCAAAGTTTTTTAAAAAGCTTTTGGTATATATAATTAAATTGTTTTTATCACTGAAATGCCAACATAGGCGCACCTGGAATGTAGAAAAATTAAAATCCACAAATAATAAACATTCTCAGCTGTTCTACTCCAGGAACACTTTAATTAAAATCTTTTAAAGTCTTCTGCTCTACAATTCAGTGGTGTTTAACATTTGGAGATAATACTCAATTGGAACACAAGAGCCTGCACTCAGAATACAGCCAGTTAATTCATTCAGCACATAATTTTTAAGGACCTTTCATATGCCACAGGCTGTTCTGGCTGCAAGGGACACAGCAGTCTGAAAAGAGAGAAAATTCCTTCCTCATGCACACAAAGTCTAATGCGCAAGGCGGGGTGGGAACCACCAAGTCTTTGGCTGAGAGCAGTCTTTGTGGCGCTGTCCATGGTGTCCTGCCCTGGTGCAGGTGTTGAAGGCAAAGTATAGTACCTAATGACATCCCACTGATTAAAAATACCACGTAGGAGAGAAGACAGAAATATTCTTGTAGCTCTGGTAATGTGGAATACAAAAGCATGCCAACGGTGATGGATAACCCTTGGATCTCTGTTAGTTAAGAATTCAGAAACTGTACCCTCAGGATTGGAACAGCACACAAGCAATCACACCGATGTAGGAAACTCCCACATGTAACCTTGGCTGAAGAATGGTTCTGCTCTTCAGCTGAGGTTTGGAAAGCAAGCCCATGGAAAGCAGAGGAGGATGGACCCCCCTCCTGATGAGCCACCTCTACAGAATAACCCCTGGCAACCTTGATCAATGCCCACCTAGCTGCTCACCTATCCAAAGTCTAAAGTTACTTTACCCAGACTTCAGCAGCACAGTCAACAACACAGCCTCCACCCCAAAACGCCTTCCCACTGTTATATGTACAAGCATATGATAATAATACTGCAGTAACAATGCTACAGACACCTGAAGCCGCCTCACTCTTCTCCTCCCCTGGCTAACAAGCGTTCAAGGTCAAGCAGTCCACAACAGCCAGGGCAACAAGATCCCATCCCAATGCTTCTTTCTCGAGCAGGGGGCTCCCCCTGCTACGATACACATGGCATGTCTCCAGCCTTACTCTGACCCAGGAATTGAGCACTCTGCCTCTTCCTCTCCTTTCCTTTTGGAACAAACTGCCCTCAAAAAGTGGCCTTGTGATCTCCTGTCTAATTCTGGCACTGTTATTAAGAACCCCATTTTTCTATAGATACAAGCCATATTCTCCAGTGTTGAGAAAATATAGTAATACTGTGCTTTAGTGCATCATCTCCTTTGTCTTACTTCTCAATCAGTTCATACCTTGGGTGGGAAGGAAAGGACACTATTTATTTGGCTCCTTCAAGGACCCCCATCATCTCAACTCTCCTCCCTGCAGTCCTTCTGGTACCATGGTTTTTTATGTTAGTGATAGCTCAATAATTGTTACACAATGAAGGAGAGAAAGAGGTCAGACTGTGTCCACTTGGGCAATTTCTCCTCAATGGAAGGCGAGTTCCCTTGTTTAGACTATGGCCCCCACCAAGGAGGAGCACAGGTAATGAAAGCAGAAAGAAAGTGATTACAATGGACCTCCTACTGAGGGGCTTGTCCTAGAAGGAGATGAGGAACTGGGGAAGTCATTAAGCAAAGCCAGGCCCCATAGGGGCTTTCTGGAGGAACAGGGACCCCCGCACAGGGATGAGACAGGCCAGGGGATGGATCTGGGGAACAATGGTCACAATGCAGCCACATAACACATTGAGTAAAGTAAAAGGGTCACGGTGGATTATCAAGGAGCCCTTGACTCTTCCTCATCCTTCCTGGCCATCTCAGAGCCAGGTCACTGTTGCCTGGAACCAGCATCCAAGCGTACTCAGGAAGTGAGGGAGAGAAGAAAGCCTTCACATGCCCCCCTCCCTCCATTTGCAGGTATGAATAACCCAGAGGGCAGACACTTGTGAGCCTCTGGTGGGCTGCCCAGAGTGCCTGTCTACATGCCCAGGAATCAAGGTAAGTGGCAAAGAAGCATGCATTTTTCTGTGGCTTAATATTTATCTCACCCACTAGAAGACCTGAAGAAAGCCCCAAGATCAGCCAGAGTTAGGTCAATACCTTTAAAATGCACATGGGTGTTGTTGAGTCAACACCCGTGAAGATCCCTGGGTGTTACTGGGGATGTGGTAAGCAATCCCCTCCCCAAGAGTTACACCCTTTCTTTCCTTCTTTCTAGAAAAGGACTTTTTAATGAAAGCACACAGGGATGCTCACAATCATAAAACTATAGAGAATAATGAAATAGGCCTTAAGAAATTATATGGGGCAAAGATGTGGCAACTAGAAGAGAAAAAGGCAATGAGAAGCAAGAAAACAATAATTAAGTCTATGAAAAGGAGGAGCACGTTTGAGGAAAAGATTTGGAGTATAGAAAGCAGAAATGAAACAATGGTTTGAGGGCCTAGAATTTTCCTGGAGGTACAAGAAGTCTGCCCAGACAGGTTTGCAGAGAATTGTTGGGAAATAGAAAGAAAATGGAAAGAAGACAGAAAGAAATATGCATGCACTTTCTAGTTAGACTGGAAACAGAGGAGCTTAAGAAAGAATGAAACATGGCTTCACAGAAAGAAAGAAAGAAAGAAAGAAAGAAAGAAAGAAAGAAAGAAAAGAAAAAAGAAAGAAGGGAAGGAAGGAAGGAAGGAAGGAAGGAAGGAAGGAAGGAAAGGAAGGAAGGAAAAAGAAAAAAATCCTGGGGCACCTAGGTGGCTCAGTCGGTTAAGTGTCTGACTTCGGCTCAGGTCCTGATCTCATGGTTTGTGAGTTCAAGCCCTGCATCAGGCTCTGTGCTGACAGCTCAGAGCCTGGAGCCTGCTTCAGGTTCCATGTCTCTCTCTCTCTCTCTCTCTCTCTCTCTCTCTCTCTCTCTGCCTGTCCCCTGCTTGCGCTCTCTTTATCACTCTCTCTCAAAACTAAATAAACATTAAAAAAATTTTTTTAAAGAAATAAATCCTAAACTGGGAAACCCTGCATTGAGACAACTTGATAGAAACATCCAGACTGAACAAATTTTCTTTTGCAGAATATTTTCCAAGCTGTGAATGGAGTTGAATTCAATACTTTCTCCCCTTTCATTCAATAAATATTTATCGTGCACCTACTGAGCTCACTTCACTGATGAGCAAAACAGAACAATGCTCCTCCCAGGACAGAACCTATAGAATGCCAAGTACTCGCTCCCCCAGCCTCCCCCCTGCAAAGACACAAGCATGTAGCCCAGGCTTCCCCGACCACGGAGACAAAAGTCAGACTCTGAACCAGACACTAGTGAGACAGATGTGACAGACTTGGCCTTGGAGTATCTTTTCTATGGTTTTCTGTGTGTTTTCCGCTCTCTGGTATCCCAAAGGCTATTCCTAAGTGAGGAGCAAAGATTCCCAGAGGCATGCCTGCAGAACCACTTTTTTTATTTTTAAAAAAAAATTTTAAGTTTATTTATTTTGAGAGAGAGAGCAAGTAGGGTAGGGGCAGAAAGAAGGGCGGGGGAGAGAGAGAGAGAATCCCAAGCAGGCTCCACACGGTCGGTGCAGAGCCCAGTGTGGGGCTCGAACTCACAAGCTGTGAGATCACAGCCTGAGCTGAAATTAAGAGTCAGACGCTTAACCCAGGCGCCTCCAAACCACTTTTTTTCTCTCCCGCAGAACAGATAAGATCGGGCTACGGTCAAAGACAGAGAGAAGGCAGAAGGCCACTCGGCCTGGAAAGGGAAGAAGGGTGGGAAGGGACTACATCTTCCCGGGGTCTCCTAAGCGGGGTTAGCAGAACCTACAGTCTGAGGGACCAGGGGCAGAGAGGAAGGGGTTAGATGCAGAGCCCTCCTCTAGTGTGGACGCAACTACCTCAGCACCTGTGCCCAGGCTGCCGCGCAAGACTCTTGGCTCCCCCGAAGTCTCCTGAACAGAGATTGAGGGACGTGGACGCTACACAGGGCAGGGGCATGGAGAGACAACTTTGCCCCCAGTCACGGTGGAGCCAGACAGCACTAGATGGAAGCTTCCATGGGGGCAGGGAGGTGGCAGGGAGCAGTGGACACACCGTCAGTTCTACAAAGAAGCAGGGACCATGTGGGTGCCATCCTGGGGCCGGTGGCCACAGTCATGATATTCTATCCCATTTTCGGGGCAGTCACGGGGTGGTTCTAGCAGCAGCACCTACGGCCCAGAATCAATGGGGTCAGCACGGCAAGATCCTACCTATGCCAGCCAGAAACGACAGTGGCTTCTTCCGGAACCACTTCCGTGGCGTGATTTCGGTGACTGCTCTTGGCTGGGTACCTCCCAAGTCTGGGTCTCTATCCATCCCAGGGATTCGGTAGCTATCAGATATCCTTTCATTTTTTTGTTTTCTTTTCTCCTTAAATTATCCAAAGTTGGTTTCTCCTGAGTTAGCTAAGCTGCCTGCCTGCAACGGCCTCTCCAGGAGGTCAGGGTAAGCTGGCTTTAGCCACTTGCAGGCAGGTCAGGGATGCGGCCCCATGTGGTCCCCGGGACAGGCATACACCTCTGCAGCCCAAGATCAGCCTGAACTACAACCTGACGTGGCATGACAATGTTTCCGATGTTCCTATATCTACAGAAAAGTCTCGTTAGAAATTACAGCAGGTTTCAGCTGTGCGGTGGGAAGGGCTGCAACCATTCCCGGGACGGAGAGTTAGAGAGAGGGCAGTATCTGACTCCTCCCACAGGCCAGCCCTGCAGGAGGGGACCAGCAGCGATGCCAAGAGCAGTGTTAGAGCAGAGAATGGAGACCCAGAGACGTTAATGGGGAAGACACAGGCTGCAGCTAGGACAGACACGGGGACACATGAGTGACAGCCCCTGCAAGCGTCAGAGGGCAGAGGACCTTGGGAAGGGGATCGACATGCCAGTGGAGTGCCCGGCATTTGGGCAAAAGATGCAAAGAGAGACGATTCAGAAGCACAATTATCAACGTGTTGACGACAGATCTCCTTGGACGAGGGGCTTTCGCAAGATTTTACTTTCTTTTGTGTACTGTTTTCCGAAGCCTCTACGATGGCCAAGTTCTCTTTGTCAGCTTTGTAATGAAGGAAAAGGAGGGGGCGGGGGACTGGGAGAGAGAGGGGTAAGGAGGAGAAAAGGGAGAGAGGCAACGTGGACTGCTCCCGAATGCTGCATGGCTCCCTTGAGAAACAGCACAAGTATCCGTAAGGATGCAGTTGGTCTTTCTTGCTTTTGGGACAGACGTGATGGCCGTGCCCTGGAGGGAAAACTGGAAGAGAGAAGGCGGAGTCCATACTCCCCACAGTAAAGAACAGAGATGGGCCTTGTCTGAGTCTTCGGAATCCCACGGTCACGTGCCTACAGTGGCGGCGGCAGCCGTGAGGACGTGGCCTTGCTCCAAGGCGGTAATTGCATCCTGCCTGCTGCCCTGCCACCTCCTCTTCCCGCAGAATGTGTCACCCCCCCTTCCTGAGCAGAAGTGCCGGGAGCCCCACTGTTGGCAAGCATCTGCCGTCCCTCTTGCCTGTAATTCCAGTCATTTTTGCAGCTTACCCTCTAAAGAGACAGAATCCCGCTTCATGCTTCTGTGCCCTCTTTTAATGTTTGTTTTTGAGAGAGAGCGTGAGCAGGGGAGGGGCAGAGAGAGATGGGGGCGGGGACAGGGGATTCGGAGCCGGCTCCGTGCTGACAGCAGTGAGCCCAGTGTGGGGCTCGAGCTCATGAAGCATGAGATCACGACCTGAGCCCAAGTCAGATGCTCAACTGACTGAGCCACCCATGTGCCTCTTTGCGTCTGTGCTTTTTAAAGGCTGTTCTGTCCGCTGGGATATTCTTCCTCTTCCCCTTTTTATGCTTGTCAAACTCCTGATGCTCCTGATGCTCCACCATTGCCTCCTGCAGGAAGCCCTCTGCCCTCCGGCTAGAGTTACCTCTCCTCCCTCTGGCTGTCTCTGTTCTTTGCATTTTCCCCTGTCGATGGACCCACTCATCCTGCGTTGCTGTCTACCCACATGTGTGTCTCCCCCATTTTGTATCAAATGCGCGATGTGTTTCTCTACACTTGCTCCCTCTTTTGTAGCACCTAGGGAAAACAGGGGAGTAATCATTTAAGTAAACCAACCTACAAAGGACGTAAAAGAAAACTGTTCGTCCAGGAACAGATAAACTGTCAGGATTTTGTAACGTAGAACACTAGTAAGAGTATCCACTACAGAGGGGCACAGGCGATGGCCATATACGCAGGCACACAGGACAGGTTTGTGGAATGGAATTGAATATTAATAGCACAGGAACTGCATGAAGGGCAGAGTCTTGGCTTTTGAACATAGCCTTTCACACAAGAATAGAAATCATATGTGTGTGTTCCCGAAGCTACACGGGGGCTCCCTGGAAGTTTGGTGTTTTTTTTTTTAACAACCCCATTCAGACTGTAACCCCCTAAGAGGTGACTGGTAAACTTGGGAGGGTGTTTGTGGTTGTCACGATCACAGGGGCACTCCGGGCGTGCAGTGGGAGGGGGCAAGAATGTACAAGAGTTAGTGTCACCAACCAGACAAGAATCCCAAACTTACTGTGAGTTTTGACTATCCCATGGAGAAAAATTCATGTTTATAATTACCTGAGCTGAGAACTCAAATCCCTTTTACGTGTAGACACACACACACACACACACACACACACACAATTTTTTTGCATAGTTTCAATATAGGCTGAACTTTACAAGAATGTGACTCCAATCAATGTAAATTGCAAGAAGGTTGAATCTTGACTAGTTGGAACACTGCCAAGGACTGTTCTCCATTTTTGAAAAGCACATCACTGGGGGGACATCCCTTGTAGCATCTTAGTCACTGGGGGGACACACCTGAACTGACCCACGTTTGGAACTACCGCGTTCCATACACAGACGCGAGGGTCTCACTGCTTCGGTGGGTCTCCTAGGGTTTCGTGCCCAAATGCCTATTACTGAAGCATATTATTCTATTGTAAATGATCTACCTTTTATCTCTCCTTTATACTGCAGCTAGAAAATACTATTGAAATTTTCCAAGTTATATGTATAGATGAGTTGCACAATCTAGGAGATTTATTTCAATGTGGTAAGTGGGCACTAATGAATATTTGCTCCAAAAGATGGTGTTGGGTATTACAGGGTTGAGAACGACCAGATAAAAGTAAACTGTATATTGTGTTCAAGGCTGCCTTGCAAAGTCTGGAGAACTATGCTTACAGGTATTGCCTAATGAAACAAAAGCCCCTAGCACATAAATACCGTGTGCAGTGTGCAATAAGCGTGATCAGAGGACAGCCCCCCTCCTGGACCCCCCCTTTAACCAAAATATTTGCACTTCAAAGGTGAAGACCAGGGTGGGTTTTTTCCCTCCATTGCCATTTATTAGTATACAACACTATTTTTGGTTTCAAGGTCATTTTCCATATCAAAATGCAGGCTAATGCTCATTCATTCATTTATTCATTCATCAGGCATGGATTCAGTGCTCTCCGGGTTCCAGGTTCTGGCCCTGGGCTAGAGACTGGGCCTCACAGAGCTCTCAGGCTGATGGGGACGTCAGCCATGAAGCACGTAACTCCAGTTCAGACAGATGAATGCCATCCTGGGGGTGTGCAAGGTGTTACGGGAGTAGGGGGTGCAGACCTCCTTTTGGAGTCAGGAAAACCTCCCTGAAGACCTGACATTTCCCCTCAGAGCTGGGGGACGACAGGCCCTGTCCAAAGCACCATAAATATCCCATGCAAAAATCTGAACAGGAGACCATGGCACATTCAGTGCAGACACAGCCCCTATGAATTTCCCCTGTGGACGCAGAGATACGTCCCCCAAACTCAACCATCAAGGATCCCACTCCAAGAAAGAATGTTAATTGTAAAAAAAAAAAAAAAAAAAAAAATTTTTTTAATTTTGATACGAATTTTTCACAAGGTATGGTTAGTGAGTTCATCCGTGCTGTTGTTTCCCTAATGATGAGAGAAGAATTTGGATTCAAGACGTTTCTAGAGATATTATTAAAAAAGGCATGTGACCATCTTTAAAAAGGAGAAAAGAGATGGGAAGCAATGTGCCCATTTTTCAGGCAGGGGGCAATCTCCTCAACCCTCAAACTCCCGCTAGAGAAGCTCCCAGAAGCAGGTGTCACATGTTTATAGGGCCATCTGGACAGGTCCTCTTTCCTCCTCTTCCCTGGAGAAAAGGCTGACAAGCCTCCAAAGAAAGGGAGAAGAGAAATATACCTCATAGAAATACAGAACCAAAGGGCTAAGGGCAAGTGAAACATTTTTTTTAAAAAGCAGCAGAGGCAAGAAGCAAACAGCGACGTCAGAAAAATGATGCAAGCCAAAGAAAGGGGTAATAACATTGCGAGAGCACCATATGGCATTTATATGCCTGCATTTTATTTTAAATGTGGATCTTTGCTTTCTTGTTAGCCTTGGTGACAATCCTGTTACAGTGCTCAGTGAAATTCATTTTTTTAAAAAAAATCACACAGCAGCTCTCTGTCCTCTATCCTTAAAATCATATATAAATTCCTTTTTTTAGCTGCATGCTATATATCCCTGTTGCTAATCGTCTAAACTGAACTGTAAAACCGCATTAAATTAGAAGGCAAAGTCCCATGCACTGACTGATACAAGGTGCCCAACACATGTGTTTGTGCTTCCTCAGCAGGAAGAGGGGGTGGGGGGTAGGTAGACAGCCAGATATTAATAATAATAATTTAACATTAATTTCATCATTAATCATTAATAACAATAACGAGCCCTTGCAAACGTTCCCCAGCCTCACATACAAAGACTGTTGATGCTTACGGTCAAATTCACTTCTGCCAAGGAATGGAAACAACCGACAGAGGGGACATTGCTCTATCTACATGAAGCCACAGCGACAAACACGTAGGATCTGAACATGAGGAGACAGGATGTGAATACAGCAAAGCCCATCTTTCAAGGGTCCCTTTTGATATTTGGGGGGGCAGGTATCATGCGGGAAGAAAGTGTAGGCACATTCTGGTGCTTCAGGGAAACAGGAACTGGTCCTGGTGTTCACGATCAAGTGAGAGCACACACAAGCTGAGAGGCAAGCAGCATGCGGCTAAAATCTTTTCCATTCTTTGACTTTCCTTTTACGAGAATCTGTGTCTGTGATGGCACATCATGGACACATCTGCGTAAACAGTTGCAGCCCATTAAGTGCAGCCAAGGATGTAGACAGAGCACAACCTCCCCCCTCGCTCAGACAGAACGGCAGGGGCACACTCAGAACTTCCATATTCTTCCCTCTCTGAGTCATGGCCACGGCAGCTTTTCCTTGTAGGACAATGATTGACGACAAGCTTTGTCTGAGACCCAAGCCGTCCTGCCCATCAGGTTCCCTGTTACTGCTGCTCCCTACACTTCTCCAGCCCGCGCACCCCCACACCCCACTCCCAAGAAGGGTGGGACCAACGGCAGCATCAGCAAGTGTCTCTTCTTCATTCAGGTTTGCCGGGGAGTGTGTTTGCCTGCACCCTTTGGGTGCGTGGAAAGGAATTGTGTTCATTTCTCCCTCAGCTCGGATCAGTTCACAATCAACAAGTATTTACTGCAGTATTTACGCCTCCAAAGTGCTTAGCACGGAGCAGGTATGGCAGGGGTACGGGAAAAGAAAGGCACAGAAGCTCTATATTCAAGGCCCTTAGGCTTCACTTAAAAAGAACAACCCATCATTATGCAACATAAGACAGGTGTGCCACTGAAGATGTGTGCCATGTCAAATATACAATCTAGGATCCACAAGTCCCTCCTCTGGGCTCCCGTAGCTAATGGTGTGCTTATTGTAACAGCATTTACTGAGTGCTGACTATGTATCAGGCAGGTTCTCATGCATCAACTAAGTGTCAAAAGAGATAGCTACTATTTTTCAAATAAAGAAAATGGGCATAAAATAGACATAGGTCAACAGAAGAGAATAAAAAAAAAACAAACACAGAAATAAACCCATAGGTAGATGGTCAATTAATCTTCAGCAAAGGAGGCAAGAATATCCGACGGCAAAAGTCTCTTCAATAAATGGCTCTGGGAAAACTGGGCAGCAACACACAAAAGAATAAAACTGGACCACTTTCTTACACCACACACAAAAATAAATTCAAAATGGACTAAAGACCTAAATGTGAGACTTGAAACCACAAAAGTCCTAGAAGACAGCACAGGCAGTAATTTCTCTGACATCAGCCATAGCAACATTTTTCTAGATGTGTCTCCTGAGGCAAGGGAAATAAAAGCAAAATTCAACTATTGGGACTACATCAAAATAAAAAGCTTCTGCACAGTGAAGGAAACCATCAACAAAGCTAAAAGGCCACCTACTGAATGGGAGAAGATATTTGCAAATGACATATCTGATAAAGGGTTTGTGTCCAAAATAAAGAACTTGTACAGCTCAACACCCCAAAAAAACAAATAATCCAGTATAAAAATAGGCAGAACACATTAAGAGCCATTTCTCCAAAGAAGACATCCATATGGCCAACAGACACATGAAAAGATTCTCATGATCACTTACCATCAGGGAAATGCAAATCGAAACTACAATAAGATATCACCTCACATCTGTCAGAATGGCTTAAGTCAAAAACACAAGAAACAACAAGTGTTGGTGAGGATGTGGAGAAACGGGAACCCTCTTGCACTGTTGGTGGGGATGCAAACTGGTGCAGCTACGGTGGAAAATAGTCGGGAGGTTCCTCAACATTTAAAAATAGAACTACCCTATGATCAAGTAATCACACTACTGGGCATTTCCACAAAAAATACAAAACCACTAAATCAAGAGATATGTTCACACCTATGGTTTATTGCAGAATTATTTACAATAGCCAAATTATGGAAGCAGCCCAAGTGTCCACTGATAAATATTTATGCAATGGAATACTATTCGAGCAGGAAAAAAGAATGAAATCTTGCCATTTGTAACATGGGTATTATGCTAAGTGAAATAATTCAGTCGGAGAAAGGCAAATACCATGTGACTTCATTCATAGGTGGAATTTAAGAAACAAAACAAATGAGCAAAGGAAAAAAAAAAATAGAGACAAACCAAGAATCAGACTCAACTATAGGGAACAAACTAATGGTGACCAGAGGGGAGGCGGGTGGGGGATGGGTGAGATAGGTGATGGGGATTAAGGAGGGCCCTTGCGATGAGCCCTGGGTGATGTACGGAAGTGATGAATTACTATGTTGTACACCTGAAACTAATATTACACTGTATGATAATGACCCTGGAATTGAAATTAAGAGCTTAATTTTAAAAATTTGAAGTCAAAAAATAAAAGCAAATAAATAATTTTGTCAAGGAAAAAGCTCAAGGTCCCATGGCTGGTAAGTGGTGGATCAGGCCTCATACACTGAGGCAGTGCAGCTTCTGAGGCAGCCTACCCTAGCCCCGGACTCATAAGGACATCGGTCTTTGTACAGGTCTGTTTCTTCCTGGGGAAGGAGTAGCTCCTGTTTATTGCCACAGTTCTCAACCCCACAGTGTGGAGAACACAGAAGCCATTATTTGATAGTTGCTTATTAAAGTGATCTGGGGGGGGCGCCTGGGTGGCGCAGTCGGTTAAGCGTCCGACTTCAGCCAGGTCACGATCTCGCGGTCCGTGAGTTTGAGCCCCGCGTCAGGCTCTGGGCTGATGGCTCAGAGCCTGGAGCCTGTTTCCGATTCTGTGTCTCCCTCTCTCTCTGCCCCTCCCCCGTTCATGCTCTGTCTCTCTCTGTCCCAAAAATAAATAAATGTTGAAAAAAAAAAATTTAAAGTGATCTGGGGAGGGGCACCTGGGTGGCTCAGTCGGTTAAGCATCTGACTCTTGGTTTTGGCTTGGGTCATGATCGCACGGTTCGTGAGTTTGAGCCCTGCATCGGGCTCTGTGCAGACAGCGTGGAACCTACTTGAGATTCTCTCTCTTTCCCTCTTTCTCTCTCTCTCTCTCTCTCTCTCTCTCTCTTGCTTCCCCTCCCCTGCTCACGTGGTCTCTGTCTCTCTCTAAATAAATAAACTTTTTTTTAAAAAAAGTGATATGGGGAGAGGTATGCAGGAGCAGCCAAGATGGGGAGCTGGAGAGCAAAACACACAAGGCTGTCAGAGCAGCAGCAAGGCCAGGTGGAAACCGGACGTCACCAGCCTGCAGAAGCCCCAGTTGGCCTGGCATTGAGCCACCTTCCCTCCAGGCAGCTCTGCTGTGGGGCCGGAGCTAAGGAAGCAGGATGGGGACAAGCACGGGGACACAGATGGAGGTGAGTGTGGAGGGCAGGGGGACAAGCGCAAGAGGAACACGAGGCACGGCCTCTCCATTTTGCCTCCTGTGTGCAAACGGCAGCTGTTGAGGCAGCCAGGACGTGAGAGCAGTGAGCTAGCAATTTACCCAATGCTATCTCCGTGGCCTATGAAAATTGAAGAAAAAAAAAAAAAGAAAACAGAAACTAAGTGCTGGCGAGGATGTAGAGAAAATTGGAACCCGTGTGCGTTGCTGGTGGGAATGTAAAATTGTGCAGCATTGTGGAAAACAGTCTGGCAGGTCCTCAGACTATGAAACATAGAATTACCATGTGACCCAGCAATTCCACTTTTGGTGCGTACTCAAAGGAAATGAAAACGGGGAGTCAAACAGATATTTGGACACCTGCACTCACAGCGGCGGTATTCACGATAGCTAAAAGGCAAAGCAACCCAAGTGTTCACTAACAGATGAACAGGTAAACAAAATGCAGTACGCATACACCCAGTGGACTATCATTCAGCCTTAAAAAGGAAAGAGATTCTGGGGTGTCTGGGTGGTTTAGTCGGTTGAGTGTCCGACTTTGGCTCAGGCCGTGATCTCACAGTTCATGAATTCGAGCCCTGCATCAGGCTTTGTGCTGACAGTGTGGAGCCTGGAGCCTGCTTCGAGTTCTGCGTCTCCCTCTCTCTGCCCCTCCCCTGTCCTGCTCTGTCTCTTCTCTCTCTCTCAAAAACAAATAAACATTAAAAAAAAATTTTTTTAAGGAAATTTTGACACATGCTACGACATGCATGAATCCTTAAAACACTATGCTAATGAAATAAAGCAGTCACAAAAGGTGCTGTATGACTCCACTTATATGAGGGATCCGGAGTAGTCAAATTGGCAAAGACAGAAAGTAGAATAGAGATTGCCAGGGGGCTGGGGGAGGGGAGAATGAGGAGTTAGCATTTAATGAGTACAGTGTCTCAGTTTGGGAGGATGAAAAAGTTCTAGAGACAGAGGGTGGTGAGTTTTGCACAAGGATATGACTGTAATCAATGCCACCGAACGGTACCTTTGTAAATGGTTAAAATGGTAAATTTTATGTTATATATATTTTCTCACGGTAAAAAAAAAAAATAGGTATAAGGAAAAACAATGAAGCAGGCTCTAAAGTATCCCACTGACTCCCGGGGTTACCTTAAATGAGACGACAACCTCTTTGAAACAGTGATTATGGCCAGGACAAAAATGTTAATTCCATGGAAAAAAAGAGAACCCAGAATGACATGGAAACGGCACTGATTTGAAAAGCCAGTGTCGCTCTGCCCCTTTGTACTCAACTTTTTTGAGTATAAGAATTCCTTTTGAACATTAAAAAGAAATTCCTCAATACCCGCACCGTAGGACATTTCCTACCCACTGATGGAATTCTTGATGATGGTTCCCCTGCATACATTTGAAAAAGCGTAGCATATATATGAAGGAGACGTACTGTTTATTCTACCAGCGATGTTTGCATCACAAAAAGCAATCCTCTGATCCTTGAAAATAGCACCTCAGGCCCCTAGGAACCCACCACCCACAGGGTGAGAACCACAGCTCTATGCTAACAAGAGACTAAGACTGAGCAGCAAACTTCCAAGTCAGAGCGCAAAACCATTAAGTCGAAAATGCTACAATGCACCAATGCAGCTCTCTGCAGAAAATAAAAAGCAAAGCATTTTCCTCCAGAGAGACCAAGTGTGTTTCCTCTAACAGGAATGCACATTTCCTAGGCTAGATTTAATTCGGGCAGCCCTGCCTTACACAGAGCTATCAGAACCTGCTCAGCAGTGTGACCATCCTATGCCTGTCAGGTAGTCACCCCCAAGGGAGCTGCCTCTTTGGGGTGAGTGTTCGCAACAGTGGCACGCCTCCCAGTGAGGATGTACTGTAAACAATTTCCCTTTCCTAAAGCCATGAGAAGTTTATCAATGACTACTGACATGCAGTCACCTGGAAACCGCCTTCAGTGCCGCCCTGGTGTAAACGCCCTGATCACATACCCAGCTCTGCAATGAGCAGACTCAGCTCAACCAGAGTGTCTCTCAATTTTTAGGAACCTAATTTGTCAGAAGCCGCACCGAATGGGTTACTACTTGCTTGACTCACAGAAGCAGCATGAGGCTAAATGCGGAAAAAAAGGGGGAGGAGGGGTTACATTGATATATGTAATCCCCCCCAAAAGAGTAAAGAACTCCATAAAAGGGCAAAGCATTATTATTGTATTAAATCAGTGCCTTCCAGCCCGACCAAACTCGCCTGTGAAAACTGGTGACGAAGGGTGAACGTGGGAAATCATCCACCTGTTACGTTGGTTTTTTGAGACCGATAAAAAATGCGAGTCCTAATAAAATTCTTGCATTAAATTCGTTAACTCAAAAGTACCTGGAAGTTTTAGAGACAGGTTCCCATGTGCTAGATCTAAAGCATCACTAGACTTTTGGTGGCCCCAACATGCAAAGATATTAAATGTCTTAACAAAACCCCCAAGATTCTGGGAAGTGACTGTGTGTTAATGGTGGGCGAGTGCTAGCAGATAATGAATGTCCATAAAAATTTCCCAGACACTTTCCTCTATAAGATGACCATTTCTTGAGTTTAAGACCGAGTTAGATGCCCAAAGGGAAGTAAGATCGTGGTGTTGGTTTCCTCAAACCTAAGGTTCTTAAAATCCCTGGAACAGAGTGTTGAGACAACCCAATGAATCCAGAAAAAGGAGAATGCTTTTGAGGGCAAGACCAGCTGGCACAGATGACCAAGAGGCTTGGCTTTGAGCTGTGTGTTCCTCTTCTTGTCAACACTGAGTGAGTTGTACAAAGGGGGACGATGAGGTGGAAGAATCCAGAATGGAGAATATTATCTGCCTGGCAACACCTCTCTCTCGCAGGTGGCCCCAAATGAGGCAGCCATTGGGACAGCATAAGCCCCTCTTTTAGAAGCTCACTTTCGCATTAGTCACATAGCAGACATGAGCAAGGGGGCATTTAAATCCTAGCTTAATCTCCAAGAGAAGGGAACACTAAGAAAGAGATGTTTGCTGATAATGAGCCAGCATCAGCGAGATAGCTCAGGTGCACAGAGAAGAATCAGGGGCTACGGGTCTGATTCACAGTATTGATGGATCATATAAAGTTGGAAAACTAAAACCTTTGGAAAACAGATAAAGACACCAATACTAACTTCTCCTCAACCAGCCATCTTTGTCTGTCCCCAGGTCTTACACCTTTCATGGAGACCCTTCTGAACCATCAGATGCTATTCCTACCTTACAAGAGAAGGAAGGAAGGAAGTGGAAAGACTAAGTCCGTTCATGCACACTGGGGCAGGGCCACCTCCTTTGGAATCCTTCTTCTGTCACCTATGGGCTGGGTGACCTTGGGCAGGGCACAGAACCAGTCTAAGCCTTCCAATCTCATAAGATTAAGATGATAATGGTCTATTTGGGAAGGCTGTTGTGCAGCTTATTCTGGGTAGAGCCCACAACCCAGGGTCTAGCATACAGTACACTCTCAAAGCAGATTAGCAACTCATTTCTAGACTTCGATCGATACTGTAGTGCCATAACACTCAGTCTGACCTCAACCAGATCCTACCAATCCAAGGCTCCCCACAAAGGTCCCTATATACAGAAGTTCACGAGGGGTTGGTTACTCCTAAGTAACAATCAGATTCCCAGAAGTTATCTGTGATCAAATCTTGCCAGAAAGAGAGAGACTTCGTTAACGCTACTTAAAAATGTTTAAATGTTAAACACTATGTGAGCAGTATTTTAAGTAGTTATATTTTAGGTAGAGTTTGATAGCTTTAATGTTTATAGAAAAAGATGAAGTTTCATTGTGTTTTATTTTATTTTTTTGCAAATGCATTTTAAGAGCCATTAACGCCTACAGTGACCTCAGATGGCAACAGGAAACACGAAAGGGACACCGGCCAGCTATCAAAGATAAACTGAAAGAGAGGAAGAATCACACGTTAGATTAGTCCCTATGGGGTCAGTTAAAGTCAGTGCTGAGATGGTTTGCCTGCTAAAAAAATAACAGAACAATCTATCTTTATGTGTATTCATCAGGGTGAAGTCCCCAGGCATTTTCCCTCATTGATAAGAAATGATCTTATTCCCAGAGCATAACATCACTAAAGCCCTCTTTAAGGACCCATCTGAGAGAGGAGCACTCTGGGTAGGAATGACACCAGCACTGAAAAACTAGTTAAAACCATTGGTGGGGATACTAGAATTTGAGTAGAAGATTCAGTCAGGGGATCCGGGCATGCATCTTGGGACCTATGGGTTAACTGACCCCTTACATCTCAGCAGAGCCGTGGTTCTTAATGGGGACGATTTTGCCCTTGATGGGAAACCTACTAATGTCTGGAGATGTTTTTGGCTGTCACAACTGGAGGCACTGATGATTCTGGCATCTAGTGAGCAGAGGCCAGAGACGCTGCTAATTATCCTGCAATGCACAGGGCAGGTCCTGTGACAACAATCTGCCGAAAATGTCAATAGTGCCAAGACTGAGCAACCCTGCATTACACGAAGACAGAAAAAAGGGGGCCATTCATGGACAGACTGTGTCACGGGCTGTCACTAAGAGATGTTGTGCAGTCTAGTTTGTGGATGTCATTTATGTCGTTTGTCCCAAGTGCACAGCTGGGCCTATCATGAAAGCCACATGATATCCTTAAACTAATTTAGAAGACACCTGGTTGATAAAGCTTTAAAAATATTTACCTTCTCTGTGTCTTAAAATGATTACCTCCCACCTCCTTCTAGTCCCTTAGGGAAAGTAAGAGAGTAATTGTTCACATTCAAACCAGGATCTTCCCTCTGATCAAAATAAACCCACATTATCCATGTAATATGAATTCTACTGAGTTATTTCTCAGGAATTTTTAATACATTATATGCCCTAGTGCAGGCATGTTACAGAGGCAAACAGACACATACACACACGTGTACACACACACACACACACACACACACACTTGGGCACTCAGCCCACCACTTCGCCCTTCCCCTACCTCTGTAGGCTGGTGTGCATAACTAATACCCCAATGAATATTTCCACTACTAATAGAATCGGAAATTGGAGTTGAACCCACAGAGCTGAAAAGAACACCCAGTTTCTAAAACAAGAGCTTTTATCTTCTTGAAATAATAATTCTTTTCATTTAACCCCCTTGCTCCTGCGGGCAAGCTCCGAGACCACTCATGAGTAACAGAAGGCTCCCGCCATGTGTGTCCTTCAAAGTCTTTCCGACTCATGCCAGGCACATGGCAGAGGCCTCCTGCAGTCCTTGGCTTCCACCACCAGCCTCCTGCCTTCAATCCAAAGTGATTGATTGGCCCACTAATTGTACATCATTAGCAGATTGAGACTGTCATCACCCCATCCTAAGCATTTCACAGGCTCTAAAGTCCCCAAGCAATCATGGTGCTGTTAAGCCTAGGGTAATGTGTTATTATTTGTCAGCTACACCCAGGCTCCTGTGGCTCCAAAGGCAAGTAAACATTTCTGCTGTATCCTTGGGGGAAGAGACCAAAGAAGAAAAAAAAGAGTCTCTTGGTTCTAAAGGTAATATCAAAAAGCTTGCTGTTCAGCCTGATAAAAAGAGGCAGCTGCTTCCCACCAGAGGCCAAAGTCCAGCTCAGACCAAGAACATGGGATCCAGTCCAGAATCTGACCAGCCTTCCTACAGCATCCTATCAGCTCACAGTCAGCCTGGCCCAACACAAGAGCCAGCCCACCGCAGGGGAGAGAGAAGCTTCCCGCTTCCAAAATCTGCTTCAGAACCCAAGGTCAGCCTTATTTAATCCCAAATAATTATCTTTCCCTGCTAACTGCCCAGATTTCCCTCTGGAGACCCAGGAAGAAGTATTTTTACTTTATGTTATAGAAATACTTAAAAATCATCTCCACGAATTAGCATGACATGTCCAAAATCTTAAACTCCACGTTGGTTTCACAGCATGGATTAATATATTTGACCGTAAATATTTTTGGCCCACCGGGAAGAGGATAAGGCTGGCTCGAGTCCAGGCTGCACCCCCAACTCACTATGTGGGTCTAGGCAAGTGAAATGAGTCTCACAGAGTAGTGTTCCCCAAAGAGTGACCCACAGGCCATCTATATCTAAATTTTAAGGACCCTTGTCATCCTAGAGTGGGGCTCACAGGTAATCCCAGGTATTACTAGTAGTCATGCATTTTCCCAACCTGGAAACCACTTCCTGGAGATCAAACAATGCATTCCAGGCTCCTTTTGTAGTGGGTGGGGCTGAGGGACTAGTTGGAACCAATGGGCTGTAACTGGAGGCCAAAGCTCCTAGGGCCATTGTGCAATGCCCGGCTCTCTCCCTCAGCCTGGAGGGTTGCTGGGGCTGCAGCAGCCTGACAAGGGTGAGAGAAAGCTAGTCTCCAGCATAAGCTAGTCTCCCCTGACTGATTCAAAGATCCCAAAGACCACCTGATTTATGGCAAGGAGGGAGAACAGCTTCCCTATGAGTGGTCTGTGTGGCTAGTGGTTGACAGACACCTGAGCCAGATGCTGTCGTGTGTTCACCCCAACTTCTTCTTCTCTACTAGAATTCTCATTTTGTTCATCAGCCCCAGGAGATGAAGCATGAGTCCTCTGTGCCAAGAGTTCTGAGACTTTAGTAGGCATCAGAATCACCTAGAAAGCTTGGTGGACACAGATTGCTGGGCTCTAACTTCACTATGAATTGTCAATTCTAACAAGTTCCCGGAGGATGCTGATGCTGATGGTCCGGGGAACCACACTTTGAGAACTACTGGTCTAAACCAGTAAATCCCACTCTCCTTTGTCAGATCCTTACTTTTTTAATTTCCCTTGCAGTTGGGAATGGTCATGTGACCCCATTTTGGTCAGTGAGCCAGAGGGAAGTCTACAGGGTAACTTCTGGGAAAGTTCTCCCAATACAAGGAGATCTTTTGTCCTGCCTTACATATGGTTGAGTGGAAACATATGTGGTCCTGAGGCAGTCATCATGCAAGCCATGCAGTAACAAGTCTGAAGATGAAAAGCCAACATGCCAAGGACAGCAGAGCAGAAACAGAGAACAAAACATGGGTACAATTTGGTCTTTCCTGGTACAGAGGTTCTGAAACCCTTGGAATTTCCAGTGATAAGAGTAACCAAGGTGTTTTCTGTTATGTGAATGACATGACTTTTGGATCACCTAAGGATGGGGGAGGTTGGGAACTTTCACTACCACGCCCTGGTGGAATTTCTGAGGAGAGGGGAGGAACTGGAGGTTGAAGCAATCATCAATGGTCAATGATTGAATCAATCATGTCTGTGTAATGAAGCCTCCAAAAAAATCCAAAAAGAGGGGATTCAGGGTGCTTCCAGGTTGGTGAACCAGAAAGCTTCTATGTGCTACTGTGTCAGGCCCCAACTTCCCCAGAGACATTCTAGCAGATTTATTGAACTCAAGGATGGGGTCGTGGGAACCCCTAATCTACAGCCATGTGGTCAGAAGCACAGGTAACGGCCTGGACTTGTGACCAGCATCTGAAGTGAAGGGAGATCTTGTGGAACTGAGCCCTTCACCTGTGGGAGCTGAACTGACGTGCTCTCCAGGTAGATAGAGTCAGAATTGAGTTGAATTCTAGGACACTCAACAGGTGTCAAAGAATTGCTTGGTGGTGTTGGGGGAACATCTACACATCGGAATTGGTACCACAGTCCTTAACCTGCCTTTAGGGAACTGACGCACCAACCTTCCTCTAGGCTCTTCCCTCTCCAGGGTAAGTAAGTGTTGAATTTTTAAGCCATTGTTAATTAGCACTGGGGCAATGTCCACTCTCCTGGCCTCATGTTCTAAGTGGAAGGACTTCACCCAGAGTAACATTCCAGGCCTCGACCTCCACTGTTCAATCAGACAAGTGACACAGCAGAAGGGACTGAGTTCCTCCACCTCAGTCCCCTTCCCCTCCCATCTGAAACCATCTGCTACATAGAGGCATACCTTGTTCTCTCCATGATATAGCAAGTTTAGTGGGGCTAACCCTGCTCTCGTTAAGGAGACCTGTGCTGCCAATGACTAGAAGAGACAGAATCTCCAAAATGGCCCATGAAAATATCCCACCCTAATCCCCAGAACCTCTGGTAGGATGAGCTATTGCTTTCATGGCTATGTTGTGTCATATGGCACAGTTATTCTTAAGACAGGGAATTATCATGTGATCTAGCCCTTAAAAAGCAGGGCACCATTCTCAAGCTGGTGGCAGAGGGGCAGAGGGAAGTCAGAGAGATACAATACACAAGAAGGATTCCATGATGGCTTTAAAGATGGAGGGGCCATGTGCCAAGGAACCCAGCTAACTCCTAGAAGCTCTCAATGGCCCCCACCTGACAACCAGCAAGGAAACAAGAATCTCAGTCCTACAACCACTGGCAACTGATTTTTGCCAAAACCTGAATGAGTTTGGAAGCAGATTCCTCCCCAGATCCAGAGCCCAGCCCCAAGATATGCTGAGCATAGCACCCAGCCAAGCCTGCCCAGACTTCTGACCTATAGAACTGGGATACAATAAACGTGTATTGTTCTAAGCTTCTGCACTTGCGATAATCTGTTACACATCATTAGAAAACCAATACAGCAGGGAAGTCCTTCTGATTCAGGGCAAAGTGGTTAATAAGTCCTTTTGGCATCAAAGCAAAAGCTACGTTCTCTGATTAGCTTACCAGCAATAAAGCTGACATTTTAAACACTTTAATCTCTATCTGACTCCTGTGTCTACACCACAAAATACAGGCGCCCAGAAGTGCATTTTCTATTTTATCTTTACTCCACTAAAAATCTCTTCCCTACAGCTGAGGGAAAACATAGCAGATAAGAAAAAGACTTAATCCTTGAGCAGGTGGAAAAGAAAAAAAAAAAAAAAAAGACCTTCCCCACAGCGGCTGAACTGCACAACCCCAAGCTTTTATTGGTTTATAACATTTTCAGTTTTCAACTGATCACCTAAGGGGAACTGGCCTTTGAGATGTAGTATAAATGAATGGCAAAGACCTTTGAGATTTTCCACCCAAACTCTAGGCGGCAAGCAAACTGCAGAATCGGTTGTTTGTGTATTCAGGAAGTCGGCTGATATTCCTGAAGTACAGTCACCCCTTCCAGCAGCACCCTCCGATGTCGGGCAAATGCATATGTCGCATGTTGGCAATTCCATAATACACTGCTGTTTCCTTCCTGAAAGACTCCCAGTCCTTGATCGAGCTGCAAGGGACTGAGGGTGCCATCAGCATAAAAATGAAATGCAAGGTTTTTAAGGCTCTGTCCCAGGGTCCTTTGAACGATTCAGATTCACCCGAGAGGCAGCTTTAAGGGAAGGAGAATAGTACTCTCTATTTGTAGTTCAAAATTCCCTAGGGGAAACTAAGTCCCCAAATTCAGCAGCAGATGTGGTCAGAATGATTGCAATCTCTTCCTTCATTTAGAATACAGTAACTGGTTTCTTTCTTTTCTTTTTTTTTTCTAACGGGGAATTTCAAAAGCTTTTAGTGCAATCCTTTCTGTCTACAAATAAGGAAACTGAGATCTGGAGAAGCTACATAAAAATAAAAAATGCCAGATCAGTCATTTCTCCATTTGAATCCTGTTCTTCTGAGTGTTCAATCTGCCAGATTCATTTTTGTCTAACTTGGAGTGGGGGCATGAGGCCATGGCTGAAAGGGCACCTCCGAGAAGTTCAAAACGGCTCTTGGAGATGGGGTTGCCGTGTCTGGTTTAGGGAGACCTGAACATCTGAGAAGCAGAGAAGCTGAGCCTTGACGGTTTCCATGGTGACCACTGAGCCCAAGTGCATGCTCTAATGAGCCAGCTGGCTAGCTAGCAGCCCAGGAGCAAAGGTTATGGGACATTCCAGGAAAACCCACGTGCTCCTGAGCTCCTCAGATGAAATCTGAATGGATGGCTATCCCGCTAATAAGGGCTTCTTTTGGGAGACACACACACACACACACACAGCAGATCTGAACGCTGTGTGTCTGGCCCTGTTCTCTGCCAAGTTCTCTTGCATACATTATTTCATTTAATCATCACCAAAACCTTCTCAAGTGGATTCGAATTCTATCCTCCTCTTTCGCTGATGAGCAAACGGGGCAGGATCACTGTAAACCCAGGATCACTGAGCTCAGAAGAGGCAACTCTAAGCCAGCTCTCCTGCCCTATTCCTCCACTCCACTTTAACAAACCTGAAAGTGCTCACCTGGGGAGCTCCCTTGCCTTCTAAAGAGAAGTCACAATTTCTTGTCTCGGAGAGAAAAACCAGTGCAGCTTTAGAACTCACCACTGATCTATCTTTGCCCATCCCTGTTAGAATCTGAAAAGGTCTTTAGACTGTCAGTTTTATTTTTTGCGTTGTTTTGTTTGTGAGTGAGAATGAGAGCACAACACGCGAGCAGGGGAGGGGCAGAGGGAGAGGGAAACACAGACTCTTAAGCAGGCTCCAGGCTGAGTGAGGAAGGCCATGCTGGGCTCCATCTCACAGGCATGAGATCATGACCTCAGCCAAAATCAAGAGTCAGATGCTCAACCGACTGAGCCACCCAGATGCCTCTCACTCAGACTGTCATTTTTTTTAAATATTAGACATCATCAGAAACAACTCCCTGAAGCAGGTTTGAAAGACTTGAGAATTGGGTCAATAATGAAAAAGAGAGCAGAAATGACATTGCCTCTAAGCCAAACAAGTTATCTGTGAAATCATATGGAGAAGTGTGAGTTAAAGGGCACTGGGAACCCCAACCCAATCACATCGCCTTCACATACCAATAAATTTCTTGAGTTTTTGTCCCTTGTTTAAAGGTAAGTATTCTCAAGTGGAAAAAAACCCACTAAGACAATAGCAATCATCAACATCTTAGTATAAATTAGTACATTAGTGTACTATTGCTGAGGGAGCACTCAGAAGTGGGGGTGGGGCGTGGGGAGATAGGGTGAGACCATGAAGAGACAAATAACAAAGCACAACGCGGTATCTAGACAAGGCAGGCTTCTGGAAGGGGTCTTAGAAGCTAGGATCAGCCTAAAGACACCACACTTGGACATAAAAAGGAGTAAATAAGTTCTAATAACAAAATAAATGGATTTACTCCTCTACTTTATTGCAAACACACTTAGAACCCAATCTTCCATTTTTAAAACGGAACTAAATGTTTCTCCCATCTTCAGAAAACCTGTTTTGGCAAATCTGTACTTAACCTTCTTGTATTGCGATTCTGGAAATACACTGTCAAGAAGGAAGCTGCTGAAGGGAAAGGAGTTTTAGGCACAGTACCTGTGACCACCGTTGGCCAAAAGAGAAAACACGGTCATAACATTATTCCTTCAAAAGTGACAATGATACGATAACATCCTGATAATTCCTTCTGGATCCTGTCAGGCTAAAAAGCCAATTGGATCGCAGAGGTCAGGGTGTGAATAGACACAGTACTCACTCGAAAGACCTTCTCCACTCTTGCAATGCTTTTCCCAAAGATGGTTCCCAGTTGGTCTCCAATTCCAGCCAATAAGAAACCAAAAAGCGGAATTCCAAAGATGGCATATAAAATACAAAAGATTTTGCCTCCTTCAGTGCTCGGAGCAATATTCCCATACCCTGGTGAGAAATATCAAAAAGAGAGAGGGAGAGTGGTGAGGTGGCAGAGAAATCAGAGGGCTGAACCAGAGAACCCACAGATAGACGGAAGGATTTCTGCACTTCCACGAGCAGTCGGGGAGTAGAGCTTCATTTCAAAGGCCCTCCAGCAATCAGAACGTTGTTCCATTGCTTCTCTCTCTTCTCTCCTTGGAAACAGTTTTTTAAATTTTTTTTTTTCAACGTTTATTTATTTTTGGGACAGAGAGAGACAGAGCATGAACGGGGGAGGGGCAGAGAGAGAGGGAGACACAGAATCGGAAGCAGGCTCCAGGCTCTGAGCCATCAGCCCAGAGCCCGACGCGGGGCTCGAACTCACGGACCGCGAGATCGTGACCTGGCTGAAGTCGGACGCTTAACCGACTGCGCCACCCAGGCGCCCCTCTCCTTGGAAACAGTTTTAAGGAGATCCGGCTTTCCTGGATCTTCGTGTGTTTAATCAGATTACACTTTAGGAAAACTGGTAGTCACCCAGAATTGCATTGCTGATGGAAATCGGTACCATCCACCTCAGAAACACCAAACATCTTGGACATGCCTGGTTCAGGGAGACCTGAATATCCACGCAGGGCTCGCCATTGCCCTTTGTAGATTTGAAAGGAGCTTCTCCTTTATAGTCTCATCTCATGTGCATCCCCTTCACCCAACAGACTTGGCTACCCCCAATATTTGGCTCTATAGGGAAACAGATACTCCGCACTAAGGAGGATATGTGGCCTGGCACAAATTTGGAAAGGACCCATGGATCATACAGTCCCACCCCGAGACACCTGAAAACTGCAGAGCAGGAAAGGAAGACTGTGCGTCTTCTCACAATGAGTGATGTTTAGCTCTGCTTGGCTTTTGCTCTTTACTGGGAACTTTACATCGTCTCTGGATCCTGCCTCTCTTCCCACCTGCTTCCTGCACCAAGGGCTATCAAGCACTAAATACATATCTATTGGTGGAATCGATGTTTGAAAATAAAAGAATCTTTTTATAGTCATGGCTATAATGTATATTTCAAGTAGTGCTTGAAAATACCAGCATCTCCATTCTTAAGAATTCTGCAATTATCGGGGCGCCTGGGTGGCGCAGTCGGTTAAGCGTCCGACTTCAGCCAGGTCACGATCTCGCGGTCCGGGAGTTCGAGCCCCGCGTCAGGCTCTGGGCTGATGGCTCAGAGCCTGGAGCCTGTTTCCGATTCTGTGTCTCCCTCTCTCTCTGCCCCTCCCCCGTTCATGCTCTGTCTCTCTCTGTCCCAAAAATAAATAAACGTTGAAAAAAAAAAAAAAGAATTCTGCAATTATGTAAGTAACTTCTGTATAGTGAGCACTGGGTTTCCACTAGGTGGATGAGACTAATGGAAGTAGGGCTGGGAAAAAAAGCGGGGGGTGGGGGAGGGGCTATGGTATTACCGTGACTTATAAAGAGATGAGAATCTAAATTACTTGCTATTCAGTTTCATGCCAATGAGTATTGCAATGTTATGCTAACTGGCGCCCAGATAGTCATCCAACTATTCTCCCATAACAGGGTAACTCATGTGGGGCCTGTTTCTAGATCCATGTGATGGGTGAGTTACTGGGCTCATGGTTATGGTTATGTTAGGGGTGCAGCGCAGTCAAGGATAATGTTGACGCGGTCCCATCCTCCACCTCCTATGAGCCTAGAGACCTCGCTGCTGCTGTCTGCCTTCGGGTGATGAGTCACCTGGCTATTTTTCTTTCCAATTTTCTTGTCAGAATCATTCAAACCTCTTATCGTGAATTATCTCAGTTACAGTTTCCATTTCTTAAATGAGCATTCAGGCAAGCCTTCCTCGTCTTGCATTTCTTTTACTCACCACCACTGCCATTTAATTGTGCAAAAAAAAAAAAAAAAAAAAAAAAAAAGGCTCCTGGAACTTTTTTCAGGTGCTTTCAGGAACTTGGACAAAACCATTTTTCTAAGAATTCCCCTCTAGAATAATCTGATTTACCTTGAAAGGGGAATAAATGTGCCTACCCAGTTTCACTTTATAGAGGTGGATATTGACCTGTGAAAACATTTATGACTCTTGCCTGACTGTCTCAGTATTGCCCGATTACTGTCAGAGAACGTAGGTTTCCTTAGTCTGAGTATCTCAGAAACATACGGCAGACACAGCACAGGCAAACAAATTGAGGCTTTGAGCCTGCTGAATAATGGGCGTCTTATTAGCCCCGACAAGAGGTACACACTCTTGCCCCAGCTTTCTGTTTGGATCTGCCCCACCATCTGGGTAAGGACTGTGTTCAGGGAATTTCTGGTGGCATCCAAGGAGCATGACAAAGAAGCGAGAAGACAGAGGCTCCAGATTCAACTCGACCTCATTCCACTTGCTTGTCCTCGGATGCATTTAACCTCTACAAATCCCAGGATGAGAGGAGTTCAAGGGAAATGGGCACAAATCAGTGAACTGTAAGGTACTATACCAGTGCAAAGTAGTATTATCACTAGTAGCATTACTGAAATTGGCTCCTTACTTTTTCAGTGTTTCATAGACTAGAACACCAAAACGAAGTTAAAGTTCTCGGGTAAGGACACAAGTAGAGTAATATTCACTAATATTCAAATAAGTCTTTAAATATATTTAAGGCCATCACTTCATACTGGGCATAAGGTAATTGCCATTTTTGAGTAATGCTGTGTTTATGCATGTGTGCATGTGTGTGTGTGTGTGTGTGTGTGTGCACATGTGTGCACGTGTCCCCTGGCTCTGATGGTCTATATGGAAAAGCTGTTCCAGTGGAACCCTCAATCCTGTCACTCTGGGAAAATTCTAGGTGAATCACATTTTGGATGTTTGCTCTGAGGCAATGGGAGGGCCACATTCCTGGATTTTTGGCTCTGCTTTACCGGGCCTGTTGGACTTCCCTGCCCATCCTTCCAAAATCCTTGGCAGAACTTTGAAGTTCAGAGTGATGGTTATGGACGCTCATGGCTAGAGACCGCAAAGCTTCCTGTTCTGACACTTCCACTTACTGACTCTCAGATCTTGGGTATTTACCTAACTTTTCCGCCTCACTTTCCTCCTCTGAGACCGGGCTGTTAACAGCACCTGCCTTGTAGCTATTAAAGATAAAATGGGTTACATGCAAAGTATGAGTTGCCTGTAGAGATTAAATACATGTAAATCATGACACAAAGTAAGCACTCAGTAAGTAGTAGCAATTATCATCTTGCCCGGGGTTTTCTGTAGGAAGGAGTCGCTTCTGAGCAATACGTCTCCAGGAAGATGAAGCCCCAGGAGAAAACAGATGGCTGGCTCCTCTCTTCCCTCCAGAAACTCTGCTGTTCTCCCGCAGTGCCAGGACAAGGGGACAGAATATCTGTACTGCCAGTGGGGCTGGCGCAGGGAGTTGGGTGGGCCCACAGCTGCATCTGGGGTGTGGGCATCTCTTGGTGCAGCTAGGGCCAGCAACATCTGGGAAACGAAATGGGGTGACGTGGCAGCGAGAGAGGCAGTTGGTCAGGGAGAACACAGGAATTTGGACTAAGCAAAAGAAGTCCAAAGAGCTACTCCACCAACCGACTTCTGGTGACTTCTGGCAGGAGATGACCAGCCCGGCAAGGCCCATCTGTTACAAATGAGAAGGACCAAGGCAGGGCTTCACTGTGTTCACCTCTGGCTACAAACCAGTTCCAGGCCCTTTTTGAAGAGAAAGCTCATGTTTAAAGAAGACTGCCTGAGTAGCTCACACATAACACCTGCATTTGCTATTTAAGCCAAATCTTTGCACAACCGTGTGCCATTCAGCCTGTTATCTGGTTAAAAAGTGTGCATTGTAGGGGCGCCTGGGTGGCGCAGTCGGTAAAGCGTCCGACTTCAGCCAGGTCACGATCTCGCGGTCCGCGGTCCGCGAGTTCGAGCCCCGCGTCAGGCTCTGGGCTGATGGCCCAGAGCCTGGAGCCTGTTTCCGATTCTGTGTCTCCCTCTCTCTCTGCCCCTCCCCCGTTCATGCTCTGTCTCTCTCTGTCCCAAAAAAAATAAATAAATAAACGTTGAAAAAAAAATTAAAAAAAAAAAAAAAAGTGTGCATTGTAGGCCCAGACTGTCTTACGTGTGCAGAACTGGCTTTCTGGGAGTGCAATCTGTGCACCCACACTAAGAAGGGCCCCATGCTTGGTCTATTGATCTGCTGGTGCCATTTTGATGTTCTTAATCATTTTTTAGCAAGGGACCACACTTTCATTCTGCTCTGGGCCCTGCTGAACGAAGCTGGGCTCCACTGCTTACTAGTCGTGAGATATTGGCCAAGTTACTTAACATCTCAGAGCCTCGGTAAACTGAGGCTAATAACAGTACCTACTGGCTATGCTTAATGTGAGACTAAGTGAGATAACTTTGTGGAGCACAGTGCCTGGCACCTAGTAAGCACTCACTAAATGTCGGCCTCAGTGACTATTTCCAAAGCCACAGATTAGCATCCCGTTCAGGTGCTGCTTTAAGTAGAACTATCTGCTCAGGTACTTTGGTGCAGGTACTCTTAACTGAGGTCGTCAGGCAAGTGACAGTTACTAGCTACTATCTGGGACCTGTCCAGGGGCTCTCTCTGATATGAGTGGAGTCAGGTGACTCAACCCAAAAACGCCTCGAAGACTAGCATTGCAGAGCTGTTGATAAGAATGTTGTCATTTGCTGCCCTGCTACAAATAATGGTTTGTGGGAAAGCATCTGAACAAAGGAGTGAGCAGCATTCCTCCCGCTTAGAAACCCTAGTTGGTGGGAACCCACCATCAGAGTCAACATCCAAGGGCAGGTGGAACTTCCCCACATCAGAATTAGTTACTGACAAAGGGGACAGGGGACAGGGCACCCTCAGCAAAGACTGAGCAGAGTCTGGTCTTCCTCTGACATGGCTCCTATTTTGGACAAGTGCCTGAATATATTCCCTTTTGCTACACACTTGTAAGTCTGCCTGCGTATCTGAACACAAGAAAACCTTGTTTAAAAAGAAGTACTTTGATACCTTCAGCTAAAAGGGACCCCTGATGCTTAGTAGTATCACTGCTTTTCAGAAAAGACTGTTATTCCTAAGAACTCTCTACACACATTCTAAATAATGAACACATTTTTCTTGGGTCTGACGAGTACATAACCTCATGTGGCTCATGAGAGTCTTTCTGGAAAGCAATTTGGCAGGCCTTTAAAAAGTCCATGCCCTTCGCCACCACAACCCCTCGGGGGATCCTCCCCAGGAGACAACCAGAGGTAAAGACCACACTCGACACACAAAGACTTCACACCACAGTGGGACACAATCACAAAATGGAAGCAGCTTAAGCTTCCAACATGTGATTATGGTATGGATGGTGTATCCAGTGGAATCCAATAGAGATCATGTTTTTCAAAGAACCTCAGCGATTTGCGGAAATGTCTACAATATTACATCATAAATTATAGAAACTCAAGTAAATAGGCAAATGTTTGGATAGTTCACAAATAATGAAAAGACAGCTCCTTAGCTCCGGCTACCCCACTGCCTGACTCCTAAATAGTGGAAAATTTCTCAAGAACTGGAAGAATTTGAGCACTCTGGGTTTTCTTATAAGCCTTGCTACCACGTGTGATGGATGAATTTGCCACCAAATAATTGAAGGGAAAAAACCACATTATTTCTTCACCTCATTATTCTTACCAACATTGTACTAAGGCTTTACTTCGAATTCTCTAACTGTAGGATTTTAGAAATATCCTCCATTCTAGAGGTAAAATTTAGCCAGCTCCGTGATTTTCAGCTTACAGTGTATTATTTTTCAATTAAGAGAAAGGGAGGGTCAGAGAGACAATAATTTACCATCGCATAGAACAAGGACCTAATCTCTAGCAATAATACTGAGCCATGATACTAAAGTGGACTTTTAATTCAGGTTGGATTTTATTTTTGCTTTGTGTTTTGTTTGTATGCTTGGTTTTAGTTTCCTGTTGGGCACCCACAGTCCCTTCAGACTTTTGGGAAGGGTCTTCATTCATAGATATGACAGAGTGTCCTGCCTCCCGCTACAGAGCCTCCCAGGTCACCAAGACACAGGTACCTGAACCACAGGTTCATCCAATAGGATGTTTTCCATCAGGAGTGAGTGGCCCAAAAAAGGTAGAAGATAGTGCCCACAGGTACAGTGACCAGCACAGTCAGGCACGGGCCACCCAGGCCAGAGGACCCTTATGGACCCTCCGTGATCTCTGACCCATTAAGTGTGTGTCACTTAGGATTTTTTCAGTTTTAGGTAACAGAAAACCCAATGCAGTCTTGCTTAAGCAAAACCAGAAATGCACTGCCCTCAGCAAATAAGGGATTTAACATTTATTTCTTAATACCTCGTGGGTAGCTCCACCTAGAGTTCAAAAGATGTTAGCAGGACCCCATTTATCACTCTGTCTTTCCTCCTCTGCTTCTTTAGTGTTATCTGAAGTCTAGCCAGGAAAATGACTACCAGTGTCTTGTGCCTATCTCTTTCCAGATTTACTCCAGTAAGAACAAGAGGAAGTCATTTCCTCCAAAGCTCAAGCAAAAGCCCAGGACCTGAGTTTCTTATTGGCCTATTCGAGATCTCATGCCCGTCTCTGGACTAAAGACTTTGGCCAGGCACATGTACCGTATTGGATTTCTTGGTCTAGAAAAGATGATTCATCCCCTGAGGCCTGGAGGCCAAGCCTCCAGGTGGGTGGGGTGGGGGGTGCCACTCAGGAAATGGTTATCAGGAGACAAGTGTATATAAGTGTATAAAGTGAAACCCAGGCAGCAGAAACCAAGGATTAAGAGTGATTTGCACAAAGTCAAAGATTCCCGTGTACATACATTAAAAAGGGCAGCACATGTTACATATCAAATGCTTCTCATCAGGCACATGGAACCACCACTCCCCATCACAAAAGGTCATGTGGTCAATGAACACTGCCGTTTAATAAACCAAGCCCCTGGGATCCTAGCAAGTTGACACAATAAATACCATCAGTGTGCATTCCAATGTAACTATAGGGTTTTGCAGCAGACCACTGATTTAGCCATTTTACAAAGCAAGAAAATTGGGATTTTTTTTTCTTTTTCTGTCTTCTTTAACACATACTAATGTCTCATGGATCCAACACTGGGTACTGGAGTGCATCTTCCAAAATGTACCTCTTGAAGTGGCCCAGACTGCCTCAATTTTAATCCTGTTACTATAAATCCTTCAAAAATGCATGACACATTTCTCCATCTTACTGACCAGACTGGTGACACAATTTAACCTGACACTGGTCTTCTCTGATCTACTGCAGGGATGCTCTCGGCTGCCGTTGAGTTTTATAGCACTGTTTGCCCTTACATCAAACGGTGCCACTTCCTCTGTGGGGAGCTGTGAGTTGTGGACTAAATGATCCAGTCTTGCCTGGAGTGTCAAAAGGCTTCTAGGACCCAATCCCACTATGGTGTGACGCACACCTCCAACATGTGTAAGAGCTGATTTTACTATGTTTGTATATTTGCAAATGTGAACATGTTATGTCATATAATTAGATTAAAGGACTTTCTGAAAAGAAATGCCAATTCTCTCTCATCCCAAATTTTCTTACTGCATGTAACTTTCTTGAACGCACCAATGTAGAAATAATACAGGTCCTAAAGACTAGATCTAAAAACAATAACTTCTAAAAACATAGAAGCCTATGCCTCTAAAACAGTCCTCAACCTCGGAAACTTGCACTAATAGGGAGTCGGTCATCAAAGTGCCCAAGGAGGGCACACTATCCAACACCCACTTGAGAGATGGTCGTGAAGGGTAAGGACAGGGAAGGCATAGCTGGGCCTCAGAGAGCAACAGACAAGGGAGGTCCTCCCAGAGAGCATAAAAGGAGTTAATGACGATCCTTCCACCTCCAGGGCTGAGGGGCCTCTCGATGCTATGTGTGTCCCATTCTTCTGAATGAGAATTTTTATTGCAATGTGACTAAACTTTTGTAGAGGGGCAGAAAACTCTCACTTTCAGCAGAGCCGGGAGAGCAATATTATTTACAGCTTCCCCCATGTGTGTAAGGATTACCAAAAGGGTTGGACTGACACCATATGGGAAACAATAAAGAGAAGAAGCACAGAGAAGGAAGAAAAGGCCCATCAGTAGAAAATCCCAGAAAGTGCCAGCAAAAATCCAATTATGACGGTGAGGCTCTCATTCTGAACTTCAAAAGAACTATCTTTGTTCGTACCAAGTGTAGAATATAGGGTGAAGAGAGAGAGCAGCAGAAGCCCCCTTGAACTTGATCTGGTTCAGAAAAAAGCCGAAGAGGCAGGACTATACAGAAAATCACATAGATGGGTCACACTTGCAGGAAACCCTCTCTCTCTGTGGCAGCAGAAAAGAGGACAAAGATGTGCTACCTAGAAGGTTACCCTACCTCTCCCGGCTCTCCTCCTCCGGCAGCACAGAATCTTTCAGCAGATAGCTGGATCAGGAATATCGTTTGTTTTTGGCATCAAGTATTTCGAAAGGAAACTGGTCCAGCATAAATACAAAGCTTCTGTTTTTTAAAACTGTGGCAAGAGGGGTGCCTGGGTGGCTCAGTTGGCTAAGCATCCAACTCTTGATCTCAGGGTCGTGAGTTCAAGCCCTGTATTGGGCTTCACACTGGGCATGGAACTTACATAATATACAATATTACCAACAGGTGAAAGGCACTCAGTCAAAAAACGCTGCCTCAACCAGACAAAACGTGTGACCACCTGTGAAGTAATCACCTCCAATAACCATCGCCGCAAAACCACAAAGCATAAGAGCCGGAAATCAGGAAAGAAACTGTGAGATAACAAGGGAAGATGGAATGTGAGCTAATGGCATTCCAGAAAGAAATACGAAAGGAAAAAATATCCCCTAATGATCACAAAAATGAAAATAAAATTGGAAGGATCACATGGCAAAAAAGGCACTGTGAAAAAACAGGAAAGGAAGAGAGAAGATAACAGGAACAAAATGGAAACCACATTTTCCGAGTTAAAAAGGAGTGGGGGGCGGTGGGGCTGTGCCTGGGTTGCTCAGTCAGTTGAGCGTCTGACTTCTGCTCAGGTCATGCTCCTGTGGTTCACAAGTTCAAGCCCCGCGTCAGGCTCTATGCTTGACAGCTCAGCGCCTTGGAGGCTGCTTCTCATTCTGTGTCTCCCTCTCTCTGCCCCTCCCTTGTTTGCGTTCTCTCTCTCTCTCTCTCTCTCTCTCTCTCTCAAAAACAAATAAAAACATTTTTAAAATTTTTTAAAAAGGAATAGGTGGAAAATGATAGACACAGAAGACAGGCAAAGTAATGACAATATATGTATAGTCAGAATTCCCAAAGAACAGAACCAAAACCACATGGCAGAGGATATGTGTAAAGATGACAATCAAGAACACTTTCCTGAAATAAAAGGGACAAAACCTACTTGTATTATCAGATGAAAGAGAAACGGCCCTTTGTGTAGCCAAGCAACAAAGTAAAATCCCTTCTAAAAGGGGGAATAATTGGGCTGGCATCGGGTTTCTCCCCAGCAGCACAGACATCAGAAAAAAGTGGATTATCACCCAGAAGACCCTCAAAAAAATAAAATGTGAGTCACAGATTTCATTTCCAGACACACTGCCCCTCGAGGGTAAGGCTATATTTTGAGCAAAGCTGAGAGAGAGAGAGAGAGAGTGGGTGCAAGCGGGGGGGGGGGGGGGGGGCGGGCAGAGAGAGAGAGGAAGACACAGAATCCGAAGCAGGCTCCAGGCTCTGAGCTGCCAGCACAGAGCCCGACATGGGGCTTGAACTCACAAACTGTGGGATCATGACCTGAGCCGAAGGCTGACGCTTAACCAACTGAGCCACCCAGGTGCCCCTCCTATGAGCCCTTCATAAGGCAACTACTTGAAGATGAGTTTGAGCCAAGTAAGTGGTGCTGAGAAAAGCCACAGCAGAAGAACGAGGGCTGAACATTGACAATATATAACTGTGGGACCAGGACTAAAACACATGTGAGTATCAGGTAACAGAACACAATGTAAATCACAGACTCTGACGTTATAGAATGATCCAGTGAGTAACACCCAACAGCCCAAGTGCGGAAGAAGTAGAGACTCTGAGTAAGTTCACTGACTGCATTCTACGTCACGGCTGAGAGCCAAGAGTTATCATTCGATGTGGGCAAATCGTCAAATAGAAGCATAAGCATATTTAATAATTTAAAAGTAAGCATTACATGGATGGTATCGACTAAAATTGTGTGAGAGAAGAGATGTCTTCACCTGTGATAGAGAACTAGCAAATACTGCTTAAAAAAGCGAATACAGAGTTTATTATATATGACTGTAATTATAAAGTTAACCCCTAACACAAACATCTAAAACTCCCCAAGAATCAGAAAAAAGACACACGCAAATATAAAACAAAAACCGGTGCAGGGAAGAGGTAATCACAGATCACCATAGGATCAGTTATAAAGGGCATTTACCTGGTCAAAATAAGGCAAACCTTCATTGTTGATCAAATTAAACCATATTGGGAAGACAGGGGGATGGGAAGAGAGCCCTGTACAGAAGGGCAGAGGGGAAGAAAGAGAATCACAGGGAATATGTTCCAAGACCCCAGTGGTGCCTGAAACCACAGACAGTACCAAGCCCTATACAGACTGTTTCTTCCTATCCACGCATACCTATAATAAAGTTTAATTATACAGTAGGCACAGTAAGAGACAACTGATGATGAAATAGAACAATGATAACCATACACTGTCATAAAAGTTATGTGAATGGTCTCTCAAAATATTCCACTGTTCTGCACTCACCCTTCCCCTTCCTGTGATGATGTAAGATGATAAAATGCCAACGTGATGAGATAAAGTGAGGTGAATGATGCAGGCATTGTGATGTAGCACGAGTCCACCACTGACCTTCTGATGATGAATCAGAAGGAAGACTGTCTGCTTCTGGACCACAGTGGACCGAGAGTAAATGAAACCATAGACAAAAAAAAAAACCATGGATGGGGGGACCACTCTGATTCCTCACCTTTCACAACTGGAAGTCAAGGAATAATCTCTAAAACTGAAACTTCTGGAAGTGGCAATACAAGTATAATATTTAAAGACAGGGAACTGAATGTTGAAATAATCAAAAGAGAGGAGAGCGGTTGCCCCAGGGGAGGTGAGGAAAGGCAGAGGGGCAGAAACGGTTGTGCTTCATTAACAAACTTCATGGAACTTTTGGATTCTTTCGTTAACAACCCTAGTAGTAAAAAAAAGTACAATTTTTGAAAAGGAATTTGAGCTCAACTGACCAATCCATGTTTTGATCTTCTATTCTGATCGTTTCCTCAGGTCCTTTCAAACTAAAGGCTCTCTAGCCTCTCGTTTTGAAAAATGAAATTCCTTAGTCTGCTTTGCCTTTTATTGAAAGCCCCTACAACTACTGCATTTATCCAGCAGTGTTTCATAAGCCTCCTTTGAACCTCAAGCTGCCAGCGTTCTAGGACCAAATGTTGACTAAGTGCCATTTCTCGGGGCCCCCACAAAAAAAGATATTAGCAAAGGAATGAATACCTATGGTGGTGATGACAGTTCCAGCAAAGAAAAAGGCACTTCCAAGGTCCCAGTGACTGCTGTTGTTGGAAGAGTTTCCTATTGGACTTACTCCTGCATTATCAGCGTCAAGGGCATGCTGCAAAGAAAGCAAGAAAGCACGAAATTCAGTTAAAAAGCTTAAAAAAAAAAACCCAAAGCTCTCAAATTCTTTCCCTGCTCAAGAAATTGCAGTGATCTAAAGGGGGCCAGTCACGTGAATGCGGGTGCGGACATAACATGAAATACTAAAAACCCACTTATTAAAATTGGAAAATTAATGTTAGGTGGGGAAAAAAAGATATAGAGTATGGTGCCATTTATGTAAAATTTGCAGGCACAGGATTTAGACAATCTAGGCACGGATTATGCAAAATGCATACGTGTCTATTGCATACACATAGAAAGATGTCTAGAAGGACTGTCACCCAAAATGTCATTCCTGGAAGGCAGAATTTTTAGTTGCTGTTCACTCTTCCCGTTTCTGTTTCGTTACAATGGTTTGTGTTTTTTGTTTTTTTTTTTTCAACGTTTATTTATTTTTGGGACAGAGAGAGACAGAGCATGAACGGGGGAGGGGCAGAGAGAGAGGGAGACACAGAATCAGAAACAGGCTCCAGGCTCTGAGCCATCAGCCCAGAGCCTGATGCGGGGCTCGAACTCATGGACCGCGAGATCGTGACCTGGCTGAAGCCGGACGCCTAACCGACTGCGCCACCCAGGCGCCCCTCGTTACAATGTTTTACACTGAGCTGGCTTCAGGATGGCAGGAGGTCAGAGCTTGGGCTCCAAGTCAGACCGCCATGGCTCTACCCACTCTTAACTTCAGAACCGTGCACAAGTTATTTTAACCTTTGTAAACCCAAATGTCCTCATTTGCAAACTGGGGATAATAATACCTTTCCCTACAGAGTTGTGAGGATTGAATGAGATGGTTCATATAATACACTCAGCCCAGTGCCCAGCACCGAGTCAGGGGGTAAGAAACAGCAGCCAATTTCCCACCTGTCATTGGACAATTCCTCTACCCCACCCTGCCACCCACACAGACACACACACAGCTCCTATTGTAAATAAATGACAGTGACTCCTCCTCGCTGGGTACAGGATCTGGAATGCCACACACCTTAAATTCACAATACATTGGTCACATCGAAGATCTAACCTCAACTCACACTACTAGAAAAGCCTCCAACCTGAGGCAGGACGACACTCCATGAGTCATTCCCTTCTACCTCTGGGCCTTTGCTTATGCCCTCCCCCCGTTGTGTCTATCCTGCAGAGTCCAATCCAGGTCCGACTTCTTCCAGAAGGCTCCATCCATGTACCAGAGCCCCCCACAGATAATCACTTCCCAGGCTTAGACTTCTGCACCACGTATATTTCATTGGCTTTGGATCACACACTCCCCCGCTGAGACTGGGCATGTGTAGAATAGGGTGGAAAATACCCCAGCGGTCCTTCCTGAGCTGGCCTCTGCCATTCCCTTTCAGGCCAGGGGAGAGTGTGGGAAGAACCTTCTAACAGGTGAGCTGTGTAAGGAGGTGGAGCCCTCAGACGGGGCTGACGGACACATGAGCTACTTCTGGAACAACAAACAGAGACACCGTTCCGCGGACCCAGTTGGAATAACCCCATAGGGAGATAGCAGGACCCATTTAAATACTGAAATGTGATTATATTTATCCTAAATAATGCCCGTTAAGCTTTGTTAAAACAGACAGTGTCTGCCACAAATGAGACCAACTGAAAAAGTCAGTCATTACATTCTGCCTTCCTTAATCTGAGGTATTTCAGACTCTCTAGGCCAGGGATCAGCAACCTTTTTCTGTAAAGGGCCCGAGAGTAAATATCTTAGGCTTTGTGGGCCACATACGGTTTCTGTTGCATGTTCTTCTTTTCTTTTTACGATGCTTTAAGTATGCAAAAACCATTCTTTTGCTCATGGGTTATACAAAAACCATTCTTTTGCTCATGGGCTAGATTTGGCCGAGACCCCTACACAACTGACTGATCAACAGGGGGGAAAAAATCCCTTTTGCTCCAGGTTATTCTTTCCTGCCCCTGAGAACATGAGCTCCTACCCTGGAGGCTGTTTCTGGCACCCCAGGATTCAAAATCCGGCCGTGTGGGATGTGTACAGGCTGTCTTAGCTGATGTCTAAGTGACCTAATTGACAACTATCACTTATTCATCAGACGCAAGGCTCTGCCCTGCTTCAGAGGAAGACATATGGCAACTCCTTCCTGCTAGTAAAAGATCCATTTTCACTGTGCTTGTGTGAGTGCTGTCCGACCAAACCCCAGGCCTTAGCTAGTGTTTATGTCCTCGTTACCTATTCAGCTCTGCTAGGTCTGCCCTCAAGTCACACCTTGGGGGCAGCTCTAGGCCACAGTCACGTAGATGGGCTCAGATCGCACCGTCAACACCGAGTATTTGCAACGTCTATGAAGCTGCAGAGAGAGCCGGGGTTCAATCAAGTCTCACTGTGCCGAGAAATGTACACAAATGTCATAAGCTGCGTATAAAAGTACAGATTCGCCGCAAGGACAAGTGGGGATGATTATTTGTTTCATCAAAACATCCAGAGTAAGATTCCTTTTCAAGTCTCATTTTTTTTTGAATTATGCAATTGATAAATATTTAATGTTTACATATGTAGCCCTCAAGGAAAGCGTTCGTCGGTGGAAAGCGAAGGAAACGAACATTTGTTGAGTTTGTGCCTTCAGCCAGGTGCTTCAGAAGTGTTTTTCCACTTTATCCTTTCTGCTGCTTGGATGTTATCCAGTTTTACCCTTTCTGCAACGTGCAAGAAAGTAACGTTATCCCCACATTAGAGACAGGGAACCAGGCTCGGGGAAGGTAAGTAACTTGTCCTAGGCCACACAGCCGGGAAGTGAGGCCAGAATTCAAATCGGGACCTGGCCTTTTCCTCTATAGATGGCAGTCCTATCCCCACCTCCAGGCTCACCTCCAGGCTCACCTCCAAGACATAAACGAGGCTGAAGACGGCCACTGCCCAAGAATTCAGGCAGAAGGACCTCTCAACGGATCATTTCTAATTAGACTATATCCTTAAATACACAAATGCAGGCACCAAACTGCATTTGGCTGTTGGCACCAGTGAGATCTTAACTGCTCTGCATTTAAAATAAAATTTAAAAATAAATAAACATGGGGACGGGTTGACTTTATACCCTGAGAGGGAAAGGACAGAACAAAGAGGGTGCAAGCCCTGAAAAAGCCGGAAGACAAGAAAGAAAAGGTGAGAAAGGACTGTCAGTTGATGCTGGGAGTTCAGGGCTCAGCCACAGCAAAGCCAGGGCCACTCAAGAGCAGGTCCAACCAGTATCAAACGTTAACTCTGTTTATATATGTGATGTAAATCCCTCCCTCGTTTTCCCAAATCTATACTAAAGTGGGCGACACAAGCAAATACCTTGAAGTGGTTTTGAGGAAATTAAATACAAGGCACAGTGGGGCCCGAACAAGACTTAGAACCAGAGCAAGGAGAAAAAGAAGTTCTCCAACAAGTCCCCAAGCCCTTGGTGAGGCTTTGGACAATCCCCAATGCCAGCAATAAGATTTGATTATCCCATCCAGATCTGATGAATCAGAGAGACTCCAGCAAAGCACCAGAATTAAAATGCATTGGCAAACTCACACCCCGCACACAGAGAAAACCCAGTATAAACAGACTGCTATCACTCGAAGCGATAGCATCATTTTTAACTCAACAAGAATGTTTCTGATGGAGGGCAGAGTTCTAACTTTATTAATTTTTAAAGTATTTTCTAATGATCTTAACTGTTTGAACCCAAGTGAAATGTTTTAAAATTAAATGTGCTTGTTTTCACATTGCATTTTTCTCCGCGTTCAGGCTGCAGAAGTGAAGCTAAGCCAGGCCATTAGAAAAGTCTGGGCACAAAGATAAAGAAATCATGCATATGAGCTGTGTACTGTTTCACTTAAAAGATCAGGTACAGGGTAGAGGCGTGTCACCAAGAGTAGCATCACGTTAGGCCATAATCTCAGACCCGATGCACATCATGTGTTCACTTACAAGTTCAACCACTATCAAGTTCAGAGAGGTCTTATGAGAATCAAAAAAAAAAAAAAAAAATTACACTAGATGTGATATGAGAGCCTCAAGCTTCAGGGAAAGAGTATTCTAGATAAGAGAGCATTACTTTAAAATTTAATTCCACTCCTCCTTGAATTTCCTTCTTAGCCTCTAAGTTGGAATCTCCAGCACCCACCCAACTACCCAGCAAACGACTCAGGAGTGAACGCTCAAATCAATAATAAATGAACAAACTAAAGTAATAAATTCAGGCCCATGCAACTTACTTCTTCTGTAAAGGCAGACAAACCTAAGAAAGTAACCCAACAAAAATAAATATAGTGATGATTTTAAAAAAGAAAAAGAAGGTGAGAAGCTATCTTGCATGGAAGCAAGATCTTAAAAAGTAGAATCGTGGTTGCCAGGGGAGGGGGGAGGTAGAGAATGGGGAGATGTTGGCCAAAGAGTACAAACTGTCAGTAACAAGATGAGTAAATTCTGGGGATCTAATGCACAGCGTGGCGATCACAGCTAGTGACAATGCATTACATGCCTAAAAGTTGCTAAGAGAGCAGATCTTAGGTACTATTACCACAAAAAAAGAAATGCTAATTATGTGACACGATGAAGGTGTAATCTAATTCCACAGTAGTAATCATTTTGCAACATACAAATGTATGAAACCAATATATTATACACCTTAAACTTACAGGTTATAGGTCAATCATATCTCAATACACCTGGAGAACAAATAAATAAGGGTCTGTCTCTCCCCCATCCTCCCACCCCCCTAACCCCCACCCCCCATGCATTAGGACCACCTGAAAGATATAACAGAGAAACCACAGCCACTCTGAAAGTGAGGCGGGGGGTCGGAGGTTGATATGAAGGGAAGAGGTAAAGATGGCCCTTGGAGGCCCCCCCCCCCAGCAAGTACCCCGCTCCCAGCTTTCCCTGGGGCTGTAACCCATAAGGCAATGCTGGGCTGCACAAATCACTGTTCTGGAAGGCGCAAGATACCATCACAAGTGTTAGCACTACAGCGGAATGAATGATGACCCACAGGAGACCACTAACTGTCTGTGGCTTTTCTCCTATGATCTGTGTACTCGGTGAGATAATCTGTTTCTGTTTCCTTATGTGGCACCGAAAAGAAAAACCAACAAAGGCAGAGCAATCATGACTCAGCTGGTCTGAGACTCTGGCTGAAGAATACAGCCAACGGGTGCCATATGCACAGACGCTAACAGCCAGAGCGATCAACTGACTTAAGTCCAACCCAGGACACTTGCCGAGTAGAGAGGGGCTCTGTTAATAATCATGGTGGGACCAAAAGACAGACCGAATGCAGGACGTATGGTCACTTTACTAATAGCTTATACCACGTGGACAAAAGGAAAGGGCCTTGTCTGAGAACCCAAAGATGGTTCTGTGTCTACAACATTCTTAGTCCCAGGAGGGCACGGTCAGCAAAGGGGTCTACGAAGTAGATAGTTAGCTAGAGGCTGTGGCAGGATGAGGGGGTGGGCATGAAAAGTGACTCCATAAATATATTACAAGAGAGCACACTTTCAGCCATTAATGGACAGAAGGAAAGCCACAAACCCTGTGAGGCAGAGAAAGGCAATTGGCAGAACGCATTCATTACGACTCAAAATTGCCCCTAATGATTCAAAACCCCAACAAGAGGGCAGCCCCATCTCTCCACGTTCTTGCGCAGCTGCGGCGGAAGGGCCTCAGGTAGGAAATGGAAGCGTGGTATTAATTTGTTCGCCACAGCTGCTTTGTATTTCTCCTGCTTCAGAAGCAATTCTCATATAAATATTTCCCAGCAGCAGAAGTGAATATGCTAGTGCGAGGAAAGGGGCAGTCTTACATCCAAGGGCAAGGCCACATCACAATATTTCAAACAGTGGGAGGGTACCGGAGAGGAGATCTGGAGCGGCCCCCCAGCAAGGCACTTCTATGGCGGATTCCAAGAAGCCTTTGCTTCAGTACCCAGGTGGACAGTACGACCACCATCGGCCTATTACTCTCACAACAGAGCAAATCTGTGGATCAAGTGGCAAACGTTCAGCCTCTACACATTACTCAGCTTCTCTGAGCCTCAGTTTCCTCGTCCATCAAGTGAGGGGCCTTTCCCTGTCAGGATTTTCTTTTTTAATATAATTCATTGTCAAGTTGGCTAACATACAGTGTATATATACAGTGTGCTCTTGGTTTTGGGGGTAGATTCCCATGATTCATTGCTTACATACAACACCCAGTGCTCATCCCAACAAGTGCCCTCCTCAATGCCCATCACCCACTTCCCCCTCTCCCCCACAACCCTCCTCCATCAACCCTCAGTTTGTTCTCTGTATTTAAGTCTCTTGGGGTTTGCCTCCCTCCCTCTCTGTTTGTAACTATTTTTTTTCCCTTCCCTTCCCCCATGGTCTTCTGTTAAGTTTCTCAAGTTCCACATGAGTGAAAACGTATGATGTCTGTCTTTCTCTGACTGACTTATTTCATTTAACATATTACCTTCCAGTTCCATCCACCTTGCTGCAAATGGCAGGATTTCATTCTTTCTCATTGCCAAGTAGTATCCCATTGTATACATAAACCACATCTTCTTTATCCACTCATCAGTTGATGGACATTTAGACTCTTTCCATAATTTGGCTATGACAAATCTTTGACAAAGCAGGAAAGAGCATCCAATGGAAAAAAGAGTCTCTTTAGCAAATAGTGCTGGGAGAACTGGACAGCAACAGGCAGAAGAATGAAATTAGACCACTTTCTTACACCATACACAAAAATAAGCTCAAAATGGATGAAAGACCTAAATGTGAGACAGGAAACCATCAAAACCCTAGCAGAGAAAACAGGCAATGACCTCTTTGACCTCAGCCGCAGCAATTTCTTGCTCGACATGTCTCCAAAATGAACTATTGGAACCTCATCAAGATAAAAAGCATCTGCACAGCAAAGGAAACAATCAACAAAACTAAAGGCAACTGACAGAATGGGAAAAGATATTTGCAAATGACATATTGGATAAAGAGTTAGTATCCAAAATCTATAAAGAACTTACCAAACCCAACACCCGTAAAACAAATAATCCAGTGAAGAAATGGGCAGAAGACATGAATACACACTTTTCCAAAGAAGACATCCAGATGGCCAACAGACACATGAAAAGATGCTCAACATCACTCATCATCCGGGAAATACAAATCAAAACCACCCTGAGATACCACCTCACATCAGAGTAGCTATAATTAATAACTCAGGAAACAACAGATTCTGGAGAAGATGTGGAGAAATGGGAACCCTATCACACCATTGGTGGGAATGCAAGCTGGTGCAGCCGTTCTGGAAAACAGTGTGGAGGTTCCTCAAAAAATTAAAAAACAGAACTACCCTATGATCCAGAAATTGCACTACTAGGAATTTATCCAAAGGATACAGGAGTGCTGATTCACAGGGGCACATGTACCCCAATGTTTATAGCAGTGCTTTCAACAATAGTCAAATTATGGAAAGAGGATTTTTTTTTAATGTATGAAAACTTTGAGAAGTGTGCCTTGTCATTTCATATATAATAATACTAATGATAGCAGGAATCCTTTCTGAGCACTGATTAGTGCACAGAGTGACTCAGTTAACCCTCATGATGATCCTGTGAGACAGGCATCACTATCTTCATGTGGGACACATGAGATTTAGAAGAGGGAAGTACCTCGACCATGGTCCCACATCTAGGGCACGGCAAAGTGAGCCAGTGGCTGCTGTTAGAATTGTCAATGGGAGGGGCACCTGGGTGGCTCAGTTGGTTAAGCGTCTGACTTTGCCTCAGGTCGTGATCTCATAGTTCACGAGTTTGAGCCCCGTGTTGGGCTCTGTGCTGACAGAGCAGAGACTGGAGCCTGCTACAGATTCTGTGTTTCCCTCTCTCTCTGCTCCTCCCCTTCTCTCTCAAGACTAAATAAACATTAAAAAACTTTTTTTTTTTTTAAGAATTGCCAACAGAATTGCTTCCTAAATGCCGGAAAGGAAGATTCTCTCCATCCTCGGTGTTCTTCTTTCTCCCCATCCTGGACCCTCTTGGCCCAGCTCCCTGCCTTGCAGACAGCAGGCTGGATCCCACCCAGGCTGGGACCCCTCAAGCATCTATGAAAGGTGGAGGGAGAAGGGAGAGGGGACTGATATGCCTGTGCCTTCCCCTCCCACCTGGCGGATGGTCAACGTGGCCCTCTGCCTGTGATGGCCATCCTACAGCCATACCACCTCAGCATCTCCCACAAAGAAATGCCCACAAAAACTTTTTATGTCCAGACCATAAAGAGAAAAAGAGAGAGGCACCTTCTGCGCCTTGGTGAATATTACGACGATGTTTATTTTCCTGCCATCCTAAGTATCAAGTTACGTGCAAATATTAGCCCTTCCTCGGGTCCCTGACAGCAAGCTTTCATCAACACTTTACAGCCTGGTTATAAATCTAAAGGGAAGGCCACCTGCAGAACGGAGAGAACATTAGAGAATCTGTTTAGAGAATAAGAGAGCAAATCTGAATTAACTGGACCATACACCCAGAGCCTATGGTCTTAGATAAGTAACTTTCTTGCTACCACTACTTAATTCTTTGGTGGGGGTAATGTTCTAAAACTCAATTCATTAGCGTCTGGCTATACACTAATGACTAATCTATCTATATATTGTCATGTGGGATCAAGCCATATTTGGGGGTCTCTTTTACCTTCCAAATTGTGCCTTACAATGTAGAATCAATTCTCTCTCTCTCTCTCTCTCTCTCTCTCTCTCTCTCTCTGACTACACGGGAGGATGAAATACGAGAAATTTTAAACCATGAGGAAAGCAACAAGCTCATGAGGAAGTAGAGTATCATCTATGCTCCAATTAGATCAATAAGCTTCCTGACGAACTGTCACCCTTTCATCCCAGTTTGGACTCATCCTGTACAGACTCAGTAACCAATTTGCCAAGTGATACTCAAAAGTCACCCTGGTCCTGCAGAGAATGTTTGACATATGCCCCATTCTCTCTGCACTTGAGATCATTCCTATCAAACATGAGTCCGTCCACAATTTCAGAGGTGGGGAGGGGGAATTTACTGGGCTACAGAAGGAACTCCAGGAATTCGGATTCACAGCAACGTGAGCTAATTCCTTCCATTGCTATGGCATTCAAGAGACCCTGAAATCTAAGAGATGATTCATAACATCATGAAAGAGAGATGCTTCTGCTATCTTGTTTTCATTGTAGCTATTGACTTAGACGCTTCCTTGCTCTTGAGTGTTCAATATGAATCCCAAATTAATACTTCATTTCCCGTGCCTCTGTAGACAACATGCCAGCACCTATAACCAGCACCAGTGTCTAATGAGCATGATTTGATCTGGGAACAAGAAGGAAGTGGAGACAATCCCAGAGACTTTGGAGAAGCTCTAGAATTGCAAACATTTTTCTAAAGCTCATCTGCTATGTCACTTTCTCCCACATGAAATAGGACAATATAGAGACGAATTTGTGATCTGGTCCTCATTTCTCAAAGAATGAAAGGTTAACTCCTCACTTACTCCATAAAATTAACCTGGCATCAGCAAGATTTCCATCTCTTCTGTCCACTGAGAAGGAAAGGAATTTCCTTGTTCTCAGCAAAGACTAAGAAGTTACTCTTCACCACAGATCTGAATGACAACTCATGTACTTTGGTTTTAAACAGAATACACTGACCCAGCCTCAATACCTTTATGTGAAGACACAACGTCTCTCTAGAGCACAACCAACAGGTAATCATGACCCTCTGCCGTCCTCACAGGTGAATGAAGGTCCTTTTGAAGGTCCCACAGGTTGAGACATAGACTCCTGCTCTGTGAATAAGGGCCCAAGTGTTTCCTTATCTTCCAGCAATGGCCATACTGGATTCCAACTATCAAGACAAGTTGGTCTCCCTGACCATTAGTAGAACATTGTGGTTAAAAAGCACAAATACTAGGGATGCCTGGGTGGCTCAGTCGGTTAAGTGTCTGACTTTGGCTCAGGTCATGATCTCACGATTTGTGGGTTCGAGCCCCAAGTTGGGTTCTGTGCTGATAGCTCAGAGCCCGGAGCCTGCTTCACATTCTGTGTCTCCCTCTCTCTCTGACCCTCCCCCATTCATGCTGTGTCTCTCTTTCTCTCAAAAATAAATAAACATTTTTTTAAAAAAATTTTTAAAAAGCACAGATTCTGGGGCCAGACTCCCCATCTCCAGATCCCAGTTCTACCTCTCAGTCAAGCATGGGCAAGTTACTTAACTCCTCCCATCAGTTTCTTACCCTCACCTCAAAGGATCATGTCAACATTAAATGATAAAGTATTTACAGCAGTGCCTGGCCTCAGTAAACACCGTGCAAGTGTTAGCTAATGATACAATTAATACCAGACTGGGAGCTTCTGGAGGACAGGGAGTAGCCATCTTGCATCTTCTGTTATTTGTTTTCTTTTTCTATTTTTTTTAATATTTTTTTTTAACGTTTATTTATTTTTGAGACAGAGAGAGAGAGACAGAGCATGAACAGGGGAGGGTCAGAGAGAGAGGGAGACACAGAACCTGAAACAGGCTCCAGGCTCTGAGCGGTCAGCACAGAGCCTGACACGGGGCTTGAACTCACAAACCTCGAGATCATGACCTGAGCCGAAGTCGGACGCTTAACTGACTGAGCCACCCAGGCGCCCCTGTTATTTGTTTTCTAATCACAAGAGTCTAACACAGCACCTGCTTCGTGACAAGCATTCAGTAAATATTAGTTATCTAAATGAATACATCTGATTATAAATAATGAAAATAATTAAAAGAGCCGCACACCATCAAAATCTCGTTAAATAAGATTTTCGCTTCACTTTAAACGAGAAGCAGACACATGCACATTTGTACAGAAATGTGGATGCCGTACCACTCATTGCTGGGTTTTTGTTTTATTTTTATGGGAGTTTTTTTTTTTTTTTTTGGAACACAATCCTCATTTGCAAATTCATTTTTTCCAGTAGCATGCCAATTTCCATTAGCTCTTTAATTTCTGGCTTAAAAGCTTCAGGACTTCACTAAACACTGATGGAATCACAACCTCCGGGATGAAAATAATAATAATAACGAACTGGAGGCCTGTAGAGACAGGCCAGGGGCTGCAGGCCCAACCCTGCGTGCACTGAACAATCTTGTGTATGACTGCTTCACTGGAGAAATGGCAGTGCCTCTGACTTCGGGACACCCGCCAGGAGGAGTCACTTCAATTTGTCAGGGCTGCGTCCTTGGGCACAAAGGACCCAAACCCGCACTCAGCAGAGGTCACCTGCTGCCTCAGCTGTGGCCTAAACTTCTTGCCCAAAAGCTGCTTGGAAGAAGTGATGGCCCAGGGCGGGGAAGGACAAGGCTTAGCTGGCTCTGCTCTCTGACTCACAGCACGGATTTCCACGGACTGCTGAATCGGTGTCTCCAGTGCCACGCTTTTCTTAAATCGCTGCATTCCTAAATATGTAAACTTTGGAGGTTATGGACACCAAGGGAATCTGCTCATGCAGGAAAAAAAGACAGGAAGATGCTTTAAGAGAAGTACTCTTGACAACAAGGCTGAAAAGAAAGGGCTTCTATTGCCCAGAAACAAATTTTCTGCTTCGCTTCTGTGAAGGTTTGAAATGAAGGGCTCTTGGTCTCCAAAACAGATATGAAAATCCCTATTCCTTCAGTCCTCAAGCCTTGAGCATCTTCTGTGGGCCAGCTACTTGTGCCAGGCATGAGCGACATAAGGATAAAAGACACAGACTCAACCTGGAGGACCTTAGAGCTGTGGGAAGGAGACAGATGAGAAAGACAGTAGTCACTCAATAGAGTCTATTAAGCGTGGAGGCAAATGTGAGTGATTGATGCCACAGGGCCAAGCAGAGCACCTCACGCCATGGAGGGTACACGATGGCCTCCCTGAAGACTTGAGTTTGGGCACCTCTGAAGGCAAATGATTCAGAAATCCAAAGCGTAACACTCAGCAGAGTGCCATAGTTGGTACTCCGTGAATGTGTAGTTACTAAATGAATGAATGAATGGATGAATGAATGATTTAAAACCAGCTCTTTGACTACCACTGCAACCCTTTGGATCGAGATAAGGGACCCAAATGGCAAACTGGTGACTGATCACATCATGTCACCCTGCTGCCTGAAACACGGCCACAGCTTCCCAGTGCGCTTAGGATAAAGTCCAACATCAGGCCCCATGCGGTTTGCTCCCCTTGCCCCTGCTCCCAGTCCAACCTCCTACCAACCTCCTACCTTGCTAACTTCCCTCCAGCCATAAATGCTCCTCTTCTCTCAAGTCCCCAGACACCCCGGGCACCCTTCCACCACAGGGCCTTGGCACTCAGCTGCCCCACCTGGACTCCCCGTGCCCCCTGTGTCAGACCTCCTGCTCACATGCCCCACGGCTCCATCCCGTCTGCAGCATTCACTCATGGCGGTTTTATTTATACTAATTTGTGTGGTCACACGCACAAGATTTGCCTCCCTTACTACCTACCAGTAGGGTAGCCATATGATTTATCTTTCAAACCAGGATACCTGCGACAGAGACAGAGATGCTATTATTATTCCAGAACCACGAAAACTGGGATGTTCAGTCATCCTAGTTATAAGCTCCAAGAGGTCAGGGACTACGTCCACCTTTTATTCACCATTATGTCCCCAGGACTTAGCACTGAAGTTGGCGCACAGCAGGAAATCAGTAAATTTGTTGAATGAATGAATGAATGAGTAATGGAGTAAGGGATTTGGAGCTTGAATGAAGAAGGGAATGGTAAATGTCACAGCCTTGGGAAATGTTCATGGCTCATGCAAATTAACTAACATCGCCTGCTCCTGGAGAAAACAGTTTGGCAGCTCCTGATCTCTGGCCCGCCCTTATCTGCAGAATAGGGGCTTTGGTTACCATGGCAGCATTAAAGGTCCACGCCCAGGACACGACACAGTACCCCGTCCTCTCCTGCAGCCTCTTGTACCTTAAATGAAATCATGTCCCACCAAATCATGGTGGAGTCAGGCCCAAAGAGCAGAGCTAGTAAAATGAGTCAGTAGGCCAGAGTCCTGAGCAAAGTATCTAACACTCTAATCACTTATTAGCAAAGGATAAAAATCCCTAAGAGATCATAAAGGGAAAACCAGTGGCAGAGGTGCTGTTGACTAACGTAAAAAGTCCTGTACCAGTCCAAGTGGGGAAGGGAAGATATAGCAGGATGAGAAGGGACCCCCACCCACAAAGGCTCATACTTCCAGGAAATTCCAGACCTGGCTGACAGTTGAGAGCTTCAGGTTTGCTTCAGATAAAGAGACCATCATGACTAGGAGGTACCCATTTTGAGGTCAAGACGGTTCTGAGAAGTTAAGCAACTTGCCCAAGCAAGGACTGAAGGATGCCAGGAAAAATGTCCACCTCCCAGCATCAAGGTAGTGTGCTCAATGGGGTGGGGGGTGGGGATTAGGGGGTGCGGGGCGGGGGGGGGGTGTCAGAGACGTTATACAAGCTGTCCCCAGGGGAGCCCTCCAGTGAGAGAGGAATCCTTGTTGCCTGCACTACAAGACCCTTACAATGGAACATCCCGAGTCCTCCCTGGTGGTCATTTCATCCAATACTACACCCACTCCTGTGGAACACCTCTCCCTCGTGGCTACTACCTGGAGAGAAAATAGCCATGAGACCCCACTAGCTACTCTGGAAACCTGCAAAGTCTTGAAACATCTAAGAATTGACAGCCTGAAAACCAACTGCCACGTATCATCACTCACCCAGGCTGGGGTGTGGTTCCCCCTCAGTCAGGGAAGCCACCTCATGATTTTATTCTTTGAGGTTTACAGAAGACGAAGGTGTTCTTGCTTTCTCCGAGACTAGCCATGACAGAAGCTCCTAAGACAATTGTATTGGGGTCAGGGACATAAGCAACAGAGGCATAGGAGAGCACTGAGGATAAAGAGATTCTTGGGATGGGGTGGCTATCAAATCAAGTTCAAGGAAATAATGTTTCCTGGACACCAGCTATATGCCAGGCACTCTGCTGGGTGCTCTGAGTGGGTTACCTCCTTCCGTCTTCAGCTTCTGAATGAGAGGGACTGTCCCACCCTTTTGTAGGAGGAGAAGACTTAGGTTCATTGGGGTGAGGGACCAAGTCTACCTGACTTTCAGGCCCATGCTCCTTCCCCTCTTTGACACCCCCTTCTTTGAAAATACAATATAGTCCACACATGTAATGCTATAGTGCCAGGTCAGATAGCCCACGTCTCCTTAAAAATTTCTCCTTTTCCTCCAGTATTTTCCTTGGGGGTAAAAGCTTTCAGAAAAGGCCCAGATGTGCTATAGGGGGATACTCACCGTTGATGCAAGTTGAGCAGCATAGCCCAATGGCTAGACCTACGGGCTCTGGAGTCAGGTATCCCAAGGCTCAAATCCCAGTTTAACCATGCATTGGCTGTGACTTACCTTGAACCAGTTACTTCTTAGAATTAATTTTCTCATCCATAAAATGCAATGACGGCAGTGCAACCCTATCTGTAGGCTTATTTGCAAGGGTTAAATGAACTCAGACCTGGAAGCACTTAGAAGAGTGCCTAGAGGAAAGTAAACCACCAATAAGTGGTAGCCATTTTTCATTACCTCGACAGCTCTGCAGGAGATCTCTCTGTTACTGTCATCTGCAGACTCCCTCGCGTCGCCTCGGGGGCGAGAGTCTAAAGATGGATGGCTCTTATGTGTCCCCTCTGGGTGGAACCCCTGAGGCCCAGCTCTGGTTAAGTGGCTTGCCCCAGGGCATCAAACTAGAAAGATCCACACGCCTCACTAGGGGTAAACAGCAGTCAGGTACAGATGACATCCACCCCTTCACTCAGTCACACCTTGGAATGATGGCCACCCTATTGTTCCACTGACCTATGCCAGCCTTGGGGGCTGCCTGAGTCTTCTGGGACCCTGAGGTTCTCTGGAATGTTTCTCAAACTACAGGAGGAACAATGGAGGAGGGGCAGACAGTGATCAGTGTCCCCACCACGGCTCGGGATAAAGACGCGGATCTAGATGGCCCCGGTAAACCCTCTAAATGGAATAGGAAACTGGTCCATTTCCTCCCTGAGCTCAGGCCACAAAGACACAGCCCCTCGGTGTTAGCAACCCAACCCGGCACTCACAGAGCAATTTCTACGAAGGTGACTTCACACTTCAACAGCAGAAGCACATTGAGAAAATTTGTCAATGACAAAATTTAGGATCGAAACCCCAGAGGGCCTTTTAGGAGCTTTCTTCTCTTTTCCCTTAGGAGGATCCCAGGATGCACATACTTCAGGGGCTTTCTGGCTTTTTTCTTCCTTCCCAAACAAAGAAATAGTAGCAATCACAACAGCTGCAAGTAACTGAACTTTTTGTTTACTATTCATATGACCCAAACAGGTGGACACTAATACCACTATCTCCATTTTACAGACGGGAAGGTGAGGCCCCGGGGTGACTCCCCTATTTCCCAAGTCACCTGGCCGGGAAGCGGGAAAGAGATTTAACACAGGAAGGGAAACTGCAGAGTCTGGGTGCTTATTGCCACGCTATGCTGCCCACGCAGCCTCTGCTTGAACAAGGAGCACTGAGCAGGCACTCCAGAAATCTCTGCTGAATGGGGAATGAGTCATTTGCAAGTTTTCTTCATCCGACTCTCTTAAACGTGGCCCCTTCCATGGGTGATGGGTATTGAAGAGGGCATCTTTTGGGATGAGCACTGGGTGTTGTATGGAAACCAATTTGACAATAAATTTCATATATTAAAAAAAAAAAAGGAAATAAATTGTTTGCTATAACTGTCAAAAAAAAAAAAAAAAAAAAAAAAAAACAAAAACGTGGCCCCTTCCCTGTTATCTCGGCATCTGTGTCTTACTTATGATGTTCTAATATTCTCCTTATGAGTCTTCCTTCCTTCAATTTCTCCTTCCACCAACCCAAAGCCCCCCTTGCTAGAAGAGTTATTTTTCCAACAGCAAATTTTCGTCATGTCACTGCCTTGCTTAAACTCTTCAGTGACTCCCCACTTCCCAGGACAGAAACCTAACTCCTCAGCAAGGCTCTCTGGGCACCTCCCAAATCCAGCCCCATTCGCCTCCCCGGTCTTATCTACCACCTCTCCCTACACCTCTCAGCTCAGGCCACACTGACCACCTGCAGCTTCCTCAACGGGCCACACACACCATTGGGGTGCCCTTGACCCATGACCTAGGGAATGGATCTTCTCCCACAGTCCACGTTTCTGTTTGCACGTGTGGTGGTTAAAAGCCTAGGATGCATGGTCAGACCGCCCAGGAGTAAATCCTAGATCTTCTGCTTACTAACCGGGTGACCTTGAGCACCTAACTTCGCTGCCTGATGCCTCTGTTTCCGTGGGCACAAAAGACTATCCTTATAGAACGGCTATAGGGACCAAAAGAGATAAAGAGCCACAAAATCTTCCCTGACCTCTGTTTGCGTCACTGGGGCTCCCATTTTTATGTACTTCTAGTAGCTCCATTCTGGCCGTCATAAAAAGACAAGACAGAACAAATGCTGGCAGGGACGTGGAGAAAGGGGAACCCTCTCGCGCTGCTGGTGGGAATGTAAATCAGTGCCGCCACTCTGGAAAACAGTATGGAGGTTCCTCAAAAACTTAAAAATAGAACTACCATATGATCCAGCAATTGCACTTCTGGGAATACGTCCAAGAAAACACAGAAACACTAACTTGAAAAAATACACGCACCTCATGCTCACGGCAGCATTATTTACAGTAGACAAGACCCGGAAACCACCTAAGTGTCCATCGACAGAGGAGCAGATAAAGGAGTTGTGGTACATAATATATACAGTGGAACACGAGTGGACGGCATTATGCTAAGTAAAACAGGTCAGACAGAGAAAGACAAATACTGTATGACCTCACTTTTATGTGGAATCTAAGAGAAAAATTCATAGAAAAAGAGATCAGAGGCCAAGGGGAGGGGGAGGGGGCCTGGAGGAAGGTGGTTAAAAAGTATCAGCTTCCGGTTATAAGATCCCAAAGTAGGGTCACCCGGGTGGCTCAGTCACTTAACCATCCGACCTCAGCTCAGGTCATGATCTCACAGTTTGTGGGTTCGAACCCCGCGTCGGGTTCTGTGCTGACAGCTCAGAGCCCAGAGCCTGCTTCGGATTCTGTGTCTCCCTCTCTCTGCCCCCCTCCCCTGCTCATGTTCTACCTCTCTCTCTCTCTCAAAAATAAATAAACGTTAAAAAATAAAATTAAAATAAGATCCATAAGTAGTAAGGACAAAAAGTACAGCATGATGACCATAGCTAACGCTGCAGTGTGATATATAGGAAAGGTGTTAAGAGAGCAAATCTCGAGGGTCCTCAGCACAAGGAGAAGATTTTTTTTTCTCTTTTTGCTTTTTTTCTTTATTGTAGCTATATGAGGTGATGGATGCCAACCAAACATAGTGGTAATCATTACAGAATATATGTTCCCAAGCATTCTTCTGTACATCCAAACTTATACAGTGATGCATGTCAATTACATCGCCATAAAACTGGAAAAATAATAGCTCCATTCCAGTGAATTGCAGTTGCTGGGTTACATGCCTCTTCCTCCAGGGTTTCTCTGCCTCGGCACTGCTGACACCTGCCTGCATAATTCTTTGCTGTGGCCAGGGCCGTCCTGTGCATTGCAGGATGTCAGCAGCCTCTCTGGTCTCTACTCACCAGACCCTACTAACACCGCCTCAAGACTTGACAACCAAAAATGCCTCCAGACATTGTCAGAGGTCATCTGGGGGGCAGACCCCCCTCCCCATTAAGAACCACTGCCCGAACCAGGGGATGTACGGAAGTGTTGAATCTCTGTATTGTACACCTGAAACTAATGCAACACCGTATGTTAACCAACAGGAATTAAAATAAAAACTTTAAAGAAATGGTGCCACTGCCTGAAACTCTAAGCTCCTGGAGCAATCCTACAAGCACCAGTGGCAGCAGCAATAGCAATCGTGTTTTCTGAGCACTCACCACGTGCAAAGCCCTTCTCAGTGAGTCATAGAATTTAATCCTCTCAACACCCCAGGGGGGAGGGATTTTAGGCACATTTTATTGATAATGAAACTGGATCTCAGAGAGGTTAGTAACTTGCTCATGGTGTATTTTATTTTCACCTTTTCTATCCCCAGCACCTAGCATGTTACCTGATACAACAGGCGTTCAATAGCAAGTTAAAGAATGCATGGATGAGGGGTGCCTGCGTGGCTCAGTCCATTAAGCATCCAACTTCGGATGCATCCATTGATGCAAAGATAATGTGACATGATCTTTTTCCCCAAGATCTCACTGTCTATGGAAGGAAAATTCAAGCATGAATCTAGATTCAATTCAGACCACCATTTATATGTATTGCAGCTAAATAAAAAGGGTCTCATCACAACAAGTATAATCCCATTCTTACTTAAAATTACTCCAGAATTGTTTCCCCCTTTTTCTATGGCATTCTAGGCCTTAAATCCAGCACAGATTAGTACCACACTCTCATCACCACAAACTTGAGGGCGTTTTTTCACAAAAGAAGAAAACAAAGACAAAGCTATCCAAGAAAGAGTAACATAAAACACCACCCTTAGATTTGACAGGTTTTTTTTCATAAAAATTATAGGAACACAGGTATGAAATCATATTTATACCCAGAGGGGGAGGTGGGGAGAGAATGTGTATTTCTAGGTATTGAAGAGTCAAGTCAGATTATCAAAATTTCTTTAAAGGAATATAATTGCTATGAAGGTTCCAGATCATAGGTAGCCCCCAAATTCCTTTACCCTATCAGTGCAGTTAGAAAGAAAGAAAGAAAGAAAGAAAGAAAGAAAGAAAGAAAGAAAGAAAGAAGAAACAAAAAGAAAAGAAAAGAAAAGAAAAGAAAAGAAAAGAAAAGAAAAGAAAAGAAAAGAAAGAGAAAAGGAAAGGAAAGGAAAGGAAAGGAAAGGAAAGGAAAGGAAAGGAAAGAAAAGAAAAGAAAAAAAAGAAAAGAAAAGAAAAGAAAAGAAAAGAAAAGAAAAGAAAAGAAAAGAAAAGAAAAAAGAAAAGAACGAGCCAGGCCAGTCTTGCAAATCCTGCAATATCCTGGATTGCAGTAACCCTTAGAATTTAATGCAGATAATCCCAGAGCAGAAGGAGTTGTGGGAGCCATCTTTTCTATCCCTCTGCCTTGCACACTTTAGAAGCTCTGGAAAGACGTGGCTCTCCCTTGCCTCCATGAATGTCACCGCCATCCACCAGGACCTACTCTTCCTGGTTCAGGAGGGTATACAGGATAGGAAATCAATTTTCAGCCTCCAAGGCAGCCATCCACCCTCCATCTCCCGCATGGTGGAACCCTCCAACCGGGCCCCCGACCATTTCACTTCCTCCCTCTGGGACTTCACTCTCTGCCCTTCACAGACTTCTGAAGCCTCCTGTTTCACTTCCTCCCATCACTCCACCTGAGAGGACTCTCTGTCTCCCATGGCCCTCCCATGGCCAAGTTCACCCCTGCCGAGGCCACCCCCACCCCTGCTTTCACTGCCTCGCTTCTCTAGGTGGTAGCTCAAAGTTCTCTGCCTCCATCTTTTTATGGGTGCTATTTTCTTAATACCCAAACTATGCAAGGGCCTTAGCACGGTGCCTGATACAATAAAGTTCAAAAAACAGTAATCTTGATTATTCCTATTACTGCTGTCTTTATTGTATCCCCATAAATCCACCACAATGGCCCTCCCAAGTCACCAACAGCCTCTCATCCCACCTCTGGTGGTCTTTACTCCACTTTCACTGACTTGAGATAGGTTAATACAACGCTGCTTGTTTAAAATTCTTTCTGTGGCACCTAGGGCACCCTCTTAGCCCAGCAGCTCACGCAGACTTCAGAATCAGGAAGTTAATCAGTACACATAGGTGGACTTGAATTGGAAAATCCAAAGCCTTTTTGCCTGCCGCTGCCTCCGGCCACCTCCTCCAAAAGCAGGTGATGTGAAACAGAGCCCACTCATCACGCGTCAGGGCATCAAGGCTGTGGCACGCATGTTCCCTCTTGCCCCTGATCATCACGTGCCTTACTCTCTGGCTCCTTGGAGGTCTCAGCTCACAGGTCGCCTCCCCGGAGAAGACCACCCTGACCATCAGGAGCATCTCAACCAAAGGCAAAACTCGGTGAGCTCCAAGGACAGAACCAACGCTGTCCCTTCTCCCCACAGGCTATCCTATGGCTGACTCACCCCCTGCTCACCTGGATCAGCGTCTCCAGCTCCTGTGGGCTCACGCAGATATGATCCCGTAGGAATTCTGCCTTCTCCAAGGCGATGGTATTCTTCTGGCTGCTCTCGAAGGGCTGTTCCAGCGCCCGGAAGACCAGACCGCCCGTGACGAGGTAGACCACCACGACCACAAAGATGGCAACAACCGTTTTCCACTTCATGACAGTCTGCAGGCCCCCCTGGGGGGCGCCTTCCATTCTGGCTACCACCGTGGCTCGGGAGGAGACGGACAGGCGCGGGGCCGCGTGGTGCCCGCTAGTGGCACCCTTGGGCTGGCACACCGGGGGTGCTGCTGCTGGAACGGCCACTGAGAAACAGGGTGGAGGACAGGGGGAGAGAGAGTTTGTTTATGAATACAAGACACAGAACTTGGCAGAAGCAAAGCACAGATGTCTTTCTCAAGCCAGCTTTCAAACGTGAGGATCACAAACTGGCTCCCCAAACCGGCAGGGAGGGAACCTGATCAGTTGCGAGGCGCCTGTGTGAGTTCTTGAAAAATGGGCACCAGGAGTTCTGGTTTTAAAAAAAAATAGTATTAATTGAGTTTGAAATGCTTATATTTCTCTACAAGGTCCAATTCTGAAAGCCCGTGATTTATACTTCAGCTCTTGCCTTAGCTTCCTTGGTTAAACGATATATAAGATAAATGACAAACCACCATATTTGAAATACAGACGTATTATTCAACTTGGAGAGGAAATAAATCGGAGATGGACGCCCAATGACTCTGGCCACATACTGAGGACCGGGTGATAACCAAGAGCAGAGGAGAGACTAACATCTAACGAGTTTCAAAGTCCCTTTCATCCAGGGTCATGGTCACAAAACAAAGAAGGGTGAGCTTGGCATCAGGGAAACAAGTCAAAACTCAGATACGGTAGGGGTGCCTGGGTGGCTCAGTCGGTTAAGCATCCGACTTTGGCTCAGGTCATGATTTCACGGTCTGTAAGTTCGAGCCCCGCGTCAGGCTCTGTGCTGACAGCTCAGAGCCTGGAGCCTGCTTCAGATTCTGTGTCTTCCTCTCCCTTGCTTATGCTCTGCCTCTCTCTGTCTCAAAAATAAATAAAAATATTGAAAAAAAAATTTTAAAAAAAAGCTCAGACATGGTAAAAAAAAGGTTTGGGTTTCAGAAGACTACCAAAGTGAAAAAAAAAAAAAAAAAAAACGGAGTAGAATGAGGGAAGGAATAATGAGTGATGTTTTTATGCCAATAAATTTGGTTTCCTAAAAAAAGAAGAAGAAATAGATTCGAAGCACATTTCTCAATAGAAAATTCAGCGACTTAGATGTAATCACTCCTGATCTATTAGTAATAGAATTTTTCTTCTATTTTCCTCCAAAAAGAAGCCATTGGAAAAGAAATTTCCCCTCGTGTTGAGAACACATCGAATTCTCAAAGGTCTCTGGTCTCTGTTAGGGCAATTTCATTACCTTGGAAATAAATATGTTAAGCTGGAGGCTTTTCTGGAATGGCAGGAGGAACAGGGTAGCGTTGCACACGTAATGCTATCATGCATTTCAGAAATCTGTCTTGTGCGGCAGTGAGCAGACAGTGCACTTCGATTTTGTTCTGCCCTCATTATACTAATGCTTATTATAGCCTCTGCCATAGCACAGCCTGGCTGTTGTGTAAATAAGGTATTAGGAGATGACAACCCTAATTACCTAAGTGGGGCCAACAATCCCACTCAAGAGAGCTCACTGCTCAGTCCCTGCCTTGGGGAACTCAAGATAAATAAAAGCACGGGGATGTCCCTGCCTGTTCACAGCACCAATGACCCTGACAATGCCTGGCCAGAAGAGTGGCCACCTCCAGGAATCTAGGTCTGTAAACATCTGCCTTTCCTCCTAGGGCCTCAAAATCAGCTTTTCTCTTGAAAACCAAGGAGAGCAATCAACCTTTTATTGTATCTTATTCTAGCAAATAAAATCATTATTGTTGATAATCGTATATGATCGCTGCAAATAAAATGTTACATTTCCTTCTGACTTACTGAACCCAAAACTGCCTGGAATCTCTGATTGAAAGATTTAAGAATTAGGATCAGCACTGTGGGCATTATGTTCTTGCTATTCCTTCCCCCAAAACACTACTTCCGGGTTCCTACTAACCCTTGTTGATACTGAGGTGCGTCTTGTCTTGGGCAGCTTGCTTTCAGCCTTGCCCCCACGTTTCCCATTCATTCAACTTCCCCACTGTATCTCAGTCCCTTGTGCCTCTCACCATTGCTAGGACTACCAACCTTAACTCATCTTTTTTTTTTTTTTTTTTTTTAATTTTTTTTTTCAACGTTTATTTATTTTTTTGGGGACAGAGAGAGACAGAGCATGAATGGGGAGGGGCAGAGAGAGAGGGAGACACAGAATCGGAAACAGGCTCCAAGCCATCAGCCCAGAGCCCAACGCGGGGCTCAAACTCACGGACCGCGAGATCGTGACCTGGCTGAAGTCGGACGCTCAACCGACTGCGCCACCCAGGCGCCCCCCAACCTTAACTCATCTTGCTTGAACCAATCCAGCAGCCGCCTAAGTGACCTCCCTGCTTCCATTCTCACCCACCTTTGACAAATCTGGGGTCAAATACCACTTCCGGAAGCACTTCCTCCCCTCTCCTCCTGCGGCCTCTGTGGACGATGGAGCAATGGCCCCCAAAGATGTCCACATCCTAATCCCTGGGCCCTATGCCTGTGTCACCTTACAACAGGAAAGGAACTTTGCAAATGTGATTAAGTTAAAAATCTAGAGATAGGGAATTATCCTAGATTATCTGGGTGGGCCCAATATAATCACAAATTTCTTTCTAAGAGGGAGGCAGGACAGTCAGAGAAAGACATGTAAAGACAGAAGCAGAGGTCACAAGCCAAGGGATGGAATCAGCTCCTAGAAGCTGGAAGAGACAAGGAACAGACTCTTCCCTAGAGGCTCCAGAAGGATCCCACCCTGCCCACACCTTAATTTTGGCCCAATGAGACCGATTTGGAACTTCTGACCTCCAGAACCATAAGATAATAAAGATGTATTCTTTTCAGCCACTAAGATTGTTACAGCAGCAACAGGAAGCTAATACACCCCCACTAGATGAGATCTCTCTTGACCCACACTCACTGCCCTGTGCTGTTAATAGAGCCTGTTTACTTGTCACTCGACTTAGAGCTTCAGGAGGGCAGGCCGCAGGTCTACCCTCTCACCTCTGTACCCCAGTGTCCTGTATGGTGCCTCCCACACGAGGCGCTGATAAAATGAATGAAGAACAGAAGGAAGAGATGTGGGCACGTCCGAACCGCACATACAACGTGGACGAGTGGTGTTCAGTGGGAAACCGCTTGGCACCCCAGGAGCCAAGAGCAGGTGCCCCGACACAGCAGTGCTCTGCTCACGCCTCACCCCTTCATGGATGTTCCTCTGGCCGGCAGCCCCCTCCCCACCTTCACCTGCCTGGGAAACTCCCATCCTCCTCAATCTCAGCTCCAAGCCGCCTCCCCTGTGAAGTCATCCCGGACTCTCCAGGCCCACCTGGCGTGCCCCTCGCCCGACGAGCCTACAAATTCCTTGGAGTCTGAAAGCTCGTCTTTTTTAAATTTTTTTTTTTCAACGTTTATTTTATTTTTGGGACAGAGAGAGACAGAGCATGAACGGGGGAGGGGCAGAGAGAGAGGGAGACACAGAATCGGAAACAGGCTCCAGGCTCTGAGCCATCAGCCCAGAGCCTGACGTGGGGCTCGAACTCACGGACCGCGAGATCGTGACCCGGCTGAAGTCGGACGCTTAACCGACTGCGCCACCCAGGCGCCCCTGAAAGCTCGTCTTTTAATGGTTGGATCTCCATTTCTCGGCATAGTGCCTGGCATAGAGCACTTGTTTGTTTTCTGTTGTTGTTGTTGCTGATTCCTTCAAACCATAAACAAACGCCCCATCAGTCACCACCACCCTCAGTAACAAGCATTTGTGTAATGCCAAGTGAGCACAAGGCACTGTGCTGTGGTGGTCACAGTCCCTCCCAGCTCCAGGGGTTGACAACCCACTTAGGGGACATCCTCCACACTGACAGGTGATAACCATTAGGAGGAAGCCTAATGACGGCCTTGAGCTCAGGGGTCATCTGTAGCTGGGACTCATTCACGGACTTGCATCATGGATGTTTCCGGGGCTTCTAGCATCCCTGAGGCTCAGCAGAATTGGGCTTGACAAAGGTCTTTTTCAGACCAGTTCCTGATGCCAGTCTGCTAAGGGACAGTCTCTGGGAGCAGAGTCAATAGAATCCACCAATCCCGAGTTTCCAAATCACCAGGAGTAAAAACCAGAACTTCAGTCCCAAATCTATCAGTGGCTGGGTGACCTTGAGACCGCCATTTAGTTTCTCTGTTTCCTTATCGGCGAAAGGTGGATGATAAGGACTCAGTTGGAGGGTTGGGGGGCTGGTGGGATTAAAATGAGAATAACGTGACTTCCAAGTCAGTCCTCTTCTGGAGCATAGGAAACAGAAAAATAGGAACCAAAGAAATTCCCTTGGTGGAAAGGGCCCTTTTATCTACAACGTATCAATAACGGATGGGTCGTATAAAGTAATGATCTATCATTCTTCACGACTCCCACAGAAAAGTATCTGGCAGCAAAAAACACTGCCAAGAATTGATGAGAAGGCAAAGCCTGGAAGATAATACCGTAAGTTAATTTTCATTTTAAAATGTTTCCTCACAGGGGCACCTGGGTGGCTCAGTTAAGCCCTGACTCTTGATTTCGGCTCAGATCACAATCTCATGATTCATGAGATCAAGCCCTGCATCGGGCTCCGTGCTGTTAGCGCAGGGCCTGCTTGGGATTCTCTCTCTCCGCCCCTCCTCCACTCTCACTCTCTCTCTTTCTTAAAATAAATAAACATTTAAAAAAGAAAAGTACAGGATAAAAGGTTTCCTCATAAACATCTGCCCATTCTGCTTTTACCGAAACACGGGTAGACATGGGAGCACGCGTGCAAATCTGCTCCTTCTTAGTTGAACAAGTTGTTAGTAGTTTTGAAGTTTTCAGGCTCTCCCAGGCCCTATACTTACCGCATCACCCATTCTTGCACTCAGTCAACACACATTTGAGTCAGCCGGGCACTGTGCTGGGTCCTGAGGACACAGAAATGAGTAAGATACATCCCTGCCTTCAGAGTCGGTGGGAAAATTGACGAGGGTCTCACCCACGCATGAACCTAGTTCGTCGTCACAAAACCTCCTGTGGAGAACAGCTGTCATTATCTACCCCTCTTGACAGGTGAGGCACTGACAGGTGACCCTGACCAGCCTGCCCCGAGCAGTGGCATCCTTGGATCCGTCTTCACACACCGAACCCCGGATGCCTTCCGCTCCTCCAGGCCGCTCGAAACAAATGGCATCCGCAGGATTCAGGGTTTCTTGGAAACGTGGAACGCGGCCATTTCAGAGGTCCGCTGTCACGCAGTCACGTGACTCTGCCTATTGACCCAGGCAAAGTACAAGTGATTGCAACACACTGGCGAGAGGCAAAGAACTCCTGCCCTCCCCTCCCAGCCCTCCCAGGTCTGGAATCGGTCCAGGGCCACCTGCACGGACAGCTCGGAGCTTCCGGAGGGCTCCAGGTGGAAGCCCAGTCTGGAATCCTCAAAAGGCTTCCCTGGGGGTAGTGCACAGGGTGGGTGTCAGGAAGAGGGAAGGGGTGATGGGGAGCCCCACCTGCCTGCAGTTGTCCCAGAGGCTGCTTTCACCTCTGCCGTCCTCTAAGAAGAGCAGACAGGACGTGCATGTTTGCTCTGACTCCAGACGCCCCAACAGCCAAACCTCGTTCTCCCAGCTTCCATCTGATGGCTGTGCCTTAAAGCTGGTCAAGCTGGTCCTGGTAAGAATGCAGCGACTCTCCATCTACACACACTAAATGAGCAAGCCCTGTCCCCCAAATGCCACCAAAGCAAAGGCTCTCCCTTCGGGTTTAATTATTTCTCTCTCCTAGCCCTCTCGAAACACCTAAGCTTTCTTTCCAGATGGAAGAAAAAGGCATGGGGAAATTTCTGAGGACCTTTAGAGACAGAGAGCCAAGACTAGAGGAAACCAGGCTGAAAGAAAGGGGAGGGGAGGGAGGAGGGAGCCGAGAACATGCTGCCACCTTGACTCACATCTGTCCTCGCCTCTCTCTTTAGGGCAAGGCTCTGTCTTCTCTCACCGGAATCACTTAGAAAGCCTCCGGTCCTGTCCCCTCAAATCCATCCTCCACACGGCAGCCAGATGGCGCTCTCCCGGGTGCGACTCTGAACGCTTGGACCTCATACTTCAGCCCCTCTGAAGACACCACAGTGATGCAAATAAAGTGCAGGCTCCCAAAACATAAGAGACTCTTAAAAACTGAGAACAAACTGAGGGTTGAGGGGGGTGGGAGGGCGGGGAGGGTGGGGGAAAAGAAAAAAAAAAAAGCGCAGGCTCCTTCCAGAACCTGACCTCACCCGCTGCCACGCCCCCACAGCCAACCTTCGCCCCAGCCAAACCCAGCAGCACCCGACCCGCGTGCTGAGCCCTGCTAATGCCGCCCTCTGGGCCATCTTGCTTCCCGATACCTTTCTCCTCCCCACTCTTTATCTGGCTGGCATCGCCTCCTACTTCAAAACTCACTTCGTGTGTCACCACCTCCAGGAAGTCCTCCCCGACTGCCCACCCCCAGTATAATCAGATGTCCTTCCTCTCCACTCTGTGTCTCAGTGTGGAGCTCAGCACACTGCCGGAAGCTGAGATCCTCTTACTTCTAATTTGTTCCATTCCTGGATTCATTCACGCCTCCATCCATAAATTTGCCTTGCACCAACATTTATGAGGTCAATGTCACACACTTGCCCAACAGAAAATCCGGCTGCAGAATTCATTGAATCTGGTAGTGTGAGCAGTCCTAGTACTATAGTATTTTCCGCCCCCCACAGACAGACATCCAGAGTCGAGGTGTTCTCAGACAATAGTCCAAGGAGAGCTCTTCATGATTTGTTCAATTCCTAAGGAAGACGAGGAAGAGCCCAGGACCAGAGCTCCTCCTTGCCCATGTGAGCTGGCCACGACAGCCCTGGCACTTCCCACTGCCCGGTTCCTCCTTTGAGATCTGGGGCTCCCTACCTTGTGGTTTTCCAACAGGCCCCACACTCCACCATGCTGGTGAGATGGACCCATTTGTCTTGACTCATTTGGTCAAGGCCTAAAGGCACGCGGCCCCAGCTGGGGTTCTGTTGTCTAGGTCCAAAATGCTTCATGAAGAACATATTTTGTCTCTTGCTCTAAGCTTTTTCCCCCCATAATTTAAATTAACTAAAGCACTTTTTTAAAAAAAGATTATTTTTCCCCTGCCTTTCGGATTCAAAAGAATGTCAGCTGCTGCAGTTCCCAAAATATCTCCTTTACCCTGGGGCCAAGTCTTTTACACACCATCTTCAGGGCCCATTCCTTCAAGACAGAGGTTTGCCTTTCCCAGGTGTTTTGTCAACAGCAATTACCTCTCCTCACTGGGCTCCATGAAGGGGACTCTTCCCAATCAGGCTGGAGCCAGGGGGTCCTTCCAAAATTCCAGTCCTGCTCCTGCTTAAAACCGCACAAGTACTCCCACAGCTGTTTACGTGGCCTCCAATGTTCCACGTGCTCAGGCCCGTCTTACTTCCCCAGCCCTGCCTCACCCTCCACATGCTGCCCTCTGACCCCAGCAAACTCCCTTGGGTATTAGCTGTCTCAAGCACGTAGGTCACAAGTAGTTGTACCAACCCAAGCAATTCTTTTTTCTAGATCCACAGTAGAAAGCAAAACTGAAAAATATGTCTTAGCCCATTAGGTAGAAAGGTCCTATGACTTAAGTCCATGACCCCATGCCTAACTCCCTTTCCTTGGGAAACATGTTCACTGCATCCCACCCAATGGTGGTGATGGAAGTCGCTGGAGGTACTTTGAGAAATTCCAAATTTATCAGAGCATAAAATACAGAGGTGGTAAGTGCACGAATGTTTTATGGGGATGACAGGGGAGGGGCGTTTAGAAACTTGATGTGTCATTTACTCACTTACAACAAATGCATGCCAACTATGTGCCAGGAGCACATCGCAAGCTCCATACTCAGTGTCCAGGCTGCTAAACCACCATCTACCAGGAGGCTGAAGAACCCAATTCTTTTGAAAAGAGCAACGGCCAAGTAAGCCAGTGGATGTAAACCTCCCTGTAGCTTTGATTCCCCTCAATGTAGCTTTAATCCCTCTTCTACTCTCTGCTTCGTCTGCTCTGATCCAAACTTCCCTCCTCCATCCCAAACCTTTCCGAAGACACCTCAGGGCCACCAGAGCTGAAGACCTCCCCTACTTCCTCAGCATCTTCAGGGAGCCTTCCTCCACCTTCCTCACTGACACCTGGACTTCCCCAGAAGACCCTGTCCTCCGACTGTGGCATTCAGGTAGAGGTTGTTCAATCTCCCTCACCCACAATGTCAGGGCCACACTGTCCCGGAAATACAACACTCCACACTCTTGTGTCCAAATCCCTGCTCCTTTGAGACCCAAACCCTCTGGTTCCTTCACTTCCTCCTCCTCTTGTGGCTGGCTGTGGTACAGCCGACTTCTCTCCTTGATTCCCTGAAGCTTCCGTCCACGTCCTGCTTTCCTCCTGAGTTAGTTCAGTTGTTCCACAGACAATCTTTCCAATACCCACACCTCCCGTTTCCCTCATTTCATCGCCATGACCACCGTCTCTAATCCACTTCAGCCAGGTTCCTCCAGAAGCCGATCCCGAGATGAAGACTGGTTTGCAAGCAATCTGTTTAGGAAGCACTTCCAGGAAAAGGCCATAAGGGCAGAGAAGGGAAGGGCGAGAAACCATGGAAGAGTGTGACTCCAGGTGAAGCCCTGTCCCCTGAGCCCAGAGGAACCCCGAAGCGTCAATTACTTCTCCAAGTTTGTCCCACTTGGAGGCCAGGGAGCTAGGCTTCCCTTCTCTTACCCAGCCAGTCATGGCTACAGAAATGGGACAAAAATGCCCAGGAGCATCCCGGCCAGAGGCACCAGTAGACCAAGAAAAAAAATCTCCTGAAAAGGGACTCTTTGTAGGGACAAGCTACAAGGGGAGAAGTGCACGGACTCTGGAGGAGGGGTGCACAGGGCAGGGAAGACGGATCTGGAAGAGCTGGCGGAGCACCGATGGTTTCCACTACGAAGGCCTCCTCCTATGGCCACATCCCAAACGCCGTCCTCACAAGAAATGTCCCTGCTCCAGAGATACTCCGGTAAAGACACCCACTTCTGACCTGAGCATCCTATCCACCCGGCTCTCTCCACATAATTACCCCCATAACACGTCCCGCCTCTACCTCTCACCGTCCATCGTGCCCCCCGCCCGTCCCGTGTTTACCTCCTTCCCTGCCCAGCTTAGAGGCCAAGTTCAACACTTCACTCTCCAGCTAATAGACTCAACTCCCTTTCCTTCTGTCCCTTCCTGGAGCCACCTGGAGCCACCCCCTTCTTTGTTACTCCTTCTCTCTGCTCGGAGACCAGATCCAGGCTGCTGGACGTCGCTGGGAAATTGAACAGCCTCGGGGATTGCTGCCACTTGAAACCCCCTGGTTTCCTTCCCAAGCTGGCTCTCAGTGCCAGCCAGGAAGCTTCCCTGTCTCCCTGCTCAGAGACAGCTGTCAGGACAAACGTCATGAAGAAATGAGGTGTATCTTCCTGTACATAAACCTGAAATTGTATATAACAATCCCCTGCAAGACAGCTCTCTACTTTACAAAAGGATTTTCTGGGGAAAGCATTTGAACGGCGCGTTCCGTGGACAGCTAGCATGGGCTTTGGTTTGTATTTATATTTTTCTAAGAACAAACTGTTTATGTAGGATGAGCTGTGCCCTCGCTTTGCCCTTGTCGCAGGGTCACTGAGACGGGAGTCCCAACGCCCCAGTACATTGTGCTTTGCAAGCAGCCTCAGCCGCCTGCATTTCCAGGGCAGCCGCCCAGTGCCCCCGGCTTGCTTGGGAGTCACTAAAACCTCCTACAAAAAAAAAAAAAAAAAAAAAAAAATTGGGATGGGAAAAACATTTTCAGATGGCTCTCCCTTCACTGTGCCTCCTAAGTCGCAGAAATGAACGAGATCCATGCAAGGGAGAAAACGGTTTCCACAAAACACCCCGCAAAATGGCTTTGCCTCTTAGCATCACCCTCTGGATAATTCCCCCTTCGAGTGGCTCCTCTAATGCAGTATCTGTGCTGCTGACATCAGCAACATTTCCGTGATTCGCCGTAAATGCAGCCATCGGAGGCTGGGAGTGAGTGCAGGAGGGAGGAAGGGAGAAAGCCTAAAAGGGAAAAGAATGCCCACGTTGTTCCTCACGAGGCTGGGGAGACAGTGGTGTAGCAAACGTAGCAGTCCATTCCTCTGAAGACGGAGAAGTGTTTGCAAATACTATTAATAGCTCTCATTAGTGAAGTCTTCAAGGAATCAAAGGACTTATTGAGAAATTGGGGAAGCAGATCTAAAAAGACAGGGAAGGGGTTCTTCAATAAACCAGCACACCTAAGTTGGGGGTCTGATGAAGCCAGCGATCCCTGCTGCCGAGGGGATCCGAGGGCTGACCCGGGCTCCAGGAGAATCTTCCAACCAGGACGATGCTGAATGTAAGCTGGACCTTCTAGCCAAACCAACATGGCACGCCAACCCCCAAACATCTGCAGTCCTTTCTCTGTAATAATCCCTCCTGCTAGAGGGTAAATCCCTCTAGGTGCCCCCTGCGCTGGACCCTTTGCCTCTAAATCTTCCATATCCCAATCCCAGTGCACAGCATATAATAAGAGCTCAATTCACGTTCACGAAAGGGATTCAAGAAATGTTGGTCAAGTGTCTCATGCTTCAGGAACCAGCAGACAAACGGTGACAGAGCAGAACCCTGGTGTCCAGGAGCTCGCCAGGTGAAAAGATGGATGCATTGGGAGGGGCAACCTTCACCTCCACTCCCATGTCATTCAGAAAAGGCCCAGCACTCGAGGATCAAGAGAAGGCACCTGAAATCTCAGACAGCCAACAGATCCCTGCAGGGATCAAGAGGAAATCTGGCATCTGCTCTGCTGGTCCCTAAACTGCCCCCCAAGAAAGAGCTCATAAAGCAGGGTGCACAGAAGTTTGCCTTGGCATCATTTACAGAAGTTAAATTCCTCTTCCATGTTACCACCTTCTCACAGAGCCTTAGACCCACACCTGTTACCCAGGCAACCTCTCTATGTGATGGGTTAGTAGCAATGAAGCAGTCACCAAAACCATATTTCCTTTCAAGGAACCACCCGGTTATAAGGACCATAGGACACGGTTCAAGAACCTACAACAAAATACAAATTAGCGAATATTGGCACATAGTACAGCTCAATAAACTAGTGCAAAATAAATGTGCTCCATTCAGCTTGCTAGGTAAACAAATGTTAAGTAGCGATGCAGAGTCCTTGTAAATGGTGAAGCCCAGGGGGAAAAAAAAAACCACAAGAGAAAAAAAAAAATTCTTTTCATTGATAGTTAAACCTAACCTTTGGGTTTTCAGCTTTTAACCAAGGAATATAACCTTCAGAGAAAATCCTAGCTGAGGGGTGCCTAGGTGTCTCAGTTGGCTAAGTGTCAGACTTCAGCTCAGGTCATAGTCTCACATGAGCGGGTTTGAGCCCCTCGTCCGGCTCTGGGCTGACAGCTCAGAACCCGGAACCTGCTTTGGATTCTGTGACTCCCTCTCTCTCTGCCGCTCCCCTGCTCACACTCTGTCTCTCTCTCTTTTAAAAATAAATGAACATTGAACAAAAAAAAAAATTTTTTTTTTTTAAATCCTAGCTGATAGGTAATGCTTCACACACTTTGGATTCAACCCGTACTTAATTGCTTTGAAGTTGCCTCTAAAGGGATCATTTGAAATCCAGTCTTTCGGTTAGGAGTCTTCTACTTCATAGAAAGGAGGAGGAAAAGGGCATAGAAAGTGTCATAACGAATTAAGAGCGCAAGTGACACAACCCAGCTATCTTGGAATTCGTGGGCATTTCCAAGAGTTCCCTGCCATTTCAAGATTCTTAATGGCCCCTCGGATGCCAGCTGCATTTAAGCGGCTATTACTGGGAGGTGCTGAATTCAGCAAAGCCATTTGCTTCACAGCCACAGGGCTGAATTAGATATGTCATGGAGATAGCACTTGGTTCCTCCAACACAGCCAAAAGTGCCACAGCACTTAATTCACTGAAAACTTCCCCGAGAGGCCCGTTTCATGACGTTCTCAAAGCAGTTCACAGGTATCAGGGTAGTGTCCTTCCATGCTTTTCCACTAACAGCTAACGTTCACCACAGCACAGAATGCAGTTCGTATTGTTGGGTGAGTGCCTTCTATGTGTTCAGCACTCTGTGAGGTGCTCTAAGGGAACTTAATGGAAGCAGTAGCTATCATCAGAAAGAAAGGTCCGTGGAGGCTGGCATTTCTTACTGGTCCTGGAGACTCAACCCAGAAGCAGACCATATGGTAGTTTCTATATGACCGTCTAGTTAGGATAGGGTTGCCGGATTTGAGAGTGTGCTAAAACTCACATCACATAAAATTCACTGTTGTAGCCATTTTAAAGCGTACAACTCGACGCCCGCTGGAAGGTGGAGCAAATAAAAACTCAGGGCACTCAGTTAACTTTGAATTTCAGATAAAAAAAATTTTTAGGGTAAGTATGTCCCATGCAATCTCTGGGATATACTTATACTCGAAAAAATTATTCTTCTGAAATTCAAATTTAACGGAGTGTCCTGCACTTTATCTGGCAACCCTAAGTCAGAGGGACAAAAGGAGCACAACCATTAACCACCCAACACAACCAACCAAAAATGTAAGTAAGTACTACACTGGGTGATACCAATCATAAAGCCATATAAAAACAAGCAGGCTCCCACCCCTAGCACCCTAGCTCTTCTCAGGACCCCCACCCCCTCCACCCTGCCAGATCCAGGTCACAACACCGTGGCCTCATTTGATTTGGCCTCCCACAGAACTCCACACACAAGGCCTTGCTCCCTAAAATGCTCCCACTTCTGGCCTCTTGACACCCCATTCTCAAGGTGTGCCTCCATTCTGTCTGGTGAGGTCTTTTTAAATCCACTCTACAGGCTCCTCTTCCTAAAAATGTGTAAATAATGGACTTTCACAGGGCTCATCCCTGCACCCTTTCTTCTCTGTATCCTCCCCATGACTGATCTCTTTCGGGGCCAAGGTTTTAAATGCCACCCACTTGCCGATGAGTCCCAGATCTTTATGCCTAGGGAAGCAGCAGGCAGAGGCCGGCAGGAGGCAACTCAGGGATCAGTGCACCAAAGTCACAAGAGTCGCAGGCATGCTGCGTCATAGGTGATAAGCCAAGCCAGCACTGGAGGTGTCCAGAAGAACGAGGCAACTCTGGGTGGCTGCTCGGGTTACAGGGATGCTGATATCTGGGTCACCACAGCCATCACCACAAAATCTGGGCCACTTACAACTGGAACAGAAACCACATATTTAATGAAGACCATCTCAAATTCATCCTCATGGACTACACGAGGGCCGTGTAGCCACCACTCGAGGGGCCAACCTAGCTCTGTGTATATTCCAAGAGAGCGTGGGCTTTGGAACGCTCAAGGCCAAGGCCCAGGCCTTGATTCAGTAGCTGCGGGAGCCCTTCACCTAAACAGTGGCATTGCAATGCACATTGATAGAAGCGGGGTTCAGAAAAGAGAGAAAAGCATTTGCAAGGAGAAGGCCTCTTGGGAAAACTGTCCTGGACTTTGGGGGCAGGGGGACTGTGGGACCCTTTCTTCTAAGAATAAACTTCAGCTCCTGAAAACCTGTGCTCTGACTTCCAGCCTCATATATGCAAGTCACTGGCATATCTCAATTGCATCTCACACTTAGTTTGTCCAAACTGTACTCCATCACCAACCAGTCAAAAAAGAAGGCTCCTCTCCCAGGATGGTATTAACACCCACCCAGTTTGCTCAAGCCAAATGGCCAGATCCTAAGAGGTGACCTCACTTCAGCCTCCCTGTTCCTCCTGCTCTCCCAGAGTTCTGTCATTTCTACCTCCAAGGAGACCAAGAAACCACCTCTGGCCCTCCTTCTGCCTCCCCCACCACCGGCCCAGGTCAGCACCTGGGGGGAGACTATCAACTCCGAGGGCAGAGATCTTGCTTATTTGGTTTGCTTTTATACACCCAGTACCTAGCACATGGCACTTGAACGTGGTAGGCTTTCGATAAATGCTCTGAATATATGAAGCCAAGGAAGAGGTTTATTGTATAATTATACCAAATTACACCACAAATCAGTAATATAATTTTTTTTTTTTTTTTACCTAAAGGACATCCTAAATATCAGCTAATCCTGTAACACCCTCAGCTAGAGAGTGATATAAGCACCTTGTCCAAGGCAGGCAGTGACCCAGGATACAAGCCTGGTGTCCATCTAATTCTTTCCATTTTTAAGCCTTTTTTAAGATGCTTATATATTTATTTTGACAAAAAGAGAGTGAGCACACAAGCAGGGGAGGGGCTGAGAGAGAGGGAGAGGGAGATTCTGTGAAATCATGACCTGAGCTGAAATCAGGAGTCGGATGCTTAACCTACTGAGCCACCCAGGCACCCCGTGTGCACCTAAAACCCATGCTCCCTCAAGACCCCCTGCTGCCCTCATGCTCAGTTACAAGAAATTCTCTGAAAGAGCACCTTGGCCCGCAATTCTGTATTCATTCTAGAATTTAACTTGAGTTTCTCGATTTGGTACTAAGAAATCCTGCCATAATCCCAAACCTCATTCCTTGGTGTTCAGGACCGGACTTCATCCACTAGGAAGAGAGAGCAAAAGCTGAGGCATGGGAGACACCTACTTTGTGGGCACACCCCAAAACAAATGAGCAAGCGGCCGCCATTCAGTCACCAGCACGAAGGTGAACTTCATCTCTCGGCAGAATCTTCCATTTAAGTACAGCTGCACGGTATCTCAAACCAACTCCTTTTTTATTCCTAGGCACTCGCCAGAAATGCCCTAAACTGAGAACACTGAAGGTACAGAGAGGCACTCCTTTGTAAATCACAGCACATGATAGCTTCTTTTCAAATTTTATGTTTATTTATTTTTGAGAGAGAGAGATAGCAGGAGAGGGGCAGAGAGAGCGGGAGACAGAGGATCCCAAGCAGGCTCCGCACTGACAGCAGAGAGCCTGACATGGGGCTCGAACCCACGCACCTCGAGATGATGACCTGAGACGAAATTGGACGCTTAACCTACTGAGCCACCCAGGCCCCCAGTATCTTCTTATTCTTACTACCTTGAAGCCTGCCATCAAGCCCTCTCATGCTTCAGGATCAACAGAGGCTGGAATCCATGACCTCCTGACAGGCCTGCCACATTGCACAACTCCAGGAAATGCCATTCACAGTTGTGCAATACACAACCTGCACAGCCGTACATGACAGCCCTACGTCTTAAGGCCTACTTAAGCTCTGTCAAGTTTGTAATCACCCTACAATTTGGACATGAGCCAAAAAAAATGTTCTTGTGCCAGAAAATTCACATTTCCTTCATCACAAGCAAACAATTGCTGGATACCTCTATCCAACTCTGCAGTCTGCTAAAGAAGGTGATTATCACGCGTTAAGGTTTTTTAGTCACTTTCCATCAAGAAAACTTGATATGAAGAAGTAAACTGAAAACAAAGATCACGGTAAGATCACTCTTTCTGGGACCTATTTACATACTAAATCAGTCAGGATAACCCAACAGACATAAGATCTAAATCACACTTTCAAAAGTCTTTTAAAAATTGGATAAACCCTCTCTCCCTTTCCTATGACTCAGTTTTATGGATTTGTGCTTGCAGGGGCACTTTAAAGGTTATTTTCCATAGCAGATGCTAACGCACCTCTTGCCAGCAGAGAAGACTTTAGCTAGTGACTGAGATCTTGAGGCTGGAATTAGGATAACTGTGGTACCACTTATGGACCAGATCTGTGCGCTAAAAATAGGCAAGATGTGGAACAGACGAGAGATGTTCAAACTTTTCAAATGAAACCCTTCCATTTCAAGGAAAGGCTGTGTTCTAAAAGTCTGAATTTTAAGGAGAAATTCAATTGAACTGAATAAAATTCAAACTTTAAGTGGAAATTATACCTATAAATGCAAACTTTCATTTGAAGGAAAGGCTTCAGGTAAACCTTACAAAGGTAAGATCTGAACCAAACTGAACTTCCTTCAAATGAAAAGGTTTTGTTCTGAAAGTTTGAATTTTGAGTGGAAATTCAATAGAACTGAATGAAATTCAAACTTTAGGTAGAAACAATACAGACACAGATAGAGATGTAAAATTCCATTTGAAGGCAGGATTTTAGGGGCACCTGGGTGGCTCAGTCGGTTGAGTGTCTGACTTCGGCTCAGGTCATGATCTTGTGGTTCATGGGTTCGAGCCCCTCGTGGGGCTCTGTGCTGATGGCTTGGAGCCTGGAGCCTTCTTCGGATTCTTTGTCTCTCTCTCTCTTTCTCTCTCTCTCTCTCTCTCTCTCTGCGCCCTTCCCCCACTCACACTCTGTCTCTCTCTCAAAAATAAATAACCATTAAAAGAAATTTTGAAGGGAGGATTTTGTTCTAAAAGCCTGAATACCTCTCACCTACCCCACATACTCTTGGATATTGAATACTGTATATTATATTATGTAGTATAAGCATGATATGTTAAATATGAAACACATATAAATGTTATTTTATAATACATTGTGTTTTCTATAGGATGGTATAGTGTAGTCTAGTATGGTATAAAACAATATAATATAATCTCAAAGCAAGCTGTAATGCCTGGAATTTTGACAAGGGCCCAAAGTCATATGAGCTTTACCTCCCTCCCTCTCAATCTCTACACTCAGTCCCAAGACCTCCTTAGGACCCCGAAGACTCATGGAACATGGATGAAAACCATGAATCTGGAAGCAAAAGCACCAAAGGGAATATCCAGAATGTGGGCTCTAGTCCCAGCTTTCTACGAACCTGTCCTGTCACCTTCAGCATGCACCGTGGGAGCAGAAGGTCTGGGTACAAATGCCAGCTTGTGTCACTTACCCTCTCCACTACTCTCTCTTCTCTAGAAAAAGGAAACTGCCTCAGGGGGTTACACTGCAAATTAAATGGTATCATACTCTTCGGGGCCTTACTATATTGAATGGATGCAGTATTTAAGAATTGCTAGTTGTGATAATAATTAATGCATTAGATAAGGTCTGTACAATGGGAAATGTGTTCCTGAACGTTGACTACAATGCTAACTGAATACGTTTGCATTAAATGCATTTTGTGTCTTGTTTTGACTAGTTGTATTGTAACTATCATTAGGGATTGTCACTGGCTTTCTTCCTCTCCAGAGACCAGTTAGCTGAAAGCCAACTGTAATTCATATTCACCTTGTGGCTACAAGGCTCCTTGTGGTATGTTGGTTTGCCCCGACAGCAGTAAGGGTCTTGCACAGAGTCAGTATTCCATCGGGGTTTCTTTTTTTTTTTTTTTTTTTTAATTTTTTTTTTCAACGTTTATTTATTTTTGGGACAGAGAGAGACAGAGCATGAACGGGGGAGGGGCAGAGAGAGAGGGAGACACAGAATCGGAAACAGGCTCCAGGCTCTGAGCCATCAGCCCAGAGCCTGACGCGGGGCTCGAACTCACGGACCGCAAGATAGTGACCTGGCTGAAGTCGGACGCTTAACCGACTGCACCACCCAGGCGCCCCCCCATCGGGGTTTCTTAAGTGAATGAGAGCTTACCAGTTCTAACAAACCAAAATTCCAGTACAACAAAGGCCAAGAGCAATCAAGCCCTTTAATAAATAAATGAGACCCTCACTTCAGAGCACATCCAAAATTTAGAAGTACTCTGGATTCTTTAAGCCAACTGGCCTCATAATTGGCCTCCTGGTTAAGCCTCAAGACAGACTGTATTTTTCCAAAACTGGCCACAACATCTCCTGTCCTGCATGTTCTGATATTCCTCTCATGAGATGGAATCTATGCCCCATCGCCTTGAATCTGGACAGGCTTGTGACTAAGGCAGAAGTGGCACTGTGTGGCCTCCGAAACTTTCATAAAAGACCACACTGCTTCTTCCTGGTTCTCTCGGGACACTCACTCTGAGAACCCAGCTGCCATGCTGTGAGGAAGCCCAAACAGGCCCCAAGGAGAGGCCACATGGCATGGCCCTGTGTTGGTGCTCTAGCCAACGGCCAAGCTAAGACCCCAGCGGAGAGTCAGCACCAACTACCATCACATGAGTAAAGATGGCCCTAGTTGATTCCATTGATCCCCACACGCCATCAATCCCCACAGCCTTCCCAAGTGAGCCCCCCACCCCAGACTTCGTGGAGCGGAGATAAGCCATCCCTAATGAGCTCTGCCTGATTTCCTAAACGCAGAACCTACGAGTATAATCAAATACTTGCTTTATGTCAGTAAGTTGGGGTGGTTCGTTATACCACAACAGGAACAGAAACAGATTTTAATACATATTGCAGTGGAGGGCTTGTTCATAAAATGGAATCATGGCACAAACCTGGAACACAACCTCAGCACACCATACACTGACTAATAAACAGGTCAAAACAAGACTCCAAAACAATACTCTAATTATAACACACCTTATTCTTTCAACTGTTGAAATGCACCACACAGAGCAACCACAAGAAATGCTAACACTAAAATCGCTAGAAAGTATTATGCTAAGTGAAGTAAGTCAGAGAAACACAAATACCGTATTTCACTCGCCTGTGGAATTTAAGAAACAAAACAAACGAACATAGGAGGAAGGAGAGAGAGGTAAACCAGAAACAGACTCTTAACTACAGAGAACAAACTGAGTGTTACTGGAGGGGCGGTGGGGGGGGGGGGGGCGGGTAAATGGGTGATGGGTACTAAGGAAGGCATTTATAGTGATGAACACCAATATTGCATAGAAGTGCTGAATCAATGGAGCTAATATTACACTGTATGTTAACTAACTGGAATTTCAATAAAAACTCGGAGGGGCGCCTGGGTGGCTCAGTCGGTTGGGCGTCTGACTTCGGCTCAGATCATGATCTCGCGGTCTGTGAGTTCGAGCCCTGCGTCGGGTTCTGTGCTAACAGCTCAGAGCCTGGAGCCTGCTTCGGATTCTGTGTCTCCCTCTCTCTCTGACCCTCCCCCGTTCATGCTCTGTCTCTCTCTGTCTCAAAAATAAATAAACATTAAAAAAAAAATTTTTTTTTAAAAACTCGGAAATAAATAAATAAATAAATAGGTAAATAGATAAATAAATAAATAAATAAATAAAATCGCTATCATGTATTGAGTGCTTATTAGGTACCACGCTCTATTCCAGGTACTTCACAGGTATTAACTCATGTAAATATCCAAATAACTCTGTGAAGCAGGTACTAGTATTACCCTCTTTTACAGATGAGCCAACAAAGCACAGGACTAAATTAACTTGCCCAAGGACACACACACCCCCAGCGAGAGGCAGGGCTGGGATCTGAATCCAGCGATCTGGTCCCAGGATGGGTCATCTTCCACAGCGCAGCAGGGCTGCTTTCCAAGGCGCGGGTCCTGCCAAACAGCATCTGTATGAAGCAGTTAGCACGGTGCTTGGCACAGGCAACACTCACTGTTGACATAATTTAGATCGCCACGTTTTCTAGAGCAAGAATGATGTCCTTCTAAAGCCATGAGTACACCTCCCACATTTTATTTTGCTCCTTGTGCCTCTGACGGATGATTTCCACATCTTCATCCCCAGCACTGACCTTTTCCCCAGCACTTGTGGCTTTAACAGTCTACCCAATTTCTCCACTTAGATGTCCAATTAGCCTCTCAAACTTAACACGGACACGACTTAAAAGAAGAATCTTGTTTTCACCCACACACATACCCTGAGAGTGCCTCTTCCCCAGAATTCCCCATCTCAGTGGCACTGCCCTTCCTTCCCCCAGGAGCTCAGCAGAAAAGTCCAGAGTTAATGGTGGTTCTGCTCCGCCCTGGTTGCGTCAGCCAATCCAGCAGCCAATCCAGCCAACTCTTCCAAGTGGATACTGACTTCCACCACTTCTCCCCACCCCCACCGGGTCCACGTCCCTCCCTCTCTTCGTCCAAGCACCAGAGCTGCACCAGGGTGTCCGGCCCAGCCAGCCCATTCACCAAGCAGGAGCCGGCTTGACTGCTTTCTAAAATGTAAAGTCGACCCCTACACTCCCTTGCCTCCAGAGGATTCCCATTACGCTCCAAAGAGCACCCAAAGTCCCTTTCATAGTTCTCCCAGTTTTGGCTACCGCCTGCCTCTCCATCCTTAGCTCCCCATAAATACCCTCCAGCCACACTGGTCTTCCAGTGTTTCCGAGTTAGCTCCCACCTCTGGGACTTCGCATTTGCTGTTTCCTCTGGCTGGGACATGTTTGCCCAGATCCTTGCAGGGCAGCTCCTTGTCAACACTCAGCATTCTGTTCCATGTCACCTCCTCAAAGAGGCCCCCATAGCCTCCCACCCCACTGCAGAAAAGCCAGTACCCTGCAGTCACTCTTCAGCCCCCTGCCTGACTTTGTTTTGTTCACAGCTGAAACTGTATCGTGAGCTGAAATCATCTTTTTTTTTTTAAAGCAAACCTTTTAATGTTTATCTATTTTTGAGAGAGAGAATGGGGGAAGAGCAGAGAAAGAGGGAGACACAGAATCTGAAACAGGCTCCAGGCTCTGAGCTGTCCACACAAAGCCTGACTTGAGGCTTGAACCCATGAGCCGTGAGATCATGACCTGAGCTGAGGTTGGATGCCCAACCAACTGAGCCACTCAGGCGCCCCGCTGAAATCACCTTCTATACTTATTTGCTCGTTTACTGTGTGTCATCCCCACTGGAATCTAGACATCTGAAGTATCAGATTTAGTGTATTTTGTTCATCGCTGCATCTCAGCACCTAGATGGGTGCCTGCTACATCACAGATGCTCAACAAAGATCTGTTGGATAAAATGAACGAATCCCTTTACTGGACACAAATCCCTGGCAGTCAGGGACTCGTACTTATTCAACTTTCCATCACAAGTTCTGAGCCCAGTTTCTGTTCCAAAGTCCGTCTATAGATAGTGAAAGAAAGGGTGGGGGGAGGAGGGAAGAGCAGGAGCGAGAGGGGGGTGGGGAGAGAGAGGGAGAGAGAGAGAGAGAGAGAGAGAGAGGAAAAGAAGAGGGAAAGCCAGCCACAGCATCGAGTTGTTCTGATGTGTGGATTTTGCAGACGTAGTCTTACAAATAGCCAAACATTTAATCCCACATAGGATGCATTTAATCAGTCATCATTATTGAAAAATAATTACTTCAAAAAATAATGACTTCAAAATAATTACTGTCTTAAACAGTCAATGTATGGACACCCTTACTATATCTGCCCCAATATAACAAACATCTTTCTGCTAGCCAATCTGTGAACGTGTCTAAAATGCAATGTCTTCGAAGCTCAGAGGTGTAGGCAAAGGGGTTGAGAGAGAGAAGCTGTCTCTGGAGAAAACGAAAATGTGGAAATGCAAACCCTACCCCAAACAGCCTGCCCCTTCAGCAGGAAAGAATCCAGGAAAGTTCCTTGCTACCACTTCTGCTCAGAGCAGGGGAGGCACCACTTACTTACCTGCACACTTCAGTCCCATCCTAGACCCTGGGTAGACCCTCTGGAAACTTCTTCCTCTTCTCCCCGTCCTACATGGCCTGGGTAAGCTGCTGTGGGTCATCCTAGCGCCCAGCAGCTGGGTCAGCCTCATTGAAACACCACACAGTCTGGAGGCCAACCGTCCCCCTACCTGTGCCCGTCATGTAAAAGTTCCATTCCCACTGAAGGAAATTCCGGCAAAGATCAAGAACAACGTGGCCTTTACTATTCAAATGCTTCCCTCAGATTCACTTGAATGTACCTTCTTTTTGCCCTTTAAAATCACCAGGTGGTTTCTATATTCATCACTAGAGAGGAACTTCACTGGGCTCTGCTATTCACACACTGCCTCAGCTTGAAGCAGGACCCCATTAGCACAGTGATAAATGGTCTTGGGAAGGATCAGTTCGGTGGGAAGATGAACGCATGTTATTAGATTCTCCTAAAGGCAACCAACATATCTGCCCAACGGTCAGGGCCATGAACTTGCAGCTTTGGACCATGATTGGGACGTAGCATTGGCCTCCCGTGGGAGCTCTGCCCTGGGTCCTGACTTGCAGCTACTTGTCCACCTCTGTTAGGAAAAGAGCCAGAGGCACACCCATCTACCCTTCCAGGGGCAATATATAATCCAGTAATTAATTGTAGAGCTGAGGATCAGACAGACCTGGGCTCATGTCACTAGCTGTGTGACTTTTGGAAAAAGTACTTAAGCTTCCTAAACTTCATTATCCTTATCCTCAAAATGGGAACAAAACCTTCCCCTTAATGCTACGCTGACACTTGAAGATAATTCCCTAAGGTGCCTAGCATAACACCTGGCATACAGTGAAGGGTGTCACCTGCCATGATTATCATTTATCTATTTTGGTATAAGCATGGTATCTTATTCATTGTTTATGCCCAGCCCAAAGCAAAGGGTCCGGCACACTGTGCATACTTAATTTTTAAGATAATCAGTGTGGTAGGCAGAATAATGTTCCCTAAGACTGTCCACACCCTAATCCCTGGGACCTGTAAAAATATCACCTTATGTGACAAAGGGACATGGCAAATGTGAGTAAGTTAAGGATGTGGCATGAAGAGATTATTCTGGATTATCTGAATGGACCCAATATAATCACAGGGGTCCTAATAAATTGGGGGGGGGGCAGGCAGAGAAGGAGAAGGAGATGTGAGGATGAGAGCAAAGGTCAGAGTGGTGTGGCCATGAACCAAGAAGCTGGAGAGGGCAGGGAGAGGGTGCTCCCTTAAAACTTCCAGAAGGAGTGCAGCCTTACTGACCCCTTGATTTTAGCCCCACAAAGCCAATTCTGAAATCCGACCTACAGAGCAATACGGTAGGAAATTCGTTTTGTTTTAAGCCATCCAGTTTAAGGTAGTTTGTTACAGCGACAGGACAGCAGCACCATCAGTGACATGTCCTGGCTGCTGGCCCCGTGCCAGGGGCTGCATATGTTTCACACACAATCGCATTACGTCCAGTCCAGAGCGGAGGTTTCATTCTTGCCCCAATTTTACAGATGGAGAAACCGAGGCCCAGGGAAATTAGGTAGTTTGCCCCACACCCAGAAAAACAGATGCAGTAGCACTGACCTGCAAAGCACTGTGTGTGAAGAAGGAAACCTTTACAGAAAAAAACCTTTGTAGAAAATTCTTACCGGTTTTCCTGCAAGGAACAAAGCCGTAAGCCACAGGACCACAAGAAAGTGACAGAATTATTTCGGCAGGTTGTGCCGCTGCTATTTTCAGAGGCAGATCTTTTCATTCACAGAAAAAAGGCACCCGCAAAGCAGGTGTGTGCGGAAGCTTCTAGGTCAGTGTCAGGAGACCAGGACGCAGGTGAGCCGGCATAACTATGCACTAAAAAGGAGCCCATCATCTCGGCCTGGCCAGTGGTCCGTCTGCAGCAGAAGTGGGCAGCACCAAGACTATTTTCATTCCCACACGACTTGCACAAACTGTCGTTTTCACCTAAAAGTCACGAACAAGGCAAACCGGGCAGAACCGTAAAGAGTGAGAGCCTCTCCTTGCCACAGGCACCACGGCTGGCTTTCCCAGGCACAGTGATTTTCAAGCTGTGCCCAGGAGCGAGCCTGTTGTACCTGCCCTTGCTCCCCACCTCACCCACCATGTGTCGCCCTCTCTGTCTGCTTTATACATTGGACTATCCTGCGAGGTTTCATTTGACGACAGGGTTTCTCTACCACAATGCCACGTGAAGTGGGGCTTTTCCTGTTCCCTCAGGATTTATACTGACACCCCAGGGCGGAAAACAGAGCTTTTATTTAGGCAGAAATTGCTAAGTTGAGGTCCAACTGGTTCAGAAACCACCTGCTGCTTCCAGCCCATGTAAGAGAATTCACTGGAGAAAAGGCGTTTCTTAGAGAAAACACAGCACTGGGGAGCACAGCGGCAGAGAAGCAGCCAGAGAACTGCTCAGAGAGATGACAGTGGTTGGCAGAAGAGGGTTCCGGCACCTCAGACCCTCAGCTGCGGGCTTGCTGAGCTGCACACTTCACAGGCCTGCCTTGCGTCGTTCCAGATTAGAGTGTGAGACATTCATTAGCAATCAGATCTGCTGCATTAATTGCCTAACTCCAGAGTACGCACAGAGGGTGCCCCCTGTAAGGGTGCAATGAAGACAGCCCGGGGAAGATCAGACACAAAGGCCCCACAGTTTGGCCTGGTTGAGGACAGAGGGCAGCAGAGGAGTGGCTCGCTCCTCCCAAGCTGGGCAGCACAGAGATACATAATGATTTCTCATGGGCCAAATGGACACAGAGGTGTGACGAGGGGATAGCTTGGTTAGAGCCTTCATTAAAAGCCCTGCCCCCCAAAGTGGATCTATTTGGGCAAATAAATAAATAAATAGCCCAGAATGTACTCGGGCAGAGGCTGAGGGGGCATCATAAGGGACCAGCCAGGGAGGGCATCACTCATGCTGTGGGAAAGTCTGAAGATCTTCACAGGGGGTCTCCAAGAACCCACAAAAGCTCTTGGATGCCTGTAAGGCTACAAAGAACCATGAAGGACATCAGCTAAGTAGAACATTTTGGCCTCCTCCTCGTCCCTCTCCCAGCCACCTGACTCCGGAGGAACCAGAAGTTGCAAAGCAAGCAGGGAAGGCGTTTGGACCCAGAGAGAAAGAGAACAAACAAGGCTTCCCTTTTCCATTGCTGGTCTGTGGTGTCTCAGCCCAGGCTTGAACTACGGGGAAAGGAGAGCTTTTACATAGATGAGAGCATGGTACTTGGGTTTATATTAAACTGGAGTTTAGAATACTTGAAAATAATTATTCTTATTTCTATTTTTATTTTATTTGAGAAACGCCTGGAAAGGCTACAGGATACTGCTGGGATATGATTCAGGGTTGGCCTAACAGAACAAATGTGAAAGTCACGGGTGAAGAGAAATAAAGCCATTTTGCTGTTTGCATTCCCAATAAAATCCAGCCCATTTAATTAACCAATTACACGGCATTAATAAAAAAAAAATGCTTCAGGCATCCGTGTCTCCACTGTCTTGCCTCTTACCTAAGCTGCTGCGATTCCTTGCCTGTACCTCAGTAACTTCCCAAATGGTATCCCTGCTTCCAGTCTTATCTGCCCTCTCTCCCTGCCCCATCCATGCTCTCATGACCAGCCCTGTTGGGGCAACAGCCTGACTCTGTTTAGGGAAACCACTCCCGCCCAGTCTCAGCCCTTGTGCTGAACATCACTGACCAGCAGAGGCTTCATGAGTGAAGCACATGGCCCAGGCTAAGCCAATCTGCGCATTTGATCCCCACCTCCCACCGTGATTGGCTAAAGGATGAGTAACTGACTCCGGACAAGCCAATCAGGACTAAGAGAATTTCATTGCGAGACTTCTGTTTGAGCCTTAGACAACGTAGCTTACTGCGCCCTGAAGGATGTGAATCCAGAAGGACGGAGCCCAGAGCTGCTGGCAGCCTTCAGGTAGGACCACCAGGTAGGAGGGTGTCCAGGAACAGAGCGATGCAGAATGGACGAAAGAAGAAATATCCAATCCTGGATGCATCATCTGAGCCCGAGATGGCGCTCTGCCTAGGCTGCTCAGTTATGAGAACCAATAATCCCCTTTGGGGCTGGATCCCATTTGGACCAGGTTTTCTGTCGTCGGCAACAGAAATCATCCTAACAGATACATTGGCTGATCCAGTGACTGTGTTTAGGCCCGTTAGGCTCATGTCTCCATCAATCCAGACTTACAAATGGCCTCCGACCTGTACTGGGCAAAGGCCCAAAGAGGTTCTGATTGGGCTTTGGAGCACCAATCACAGCAGCATCGTTGCCATTAGCATCAATTCCTGACCTGAAAAATTACCAGCTTTCTCCTTCTCCTCCTACAATTAACATGCAACTTCAAGGACACTGCCCCAACACTGTTCCTCTCTTGGTGTCTTAACAATGTTGCTTTCTGCCTTTAGAAAGAATTTAAATACAGTCATCATTAATACCCTGACACAGGTTACAATTCCTCACTGCGCTTTTCATTACTATTCCAACTCAGAATACTCTAATTCTCTTCAATGGATTTCTCATATGTGTTTCTTCATCTGTTTGCTCTTACATTGGAAACTCGAAAAGACAGGGACCAAGCCTCTTTGCAGGACACCTCACACAAGGCAGAGAGTAGTTAGGAACTTAATAAATGATTACCGATGACAGAGATAGTGATGACAAGGGTGATAGTGATTGCGTTACATGCCTCATTAGAAAGACGATTGTTCTCACTATTTAAGGGAGATATTTCCTCTAAATTAATAAAAATCTACTTTGTTCTATTACCCTCACAAGAACAAATCAGAAAGGCTTATTAGGTGATCAACTTAGACCTCTTTCTAGTTCCCAGATTTGAATAGCCACCTTTGGTGTTTGAAAGCTAGGACTCTTCTTTATAATATATAAAATTCCTCTTGTCTATCCAATAGCTCTAAGAAAAATAACACAGTGATTCTAAATAATAAACCAAACATTTTAAATTTCCTTGAGATATCCACAAGATCAAAATCTAAACGGAATCCATTGCAGGCAGAACATCCCCACAGATATTAGCAACATAATTAAAATTATTCATCAACTCCCAACTATAGACTGTGAGCTCACCCCTACATCAAGCTGCTCTTGGGATCATGGGCTTTATTAAAACACCCATTCCTGATTTCTAGAATCTTAGCTACAACAGCACTTCTGTTCTGTGGGGGTCTGATTAGAGTAAAGTAATAAATTCTTGAACCTCAGCACCTAAGTCACCAAGCTGCCAGATACTTCCCTGGGTCTGGGAGCCTCTGCCGCCTCCCAACTTTGTCCATCCAGTCCATGCACCTTGGTTACAGCACACGAGGACATTACTTAAGACATTGGTGGAATTCTGCCACCAGAATTTTGGATTCTGATGCTATGTAATTTTCCATGTACTGCTCTGACCCTGGTTGGCTTCTGTGACCTCTCCCGATTGGACACAAATTCCCTGCATGTTCTGAGGCTTTGGGATGCCCTGCAGGATGTTGAAAATGGAGTGGACTTTGATGACCCATGGACCAAAGCTGAATCCTGCTCCTATCACTTATTAACTATATGACACTGGGCAAGTTACTTACCCTCTCTGAGCTCCGGGTTCACACAAAAAACAAGGGCAATAATGATGCTCAATGAATACTTATCTTGCAGGATTTTTTTTAAGTAGCATCTTTGACTCAAAACCACAAGATATCACCTTACGCTGTTAGAATGTTATCAAAAAGACAGCAGATTACAAATGCTGCTGAGGATGTAGAGAAAAGGGAGCCCTTGTGTACTGCTGGTGGGAATGTAAATTGGTGTAGTCGCCTTGGAAAATAGTTTGGACACTCCCCAAGAAAGTAAAGATAGAACTACGATATGATCCAGCAATCCCACCCACCTCTGGGTATGATCTCCGAAGGAAATGAAACCACTATTTTGAACAGATTATCTGCACTCTTCATGTTCACTGCAGCATTATTCACAATAGCCATGGGAGGAAAACAATCTGAATGCCCCTCCATGGGTAAACGGATAAAGAAAATGTGATTTATAGATATAGATACAGATACATGGATATATAGACACATACAATGAAATACTATTCAGCCTTTAAAAAGAAAGATATTCTGGGGCACCTGGGTGGCTCAGTCAGTTAAGCGTCTGACTTCAGCTCAGGTCAAGATCTCATGTTTCATGAGTTTGAGCCCTGCATCGGGCTCTCTGCTCTCAACACAGAGCCAGCTTCAGACCCTTTGTCTCCTTCTCTCTCTGCCCCTCCCCCATGTCCCCCCTCTTAAAAATAAAAAAAAAATAAAGAAAGAAAGAAGGATATTCTGCCATTTACAACAACATGGATGAAACTGAAAAGCACTGTGCTAAGTGAAATAAGCCAGACAGAGAAGGAGAAATACTGCGTAGTATCACTTATATGTGGGATCTTAAAAAAAACAAAAAAAAATCAAACTCAAAACAGAGTAGAATGGTGGTTGTCAGAGCAGAGGCAGAAGGAAATAGGGAGAGGGTAGCAAAAGGTTGTAAGATAAATAAAGTCTGAGGCTCTAACATATAACATGGTGACGGCAGTTGATCCTACTGTATTGCACAACTGAAACTTACTAAGAAAGTAGAACTTAAGTGTTCTCATGGGGGGGGGTGGTGTAAATATGTGAGGTGATGGATGTCACAACTCAGCGGTGGAAATCTTTCCACAGCATATACAGATGTCATGTCACCACGTTGCACACCTTAAATATTTTACAATTTAAACATGTTACCATTTTATTGGTCAGTTATGAATAAATCAATAAAGCTGAAAAATGGCGTTTTTGAAATGGGCAATGGTAGGACACTCAATCAATAGATGCTGCTATCATGCTAACTTTGTTGTTCACTTTATCACCAGGTACACACACTGACGTCACTCTCCCGTCTCCCATGCTGCAGCCCTGCCATTCATTTCTCACTCCTCCCACTCTGTCCTGATGTCTGTCAGAGTCACACTGCCTGAATTTATGTAGCAGACCAGAGAGGGAGAGAAGATACAGAGACGTGAGGCACTGGACGATTTCTGTCCACCATGCTATTACTGCCTACGTGGCTTGAACCACTGGCCCTCCGTCCATCTTCTGACTTTGCTCCTAATCTGGACATCTGGGCATCTGAGTTCTGGCATCCCTGGACCAACCTCCGTGCCTAAAATTAGAGGCTTAACATTAGTACTGAACTCCAAATGGGGCCATGATATTGTCAAAGCATGGTACCAACAGTAACGTTGTGCACACATCGCCTACAAAATATAATACATCACCTACAAAATGCATCATTATTTTACATATTTCTAAAAAATTAACATTGCCAGCTAACGGACTGCATATCATTGGTAGTAAGACACCTTGTGATTTCGGGAATGTAAGGAAAATAATGCATCTTCGAATTAATGCGGTACAAGAGAACATTTGCCTTGGAGAAAGGGTTAAGAGCAAAACACAGTTCTGATCCTTATTTGCAAGAGTCCTGCACAGAGCCTGGCAGACGGTAAAAAAAAAAAAAATATTTGTTAAATGAATAAATATATATACATGAATGAATGCATTTCCTAACAGGCACATTATAACGGGGTTCCATCATTTAAAAAGAAAATTTGATGCAAGAGGGAAATCAAGCTACAAGTTAAATGCATCACTTCACAAAGCTTCCACTTACATTCATTAAAAAAAATAATAAAGGTCGCTCTGACCATTTTGTAAGTTTGCTGCCTCCTCAGCAACATGGAAGGCCAGATAACAGTGATAGATTTCCAAAAGCTTAGTGTCTACCTAATAGCCAGTCTGATGCTATTTTTAAGTGTGCGGTTTCTGGGACCATAAAATCTAAGGTGCCTCTTCAGAAACATCTGGCAGCATCTGCAGGGCACGCTTTGGGTTCCTATTAGCTACAAGACAGTGCTGGCGTCTTTGATAACTGGGAATGCAGATCCATTTAACAGACCCTTCTCCTTTCTTTTATACCACTAAATTGGCTCTCGATTTGCTGGAACTCAACCAATCCCTGCATGGTGACGGGGACCCAGGCGAGCGAGTCACAGTCCCAAAAGAAGTTCTCATTAGAAGAATTCACCTCCACTTCCTGCCCAGAGCGGCTCCCAAGAGCTGCTCTGGCCTATTCATTGAAATTAAAAGTGGTGCACTTCACCTCAGATACTACAGAGTCAGGCATTCCATAAAATAAATAAACAAGAACTATTCAAGCAGAGACTAAATGAAAACAAATGGATTTTGGAGATTCATAAATTTAGATGGTGCTCCAGGAAAATTTCTAGGTGACAGGTGCCACCAGCATCAGAGGTCCACCCTTCTCTTTGCTCTGCAGTGGAAAGTCAAATTTCAGACCCTGCTCTTTTTAAGCCTTCATCTGCTGTTTGCTTAAATCATTTCACATGAGACTTCTCTCTGTGTAGAAGCAGAATTGCATCCACAGCTGCTGGATGTCACGTCCACTTCAGGCGGGAAACAAGGAGTTGAAATGAAAGAATCCCGTTACATAAGCATCCCTCAATACAGGGATGTTGCAGGGGAAAGGACTGTGGGTAAAAACGAGTGACTCGAATGACTTTTCACAAAATATGGGAGTCCCAATTTCCCAGGACATGGTACCCTTGTACAAGTCAAGAGCAATAATGTCCATTTTCAGTGCAACCTAAATGCCTCTCGAGCAGGCAAATCCACACGGAAATTATACAGCCATTTATCTTGGTGTATGCTTAAAGACAAAATAGAAGGAATTGACAGAGCATGGACTGCTTCTGTTCTGTCCCAGCAAAAAAATTACCTATAAGATGCCTCCTCCCCCCTCACCCACATATACTAGAACTGCAAACATTATCTTGTTCCCCCACACACAATGTTCCCCAGTATTCCATACCTCGTGGATGACACCACTCTCCCCACCTGTAATTCGAGAGAAAGGACTGACCCCGCTGTGCTGGTGGCTGGTCGATCCCCAGACCTCTCCACTGACCTCTCTGTTTAGATCTTTCTTCTTCACTCCCTCATTGGTCCCTCCAGCCCAGACCTCTGTCACGTGACCATTCAGGATCTCATTATTCATCACCCGGGTTACTACAGTTTCTTCCTGAGAGTCCCCAGCTTGCATCTACTGGATGTGGATTCATATCCATTAGCGGTTTCATAAAGTGCAACACATCACACATCATAGCCTTCAAGGTCTCTTCATTGACTCCGGAAATAAATCCGTGCTCAACCCAGAGTCCAGGGTGCCCACAAGACCCCGGCCTTCTTTTCCACCTTCATCTCCCCACATTTCCCACAGAACAACTGGAGACTCGCTCTTCTTCCAAACAAGTGCCTCAGTTTCCCTCTTTGGTGCCTTGCGGATGCCTTTGCCTCTGTCACACCCCCTCCATTCCTGCCTTTTATGTCATCCTTCAAAATCCATGTCAAATGCCAGATCTTTCAGAGCCGCACCTCCCCCCCCCCCCAATCCCACCAGAGCTGGCTATGAACTCATCCTCTCCTAAGCCCTGAGCATACACTCACTGCATCGCTCTTGAGGTCCTCACCCCATTCTGCACCCGCCACCACCCCTTCGTCCTTCATTCTCTGGCTTATCACTCACTGAAACACTGTCCTCTCCATCGTATCTGCACAGGCATCGTGCAGTATGTGACAGGTACCTGCTGAAGTAAACTGGACCTCGGGAGAGCTTACCGGCCCTGGTTCCGTAGATGGAAGTCACTCAGCTGCCCAGGACAGAGCTGATGTCAGATGGCATAACGGAAGCTACTTTGACAGTTGGGATGGGCCTCATCAAGCCTACACCTCACCTTCTTATTGGTGTGCCATTCCCTCACTGCCTTGCTCCAAATCCATTAAGAGCAAAGATTGCATATAATTCCTATTTCCATCTCCTCCGGCACAGTGGTTTGCACATAGTAAGTATCTAATAAATGCAGCTGAACCCATTTGCTCAATTCATCATGTCACAACCAGAGAGCTCTAACAGTGCTCTGAGTGTTCCCAAGAGTGTAGTACAGGAACCACTGGTGGTACATAGATGGCATTAGGTGACACACAGATGAGGCACTTTTTAAGGCCATGGGTTTATCTTCACGAGCACCCGGGAAAATGGAAGTAGTGCAGAATACCTACGATTTCATAGGTACCATTGCTTTAGGGTAAAGCTAAATTCATTTAAGTTTTTAATACAAGGCGGCAATCTAAAGAAAAAATATCAACTAAACAGTGGTAGATATTGCTCACGGCAAAACTAAATTTATTTAAGTTTTTGTTTTTATTGTTTTGTTACTTGAGAGACAGCGAGAGGGGGAGAACATCCCAGGCAGGCTCCACACTCAGGGAGGAGCCCGACACAGGGCTTCATCCCCCCCACCCTGGGACCATGACCTGAGTCAAAATCAAGAGTCAGAGGCGCAACTGACTGAGCCACCCAGGTGCCCCTATTTAAGTTTTTAACAGCGGAATCAACTTAATGAAAAAAATGCAAATTAAGTAACTAGTGTCACAGGTGATATTTCAATATGGCCACAAAAGTTCTAAAGCAAAGGTGGCAGAGGAAACCTTGCCCTAACTAGCATTTCCGGTTTGAGCTGGTTTGCTCCCAAATGCCCGACACTCCACTGAAAGATCCGTCCCTTCCAAACATCCCTTCCAAACATCAGGTCTGGAAAACCCTAAGTAGCTCCCCACAACCAGCAGCATCTCGCTTCCTCCACAGCGCTCTTACTTCTCTAATCCTCTTCCGAAGCCTTCCTCTGGTTCCTGGGCAGGGGGACTCCACCCTTTCTGCCCCTCGGGCAAAGCTTGCAAATGTGTGCACCGTCTTGCCTGTGCTTAGACCATTCTCCCTCCCCATTCCTTTTCCAGGTCCGTGCACATTCCTCCCCCTGCCAATGGACGCTCAAATCCATGCGCTCCTTGTATTTCTTATTCCATCTCGTACTGCACATTCGTCATCTCCTCCGTTAACAGGCTTTACCTGCGACCTTGCTTTCATCCACATGTGCGTTTCATCACCCTGATCAGAATGTGAACTCAGCAAGAACTCAGCAAGGGCGAAGACTATGTCCTTGATGTTGTGTGAAGTCTCCATCAGCCCACAAGAGTGCTGAGCACACAAGTACAAAACACGCGTCTCATAACGGGACAAGTCAAAACCAACACATCCAGAAAACGTCTAACGCCGGGTGCTCTGCCAGGGTGTCCGACATGAACACGGTTCAGGATAGCTCACCTGCAGCATCATCCATATGGGATTCTCCCTGCACTCATCCCAAAGACCAAGTTTTAACAGTGTTCCTGCACAATGGACCTGGATTTATCATTAGAATTCATCCTCGGAGTATACCAACTAATAAAGAAATCACTTGATCTGGGTTCATCCCTAACGCTTTTACAGAACTCATCTATCCTTTCAAAAGATTTGATGGAATCCAAAATTCAGAAGGATTTTGGTCTCGAAATTAATTTTGGTTTTGAAATAAATAAGAAATCACCTATCCTATATTATACTTCTCTTTCTCAATCTGTTAAGAGATAATTCAGTATTTCGATCATCATCTAAGGAAATATAGTCCAGTTGTTATGAACATGGACTTGGGTTTTACTCAGACCCAGGCTAGACACTCAACAGTACCATTCACAAGCTCCAGGACCTTGGTAAAATTCATTCACTCCCATGGGAAATGTTAATTGAAAGCTACCGGGTACCAGGCACTGCACCTGAGCTCCCTAAGCCTCAATGTTCTCCTCTGTAAAATGGGAATCGTGGCATTCCCTGACAACAGACAAAGTGTCAGGGTGAAATAAGACAATGTTTGCAAAATGCCTGCCACCCTCCCAGCTCAGGGTTAATGAATAGCAACAATAAACATGAGTTGTCACTGTCCTTATCATATCATGATCATGATCTTCTTGAGTCTTTGCAGAGCATTTAACCTTGCCAGGTAAATTCCCCTTCTTAAAACTCTCTCCTATCCTTGGGACACTTCAGTGGGCTAAGCATCTGACATCGGCTCAGGTCATGATCTCACGGTGTGTGAGTTCAGGCTCCGCATCAGGCTCTGTGCTGACAGCTCGGAGCCTGGAGCCTGCTTCGGATTCTGTGTCTCCTTCTGTCTCTGTCCGCGCCCCCCCACACCCCCCCCCCCCCGCTTGCCCTCTGTCTCTCTCATGCTCAAAAATAAATAAACATTAAAAAAAAATTTATTTTTTTTGAACTCTCTTCTCCCTTGACTTCATGGAGAGGTCATCTTCGTGTTTTTGCTTTATTAATTTCGTTTCAGCCTACTAAATTAATTAATAGGAAAGAACATTTTCAGTGAGTGACAATGACAAGTGTGCTGACAGAGGGTGATCTGCACGAGTGGGTGTACAGAGAAGCATCTCTGAGGAGGTGATGTTTGGGCTGAGGTGTCAGAGGTGAGGAGGAACCAGTCACATGAAGATCCAGTGGGAGAGAATTTCAGGAGGGGAAAACGGGTCCCACAGAGGGCCTAGGATAAGGAGGAGCTGGTTTATTCAGGGAAGAGAAAAACACCTAGAGAGGGCTAGACTCTAGATGAGGTTTGGAGAGGAGGAAAAACAGCCCTCACAGGGGGCTTTGGGAGCCAGCATCAGGAGCTGAGAGTTAATGCCAAGGGCAAAGGGGCACTATTTGAAAATTGTAAGCTCTGGGTATGACAGGATGTGATATACGCATTTAAAGATCACTTTGGCTGCCCTGTGGGGAATGGATTACGGAGAACAGGAAGGAAAGCAGCAAAAAGGCTGTGTCAGCTAAGAGGATGTGTTAAACCAGAGTGGCAGGAGCATATCCTGGGCATGTTTTAGAGGTCACAGTTGGCATGACTTATTGATGAAGGGACTGAAGCGTCAAGGGGCAGGAAAGAAAGGACTCATCCATGCATCACGCCTAGATTTTTTGTTTGAGCAACAGTATCCACGGTGGTGCTGTTTGTGGAGAAAAGGAAATCTCAGGGAGGAGCAGGTTTGGGATGGGAGTCCACAGTCCCGCTTCAGGGTCTGGAGCTGGAGAGGGCCATTAGACGGGTGGGTAGGAACGTCAAGGGCGCAGGTAGATGTGCAAATCTAGAGATATACACCTGGGAGGTACAAAGGGCTGCTGACCTCACCCAGGGAGAACCACAGAGATCAGAAAGACCTCAAGTCCAAGGGCGTGGGCATTCTGCCATTGGAAGGAGAACACCAGGGAAACGGCCAACCGGAGAGTGAGGCGCGGCCGCGAAAACTGAAGGAAAACCCCGAGGAAATAATGTCACAAAGCAAGTGACAGACAGACATACTTCAAGGAGGAGAAAGTGTTCAGCTATTAAAAAGGCCTCAAGGTGTCAAGGAAGATGCAGCAGGTTCTTCCCGGTGCTTTCACGTTGGCCCCTCTCCCCTCCTTGCTAACACTCCCAATTTCACCCATATGTTGGTTAAAAGGCAGCATGTTTAAAGGTGGGCCCCAGTCACAAACTCAGGAGATAATTCTTAATTGGTCCGAGCCAACAATGATAACACTGTTGCCCTTCGATGCTGATTGGTTTAGGGGTTGTTGCAAGGAGAAGTATGCTGTGTGGCTCCTGGGTGGGGGGGAGTCCTCCATGATGAAAAGAGAAATAGAAGGAGAAGCTCACTTCACTTTCCTCCCTGCGTTTGGATGACATAAGACCTGCTGGAGCTTCTGCAGCCCTCTTTCCACCATGTGGGGAGCATTTGCCAATGTGAGGAAGGAAGGCAGGGCAGAAAGCTGGACACACCTGGGTCCTCGATGGCATTACAAAACAGCTGAGCCACCTTGGCAACCCCCTATTCAGTGAGAAGATAACCCTCTTAACCATAAACGTCCTTAGTGTTTAAGCTTCTTTGTTTTGTTTTGCTTTTTGTTTTTGCTTTAGAGACAGAGAGAGAGTAAGCGGTAAAGGGAGAGAGAGACTCTTAAGCAGGCTCCACACCCAGCACAGAGTCCGACAGGGGGCTCAATCCCATAACCCTGGGATCATGGCTTGAGTCGAAATCAAGAGCCAGACACTTAACTGCCTAAGCCACCCCTGTGGCTTCTTTGAATGGGACACTGTGCCACATGCAGCTAAAGCATCCTAATTGATACTTAAGGTACAAGAACAGAAAGGGGAAGGCAACGGCCACTGGTGACCTCAGTCAGAGCAGCCCTTGTGAAGCAGTGGTGGCTGAGAAAGGAGGTGGGGTGGGAAGGTGGAAACCCTGACTCCAGACAACTCTTCCCCACCATTATGCTGTGAAGGACGTAAAGGAATTAGCTGGTGGCTGCAGGGGATGTGGGCCAAGGGGATGCTGGGAGATTCTGAAGCACACTCACACACTCGTGGGAATATTCAAGTAGAGGGGGAGAGGGTGATGGTTCGAGAGAAGGGAGGAGACCAACAGAGCATCAGTGGTGGGTCCCCAGCATACATGGAGGGTTGGCCTTGGACAGGAGTGGATGCACTTCATCCACTGAGGAATGAAGGCAGGGCAGTGGGTCCAGATACAGGTAGTCTGGCAGAGTTGGGGAGGGGGGGCGGAGACATGAGGTAGTTCTGACCAATTACTTCCTTTTTTCTCAGTGATGTAGGAAATGCTCAAAATGTCTCTCAAGACCTCTCTAAAACTCTCCCCGCACTGAGGATTCTGTCCTGGGTTACTCTGAATTTCTTCCTTCACATGCCCACCGAACTGTTTCTCTTTTGGAGTTTTTAATTCATCCGGCATCATAGTTTTAACTCCCCTGTACCACCCGAATGGAAACTCCTCAAGGGCAGAGAACATCTAATTAACATCCCAGAATCCATCACGGAGCCTGACACACGTGTAAGTGAAAGAAAGTCCTCATGTGCTGGGGTGAAAAAGGCAGTCGGCCCTTATTCGCCGATTCCACATCTGCTGATTCTCCTACTTGCTAAAATGTATTTGTAACCCAAAAACAACACTCACGGAACTTTCGCGGTCACTTGTGGACACGTGCAGAGCAGCGAAACGCTTTCGTCGTCCGATGCACATGCTCCCAGCCGAGGTCAGACAAAGCCAACGCTCTGCTCTGCCTTCTTGTTGTGGCTCTGGTATTGAAAGCAAGTGTCCTTTTCGTGGTCTGTTTAGTGCCATGTTTTTCACATATTTTTGCTTTCTGCTGGTCATTTCACCGTTTAAAATAGCACTCAAGCACAGTGCTGAAGTGCTTTCTAGTGTTTCTAAGTGCAAGGCTGTGCTTGCCTTATGGAGAAACTATGTGCTAGGTAAGCATCCAGCAGGCATGAGCTACGGTGCTGTTGCCGTGGGTTCAGTGTTAATGAGTCGACAATACACGTCAAATAAAATGTCTTCAAACAGAAGCACACGTAAAACAAGGTTATGTATCGATCGGTTGATGAAAAGGTGGTGACCAGCGACTCGCAAGAACCCAACTCTAGAAGCAATGGTCCGGTATTCACTAACTCGGTATCCGAGGAGACTTTACAGAACATGACCTCTGCAGATAATGAGAATCAACTGTACTCCATTTTGCCATCTTCTGAGAAGGAGAATTATGGAGACAGAATGGTTTGATGAGGCTGAGATGAGTCTCATCAAGCCTTAACCTCTCTTTTCATGCTTTACAGATTACTCATCAGCACCAGGATTTGTGCTGAAGATGTGTTGCAGAGAAAGCTGCTGATTAGCTGCGGATAGTATCCCCTAAGAGCCACTAGCCTGCCTGGGGAACATCTTGGGGCACTGTGCCCTATCGTCTTAAAGCTAGCTGGGTGGGGAATGAGGCAGAGAAGCAAGGGAAAGGTGAAGATTTACCATATGTCTTCATGTGGTTTCCCCCAGAAGCTGATCCTAAGATAAAGACTTGAGCACCAGCAGTTGTTTGGGAGGTGAAGACAGCACTGGTAGGGGGGTGGCGAAGAGAGAGAGGGATTGGAAAGCAGCCAAGAAAACCAGCAAAAGGTGCAATATCAAGCTCGCTTTCACTGTGGAAGAATGGAATTCTTCCCGTTAAGAGAAACTAAGAAACTAAGACTCAAAACATATTTCTGAGTTATCCGACCCAAGGCTGGGGGAACTGGGGTATTCATACACCATCCACCATCAGTCATTGGTTGAGGGGTGCTCTTGGGGTGTGCTAATTTCCCTGCACTTTCTGCCTTCCGTGGAGCCTTCAAAGTCAGCAATGTCAAGAAAATGGCAGAAGATGCAAGAAATGGCAGTTGGAAGTCAGCCAGTTTGCCCTGAAGGGGTAAGAGTAAAGGGATACGGATGGGCCCGGGCGTGCCTGCTACCTCATACAGGGCTGACGCTGAAAGTCTCACATAAACCGAGACCCGGAATGGGCCACTTCTGTGAGAAATCTACAAAACAAGCTCATAACCATCACCTAAGTCCTGGGGTCTTCAGGTACTTTCAGCTTAATTCATAGACCAATTCCCACTACTACTTTTAAGTCAAAATAAGGTTTAATGATGTTTCCAGAGGAACCTGGAGATAGTACGTAAGGTCATTTTCCTCCTTTGGCAGAAGCAAGATGGAAAGCTGAGTTGCATTCTTAGTGATCAGATGGGCCCCTTCCCCTAAAATAGCATGTGAGAGAATAGCAGGACAGAAGCCGTTTTTGGAAAATAAGGGGAATCTAGCCCTTCATAGGATGTGCTGACTCACCATCACTGACTAGGTAGGTCCCCAAGGAACATACGCCGAAGACGCACATCCCTGCCCAAGAGCCAGCTGCTGCTCGGTCTTCCCTTCCACGAACACCTATGCCCACTGGCCCCGACGCTGTCACAGCAGCTGAGGAATGTGCACTCCAAACTCACGTCTCAGGAAAACTCCTGCGGCCGGGAGGGGGAAAAGTGCGGCCAGCTCACACTTTGTAGTGGTCAATTACAATCTACTGTTACAGACGAGGCAAGAAAGACAACGGTTCCTCCATTACATCGGGTGAGTGGACTTCTGGGCTTTGAACACAGAAAGTATATTTCTGGCTTCATTTTGACCTCCACCACTTTCACAGTTCATGCCATAACCCTTGAGAAATGGATAAAAGAACTAGACTGGCCAATGCAAGTCACAGGAGCCACCCGTGAGTGTGCACCCATGAAACCAGACCCTCCTCCAGGAGGTAGATGGAGACCATCAGAGTCCTGTGAGCAGGGACTCCTTCGACCACAGCAAGGAAGAGGGGCCAGGCCTGAGGCCCAGGTAAACCTCACCTAGCGGGACACGCCCTCTACCTGGACCTGACACTCAGCATGATACAGAGGCCCCCTCAGAGGCCAGCAAGTGGCCTTGGAGCCAACACAGACCTGGAAGCAAGCCCCAACTCAAGCACTTTCAAGTGGGGTGGTCATGAGCAGTTACACACATTCGCAGCTTTGGCGTCCTCGCCTCCAAAATGGAGCTGACCCTACCCATGTCAGATGATTGCCCGTGTCTTCAATCAGAAGTAGATACAGATGCTGGAAAATGAGTGAACCTTGGAAACATTGTGCTAAGTGAAAGAAGCCAGTCATAAAAAGCCACATGTTATACGATTCCATTTATATGTCATGTCCAAAATACACATATCCATGGAGACAGAAAGTAGATTGTGGTTGCTTAGGACGGGGAGAGAATGGGGGGTAATTGGAGGTGACTGCTAATGGGTCCAGGGCTTCCTTTGGTAGTCATGAAATCTTCCAAAATCAGATGGTGGTAATGGTGGCACAGCCCTGTGAATATCGTTTTTTTAAAAAAAAAAACCAAACACTGAATTGTACATTTTAGATGGGTAAATGTTGTTATGTAAATGATGTCTCCATAAAGCCATTATCTACAAAACAGAACAAAACAAAAAGATCTGGAGCCCTCACTATGTGCAGATTCTTCGGAAGCCATGAGTCCCCAGGTCATTAGGCCCAACATGAGGACATGAACTGGAAAAACAAGCAAAGTGACTCAGGCTGCTGTGAAGAATAAATTACAGCGTGTGCCTTAAGCACTGAGTACCGCGCCCGGACGCAGAGCAAACCCTCGGGAAGCGCGCAGGCCCAGTACCCTTGTCATCATCCTGTACGAGTCTCCTGCGTGCCTGGCACTGTGTTTGTCCTTTGTGCCCACTGTCTCATTTAAGTCCCACAGGCCCTAGGGGATGGGCACTATCATCATTTCTGGATCTCAGGTGGGGAAGCGTAGGAACGGAGAGGTAGGTCAGTGGCTGGGGGGGGGGGGGGTGGCAGAGATGGGGGACAAATGTGGGCTCTTGCACAGCTCCTCATCACATCCGCCTCATCGTCAGCAGCAGCATGGCCCCCGTTCCCCTCATCAGCACCACCAGACGGGGTTCCTTCAGTCGCTAGAACTGGTTTAAAGCAGAACAGAAGCTTCTGGTAACTGCTGGCAGGCTGGCTCCTCCAGGTCCCTCCCAGCCACTCAGCCGAGAATCCCGGGACTACAAGTGTGGCCTCGCTGCGACCCTACCTCAAACCCCAGGTAGGATTCCTGCGGCCCCCCGGGGATTCAGAGTGGACACCCAGCCTGTCCAACCAGCTGCTGCCTCCTTAAGCCTTCGTGACCCAGGCTGGCATCCTTGACCCTCTGTTGGCCTCAGTCTGCCCCGGCATCCCAGATGTAGTGAAGAGATTGCCAGGCTCATAACCAACCCAAGCCCCAATTTCCCCCTATTCAGAAGATATGTAAATTTAGACACTTTGGAAATCACGTGTAGCAAGAAGTTCCCATCTGCCAGAGAGAGAGAATGAGAGAGAGAGAGAATTTAAGTACCTAACATGTTGGCCTCGCGGTTCCTCAGAGACAATTTACATGTCGTCACCCTGGGGGAGAGTCACACTCTCCCAACTTCCCAGTGATACGTGCACAAGCCACACAGTCCCGATGAACACAGATTCTTAAGAAAAGTTCAGTGCAAACTAGGCAGTTCCAAGGCCCTCGACGAAATCACTGAATTCTCTAACAGAATATTGCTGCCTCCAGCAGGATCGACACTCATTCCCTACAAAATTATCAAACTAAACATTTTTTTTTTCACAAAGCAAGGTAACATTAGAATGGCCTCATCTTCATCCTTATTATAAAACTGGGGCGCCCAGGAGGCTCAGTCGGTTAAGCGTCCGACTCCTGGTTACGGCTCAGGTCGTGATCTCATGGTTCATGAGGTAGAGCCCTGTGTCGGGCTCTATGCTGACAGCTCAGAACTTGTTTGGGATTCTCTCTCTGCCCCTTCTCTCTCTCTGTCTCTCTCTCTCTCTCTCTCTCTCTCTCTCTCTCTCTTTCAAAATAAATAAATAATCTTTAAAAACTTGCTTAAATTCCTATACTTGTCAAATGTGGATCTGAAAAAGACTTCTACAATGCAGAGGAAGTTGACCTGAGTCTACAAGAGAGGCTGAGAGGTCTGGCCTGGTGGTAAGTTTCAGGAGGGCAGGGACTTTGTGTTGTTCCCCCGTCCCTGTACCCCCAAGCCCAGAACGGTGCTGGGCACCAAGAAAACATGCAGTAGATATTCACTGAATAAAGGAGTGGATGCCCTTCCCCAAGAGGCTGAATATACACCCACATCCACACCATCATAGAATTTAGTTTGGAATCTCCAAACTAATACGCTCTAGGCTGTACAGAGCTACAGCTCTCCATCAATTCCTCCCAAAAAGAAGGGAATGGGTTTCAAAGGAGGCCCCAGCACCTGTTGGCATTACCTTAAGAGGCAATGTGGAATGACAGAGGTTAGCAGATAAGGATGCAAAGAGGCACTTTGCCCCTCTTTGCTGTCTGGCCAAAGGCAGGTCACTTGAACTCCCTAGACTCCAGGGCGTTCCTGAATGTCTGAAAAGTCCCTTCCAATTCCTGAGGTGACTTTCATGTGAACTGGACATCATTTCCACAAGGGAAAATCTGTCTTCAGTGTCCTTTTCCTGCCCTCTGGGCACCTTTACCCGCTGGCCCCCATCACACAGCGCCTGGTGTCCAAGGTCCTCCACGTGCTCCCTGTGTGGCTCCTCCCCACAGCCCGTCTTCCCTGCTCCTGACTTTTCCCTTCCCCACTTTACACCAACCCATCAATATGTTTGGGTTCTGCGTCCCATTCTCTCTTGGCCCAGTTCTCCTTTAGGAATTTGATTAGCTTGGCTGCACCAATGGGTAATTGAGAGTTTGTGTGTTATCCCAAAGAAATATATTTGCATTTTAACGGGATGTGTTCTGGAGATGAGATTTTAATCCATATCGTTATCAGCGCATTTATCGTGGTATATTATGATACTTGATTATGCACCTGGCTCAGCAGCTAGACTGGGACTTTCTGGGCATAAAGCCTCAGGTCTTTTGCGTCTTTCTGTGTCTGGTACCTAGCCCCCATTTCTCTGGGCACGCACTCAATAAATGTTCATGGATAACCACGTAGATGAATGACAGGCTGTTGACGAGTAAAGTAACTGCTAGATTTCAGGCGATCTGATGGTCACGGGAAGGACTGATGTGGGTGAGCAACAGACAAGGACTTATAGGGCTCCTCAAATCCTGCTTCCACCTGCCCCTCCCCCCTGTGGCCGTCAGCTCTGCCTGCCTTTAGAACTCAGTCTGAATGCAGACATTATTGCCTGAGAACAGGCATTCATGCTCCTATAGAAGCTGTGTTCTCACCCTGCCAGAGAAAGGGACCAGCACATCACAGCGTCTCATTAATTCAGGCTTTTGGGAAGCCTTCTGAGCTGAGGCCACAGAGACCCAGGGGTTCCCATTATAGTCAAAGGAGAAATACCCTAATGTCACAATGCCTTTCAACATTCCAGAAACAAAGTGACAGTGGGTATGGAGGGGATGCTGACAATTTTTCTCAGGCCCATTATGCTGGACTGATAGCCAACTGCTTCTGAAAGCTGTCTGAAATGCAAAACACAGGCCCTCAGTAGTTGTTGGTTTTACTGATTCCTTGACTCCAGATATGTAAATGATGACAGAATCAAGGGCCATGTAGCAAAGCCAGGGAAAAGATTATTTAACAAACATTGAAAACGCAGTGGCCATTGTTTTAAGATACGCCTCCCATTTGTAACCAGCAGTTTGGCGTTGGCTATCCTAAATCAAAGATGCCAAGAGGAGCTTTTCTCCTGCCTCGATTTAAAAACAAAACAAAACAAAACAAAACTCCTATGATTCGTAAGAGGAAACGCGAAGTCCCCCAGGTGAGTCAGGCACCCGGCACCCTGCCTGGCACATAGTAAGCATCCTCCATAAACGTTTGCTGAATCAACCATTCAATTTATGAGTGGTTTAAAAATCACTCATACGTGATTTATTACAAATCAAATATTTGTAAAAATACAAAATCTGCTCGTGTCATCTTCCTCCTTCAAACCATTCAGTGCCTTCCCTGTATTCTCAGAGAAGCAGCAAAACTCTTTCGTATGACCTACCATATCCTGCAGAACATGGCCAGCACCCCACCATGCCTACCTCTCTCTCCAGCCACAGCCACAATCCGGGTCTCCTGAGACCAGCGCTCACCTTACTGTGCCTCACTGGCTTTCTCTATGCTTTTATAACACGCCCAAATACTCCTGAGATCTAAAGCAAACTTAGCTGCAGGGGCGTTACTGGAAACAGCGCCATGAACCACGAGCCTCGTGCACAGCTGCGGTCACGTCCACGGTACGTACACTACATGACTTACGACCGTTTCTCGTAGGAAAAGTGGAAGCACTGAGGAAAGGATGTGCATGTGGCTCAGTGTGGCTCCTAATGAACCAGTTGTTGGTGCAGGAAGAACGGGGCCTCAGGAAGTAGGAGAATTAGTCACAAGTTAAAATCACTCTGAAAGTCCATCTCTTAGCAGGGGTAAGTGGAAGCGGAGGGTGGGGGTAGCTCCTGGATGAAGGAACGGAGGGGGAAATCACAGAACCAGAAGGCAAGTACACTGGCATATGAGTACCCTGAGAAATTTTCAGCCCGTGGTTACTATGGTTACAGACGCCACGAGAGGTGGCTCCAGAATGTGATGAGGGGGAGGGGGGCCTCAGGCAGCCTCCTTCAAACCCACTCTCGCGGGCCTAGGGCCTCTTTGCCATTTTGTGCGGGAAGTGACATAGTCAACAAAGCCTGTGGAGGCACTCAAAAGAAACTGTATTCATCTTCCTCCGCCCAGGACACAGAAGCTCCAAAACTTTCCTCAGAATGTAAAATTGCTTCAAGAATGATAAGCCAGGCATGCAGTGTTTGGAAACATGAGAACCTCTAAGGCATCAAATGCATCCTTTTTCCTGGAAATCGTTTTCTCTACAAGAATGTGCAGAAAAAGCAACAAGGTAGTTAAAAAAGAAAAAAGCCTACTTAAAATATGACAGAGAGGGCTAACAGGCCTCCCTCAATGGCTTTTCCCACGTGCTGGGTGGGTCCCCCACCCCCGGCACACCATCCCTGCCATCTTGGCTACATTCTGACTTGGGTTTCGGTCACACCATACAGACGCAAGGTCTGCTGCAGAAACACACCAGACGCCCATTCCCTGACATTTCTGCTGCTCGACCTGAAGGATGCCCTGTTCTTCTGGCTTTGTCCAAGGAGGCTAGATGTTCAGTCACCGAATCTGTAAAGGAAGGGGGTTGTCAAAGAAGGGGAATCTGAACAAGAAGTGGGCCCAAGAGTTGTCACACTTCACCTCTGGATTCAAAAGAAATTGGGTTTATCGTGTGGTTATTCTCTGGTGAATGTCCTACAGATTTATGTGTAGCATCGTGCCCACCCGAGACAGCCTCCACGGATGCTTTTTGTAATTGAATAATTTGCTTGGACTGCTGGGTATCCTGGGATCTATTATGAGACCATATATTCATTCCTTACATAAATCAACATCATACTGTCTTTCTAAAATATCATTTTGAGTAGCAGGTAATAAATAGGAAGGGTAAATGAGTTCAGTGAATCATTGTTCTGTGGATAAGTGGGAAACGCAGAGTTAAATAAAATCAACCAGGTTTCTGTACTACAGGATTATCAGAGGGGGTGTAGGGGTAGAGGTGAGAGCTCCAGCATGAACAGACAGGCCCAGTTTAAGCGACAGAACTACAAGGTAACTTTGTGCAAGTCGCTTGAGCTGTGTCGGACTTAGCCTCCTCATTCAGAAAGCAAGGACAATAATTCCATCTCTTTCTTTGGACTATAAAGAGGATTATATGAGATAATGACTATAAAGCACTTAGCAGAGCGCCTGGAACTTAGTATACATTCAATAAATAAGAGGGGGAAATGCTTACAGTAATTTTAAAATATAGCCTCAAATCCTTTGATACTCCTCGCTTCCAAAGTGAGCTTAATCATCCCAAGTATGAACTAAACTTAGTAATTCACATCTAACGAAAAGACTGTGGCTATAGTAACAATACGTGATTTCTGAGGTTGAATCATAAAAGGCATTGTCAATTCCACCTTGTTCTCTCTCGGATGGCTTGATCTGGGAGAAGCCACCCACCATGTCGGGAGGACATTCAAAAAGCCTGTGGAGAGGGCCACATTGGCAGGAAATGAGGTTTCCCCCCCAACAGTGAGCAGCAGTTGCAAGTCACATGAACACATCATCTCAGAAGCAGATCCCCCAGCCCCAGTCAAGCCATCGGATGACAGCAGCCCCAGCCGACATCCGACCACAACCATGTAGTGGCTCCTGAGCCAGACCACCCAGCTAAGCTGTTCCCAAATTCCTGATCCACAGAAACTATTAGATAATAAATATTTGTCATCGGTTTAAGCCACCAAACGTTAGAGTTTTTGTCCCACAGCAATACCCACTCCTCAGGAAGGCATGAATGAACACACATCATTCTGTAGACCAACCATGAAACCCTTTTTGTTTTTTCCTCACAGTATCTGACAAGATTAACTTGTGTCTTATGGAACGCAATTTGGGAAATGCTGGTCTAGAACTTGACATTTTATAAAGCTTGTTCACACTTGTTATCTCATTTAATCATTTCAGCAACTGTGAAGCAGGTGCTGACTGTGATCTTTATTTTACCCAAGAGAAAACTTAGGCTCAAAAAGGTTAAATGATTTGTCCAATTTATCATTCTAACTAATGCAATTGGTGGAACAAGAACTCAGACTCAAGTATTATGATTCCAAACTATATTTTTTTTCTCTCATCTTTTCTCTGGTTTGACCAGAACAACCCAGGTTTTTGAAACCTGGGATAAGAATGCTGACAGTCTAAGAGAGTCCCAGGGAGGGGGGCTGTGCAGTAGACCATGCTCCCAGGTGATCTGTATAATGAAATAGATGCTTCTCAAGCGGCTGGAGCTGTAGTGTTCCCTGACTTCTCAGAACAGGGGCCATGTCAACCGTGATAACAACATAATGCAGGTACACGGAGCCTTCACAATGCTCCAGTTGGCATATATCACTTTATTTAACCCACATAATTAATCAGAGAAGTACAGGGTGTCATCATCTCCACCTTACATGTGAGGCTAAGTCACAGACAAATGAAGGTACTTGCCAAAATCCGCCACTAGTAAGTGATACAGCTCAAACTGGGACCCAGGTGAACTAAGGATATCAAGCCATCAACATCTCAACCATCTCCTTTCCCATAAGAGTGGCAGAGCCAGTGCCAGAACCCAGATCCTTCCACCTTAAGCTCCAATCCTGTAGAGAGGGTAGCATCTAGTCCAGAAGCTAAGTTAAATAAATAGAACATACATTTAGTTCCACCAGGTTTCAAAGACGTATATGCTGAACCAGATATACCATAACTACTTCCCATATGGCCTCAAATTCCATCGAAAGAAATGAATGCCTTTGGCCCAAAGCAATATTCTCAACCAGTAGAATCTAGGAGTTGACCCAGGTTGGTTCATGGTTAAAACGGATAACAACAGATTCCTCCAAATTTGCAGGCAAAAAGAAAAAAAAATAAGTTAATGGATAGAATCTTTTCCTTTCTAAGCTTTTTCTCCCATCATTTTTTCTTAAACATTTGGACCCTGCTTCCTTATCTCATCTGATAAAGGTGACTAAATGTTCAATTGTCAAATTATCACACCTGATACCAAGCATCTCTATTCAGACTGTCAGGCTCCTATTACACTAAATTTGGTAAGTTACACTAGTTGTCTTTATCCTGAAAAAATATTTGATATTTGGGGGATCTACAGGCATTCTTACACATAAGAAACTCACTTTCCTGGTATTAAAATTGTTTTTAGAAATACAAATTAGCATTTGGGGCCATTCTGCAAAGGTCACCATGACTTCCAGATTCCTATCACTTGGGTAAATTTGCACTGTCTCTGTGGGCATCTCTTTTTAAATTGAAACACTACAAACACCCCTACATTGGCTAGATGAATAAAAAAAATGGGATCCTCTGCATAAGAGATAGCGACTGAGGTCAGAACTCTGTGGGAGGGCAGGGGAGGGGTGAGGAGGGGTAAAGGAAGGAAGGAAGAAGGAAGAGAGATGGGAATGAGGGAGGTAACGTTCCCTATGATGATGTGGTTTACGTATTGCAGCAGTTAACTCTCCAAATCCTATGTTTCACTACCATTCTAGTCTCCTTCAAAGGTCCCTCTGTGGCGGGGGGGGGAGTCAAGGAACCAAAGTTGGTAGTATAGAAAATGGAATCCCCTGAAATCTTACCTACCTACCCTTCCACACCACCTCTTATGCCCATCCGTCCAGCCTCCCCGGCTCTGGGAGTGGAGGAGGAAGAGAACACAATTCCCCCCAACCCCCTTGCCGATGGGGGGACTCACCACCCCGGGGACTCACCTGGCACTCACCACCACCGCCACCCCGACCCTAAATGGAAGATTTGAAAGTCAGGTTTCATTTTCCATTCACAGTACTCAGTCCCAGACACTTCTGAGGGGAGAAAAAAACACCTCAAACTCTGTCTGCAAACCACAAATAAATGTTCTTGAACGTAAAATACGAGGTTTTGTTTCTCCATGCTGGGTAACAGTAATGAGCCTAACTTAGATAAACAGTTAAGTGTCCACTGACAATACCACGAGGACCAGAGCCCAAAGGTGGATGAGGATGGTTCCTGTGACCACCGTGAAAAAAAAAAAAAAAAATCTGCCAGGTGGGTGTAACTGATATTTAGGGAGATTCCAAAACCACGTCATGCAGAGCTGAGCCCCTGACTCTGTCTCTGTCTGCTTCATCTTGTAAGTGCCGTTTAGACAGAATCTGAGTACAGCAGAAGCTTCTCCCTTTAATTCACCTTTATGCTTCAGCCAAGAAAGCTGTCCAAACTGAAACCTCCTAATTGGCTCTTAGTAAAATGGCTTCATTCTGTTTCATTAAACTCTTCTAATTCTCTATGGACTAAAAGTCACAATAAAATAAAATAAAATAAAATAAAATAATCCACTATCTCTATAACCTTTTTCTTGCCAACAGTGGGCCCCCAGTTCTGTGCCATAGGAGATACCCTTCACACCATATCGCAGGTGTGGTTGAAGTCTCCCAATTTGGGGCAAGATGCACCTTGTATTTTTTTAATGCATCTGACTTATGATGCTAATATACAGCCTGTTATGGACTGAACTGTGTCCCCTGCAAAATTCATATGTGGAAACCTTAACTACCAACATGACTGTGTTGGAGATAGGGCCCTAAGGGGGTAATTAAGGTTAAATGAGGTTATGAGAGTGGGGCTCTAATTCAATAGCACTGTTGTCCTCGTTAGAAGGGGAAGCCACCAGAGTGCTGTCTCTCCACCCTGTGAGGGCACAGTGAGAAGGTGGCCACCTGCAACCCGAAGGAAGAGCTCTCATCAGACATCGATCCTGCTGGCACCCTGATGTTGCACTTCCAGTCTCCACAACTGTGAGAAAATAAATTTCCATTGTGCGAGCCACCCACTCTATGGTGCTTTGTCATGACAGCCTGAGGAGACTAAGACAGAGCCAAAGCACAGATGTTTTTGGAAACAGGATGAAGTAGCAAAATCAACCTGTCTTGTCTTAATGCCACTCAGCGAACACTGGGATGGGCAAAAGAACGGTGAAGCTCCCTCAGACACTGCTGGAAAAGAACCCCGAACCAAATCTTGGCCCAGACGATCTTTGGAACATTTTTTCTTTTTACTTTCTAGGATAATTGCGGTGATTTGGGCACATTTATTAATCCCATTTGGAACGCTGATCTCCTGAAAGTTGGATGCTAAATCAAAAATAGATGGCTTTCTTTCCAGCAAGTCTAAGCTATACAAATGTGTGTCTGGAAACACATTAGCAAAGATAGCGCTCAAGTGACCTTGATGGCCATAAGAGACTGAAATTTTTTTTAGCCAGGACAGCAGAAGTGAAATCCAAGGGTCTTCAACTGAACTCACGGGATAAAGTGCCAGCCAGTTTATGGCCTGCAGAAAACAGCCAGCAACTACCAACTCACTGATAGACTGAGAGCCTTTTTCCTCTAAATCTCTCAGAGAAACTTCTGAATACACTTACGGGTAAGAGTCAATGAAAGCGTGTGGGATGGACAAAGACCCTGGAAGGGAGGAAGGCTTGAGGGAAACTGGCCTTGGCCTGGACTTTAAGGATCCAAAGGACTGGGTTGGCCCCCAGCTCTGCCTGTTTGCAGCCTTGGGCCTCTAAATAACTCATTTCCTCTTCAACAAACCTCAGGTTCCAATATCAACAAAAATAAGGTTGTTTCTAAAACAAATGAGATAACCTGTAAGAAGCGTTATGTAAACTGAAAAGTGCTAAACGCGTACAAGATAGGCCTCTCTGGAATTCTGCATTCAGGTACTCACTAAAAACGCAGCTTTAAAAAAAAAAAAAAAAAACTAAAACCAGCTCCTTGGGCATCTGGATGACTCAATCGGTTGAGTGTCTGACTTTGGCTCAGGTCATGAGCTCATGGTTCGTGAATTCTCATGCTTCGTGAGATCAAGCCGCGCATTGGGCTCCGTGCTGACAGCATGGAGCCTGCTTGGGATTTTCTATCTGTCTCTCTCTGTCCCTCCCCCTCTCACGCTCTCTCTCAAAAATAAACAGACATTAAAAAAATAAAAATAATTAAAAATTTAAAAAACCCAGCTCTGAAGGTTTGCTTCTTTCTTAAGTGGATTTAAAAATCTAAAAAGAGCTACTTGTCAATGGCTAATCTGAGCCGAATTACTCATTGAATACCAACCGTATCTTTGTCAGGCTACGTCACCACCCTGCCCCAGCCCCCACCGCACCCCCATTCAGCATTTTCACTCCTGGTGATAGGGAGAACAGGAGGAAACAGTCTGCTGGAGACTTTTCGAGAGATGGGAGTTTGCAACAAGTGGAAATGTCTGTGTCCTTTCCAATACCCCGTTATACATAAATATTCTTCCTTTCTCCTTATTTGTACTTTGCCGCTTGTAGCTTAGAGGAGTCCTGGAATTTCCTTCACGCACGAAGACTTAGAGATCCTCTCCACTCCAACCCCCCAACCATCTACTCATTCAGCAAAAGTCACTGAGTGTCTACTACGTGCCAGGCTCTTCTTGGGGCACTGGGGACATGACAAGTAACAAGACAGGGCAAGTTCCTGTTCATGAAGTTCATACGCTAGTGAGGGAGGCTGGCATCAAATGAGACACATGAGTAAGAGGCTTTCGGACAATGACCAGTGCCGGGAAGACAACTGAATGGGCGACATAGTAGAAAGGGACAAGGCTGGGGAATGAGAAGGGAGGTCTTCAGATGAGACAAGGAAGCCCTTGCTAAAAAGGTGACCTTTGAGCTGACATTCAAAGGTGGAAAGGAGCCAGCCACACGAAAATGCGTTCTAAGCAGTGGAAAGTGCAAGTCCCTGAGACAGGACCAAGTTTGATCTATTTGAGGAACAAAAGGAAGCCAATGGCCCCAAGGTCAGATCGAAGGAGAGGGTTGAAGAGATAGGTCAAAGAGGCCATGTCAATGGTCCCTTTGCACATGGGAGGGGCAATGAGAAGAAGTGAAATGAGCAGCCCAAAGTCACACAGCTAATTATTGTTACAGCTTATTCTAGAACCTAATTCTTTTGCCTCCAAATCCAGGGTTTTTTACACCATATTGACCTGCTTGCCTTGAGGTGTGGGAATACTGTGTGCTGATCTTAATGCTTTTTAAAACCCCTTAAGATGCATAAAAGCGGGGCACCTGGGTGGCTCAGTCGGTTAAGCGTCCGACTCTTGATTTCGGCTCAGGTCATGCTCTCGTGGTCGTGAGATCCAGACGAGGCTCTGTGCTGAGCGTGGAGCTTGCCTGGGATTCTCTCTCTGCTCCTCCCCTGCTTGCACGCGCTCTCTCTCTCTCTCTCAAAATAAATAAACATTAAAAAATATACATAAAAGCACAAGCCAATCCCAGTTTTCAGCAAAAAACCAACAGGTGATCCCAGTGATTTAAAATGCACATAAGGTTGGGGCACCTGGGTGGCTCAGTCGGTTAAGCATCTGACTTCGTCTCAGGTCATGACCTCGCGGTCCGTGAGTTCGAGCCCCGAATTGGGCTCTGTGCTGACAGCTCGGAGCCTGGAGCCTGCTTCGGATTCTGTGTCTCCCTCTCTCTCTCTGCCCTTCCCCCACTCATGCTCTGTCTCTCTCTCTGTCAAAAATAAACGTTAAAAAATATTAATAAAAAATAAATAAATAAAATGTACATAAGTTCTCCTACAAAAGCCAGACTTGGTGCCATTCAACTTTTTCTGAGGTCCTACACAAGCAGTAACTATTTGTCATAGGCTTAGCTTTACAAATATGGAGGAAGGCCACAGCTCACCGGAGAAGAATCATTTTACATTTAGGTCTTCGTTTTGCACCTAAACCTCTTGACAGTGCTTTGCTTAATTCACGCAAGGGCAATCAAAACCAATCTGCTCTCAATCCGCCTTCATTCTGTGCTATTAAATTGTCAGGTAATGGGGCTGTAAGTAAAACATCATAATTACAACCTCCTTCCACAATCTGTGAGCACCTCCACCTGAAGGTTCGAATCTGTTAATACTCAAAACCTACAGTCTGTGGAAGTGTCCCTCTCCTTTTCTGTTATAATGCTAGGTCCCCCTTCATCTCTGCCCTGCTAAACACACTTGGTCTGTGTAAGCCCCAACTTCCAAAGAACAGACCCAAAGTGACTGGCCCACCAGAGGTAGAGGTGGAGATACTATTTGGCTAGATGGGCTAATGGAGAAAGGACTGAGTAGGAAAGGCATTCTTCTTCCTCTCCCTCCCCCTCCTCTTCCTTCTTCTTCTCTTTCTCCTTACAATGAGCTTCTCCAGCCCCTGAGCTCTGGGAGCCTCACCAGACAAGAGCCAGAGGTCCCAACAACTTAAGACATAGACTCAAAGAATGTATAAGGACCCCTGTTCTTGGGGTGCCTGGGGGGCTCAGTCGGTTAAGCGTCCAACTTCAGCTCAGGTCATGATCTCACGGTCTGTGAGTTCCAGCCTCGTGTCAGGGTCTGTGCTGACAGCTCAGAGCCTGGAGGCTGCTTCGGATTCTGTGTCTCCCTCTCTCTCTGCCCCACCCTCCTCATGCTCTGTCTCTCTCTCTCTCCCAAAAATAAACATTAAAAATTAAAAAAAAAAAAAACAAAAACAAAAAGGACCCCTGTTCTAGTCCAACAGCACCACACACTACCTGTGTGATCTTGGGTAAGTTACTCAACCTCTCTGTTCTTTAGTTCCGCCACCTGCAAAATTAGGCCAGTATCTTCTTAAGTTTAAATAAGAGCAAATAGCATTCTTCTAGTTAAATTGTAACGAATTAGTTAATAATAAACTATTTTTTAATGTGTGTAGAGCACATGGTTCCATACAGGTGTGAGATATACCACCCTCACTCCCTTACTCTCTTCCTGCCTCCACCTCCTGGCTAGAAAAGACTACTGCCACGCCCACCTGCAAGAACGATCGATCGTGCATGAAGTCAGAGCATCTTACTGGAAGGTAGTTCAGTGGCACCCTGATGGCCATCAAGTGGGGCCAATACCACCACAGAAGTATTATGAGAATAATTGCATGAAATAATGTGCATGAAACACCTGCATGCAATGTTGTCTCATTAAATGTTGGTCTTTTTATTGGAGTCTTTTCATTTTTAGCACCATCCGTTGTGACTGTAGATGCTACTTGTGCACTTCTCCACTGTTGTCAGGCTGTAACATGTTGGATTCATCTGTGTTTATCACTGTCATATGTAGAGAGAGAGAACGACGATTATCCAGAAACGTATTCTCAAAACCAAGGCAAGCTTCACAGCCCTCCATCCCGACCAGAGTTCCCTGAAGATGCCAGTATGATCATTTAGACAGCTGCCCACCTGACACACCTCAGGGACATCTCCCAGTCAACAAGTTTCAGACCGAACGCTCGAGCTTTCCTGCAAGACTGGTCCTGCCCTCGCTGTCTTCCCGGTTCTTCCAATGACTCCACCTCCACGCTGCATTCACACAAAACCTGTTGATTTTCTTTCTGCCTTCCAGAGCTCCCTACCCCATCCACTTTTCCATTACCACAGCCACTACCCTGGTCCCTGTCACCATGGTGTCAGGTCCCTAACATTCACCCGAGCCACACAGCGCTTGTTTGGAAACGGAGTTCAGACCATACCTCTTCTCAGCTTGAAACCTTTCAGGGGCTTAAGATAAAGACAACACTCCTGTCCCCACCCCACAATCCTACCCTACCTACAACAACATGAGGCTGTTGGGGTCTGACACTATGGATCCACCAGCCACGCCTCAAAACACATGCTCTCTTGCTCTCCACTCCAGCCATGGAAACTGCCTTTCACTTCCTCAGATACACATGTTCCTTCTGCCACAGGGCCTTTGCACTTGCTGTTTACTCTTCTGTGTCAGTTCACCTCCTCGGTAGCCAATTAAGCCCTACATATCTTCCAGGTCTCAGTACAAGGGTCTGACTACCTTCCCTGACTGCTCACCTTCCCTGATCCTTGTCAATCTCTTCTATACTTTCTTAAAACCCTGATGCACTCCTTCATGGAATGTACATAAACATACAATTAGGCACTCTTCTGTGCATTGACTGATTTAGGTCTACGTCCCTCACTATAAAGTCCAAGAAGACTTGTTCTATACTATTCTGACTATATCTCCAGGGACAGCATTTGGTAAGTAGTGGGCATTCAATAAATATGTTTTGCAGGGACCAAAACAAAAAAAAAACAAAAACAAAAACAAAAAAAAAAACAAGGCACACTTTCCAGAGACCAACAGACAAAAACTGGGTTGTGTTTGGGTTGTATTAAGGTGTAACAGCTTCAGTGTTGAAAACAGGCAACACATCTTCACTCGTGAATAGCCAGTCGGCTTATAATACATTTACTCAACAGATAAGTGGGTTTCTGCTTTTCTGGTCTGGAGAAAAGAATAAATGCCCTCGCAAAAACAAACAAACAAACAAAAAACAACCAAAAAAATATTAAACGCACATACACACATCAGATAAACAAATTTCAACCCAACACACACAGAGTTGTTGCCTAGCCCAAACCAGCTTCAGAGGAGGCTGGGAGAAATGATAAAACGCATTCCTGCGAAAAACGGACACTCGGTTGCAACTTGTTCTGCTCGCCTGGCAGTCATTCAAGAGGGGCCTTAACATCTGTATGCTAATTACAGACACGGTGGTCGACGCTAGGCACACACAAATCTGTCTTGGTCGCTCTCTTTTGCGCCAAGGGAACGCTGTCCAACATTCATTAGAGCTTGTAGACCACACTGCTGCTTAGGCGGACACGCTGCGCGCCCCCTCCCCAGCCCTTGCCAGCCCCACCCTTCTCGCAAACCCCTTCCCCCTCCCACTTCTAGTCCTGTCTGAGCCAAACTAGCTGTCTGGTTTGGTAATAAGATTGAGAGAAGACTCGGAAGGCCCTGGGGGCTCCATTATGCCCCGTGCCTTAGGAGAAGGGCCACCTCCAGGGACCGGTGCCGCAGATCCGAGCCTCACTTGCTGCCAGGAAACCTTTCCCACCGAGAACACCCTGAGCAGGCTGCGCAGCTCCAGATCCAGGGGGAGGCACCCCACCCATCTGCCAGAGAGACAAAGATCACCAGAAACAAAGGACACACACACACACACACGCACACACAAAGTCAAAAGCAAATACCGACACTTGGTGTGAATTCAAGCCAAAGAGCCGGCTTGGTGTATCTTTAAATAGGTTTTGAGACAATCCAGGAGGGACAATGATTAGGTGGTAATGACAGGCACTATCTGGGTTTGGAGCCCACGCTGCCTCCGCCCTCCTCCCACCCGCGCTGCGGTTCCCAGGCGCATTTTCCAGCCTCAGGACACACGCTGCCGGGAGCAAGAGTGCTTCCACTCACGGAAGCGCGCGCGCGCAGGAGGTGGAGGCAGGACGAGGGCCGCCCAAGTAGGAAATACCAACCTTTCGGATCCCAGTTCACCTGTTTTCTTGGAGTCTCGATTGGAAATTTCATGGCTCCGTTGCCCAGAAGGGGAGGAGATGAAAAGAATCGAAATAATAATAAAGTCCTCAAGCTTTACACGCCTCGGTACGGCAGTCCAACAAAACAATCTCCAAGGATGGGGGAGCCTTGGACTGGCTCGTGGAGGAACCCCGGAGAAAGATAAGTGGAACAGACTGGCTAAGGAGACACTGGAAACGGCTTAGGTGTTGGCACCGGCGGAAGGGTGGCCAGCTGCAGCCCCCTGGGTGAAAGGAAAAGTAAGACTGGCGAGGGGTGGATGGAGAGGGAGGCTCGGGAAGATAAAAGAGCCAAGCTGCTTCCCAAACGCGGGGGCGGCAGGTGGGGGGGCTGAGCAGCCGGAGGGCCGGCGCGAGGGAGAAACCCACTGCAGTGTCACTCCAGCCCCCGAAGGCGTGTGCGCACACACTCCCGCACACACTCACTCGCCCGGGCGCGCGCTCCGGCGGGCACGTCAGCCTCGCTCGGCCGCGCACCGCGCACACGCCCCACCCCGGCCGCGGCTCCTAGCCTCCCCCCGCCCCGGGCGACGCCCCCCACTCCCCACCCCCCGAAAGCCATTGGACGGAGGGGTGGCGCGGCACCCGGGGAGCGCGCGGCGAGGGCGACCCTCCCCGAAGCGCGCCGCGGACGCCGCGCCACGGCGGGAGAGCGCGCGGCGGGTGGAGGCGCGGGGCCACGGCGGCGCGCGGGGCTCCCGGCGCCCGGGCGGGAGCGGCGGCCGGCGGCGGACTTGCCCGCGGGGCGGCGGCGGCGGCGGGCGCGGCGCGGCGGCCGGAAGCCGCGGCGGGGCGGGGAGCGGGCGCCGGGCGCGCCGCTACTTACTGGCTCGGCCGGCCGGCGGGCGGGCAGGCGTGGAGGCAGCCGCGGCGCGCTCGGTGGAGTTGCAGCCGGAGACACGCTTGGCTGCCTGGAAGGCGCAGCAGGAGGCGGAGGGAGGGCCTCGGCCGCCCCGCCGCAGACCTCGGCCTCGGGGGTGACCTCTTGCCACCCTGGGCGCGCACACACACACCCTTTTTTTTTTTTCCTCACTTCATTTTTTCACTCCAGTCCCCCCCCCCTCCCCGCACCCGGTTCTCCCGCCTGCGCCCCGAACCCGCGTCGCCAGCGCACTCGAAAGAGGCCGGTGCCAGCCATGAGCCTTTTGTTCTGGGACCGCTCCGCGTTGGCCGCGCTCTCCCCACCCGGAGAAGCTCGCTCCCCAGGCGCAGCCCGGTCCCTTCCCGAGCTACCTGCAGCCCGGCTGGGGCCGCTTGCTCGGAGGCGGGGGAGGCGGCTGGAGAGAGACGCCACGACCCCAGAGGAAACTGGAGTTGCCAAGACCTAGCGGCCCTGGGAGCCCGGGGGCCCAGCCCGGGCAAGTGCAAAGGAACCCCACACATGTTCCCGGAAAGAGGCTGAACCTGGCGCCTCTCCCCTACCCCAGCTCTCACTGAAGCCGCACAGGGGCTTTCCGTGAGGCCTCGATCTCCAGAAGAGCCAGGTGGTGCTGAAATGCTCTCGAACGGGCCACTCGAAGTACCAATATGAATGATGCTTACAAATTATTTCGGCTCCTAGCAACAGAGACTTGCACATAGTAGATGTTCAAGAAACACTCGCTAAATGAAGGCATGAGCTGCATGAAGTAGTGTTGGACAGAAAGTAGTTTCAATTCCTGTCCATTCACTGTCCACTCGACCTGTATCTTAAGCCCCTTCTACGTGCCATCACTGTGCTAGGTGCTGGCCGTGTGGCAGAGACCGGCACAGGTATGGACCTTGCTTCCGTGGGTCTTACTGTCGAGTGCCCACGAGGTCCGGTTAGATTTGTCGTTGCCCTTAATTATGAACAAGAAAGTGACTACCAGGCTCATTCCCAAGACTGCCTGCTATGGTCCTGAACCCCTACGTTGGCAGTTGCCACTCTAGGGCACCTTGAGGCCTCTGGGAGCCCTGTTTCAGCAGCGTCCTTCCCATCCCCCGCAGTCACATCCAGGTTTCCGAGTCCCAGGGCAAGATCCACAGAGGTCCACTGTCATCTGTGGGAAGGGCTGGTAAGTGCTTTGTCACTGACCCTGCAGGCTGCTGGGACTGGACTCCTGAGTTCAATGCAGACCCCATCCAGGCAAACCTGGTCCCGGTCTGATGGCGGTACTCTGACCCCTCAGCCCTTTGGGAAGACACAGGTTCCCAAGGCACTTAACAGCCACCTTCTCTGGGAGTCCATTTCCACACTTTGTTTCCCTCTACGAGGAGTGCGGGAGGATGGATGAGACACGGAAATCAGACAAACAAGGAATTTCTGCTTCTCCAGCCATGACCCCAGAAAAATTCTGTCCCCAAACCCGAAGTGAGCTGCTTCTAAGCTCCTGAAACAGCCTTCAGAGGTTCACTCTGCCCTCTCCTTAACTGCTCACAGGCAGGAGGGCTCGAGCCCAGTCACTGCAATGCAATGTTTTCCTCTGCATCTGAGTCAGAGAGAGGTGCCCCCAGAGAAAGATACCCTCTCTCCCAAAGCCTCTGAGAATAGGGAAGAAAGACTGACATGTATCAAATGGCCCCTCACAGCCTCATACTTCTCTGTATTTATCTTCCCTGTGTCATGTTGAAGAAGCTCTAGCCAGCCTCATTTTACAGATGAGAAGATCAAGGCCCAGAGAGGTAAAGGAACACACCCAAGGTCACAACACGGAGATTCTAACCCAAGGGAGCTCATCTGGTCCCTGCACCCATAAATCTGACCCTGAAGCCGTCAGATAGGATCTTTGGGTCGTGAAGATCTAAATACTCTATTATCTAGGATCCCAGCCCTTCCTCCTTTGCAAAATGAATTGGGCTACCCTGCTGCCTTGAGGTCTACATCAGGGAATTAGTTTAATATCCAAGGCAAATTCCCCTGGCACAAAATGTAGCCCTAGGGTGCATCATTCAGTCAATCAACAAACACATATTGAGCAGGTCTTATGGATGAGACAGACTGGAGATTTCCCTCAGAAGTTTCATGGGGCCCTGGGAGAACCTTGCCCCAGAAAGGCATCAGCAGGACTGTTATTTGGAGGCTTAGGCAGGTTTCAGATGGACCTGCTGGGGTGAAGGAGTAGGATCAGGGGTCTGAAGTGCCTGATGTGGGTTGAAGACTTGCCCTAGTCACAGGCCCTTAGGATCTCTCTGCTAATTCACCGCCCCCCCCACCCCCCACCCCAACCTCTGGGGCTTTCTCTTTCCTCCACTTTCACTCTCCCTTCTCAGTATGTGGACAACACAAATGGGGGAGGGGTCCACCAAAAATTAAGTAAATAAGTAAGTAAGTAATGCCAGCACAACCTCCCCAAATGCGCCTGACACGAAGCCCCGCTCCTGAAGTGCGTATGTGGAAAGGGCTGTAGGGGCTGGAGGGTGTAAAGGAAGAGCCCCCCCCCCCCCCACGCAAGAAAAACAACTTAGCACATTAACCCTTTGTGTTTCTGCAACCCCCTTCCACCGCCGCCGATTCTTCCCCTTGGTTATTACGCACTAGATTCCACTTACCCCAAGGAGGAAAGAAGCGAACTGTCTAGAGAAAAAACATCCAAAACAGATGCCGCGCGGAGCGGTTCCCTCTCCCTCTGTGCCGCCGCAACTTCCATGGCTATTGCTGCGGGCGGGTTAAGTCTGGTGGAGAGAGACCGCCTCGGGTTCCTGCGGCAGGAAAACAAAGCATCGTGGCGCAAAGTCCGCCCGCACTGGCCGGGCCCCGCCAGCAGCCCCGGGCCGGCGGCGGCCGCGTCCTGGGCGCATTCGGTGGCAAAGGGCGCAGATCCCCGCCGGGGAAGCGTCGCAGCGGGTCGCCCCGGCCTCTGCAGCTCAGAACCTGCAATAGTTGTCGCACCACTTTAACGATTGCCTGGTGGCCGGGCGCGGGAGGGTTGGGGGAAGCCGGAAAACCCCAGTCACCTCCCGCGAGGAAGTTTTCCGAGAGTTGGTGGCTTTGCTACCCCCTCCTCACTTCGCAGTCCGGGATGGGTGTGAGAGCCGAGGGGTGCTGCCTGCCGCGTTGGGGAGTCGGTCTCTCGGGGGGCGGGGGGGGGGGGCGATGGCAAAGAACAGCTCAGCCGGAGAAGAGTTGAACACGGATTCCGGGGTGAGGCCGGAGAACGTCCTGGACAGAGAATCGCAGGGAGTGATGAAGCAGCTTGGGGAATCCTGCCTGGTGCCGGCTTGGCAAACCGACGCGGGAGGACAGATCTGATTAGACTCCACTTTGAACTCACGAATACCAGAATGAATTCACTAATCTGCTTTGAATTGTTCTCCTTTGGTTTCATCATTTTTCCCTGAAGTCCAGAAGAAATCCCCACCTTCCAAGATCTTCCCCACCCCCCTGCAAGACATCTCCAGGTCTCCTTCTCCAAAGAACTGCAGAGAAGTTTCCGTGTCCTTTTGTGAGGATACCCCCCCTCAACACACACACACACACACACACACACACACACACACACACCCTGTGGATACCCACTCTGGTAGAACTAACAAGGTTATGCGTTCAAGTTAACTTGAATCTCTCCTCCCAAAAATGTTTCCCCCAGTGAAGTTTCCACTTTGTTCTAAGCATTTAATCACGCCTACATTTGGCTTCATGTCCCAACCAGCATCTGCAAAAACACACCCTTAAATATATGTTGCTGTAATCTCAGATTCTGCTTTTGGCTTGGAAAAGCTGGAGTCACATCAGTAGCTAAAGGGCAGAGGGTATCATATGTCATACTGCTCAATAGCAAACTCTGTGTGCTAAACCCTGAAGATTTATTTTGGTGACTCAAACCTCTGATTGCGGATTAATGAAGACAGCATATTATGAACTCCAAACAAGTTGTACTTAAAGCATCACGCTGACGAGCATGTTTCATAACTAGGAACTGCTTTCCTCTTCCCTTGTAAGTTTCTGTATTTTAAATTTTGGTCCTTAAGAAAATATTGAGTTCCCATAAGGCCCCATGCCCAACGTTTTACCAAAAATGCACACACCTATAATCCTGCTTTCTTTAAAACACGTTTTAAGGTGATTCCCTCTCTCTGGGTTACTGCCAAAACATAATCCCACATAATTTTTCTGAGATGGCGCTGAAATTTTTTGGTTTTCCCCTCAACTTTTTATTCTTAAAATTTCTGAACACACAGAACAGTTATAGGTGTTTGGTAAAAACCAGGATGCTGTCAAAGATTGCATTTGTTTGTTATTTCTAGTGTATTTTATTCCAGAAAAGTCCCTTCATTTTTTTTTAATGGCATTGACTTTTTTTTTTTTAAGAATCCAAATTCATTTGCTTTCTGGTAATGTTTATGTCATGATGTAGCTAAACATAAGTCAACTTACTGACCACGGCAGATCAGTAAAAGAACTCAATACCTTCTGTAAATTCAGTGTCCACGACAATATCCATGGGAGAGAACACAGTTGTATCCCTGCTTTCTCACGTTTCTCCCCTAGACTTAGTCCTAGCCTTAGTTGAAGAACTTATCTCTGTTTCTCATCCCCCAAAAGGCCGTGGTTCAGGGAGGAATGAATGAATGCTTTCACATATGTACACCAAGTAGACAGGCACATATGGTATTCCACTAAATTTAAAAACAAGAATTCAGCAAGGTTACAACCATAACAAATGAGCCCAGATTTTCGTATCATTCTAGGAACATTTTAACTTGAACCAAAATGTTAAAGCGCATAGAAGTCATACATGTTCTCTACAACCTATTTATTTATGGTGAGTCTCATGCCAAAGCCTTTCAGCTTACAGAGAGTTGAAAATCTTTTAGAGGGACCCTACTTTCCCAACATATTGACAGATGCTTCTCTCAGGAAGCCAATGAAAGGTGTGGGAAAGTCTGACCGATAGAAAAGGTTTGGCTCAGGATGGGGTGGGACATAGTCTCAGTGTCCAATGGGAAGGTTTGAAATATATTTACTTCATTTTCGCTCTTTTATAGCAAATATTTGTTTGGCTGAAAATGGTTAGAACAGGGGCGCCTTGGGTGGCTCACTCGGTTGAGCGTCCAACTTTGGCTCAGGTCACGATCTCACAGATAGGGAGTCAAGCCCCACATCAGGCTCTGTGCTGACAGCTCAGAGCCTGGAGTCTGCTTCAGATTCTGTGTCTCCCTCTCCCTCTGCCCCTCCCCCATTCTCACTCTGTGTCTCTCCCTCTGTCTCAAAAATAAAATAAACATTTTTTAAAAAATGGTTTTTAATTAAAAAAAAAAAGAAAATGGTTAGAACAAATGTAGTGTGAGAACTTTCCTCTCCTACGACTAATGCATCTAAGTGTTTGCTGAATCATAGAAGGAGATTTGGAAGAGGTCATTTCAAGATACTTCCTGGTTCAATTTTCTACTTCTAAATCGGGTTCCAATTGAAATGACCATTGAAGAATAGTAAATACATCTAATGAAAGACATTTCAAACCCTGTATTCAAGGGCTCTTTTTAAGTTTAAGAAACTCTGCTACGGTCAAAGTTTTTCGTACTTCCAGTCTAAATCTCTGCCTTCTTTAAATTTTTCAATACTTATATGAAGATGAAGAGAATGATGCCCTTTCGGTTACTTTTATATATTAGAGATGAAATTGTCCAATGCCTTCTTCTTTGTGTAATTTCATGTAACTTCAGGTAACTTCATCTACCCTTCTACCAGTATATACACGAATTTGGCCAACCCATACTTTTCTTAATAGTATCTTTGGGGTTTTTTTTACAAGATTTTATTTTTTTTAATTTTTAAAATGTTTTTATTTATTTTTGAGACAGAGAGAGACAGAGCATGAGCAGGGGAGGGGCAGAGAGAGAGGGAGACACAGAACCCGAAGCAGCCTCCAAGCCCTGAGCTGTCAGCACATAGCCTGACACGGGGCTCGAACTCATGGACTGTGAGATCATGACCTGAGCCGAAGTCGGACGCTTAACCGACTGAGCCACCCAGGCGCCCCTTGCAAGATTTTATTTTTAAGTAATCTCTACACCCATCCTGGGGCTAGAACTCACCACGCTGAGATCAAGAGTTGCATGCTCCACCAAACAAGCCAGCCAGGCACCCCACTTAAAAGCATCTTTTTTACTACAAATTTCAGAGAAGAGCATCAATATCTCTCTAAGCCTTGGAGCACCTAAGTGGCTCAGTCAGTTAAGCGTCTGACTTTGTCTCAGGTCATGATCTCCTGGCTTGTGGGTTTGAGTCCCATGTCGGGCTCCACGCTGACAGTATGGAACCTGCTTGGAATTCCCTCTCTCCCTCTCTCTCTGCCCCCCTCCCCAACTCACGCTTTCCCTCTCTCTCTCTCTCAAAATAAATAAACTTCTTTAAAAATTTTTTAAATCTGTCTAAGCCTTACTGAGTTTCCCCATCTATAAAATAAGGGTAAGTAATAAGTACAAAGTATTCGGCCAACTTACACGTATTTTAGCCAGCCATCCTCTTCAGTAGGAAGTACAACCAAGCAGGGGAATTTGCAAGGCTTCACTCAGTTTCTTCATCTACAAAATGGGGTACTAAATGTCTGGCTAGTTTTACCTCTAGGGTTGCTTAAGGAGACAATAGATATGAAAGTACTTTGTAAACTATGCAGACATTTACAAATGTACAGGATCATTCTTAGTACGTAATCCATCAGACTGTTCTTATCCTGCCAGGCACATAGCAAGCACTTGTTAAGATTACCCCATTTATTTCTCATAACAATCCTAGGAGATGGTTACTATTATCATCCTGACTTCACTTAAAACAAAACCTGACATGTATTAGCCACCTACATATTTGTTAAGGGGGAAACTGGAGCTCAGAGGGGACAACCGTTTGTCTAAGTAAACATGGCTAGTTAGGAATGGCAGTAGAACTCAAACCAGGCCCCCATTCATCTCTAGATCAAATTACCATTTGTTACCCAGAGCTAATTACATAAAGTTATCTTGATCTCTGGAGTAGTCAGTTTCACTCAAAATGGTAGCCTAAACCATCTCTGTCCTTTTCCCATTGCATTGACATCACCCTATGCTTTGGGGTTCTTTATATTCTCCCCCCCTTAAAGTGACTATGAATCTTAGGCCATCAGGCATCATCAAACAGATAAAAGAAGTATTGGGGAAAAGGTGTAGGAAAGGAGGTGGGATAACATCTTTGTTATTGTCCCTGAAGTCACACCAAACCATACCAAACGTGTGGCCATCTTGAAGTAGTTAGTCAGATAAACAGCCTTGTTGAAATTACTTTGATCCTTCCAGGTCTTACCCACTTCTGCACAACCACATTATGTGGCTAGGTCTGCTGGTCGATTAATAATGCTGATTATGGAAAGAGGATCTCCTTCCAGTTTACGTAATACTTTTATATTTAGATTCTGATACTGTGTTTTAAAAATAGTCATATAAAGTTCCTGATACATATTGAAATATTGATCCACTCAGACCTGCAAAATAATTACTGATCTGTACCACCCTTTTCATCAGGAATCAAAGTTAAGCTGACAACTGTAATTTTTAGGAGTCTTATTATATCTTTTATGGAAGGTAATTCTTTTTCATTTCTTTCTAAATATGGGGCATTATTCTTCAAAAAGAGTTTCCAAAGAGCCATATCCCTGGATTCCATAAAGTTCTAAGTGACTGTAACCTTCAGTTAGAAAGAACCCAACATTTTTAGAAAACCACCATCAGGGGCGCCTGGGTGGCGCAGTCGGTTAAGCGTCCGACTTCAGCCAGGTCACGATCTCGCGGTCCGTGAGTTCGAGCCCCGCGTCGGGCTCTGGGCTGATGGCTCAGAGCCTGGAGCCTGTTTCCGATTCTGTGTCTCCCTCTCTCTCTGCCCCTCCCCCGTTCATGCTCTGTCTCTCTCTGTCCCAAAAATAAATAAACGTTGAAAAAAAAATTAAAAAATAAAAAAAAAAAAAAAAAAAAAAAAGAAAACCACCATCAATTACTATCCCGCCATCCATTGGACCAAAGTAAAATCTTGGCTCATCAGAACTCACTGAATTAAATCTGCCCTCAGCAACATCTTGGAAGGGTCAAAGACTATATTTGCTAGTATATACATAAGGTCGCTGCCAGTCTAGATGGCCACTGCTATCCTGTATGATAATATAAACAAAGTTCCTGCTAGCCTAAATGGCTATTAGTGAGTGGCACTCCCTCCAGTGGAAAAAGCACCATGGCACTGCCTTGATTTGTAGACAGTGCCTTTGTTCAAGTCAGAGGACACTCCTTGGGAATGCAGAGTCAGGTGGGGGAGGACATACTGATATCAGGAAGCACAACACTGTGTCAAAAACTTGGAATGGACCTCAGCCCCCATTCGTCCCCTCAGCTTGGTGCGATGCAGAAACTTCATAACTGTATGCTCTGGCCCCTTATATAAGATATGTAGATGGATATATTGAGCAGGAGTATATGATGGGTTCCAATTATTCAAGGTCAATTTTGGGAAAAAAAATATTTAGTACTTTATACCATACATGAATTCAAATTAACTTTAAAGTACTTTATTACTATTCATTTATTCATATATATAATTATTATGTTTATCATTTCCGGACATGTTCAGGTTTTCTTGTTTTCCTTATTTTTTTCAGTTAGTAGAAGATCAAACTATCATAGCTCTTCAACATCCTAGCCATGTTCTTTCATGAAATCTATACCATTAAGCTTGAACTTCATATTACAGTGATGCCTCCACTGCTTTTGTGCCATGAATGATGGAAATAATAAATTTAATTCTAAAATATTGTTAAATATGTTTAATTATAAAATATCACCTTCTACTTCTGACCAGCTGCGTAAGTTGTTATTGTATTAGGAAAACTCCTGGGGTACCTGACTGGCTCAGTCAGTAGATCACACGGCTCTCAATCTCAGGGTTAGGAGTTCAAGCCCCACACTGGGCATGGAGCCTACTTTTAAAAAACTAAAAATAGATGTTAAAAAATAGAAAACTACTGAGAGGATGTGAAATTTACAGAGATTTTTTGCTCTCTTCTACTTTATCCCTAGGAGATAGCATCACCTACTATTTTCTGTCTTTGATGCTGAGACTTTTATTTGTAATGCAGGCACATTGAAGATAGAGTGTCTTTTCTGGCAGATAGAATTTTTAAAGCTGACATCAGAGAGCTTGTTTTTTAAATTTTATATTCAAAAGGAGATAACTGGAAGCTAGAGCATTTGTCCATTTTTCTTCCCTTTCTCCATGCAAAGCTACAGATTCTTACAATGTTTATACTGGCAGTGATCCCCAGTCCGTCGAACAAAGATGCAATTGCTTTAGAAAGTCTGAGCTTATTCCAGTGAGAAAGCTGAATCATAGAATGTAATCATTAGTAGAACGAACGTCAGACATCATGTATGAGAGCTTTCCAAACTTTCCTGGTAACAAAAAAAAGATTACATGGTCCAAATGCTTCTTCTGGAGATCCTGTTTCAATGGACCTAAGATGGTTGTCCGGGGATTTACTCCTTTAACAAGAGCCCCAAGTGGTTCTTTCACGCAAAGTCCGTCACTGGAGGGGCACCTGGGTGGCTCAGTCGGTTAAGCCTCCCACTTAGGCTCAGGTCATGATCTCACAGTTCGTGAGTTCGAACCCCATGTTGGTCTCTGTGCTGACAGCTCAGAGACTGGAGCCTGCTTCAGATTTTCTCTCTCTCTCTCTCTCTCTTTCTCAAAATAAATAAATATTTTAAAAAATTCAAAGTCTGGCGTGGAGCCCGTAGCTTTACAGATTCAGCAATGGAGTTCTGAGAGGTAAGGTGACTTTCCCAAGGCCAAACAGCTGGTCTGTGACAGAGTCAGAACTGGAACAGAAATATCCTGATAGGCCTCAAGCCTTCAGAAAATGGAATACCATGTTTGAGAAACATTTTCAACCATAGTGGACAGTGTGGCTTATGGGGGAAAAAAAGAAAAGGTGCGTAACCAGAAATTTTAGTTATCTGAAACTCCTTGTTTCAGATGCAGCCTGGTTATTTGAGCACTTACGACACTCTTGTCCTTTATTTGCTGAACACATTCCTCCAACTCTTTCTCTGATTGGACTCATATGCTTGAATACAGCTAATGGGGCTCCCCTCAGTAACTTTGTACCTACCACCACCTCTGTCTTCTTCATTGCCCTCCTTAAAACTTTTATCAAACCTGACACATCTCCCCTGATTCACACTGCAAAATTCCTTCTCATGCCATTAATTCTATCATCTTTCCATTTTGTTGTCTGTTTTTGCATCTAACTCTGGTGCATGCTTATTCACATGAAGGTTACACTTTTTGCATATAGGACAGCCATCCAACTGGAAAGACCACCATGACAGAGACTAGAACTACCAATTCCTAGCCCCAGTCTTGCTGTTAATAAGTTGTGTGATCTTGACCAAGTCACTTAGCCTTTCTGAGCTGTTGTTCAAAGAAAGGGTTAAACTCTGGGATTCTGAGTCCTCTCTTTCTGTGTCTGCCCTATCTCTTTCAGAGAGAAAGGAACTATCTTTTCTAATTTATTTTTCTCTTTGCACTGGGCCTATTTTTATAAAGCTACATAGAGTGCTCATTCATTCAATAAATGCTGACACTTCCTTCCTTGGTCTAGTTTGACTTTCCTCCTCCCATCACAGATGGTGTATGAGCCACATATCTGATCACAGCTGACCTTTGTTTTTGGTAAGGACTAGATTTTTCAAAAATAGTACAAACTGTGTGTCTTTCCAATGTCACTATTCCTTTTCATGAAATGGCACATCCTGTTCCTTGGCTCTCCATATTTTCCATTAAAGCAAAACATTATTTCCACATGTCCCTTTTGCCTTACAGGTTCTTTTTTAATTTTAAGTATAGCACTCCGGATTTTTGAGTTGATCATATAATTTATTTATATCCCTGATGCGGACCTTAAAGAGGTCTGCTCACCTCTTTCTTTAAAATTTCCATTTGTGGGGCGCCTGGGTGGCGCAGTCGGTTAAGCGTCCGACTTCAGCCAGGTCACGATCTCGCGGTCCGTGAGTTCGAGCCCCGCGTCAGGCTCTGGGCTGATGGCTCAGAGCCTGGAGCCTGTTTCCGATTCTGTGTCTCCCTCTCTCTCTGCCCCTCCCCCGTTCATCCTCTGTCTCTCTCTGTCCCAAAAATAAAATTAAAAACACGTTGAAAAAAAAATTAAAAAAAAAATTTCCATTTGTGGGGCGCCTGGGTGGCTCAGTCGGTTGAGCGTCCGACTTCGGCTCAGGTCACGATCTCGCGGTCTGTGAGTTCCAGCCCTGTGTCGGGCTCTGGGCTGACGGCTCAGAGCCTGGAGCCTGCTTCCGATTCTGTGTCTCCCTCTCTCTCTGCCCCTCCCCCGTTCATGCTCTGTCTCTCTCTGTCTCAAAAATAAGTAAACGTTAATAAAAAAAATATTAAAAAATAAATAAATAAATAAATAAATAAATAAATAAATAAATAAATTTCCATTTGTAATTAGGTCTCTGTTCAGCTGTGGCTTGGATCATGCTCACTCATGTTTTTATTAATTTTTTTAATGTTTATTTACTTTTGAAAGACAGAGATAGACAGAGCATGAGCAGGAGGAGGACAGAGAGAGAGGGAGACACAGAATCCGAGGCGGGCTCCAGGTTCCAAGTGTCACCACAGAGCAGGGTTCAAACTCATGAACCATGAGATCATGACCTGAGCCAAAGTTGGACACTCAGTTGACTGAGCCCCCTAGGTGCCCCCACTTATGTTTGAAGATACTTGGTCTCCAATCACAATTGTAAGCACATTTATCTGTTTTGGATTTTTTTTAAGTAGCTCTTAAAACTGTGGCACTCTATGACATGTAAAATTGTTCTATTTAGTCAACTGATCCACACTCAAATGTATAACCTTAGAAAAACATACATGAAAGAGGACATAAGAAGTATGAAATGATAGAAAGTCACTCAGAGTTCAAAATAATACACATGATTGTAGAATAAAAGTATGTGAGATTTCAGGACCTTGGACAGTTAAATGTATTTCTGTTGTAATTCCTTCTGTAATTCTGCTGTATCACAGCATAAGTAAGCTAGCAGTACATTTGAAAATCTACAGCATCATATCAGACATGGTACCATGAATATCATGAGTGATTTTCTTTTTTTTTTAATATAATTTATTGACAAATTGGTTTCCATACAACACCCAGTGCTCATCCCAACAAGTGCCCTCCTCAATGTCCATCACCCACTTTTCCCTCTCCCCTACACCCATCAACCCTCAGTTTGTTCTCAGTATCCAAGAGTATCTTATGGTTTGCTTCCCTCCCTCTCTGTAACTTTTTTCCTCCCTTCCTCTCCATCATGGTCTTCTGTTAAGTTTCTCAAGATCTACCTATGAGTGAAAACATATGGTATCTGTCTTTCTATGAGTGAATTATTTCACTTAGCATAATACCTTCCAGTTCCATCCACATTGCTGCAAATGGCCAGATTTAATTCTTTCTCGTTGCCAAGTAGTATTCCATTGTATATATAAACCACAACTTCTTTATCCATCAGTTGATGGACATTTAGGCTCTTTCCATAATTTGGCTATTGTTGAAAGTTCTGCTATAGACATTGGGGTACATGTGCCTCATGCATCTGCACTTGTGAGTGATTTTCTATAACTCACATCTTACAAGAAGAAAATAAAGAATTCCCTAATGAAAACAATAAAGCCCAGACTATACCCTTGAATACACAAACATGAACAGTTTTAAGGCACCAGGGCATGGTGGTGGGGTCTCTACAAAGCAGTGCTGCTGAGTGGCTTACGTGACTCTCCCGTAGATAGTTTGCTATTTAATTTTAAAATGTAACCAAACATTAGGGCACCTGAGTGGCTCAGTCAGTTGGAAGTCCAACTCTTGATTTCGCTCAGGTCATGATCCCAGGGTCATGGGATCAAGCCCCAAGTTGGGCTCTAAGCTGAGCCTGGAGCCTGCTTAAGATTTTCTCTTTTTCCCTCTGTCTCTCTCTCTCCCTCTGCACCCCTCCCCCAGTCGTGCTCTCTAAAATATAAAAGGTAAAAATAAAATAATATGTAAGGCAACACTTCTTTTAAAATTTATTTGAGAGAGAGAGAGAGAGAGAGAGAGAGAGAGAGAGATCATGTACATGAATGATAGAGGGGCAGAAAGAGAATCCTGAGCAGGGTCTGCACTGACAGCGATATCACGACTTGAGCCAAAATAAAGAATCAGACAACTAACCAACTGAGCCACCCAGGTGCCCCAAGCAAACACTTTTAATTACACAATCATGAAGATCTACAGGTGAGCAATATCAGAAACAAAAAAATTCAACTTCACCACCATCCAAGAAATGCAGATTGAAACAACAATAGGGTGCTGTTTTTCATCTCTCAGATTGACACAGATTACAAAAATTTCCAGAGATGTAGGGAAGTGAGCACATATATGCACTGCTGGTAGGAATGCAAGTTGGTACAAGTCTTTGGTTGGGGTGATTTGGAAATATGGATCAAAAGCCTAAATAATGATAAAGCTATATATGTAATAACATGAAAACAGATTCTCAATTCATTGTTAGGTAGAAAAAAGCAGGTTACCAAGTTATATAATAATGTATTTATGATATTTAAACATACGTTCTGAAAGAATGTAACCCAAAAGGTCATGATCTTAGAGGGTAGGATGGTGGGGGGGATGGGAGGAGAGCATTTACATTTTGTTTACATGTTTTCTAATGTATTTGTATTCAACATAAATTACTATTTCTGTTTTTTAAAACAACTTATCCAATTATCAATACAATTCTAGGTAAAGACTTCCTAGTTTCTCCTTTTTAGGGATTACATTGGGTGGAATTGGGTTGAGCATGTTGAAGAGAAGCCAGAGGGGTGGACAGTTGTGAGAAGAATGAGAATGGCCCCAGACATGTGTAGACAAAGAGTTAGGGTCTGAATTACTCCCAGCTTTGAAGCTATGGTAAAGAGTTTGGATTTTATTCTGGAAGCACGGACCACCATTTCAGGTAATGAGCAAGGAAGGAGCAATGATTAGATCTGTGGAGTTTGTTTCGTTTTTAATTACACTGGCTTCCGAGTAGAGAATGGAATGAAGTGAGACAAGGTTGGAAGCCAGGAAGATCAGTAAAAAGACCACTGTAGAATATGATAAATAAGAGTAAGTCACTGAAAGTGTCAATGGGGAAAAAATAGGTTTTATTTAAATTTTGGAAGTAAAAACCATAAGACTTGCCTGTGTGGTAAAGTAGAAAGAAAGACATCAAGGATATTTCACTTATTTGGAATTAAGGATAACTCTGATAGTTGGGTTTTGTGTGTGTGTGTGTGTTTTTAAGTAATCTTCACACCCAATGTGGGGCTCAAATTTACCACCTCAAAATCAAGACTCACATGCTCTACTGATTAGGCCAGCCAGTGGTCCCCTGACAGTTATTCTTTGATATCAAATTTAGAAAGACTGAAACACTCATTTTGGTTATTAGTTTTCAAATCTTCTTATTGAAGTTTGTCATTGTGGTGGGTTGAATGGTGACCCCCAAAAAGATATGTCTACATCCAAATCCTAGGAATTTGTGAACATTACCTTACTTGGGAAAAGGGTGTTTGCAGATGTAATTAAATACCATATGATTTCACCCATATGTGAAATTTAAGAAACAAAACAAATGATCATAGGGAGAGAAAAAGAGAGAGAGGCAAACCAAGAAACAGACTCTTAACTTTAAAGAACAAACTGATGGTCACCAGAGGGAAGAGGGTGGGGGATGGGTGGGATAGGTGATGGGGATTATAAAGGGCACTTCTTGTGATGAGCACCAGGTGTTGTGTAGAAGTGTTGAATCACTATAACTGTACACATGAAACTAATATTACACTGTATGTAATTTAAATAAAAACTTTAATAATTAATTAATTAACTAATTAATTAAGGATCACCCAAGATTCTTTGAATGGGCCCTAAATCTAATGACACATGTCCTTATAAGAGTGAGACAGAGGGAGGGGTGCCTGGGCCTGGGTGGCTCAGTCATTTGAGCGTCTGACTTTGGCTCAGGTCACCATCTCGAGGTCAGTGAGTTCGAGTCCCTATCGAGCTCTGTGCTGACCACTCCGAGCCTGGAGCCTGCTTCAGGTTCTGTGTCTCCCTCTCTCTGCCTCTCCCCTGCTCATGCTTTGTCTCTCAGAAATAAATAAGCATTAAAAAAAAAAGTAAAAAATAAAAAAAAGAGTGAGACAGAGGGAGATTACAAACAGAAGAGAAGACGATGTAACCATGTAGGCAGGGACCAGAGTGACGCAACTACAAGGCAAGCAATGCCAGCAGCTCCCAGAAGCTGGAAGAGGCAAGAAATGAGCTCTCCCCTAAAGCCCTTGGAGGGAACACAACCCTGCTGGATTTCAGACTTCTAAACTCCAGCACTGTGAGAGCATGCCTTTCTGTTGTTTTAACCCACCCAGCTTGTGTTAATGTGTTATGGCAGCCACAAGAAACTGAAAAAATATAGATCCAAAATCCTGTACAAATAGTAGGTGTCCACTTTAGTCAGGACAGTTAAATGAAGGAAATCTTCAAACACACCCAAAAGCAGAGAGAATAATATAACGAACCTTCATTGTTTCCCAAACCCAGTTTCAATAATCGCCAATACACAGCCAAAGTAGTTTCATCTCTGCTTCCATCCATCACCCTGGCACTGGATCATTTTGAAGGAAATCCTAATCATCATATTTTCCATCAAAAATACTTCAAAAGGTGACTTTTTTATTAGCTTCACAAAATGCCATATGTTACCTAAAAGTTAACAAAATATCCTTAATAGTATCGAATATCTAGTCAGTATTCAAATTTCCCCCAACTGTCTGGGGCGCTTGGGTGGCTCAGTTGGTTGAGCATCTGACTATTATTTTGGCTCAGGTCATGATCCCAAGATCGTGGAATGGAACCCTGTGTCGGGTTCCATGCTGAGCATGGAGCCTGCTTAAGAGTCTCCCTCTCTCTCCCTCTGCCTCTCTCCCCCCTTGCACGTGCTCTCTCTCTAAAATTAAGGGAAAAAAAATACCCCAGTGGTCTCATACACAGTTTCTTTTTTCTGTTGGTTGTTTGAAACAAGATGCAAACAAAATGTGCATTCCGTATTCGGTTCATACTTATCTTAGTTCTCGTAATCTATGAGTTCCCTCTCCTTCTTTCCTTTTTCCTTTTAGTTTATTTATTGAAGAAACCAGCTCAGATCATTTGCCTGGTAGAATTTCTTGGATTTTAATCCATCCCTGGGTGTCTTCAATATGCTCCTATCTTCCGTGTTTCCTGTAAACTAGAGATTAGACCTCGAGTAGATTCAGCTTCAGTAGTTTTGGGAAGAACACTTTCTAGGTGGGGTTTGGGACTGCATTGTATCGCATTAATGCCTGGATATTTTTTTGTGTGACACTAAGATCGACCAATGCTTTCAGGAGTTATTGACCTGATCTACCCATTATAAACTTTCCTGTTAGCCTGCCCGCTAGCTGTTCTATGCTCATTCATGATCAATGCCTAGAATCATCATCTGCAGTTGCAAAATGGTGCTATTCTAATTCTACCACTATGTTTGCATTTATTAGCTGGAACTACTGTATAAAGAAATTTCCCTCATAAACTATTTGATCACCTTTGATTATCGATGATACAGGAGAGACAGGGTAGATGCTCAATCCTTTCTCTTTATGTACCAAGAAGCTGGTTCCCTAGCATTCTTCAAAGATGACCCGTGGAGTTTGTTTTGTTTTGTCTTGTGTCATTAGGAAATAATAAATTTTCCTTTAGTTTTTTTTATTTCTTATTTTTGGGGTTCTGGTCAGAAGATACAAGTATACTATTTACTTGGCTGTGTCTCCTGGGAGCCAATGTCTATAAGTGAGTCCTAGACCCATTCACTCTTATGTCTATATATACACCACTGGTTTCAGCCCCTCTGATGATAGAGGAGGAGACAGAAGGCCAGAGTGGCCTGGCAATTTGCTAATGTAACTCACCTGACTAGTGGCAGGATCCAAGTGAGATTCCAAATCCATGCTTTTTCCACTGTAAGGTAACTAAGAGAGCTATTTGCCAGAGGGACAGCAGCCACAGTAATCAAAACAGTAAATACATTGAGTTGACAGATAAGGAAGTAAAATTTACATATTTCGCAGTTATGTGTAAGACTTCTTATTGTGGTTTGATCGAGAAGGTCAGTAAATGGCAATGTGCACACCCAACAAAGGCATTCAAGCCAATTGTTAAATCAAAGGGCTTGAGCTTGATTAGGAGAAAAACACTTTTCTATTTTGACACTGAAAAGAACCTGTTTTGTTCACATTCTAAGGTAGAATATGAAATAGCAAGACCGGAAAGGCAGTTCCCACAGTTTGTTCTACCCAGCTTTATTTGTACTTAATCTTATTTTAATTTAAAAAATACATTTTCAATGTTAAATACAGTATAATATGGAGATCTGAGGTCCCAGATTCACAGATCTTTATGACATGGATTCAGATAAAACATATTTCAAATTATGTTCCCCTCCCTTCTAACATATAAGTGATGATGGTTAGTGTAATGTAATGCTCCTGGGGTTGTAAGAGAAGGGTTAGCTCTTCTTCCTCACGCCAGATTTATAAAGTAAATGATTTTAACAACCATTTATTGAGCACCTGTCCTATCACTTAAGAACTGAGCCTAGCGTCTTTTCACATATAAAACTGCATCTGAAATCAACATGTGTCCCTGAAGTAAACCTTTATATTTATATTATTTATTATATTATATTTAGTATTTATGGCTTATATGGTAATAGACTTGAAGGAACTAGAAGATTCCTGGAGAAAACTAATAATCACTGTTTTCTTATCTATAGTATCAATGGCCAATTAGAAAGTGGAGTTGTTGTCTTCTTTGTGGCTCCAAACAAAGACCAACGTGTGCAAAATACAATGACATGTTTTGACTCAACAATGTCACAGAAGAGAGAGGACTACCTTCTCTTCATTCTCTTCCACATAAGTAAAGCATCCATGGAGGGAAAAGGAATATGCATGCACCTTCACATTTCCAAACCAACTTATTTTTATTTATACAAAACTCTGATTTTAAAGAACAATGTTAATATAAATTCTCTCTTCCCTCCTCCCACTCCACCCCGGCAACCTTCAATCTTTCAGCAGGTATGTTTCTCTAACAGCCTGTCTGTGTCTCTCTCTCCTGTCTCTTAGGTTGCCTCTCCTGCTCAGTTTCTTCCCTTGCCTGGTTCAGAATTCTTGGAAGAAGATTGGACATCAGCAGCCAGGGATTAGCAAGGGAAATCCTGTAATAAAGCACTGGTCCCCCAATCTTGGAATTTGTTTGAAACTGCAGATTCTAGGGGTGCCTGGTGGCTCAGTTGGGTAAGTGTCTGACTTTGGCTCAGGTCATGATCTCATAGTTTGTGAGCTGGAGCGCCATGTCAGGCTCTGTGCTGACAGCTCAGAGCCTGGAGCCTGCTTCGGATTCTGTGTCTCCCTCTCTCTCTCTTCGGATTCTGTGTCCCCCCCCTCCCCTTAAAAATAAACATTAAAAAAAAATTCTAATGCAGATTCTAGGCACCATCCCATATTTAGTGATCCAGACCCCCAGGGGCAGAGTACCAAAATGTGTATTTGTAACAAACTCCTGAAGGAATTCTGATAGAACAGGTTCAAGGACAGGTGTCTGGGAACCACTTTCATGAATACAGTGATCGTTTATGACCATAGATAAGACACACATTTCTCCTCTCTCATCTCCCTCTACCAAATGAAACCTAACCAAACATTACATTACAATAAACTTTTTATTTATTTATTTTTTTGATGTTTATTCTTGAGAGAGAGAGAGAGAGAGAGAGACAGAGCATGAGAGAGGGAGGGGCAGAGAAAGAGAGGGAGACACAGACTCCAAAGCAGGCTCCAGGCTCTGAGCTGTCAGCACAGAGCCTGACATGGGGCTGGAACTCATGAACTGTGAAATCATGACCTGAGCTGAAGTCGGACGCTGAACCAACTGAGCCACCCAGGCATCCCTAAACTTCTAATTCTATACACAAGCCCTATGAGAAACTTAAAATCCTGGTACCTAAATTTTAAAACTACTATTTGAAACAGTACTTTCCTGGGGCACCTGAGTGGCTCAGTCAGCTAAGCATTTGACCTTGGCTCAGGTCATAATCTCGCAGTCTGTGAGTCCGAGCCCCGTGTTGGGCTCTGTATTGACAGCTCAGGGCCTGGAGCCTGCTTCAGATTCTGTCACCTTGTCTCTCTGCCCCTCCCCCACTCACACTCTGTCTCTCTCTCTCTCTGTCTCTCCAAAATAAATAAACATTAAAAAAAAATTTTTAAAAGAAAGAAACAGTACTTTCCTTTCAGAGAAGAGGCTTTGCTTAAAACCCTATACTTACCTTACTTTTCTATAGTTCATGTAAGGTTGGAAACCCCATCTAGGCCAGATATTTGCATTAGTGAAGGCTCTTTAGGTCTCAAGCATCAGAAAAAAATAATCCAACCCATCTTAAGCAGACAAGGAATTTACTGGCTCATGTTACTGAAAAGTCCAGATACTACTAGCTTCAGTCATGGCTTGATCCAGGAGCTCAAAATGTTATTTCAATTCCATTTCTCTCTATCTCTTAGCTTTGCTTCTTCTGGTCTGGCTCTGTTTTCAACAGAGTGTCTTCTCAAGGTTGTAAGAAGGTCACAGCAGCTCTACTTCACATCCTCCTGAAGTCAAGTCCAGCATGGAAGAGGCTTCCTTTCCGTCATTATATGACATCTCATTATATGTCATTGATACGGATGGATCACACAGTCATTCTTGAACCAATGGCTATGCCCTGAGGAATGTGGTGCCTATCTGATCAGGTCTGAGTCAGTGGTACCTGCCCTCTGCTGAAGCTGATAGTGGGCTCAACACATGCAGACCAACTGTGATCAAGGCGGCTCTCCAAAAAGATACTGGGCACTGTCGCCAAAAGGATCCTGGACAGACAAAAATGGCAAATGTCCTTCCAAATAAATGATGATTTCAAGGTTATTTTGACTAATGTAAGAAACACTAGTAGGTTGCAAAACTGAAACCCAAACCAGAATTTTTAATATTTTTATGAACTTCACCATAGATAACTTCCCCAAATAAGATATCATGGTCTATTTTAACAAATTCAAAGCAAGATCATTATCCCCTCACATTTGAGGAGGGAGGGTTGTCTTTCTTATCTTCATATTCATTTTAAGCAATGAATCAAGCAATATGAAAAAGCTAAAAATAAAAAAAATAGACCATGAATGTAAAATGTCATTAAATTAATAATGATGCATTTTATGGTAGCTGATTGCATGCAATACTTTCAACTTTGGAATAAGGTTACTTTTTTCACCTAAGTGCTGTTAGAAGTTTTTCAGGCCTGAATATACAGGGATCTAAGATGCATATTGATGCATATTCTGCATAAACAGAGTACGTGAAAACATGAAGAACATACCTACCATAAACCTAAACACTTAAAAATCACATTGTACATAAGAAAATGAAGAGATTATCCAGTATATATATAGAACATCTAGAAAAAGATAAACAACCAACAGAAAATTGGGCAAAAACCCTGAATAGGCACATTTCACAAAAGAAGCTCTCTAAATAACCAATACACATATGGGGCGCCTGGCTGACTCAGTTGGTGGAGCATGTGACCCTTGGTCTTGGGGTTGTGAGTTCAAGCCCCGTGATGGGAGTAGAGATCACTTTAAAAAAGAAAACAAATAACCGACACACATATAAAAAGGTGCTCAACTTTGTCATCAAGGAAATGCAAATTGAAAGCATAAAGTGATAGCATTACTCACCCACTAGAAAATAACAAATGTTGGAAAGTACATACAGCAACCAGGATTCTCCTCCACTACTGTTGAGAGTGTAAATTAGCACAACCATTTGGAAAACTATCTGGCAGAACCTATTAACATGGAAATGTGCTTATTCTATGACAGCAATTTCACTCCTAAACATATGCCCAAAAGATATGATCAAGGATGTTCATAAGAAGCACAATTTGTGGTGGTCAAAAAGCAAAAACTACCAAAAGGCCCATCAACACTGGAATGGATCGATAAATTGTGTTATGGTTGCACAACTTGACACTGTGTAGCAGAATGAACAAACAGCATGGATGAGTCTCACAAACGTAAAATTAAATCTAAGAAACCAGCCACAAAAAAACATGCGGTAGCATTCGATTTCTATAAAAGCTAGGAACAAACTAAACTAATCTGTGCAGCTAGCAGACAAGACGCCAGGTAACCTTGGAAGGACAGTGACCTGAAGACTCGGGGGTTTGTAATATTCCACTTCCTGATCTGCTGCCAGCTACGCAAGTATGTTAAGTTAGTGAAACTTCAGCTGGCTGACACTTATGTGCATTTCTCTGAATATATATTACACATTAAAGGTTAAAAATAGAAAAGGAAGAAATCAGTTAAGTCTCCCGCCTGTCATTTCCAGCCTATCTGTTCCTTCCATTACCAATTCCCCTGCTGTTTTGTAAAGTTGCCTTTGTGTGAAAATACTTGCTCCATTTTAACAAGTGGTGGGTGGTTGATGTGATTTCTCTATAAATAGTTTGTAGAGAAACTATTTATAACCACTGTAGTGGCTTGGAAAGCACAGTATAAATGTTAGTTTTAATCATCTGGGGATGTACACAATATTTTGTTCTCATAAGGATCATATTATTAAGTCATAGTATTTTTGCTCAGCTTTAGTTTATCTCTGGAGCACAGCACCCAGAAGCGCTCACGATTCCAGCTGCAGATGTCACCACACTTCATTCCTACGCAGATCACAGCTCTTAGAGACATGAAATTGAGGCAAGAATCAGAGAGAGCCTTCGTTGTTGATCCTGTTGAGTCTTGTTGGAAATAATGAAGAAAATCTGAGAAGATGTGCTTTCTTCTTCATTCTATTGCTACTTCCCGTCAGTAGCCCCATACCCAAAACACACAGAATAACGAATGGTCGGGTTTTAAACAGAATCTGTTTCTCCAGCTTTCTCCCTGTGAGCCCACAAGTCATTGATCCAACCAGAGCTCTTCTCCCTGTTGCAACTTCCTCTGTAAATAAAAGCAGAACAGTTCTGCGTAAATACAGGGGGAGGCTGGATTAACATTCACAATAAACAAGAGATCCTTATAAGCAGCATTCTGTTATTCAGAATAATGGAGCTCGTGGGCTATCTCATGCCATAAGAAAATCCAAAAAGAATACCAAAAAAAAAAAAAAGTTCATCACAAAATAATGAGTTAATGGGGAGACATTTGTAAACAGACAAAATAGCAAAGGGGATGCATCAAGAAGTAAATCATTTTATTGTGAGGTCTCATAACAAATAGACAGTGAAGAAGACTCACATCAGTATCCCTTGATGTCATGTGTTAGGAAAATCAAGAAAACAGGTTTTGTTTCTTTTTTCTTTAAGCTCCATGCCCAAGGTGGGGCTTCACCTTATGACCCTGAGATCAAGAGTCACATGCTCTACCCTCTAGGCCAGCCAGGCACCCCCAAGACAACAGTTTTTCTAACCCATAATGTTGATAATACTAATTACTATTTTTTGGAAGTTGCTATCCTTTATTTTTGTTGGTATAATATGGGGACTCCAACCTTCTAAAAAATTATTAGGGCATTATTTTTTTGAGATTTCTCAGAACTACAGACTAACTTCTAAAGCTGAATGAAACATGAAATTTTACCTAACCCGATGGTCCTCAAGTCGTGCCATTGAGGAGCCCTGGAGCATCCTACTCAACATGTCAAAGGTGCCCAGGAATTGGTTGAATAAAGACCCAGAGAGAAATACTCAGGACTCTCTCCAAACCTGGGCCAACCTTATTTATTTATTTTTTATTGTTTATTTATTTTTGAGACAGAGAGACACAGTGTAAACAGGGGAGGGGCAGAGAGAGAGAGAGAGGGAGACAGAGAATTCCAAGCAGACTCTGAGCTGTCAGCACAGAGCCTGATGTGGGGCTCAAACTCACAAACCATGAGATCGTGACCTGAGCTGAAGTCAGATGCTTAACCGACTGAGCCACCCAGATGCCCCTGGGCCAACGTTAGCAAGCAGACCAGCTCATTTTCTGTTTCCATAATGGGCTTCCACATGAGTTTTATGTGAAGAAATCATTCGACTATTTAAAAACAAGAAATAATAAAACTTTTTTTAAAAATTTTATTTACCTATTTTGAGAGAGAGCATGAGCAGGGGAGGGGCAGAGAGAGAGAGAGAGGAAGAGACAGACAGAATCCCAAGCAGACTTCTTGCTATCAGCATGGAGCCTGATGCGGGACTTGAACCCACGAAACGCGAGATCACGACCTGAGCGGAAAACGAAGAATCGGCACTTAACCGACTGAGCCACTCAGGCGCCCCAAGAAATAATAAAACATGTTGGAGTAGACAACTCATCTTCAAACTGAAGAGTTTATAAAAAGAAAAGTGAGAGGGCCACCTGGGTGGCTCAGTTGGTTAAGCGTCCCACTTCGGCTCAGGTCATGATCTTGCAGTTCTGAGTTCAAGCCCTGTGTCGGGCTCTGTACTGACAGCTTGGAGCCTGGAGCCTGCTTCAGATTCTGTCTCTCTTTCTCTCTCCCCTCCCCCGCTCATTCCCTCTCTCTCCCTCTCTTTTTCTCTCCCTCTCTTAAAAATAAATAAACATTAAGAAAAGGATAAGAAAAGTTAGACCCAAGCAGATTAAATGACTTGCCCAAGATCTCAGATGCAATCAGGGGCAGGACTAGACCTGGACCTTTTGTTTTCTGATTCTGGTTTGAATGGACTTTCCAAACCACGATGTGCCCATCAAAGAGTTTCCACAGTTTCCAAAAAGAGGGGTTGGAAATCCTGAGTGGAAACTAGCATATGCTTATTTATCTAGCTTTTATAGATTCTTCTATTTTCAGTGTCAAAGTCCTTGATACAGAGGCCATCTGCATTTTTTAAATAATGCACAGCATGTCACACGAAATAATATGGGCAGCAGAACCAAGGCTAAAAGTCCACTGTCTGTTTACTCCCAAGTGCTATTTGCAAATGGAAGAAGAAATTAGCTGCTAAAAATGTTACATTGGTTATGATCTGGAATCCTTCGACAGAGTAAAGCTGCCATGGGAACTGACTAGCTGATTTTTAAAGCTTGAAACAGGCCTTTTTCATATACATATACATATACATATACATATACATATACATATACATATACATATTTATATATAGCAGAGTGTTTTTTCTTTAATGTCAGGATGTTTGTTCAAAAATGCTATATAATTAGATAACAGCTTTCTCTGTCATTCCAGCTGTATTTTCTAAAGAGAATATACTGCAATTTTTTTTTATCCAATTTGGTAGCTAAAGGGTTAATTAAAGAGAGGGCCTTCTATTTTTAGCTGTTACTATAGCCAGACTCTCATTCAGTCTAAAAACAGCCATGCCTTCTGCACCATTTTTAACCCTGCAAAGCTGAGACTCATGCCTATCCAAATTAAGGATAAGCTTAAATAGCCCATCCTCAGCCAAAACCATGGCAACCAGTACTCAGTACGCGTCCTACATCTTGCCCGGTAGTCCTTAACATTCTTTTATCACAAGACAGGAAATCTGTTTTGTTTGGTTGTCATTTAAGGACAGCTTTACACTATAGAATGGCTAACCATTTGCTTTTATTTAGGGAAGAAATGGATTTATGATGGTGTGAGCTTTACAATTAGCGAAAGACAGGAATAATCTTTATTATTTATTTACATATTTATATATTCACTGCCTCATTTCAAAAAGAGACCTGTAGTAACTCCCAAAACGTCCAAAAGGGGATACGGAGAACATGAGAAAATAATGGGAGTATGGGCTTTCTATAGTTATGACCATGAACACAACTGGTTTGGCAGTCAGGTTAAATGATAAAAAAGAGGGGCGCCTGGGTGGCTCAGTCGCTTAAGTGTCCAACTCTTGATATCAGCTCAGGTTGTGATCTCACAGTTCATGGGGTCAAGCCCCACATCGGGCTCTGCACTGACAGCTCAGAGCCTGCTTGGGATTCCCTCACTCCCCCTCTCTCTCTGTCCCTCCCCTGCTTGCTCTCTCTCTCTGTCCCTCTCAAAATAAATAAGTAAACTTTAAACACACAAACAAACAAATACAAAATAATAGATTCTGCACAGTGACACCACCCAAGTACCATTATCAAAATGGGAAACACAGGGGGCGCCTGGGAGTCTCAGTCAGTTAAGTGTCTAACTCTTGATTTCAGCTCAGGTCATGATCTCACCGTTCCTGTGTTCAAGCCCTGCATCAGGCTCTGCACTGACAGCGTGGATCCTCCTTGGGATTCTCTCTCTCTCCCTCTCTCTGTCCCTCGCCCACTTGTGCACTCACTTGCTCTCTCAAAAATAAATAAGTAAACATTTTTTTAAATGGGAAATACGGTCTTTATTTCCCTGAAAGACCTGAGAGGTCTTTATTTTTCTACCTTATTTCTAAATGAAAATAGCTTTGTGATTTTCTTCTGATAATAATATCAGTACATGCTCAGGTAGACAATCCATGCATTTTAGAATGCTATAAAGAAGAGAGTAAAAATTAGCCTAAATGATGCAGAAGCAACTGTCGTGACCATGGTGACCATCTTCCCATCTCTTTGTGCACTTTCATAAATGTACATAAAATGAAGTGCTACCCTGCATGATGCTCTGGGACCTGCTTTTCCTATTCACTTCGTTGCGAAAATCTTTCCATACAAATTAATATAGAATTGTGATACACTCTATCAAATAGGTGTATCATCATTTTTTTAACTAAGCCCCTATTTAGGAATATTAAGAGTGTTTCTAGCATCTCACTATTACGAACAACACTACAGTGAAGATTCTTTTACGAACATATCTTTGTTTAATTGGTCAATTATTTCCACAGGATAAATTCCTAGATGTGAGATTGCTACACCAAACAGCATATATATTTAAGTTTGTGGTTCCTATCATCCAGAAAAGTTGAGCACCCTGGAAAAGTTGAGCCAATCTATATACATGCTTGTTAAAGATGTGCATAAAGTTTCTCTACACCCTCACCAATATTTGGTATCTCGTTCTTTTTTATCTTTTTCTATCTAGTAGAAAAGATGTCATTATGTTTTGATGGGAGCAGCTCTTCTCCCATCAATTCATAACTCTAAGAAAAGGAGAATTATAATTAAATTGAATAAGATAGCTGAGCTACATGATTTTGAAAGGCTCTTCCAGTTTTAACATTCTATAATTCCAGTAGTGCAATTGCTAGATCGTAGAGCAGTCCTATTTTTAACTTTTTGGAAAACCTCCATACTGTTCCCCACAGTGGTGACACTAGTTTGCATTCTCACCAACAACGCATGAGGGTTCCCCTTTCTCCACATCCTCACCAACACCTGATGTTTCTAGCCATTCTGACAGGTGTGAGGTGATGTCTCATTGTTGTTTTGACTTGTATTTCCCAGATGATGAGTGATGTTGAGCATCTTTTCATGTGTCTGTTGGCCATCTGGATGTCTTCTTTGGAATTCAAAGGGATACGTGCACCCTGATGTTTATAGCAGCATTATCAACAATAGCCAAATTATGGGAAGAGCCCAAATGTCCATCAACAAAAGAATGGATAAAGAAGACATGGTACATATCCACAATGGAATATTACTCAGCCATAAAAAAGAATGAGATATTGCCATTTGCAATGAAGTGGATAGAGCTAGAGAGTATTATGCTAAGTGAAACAAGTTCAGTCAGTGAAAGACAAATACTATATGATTTCACTCACATGCAGAATTGAAGAAACAAAACAAACAATCATGGGAAAAAAAGAGACAGAGAAATCAAGAGACAGACTCTTAACTATAGAGAACACACTGATGGTCACCAGAGGGGAGGAGGGTGTGGGGATGGGTTAAATGGGGATGGTGGGGATTAAGGAGGACACTTGTCGTGATAAGCACTAGGTGTTATTTGGAAGTATTGAATTGCTAAATTGTACACCTGAAATTAACACTGTATGTTAACTAACTGGAATTTAAATAAAAACTAAAAAAAAAAAACCTCTATAATTCTACAAAATGTCCCTAATTAATTTCTCTACCAAGCATCTATTATAAGCAAGATCCAAAGGGAAGAGAGGTTAACTGGGAGTCTCTAATGTGCATGAAAACAACCCTTTTAGATCACTGTTTATACTCATTTTATTTTTCTAAATTTTTTTAATGCTTATTTATTTTTGAGAGACAGAAAGACAGTGCTAGCAGAGGAGAGGCAGAGAGGGAGGGAGACACAGAATCTGAAGCAGGCTCCAGCCTCTGAACTGTCAGCACAGAGCCCGATGCAGGGCTCGAACCCACAAACCACGAGACCATGACCCGAGCCGAAGTCAGACACTTAACCGACTGAGCCACCCAGGCACTCGTGTTTATGCTCATTTTATACAGGAAAAATATGGGGCTCAGAAGGGGTTAAATAAGAGCAGAATCAGAGTAGGTCAAACTGACAAGGTTTTTTTTTCCCTATAGCATGCTGTCATTCAGCGGGATTCCTGTCCTTCAGGAACGTACAGTTACCCTAAGGCAGGGATGTGAGTTGCAGAGAGACCACACTCACATAAAAATCGTTCCAGTCACATCTGATTTCTAAGGTCAGGCCCTTGTCTTCCTCCACCCACCCCTACCACCACAACTTTGTATCATTCCCTTGGCACTTAATATGGTATTTCCCATAGAGTAAATGCTCAAAGAATACTGTCCATGCTCCTCCCTATCTGCCTGACTACTTGACTGGGAGGGGTAAAACCTTCTCATTGTGGACAAGATGGTCCTACTCCTTGTACCGTTTTATAGTGGCCTGGAAGCTAGAAAGCAATTAGCCTCAGACTGGTCATACACCTACCTGGTAGGCCCTCCCTCTACCCAGCCTGAGCAGGCTTGGAGCCAAGAGCCCAGAGAAACAGAGTGGGCTCCAGAGATAGAAACACACTCAGTTCCAGGGCACAAGTGAGATGAATTGTTCCCTTTCATAGTTCTGCTTTTGAAGCTTTCTACACAATCTTAAATATTATCGTATCTCACAGCTTCGACATTTCATCTCTAGCTATTTGACATTTTAGAGTGTCTTTACACTTCAAGATTATTATCAGAAACAATCAACAAAACTAAAAGGCAACCTACTGAATCAGGGAAGATATTTGCAAATGACATATCTGATAAAGGGTTAGTGTCCAAAATAGATAAAGAACTTAGAAAATCCGATACCCCCCAAAATCCCAAATAATCCAATTTAAAAATGGCAGAAGACATGAACAGACATTTCTCCAAAGAAGACATACAGATAGCCAACAGACACACTAAAAGATGCTCAACATCGTTCATTATCAGGGAAATACAAATCAAAACTGCAATGAGATATCACCTCATACCTGTCAGAATAGCCAAAATCAAAAACACACAAAACAACAGGTGTTAGCAAGAGTGTGGAGAAAAAGGAACCCTCATGCATTGTTGGTGGGAATGCAAACTGGTGCAGTCACCGTGGAAAACTGTTTGGAGGCTCCTCAAAAAGTTAAAAATAGAACTACCTTATGATCCAGCAGTCATATTACTGGATATTTACACAAAGAATACAAGAACACTAATTCGAAGGGATACATGTACCCCTGTTGCTTATAACAGCATTATTTACAACAGCCAAGATATGGAAACAACCCAAGTGTCCATCGATCGGTGAATGGCTAACGAAGATGTGGTGTATATATACAATGGAAAATTATGCAGGCATAAAAAAGAATGAAATCTTGCCACTTGCAATGACATGGGTGGAGCCAGACAGTATAATGCTAAGCAAAAGAAGTCAGTCAGAGAAAGACAAATACCATATGTTTTCACTCATAAGGGAAATTTAAGAAACAAAACAAACAAGTGAAGGGGGAAAAATAGGAGAGAGAGATTAGAGAGAGGGAGAGAGAGACACACTCACAAACCTAGAAACAGAATCTTAATTCTAGAGAACAAATTGATGGTGACCAGAGGGGAGGAGGATGAGAGGATGAATGAAAAAAGTGATGGGGGATCAAGGAGTTCATTTGTCATGATGAATACAGGGCGATATACGGAAGTGTTGAATCACTATATTTTATACCTGAAACTAATATTACACTGTATGTTAACTAACTGGAATTAAACTAAGAACTTAAAATAATACATACATACACAAATATTACAATTTAAAATATTTTAGGGGAGCCTGGGTGGCTCAGTTGGTTAAGCGGCCAACTTCAGTTCAGGTCACGATCTCGTCGTCCGTGGGTTCGAGCCCTGCGTCGGGCTCTGGGCTGATGGCTCAGAGCCTGGAGCCTGCTTCCGATTCTGTGTCTCCCTCTCTCTCTACCCCTCCCCCGTTCATGCTCTGTCTCTCTCTGTCTCAAAAATAAACGTTAAAGAAAATTTTTTTAATAAAATAAAATATTTTAAAGAATATATCATCATTAGCATTATTGCTATCAATCACTAAACACGGATACTTCAAGTTTTTTATGGTTCAATGTTGTTGGGGTTTTTTTAATTTATTTTGAGAGACAGATAGAGAGGGAGAGAGCAGGGGAGGGGCAGAGAGAGAGGAAGAGAGAGAGAATCCCAAGCAGGCTCAACGCTGTCAGCACAGAGCCCATATTGGGCTCAATTCCATGAACATGAGATCATGATCTTAGCCGGAATCAGGAATCAGATGCTTAACCAACTGAGCCACCCAGGTGCTCCAGTTCAATGTTGGTTTAAAATGGTGCTTCTCAACTACTACTATTCTAGCTTAGTAGAACTCAATTAGTTATTGAGTTCTGAGAGCTAGCATATGGTGTGGGCAAAAGCTCAGGACTCAAAGTCACTAAATTCTGATTGGTTGTGGTCAAAGGGCCAGCACTTGGGGTCGACAGGTACAAATGTTGGTGTTCATGTGCATTCACAATGGTCTAGGATCTAGACTCCATGTAACCACTCTTGCAAAGAAATCATATAATGTGCATTATATATTTCACATAGGTCTTCAATTTGCTTTGTGTCAATATATGACAAGCTGTAATTCAACACTTTTTTTTTTTAATGTTTTTTATTTTTGAGACAGAGAGAGACAGAGAGAGACAGAGCATGAGCAGAGAAGGGGCAGAGAGAGAGGGAGACACAGAATTGGAAGCAGGCTCCAGGCTCTGAGCTATCAGCACAGAGCCCGACGCGGGGCTCAAACTCACACACTGCGAGATCATGACCTGAGCCGAAGTCGGACGCTCAACCAACTGAGCCACCCAGGCGCCCCTGTAAGTCAACACTTTCTGTAGATGAAATATTCTCAAAAATAACAGCTGGAAAGATGTGTACATTTACATTGTAAAATTTATACAAACCTCATCTGATACATGAAGCTAGACTACATGTTCGTAATGACTAAGTATTTCAGGTGCTTTGGGCAAGTTAAGAAAATATTTTTTTTTATATTCAAACAATACATCTTTATTATCTTATGTCACCACTGCAACTTAACATCTAATTTTATTACTTCATTATTAGATTACTAAAGTAGTGTTCTAACTACCCTTCTTGCCTCTGTATTTTTAAAATACCTCCAATGCCACTACCAACAAAAACAACAGCAGTAATAATAAAAACTGTTCATAATTAGAGTGTTCATAAAGTGCCAGACACTTTTCTAAGTGTTTTATAAAGATCATCTAAGTTGTACTGTATAATGGCCTCATATGGTAATATTCATATATCACTTTATAGGTGAAGGGATTGAGAAAGAGAGATAAAGTAAGTTATCCAAATCATCTACTTAATGGATGGATGAAGATCCAGTTCCCTGAAAAAGGAATTGACTCCCTAAGATACAGCAAGAAAATGTTTATTTTGATCAATGCCTATAGTTTTTCCAGGCTCTTAGATATGACAAGCCCTCCATTGGGGCCTAGCTCACTGTAAGACTAGCCTCTCTGTAGGAGAGACAATAGCCATGGGCGAGAACACTTGGGCCTACAATGGCAGCCCATTCTCAGGAAGAAGAGCGGGCCTATTGTATTTGCTGCAGTAGAATCAGGCTCTTCTTTCTGATGTGCCATCTTTTTTTGTTTTCAAACAAATGTGTTCTTGCTCAACAACAAAGGGCCTGACAAGATGCCACAGACCTCACACTATCGAGCTACATAAAAGCAGGAGATGATGAATGTTAAGTGCATTCTGGCTTGGTTTGATTTAAAGAGATCACTTCCAAGAAACACTTGGAATCAGTACTTGAAGTATTAGAGATGTGCCCTGACAGCTGGGGTTTAGAGGAACAAGGGCAGCTTTGTTCTCTTTTATGTCCACTTGTTCCCATGCATTTGTTGTCAGGAACTGCTCGTGCACAAGGCACAGGAGAAGAGGACACAACAGAGAGCAAAGAAGTGGGAGATTTTCTCCAACCAATGCTGAGGCGGAGGGATTGGCTGGAGTCTGCTTTTAGTAGTTGCTGCTGGGATGCTGAGTGCTGAGTCCAGCCCGTCCATACAAATGACTTCATGTCCAGGCATCGACAGGCATGTGTACAACCAAACCCATAACCTCTTCTTCTCATGCACAAGGCTAGACTCTACTTCTCAGCCTCCCTTGAGAGTAGAGCTAGTGGAATGTAAGCAGAGGTGATGTGGGCCACCTCTGCACCTGGTGCATTAAAATTTGGTAATTCTCCTCTTTCTTCCCTCATCTGCCAGCTGGATATCCATGCCCAAGTGCCCATGCAGCCATGTTTAAAGAATGATGGAGCCTCCATAGCCAGATCCTTGAATGATTATGTGAAGCTAAGCTTAGCAATACCAATACTCTCATGGACTGGAATTTATGAAAAGAAAATATAAACATCTATAGTATCAGGCTGCTGAAATGTGGGCAGGAGGTGGGGGAGGTTTGTTATAGCAGTTAGCATACTGTGACTTTATATAGAGTATGCAAGAGCCCAGGGAAAGAATGGATGAGGCTCACTCTGAATGTGTTAGCTCTGACTGCCTTTCTGATCACCTTTCCTTTAGCCTCCCCACCTGCTTGCTGGGGAAAGATGAAGGAAAACACATTGGGTCATTACACACAAGCATGTTGGTATGACTTTGGAAAAGTCTCTATGAAGATAGTGAAGAACTTACATTCTTTTTTTTTTTTTTTTTTTTTTTGGAGAGAGCAAAAGTATGTGCCACGGTGGGGAAGGGGCAGAGGGAGAAGGAGAGAGAGAATCTTAAGCAGGCTCTATGCCCAGCACCGAGCCTGACACAGGGCTTGTTCTCTCAACCCTGAGATCATAACCTGAGCTGAAATCAAGAGCTGGATGCTTCACCAATTAAGCCACCCAGGTGCCCTGATAACTCACACTTTTGAGGAGAGAAATGCTATCCCAACCAACAAATGTTTATTGGACACATTCCCTAAAGAAATCATCTCATTAGGTGCTGGGAATACAAAGATTCACCTCTACTTTGGAATTAAAACAAAGCAAAAAAGATAGTCCTATAAGCTTGAAAATTGGGGAAACATGATTTAAAAGATAGTTGGGTAGTGCTCGCTTCGGCAGCACATATACTAAAAAAAAGATAGTTGGGTAGTGAAAAAAGACATGCTTTACAGTTAGACAGACCAGAGTTGAAACACTAGATATGACACTCATTAAAATTATGGAAAGTCACTTAATCACTTTGTGCCTCAGTATTTTCGTCTTTGAACTGGGATAAAACCTACTAACCTGAGTAAAGTGTTTTGTTTTTTTTTTCATTTTTTATTTGGAAATAATCTTCAACTTAGAGAAGAGTTGCAAGAATTCCCATCTACCCTTTCCCCAACTTCCCCTCAACGTCAACGATTTGCATGGCTATCATTTAATTATCAAAACTAGGAAATTAACATCGGTACAGAATAGCTAAATGACAGACTGTATTAGAATTTCTCTGTTTTTTTTCACTAATGTCCTTTCTCTGTTCCAGGATCCAATCCCAGGAGCCACATGTAGATCCTTCCATTTAGTTATCATGTCTCCTTAGTTACCTTTAGCCCAACACATTTACCTTGTTTTCCTTGCAGTTTATGACCTCACCACTTTGGAAGAGTAGTTGTAATATATCTTTCTAGAATGTCTCTCTCAATTTTAGTTTGTCTATGTTTTCTCCTGATTGGACCAAAGTTATAGATTCAAGGAAAAATATAGCATGAATTGCATAATTTCAGGAGGTACATGGTATTAACATGACTTACTACTGGTGATCACTTGGTGAAGGGGTATCCAAAAGATTTCCCCAGAGTAAAATTACTATTTTCCCCATTCAAATAGAAGTGAGTCATCCTTACGTATTCTTTGGTAAGGTGTATAGTCAGAACTTTTGCCCATCTAGAAAAATCAGGTTGTTTGTTTTCTTACTACTTAGTTTTAGGAGTTCTTTATATATTCCGTAGCTAAGAACATTATCAGATATGTGATTTGAAAATATTTTTTCCAAGTCTATGGCTTATCTTTTCATTGTCCTAAAAGTGTCTTTTACAGACCAAGTATTTTAATTTTAACAAATTGGAATTCATCAAAATTTTTTCTTTTATGGGCCATGCTCTTGGTGTCATGCTTTGTCAAATCAGGCAAGTTTTCTCCTAGAGGTTTTCTAGCTTTGGGTTTTACACTTAAGTCTAGAATTCATTTTGAATTAATTTTTGTAAAAGGTATGAGATAAATATCTAGTTCAGTTTTTTTTTTTTTTCAACATTTATTCATTTTTGGGACAGAGAGAGACAGAGCATGAACGGGGGAGGGGCAGAGAGAGAGGGAGACACAGAATCGGAAACAGGCTCCAGGCTCTGAGCCATCAGCCCAGAGCCCGACGCGGGTCTCGAACTCACAGACCGCGAGATCGTGACCTGGCCGAAGCCGGACGCTTAACCGACTGCGCCACCCAGGCGCCCCAAGTTCAGTTTTTTTTACAGATGGACATTCAGTTGTTCCAGCACCATTTGTTGAAGGGGCAATTCTTTCTACATTGAATTGCCTTTGTAACTTTACAAAAAAAGGCGGTGATTGTATTTGAATGAGTCTATTTCTGGACTCTCTCCTGTTGCATTTATCTGTGTTCTAAACTTTCACCAACACCATTTTGTCTTAACTACTGTGGCCTTATAGTAAGTCATGAAATAAGGTAACATGAGACCTCCCAACTTTTTCATTTTACAAAACCATTTTAACTATTCCAGCTCCTTCCCTTCTCCATATAAATTTCAGGATCAGCTTGTTGAGATCAGAAAAGAAGCATAGGAGTGCCTGGGTGGCTCACTTGGTTGGGCATCCAACTCTTGATTTTGGCTTGGGTCATGGAGATCGAGCCCCAAGTGGGGCTCTGTACTGACAGCACAGAGACTGCTTGGGATTCTCTCTCTCTCTCCCTCTCTCTCTGCCCCTCTCCTGTGCTCTCTCTCTCTCTCCCTCTTTTTCTCTGTCTCTCAAAATAAATAAATAGAAAGAAAGAAAGAAAGAAAGAAAGAAAGAAAGAAAGAAAGAAAGAAAACAAATAATTGGGTCTTTTAAATTTTTTTAGTGTTTATTTATTTGAGAGAGAGAGCAAGTGACGGAGTGACAGAGAGAGAGGGAGACACAGAATCCGAAGCAGGCTCCAGGCTCTGAGCTGTCAGCACAGAGCCTGATGCGGGGCTCGAACCCACGAGCAGCAAGATGGTAACCTGAGCCGAAATTGGATGCTTAACCATCTGAGCCACCCAGGTACCCCTGGATGCATCTCTTTTTAATGAGAGTCTACCTGCAAATGTATTATCCCACTTTACTTGTAGTATAAGCTTCTAACAGTATATCGCCAGTGCTTTTCAACCCTGCTGCACCTGAGAAGCACCAGAGGCGATGTGGAAAACAATACCAATGCCCAAGTTTAACCAAAAATAAATTTCATCAGAATCTGGGGTGAGGTTGGAGGTTGGGGGAGTGCAAAGAATCACATTTTTCAAAGCTTCCTAGGAGATTCTTAATAAGCCACCAGATTGGGTCACTAATCCCTAAAGATCATGGGTTATCACTTAGTGCTTACGTGTGATGTACAGCCTGGGAATGAAAAGGCTTATGTCTGTCATTGAAAAGGCAAAGTACCTGAGCAGTGGTTATATCTGGTAGCAGTACCAGTGACTAAGCACCTATTGTCCTCATACATCTATGTCACCTGCCCACCCCCTGAAGGCTTTTGTGATTTCTAGTTTAGACTGTAACCATTGGAAGACATTGAACTATGGTATACGGAATGTGTAAAAACATGTTTAATGGAAATGGGTAAAAGAAATCAATTTCTTATAGGTTTGATATAACATGTCTCAGTCCAATCCATCAGGGAAGCACCAAGCAGAGTAATTTACTTCCTCACCCTGAAACTCTTCAATTTTTATAGATGGTAATGTCAACAATCCGAGAGTCTGAATGTGATTTAAGACCATGAATAATTTTCTAAGAACAAAATATCGGTGAAATCACTGACACTAGATCTGCCATTTCCATAAGCAGCTTGATAGCAGAAGTCCTACAATAACTCCAAAGTTTAGAGGTTTAGCCTTTGTTAGAACACTAGGAAAAACCTATCTTTAAAATACCCAGTTTTTCATAGAAAAAGTACTAGAAACAACATTTATTGCATTTTGACTCTCTTATTTTAAATGTTAGGAAGCTGAGGGCTGCGTGGGTGGCTCAGTCATTTGAGCATTCAACTTCGACTCAGGTCATGATCTCATAGTCCATGAGTTCAAGCCTCACGTGGGCTCTGGGCTGACAGCTCTGAGCCTGGAGCCTGGCTTCGGATTCTGCGTCTCCCTCTCTCTCTCTCTGCCTCTCCCCCACTCGTGCTCTGTCTCTCTTTCTCAAAAATAAACATACATACATACATACATACATACATAAAATGTTAGGAAATCTAGGCTCGGAGATGTGCTTTGTTCAAGGCCACACAACTAGCCAAGACCACACAGCCGAAAGGTTCTGATCTCATAAAGTCTTCATTCTACAATGCTTCCATGCTCTTGTAAAATGTATGCAACATTAGGGATGTGCCCATAAAGGAGGGAGAGTGCCCTTCTTTTTCCCTTTCCTCCTTTCATCACTAGAATGTGGATGTAATGGCAGGGCCTGGAACAGCCATCTCAGACCATGACGTGGTCCTGGGAATGAGGCAGTGCTCAGTATGGTGACAGGCGAGATGGAGCACGAGTGTCTGACACTGTGGGGATTCGTACCAATCCTGGAATAGACCCCGTAGACACTAATCCTGGAGTCAGATATTCACAAAAGAGAATACTAAACTTTTGTGTCTTCTATCATTCACTGTTATACATAATCCTAACCAATCATAGTTAGGATTTTCATAGTCTCCAAACTAAGCTATGTAAATGGATCCTCCTAAAAGTAACTTTACTGCCGCTTGTTAAAGTCAATGGAGCATAGCATTCTATTGTACACATTAACAAGAATTTTGTTACATGGGAATCCTTCTTGCGAGGGAAGATAGGAAACGTTTTGATTCCATATGGCCCAACCAAAACCTGGGAGTGCAATTATTATTTAAGGGAAAATAGGAATTGGGAGCTAGTAGTAGCCTCCAGTATAACTTGTGAGAAAATCTTTTGTTTGTTATATATAAATGAAAAACAACATTCTCAATTGTCTGGAAAGCAAGATTTTTTTTTTTTTTAATGACCATGCTAGGAGTTAATGGTGATGTTCCTTATTTATTTTTATTTATTTGCTTTTTTAGAGAGAGAGAGCACGTGCACATGCTTGTGAACTGGGGAGGAGCAGGGGAGAGAAACAGAGAATATGAATCAGGCTCCATGCCCGGCACAGAGCCCAATGCAGGGCTCGATCTCACAAATGAGAGATTGTCAACTAAGCCTAAATCAAGAGGCGGACACTCAACCAGCTGAGCCACCCAGATGCCCTGGTGATGTTCCTTTTTGGAACAGGATGGGGTTAAGTGTTCAGTGGGATGGATTTTTTTCCCCTGGGCTCCCTGAATTGTAATCAAGACAAAAAATCAGAACAAAAAGAGATGGGTACTTGCATTGTTATTTCTGAGAAATGCTTGTCTTGGAGACAGTCATTGAGAGACAACATTTCATTCCGCTGTATCAGTTTCCCAGGTCTGCTGTAACAAATTCTGGGTAGTCTAAAACAACAAAAGTTTATTCTCTGACAGCTCTGGAGGCCTGAGTCTGAAATCAGTATCACTAGGCCAAAATCAAGATGGCAGCAGGGTCTCACTCCCTCTGGAGGTTCTAGGGGACAATCCATTCCTTGCTTCTTCTGGCTTCTGGTGGTGCTGACGATCTCTTGCCTTGTGGACCACATTCTCTGATCTCTGCCTCTATCTTCGCATTGTCTTCTCTTCCATCCGTGTGACCTTCCTCCACTTCCCTCTTACAAGGACACTTGTGATTGTATTTAGGACCCACTCACATCATCCATGATCACCATCTCATCTCAAGATCCTTCATTTAACCACCTCTGCAGAGACCCCTTTTCCTTATAAAATAACATTTATAGAATCCAGGGATTAGGACCTGATCTCTTTGGATGGCCATTATTCAGTGAACTACATCCACCCAAAAGAAAATGTGAAGATGATTGGAAAAAAAAAGAAAGAAGTCATCACCTTTTGGTGGAATCATCACCTCTTCTTATAAGAAGCCATTTCCTGCCTCTCTTCTCTGTCATCAGGAAGAAAGTTGCATCCTTTCTTGGAAACCGAGGGAGGAAGATGCCAAGAGGATCATTCATTGGTGGATTCACAGGTGCCTACAGAAAGGGGAATTCTGATTCCACTCCCTGGTTACATACATGTCTATGTTAGCCTGTACATCTGCTCACTTGCCCCTGTGATCCAGGCAGAAGGGAATGAATTAAGGAGACAGCGCAGGGTGGAAAATGTGAAAATGTGATTGGCACCTTGTCTACCTAATCTCTTTTTTTTTTACTCTGAGGAAGCACGGATACCATTATACTAAGCAGGTGATTTCCAAATTCCAGTCTTTTACATGTCACCTACGTGTCTTTTGCCACATTGTTACACCAGTAAACACTATTGTTTCCTTTGTAGTTTTCCTTTGAGTTTACTCACTTTTTACATTAAACATTATTAAAAGAAAAACTATACCTCAGTTATAATTGGAAGAATAGTAGTAAATTCCATAAGCAAGCACCACAAAGACAAAGAAGGATGCCTCAAATACTATGGCCTGAAACTGAACTTCAGCCTTTGTTAAAAATGGAAGATTAGCTAAGATGACAGGTGTAAAAGCCATAGTAAGATCACACTGAGACTTTCTCCTTGATGTAATTAGGAGTGAAAGAATGGCAAAGGGAATAACTTTCTCATGGGGTAATCCAAAGTTATTCAATGCTGTGACTGAGAAATAAAGTATGAAACGCCAGAACCTCAAAGGAGAAGAAGGCTATTCCAGAATATAAAGATACCGCCAGTTCATACCTGCCTCCACCATCTTGCTAGCAGCTTTTATAACTACTTAGGAATTTACATTGGAAGAGGAGGTGTTAAAAGATGTCCTAGAATTGTAGAGCATGAAATGCTACAAATGTGTCCATTAGGATTCTTCCCTTGCATGTGAGAGTGAAGAATTTATTGGCTCCTAGAACTGAGAGGTCAGGTTCAAATGCTTCCACCAGAGCTGTATTGGGGGAGCTCAAATAATGTCTTCAGGATGTTTCCTTCTGTCTTCCTCCCTCTTCTCTCTCTCCCCGCTCCTCCTCCTCTCTGTTTCCCCTTATCTGTTGTACCTGTGCTTTCCACAGAGAGTAAGAGAGTGGTCAGCAGCATAGGCCTCTATCTCCCAGCTCAGCAAACCCAGCAGAAAGAGTCAGTGCTAATAGCTGTAGAAGCTAGGTCCCAGAGAGGATCCTGATAGGACCGGATGCTGACTAGATTTCTGTGCCCATCTTTGAATCAATCCCCATAGCCAGCTGGCTGGACACATTCTGGCCAGGCCAGAGTCACACTCCCCTTTCCTGTGATAAAGGAGGGCCAGGAGAAGAGGGGACTGAGAAGGAGGAAAAATGGAGACTATCACCCAAAGGACAAGGGATGTATTTCCTGAAGGAAGAAAAGAGAAAGGATGCTGGGCAGACAAAAATAACAGGTGTTCACAACAAACGCCTTCTCTGTGCCAGTCGTATGCAATTTGAAAAGAACCCAAAAGCTTACTTAACGGTAATGATGTTTAAAAATACAAGGAGTAAATGTATGTTGAATGGCTACTGTCACCAGGAAAGTGGACCCTGTCAATGCCACTTCCTTGCTCGCCAATCCCAACTGCAACAGTGAGTGCCTGCACCTTATTGCCTAGAGCTTTCTCTGAACACGGAAGCCCACTTTACCTGCCCTTCAGGTATTACCCCCCACCCCGCCTCCAGCAGCCCTTAAACATGGTCTGACAGCAGGGTGGTGGATAAATAGCCCAGCTCCCCACCCTTGGGTAGGATAACTCTGTGGTGTTCTGTTTCCCAGAGTTCTGTGGAGGGACTGAGCTCCAGTTATGCACTAGATAGAACACTTTACAGCTTCCTTCCCTTCTCTGTCTCACTTATGTCCCCCTTATTGGTGTTTACTGGGATGACCTCCTAAATAAATGACTTGTACTTGAATTCTTGTCCCAGGGTCAGCTTCTGGGAAACCCAAACTATGGCAGCCAGGCAGGCACTTTGGTAAGCTATTTATTCATATGAACTCTGATCATACTCACAACAATCACATAAAGTAGACACTACTGTTATGCTCTGCTGTCTTACACATGAAGAAATAGAGTCTTTGGTCAAGGTCACACAGCTAGGAAACAGCAAAGCCAGGATTCACAAGCAAGTGGATTCCAACACACACTTAATGGTTATTCTATGTTACCTGCCACTTTACAATATCTCTATAAATGCCCAGCTTCCAGGATCACTGTAAATGAACTAGAGAGAATATGGTTGTGTGTTGTAGAATCCGAAAGGAAAATGTGAGCTGAAGAGTCGTGGGTCTTGCTCATAGTAGGTGCTCATTAATGAGTTGGAATAACTCATTAATAAATTAAGGACTGAAATAACAGGTGACAGTTTTTAGTTTACAGGAAGTTATTAGTGTTGTTCTTTTCTTCACCCTTGAAAAAGAGAAGCTGCCCCTTCTCAGAAATAATTCTCTAATATAGTTTCCTGGGGCACCAGGGGGCTGAGCCGGTTAAGCATCCAACTCTTGATTTCAACTCGGGTCATGATCTCATGGTTTGTGAGATCGAGCCCCATGTGGGACTCTGTGCTGACAGCGCAGGAGCCTGCTTGGGATTCTCTCTCTCTGTCCTTCCCCTGCTTGTGTGCTCTCTCTCTCTCAAAATAAATAAATAAACATAAAATAAAATAAAATAAAATAAAACAAAACAAAATAAATAAAATGTTCCTCAACTCCATGTCAATGACAGTCTTTCTGGATTACGGCAAAGTAATCATCTTCGGGGTAGGAGAAAAACTGGGCTCAACTGAGCTCTATTTCATTTTGGAAGAATAATATATGTTAGCCTTTTAGAAAAAGATATGACTTTAAAATATACATACACTTATCTTAGACAGCTTAGATACAGGTTTGCCTAAGAGAAAGGACTGAAGCAAAGTCTCATTTACCCTTCCCATTTTATACATCCATGATTGCACATGAAAAAGATTTTTCCATTATTTTAGGTAACACATGCATAGAAGTGCAAACGGGCATAATGAAACGTCACTGAAATAATTGTCTAGCTGCCTATTTCTTGATTTAGTGGAATGAGCATTAAATCAAGAGTCAGAAAGCTGAGTTGCATAGGCTAATTATTTATCTTCTCTGTGCTCCAGTAGGTTTTTCTACAAGATGAATATTTTGGTTTAGGAATCACTGGCATCCTTCTAGCCCCCAAATTTTCTGAGGTCCAAGAAGAAATATTTGTTCCCTGTGAGGCTCATTTAAAAAGGAAATTAAGAAGGCTCAGAGAATCACTCAGTCTCTTATTTGTCTGTTTATCATATATAAACATCCACTCCACATGTTATAAATGACACAGAGGAAGTCTTTCTGTGCCCGGAGCACAACCAAAATTTCTAGACTGTGTCCTCACTGTGGGAAATGCCTCCTGAATGGCTGCCCTCAGACCTCTGGTGACATCCAAGATCATTAAAAAGAGAACCAAGGGGCCCCTGGGTGGCTCTGTTGGTTAAGCGTCCAAATCTTGATTTTGGCTCAGGTCATGATCTCACAGTTTTGTAAGTATGAGCCCCCGCGTCAGGCTCCCCTCTCACAGTGCTGGCCTGTTTGGGATTCTCTCTCTCCCTCTCTCTCTGCCCCTCCCCCACTCATGCTGTCTCTGCCTCTCTCAAAATAAATAAATAACTTAAAAAAAAAAGACGGAGAGAGGGAGAACCAAGAGGGGCACCTGGGTGGTTCAGTCAGTTAAGTGCCAGAGTTTGGCTCAGGTCATGATCTCGTGGTTCGTGGGTTCGAGCCCCACATTGGGCTCTGCACTGACAGTACGGAGCCTGCTTGGGATTCTCTCTCTCTCTCTCTCTCTCTCTCTTTCTCTGCCCTTTCTCCACTTGCATTCTCTATTTCTCTCTTTCACTCTCTCTCCCTCTCTCAAAAAGAAAAAAAAAAAAAAAAGACAGCTAAGAAGTTCATCTGGCACCAGTCAAACCAATATGTCAAAATTAAGCACAGCTGGCAGAGACCCAGAGGCACTGACGATAGGGTGGGCAGAAGATTCAAGGGCCAGATCTCGATGCCCAACACCGGTTACTGGAGCAATAGGAAAACAAAGCACATGCTGCCCAGTGGCTTCCGGAAGTTCCTAGTCCACAAGGTCAAGGAGCTTCAAGTGCCGTGTGTGCAAAAAATCTTACTGGGCAGAGATTGCTCCCAACGTCTCCTCCAAGCACCGCAAAGCCACTGCAGAAAGAGCAGTGCCACTGGCCGTCAGAGGCACCAATCCTGAAGCCAGGCTGCGCAGCGAAGAAAATGAATAGACAGTTGATGTGCATGTCATATTTGTGTTAATAGAGCCATAAAACTAAAAAGAAAAGAAAGCATTGTCTGTATTTGACCACTTTTGATTTATAAAAGGGCAATTTTGGGTCATTCAGCCTAATAATTTAAAGTGTTTGGGGAGTATATTGCAGGCAGATACCCTAAAAGACAAAGTATGACGGGAGAGGAGGTTGAATCCCTAAGGAAAACTAGATAGGGCACAAATAAAGTATGGTTTTCATCGGTGGCTTAACAAAACCTAGTTGTTGTTTTAATTGATTCGTGTGTGGTAGTTTGTGAATCACAGACGCACTTCTAAGAGCTTCACTGCAACTTTCCAAAATCCATTAATTGTTAAAACTCCGAACCCTGCTTTTTAAGTGAAACAAATATGACCAGGATAGACTGACAACTTGGTTATGTCCTTTGCTTTGCTTTGTTTTTAACGGTGAAGCCACTTGTAAACAGGGAATATGTTAGGCGGATTATCAAGCCTTTCGGCCAAGCATTGCCCCAATGTATTGTGGCAACTGATTGGCAGTGGAGAAGAGATAAAATGCTCTTCTTAAGCTATGGCAACAGGTTACCTAGTAACCACAGAATGATTAAATTCCATTCACAGAGACTTGTTCTCTTAATTGGAGGAAAAGATATAAAGAACACAGCTGGAGAGAAACGAGAGCAATGGAAGACTGTGACAGGTATTAAGGGGCCTAATATCTGCAATTCTAGCAGCCTTCACTTAAGAGCCACACTATATGATTGACTCTTTTGTTAGTAATAACAAGCAGCTAAGCTGCCTGTAGAGCCATAATTTCGTGTTCTTCTCCACTATAGGAAAAATGAAGAAGTATACAATGGAGCAAATTAAATGCAGCACAAACTCCAGAGGGTGCTATAGTTCTTAGAGTGACCACTTACCGTGTGCAAGATTACGCCTGTGCTGAGATATCAAAGTTCAATTCCTTACTAGAACTCAGAATGGTCATTTGGGGTCAGTATATCCTGCTGTCACTCTCTTCTGTCTGTTGGGCACATATTGCTTTATAGAGAATTATGGTCATGCCATTCTCTCCTGCTTTAAACAAAATTAAGAAAAATCAAGCTCTAGATTGACAATGATGAGGATTTTTTTTAATCCATTAATTTTTTTCCTGTGCTCAAAACAGAATTCACCATGTATGTCACTAACTATAGTTGGAAAAGTTCTACCTAAGGGTCACTTTTAAAAATGTTTTTCAGTTACATCTTATACTCCTTGAGTAAGATTTGTAGGTTAATATTGCCTCAGTTTGGCTGCTCTGCTCACAGGTATGCAGCTTAAAACTTTTTGGGGGCACCTGGGTAGCTCAGTTGGTTAAGCATCCAAATCCTGATTTCAGCTCAGGTCATGATCTCATGGTTTGTGAGATCGAGCCCCATGTGGGGCTCTGTGCTGACAGCATGGAGCCTGCTTGGGATTCCCTCTCTCTCTCTCTCTCTCTCTCTCTCTCTGCCACCCACCCCGCTCGTGTGTGCGCATGCACACTGTCTCTCTCTCTCTCTCTCAAATAAATAAACATTAAAGAAAAAAAAAAAAAACTTTCTAAAAAAGAAAAACTTTCTTAAAGCCCCCTCTAGTGACAAACAACAAATTAATCCATTACTGTGTAACATGCTAACCCCTCCAAGGTCCAAGTTCTGTTTTCTCTTTTAGTATTAGATGAATCAGGAGCTGCAGTATTTTGATTGGAGAATGACTAAGAGCCAGTCAATGGCTCACATTCTTAAGTGCTCTTCAGTCACCAAAACCTAAGAGATTTTGTTTTGAAACTGGTCAACACAAAATGCACACACATCATGTAATTGTATTTCTTTTACTCCGCCCTGTTATATATTTCTTTAAAATTTTTTTCCTGTTTGTTTTTGTCCTTCAGGGACTTTCAGGATTAAAATACGTTCATGATAACACAATGAATGGAAAAAAGATTATCTTGGCCTTTTACGTCTTGTTGCTTTTATTGGATAATTTTCACCATGATGTTAAGCAGGTCCAAACAGACAAACATGAGTTCTAGGAATCCTCTGAATTATGAAACTAAGGGTTATCTATAAATATATAGACTAAATGTAGAAATAATGATTTTTAAAATATAAAATAAAATGCAGTAAATAAACTATTATATGTATTAGACTATATATTATGGTATGTGTGATACATAGTTTATTTTATTTGTATCTCCAGTTCCAAAGGGCTTAGAGCTCCTCCAATAAAACAGAAGTTTAATTGAGTCATTAAAACAAGAGTGGAATAAAAAAGCCACCTGCCTAATAAAGGGAATTAGAGGTAAATAGAAAAGTAGGCTATGAATAATTATTGCAACTGAACATACATTTTATTTATGCTTTCTGTCAGCTAAGACAAAAAGGGAAACCCAATAGTAAAAGTAAGCATGCCAATTCATTAGGGCCAAAAAATATTTTCCTTCTAAAATGTAACATATAAATTTCTAGATATCAATAAAAAGTATACCATTGGAATAATTTCTTAATATGAAATTCATACTTAAGTATTCAATAAAAGGTCTTTAGGAATGGCCCCTCTCCAAGTCCATTGCACCTGGTGGTGATTCTTCCCAGTGGAGGGGTATTTCTGGGAACTAACTCTACCATAAGCCCATACTAGCTGTATGCATCCTGCCTATGATCATGGATTGCCTCCTGGGAATAGCAACCAGAAAGGACCCTGTCTTTCTAGTTTATACACACAGAGTGAAAGCCAAGGACATATTAAATTGAACTTAGGATAACATGTTTGCTGCTAAAACTGGAGAGAGAAAGTAAATTTTTGAAAGAATTGGAACAAAATACTTAAATAATGAGGATGGCTTCAATTGAAGTTGGGTACCAAGCAATGCTGTCTCTAGAACCCTCTCCTGATCTTGGAGATATTTAAAAGCAATATCCACTTTTCATATCCTAAAATGTACTTTCATAAGAGGAGTTGGCATCACCTTCGTGTGAATCATCTCACTGTGTTATCTTCCCAGGGGTGTTTGTCCTTTAAGCTTTAGCTCTAGTTCAGTTTAACAAATTCTTACCAGAGACCTACTATATGCAAGGTATTTTCCAGATGCCAGTAGTGGAATAAAAGGCTTCATGTTCTTAGACAGGGATTTCAAGTATCAGTGAGTAGGTAGGCAAGAGAGTTTTTGTTCTCTGGGTAACACGTGACTCTCTACCCATGTTAGACCTTTGTTGTTGGGGCCACAGAGCCATCACACATCCTTCCACATTCCTCAGATTTTTAATCTAATGTTCTCCTTTCCCTGGTCTTAGTGAACCAGGAGTTCAGATGTTACTGTAACTGAATTTCTGGCTTATTCCCCTTTCCTTGTCATAGGATTCCTGACTTACTCCCTTACATCTGAATATTTCTGATACCCCAGCTTTTCTGAGATAGGGTCTTACAAAGAGAGAAAACTATTATTTGTTGAAAGCCTCGTTTTATTTTCCAGGCAGTGGACTTATTAATCCTTGCAACTACAACATTAATAGCATCTTTTACATTTTAGAAAAGAAGGACCTGTGCCTCAGAGACGTTTCCAAAGATCAAGTTGGCAAGTGGCAGAAAAGTTCCACGTATCTGCCTCCAAAGCCAGTACTTTTTCCATTACGGCAATGGTTCTCAAAGGGGTTGCAATTTTGCCACCTACCCCTGGGAAATTTGGCAGTATCTGGAGACAGGCTTGTTACAGCCAGAGGTGGAGTGGGTGGGTTACTAGTGTCATCTAGTGGGTAGAGACCATGGATGCTGCTAACACCCTACTAGGTACAGGGCACCTCCCACAACAAAGAATTATGCACCCAGCCCAAAACGTCAGTGGTGCCACTAAGGAGAAGCACCAGGTTACAGAATGTTCCCTGCCCTATTATGATTTTATTTGCAAGGATCCAAAGCTAGGTAACTGCTTCAACATTAAACAAATTGTAGAAAGCCACAGATCAATCAAGGCCTTGTTCATACTGCAACTCTCTTCCAGCCTAAAGAAAAACATATTGGAGCCTTAAGATGAAAAAGGCTGGGGGTGGGGAGGGAAGAGGGGTAGTGCTCAGTAAGCAGAAAGGAAATGCAAACTGATTCTTGAGGTTAAAAATCAAGAGGTATATATAGATATCTTTCACCCCCAGGATTTTCACTAATCCCAATGTTCGCTCACTGCTCTGAAATTTAACTATTGGGAACTGGCTAAATGTTACCCTGACCTCAACCAACATTGCTTTTGATTTTTTTCCGGGACCCAGGGGACGTGGATACCAGATGAAGCCACCTTGTCTCTCGCTCTTCCGCAGGGACAAGACCTGCCAGGTGCTGGTGACTTACCTCCCGACAGGAGGGGGCTCTGTGGACGACTGGCAGGATCCCAGGGCCACAGACCGGTGTTTGGGACACTTTCCCCGCCCAGTAAAGGCCGCCTCCCCTTGTTCCCCACTCCACAATCCTCAACTGCTCTCCCCCTCCCTCCGCGTACCCCCGGGAGCCCGGCTGCGGGAGAGCACGTCCCTGCGCGGTGACGTCACAATCCCGGCGCCGCGGCCCCGGCCCTTAGCAACGGGCCTAGCGACGGTCTCCAGCGGCTGCCGCCCAGCGCCGGCTCCTGCGCGCCAGTCCCCTGCTGCAGGGGCTGACCCTGCCCGGGGAAGGACCTAAGGGGGTCCGGCGTGTCCTCACGGCGGCTGCAAGAGGATCTAAGCATGAATGGCAGCCGGAGAGGTAAAGGGAACTCTCAAGGGCGATCGCCGCCTCGCGCCGCCGCGTAACCGGGCCTGGGGTCCGGGATCCGTGGCGCGTGGGCGCGGGTCGGGACTGCGCCCTGGGGGCTTCAGGTCCCCTGTTGACTCGCCACTGTTGGCCCCAGTGTTAACCCGCGCACAGGAGGACGAGGTCCTGCCTGCTCAGAATTTGTGGCCCTGACTGCTGGAGGCCCGGTCTCTTGAACTCGGCGCATGCAGCCTTTCTTACCTCAGTGGCTCCGAGGCAGAGGAACTAAATTTAGGTCCCCCAGATCAAGCTCCCTTGCTCTCCGCAAGGACGACCCTCAATTTCCTCATCTCTCGAATGTGACAGTAAAATGTCCATGTCATAGAGTTCTTGAAGTTTAAATGCGGATAATATATAACTCCTGGCACATTTTTTTTTAAACATTTTTTTTTCAGCGTTTATTTATTTTTGGGACAGAGAGAGACAGAGCATGAACGGGGGAGGGGCAGAGAGAGAGGGAGACACAGAATCGGAAACAGGCTCCAGGCTCTGAGCCATCAGCCCAGAGCCCGACGCGGGGCTCGAACTCCCGGACCGCGAGATCGTGACCTGGCTGAAGTCGGACGCTTAACCGACTGCGCCACCCAGGCGCCCCAACTCCTGGCACATTTTAAGTAATCGGTTAAATACGAAATCTTCCCTTCTGTAACCACCGTCCTCCCCACAAAACAAATAACCCAGGGATTCTTTAACTTTAATGTGAATAGGAATCCCCTGGGAATCGTGTTAAAATGCAGATTATGGGGGCGCCTGGGTGGCTTAGTTGGTTAAGTTGGTCTCTTGATCTCCGCTCAGGTCATGATCTCACGGTTTGTGGGATGGAGCCCTGCATCGGGCGGTGCACTGTCAGTGCGAAGCCTGCTTGCTTGCGATTCTCTCTCCCTCTCTCTCTCCCTCCACCGCTCACGCCCTCTTTCTCTCTCTCTCACACACACACACACATAAAATAAATAAACTTAAAAAAACAGATTATGATTCAGTAGGTCTGCTGGGGGCTGAGACTTTGCATTTCTTGTATGTTTCCAAATGATGCAGTGTTGTTGGCTTCAGTGTTATCGGCAAAGGACTAATCCATAATCACTATATTCACCTACTCTTTATTGAATACTGTCTGGGTCAAGTGGACCCAGTATCTTTATTTATTTGTATATATTGTATTTATACTTTATTTATTTATAAATATATAAATTTTTATATTTATATAAAATATTTATATTTATTTGTATATCTTTAAAGTATCTTTATTTATTTGTATATATTTTTAAGTCCTCTCTCCTCCCAATGTGGAGCTCAAACTTACCACCCCAAGATCAAGAATCACATGCTCTACCCACTGAGTCAGCCAAGCACCCCCTAAAAGTATCTTTAAACCAAGCTGCTAGATGGTTCCTTGCAGTGTCTCACTTTTGAATATGAGTGTGCTTTTATTACATAATCATTGGTCAAAATAAGTCCTGTTGTGAACATACGAGATTACTATCCATTGATAGCAAACTGTATATTCTGACACTGTCAACGTAAGTTCCAGAAAAAGCAAACCAACATGCTTTTATGTTTTTTTTTTTTTAACGTTTATTTATTTTTGAGACAGAGAGAGACAGAGCATGAACGGGGGAGGGGCAGAGAGAGAGAGACACAGAATCTGAAACAGACTCCAGGCTCTGAGCTGTCAGCACAGAGCCCAACGCGGGGCTCGAACTCACGGACCGCGAGATCATGACCTGAGCCGAAGTCGGCCGCTTAACCGACTGAGCCACCCAGGCGCCCCTGCTTTTATGTTTTTTAGAAACTTTACAACATAAGCTATCCTTGCTGTGTAACAGAAACAACTCCCAAGTTATCTCATTATGTAATCCACAAAAACATCTTGATAGGTATTATCCTCATTTCACAGTAAATAAGAGGGTCATATATAACTTGCCAAGGTCATAGTAAGTGGCAGAACAGGCTTTGAGTCCAGGTGAGGAATGTGAAACCTTAGAGCCATTATTTTTACATACGATCCCATGGCAGAGGTGGGAGCATGGGAAAGGATATATGTAAAATTTAAAGTACAGAGGCATACCTCGGACATACTGCAGGGTCCGTTCCACCACAATAAAGCAAATATCTCAGTAAACTGAGTCAAATAAAATTTTTGGTTTCCCAGTGTATATAAAAGTTGTGTTTACCCTACACTGTAGTCTATTAAGTATGCAGTAACATTATGTCTAAAAAATAATGTACATACCCTCATTTAAAAATACTTTGGGGCGCCTGGGTGGCTCAGTCGGTTAAGCGTCCAACTTCGGCTCAGGTCATGATCTCGCGGTCCGTGAGTTCGAGCCCCGCGTTGGGCTCTGTGCTGACAGCTCAGAGCCTGGAGCCTGCTTCAGATTCTGTGTCTCCCTCTCTCTCTGCCCCTCCCCCACTTGCGCTCTGTCTCTCTCTGTCTCAAAAGTAAATTAAAAAATATATATACTTTATTGCTAACCAATGCTAACCATCATCTGAGCGTTCAGCAAGTGGTATTCTTTTTGCTGGTGGACGATCTTGCGTTGATGTTGATGGCTGCCGGCCGATCAGGGTGGTAGTTGCTGATAGTTGGGGTGACTGTGGCATGCCTTAAAATAAGACAACATTAAACATTGAACCTTGCCCTATCAGCTGACTCTTCCTTTCACGAACGATTTCTCTGTTCACGAACGATGCCTTTTGATAGCATTTTACCCACAGTAGAACTTCTTTCAAAACTGGAGTCAATCCTCCCAAACCTCGCCTCTGGTTATCAGCCAAGTTTATGTAATAGTCTAAATCCTGGGTTGTCATTTCAACAATCTTCACAGCATCTTTGCCAGGAATAGATTCCATCTCAAGAAACCACTTTGCTCATCTTTAAGAAGCAACTCCTCTGGGCACCTGGGTGACTTAGTCGTTTAAGCGGTCGACTTTAGCTCAGGTCATGATCTCACAGTCTGTGGGTTCAAGCCCCACGTCGGGCTCTGTGCTGACAGCTCAGAGCCTGGAGCCTGCTTTGGATTCTCTCTCTCTCTCTCTCTCTCTCTCTCTCTCTCTCTCTTGTTCTCTCTGTCTCTGTGCCTCTCCCCCACTTGCCTCTGTCTCTCTCTCTCTCTCTCAAAAATAAACAAACATTAAAAAAATTTAAAAAAAAAAGCAACTCCTCATCCGTTCAAGTTTTATTGTGAGATTGCATCAATTCAGTCCCGTCTTCAGGCTCCACTTCTAATTCTAGGTTTCTTATTTCTATCACATCTGCAGGTACTTCCTCCACCGAAGTCCTAAACCCCTCAAAATCATCCGTGAGGGTTGGAATCAGCTTCTTCCAAACTTATTAATGTTGATATTTTGACTTCTTCCTATGAATCACAAACATTCTCAATGGTATCTAGAATGGTGAATACTTTCCAGAAGATTTTCAATTTATGTTGCCCAGAACCATCAGAGGAATGACAGCTAAAGCTTTATGAAATGTATTTCTTAGATAATAAGACTCGAAGGTTGAAATTACTCCTTGATCCCTGGGCTGCAGAATGGATAATGTGTTAGCAGGCATGAAAGCAACATTAATCTAATTGTACATCTCCATTAGAGCTCTTGGATGAACAGGTGCATTGTCAGTTAGCAGTAATATTTTGAAAGGAATCTTTTTCTGAGCAGTAGACCTCAAAACAGTGGGCTTAAAATATCCATCGAGCCCACCCAGAACACCAAGGTAGGTAGGTAGGTAGGTAGATAGATAGATAGATAGATAGATAGATAGATATTCAGCAAACCATGTTGTAAACAGAAGTGCTGTCACCTAGGCTTTGCTGTTCCATTTATAGAGCACAGTAGATTTAGCATAACTCTTAAGGGCCCTAGGCTTTTTGAAATGGTAAATGAGCATTGGCTCCAATTTAAAGTCACCAGCTGCTTTAGCCTCTAACAAGAGTCATCCTGTCCTTTGAAGCATTGAAGCCAGGAACTTCTCTCTAGCTATGAAAGTCCTTGATGTCATCTTCTTCTAATGTAAAGCTGTTTCATCTACGTTGAAAATCTGTTTAATGTAGCCATCCTTATTAATTATCTTAGCTAGATCTTCTAGGTAACTTGCTGCTTCACTTTATACTTTTATGCTATGGAGATGGCTTCTTTTCCTTAAACCTCCTGAACCAACCTATGCTAGCCTCAAGCTTCTTTTCTGCAGCTTCTTTACCTCTCTTAGTCCATAGAAATGAAGAGGGTTGGGACCTTGCTCTGGATTAGGCTTTGGCTTAAGGGACTGTTGTAGCTGGTTTGATCTTCTCTCAAGACCACTAATACTTTCTATGTGTCAGCAGTAAGGCTGTTTCACTTTCTTATCATGTATGTGTTCCTTGGAGCAGCACTTTTAATTTCTTTCAAGAACGTTTCCTTTGCATTTTTATAACTTAGCTAAGTGTTTGATACAAGGGGCCTAGATTTGGCCTGTCGAGGTTTTCAACATGCCTTCCTCACTGAGCTTTGTCATTTCTAACTTGATTTAAAGTGAGAGATACGTAACTGTCCTTTCACTTGAGCACTTAGAGGATATTGTAGGGTTATTAATTGGCCTAATTTCAATATCATTGTTTCTCAGGGAATAGAGAGGCCCGAGAGAGAGAGAGAGAGAGAGAGAGAGAGATGGAGGAATGGCTGGTCAGTGGAACAGTCAGAACACATAACATTTATCAAGTTCCCCTGGATTGAGATCCACAAACTCTGAATCTGTTACACATAGTTGCTGTGTAATCTTGGGCAAATTACATGCTTTACTTCATTGTGCTTCATCTATAAAGTGGGACAATGATAATACCTGTCTCATTGGATTGTTGTAAGGATCAAGTGCATTTGTAGCTACCAAGTGTTTAGAACAGTATCTGGCAAGGTTAGTATTCAATAAATTAACTTTTGACTACAAGTGAAGAAACCCAATTCAAACTGGCTTAGAGAATTTTTAGCTCCTATAAAGAAAAGTCTGATAAGGGTAGAGCTTCAGTTAGATCCAGAGACTCAAGCAATATCACCAGGAATCTCTCTGTCTTCCACTTTTCTCCAGGCAGGTTTCATTCTCAGATTGGTCTCCCTTGTATGGTACAAGATGGCCACCAGAAGTTCCAGGCTGATTTCTGTCTTGCACTGGGCTCTAGCCCAGTGGAAAGAATGTCTCTTTCCTAATGGTTCCAGTAAAAGTCCCAGGATTGTGTGTCATTGGCTGGACCTGGGTCACATAGTCATTCCTGATTCACTCAGCATAGCTGGTCAGATTTGGATTATATGCCCACCTCTGAGCAGTAGAATAAGCTGTGCTTGAACCACTTGGACCAAAAGTCAAGGGCTAGTGGTTCCCCAAGGGCAAGTTGAGGTCCTGTCTCCACATACAGGGGCATTGGGTTCCGGGCAGGCAGAAAGTGAAACACTTATTTTTCCTCCATAGACACAAGGTCTGCTTGAGAGTTTTTGTTGGTTAATTTGCTTTTTTGTGTGTTTAGGTTTCAGATCCCCTTCTTTCCTGGTAGAAACAAACTATGCTAATTTCATGACTGTCATTACCAATTCAATTGGTGTAATCTTGATCTCTCTTGTCCTAAATAATAAGTTAATTTTTTTCCTTCCTGCTCTCTGGCCTGTGATACAGAAGGATCTTCTCAGACATTCTGATCTCAACTTGTTTTTCTATTTTAGTCTCTTTTAGCAGACTTTGTTCTCTGGTCCTGGATTTTAGTTCTACCTAGACACCTCTTTTTCTATTTTCAGTCATCTATATTTCTTCCAGACTTTGTGCCCCCTCCACGCCTTTATAGCTTATAGCAGCCCACCTGATGGCAGACTGACCATTTTATACACTTAAAACATGTCTTAGTGATACAGTATTCATATTTTGCATGTTAAATTCCATTAAACTCTGTAACTCAGCCTTCTTATCTTGAAGGTTACCCCTCAATACACAATCTACTTTTGGAGGAAATAAATTAATTTTGTGAGGAGGTTTATGTCTAATTTTCCATCCATCTGGTCTGAAAGATGAGACACTGACTTTAGGGGAGATAGGATCCAGACAAGAGTGTAAGTAAGTTGGACTAGATGAACTTTAAGACATCTTTTAATAATTAAGTTCTGATTCTGACATTTTTATATATCTTCTACATAGTGACATTATATTATATAATTTCTAATTTATTAAACTACTTTGTAAGGGGATTACTTTTTATTTTAATTTTTTTCACATTTATTTATTTTTGAGAGATAGAATGTGAGTGGGAGAGGGGCAGAGAGGGAGGGAGACACAGAATCCAAAGCAGGCTCCAGGCTCCCAGCTGTCAGCACAGAGCCCGACACAGGGCTCAAACCCACGAACCGTGAGATCATGACCTGAGCTGAAATTGGACGCTCAACTGACTGAACCACCCAGGTGCCCCGGGGATTACTTTCTTAAAATTATTTTTAAGGACAGACTGGCCTATGATTAACTAAATAATTAATACATATGTATTAACTCAAAATCTCACTTCAACTGTATCTGAAAATCATTAAAAAATCTGGTAGGTCAGTGGTATACAGAATAAAATTAATATGTATCAGATAACATAATTGATATAGTTATCATTTTATCCAGTGAAACTGAAGTCTCAAGGTACACCTGTTCTGGAAACAACTTACTTTGTTAAAAGAGAAGGCCTTTTATCTATGGCAGAAGAATTTTTGTCTGTCTGATGTATCATTGCTGGTTAGTAATATGACTGAATAAAATTTAACAATTCTGAGGGGCGCCTGGGTGGCTCAGTCAGGTAAGGGTCCGACTCTTGATCTCAGCTCAGCTGTTGATCTCGGTTGTGAGTTCAGCCCCCACGTTGGGTTTCGTGCTGGGCATGAAGCCTACTTAAAAATAAATAAACAAAATAAAACAATTCTGATATTTAAAATCAAAGGTAGATTTATTATTTTTAAATGCTCAGTATTTTTGTTTTCGTGAAAGATGTGTTTTACTTATCCTAATTTATATTTTTTTGTTAAAAGTCAGAGCAACCTCTGTCCTTCCCAGATATGGTTCACCATGCCTATTTAAAGGACACTTGAGCACCAAAAGTAATGGTAAGTGAGGTGTTTAAATGGTAAAAGATTATTTGTTAAAAGGTTGACTGTTTGTTTCCTTTATTTGTAAATTGTATGACATGATGAAAAATTACTTCATGTAATCAATATTGAACCTCGTATTGTTAATTATAATTAAATAGTATAGGAATTCTTGAGAAAATTTAGGAGGCCATCATTTCACACTACTATTGTGCCCAGGACGTGGACCTGGTCGCCTCCCACTCCCTGCTGTATCTCCGGCCCAGCTCTACTCTTTGCTGGCAGACCACCACCCTGGCATACAGCTTACCTTCCTTGTTAAAATGGTGGTCAGGAGGTTATTAAAGACACTGGTACTGAAAGGGAAGAGCACTTGAAAAATGCAATTTGTATCCGGAGTAAACACCGATGGGCCTCTTTTCCAACCGGAGTTCTCGATCCTATGAAAAGGAAATCTGAATTTTCTGTGTTTTCACACTTTAAAGCCTTTAAATTTTTAACATGAACTTAAAATATATTTTTATAATTATAGCTTCAAAATTTAAACTGCACTTTTAGGCAAAATAATTGAAAATCTTTTTTTCCTTACTTACATGAAAAGTCTTTGATTCTGGTTCCTCTAAAAGTGAAAGACGGGGGCGCCTGGGTGGCGCAGTCGGTTAAGCGTCCGACTTCAGCCAGGTCATGATCTCGCGGTCCGTGAGTTCGAGCCCCGCGTCGGGCTCTGGGCTGATGGCTCAGAGCCTGGAGCCTGTTTCCGATTCTGTGTCTCCCTCTCTCTCTGCCCCTCCCCCGTTCATGCTCTGTCTCTCTCTGTCCCCAAAATAAATAAACGTTGAAAAAAAAAATTTTTAAAGTGAAAGACGGATCGCATTTTCAATTAACTTACTTATTTCTGGTAATAAAGTATATATACACATAAAGCAGAGTCATAAACATTGAAAAATTATTTTTAACTAAAAATTTTAAACTAGATGTAAAGTATACATACATTAGAAAAACAGGATGAAGAACAACAATATGTAGTTTGCTAACATTTTTTTTTAAGAATATATGTGTGGAGCTGCTGTAGGTATAGTGGTTCTAGGTATGAAGCTGATTTGGTTCACATCTAAACTGCGTCCTTTATCAGCTGTGCGACCTTGAAGACCTTATTCACATCTCTCTTGGTCTCCACTTCTTTTAAATGGTAATAATGACTAAATGGCTTTTACATGTGAAGAGTCTAGAACAGTGCATGCACGGTACCTATTCAATAAATTTTACTTGTAGTACAAGTATCAAGCTTATCGTTACTGTATATGTTTGTATTATGCATAGAATTTCCCTAGAAGGATGCATAAAATTGGTAGTAGAGTATACTTCTGGGAGGGGAGGCTAGGGGTCGTGACAGGATATTCACTTACTTTTCAATCTTTATATGCCATTTTAGCTGTTGGTTTTGTTTAACTATATGTATGTATTCTCAAAAATGGTTTTTAATGTTTAAAAAGTTATGCCTAGATTTATTTACATTTTATACACTCATATATAAGTGCTTAATTATTTCTAAGGTATCTTTTAAACAGTTTAGATGAGATTGAGAAGCTTATGGAATTTCTATGTGATCGTATTTGTCTTAATATATTCCTAATACTTCAAAAAAAGAGAGCAGTAAACTGATCGTGTTTTCAGGTGTAAAATTAGAAGTCGCCCCTCAGAAAAGAATCTTTGCAGAGAATTTTAGAGTTTTGGATTTGTTTGACTTACTCAACTATTAACAATGCTAACATTATTTTATAATCAGGCAAGCAAGCTAAACGCTTTTAGTTATGAGATTAATGTCTGTCAATAAGAAATAGTTTTGTAAATGTAATGATAATAGATTATATCCCAGAATCTCTTCCCAAACTCTCAGTCTTAGAAAGGCTTGAACCCAAGTAGTCAAGAGCTTGTCCGTTACCAGTGCAAGATGAAGGCTAGGACATACCCAGCATCACAGATACGTCAGTATGTTAATTTTCAGGACATTTTATAAAAATGAACTTAATAATCAATATCTTGTTTTTCTCATGACTTGATATTAATTCTAAATATATAATGATTAAATATGTTTTAATTTTTAGCTTTTTGCACTGACTCCTCCTCTCTCAGACTAAGTACTCTCCACCTGGTCAAGAATCACATGGCTGTTCACTATAATAAAATCCTTTCAGCCAAAGGTAAAAATGTGCAAATGTGAACTTTCTATATCCAATTTAAATCCTCAGCTTCACTTCTAGTTAGGGTAAATCTGTGGCAGAAATGAATATATTATATATAAATGTATTTATGTTTCATGTAGCAAGATATCACCTGTTAACTATAACTTCTATACATAGAAAATTCAGAATGCCATTTTTGTTAACTCTATGTGATATCTATATAATAACTACTTATTTCATTTTACCTGTGTTATCCCTAATACATTTTTGTGGTTAGATATTGATGTTAATATAATGAAAGTTTATAATCTGCTTTTGTTTTCACATCTACAGAAATTGTACAAAGAAGATACCAGCTGCTCTTTTTTTTCTTTTTGGTTGCTTTGTTGAGATAATAACTTATATATAATAAAATGACTAATTTTAAGTGTACAGTTAAGTATCTGTGTTTTGGAACATATATCCATTTGTATGATCACCACAACAATCATTCTATAACAGGGACTAGCCAACTACAGCTTGTTGGTCAGACCCTCCCACCACCTATTTTTACAGGTCTTGAACTAGAAATAATATTTATATTTATATTTTTAAGTGGTCAGAAAAAAATCAAAAGAGCAATATTTTGTAACATGTGAAAGTCACATAAAATTCAACTTTCAGGGGCGCCTGGGTGGCTCAGTCGGTTGAGCATCCGACTTCGGCTCAGGTCATGATCTCACAGTCTGTGAGTTCGAGTCCCGCATCGGGCTCTGTGCTGACAGCTCGGAGCCTGGAGCCTGCTTCTGATCCTGTGTCTCCCTCTCTCTCTGCCCCTCCCCCACTCATGCTCTGTCTCTCTCACTCTCAAAAATGAATAAATGTTAAAAAAAAATTTAAAAAAAAATTCAACTTTCATTGTCCAGATATAAAGGCAATCGTGTTCATTCTTGGACATATCGTCTATGGTGGTTTTTGCACTAAAAGGCAGAGTCGACTAGTTGTGACAGAGACCATATCACTCTGCAAAGCCTGAAAAGTTTACCATCTGTCCCTTTACAGAAAACGTTCACTGACCCCTGATATAGAACATTTCCATCATCCTAAAAAGTTCTCCCTAGTCCTTTGCAATCAGTCTCCTCCTTCAATCCCTGGCAACCACTGATCTGCTTTCTATGACTATAGTTTTCCTTTCCTAGAATTTCATATAAGTGGAATCATACAGTATGAATCATTTTGTGTCTAGCTTCTTTGAATTAGCTAACGCTTTGGAGACTAATCCATGTTGGTGTGTGCATCGATAGTTCTTTTTATTGCTAAGTAGTTTTCCAGTCAATGACTATACCATAATTTATGTATTCATCAGTTGGTGGATATTTGGATTGTTTTGACTCACTTTTGGCCATTAGGAATAAAGCATACAATCTTCACATACAGTCTTTGAACACATGCTTCCATTTTACTTGATTAAATTTATTCACTAGGAGTGGAATTGTGGGGTAAAATGGTAAGTGTATGTTGAACTTTGTAAGAAACTGCCAAACTGTTTTCCAGAGTGACTGCCATTGTGTATTTCTGTCACTTGTACATCCTCACCAGAACAGTACTTCCTTTCGTAGCCATTCTAGTAGAAACATAGTGGTAGCTCATCAGGTTTTAGCTTGTATTTCTCTAATGCCTATGATGTTGAACAACTTTTCTTGTGCTTATTTTCCTTTTTTTTTTTTTTTAACATATTTTATTTTATATTTGAAAGAGAGAGAGAGACAGAGCATGAGCAGGGGAGGGGCAGAGAGGCTCCTAGCTGTCAGCACAGAACCCGATGTAGGTCTCGAACTCACGAGCAGTGAAATCATGACCTGAGCCGAAGTCAGATGCCCAACCAACTAAGCTACCCAGGCGCCCCTATTGTACTTATTTTCTATTTGTAGATCTTCTTCGGTGAAATATCTGTTCAAATTTTTTGCCCATTTTTAAAGATAAGTTATTTGTCTTCTTAATACTAAGTTGTGAGAGTTCTTTATGTATTAAAAACAGGTCGTATATCAGATATATTTTCTCCCTGAGACTTAACCTTTTCATATTCTTTAAAAAATATTTATTGTGAAATTGTTTTAGACTTATAGAAAAATTGCAAAAACAGTACGGTGTCACAGAAACCCTTCACCCAGCTCTCCCTAATGTTAAAATCTTATATAACCACAGTACAGTTATTAAAACTAGCAAGTGACTATTGATAGAATACTAGTAACTACTGACTTTTTTGAATTTCACCAGTTTTTCACTAACGTCTTCTAAAAAAGTTTTTATCTTCTCATTTGAAGAGCTAAAGTTTGTGTTTTTTATTTTTTTTAATATTTATTTTGAGAGAGAGAGAACACACGTGAGTTGCGGGGCGGGGGGCGGGGGTGGGGGTGAAAAATTCCAAGCTGATTGCGCAGAGCCTGATGCAGGGCTTAATCTCACAAATGCTGAGATCATGACCTGAGCTGAAGTCAAGAGTTGGACGCTTAACCAACTGAGCCATCCAGGTGCCTGGAAGAGCTAAAGTTTTAAATTTTAGTTAATGTTTTATGAAGTTTATGTTTTATTTATTTATTTTATTTTGTTTTGTTTTATTTTTTTAACATTTATTCATTTTTGAGAGAGCATGAGCAGAGGAGGGGCAGAGAGAGGGAGACACAGAATCGGAAGCAGGCTCTGAGCTGTCAGCATGGAGCCCGATGTGGGGCTCGAACCCACAAACTGTGAGATCATGACCTGACCCAAAATTGGTTGCTTAACCAACTGAGCCACCCAGGTGCCCCTGAAGTTTATATTTTAAATGATTGAGAAATCTAGAGAAAAATTGTGTTTTGTGACATGTGAAATCAAGTTCAGTTTTTCGATTGTTTTAATAGTTTAACTTTTCAGGGGTGCCTGGGTAAATCAGTCAGTCAAACATCCAACTCTTGATTTTGGATCAGATCGTTATCTCACAGTTTCATGAGTTTGAGCTCCTCATCAGGCTCTGCGCTGACAGCACACAGAGCCTGCTTGGGATTCTCCCTTTCTTTCTGCCCCTTCCCTGCTCACCTTCTTCTGTCTCTCCCAAAATAAGTAAATAAACTTAAAAAAAAATTAAAAAATAGTAGTTTATACTTTTCATATCCTGTTTAAGAAATCTTTTCCTGGGGTGCCTGGGTGGCTCAGTTGGTTGACCGGCCAGCTTTGGCTCATGTCCTGATCTTGCAGCATATGAGTTCAAGCCCCACATTGGGCTCAGAGTGTGCTAGTGTGGATCCCACTTTGGATCCTTTGTCCCTCTCTCTTTCTGTCCCTCCCCTGCTTGCGCTCTCTCTCTCTCTCTCTCTCTCTCAAAAATAAAACAAAAAAATTTTTTTTAAATCTTTCATTAATTTTAGGTCACTAGGATTTTCTTTGTCTTCTTTTAGAAGTGTAAGTTTTAGTTCCTACATTTTTTTTTTTTAAGTTTGTGATCCATTTTGAGTGACTTTGTATATATGATATAAGGAGTAACTTTTTTTTTGCCTATGAATATCCAAATACTTCCAGTATCATTTGTTGAAAAGATTGTCCTTTTTTTTCGTTTGTTTTTTGTTTTTCTTTAATTTTAGACAAAGAGAGAGAGAGAGTACAGGCAGGGGAGAGGGGTAGAGGGAGAGAATGAGAGAGACAGAATCTTAAGGGGGCTTCACGCTCAGCATTGAGCCTGATACAGGGCTCGATTCCATGACCAAAATCAAGAGTGGGGGGCTCAACCAGCAAGCCACCCAGGCTCCCCAAGATTGTCCTTTCTATGTTGAATTGCCTTGGCAGTTTTTGAAAGACAGGTGACCATATTTGAGGGTATATTTCTGGACTTACTCTTCAGTTCCATTGATCTTCTGTGTCTTTATTATATTAGCATATTGTTTAGTTACTATAGCATTACAGTAAATCTTGAAATCAGGTGGTGTAGGGCATCTAATTTTGCTTTTTTGGAGGAACTTGTTTTGGGACTCCCAATTACAGGTATGTTAAGTGCATGATTCGGGTAGGTTAGGTCAGGGACGCTCTGTGCATTTATTTTCCAGTCTTCCTTTACTCCGTTTCATTTTGAATAGTTTATATTGCTATGTTTTTAAGTTCACTAATATTTCCTTCTGCAGTATCCAATGAGCTGTTAATTCCAACCAGTGTTTGTTTTTTTTTTCTCAAGGATATTATATTTTTCGCTTCTAGACGTACCATAAAAATCAAAACAAGGAACTGCAAATTCTGGAACTTTTTGTGATTTCCACATTTAATATATGTTGTCATTTATAAATGTTAAGAATATACTGAACAACTGATTTTTTTCTTTCAGCTGCCGTAGACTGCTCAGTTCCATTAAGCATGAGTGCCAGCATCAAATGTAAGTAATTTTTGACATGTTGACTTTTGAACTAAACTACACATAACAAAATTTACCATCGTAACAATTTTTAACCATCTTAACCATTTCAGTGGCATTAGCCACGTTCATATTTCGGTACAACCGTCCACCGTCCATTTCTAAAACCCTTTTTATCTTGCAAAACTGAAACTTCGTACCCGGCAGAATAACTGCTCCAAACCCCCCTTGCAACTACCATTCTATTTTCTGTCTCTCTGAATTTGACTACTCTGGTACATCACGTAAGTGCAACCATCCAGTAGTTTTCCTTTTGTGGCTGGCTTATTTTACTTAGCATAATGTGCTTGAATTTCATCCATGTTGCAACATATGTTAGAATCTCTTTTCTTTTTAAAGATTTTTTGTTGATACAATCGTAAGTCGGTAAACACTTGGGTTGTTTCCACCTTTTGCTTAGTGTGAATAATTCTGTGGGCGTGGATGTACAAATATCTCTTTGACACTCTGCTTTCAGTTCTTTTGCATGTATACCCAGAGGTGAACTTGCTAGATCATATGGTAATTCTATTTTTAATTTTGTGAAAAAAACCCCATGGTATTTTTGTATACCAGCTACATCATTTTACATTTCCACCAATAGTGTACAAGTGTTCCAGTTTTTCCACATCCTTCCCAACACTTGTTATTTTCTTTTGACAGTAGCTATCCTAATGGGTGTTGATATATTGCCTTTTGAGGAAGCATTTTCTAACTTTTAAAAATTATCCGTAAATAAAAGAAGCTTGTATTTCAAAGTTTGGAACTTAGAATTCAGCCCAGGCTTTGCCACTGAATTGCTGTGTGACTTTAGATAAATTATTTAACTTTTCTGGATTTCATTCCTACGTATAAAAATTAAGGTAGTACTTCCCATATCTATAAAGAACTTATGAAACTCAACACCCAAAAAACAAATAATCCAGTGAAGAAATGGGCAAAAGACATAAATAGACACTTTTCCAAGGAAGACATCCAGACGGCCAACCGACACACGAAAAAATGCTCAACATCACTCATCAACAGGGAAATACAAATCAAAACCACAATGAGATACCACCTCACACCTGTCAGAATGGCTAAAATTAATAACTCAGGAAACAAAGATGTTGGTGAGGATGTGGAAAAAGAGGAACCCTATTGTGCTGTTGGTGGGAATGCAAACTCATGCAGCCACTCTGGAAAACAGTATGGAGGTTCCTCAAAAACTTAAAAATAGAACTACCCTATGATCTAGCGATTGCACTACTAGGTACTTATGCAAAGGATACAGGAGTGCTGATTCATAGGGGCACATGTACCCCAATGTTTATAGTAACACTATCGACAATAGCCGAAGTATGGAAAGAGCCCAAATGTCCATCGACTGATGAATGGATAAAGAAGGGGTGTGTGTGTGTGTGTGTGTGTGTGTGTGTGTGTGCGCGCGCGTGTGTGTGTGTATAAATTATATACATACAAATATATATATGTGTGTATGTATATAAAATATATAAATATATACATATATAATGGAGTATTACTTGACAATCAAAAAGAATGAAATCTGGACATTTGCAACAACATGGATAGAACTAGAGGGTATTATGCTAAGCGAAATTAGTCAAGTCAGTGAAAGACATATCATGTGACTCCACTCATATGTGGAATTTAAGATACAAAAAAGATGAAATAGGGGAAGGGAAGCAAAAATAATATAAAAACAGGGAGGGAGCAAATCGTAAGAGACTCTTAAATATAGAGAACAAATAGGGTTGCTGGAGGGGTGTTGGGTAGGGGGGGTGGGCTAAATGGGTAAGGGGCATTGAGGAAGACACTTGTTGGAATGGGCACCGGGTGTTATATGTAGGGGATGAATCACTGGATCTACTCCTGAAATCATTATTGCTCTGTATGCTAACTAACTTGGATATAAGTAAAAAAAAAAAAAAAAATTAGGTAGTTCTAAAGGGCTTGCCAAGGATTCTCATTTCCCTTGGCTTTTTAAGGTTAGTGAATGATTCATTAAACTACCATAACCAGCATTTTTCTGCAGATAGATATTGTCTACTATTTGTATCCTAATAGCTTAACTGATAAGCTTGATAGTTATATGTATGTGAAAAGCTATAGTGACCCAAGATTTCTAAATAATCTTTACTAAGGAAATAATCAGATCACAAAATTTGAAATTCCTATTTTAAAATGTTCTAAAAGATACCATTTGAAGTCTTTGAGTTCAAATCAGGAAATATATACTTAAAAATAGCCAAAGGACATGGCCTGTGCTTGTCTAGTAGTAGATTATTAGTATTACTAGTAATTCAGTATTACTAATAAGACAAAATCAGAGAGGATTTCCATATTAAAAAATAAGTATCAGCCCAAGATAGTGCATGCTAAGTGGTGAACGAATGAGACCATAGGTAGGGAAATGCCCCTTAGGTGCAACCTGGGAAAGATCAAACACTGCAGGATTGTTTGGACCCAGTCTCTTCTTGGATATCTTCTTAGTGGAACAGAGAGGACCTTTAAGCTGAGCCAGTTGCCACCAGCTGCCATTCAGTGAGCACAGTGTCTTTGCAGGTCCTGTACCTGGCACTTTTTATTCTCTTCCTTCTGCGTATTCCCTTATGTACAAACGTAAGTTTGTAACAGGCCCTACTGTAGGCTCTCATATCTTTGAAGGAATCTTGGAGTTCAAATAATTTTATAAGAGGAGTAAAGGCGTTTTAGGCAAGAGTACAGAATTAAGTATGTTTTTACAGACTAAATTGACCACAGGATTCAAGTTATGTGGGCAAGTCATTTTATTTCTTACCCTCCACTCTTGTAAAATGAAAGGTAATTAGATAATCTCTAAGATCCTTCCAGATTTTTAATTTCTGTGGTGTATATTGTTTCTTCTGTATCATATTAATGATGTTTTATAGCACAAAAAAACTGGCTTAGTATTTACCAGCTTAAAAAAATCTGAATCATTTGGGGCACCTGGCTGGCTCAGTTGGTACAGCACGTAACTCTTATCTCAGGGGTCATGAGTTTGAGCCCCACGTTAGGTATAGAGATCACACACACAAGAAAATGAAATAATAGCTAGATAGCTAAATTGAATCTTTTTTAAAAAATCTGAATTATTTGCACTAAGATGTTTTTACCTGGGGCATCTGGGTGGCTCAGTCGATTAAGTGTCCGACTCTTGATTTCAACTCAGGTCATGATCCCAGGGTTGTGGGATCGAGCCACACGTTGACCTCTGCACTGGGCATGGAGCCTGCTTAAGATACTTTTTGTTCCTCTCCCTCTGCCCTTCCTCTGCTCTCGCTCTCACTCTCTCTCTCAAAAAAAAAAAAAAAAAAAAAAAAAGATGTTTTTACCCAATTGTCATTATCAGACAATCCTGTTTAACTAGAATCACCTCTAAATGGGAAAGTTTTGCTTAGTTTTCATACAGATATTAATTTCCTGAACAATAAATATATAAAACAAGATTATCTCTTTTTTATTTAGTTTGAGTAATAAAAAGCCTGCCTGAATATATGTATTAATCCCCTTAGTGAACCAAACCCTGGGATCTAAAATCCATATTCACTAATTTAAAATAATCAGGTATTTTGCATAATATGTTGTTTAGTTCACTAGAATTTATTCGTTGATTAATTCAGCAAATATTTATTAGGTACCTACTCTGTGCTGGATACTGTTCTACCTGCTTTTATAGAACTTGCATTCTAGTTGAAGGAGACAATAAGTAAATACAAAGAAAAAAGTAAATACAGAATATGTCAGAAGGTAATAAATGCAATAGAAAAAAATCAAGCAGGATAAGAGACATTGAGAGTCTGCTGGAGAATGCCTCACTGATAAAATGAGCAGAAACCTGAAAGAATTAAAGGAGAGGCAAGTGGGTAAATGGGGGAAGAAGAACAGTCAAAACCAAGGAAATAGCAATTACAAAAGCCTTGAAATGGCATCGTGATCTGTGTGTTCAGGGAACAGCAAGGAAAGCTACATAGCTGACGTGAAATGGGCCTGCTGAAGAGTGCTAGGAGGGGAAGTTATTGAGGTGGGACAGGGAGAGCAGACCTGGTGGGCTATGGCCATTGTGAGCACTTTGGCTTTCACTCTGGATGAAATTGGAAGCCATTGGAGGGTCTTGAGTAGAACAGTAATAGAGCCAGTTTAACTTTTAAAAGCACCTCTCTGGCTACTGAATTGAGAACAGTCTGTAAGGGGCAATGGTAGAAGCAGAATGACTAGTTAGGAGACAGGAATGCAGATAAGAAATAATGATGACTTGGGGCACCTAGCTGACTCAGTAGGGCATGCGACTCTTCATCTTGGGGTCGCGAGTTCAAGCCCCACTTTGAGTGTAGAGCTTACTTGAATGAATGAATGAACGAATGAATGAATGAAAAGAAAGAAGAAAGAAGAGAAAGAAAGAAGAAAAGAAAGGAAAGAAAGAAAAAAGAGAGAAAGAGAGGGAAGGAAGGAAGGAAGGAAGGAAGGAAGGAAGGAAGGAAGGAAGGAAGGAAGGAAGGAAAAGAAAGAAAAGAAAAGAAATAATGGTGACTTGGACCAAAATGGTTGCAGTAGAGGAAGTGTGAAATGGCTGCATTCTGGAAACATTTCAAATGCATGTCAACAGTACTTACTGATGGGTTGGATGTGGATAGGGTATGAGGAAAAAGAGGAGTCAAGGATGACTCCCAACACTTAGAGCCTGTCAATCAAAATAGGTTCTAATTTACTGAAATGAGGGATATGATAGGAAGAGATTTGGGGAAGGAAGTGAATCAAGAGCTCACTCGTGGTCATTATAATAGTTTGAAATAAGTATCTATTAGATAGCCAAATGGAGATCTTAAGGAGGTAGTCGGAGTTTGAGTCTGGAGTTCAGGAGAGAGGTCCAGGATGCAGAAAAAAAATTGACAGTTGACAGCATATAGGTTGTATTTAAAGAATTGCTCCTATTTTTGGTTTTTGGAATTTAGAGTTAGCTAGTGCTTATTTATCACACGGTATTTTCTGCTTTCAGTCATTTGAGACAAGAGGTTTTCTTTTTTGCCATGTCAATGAAGAAAATTGTGATGGCCAGAAGAATTACAAAGATTGTTATCACCAAACTAAAGTGTAATTAATATTCATTATTCTTGTGTTATAGAGCTGATGCTCATTATAATTACTATAACTTAGAAACACATTTTATAGACACTTTTTAAAAAAGAAATCTCTGGGTTTAAGCCATCTGTTTTTATAAGATACATTCTTCTATCTAACAGACTACTACTGATTTGATCATTTCAATCTTCATAGTATCTACACTAGAATATCTCTACAGAGTTTGTTGAATTGATCAAATAGTCCCATAAATCGAATGCATTAAAAGACTTTACTTTTTATAGCAGTTTTATTGACAAATGATTTGCATACCATAAAATTTACTGATTTTTACTAAGTTTAAAAATTGCATAGGGGCACCTGGGTGGCTTAGTCGGTTAAGCATCTGACTTTGGCTCAGGTTACGATCTCAGTTTGTGAGTTTGAGCCCCCCCCCCACATTGGGCTCTATGCTGACAGCTGAGAGTCTGGAGCCTGTTTCAGATTCTGTGTCTCCCTCGCTCTCTGCAACCCCCCACTCACACTTTGTCTCTCTTTCTCTCAAAAAATGAATGAATGTTAAAAAAATTTTTTAATTATACAGGCATTAGCACAAACCACTTTTAGAACATTTATGTCAGCCCAGAAAGATCTTTTGTACCCATTTGCAGCTGCTTTCTATGGGCACCCCTAGCCTCAGGAAACTACTAATCTATAGATTTTTCTTTTTTGGACATTTCATAGAAACTGAATCACTCTGTGGTTTTTTACATTAGACTTCTCACTTAGCATAATGTTTTCTAGATTCACCTTTTCCTTAGATTGTATCAGTACTTCATTTAATTGCTAAGTAGTATTAGTATTGGTATAGTATTGCTAAATTGTATAGATAATACCACATTTTGTCTGGTATCAGCTGATGGATATTTGCATCATTTCTGGGTTTTTGGCTATTATGAGAAGCACTGCTAAGAACATTCATGTACCAGTCTTTTGTGTAGACATAAGTTTTCATCTCTTTTGAGTATATACCGGAGAGTGGAATTGCTGGGTCATAGGTAAAATTATATTTAACTTTTTTAATGATTTTTTTAAGTTTATTTATTTTGAGAGAGAATGCACATGTGTGAATGGGGGAGGGGCAGAGTGAGAGGGAGAGAGAGAGAGGCTCCCAAACAGGTTCTGCAGAGCCTGACTTGGGGCTTGAACCCACAAACCATGCAATCATGACCTGAGCCACAATCAAGAGTTGGATGCTTAGCCGACTGAGCCACCCAGGTGCCCCAAAGTATATTCAATTCTTAAAGAAACTGCCAAACTGTTTTCCAAAGGGGCTGTGCCTTTTTGCATTCTTACCTCCAACACATTAGGATTTCAGTTACTCCACATCCTTGCTAACGCTTGTTTTGGGCTCCCCGCTTTTTTTTTTTTTAAGTTTTTTTTCTTTTTTTTAGTAATCTAGCTTTCATTTTGCTATTTTCAGCCTTTATACAATGATAAATCTTTGATAACAACTCAGTACTTGACTTGCATCGTAAAGTGTGAAACCATTGTTTTCATTTATATTTTCAAATAATAGCAGTTAAGAGAAGTAGAAATCCGTTATCCTGATGGCAAATAATGTTATTTTTTTAAGTCATTTATAAAACTTAAACTTGTATGTGATAGTATTGACAATAATACTGCATTTGGCTGAGAGTCTGTGGATCAACTCACACTCTGCATTTAGTAACGACAGAGTCACAACACATCAAGCTTTCTAACTTTCATATCTCTGAATATCAGCTAGGAATTGCTTTCTTGAGCTCTTAGGCTTAGTCAGGAGCCAAAATGTCACATCTTGTTTATGCTCTTTAAATAGTTAATGCAGGGGCGCCTGGGTCGCTCAGTCGGTTAAGCGTCCGACTTCGGCTCAGGTCATGTCTCCCGGTCCGTGAGTTCAAGCCCCACGTCGGGCTCTGTGCTGACAGCTCAGAGCCTGGAGCCTGTTTCAGATTCTGTGTCTCCCTCTTTCTCTGACCCTCCCCTGTTCATGCTCTGTCTCTGTCTCAAAAATAAATAAATGTTAAAAAAATTTTTAGAAAAAATAATAAATAGTTAATGCAGGGGCACCTGGGTTAACTCAGTCAGTTAAGCATCTAACTCTTGATTTCGCCTCAGGTCATGATCTTAGGCTTGTGAGATCAAACCCTGCATTGGGCTTTGCACTGAGCCTGGAGCCTGCTTAGGATTCTCTCTCTTTCTCTCTGTCTCTCTGTCTCTCTGTCTCTCTCTGCCCCTTCCCCACTTGCTTGCACACACATGTGCGCTCTCTCTCTCAATAAATAAACACTTTTTAAAAATAGCTAATGCACTTACAGTTTCTGTAAATTATTTGTTAGCTTCTCTATACAGAAACGTATTTGGATTTTTATTTATATATCAATAGTGTAAACATTTTTTAGCAAAAAAAAAAAAAAAGTGCCCTTTATGCCTCTTCCACGACCAAGACCTTAATTTTTCTATTTTGTTCTACATTTTAAAAGATTTGTTTTCCCCCTCAGATGCAGACCAACAACGAAGAGAGAAACTCAAAAAGGAATTGGCACGATGTGAAAAGGAGTTGAAATTAAATAAGACAGCAGTGCCGGCCAATTCTAAAAATAATTCCAAGTCATTATTTACCAGTCTACAAAAGGTAAGATAGTATTTTCACCTTTTAAAAGCGGATGTTTCCAAGCTACTCCATCAGTGGTACAACCTGACTTTGTGGTAGCGTGTTTGCCATATGTCAGAATCGGTAAACTTCGCCTGTAAAGAGCCAGATAGTAAATATTTTAGGCTTTTCAGGCCACGGTCGCTCATGACCCTTGTGCCATTGGATAGTAGCCACAGACACTATATAAATGAACAGGCACACGTGTGTTCCAGTAAAACTTTATTAAGAAAGCAGCAGTGCAAGGGTGCCTGGGTGGCTCATTCGGTTGAGTGTGTGACCTCGTCTCAGGTCATGATCTCAAGGTTCGTGAATTTGAGCCCCACGCTGAGTGAGGCTTTCTGCTGTTAGCGAGAGCCCACCTCAGATCCTCTGCCTCCCTCTCTCTGCGCCCTTCCCCTGCTCTCTTGCACTCGCTCTCTCTCTTTCTCTCTCTCAGAAATAAATAAACATTAAAGAAGAAGAAGAAGAAGAAAGACAGTAGGCCAGGGGTGCCTGGGTGGCTCAGTTGGTTAAGCACCCAACTCTTGATTTCAGCTTAGTCGTGATCTCACATTGTGTGGGATCCAGCCGTGCGTTGGGCACTGTGCTGACAGCGTGGAAATGACTTGGGATTCTCTCTCTCTTTCCCTCTGCCCCTTTCTCTCTCTCTCTCTCAAAATAAATAAACATTAAAAAAAAAATCGAGCAGATTTGGCTGCAGGCTATAGCTTACTGACCCCTGCTGTTGGTGTTCTGGGACACCCTTTAACATCTGATGGAGGATTTGTTTTTCCTTTCTCATGAATGCATGTTAATATGCAGATACTCTTTCTGCATTTTTTGAAAAGGTGGTATCATTTTTCTTTTAAATGTGTTTATGTAGTGAATGACAGTCAAGTTTCTAATGTTAAAACAACTTTGCATTCCTAGTATAAACATAGCCTTGTTGTGGTGCAATACCTTTTTTATACATAGTTAGTAGAGTTGCTAAGACTTTGTTTAGGATTTTAGCATCTACCTCCGTTATCAATACTGACCTATAATTTTCCTTCTTCTCTACTCATGTCTATGTGCTATTTCCTGTAGAATAATTTATATGAATTTAGAACTATTTATTCCTTGAATTTGATGGAACTCAACATTAAAATGATCTGGGTGCCTAGAGTTTTCTTTTTGAGAAGATTTTTGACCACTATTTCAATGTTTTGAATCATTATAGAACTATTTTTTAATGTATTTATGTCAGAAGTTGTCCATTTCATCTAAATTTTCAAATTTTTGGCAGAGACTTGTTTAAATATAATCTCTTAATCTCTCCTGAATATGTATTATTTCCCCCTTTTATTCCTCATGTTGTTTGTTTGTGCCTTTATTTTCTCTCTGATTTTTCTCACCAGAGATTTGTCAGTTTTTAAAGTCTTTTTAAAAAGGGCATATTTTTTACTTCATTAATTTTCTCTGTTGTATTTTGTTTTCTATTTTATTAATGTTTGCTCTTACCTTTTCCCCTTTTGGTTTTCTTTGGGTTTATTTTGCATTACTTTTCCTACTTTTGCTTAGCTTATTCTCATCCTCACTTCTGGGACGGTATAAGCATATTTAAGATTATATATTTTCCTCCACATGCTGCTTTAGCTGTATCCCACAAGTTTTGATATGTGGTATTTTTATTACAATGCAATTGAGAGTATTTTCCATTATTTCTTTTTTAACCCAAGAGTCATTTAGAAGTATTTCTTAATATCTGTATGTATTTTTTCCCTAGTTTTTTTCTTTGTTCCAGATTTCTAGCCTAATCGTACTGTGGTCAGGGAACATCTATATGATACCCATTTCTTGAAATTTGTTGAGAAATTCGTTTTATGGCCCAGTAGGGAGACAGATTTCTTAAAATGCACCGTGTCATTATGTGTTTGAAAAGAAAATATATTCCGTAGTTGTTGCGTGCAGTATTTAGTATACTCTGTATTCATTGGATTAAACTTCATATCTTTTATATATTCAAATCTTATTGATTTTTTTGTCTTGTCTATCATTTATTAAGAGAAGTATTCCACATGGTTATGTATTTAGCTATTTCTCTAAAAATTAGTACTACTAATTTTTGTTTTGTAGATTTTAAGTATATTATTCTATATATACAGATTAAGAGATGATATATTTTCTTGGTGAATCAAATCAAACCTATTATCACTGTGCTTTGAACTTCTTTATCTTAATATTTTTTGTATTAAAGTGTTTCCTTTTTTTTTAAAGATTTTTTTTTTAAGATTATTTATTTTGAGAGAGAGAGCAAGGGTGAGGGAGGGGCAGAGGGAGATCAAGAATCCCAATCAGGCCTGCACTGTTAGCAAGGAACCTGACACGGGGCTCGCTCTCAGAAACCATGAGATTATGACCTGAGTCGAAATCAAGAGTCCGCGCTTAACAGACTGAGCCACCCAGATGCCCCACAAGTTACTGTGAATTCTAAGTGGACAAAAACTATATACAAACAACACAGAGCCTGCTTGGGATTCTCTCTCCCTCTTTTTCTGTCCCTCCCCTATGCAAGTGCAAGTGCACTCTCTTTCTCTGAAAATAAATAAAAATTACAAAAAAAAAAAAATTCACAGTAACTTGCAATTTGCAAACATTTTTTTTTTTTTAAATTTTTTTTTTTTTAACGTTTATTTATTTTTGAGACAGAGAGAGACAGAGCATGAACGGGGGAGGGGCAGAGAGAGAGGGAGACACAGAATCGGAAACAGGCTCCAGGCTCTGAGCCATCAGCCCAGAGCCCGACGCGGGGCTCGAACTCACGGACGGCGAGATCGTGACCTGGCTGAAGTCGGACGCTTAACCGACTGCGCCACCCAGGCGCCCCGTGCAAACATTTTTTATAAGCCTTGATAAACATTTAGACGAATTCAGATTCAAATTATTATTTTGGGTATACTATTTTAATAATTGGGCTTTATGGTTAATAGACACCTATCCTAGTTATAATCTGCATATCCTGAAAAGTTTGCTACAATTAAAAAGAACATGCTAACTTTAGCCTCTGAACATATTAGCCATTTATATACGTGAGATCATATAATCAAAAACCGTTTCTTCTAATTGTCCAGACACTCATCCTGTTCTTTCTCTCACACTCTGACTCACACGCTGTCACCTCAGGAGCCTCCAGTGTGTTTCCAGTCTGTACCCTGTAACCCCACACAGTTATTCACCAGTCATTCACATCACTGGTAGAGCACCTACTGTGTGCTGTTAGTATTAATTGAATATGTGAATGTGACCCATATTCCGAAATAAATCTAGGAAATTTTTTTAGAGAGAGAGAGCACAAGCGGGGGAGAGGGACAGAGGGAAAGGAAGGAGAGAGAGAGAGAGGGAGGGAGGGAAGGAGGGAATCTTAAGTAGGCTCCATGCTCAGTGGGCTTGATTCTACGACCCTGGGATCATGACCTGAGCCAAAATCAAGAGTCAGAGGCTCAACTGACTGAGCCACCCAGGCATCCCTGAAACATTTTTAAAGCAATATAAAACAATGAAAAACAAGAGCTATCAGTTTCTTTTTTAAACTAGAATTTGAAACTTTTTTGCAAAACAAATGTTAATCAGATTTTTAAATAATTTGTACCCATCCTATTCTGCAATTGAAATGATTCCTCGACTGTTTTAAAATCTGACAATTGCAAAATCTTTGTGTGCTGTTTCTTCTGACATCGTCCCTGAAAAAGATTTAGTACTCAGTTGTTCTGTGATTGTAAAAGTTGGGTACGTGTTCTTGACGTGAAAACATGATGAGTGTATAAGCTGGGGAACGATTATCACTTTATATGAATTCTTAAGTCACAGTTCACAACAAATCACATTGAACTGTAAAGCTGACTTAAGAAAGGAAAGCAGTCAGATTACAACCAGAATTTTTGTTCTATTCACATATAATTGATAAACCCTTCTCTGATTTTAGAACTTTACAGTTACCTGTTGTTCAGATTTTGGTGAATTTACCAGTGTGTTATTTATTTTCTGTGAAAATTATATCCATCCAAGCTTTCCAATATTCGTACCTACAGGAAACCGTTATATAATCTCAAAAAGCAGATTGGTACAATTGATTTCATACTATGTCCTACAGGTTTCCAAGGAAAGAAAAAGTGTAGGATGCAAGGTTGGAATTATGATACCTAAAAATAGAGAAGTTTCTTGCCTTCAGTCAGTTCAAAAGCAGTTTTTCCAGCCCATTTGAGATAGATGAGAGTATATTTCTGCCTTTAAAGACTTCCTTTGAGGGGGCACCTGGGTGGCTCAGTCGGTTGAGTGTCTGACCCTTGATTTCAGCTCAGCTCATGATCCCAGGGTTGTGGGATCGAGCCCTGCGTCAGGCTCCATGCTGAGTGTGGAGCCTGCTTAGGATTCTCCCTCCCCTTCCTCTCTCCCTCCCTCCGCCCCTCTCTTCTGCTTGTGTACACTCTCTCTAAAATTAAAAAAAAAAAAATATTTAAAGACTTTCTTTGGTGTTTCGTTTTGTTTATTAAATAACCATTACTGATAAGAGTTTTCTTGCAGGCAGTCTAATGCTTTATGCATTTCTGCTGCCTCTGATCTCAGCTTGTACCGTTCCTCTAAGTATAAATAATTCCTGTGATTATTATTTAATAGCCCTGTAAGATTTTTCAGATCATACTTAGAAATTTTTTCCCAGGAGCCAAACTCTTCTGGTATATAAGCTGCGAGTCTTGTTTGGGAGTGCTTTTTAAAACTAATATATTGAAATCATTAAAAAAAGGACCCTAGTGACTCAGAATTTAATGCCAAAATATTTCCTTGCTTTGAGTAATTTTGCCTTGTATTTGAGATCAGGTTAGAAAGCACTTGGAAAGGAAATCAGTGACTTTGCCTTTAGTTACACTATTCAGTTATCTGCAGTTTTCTTACTTAGATGAATCAGTACTTAGGTTAGCTGACTGGTTCACCATCAGGCAAAGAGTTAAAATCAGTTTAAAATTCCTCATGGTGTAAAAAATCTAAAATACGGGGACACCTGCCTGGCTCAGTCAGTACAGCATGCAACTCTTGATCTTGGGGTCATGAGTTCGAGCCCCACGTTGGGTGTAGAGTTTATTTTTTAAAAACCTGAAATATATAATTTTCAATTGAGTCTTTATAATAGATAATATGATGTCATCGTGGAGAGCATAAGCTCAGCCCGGGTTCAAATCTGTGAGACCCTGCACGGCCTCATGTTCTTCATCTCTGAAATAAAAGTAGTATTTGGGGCACCTGGGTGGCTCAGTCGGTTAAACGTCCGACTTCGGCTCAGGTCATGGTCTCACTGTTTGTGAGTTTGAGCCCAGTGTCGGGCTCTGTGCTGACAGCTCGGAGCCTGGAGCCGGCTTCGGATTCTGTGTCTCCCTCTCTCTCTGACCCTCCCCTGCTCATGCTGTGCCTCTGTCTCAAAAATAAATACGTTAAAAAAAATTTTTTTTTAAGTAGTATTTGTATTACCACCCAGAAGTTGATGGGAGGATGGAATGAGTTGTGCATGTAAATTAATTAGAACTATACCTTATACATCGTAAGCATAGTAACCCACTAGCAGCAGTGATAGAAGTTCTAATCGTTCTCTTTTATTCTACTCAATGGCAAGAACAGTACCTTGCACACAAGAAGCACTCAGCTATTCTCTTACTCGGCTTATTCATCTTTCTCTTGTTTTTCTCCCCGAGAGCTTGTAGGACAGATGTAACAGCTAAATCCTAGTCATTGTCACCTCAGAATCCGTGACTTCTATGTAACTTCCCCTCTACCTAATAAAGTGCCTCAAAGTTCTGTAATGCATACACAGGTGTCCATAAAGTCTGGAATCATAGACAGAGCTTCTTGGACATCCACCCTGTAAAAGAATAAAATATTATCTATGTTTTAAGATTTTCTGGATACCCTGTAGAAATGGTTCTTCCAAAATTAAACCAAAAAGAAATGGAGCAGTCCAAAACGCCTTCCCTTTCGGCTCTCCCCACTTGTGAGGAGAAGTGGAGAGAAGTTCCTTTTCATTTCTTCAAAGCCTTCAAGTCTGAGGCGCCGCTGGCCCCGGAGATTGCCCTAAAGGCCCGATGGGAAGGGGGGTGCTGCCATCAGCAGTGGTTGAGAAGGGGATTGGTGCGCACAGGTGGTTTGGAAACCTTCAGATAAAGCTGAGATCTACCTGTAGATGTCAATGTACAAGTTCAAGACCAGATATAGGTAGATGTGAATAATTGCTTTTTTTTAGTTTCAGAAAGAAAAATGACTGGTCTTATGTTTAGAATTACATTTTTATATATTAATAATTCAAAACCTTGAATAGAAGTTCATATCAATGCTAACACCTCAGGAATATATAGTTCTCTAGACCTCCTAAGGCAACCATTTTTGGGTATATAATCTGGAGAGATCCCCAGTTATGAGAATTTGTAGCAAACCAAATGTTTTTAGCCTTCAGGAGACCCACAAGATGAAGACGTGTTAATCGGAGAAGTGAATGGATTTCCATCCTTCACAAGGTCACCAGTAACTTCTTCAGAGAGACTGCAGTTGAATCTACCTAAATCTGATAAAGTCCTCACAAATGGTACTGAGAAGAACTCCGGTTCCTCCATGTTCAACGTGGACTACACCCCCTCTGGGCCTAGGAAACCGTGCTCTGGAACTCCGTACGGCAGAGGGCCCAGGAGCACGCGCCCAGATACCCATCGGTTTCAGTTAGTTATTTCAAAAGCACCTAGTGGGGACCTTTTGGATAAACACTCTGAGCTCTTTTCCAACAGACAGTTGCCATTCACTCCACGCACTTTAAAAACAGAAGCAAAATCTTTCCTGTCACATTACCGATATTATACACCTGCCAAAAGAAAAAAGGAGTTTACAGATCAGCGGATAGAAGCGGAAACCCAGACTGATTTAAGCAGGTATGGCCCATTCACAGCCAACAGTAAGTCCTTCAGGGTGTTGTAGAAATTAAATAGTAATAATCTTCCTTATTTTACGTCATGTACCTAATATGCCCGACTGAAGGTCTGGGAGTGCCTTTTTGATTGGAATGAGATTCATGTCTTTTCCTTTTGCATGTGTCACTAGAACTACCCAAGTCATTGTTGAAAAGTACCTATTAAACTTGTCAAGCTTTCCTTACAAACAGGAATGTTACATAGTTTAATTTATTGTTTCAAACATGGTATGTGCTTTTAAATATACTTTCAGAGAATCCTTAAAATATGTCATCAAGTAGCATTTGTGTAAATATGTCTATTGCTTCATTTTAAAAATGGCAAAACAGTGGGCTAGAGAGGGAAAGAGGACAGCTGATTCTCCGACTCTCCCTGGGTTCCCTTCCCTGCAAATATTCAACTCCACTGTTACATAGGAGCAACTCCCCAGGAATAATTCAGGCAATTGGGGTAACTTCTGGAAATTCCATAGATTTTGCCTCAATAATGTTTTCATATATGATAGTGCCTGGCACATAATGAATATTCAGTAAAAGTTTGCCAGATGATTGAAGAAACAAACAAATCTTATATTTAGTGTTAGCTGACTTGTGATGGTTTTTCCTGGTGCTATATAAAGAGCTATTTACCTCATCCTAAGTATTAGTTAATTTTAGAAAGCAAAAAACAATTTAGCTCTAGTATTCTTTTCTCTAGGTACAGATAAGAGGTACAGCAATATCAGATGAGTCTGCGTACGTTTAATCCCAAGGATTAAAGAGTGGAGGGGAATGAGGAAAGCAAGCATATCATATCCTTTTCTGATTGTATTTATGACCACTTTGGAGGATAATAGTTCCCATGTCCCTGGTCCCATTCTATCCAGCTGAAATCTAGCTGCTACTGAAAAAAAGGAAAAGGAAGCTGTGTAATCCAAACCCTATCTGTTTCCCGATTATATAATCAGAAATTACACATTTTATAAGAATAGATGGATTTCATCTCTGAGTTTGAGGGGTTTTTAAGACAGTAAACTTGTTATCATATCACGGTATTTGTATTTTGAAAGCTTGACAACTATTCCTTTTAAAATATTACAGCTTTAAATCTGATTTTGAGGCATTTGAGACCAAGAACTTCACAGATCCAGAAAAGAACATAAAGCAGGTAATAAAAATGAGATCTCTCTGTGTGCTGCATTGGAATTACAGCCACTTTCACTTAATAGGATACGTATAGCTATTTGGACTTCAAGAATCTCTCAGTGACACTTCTCGCATATGGTGTCACCAGCATGGAGAAAGACTACCTATTTACAAAGGCCTGTTGCTCCTTTTGAGTGGCCAGATGGATCCTGCCCTGTCTGAGAAGTCATTTGTTGTTAGCGTCTTTTCTAGATGGTTGATTGGCCTGCTGGATAGAGGAATGGGTGAATAAAATACCTTAAATGTTGCTTCAAAGATGCAGATTTGGATACTAAAGGAACCAGAAAAGCTGTATAGAAGTCATTTTAATTTCTATGCCTGTAATTTTTCTTTTGAAGAATTGCCACTGATTATATTATTGGAAATTACACATTTTATGAGAATAGGTGGATATCACCCCTTACGTTTGCTTTTACTTTTTCTGGACCATAGGCTCTGTTTTACACTGTGTATGTTTTGAGTGTTCAGCAGTCATTTCTTTTATTTTCTTAAGCATGTTTATTTATTTTGAGAGAGAAAATGTAAACACAAGCTGGGGAGGGGCAAGAGAGAGAGGAGAAAGAGAGAATCCCAAGTAGGCTCTTCATTGTCAGCACAGAGCCCAACGCAGGGCTTGAACCCACGAACCACAAGACCATGACCTGTGCCGAAATCAAGAATCTGACGCTTAACCAACTGAGACACCCGGGCGACCCAGCAGTCATTTCTTTTAAAATATTACAGCTTTAAGTCTGATTTTCACATAAACTGATTGTTTTTATTTTTTATTTTGGGAGTGTTAATCATACACTTGTATCCTAATTTATATTTGTTTGCAAAAACAGTTTGTCTATTAAAATGTCAAACACAGACTCGAAAATAAGAGAATAAAATATAGGGGTGCCTGGGTGGCTCAGTTGGTTAAGCATCCAATTTCAGTTCAGGTCATGATCTCACAGTTCGTGAGTTTGAGCCCCATGTCCGGCTCTGCACTGACAGTGCAGAGTCTGCTTGGGATTCTGTCTCTCTGTCTCTCTCTCTCAAAATAAATAAATGAACTTAAAAAAAAAAAAAAAAGAATAAAATATAATCATACTGAACTTCCATCTTCCCTTCTGAATACGAATTGTAGGTTTCCATGTCAGCCATTAATACCTGTTTGACATGGGCTCTGCCACTCAGAGCCCGAGGGCAAATCCCTTATCCTCTGAGAGCAGAGTTTTGCATCAAGAGAAACTGTACTTACCGTGCAGGGTCACTTATCAAGGAACAATTGATACAGGTAAAGTGCCTTGCCCGAGAAGGGGTCAGTAGAGGAGGACTGTGACTAGCTTGAGATTTAGGAAGAGAGTTAGCTCAGTACGTAGCTAAATAAATGAAGTAAGTCCATTGTCATGACGTTGTGCTCCAAATGCTTGTCCGTAACCTGGTAAGGAAATGGTGTGTCCCATTACTCCATAATCCTTGCCCCCAGCAGTCTGCTTGAAGGTCATGAGGATCAGACCAAATTCTAGCCGCACTGTGCATGAATGAGCACCGTAAAGACTCATCTAATACTGCAAGGAAATGCTCGCGACGGATGCAGCTCGTAGTAAGGGTTCTATAAAAATAAGCTGCCGATATTTGTGTGTGTTAATAGTATCGACAGAACCACCGGAACTACCACTGCTTCTCCGTAGTTGATACATGGACATTTGACACGAATGAGCTGTTTGAATTTGTTATAATGGGATATTTTTTCTCAGGTTTACTTAAAACTTGCACATTTGCTTCATTTTTCTCTTTGCATGTTTATTTGTGGTAATTCTTTAACAGATTTAAAATATCCCTCATTAAGACTCTCGAATATAGAGAACAACCCGAGGGTAGATGGAGGGAGGTGGGTAGGGGTTGGACTAGATGGGTGATGGGCACTAAGGAGGGCACTTGTTGGGATGAGCACTGGGTGTTGTATGTAAGTGATGAATCATTAAATTCTCCTGAAATCATTATTACACTATACGTTAACTAACTTGGATTTAAATAAAATTTAAAAATTAAAAAAATATATATCCCTCATTAAAATGTAAGAAATAAGCAGTTGTCTTACCTTACTTTAAATAAACTTAAGAAAGAAGTCTTAATTGGGTAGAAAATGTATTCTAAAAACATCCTTTGTTATAATATAGCAGTCACTTTTATTTACTGGATGCCTCCACTTTGTTTCCTTGACTTTTTTTTTTTTTTTTTAAGTTGATTTTGAGAGAGAGAGCGTGAACGGGGAAGGGGCACAAAGAGAGGGAGAGAGAGAATCCCAGGCGCCCCTCCTTGGCTTTTTTGACGTCTGCTGTTTTGCTTTATTTCTGCTTTCATAATGTATTCTTGAAGCAAAATAAAGATCGATTCTTCTCATTCCCAGGCATCTAATTGTATGACGTATGATACCAAAGGAAAAATAACTCCTTTACCCTTACAAGGGCATGACTTACCATGGGATGAGATTAAAGGTGGAACTTTCCAGTGTTCCTCACCAAGGTAAACAATTTACAGAAGTCATTTCAACTGTAGATTTAACTGCTTTCCTGTGTAACAGACATCCGATATTTGCAACATAAGTACTATTTTAATTACGTAAACTCTAATCTATTTTGGTGTTATACAATTCAGTAGCAGTGTTAGTTTTACTAATGAAATTTTACAAAGTAGGTACTCAGTAAAAGTTTAAATGAACTTATTTTGCTAATTCATTAATGAAAAAAGCGGGGGCACTGGCTTGTTTTATATGCCATTGCTATTCGTAGGAAAAAGGATTTTTTCCTCAAGGCAAATCCTCTAGCAGTGATGCTAACCAGTTTACATGGCAGAAGTAATACTGAAGAACCTCACAATCTGAGGACTCCTAATTCATGATTGTGAATATTCACCATGTGCTGGGGTTTTATCTGTCCCTGCTATGTATTGGGCACTGTTTTTCAGACTACCCATCGTATTTAGTAATCACGGAATACAGCACCTAAACAAAAATGATGGCTTAGCAAAAATGCCTTTGATAGTTTCAGCTGTCAAATGCATTTCCAGAGTCAGAGATTATATATGAGATGAAGAAGGTGGAAGTAAAAAAGGGCTAGAGATTAAAAAGAGGCAAGAATGAGGTGTCATACAGCCAACCAGAAGGCAAGCCCTTGTGATCCCTCAGAGCCCAGGCCCTTCCCCCAGGGAGATGGTGCCTGCAAGGCTGTGGGCATTTCACCGCTGACCTTCATGATGCCTCAGTGCTCAGAAGATTTATAAGCTAACTCTTAAGCGTCTCTGCAGTGGACATAAAGAATGCCCTAAAGAAAGGAATATTTATCTTTTCTAGTAGTTTCTATCTAAAAAGTAAAATATTTTAATTGAACATACCTAAATAAAAAGCTTGGAATTAACTAATGATGATATAACTAAATAATGACAAAATTTAGTATAATAATCAGCTTAAAAAACAGTTTTTCATAGGGAAATATCTGTCTCCAGTATTATTTACATGTTAACTGTAGTCAAAGTAAAATTATGTATCCTAGATAAGTGCTGTAGTCCAGTTTTAAAAAGGATTGTGAATTTGTAGTTCCCAAGACTAGTTCAAAATATCTCTGCTACTTACTAACAACATGACTTCAGTAAGTTACCCAACCTTTCTGCCCCCTGGTGAACTCATCAGTCAGTGGGAAGATAATACCGACCCCATATACCAAACAGGGCTGTTCTGAAGATGAGATCGTATCACGGGTATGAAAGTACTTTAAAAATTCTACAATCTATTATTACTGATATATAATATTACTGAATACTTACTGCATGCCAATCATTGTTTTGTTCAAATATTGTCATTTTCTCTTTCCAGGGCAGTATGTCAGTATTCTTTGCAGTTTCCTCCAGAGAGAAAACTCCACTCTGAGTAAGATCTTTTTGACCTCTTCATTGTGCCTAGGGAAAATCAAGAATTAAGAATCATGGGGCACCTGGGTGGTTCAGTCAGTTAAGAGATCTACTCTTGGTTTTGGCTCAGGTCGTGATCTCCCAGTTCATGGGATCGAGCCCCACGTCGGGCTCTGGGCTGGCAGTGCAGAGCCTGCTTGGGATTCTTTCTCTCTCTGCTCCTCCCCTACTCGCACTGTCTCTGTCTCTCTCAAAATAAATAAATAAACAAAAAAGAGAATCACACAAACCATTATTAAATCAGTCAGGACTGAATGCTAATTTTTCTTACAATTCGCTCCCCCTCTCTCTCTGCCCCTTCCCTGCTTATGCTCTATCTCTCTCTCAAAAATAAATAAACATTAAAATATATATATATATGATAGGGGCCCCTGGGTGGCTCATTCAGTTAAGCATCCAACTTCGGCTCAGGTCATGATCTCACAGTTTGTGAGTTCAAGCCCCGCATCAGGCTCTGTGCTGACAGCTTCAAGCCTGAAACCTGCTTCGGATTCTGTGTCTCCCTCTCTCTCTGCCTCTCTCTCAAAAATAAACATTAAAAAAAAATAGAAGATAGACATAGTTTGTTTTATATTATTCCTCTTAGTAATATGAGATAGCAGTACGTTTGTCATAGCAGAGATAGATGTTCCTAATTAAGTACTCATATTTCCTGTAGTTTTCAGAGTAAGTAGGAAATAATTATATGCTGTGTACTGCTTTGTCTTCACAGTGAGGAAGAACTGTTGTATCTGAGTTTCATTGAAGATGTAACAGATGAAATTCTGAAACTTGGTTTATTTTCAAACAGGTTAGATTTTTTAATTATGGTGGTCAAACAGTACATTAAATACTCTTCTTTATGAGGTTAATTATTTTAAGTTATTTCCATATCCTAGGAAATGAAAAATTATAGTGCTTTCTTGGGGGGACATAATCTTATAACTGGTAGCAAATTGTAAAGAATGTTTAATTCACACTATATGAGGCAAGTTCACAGTTTGGGGAGTTACAGGAGAGAACAGAGGTTTTACTCATTTAAATACGGTTGTATCTCTTAGACGCAGAGAGCAGCTTGGCGGTTGCCAGGGTGGGGGCGGGCAAAATGGGTAAAGGTGGTCAAAGGTACAACTCCCAGTTATAACATAAATAAGTCATGGGGATATAATACATGTACAGGGCGGTGGGTATAGTTAATAGCACTGTGTTGCATATTTGAAAGCTGCTGAGAGAATAAATCTTAAAAGTTCTCATCACAAGGAAAAAATTCTGTAACGGTGTGGTAATGGATGTTCACCAGACTTATTTCGGTGATCATTTTACAATACATACAAATATGGAATCATTATGTTGTACACCTGACACCAATATAACGTAAGTCAGTTATACTTCAATTTAAAAAATCTATCACAAAAAAAAAGAAAAAGAAGAAAAATGATATCCTTATTTGAAAGAAAGACGTAAAACTGTCTTTATTCACAGACAACATTGTCATCCATGTAAAAATCCCATAGAGTCTACATAAAAACAAAAATTACTATTATATCTCTTAGTTATATAGACTAGTGAACTGAATTTTTGCTTCTTATTTGCAAAGATCCATTACCTCATTTTACTATTTGAAACTTGTCACAAGAATCCAAAGCAAGCATTTTTGTTAACAACTGTTACTAGTAAAGTGAGCACAAATTAAAGGCTAGGTTTACACACTGTAAGTGAAATGGAAAGTTTGCAAAACCAGATTCTATATTGCACATCTTAAGGAAACTGTGTGATCCTGGGTCAGCTTGAACATTTATTCATCTAAAGTTCACTGGGCAGTGAGGCGCACTTTATGTTGAATATCTTAGAATTCCATGTTGTGTACATGCTTTCTCTGTTGTATTATGTCAAGTACAACATTTCTATTGAATTATTTCTATTCTTATGTGAAGTTTTTTTTTAATTAAAGCAAACATTTTTTATTGCTATAAAAAGATATACCAAAAAGAGCTAAGTTTTTTTTTAAATATAGTATTCTATTTACTTCTTTCATTTAAAAAAAGTCGTTAAGGGGGAGCACCCAGGTGGCTCAGCTGATTAAGCATCCAACTGTTGATTTTAGCTCAGGACCTGATCTTGTGGTTCATGGGATCGAGCCCTGCATCAGGCTCCATGCTGTCAGCGCAGGATTCTCTCTCTTTCTGCTCCTCTTCCCACTCACACGCATTCTGTCTCTCTGTCTCAAAATAAATAAATTAAAAAAAAAATTTTTTTAAGTGGTTAAAAATGTTTTCAGGGGGCGCCTGGGTGGCTCAGTCGGTTGAGTGTCCAACTCTTAATCTCAGCTCAGGCCATGATCTAGCGATTTGTGGGATCGAGCCCCCCATTGGACTCTGCACTAACACCATGGAGCCTGCTTGGGATTCATCCTCTCTCTCTCTCTCTCTCTCTCTCTCTCTCTCTCTTTCTCTCTCTCTGCCCCTCCCCCACTTGTACTCACTCCTTCTCTCTCTCAAAATAAATAAACTTTAAAAAAAATGAAGTGAATTTGTTGATACAGAAGGATGTTCAAAATATATAGTTGATTAGAAAAACAAAATTGATACCCAAACAGTATGTATTGTTTGTAAAGGGTAGAATATGGATTCCTTGGGCTTTTTAAAAACGGCTAAGTAATTCAGAACTACTAAATCTAAGATTAGCTAATTCCATTGATAATAAAAAATGGCAACAAATGAGTTTTCAGCAAAGGTATAGATACATTCATATGATAGCACCACAAGTGTGGTATAGTTGCGAGAAGAATTTCTCTGGAGCCAGACACATCTGGGTTAAATTCTCTTAATGGTTTTGGACCTTAGGAGAGAGGAAATTATCATCTTATTTTCTCATCTTTAAAATGATCTTTACAATACCTTTCTCCCAATATTGGTCATGATTAGGGGTATAATGATTATGTGTCTAGCACAAATGTCTAGCCCTTAGTGGTACTTAATAAGTGATAGCTTTTAGGTTATTATGTGGATTTACCATCAGTGGAATTTTTTTCAAGTATAATTTAGGAAGCCTTATAAAATAATTCCATGTAAGAGAATTTTCTTTAGGGTTTGGTTTGGGGGGGTTGTGGATGTGAGACACAAGGGGAGGAAAAGGCATTTGTTGTGTGCATACATGTGTGAGAGAAAAAAGAAAAAAGTTTTTGTTTTGTGGTGGGGGCAGAGGGAAGGGAACTGTTGGACCTCATTTAAAATATTCACAGAATAAGCCATACAGAGAAAGACAGATACTATATGGTTTCACTCTTATGTGGATCCTGAGAAACTTAACAGGAACCCATGGGGGAGGGGAAGAAAAAAAAAAGAGGTTAGAGTGGAAGAGAGCCAAAGCATAAGAGACTCTTAAAAACTGAGAACAAACTGAGGGCTGATGGGGGGTGGGAGGGAGGGGAGGGTGGGTGATGGGTATTGAGGAGGGCACCTTTTGGGATGAGCACTGGGTGTTGTATGGAAACCAATTTGACAATAAACTTCATATATGGAAAAA